>NC_133423.1:70702500-73512500 GCF_049350105.2 Macaca mulatta
GCAAGGGTGCACGGCTTCATTCTTGAAGTCAGTGAGACCAGGAACCCACCAGATGGAACCATTTCCGGACACACTAGCTTCAGTGTTCACTCTGAACCCTAGCATCTTTTATAATTGCGGAAGTTTTGGGGCATGATGAGGGACATAAAAATCCCAAAGGGAAGACAAGGGAGATACACGAATTCAAGACAAGATAGTGTTATATCTAATGCAGATGACATTGAACTGTTTTCAGTCAATCAGAATGTAGACAGATTACTCTCATTAACCAATTTTTTTCAATAGAGATAGGGTCTTGCTATGTTTCCCAGGCTGATTTCAAACTCCTGGGCTCCAGCAGTCCTCCCACCTCAGAGTCCCAAAGCGTTGAGATTACAGGCGTGAGCCAACACGCCCAGCCAATCTCTCTCTCTCTCTCTCTTTTTTTTTTTTTCCAAGGAACAGGGTGTTGCTCTGTCAAACAGGCTGGAATGCAATGGTGCCATCATAGCTCACTGCAGCCTCAAACTCCTGGGCTCGGTGATCTTCCCACCTCAGCTTCCCAAAGCACTGGAAATACAGCTGTGAGACCCCATACCCAGCCTCTTTTCCATTCTTTTTCAACTTAAATGAGTTGCCTTGCTTCAAAACTGATTTTAGCACATCTCTGAAGTGTTTCATACGGCCACTCCACACTTGTAAACAAGCTGTTTGAGAGTTAACAGACAGGATGTTTTCACAGATGCTAAGGCAGCCAAAAATATTTCTCTTTTAACTTCTTATGATCAGAAAGTTACATGTTTGCATGAAGAGGAAATAAAGAGAAGATTTATATTGAGGTTTTATTAAAATAATTGTGTATCAATCATTGCAGTTAGAACCTATCTGATAGTTTTCCTTCCTTCCCTTCCTTCCTCCCTCCCTCCTTTTCTTCCTTCCTACCTTCCTTCCTTCCCTCCCTCCTTCCTTCCTGTTCAACTGTCTTTCAATCTTACACAAAGTGTGCCTTTGACTTTCCCCTAGGGAAGGAGGAAGAGGAAACATTTATTTACTTTATGTTCGTCCAGTTAAGTTATAGTCTGTAAATTAATCCCCTCCAGAGGAAGATACTCTCAAATGACTCCAGTTACCTTGGAGGAAGGTAACTTATCTCCCTATTATGGATACGACTTGGCTGTCAAACCCTGAATTTAATAAACACAAATTGATGCTGATGGAAGCTTTAAGCAGATTTCGACTGCAGGCTTCAGTGGTAAGTCTAAACAGTACAGTTCGGGAGTGGGGACTAGGGACCACAACCTCATCTGCCCCTTTAACCACTTCTTAAGCCTTCAAATAATTCAACTTGCTTCTTCACTAGGACTCCACAGGGGGCCCCACATATACATTCCTCCTTTCCAACATGACCTTTTTCCCTTCCACATTTTAAATTTTTTCATCTTGAACTCTCCAGCCTCAGTTCCTAAGACAGAATGCTGCTCCAAAAGAAATGAATCAGTTGAAAATCAAATTGTTAGTGTTAAAATTAGGGCCACAAATAGTGCAATAACTATTAGAACGGAGGTTGGGGTCACAGTGGTTTATTAATAAATAATTTATGACATTTGTCATTTCTTTTTTTTCTTTTTTTGAGACGAAGTCTTGCTCTGTCGCCCAGGCTGGAGTGTAGTGGCTTGATCTTGCCTCACTGCAAGCTCCGCCTCCCGGGTTCTCACCATTCTCCTGCCTCAGACTCCTGAGAAGCTGGGACTACAGGCACCCGCCACTGTGCCCGGTTAATTTTTTTGTATTTTTTTAGTAGAGACGGGGTTTCACCATGTTAGCCAGGATGGTGTCGATCTCCTGACCTCGTGATCTGACCGCCTCGTCCTCCCAAAGTGCTGGGATTACAGGCGTGAGCCACTGCACCCGGACAACATTTGTCATTTCTTATAACAATCCATATAGACTTTTATATATATATATAAATTTTATATATATACATATATATATATATATATTTTTTTTTTTTTTTTGGATGGGGAGACAGAGTTTTGCTCTGTCGCCCAGGCAGGAGTGCAGTGGCATAATCTCAGCTCACTGCAACCTCTGCCCCCACAGTTCAAGCATGCCTCAACCTTCTCAGTTACTGGGACTACAGTCACATGCCACCACGCCCGGCTAATTTTGTCTTTTTAGTAGAGATGAGGTTTCACCATATTGGACAGCCTGGTCTCGAACTCCTGACCTCGAGTGATCCACTCGCCTTTTTGTAATCCCAAAGTGCTGGGATTACAGGCATGAGCCACCACACCCAGCTGACTCTAATATATTTTTTAATTGAATGTAACCTAAATTTTTTTTCGTTAAAGGTATATATTATGATTTTCAGTTTTGGCATTCCCCGTAATTATAAACCACTCTATATTCTTTCTGATTTCTGTTGCTGATTTGACGTAGACTTGAGGAAGATAAGGATATAGTCTGTATCCTATCATAGATAGAATTTTTTTTAAGGTTAGTCAAGTGAAGCAGTGGGAGTAAAGAAGAAACAAAGAAATCTGTTTCTTCCGTAACTGGTTGTGATCAATTAGTTGTAAACACCACTGTACTCAGATCAGTGACAGATAGAATGTTACTTTAACCAAAAATCAAAAATAAAATATCAAAAACATTGCTAAGAGGTTTAATTCCTCCCAAAATCCCTGAGGGGAGTTCACATAAAAGAGTTATGCTCTGGACTGGGCATGGTGGCTCACGCCTGTAATCCCAGCACTTTGGGAGGTCGAAATTTGAGGATCCCTTGAGTTCAGGACCAGTGTGGGCAATGTAGGGAGACCCCATCTCTTAAAAAAAAAAAGTTATGCTCTGATTTTATGTTTCGCTTACTTTATAAACAGATGTGGATTTATAAAAACCAATTATATGACCGGGCACGGTGGCTCACGCCTGTAATCCCAGCACTTTGGGAGGCCGAGGCGGGTGGATCACGAGGTCAGGAGATCGAGACCATCCTGGGTAACACGGTGAAATCCCGTCTCTACTAAAAATACCAAAAAATTAGCCGGCCGTGGTGGCAGGTGCCTGTAGTCCCAGCTACTCGGGAGGCTGAGGCAGGAGAATGGCGTGAACCCGGGAGGCAGAGTTTGCAGTGAGCCAAGAGATTGCGCCACTGCACTCCAGCCTGGGCGACAGAGCGAGACTCCATCTCAAAAAAAAAAAAAAAGAAAATTATAGATATATATATACACATGGTTTAATATACACACATATATTACCTAGCTCTGTTGACTGAGAGGCCTGAAAAGCAGTGATATCCAGTAGCAGTGAGCACATTCAGAACCCACATCTTGGTTTCTGAATATCATTCTGCAATAAGGGAAACCAGGGCTCCTTAGTGACATGGCTGATTCTAGGCCTGAGATAGGGAAAATACAAGCTCAGCCTGG
Source organism: Macaca mulatta (assembly GCF_049350105.2). NCBI lineage: Eukaryota > Metazoa > Chordata > Mammalia > Primates > Cercopithecidae > Macaca > Macaca mulatta. The sequence goes on from NC_133423.1 coordinate 70,705,908, forward strand.
AGCATCAGACTCCACAAAGTATCAGAAAGTAAGGAATTGCTTAAGAAAACAAAATTATGGGGCATGTCAAAGGGACATAGACGCCAACATAAAAGAAATTCCAAAAGCAAACGCTGGAAGAATTCGATAAACAAAATAAATAATATTGTTGTGGATTATGATCCAACTATAAAGTAAATATACATTGAGTCCATACTGATACAAGTAAAAGACTGGATAAATAAATAAATGGGGAGAAGAGACAAATATTCCTCATAAAAGAATTCCAAATAATATATAGATAGATACTCCCTCCTTCAGGAGGTAAAGCTTAATTTCTGCTTAAGAGGGTGCTTAATTTTCCTCTTAAGAGGGTGCTAGACTTGTGACTCTCTTCCAAATAGTAACTTTACAGTGGAGAAACCTGGTCAACAACTGCTTTAGCCAAGTGAGGAAGGTGAACATTCCTGGTGATGTCATGTGGCTATTAGGTACACCTTCATACGGTGTAATAAGAAAGGCATTTTACCTTTGAGGTATTCTTTCCAAAAACCCGTAACCACTCCAATCATGAGAAAAAATATCAGACAAACCCAGACTGAGAGGCATTCTACGGGATACCTGACCAGTTTTCTTCAAGCATGTCAAGGTCATAAAAACAAGGAAAGTGGTGAGCATGGTGGCTCATGCCTGTAATTCCAGCACTTTGAGAGGCTGAGGCGGGCAGATCACGAGTTCAGGAGTTCAAGACTAGTCTGTCCAACATGGTGAAACCCTGTCTCTACGAAAAATACAAAAATTAGCAGGGCATGGTGGCAGGAGCCTGTAATCTCAGCTACTCAGGAGGCCGAGGCAGGAGAATTGCTTGAACCCAGGAGGTGGAGGTTGCAGTGAGCCGAGATCCTGCCACTGCACTCCAGGCTGGGCAACAGAGCAAGATCCCATCTCAAAAAAAAAAAAAAAAAAAAAACAAGGAAAGATTAAGAAGCTATCACAGACCAGAAGAAACTAGGAAGACATGAAAAGTAAATGCAATGATGGACTATTTTTTGTAGAGACGGGGTTCCCCCTATGATCCCCAGGCTGATATCAAACTCTTGGCCTCAAGCAATTTACCCCCCTCGGCCTCCCAAAGTGCTGGGATTACAGGCATGAGCCACCGTGCCAGGCTTGTAGCTCTTTAATTTTGCCAAATATACAATGTCTTCACGTTTCTCTGATTGTCTCAGGTAATTCCATTTTTTTCTTCTGTTTGTTTGCTTTGAATCAGGATCCAATCATGAGTCACACATTGCATCGACCTCTCAATCTACAAGTTCCCCTTCCTCTTTCTAAAAAAAAAACTTCTTTGAAAATAATGTATTTAATAAGCCAGGTTGTTGGGCCTATAGAATTTTCCATATTCTGGATTTTCTTAATTACATCCCTGAAGTGTTGTTTATCTCTGCAGGATACCCTTAATTTCTGGATGACCATGTGTTCCCGATGGTCAGACTGATTCGGAGAACTGTCATCCTCGTCCATCTATTTAAAATGTCCCCATTGGCTTTTATGCCATAAACAGCTATTGATACTCATTTACTAGACCTATAATTAATTTATTAAAGGTTACAAAATAGTGATATTCTATTTCTACCATTCCTTCATTTTGTTAGCTGGAATTCTTCTATGCAGAATAACTTTCCTTCAAAGCTATTTGGTTATCCTGAGGTATGATTGATATAGAAAAGGCAGGAAATGCTGGTTTCTTTCCCTTTATTTAGTATTCTTCAGACTAATGAACAGCTTCCATACTATTCTTCAAATGTAAACAAAGTTTTCTACAAAAGGTCTTATAAATTTTTATTTTTTTAAAACGATTTATTCTTAGATATCTCATATTTGGCCTGCTAGTGTAAATGGTGTATACATAAGCTTTTCCATTGGGTTTAGTTAGGAAAGGTTTACTTTGAAACTTTTATCAGTGACAACAATATCAAGGAAAACCTACTAGAAATCAGAAAAATTTAAGTCAGTGCTTCTCAAACTATATTAAAGAGCGTGTTTTTGTGTAAATAGGAATGAAATTTTAGAAAAAAGTAAAAAAGGGCCGGGCACGGTGGCTTATGCCTGTAATCCCAGCACTTTGGGAGGCCGAGGAGGGCAGATGATGAGGTCAGGAGTTCCAGACCAGCCTGGCCAATGTGGTGAAACCCCATCTCTACTAAAAATACAAAAATTAAAATAAAAAAAAAAAAATAGCCGGGCATGGTGGCGCATGCCCATAGTCCCAGGAACACCGGAAGATGAGACAGGAGAATCGCTTGAACCCAGGAGGCGGAGGTTGCAGTGTGCAGAGATGGCACTGCTGCACTCCAGCCTGGGCAACGAAGCGAGACTCCATCTCAAAAAAAAATTGTTTTTAAAAAGACCGTTTCTGATATTTTTAATACTTCCAATCTATTGAGGCTAGTATTTAAAATACAATAAAAATTAATTATTGACTTACATGATTTCATATAGTCCTTTTTTTCTTTACAGACAAGGTCTCACTCTATCACTCAGGCTGAAATACAGTGATATAATCATAGCTCACCGCAGCCTCAACCTCCTGGGCTCAAGCAATCCTCCCACCTCAGCCTCCCAAGTAGCTACCATGCCTGGCTATTTTTTTTTTTTTTTTTTTTTGAGAAGGAGTTTTGCCCTTGTTGCCCAGGTTGGAGTGCAATGGCATGATCTTGGCTCACTGCAACCTCAGCCTCCCAGGTTCAAGCGATTCTCCTGCCTCAGTCTCCCAAGTACCTGGGATTACAAGCACCCACCACCACACTTGGCTAATTTTTGTATTTTTAGTCGAGACAAGGTTTCACCATGTTGGCCAGGCTGGTCTCAAACTGCTGACCTCGTGATCCGCCCTCCTCGGCGTCCCAAAGTGCTGGGATTACAGGCGTGAGCCACCGCACCCGGCCAGAAATCTTTAATTTATTAAACATATTCCAGATGGGTTTAGTGGCTCAGGCTTGTAATCCCAGCACTTTGGGAGGCCGAGATGGGGGGATTGCTTGAGGCCAGGAGTTCAAGACCAGCCAGGGCAACATAGCAAGACCCTGTCTCTACGAAAACAAAAACAAAAACAAAAACAAAAAAATAAGCTGAGCATGGTAATGCACACCTGTAGTCCAGCTACTCAGGAGGCTGAGGAGAGAATTGCTTGAGCCCGAGACCGATTCAAGGCTACAGCAAGAGGGGTTCACACCACTGTACCCCAGTCTGGGTGAGAAAGCAAGACCCGATCTCAAAAAATAATAATAATAAATATAAAATAGTCCTATAATAGATACATTTGTGGGCAAAAAAAATGAGCCATTAATATTTATTAATCTTTAAATGTTTTTGTAGGACCCTTTTATATTATCTATTAGGTTTCTATTGCTGCATAACAAATTACCACAAACTTAGCAGCTTCAAACAACACATTTCTTATCTGGCAGTTCCCATGGGTCACAGGTCCAGGCACAACTTAACTGGGTCCTCTAATCAGGGGTTCACAAGGCTGAAGTTAAAATGTTGGCCATGCTGTATTTTCATCTGAAGATGTGACTGGGAAAGAATCTCCTTCCACACTCATTCAGGTTTTCGTCAGAATTCATTTCCTTGCAGTTGCAGGACTGAGGACTCCAGTGTTTTGCGGTTGTCTGATGGAGGCCACCCATAGATCCCAGAGGCTGCCTACGGTTTGCTGCTGTGCGACTCTCTCCCGGGCAGCTCACATGGCTGCTTCCTCAAGGCTGAAAGGACAGTCTAGCTTCCGTCTGCTAAGGAGTCTTATATAACACAGTGTAATCACAGGAGTGTTGACATCCCATTACCTTTGCTATCTCTATTGTATTGGTTGGAAGTGAATCACAGGTCCTCTCTATACTCCAAGACAAGGGCACCAGGAGGCAGAGATCACTGGGGTCTCCTTAGGGTCTGCCTGCCACACATTCTCTATGCAATTCTGATTTCTCCTTTGACATACAAATAGAGTTAGAAAAAAAAAATGATAAAGAGCTTCATGAGCATTTTATACCAACCTATAAAGGTCAACTGTGCTGCTTCAGGTCTGTTGCTTCAACTACAGACTTGATCAGGATTTTTAAAAATAAACATAACTTCCTGTATAAGCACTGTGCTAAAATCGCAGAAACTAGGACCGTATCTTGGTTTTTGTGATAATGCTAGCAGAGTACACTCAAGAATAAACATAACGGCATTGGATTGTAAAGACTAGGGTGAGGCCAGGCGCAGTGGCTCACACCTGTAATCCCAGCACTTTAGGAGGGCAAGGCAGGAGGATTGCTTGAGCCCAGGAGTTCGAGACCAGCCTGGGCAACACAGAGAGACCCAATCTCTACAAAAAAGAAAAAACGTAGCTAGACATGGTGGCATGGGCCTGTGGTCCCAGCTACTTGGGAGGCTGAGGCAGGAGGATCACTCGAGCCTAGGAGGTTGAGGCTGCAGTAAGCCATAATCACACTATGGCATGCCAGCCTGAGTGACAGAGCAAGACCTTGTCAAAAAAGAGAGAGAGAGAGAGAGAGAGAAGGAAGGAAGGAAGGAAGGAAGGAAGGAAGGAAGGAAGGAAGGAAGGAAGGAAGGAAGGAAGGAAGGAAGGAAAAAGAAAGGAAGATTGGCCGGGCGCGGTGGCTCAAGCCTGTAATCCCAGCACTTTGGGAGGCCGAGACGGGCGGATCACAAGGTCAGGAGATCGAGACCAGCCTGGCTAATACAGTGAAACCCCGTCTCTACTAAAAAAATACAAAAAACTAGCCGGGTGAGGTGGCGGGCGCCTGTAGTCCCAGCTACTCGGGAGGCTGAGGCAGGAGAATGGCGTAGACCCGGGAGGCAGAGCTTGCAGTGAGCTGAGATGCGGCCACTGCACTCCAGCCTGGGCGACAGAGCGAGACTCTGTCTCAAAAAAAAAAAAAAAAAAAAAAAAAAGAAAGGAAGATTATGATACCAAAGTGACACAAGTCGTGAGCTCTTGTGAGGAAAGTCATTGGCTTTGTAATTACCAAAACAGGTTTTGGAAGCACCCAGTCTTTGGTTCAAACCCCACTCATTTGCTGTGCAAACTTATTTCACTTGTTATTTGCTTCCATCTTCAGATCCTTGCACATGCAGTTCAATCGGCCTATACAAACTCTTTACCTTCATCTCTTATCTACGTCTTCGCTCACATCTCTCAGGAAGTCTTTTCTGATCTTCCCTAGACTGTTGGGTGTGGCTAAGTTGCTCCATTACACGCTTGAAGTAAACAAACATTTGCATTCTTATTGACTGCCCAGCATCTGAACCTTCATCTGTGTTTGGGGACTCTTCACCAAATGAAGCAGCATCCATGCCCCACCACAGACACTGAAAATGCCAGATATTTGTTTTCCTACCTCCACAGCAGGGAGGAAGCTGAGATACAACCTAGACTGCACCAGTCAGTTCCATTCACAACAGACTTTGAATAAATAAGGATACAGTGAAATTAAGAAGCAGGGATAATCCATTGTAGTGAGGGGGCAGAGGTGGTAACACCCTGTTTCCAGAGGCAACAGTGTCAGGGATTTAGAACACAGCCTCGTGCCCAGTGTAGTTGGTCTGGATGCCAAATCCATGGAGTGTAGCCTAGAGAGAGCAGGAGTATTGTCATCACAGGACCAGCACCATGACTTTTAAAGGCCTTGTTCCTAACTTCCAAGCCTTGTTCTCTGGCCCTTCTGGAGTTTGATCAGCTACTAAATGCCATTGTAATAAATTTCCTTTCTGCATATGGTAAGCCCAAATTGATTTTTGCTGTTTGTTACTAAGAATCCTGTGTGCCTGCTGCATCTGGAACCACCCCCGACACCACACTTTTTGTAATGTAATTGCTTACTCCTCCGTTGCCACACTAGACTCTAAGTTTTATTATCATTGGATCCTCAGTGCCCTGTAATCACCCAAGAAGAAACTGGTTGAGTGAATGAATGAAACTATTATTATCGGGAATAATAGTTTCTTGTTTTTTTCTTTTTTCTTTTTTCTTTTTTTTTGAGACAGAGTTTCTCTCTGTCGCCCAGGCTGGAGTACAGTGGCATTATCTCGGCTCACTGGAACCTCCGCCTTCCCAGGTTCAAGCGATTCTCCCATCTCAGCCTCCCGAGTAGCTGAGATTACAAGTGCCTGCCACCATGCCCAGCTAATTTCCTTGTATTTTTAGTAGAGATGCGGTTTCACTATGTTGGTCAGGCTGGTCTTGAAATCCTGACCTCAAGTGATTCAACTGCCTTGGCCTCCCAAAGTGCTGGGATTACAGGCATGAGCCACCACACCCAGCCAAAATAGTAGTTCTAAAGAAAGATGGTGAATGTTTTTCTAACAGGAAAGAAACTTGGACAACCTCCATCTCAATCATCTCATTTTACAAAGGAACTGAGGCCCCCAAAGAATAAATGATTTGCCTAAGTTTAGTGGATGAGTTCACAGCTGTTTTTTACTCCCAGGTCAGTAAACTTTCTACACACCATGATGCCTATAAAATGTTATCGGCATCAATGTTTGTGTCTCCCACCTCCACCTTCATATGTTGCAGCCCTAGCCCCTCAAGGTGACGGTATTAGGAGACATGGCCTTTGGGAAGTAGTTACGTTTAGGCGACATCATGAGGACAGGGACCCTATGATGGAATTGGTACCTGTGAAAGAAGAGGAAGACACATCAGAGCTTCCTTTATCCACCATGGGAAGACACAGCAAAAGAGAAGCCATCTGCAAGGCAAAAGAGGGCCCTCACCAAAACCCAACCACATCGGCACCCTGATCCCAGACTTCCAGCCTCCAGAACAGTGAGAAATAAATGTATGTTTAAGTCACCTGGGCTATGGTATTTTGATATAGTGCCCAAGCTCAGACAAACATTTTATTTGATGATATTTTCACTTTAAGCTTAAACTTGGCCAGGCGCAGTAGCTCATGCCTGTAATCCCAGCACTTTAGGAAGCCGAGGCGGGTAAATCACCTGAGGTTAGGAGTTCAAGACCAACATGGTGAAACCTCATCTCTACTAAAAATACAAGATTAGCCAGGTGTGGTGGTGCATTCCTATAATCCCAGCTACTTAGGAGGCTGAGGCAGGAGAATCGCTTGAACCCGGGAGGCACAGGTTGCAGTGAGCCGAGATCTCGCCATTGCACTCCAGCTTGGGCAACAAGAGTGAAACTCCGTCTCAAAAAAACAACAACAAACAAACAAACAAACAAAAAAACAACAGAGCAAACTTAAACTGAAATATACATGCATTTATTGGTAGATAGTGCAGAAGGCAGGTTCAGGGGTTATGAATGCTAGGAAGTTTCAAGGATGGCAACCAGAATATGCATTCACGTTTGCTATGTGCGCCCAGGTGTGAGAGCCAGAGCATGAAAATTACTTCTGCTCACGGGGAGTCCACTACATACACTATTTTGTCCTCTTGGGAACTCTATAAAGTCGAAATTGTTATGCTACAGATTATTAAAACAAGAAAAAAACAGGGTCAGTAAAGGTAATTGAATTATTTTGCGTGCTGCAGCCAACCACCAAGTTGCAATGACCAAATCAAAACCAAATAAATTGCTCACTTCTGGCCCATCTCATGTCCCCATCTAAGTTACATCATTAATTTAAAATCCTGTGACATTTTTCATAATCTAGACAGGACTTTCCCTTCTTTCGTCTGTTTAAGTCTTGCCACTCTTCCTACCTCTCAGAGGGAGGAGTTCATAATAATAGGCATAGGCTATTAAATCTTCTAACCATTTCAGATATCCGTAAGTACACTGACTTATCATATTGCCATAAATAAGCCTAGGAAACCCTACTTCATAAACGGTTCCTTGTCCCTACATTAGGTAATCGGTGTGAATTTCCGTAAGTCTCTAAATTCAAAGCATTAATGAACTACAAATAGGCTTTTAACAATTGAATCCCGGTTACTATTCTAGATCTTTTCATTTATTTTCAGAGACCACTTCTCATTTAAGTGGCACTTAGCAACTAAAAAGATTCACAGAGTGATTCAAAGTCGAGTATGATGTCCTCACTGTTGAACGTTCATAGAATATTTTTTCTCTTTCCATAGTCTTGAGGACCAACGCAAACGTCTAGGGGATGTGGGATTCTTATCTGCTAACATATCTTTGGCATTAACTCCCCAAATCTTTGAATGCAAGGCACACTTCCCTGGCACTCTAAACCTCTAGTTTAGGGACACCCGCCGCAGAGCGGAATCATTCAAGGTCACTGGGGCAGCAGGTGCGGGACCTTAACCGGCGCTGCCTGGCCCGTCTCCATCTCCGAAGTCGGCTCAGTTCTCCGCCCACTCTTGGTGGCTCAACGTCGCCGACCGCGACCTCGCTTGGAGACCCCGATCCGCCCGCCCTCCCGGTGGCCGGTCTTGGAACCGCGCTTCTGGAAGGTTCCTGAGTGGCTGGCAGTGGGGGCGGCTCCGGGAAGCCGGGGCGGAGCCGGCGGCGGTCGGAGCTTCAGGCTACGCCTCCCTGGGCCGCTCCGCCCCGCAGGAGACGCTGTAGTCGGCGGTAGGCGGTGGCGCCGCGCCCGCTCTCGCCCGCTCGCCGGCCGGCTCTCCTCCAGCCGCAGCACCGGCGGGCCGCGCTCCGGGGGTCATGCAGCGCCTGGCCATGGACCTGCGGATGTTGTCCCGGGAGCTCTCCCTCTACCTGGAGCACCAAGTCCGGGTGGGGTTCTTTGGCTCGGGGGTGGGCTTATCCCTCATTCTGGGCTTCAGCGTCGCTTATGCCTGCTACTACCTGAGCAGCATTGCCAAGGTGAGCCGGGGGTGGCGCAGGGCCGCGGGCTGCTGCCGGGAGCGAGGGTCGCAGGCGCAGTGCGAGGCTGTGCGGCCAGGGAAAGTCGGCAGCCCAGAGGACAGGCGGCGAGCTGCTCCTGAGCGGCCGCCAGGAGCGCGAGCGGGAAATCCGACAGTCCCCGCCCATTCGCCCGCTCCCTGGGGGGTCCCGGCCGGGCGGTCCTGGGAACGCAGCCTGGACCCTGCTGACCTCCGCGCTGCGGCGCTGCCGGGTCGCTGATGGCGAAGCCGGCGGCGCACTCGGGAATGCCGTGGCGCTTTTGAAAATGACTCCCGGCAGGGCATGGTTGCTCACGCCTGTAATCTCAGTACTTTGGGAGCCCAAGGCGGGTGGATCACTTGAGGCCAAGAGTTCGAGACCAGCCTGACCAAAACGGTGAAACCCCGTTAAAATTACAAAAAATTAGCTCGGCGTGGTGTCGGACGCCTGCAATCCCAGCTACTCGGGAGGCTGAGGCAGGAGAATCCCCTGAACCCGGGAGGCGGAAGTAAAAACAAACAAACAGTTGCCTTCCCCTCGGGGCATTGGCGAAACCCCCGTTTCAGTCCTGTGTGAATTCTTTGCGTCAGCCCTCCAGAAAGAGATGTAATCGGAGGGAGCGCGCGCGCGAGCGACAAGTCTTTACCGGTTTCTGGTTTGCGGTTGGCAGAAACTTTGCTCTGGGCCCTTCTCATACTGCTTTTCCCTTCAGAAACCCCAGTTAGTGACGGGGGGTGAGAGTTTCAGCCGCTTCCTTCAAGACCACTGTCCCGTGGTGACAGAAACGTACTACCCGACGGTCTGGTGCTGGGAGAGTCGAGGACAGACCCTGCTTAGACCTTTCATCACTTCGAAGCCCCCGGTGCAGTACAGGAAGTAAGTGAATTTCCGTTTTCAGTCATTTCTGCAAAATCACAGTTTTTTGTTTGTTTGTTTGTTTGCTTATTCCCAGTTCTTGGTTAATAGAATCTCTGCTTTAGGAAGTATATAGAACAGAAAGAGGGAATGAAAATGGAGGGTATGTCCCCGGCTCCACCCCCAGCTGCAGGAAAATACTCAGGTATTTGCCTCCTGGTCCCCGCCCTAACCCCCGACCTGATGTAAATAGTTTATTTTTAGGATGAGAGAAGTGTTTGGGGATTACTGTCTTGCAGTTTGTCATACATCTGTCAAAAAGACCCAGATCCTTTGATGATCTGCATTCATTCATTGATATGTAGCAGATACTGGGGTGGGGGTGGGGCGAGAAGGATGCCTCTTAATTTGGGTTTTGGGCCATTGATTGGTGTAAAATGACTTCCTATTGACAGGCAAATGGGATCTTGATGATAATAGCCCTTGATGTGTTAAAGATACGGTTCAGGATTTATCAGGAACCAGATTCAAATGGTGCCTGTTATTAATTTCCCTTAGTCATCTATCCTTCTGGAGTTTATTTTGTTGCCTGGAACTTGCACTGTTTGTTTGGGAAAATTCTGTAAGTTTATAAATACTGTGTGAGAAATACTTTAAATTATTTCAGAAGAAAATCTTGACGTATACTATACAGTATACTGTTCTGTATTATTGACTGCATTATTGAGTCCAAAGAGCTAGAGCAGTGGTCAGAGATTAGATCAGCATTTTACTTATTCAGACTTCCCTGTCGCTTTAGTTGAGTGACCTCAATCAAACAAGGGTTGAATGCTGGGTGTTATAGAGCAGTGAGTAAGTATTCATTTATCTTAATAATTCGCAGTTCATCTTTATATACGACCTTGTACGGAGGTTGCTGGAAATACTTGATGGTACTAATCTTCATAAAATCCTTCTAATGAAAGAAAATGATATGTAGATCGAGATATGGGTATATGTTCATGAATGCTGGAAAAATGTTATTTTTCGATGACCAAATAATGTCATGTGTTTAGAATTAAAACAGAAACTTAAGACATGACTTAAAACATGTAAATAGTAATGTCTTCTGAATTTTTCCTTTCAGTGAACTTATTAAAACTGCAGATGGAGGACAGATTTCACTGGACTGGTTTGATAATGATAACAGTATGCGTTATATGGATGCCAGCACGAGACCTACTATCTTATTGTTGCCTGGCCTCACTGGAACAAGCAAGGAGTCATATATCCTTCATATGATCCATCTTAGTGAAGAATTAGGATACAGGTACCAGTAAAAGATTTCTTTTTTTTCACTTGATCCATTCCAAATGAAGTACAAATATATCTACATGTTTGTTTCGGAAATACTTAGTACTTCTTGCATAGAAAAGCAGTCCCTTAAGTTATTATTTTTCTCTGCATTCTTTTTTTCCTTTTTTTTCAGGAAGAGGCATAACTGAATCATCTCACAGGGGATGTCACTTAGCATAGTAGGCACCTTGCAGATTTAGGCTGAATTAATGAATGAAATTAGACTCATCAGAGCATTGACTGAGCCCTGCCCCCCACCCCCACCCCAATGTAGAGAGTGTTATGGAGGGAGAACAGCAATTACAAACCCCTGAGAGAGTACACAGGGGCCCTCATGGCACATTCTGGGGCCTGGATTCACTAATCTTGTCACCCTGGCTCAGCTCCCAAGTGCAAAAAATATTCAGAATCAGTTTGTAGATCATCCCTATTTATCAAAGATGATCTCTGCCTCTTCTGACCACCTAAGTTTGCAGGTGCACTTGGCTAGTCTCCAGTTGATGATGCCACAGCTTTTCTGAGTAATCATTATTAAGCTCAGTCACCAGGTACAATTTAATTTTTTTGCAAGTGATTTAGCAACTTTAAGTTTCAAGTTCAGCTCTAGAATCTTCAAGTAGAGTCATTATAAAAGGTACTGCTTTTTTGTGCTGCAGACTTTTTTTTTTAGCTGATGGTAATTATTGTAATGGAACACTCTGTGAGTTGTATTTAAAGCAGAGTTGTATTTTTTGTTAAACTTGAAACACTTGTGTGAAAAGCTGATGGTACGTTTACCTTAAAAAAATAATTTTAGGCTGGGCACAGTGGCTCATGCCTGTAATCCCAGCACTTTGGAAGGCCAAAGCCAGTGGATTGCTTGAGCCCAGGAGTTCAAGACCAGCCTGGGCAACATGGTGAGACCTAGTCTCTACAAAAATTAGCCGGGCATGGTGGCATGCACCTATAGTTCCAGCTACTGACAAGGCTGAGGTAGGACAATCAACTGGGCCCAGGAGGTAGAGCCTGCAATGAACTATGATCATGCCACTGGACTCCAGCCTGGATGACAGAGTGATAACTTGGGCAAAAAAAAAAAAGAAAAGAAGAACATTTTGATGTTTGATATAAAGGGGAAAATTCCATAATAGCTAACTCAATTTTAACAAGTTAATTCTGGGCCGGGCGCGGTGGCTCAAGCCTGTAATCCCAGCACTTTGGGAGGCCGAGACGGGCGGATCACAAGGTCAGGAGATCGAGACCATCCTGGCTAACACGGTGAAACCCCGTCTCTACTAAAAAATACAAAAACTAGCCGGGCGAGGTGGCAGACGCCTGTAGTCCCAGCTACTCGGGAGGCTGAGGTAGGAGAATGGCGTGAACCCGGGAGGCGGAGCTTGCAGTGAGCTGAGATCCGGCCACTGCACTCCAGCCTGGGCGACAAAGCGAGACTCTGTCTCAACAACAACAAAAAAAAGAAACAAAAAAAAAAAAAGTTAATTCTGATCTTTTATAAATAATAGCCTATTTTGTCCATGAAGTAACATTCTCTCAAGAACTAGGATATGAAGTTCAAGAATTATATTCAAGAAATTGGCTTAGCAGTAGTAGGAATTCATCATCATTCCATGTTTAAGCACCATACAGTTAGATGTGAGGCTTGGTTCCTTTTTTTTTTATGAGACCGCATCTGGCTCTGTTGCCTAGCATGGAGCGCAGTGGCATGATCATGGTTCACTGCAGTCTCTTACAGGCGTGAGTCAATGTTCCCGGCCTGGTTCCTTTTTTTTTTTTTTTTTTTTGGCTAAAAGTCATCCTCAGAAGGTACAGAAGATCATAAAGCCTTTTGTACATATTTAAATTACTGCTTCTAGATTTGGCCTGAGCTGTCTCCCAAGACTTAGAACTGCTTTTAAAAAACAATGTGGGCTGGGGGCTGTGGCTCACACCTGTGTAATAACAGCACTTTGGGAGGCCGAGGCGGGTGGATCACTTGAGGTCAGGAGTTCAAGACCAACTTGGCCAACATGGTGAAACCCCATCTCTACTAAAAACACAAAAATTAGCCAGGTGTGATGGCGGGCACCTGTAATCTCAGCTACTCAGGAGGCTGAGGCAGGAGAATTGCTTGAACCTGGGAGGCAGAGGGTGCAGTGAGCCGAGATCGTGCCACTGCACTCCAGCCTGGGCAACAAGAGCAAAACTCTGTCTCAAAAAAGATAAATAAATAATAAAAATAAAATAAAAAAAAAATTGGGGCCCGGTATGGTGGCTCACACCTGTAATCCCAGCACTTTGGAAGGCTGAGGTGGGCTGATCACAAGGTCAGGAGTCCGAGACCAGTCTGACCAACATGGTGAAACCCTCTTTCTACTAAAAATACAAAAAAAATTAGCCAGGCATGGTGGTACATGCTTATAATCCCAACTACTTGGGAGGCTGAGGCAGGAGAATTGTTTGAACTTGGGAGACAGAGGTTGCAGTGAGCCAAGATTGTGTCACTGCACTCCAGCCTGGGTGACAGAGTGAGACTCTGTCTCAAAAAAATAAATGAATAAATAAAACAATGTGGTTGAAACTCCAAGGACTGAGTCTCATAAGCCCTGGAGTTGCCAGTGCACATACCTTTTGTCCGTTGCTTTTAAAGGTTGCCAGATTTTGGCCGGGTGCAGCGGCTCACGCCTGTAATCCCAGCACTTTGGGAGGCTGAGGCGTGTGGATCACAAGGTCAGGAGTTCGAGGCCAGCCTGGCCAACATAGTGAAACCCCATCTGTACTAAAAATACAAAAATTAGCCAGGCATGGTGGTGCATGCCTGTAGTCCCAGCTACTCAGGAGGCTGAGGGAGAATCGCTTGAACCCGGGAGGCGGAGGTTGCGGTGAGCCAAGATTGCGCAATTGCACTCCAGCCTGGGCAACAGGAGCGAAACTCTGTCTCAAAAAAATTTTTTTAAATTACAAAAGCAGAAACTGCAGGGCCTCTTGAGACCCAGGCTGAGAACTCCCACAGTGCTACTGGTCAAAGCAAGTCACATGGTCAGCCCAGAGTCAACGAGTAGGGAAATAGACTCTGCCTCTTGAAAGGAAAAGCTTCAAAATGTTTTTGCAACCACCACAGAAAGCCAGGCAGTTTTAAAGACCGCTAAGAATAAAAATAGATCTGGAAGTTTGGCACAAGGCTGAGTTGAGTCTTTAGGTACCAAAATGATCTAAGTCATTGGTACTGTAGCATGGGATCTAGCAGATAACAGGGCTTGTGAAAAGCTGTGTAATATGAAGGAACGTGCTTGGGCTTTGGAGTCAAGCTGGATTCAGATGTTGGAACTGCCACTTTCTAAGGGACCCTGGACAGTTAATATAACATTCCTCATCACAGTATTCTCACCTACTTCACAGGGTTGTTAGAATGTGTAAAGTAGGCAGGGTGCAGGGGCCCATGCCTGTAATCCCAGCAGTTTGCGAGGCTGCGATGGGTGGATAGCTTGAGGTTAGGAGTTCGAAACCAGCCTGGTCAACATGGTGAAACTCCATTTACCAGGCATAGTGGCGTGCACATGTAATCGCAGCTACTCAGGAATCTAAGACACGAGAGTCACTTGAACTTGGGGAGTGGAGGTTGCAGTGAGCTGAGATTGTGCCACTGCACTCCAGCTTGGGAGACAAAGCAAGACTCCATCTCAAAAAAAAAATAAGTGTAAAGTACTTGGTGGGGTGCCCTGCACAAAGTGGGTCTTTAGAAAATGTTTATGTCATCCAGGCGCAGTGGCTCACGTCTGTAATCCCAGCAGTCTGGGAGGCCAAGGTGGGTGGATCACCTGAGGTCAGAAGTTAGAGACCAGCCTGACCCACATGGCGAAACCCATCTCTACTAAAAATACAAAGAAAAATTAGCTGGGTGTGGTGATGGGCACCTGTAATCCCAGCTACTTGGGAGGCTGAGGCAGAAGAACTGCTTGAACCTGGGAGGCGGAGTTTACAATGGGCCCAGATGGTTGAACCTGGGAGATGGAGGTTGCAGTGAACTACTACACTCCAGCTTGGGTGACAGAGCAAGACTCTGTCTTAAAAAAGAAAACGTTTATGTCTCCTTCTCTCATCTTCTGTTCCCTGGCCAGGGTAGAAAATGTTTTATAGGCTGGGTGCAGTGGCTTATGCCTATAATCCCAGCACTTTGGGAGGCTGAGGTGGGCAGATCCCCTCTGGTCAGGAGTTCAAGACCAGCCTGGCCAACAGGGTGAAACCCCGTCTCTACTAAAACTACAAAAAATTAGCTGGATGTGGTGGCGGGTGCCTGTAATCCCAGCTACTCGGGAGGCTGAGGCAGGATAATCGCTTGAACCCGGAGGCGGAGGTTGCAGTGAGCTGAGATCTCACCATTGCACTCCAGGCTGGGAGACAGAGCGAAACTCCGTCTCAAAAAAAAAAAAGAAAATATTTTATAATTCAAAAGAACGAGTACAAGCAAATCTACCTCTTGGGATACAGAAACATGTAGTTTCCTTGTGGGAGTACATAGATGTTACCATGTCTGCTATACATGAGTGTTTCAGTATCTTCAGTATGAATGTCCCTGAAGCACAGGGAGCACTTGCCATCCTGTCCCAGTTACTATCTTGTGTAGAGGTTGAAGGTTTAGGGAGAGTCATGAAGTATGTTAGGTCACCAGGGAACTGTCAATTATTTACTGATGAGATATGAGATATGATATATGATTTAGACATTGGAGAGAACCTAACTCCCAGCATATGGTCAAAGGAGACATAGTGGTTTATTGTTGATGTTAAACCATTGCTTTTTTCCCTCTACCTGAAAACTGACAAAAACAAAGTACTTTTCTGTTAAGGTTCTTTAATTCAAACTTCAGGATGGATGGGTTAGAAACTAGGCTTAAGTTTGTTTAAGATAATTGTGAGCAAAGGCTTTACTGTGTAAGTTAAAGGTAAATAGAATGAAGCTAGGCCTGGTGGCTCAGGCCTGTAATCCCGGCACCCTGGGAAGCCGAGGCAGGTGGATCACTTGAGGTCAGGAGTTTGAGACAAGCCTGGCCAACATGGCAAAACCTTGTCTCTACTAAAAATACAAAAAATTAGCCAGGCATCATGGCATGCGCCTGTAATTGCAGCTACCTCAGAGGCTGAGGCAGGAGAATCACTTGAACCCGGGAGGTGGAGGTTGCAGTGAGCCAAGATCACACCACTGTACTCCAGCTTGGGCAAGAGTGAAACTCTGTCTCAATTTTTAAAAAAAGGGTAAATACGCTGGGCATGTTAGCTCACGCCTATAATCCCAGCACTTCAGGAGTCCGAGGCGGGTTGATCACATCAGGAGTTCGAGACCAGCCTGGCCAATATGGTGACACCTGTCTCCACTAAAATACAAAAATTAGCCAGGCGTGGTGGTGCATGCCTGTGGTCCCAGCTACTCGGGAGGGTGAGGCAGAAGAATCACTTGAACCCGGGTTGCAGAGGTTGCAGTGAGCTGAGATCGCGCCATTGCACTCCAGCCAGGGATCTTTACTATTTTTCAAGTCCTAACGCAAGATCTGTCTACCTTTTATGAAGCCTTTCTTAATCAATTTTGCCCATCCTGACCTCATAGGGTTTTATTGTCTATACTACTTCTTGGACATTGAATCTTATACTGTCTTGTTTTATTACTTTGGTTGTAGTCATTCAACTGAAAATATGGTGCATATCTTTTCAATCTAACTAGATTGTACCCTCCTTGAGGCCAGGAACCTTATGTTGATATTTTGTTTCTCTACTACAGGCTCTAACGCAATCTTCAGTAAATATTATTGAATGAATAAATGGTTATTCCAATGTTAATATTCATGTAAAGTTCTTAGAACGTGATCTGGCGCATAGTAAACACTAGTAAACACTATCTGTTGTTACAGATAATAAATATATAGAAAATAAATAAATACATAAAAATTATAATTTATTACCTGAAATCAGAATCATATGACTAGCTGATCCCTGAATGTTCCTCTCATTCTACGCTTTGCTGATTATCATTTCTATTGTTACACTCAAAGATTTGGGGAATCTTAGAACTGAAATATTTCAGATTGCCTGATAAAATTACAGATACGGAAACTAGGCCTAGACAGGTACTCAAAACCCATGTAAGTTTCGTTGCTTTTCTTAGGTGCCCAAGCTCAGAGTCTGCTACTTTTTTTGTTATTTTTGTTCTTTGAGACAGGCTCTCCTTCTGTCACCCAGGCCGGAGTGCAATGGTGTGATCACAGCACCGCAACCTTGACCTCCAGGGTTCAAGCCTGAGCAGATTTGAGGCTCTCTGGTCCATCTCACTGTGACAGTGGTTCTCATCCTAGGGGCAGTTTTTCCCCCAGGGAACATTTGGCAATGTCTGGAGACATTTTTGGTTGTTATGCCTGGGGCATGTGCTACTGGCATCTAGTTGGTAGAGGCCAGAGATGCTGCTGAGTATCCTATAATGCACAGGACAGCACTGCTACAAATAATTATTTGGGCCAAAATGTCCATAGTACTAAAGACTGAGAAACTCTGTGCTATAGGTAGTCTTTTCCTTTTATTTAACCTTCATTAGAGGGCAGCCACCTGCTTCCCTGGTTAATGGGTTATCTTGTCACAGGAAGTTCTTCTTACCAGATTTGTTCTTTATTTGATATTTCTTTTCTTCATATTTTGAGGAAAAAATTTATATAGTTCAAATATGTAGGAAAAATAAGCTTTGCAGAACAATTTCCCTCATATACATGCCCTTTAGAATTGTTTGAGGTAACTGTAAAAATTAATTGGAGATAGCTGTTACAGAAGCTAAACAGAGGTAGCCAGGTGTGGTAGCTCACGCCTGTAATCCCAGCACTTTGGGAGGCCGAGGCAGGTGGATCATGACATCAGGAGATCAAGACCATCCTGGCTAACACGATGAAACCCCGTCTCTACTAAAAAAATACAAAAAAGCAGCTGGATGTGGTGGCGGGCACCTGTAGTCCCAGCTACTCGGGAGGCTGAGGCAGGAGAATGGCTTGAACCCGGGAGGTGGAGCTTGCAGTGAGCTGAGATTGCGCCACTGCACTCCAGCCGGAGTGACAGAGCAAGACTCTGTCTCAAAAACAAAACAAAAACATACATGTGCATGTGTCTTTATAGCAGCATGATTTATAATCCTTTGGGTATATACCCAGTAATGGGATGGCTGGGTCAAATGGTATTTCTAGTTCTAGATCCATTCATAATAGCAAAGACTTGGAACCAACCCAAATGTCCATCAGTGACAGACTGGATTAAGAAAATGTGGCACATATACACCATGGAATACTATGCAGCCATAAAAAAGGATGAGTTCATGTCCTTTGTAGGGACATGGATGCAGCTGGAAACCATCATTCTCAGCAAACTATCGCAAGAACAGAAAACCAAACACCGTGTGTTCTCACTCATAGGTGGGAATTGAACAATGAGATCACTTGGACACAGGAAGGGGAACATCACATACCGGGGCCTGTTGTGGGGTTGGGGGAGGGGCGAAGGATAGCATTAGGAGATATACCTAATGTAAATGACGAGTTAATGGGTGCAGCACACCAACATGGCACATGTATACATACGTAACAAACCTGTGTTGTGCACATGTACCCTAGAACATAAAGTATAATAAAATAAAAAATAAAATAAAAAAAACAACAAAAAAAAAAACAACAAAAAAACAGAGGCTGGGCACAGTGGCTCATACCTGTAATCCCAGAACTTTAGGAGGCTGAGACAGGAGGATTGTTTTGAGCTCACGAGTTCGAGACCAGCCTGGGCAACATAGGGAGACCCCATCTCTACAAAAAAATTTAAAAATTAGCCAGGCATGGTGGCGTGCGCCTGTAGTCCTAGCTACTCAGGAAGCTGAGAATCACATGAACCTAGGAGGTTGAGGCTGCAGTGAGCCATGATTGTGCCACTGCACTCCAGCCTGGACAACAGTGAGACCTTATCTCTAAAGAAAAAAAAGAAGAGATTAACAGACCTCTCAGTGCCTTAGGAATAGTACTTTGACAGCCAACTCTTTTAGCTCAGTGTTCCCTGATGACTGTCAGGGTAGCAGAGGGGTTAAATGACAAGAGCTGGTTGCTCATTCCCAGCTGGAGTGGGAGAAAGGGCAGAATGGCAGCCTTCTTTCTAAAAGCTGTCCTCTGTAGCTGCTTTGCTCCCTCATTCTTCCTTATCTCGCTGCCCCATGTCCGAGGCTTGAAGTATACAATGATGACTGCTACTGATTGAACATTGTTAGGAACAAAGCCCTATGGAGTGGTCAGTACAATTCCTCCTCTAGCAAGAGCTACCAGAACTATGATCCACTTTCCAAAGTTGCCTGAAGGAAAACGCAAATATCCCAGTCTGCAGTTTAGAAGAAAATCCCAGATATGTAGGCTGCTTTTTCATGAGTTTGCGGATCATCTTTTTCTTTCCCCTCACTAGTGCTCTTGCCTTCTCTCACTGGCAGTCACATGATAACATCTTGCTCCAGAAGCCATTTTAATCCTTATTTAATGTTTGTACTCTAAAGTGATTCTTTTCTGAATGACTGGGAGCTTCAAGTTTCAAGGTCATAATTAACTTTAGCACTGGTTCCTGTGTGATTTAGGTGCTTATGCAAGTAAATACAAATGGCCAACTGAAATTTTATTTATATCAAGACATCTTGCCATTGTTTTTAACAAGAAAAGATAAAGGAGTCACTGAGCCTACTCTGACTTTTCTGAATGTATTTATAGTTTATTTAAGATTTCTCTGGCCGGGCGTGGTGATGCATGCCTATAATCCCAGCAATTGGGAGGCCAAGACAGGAGGATCGCTTGAGCCCAGGAGTTAGAGACCAACCTGGGCAACATGGTGAGATCCTGTTTTTACAAGTAACTTTTAACAATCACCCAGGCTGGCTGGGCACGGTGGCTCACGCCTGTAATCCCAACCCTTTGGGAGGCCGAGGGGAGACAGATCACTTGAGATTAGGAGTTCTAGAACAACCTGGCTAACATGGTGAAATCCCATCTCTACTAAAAGTACAAAAATTAGCTGGGCGTGGTGGCACACGCCTGTAATCCCAGCTACTCCGGAGGCTGAGGCAGGAGAATCACTTGAATCTGGGAGATGGAGGTTGCAATGAGCCAAGATCATGCCACTGCACTCCAGCCTGGGTGACAGAGTGAGACTCTGTCTCAAAAAAAGAAAAAAAAAGAAAAAAATTAACTGGGCCATGGTGGTGTGCACCTGTGGTCCCAGCTACTCAGCAAGCTGAGGCAGGAGGATTGCCTGAGCATGAGAGGCTGAGGCTGCAGTGATCTGTGACTGCGCCACTGCACTCCAGCCTGAGTGACAGAGTGAGACCATGTCTCAAAAAAAAAAAAAAAAGATTTAGGTGAGTCAGTAAAATGTAGTATTTCTAGCTTTCAATCAAATAGGATTTCTGAGGTTTCTAAACATTTCTCTTCTTTCAACTGGGCCTAATAAAATTTTCTATATGACTTTTCAGTTGCAAGAAAATTCCTTTGCAAGAACATAGCCTGCATACCACATTAAATGAAGGTGGTGTGCCTTGAGATCTAACCTTCCTGAGAAGAGAGTCAGAGTTGTGTATGTTCTATACAGCAGTCGGTTCATCGGTGCTTAGAACTTATACAGTGCTCAGCAGTACCCTGCAAGAAGAGATTTGGAATCTCAGATGGCCTTGATTGGTTGGATAGGTAATCAGACAAAAACAAAATGAATTTTAATTGTTATGAATATAGACCTACTAAATCAGTGAGAACCTGTGTAAACACAAATCAGGATTTTGTCTAAGGATGGTAAAAATACATATCTGGGGCTGTGGCTGCCTGAAAGTTAAATGAGAGTTAAATATTTTAAATACTAAATAACTTTTGAAACCAGCATGACACTACAACTACCATTATTTTTTTTTTTTTTTTTTTTTTTGAGACTGAGTCTGGCTCTGTCGCCCAGGCTGGAGTGCAGTGGCGGGATCTCAGCTCACTGCAAGCTCCGCCTCCCGGGTTTACGCCATTCTCCTGCCTCAGCCTCCCGAGTAGCTGGGACCACAGGCGCCCGCCACTTCGCCCGGCTAGTTTTTTGTATTTTTTAGTAGAGATGGGGTTTCACCATGTTAGCCAGGATGGTCTCGATCTCCTGA
This sequence comes from Macaca mulatta, assembly GCF_049350105.2. Classification (NCBI taxonomy): domain Eukaryota; kingdom Metazoa; phylum Chordata; class Mammalia; order Primates; family Cercopithecidae; genus Macaca; species Macaca mulatta. Next base: position 70,727,065 of record NC_133423.1, read on the forward strand.
CCTCGTGATCCGCCCGTCTCGGCCTCCCAAAGTGCTGGGATTACAGGCTTGAGCCACCGTGCCCGGCCACAACTACCATTATTACTAATAGCTAACTTTCACTGAGTACTTACTTCAGCCAACATTGACCTAAACCCTTTACATTGATCTGAGCCCATTTACCCAGCAGATGCAAACAGGATCAGAGAAAGCACAAGATCATCTTTCCTCCCTAGGTCAACTGAACAGTAAGCAGTAGCATAACAGGGCCCATCCCACCAGCTCAGGTGCCAGGCTGTTTGCAGCTCTACCTGTGATGCTTATACCTCATGTAAAATTCTGGCGTCCATGTTTTCTGAGCCTTAAGGAAACAAGAGCTGTTTCTTAGGATATAAATAGATACGTGTGAATGTTACAAATTTAATGGGTAGAAGATATATATTTTTTCTTTGTTTAAAGCAAAAACATGGCCAGGCACAGTAGCTCACGCCTGTAATCCCAACACTTTGGGAGGCGGAGGTAGGTAGATCACTTGAGGTCAGGAGTTCAAGACCAGCCTGGTCAACATAGTGAAACCCCATCTCTACTAAAAATACAGAAAAATTAGCCAGGCATGGTGGCAGGCACCTGTAATCCCAACCACTAAGGAGGCTGAGGCAGGAGAATCGCTTCAACCCCAGGAGGCGGAGGTTATAGTGAGCCAAAATCACGCCATTGCACTCCAGCCTGGGTGACAAGAGCGAGACTCCATCTCAAAAAAAAAAGCAAAAACATTTAAATTTGACTTGTATTTAGAATTGTTTTAAAAACACTTATTGGAGGTCCACATATGTGCATAGGAAGAAATATTCTAATCTTGGTAGGAAACATTAACATCACTTTAGTATACAATTTTCTAATTTGAACCCACATGTGGAATTTAGAGAACTGGAATTTTATTTTAGCGCATTTAGATGAAATTGTCAAACATTATACCTGTAAGGCAGATTTTTAAAATCTTTTAGTGCTGTAAATCAGTGTCAGTAAGATTAATATTATATCATGAGCAAGAATCATGTGTAGAAATAACAAAAATTGCTTTCCTGGTTTTTAGATGTGTGGTTTTTAACAACAGAGGAGTGGCGGGGGAGAATCTCTTGGTAAGTAAATTTAAAAGACAACAGTCTTAACTTTTTAAAGAATCATTTATAGTTTTATAACAAAAAAGCATATTCTTTTTATTTAAAATAACTCTTTGTTTACATAAACAATACAAATTTATCATACAAAAATACAGATGTGGAAAAAAAGGAAATTTACAAGACCCATAATTACATAACCAGGGATATTCCCTTAGTCTATGTTCATTCAGATTTCATATATAAATAGAATTTATGTAATATATTTCTATTTTTATAAAATTTAAGATTCTATTTTGTAACTAAACTTTTGTATTTACTACATTTTAACATCAATAATTATTCATCTACATCATTTTTTTTCTACCCTCTCAACCCAGCTTTTCCTGACTCTGGGAAGAACTGGGAAGATAAGGCCTCATTTTTAGTGCAAAACACATTTTCTTTAAAAATTAACCAATGCAAAACAAATTAACTAATACAGTGATTTTTTTTTCCACTTACGAAATTTACATTTGTTATGAAACAATTTTGTATGTTATATTTGTGTTTTGCCAGCTGAAGTTTACATGGTGGAAATGTTATTGAAACCTTTTAAAATTTATACCAGGTCTTTTTTCCCCCCATCTAATTCTGAGGTTTTGCTAGGATAGATCTTTCACCTCTTAGAAAATCACTGTATCTGATGTTTAAATCCGTGAGTTGGAATGAGAAATATTCCACTCGCTAAAATTTTCTTCAGCTTTTTAACTTTTTACAATCTCAGCAGGTCAAAGGCAATTCTACTAGGATTGAAAGAAACATTTTGGGGGTCATTGATAGAGAATGACATTAAGACTATAAATAATTAAGTCATGCTGGAAATAAAAATTTACAGTCAGGTCACAAATGTCAACACTTTATAAGAACTTGGGAAGAAAAAACCTCTTGTACTTTGCTTTACAGTGACTTAGGCACTGGAGGAAATGAAGATCAATACGATTTCGAAAGCAAAAGTAACAGAGTGTTATGGTCTCACTTAAGTGCCTTGTAATAAATAGTTTGATGTGAAGGTTCACATTTCCTCATTCAGTCCAGCCCTTTAGGAACCTCGTAGACAGATAGTACTCTAAAGGGGAAAGATTTGAATGTGTCACTGTGGCCCTGGCCCAGACAAATCGTTTTTGTCTGCTGTGCATTCTTCTAGGACACAAAGCGGGGGAAGACATGGTCTGAGGCTCTCAAGGAAATAATGTGCTGCAAAGCCGAGCTCGTTAGTTCTTTATGAAGTGAGGGACAAAGATCTGTTCATTCAGCAAAGCCGTGGTGTGTGCCTGTTAAATAAGACACTGTGCAAGGCAATAGGGTGAAGATATACATATTAATGAGACACAGCCCTGATCTTTAGGAGCTCAAACTTTAGTTGTGGGAGAGAAAGTCAAGTCCATAAAAATATACACAGTGCTAAGTGTAACAGTAGCCTTTGTTAAGGCTACAGAGCACAAAGGGAAAGAGTAACAAAGTGCCTTGGGGAGGTGGGAGAACTTAGAGAGGAGGTAGCATTCTGAGTTGGATCTTGAAGGCTGTGATATTGAACCTCCACAGGGGAGAGAGAGGCTCAGCGCAAAGACCAAGGTATTATAAAGTGCATGCAATAGCAACTACTTACTATGGCTGGATGATGATGATAATTTTATCTAATATTTATGTAATCTGTAGAATGTATCAGTTATGTCTTTTCCTATTTAATCTTCAGAAATAGAAACAGCCCAATGATTTAGGTAAGTATAGCCCCCATTATCCCCCATTTCCTTTTGGAGACAGGGTCTTGCCCTGTTGCCCAGGCTGGAGTGTAGTGGCACAATCACGGCTCACTGTAGCCTCAACCTCCTGGGCTCAAGTAATCCTTCCATCTCAGCTTCCCAAGTAGGTGGAACCAGAGGTGTGTGCCACCATGCCTGGCTGATTTTTTATTTATTTGTTTTTTGTTTGTTGTTGTTGTTGTTTGTAGAGATGGGGTCTCACTCTGTTGCCCAGGCTGCTCTTAAACTCCTGGGCTCAAGCGATGCTCCCACAGTGCTGAGATTCCAGGTGTGAGCCATTGCACCTGGCCCTGTCCTGCGTTTTACAGATAAAGAAAACAAGACACTGGTAGGTTAGGAACTTACCCCTCCCAATCAATGGCAGAGCCAGGATTCAGACCCAGATGATCTAACTATGTGCTTATGTTCTTGACCATTATGCTTTATGCTTTCTTACTATTCTGGAAGTGGCAGGAATTTTTCTAGAAGGGTAGGGCCAGATTTTGAAGAATCACATGTAGAATCCTAAGAAACCTGGTAGTGAATCATTGATATTTTGAAGCAAGGGCATAATTTGATCATGGACATGTTTTAGAAAGAGAACCATGGCAGTGGTGTGTAGGAAAGAAAGAGATGGAGGGGAAGGAGGCTGGAGGCTGGAGGCTGGAGGCTGGGAGGCCAGTTAGAAAGCAGTTACTACAGACCTACATGGAGTTTGGAGTTTGAAAGCAGATGGAAGGGGAATAAAGAAGAAAGAACAAAAATGAGTAGTATTCATGGGGAAGAAAATAGTGTTAGCTGTATTGTGGGAAGTAAAGACAAGGGAGTCAAAGGTAATATTTCTAGCTTGGCTGGCTGATGGAAGATGCTGGTATTTGAAATAGGAAATTTAGAAGAATTTGTGAGATTATGATGTAACAAAGATAACAGAGTCCGTTTTAGATGGTTAGGGTGCTTTTAGATCATCTCGGTGGAAATTTTTAGTAAGTTTGTGGATGTACTGGACTGGCTTTCAGGAGAAAATAGGCAGGCAAGAGAGAGACAGACTGAGATCAGTGTGCAGGTAGAAGCTCAAGAGTAGTTGACATTAGTTAGGGCATGTGTAGAGTAAAAGGGGAGATTGATGGTTAGAAGCTTAAGAAACAACAGGCTGGGAGTGGTGGTTCACACCTGCAGTCCCAACACTTTGGGAGGCCCAGGTGGGAGGATCACTTGAGCCCAGAAGTTGAAGATCGGCCTGGGCAACATATTGAAACCCTGTCTCAAATATATATGTGTGTGTATATATATGATATATATATAAGATATATTGTGTATATATATTATATATAAATATATTGTATATATTATATGTTATATATAAAATATATAATATCTAGCATATATTATATTATATATAATATATTGTGTATATTTTATATTATATATATATTTTAAAAAGAAAAAAACAAATAGGAAGGAGAGAGAAAAAGAGAAGGATGCTTTAAAAACATTCTCTCCTTAGCATTTAAAGTTAATTAGAAATTTGCTTTGAAATAGTATAGCAACCCAGTAATTTTCAGCCCATAAGCTTTAATTGTATTTTTGAAAAACCTCCAAGAAGAATTCACTGAGTTCTAAGTAAGACAAGAGTAGCTGGGTCTCTGGAGTCTTACACAGTATGTCAGTTAAATTTTGATTAACTAGTACCCCCCAGCAGATATGTGTCTCAGAATAGCTAATAACACACTAAGCTGTTAGAGTTACAGTCTGGCAGGCAGCTTGGGTTTGTGTAGCAGAAAGGACCTTGGACTCAGTAAGAAGTCCCAAGTTCAAGTTCTGTTGTCACCACTAACCAGCTATAAGTGGTAAAGTACAAGTCAAATAACCTTTCTGTTTCTCTTTTTCTTGACTGAAATATGATAATAATGTGTACTTGCCACCTCACAAGGTTGTTTCAAGTTCACGTGAAATAATAAACATGAGGCTGAGCACGGTGGCTCACACCTGTAATCCCAGCACTTTAGGAGGCTGAGGTGGGCGGATCACTTGAGGCCAGGAGTTCGAGATCAGCCTGGCCAATATGGTAAAACCCCGTCTCTGCTAAAAATACAAAAAATTGGCCGGGCGCGGTGGCTCAAGCCTGTAATCCCAGCACTTTGGGGGGCCAAGATGGGCAGATCGTGAGGTCAGGAGATCGAGACCATCCTTGCTAACACGGTGAAACCCCGTCTCTACTAAAAAATACAAAAAACTAGCTGGGCGAGGTGGCGGGCACCTGTAGTCCCAGCTACTCGGGAGGCTGAGGCAGGAGAATGGCGTAAACCCGGGAGGTGGAGCTTGCAGTGAGCTGAGATCCGGCCACTGTACTCCAGCCTGGGCAACAGAGCGAGACTCTGTCTCAAAAAAAAAAAAAAAAACCAAAAAATTAGCCGGGCATGGTGGCACATACCTGTAGTCCCAGCTACTTAGGAGGCTGAGGCAGGAGAATCATTTGAACCCAGGAGGTGGAGGTTACAGTGAACCAAGATGGCGTCACTGCACTCCAGCCTGGGTGACAGAGCAAGAATCCATCTCAAAAACAAACAAACAAGCAAAAAGAAAGAAACAGTAAACTTGAAATATCTTGTAAAATAAAACTTTTTAGGGCCGGGCACAGTGGCTCATGCCTGTAATCCCAGCACTTTGGGAGGCTGAGGCAGGCAGATCACTTGAGCCCAGGAGTTCAAGACCAGCCTGGCCAACATGGCGAAACCCCATCTCTATTAAATTTAAAAAATAATAAAAAACAAAAACAGGCCAGGCACGGTGGCTCACGCCTGTAATCCCAGCGCTTTGGGAGGTCGAGGTGGGTGGATCATGAGGTCAGGAGTTCGAGACTGGTCTGGCCAACATGGTAAAATTCCGTCTCTACTAAAAATACAAAAATTAGCCGGGCATGTTGGCACATGCCTGTAATCCCAGCTACTTGGAAGGCTGAGGCAGGAAAATCACTTGAACCCAGGAGGCGAAGGTTGCAGTGAGCCCAGATCGTGCCACTGCACTCCAGCCTGGGTGACAGAGCGAGACTCTGTCTCAAAAAAATTTAATTAATTAAAATTAAAATTAAATAAAGTTTTTTATAACTCAAGGCATAATTGCTACTGTATTAACTCATTAGATCATTAGGGTATAAGAAGTATACATTTAATTAATTTACTTCCTTGAAATTCTTTTTTAAAGTACTTGTTCTAAAAGGATATAATTATAATTACCTTTGGTCATTCTACATCCTTATTATTCTTTTTTGAGTTGGATCAAAAAATGAGATGTTAATATTGATTATTAGAGTTAGCGTTGATATTTAGATCTCTTGATAATCCTGCTTCTGTCTTCAAGCTAAGAACAATTACTGTGTCATACTAGAGGAACTCTGATGTTTATTTATACCTCACCTTGTTCCAGAAAGAATTTAATGTAGCTCAGACCCAGAGTAAGCGAGACTTTAAGGTAGGCATAAAAAGGAACAAAAGATGAATCAGCAGAGATCAAACAGGAAGGAACTGTCTCTAACAGAAATTAGCTCACAGGAACTAGCAAAGGTGAAATGAAATTTAGGGTAAGCAGTTCTCCTAGGAGTGGAAATGTTAGAGATATACTTAGAATTTATAGCGATTACTATGGCTCCTACAAAGGAGAATAAGGAAGTGGAAATTTTCCACTGCCATTGTGTCCTCATTTCCAATTAGTTATTGTAGGATTGAGGGAAAGCCAAAGGCCTTTCTTACTAGGAAATGAGCATCCTGTACTAACCTTTTCTCCTTGGGTCTGTTTCCTACAGTAGACAGACACCCGAGTCTCGGTAGAGCAAACCTCAGATATCCCCATCGGGTTCTAGGAGCCTTGGAATAGATGGGACTTTTTCTTCTGCCCTGCAGATTGGTTTTCAAGGATAGGAATCCAGGTTACCCACAAATTCCCTGATATTGTTGATTACTTTGCGAACTTGTTTAGGAATGGTAACTTACAAATAACTTAGCCAAAATTTGTTGAAAGCTCTTTTTAGTTATAGGATCTATAACTAAAAGCTGTAAATTTAGTTGTACATCCTATAACTAATATTCAAAATAGGCAAATATGTAGACACAGAAAGCGATTTTTAGTTATAGGATCTTGGGTTCCCTATTTTTAGTTATAGGATCATGCAGACTTCTGTGTCCCTAACCCAATAAGAAAAGCATCCTAGCCACTTTGGAAAATAGTCTGGCAGTTCCTCCAAAAGTTAAAATAGAGTTACCATATGACCCAGAAATTCCTGAAATGAAAATATATGTTCTCACAAAAACTTATACATGGGCCAGGCACAGTGGCTCATACCTGTAATCCCAGCACTTTGGGAGGCCGAGGCAGGAGGATCACTTGAGTCCAGGAGTTCAAGACCAGTCTAGGCAACATAGTGAGACCTACCTTGTCTCTACAAAAACAAAAAATAGCCAAGTGTGGTGGCATGTGCCTGTTATAGCAGCTCCTTCGGAGGCTGGGTGCAGGAGGACCGCTTGAGCCCAGGAGTTTGAGGCTTCAGTGAGCCATGTTTGTACCATTGCACTCCAGCTTGGGCAATAGAGACCCTGTCTCTAAAAAATAAAAATAGGCCAGGCGCAGTGGCTCACACCTGTAATCCCAGCACTTTGGGAGGCCAAGGCGGGTGGGTCACAAGGTCAGGAGATCGAGACCATCCTGGCTAACACGGTAAAACCCCGTCTCTACTAAAAATGCAAAAAAAAAAAAAAAAAATTAGCCAGGCATGGTGGTGAGCGCCTGTAGTCCCACCTACTCGGGAGGCTGAGGCAGGAGAATGGTGTGAACTCAGGAGGCGGAGCTTGCAGTGACGAGATTGCCCCACTGCAGTCCAGCCTCGGCATCAGAGCGAGACTCTGTCTCAAAAAAAAAAAAAGGAAGTCTTGAATGCATGGATGCACTTTGAAAGCATTATGCTAAGTGAAGAAGCTCATCTCAACAGACCACATACTGTATCAGTCCATTTATATGAAATATTCAAAATAGGCAAATCTATAGACACAGAAAGTAGATTAATGATCACCTAAGCCTTGAGGTGGAGAATGATTGCTAATAGTAGGAGGTTTCTTTTTGGTGTGATAGAAATATTCTTAAATTTTGATGGCACAATTCTGAATATATGAAAAACCATTGACTTGTACCTGAATTATGGTATGCAAATTACATCTCATAAAGCTTTTAAAAAGAAAATCCTCCTTTAAGTGCTTTCTAGTTCAAGTTAGAGCTGGCTCAGCAGTTAAGGGAGGGCCAAGAAGGTCAAGCAGAAGCTGGAAAATAATTTAAAGCAGCACTGCCCAAAATGTGGCCTGTGGACCAACTCTGTTCCTCAGGGTACCTGACTCTAGTCCCAGACAAGATGAGGAGCTGAAATAGAATGTAAGCCAACTTAGGGCCGGATGCAGTGGCTCATGCCTGTAATCCCAGCACTTTGGGAGGCCAACGCTGGTGGACCACTTGAGGCCAGGAGTTTGAGACCAGCCTCGCCAACATGATGAAACCCTATCTCTACTAAAAATACAAAAATTAGCTGGGTGTGGTGGTGCATGCCTGTAATCCGTTACTTGGGAGGCTGAGACAGGAGAATCATTTGAACCCAGGAGGCAGAGGTTGCAGTGAGCCAAGATCACACCACTGTACTCCAGCCTGGTCAGCAGAGTGAGACTCAGTCTCAAAAAAAAAAAAAAAAAAAAAAACCCCACCTCATTCCATAGATGAGGACACCTCTGGAGAAGTGGGGTGACAGTCAGAAGTCATAAAGCTGATTAGTGGTCTTATGGCAGGAACTCGGGCTGTGCAGCCTAGCGTCTTGACTTTTCAGTACTGGCTTCCAGTCAAGTCAGCCTGAAAATCTGGGAATAGACGGAAGGAGAGTTTTCAGAGAGAGGATTATCCCCCCAACCTCAGATTCTTTGGAGTTAAAGACTCAGGTCTATAGAAATCTGTTCCTGTTTCCTATTAGCTTTTCCTCCTTAGCTTTTCCAGGGAAGCTAGTAGTGTAGGAGGGACTTAGAGCTCTTCCCCCACCCCGTCACCCCAGCTCCTCCACCCCACCCCATCATGGGCCATTTCCTGAAAAAGGCATTTAGAAAGGATTAAGGGACCTCCCTGATAGCCTGAGGAAGGAGGGGTATAGAGGTCAGGGCTGGCCAGGGCACAATTCAGTTTCAAACTTCTACTTTTAGGCAGTGCCTTTCTCACAGTACCTCACTACTGGACATACTGTTCCACCCAAGTTGGCCCTTTCCTAAGTGCTTCAAAATAACCTGTCCCTGCTCCCCTTACCTTCATCTATGTAACAACCCAAAAAGGCTGGTCTCAGCCAGGTGTAGGTGTGAACACATTTAATCCTTGAGAATTTTCTCCCAACATTGATGGGTCCAGTCCAATAATAACAAAAATTTTAAATGTAGAAGATTGTGGCCAGGCGTGGTGGCTCACATCTGTAATCCCAGCACTTTAGGAGGTCAAGCCAGAAGATCACTTGAGCCCAGGAGTTGGAGACCAGCCTGGGCAACATAATGAGACCTTATCTCTACAAAAAAATTTAAAAATTAGCTGGGTATGGGCATGGTGGCATGTGCCTGTAGTCCCAGCTACTCAGGAGGTTGAGGCAGGAGGATCGCTTGAGCCCAGGAGGTCAAGGCTGCAGGGAGCCATGATCATGCCACTGCACTGCACCCTGGACAACAGAGCAAGAACCTAGCTCAAAAAAAAAAAAAAAAAAAAAAAGTTCAAAATAAAAGAGAAAGAATGTTTTGTTGAATAATGGAAGAGTTTTAGAAATAATAATTTAATAGCTAGCTGTCATGCTTAATATGTGTCAGGTGATCCTGTAAGGTATGAGATGTTTGGAAGTACTTCCCCATACACTTCCAGGAATCCAAGAAGTTCAGACCCACATAGAACTAGATTTCCCTTCTCCCAAGTCATTCCAGATAGGTTTTATCATTTTTACCACTGCAGCAGCCTCCTCTTGGCTTAGCTCTCACCCTACTTATTCTCTTGGTGCAGAGATTCTCAACTCTGGCCTCCCATTAGAGTCCCCTGGGAAGCACTGAAAACTACTGCTCCCTGGTCAGGTGTGGGGGCTCACACCTATCATCCCAGCACTTGAGAGGCCAAGGCGAGTGATTGCATGAGGCCAGGAGTTTGAGACCAGCTTGGCCAACATGGTGAAACCCCTTCTCTACTAAAAGTACAAAAATTAGCCAGGCATGGTGGCGGGTGCTCTAATCCCAGCTACTCAGGAGGCTGAAGCAGGAGAATCGCTTGAACCCAGGAGACGGAGGTTGCAGTGAGCTGAGACTGTGCCAATGCACTCCATCCTGGGCGACAGAGCAAGACTCTGTCTCACAAAAACAAAAACAAAAAAACAGCCGGGCACGGTGGCTCACACCTGTAATCCCAGCACTTTAGGAGGCCAAGGTGGGCAAATCACCTGAGGTCGGAAGTTCCAGACCAGCCTGACCAACATGGAGAAACCCCATCTCTACTAAAAATACAAAATTAGCCAGACGTGGTGGCTCATGCCTGTAATCCCAGCTACTGGGAGGCTGAGGCAGGAGAATCGCTTGAACCTGTGAGGCGGAGGTTGCGGTGAGCTGAGATCGTGGCATTGCACTCCAGCTTGGGCAACAAGAGCGAAACTCCATCTCAAAAAGTACTGATCCCTGAACCCCAACCCCCAGAGATTCTGATTCATTTGGTCTGGGGTGGAGTCCAAGTATCTGTAATTTATTTTAAACACTCCTTGGAGAGTCTAATGTGCAAACAGGGCTGAAAATCCCTGGGAGCTGACGAGTAGTCCTGCATGTGATAGCCTCCATGACCCAGGTGAGTCACGAGATTTGCCTCTTAGGAGCCTGGACTGAAAATAACTCCTGGCTGACCTGCTCTAAGCCACTAACAAAACTGCTCATTTATTGGTGTAGCTTGTATAACATGACATCATGAGCATGTACGGCAGCCATCTGGAGCGTTGGCAGGAATGTGGCACAGAGGCCAGCCTCCAAGCTGGCCAGGATATTTCCTGGGACCCTTTGTTTTATGGTTAGTTGTTTTTAAAAATTAGCAAACTCCCAGGCAAATTTAGACAGTTGGTCATTTAATATGTCTATCAATGACTGGGTGAGATGATTGTTCATTAAACTGCTGATTTTACTTACGTGCAAATAATTTTTCTTCTCTCTGACTCCTTAATTAATTAACTCATATTCCAAAAATAAAATCAATTTTCCTAGGGACAACTTAGGCAGTTTACTAGGTACTGGACAGGGGATGGGTGAAATGAAAAACACATTACACTGTAGAGATCAATTATAGAGTGTAATTAGTCCTGTTTTAAAAGGATTATTCATTTTGGGGAGGCCCACAACCACACAGGAATCACAGAGTTCATTTAAATGCATCTTATCAAATATTTGAGTACAGATCATTAAGTACTTGAGAGAGGAATACGCAATGAAATGCTCTAAGATCCTGATGATCATCAAACATTACAGTTAAGTAAATATGAAACGTAAATGATTTTTTACGAGGCATTCATGTGTCTTTTTCAGTTTTCACTTTGCTGGACAGAAAACTAAAATTCTAGATAGCTTAGTTCAGCATTGGAAGTGTGGTAACCCCAGCCCTGAGAGAGAAGGATTCTGAGTTATGGCTTCCACGACAGATTAGCAAATTAATCTCCTCCAAGAATAGCTAGGGAGAGTCTGGCTACCTGATTAACAGAGGGAATTTTAAAATTTGAGTCTAGGTCAAAAATTGTTTTTTTAATGAAGAGAATTCTAAAACAGATTTTCTAAATCTGGTACAAGAAAATTGTCTTTCAGGTTAGGAGAAATCAGTTTGTCAGCTTTTAAGAAGCCTTAGTTGATTAAGAAGGATAAATTAGATGTAGTCCATAGGTAAATATAAAATATATACTTTATTGTTTTTCTTTTATATATGAATAATAGTAATTATATTTCATTCTCTTAAGTGCATTTTTTAAAACTAACCTCTTTCAGCCATTAAATTACTGTTGTTGGCCAGGCATGGTGGCTCACGCCTGTAATCCCAGTACTTTGGGAGGCTGAGGCAGGAGGATTGCTTGAGCCCAGGAGTTTGAGACCAGCCTGAGCAACATAATGAGACCTCATTTCTATAAAAAATAATGATAATAAATAAATTAGTGTCATTGCTCTCTGATCATAGTCACAGTTGGATAATTTAAACAACCTTGGTTTGTAATTATTATCAAATTATTCTAACTTATTGAATGTTTATGTCCAAATATCTGCTGGAAGTGATATCTCTTTTGGATTTTTCACATTTTTCCCATCCTCAGCCCACCCAGAAGGAGTTTCACCACCCAGCAGAATCCTCCCAGGTCTTCCTTCATCCCTCTTCTGATTAGATGTGATTTCATCTACTGGAAGGATAGCTGCCAGTTGCATTAGTAGCCCGAGGAACAGAATTTAACAGAGTCTTTTGTCTAAAAAGCTTCCAGTTGTATCTTCAGGCCTGAAGACGGTTTCTGCAGAGCCTGCCAATTCAGTTTACTGCCCCTTAAGTGTCTTTGCTGTGTGTTCTGGGTGAATCTTTAATGGGTCCCAAGTTCTGTAGGCTCTGCTTATTTCTAACTTCAGATCCTGTGAAGAAGGAAGGCAGATGATGTTTCCTGTTGGAACCCATCAAGTAGCAAGAGGCTGTGTGGTAGAACTGCATAGTTGTGCATATCAGAACTTAATTTATTAATTGGTCTCTTCCCTTTTAGTCCTGTGTGTCAGTTCAGTTTGACAAGGGTTTATTAACAGAGCTAGAGGTGAAAAGACAGTGACAGAGACTCACGTAGGACAGGGCATGGAGCAGGCTGGACAGGGCAATTAGGAGCAGGATTGAGAACAGCTGTGAGGTCCTAAAAGACAGGGGCCAAGTCTCACCTATTGTGACATTTATTTATTTTTTTGAGACAGGGTCTCACTCTGTCACCCAGGCTGGAGTGCAGTGGCATTATCTTGGCTCACTGCAACCTCCGCTTCCTGGGTTCAATCTATCCTCCCACCTCAGCCTCCCAAGTAGTTAGGATTACAGGCATGCGCCACTATGCCTGGCTAACTTTTGTATTTTTTGGTAGATGGGGGTTTCACCATGTTGGCCAAACTGGTCTTGAACTCTTGACCTCAAATGATCTGCTCTCCTCAGCCTCCCAAAGTGCTGGGATTACAGGTATGAGTCACCATGCACAGCCTTGTTGTGGCATTTATTCCATGCACAATTTCAACAGGCAGGGTTGACAGCGAAGGACTCCAGGCAGGTGGAGGTCACACAGGTGGCAAGGATATTAAGGGGCCTAGCAGGCAAGAGAACAGTATCCCATTGGTCTGTGTCTGTACATTGGAGAAATAATAAAACACAGAGCTGGAAGGGTTGCTCGGCATCATATTGTGGAAAGTCTTGAATGCTTGGCAGAGGCTTAATTCAGTAGGCAGTGGAAAGCTAATGAGAAATTTTAAGCAGAAAGACTGTCATGATTACAGCTGGAAGCGTTCATTAGGAAGATTAATCTAATAGTGCATTGAATGTGGGATTGTGAATGATTATCAGGAAAATCTGGGAGTTAACCAGTTAAGAAGTTTTGTGGCAGTCCAGGTGAGAGGCAAAAAGGCCTTGTAGCAAAGACAGCTGGTGCTACATCCTTACCCCTTGGCACTTATCATTCCCATGTATGCCTTTTTGAGGGCTTCCTGCATCTCTGTGACTGGGGGCATTCTCTAGCCACTGGAGCTGCTGGAACTGTGCTTAGGGCAGACCAGAAGTACCGGGGAGTTAACATCCTCCAGGATAGCCTTCAGCCAGTGGCTGAAAGGGAACTGGTGGATAAATAGCTCACTTGCCACTGGTGGGGATCATTGTAAGCCTTGTTTGACAGTCTCCCAGACTATCTCAGGGAGCTTGAGTCCCAGTTGCCCACAGCCATAAACTGCCTGGTATATTTTTCTTACTGACTTCCTGCCTTTCCTGACTCACTCTGCCACTCTCCTGCGGGTGCTTCCTGGTGTCGCCTTCCAAATGAACTGCTGGCACTCACATCCTTGCTTCAGGGGCCCTTTTGCGAGAAGCCAACTTACCAGCCCTGTACTAGAGTGGAGAGGAGTTTCCTTTCACTGAAAAGGAAGAAGCTACAGGATTGGGCAGTTTATCAGCTATGCGGTTAAGGGAGAGGGAGAAGGCCATGTCGCCCACAATTTTAACTAGGAAAATAAATGCTGTATATAGGGAAATGGGAAGTTAGGAGAAACGTTGGGAGTTTTCATGAAGACGAAAATGAGTTAATCTTTGTGCATTTTGAGTCTGAAGTACTGGTAGAACATTATAGGGCAGCTGCCTGCTGGAACCTGGAAATTTGGATCTGGAGCTGAGGATGAAAGTGACAGTGGAGGTTTAGGTTCAGTCACTGGGGAGAGGTGGTTGATGAAGATACGGGAGTAGATGAGAGCTTCAAGAACTGGGTATTGACCAGAAAATAAGCAGATATAAGCCTAAGACAAAACTTTTGGGAATGAATACCTACCTGCATTTGGGGTTGGGGGAAAAGTGACAGTGACTAGGTAGGAAATGGAAAGCTAGCAGAGCCACTGGGGAAGCCAGGGGAGGAGCTAGCAGGAGGCTGACTATGATGGAAAGGTTCCAGATTTGCTGAGTTTCAGAGTTCTGGAAACTGTCAGTCTATACCATTGGATCATTATGTATTGAGGCATAAGGAGCTTTATATAGTTTGTTTATTCATTTTGAGACAGTCTCAATCTGTCACCAAGGCTGGAGTGCAGTGTCATGATCACAGCTCACGGCAGCCTCTACCTCCCAGTCTCAGGTGATCCTCTACCACACCTGGCTAATTCCGTTTTTTTTTTTTTTTTTTTTTTAAGAGACGAGGGTCTTGCTGTGTTGCCCAGGGTGCTCTCAAACTGCTGGGCTCAAGCGATCAGCCCATCTCAGCCTCCCGAGTAGCTGGGACTACAGGCATACGGCACTACACCTGCCTAGCTTTACATATTTTAACATTTTAAGTGTCTATTGCAGTGTAGCACAGCTGGGGCTATATGGCTATACTATTATAAAAGAAAATAACATATCAGATTGTATAGTGCTTTGTCTGGAATGAAGGCAGTGCCAGAAATCCACACTCCTTCATTGGCAATATCATCAGTATTGATCTTAATGCAATCTATTTGGAGAAAAACATTTAGGGAAAACTCAGTCCCTGTATCTGAGGGTACCAGATATTGATTGATTCACTCTATACCTCATGGAACCCTGGTGCTTTACAAGAATTAGGTT
The DNA here is from genome assembly GCF_049350105.2 of Macaca mulatta. Classification (NCBI taxonomy): domain Eukaryota; kingdom Metazoa; phylum Chordata; class Mammalia; order Primates; family Cercopithecidae; genus Macaca; species Macaca mulatta. The sequence goes on from NC_133423.1 coordinate 70,742,300, forward strand.
CTTACTACAAACATATAATGCAGCCTCTGCTAATTTGTGACCTTTGGCAAATTACTCAACCTTGCTGGGCCTTAATTTCCTTATGTACAAATAAGAAACCAAGTGACATCTATGGTCCTTTTGACATAAAGATTCTGTGATCCTAGCAGTTTTCCTTAGGGCATTTTTCTTATGCCCTAACTCTGTGTCTATATGTATGCATTCTTACATATACACATATAGTTAAAGCCTGTATAATAGCAATATATGTTGGGGACTATTCATAAATAATTCAGAAATTTTAAAGCTGTGCAGTGTGAATAGACTCACCTGCAATCAAAATGCTGAGTAAGGATGATTTCATCACCCAGGTTCTCATGACAAATTCTGAAGTCACTATGAATGAGCCTAGTATAAAATATTTTCTATTTAGATTTTACATTGAATTTGTGCTCCCCTTTGTGATTGAAGTGCATTCAATCACAAAGTTTTTTTTTTTTTAAAGTATCTGAGCATAGTCACTTATTAGCTGTTAAGATGTTACAGGAGTTATTTAACCTCTCAATTCAGTTTCCTCATTTATAAAATAGAAACACTGGAGTCTTCCTCAGGGTTTTGTGGACACAAATTTAATGTTTCAATAAATGTTAGCCATGGAAAATATTGTCAGGTTAACGTTTTTCTTTCGGAGAGTCACATATTTGCAGATATCAAAAAGATGCCAGTAGGGAATAGGCTGTGTTTTAGGGATGAGTTTAACTGAGGCAATTGTTAAAAATTATAATTTTCTCAGGCTACTCATTAGTGATTGAACATTGGGTAATACAAAACCTTCCTGGTATGATCATGGTTTATTGACATAATGAAATTGGGTGGTGTAGATAACTAGTTTCCATGTTTTCTTAAAGTAATGTTACCAGATTCCCCTCCTTGTTATTAAATTTCTGGTTATTTTTTCTCACATATACTTAATTCTTCTTCTTTTTTTTTTTTTTTTTTTTTTTTTTTGAGACGGAGTCTCGCTGTGTCACCCAGGCTGGAGTGCAGTGGCTGGATCTCAGCTCACTGCAAGCTCCGCCTCCCGGGTTTATGCCATTCTCCTGCCTCAGCCTCCAGAGTAGCTGGGACTACAGGCACCCGCCACCTTGCCCGGCTAGTTTTTTGTATTTTTTAGTAGAGACGGGGTTTCACGGTGTTAGCCAGGATGGTCTCGATCTCCTGACCTCGTGATCCGCCGGTCTCAGCCTCCCAAAGTGCTGGGATTACAGGCTTGAGCCATTGCGCCTGGCCCCACATATACTTAATTCTGACACACACACACTCACATGTATTCTACAGAGAGGATTGCCCCCTCCTCCCAGATCTCAAGTAAAGTATCCATGATGCTTTTCTGCTCCTCTGCTACAGAGCCGTTATTGATGATGTTCACATGAAAACCATTTGTTTAGATGCATTATATATTGCAGCATGATCAACTTTACATATTTTAACATTTTAAGTGTCTACTGCAGTAGTACAGCTGAGGCTATCTGTATATACATACTATTAGAAAAGAAAATATTTGGCCGGGCACAGTGGCTCACGCCTGTAATCTCAGCACTGTGGGAGGTTGGGGTGGGCAGATCATTTGAGGTCAAGAGTTCCAGACCAGCCTGGCCAACATGGTGAAACCCTGTCTCTACGAAAAATACAAAAACAATAGGCCGGGCATGGTGGCTCACACCTGTAATCCCAGCACTTTGGGAGGCTGAGGTGGGCAGATCACTTGAGGTCAGGGGTTCAAGATCAGCCTGGTCCACATGGTGAAATCCCATCTCTACCAAAAATGCAAAAATTAGCTGGGCATGGTGGTGGGTGTCTGTAACCCCAACTACTCAGGGGACTGAGGCAGGAGAATCACTTGAACCTAGGAGGCAGAGGTTACAGTGAGCTAAGATCACACCACTGCACTCCAGCCTGGGCAACAGAGCGAAACTCCATCTCAAAAATAAATAATATTTTTAAAGTTACTTTGGGCCAGGCACAGGCTCATGCCTATAATCTGAACACTTTGGGAGGCCAAAGCAGGTGAATCGCTGGAACCTAGGAGTTCAAGACCAGCCTGGACAACATAGCAAGACCCCCTGTCTCTACAAAACATTTTTTAAAAATTCTCTGTTTGTGGTGGCCTGTACCTGTGGTTCCAGCTACTTGGGAGTTTGAGGTCAGAGGATTGCTTGAGCCTGGGAGGCCAAGCCTGCAATGAGCTGTGATCATGGTACTGCACTCTAGCCTGAGTGACAGTACAAGACCCTGTCTTACCAAAAACAACAACAACAACAAAAAAAAACAGTTATTTTTGGCTTTGGGGTTACAGGTTGTTCTTTGTTTAATAGAAGCATAATTCCCTGGTTTTTTTTCCTAAACTGCTCTGGTTAAGCTAGAGACACATTTGCGTATGGTAGTAAAATTTAAGGTATTTGTATTGGTCTTGCCCCATCTGCATCAAGCCTTCCTTGCATGTTCATGGTCTTTTTGTTAGTGCCAACTCTAACTGTGCTGACTTTAAATGGCATATATGTGCACTGCAAGACAGGAAAATTATAAATTATTAATACTACAGTACGTGCAAAGGTTATTTTCTCATATGTATGACTTCTTGCTCCTGTTTACATTTCTGCATTTTACAAATCATTAACCTCACGTTCTAATTTTTGTGCTTTACTTGTCACTACTTCCAGACGCCAAGGACTTACTGTTGTGCTAACACTGAAGACTTGGAGACAGTTATTCACCATGTACACAGCCTGTACCCTTCTGCTCCTTTCCTGGCAGCAGGGGTTTCAATGGGAGGGTAAGGTTTTCCCTTTCTAAAATAATCTCTGAGAGGGAAGCTATTTTATTGGCTGTCTCTTTGAGAGGACTATAAGCTAGCCATATGGACACTTTTTAAATACATGTCTGATTATGTTTATCGTATTTTATTTATTAAATGTGGTTGAATGAACAAAGAAAGGAAAGAATTAATTCAGGTGAATTTTAATATTTTTCTTAACTACGGGTCTCTGTGACTGCGGATTTTGTGAGCCTGAAGGCTTGTCTGAAGCCCATGAAGTCGATTGCATCACTCACCGGCTGCCGTGTTGACCTTCTGATTCCTGACGCACTCCCAGCCATCCCTGGAGCTGCGTTTTGAAGCTGAACTTGTAGCATGACTTTCATCACTCCAGTTACAGAAATAATCACTTATTGCTCTCTCCAGCTGCAGTGGCCTTCAAAATTATTTTTCCCCAGGTGGTATTTTGTTTTGTTTTGTTTTGTTGCTGGGCAAATGGACCTACTGTGGAGTGCACTCCTAGAAACTGAAGTTTTGTTAACCCCCTACTCCAGCTGCTATTTTAAGCATATGGATATTGTCATTTGTGCTGCTTGCCATTACTTTGGGGCTTATTTGGAACTTTTCTATTTAGGCTTATTTCTACTAATTGTTTTTGGGGTTTTTCGTGGTGGTTCTACTGATGGTGAGCTTAAGGAAATCCAAAACTTTTATTGTCTGAAATTTTACTATGCTTTTCGATTCCCGAAGCCATTGTCCAAAACTAGTTTTTTAAATCAGCAAATACTTTAGAAAATATTTTTTTCATAATTTTATAATTGGTTTATCTGTCATTTCAGTTTTTAGAACATCTTAGGAGTTTATTCACTTGAAAATGAACAGCATTTTTCTATAGCCAGTGGCTGTGAAAAAGAAAAAAAATTAATTTTTTTTAAAAGAAAACAGCATTTATAAATGATAGACTCTAAAAAACAGGCCTTTAGCCACGGCTTTTTAGATTCTGATAAACTTAAAACTAACAAGAAAAGAATACATTTCTTACATTAGCATGGAAGGTCTGACTTGACCTACTAAAGGAAGAACTCTCAATCAATGGAGAAAACCCAAGCAGCATCTCTGAATTGTGCTTAATGGACAGACTTTAGCTTCTCTTTCCTTTCCCCCATAATGTGAACCTTAAAGGACAGGGTGAGAGCTGAACTTTTCCCTTAATCATATAAATGCTTGGCTTTTTTAAAGGCCAGAACTTAAATAAACAGGTCAGATTCTCTATTCAGACACTCGTGGGAAATGTCTATTGATGCCGCATTGAAGCCTCAGTGCCTGAAGGCAGAACTTGACCATTAGCCTTTACAGCTGGTTGAATATTAATGTCTTGTGAATTGTTAGACGGAAGCACCCCTTCTAGTTGCCTAGCACTGTGACACGATCCCAAGTGGGCTTACCACTTGGGGATGTGTTTTATATCTTGACACATTTTTTCTTATGGAGATACAACACAAAAAAACAGTCCGTGGACGATCCTTATGCCTAGTGCCCCATGGACTGGGGTACTCCCTGTGATAGAGTCTGATGCCCCTGGGGCCAAATGCCAGCAACTCATGGATCATCTCGTTTCATCAGTGTCACCCCTCCTTTCCCTCTCAAGTCTGATTATTGTGAGCCAAATCTCAGACATCACTTATAAATAGTTGATATCTCTAAAAGGTGGGCCAGGCATGGTGGCTTACACCTGTAGTCCCAACTCTTTGAGAAGCTGAGGCAGGCAGACCACCTAAGGTCAGGAGTTCAAAACCAGCCTGGTCAACACGATGAAACCCTGTCTCTACTAAAAATACAAAAAATTACCAGGGCGTGGTGATGCATGCCTATAATCCCAGCTACTTGGGAGACTGAGGCAGGAGAATCGCTTGAACCCAGGAGGTGGAGGTTGCAGAGGGCTGAGATCACACCACTGCACTCCAGCCTGGGCGACAGAGCGAGACTCCATCTCACGTACACAAAAACACACACAAAAAAAGGCCGGGCGCAGTGGCTCACACCTATAATCCCAGCACTTTGGGAGGCCAAGGCAGGTGGATCACCTGAGTTTGGGAGTTCGAGACCAGCCTGACCAATGTGGAGAAACCCCGTCTCTACTAAAAATACAAAATTAGCCTGGCATGGTGGTGCTTGCCTGTAATCCCAGCTACTTGGGAGGCTGAAGCAGGAGAATCTCTTGAACCTGGGAGGCAGAGGTTGCAGTGAGCCGACATTGTGCTATTGCACTCTAGCCTGGGCAACGAGGGCAAAACTCCATCTCAAAAAAAAAAAAAAAAACAGTGGAGTTTACCTTTGTTGTTGTTGTTGAGACGGAGTCTCCCACTGTCACCTGGGCTGGAGTGCAGTGGTGCGGTCGTAGCTCAGTGCAACCTCTGCCTCCTGGATTCAAGTGATTCTCCTGCTTCAGCCTCACGAGTAGCTGGGATTACAGGTGGCCACCACCATGCCCAGCTAATATTTGTATTTTTAGTAGAGAGGGGGTTTCACTATGTTGGCCAGGCTGGTCTCAAACTCCCGACCTCATGATCTGCCTGCCTCAGCGCCCCAAAGTGCTGGGATTACAGGCATGAGCCACTGTGCCCGGCTGGAGTTTATCTTAAAAAACAAGCAACAACAACAAAAAAACCATATTACTATTATTACACCTGAACAAAATTAACACTAATTTTAAACTATCATCCAGTATTCAGTAAGTGTTCACATATCCCAAATAGTCTGTTGCCTTGTTTGGTTTTAGTTTAGTTAGGAGCCAGAAAAAGTCTATACATTGAGATTGGTATGCCTTTTAAGTCTCTTAATCCAGGGGTTATTTCTCTCTCTCTCTCTCTCTCTCTCTTTAGCTTGTTTTTTTCTTTTGGTGAGAAATAGGGTCCTTTTCGTATAGAAGTAAAACAGTCTTTTTGGGGATAACATCTTGGCATCATTTTGTTTCTGAGTAATAACCAAGATATATCCCACCTGCTTGGTCATATCTACTTCTGAATCTTCCTAGTCGTGAGTTTCCCTTCAAGCCCTTCGAATTTGTGCATTTTACCAGCCTCCCAACAATATCTGACCTCTCATCAAAGAGTAGGGCCACCAAAACTAGGACTCTAGAATGAACCCTTTGCAGAAGAGTAAGCATTGTCCTATATATGGTTTGGTGAACCACAATACTGTGTACATTTAGTTCAGTTGTTGTGAAGGATCATTTTCAAAAGCTAAATGTCCACTTTCCATCTAAAACTTCATCACATTCACCCCTGCAAGTCATTTGGACTGGAAAAAAGAATGAGGGAGAATTTTAACCCATTTCTCCTATTTCAAAACCTGGACAATTGAAGAAATCAAGTACAAAAAAATATAATGAGAAACAATTAGGATATCATCCTGTTACTTGGCAGCGTTAAACTTTAGATTTTCAACATTGTTTATGTAGATTAGACATGATTATGGTCTCTCTTACCAAAATAGAATTAGCCTAGAATCAAGAAAATTAATAGAACAAAAAGAAAAGAAGAAAATATGTGTTAGGAAATAAGGACAAATAACAGGAATAGAAAGAGAAAACAAGTTACTTACAGCTCAGAAAGTCTAGACTAGAGAGCGATTTAGAAACTTGCCACAGGGTGCAAGGATCCTTGGCAGCTAGGGTAGCGATCCAGACCAGTTAACTCACAATCTCTCAGGGTGAGACCTAGACATCAGTAGTCATTTACAAACTCCCCAGGAGCTAGAGACCAGCCTGAGCAAGATAGTGAGACCTCATCTCTATTTAAAAAAAAAAAAAAAAAAGTTCTTTTTTTGAGTCCCAGATACTGGGGAGGGTAAGGTGAGAGGATCACTTAGCCTAGGAGATCAAGGCTGCCCTAAGGTGTGATTATGTCACTGCACTCCAGCCTGGGCTACAGAGCCTATCTCAAAAAAAAAAAAAAAAAAAAGGAGAGAGAGAAAGAAAGAAAGAAAAACAGGGCCAGGTGCAAAGGCTGTAATCTTAGCACTTTGGGAGGCCGAGGTGTGCAGATCACTTGAGGTCAGGAGTTCAAAACCAGCCTGGTCAACACGATGAAACCCTGTCTCTACTAAAAATACAAAAAATTAACAAGGCGTGGTGATGCATGCCTGTAATCCCAGCTACTCGGGAGGCTGGGGCAGGAGAATCGCTTGAACCCAGGAGGTGGAGGTTGCAGAGGGCTGAGATCACACCACTGCACTCCAGCCTGGGCGACAGAGCGAGACTCTCTCAGAAAAGCACACACATACACAAAAAAAATACTCTGGGTGATTCCAGCATGCAGTCACATTTGAAAACCTCTCTTAGGGTGGATTTCTCTTATGTTTGACTTCATAGGATCCATATATAAGGAATAACTATGATTTGTCCCATTCACCACATAGTTGACTGCAAGACAAATAAATATATGAATATAAGGAAAGAATGAAGATGTTTGCATGCTTTTCCATGGTAGAGGACTTAAACACTAGTTTATATTTTTCTTCTCCATAGTTAACATAAAGTCTGTAGTTAGAAATGGATGTCCTGTGTGATATAACAAATTAATCACTGCGTTGCCTGTTTCTCCCCATTTTAGAATGCTGCTTCTAAATTACCTGGGCAAAATTGGGTCTAAAACTCCTTTGATGGCAGCTGCAACTTTTTCCGTTGGTTGGAACACCTTCGCTTGCTCAGAGTCATTGGAGAAACCACTGAACTGGCTGCTTTTTAATTACTATTTGACAACCTGCCTTCAGTCTTCAGTTAATAAGTGAGTCATCTTTAAAATCTGTTATCTCACCAGGCGCCGTGGCTCATGCCTATAATCCCAGCACTTTGGGAGGCCGAGGCGGGCGGATCACCTGAGGTCGGGAGTTCGAGACCAGCCTGACCAACGTGGAGAAACCCCGTCTCTACTAAAAATACAAAATTAGCCGGGCGTGGTGGCACATGCCTGTAATCCCAGCTACTAGGAAGGCTGAGGTAGGAGACTCGCTTGAACCTGGGAGGTGGAGGTTGCGGTGAGCCAAGATTGCACCATTGCACTCCAGCCTGGGCAACAAGATCGAAACTCTATCTCAAAAAAAAAAAATCTGGCCGGGCGCGGTGGCTCAAGCCTGTAATCCCAGCACTTTGGGAGGCCGAGACGGGCGGATCACAAGGTCAGGAGATCGAGACCATCCTGGCTAACACGGTGAAACCCCGTCTCTACTAAAAAATACAAAAAACTAGCCGGGCGAGGTGGCGGGCGCCTGTAGTCCCAGCTACTCTGGAGGCTGAGGCAGGAGAATGGCGTGAACCCGGGAGGCAGAGCTTGCAGTGAGCTGAGATCCGGCCACAGCACTCCAGCCTGGGCGACAGAGCGAGACTCCGTCTCAAAAAAAAAAAAAAAAAAAAAAAAAAATCTGTTGTCTCCAGGGCTGGGCCCGGTGGCTCACACCTGTAATCCCAGCACTTTGGGAGGCCGAGGCGGAGGGATCACAAGGTCAGGAGATCAAGACCATCCTGGCCAACATGGCGAAACCCCATCTCTACTAAAAATACAAAAAAATTAGCTAGGCATGGTGGTGCACGCCTGTAGTCCCAGCTATTCAGGAGGTTGAGGCAGGAGAATCTCTTGAACCCAGGAGGCGGAGGTTGCAGTGAGCCGAGATCATGCCACTGCACTCCAATCTGGGTGACAGAGCAAGACTCTGTCTCAAAAAAAAAAAAAAAAAAAAAAAATCCTGTTGTCTCCAAATGTTTTGATTACGTGCCCCAACAATAAAAAAGTTTAAAGCATAATACTACCAATATATGTATATGTATTTATACACTGAATAAATTTACTACTGTACCAAAATATTATCTTTGTTGTAAATGCATATAAATAAAAAATGTAAGTATAAGTTAAAATTCAATCATAAGTTAAAAATATAGCTAAAAGTTGTAATGTTTCCTTTGTGAACCCCAGTGGATTATCTTATACAACCCCTAAAGTATGTGCCCCATTTTTAGTGAAGACACACTATTGAAGGTTACTATTCTAATCACCATTTTAAATTATTCTAAAAGACTAAAAATGTTAGTATGGAATGTGTTAAGTGTGTGATGGGCTGTTTCCCTGGATTTCTACTTGTTGCTAATCTTAATAATACCTAAGTCTTTTCTGCATAATAAGTAATGTATTAAGTACTTTCATTGCTGAATAATACGGCTGCTTAAGGGTGTGCTTATGAGCATAGTATGTTTTAGAGACAGGATAATGCAGTTCACTTAGATAATCTCAGCCCTCACAGTTCTTATACTACCAAAATACTGTCTTTGCATTAGTTTTCTCTGGAATTGTTTGTGTATTTTCTGTTTTCTTTCTTTCTTTCTTTTTTTTTTTTTAAGACAGGGTCTCTCTCTGTTGCCCACCCTGGAGTGCAGTGGTATGATCATGGCTCACTGCAGCCTGAACCTCCTAGGCTCAAGTGAGCCTCCCATCTCAGCCTCTCAAGTAGCTGGGGGTACAGGCACATACCACCACACCTGGCTAATTATTTTATGTTTTGTAGAGACGGGGTTTTGCCATGTTGCGCAGGCTGGTCTCGAACTCCTGAACTCAGGCAATCCATCCACCGCAGCCTCCCAAAGTGCTAGGACTACAGACCTGAGCCCCACGCCCAGCAGAGATGTTTCTGTTTGCTTATTTCTTTATTTAATTTTAAAAAATTTTTAATTTCTGTGAGTACATAGTAGGGGTATATATTTATGGGGTACTTGAGATATTTTGATACAGGCATGCAATGCACATAATCTTTTTTTTTTTTATGAGCTGTTACACATACTTTTAAGTGAATTAATAAATATAAACTTGAAAAGTACTGTTGATTTGCACATGACTTACTGAAAACCATAGTTATCCTGGAAGTTGACATCCAACACTGGATTAGATTTTACCAGGCCAGGCAAGGTGGCTCATGCCTATAATCCCAGCACTTTGGGAGGCCGCAGAGGGTGGATCCCTTGAGTCCAAGAGTTCGAGACCAGCCTGGGTAACATGGCGAAACCCTCTCTCTACAAAAAATACAAAAAAAAAACCCAAAACACAAAATTGGTGGGGCGTGGTGGCACACACCTGTAGTCCCAGCTACTTTGGGGCTGCAGTGGGAGAATCACTAAAGCCCAGAGATGGAAGGTGCAGTGAGCCGTGATCATGCCACTACACTCCAGCCTGGGTGACAAAGCAAGACCCTGTCTCAAAAAAGAAAAAAAAAAAAAAGTACTTGAAGAAAATATCTTCAGCACAAACATTATTATACTAATCTTGCCATACCTGATTAAGCAAATATTTATTGAGTGCCAACTTTGTGCCCTGTGCTAGGCTGTTTAGTAGTTTGTTTTTAAGTCTTTTTAGTATGATGGAGTTGGAATGACCTTGATTTTTACTTCTGAAATTCTTTCGTTCCAGGCACCGACATATGTTTGTAAAACAAGTTGATATGGATCATGTCATGAAGGTAGGAGAGAAACTTTATGTAATACTTTTATTTCTTCTTTTGAGGCAAGACTAGATATAATTTGTTTTTGTGTTTCAGGCTAAATCCATCAGAGAGTTTGATAAGCGATTCACTTCAGTCATGTTTGGATACCGGACAATTGATGATTATTATACTGATGCCAGTCCAAGTCGTAGACTGACGTCAGTAGGAATTCCAGTATTGTGTCTAAATTCTGTGGATGATGTTTTCTCACCCAGTCATGGTAAAATTAACATATTTCTATATATTTTGACATGAATTAACTTTTAATATATTGTTCTTTTTAAGAAAATATAGTAGTAAGAAAATGTGTCATTTCCATTACTTAAAAAACTAGATACTCATAACATAGTATCTAAATGTCTCAGATCACTTAAATATTTTCACAGACCCTTATCTAGTCCGTTGTGAGAAGCTCAGAACAAATTATGACTCACTGTTTTGCTTGTTCTCATTTTTATAACCTTTCCTTCTTATCAAATACACTGTTCTTTGGAAAGATTATGTTACAGTCTTTTTGCCTCAAGAGAATATTGTCATCACTTGCCTCTTCTTCCTGAGGTTCCTATACAGAAAAATTTGAAGTTTTTCTTCCCTTTTAAGCTGGAAAAGAATTTGAGACTTTATAAACACAGTGGCTTTGATTATCTCAATTAGTGAAGCATATTTGGACTAGAAGGTCATATTTGAAGAGAAACATTCTTTCCTTTTCCCTGGAATACTGTATAAAAGAAAATTAGTTAGCTGGGCATGGTGGTGTGTGCCTGTAGTCCCACATACTTGGGAGGCTGAGGTGGGAGAATCACTTGAGCCCAGAAGTTTGAGGCTGCAGTGAGCTATGATCATGCCACTGCACTCCAGCCTGAACAACAGAGTGAGACCCTGTCTCTTAAAAAAAGAAAATTATTCAAAAATAAACTTTCCTGCTTTCTTTCTCACTCTGTCACCCAGGCTGGAATACAAAGGCATGATCTCGGCTCACTGCAACCTCCACCTCCTGGGTTCAAGCAATTCTCCCTCCTCAGCCTCGCAAGGAGCTGGGATTACAGGAACCCGCCATCATGCCTCGCTAATTTTGTATTTTCGTAGAGACAGGGTTTCACCGTGTTGGTCATGCTGGTCTTGAACTCCTGACCTCAGGTGATTCGCCTGCCTGGTTCTCCCAAAGTGCTGGGATTACAGGCGTGAGCCACCACACCCAGCCTAAACTTTACTGCTTTCTTTTTTTTTTCTTTTTTGAGATGGAGTCTCGCTCTATCACCCAGGCTGGAGTGCAGTGGCAAAATCTCTGCTTACTACAACCTCTGCCTCTCGGGTTCAAGCAATTCTCCTGCCTCAGCCTCCCAAGTAGCTGGGATTACAGGTGCCCGCCACCATGCCTGGCTAATTTTTGTATTTTTAATAGAGATGAGGTTTCACTATGTTGGCCAGGCTGGTCTTGAACTCCTGACCTCAGGCGATCCACCCACCTCGGCCTCCCAGAGTGCTGGGATTACAGGCATGAGCCACCATGCCCGGCCAACTTTCCTGCTTGCTTATGTCAAGAAATATGAAATTTGATGACAAAGATAGGGAGCAGCCTGGCCCACACGGTGAAACCCCGTCTCTACTAAAAATACAAAAAGTAGCTGGGCATGGTGGCACGTGCCTGTAATCCCAGCTGCTTGGGAGGCTGAGGCAGGAGAATCGGAGAATTGCTTGAATCAGGAGGTGGAGGTTGCAGTGAGCTGAGATCGTGCCATTGCACTCCAGCCTGGGCGACAGAGCAAGACTCCATCTTGAAAGAAAAAACAAAAATTTTTTTCTCTCTTTCCTTTCAATACATTAAAACCATTTTCCCCAAATACTTCATTTAAAAAATGATTCTAACTATAAACATAACACATATGTTGTGAAATTTTCAGAAAATCCCCAATGTGTGTGTATATATATGTATATATTTTTAAATTACCTATTATTTCTCTAGAAGATCCTATTTTATTGTGTGATTTATGATTAATGACAAGTAATCTTAGAAGCTGAAACTTACGGCCTTGACCACAATTTAGAAAATGAAACTGTGAACTTTAATATCAGTTGACTTACATGGTGATTGTTTTAGCATATTTTCATTGGATTAAGGAAGTCTGGTATTTCTCTACCCGTTTTTATATTTCACTGACCTTTTTACCAACAAAAAATTCCCAACATTTTAACCTTACCCACTTGGGTGAAGTTTGAACTCATTATTTTCTATTCTTTCCCAAGCCTTTAAAATAGTCTTGCCACATTGAAATAGTGGACAATTGTCTGCAGTCTGAGAGAACAGGCAGCTAGCATCTTTCACATGACTCAAATGTGGCCCAGCCTTTTGTTCTTCTGATATGACTGTAATTCTCAGCGTTAGAAATTTCTGAATGTATCCAGAATGTGAAGTTTAGGCTCTTGATAATTCCTTTAGAGGCAAATGAAACACTCTAAATGTTTGGTGAAAAAGGAAAAGCAAAAATAGTATCAGCCATTCCCCCTTAAGTTCCCACACCTGATCCCAAGATAGATGTTCACTTTTTTCCTTGGGACGGATGTGGCTAGCTAAGGACATGAAGTCAGGACCACTTTTTGATAAGAATTTAGCTTTTTGAGCCTTGCTTTAGGGCTATCGGTTTATTCTTTCGAGTCTTGTGAAGGGTCAAATGTAGAGCATTGTCTAAACAGTCAGTTTGTAGAAGACCCCAGTTGTCTTACACTGAATTTTAGCTTCCTTTTTCTTCTTACAAGGGGGTGGGGTAGAGAAGCTGTTACCTTTAATTAGCTCATTTGCCCCTAAAACTCAGCCCAAGTTGTGAAGTTGTAATTATTGCATCAATCACATTTTATATATATATTTTTTTGGACACAGGATCTCGCTCTGTCGCCGAGACCGGAGTCCAGTGACACTACCATAGTTTACTGCAGCCAGGCCGAGCGAAGTGGCTCACGCCTGTAATCGCAGCAGTTTGGGAGGCCGAGGTGGGTGGATCACCTGAGGTCAGGAGTTCAAGACCAGCCCGAGCAACATGCTGAAACCCCATCTCTAGTAAAAAAAAAAAAAAAAAAAATACACAATTAACTGGGCATGGTGGCACGCGCCTGTAATCCCAGCTACTTGGGAGGTTGAGGCAGGAGAACTGCTTGAACTCGGGAGATGGTGGTTGCAATAAGCCAGCCGAGATTGCACCATTGCGCCTGGGCAACAACAGTGAAATTCCATCTAAAAAAAAAAAGGTTTAACTACAGCCTTAAACTCCTGGGCTCAAGCTGTCCTCCCACCTCAGCGTCAGCTAGGACTATAGGCGCATGCCACCACACCAGGCTTTTCTTTTTTTTTTTTTTTTTTTTTTTTAACATTTTTTTGTAAAGACATGGTCAGTCTTGCTATGCTGCCCAGGCTAGTCTCAAACTCCTAGCCCCAAAGATCCTCCCAAAGTGCTGAGATTACAAGGGTGAGCCACCACACTGGCCTCAACCATGTTATCATAATTAGGGAGATAAGATTTGGCAGTATCTGAAATCAAAACACTTCTCATGACAGGTTTTGATCCATTAGGGACCTTATATCATAACATTTTCACTGACCTCTAAGCATGGGAGGAAAAAAAAAACTTTAGTTCATATCTTTTAAAGTTTATACTCAGGCCAGATGGGTGGCGCACGCCTGTAATCCCAGCACTTTGGGAGGCTAAGGCAGGCAAATCACTTGAGGTCAGGAGTTCGAGACCAGCCTGGCCAACATGGTGAAACCCCGTCTCTATTAAAAATACAAAAATTAGCTGGGCATGCTGGTGGGCACCTGTAATCCCAGTTACGCGGGAGACTGAGGCAGGAGAATCGCTTGAACCCAGGTGGCAGAGGTTTCAGTGAGCTGAGATTGCACCACTGTACTCCAGCCTGGGCCACAGAGCAAGACTATGTCTCAAAAACAAATACAAAATAAAAAAGATAAAAATAAAGTTTAGCCAGGCACGGTGGCTCATGCCTGTAATCACAGCACTTTGGGAGGCCGAAGCAGGTGGATCACGAGGTCAGGAGATCGAGACCATCCTGGCTAACACGGTGAAATCCCGTCTCTACTAAAAATACAAAAAATTAGCCGGGCATGGTGGTACACGCCTGTAGTCCCAGCTACTGGGAGTCTGAGGCAAGAGAATGATGTGAACCTGGGAGGCGGAGCTTGCAGTGAGCCGAGATGCGCCACTGCACTAAAGCCTGGGCGAGAAAGCAAGACTCCGTCTCAAAAAAAATAAAAAATAAAGTTTATACTTACTCAAGGTAGATTTATAGAGCATATGAAAAGACTGTCGAGGCCATGCACGATGGCCCACACCTGTAATCCCAGCACTTTGGGAGGCTGAGGCAGGCAGATCATGAGGTCAGCAGTTCAAGACCAGCCTGTCCAATATGGTGAAACCCTGTCTCTACTAAAAAATAAAAAAATTAGCCAGGTGTGGTGGCGCACGCCTGTAGTCCCAGCTACTCAGGAGGCTGAGGCAGGAGAATCGCTTGAACCAAGGAGGCGGAGGTTGCAGTGAGCCACGATTGCGCCACTGCACTCCAGCCTGGGTGACAGAGTGACACTCTGTCTCAAAAAAAAAAAAAAATAGAAAAGACTGTCTTACTGGTGAATTATATTAAATACAGCAACTATGTTTTTGTTTTTGTTTATTTGAAACAGAGTCTTGCTCTGTCACCCAGGCTGGAGTGCAATGACGCAATCGTGGCTGACTGCAACCTCCATCTCCCTGGTTCAAGCGATTCTGCTGCCTCAGCCTCCCAAGTAGCTGAAATTACAGGTGCCTGCCACCATGCTCAGCTAATTTTTTAATATTTTTAGTACAGACAGGGTTTAACCATGTTAGCCAGGCTGGTCTCAAACTTCTGACTTCAAGTGATCCACCCCACCCATCTCAGCCCCAGAGTGCTTTAAGTACAGGCATGAGCCACTGCGCCCGGCCAGCAACTAGGTTTTTTTTGTTTTGTTTTGTTTGAGACGGAGTGTTGCTCTGTCACCAAGGCTGGAGTGCAGTGGCGCAATCTCGGCTCACTGCAACTTCCGCCTCCCTGGTTTAAGCGATTCTCCTGCCTCAGCCTCCCGAGTTGCTGGGACTACTCACCACCATGCCTGGCTAATTTTGTTTTTGTGTTTTTAGTGGAGACAGGGTTTCACCATGTTAGCCAGGAGGTCTCGATCTCCCAACCTCGCGATCCGCCTGCCTCCGCCTCCCAAAGTGCTGGGATTACAGGTGTGAGCCACTGCACCAGGCCACAACTATGTTTTTTAAATACTTTTCCTTTGTCTTTACCATAAATAGAAATTCAGAGAAGGAAGAAAAGGAAAAATGCACCCATGTTTCATTGCCCAAAGATAAACACTGTTACCATTCAAGAGAATTTCATTCGTTTTTGTTGTTATCTATATGTTTTTATTATATAAATTATATTTATACTTTTGAATCCTTAATACAGCCATTAATTGGCCTGAGGAATCTAACATTATATACAGTTCATTCGTTTGTTCTTTCTTTCTCTCTCTCTTTTTTTTGTTTGTTCGTTTGTTTTTGAGATGGAGTCTTGCTCTGTCACCAGGCTGGAGTGCAGTGGCGCCATATCAACTCACTGCAGCCTCGGCCTCCCAAGTAGCTGGGATTACAGGCACGCACCACCATGCCTGGCTATTTTTTGTGTTTTTAGTAGAGACGGGGTTTCACCATGTTGGCTAGGCTGCTGTTGAACTCCTGACCTCATGATCCACCCGCCTTTGCCTCCCAAAGTACTGGGATTACAGGCATGAGCCACCGCACCCAGCTTTTTGTTTTTTTTAGACGGAGTCTCACTTTGTCGCCAGGCTAGAATACAATGGCACAATCTCAGCTGACTGCAACCTCACCTCCCAGGTTCAAGCGATTCTCCTGCCTCAGCCTCCCAAGTAGCTGGGACTACAGGCACACGCCAGCATACCCATCTAATTTTTGTATTTTTGGTAGAGACAGAGTTTCATCGTGTTGGCCAGGATGGTCTCGATCTCTTGACCTCATGATGCACACACCTCAGCTTCCCAAAGTGCTGGAATTACAGGCGTGAACCACCGCGCCCGGCCTCCCTCTTTCTTTTTCTTTCTCTCTCTCTCTTTCCTTTGTTTTCTTTTCTCTTCTTTCTTCCTTTTCTTCTTTTTGTCTTTCTCTTTCTTTCCTTTTCTTTTTCTTTGCTTTCTTCCTGTCTTCCTTTCTTTCTTCTTCCTTTCCTTTCTTTTCTTTCTTTCAAGACGGAGTCTCACTATGTTGCCCAGGCTGGTCTCGAACTCCTGAGCTCAAGTGATCCTCTCACTTTGGCATCCCAGAATGCTAGGATTACAAGCATGAGCTACCATGCCAAGCCACATCATGTAAAGTTGATCAAAATAATAGCTAATGAATTTCTAACTCTCACAAAGGTGCTAAGCTTAGTTGTTTTCCCTGCTGTAACGCCTCAGTGGGAATTTTATAGCATATTATGAGGATTCACCATTCCTTGAATTGTCTTACTTTAATTTCTCAAAATAAGACTTGACGTGTACTTTTGTGTTATGATTAAATCTTGGATTGGTTCTTCCCAAAATGATTGTGCAAGTATATGACCATATATACAAACTTATAAGAATATAGATAGTTGATATAAATTAGACTCATTCCATTTAACTATGCTCATTACATATATTTATATAATGGTGTTTTGATTTCTGTTTATTAGACATGATAAAGATATATGCTTTTCCTAACAAAAACTTAATGATTATATTTTTCTCTCTCCTTCTTCTCTCTTATTGCCACCCTGTTTGGGCTGAAGCTATTCCAATAGAAACTGCTAAGCAAAATCCTAATGTTGCTTTGGTCCTTACTTCTTATGGAGGCCATATTGGTTTTCTGGAGGGAATCTGGCCAAGGCAATCCACTTACATGGATCGTGTCTTCAAGCAGTTTGTGCAAGCCATGGTTGAGCATGGACATGAACTCTCTTAACATGTAGTTCTTCGGGTGCATTTTGTCTGAACAACAATTGTGAAGGCAGCTCAGCTTAGTGCACAAATTTTAACTACTGTATATAAGGCAAATAAGCCAGCAGATGGGTGAAGAGGTCCAGAATGATATGCAAAAACTACTTTTTAGAGAAACAAAACAACTTTGTAGCAACAAATTAAATATAGTATTAGATTGTTACTTATGTAGATTTTATTTTTACTATGCCTTACCAAGTACATCCTTAAAGTAGTATGTACATGAAATTGCACTTAACCAAAACTATTGTGTAAAAAAAATTTTAATTCCTCAGGGTTTTAATTTAAACTAGTATTTTTTTAGATTATTTGTTTTAGGTGATTTAATGGTACTTTAATAACTGCTGAGAAATGTTGGCTATTTGAATGTAAGTTATAAGGTGGTACATTCCTAAGGGTATTTATAGTTAATGATGATAACATGGAAACTGAAATAAAATACAATGCGCTAAATCTTTTATGTATTCTAACTTTAAAAGACAAGTGCAACACTGTTAGACTGACTTTTATATGTGCTCTTTTATTCTGATAATATTAGGGCTAACTTATGTTTTATAATGATTATAATTTACATGCTTATTTTTAAAATAGTATATGTGGACGCATATATATCATTATATTAAAATAAATTCTACCATTTTAAATTGGTCTTTTGTGAGTTTTTATCCACTAAAAGGGCCCAGAAAGTAATCCCTAGAAAGTAATTTATGATAATTTTATTAATGCATTAGTAAGAAACATTAATACTGTTTTGCTTTTCTGTTTCCAGAATATCGGGCTCACACCACTTGTACCAATTAAGAATACTTTCAGCTGCAGGAAACCTAACAGTGCCGTAAGGAAAAATTGTATCTAATTAACTTGTATTATAAGAATTCTCCTGGTGGGTAGGCCAGAGCTGGTGCAGAGGCTTACCAGTGTCATCAAAGACCCAGTCTGTTTCTATTCCATCCTTATCACAGTGGCTAGTTATCTCCTAAACCCAGGGTGGCTGCTGCAGTTCCAGATGACACATTTGTGTTCAAAGAAGGAAAAGGGAGGAGTGGGGCCAGACACATCTGCCCTTTTAGGAAAGTGAAAGCTTTCCCGGAACACTTGCACTTACATCCATTAGCCAGACCCCAGTCACATGGCCACCCAGGTGGAGTGAGAAACTGGGAAAGCAAGTAATTTGCCAGTTACATACTTTATCAATTATAGTGAAGGCAGGCAAGGGAAAGGGGATTGGCAATGGTTATTGGGCTAGCCAGCCAATATTAATAATTTCCCCATTATTCAACATCTTTTCTTTTTTTTTTTTTTTTTTTGAGACGGAGTCTCGCTCTGTCGCCCAGGCTGGAGTGCAGTGGCCGGATCTCAGCTCACTGCAAGCTCCGCCTCCCGGGTTTACGCCATTCTCCTGCCTCAGCCTGCCGAGTAGCTGGGACTACAGGCGCCCGCCACCGCGCCCAGCTAGTTTTTTGTATTTTTTAGTAGAGACGGGGTTTCATCGTGTTAGCCAGGATGGTCTCGATCTCCTGACCTTGTGATCCGCCCGTCTCGGCCTCCCAAAGTGCTGGGATTACAGGCTTGAGCCACCGCGCCCGACCTATTCAACATCTTTTCCCTCCTCAGTACTTCAGCCTGTTTATAAAATACATATATTTTTTCCTCGGGTATCATGTTGAGAGAACCATGTACAAAAAATACATATTAACATAAAATTATTTACTAAAAATGCCACCATTTGGAGAACTCCTGATGATATACTTGCAGACTCCCTCAATTCTGTATCTAAGATGATAGCAATGATAATACCGGTGCTTTTTTGTCTGTACAGAATATATTCTGATTCAATCATAATCATTCATTCAGTCTGTATGGATGAGGGGGCTGATCCTGCTTTTCAGAGTTATCTTCTAGACTTTTCAGGAGAATATCATGAAGGACACTCTGGGTTTACAAATCTTAAGGACCATGGACTTCTGGTTTGCAGGGAACCAAAAGGAAAGAAGCAAGAGTCCTAAAGCCTTTACATAAACCTCTGCTTCTAGTCAGGCCAAAACCTTTGGACTTCCCAGTTATAAGAGCTAATACATTCCTTTTTTCACTTTAAGTTGATATGCTTTCACTCGCAACTCAGAATCCTGCCCACTATATTTAGGAATGAAAGATGTGAATAAATTATGCCTAGATGAGAAAGCTCAGTTGCGAGCCTGTGGCAGGTGAGCTCTGCACCTCATGTATTCTGTCTCAAAGCATTTACATAGTGCTTTGCAAACAACTCTCTGAAATTATGGATTTTTAGGTATACATGGATGCTGGCTGGCCTGAATCATATTTTTTAACTTCTTTTCTTTTTTTGAGACAGAGTCTCACTCTTGTTGCCCAGGCTGGAGTGCAATGGTGTGATCTCAGCTTGCTGCAACTTTTGCCTCCCCGGTTCCAGCAGTTCTCCTGCCTCAGCCTCTGGAGTAGCTGGGATTACAGGTGCCCACCACCATACCCGACTAATTTTTGTATTTTTAGTAGAGACAGGGTTTCACCATGTTGTCCAGGTTGATCTTGAACTCCTGACCTCGTGATCCGCCTGCCTTGGCCTCCCAAAGTGCTGGGATTACAGGTGTGAGCCACTGCGCCCGACCTTAACTTCTTTATTGAGATGTAATTCACATATAATAAAATTCACCCATTTAAAATACACAATTTGGAGCTAGTGCGGTGAGCGTGCACCTGTGGTCCCTGCTACTCGCTACTTGGGAGACTGAGAAAGGAAGATCACTTGAGCCCAGGAGTTTGAGGCTGCAATGAGCTATGATCACACCTTTAAATAGCTGCTGCACTCCAGCCTGAGCAACACAGCAAGACCCCATCTCTAAAAAAATATTAAAGTGCATAATTCAGTGGTGTTTGTTCACAGAGTTGTGCAGCCATCACCATAATCTAACTTTAGAACATTTCAGGCCGGGCACGGTGGCTCAAGCCTGTAATCCCAGCACTTTGGGAGGCCGAGACGGGCGGATCACGAGGTCAGGAGATCGAGACCATCCTGGTTAACATGGTGAAACCCCGTCTCTACTAAAAAATACAAAAAACTAGCCGGGCGAGGTGGCGGACGCCTGTAGTCCCAGCTACTCGGGAGGCTGAGGCAGGAGAATGGCGTGAACCTGGGAGGCGGAGCTTGCAGTGAGCTGAGATCCGGCCACTGCACTCCAGCCTGGGTGACAGAGCGAGACTCCGTCTCAAAAAAAAAAAAAAAAAGAACATTTCATCACCCTAAAAAAAAGACCCTCTACCCCTCCAATGCCTAGGCATTGCAGCCCTAGGCAATGCTAATCTCTATGTCTATAGATTTGCCTGTTCTGGGCTGTTTTATGTATATGGAATAAAACAGTGTATGCTCTTTTGTGACTAGCTTCTTTCACTTAGCATAATGTTTTAAAGGCTCATCCATATGTGGCATGTGCCACCAGTTGTTGACGTTCTTTTTTTTTTTGAAAAGGAGTCTCGTTCTGTCGCTGGGCTGGAGTGCAGTGGCACAATCTCGGCTCACTGCAACCTCCGCCTGCCTGATTCAAGTGATTCTCCTGCCTCAGCCTCCTGAGTAGCTGGGACTACAGGCACCCGCCACCACCACTGGCTAATTTTTTGTATTTTGAGTAGAGACGGGGTTTCACCATGTTGGCCAGGATGGTCTCCATCTCTTGACTTCATGAACTGCCCGCCTCAACCTCCCGGTGCTGGGATTACAGGTGTGAGTCACAGCGCCCAGCCTGATGTTCCTTTTATGGATACATAGTATTCCATTGTGCAGATAGAGATCAAATTTTGTTCATCAGTGATGGACATTTAGGTTATTTCTTTTTTGCTGTTATGAATAATGCTGCAATGAACATTTGTATATAGTTTTTGTGTGAGCATATTTTTAATTTCTCTTGGGTATATACCTGGTCATATGGTAATTCTACACTTTTTGAGGAACTACCAGGCTTTCTCAAAGCAGCTGTACCATTTTACATTCCAACCAGCCATGTACATGGGTTCTAATTTCTCCACATCCTCACCGACACTTACTGTATGTTTTATTTATTATAAACATCTTAGTGAATCTGAATTATAAGTTTTAACCATGATATTCTACCAAAACCAAAATATGAACTAGCATTCATATTAAAGATAACCACTAGTGTAAAACAAAAATAAAAATAAATACAAAAACAAAAATAAAATACAACTATACATGCATGTAATTATATACTTGTTATTTATAATGAGATGAATATTTTCAAGTACTGATTCTTGTACATCGAGGATAGATTATTCTCCCCAGCTGTTTCTTCACACGCTAGCAAGCTCTGAGAAAGAAAGGCTGTATTTTAATTATTTCTTACATCCCAAGCCATTAGCATATTGCCTAAAACACAGTAGGTCTTAGTCAAAATTAGCAGAGTAATAGTGGTATAAACATGAAAATACAATTTTGTGAGCTGGCGCTTCTTTTGAAAAGTTCATTTTAAGCATATCATGGAATTTTTTTCTAGCTTCCATCTCATGTTTCTGTTTATTGTCATTATCAAATATTTATCCAGTCTTATCTATATAGAGCATTGTATTCAGCACTAGGGATGAAAATAGATAGTTTTTTCTTTTTTTCCGCCAGGGATGGGGTGGGATGGGGGGTGGGGGGGGAAGAAGCCTCAAACATTTTTTACACCTTGGACCCAATAAATAAACACACCTTTTTTCCCCCCTGAGACAGTCTTGCTCTGTCACCCAGGCTGGAGTGCAATGGCGAGATCTTGGCTCACTGCAACCTCCATCTCCTGAGTTCAAGTGATTTTCCTGCCTCAGCCTCCTGAATAGCTGGGATTACAGTCATGTGCCCCCACACCCAGCTAATTTTTTGTATTTTTAGTAGAGATGGGGTTTCACCATATTGGCCAGGCTGGTCTTGAACTCCTGACCTTATGATCCACCCACCTCGGCCTCTCAAAGTGCTGGAATTACAGGTGTTAGCCACCACTCCCGTCCAATAAACACATTTTATAGAACAATACTCATTATGTGCTATACATTCTCATATTTTCTAGCCCATCCTATTCTAGTCTGGTCTGTTTTATTAGTTGAACTACCCTGTTTGTTTGTTTTTCTTTTTAAGACACTGTCTCACTCTGTTGCACAGGCTGGAGTGCAGTGGTGCAATCTCAGCTCACTGCAACCTCTGCCTCCCAGGTTCCAGCGATTCTCCTGCCTCAGCCTCCCAAGTAGCTGGGATTACAGGCACCTGCCAACAGGCCTAGCTAATTTTTGTATTTTTAGTAGAGACGGGTTTTCACCATGTTGCCCAGCTGGTCTCAAACTCCTGACCTCAGGTGATCCGCCCACCTCGGCCTCCCAGAGTGCTGGGATTAGAGGTATGAGCCACCACAACCATCCCCTGTTTTCATTTTTAAAATGAAAGTGGGCCGGGCGCGGTGGCTCAGGCCTGTAATCCCAGCACTTTGGGAGGCTGAAACGGGCGGATCACGAGGTCAGGAGATCAAGACCATCCTGGCTAACACGGTGAAACCCCGTCTCTACTAAAAAATACAAAAAACTAGGCGGGCAAGGTGGCGGGTGCCTGTAGTCCCAGCTACTCCGGAGGTTGAGGCAGGAGAATGGCGGGAACCCGGGAGGCGGGGCTTGCAGTAAGCCGAGATCCGGCCACTGCACTCCAGCCCAGGCGACAGAGCGAGACTCCGTCTCAAAAAACTAAATAAATAAAATAAAATAAAATAAAATGAAAGTGAGGCCGGGTGCGGTGGCCCATGCCTCTAATCCCAGCACTCTGGGAGGCCAAGGCCGGGGGATCGCCTAAGGTCAGGAGTTCAAGACCAGACTAGCCAACATGGAGAAACCTGTCTCTACTAAAAATACAAAAACTAGCTGGGCATGGTGGCACATACCTCTAATTCCAGCTACTTGGGAGGCTGAGGCACGAGAATCGCTTGAACCCTGGAGGGAGGTGGACGTTGCCGTGAGCAGAGATCGCACCACTGCACTCCAGCCTGGCTGAGGGAGTGAGATTGACCCTGTCTCTAAATAAATAAATAAATAAAAATTACTGTAAAAATGTATTTTTGAGACCTACCAATGGGTTGCAACCTGCAGTTTGAAAAACACTGGGATTCTAGAAGTTACTAGAAGTTAAGGAAATCACTATTTTATCTGGCAGTTATCACACTTACTGATAGCTTCTTTATTTACCTGCTTTCTCCAGCAGACCAGGAGCACAGTGAGGACAGGTAACATGCCTTTTTTGTTCTCCATTTTTTCCCCTGGGGCCAGGGTAGTGTCTGGCTCATTCAATATTCTTAATAATTATTTGTTAATAATAAGAATACTTGAATGTGAGGCCCTGACACTGATGGAAAGGTAGGACTTGCAAATCAGGAGTGGGGAGAGGAGGGATTTTTGCAACTTCTCTCTGAAGCAGAGCATCTGTTCAAGCATTCTGTTTCCCCTGCAGACTTCAGAATCAACATGGTAATTTTAAAAATCTCACAGTTACTCTGAACCTAATATAGCACTGATCAGTCACAAGGTAAGCACTCAACTTTTTAGAACTTAATTTGGAGTTGATGAGGACAATTTGCAAGGTCAGGTGATAAAGAATACCTAAGAAATGTGCTATTTTAACTCGAGATCTCACTTAAAAGACAGTTTTTTGGCTCTCACCTTTTCTTTTTTTTCTTTTTTTTTCTTTCTTTTTTTTTTTTTAATACGGAATCTCACTCTGTCGCCCAGGCCGGAGTGCAGTGGTGCAGTCTCGGCTCATTGCAAACTCCACCTCCAAGGTTCAAGCTATTCTCATGCCTCAGTCTCCCAAGTAGCTAGAACTACAGACATGCATGCACCTCCACACCCGGCCAATTTTTGTATTTTTAGTAGAGACAGGTTTGACAATGTTGGCCAGGCTGGTCTCCAACTCCTGAGCTCCAGCAGTTCACCCACCTTGGCCTCCCACAGTGCTGGGATTACAGGCATGAGCCACCATGCCTGGTCTATTCCTATTTATTTATTTATTTATTTATTATTTTTTTGAGATAGAGTTTCACTCTTGTTGCCCAGGCTGGAGTGCAATGGTGCGATCCTGGCTCACCACAACTTCCACCTCCTGGGTTCATGAGATTCTCCTGCCTCAGCCTCCCAAGTTGCTGGGATTATAGACATGCACCACCACGCCCGACTACTTTTGTATTTTCAGTAGAAACAGGGTTTCTCCATGTTGGTCAGGCTGATCTCGAATTCCTGACCTCAGGTGATCCTTGGCCTCCCAAAGTGCTGGGATTACAGGCGTGAGCCACCGTACCCGGCCTCCTTTTTATTTCTGAATGGTATTCCACCATATAGATATACCACACTTTATTTATCCATTCACTGGTTGAAGGATATCTGGGTTGTTTTTAATTCTTGATGATTATAAGTAAAGCTGCCATAAACATTTCTGTATAGGTTTTTGTGCAAACATAAGTTTTTCTTTCTGAGTAGATATCTAGGAGCAGGATTGTTGAGTTATATGCTAAGTGTATGTTTAACTGTGTAAGAAACTGACAAACAGCTGGATACTGTGGTTCATGCCTGTAATCCTAACACTTTGGGATGCTGAGGTGGGAGGATTGCTTAAGGACGGGAGTTGGAGGCTGCAGTGAGCTAAGAAGGTGCCACTGAACTCCAGCCTGGTGACACAGGAAGACCCCTTCTCTAAAAACAAAAAATGAAACAACCAAAAAAAAAAAAGAAAGAAAGAAATTTATGAGCATTCTGGTTGCTTTGCATCCTCACAGTGTTTGGTATTATCACTGTTTTTTTTTTTTTTTTGGAGATGGAGTCTCACTCTGTCGCCCAGGCTAGAATGCAGTGGTGTGATCTCAGCTCACCACAACCTCCACCTCACAGGTTCAAGCAATTATCTGCCTCAGCCCCCCGAGTAGCTGGGATTATAGGCATGCACCACCACATCTGGCTAATTTTTGTATTTTTAGTAGAGAAAAGGTTTCACCATGTTGGTCAAGCTGGTCTTGAACTCCTGGCCCCAAGTGATCCACCCGTCTCAGCCTCCCAAAGGGCTGGAATTACAGGTGTGAACCACAGCATCTGATCTTTTTTTTTCTTTTTTTTTTCTGAGACGTAATTTCGCTCTGTTGCCCAGGATGGAGTGCAGTGGCATGATCCCTGTTCACTGCAACCTCCACCTCCCAGGTTCAAGCAATTCTTCTGCCTCAGCCTCCTGAGTAGCTGGGACTACAGGTGCCTGCCACCATGCCTGGCTAATTTTTGTATTTTTAGTAGAGACAGGGTTTCACCATGTTGGCCAGGCTGGTCTCAAACTCCTGACCTCAAGTGATCCTCCTGCTTCGACCTCCCAAAGTGCTGGGATTACAGGCGTGAGCCACTGCACCCGGCCTGTCACTATTTTTTTAAATTATGCATTCTAATAGGTGTTAAACAGTAGATATTAAAACCAAATGTCAACTCTAGATTTTTTTTTTTTTTTTTTTTTTTTTGAGACAGAGTCTCGCTCTGTCGCCCAGGCTGGAGTGCAGTGGCCGGATCTCAGCTCACTGCAAGCTCCGCCTCCCGGGTTTACGCCATTCTCCTGCCTCAGCCTCCCGAGGAGCTGGGACTACAGGCGCCCGCCACCTCGCCCGGCTAGTTTTTTGTATTTCTTCATAGAGACGGGGTTTCACCGTGTTAGCCAGGATGGTCTCGATCTCCTGACCTCGTGATCCGCCCATCTCGGCCTCCCAAAGTGCTGGGATTACAGGCTTGAGCCACCGCGCCCAGCCAACTCTAGATTTTTAAACTGTATGCATTATAGTACATGTTTCCATTTCCTCAAAATATGTCAGAAAAAGAAGTAAGAACATTAAGAAATACCAGAAAATGAGAGGCAGAGAAAAGGTATGGGAATAGTTAATCTAAAATAGTTATATTTATACTCATTTTATTTTTAGTTCTTTTTTTTTTTTTTTTTTTTTTTTTTTAGTTTAAGCTGCTGGAAAGATAAATGGTATCTGCTATGGTTTGAATGTGCCCTTCAAAGCACATGTTGAAATTTAATCCTCCATGTGGCAATTTTGAGAGGTAGGGCCTTTAAGAGGTGATTGGCTCATGAGGGCTTAGCCCTTATGTATGGATTAATCTATTCGTGGATTAATGGATTAATGGGTTATTGTGGGAGGGTACCGGGTAGCTTTATCAGAAAAGAGAGACCAGAGCTAGCATGCTTGGCCTCCTGGCCATCTGATACCCCGCACTGCGTCAGGACTCTTCAGAGTCCCCACCATAAGACAGCTCTCACCAAATGTGGCTCTTGACGTTTGACTTCTCAGCCTCCATAACCATAAGAAATAAATTTCTTTTCTCATAAATGACCCAATCTCAGGTATTTGTTATAAGGAGCAGAAAACAAACTATGGCAGTATTAATCTAAATAAGTAATAAACAAAAGATACTCTGCATAAAAAGATAACTGAGTGAATGGTTCAAATAACTGACACATTCAGCAAAAGCAGGAGTGTTAAATTTGACCCCATTTTCTCTTTTCCCTAACTTCTCACACCAGGATTTTTCTCCTACAGAAGGTAAGTCACAGGTGACACCTTCTCTATGTACACCTCGTCTCCAGCTTTAGCAAAAAAACAACAACAAAAACCTCATACTTTGATTTTTTTTTTTTTTTTTTTTTTTGAGACGGAGTCTTGCTCTGTGCCCCAGGCTGGAGTGCAGTGGCCGGATCTCGGCTCACTGCAAGCTCCACCCCACCCGGGTTCACGCCATTCTCCTGCCTCAGCCTCCCGAGTAGCTGGGACTACAGGCACCCGCCACCTCGCCCGGCTAATTTTCTTGTATTTTTAGTAGAGACGGGGTTTCACCGTGTTAGCCAGGATGGTCTCGATCTCCTGACCTCGTGATCCGCCCGTCTCGGCCTCCCAAAGTGCTGGGATTACAGGCTTGAGCCACCGCGCCCGGCCTAAAAACCTCATACTTTGAGAGGGAGAGGCCCACTGTCTTGGTCCCTTCAGGCTACTGTAACAGAATACCATAAACGGAGTGGCTTTACACAACAGACGTTTATTTCTCACAGTTCTAAGAACTCCCTCCAGCCTCTTCTATGAGGACATTAATGTCACTCTGGTTCTGCCTTCATGATTTAATCACCTCCCAAAGGCTCTTTTCTTTTTCTTTGAGTTGCATTTTCCAATTTAAAAAAAATTGTTTTTTGTTTTTGTTTTTTTCGAGACAGTCTTGCTCTGTCGCCCAGGCTGGAGTGCCATGGCGTGATCTTGGCTCACTGCAACCTCCGCCTCCTAGGTTCAAGCAGTTCTCCTGCCTCAGCCTCCTGAGTAGCTGGGATCACAGGCTCACACCACACCCGGCTAAAACTTGTTTATTATTTTTTAGAGATGGGGTCTTGCTATGTTGCCTATGCGGGCATTCAGTAGCTATTCACAGATACAATAATCAAGCACTAAAGTTTTGCACTCCTGGACTCAAGCAATTATCCTGCCTTGGCCTCCTAAGTAGCTAGGATGCCAATTTTTTTTTTTTTTTTTTTTTTTGAGACGGAGTCTCGGCTCTGTCCCCCAGGCTGGAGCATAGTGGCCGGATCTCAGCTCACTGCAAGCTCCGCCTCCCGGGTTTACGCCATTCTCCTGCCTCAGCCTCCCGAGTAGCTGGGACTACAGGCGCCCGCCACCTCGCCCGGCTAGTTTTTTGTATTTTTTTTTTTAGTAGAGACGGGGTTTCACCGTGTTAGCCAGGCTGGTCTCGATCTCCTGACCTCATGATCCGCCCGTCTCGGCCTCCCAAAGTGCTGGGATTACAGGCTTGAGCCACCGCGCCCGGCCAATTTTTTTTATTGATACACAATTCCTGTATCATACAATTCACTCATTTAAAATGTAGAATCCAATGGTTTTTAGTTTCTTCATAGTTATGCAATCATCTCCACAATTTTGGAACATTTTTGTCATCCTCCAAAAAGCTCAATAACCATTAGTAGTCATTCCCCATTTCTCCCCTCGCCTCTTAATACCATCACTTTGTTGTTGTTTTTTTTCTTTTATTCCTTTTTTATTCCTTTTTTTCTTTTTTGTATTTTCTGTAGAGACAAGGTTCTCACTATGTTGCCTGAGCTGGTCTCAAATTCCTGGGATCAAGCCATCCTCCCACCTCGGCCTCCCAAAGTGTTGGGATTACAGGCATAAGCCATCATGCCTAGCCAATACCATAACTTTGGGGGTTAGAATTTCAACATATAAATTTTGGGGGAACACAAACATTCTGATCATAGCACCTACCACAAATTCAGTCTGTATGTTATCAAATGAAAGTAAAAATACTCAAAGTGTTAAAACAAAAGTGGTAGACTACTCTTCAAAAACAGGAAAATATGGGCCGAGTGCAGTGATTCATGCTTGTCATCCTAGCTATTTGTGAATCTGGGGCAGGGGGATTCTTGAGCTCAGGAGTTTAAGGCTGCAGTGAGCTATTTTTGTTTGTTTGTTCATTTTTGAGACAGGGTCCTGTCACCCAGGCTGGAGTGCAATAGCGCCATCTCGGCTCACTGCCGCAGCCTCGACCTCCCAAGGCTCAAGTGATCCTCCCACCTCAGCCTCTTGAGTACCTGGGACTACAGGCACAGGCCACCATGCCTGGCTAATTTTTTTTTTTTTTTTTGTAGAGATGGGGGTCTTACCATGTTGCCCAGGATGGTCTCGAACTCCTGGGCTCAAGCCATCTTCCCACCTTAGCCTCCCAAAGTGCTGGGATTAGACTCATAAGCCACCACACTGAGCTCCTGCACTGAGCTCTGATTGTGCCAGTACACTCCAATCTGGGCGACAGGGAGACACTGTCTCTAAAAACAAAACCCCAACTAATAATAATTCATAAAAATAACATCTACTGATCTTTCACTTTATGCCAAATACTATTCAAAGTACTTTACATGTATTTATTATTTTAATCCACCCAATGCACCTTTCATGTTTGATGGATGAGGAAAACGAGGCACAGAAAATTTAGATAGCCTGTCCAAGGTCACTGAAAGAATTGAAAGGCAGAGACAGTACTCAAATTCGGAGTCTGGCTCCAGGGCTCCCCTCTTTCATCAATATGTTACACTGTATAAGAAAATGTAGCCGGGCGTAGTGGCTCACGCCTGTAATCCCAGCACTTTGGGAGGCCCAGGCGGGCGGATCACCTGAGGTCAGGAGTTCAAGACCAGCCTGACCGACATGGAGAAACTCCGTCTCTACTAAAAATATAAAATTAGCCAGGTGTGGTGGTGCATGCCTGTAATCCCAGCTACTCAGGAGGCTGAGGCAGAAGAATCTCTTGAACCCAGGAGGCAGAGGTTGTGAGGAGCCAAGATCACACGATTGCACTCCAGCCTGGGCAACGAGAGTGAAATTCCGACTCAAAAGAAAAAAAAAGGCCGGGCGCGGTGGCTCAAGCCTGTAATCCCAGCACTTTGGGAGGCCGAGACTGGCGGATCACGAGGTCAGGAGATCGAGACCATCCTGGCTAACATAGTGAAACCCCGTCTCTACTAAAAAAAATACAAAAAAATAGCCGGGCGAGGTGGCGGGCGCCTGTAGTCCCGGCTACTCGGGAGGCTGAGGCAGGAGAATGGCGTAAACCCGGGAGGCGGAGCTTGCAGTGAGCCGAGATCCGGCCACTGCACTCCAGCCTGGGCGATAGAGCGAGACTCCGTCTCAAAAAAAAAAAAAAAAAGAAAAAGAAAAAAAAATGTAAATAACACAAGAATGAAAAACAGTATGGTAATGGAGGGCCTCAAATAGTGAACAAAAGGAAAGACCAAAAAAAAATTAAAAATGAAAAATAGTATGAATGCCAGGCAATGAGCTATGATCATGCCACTGCATTCCAGCCTATGAGACAGAATAAGACTCCATCTCTAAAAAAAAAGAATTAAATTTTAAAAAAATAAGCAGGGAAGGATAGACAGACAAATAAAATGTATGCACATATGTCACAAATATACATCAGCAATAAGCAATCAAATTCATTTTGGATTCTATCTGTATATATATTGTAAAGTTTTGGGGTTTCAAAAGTACCAATTAACTACACTCTCCATCTCCAGATTTTGAATTAAATTGAGAAAACAGATGGGGTCAGATTATCTGCTTTATTAGTGGTAAAGCTAGATTTAAAACATAGATTGGATTGGAAGAGAAAATGAAATGCCCTCCTTCCCCCAGGGCACAACTCAGGATGAGCTTATAGGGAGAGCTGAATGCATAGAGCACATTTACCCCGAGTGTGGGTCATGCACAGAAAAAAAAGCCATATAGTGTGGAGTTCCTCCAGGCCTGCCTTTTGGCAGATGCCCCCAGGGAATGCCAGCACAACACATACTCTCTTGCTGAGGGAGGGAAACAAAATGGCCAACCCTCTTCTACCCTCAATATTTTATGAGCTGTATTCTATTTTATAGGCTCAGGCAGGAATATGGAAAGAGGAAGAAATGTGTTGCCCTTATACGAAAGATAATTTGGCCAGGCACAATGGCTCACACTTGTAATCTCAGCACTTTGGGAGGCCGAGTGGGGCGGATCACCTGAGACTAGGAGTTCGAGACCAGCCTGGCCAAAGTGGTGAAATCCTGTCTCTACTAAAAACGCAAAAAAGTACCCGGGCATGGTGGCGGGCGCCTGTAATCCCAGCTGCTCGGGAGGCTGAGGCAGGAGAATCACTTGAACCTAGGAGGTGGACGTTGCAGAGGGCCGAGATTGCACCACTGCACTCCAGCCTGGGCAACAAGAGCGAAACTCCATCTCAAAAAATAAATGAATAAATAAATAAAGGTAATTTATAGGTTAAAATTTTCATGAATATTCCCTGAGAGGTGTCATTTTATGAGAACATTTAATAATGTTCTCTAGAACTTGTTAAGTATAATTAGGAAACTAAAGCACATTATTTCTTACTGCAATATAATCCATAAAAAATATAGAAAATATAATCCATAAAAAATTCATAATAAATTCAAAATAGTAACTCCAAAGAGACCTTGGCCTAATAAGCATGCTTCTCACTGAAATGCAATATGTTCTTAATAGAACATTGGCTTCTTCTAAATTGGATGCCAACAAAACATCCACATAAACAGACATTGTCAATGTTACACATAAAGTGTAAATAAATGGCCGGGCGCGGTGGCTCAAGCCTGTAATCCCAGCACTTTGGGAGGCCAAGACGGGCGGATCACAAGGTCAGATCGAGACCATCCTGGCTAACACAGTGAAACCCCGTCTCTACTAAAAATACAAAAAACTAGCTGGGCGTGGTGGCGGGTGCCTGTAGTCCCAGCTACTCGGGAGGCTGAGGCCGGAGAATGGCGTAAACCCGGGAGGCGGAGCTTGCAGTGAGCTGAGATCCGGCCACTGCACTCCAGCCTGGGCAGCAGAGCGAGACTCCGTCTCAAAAAAAAAAAATAAAATAAAAAATAAAAAAAAAAAAA
Source organism: Macaca mulatta (assembly GCF_049350105.2). NCBI lineage: Eukaryota > Metazoa > Chordata > Mammalia > Primates > Cercopithecidae > Macaca > Macaca mulatta. The sequence continues at coordinate 70,774,175 of NC_133423.1, forward strand.
TAAAGTATAAATAAATATAGAAGATGCATGCAGAAAGGCAAGGTTGCCGTTTAGTGGGTGGGGAAAACTAGGTTAAAGGTGAAAGTGGCCTGGCACGGTGGCTCACGCCTGTAATCCCAGCACTTTGGGAGGCCGAGGCAGGCAAATCACAAGGTCAGGAGTTCGAGACCAGCCTGGCCAACATGGTGAAACCCCGTCTCTACTAAAAATTAAAAAAATTAGTTGGGCATGGTGGTGGGCGCCTGTAATCCCAGCTACTCGGGAGGCTGAGGCAGGAGAATTGCTTGAACCCGGAGGCAGAGGTTGCAGTGAGCCGAGATTGTGCCACTGCACTCCAGACCAGGTGACAGTGCGAGATTCTGTCTCAAAAAAAGTGAAAGTGACTAATGGTGAGTACATATGCAAATGAAGTGATGATCAGGAGAGAAGATGTGAAGAATTGGGCTCTGTGATGGTTACTTTTATTGTGTAAACTCGACTAGGCCACAGGGTGTCCAGATATATGGCAAAACATTACTTCTGGGTGTATCTGTGAGAGTGTTTCCGGATGAGATAAGCTTTTGAATCAACAGATTAAGTAAAGAAGATTGCTCTTCCAAATGTGGGTGAGCCTCATCCAACCCACTGAGAGCTTGAACAAAACAAAAAGGAATTTGCTCTCTCCACCTGTCTGAGCTGAGACAGTGGTTTTCTGCCCTCATACTGGAACTCACACCATCAGTGCTCATGGTTATCAGGTACTGGGACTCACCCTGAACTATGCTACTGACTTATCTTAGTCTCAGCCTCCATAATCATAGCCAATTCCTTACAAGTTTCTTTCTGTATCTCTCCTATGGGTTCTGTTTCTCTGGAGAATCCTAATACAGTCCCCCCAAATAGTTTATTGGTTTTCTTTAATCTATTAATGTCCTGGCCAGGTGTGGTGGCTCACACCTATAATCCCAGCACTTTGGGTGGTAGAGACAGGCGGATCACCTGAGGTCAGAAGTTCGAGAGGAGCCTAGGCAAGATGGCAAAACCCTGACTCTACTAAAAATACAAAAATTAGCCAGGCATGGTGGTATGCACCTGAAATCCCAGCTACTCGGGAGGCTGAGGCATGAGAATCGGAGGTTGCAGTGAGTGAAGATCACACCACTGCACTCTAGCCTCAGCAACAGCATGAGGCTGTCTCAAAAAAAAAAAAAAAAAGAAAGAAAGAAAAAACTTCAACATGAGATTTGGAGGGGACTAACACCCAAACTATAGCAACCCGTATATTTAGATGCATGCTAGCCAAATCCCTCAGATGATGTAATCTTTCTAGCAAGAACAAAAAAACAAATTATCAAATGCTCTAATCATGCACAGTTAAGGGGAAGTACTCAATAAAAAGAAATGCTAGGTCTCTGACTCAAATCTTTTTTTTTTTTTTTTTCTGAGATGGAGTCAAGCTCTGTCGCCCAGGCTGGAGTGCAGTGGTGCGATCTCGGCTCACTGCAAGCTCTGCCTCCTGGGTTCACGTCACTCTCCTGCCTCAGCCTCCCAAGTAGCTGGAACTACAGGCGCCTGCCACCACGGTCGGCTAATTTTTTTGTATTTTTAGTAGAGATGGAGTTTCACCATGTTAGCCGAGATGGTCTCGATCTCCTGACCTCGTGATCCGCCCGCCTCGGCCTCCCAAAGTGCTGAGATTACAGGCATGAGCCACCGTGCCCGGTTTTTTTTTTTTTTTTAATTGAGACGGAGTTTCACTCTTGTTGCCCAGGCTGTAGTGCAATGGCATGATCTCAGCTCACTGCAACCGCTGCCTCCCGGGTTCAAGCAATTTTCCTCCCTCAGCCTCCCGAGTACCTGGGACTACAGGTGTGTTCCACCACACTCAGCTAATCTTTGTATTTTTAGTAGAGATGGGGTTTCACCACGTTGGCCAGACTGATCTCGAATTTCTGACCTCAGGTGATCCGCCCGCCTCAGCCTTTCAAAGTGCTGGGATTACAGGTGTAAGCCACCATGCCCAGCCCTCTGACTCAAATCTTAAAACTTCAGAATAGAAGTCGGATTCAGATTGTGCAGAAATATACATCAGCCTGTGACAAGGAGCAGACGTGGAAATGACTCTTAATTGGAAACACCCTGCTGGAACCTGAATCTTTCTGAAATTGCAAAATCTCATCCGATTTAGAAGGTTCTTACCGGGAAAAAAAAGTAGCCGTTGAATGGCTATTCAACCAACCATGGATTAAGACAAAGGAAACTGAAAGTTTTCATCAGCTGCCTTTCCGTATTTTGTTTTAAATTCTAGAATTCCACAGCTGATTTTCGTCCCCAGATGCATCAAACTTACCCCGAGAGGTTCCCCAGAGTGGAAGGCTCAGGGTCAGGTCTGTCCTCAAATGGCCAGCTCTGTCACTGTGAAGGCTGTTTAATAGTAAACACAGGACAATCGTGGCCTTAGCTGCCTTGCAGTTCCCCTCCTCCAGGACCTAGTGCTCCCCTGCAGCCAGCAGACAAGGGCCAATTATTATGATACAGCAGTGATTTGGAACGAGAGTTGATAGAGAGGTTTTGTTTCCAGAGCATGTAGCTTATTGGAACCCTGTTTCAGTCAAGAGATATTGGATGGTTTCTTACCTCCTCTCCTAAAGACAGGAAGACCCAGTGTGGTGTGTTCCTCACTGGTAATTCTAGGATACACTCAGGTAAAAATTGTTGATTAATTTTCCTGAGCATCACTGTAGACAGATGGAAATACAGTCTTGATTATAGTGGTTTTAATATGATTGTCAAGTTTTATTTTCCAGTCCATCAACTTTTATCTTTAATTACCCAAAGGTCAGTCTGTACTGACCTTTGTATCAAGCCATAATGGAACCAGGCATGGTGGCTCATACCTATAATCCCAGTACTTTGGGAGGCCAAGGTGGGCGTATCACCTGAGGTCAGGTGTTCCAGACTAGCCTGGCCAAGATGGTGAAACCCCGTCTCTACTAAAAGTACAAAAATCGGCTGGGCACCGTGGCTCACGCCTGTAATCCCAGCACTTTGGGAGGCCGAGACGGGTGGATCATGAGGTCTGGAGATCGAGATCATCCTAGCTAACACGGTGAAACCCTGTCTCTACTAAAAATACAAAACATTAGCCGGGCGTGGTGACAGGCACCTGTAGTCCCAGCTACTTGGGAGGCTGAGGCAGGAGAATGGCGTGAACCCGGGAGGCGGAGCTTGCAGTGAGCCAAGATCGTGCCACTGCACTCCAGCCTCGGCGACAGAGTGAGACTCCGTCTCAAAAAAAAAAAAAAAGTACAAAATTTAGCACTGCATGGTGACACACGCCTGTAGTCCTAGCCACTAGGGAGGCTGAAATGGGAGAACTGCTTGAACCCAGGAAGCAGAGGTTGCAGTGAGCTGAGATCATGCCATTGCATTCCAGCCTGGGCAACACAGTGAGACTCCGTCTAAAAAAAAAAAAATAGAAAAAAAAAAAAAACAGAATGAGAGGAAGAGAAGGGAGGGAGGTAGAAAGGAAGAACGAACGAAAGGAGGGAGGCACATAATGGAGAATACAAAAGAATTCTACCCTCAAAAATATGAAAATCGGTTGGAGACACTGAACAAGACAGCAAGACTTAAGGATATATGCTGAGTAGCATCTGAGTAGTGCTAGACAGCTTACCACAGAGAAAACCCACACAAGGGAAGCCATCAGTGACTGTGACAAGGAGTGAAGGAGGACAACTGGGGAATACATCCTAGGAGGTAGGAAAAGCACTGAGCCTGCACTCTCATCCTCCAGACACCAGTGACTTATTGTGGCCCCCTTGGGGGCTTCAGTTTGCTCAACTTGAAAACAGAAGGCAAGGACTAGATGGTCTGTAGTCTTTCAGCTATAATGATACAGGATTCTTAAGGACAAACGCAGAGAACTTGGGAAGGTGAGGATGTTACAGGAAGAGGAAGGACAAGCACAAAGCCACAGAAGTAGGAAATCACTAGTTATGCATAGGCAGAGTGTGTTGTGGGACAGCAAAGACCTTAAACAAGTCTGTTTTTTAAAAAAAATTTTTTTTTTGAGACGTTTAAAATGGCCCCCAGGTTTAGTGCTGTCGTGTTCCTAAATTCAAGAAGACTGTGATGTGCCTTTTTGAGAAAATGTTAGATAAGCTTTGTTTGGGTGAGTTAGAGTGCTCCTAGCCATGAATTAACAAATCATGGGCCGGGCGCGGTGGCTCAAGCCTGTAATCCCAGCACTTTGGGAGGCCGAGGCGGGCGGATCACAAGGTCAGGAGATCGAGACCACAGTGAAACCCCGTCTCTACTAAAAATACAAAAAATTAGCCGGGCGCGGTGGCGGGCGCCTGTAGTCCCAGCTACTCAGGAGGCTGAGGCAGGAGAATGGCGGGAACCCGGGAGGCGGAGCTTGCAGTGAGCCGAGATCGCGCCACTGCACTCCAGCCTGGGCAACAGCGTGAGACTCCGTCTCAAAAAAAAAAAAAAAAAAAAAAAAAAAAAACAAATCAGTAGTATATATGTATTACATATACTACTATATATATGTCTTTAAACAGAAACACTCATAAAACAAGGTTATGTATTGGCTGGTTGATGAAAATGTGACTAGAGGCTTGCAGGAACTTAACCCTGTTTTCCCTAGAAGTAGTGGTTTAGTATTAACAACTTCACACAACTACTGAATATTCTAAGAATTGACTGCATTGGATATCTACAGCCTTGCTATTATTACTATTTGCTTCATAAACTGAATCTCACTGTATACTAACATTCCTCAAAATACAAGGAATACATAAACAAAACCCTAAAACTTCACTGAGAAGAAAAGCTGGTTCAGATAGAGAACACTATTATGTTCCCACACAGAAAGAACTAAGTATTGCAAATTTTATCAGCTGGGTGTGGTGGCTCACGCCTGTAATCCCAGCACTTTGGGAGGCCGAGGCAGGCAGATCACGAGGTCAGGAGATCGAGACCATCCCGGCTAACACGGTGAAACCCCATCTCTACTAAAAATACAAAAACTTAGCCAGGTGTAGTGGTGGGTGCCTGTAGTCCCAGCTACTTGGGAGGCTGAGGCAGGAGAATGGCACAAACCCAGGAAGTGGAGCTTGCAGTGAGCCAAGATTGCACCACTGCACTCCAGCCTGGGTGACAGAGCAAGACTCCATCTCCAAAAAAAAAAAAAAAAATTATCTTCCTTTTCAAAAGTACTCCTATTGGCTGGGCACAGTGGCTCATACCTGTAATCCCAGCACTTTGGATGCCCGAGGCAGGCGGATCACTTGAGGTCTGGTGTTAGAGACCAGCCTGGCCAAAATGGTGAAACCCTGTCTCTACTAAAAATACAAAGATTAGCTGAGTGTGGTGGTGCATGCTTGTAATCCCAGCTACTCGGGAGGCTAGGCATGAGAATCACTTGAACCTAGGACACAGAGGTTGCAGTGAGCCAAGATCGCACCACTGTGCTCCAGTCTGGGTGAAGGAGTGAGACTCTGTCTCAAAAAAAAAAAAAAAAAAAAAAAAGGAAAAGAAAGTACTCCTCTTATTTCACAGATCCACAAGAATTTCACATTAATAAAGCCAGTATGATATACTTTTAATGCCTTTAGAAAATGTGTGCTGTTGGTTTATTACGACAGAGATTCTTCTCATTATGGAGGTATTTTCTAGGTTAGGTCTTCAGGAATAAGAACTGTATGTTATTAAATGTTATATGATATCTATTATAGGTAATACATGAATTGTTTGCTGACTATATTAATCTATTTCAAAATACTAAGCTATACTTGCATAATGATAGATTAAAATAAACTGAAATTTCATTTTCTATTCCTTCACTTTGGGTTTTCTATTTATATTCATAATACATTTCTTTAAAAAACTGAAGTTCATATGTAACATCTCATTAAATATCAGATGTGTACAAAATGCTGCAGTCCTAAGATCCCATATGCCTTTTTTTGCTAGGCAGGGGTGGGGTGGTGAAGAGGGATCAAGAGAAGCACGTTAAACTCTAGTCTGTTTTCTATTCATACGACAATGCTTCCTTTATAGCAAATGATGGTAATCAGTTCAAACAGCTTTTTCTTCACCCAATTTTAGCCCTTTCACATGAAAATGAAATAATGACCTCTAGTGGAATAAACTCAGTCTAGTACCCACTGTGATTTATTATTACATTTAAACTGTTACTAGACTGGCTCCACACTGCAAACATCCTAGACACAAAAACTCTCAAAACAATTTTTTTTTTGGAGACAGTCTCGCTCTGTCACTCAGGCTGGAGTGCAATGGCGTGATCTCAGCTCACTGCAACCTCTGCCTCCAGGGTTCAAGTGATTCTCCCGCCTAAGCCTCCCGAGTAACTGGGATTACAGGCACCCGCCACCACACCAAGCTAATTTTTGTATTTTCAGTAGATAGGGTTTCACCGTGTTACCCAGGCTGGTCTTGAACTCCTGACCTCAAGTGATTTGCCCATCTCAGCCTCCCAAAGTGCTGAGGTTACAGGTGTGAGCTGCCACGCCAGGCCAAAACGTATTTTTAAATCTCTTACATTATGTGGCCGTTTTCATTTTTTTAATTTTAAAATTTAAGAGCCAGGTCTGACTAGGTTACCCAAGCTGCTTGCAATCATAGCATGCTATAGCGTCAAATTCCCAGGCTCTAGCGATCCTCTTGCCTTAGCCTCCCCAGTAGCAGGGACTACAGGTGTGCACCACGGCACCCAGCTCCAATTTGATGTCTGCTTCCCTTTTAGTCTATAAGCTCTATGAGGACAGGAGGCAACTGTTTATTTCCTACTCTTGCGGGGTTTTCTGTTTGATCCCTTCAATAAATCTCTCCACTGCTGCATTTCAGGCTCTTGCCTTTTGCCTTCTACTTGGATGCAACCAATAGGAGCACCAACAGGTCAGAAGATGGAAAAGAATGAAATCCAGTTATTTATTCCCCCAGCTTCTTAATTAAGGAAAAGTATAAGCTGGGCACAGTGGCTCACGCCTGTAATCCCAGCATGTTGGGAGGCTGAGGCGTGCGGATCACGAGGTCAGGAGAACAAGATCATCCTAACACAGTGAAACCCTGTCTCTACTAAAAAGACAAAAAATTAGCCGGGTGTGGTGGCGGGCACCTGTAGTCCCAGCTACTTGGGAGGCTGAGGCAGGAGAATGGCCTGAACCCGGGAGGCGGAGCTTGCAGTGAGCAGCGATCATGCCACTGCACTCCAGCCTAGGTAAAGAGCAAGACTCTGTCTCAAAAAAAAAAAAAAAAAAGTAAAAAAACAAAAAAAGGTATGGAGAAAAATTACATATTGATTGTATCTTGTCACGCCAACTCACCTTTAATATATTTACTATTAAAGAATTATCTTCAGTGTGGCCAACATGGTGAAACCCCGTCTCTACTAAATACAAAAAAATCAGCTGGGTGTGATGGCGCATGTCAATGATCCCAGCTACTCTGGAGGCTGAGGCACAATAATCGCTTGAACCTGGGACGCAGAGGTTGCAGTGAGCCAAGATCGCGCCACTGCACTCCAGTCTGGGCGATACAGCAAGACTCCGTCTCAAAAGAAAGAAAAAGAAAATTGTCTTAATCATCATGAATTTTATACATCCCTTTTTGGATCATAGAACCTGTAATAAAACTGAGTGACCACTGCCAATAATCTGTGGGGGAAAAAAAGCTAATTACTATATAGCTTTGATAAATTATGAAAAAGCAGAATATCAACTGTGGAAAAATCAAAAAGTATTTGAATTTACTTGATGAGGTAAGATACTTAAAAAATATATATCTAATATTTATTTATACTAATATATAAATGTATATATCTCATATGACAAGTACATTCTACATGCATACTATTAGTATATATTTATATATTAGTATACCTATATATAAAAATACACACACACACACACACACACACACATATATATATATATAAATTTTTTTTTTGTGATGGAGTCTCACTCACTCCATCGCCCAGGCTGGAGTGCAGTGGCGTAATCTTGGCTCACCGCAACCTCCGCCTCGTGGGTTGAAGCAATTCTCCTGCCTCAGCCTCATGAGTAGCTGGGATTACAGGCGCCTGTCACTGCACCTGGCTAAGTTCCGTATTTTTAGTAGAAACAGGGTTTCACCATTTAGCCGGGCTGGTCTTGAACTCCTGACCTCGTGATCCACCTGCCTCAGCCTCCCAAAGTGCTGGGATTACAGGCGTGAGTCACCACGCCTGGCCTAAACTTTTTTTAGGTAACAATATTTGCAGAAAATGTCTTTACTTAAAAAACAAAACAGAAACTCACATACATGATGAAAATACAGATTTAAGCCACCCACATCCCCAGTTGTTTCCCTTAGCATATAAATACTTGGTAGTAAGCTTTACGAAGAACTGATGCACTGAGAGACATTTTTTCTGAGCTTAACAAATCAAAAACAATTTTTAAAAATCCTTATTAACAATTAGAACAGTTTTGCTGTCAAATAAAGTAGGTCTTTTCTCTTTTGTTCTCAAAGAACCCCTTAACAAAGGAGGCACTGACAGGTACACTACACATTAACAGGAGATTTTAACACGGCTCGTAACTGCTAATCTAGTGACCATTAACTCCAAGTTTCAACTTGGAAAACATAAAACTATATCCTACTAAGAACTGATTAAAAAGCAAAAGAAAAAAAAGTGACACATTAGCAGCTAGACAACAAAGCAATAACCCTTAATTTAGAAGACAACTTTTTACCAGGTACCTAAGACTCCGTAGAGTAAAACTCAGGAAAGGAGAATCAATTCTAGACCCCATCCCATAAGGACTTTAGTTTCCAAAATACCAAAACGAACTTCTTATTTCCCCTGTGGGTAGGTGCCACAGAATGAAGTCAGCAGTAAAATGCATATTTAGTGCATGTCAAGTAAAAGGGTATATATTCTATATGTATTGTTAAGTTTAGCCTAAAGTCTCTTTACATATCTCAAGTTCAGCTTAAAGGTTTCTCAGTACATAGAACTGTAGCCTAACTGGATGTGTAAACAGACTGTACCTTACTCTCGTGCCAATCACTAAGTTTCAGCCAACCAAAGGCAGCAAACTGTTCAAACCATATTCAAATAAGGCAAACACTGAACTGTAACTAATATGGCTGTTGCTGTATCTTACTTTCATTTTCCATACATCACTTTCCTTCTGTTCACAAATCTACATCAACTACACAGCTGGGCTGAAGCCTCTGAACCTATTATGCTTCAGGGGCTACCTGATTTGTGAATTGTCCTTTGCTCAATTAAACTCTGAAAAACTAAATTTGTCTAAAGCTTTTCTTTTAACCTTATTCATCATAAAAAGAAAAATTTTAGTTGAAAAACTTAAAATCTGATCATCTAAAAATGAAACTGCCCAGTAGAAATGCTTAGCTCTCACTGTGGTAATTTTGTGAATGTGGAGGAAACTACTAAAACTTTGATATACTAAATAGACAGCTCTATCCCACATTTATGTTTATTAAAAACTGACATAAACAAACACAACCTGTACAAAAAATATCCCAAATCCCGTATGACTTTGAAACAGTAATCTTGAGAGACATTATCGCCTAGGACCCCCTCTTCCTCTGCCACGGCCACGTCCTCTTCCTCTTCCTCTGCCTCTGCCTCTTCCTGCAACTGAAGGAAAAGAAAAACAAACCAAGCTCAATTCTCTTCTGCACAAATGTTACCGAGACACCACAAACAACATTTACACACACACCTTTCCCCGTTTATAGCTCTGTATTAGCAGCTACAGTAAATAAAAGTTTAACTAGCTTCTGTTAAATGTGTTAGACTTCAGATTCTCCCCACCCCACAACACATTATCATGCAGAACCAAGAACTAAAGGCCTAGGGAGATTATTATTTGTTTCATTTCAATTTATTTACTAAGAAATGTGTCAAACTTAAAAAAATAATTTTTCTTTATATCATGTCTCAAATTCACCATAAAATGATTTGAATCTCACAAAAAAAGGAAGATACATATCATAGAATAGAACACGATCACCTTGGTGCCAGAGTTTTGGTAACTGAATAAAATCCAAGCAAGTTAATTCAAAACCAGGGAAGTTTAAATCTATTACATCAAATCACAATCTTATTAACTCTTCAGAAAATTAAAACTATTTTGACCTACACATAATCTAGTGCTTTAATCCATATAGCAATATCCCTGTCACTGGGTCATCCTAACTCTAGTTGAGTATCATGGTGACAGGGAATTTATCACCCAAATAAACTTATTTCATCTTCAGACAGCTAAGAATATTAGAAAATCCTGACACAGAAGTCAGTTACATTCTAAATGTTTTGCTTTTTTTTTTTTTTTTAAATACAAGGTCTCTCTCTGTAGTCCAGCCTGCAGTGTAATCACACCTCACTGCAGTCTTGAACTCCTGGGCTCAAGTGATCCTCCCACCTAAGCCTCCTGAGTAGCGGGGACTACAGGTACAAGCCATCAGGTCTGGCTAATTTTTTAATTTTTTGTAGAGATGAGGTCTCCCTTTGTTGCCCAAGCTGCTTTCGAACTCGTGGACCAAAGCAATCCTCCAGCCTCAGTCTCCCAAAGTGGTGGGATTACAGGTGTGAGCCACCGCACCTGGCCACATTAGAAATTTGTACACGCTGATTCTAGTCTTACCATTCCAAGCAATAAACAGTGAGTTTAAGATGCTAATTAAGGGACATTCCACAAAATAACTGGCCCGTACTCTTACAAAGTGTTAAAGTCACAAAAGGAACCAGCTGATACGCATTAAAAGAAACTAAGGAAACGAACAACTAAATGCAACCTGTTGTACTGGATTGGATCTTGGACCAGGAAAAGGACATTAGAGGGACAATCAGAGAAACGTGAAAAAGGTCTCTAGATAATATAATAGTGTCGCATCAATATAAAATTTCTATTTTTTGTAGTTACATGAAATTTTAACATTTAGGCAATGTTGGTGAAAGTGTATGGGAATTCCTTGTACTATTTTTGCAACTTTTTGTGTCTAAAATTATTTCAAAATGAAGTGTTAAAATGGGGGGAAAAACAGAGTTGGAGCAGTGTTGTAAAAAACAACAACAACAACAACAATAAAAGGGCTGGGGACCTGTAATCCCAGCTACTCGGGAGGCTGAGGCAGGAGAATTACTTGAACCCGGGAGGCAGAGGTTGTAGTGAGGCCTGGGCGACAGAGCATGACTCTGTCTCAAAAAAAAAAAGAAATAAAAAGAAAAGAAAATGGACCAGGTATGATGGTGGCTCACACCTGTAATCCCAGCACTTTGAGAGGCCACAGCAGGATTGTTTGAGACCAAGAGTTCAAGACTAGCCTGGACAACACAGGGAGACCCTGTCTCTACAAAAAAATAAAAAAATTAGCCAGATTTGGTGGTGCATATCTGTATAAAAGAAAGATAAATTAAGAAAACAACTTTTTAAGAAGTGGGGAGTGGGTGGGGGGCAGGCATAAATAATTTTATTTATTTATTTTTTTGAGACAGAGTTTCACTCTTGTTGCACAGGCTGGAGTGCAATGGCACGATCTCAGCTCACGGCATGGGCCACCGCGCCCAGCCAATTTCAGTTATTTTAAACTATACTATTTTAAATGTGTACACACAAAAACAGTAAGTCTAGGACGCATGTTAAAATGAACCAAATTGACCACACTTATCTCCAATTTCTTCTGAAATAGTATTTATGATAGAAAAGGAACAAAAACGGTAAGTACCCAGAAGAACAAAGAAAAGCAGAGAAAACATAGTAGATAAAAGATTTCGGCTGGGCGTGGTGGCTCATGCCTGTAATCCCAGCACTCTGGAAGGCTGAGGTAGGTAAATCACTTGAGGTCAGGGGTATGAGGCCAGCCTGATCAACACGATGAAACCCCGTCTCTACTAAAAATACAAAATTAGCTGGGTGCGGTGGCACACACCTATAATCCCAGCTACTTGGGAGGCTGAAACAGAAGAATCGTTAGAACCCAGGAGGCGGAGGTTGCAGTGAGCTGAAATCGCGCCACTGCACTCCAGCTTGGGTAACAAGAGTGAAACTCCATCTAAAAAAAAAAAAAAAAAAAAGAAAACAAAAAAATTTAGACTTGGAACTGTAACATTTAGTAAAGGAAGAATAACTTCTCAGCGTGGAGTAAGATGATACGAGGCAGGGGGCTTTCAATCATCAATTCCCTCACAGGTAGGTAGGTAGTAAAAAAATGTAGAATAACCCTAAAGACATTAAGGCAAAAAGTCCTCAGATTTGAAAATACAGTCAGCCTTCAATATCCATGGGTTCCACATCCATGGATTTAACCAACTTTAGGCCTATGATGGTTGTCAGACTTTTTCTTGTCATTAACGCCTAAACAATACAATATAACTATCTACAAAGCATTTACATTATACTGGGTATTACAAGTGTACAAAAGGATGTGCAGAGGTTAGATGGAAACACTATTACCATTTTATGAAAAGGGACTTGAGCATCTGTAGATTTTGGTACCCACAGGGGGTTCTTGCAAAGTGGAAAGCAGCATGATACACAGCATGAGTGAGAGGTTAAATCATTGTTTTTCAAGCTATGGATTACAACCATATTATTATTATTATTTTGAAACAGAGTCTCACTCTGTAGCCCAGGCCGGAGTGCAGTGGCATGATCTTGGCTCACAGCAACCTCCGCCTCCCGGGTTCAAGTGATTCTTCTGCCTCAGCCTCCCAAGTAACTGGGACTAAAGGCATGCGCCGCCACGCCCAATTTTTTTTTTGCATTTTTAGTAGAGATGGGATTTCTCCATGTTGACCAGGCTGGTCTGGAACTCCTGGCCTCAGGTGATCTGCCCGCCTCGGCCTCCCAAAGTGCTGGGATTACAGGCGTGAGCCACTGTGTCCAGCCGCATCAATGTTTTTAATAGCAACACCAGGAGTTACAATACACATTATAGGAAATATTAAACAACAAAGACACTTGTGTTGTTTGCAAATATTTATATTATGAATAGTGTGGATTAGGATTAGCATTCACAAAAATTTTTATAATCCTTCAAACTTACCAGCTTCCCTTTTCTTAGATTTCACCTTAGGTTCAACATCCACAAGTAGTGTATCCAGAGGTAAACTGTCTGGTAGAATAAAATACCGAATGTTATTTCCTCGAATACTCAGCGTTTCCAGCTGTACAGGTTCTCTGTTCTTCAGGGTCATTTTCACAGCTTTAAGATGTGTATTCATGCTGACATCCACACCTAAAAAGAAAAATAATTGGGCAGTTATTAGTATGATAAAAGTCAGGCAACTAATTAATCTACTGAGCCACAGTAAATACTGGACTACAAAAGAATACTGTTCTGCTACAGTGCAAGTTTTCTATGACATAATTTAGCACATATGCAACTGGTAAATGGGGGAATAACGTCAGTATAAATCAGCAGTGTTTCCTTCCTAGAGATTTTTCCTAGCACACTAAGTTTTGCTTACAGAAATGAATGCAGCAAGCAATGGAAGAACCCTGACTGGGCTTCAGGCTCACTACTGATCTGACAGGTATTTCTTGAATGTTTCTCTCACTGTCTTTGTGACTTTCTCATAATCCCCATTCCACTAAACTATCCTCACCTTTGTTTCTGCTTCTCTCTATATGTAATAATTGTTACCACTTTTGTTAAGAATATTTTGATTACAAAGTTACACAGGCTTTTAAGTAGTCTGCAACACCTATTCTTCTCATTAAGCTACTATTTTTAGTATGAGAGTTTACAAAATACAAAGCAATTTTTCAGGGTGATTATATGACATTATAGCTGAAACACCTGAATACTGAAGCCTTTACCAAATTATACCTGAACTAATGGGATAACTAAAGACCTACTTAGGCCAGGTTCGGTGGCTCACGCCTGTAATCCCAGCACTTTGGGAGGCCGAGGCAGGCGGATCAACTGAGGTCTTCTGACCAGCCCGGTCCAGTTCAAGATCAGCCTGGCTGACATGCTGAAACCTCATCTCTACTAAAAATACAAAAATTAGGCCAGGTGCAGTGACTTGACTCACGCCTGAAATCCCAGCACTCTGGGAGGCCGAGGTGGATGGATCATGAGGTCACAAGTTCGAGACCAAAACCCCATCTCTACCAAAATTAATCAGACCCTGGAGGCGGAGGTTGCAGTGAGCTGAGACTGTGCCACTGCACTCCAGCCTGGGCAACGGAGTGAGAATCCGTCTCAAAAAAAAAAAAATGTACCCAGGCATGCTGGCAGGCACCTGTAGTCCCAGCCACTCGGGAGGCTGAGACAAAAGAATTGCTTGACCCCAGGCAGCGGAGGTTACAGTGAGCCGAGATCATGACACTGCACTCAAGCCCAGGTGACACAGCAAAACTCTGTTTAAAAAAAAAAATAGGCCGGGCGCGGTGGCTCACGCCTGTAATCCCAGCACTTTGGGAGGCCGAGGCGGGCGGATCACAAGGTCAGGAGATCGAGACCACGGTGAAACCCCGTCTCTACTAAAAATACAAAAAATTAGCCGGGCGCGGTTGTGGGCGCCTGTAGTCCCAGCTACTCAGGAGGCTGAGGCAGGAGAAGGGCGTGAACCCGGGAGGCGGAGCTTGCAGTGAGCCAAGATCGCGCCACTGCACTCCAGCCTGGGCGACAGAGCGAGACTCCGTCTCAAAAAATAAATAAATAAATAAATAAATAAATAAATAAATTACATAATTCAGACAAAAGAATAAGAATCTGTACTACAATAACGTTCATTAAGCAATCAAAAAATAAACTCTGGATAGCAGGTAAAAGAGAAGAAAAAAATGTTATAAAAGTAGTCCAACCTCCGTACCTGTGATTGTTCCATGGACCTGTGTTCCGTTCTTCAATTCAATGGTTACAGTTTCATGACTCAATTTCATCAAAAATCTATAAATAGGAATAAAACCATTACTTTTTACCTGCAACACTTTAAAATCACATTTATTTATTTTATTTTATTTATTTATTTATTTTTTTTGAGACGGAGTCTCGCTCTGTCGCCCAGCCCAGGCTGGAGTGCAGTGGCGCAATCTCGGCTCACTGCAAGCTCCGCCTCCTGGGTTCACGCCATTCTCCTGCCTCAGCCTCCCGAGTAGCTGGGACTACAGGCACCCACAACCGCGCCCGGCTAATTTTTTGTATTTTTAGTAGAGACGGGGTTTCACCGTGGTCTCGATCTCCTGACCTTGTGATCCGCCCGCCTCGGCCTCCCAAAGTGCTGGGATTACAGGCGTGAGCCACCGCGCCCGGCCAAAATCACATTTATTAAGGTAAAAAGATGAAACAACTAGACGCTGAAAATTTGTAGATGCTATCTGCATCAATTCCTATCAAGAATATGCTAACAATTTCAGCTTTCCTGAATCATATCCTCAACCTTTATGAAGGAACACAACAATACTAACATGAACTGTCATTTGGACGTTTCTAATTCTCAAACCTCAAATCCAGACATACAAGATCTCAGACTCATAAATCATGAAAAATAAAGAATTACAGTTGGTAAAAAGATTACAAGTTTATTACAATATTTATATATAAAGTAAAAATCTCCCTTCCTAACCCCCTGCACTGTGGGTATGTAGGAATATTATTCCAGATCATTTTATATGCACATTCATAAGCATATATACAGATTTCTTTTTACATAAATTGGGTCATATTTTATTCACATCTGTAACTTGTAGTTCTCGTTCAGCAGTTTATATTGGACATATTCCCATTTCAACATACAAAACACTCTAAGAACTGAGACTGGGTACAGTGGCTCATGCCTTTAATTCCAGCGCTTAGGGAGACCGAGGTGGGCAGATCATCTGAGGTCTGGAGTCCAAGACCAGCCTGGCCAACATGGTGAAACCCCATCGCTATAAAAACACAAAAATCAGCTGGGCAGGATGGCATGCGCCTGTAATCCCAGCTACTCAGGAAGCTGAGGCAGGAGAATCGCTTAAACCTGGGAGGCAGAGGCTGCAGTGAGCTGAGATCGCACCACTGCACTCCAGCCTGGGGAGAGAGCAAGACTCCATCTCAAAAAAAAAAAAAAAAAAAAAAAAAATTAGCTAGGCATGATGGAGCACGCCTGTAATCCCAGCTACTTGGAACTCCGGAGGCAGAGGCTACAGTGAGTGAGATTGTTCCACTGCACTCCAGCCCGAGCGACAGAGCAAGACTCCATCTCAAAAAAAAGCCAAAATAACAAAATAGGCCGGGCGCGGCGGCTCACGCCTGTAATCCCACCACTTTGGGAGGCCGAGGCGGGCGGATCACAAGGTCAGGAGATCGAGACCACGGTGAAACCCCGTCTCTACTAAAAATACAAAAAATTAGCCGGGCGCGGTTGTGGGCGCCTGTAGTCCCAGCTACTTGGGAGGCTGAGGCAGGAGAATGGCGTGAACCCGGGAGGTGGAGCTTGCAGTGAGCCGAGATCGCGCCACTGCACTCCAGCCTGGGCGACAGAGCGAGACTCCGTCTCAAAAAAAAAAAAAAAAAAAAAAAAAAACAAAATAACATTCTAAGAACTGAAAAGTATTCCACTATATGGAAATGTCAAAATTTATTACCTCCCTGTTGATGGACATTACTTTGGTTCAATTTTTTCCCATTACAAACCCAATTATGCAAACCCTCACCAACACAAGTTGCTGTTAAGTCTTTCAAATTTTTGTGAATTTGATGGCGGGGGGAATTTGTTTTTCCTTAATTACTTGTGAGACTGAATATCTTTTCATTAATATGGGAAAATTATTTCTTCCGTGAATTACCTGTTCACATTATTTACACATTCTCAATTAGGTTGAGTTTTTCTTTTATTTTCTACTGGTTTGCCAGTCATTCAAGTTTGTGGTTTATGGTTTCTTTAGTCACACAAACTTTTTTCACTTTTATGTTTTGAATCTGTTCATCTTCCTGGGATACATAATTTGCCTAGGAAAGGGTTTTTTCTATGCCAAGATTGTAAAAGATAGTATCTTATTTTCTTCTACTTTTAGAGTTTTAATCTACTTGGAATTGATCTTTTTTTATGCAGTGTAAGGCACAAATCTGTCTTTATTACTTTCCCCAACTGAATAGCCAGTTGCCTTGATAATATATAATGAACAAACTATCCACTTCTTACTTCATCTAGATTTCTGTTCTCCCCTTTTTATAACATTTTGCAGAGGAAGAAAAGTTGAAGGGTTTACAAATATTGTCAATTGCCAGTACAGAGGTTAATGCCTGTAATTTCACCACTTTGAGAGGCCAAGGTGGGATGACTGCTTGAGGCCAGGAGTTCGAGACCTGCCTGGTCAACAGAGCAAGATCCTGTCTCTACAAAAATAAAAACAAAAAAATTTAGTTGGTCGGGCACGGTAGCTCATGCCTGTAACCCCAGCACTTTGGGAGGCCGAGGTAGGTGGCTCATGAGGTCAGGAGTTGGAGACCAGCTTGGCCAATATGGTGAAACCCCATTTCTGCTAAAAATACAAAAAATTAGCCGGGTGTGGTGGTGCAGGGCTGTAATCCCAGCTACTCAGGAGGCTGAGGCAGGAGTATCACTTGAACTTGGGAGGCAGAGGTTGCAGTGAGCCAAGATCGTGCCATTGTGCTACAGACTGGTTGACAGAGCAAGACTCCATCACAAAAAAAAATAAAAATAAAAAAATTAGCTGAGCATGTTGGTTCATGCCTGTAGTCCCAGTTCCTTGGAATCTGAGGTGGGAGGATCACTTGAGCCCAGACTTCGAGGTTGCAACGAGCCATGATTGTGTTACTGCCCTGGAGCCTATGTGGCAGGGAAAGACTCTGTCTTTTAAAAAAATTCTATTTTTTTTTTTTTTGAGACAGTCTCACTCTGTCGGTGAGGCTGGAGCACAGTGGCATGATCTTGGTTCACTGCAACCTCCGCCTCTTGAGTTCAAGCAATTCTGCCTCAGCCTCCGAAGTAGCTGGGACTACAAGCACCTGCCACCACACCTGGATGATTTTTGCATTTTTAGTAGAGACAGGGTTTCACCATGTTGGGCTGGTCTCGAACTTCTGACCTCAGGTGATCTCCCCACCTCAGCCTCCCAAAGTGCTGGGATTATAGGCGTAAACCATGGGGCCTGGCCCTTTTTTTTTTTTTTTTTTTAAGACAAGAGTCTTAGCCAGGTGCAGTTGCTCATGCCTGTAATCCCAGCACTTTAGGAGGCCGAGGCAGGCGGATCACCTGAGGTCAGGAGTTCACAAGCCTGGTTAACATGGCGAAAACCCGTCTCTACTAAAAATACAAAAATATTAGCCAGACTTGGTGGCACATTACTGTAATCCCAGCTACTGGGGAAGCTGAGGCAGGAGAATTGCTCGAGCCCAGGAGGCGGAGGTTGCAGTGAGTCAAGATTGTGCCACTAAACTCTAGCCTGGACGATAGAGCGAGACTCCATCAAAAACAAACAAACATTGGCCGGGCGCGGTGGCTCAAGCCTGTAATCCCAGCACTTTGGGAGGCCGAGACGGGCGGATCACAAGGTCAGGAGATCCAGACCATCCTGGCTAACACGGCGAAACCCCGTCTCTACTAAAAACACAAAAAATTAGCCAGGCGAGGTGGCGGCGCCTGTGGTCCCAGCTACTCGGGAGGCTGAGGCAGGAGAATGGCGGGAACCCGGGAGGCGGAGCTTGCAGTGAGCTGAGATCTGGCCACTGCACTCCAGCCTGGGCGACAAAACAAACAAACAAACAAACAAACAAACAAAAACAGATCATACCATCTCAAAGTAAGTTGTAGGCATTGACACTTCAGCATGCATTTTCTAATGACGATCTCCTATATAACCATAATCTCACAATCAAATCTAAGAAAATGAACCCTACACTATCATACAATACACAGTTCATATACAAACTTTTAGTCTATAATATATACCTTATATTAATAGATCCTATCATCTATCACACTAAATGGTACATGTAAGATAACCTATTATCCTCCCACACTAGACTATTGTTGAGGGTAGGGATTGTAACCCCTATATCTAATCCTAGACTGTAATAGGCACTGAATAATGCTAGCAGAAATGTTTCAATGAATAAAGGGAAACCAACCTTAAAATGCCTTTTTAAAATTTTTTTTCTTTTTAGTGGTATAGACAGCCATCACAAAAAAAATTACTTGGTCTGGGATATAATAAGCTTCAAACTTTAAAAAGACTCATGAGTTGAATCTCTTTTTATATATGACATCAAGAAAATGTTTCTCTCAATGAATTGGTAACACTTGATTTCATCAGATAATTATTCAGCTCCAAATGTAACAATCAATTATACTAGAAAAGCCTAGAATTTTGAACGAATGGCTTCCTCCCATTATCAAGTTTTTGTTTTTATCTTTTTTTTTTTTTTTTTGAGATGGTGTCCTGCCGGTCACCCAGGCTGGAGTGCAGCCACGCGATCTCGGCTCACTGCAACCTCCGCCTCCCAGGTTCACGTCATCCTCCTGTCTCAGCCTCCCGAGTAGCTGGGACTACAGGCGCCCACCACCACGCCCGGCTAATTTTTTGTATTTTTAGCGGAGACGGGGTTTCACCGTGTTAGCCAGGATGGTGTCGATCTCCTGACCTTGTGATTCACCCGCCTCGGCCTCCCAAAGTGCTGGGATTACAGGCGTGAGCCACTGTGCCCGGCTTGTTTTTATCTTTTATATGAACTTACTATCCCAGTTAGTGTAAGAACTTTTACTATAAAAGTTCTTCAAATCATTTTTGGAAGCAAAGAAGACAAATAAAAGGAAAAAAATACCTTATGTAGCCAGGCGCGGAGGCTCAGGTACATAAAAGATATGTAAAAATAACCATAAGTTGTAGAATGCAATAGAGATATGCAGAGGTTTTTAGTTTTTTTCCCTGAGTAGCTGAGACTATAGGCATGTGCCACCATGCCCGGCTAATATTTTTTAAATTTTTAGTAGAGATGTGGTTTTGCCATGTTGCCTAGGCTGGTCTTAAAACTCCTGGGCTCAAGCAATCAGCCTGCCTCAGTCTCCCAAAGTGCTGGGATTACAAGCGTGAGCCACTGCACCCAGCTACACACAGGTGTTTTTTTTACTAAGAATATATTGTAGCATGTGGAGAAGGGAATCAGGTATTAGGGGACTTCTAGTAAGAAGCCTGAAAAGTTGGAAATACGCAGCAAGAAGAAACAAAAGAAAAATACAGCATAAGACACAGAGTAATTACAGATATTAAGATGGAGTCTCACTATGTTGCTCAGGCTGGAGTGCAAGGGCACAATCTCAATCTGAGCTCACTACAACCTCCACCTCCCGGGTTCAAGCGATTCTTGTGCCTCAGTCTCCCAAGTAGCTGAGCGCACGCCACCACAACCAGCTAATTTTTGTATTTTTAGTAGAGACAGGGTTTCACCATGTTGGCCCGGCTGGTCTCCAAGTCCTGACCTCAAGTGATCCGCCAGCCTCGGCCTCACAAAGTGCTATGATAACAAGCATGAGCCACCAAGCCAGACCGATGAAATGTTAAGTTCAATATTTAAGGTCCTATGAGTAGAGAGGAGTTAGGCAGGTTCCCTTCTCGGAAAGCCCTAAGCTCTGTTAGAGAATTCCTCTAGGAGAGCTACTGAAGGATTTTCATCAATGAAGAGGAGTACCAGGCTCATATGCACATTTAAAAGAGAACCTAGGGCAAATGTTCAGAAACAGATTTTAGAAAGACAAGAGACAAAAGTATAGTCTCTAGGAAGACAAACTATGTGACTAGAGCAGTACATATACAAGTTAAAACTACAGTAATTGAGATATAAGGAACAACAAATAGATCAATGAAACAATATAAGCAAACATTTATTTCTGGTCCCATATTTACATGGTTGATTTAGCTGGGATTACAGGCGCTTGCCACCACAATCAGCTAATTTTTGTATTTTTTTTTTTTTTTTTTTAGTAGAGACTGGGTTTCTCAAGTTCGAGGCCAGCCTGGGCAACACAGGAAGACTCTCATCTCTTAAGAAACAAAACAGGCCGGGCATGGTGGCTCATGCCTGTAATCCCAACACTTTGGGAGGCCGAGGCAGGCGGATCACGAGGTCAAGAGATGGAGACCATACTGGCCAACAAGGTGAAACCCTGTCTCTATTAAAAATACAAAAATTAGCTGGGCATGGTGGCGTGCGCCTATAGTTCCGGCTACTTGGGAGGTTGAGGCAGGAGAATCGCTTGCACCCGGGAGGCAGAGGTTGCAGTGAGCCAAGATCGCACCACCGCACTCCAGCCTAGAGACTTTGTCTCAAACAAAAAAACAAAAACAAAAAGACAAAAACAGGCTGGGCACAGTGACTCACGCTTGTAATCCCAACACTTTGGGAGGCCAAGGCAGGAGGACCATGAGGTCAGGAGTTCGAGACCAGCTTGGCCAACATAGTGAAACCCTGTCTCTACTAAAAATACAAAAATCAGCCAGGTGTGGTGGCGCATGCCTGTAGTCCCAGCTACTCGGGAGGCTGAGGCGGGAGAATCACTTGAATCTGGGAGGTAGAGGTTGTAGTGAACCAAGATCGTGCCATTGTACTCCAGCCTGGATGACAGAGTGAGACTCCATCTCAAAAACAAACAAATAAACAAGGAAAAAACCAACTAAACCCTAAGGAGATGCCACTACATACCCACTAAAATGGCTAAAATTAAAGACTGAGCAAACAACACCACACACTGGTGAGGATGTGGAGTAATTGTTATTCTAATATATTGTTACTGGAAGTGTAAAATGGTACAACCATTTTGGAAAATGGTCTGGAAATTTCTCATAAAGCTAAACACATAACAACTATGCTACAGTCCATCAACTCCACTCTTACGTATTCACCCACAAGTTTATTTCCCTCCAAAAACCTGAAGAATATTCAACGTTGTTGTAAACAAAATACGTAAGTTTTTATTTATTTTCTTTTCTTGTAATTTTTTAAAATAAAGAGCTTTTTTTTCTTGAAAGGAGTCTCGCTCTGTTGCCCAAGCTGGAGTGCAATGGTGCGATCTCAGCTCACTGCAATCTCCACCTCCCAGGTTCAAGGGATTCTCTGGCCTCAGCCTCCCTCGTAGCTGGGATTACAGGCCCTGCCACCACGCCCAGCTACTGTTTTGGTATTTTTAGTAGAGACAGGGTTTCACCATGTTGCTCAGGCTGGTCTCAAACTCCTGACCTCAAGTGATCCACCCGCCTCAGCCTCCCATAGTGCTGGGATTACAGACATGAGTCACTGTGCCCAGCCTAAAATACAGAACTTCCAAACGTACAAGGTACTAATACCCAGTAATAAAAATGAACACATCACTGATACACTTCACAATGTGGATGAATCTCAAAAACATGTGAGTAAAAGGAGTTTTACACAAAAATACTTTGTGATTCCAAATACATGAAATTCTAGTGCAGGCAAAATTCATGTATGGTGGAAGAAATTGGTTGCATCTAGGGGTATGGAGTCAGAGGTTGCCTGGGAAAGGCTTGAGGAAACTGAGGTTTTGGTAATGTTACTTCTCTTGATAGGGGTTTAGGTTACAAAAGTGCTTATGTTTTTCAATAGCAGGAAATATACGCTGCATTTCATTGTATTAAGATATTTACCTCGGCCGGGCGCGGTGGCTCAAGCCTGTAATCCCAGCACTTTGGGAGGCCGAGACGGGCGGATCACGAGGTCAGGAGATCGAGACCATCCTGGCTAACACGGTGAAACCCCGTCTCTACTAAAAAATACAAAAAACTAGCCGGGCGCGGTGGCGGGCGCCTGTAGTCCCAACTACTCGGGAGGCTGAGGCAGGAGAATGGCGTGAACCTGGGAGGCGGAGCTTGCAGTGAGCTGAGATCCGCCACTGCACTCCAGCCTGGGCGGCAGAGCGAGACTCCGTCTCAAAAAAAAAAAAAAAAAAAAGATATTTACCTCAAAGAAGGAAAACAAAAATCCATGAGTGGGATAAAAAGGGCCTGAACCTCAATGGTGGTGACCAGAACGAAAGGAGGCTACTATGGGCAGGACAAATACACAATTATCCCTCCCTAACTGAACCCAGGAACCAAATGGATTCAACTTATTTTCAGACGAATCTTTCAGTATCTGAATTCTTTCTACTTAGTGAAACTTAGATATCAAATAGTCAGATAACACGGTGTCCCTCAGTATCAAAACACACTATCTGAACCCAAAAAACAAACAGGAAAATGTGGGACACTTTTATGCAGTAGGTAAAACTGGCAGTGTATCAAATGTCAAGGACATCAGTAGAGAAAAAGTCAAGCTCACCTCCCAGGTTTTTGGTTAGGGTGACAGTGAGAATAAGGATGACAACTACCAACTGATATACAGAAATAAGTCTACTGAAAACGCAAACCAGTTAGTCAAACAATCATTTTCTGGAGGAAAAATACATTCTCTGGTAAGAAAAAAATTTTCTTTCTATATTTGACCTAAGACACAAAACAGGATTCAGTCCAGGTATTAAAAATTACTGGAAAATTGCCATAACATGCAATATATTTAAAGGGAACAAATGAAATCCAAGGTGTATTACATAAAATTGAACTATGAGTAGATTAAGATTCAGATTAGCAGGTATGGAGAAATTTCTTTTTTTTTTTTTTTTTTTTTTTTTTTGAGACGGAGTCTTGCTCTGAAGCCCAGGCTGGAGTGCAGTGGCCGGATCTCAGCTCACTGCAAGCTCCGCCTCCCAGGTTCACGCCATTCTCCTGCCTCAGCCTCCGGAGTAGCTGGGACTACAGGCGCCCGCCACCTCGCCCGGCTAGTTTTTTGTATTTTTAGTAGAAACGGGGTTTCACCGCGTTAGCCAGGATGGTCTCGATCTCCTGACCTCGTGATCCGCCCGTCTCGGCCTCCCAAAGTGCTGGGATTACAGGCTTGAGCCACCGCGCCCGGCTGGTATGGAGAAATTTCAAAAAATGTTGTAATTTTCTTTTTTGAGACAGAGTCTCGCTCTGTTGCCCAGGCTGGAGCACAGTGGTGTGACGTCGGCTCACTACAACCTCCCGGGATCAAGCGCCTCTCTTACCTCAGCCTCCTGAGTAGCTGGGATTACAGGCGCCCGGCTAATTTTTGTATTTTTTCGAAAGACGGGGTTTCACCACGTTGGCCAGGCAGGTCCTGAACTCCTGACTTCAGGCGATCCGCCTGCCTCAGCTTCCCAAAGTGCTGGGATTACAGGCGTGAGCCACCGCGTCCAGCCTAAAAAATGCACTTTAAATTCTATGACTTCCTATCCAAAATTATAGTTCAAATAAAAATACAACAAAAATTAATCTTAATTGTCTTTTGTACCAACTCCTCCCTGAATTTTTTATTTTTTATTTTTTTATTTTTGCAACGGAGTCTCGCTCTGTTGCCCAGGCTGGAGCGTAGTGGCCAATCTCAGCTCACTGCAACCTCTGCCTCCTGGGTTCAAGCGATTCTCCTGCCTTAGCCTCCTCAGTAGCTGGGATTACAAGCGCGCGCCACCACGCCCGGCCAATTTTTGTAATTTTAGTAGAGACGGGGTTTCACCATGTTGGTCAGGCTGGTCTCGAACTCCTGACCTAGTGATCTGCCCGCCTTGACATCCCAAAGTGCTGGGATTATAGGCGTGAGCCACTGCGCCTGGCCTCCTCCCTGAATATTGAAGGCTTTTATGTGTTATTTAAAACGTTTCAAACAAACGTTATTTCAGACGTTATCTACTTGTCTGTCATCCCCCTAACTAGAAAGCTCCAACAAGGATCTGCCTTTTAAAAAATACTATTACCAGCGCCCAGTAGGTAACAGGTGCCCAATAACTATTTAGCGGATAATGACAATCCTTGACTCAACAGGAAAGAAACAAGCTAAATATTTATAATCGATGGCTTAGTTATTAGAAACGTCTGCCTCTGTTCCAGGCTCAGTCTCAAGGAAAAAGACCAAAACCAAATCTACTCGCAGGTAGTTTGGAATTAGTCTCCAGAAGACTCACCTAAGTGACAGGGTCTATTTCTCGCGAAAGAAATAAAACAGAATAACTATATATCATCTGGGTAATCAGCCACAATTACGTTGTGATAATTTCTGCCCTATATTGGGAGATTTTCCTAAATAAAAAGCTTACCTTAACAGGAAAGAGGTAGAATAATCAATCATAAGTCTAAGGAGAATCAAAAGATAAACTTAAAAATCGGCCGGGCGCAGTGGCTCACACCGGTAATCTCAGCCCTTTGGGAGGGCAAGGCAGGCAGAACGCTTTAGCCCAGGAGTTCGAGACCAGCCTGGTCAACAAAGTGAGACACCGTCTTATTTAAAACAAAAACAAAAACAAAAACTTGTGAAGCCAGAAGTCCTTCTCTGATTTAAAACAGTTTGCAAACAGGTTTGTTTCCAGATAAGCTCATACAGCTTTCTAAGTACTCTTAAGTAGGGCTGGAGCTCCACTCAAAAAGAAAATCAGTAACTGTAAGGGCGAGATGTCTCCCAGGCGGCGCTGTACCTTGAAAGTCTCTAAGTCACTAGGCGGGAAGAAAAGGCTCGGCCTTTATACCAGTATCTTGGAAGACACGCGGGATTCGCGAGCGACCCAGGCGGAAGCCCAGGCCCGAGCACGAGCTGCGGGCGCAGTAAGGCCGGCCGTTAGCAGGCCGCGCACACGCGGCTTTCCCGCCTCCTGCAAATGGGAGAGCCCAGCCTTCCGGACTCCGGGCCAAGCCCTCCCTCCACAGCCCCCGGAGCTGCTTGGTCACTCCCTCACCTCACGAGCTTCATCCTAGCGGCGCCGTCACCCTTCGGGTCCGAGAGCGCACAGAATCCAACAACCGAATACTGACCGACTGCAGTATGAATGGCCGGAAGCGCCTACTCCAGGGACTCCGGTCGTAAAGGGCGCGCGGAGCACAGCAGACGCACGGCGGAAACGCCGAGGCTGCGCTGGGCCGCACTCTCTTCCGGTCGCGAGGAGCGCGACTGCGGCCCCTGGCGGCTGGAGGTTGCCTTGCCACGACTGAGGGTGTTGAGGGCTGGTCTAAGAGGAAAAGTGTCCCACAAGAGAGGGAGATTCGAAGAGATTAAATCCAATTAATAGGACTGTCGCACTTTGGGAGGCCGAAGCGGGGGTATCACCTGAGGTCAGGAGTTCAAGACCAGCCTGGCCAATAGGGTGAAACCCGCGTCTGTACTAAAAATACAAAAAATTAGCCGGATGTGGTGGCGGGCGCCTGTTATCCCAGCTACTCGGGAGGCTGAGGCAGGAGAATCGCTTGAACCCGGGAGGCAGAGGTTGCAGTAAGCCGAGATCGCACCACTACACTCCTGCCTGGGCAACAAGAGCGAAACTCCGTCGCGCGCGCGCGCGCGCACACACACACACGTACTGTCACCATCACGTTTCTGAATAGCAGGGCACCGTGAGTGCAGCACCTAATATAAATTCCTCACTGAACGAAAATAAGTTCTTAGAGAAGCCCAAAGGATTATGCTAATTCTGTTCCAACGCCAGGAACCTTAGCATTACTTAATGTACCTGAAGCAATTCACACAATGGGCCGGGCGCTGTGGCTGACGCCTGTAATTCCAGCACTTTGGGAGTCCGAGGCGGGCAGATAGCGAGGTCGAGAAATCAAGACCGTGCTGGCCAACATGGTGAAACCCTGTCTCTACTAAAAATACAAAAATTAGCTGGGCGTGGTGGCACACGCCTGTAGTCCCAGTTACTCGGGAGGCTGAGGCAGGAGAATCGCTTGAACCCAGGAGGCGGAGGTTGCGGTGAGCCGAGATCGCGCCACTGCACTCCAGCCTGGCAACAGAGCGAGACTCCGTCTCAAAAAATAATAAAAATAAAAAAATAAAATCACACAATGTAGCGGATTATTTTCACTTTAAGTTCCGATCTATAAGACAAACTTTTCAATCTTCATCTTTCACAACATCTCCTCAAAATTTTTTATTGTTTTTCTGAGACAGAGTCTCCTTCTGTCGCCCAGGCTGGAGTGCAGTAGCACGATCTTGGCTCACTGCAACCCTTGCCTCCCCGGTTCAAGCGATTCTCGTGCCTCAGCCTCTCCAGTAACTGAGATTACAGGGGGGAATCACCACGCCCCGCTAATTATTGTCTTTTTAGTAGAGACAGGGTTTCCCCATGTTGGCCAGGATGACCTGAACTCCTGACCTCAAGTGATCTGCCTCTCTAGGCCTCCCAAAGTGCAAAGTGCTAGGATTACAGGTGTGAACTTCATCAAGATTTAACACAAACACTCCCCTTACCTCTTTCAGGTTTCAGGATGCCAAGCTCACCTGGCCTTTTTCCTTATCCCACTAACTACTCTTGTTTGTTTTGTTTTGTTTTGTTTTTAGACAAGGTCTGTCGCTCTGTTGCCCAGGCTGGAGTGCAATGGCACAATCAGGGCTCACTGCAGCCTTGACCGATCCTCCTGGACTCAAGCAATCCTCCTGCCTCAGCCTTCTCAGTAGCTGGGACCACAAGTGCATGCCACCATGCCCAGCTAATATTTTATTTTTTATTTCGTAGAGAAGAGGTCTTACTATGTTGCCCAGGCTAGTATCCAACCCCTGGGCTCAAGAGATTCCACTGCCGTGGCCTCCCAAAGTGCTGGGTTTACAGGCCCAGAGCCTCCATGCCCAGCCTCTAACTACTCTTTCTAAATCTCCTTAGCTGGCTCCTCCTTCTCTATGGAGCCAATACATGTCAGAGTGCTTCCCGGCTTGCAGCTGTAGTCCCTTTATGTATACTTTTTCTTTTAACCTGGTAATCTCCTCCAAAACCATAACTTGAATTTATATCTCTAGTCCAGACTTCACCTCTGCTCAACAGAACTCTTAGATATTGTAAGACAATACTTATCGGCCGGGCATGGTGGCTCACGCCTGTAATCTCAGCACTTTGGGAGGCCAAGATGAGCAGATCACGAGGTCAAGAGATTGAGACCATCCTGGTCAACATGGTGAAACCCCATCTCTACTAAAAATACAAAAATTAGCTGGGCATGGTGGCGCATGCCTGTAGTCCCAGCTACTCGGGAGACTGAGGCAGAAGAATTGCTCGAACCCGGGAGACGGAGGTTGCAGTGAGTGGAGATCGTGCCACTGCACTCCAGCCTGGCAAAAGAACAGGACTCAGTCTCAAAAAAAGAAGAAGAAAAAAGGACAATATTTATCAAAGTTTAATGTGTGTAGGACTCACCTGGGGAAACTTTATTATTTATTTATTTATTTATTTTTGAGACAAAGTTTCACTCTTGTTGCCCAAGCCGGAGTGCAATTGCATGATCTCAGCTCACTGCAACCTCTGCCTCCTGGGTTAAAATGATTCTCCTGCCTAAGTTTCCCAAGTAGATGGAATTACAGGTACATGCCACTGCACCCGGCTAATTTTTTGTATTTTTAGTAGAAATGGGGTTTCACCATGTTAGCTAGGCTGGTCTCGAACTCATGACCTCAGATGATCCATCTGCCTTGGCCTCCCAAAGTGCTGGGATTTCGGGTTTGAGCCACCACGCCTGGCCTGGAAACTTTACAATGAAAATCTGATTCAGTTGTTGGGGGGGCCTGAAATTCAGCATTTCTAAAAAGCCTTCAGCTGATGAAGCTGCCCCTACTCTATGCACATCAATTTGAGTAACAAGGCTAAAATGGATATTTGTGTGTTGCCCTCTCAACGTCGATCCCTTTGTCTTTCCAAATGTTCCTAATATTCTTCTGTTGATCCCTGTGGTCCTAAGAAAGCTGACTCTACCCTTTTAATAGTCCATTCCATTACTTGTTCACAGTAGGTTTGGGATCTAAGTTGATCCAGTCGGACCTTTGGAGGGAAAGTTCTTTTCTTTTGATTATGAATGGAAACGGAGTAACCCCTGGAGCTGTTGGGAACTTCCTTACAACCAGGAGAAGAATCAATCTCAGGACATAGTGTTGTTTATTTCTTGCTTTCTTTGTTCCTTTAGACAGGATCTTGCTCTGTTGCCCAGGCTGGGGTGCAGTGGTGTGATCCTAGCTCACTGCAGCCTTAGGCTCCTGGGAATAAATTGATCCTCTCACCTCAGCCTCCCAAAATGCTGGGATTACAGGGAGCCACTGTGCCCAACCAAGGACAGAGTTTTTAAAAAACTAAAACCTGTGATGATATCAATGAGCCCCTAGATAATGAATAATGCCTGAATGTTGCTATTTAGAATTAAATAGCCAGCCCTGCAGTGCATGGGCTCAGTTACTAGGGAGGCTGAGGCAGGAGAATCACTTGAACTCAGGAGTTCAAGGCCAACCTGGGCAACACAGCAAGACCCTTAAAAATGAAAAAAAATTAAATAAAATTTAAAAATTCAGCTCCTCAGGCTGGGCATGGTGGCGCACGCCTGTAATCCCAGCACTGTGGGAGGCCGAGGCAGGCGGATTATGAGGTCAAGAGATTGAGACAATCCTGGCCACCATGGTGAAACCCTGTCTCTACCAAAAATAAAAAAAATTACCCGGGCATGGTGGTGCATGCCTGTAGTCCCAGCTATTCGGGAGGCTGAGGCAGAAGAATTGCTGAAACTTGGGAGTTGGAGGTTGCAGTGAGCCGAGAGCATGCCTCTGCACTCCAGCCTGGGTGACAGAGCAAGACTCTATCTCTTTTTTTTTTTTTTTTTTTGAGACGGAGTCTCACGCTGTTGCCCAGGCTGGAGTGCAGTGGCGCGATCTCGGCTCACTGCAAGCTCCGCCTCCTGGGTTCACGCCATTCTCCTGCCTCAGCCTCCTGAGTAGCTAGGACTACAGGCGCCCGCCACCGCGCCCGGCTAATTTTTTGTATTTTTAGTAGAGACGGGGTTTCACTGTGGTCTCGATCTCCTGACCTTGTGATCCGCCCGCCTCGGCCTCCCAAAGTGCTGGGATTACAGGCTTGAGCCACCGCGCCCGGCAAGACTCTATCTCAAAAAAAAAAAAAAGAAAAAAAGAAAAAAATTCAGCTCCTCAATTTTGGTAATTATATTTCTTTTTTTTTTTTTTTTTTTTTTTTTTTTTGAGAGGGAGTCTCACTCCATCACCCAGGCTGGAGTGCAGTGGCGCCATCTCAGCTCACCGCAACCTCCACCTCCCAGGTTCCAGCAATTCTCTGCCTCAGCCTCCCAAGTAGCTGGGATTACAGAGGCCTGCCACCTCACCTGGCTAATTTTTGTATTTTTAGTAGAGACGGTGTTTCACCACCTTGGACAGGCTGGTCTTGAACTCCTGACCTTGTGATCCACCCTCCTCGGCCTCCTCAAGTGCTGGGATTACAGGCGTGAGCCACCATGCCCGGCCTAGTAACTACATTTCAAATACTTATATGTGTCTATGGCTACCCTTTTGAACAATGCAGATATATGAATATTTCCATCATCACAGAAAGTGTGATTGGACAGTACTTTTTGAGGACCGTATTTGTTTCCTTCTTAGAATTTAATTATTTATTTACTTATTTATTGTCAGATACAAGAATGTAAACTGAAAGCAGGGAATTATGTCTTTTCTGTTGACTGCAGCACCTCCAGCATCTAAAATAATGCCTTGTTAATATGCCCTCAATAAATATTTGTGAAATAACTGAATGCCTCAACTGGGCGCAGTAGCTCACACCTGTAATCCCAGCACTTAGGGAGGCTCAGGTGGGCGGATCACCTGAGGTCAGGAGTTTGAGACCAGCCTGGCCAACATGGTGAAACCCTGTCTCTAATAAAAATACAAAAATTAGCCGGGTGTGGTGGCAGGTGTCTGTAATCCCAGCTATTCAGGAGGCTGAGGCAGGAGAATGGCTTGAACCTGGGAGGCAGAGGTTGCAGTGAGCCAAGATCGTGCCACTGCACTCTAGCCAGGGCAACAATCTCAAAGAAAAAAAAAATAATAATAATGATAACTGAATGCCTCCTCTATTAGGATGGATGCTCCATGAGGAAGGAGACCTGAGTGTATTGTTTTCTGTAGTATCCGCAGTACTGAGCATGGGGTACTCCTCCCTATTATCTTGAAGGCCCTTCCTACTTTGGGCTGATAAAAGAAAATAACTTGTATTTGATGAATCAGAGTTTTTAAACTTTATCAAGCCCAGAGAAACATTAAAATAAGACACATGTCTCATTCATCTATTGAAACTGTTTGTAGCCGGGCCTGGTGGCTCACACCTGTAATCCCAGCACTTTGGGAGGCCAAGATGGGTGGCTCCCTTGAGCTCAGAAGTCCAAGACCAGCCTGGATAATATGTTGAGACCCCATGTTTCTACTAAAAATCCGAAAAAATAAAATAAAATAACATAGCTGGGCATGGTGATGCACGCCTATTGTCCCAGCTACTCAGGAGGCTGAGGTGGGGAGAGGCTGCAGTGAGCTGAGATGGTGCCACTGCACTCCAACCTGGGCGACAGAGCCAGACCCTGTCACACACAAAACTGTTCGCTATTATTACAAGTAGCTATAAATTACCTACTAATGCCACACCAGACACTAAACCCCATACTCTGTAGCTTAACAATGCCTAGTCAATCACTATTTATTTCTGTAAGCCAATGATAATTCTTGAAAAACAACTTTCTATCAGCTCACTCCCTGTCCAGGTGTTTTGCCTTTAAAAAC
Source organism: Macaca mulatta (assembly GCF_049350105.2). Taxonomy (NCBI): domain Eukaryota; kingdom Metazoa; phylum Chordata; class Mammalia; order Primates; family Cercopithecidae; genus Macaca; species Macaca mulatta. Next base: position 70,805,792 of record NC_133423.1, read on the forward strand.
CTGCTTGTAACAAAGGCCAAAAGGAGCTCATATTCAAGTTTACTTGTGGCTGAGTCTTCTGGGCAGCTGTCCTCACTTTGGCTCAAGTAAACTCTTTAAATCACATTTTGTGCTTCAGCCTCTTCCTTTTAGATTGACAGGGGCCTGCCTACTTCTTAAGCTATCCCCTTTCCCCTCAATAGTATAATATTTGGGGCTGGGCGTGGTGGCTCACACCTGTAATCCCAGCCCTTTGGGAGGCTGAGGCAGACAGATCACGGGAGGTCAGGAGTTTGAGACCAGCCTGGACAACATGGTGAAACCCTGTCTCTACCAAAAACACAAAAAATTAGCTGCATGTGGTGGTGGGTGCCTGTAGTCCCAGCTACTCGGGAGGCTAAGGCAGAAGAATCGCTTGCACCCAGGAGGTGGAGGTTCCAGTGAGCCAAGATCGCACCACTGCACTCCAGCCTGGGTGACAGAGTGTAACTCCATCTCAAAAAAAAAAAAAAAAAGAAAAACAAAAATGGAGTTCTTGCAATTCATCAAGCTTACTCCCTCTCCAGCCTTTCGTACATGTAGTTCTTAATCTGGCTAATGCCTACTCATCGCCTCTCAAGTATGTGGGGCCAGCATTATTATTTGTATGGTAGTGACGTGTCTCCCAGATGGCAAATTGAAGTGTCATCGTCCGTTGATTTATCCTAAATTGCTATACTTTTTCTTTATTTTCTAGCTCAAACATTTTTTAGGATTTTTACTTTCTCATAGTATAAAACCATCAAGAGTCCTGAAATAAAGTCAACAAGAGTGGGGCAACAAATAATGCCTTAATTTCCTGCTAGCAGGAGGATTAATCTGAAAGTGAGATTGTCCTGTCCTCTGTGATTTGGCAGAGGTTTTATCTGTTGCAAGCATTTAGACTGGTCACGAGAAAGAAAAGGAACAAGGAAATGGGAAAATAATACATGGAGCAATGCAACCATTCCATTATCAGTTTTCAGAAGTAGATGTCCTACTGATAAGCAAAGGCAGAAAAGTATATACTGCAATTTAGAGTCAGCAAGGAAACAACCAATTTAAACAAGTCCGGGAAATTACATTAATGGTTTTGAGTTCAGCAGGAGAATGTGGCCTTGTAATTCTTGCTGTAGGGGGTGTTAAAAAGACCTTCACCACTTATGTAACTATAATGTTGAGCACCATGATGTGTCATCTGGGTTATAGCATTTATTTCTAGCACTGGTACACAGCAAAGTTGAAACAAAGATCTCCCCAGGACCTTCTTGGGAGCTCTCAGGAATGGGGGCCACTCTTTTCACTGAAACCAGTTGGCTGTGAACTTATGTAATTTCTGCTGAGTTGTCAGGAAAGCATATTTGAGAATGAAACTAATGCAGATGAAAGAAGAGCTGGGCATTGTAGAGTGTCCTGCTGACATCATCTGACATCCTCAAGTTTTAGGATGAGCTGAGGTCAGCTGCTCCATCGCTCCTGGTTATGGTAGCAATATATATTTTTCTTTTTTTTAATGTTGCTTACATGAGTTTGAGCTGGATTTCAGTCATTTTCTAACTAAAGAGACCTGACTAACATTTTGTTTGGATTATCAAACACTATTTTTCTAAGTTGAATGTCTTCCTCCAATTATCTGAAAAAAATAATTTCTTGGTAGTCTCAGACCCTCTTTGAACTAAAACTTGTGATTCTTTCTTTTTTTTTTTTTTTTTTTTTGAGACGGAGTCTCGCTCTGTCGCCCAGGCTGGAGTGCAGTGGCGCTATCTCGGCTCACCGCAAGCTCCGCCTCCCGGGTTTACGCCATTCTCCTGCCTCAGCCTCCCGAGTAGCTGGGACTACAGGCGCCCGCCACCTCGCCCGGCTAATTTTTTTGTATTTTTAGTAGAGACGGGGTTTCATTGTGTTAGCCAGGATGGTCTCGATCTCCTGACCTCGTGATCCGCCCGTCTCGGCCTCCCAAAGTGCTGGGATTACAGGCTTGAGCCACCGCGCCCGGCCGAGAATCCCCCAATTCTCCCGAGTAGCTCGGATTACAGGCGCACGCCACACCGCCCGGCTAATTTTTGTATTTCTAGTAGAGACGGGGTTTCACCATGTTGGTCAGGCTGGTCTCGAACTTCTGACCTCAAATGATCCACCCGCCTCTGCCTCCCAAAGTGCTGGGATTACAGGCGTGAACCACCGCGCCCGGCCCCACCCTCCTTCTTTACATTGGCTCATATGGAAGACCAAAGGCACTTGGATTGTACGTCGCAGACAGAAGCAGCCAAAACCTACATAGCAACCAGTTGCGACAAATTTCCAAGGTAAACCACGGCCGCAGGGGGCCTCGGTGGTTTTCAGCTCAAAGCGATGACCCCAGGAAGGACAAGCGGCCGCCGCTAGGGGGCGCCGCCACTTCCCCGCCAGGCGACCACCCGCGGAGGCGCGCGCGCGAGGCCTCCCACCGCGCCTGCGCTGAGGATGGACACTAGCTCGCCTTTCCCCGACGCCCAGCCGTCCGGGCCGGGGTGAAAAACTGCGTGACACGCAGCGAGCGTGGCGGCCATCTTCGTCTTCTGGGCACGTCAGCTGAGCCGGTTAGGGCTGAAGAGAAGCGTTGCGCAAGCGCACCCAACACAGTCACAGGTAACTCCCATCTGACGAGCGAGGCGTCGCCGTCGTCGCCGGAAGTTTGGTGTTTGCGCCGCGGGGGAGGCGGCGGCCGCAGCAGTAGCAGCTGAGTGTCTCCTGATACCCGGATGTGAGGCGATCCGCTGGCTCTGGTCTGACCCTCCGCCAGGCGAAAGGAAGGTACGCGAGCGTCCCTGACGGTCCCCGCCGCCTGCGTCCTCACCACCCTTTTGCCAGCCTCTCCAGGGAGCGGACGGTTCTCCCTCTTCCTGTTCCACCCTCGGTGGCGTGTTGCCTCGCACGCCGATTCCTACTGCTTCGGTCCCAGCTCTTCGCGCCCCTGAGAGGGAGGCGGGAGGCTCTGGGCTCCGAGACGCCGTCGCCTGAGGTAGGCAGCTAACCTGCTCGCGCGGCCGAGCACCACCTGCCGCTGCTTGCTGAGCGGTCGGAGTTCATAAGGGTGGTGACCGCGGACGGGGCAGGGTCGGAGTTCCTAGCACGGCCGCGAGGGCTCCGGGAGCCCCGAGGTGGCGTGCAGCCATTGCTAGCACCGGGGTGGCGCCGGCGCTGGTCCCGCAGGTAGCCCCGAGCCCCGTCTCCGCCCCCAGCGTCTTCTCTTCCCAGCGCTTCCCCCGAGCCAGTCGCTCGCTCTCCCCCGCCGCAACTCGCTGACCCGGCCTGAGCCTGGAGGCCTCTACAGTCTGCGGGGTGCGATGTGGGGTCCTGGTTTTACAGCCTTGAGCTTGGAAGGGGAGCGGGCCCAAGGTCATCGAGTAACTTGGGCTGGAGATGGGGGTCTCGGCACAGGTAGGGCGGCTCTGTAGTAGAAATGAGTGCATTGAGGGCCGCAGTGAAGTTGATAGCGATGGAGAGAGGCGAGCCAAAGAGAATTGGGTCCTCGATTTTTATCACGGTTCGAGATTATTTTAATATGGGGGTTTATTTTGCACAGGCAGAATGGGATAGCAAGTCCAACAATTATGAGACTACCTCCTCTCCCTCCGCCTCTCAATGACGCGTCCGGGGATCCGGCGTGTACTGTATTTCCCGGGGCGATGGGGAAGCAGCAGGGACCGGGGAGAGGGGAAGAAGGAGCTCAAGCTTTGCGATTTGAGAAGTGCTATGAACCATCTTTTCTGTAGTCTTAGCTGCAGTGAGATTCCTTTAAACAGGAATCGCAGCACACGGTATCTAAATATTATTACAAAATGATATCTCAATAAATAACCTTCGCAGGAAACAAAAGCGCTACTTGGTGGCATAAGGTGTGGTTAGTCCCCCCGCCAACCTTTTTTTTTAAAAACTGGATAAAACTTGGATTTCAGTTGAAAACATCCAGGTTGCGGTGAACTATGCTAGATTCATTTTGTCTTCCGATCTAGTCCTTAGTTTCTGCTTTACACAGGACACCAACACTAATAAAGTTTTAAGTTATTTTATTTTGAGACGGGGTCTCGCTCTGTCGCCCATGCTGGATTGCAGTGGTGTAATCACGGCTCACTGCAGCCTTGACCTACCTCCCCGGCCTCAAGCAATCCTCACACCTCCGCCTCCCTGAGTGGCTGCGACTACAGGCGTGCGCCACTATGTTAGGCTAAGTTTTCTGTAGAGACGGAGTTTCGCCATGTTGCCCAGACTGGTCTCGAACTCCTGGGCTCAAGTGATAACCTGGGCCTCCAGAAGTGCTGGGATTACAGGCCTGAGCCACTATGCCTGGTGTGTGTGTGTTTTAATTGAAAAGCAAGAAATCTAATCAATGGAATTAGACATGGGAGTAGGATGAGAAGTGCTTTAAAAAGTACTTAATTTGGAAGCCGCAAATTGAAGCGTAGAGCATGTGAGGAAATGAGGAAACTAGGACTGTAATAGAGCCACTTTTTCCCTTTTAGGCAGAATGCCGGATATGACTGTTGGGTCAGATGTGTGACTTTGGAAGCACAATTCCAAAATTTGTCCTGGCTTATGAGCTAGAACTCTTTTGTCATTGCTAACTGTGGAAAATATGCTATTGTTTCACCTTTCTCAATCAATATTATAATCCTGTAGTGAACAAGTAGTTGTTTTTTTTTTTGAGATGGAGTCTCACTCTGTCGCCTGGGCTGGACGGCAGTAGTGAGATCTCGGCTCACTGCAATCTCCGCCTCCTGGGTTCAAGCGATTCTCCTGCCTCAGCCTCCCGAGTAGCTGGGATTACAGACAGGTGCCACCACGCCCGGCTAATTTTTTTTTTATTTTTAGTAGAGCTAGGGTTTCACCGTGTTGGCCAGGCTGGTCTCGAATTTCTGACCTCAGGTGATCCGCCCGCCTTGGCCTCCCAAAGTTCTGGGATTACAGGCGTGAGCCACCATGCCTGGCCAGGTAATTTTTAAAATGTCCGTCCCATACAAGGTGCTGGCATTTAAGTTGATGAATTGTGCTTCACAGAATAACTAAAAAAGTACCCTAATTAATGAATGCCATTAACTTCTTTTGCCAAATAGTCCTTTTTAGCTTGGTAATTTATTAGGCAGAGCTGATTGTATTTATTCTGTTAATGAAGGTGACCAGCGCTGCACAGTTCAGAATAATGGATTGTTTTTGTAATAGTTAAATACTTTTTCATGACTTTTTTTTTTTTTTTTGAGATGGAGTCTCACTCTGTTACCCAGGCTGGAGTGCAGTGGCGCGATCTCGGCTCACTGCAAGCTCCGCCTCCGGAGTTCACACCATTCTCCTGCCTCAGCCTCCCGAGTAGCTGGGACTATAGGCGCCCGCCACCACGCCTGGCTAATTTTTTGTATTTAGTAGAGACGGGGTTTCACCGTGTTAGCCAGGATGGTCTCGATCTCCTGACCTTGTGATCCACCTGCCTCGGCCTCCCAAAGTGCTGGGATTACAGGCGTGAGCCACCGCGCCGGCCTACTTTTTCATGACTTTTATTGGCAGATTTTTGTTCCACATAGAGTTCTTGGAATACCTTCTATTGAAGGTGATTAAAATTTAGGTACCAGAAACCAACTCCAGTAAAATTGTTACTGTAGATAATTAACTTAAGGACTGTATTACCCCTTTTGTAACCCTGACTTTCATATTTTTCTGTGGATCATTCAATGGAAATTCTTTGGTTCTGTTTTTTCTGTATAAGTTCTGTATTATAGCTGTATTATAATACTGTAGTTACTTGGCCGGGTGCGGTGGCTCATGCCTGTAATTCTAGCACTTTGGGAGGCCAAGGCGGGTGGATCACAAGGTCAGGAGTTCAAGACCAGCCTGACCGGCATGGTGAAACCCCACCTCTACTAAAAATACAAAAATTAGAAGGGTGTGGTGTCAGGGGCTTGTAATCCCAGTTACTAGGGAGGCCAAGGTAGGAGAATCATTTGAACCCGGGAAGTGAAGCTTGCAGTGAGCCAAGATTGCGCCACTGCACCCCACGCTGAGTGACAGAGCAAGACTCTGTCTCAGGAAAAAAAAAAAAATACTGTAGTTACTTTTGGCAAATAAGAGCATTCTGTTAACCCAGCCATCATGTCTTGTCTTTTCCTCAGGGGAAGGGGCGTATACATCTTATCTTGATTGCATTACAATGCTTAAAGGAAGACGTATCCTATGCTCTCTTCAGCTTCCTTTAAACTTTTGTGGCAGCATATGTAAGATTCACACAAAAACTCAGAGGGTAAATTAAAAGGAGGTAATAAATACTACTTTAATGTAGTGATTCTCAAACATTTTGGTCTTAGGATCCCCTTAACACTTAAAAATTATGGGACTCCAAGTAGCTTTTGCTTATATGAGTTTATATCTATTGATAGTTACTGTATTAGGAATTAATTTCGTATATATTCATATGAAATAATTAAACTACAGCTTAATATAAATAACATTTTAATTTTAATTAACTTTTTTTTTTTTTTTTAAGTAATGGGCTCACTGTGTTGTTTAGGCTGGCCTTGAGCTCTTGGGCTGAAGTGATCCTTTTGCCTCGGACTCCCAAATAGGTGGGACTACAGGTGTGCACACCCAGCTTAATATATTTAATAAATAACATTTTAATGAAAAACTATATTCCAAAATAATTTAGTGAAAGAATGGTGATGGTATTACATTTTTGTAAATCTCCTTAATGTTTGGCCTGATAGAACACAGCTGAATTCTCCTATCAATCTGTTGCTATATATGTTTCTGGTTGAAGTTTATGACCAGTATGTTGGATGGGTATTTAACTTTTTCAGATAGTTGTGATACTCTGATCCTGCAACAAAACTTAACAAGTGGTAATTTCTTAAAGGTTAGTTGCAATGTAGAATCTGAAACCGTCTACATGTGTTTTGACATTCTGCATTAGAATTCATTGGTCTGGGCCAGGCGCGGTGGCTCAAGCCTGTAATCCCAGCACTTTGGGAGGCCGAGGCGGGTGGATCACGAGGTCAGGAGATCGAGACCATCCTGGCTAACATGGTGAAACCCCGTCTCTACTAAAAATACAAAAAACTAGCCGGGCGTGGTGGCGGGCGCCTGTAGTCCCAGCTACTCGGGAGGCTGAGGCAGGAGAATGGCGTGAACCTGGGAGGCGGAGCTTGCAGTGAGCCGAGATCGCGCCACTGCACTCCAGCCTGGGTGACACAGCGCGAGACTCCGTCTCAAAAAAAAAAAAAAAGAATTCATTGGTCTGTTTTGTACTTTTAATCTTTTACTATCGTGTGATTTTGATCTCAGAAATCCTGAGAGCCCCCATATCACATTTCGAGCACTACTGCTTTAAGATAAATAATTGAATGTTTAGAATTAATGTAGTTATTGCAACTGAAGGGGATAATGATAAGATGGAAATTGAGTTGGCAAGTAGTTAAGCGAAGCCAGGAGTAACTAAGTAAATTTTTAAAAACTTTTTTGAGTAGGAGTCTTGCTCTGTCGCCCAGGCTGCGCTATATCAGCTCACTGCAACCTCTGCCTCCAGGCTTAAAGCAATTCTCCTGCCTCAGTCTCCCGAGTAGCTGGGATTACAGGCACCTGCCATCATGCCCAGCTGGTTTTTTTATATTTTTGTAGAGATGAGGTTTTACCATGTTGGCCAAGCTAGTCTTGAACTCCTGACCTCAGGTGATCCCCCTGCCTCAGCCTCCCAAAGTGCCGGGATTACAGGCATGATCTACCATGCCTGGCCAATATTTTCTATCTTTTCATAAAAACATTTTCTCTGTAATATTATAGCTAATTATTAATATTACAATGAATACTTAAGCACTGGTGATATATCAGGAGCTTTTCTAAGAACTTTAAACATTTATGGCAGCATAGATAAGATTCTCACAGATAAAAACTCAGAGGGTAAATTAAAAGGAGGCATTAAGTATTACTTTAATGCAGTGCTTCTCAAACTTTTTGGTCTTAGGATCCCCTTATACTCTTAAAAATTTTGTAGGACTCCAAGTAGCTTTATATTAGGAAAGGTTTCTTTCCTTTTTTTTTTTTTTTTTCTTTGAAGAGATGGGATTTCACTGTGTTGCCCAGGCTGGTCTCAAATTTGTGGGCTCAAGTGATCAGCCCACATTGGCCTCCCAAAGTGCTGGGATTACAGGAATGAGCCACCACGCCTGGCCCAGGAAAGGTTCCTGTTGTGGCATTGTTGGAGAGGATTAAATTTAACTTACTTTTATCTCCTATAAATAGTACAGTCTTTGTGACAAGTATTATTTTATTTAGTTATTTATTTATTGATATGGAGTCTCGGTCTGTCGCCCAGGCTGGAGTGCAGTGATGCGATCTTGGCCCACTGCAAGCTCCGCCTCCCGGGTTCAGCCATTCGCCTGCCTCAGCCTCCTGAGGAGCTGGGGCTACAGGTACCTGCCACCACGCCTGGCTAATTTTTTGTATTTTTTGGTAGAGACTGGGTTTCACCGTGTTAGCCAGGATGGTCTCGATCTCCTGACCTCGTGATCCACCTGCCTTGGCCTCCGAAAGTGCTGGGATTACAGGAGTGAGCCACAGCGCCTGGCCAATTTTTTTTTTTGTGTGTGTGTGTATGTGTGTGGCAGTCTTGCTCTTTTGCCCAGGCTAGAGTGCTGTGGCCTGATCTCGGCTCACTGCAAGCTCCGCCTCCCTGGTTCAGCCATTCTCCTGCCTCAGCCTCCCGAATAGGTGGGGCTACAGGCGCCTGCCACCATGCCCGGCTAATTTTTGTATTTTTAGTAGAGATGGAGTTTTGCCATGTTGGCCAGGCTGGTCTCAAACTCCTGACCTCAAGTGATCTGTTATGTATTTTAGAATGTGAGAAATACTTGGGTTACCTTAAATAATAGTAGTTCATTGGGAGGATATGTAGAAATAAAGAAGAGAAGACTTTACAGAGCTAGATCTTGTGGAAGAAAAGAATAGGAATCACCAAACACTAGGCTTTGCTGAAGAACAATTCACCAGGTCTTACAGAAACCTGAATATATTTCGGGACTCAGAGGGTGGCTGAGAATAGTGCAGCTCTAGCAGTTGACTTGCCTTCTTTTAATTCCTCAAGCAGCAGGTATCCTGTAATTCCTAATTTAGTTATTTGCTGTTGTAGTGGTAGGTCTTAATCCAGGGTGATTTTGCCTCTGGGGAGACATTTTGCAGTCTAGAGATATTTCGATTGTGAGGAGTAGGGGAAGGGTTGCTACTGGCATCTAGTGGACGGAGGTGAGGGCTGCTGCTCCTCCATGCACCGGACAGCCCCCCACCCCCGCACCCCCCCAACAAAGATTCTATGTGGTTCAAAATGTTAATAGTGGTGAGATTGGAAAACCTTGCTTTATAGTGACTAGATATTGGCACGTCTTGGGTCACAAACCCACCCTTGATCTAGTTAGCTATGGGAAGCATAGCATGGTCAGGACTTTGAGAATGTGACTATGAATTGTCTAAGGTATTTTTTTTTTAAAGGAGGTGCCTGTGGGCATGGCAGGTTTTTCAGAAAGGAGTTATGAATTTGACAAGCCACTAGACTCAGATTTGCAGTCAGTAATTCTCGTCCCTTTGATGTGGTTAAAAGATTGTATAGTTGAAATGCATTAAGAATTGGTAAATTATTAAGGAGATTAAGGATCTGTGGTGATCCATGTGAACTTTGAAGTTGATGATGGTGGTAACAGTGTGATTGGAGAAGAAAACTATGAAGAGTTTCTGGTGATCTGTAGGAATACAACAATGAAGAAAGTTAGTTTAATAACAGAATGGCATAAACCTTAAAAGAGACGTGTAAAGAATTTTGTGTAAGATGAAAAATGCTTGTGCTGGGGAAACTGTAGGCCCCTTGATGTGATATAGCCTGCTTAGGAGAGAGATTAGTTTCCTATGTCCGCTGTAATAAGTTATCAGAAACTTGATATCTTAAAACAATAGAAATTTATTATCTTACATTTGTTCCTTGCCTTATCTAGCTTCTGGTGGTTGCCCTGGCATTCCTGGGCCTATGACCACATTACTCCAATCTCTGCCACCATTTTTGTATTATTTTCTCTTGTCTTGTGTCTGTCTCCTTCTCTTACAGGGATATCTGTGCCACTCTCTTACAAGGATATTTGTTATTGGATTTAGGGCCTACCTGGATAATCCAGGATGATCACATCTCAATATCCTTAATTTAATTATGTCTGCAAAGACCTTTTTTCCCCCAATAAGATATGTTCACAATCCCTAATTCAGGGATTAGGACACAGGTTTATCTTTTTTTTCTCGGGGGGGGGCACCATTTAGCCACTACTGGAGAGTTTTAGAGAAAAGCGTATAAATTGAAGAGAGTGATTTTTTTTTTCTTTTCATTTCTTTTTTTTTTTTTTTTGCTTTGAGACAGAGTCCCGCTCTGTCGCAAGGCTGGAGTACAGTGATGAGATCTTGGCTCACCTGCAACCTCTGCCTCTTGGGTTCAAGCGATTCTTTTGCCTCAGCCTCTTGAGTAGCTGGGACTATAGGCACACGCCACCACGCCCAGCTAACTTTTGTATTTTTAATAGAGACGGTTTCATCACGTTGTCCAGGATGGTCTCGATCTGTTGACCTCGTGATCTGCCCACCTCGGCCTCCCAAAGTGCTGGAATTACAGGTGTGAGCCACTGCACCTGGCCGAAAGTGAATTTTCAATTAAGGCTAGGAAGTAGAATTTCTGTTGCGAAGAGATTGAAGGTAGGAAGCTGCTTTTCATAGAAAAAGGGTTCATGACTGGGGGTGGTGGCTCATGCCTGTATTCCCAGCACTTTGGGAGCCTGAGGCGGGTGGATCACAAAGTAAGGAGTTTGAGATCAGCCTGGCCAATATGGTGAAACCCCATCTGTACTAAAAATACAAAAATTAGCCAGGCATGGTGGCGCGTGCCTGTAGTCCCAGCTACTGAGGAGGCTGAGGCAAGAGAATCGCTTGAACCTGAAAGGCAGAGGTTGCAGTGAGCTGAGATCATGCCACTGCACTTCAGCCTGGGCGACAGAGAGAGAAGCAGTCTCAAAAAAAAAAAAGAAAGAAAGAAAGAAAAAGGGTTCATGTGGGACTTGTGGATAAATTTAAGAAAGGAAGAGATCAGCAGTGTAAGGAGAGTTAGAAGGAAGGTAGTAAGGGAAAATAACTGTTATGACAGACTTGCATTTGATTGGTGGGAATGGATCTGTGCAAATTGAAGGCCTTAGGTGTGAGAGGTCTGATGTTCTTGGTAGACTTTACCGTCTTTGCTTTGTGCCATCTTCAAGCTAAGTATTGCTGAGAACTTACTTTACTTTGTTGTCCTGGAAGAGAAATCTTTCCTAGATATTAAGATGGCTTTCTGAATTTTCACCAGTGTGTTATGGAACTGAAGAGGCTTTCATAGCAGCTTGGGGAAAAAGTCCTTCAGTAAATTACATTGGGATTGAGAGGTATACTGGGCTTGATTCTGCAGTAAATCTGATGGAATTACTGTACCTTGAGATGGCTAGAAGTTTCCAGTAGTATGTTGAAATACAAGACAATTGAATATTGTCTATTTAAAGGCAATAGAGACTATTTAAAGGCAATAAATAAATAACAAAGTAAAGAAAAAAGTAAAAGAAAAAAAATCAAGATGAGGTTGGGCAAAATAGTTCTAGGGTGTGTAGGAAAAAGGCTGATTAATTTTAAGAAGTGACTTGGAGGGGGAAAGTGGCTACATTGAAGTGATAGGGTAATTGTTTTTATTTGACTTGTTGATGTTACCTTTTTAAAAAAATTTTTTTTTTGAGATGGAGTCTTGCTGTCTTGCCCAGGCTGGAGTGCAGCGGCGCAATCTTGGCTCACTGTAGCCTCCACTTCCCAGGTTCAAATGATTCTCCTGCCTCAGCCTCCTGAGTAGCTGGGATTACAGATGTGCACCACGCCTGGCTAATTTTTGTATTTTTAGTAGAGATATGGTTTCACCATGTTGGCCAGACTGGTCTCAGACTCCTGACCTCAGGTGACCTGCCCACCTCGGCCTCCCAAAGTGCTGGGCTTATAGGCATGAGCCACCGCGCCCAACTGATGTTATCTATTATTAACGTTTCCAAAATTAAGTCATCTCTGTATCCTATTTATTTATTTGACATGGAGTCTCACTCTGTTGCCGAGCTTGGAGTGCAGTGGTGTGATCAAGGCTCACTGCAGCCTCCCACCTCAGCCTCCCAAGTAGATGGGACTATAGGTGAACACCACTATGCCCGGCTAATTTTTGTATGTTTTGTAGAGATAAGGTTTCACCATGTTGTCCGGACTAGTCTCAAACTCCTGTGCTCAAGAGATTTGCATGCCTAGGCCTCCCGAAGTGTTAGTATTACAGGCGTGAGCCACCGTACCTGGCCCATTTTTCTCTGTGGTTGGCTGTTTTATTAATTTGTAGGATACCTTATACATAATTGTATAATCTGTGCATACCAATCCTTTGTAAGTTAATATTTTCACCTTTCACATTTTAGGTCTATAGTCAGTCCATTTGCCATAGACTTTAGTATTGTATGAGGTAGGGATACAATTTCTTTTTCTTTTCTTTTTTTTTAGAGTAAAGTAAAAGCAAGTTTATTAACAAAGTAAAGGAATAAAAAATGACTACTCCCTAGGCAGAGCAGCCTAGGGATCCAATTTCATTTTTCCCACATGTGATATTCAGTTATCCCAGTACTACTTCTTTAAGGCGACAGTGCTGTCTCTTATAAACCAAATGATCATATATATTAAATACTTGGTTTGATTCTGGTCTTTTTTTTTTTTTTTGAGATGGATCCTTGCTGGGTTGCTCGGGCTGGAGTGCAGTGGCTGTTTGTAGGCAGGATCATATCACAGTCTAGGCTCAAACTTTTGGGGTCAAGTGATCCTCTCACATGAGCCTCCTGAGTAGCTGGGACTATAGGCATGCGTCAACAGACCCAGGGGCACCTTGTGTTTTTTGTCGTTGTTGTTGTTTGTTTGTTTTTTGTTTTAAAGTTTCGCTATGTTGCCCAGGCTGGAGTAGAACTCCTGGCCTCAGATGATCCTTCTGCCTTCTCCCAAGTAGCTGAGATCATAGGTGTGTGTCACCACACCTGGCTAATTTATTTTTTGTAGACATAGGGTCTTGCTATGTTGCCCAAGCTGGTCTTGAACACCTGGGCTCAGGCAATTCTCCCACCTTGGCCTCTGAAAGTGCTGGGATAATAGGCATGAGCCACTACACCTGGCTACTTTTATCTTTTTTAAAGAAGTTTTTAATGAGAGAGGACTCAAATTACTAAAATAAGGAATGAGAGATATTACCAAAATAAAAAGGGTTAAAAGGGAATATGAACAGTGGTATGCTAACAATTTCGATAACCTAGATAAAATAGACAAGTTCCTATAACTGACTCAAGAAGAAATAGAAAATCTGAATAGACCTATAACAAAGAGGTTGAATAAAAATACTTCCAAAAATGAAAAGCCCACGCTCAGATGGCTTCACTGACGCAATCTACCAAACATTTAAAGAAGAATTAACACCAATCCTTCATAGACTTTTCAGAAAATAGAAAAGGAAGGATCTCTTAGTTCATTTTATGAGGCCGATATTACCTTAGTACTAAGAAGACATCACAGTACTAAAAAAACCTTAGTGCTAGGCAAAGACATCACAAGAGAACTACAGATTAATATTTCTTATTAATATATCCACACAAATCCTCAACTAAATATTTGTAGACTGAGTCCACTAACTTATAAAAATGATAATACACAATGACCAACTTGCATTTATCCCTGCAGTGCACAGTTGGTTCATCATATGGAAATCAGTATGACACACCATGTTGATAGAATAAAGGAAAGAAACGGACATTATTACCTCAATAGATGCAGAAAAAAAATCTGACAAAATCCAATATTCTTTCATGATAAAACCGCTAAACAAACTAGAAGTAGAAGGGCATCTGTGAAAAATCCACATCTAACATCATACTTAATGGTATGCAGGACTGAACGCTTTCCCCCTAAACTTAGGAATAAAATGAAGATACCTGCTCTTGCCACTTCTTTCAACAGTTGAAAGGAGGAGATTTCCACTGGAGGTTCTAGCCAAGGTAGATTGGCAAAAGGAAAAGAAATAAAAGGCATCCAGTTTGGAAAGGAAGCAGTAAAACTCTCTCTCTTTGCAGATGACATGATCTTACATGTAGGAAATCCTAAGAAATTCACACAAAAAAACCTATTAGAACTAATTAAATTTAACAATGTTACAGGACACAAGATCAGTGTACAAAAATTAGTTTTGTGTATACTGTGGTGAACCATCAAAAAAGGAAATTAAGAAAATAATTATTTTAGTAAATCAGTATATAGAAGAGATACCTGCATTCCCATGTTCATTGCGGCACTCGTCACAATAGGCAAGACATGGAATCAACCTAAGTAAGTAAGTGTTAATCAGCAGATGAATGGATAAAGAAAATGTGGTATGGAATGGAATATTATTCAGCCATAAAAATATGAAATCTTGTTGTCTGCAGCAACATGGATAAAACTGGAAGACATTATGTTGAGTGAAATAGCCAGGCATGGAAAGATTTACTGCATATTCTCGTTCGTATGTGGGAGCCCCAAAAAAGTTGATCCCATGGAGGTAGAGAGTAGCATAGTGGTTACCAGAGGCTTAAGAAGGGTGTGGGGAGGAGAGGATGGAGAGAAGGTGGTTAATGGTTATAAAAATACAGTTAGAAGGAATAAGTTCTAGTGCTTGGTAGCTCACTAGGGTGACTGTAGTTAATAATTTATTGCATATTTCAAAATAACTAGAAGGGATTTGAAATGTTCCTAATACAAGTAATAAGTGTTTGAGGTGATGAATTATCCCAGTTACCATGATTTGATTATTACATGGTTGTATGTCTGCATCAAAATGTCACATATACCGCAGAAATATGTACAATCATTATGTATCAATAAAAAAAATTCTTTTAGGCTGCGCTCAGTGGTTCAAACACCTGTAATCCTAGCATTTTGGGAGGCCAAGGTGGGAGAATGGCTTGAGCCCGGGGGGTTTGAGACCAGCTTGGGCAACACACGGAGACCCCATCTCTACAAAAAATAAAAAAATTAGTCCGGTTAGGTGGCATGCGCCTGTGGTCCCAGCTCCCCAGGAGGCTGAGATGGGATGATCACTTGGGGACAGGAGTTTGAGACGTGCCTGGGCAACATAGGGAGACATAGTCTCTCTCTCTCTTTCTTTTTTTTTTTTTCTGAGACGGAGTCTGGCTCTGTTGCCCAGGTTGGAGTGCAGTGGCGCAATCTTGGCTCACTGCAACCTCTGCCTCCCGGGTTCAAGCAGTTCTCTGCCTCAGCCTCATGAGTAGCTGGAATTACAGGCACCTGCCACCACACCCAGCTAATTTTTTGTATTTTTTTAGTAGAGACGGGGTTTCACCATCTTTGCCAGGCTGGTCTTGAACTCCTGACCTCGTGATCCACTCGCCTCAGCCTCCCAAAGTGCTGGGATTACAGCAGTTGTGTAATGTTTTGCATATAATAGTGAAAAATCATCACAGATTTTGTTGTTGTTGTTGTTGTTGAGATGGGGGTCTCACTGTGTCACCCAGACTGGATCACAGCTCACTGCCAGCCTCTGTCTCCTTGGGTTCAGGTGATACTCCCACCTCAGCCTCTGAAGTAGCTGGGACTACAGATGTGCCACCACACCAGGCTAATTTTTGTATTTTTTGAAGAGACAGAGTTTCATCATGTTGCCCAGGCTGGTCTCAAACTCCTGGGCTCAAGTGATCCTTCCACCTCCACCTACCAAAGTGCTGCAATTACAGGGGTGAGCCACTGCACCTGACTCGGCCATTTTTTAGTCTAGCTTCGTCTAAGTTGTTTTAATGTATCAATTAATAGTGATATTTTTGTATTTTTTTTTTCAACAGATTATCTTTGGCTATAGAGTTTTTTTTTTTTTAAAAAATTAAACATACAGGAAGTGATAAGAAGTACCATTCATTAGAAGCATCATCCATCAATCAACTTGAAGAAAAAGGTGATATACTATTTCTTTAAGGTAAGTGGCGTATGATTTTATGATTTAGTATCTTCCAAGATGATTGATCAGTGTGCCAAATATACTTTATATTTTCAGAGAATTTTAACTTACATTTTTATTTTTCAACAAGGTTGTATGTCTACATGATAAAACATTTCAGTGGGTATATAGTGAAAAGTAAGCTTTTCTCATACTCCTGGCACTTGGTCTAGTAATTCTCTTGTTTAAACATCATCACTATTATTAGTTCGTGTCTCCTTCCAGATATGTTTTATGCATAAACAGGCATATGATTCTGTATATTTTCTTCCTTCCACCATCTCCCATTTCTCTCTTTACATAAAGGGAGACATGCTATATTCTCTCTTCTGCACTTTGCTTTTTTGGTTTAATAATGTTTCTTAGTAATAAGTTCATATAATTTATATCTCTATTTGTTGGACAGCTTTATTAAAGCATAATTTATATATAATAAACTGCAGTCTCTTAAAATTACAATTTGGTAGTTTTTGACAGATTTAAATATTCATGGAATCACCACTACAGTCAAGATAGAACATTTCTGTCACCTCCAAAAGTTAATCTCTCTCTCTCCACTCTGGATCCCAGGCAATGACTGAGCTGCTTTTTGTCACTGTAGATTAGTTTGCTTTCTCTAGAATTTCTTTTCTTTCTTTTTTTTTTTTTAGACAGAGTCTCGCTCTGTTGCCCAGCCTGGAGTGCAGTGGCATGATCTCGGCTCACCGTAACCTCTGCCTCCTGGGTTCAAGCGGTTCTCCTGCCTCAGCCTCCTGAATAGCTGGGATTACAGGCATTCGCTACCACGCCTGGCTAATTTTTGTATTTTTAGTAGAGATGGGGTTTCACCATGTTGCCCAGGCTAGTCTCAGGCCCCTGACCTCACATGATCTGCCTGCCTTGGCCCCCGCAAAGTGTTGGGATTACAGTGTGAGCCACCCTGCCTGGCCTAGAATTTTTTTTTTCTTTTTTATTAGTGCCTTTATAAGACAGAGTTTCATGAAAAGTGGAATCATACAGTATGTACTCTTTTGTGTCTAGCTTTTTCATTCAGAATAATTGCAAGGTTCATCCATATTGTTTACTATTAGTAGTTTGTTTCTGTTGATTTTGTTGTTGTTTTTGAGACAGAGTCTCACTCTGTCACCCAGGCTGGAGTACAGTGGCATGATTTCGGCTCACTGCAACCTCCGCCTCTTGGGTTCAATCAATTCTCCTGCTTCAACCTCCTGAGTAGCTGGGATTACAGGTGCCCGCCCACTAAGTTTTGTGTATTTGTAGAGACAGGGTTTCGCTATGTTGGCTAGGCTGGTCTCGAACTCCTGACCTCAGGGGACTTGCCCACCTTGGCCCCCCCAAACTGCTGGGATTACAGGCATGAGCCACTGTGCCTGGCTGTTTCTACTAATTGTTGAATGGTTTCTGTTGATTTTGTTTATCCATCCACCTGACTTTTGGGTTGTTTTCACATTTTGGTTATTGTGCATAAAACTGTTCATTTTCTTTTGTGTATTTGTTTTGTTGTTTGTTTTGAGATGGAGTCTTGCTCGTTTGCCCAGGCTAGAATGCAGTAGTGCCATCTCGGCTCCCTGCAACTTAACGCCTCCTGGTTCAAGCAATTCTGCCTCAGGCTCCCGAGTAGCTGGGATTACAGATGCCCACCGCCACACCTGGCTAATTTTTGTGTGTGTTTTTAGTAGAGACAAGGTTTCACCATGTTGGCCAGGCTAGTCTCAAACTCCTGACCTCAGGTGATCTGCCTGCATCGGCCTCCCAAAGTACTGGGATTATAGGAGTGAGCCACTGTGCCCAACCTCTTTTGTCTATTTAGATATCTAATAGTTTCAGCACCATCTGTTGAAAAGACTTTCTGGGGCCAGGTGCAGTGGCTCATGCCTGTAATCCCAGCACTTTTGGAGGCCGAGGTGGGCCGATCATGAGGTCAGGAGTTCAAGACCAGCCTGACCAACATGGTGAAACCCTGTCTCTACTAAAAATACAAAAATTAGCCAGGCGTGGTGGCGTGCGCTTGTAATCCCAGTTACTCAGGAGGCTGAAGCAGGAGAATCGCTTGAACCCAGGAGGCGGAGGTGCAGTGAGTCAAGATGGTGCCACTTCACTCCAGCCTGGGCGACAGAGGGAGATTCCATCCCCCCGCAAAAAAAAGAAAAGAAAAGGCTTTCTTTCCCTCTTTGGCTTGTCTTGGCACTTTTGTTGAAAATTAACTGACCGTACATGTGTAGTCTGTTTCTGGCTTCTCTCTTCTGTTTTGTTGATCTCTGTGTCTTGTGATTGTTATACCGTGTTGATTTTTGTAGCTGTATAGTAAATCCTGAAATTGGATAGTGTTAGTATTTCAGTTCTGCTCTTTTTAAAAAATGTTTTGGTTATTGTACATAGTTTGCATTTTCATACACATTTTAAAATCAGGCTGTCGATTTCTGTATAAAAAGCCTGTGGGAGCCAGGTGTAGTGGTGCATGCCTGTAGTCTTAGCTACTTGGGAGGCTGAGGTAGAAGGATCACTTGAGCCCAGAAGTTTGAGGCTGCTGTGAGTTATGATTACACCACTGCACCCTAGCCTGGGTGACAGAGAGAAACCCCGTCTCTAAATAAAAATAAAAATAAAAATTGGACCTAGAGATCTATTAAAAAGAAAAGCCTGTAGGAATTTTGCCTGGAATTGATTTGAATCTCAGCTCTACCTTGATGTGATTGCATGGTATTCTGTTGTACAAATGTATCATCAATTCTATAAACAGTGTTAGAGTGATGGTTGTTTGTTGGGAGAGGGATTTCAATCTTTGTTGAAACATTGTTGCAATGAGTTTTGTAGCTGCATGTGTCTTGTGCACTTGTGCAAGTATAACTAATTATAAAATCCTGGAAATGAAACTGTTTTTGTTTTTTGAGACAGAATTTCGCTCTTGTTGCCCAGGCTGGAGTGCAACAGTGCGATCTTGGGATCTTGGCTCACCGCAATCTCTGCCTCCTGGCTTCAAGCGATTCTCCTTCCTCAGCCTCCCAAGTAGTGGGATTACAGGCATGCACCTCCATGCCTGGTTAATTTTGTGTATTTTTAGGAGAGATGGGGTTTCTCCTTGTTGGTCAGGCTGGTCTTGAACTCCCGACCTCAGGTGATCTGTCTGCCTTGGCCTCCCAAAGTGCTGAGATTACAGGTGTGAGCCATTGCGCCAGGTCTGAAATGAAACTGTTTGAAAATTAGCATTTATAATTTTGATGGGTGGATTGCCCTGCATAGACATTGAATCACTTTTAGTAATGTAAAGTACCTGACACAAACATTTACCAAGAGTATATTGTTAAACTTCTTGATCTTTGGCTAGTCTGATAGGTGAAAAATGATATTTTGTGTTGGTTTTAATTTGTATTATTATCTTGTTATCTATTATACCAGCTATTTATAGTTATTTCCCTGTAAATATATTTTGTTTATTAGCTTTTGCTATTTCTTGCCAGTATTTTTCCTCAGTTTTGCCCTTCAAACTTGGCTTCTGAATTTTGTGACAAGGCTTAAAAGGCCTTTCTCACTGTGAAAACAAATATTTAAGGATTTCCTGGCCAGACAAGGTGGCTCATGCCTGTAATGTAAGCACTTTGGGAGGCTGAGGTGGAAATATCACCTGAGGCCAGGAGTTCGAGACCAGCCTGGCTAACATGGTGAAACCCCATTTCTACTAAAAATACAAAAAATTACCCGTATGTGGTTGTGCGCACCTATAATCCTAGCTACTTGGGAGGCTGAGGCGGGAGAATCGCTTGAACCCAGAAAGTGGAGGATGCTGTGAGCCAAGATTGCACCATTGTACTCCAGCTTGGGCAACAAGAGCGAAAAAAAGATTTCCCATACTTTAATCTGTGTTTTAATGTTTTTATTTTAATGATTAAAACATTTTTCTTGAACATTTTCTTTTTTTTTTTTTTTTTTTGAGACGGAGTCTCGCTCTGTCGCCCAGGCTGGAGTGCAGTGGCCGGATCTCAGCTCACTGCAAGCTCCGCCTCCCGGGTTCACGCCATTCTCCTGCCTCAGCCTCCCAAGTAGCTGGGACTACAGGCGCCCGCCACCTCGCCCGGCTAGTTTTTTGTATTTTTTAGTAGAGACGGGGTTTCACCGTGTTAGCCAGGATGGTCTCGATCTCCTGACCTCGTGATCCGCCCGTCTCGGCCTCCCAAAGTGCTGGGATTACAGGCTTGAGCCACCGTGCCCGGCCTTGAACATTTTCTTATTCATAAACTAGGATAGGTTACCTAGATGGTTACCCAGTTTTTCTAACACCAATTAATTAACTAATTAATTTATTTATTGGAGATGGGGTCTCTCTTGCCCAGGCTGGAGTGTAGTGGCGTAATCACGGCTCACTGAAGCCTTGATCTCCCAGGCTCAAGCGATCCATCCATCTCATCTTCCTGAGTAGCTGGGACTACAGGTACACACCACGCCTCGCTGATTTTTTTTTTTTTTTTTTTTGAAGTATAGATGAGATCTCACTGTGTTGACCAGTCTGGTCTCATCTCATCTTCCTGAGTAGCTGGGACTACAGGTACACACCACGCCTCACTGATTTTTTTTTGTTTTTTTTTGAAGTATAGATGAGATCTCACTGTGTTGCCCAGTCTGGTCTCAAACTCTGATTAATAAATTTTTCTTTGAGATGGAATCTTGCTATGTTGACCATGCTGGTGTCAAGCTCCTGGGCTCAAGCTATCCTCCTGCCTCATCTCTGGAGTAGCTGTTATTACAGGTGTGTGTGCCCAGCTAACAGCAGTTGTTGAGTAATCTTTTTTCATTAATTTGAAATGAATGAAATGAATACCACCTTTATATGTACTAAATTCCCTGATGGATTAGGGCCTATTTTTATTTTTGTTTTTATTTTTATTTTATTTATTTGTTTTTTTGAGATGGAGTCTTGCTCTGTCGCCCAGGCTGGAGTGCAATGGTGCCATCTCACCTCACTGCAACCTCTGCCTCCTGGGTTCAAGCAATTCTCCTGCCTCAGCCTCATGAGTATCTGGCATTACAGGCGCCCACCACCATGCCCAGCTAATTTTGTATTTCAGGCCTGTTTTTAGAATCTGTTTTGTTCTGTTAATCCCTACAAATTGGTATGTTGGAACTAAACTGTTAGATATTACAGCTAAGTGTATTTTAATATCAGTGTAAATCTCCCTTTTTTTTGTTTTTTGGGACGGATTCTCGCTCTGTCGCCCAGGCTGGAGTGCAGTGGCGCGATCTCGGCTCACTGCAAGCTCCACCTCCTGGGTTGACGTCACTCTCCTGCCTCACTGCCTCAGCCTCCCTAGCAGCTGGGACTACAGGTGCCCGCCACCACGCCCAGCTATTTTTTTTGTATTTTTAGTAGTTGCTGGGTTTCACCATGTTAGCCAGGATGGTGTTGATCTCCTGACCTTGTGACCAGCCCGCCTTGGCCTCCCAAAGTGCTGGGATTACAGGCGTGAGCCACTGCGCCCAGCCTACCATGTTATTTTTTAAGTTGATTTTTGTGTGTGCTTGTGTACGTTTGTGCATGTCTGTGTACGTTTGTGCATGTCTGTGTATTGCTATAAATGGCATGTGGTATTTTCTATTATGTATTTCATCTTATTCTTTAGATAGTTAGAGCTTTGCTTGCTGAATTTAATGGAAGACTTGTGCAATTCCATAAAGCATGATACTTGATTTTGGTTTATGCATTCTGAAACCTGAAAAATATATTTGAAAATATCCTCAGTTCATTAACTGCCAGGTCATTCCTTTTATTGGCATGAGTAGACAATCAAGAGTGACTGTATATCTGTATTATCAATAGTGATTCTTGGCCGGGTGTGGTGGCTCATGCCTGTAATCCTAGCACTTTTTTTTGGGAGGCTGAGGCAGGCAGATTGCCTGAGCTCAGGAGGTCGAGACCAGCCTGGGCAACACCATGAAACCCTGTCTCTACTAAAATACAAAAAATTAGCTGGGCGTGAGTAAAAAATTACTCACAGAAAGTAATTCTTTTTTTTTTTTTTTTTTGAGATGGAGTTTCACTCTTGTTGCCCAGGCTGGAGTGCAATGGCACGATCTCAGCTTACCACAACCTCCGCCTCCTGGGTTCAGGAGATTCTTCTGCCTCAGCCTCCCGAGTAGCTGGGATTACAGGTATGCGCCACCATGCCCAGCTAATTTTGTATTTTTAGTAGAGATGGGGTTCCTCCATGTTCGTCAGGCTAGTCTCGAACTCCTGACCTCAGGTGATCCGCCTGCCTTGGCCTCCCAAGGTGCTGGGATTACAGGTATGAGCCACCACGCCTGGCCAATAGTAATTCTTTTTAAAAAATTCCTTTAACTTATTTATACTTATATTTATTCATATAAACTTCAGTAACTACACACGTGCAGTCTCTTTTTTTTGTTTGGTTTCTGAACTCCCTCCTTTTTTTTTTGTTTTAACACTTTTTTTTTTTGGTGCACATTCTCTTGTAGACCCCAGAGGAATATGTTTGGGAGTTAAATTTTTTGACACCCTGCATATCTGAAAATTATCTAGACTCCACACTTAATTGGGCATTGAATTCTACTTGGGACATACTTTTTCTTCAGCATTTTGAATAATTTTCCCATTATCTTGCTTCCAGTGTTGCTGTGGAAGGTTTGTTGTAATTCTGATCTTAATCATCTACAGAGTGGTCAGGATTCTTCCCCCTCTAGAAATTTGAGAGCCATCTTTTTATCCTTATGATAGGTTTTTTAAAAATTAAAAAGTTTTTTTCCTCATTGCCAGCAGAAACATAGAAAGACTGAAAAAATTTTTTTGGGCTGGGCGTGGTGACTCATGCCTGTAATCCCAGCACTTTGGGAAGCCGAGGCAGTTGGATTACCTGAGGTCAGGAGTTCGAGACCAGCCTGACCAATACACTGAAACCCCATCTTTACTAAAAATACAAAAAACATTAGCCAGGTGTGGTGGCACATGCCTGTAATCCCAGCTACTCAGGAGGCTAAGGCAGGAGAATTGCTTGACCCCGGGAGACAGAGGTTGCGGTGAGCCAAGATTGTGCCACTGCACTCCAGCCTGAGCAACAGAGCGAGACTCCATCTCAAAAAATAAAATAAAATAAAAAATAAATAAATAAATTTTTTTCATCCGTTGTTCTAGGTACTCTTAGGTCCCCTCCCTGCTTTGTGTGTGTGTGTGTGTGTGTGTGTGTGTGTGTGTGTGTGTGTGTGTCAGAATCTCACTCTGTTTCCCAGGCTGGAGTACATTGAGTGGCATGATCTCAGCTCACTGCAACCTCTGCCTCCTTGGTTCAAGCAATTTTCCTGCCTCAGCCTCCCGAGTAGCTGGGATTACAGGTGCCTGCCTCCATGCTGCCTCAGCCTCCCGAGTAGCTGGGATTACAGGTGCCTGCCTCCATGCTCAGCTAATTTTTTTGTATTTTTAGTAGAGACAGGGTTTCACCATGTTGGCCAGGCTGGTCTTGAACTCCTGACTTCATGATTCACCTGCCTTGGCCTCCCAAAGTGCTGGGATTACAGGCGTGAGCCACTATGCCTGGCCCCATTTTTTTGTTTTTGTTTTTTAAAGAGATGGCGTCTTTGTCACTCAGTCTGGAGTGCAGTGGCATGATCATAGTTCACCGCAGCCTCAGACTCCAGAGCTCATGTCATCCTCCTGCCTCAGCCTCCTGAGTAGCTGGGCCTGTCTGTAAGCATGTGCTACCATGCTCAGCTTATTGGAACATTTTTTTGGCCGGGTACAGTGGCTCATGCCTGTAATCCTAGCAGTTTGGGAGGCCAAAGTGGGTGGATCACTTGAAGTCAGGAGTTTGGGACCAGCTTGGCCAACATGGTGAAACTCCATCTCTACTAAAAATACAAAAAAGGCCAGGCGCAGTGGCTCATGCCTGTAATTGCAGCACTTTGGGAGGCTGAGGCAGGCAGATCATGAGGTCAGGAGTTCGGGACCAGCCTGGCCAACAGGGCAAAACCTGATCTCTACTAAAAATACAGAAAAATTAGCCAGTCGTGGTGGCAGGCACGTGCCTGTAATCCCAGCTACTCAGGAGGCTGAGGCAGGAGAATCACTTGAACCCAGGAGGTGGAGGTTGTAGTAAGCCGAGATTGTGCCACTGCACTCCAGCTGGGGCAACAGAGTGAGACTCCATCTTGGTGGGAAGCAGAGGAAAGTAGCCAGGTGGTGTGGTGCATGCCTGTAGTTCCAGCTGCTTAGGAGGCTAAGGCACGAGAATTGCTTGAACTCGGGAGGTGGAGGTTGCAGTGAGCTGAAATTGTGCCACTGCATTCTATCCTGGACAACAAAGCAAGACTCTGTCTCAAAAAAACATTTTTTTTCTTTTCTTTCTTTTTCTTTTTCTTTTTTTTTTTTTTTTTGTGGTAGATCTTGCTCTGTTACTCAGGCTGGTCTGGAACTCTTGGCCTCAAGTGATCCTCCTGCCTCAGCTTCCCAGAGTAGCTGGGATTGTAGACGTGCCACTGCACCTGGCAATCTTGGCCCTTTTAATCTGGAAACTCATGTCATTCAGGTCTAGGAAAATTTCTTGAGTTCTTGAATTTTTTTTTTTCCTCAGTGCTTTTTTTCTCTTCCCTGAAAGGTCCAGTTAATGGCCTGTTGGACCTCATGGCTTGTCCTCTAGTTTTCCTATTTTTTTCCTCCCATGTGCCATCTTAGTCATTTTGATGTACTTTATAGGAGAGCTCCTTATCTTTACCTTCTGATGTGTCTGTTGACTTTTTCATTTTTTTCTATAGTGTTTTTAATTTTCAAGAGTTCTTTTTTGTATGCTGTTCTTGTATATCTGTTTCATGACAAATTAGCTTATTTTTAGTTTTTGTCTCTAATTTTTTCTTCAAAGCTACTTTTTTCCTGTTTTTTCTTCGTATGAAGGTTTTTCTTGTGTTTGTGGTGATTCTTGTTTAACTGCTCATGGTTAAAAGTGATTGGAAATTGTGTGTATTTGGATGGTAGAGTGGCGGGTAGACTCCTGACTATAGGGTGTGTGTTTGTGTTTGTGTCTTAGTGATTATAGGTAGACGTTATCAGTATTTTTAGGTATTTTCTCTAGGGCTTGCCAAATTCGGTAGTACTCATCTTCAGAACATAATATTTCCGTTTCCTTAGTAGAAGGTGTATGCTTGGAGCCTCTAGGAGCTATCCTCTAGGAGCCTTGGTGAGTAGGCAAAGAGGGTTTTGAATGTACAGGGTGAGTTTCAGCAATCGGTGTGTATATTCCTATTTATTTCTTCTGTTATCGATATGATACTTCCATCCTCAACTGTGCATCCTCAACTGTGTTGAGCCTGCAGACCTTCTGTTTCACTCCTAGAGATTTATACCTCTAGTCTTCTGAGTGCTAGTAGTGGGAATGGCAATCTGGGAGTCTCTCTGCTTTTTTCTTTTTTTGTGTGTGGAATGGAGTCTAGCTCTGTCGCCCAGGCTAGAGTGCAGTGGTTCGATCTCGGCGCACTGCAAGCTCCGCCTCCCAGATTCAAGCAATTCTCCTGCCTCAGCCTCCCCAGTAGCTGGTACTACAGGCGCATGCCACCACGCCAAGCTAAGTTTTTGTATTTTTAGTAGAGCCGGGGTTTCACCGTGTTAGCCAGGATGGTCTTGACCTCCTGACCTTGTGATCTACCTGCCTCAGCCTCCCAAAGTGCTGGGATTACAGGTGTGAGCCACCACGCCTAGCCTGTTTTTTTGTTTTTTGTTTTGTTTTGTTTTTTTTTTTTAAAGACGGAGTCTCTTGTTGTCCAGGGTGGAGTGCAATGGCACAATCTGAGTTCACTGCAGCCTCTGCCTCCCAGGTTCAAGTGATTCTCCTGCCTCAGCCTCCTGAGCAACTGGTATCACAGGCATGCAGCACTACGCCCAGCTAATTTTTTTGTATTTTTAGTAGAGATAGGGTTTCACTGTGTTGGCCAGGCTAGTCTTGAGCTCCTGGCCACAAGTGATTCGCCTGCCTCGACCTCCCAAATTGCTGGGATTACAGGCGTGAGCCACTGTGCCCAGCCCTATCTGCTTTTTTGAGTCCCATTTTCTTGTTTTTTTTGAGACAAGAGTCTTGCTCTGTCGCCCAGGCTGGAGTGCAGTGGCACGATCTCAGCTCACTGCAACCTCTGCCTCCGGGTTCAGGTGATTCTCCTGCTTCAGCCTCCCAAGTAGCTGGGATTACAGGCACCCACCACCACGCCCAGCTAATTTTTGTATTTTTAGTAGAGTTTCACCGTCTTGGCCAGGCTGGTCTTGAACTCCTGACCTCGTGATCCACCTGCCTTGGCCTCCCAAAATGCTAGGATTACAGGTGTTAGCCACCGTGCCTGGCCTTTTGAGTCCCATTTTTATCCCCATCTCTATGGAGTCTGATACTGCCAATTCCTGAGTCTTGGGGTATAAATAGATCTTCTCAGCTTTCCACATTTCTACCTGAAGATTCAGATTTTCTTGAGTCTACTAAGTCAGTTATTTATCCTTCTCTGTAGCATCTGTACTTCTAATTTTTTTTTTTTTTTTTTTGAGACGGAGTCTCGCTCTGTCGCCCGGGCTGGAGTGCAGTGGCCGGATCTCAGCTCACTGCAAGCTCCACCTCCCGGGTTTTTACGCCATTCTCCTGGCTCAGCCTCCCGAGTAGCTGGGACTACAGGCGCCCGCCACCTCGCCCGGCTAGTTTTTTGTATTTTTTAGTAGAGATGGGGTTTCACCACGTTAGCCAGGATGGTCTCGAACTCCTGACCTCGTGATCCACCCATCTCGGCCTCCCAAAGTGCTGGGATTACAGGCTTGAGCCACCGCGCCCGGCCTTGTACTTCTAAATTTTTATCATGTACTCACTTATTCTGTATCCTTTGGGTTTATGGCCTTGTCTTGGCTTTTTATTTACTTATTTTTAGAGATGGGGTCTCACTCTTTTGTCCAGGTTGGAGTGCACTGGCATGATTATAGCTTACTGCAACCTTCAACTCTTGGGCTCAAACAATCCTCCTGTCTCAGTCTCCCAAGTAACCCGGATTGTGGGTGCATGCCACAATGCCTGGCCAATTTTTAATTTTTGTGGAGACAGAATCTTGCTGTGTTTTCCAGGCTGGTCACAAACTCTAGGCTTTAAGCGATCCTTCTTCCTCAGCCTCTGGAGTTGCTAGGATTACAGGTGTGAGCCACCACAACTGGGTCTTGTTTTAGTTCCTCTATTGCTTTTTTTTCCAGTAGGGTTTGAATGGGAATAGAGGTAAATGTGTGTGCTTAAATCTTCCTCCTTTGACTGTATTTTAGTCTTTTTCTATGTATATAGTTATCTATGTGCATTGGTTTTTCCCCCACGTAGGATTTTACTTTATTGGTTTACCCCATTTTATGCTTATATTATGAATTGTTTTTCGTCTTTTAAAACTTTTTTTTCACAATATAAATGAATGCTTCCTAGTCCATTGGCTGCATATAGTTGACTGCAAATTAGAAATACTAAAATTAAATGCTCTGTGTAATGTGAGCTCTGAGGAAATAATGACTAATGGTAGGACAGGATGAAATTATGGAGTGTTATATTTGATGAGAGCTGAATGGATGATTACATCTTTCCTTTGTCCTTTTAAACATTAAAAAAGCCCTTTTTCTTTCAGGTGCTGTGTAATGTGTTAAGAGCATATTATAAGGAATGGTTTTGTCTAATTTTCATGAGTTATGGTGGCTGAGACATCGAGTCTATGTTGTGGGGCAAAAACTGTAAGTAAACCTCAAGGAATACACTGATTTTCAACTATTCTATGCTTATATAAGACAAGTTATTGATTATTCATAGGAATATACTTGGGATACTTCGTTCTGTTAGCCTTAAGGGTAC
The DNA here is from genome assembly GCF_049350105.2 of Macaca mulatta. NCBI lineage: Eukaryota > Metazoa > Chordata > Mammalia > Primates > Cercopithecidae > Macaca > Macaca mulatta. The sequence goes on from NC_133423.1 coordinate 70,833,734, forward strand.
AGACTAGGTATTTCAAAAGGAGGAGTTAGATTTAATTTAAATCAAGGTTATTTCTGTGTAGTATTAGCATTGCCATATTTCATGGATTGTACAAAACTTTATTTTTGTTTTTTAATTTTTCAGAAATGGCAGCACAAAAGGAAATCTATATTAATAGAATATTTTATTGAACAAAGGAGGTTAGATAAGAACTGCAAACCAACAGACTCAGCAAACAAGGAAAGAAACGTGTTAGCCATAAGACATGTTTCAAGTGAATCGAAGTCCAATAACGGTAGACTTCAGAAGAAAAAAGTTTTCAAAAATTTTATCAAAACAGGTCACTGATAAATAACTCCCCAGTAATAGGGCTAGGCCAGAAACCAAAATTAATTAAAAAATTAACAGAACAGTTCGAACCTGAATTAAATTTCTTTTCATAAAAAAACTTGTTAAAAATAATCAAATTAAATTTTCCTCAAATTTTTATTACCTTGTCCAAAGTAAAGCAAGTATCTTTTAGCATTCATGCCAGCTTTTCTCATGTTCTAGGAATGACAGAAACCTTACTTGAAGCAAACTAGTATTTTTGTTGAAAATGTGTATCAGCATCAGTTAAAGTTGATTTTTCATACCTGCTCCTCAGTAATAATACTAGCTAATCCGCATTCACGCCTACCAGGACACAAAAATCCTCTTCAAAATTACACAGAAAAGAAAGTCATTACTCAGGAATGATGTCCATTCAGGAGAAATCAAAAGAGAATTCCTCCAAAGTTACTAAAAAAAGTGAAGATAAGAATTCAGAAACAGAAATTCAGGATTCTCAAAAGAATCTAGCAAAAAAATCAGGTCCAAAGGAGACTACAAAATCACAGGCTAAATCTTCCAGTGAAAGTAAAATAAATCAGCCAGAATTGGAAACACGCATGAGTACAAGGTCATCAAAGGCAGCGTTTACTGATAAAGCTACCAAATCCATTAATAAAAATACAGTGACTGTGAGGGGACATTCACAAGAATCTACAAAAAAGAAATTATCTCAGAAAAAATTCGTGCATGAAAACCCTAAAGCAAATGAACAGCTTAACCGGAGATCACAAAGGCTACAACAGTTAACAGAGGTTTCAAGAAGGTCTTTACGCAGTAGAGAAATTCAGGGTCAAGTTCAAGCAGTTAAACAGAGTTTGCCACCAACTAAAAAAGAGCAGTGTAGCAGTACTCAGAGTAAATCTAGTAAAACAAGTCAGAAACATGTGAAGAGAAAAGTACTGGAAGTAAAGTCTGACTCTAAAGAAGATGAACATCTAGTAATTAATGAAGTAATAGATTCCCCCAAAGGGAAAAAACGCAAGGTAGAACATCAGACAGCTTGTGCTTGTAGTTCTCGGTGTGTACAAGGATCTGAAAAGTGTCCTCAGAAGACTACTAGAAAAGAAGAAGCGAAACCTGTGCCTGTACCTTCTGAGGTGAAAAGATCAAAAATGGCTGCTTCAGTGGTCTCGAAAAGGAATGAGATAAAGAAGTCGGTTCATACACAAGTGAATACTAACACAACACTCCCAAAAAGTCCACAGCCATCAGTGCCTGAACAAAGTGATAATGACCTGGAGCAAGCAGGAAAGAGCAAACGAGGTAGTATTCTCCAGCTCTGTGAAGAAATTGCTGGTGAAATTGAGTCAGATAATGTAGAGGTGAAAAAGGAATCTTCACAAATGGAAAGTGTAAAGGAAGAAAAGCCCACGGAAATAAAATTGGAAGAGACCAGTGTTGAAAGACAAATACTTCATCAGAAGGAAACAAATCAGGATGTGCAATGTAATCGTTTTTTCCCAAGTAGAAAAACAAAGCCCGTGAAATGTATACTAAATGGAATAAATAGTTCAGCCAAGAAGAACTCCAACTGGACTAAAATTAAACTCTCAAAATTTAACTCTGTGCAGCACAATAAGTTGGACTCTCAAGTTTCCCCTAAATTAGGCTTATTACGAACCAGTTTTTCACCACCAGCTTTAGAAATGCATCATCCAATGACTCAAAGTACATTTTTAGGGACAAAGCCACATGATGGAAATATAAGTTGCCAGCAGGAAGAAATGAAAGAAACTAATTCTCAAGAAGTGAAAATTAATGATATTACAGTAGAAATTAATAAAACCACAGAAAGGGCTCCTGAAAATTGTCATTTGGCTAATGAGATAAAACCTTCTGACCCACCATTGGATAATCAGATGAAACATTCTTTTGATTCAGCATCAAATAAGGTAATCTGTTTTTATTATGCACAATAGAGGTGCCTAAATATTTTCTGTAAGAAATGTCTATAACATTTTAGCATAAGAATCAAGTCATAAAAGTTTGAAGAGTCATTTGTTAAGGTCTCCTGTTAAGTTGTTAGCGAGAGTTTTATTAACCCAGTCTTGTTGTGATAGAACTTTAGATGTCTCACATTTACTTGGGGTGCTTCTCATTGTTTCCTCGTTTTTACTCTTCATTTTTATTTTATGTAAGCATAAGCCTGGTGAATTCCAGCTTTTCTTTTAAATTTAACACACTGATTTTCCTATTAATTATAACCATAGAAGGTACATTTCTTTTTTTTTTTTTTGAGACTGAGTCTGGCTCTGTCGCCCAGGCTGGAGTGCAGTGGCCGGATCTCAGCTCACTGCAAGCTCCGCCTCCCGGGTTTATACCATTCTCCTGCCTCAGCCTCCCGAGTAGCTGGGACCACAGGCGCCCGCCACTTCGCCCGGCTAGTTTTTTTTTTGTATTTTTTAGTAGAGATGGGGTTTCACCATGTTAGCCAGGATGGTCTCGATCTCCTGACCTCGTGATCTGCCCGTCTCGGCCTCCCAAAGTGCTGGGATTACAGGCTTGAGCCACCGCGCCCGGCCTGAAAGTACATTTCTTAGGGACTACTTTTTTTTTTTTTTTTTTTGAGATGGAGTTTCGCTCTTGTTCCCCAAGCTGACGTGCAATGGCGCGATCTCAGCTCACTGCATCCTCTGCCTCCCTCATTCAAGCCATTCTCCAGCCTCACCCTCCTGAGTAGCTGGGATTACAGGCATGCACCACCATACCTGACTGATTTTGTATTTTTAGTAGAGAAGGGGTTTCTCCATGTTGATCAGGCTGGTCTCGAACTCCTGACCTCAGGTGATCCATCCGCCTTGGCCTCCCAAAGTGCTGGGATTACAGGCGTGAGCCACTGCACCTGGCCTTTAGGGACTACTTTTGACCTAAATATTAAAATTAATTTCAACTAGGACTAAACAGCCTTTTTTCCTACTGGATATAACTTAAAAGTTAAATGTGTTTAAGGAGATGACTTGTGTGGCTGTTTTGAATAGTTGGCAAGTAGAGTGTCTGAGAGGTATAAATAATTCAGTCTTCAGCCTAAGAATAAAATTGTAGTGGCCAAGACTCTGAAATGGAAAAGTAAATTGAAAACCAGAATCTTGTATCTGGAATAAATTTTGATTATCTAAGAAAGTAGTTTTAAACTTTATGAAAGCAGCTGAGCCCTTTTCTTTTTAAAATAAATCATATGTAGGCTACTAATACATAAAACCAATAAGCAGAAATTTTATATGCATAGAACCCTGAAACTCTAACATAGATCTCACTCATTTATTTGTACTATTTAATTTTATAATGAGAAAACTTGAGAATGGAATATGATTTAGGCAACTTGTTTGGTGGCACAAATAGAATTAGGATCCAGGTGTTCTAATTCTTAGCCCAGCATTCTTTCTAAAACAGCATACTCTGAACATTAGAAATCATTTGAGCAAAAAAAGTCATCATGAATAGAGAAAAAAGTCAAATTACTTCAAAGTTTTGCAAGTGATTTAAAGTTCTCTTTTGAGACATTTTGTCTAGGAGCAAATGTGAGTTAGGAGTCTGGGCTTTATTCCAGAAGCCATGAAAATAGATCAGTGTCTATTATTTTTCTTAAAGGGAGAAGACACCATATTGTACTCTCAGATTTTATTTTCTGTATAGATAGGAATGCAAGCATCAATTAAAAGATGATTGTTCAGAGAGATTTTACCAGTCAGTGATAGTAATTAGAAATAAGTAGTGAGTTGTAGTGTGAGTAATAAGTGTGGCTTCTTGCAGAGATGTAGTGGCTTTTTATGGATTGTGTCTCCAGATACAGTTGTAGAGTGTGTCTTCTAACTCCTTGCTGCATAAATGCTTGTTAGAACTCAGAAGGCAGACAGTTTATGGAGAGTATATTGATGGATATGAAATCTAATTCATTCCTTTGTAGTAAACTGTGCTAGAATAAAGATGCTTACGTAGACCACATTATTTTGACCTTAGATAACATTGCCTTTACTGAAAGATACTTTGAATTTATGCAGCCCCTCTGTTTGGAGGAACATTATAAGAAACCATCCTGCTGGGCGTGGTGGCTCATGCCTGTAATCCCAGTACTTTTGGGAGGCTAAGGCTGTTGGATCACCTGAGGTCAGGAGTTCGAGACTAGCCTGGACAACATGGTGAAACCCCATCTCTACTAAAAATACAAAAAATTAGCTGGGTGTGGTGGTGCGCACCTGTAATCCCAGCTACTCAGGAGGCTGAGGCAGAAGAATCATTTGAATCTGGGAGGCAGAGGCTGCAGTAAGCTGAGATCACACCGCTATACTCCAGCCTGGGTGACAGAGTGAGACTCTGTCTCCAGAAAAAAAAAAAAAAAAAAAATCTGAAGTAACTTGTTGCTATGTTAAAAATCTTATGGTTTGAAATTCTAGAATATTGCAAACATTTAGAATATAGCAGAGATTAACATTACTCTCATATGTCTACCACCCAGATTTGACAAAAGTTAACATTTAAAAAACATTACTAAAAATTCTTTAAAGTTACAAAAGGTACATTACAGGTGTAGTTGAAGACTGCAACTCTTTTTTTTTTTGAGACAGTCTCACTCTGTCGCCCAGGCTAGAGTGCAGTGGTGCATCTCGGCTCACTGCAAGCTCCACCTCCTGGGTTCATGCCATTCTGCTGCCTCATCCTCCCAAGTAGCTGAGACTACAGGTGCCCGCCACCATGCTGGGCTAATTTTTTGTATTTTTAGTAGAGACGGGGTTTCACTGTATTAGCCAGGATAGTCTCGATCTCCAGACCTTGTGATCCACCCAACTCGGCCTCCCAAAGTGCTGGGATTACAGGCATGAGCCACCGCGCCCGGCCAAAGACTGCAACTCTTTATTCCATTTACCTGACTCCCCATAGTTAAATGTGCTCCTAAAGTGGATGTAGATCTTTTCAGTTTTTATTTCTGTGATTTTATGTGTATATAAATTCATAAAGAATACTTAGCTTGCTTTGTGTTTCAGTGTTTTACAAAAATACTAACATACATATTTTTGTAACTTGACTTTGTGTAATCAACATTATATTAGATGCTTATTGATACATGAGTATTTTTAAAACTGTATAGGAATGTACCACAAGTTTATCTTTTCCTTTATGAAAAGACTTTCAGCTTGGGTCAGGCACGGTAGCTCATGCCTGTAATCCCAGCATTTTGGGAGGTTGAGGTGGAAGGATCTCTTGAGCCGAGGAGTTTTAGACCAGTTTGAGCAACATGGTGAGACTCCATCTCTACAAAATAATTTAAAAATTATCTAGGAGTGGTAGTGTGTGCCTGTGGGCCCAGCTACTTGGGAAGCTGAGGCAGGAGGACTTCTTGAGCCCAGGAGGTTGAGGCTGCAGTGAGCTGTGATCATTTCACTGCATTCCAGTCTGGGTGACAGAGTGAGACTCTATCTCAAAAGAAAAAGAAGACTTTGACCATTCAGATTGTTTCCAATTATTTTTCGCTAATCTCAACATTTTGACCACTGTCACAGAGTGATCAGGAAATGTGACCATATTGGTTCAGGACATATTTGAGTGCCTGCTATGTTCAAGGTGCTATGCTAGGGCTATAGAACATGGGTAGGTTTCCTGCCCTTAAGGAGTTTCCATTTCCGTTTCCCTGAGATAGCCACTGTTGATGGAGTTTTAAGTATTTTTTTCTTTTTTGAGACGGAGTCTTGCTCTGTAGCCAGGGTGGAGTGCAGTGGTGTGATCTTGGCTCACTCTGTTCTCTGCCTCCCGGGTTCAAGCGATTCTCTTGCCTCAGCCTCATGAGTAACTGGGACCGCCACCACACCCAGCTAATATTTTTTTTTTGAGATGAAGTCTCACTCTTGTCTCCCAGGCTGGAGTGCAGTGGCGTGATCTCAGCTCACTGCAACCTCTGCTTCTCGGGTTGAAGTGATTCTCCTGCCTCAGCCTCCCAAGTAGCTGAGATTACATGCGCCTGCCACCATGCCTGGCTTATTTTTGTATTTTTAGTAGAGATGGGGTTTCACCATGTTGGCAAGGCTGGCTTCGAACTCCTGACCTCAGGTGATCCGCCTGCCTGGGCCTCCCAAAATGCTGGGATTACAGGCGTGAGCCACCATACCCAGCCCCATGCTCAGCTAATTTTTTGATATTTTTAGTAGAGATGGGGTTTCACCGTGTTGGCAAGGCTGGCCTCGAACTCCTGACCTCAGGTGATCCGCCTGCCTGGGCCTCCCAAAGTGCTGGGATTACAGGCGTGAGCCACCATACCCAGCCCCATGCTCAGCTAATTTTTTGATATTTTTAGTAGAGACAGAGTCTCCCCATGTTGGCCAGGATGGTCTCGATCCCTTGACCTCATAATCCACCCGCCTCGGCCTCCCAAAAGTGCTGGGATTACAGGCGTGAGCCATCATGCCCAGCCTGAAGCATTTTCTTTTTTTATTTACTAATTGAGTATCTGCTTTGGCAAGGTTCTGAATTAGAGGCTATTGGGAATAAAAAGGTAAATATAATATGGTTGTTGCTTTTAAGATTTATAGGTAAGTCAGACACAAATCACTGATTGAAAATAAAAAGTGATAAGCACATGAAAGAGATTTAGACAAAGTAGATGAAGAACAGGTAGAGAAGACTGGGAAAGGCTTTATGGAAGAGGAGCAATGAGTTGAATTTATACAGGGGGAAAGGTATTCTGGATCAACACTATCCAGTAGGAATATAAGTGAGCCACATACCAGATAATTTAAAATTATCTGGTAGCCACATTAACAGAGTAAAGAGAAATAGATCAAATTGATTTTAGTATCTTTTTTTTTTTTTTTTTTTTTTTGAGACGGAGTCTCACTCTGTTGCCCAGGCTGGAGTGCAGTGGCCGGATCTCAGCTCACTGCAAGCTCCGCCTCCCGGGTTTGCGCCATTCTCCTGCCTCAGCCTCCCGAGTAGCTGGGACTACAGGCGCTCGCCACCTCGCCCGGCTAGTTTTTTGTATTTTTTAGTAGAGACGGGGTTTCACTGTGTTAGCCAGGATGGTCTCGATCTCCTGACCTCGTGATCCGCCCGTCTCGGCCTCCCAAAGTGCTGGGATTACAGGCTTGAGCCACCGCGCCCGGCCCGATTTTAGTATCTTTTATTTAACCTGTCTGTTTTTTTTTTTTTTGGAGATGGAGTCTAACTTTGTTGCCCAGGCTGGAGTGCAGTGGCACTATCCTGGCTCACTGCAACCTCTGCCTCCCGGGTTCAAGTGGTTCTCCTGCCTCAGCCTCCCGAGCAGCTGGGATTACACGTGCCTGCCATCATGCCCAGCTAATTTTTGTATTTTTAGTAGAGACGAGGTTTCACTGTTGGTCACTGTTGGTCAGGCTGGTCTCGAACTCATGACCTCAAGTGATCCACCCACCCCGACCTCCCAAAGTGCTGGGATTACAGGCATGAGCCACTGTGCCCGGCTGGGTGCTTAAGTTTTCAAAATCTGGTGTGATTTATGCTGTCAGCACATCTCAAGTGATACCACATTTTAAGTGCTCACTAGTTAGACGTGGGAGTGATGACCATATTGGACATTATAGTCTAGACAGACAAAACTTGGAAAAAAGGTATAGAGCCAGGAAACTATTGAATATATATGTGGGAGAGGTATTTCCTTTTTTTGAGATAGGGTCTCACTATGTTGTCCAGGCTGGCTTCAAACCCCTGGGCCTAAGTAATCCTCCCCTCTTAGTGAGCCTTCTTAGTAGCTGGGACAACAGGCATGTACTGCTGTACCTTGTTTTTAAATTTAGCATGAAGGGTAATAATGGGCTCTGATGCTGAGAGGGTAGCTTGTAGCAAGATCATGGGGAGACTTCATGTCTATATGAATTACTCCAAATAAAAAGTATCTTCAATTTTTTTAGTATGCTAGAATTTACTGAAAGTGTATTTAGATAAAACGCAAAGTTGATGTAAAAATTTTGAATTATGTGTGTTCAGAATTTCAGCCAATGTTTGGAATCCAAGCTAGAAAACAGTCCAGTGGAAAATGTTACTGCTGTTTCAACTCTGCTCAGTCAAGCAAAAATTGATACAGGAGAGAATAAATTTCCAGGTAATACTTTGGAAATATTATTTGGATTTTATAGTCTTCAGTGACGTTTTTGTCAGTATTACAGAAAATGTTATATACCAAATAGGGTTGTGACATTCTTTTTAACCATTGCTATATTTTTCATATATGTGATTATCATGACTATCACCCATAGTTTCAGAATTACTTCTGTTGATTGGTTTGTTTAAAGTACCTAAGTACTACCCTTTGACTCCCTACCAAAGTTTTTTTTTTTTAAGTTAACTTTTATTTGTGACTTTCTTGAGAAGTGTTCCTTAGTGAATTGCATAAAATAGTGGTAGCAGCTTATTTCTTAAGTATTTTATTATTTGTGCTCTACCATTTCAGGTTCTTATCTTTAACCCTTATTTACTTAGTTTTCCATCTGAATGATCCTGTGTCTAAACTAAGGATTTAATAAATGCTACAAATTGTCCACTTGTATAAAAGCCTTTGTTTTGGAACCTTGTGAACTCTTTTTTATAATACATTATTTGGAGGTGGGCGTGGTGGCTCACACCTGTAATCTCAGCACTTTGGGAGGCCAAGGTGGGCAGATCACTTAAGACCTGGAGTTCAAGACCAGCCTGGCCAATGTGGTGAGACCCCCGTCTCTGTTTACTAAAAATACAAAAAATATTAGCCAGGCGTGGTGATGTATGCCTGGAATCTCAGCTATTTGAGAAGCTGAGTCAGGAGAATTGCTTGAACTTGGGAGGCAAAGGTGAGCCAAGATAGCACCACTGCATTCCACCCTGGGTGATGGAGCGAGACTGTCTCAAAAACAAAAAACTAAAAAAAAAAAATAATAATTTGAACTGTTGGGTGAGGATTTGCTCACTTATATTGGATGAGACAGCAGAGGGTATAGAAAATAAATCTCTTAATTCCTATTGTTTGTTAAAGGAAAGGTATATTGCCGGGCGCGGTGGCTCAAGCCTGTAATCCCAGCACTTTGGGAGGCCGAGACGGGCGGATCACGAGGTCAGGAGATCGAGACCATCCTGGCTAACATGATGAAACCCCGTCTCTACTAAAAAATACAAAAAACTAGCCGGGCGAGGTGGCGGGCGCCTGTAGTCCCAGCTACTCGGGAGGCTGAGGCAGGAGAATGGCGTGAACCCGGGAGGCGGAGCTTGCAGTGAGCTGAGATCCGGCCACTGCACTCCAGCCTGGGCGACAGAGCAAGACTCCGTCTCAAAAAAAAAAAGGAAAGGTATATATGAAGCAAAATGTTGAGTTTGGATAATTACTGACATGATTTAACTTTTTCTCTGAGTTGGGGAAGAGAGAATGTAATATAAATATGAGAAATGCATTTATTCATTAGAAAATAAAATGGATTGCTTATTGCCTTTATTTATTATTTTGACTAAAATTCCAGAGACCATCTTTTTTTTTTTTTTTTTTTTTTCCTGAGGCGGAGTCTCACTCTGTCTCCCAGGCTGGAGTGCAGTGGCGTGATCTTGGCTCACTGCAACCTCTGCCTCCCAGGTTCGAGCAGTTTTCCTGCCTCAACCTCCCACGCAGCTGGGATTACAGGCACACATCACCACGCCCAGCTTATTTTGTATCTTTAGTAGAGACAGGGTTTCCCCATGTTGGGCAGACTGGTCTCGAACTCCTGACCTCAGGTGATCTGCCTGCCTTGCCCTCCCAAAGTGCTGGGATTACAGATGTGAGCCACTGTGCCCGGCGTCTTTTTTTTTTTAGCAAGAAAATGTTTTCATTTATTTCTACTTAGGGATTGTATAATTATGCAGGCATTGAAACAATTTCGTTATTATTCGGTCCTAATAATTGTTAGTTAAATTAGAGACAAACTAATCTACCATTACATCTCTTTGCAGCTTTGTAGTCTGAGTATGGGACAGCCTTTCTGCCTTTTGTCTGAAGAATAGTATCTAGGAAGGAGGTTCTAATTTTATCAGATGGTCTTTATTAAAAATAAGTCATGTAATGCATTGAAGGTTTTTTTTTCTTCATAATGATTTTATCCATTAGATGGAAAACTAATATAAAACTCAATACATAACCCACCTTCTTGATTAAATTACAGGTTCAGCTCCCCAACAGCAGAGTATTCTCAATAACCAGACATCTAAAAGCAGTGATAACAGGTAAGGTATTAATTAAATTTTAGAGCTTAAGGATTTTAACTTACAAGTTTTGAGTTTAGGGGATTCTTCCCTAAAAAGTTATGCTAGTAACCCTCAGTTTACCTACAGATTCTCTTTTTGTTACAACTTTTTCTATGCCTATACACACTGTTTACTATGGACATTTTTTCTACCTTACTACCTAATTTTTTTTTTTTTCGTAGTTGGATTGCAGTGGCACAGTCACTGCAGCCTTGAACTCCTGGGCTCAAGTGATCCTTCTGCCCCAGCCTCCCATGTAGCTAGGACTATACGTGGCACCATACCTGGATAATTTTTTAAAAATTCTTTTCTTTAGAGACAAGGTCTTGCTATACTGCTCAGGCTGGTCTCGAACTCCTGGCCTCAAGTAATTCTCCCACCTCAGCCTCTCAATTCTCTGGGATTATAGGTGTGAGCCACAGTATCTGGCAGCTACCTTATTCTTCTAAATTCTGCATTAAATTTCATTGTGTGACTTTACCGTGGTTTAACAGTTCTGTACTTTATGAACATTTTGGATATTTCTGTTTCATTTCTATCCAGAAAAGACAAATCCTGTGATAAATACGTATATCTTTGCTTACTTGTGTGTCTGTATCTCATTGCCAGACTTTCCTCCAAAGTGATTGGGCCTGTCTAAATAGTGTTTGAGAATGCCCTTTTCCCTAGACTTCTAGAAATACTGGGTATTAGCAACATGTAAGCGTGTTTTAAGTAAGATTAAAAGCTTTTTGTTTTCTTTTTAATGTCAGAATTAAATAGATCTGACTGACTTTGCCTTTCGGATTAACAACAAATGGTATTTAGTACAAATTGGAATGACTTAGATAGCTGAAACTATCAAACTTAAAAGCATATTCAGACTATGGTAAGTGTTACAGTTTTTGTTTTTTTACTGAAAATTAGTAGTTTTCTTCCCCCTTTTTATTTTTTATTTTTATTTTTTGAGACAGTCTCACTCTGTCACCAGGCTGGAGTGCAGTGGCGTGATCTTGGCTCACTGCAACCTCAGCCTCCTGGGTTCAAGCAATTCTTTTGCCTCAGCCTCCCGAGTAGCTGGGACTACAGGTGCACGCTGCCACACCCGGCTTTTTTTTTTTTTTTTTAAGTACAGATGGGATTTCACCGTGTTGCCCAGGCTGGTCGCGAACTCCTGAGCTCAGGCAATGTGCCTGCCTCGGCCTCCCAAAATGCTGGGATTATAGGCATGAGCCACCGTGCCAGGCCTGCCCCTTGATTTTTTTTTTTTTTTTTTTGAGACAGAGTCTCGCTCTGTCGCCCAGGCTGGAGTGCAGTGGCCGAATCTCAGCTCACTGCAAGCTCCGCCTCCCGGGTTCATGCCATTCTCCTGCCTCAGCCTCCCAAGTAGCTGGGACTACAGGCGCCCGCCACCTCGCCCGGCTAGTTTTTTGTATTTTTTAGTAGAGACGGGGTTTCACTGTGTTAGCCAGGATGGTCTCGATCTCCTGACCTCATGATCCGCCCGTCTTGGCCTCCCAAAGTGCTGGGATTACAGGCTTGAGCCACCGCGCCCGGCCAACCCCTTAATTTTTAAAAGGTTTTTCTCGCTCTCCTGAAGTTGAAATTTATCAGTGTTGTGTAGAAAATAAGTTATTTTTTCTCCTCCAATGATTTGAAATGACTTGGATCTGTAACATTTAGTAATTTTATTTTTTTAAGGGAGACTCCACGAAATCATTCTTTGCCTAAGTGTAATTCCCATTTGGAGATAACAATTCCAAAGGACTTGAAACTAAAAGAAGCAGAGAAAACTGATGAAAAACAGTTGATTATAGTAAGTATACAACTTGATCATTTTGGTGAATTGTTAGAACCATCTTAGTGTATTTCGTGTTGCTGTAATACGATATCTGAGGTTGGTAATTTTTATAGAAAAGAGGTTTATTTGGCTTATGGTTCTATGGGCTGGCATCTGCATCTGTTGAGGGTCTCAGATTGCTTCAGCTTACGGATGAATGCCGAAAGGAAGTGAGCTCATGTGCAGAGAGACCACGTGGTAAGGGAGGAAGCAAGAGAGAGAAACCAAGGAAGCTAGCCTCTTTTTTTTTTTTTTTTTTTTTTTTTAAACCCTGTTCATTCCAGCAGGAGGGCATTCGAGGGCATTTACCTATTTGTGTGGGATTCACCTCCATGACTCAAGCACATCTCACTAAGCCCAACCTCCAAACACTGTCACATTGTAGATCAAATTTCCCCATAAGTTTTGGTGGAGACAAATCAAATCTTGTCAAAATCATAGCAGCATTGTATTTATGCAGGGTTTTAAAGAATAAATTCATTCACTTTTGCCAAAGAGCCTTTTTGTCATAATAAATTTTATTATGAAAAATATTCCCATACCAGGCGCAGTGGCTCACACCTATAATCCCAGTACTTTGGGAGCCGAGGCGGGTGGATCACCTGAGGTTGGGAGTTTGAGACCAGCCTGGCCAACATGGTGAAATCCTATCTCTACTAAAAATACAAAAATTAGCCAGGCATGATGGCAGACTCCTGTAATCCCAGCTACTTGGGAATCTGAGGCAGGAGAGTTGCATGAACCTGGCAGGCGGAGGTTGCAGTGAGCTGAGATTGTGCCATTGCACTCCAGCCTGGGCAACAGAGCCAGATTGTGTCTCAGAAAAATATTCCTGGTGGCCGGGCGTGGTGGCTCAAGCCTATAATCGCAGCACTTTGGGAGGCCAAGATGGGTGGATCACGAGGTCAGGAGGTCGAGACCTTCCTGGCTAACATGGTGAAACCCCATCTCTACTAAAAAATAAAAAAAACTAGCTGGGCGAGGTGGCGGGCACCTGTAGTCCCAGCTACTTGGGAGGCTGAGGCAGGAGAATGGCGTAAACCCGGGAGGCGCAGCTTGCAGTGAGCTGAGATTCAGCCACTGCACTCCAGCCTGGGTGACAGAGCGAGACTCCGTCTCAAAAAAAAAAAAAGAAAAAGAAAAATATTCCTGGTATTATTATAACCCCCTTCTTAAATAGTGACTCTGTCTTCTAACAATAATTGTTTTCATACTTCTAGTTTCGTAACAAATTATGATACTTTATTACACATCTGTTACTTTCTTAGATTTGTCATTTGATCACTACCTTCTTACAGTAGTTGATTTAAATCTTAAAATAACTTGGAATTTGTCTGGGCGCAGTGGCTCACGCCTGTAATCCCAGCACTTTGGGAGGCTGAGGCGGGTGGATCATGTGAGGTCAGTAGTTCGAGACCAGCCTGACCAATGTGGAGAAAGCCCATCTCTACTAAAAATACAAAATTAGCCGGGCATAATAACACATTCCTGTAATCCCAGCTACTTGGAAGGCTGAGAAAGAAGAATCCCTTGAACTTGGGAGGTGGAGGTTGTGGTTGTGGTAAGCTGAGATCACGCCATTGCACTCCAGCCTGGGCAACAAGAGCGATACTCCATCTCAAAAAAAAAAAAAAAATAGTAACATGGAACTTAATGTATAAAAGGATTTTAAATATCTGTATTGCAGAATACATTATTTTAAAATTACATTTTAAATTACAGGCAGATAAATTGGAAAAGAGATATTTTGATTGATTAAAAATCTAACTTGAAAGAGTGAATATAAAGAAATTAAGGCACCCAGAGTACTAGGAACATTTAATGTAGTTACAGTCAGCATAATCAGTAGAATTTTTTTTTTTTTTTTTAAAGATAGGGTCTCACTCTGTCACCCAGGCTAAAGTGCAATGGCATGATCACAGCTCACTGCAGCTTCAGCCTCCCAGGCTCAAGTGATCCCCTCACCTCAGCTGGCTGAATAGCTGGGACTAAAAGACATGCATCACTACACACAGCTAATAGTTAATTTTTGTGTGTGTGTGAGATGGAGTCTCACTCTGTCACCCAGGCTGGAGTGCAGTGGCACAATCTTAGCTCACTGTAACCTCTGCCTCCTGAGTTCAAGCAACTCCTGTCTCAGCCTCCTTAGTAGCTGGGACTATAGGTGCATGCTGCCACGTCTGGCTAATTTTTGTATTTTTAGAGGTTTATTTGGCTTATGGTTCTGTGGGCTGGCATCTGCATTTTTAGTAGAGATGGGATTTTACCATGTTGGTCAGGCTGGTCTTGAATTCCTGACCTCAGGTGATCTGCCTGCCCAAAGTGCAGGGATTACAGGTGTGAGCCACCACGCCTGGTCTTAAAATTTTTGGGTGACTGGGTGCCATGGCTCACGCCTGTAATCCCAGCACTTTGGGAGACCGAAGTGGGCGGATCACAAGGTCAGGAGATCAAGACCATCCTGGCTAACACAGTGAAACCCCGTCTCTACTAAAAATACAAAAAAATTAGCCAGGTGTGGTGGCGGGTGCAGGAGAATGGCATGAACTTGGGAGGTGGAGCTTGCACTGAGCCGAGATTGCACGCCACTGTGCTCCAGCCTGGGCGACAGAGCGAAACTCCATCTAAAATAAATAAATAAATAAATAAATAAATAAATAAATAAAAATTGTAGAGGAGAAAACTGTTGAGTAAAGACTTATTTTGTTGTTGTTGTTGTTGTGTTTTTTGTTTTTTTTTTTGAGATGGAGTCTTGCTCTGTCACCCAGGCTGGCGTGCAGTGGCATGATCTCGGCTCACTGCAGCCTCTGCTTCCTGGGTTCAAGTGATTCTCCTGCCTCAGCCTCCCAAGTAGTTGGGGTTACAGGCACACACCACCATGCCTGGCTATTTGTTGTATTTTTGATAGAGATGGGGTTTCGCCATGTTAGCCAGGCTGGTCTTGAACTCCTGACCTCGTGATCCAAAGTGCTGGGATTACAGGCGTGAGCCACCTCAGCTGGCTCCCCAGACTTTTAAGACATTAAAAAATTGAGTGAGTCAGGCGCGGTGGCTTACGCCTGTAATCCCAGCACTTTGGGAGGCCGAGGCAGGTGGATCACCTGATGTCAGGAGTTGGAGACCAGCCTGGCCAACATGATGAAACCCGGTCTCTATTAAAAGATACAAAAATTAGCTGGCCTTGGTGGTGGGTGCCTGTAATCCCATCTACTCGAGTGGCAGGGCAAGACTCTGTCTCAAATTAAAAATAAAAATAAAAAAGAGTCTAGCTGGGTGCAGTGGCTTACACCTGTAATCCCAGCACTTTGGGAGGCTGAGGCAGGCAGATCGCTTGAGCTCAGTTCTAGACCAGCCTGGGCAACATGGTAAAATTCTCTCTCTACAAAAAATATAAAAATTAGCCAGGTGGCGAGGCATGGTGGCTCATGCCTGTAATCCTAGCACTTGGCGAGGCTGAGGCAGGTGGATCACCTGAGGTCAGGAGTTCAAGACCAACCTGGTCAACATGGTGAAACCCCATCTTTACTAAAAATACAAAGAATTAGCCAGGTGCAATGGCACGCTCTTGTAATCCCAGCTACTCGGAAGGCTGAGGCAGGAGAATCGCTTGAACCTGGGAGGCAGAGGTTGCAGTAGCTAAGATCGTGCCACTGCACTCCAGCCTGGGTGACAGAGTGGGACTTTGTCTCAAAACAAAAACAAAAATTAGCCAGACATGGTGGCGCATGCCTGTAGTCCCAGTCTGGGTGACACAATGAGACCCTGTATCAAAAAAACTTTTTCCTCTACATGCTAGTAGTATAATTATTACAAATATGAAATATATATTAGTTCTCATTCATAGAATATTTACTATTTGGGGCTTTAGGACTAAGTTTGTGATGTTAAAGCTATTTGTCAGTTTTTAAAAAATTGTTATATGCTATGGATCAGGTTACTAAAATGGAAACATTAATAAAATCACATGCAGATTTCAAAGATTAGCATGTAGTTTTTAGTAATTAACATTGAATGTTATTCATTGTAGATTAAACAATTCTCACTTCATGCTCACACTATAGCCTTAGAGGCTGATGTTCTGGAATAATTCTTTTGGGAGGAAAAAAACTTTTGTATGTTTTTTATAAATAGGATGCAGGACAAAAAAGATTTGGAGCAGTTTCTTGTAATGTTTGTGGAATGCTGTATACAGCTTCAAATCCAGAAGATGAAACACAGCATCTGCTTTTCCACAACCAGTTTATAAGTGCTGTAAAATATGTGGTAAGTGGAATTTTGTGAATTCTAAAATGCAAAAATCAGATAATTAGGTCGGTCTCTTACTGAGATGAGTTGCCAAATTTAAATCACTGAAAAATGTATGTTTTTAAGAGACAATAATATGTACAAAGCACATGTAGTGTATATACTGGCTTTTTAAAAACAAAGCCAAACATAAAAACCAGCTAATTTATTCTGACTGGTTTATGTTGTGGGATTTTGAATTTAAATTTTACTTTTCTGAAGTAGTGATTGTACTTGTCAGAAGTAATGTTATTTAACTTGTATTTTTTTAAAAAAAATTTCCTTTGATTTCAATAATTATTTACTGTTGATAAATCTATTTGATATTTATATTTCTTGGCACAGTTTTATATATGGAGTTTGATCGTGATAGGTATTATACCAAGTAGGTTGTTTGGAGATTTCCTTTATCTTCTCTTTGTTATCGTGAGGGTTTTTCTTTATAAGATTAAAAAAGAAAAATTCTAGAAAATTAAGACCTCAGAATTTGTAGTATACTAAAAAAACAAAATTCCCATAGAGTAAATCTGTTTTAGTACAAAATATATTTTTTAATGTAAGTGCATTTTAGGCATAATGGGTATTATTTAATATTTGTGGAAATAGCAAAATTTTTTTAACAATTTTGAACCATTTCAGATATCTTGTGAAAATAGTAATTTAATTGAATTGCTGTTTACCCATATCTGAAATGGAATCTCTTTTTATTATATACATGTTACCTTCAGTACTGTACACTCACATTAATAAGACCTCCAGGATATCTGAACTGAGATCACCAATTCATTTCATGTAAATCTTTATATAGGTACCAGATACTGGATTATTTAAAGGTCTTTATTGGCCTCCGTTAAATTCATATGCTTGTATTAATACTTACTTTCGGTTGAAAGGTTTGTATTCATTATTTCATTCATCCACCTGCTACCCAGGATAGGGTGAGTTTTTACTTTTTTGGTTCTCTACCTCTGGTCATCCTTTATATTTCTTATTTCATCTGACTTTTCCACACACTCCCTCCTACCACTTCACCAAATATAAGGTGCGTGGATATAGAATATCTATAGCTAGATACTGTTTTATCATTTGAAATTTGTACTTTTTCAATTTGACTATGTTAATATCCTTGCATTGTGAAAAAAATAATTCTATCAGGTAGCTAAATTATAGAATACTTCTAGGACAAAAATAGTTCAGTATATTTTATATACAAATCTCGTAGAGGAAGTTAGTTCAAGTAAATTCTACTCAGTGTACATTATTTAATTCTGGTGATCATTTAGTTTCCTGAAATTATAGAAACATTCGATTTCAAAGTCTTAATTCTTCACCTTAAGGAAAATTCTTAATTTCTGAGAGGAAGAGTAAATAAATAAATCTGGAAATATCTGCTCTACTCTTCCAAGATGCCAAGGGAAGTAGATTTGTGGAACAAGGTGAAGTCATCATCTTCCAAACAAATTCTGGCTCTCTTGCAAAGCTGCAAAGCAATGTAGCAACCTAGGAAAGATTATTTCCTGCCCCAGCCGGACCCCTCCTCCAACCCCCCCTTGATGGGACAGAGCCATGGGTTATTTTTTTTTTCATTTTTGAAATAAGCTCAAGAGAAGGAATTGAGTTTAGCTGTTGGCCATCCTTTGCTGTTATCAAGGTCGATATTCTTATCTTTTGCTGTTTTCAGATGTAGGTGTACATAGAGCCTGAGGAAGAGACTCTTCCAAAACATTGTGGTATTCCATAGTGTATGGAGAGAAGAAGAAAACGTACCTATCTTAAAGTTGTTCTGCTGTGATCACAGTTCTAGGTTTTGGGTTGTGACTTTAAAACATTTATTGGGCTTTTCATTTTATGCCTTTCATAGACATTAAGTACTCACAAATGCTTGACAAAATATCTAATTTTATTTAATGCCAATTTTATCTGTTAGGTTTGTGTTTGTGAGAAGTATGTAGAAGAAGTCATTTGGTGCTCTGGTGTTAATTCATGTTAAATGGACAATATCAGGAACTGGAAATAAAGTTTTGTTCTACTTAAGACTAAAAATAGAATAAATTAGAAATAACTAGTTTTACTTAAAATTTTCTTTTTTTTGAGACGGAGTCTCGCTCTGTCACCCAGGCTGGAGTGCGGTGGTGTGATCTTGGCTCACTGCCTCCTCCACCTCCTGGGTTCAAGCAGTTCTCCTGCCTCAGCCTCCCAAGTAGCTGGGACTACAGGTGCACACCGCCATTCCCAGCTAATTTTTGTATGTTTAGTAGAGATGGGGTTTCACCGTGTTGGTCAGGCTGGTCTCAAACTCCTGACCTCAGGTGATCCACCCACCTCGGCCTCCCAAAATGTTGGAATTACAGGGGTGAACTACTGCCAAAATTTTAATCAAACATTCTGTAGAAAAAAAAAGATAAATACCTTTTTCTTTGGGTAAAATTTTTTTCCAGGCAGATTAATAATCTGATGCCAATTGGAAATAGCTAAAAATCCTATTTTCAAAAGGTTAAAATGTAGATAATTTTTTCTTACCATATTCTTTCATTGTACCTCATCTGCGTGGCTGACACCATTTGGGGAAATGAATTTTATTTGACTTATTAGAAACTAGGAAGCAGCCGAGGCAACACGTGAAACCCCATCTGTACAAAAAAAAGTTAGCTGGGCATGGTGGCATGCGCCTGTAGTCCCAGTTTCTCGGCAGGGCTGAGGCAGGAGGATCACTTGAGCTTGGGAGGTTGACTTGAGCCCAGGAGGTTAAGGTGAGCCAAGATTGCACCACTGTCTGTGCGACAGAGCAGGACCCTGTTTCAGAAAAAAAAAAAGCCCAAAAAACTATTTAGGAAGAAACCTCTTAATGCTTCAAGTGGAGCCTGGACTCTGGTTTAGAGCTAGGAAACTACTTCAGTTTCCTTCCAGAACTAAGGTACTGTTCCCTAAAGATGTGAAGAGAAAGCACGAGTTCTCTCCCCTGGTGTGTTGAGCCACGTTACAAGGCCAGGAAACTGCCAGAAACCTATCAGGAACTCAGCTATATTTTGAGCTTTTAGTAATGCTAAAGAACAATGTGTGGGTTCTTGGCAGAGAAAAACTCAGTCCTTTTTTCCTGTATTATCCTTTTTAACTCCTTTGAATTAATTCACATCTGAGTGAATGATGTGTGGAGGGCACTACTCTCTGGGCTATGCCCTTCAAGTTTAGGAACAAAGTCTGAAAGAAATGAAAACTAAAAGATCTAAGTAACCATTAAAGCAATAAATCAATATTAAATATTTAACTAAATCATATGTTAGCTTTGCAACTTAGAAGTGGTCAGAATCGTTTGTTTTCATAGACAGGAAAGAGTTAAGATTTGACTTTTAAAATGAACATAGTCATCTATGATTGGTAACAGTACAACTAAAGCAAGAGAAAGCTTAACATTTTTGTGAGGGATAATGAGTAGATCTTTTTTACTGAATCGGGATTTTTGTGGATAATGAGACTAGAAAAATACAATCAAGTCAAATTGTGATACTTTGATTTTGAATGCTATATGGACTTTATTCTTTCTGTTCTTTTACGTTTTGAAGAATCTTGAACATTTTGAATGATAAAAATTTAAATAATGTTAAAACAATATTTTGATGAAGTGTAGGGAGATAATTAATATTTCAATGGCATATATAGAGAGTAGTATACATATTAGGTGTGTATAGTGCCGAATTACTGTGACATTGGTAGAAATAGGAAAGAACGGCCGGGCGCGGTGGCTCAAGCCTGTAATCCCAGCACTTTGGGAGGCCGAGACGGGCGGATCACGAGGTCAGGAGATCGAGACCATCCTGGCTAATATGGTGAAACCCCGTCTCTACTAAAAATACAAAAAACTAGCCGGGCGAGGTTGTGGGCGCCTGTAGTCCCAGCTACTCGGGAGGCTGAGGCAGGAGAATGGCGTAAACCCGGGAGGCGGAGCTTGCAGTGAGCTGAGATCCGGCCACTGCACTCCAGCCTGGGCAACAAAGCGAGACTCCGTCTCAAAAAAAAAAAAAAAAAAAAAAAAGAAATAGGAAAGAACATTGATGAGAAACTTTGGAGAAAGAGTTGGCAATACCAGGCACAGTGGCTTACGCCTGTAATCCCAGCACTTTGGGAGGCCGAGGTGGGTGGATCACTTGAGACCAGGAGATCGAGACCAACCTGACCAACGTGGTGAAACCCCATCACTACTAAAAATACAAAAATTAGCTGGGCGTGGTGGCACACGCCTGTAGTCCCAGTTACTCGGGAGGCTGAGGCAGGAAATCGCTTGAGCCCAGGAGGCGGAAGTTGCAGTGAGCTGAGATCGCACCACTGTACTGCAGCCTGGGTAACAGAACGAGACTCCGTCTCAAGAAAAAAAAAAAGAGAAAGAGTTGACAGATCTCTGATTGGCTACAGAGCTGTGCTATCCTTTGAAGTAGCCACTAGGCTACATGAAATTAAAAATGCTGTTCTTCAGTCATACTATTCAGTGCTTAAAAGCCACACGTTTCTAGATGCTACTGTGTTATGTGGTGTATATATAGAATGTTTACATCATCACACAGATCGTTCTCTTGGATGGTGCTGCTACAGAAAGCTGAGGAAAGTTACGTGTGATTAAATTTTTGATTTAGGGAAACCATGATCCAGTAACTCTTGCTTAACCTTTTATTTTTTTTATGTGAAATTTGAGTACATATAATTTAATTCTGTATACTTTTTCTTTATTTCTTTTCAGTATGATTAGGAAAAAGAGGAAACTGGGCATTAGAGAAAAGATGATAGTAGAGCAGGATTAGAGTTTTTTTTTCTGATTTTTAAATTTTATTTTTATTTTGAGTCAGGATCTTACTCTGTTGTTCAGGCCGGAGTGCAGTGGCACAATTATAGCTCACTGCAGCCTCAAACTCCTGGGCTCCAACAATCCTCCCACATCAGCCTCCTGAATATCCGGCACTACAGTTGTGTGCCACCATGCCTGGCTAATTTTTGTATTTTTTTGTAGAGACAGAGTTTCACCATGTTGCCCAGACTGGTCTCGAACTCCTGAGCTCAAGCTATCTGCCCATCTTGAGTTCCCAAAGTGCTGGAATTATAGGTGTGAGCCACTGTGCCCAGCCTGTTTTATTTTTTTGAGACAGGGTTTTGCTGTGTTGCCCAGGCTGGAATGCAGTGGTGCTATCATAGCTCATTGTAACCTCAAACTCCTGGGCTGAATCTTCCTGTCTCAGCCTCCTGCATAGCTAGGACTATAGGCACAGGCCACCAGGCCTGGCTAATTTTTCTTTTTCCTTTTGGGACAGTGTCTTGCTCTGTCACCTAGGGTGTAGTGCAGGGGCACAATCTTGGCTCACTGCAGCCTCAACCTCCTGGGCTCAAGTGATCTTCCTGCCTCACCCTCCTGAGTAGCTGGCACTACAGGTGAGTGCCACCACACCTGGCTAATTTTTTGTAGAGATGGGGTTTGGTTTTGTTGCCTAGCGTGCTGAGATTGTGGGTGTGAGCCACCACGCCTGGCCTAGACCTGTTTTAGATCCACAACAAAATTGAGCAGATAGTACAGAGAGTTCCCATGTACTCCTTAATTCCACACATGCACAGACTCCCTCACTGTCAACATCCCTTATCATAGTGGTACATTTGTTATAATTTATGAACCTACATTGACACATCATTATTTCCCAGAGTATGTATTTCATATTAGGATTTTCTCGTATATTCTGTGGGTTTTGAGAAATGTATAATGACATGTATTCACCATTATGGTATCATGCAGAATAGTTCCACTGTGCTAAAAATTCTGCTTTGCTTATTTACCCCTTCTTCCTACCTTAACCCCTGCCAACCACTGGTCTTTTTAATGTCTCCGTAGTTTTACCTTTTCTAGAATGTCAGAGTTGGAATAATATACCATGTAGCCTTTTCTGATGGGCTTTTTTCACTTAGCAATATGCACTTAAACATCTCCCATGTCTTTATTTAGTAAGTTAGTTAGTTTGAGATGAAGTCTTGCTCTGTCACACAGGCTGGAGTGCAGTGGCGTGATCTCTGCTCACTGCAACCTCCATTTCCCGGGTTCAAGTAGTTCTCCTGCTCAACCTCCCGAGTAACTGGGACTACAGGCATGTGCCACCACATCCGGCTAATTTTTTATTTTTTATTTTATTCTATTTATTTTTTTGAGATGGACTTTTACTCCTGTCCCCCAGACTGGAGTGCAGTGGCGTGATCTCTGCTCACTGCAACCTTCACCTCTCGGATTCAAGCAGTTCTCTGCCTCAGCCTCCTAAGTAGCTGTGACTGCAGTTGTGCGCCACCACTCCTGGCTAATTTTTGTATTTTTTGTAGAGACAGGGTTTCACCATGTTGGCCAGGCTAGTTTTGAACTTCTGACCTCAAATGATCTGCCCCCTCAGCCTCCCAAAGTGCTGGGATTCCAGGTGTGAGCCACCACGCCCGGCCTAATTTTTTATTTTAATTTTTTTAGTAGAGATGGAGTTTCACCGTGTTGGCCAGGCTGGTCTTGAACTCCTGACCTCAAGTGATCCACCTGCCTCGGGCTCCCAAATTGTTGGGATTACAGGCATGAGCCCCTGAGCTGGGCTCCCATGTCTTTTTATGGCTTTGAAAGCCCATTTCTTTTTAGCTCTGTGTGATATTCCGTTGTCTGGCTGTATCATAGTTTATCCATTCACCTACTGCAGGATATCTTGGTTGCTTCAAAGTCTGGCAATTATGAATAAAGCTGCTGTGTACAGGTTTTTGTGAGGACATGTTTTCAGCCCTTGATGGTAAATACCAAGAAGCTTGATTGCTGGATCGTATGGTAAGAGTGTGTTTAGTTTTGTAAGAAACTGCCAGGCTCTCTTCCAAAGTTGCTGTATTATTTTGCATTTCTACCAACAATTAATGAGAGTTTGCCTTGCTTCATATCCTCACCAGCATTTGATGTTATCAGTGTTCTGGGTTTTGGCCTTTCTAATAGGCTTGTAGTGGTATGTTACTGTTTTAATTTGCATTTCCTATTAATATATGATACGGAATATTTTTCATGTGCTTATTTTCCATTTGTATATCTTCTTAGGTGAAATCCTTTGCCCATTTTTTATTTTATTTATTTTAATTTTAATTTTTTAATCAGGCTGTTCTCTTATTGAGTTTTAAGAGTTCTTTGGGTATTTTGGGTAACAGTTTTGTGTGTGTTTGTGTTTTTGTTTGTTTGTTTGTTTGTTTTTTGAGATGGAGTTTCATTCTTGTTGCCCAAGCTGAAGTGCAATGGTGCAATCTCAGCTCACTGCAACCTCCGCCTCTCGGGTTCAAGCGATTCTCCTGCCTCAGATTCCCGAGTAGCTGGGATTGCCAGCATTCACCACCATGCCTAGCTAATTTTGTATTTTTAGTAGAGACAGGGTTTCTCCATGTTGGTCAGGCTGGTCTCGAACTCCTGACCTCAGGTGATTCACCCACCTCAGCTTTCCAAAGTGCTGGGATTACAGGCGTGAGCCCCCGTGCCCACCAGCTTAACAGTTTTTAAATCAGATGTTTATTTTGTAAGTATTTTCTTCCAGCCTGTAGCTTGTCTTCTCATTCTCTTAACAGTATCTGTTTCAAAACAAAAAAAAATTTTTTTTTTTTTAAATAAAAATAGAAATGGAGTGTTGCTGTGTCATCCTAGCTTGTTTCAAACTCCTGGGTGCAAGTGATCCACCTGCCTCGGCCTCCCAAAGTGCTGGATTACAAGCAAGAACCACCGTGCCCAGTCCAAAAAATACTTTTTATTATATGCTTTTTCTTTTTTGAGACAAAGTTGTGCTCTGTCACCCAGACTGGAATGCAGTGGTGTGATCAGTGCTCACTCTATCCTTGACCTCCTGGGCTCAAGCAATCATACTATCTTATATCTTAGCCTTCCTAGTAGCTGGGACCACAAGGGTACACCACCGTGCTTGACTAATTTTTAAATTTTTTGTAGAGATGAAGTTTCCCTGTATTGCCCAGGTTGGTCACAAACTCCTGGGCTCAATCAGTTCTCTTGCCTCTGCCTCCCAATGTGTTGGGATTACAGGTGTGAGCCACCATGCCTGGCCAACGGTATCTTTTAAAGAGCAGACATTTAAAATTTTAATGGAGTCCAGTTTATCAGTTATTTCTGTCATGAATTGTGCCTTTGGTATACTTAAAATGTCATTGCCATACCCAAGGTCATCTAGTTTTTCTCCTTTGTTATCTTATATTTCTGCATTTTATGTTTAGATCCATTTTGAGTTAATTTTTGTGAGGGATGCAAGGTCTGTGTTTAGGTTACTTTTACATATAGATGTCTAGTTCAGCACCATTTGTTGGCTATCTTTTCTCCATTATATTGCCTTTGCTCTTATATCAAAGATCAGTTGACTATTTTTATGTGAGTCTATTTCTGGGCTCTCTGTCCTGTTTCATCGATCTGTTGTTTCACCAATACCACTGTATTAGTCTGTTCTTATGCTACTATAAAGAATGCCTGAGACTGGGTAATTTATAAAGGAAAGAGGTTTAATTAACCCACAGTTCTGCATGGCTAGGAAGGCCTTAGGAAACTTACAATCATTGCAGAAGGGGAAGCAGATTTGTCCTTCTTCACATGGTGGCAGGAGAGAGAAGTGCCGAGCAAAGGGGGGAAACCTTCCCTTATAAAACCATCAGATCTTGTGAGAACTCACTATCTCAAGAACAGCAGCTTGGGGGTAACTACCCCCATGCTTGATAACTAGTCTTATAGTAAGTTTTGAAATTGGATAGTGTCAGTCCTCCAACTTTGTTGTTCTCCTTCAATTTTGTGTTGGCTATTCTAAGTCTTTTCCCTCTCAGTACAAATTTTAGAACTAGTTTGTCAGTATCTACAAAATAGCTTGCTGGGATTTTTATTAGGATTGCATTGAATCTATAGATGAAATCAGGAAGAACTGACCTTTTAAGAATATTGAGTCTTCCTATCTGGTTTTGTAAATTTTTATTGTACGTTGGAGATTGTGTGTGAAGAAATAGTAGAGACTGAAGTAGATAGTATCCTTTCCCTTACCCATGAGCGCTTTCTCTTTTCTTTTGTCAGTTAACTATGGTGAGGGGCTGATTGCTTAGATCTAATTAAAAATTGAACTGGGTCAGGTCAGAGTTGGGTTTGAAACTTTAGTTTTCTGTTCTAGTATTAGGTGTCTCTCTGCAACTGAGATTGGGGATCTAAGCTCCACACAACACTAAAACTCTCTATACCTTGCAGCCCAACTGTACAGTTGTCCCATGGGAGAGAGTTGGTAGATCATTATTGCTGTATTTGGAGTTTCTTCAGATTTCAGACTGCCATGCCAGGCCACATAATTCTGGTTGGTTTCTCTTCGTTCCAGCAAGAGACTCTTCTCCTTGTTCTCTGTCTGTTGCAGGCTTGCTTGTTCACCCATGCTTCCAGACTTGGTCAACATCTTATGGTTAAAAATGGCTACTGGTCTCTGCTCACTTAGGAAGGACTGGTTCATCTCTGAAAATCAGTTCATTTAGACATTTTGTTTCTACACCTTTTCAGTGTCTTTTAAAAAACACATGCTTTTTCTTTTTTTTTTCTTTTTTTTGAGACGGAATCTCGCTCTGTCACCCAGGCTGGAGTGCAGTGGCACCGTCCTGGCTCACTGCAAGCTCCGCTTCCCGGGTTCACACCATTCTCCTGCCTCAGCCTCCCAAGTAGCTGGGACTACAGGTGCCCACCATCATGCCTGGCTAATTTTTTGTATTTTTAGTAGAGGTGGGGTTTCACTGTTTTCGCCAGAATGGTCTTGATCTCCTGACCTCGTGATCTGCCTGTCTCGGCCTCCCAAAGTGCTGGGATTACAGGCGTGAGCCACCGTGCCCAGCCAACACATGCTCTTTCATTTATTGGGTGTTTTCTTATTACAACAGATACAGTGATCTTTTGTGACCTCTTTTATCCTAATTGGGAGCATAACTCCCAGAGATGTACATTGTGATAACATTTTTCAGTAATAGACTTGTTGGCTTTGTTTAATTTTGGCTGTAGAGGTTGAGTGGAGTTTGGACCATGAGTCTTTTAAAGTCATAAGCAATACCGATGAACCCAATGTATTTGCTAAGTCCAAATGACCTTTGAGATGAGATTTACATCGAATAAAGTATTTCTTATATACTGGGATATTGTTGCTACCAGTTGAAAAGTGCTTAATATGTGAATCCTAATAAAGAGATTTTTAGGATTCTTTAATATTTGAAGATGACAGAAGAGAAAAAAGTATCGTAATTCTTCCCATTTGACTTTTTATTGGGTCTGACTCAGGCATATCTTGTGAGAAATATTCATGTAGTCGTAAGGTTTAGATGTTATAGTAGAAGTTCACTTAATCATTGTAATGGGAAAATTGGGTCAGTTAACTAAATAATATCTGATTATCTAAAAAGTTGATGACTGTTGGTTATTAACTGACCCAGTTCTCCCAATTATGTTGACTAAGTTGCTGAGACTCTTTTCCTTGTTCTTTGCATGTTGCAGGCTTGCTTGTTCACCCATGCTTCCCAGACATAGTCAACATCTTAGGGTTAAAAATGGCTACTGGTCTCTGCTCACTTAGGAAGGGCTGGTTCATTTCTGAAAATCAGTTCATTTAGACATTTTGTTTCTATACCTTTTCAGTGTCTTTAAAAACACATGCTTTTTTATTTATTGGGTGTTTTCTTACTACAATAGGCACAGTAATCTTTTTTGTGACCTTCTTTGTTTGTTTGTTTGTTTTTTGAGATGGAGTCTCTCTCTGTTGCCCAGGCTGGAGTGCAGTGGCATGATCTTGGCTCACTGCAGCCTCTGTCTCCTGGGTTCAAGCAGTTCTTGTGCCTCAGCCTCCCAAGTAGCTGGGATTACAGGCATGTGCCACCATGCCTAGCTAATTTTTGTATTTTTAGTGGAGACAGGGTTTCAGCACATTGGCGAGGCTGGCCTTGAACTCCTGACCTCAGGTAATCCACCTGCCTCGGCCTCCCAAAGTGCTGAGATCACAGGTGTGAGCCACCGTGCCTGGCCTTTGACCTTCTTTATCCTAGTTGGGAGCAGAACTCCCAAATACATACATTGAAACCAACCTGACCAACATGGTGAAACCCCATCTCTACTGAAAATACAAAAATTAACCGGGTGTGATGGTGTCTGCCTATAATCCCAGCTACTTGGGAGGCTGAGGCATGAGAATTGCTTGAATCCTGGAGGCGGAGATTGCAGTGAGCTGATATCGTGCCACTGCACTCCTGCCTGGGCAACAGAATGAGACTCTGTCTCAAAAAAAAAAAAAAAAAAAAAAGTCTGGAGGTGTGTCATGGTCAGGGTGGTTCCATCTAGCAGTTCAATAATGTCATCATGAATGCTGGCCATTTCTCATTCAGCACTCTGCTGTTCTTAGTGTGTTGACTCTTGTGCTTCACGGTTGTTACATCATGGTCCTAAAGTAGATTTCTGCAGTCCAGATAGCGTATTCAGGGTCAAAGCAGGAATGCTGGGTGAGATGGGTACTCAAATGGCATTTTGGGGTTTGTTTTCTTTTTAGAGATAGGGTCTCAAAAATTAGAGTGGGGTTTTATGTTAAGAAACAGCCTTTACAAACAAGTTGTATTAAATGATTCTACTTCTAGGACACTATCTTATGGAAATGCAGTTTTTGAGATCAAAGTACTGGAATTAATGGTTAAAAGACCCAGACACGTTGATCCTTCAGAAAACTCTGTAGCTCTTAATAAGGAGGGAATAGATTTATATTTCTTTCCTTTTTTTTTCTTTTCCTAAGATACAGAGTCTTGCTCTGTTGGCCAGGCTGGAGTGCAGTGGTACAATGAGCTCACTGTTGCCTTGAACTCCTTGGCTCAGGGGATCCTCCTGCCTGAGTCTCCACAGTAGTTGGGACTACAAGCATGTGTCACCATGCCCAGCTGATTATTTTACTTTTTGTAGAGATAAGGTCTTGCTTTGTTGCCCAGGCTTGTCTCAAACTTCTGGCCTGCCTTGGCCTCCCAAAGCGCTGGGATTACAGGGGTGAGATACCATGCCTGGCCAATTTTTAAATTTTTAAATTTTTCTTGAGATGGATATTGCTATGTTGGCCTGGTGGTCTTGAAATTCCGGCTTCAAGCAGCCCTCCCACCTTGGCCTCCCAAAGTGCTGGGATTACAGTCATGATCCACCACCCTCCTCGCCTTTTTATTTTTGCTTTTTGAGACAGGGTCTTAACTTGGTCACCCAGGCTGGAGTGCAGTGGCGCAATCATGGCTCATTGCAGCCCAACTTCTCAGGCTCAAGCAATCCTCCTACCTCAGCCTCCTGAGTAGCTGAGACTATAGGCATGTGCCGTCACACTCAGCTAATTTTTCTACTTTTTTGTAGAGACAGGGTCCCACTATGTTGCCCAGGCTTGTCTCATACTCCTGGGCTCAAGCAATTGTTTGGTCTGCCAAAGTGTTGAGATCACAGGCATGAATCACTGTGCCTGGCCTGCCTCTATTTTTTAGTTCTTAGCATTCCCACCACCAAGAATGCCATCCCATTTTTATACATGCCTTTCAATCCCAGGGAAATACCTTCTTTTCTTTTTTTCTTTTCTTTTTTTTTTTGAGACGGAATCTCGCTCTGTTGCCCAGGCTGGAGTGCAGTGGCACAATCTCAGCTAACTGCAAGCTCCGCCTCCTGGGTTCACACCATTCTCCTGCCTCAGCCTCCCGAGTAGCTGGGACTACAGGCGCCCGCCACCACACTCGGCTAATTTTTTGTATTTTTAGTAGAGATGGGATTTCACTGTGTTAGCCAGTATGGTCTGGATCTCCTGACCTCATGATCCGCCTGCCTTAGCCTCCCAAAGTCTTGGGATTACAGGCATGAGCCACTGCGCCTAGCCGGAAATACATTCTTTTCTATGAACATTTTTCTTTTATTCCTCTCTTATCCCCATAAGAGTTTTCTCTATCCTCTTAAAACTTATTTTAACACTTTGCTTACGTTATTTTGCCTTTTCTTATAGGTTCCTGCTTCAATTTGATAGTTGTTTCTTTGAGAATTAAGAAATATATTAAATATACATATTGATAGACTGATTTTCGATTCAGAAACGTTGAAGTATAATGAATAAAGCTTATTTTAGAATCAAGAAAAACTTCTTTCAAGCGTATACTTCATTGCACTTTGTATTAAAGACATTTGTATACTATAGTTTCTCCTATTAGATTTATAAGATTCTTGAGGTCAGTGTGGCATAGTAGAAAAGAAAGCTTAAACTATAGAGATGTGGTTTCCTAATGAGCCATTTACTAGTTGTATGACCATAGCATATTAACTCTTTTTCTCTTTAGTTTTTTTTTTCAAATCTGTAAGCAATGACAGCAATATCTTATGTGATAATTTTTTCTGAGGCTTATTTATTTCTTAAATGTTTATTAACTGTCGACCTTGTTTTTAAAAATTATTATAAAGATCTTTTATGTAAGTTCACAGATCAGTGCGAGGGACAATGGGTAAACATTTAAATAGTGTGGAAAATGCTACAGTAGTATTTTAGGATATACAGGGTACTATATAGAGCATAGAGCAAGGACGTATGACAAAGATTGGAAAAGTCAGGTTAGCACTTAATAAATTCAGAAAGGGTAAGTAGGAGTCCCTTGAGCTCAGAAGGTTATAGAGCAAAGGCATATCAGGCCAAGAGAGCAGCATGTGAAAGGTCAGACAAATATTTCATTATGATTTGTGACTGTGTTGTATTGGAAAAGCTGCAAGAGATAAGGCTGAAAGAGGTAGATGGGGGACCAGATCATGAATGACCTTGTAAGGCATGAAGGCATTGAAGATTTAAAAACCTAAACCAGCCAGGCACGATGGCTCACACCTTTAATCCTGGCACTTTGGGAGGCCAGGGCGGGAGGATCACTTGAGCTCAGGAGTTTGAGACGAGCCTGGGCAACATGGCAAAACCCTGTCTCTACAAAAAATAGAAAAATCACCTGGGTGTTGGGGTGCATGCCTGAGGTCCCAGCTACTTGGGAGGCTGACTTGGGAGAGTTGCTTGAGCCTAGGAGGTTGAGGCTGCATTGAGGCATGATTGCACCACTGCACTCCAGCCAGGGCAACAGAGTGAGACCCTGTCTCAAAACCAAAACCAAAATCTGCTAAACCAACTAAAATGCTTAGTTGCTGTAATAATCAGAACTGTTATTTATTGAGTACATATTATTGTGCTAGGCCCAATGGTCAACATTTTATAGTGTTTTCTCATTTAGCTTCTCAGTAGTTTTCTGTTTTTTGTTTTGTTTTGTTTTGTTTTTATTTGTTTTTGGTGGTTTTGGTTAGAGCAAGGTTTCACCATGCTGCTCTTAACAGGCTGGTCTAGAGCTCCTGGGCTCAAGTGATCCTCCTTCCTCTACCTCTCAAAGTGTGGATTATAGGTGTGAGCCACTGCACCAGGCCTGTTTTTATATCTGTTTTATAGGTGAGGAAACCAAGTTTTAGAGAGGTTAAGTAATTTGCCCAAAGCATTGCAGCTAGTGAGTAGCAGAGTTTGCATTCGAATCTTAGGTTTTTCTGATTTTTGAAATTCTCCTTACCACTATACTATACTGCTAAGATCAATGGTTTGTATACATGGTAGGTAGTCAGCACATATTTATTGAATTGAGAGAATTTTTCCATGTGTATGTCACTTTCAAACTAGTAGTAATATCTAAGACTTTTCAGCACTTTGAAGTTCTATATGGCCATATGGATTAGGCACACATCTTTACCAGTATTGTTTTTTTTTGTTTTTGAGATGGAGTTTCGCTCTTGTCACCCAGGCTGGAGTGCAGTGGCGTGATCTCTGCTCACTGCAACCTCCATCTCCTGGGTTCAAGCAATCCTTCTGCCTCGGCCCCCTGAGTAGCTGGGATTACAGGCATGTGCCACATGCTTGGCTAATTTTTTGTATTTTTAGTAGACACAGGGTTTTGCCATGTTGGCCAGGCTGGTCTCAAACTCCTGAACTCAGGAGATCCACCCGCCTCGGCATCCCAAAGTGCTGGGATTAAAGGCGTGAGCCACCGTGCCCGGCCTCAACTTAACTTTTTAAATTACTGTTGAAATGCCTATTTTTCGAATTCCTTTAGTAATTTTTTGTTTTGTTTTGTTTTGTTTTGTTTTTTTTGAGGCAGTGTCTTGCTCTGTCACCCAGGCTGGAGTGCAATGGCGTGATCTTGGCTCACTGCAACCTCTGCCTCCCAGGTTCAGGGGATTCTCCTGCCTCAGCCCCCTGAGTAGCTGGGATTACAGGTGCCTGCCACCAAGCCTGGCTAATTTTTGTATTTTTAGTAGAGACAGGGTTTCGCCATGTTGGCCAGGCTGGTCTCGAACTCCTGACCTCAGGCGATCCTCCCACCTTGGCCTCCCAAAGTGCTGGGATTACAGGCATGAGCCACTGCGCCTGGCTGGCCAGTAATTTTTTTTTTTTGAGATGGAGTCTTGCTCTGTCCCCCAGGCTGGAGTGCAGTGGCACGATCTTGGCTCACTGCAAGCTCCGCCTCCCGGGTTCACGCCATTCTCCCTCCTCAGCTTCCCGAGTAGCTGGGACTACAGGTGCCCACCACCACACCTGGCTAATTTTTTGTATTTTTAGTAGAGACGGGGTTTCACCGTGTTAGCCAGGATGGTCTCAATCTCCTGACTTCGTGATCCGCCTGCCTCAGCCTCCCAAAGTGCTGGGATTACAGGCGTGAGCCACCGCACCCAGCCTTTATTTTTTACTACTAAATAAATGATGCTTGAACAAACCTTGGGCCATTGGTACAGTTTCGACAATAGGCAATTTGAATTTTCCAAAACAGGTTTAATGCAGTACACACACACAGACACACACACACACACACACACACGCACAGAGTAATGAACTCCTTTGTACTGATCACCTGCCTTCAACAATTCATGGATAATCATCTTCATCTAACTTTCCCAATTATTTTGAAGTAAACTCAGGCATCATGTTATTACTTTAGTATGTATTTCTAAATATGTATTTCTTTTCTTTTTTTTTTTTTTTTTTTTGAGATGGAGTTTCACTCTTGTTTGCCCAAGCTGGAGTTCAGTGGCGTGATCTTGGCTCACTGCAGCCTCCACCTCCTGGGTTCAAGTGATTCTCCTGCCTCAGCTGGGATTACAGGTGCATGCTACCATGCCTGGCTAGGTTTTTTTTTTTTTTTTTTTTTTTAATATATTTTTAGTAGAACATGCCTGGCTAGGTTTTTTTTTTTTTTTTTTTTTAAATATATTTTTAGTAGAACATGCCTGGCTAGGTTTTTTTTTTTTTTTTTTTTTAAATATATTTTTAGTAGAAACGAGATTTCACCAGATTAGGCAGGCTGGTCTCAAACTGACTTCAGGTGATCCGCCCGCCTCGGCCCCGCAAAGTGCTGGAATTATAGGTGTGAGCCACCATGTCCCACCTCTAAATATTTATTTCTTAAAGATGAAGATTGGCCGGGCGCGGTGGCTCAAGCCTGTAATCCCAGCACTTTGGGAGGCCGAGACGGGCGGATCACGAGGTCAGGAGATCGAGACCATCCTGGTTAACACGGTGAAACCCCGTCTCTACTAAAAAATACAAAAAATTAGCCGGGCGCGGTGGTGAGCGCCTGTAGTCCCAGCTACTCGGGAGGCTGAGGCAGGAGAATGGCGTGAACCCAGGAGGCGGAGCTTGCAGTGAGCTGAGATCCGGCCACTGCACTCCAGCCCGGGCGACAGAGCGAGACTCTGTCTCAAAAAAAAAAAAAAAAAAATGAAGATTACTCCTGTTTTGTTTTGTTTTGAGATGGAGTCTCGCTCTGTCACCTAGGCTGGAGTGCAGTGGTGCTATCTTGGCTCACTGCAACCTCTGCCTCCCAGATTCAAGCAATTCTCCTGCCTCAACCTCCCTAGTAGCTGGGACTACAGGCACGCACCACCATGCCCAGCTAATTTTTTTGTATTTTTAGTAGAGACAGGGTTTCACTGTGTTAGCCAGGATGGTCTCGAGCTATTGATCTCGTGATCCGCTTTCCTCAGCCTCTCAAAGTGCTGGGATTACAGGGTGAGCCACTGTGCCTGGCCAAAGATTATTCCTTTTTTAAACATAAAAGTACCTTAAATAATATAACTACACATTCAATAAATGAATTAATTATTGAAATCAAGTTTTCCATCAGAGTTAAAAGCTTCCCAAATAGCTCATGATTTCCTATGTTTCTTATTTGTTTGAATTAGGGTTTATATATTACATTGGTTGGTATGTCCCTTTAGTATCATTTAATCCCTAGGTTCTCCCTGGATCTGTTTTTTTCCCTTGTAATATTTATTTTTTGAAAAGCTGGTTGTTGGTTTTATTTCTTCAAATATTCCTTCAAATGTATATTCTCGTTCAACCTTTTTATGAAATTGTGATTAATATGAACTTTTAAAGTTGGAGTATTATTTATACAATTAAATCTACACATCTTAAGTGTTTGGTTTGAATTTTGATCATTGTATATACGTGGTATCTACCACTCAGTATATTTTGTTTCTAATTGTAATCCTTTTTTTTGATGGAAAAAGGAGAAATCCATTCTTTAGACTGTACAGTTTAGAGTAACTACAATAGCAAGGAGAAAAGAATAATAATTTATTAATCCCAGCACTTTGGGTGGCTGAGTGGGTGGATCACCTGAGGTCGGGAGTTTGAGACCAGTCTGACCAACATGGAAAAACCCTGTTTCTACTAAAAATACAAAAAAATTAGCTGGGCACATGTCTGTAATCCCAACTACTCGGGAGACTGAGGCAGGAGAATCACTTGAACCCAGGAGGCGGAGGTTGCAGTGAGCTGAGATTGCGCCATTGCACTCTAGCCTGGGCAACAAGAATGAAACTCTGTCTCAAAATAATAATAATAATAATAGTAATAATTTCTTGCTATTAGAAATACAAATTAGGAATATAAAGTTTTCTGCTTTTCGTGAAGTAGCCAAATGGATGAAGTAAGAAAAAAATGGGTTTTGGAAAATACTACTTGTTAGCAGAGGGTTATGTGTAACGTACTAGTGCTGAAATATGTTGGAGCTAAAGGTCAGAAGTGTAAGTGCACTGCATTGGAATTTATATCTTTGTAGAAACATTGTGGCTATTTGGTTATTCTTCTAAATTGCATGCACTCTTTCCTGAACCCTGCATTTCTGTCCCTTAATTTTAAGCATTGGATGGACTTTACAACCTCTAAGTTTCTCTGAAGTAAGGAAGGTCATGTGGTTATTGCTGACTAGCAGTAAACTGTAGTTGAGGCATAGATATGTCTTGAGTATGTTATTTGAACAAATATTAGCTAACTTGTTTCTTTCATCTTTTGTTTGTCTATGATTTGAATTTATTCCTGTATTTAACCTTGGGAACATTTATTGATTGACTGTTTTGTTAGATTAGTGCATTGATCTTAGTTTGATACTAGTAAGAAAGGAGAATGGAAGTTACTAAGAATTACTGAGTGGCTACTTTTTGAGCAGTTGTCTCAAATATAGCACACTCGTACCTGTCCAAGTGATGGAGGTGATGATAGCCATTTTTTAGAATGCTTAGGTCAGGAAACAGAATCAGAGTTCTGGTGATTTGCCTAAGGCCATGCATCTAGTAACTACCAAGAACAAGGATCTAAACCCTGAACTTTTACTCTAGAATTACTTAAAAGTTTTCACTAAAATGTGCTTTCTTAGCTTGGCATGGTGGTGCATGCCTGTAGTCCCAGTTACTTGGGAGGCTGAAGCAAGAGGATTGCTTGAGCCCAGGAGCTTTTGAAGCTGCTGTGAGCTGTGATCTTGCCACTGCACTCCAGCCTGGGTGACAGAGTGAGACTCTGTCTCAAATAGGTAAATTACATTAATAAATAAAACTTGCTGTTTTCATGCACATTAGAAACCTAGGCAGTACTAAGTATCCCTTTGCAGTCTTAGCTTCTTAGATTAAAGGGCTTTTATTTAGTACATGAAAAAAATGGTACTATTTAAAACGTAAAATTTTATCAAATTGAATTGTGATAAAAATGTCAGCATGAACATACAAGTCTGAAGTTGTTTCAAGAGAAAATTTTGCACTTCAAATTAGTAAAGCAAAATAATTTGTATAATGTCTATAATGCAATATAATGACATGAAACCCGTATTACTGTTTTTAAAGGCATTTAATAGGAAAATAGTTTATGGAAGTGTCTTTAGATAATTCAGTTCAGGAAGAATGGTTTTCTTATAACTTGAGGTTACTTAAGTTTTTAGGTCTTTTCGTTGTTTTAAAGTGAAAATCTCTTTTCATTTTATTAAAAATAGGTTCATAAATTTAAAAGCTTTTTCATAAAGTAGCATTACTAATAGAAATTTGTTTTTAAAGAGGTGATATCTTGTAAGTCTTCTCAAAATTGTTTACCTATATTCAGATCTGTATATGATTCAGATTTTTTCTTTGTCTTTTTTTTTTTTTTTTTTTTTTTTTTTTGGAGACAGTGTCTCGCTCTGTCACCCAGGCTGGAGTGCAGTGGCGCGATCTCAGCTCACTGCAACCTCCACCTCCCGGGTTCAAGCGATTCTGCTGCATCAGCCTCCTGAGTAGCCGGAACTACAGGCACGTGCCACCACACCCGCCTAAAACTACAATAATTTTTTGTCTTTTAGTAGCTATGGGGTTTCCAGAATGGTCTTGATCTCCTGACCTCGTGATCCGCCCTCCTCCCAAAGTGCTGGGATTACAGGCATGAGCCATCACACTCGGCCTTAAGTTTCTTTTTTAAAACCTTATTTAGGTTGAAGAACTACAGATTTAGTTTCTTAGATGAAAAAAGGACTTCTGTGGCTATTTCTTCTCTTTTCTTTTCAAATCTTGAGAACATGTTACCAATGATAATTAATTTTAATCATCTGAATTTAACTTTTCTGTTGGGTACTCTATTATGTAAACAAGTTTTGGATTTTAAATCTTCTAATTTAAGTTGTTACATATACCAAGCTTATTAACTAGAATTTTTGTTCCCAACAATGATCTTTCTACCCTCCCCTCTCCAAAAAATTCTTGATGGTTTAAGAAAATGAATCTGCTTTCATACTTGCCATAGTATATTTTTAAAGAAATCTAGTTGCCATTTTCTTGGTTTCATTGAGCTTTTGTGTTCTTAGAAGAAACATCAGAAAAAATATGGTGGTTTTCTCTACTGGAAGTATAAATGGCTTCTGGAAAGGCCTTTTTATGTAAAGTTGGTTGGGTTAAGACAACTGGAACAACTAGTTAAGCTCATTCCTTCTGTACTTATTTTGAACTTCAAAGCTCCTAGTTTTAACCTCTGGTTCAGTCCCATCTTACTAGATTTAAGTGGCTTTTGTTTTGTTTGTTTTTTTTATGCAGGTTCTGCTCATTAATCACCACGAGTGTGGATCTGAAGAAGAGTTTATTACCTCTCTTTTTTTGAGTATGTTTAACTTCAGATACACACAACGTAGCTTCTCCTTCCCTATTAGATTCTTAGAAGGTAGTTATATTTTTTATAGTCTCCTTCTTGTGGCTTTGGTAGTTGTGATCAATAAGCATAAAACTATTCCTTTCATACTGGGCTACTGCATGCAAATCAGTTCATTTAAAACCTCCTGGAGGTCTTTGGCATGCCAGACATAAAACTTTGAGTGTTTGTTTGTGGAGGTAACCATGTTCCAATGAAATATAAGAGTTTAATTCTTTTATCAAGCATCTGGGAGAATTATAGTTTCTGGGAATTACTGACTTTAAGGGGCTTGCTTTTGGTGTGTGGCTTTCAAAATTAATTTAAAATGGGAAATGATAAATTAGAAATACTCCTGTGGTGTTAGTTGTATCTCTGAATGAGTAGTAGAGAGAAATTAGCTTGCCTTGTACCTATTGTATGCTTAACAAAATAGCCTATTTATCATGCTTTATTAAGCATTAATGAGCATATATTTTTCATGTTTGCAATTTTTAGACAAATTGATGTACTTTTTCTCTTGTACATGGATATGATGAATAAAATATACATAAAATTGATACTTTACATATATATATGTATATATCTAGGGCTGGAAGAAAGAAAGAATTCTGGCGGAATACCCTGATGGCAGGATAATAATGGTTCTTCCTGAAGACCCAAAGTATGCCCTGAAAAAGGTAAATTTCCAGTGAAACTTCATGCAGAGTGGATATCATTTTGCAATTAATTTTTTTTTTTTCTGAGACAGAATCTTGCTTTGTCGCTCAGGTTGGAGTGCAGTGGCACGATCTTGGCTCACTGCAACCTCTGCCTCCCGGGTTCAAGCGATTCTCCTGCCTCCGCCTCCTGAGTAACTGGCACTATAGGCGTGTGCCACCACACCCAGCTAACTTTTGTATTTTTAGTAGAGACAAGGTTTCACCAAATTGGCCAGGCTGGTCTTGAACTCCTGACCTCATGATCTGCCTGTCTTGGCCTCCCAAAGTGCTGGGATTACAGGCATGAACCACTGTGCCTGGCCCATTTTGCAGTTAATTTTAAGAGGATAACAGATTGTTGGCATAGTGTATTTAACATCTATTCTGAAAGCAAGAAATAAGCATTTAAAGGGTATAACCCAATTCAAAAATTATGTTGAAGTTTATAGTGTGTCCAGTATATGAATTCTAAATGAATTGAGTACTGTCCAGTATTATTACTAAATTGTCCTCTATTAGTAGTAGTTAATAATTTGAGTGCCAAAGTAGACATGCTTATCTTCTGTTAAGTGAGCGATGCCAACTAAATGATTTCACGATCTAGAAATAAAAACTTAATTATAATAATTTGGAAAATCAATAAAATGTAAAGTTTCATTCTAAGGGAAAATTTCTAAATAAAAGCTTATTGCAGAAGGGGATTGCTAAGTAGGTCATAGTAAACCTGAAATTAAACATGACTTAATCTTATAATATTTTTAAGAGATAAGGCTATATTCCAGTTTATAAATATAATGGAGAAACATAAAAGTTTATCTTATCTAGTGTGAGGCAAGTGTTAGTCAAACTTAGAGTTCCATATACTTCAAGTATTCAGAGAGTTTATTGTGTTGAGAAATGAACTAGAGAGATAATGAACCCTGGAACCATTTTATTATGTAGATTATTAAAAAAATCAGGAACCATAAGGTAAACTTATTTTTAAATAAGTTTAATATGTTCATTGCACTTTCAAATAATATACTCAGTATGTTTTTCTTCAACCTCTGGATGCTTTTTCAGAAGAAATACCTCATAATGTAAGCAATGGGTTCAGTTGCGTATCTGAAAAACGAATAATTACACTAG
This sequence comes from Macaca mulatta, assembly GCF_049350105.2. Classification (NCBI taxonomy): domain Eukaryota; kingdom Metazoa; phylum Chordata; class Mammalia; order Primates; family Cercopithecidae; genus Macaca; species Macaca mulatta. The sequence goes on from NC_133423.1 coordinate 70,872,724, forward strand.
AGTTTGTCCCAAATGTCTGGAAACATGAGAAAAACAGTTTATTATACTTTTTTTTAGATTAGCAATTGGACTTCTTTAAACTTAAGAATACTTCACCTGGAAAGATGGTTGAAGGAAAATACTTTGCACCTGTTATTTGAAAGTTTAGCTAATAGTCTATTTAAAATATGTAGTGGGCCGGGCGCGGTGGCTCAAGCCTGTAATCCCAGCACTTTGGGAGGCCGAGACAGGCGGATCACAAGGTCAGGAGATCCAGACCATCCTGGCTAACACGGTGAAACCCCGTCTCTACTAAAAAATACAAAAAACTAGCCGGGCGAGGTGGCGGGCGCCTGTAGTCCCAGCTACTGGGAAGGCTGAGGCAGGAGAATGGCGTGAACCCGGGAGGTGGAGCTTGCAGTGAGCTAAGATCCGGCCACTGCACTCCAGCCTGGGCAACAGAGCGAGACTCCGTCTCAAAAAAAAAAAAAAAAAAAAATAAAATATGTAAGTTTATCTTCTGGTTCTTCAGATACTCTGTTTATCTGAATGGACAATCTTAGATACCTAAATAAGCTTTTATATTACTGCTGCCTAACAGAATAGACAATAGTATTTACAGTGACATGTAAATATGCCCAACCTGTCTTGTATTTGAAACATTGATTCTTGCACAATAGTAAATTCTTGTTGAGTTAATGTGGGATCAGTGATTAACCACAGTGGACCCACAAACAGTGTAGTAGTTATGGGTGCCGGCTTCTCATGCAGCCAAAAATCCAACTCTAACTTTTTTTTTTTTTTTAAAGTGACAGGGTCTCACTGTGTTGCCCAGGCTGGTCTTGAACTGGTCGCAAGGGATTCTCCTGCTTCAGACTCCCAAAGTGCTGGGATTATAGGCATGAGCTACCCTGCCCAGCCCAAGTACAACTTTCGATTCCCCCAGAACTTAACTACTGATAGCCTACTGTTGACTGGTAACCTTATTGATAACATAAATAATTGATTAAACCCATACTTAAACTAGTATCTACGTATACTCTCTGCATTCATGACATACCTAACATTTTCTCGATTTTTTTTTTTTTTTGATGTTTCTAGGCTACATGGTTCATCTGCTAGTGTTCTGTTTTGTTTTGTTTTGTTTTTGAGACAGAGTCTCGCTCTGTCGCCCGGGCTGGAGTGCAGTGGCGCCATCTAGGCTCACTGCAAGCTCCACCTCCCGGGTTCACGCCACTCTCCTGCCTCAGCCTCCCGAGTAGCTGGGACTACAGGCGCCTGCCACCATGCCCAGCTAACTTTTTTGTATTTTTAATAGAGACGGGGTTTCACCATCTCTACTCGAGGCCAGGATGGTCTTGATCTCCTGACCTCTTGATCCGCCCGCCTCGGCCTCCCGAAGTGCTGGGATTACAGGCATGAGCCACCGCGTCCGGCTGCTAGTTTTTTCATATTGTCGCAATTCTCCAAAAAATTTTCCAATATATTTATTGAAAAAAACCCTACATATAAGTGGACCCACTCAGTTCAAACTTTTGTTGTTCAAGGGTCAACTTAAATGAAAATTAAATTAAGGAATTTTTGAAATTCCAGCTGTTCACATTTGGAAATGCACACTGAGAACTTTTGCTACACTACCATATGTGGCAACCAGACTTTTCTTAGAAGAAACCCTCAGTAGATGCTAATTTCCTCATTTTAGTTTATCTGAACAAAATCTTAGTAACCCATAATAGGTTAAAAATTAAAATCTAGGGAATTGTGAATCACTTGTCTTTAGGAATTAGGAGTTGTAGGATGCTGTCTCAGGATTAGGAGGACTGGAGTCTTCATCACTGAGTAAGGGATTTGCTGCATGGTATTCTGCATGCCAGAGGTATGAATGTTTAACCCTCTTAAGGATTATTTGCATTTTAAACTTAATAACATAAATGAGTGTTATTGGACTCTATTATTTTATTATTATTTTTTTATGAGAATTCCACTCTTGTCACCCAGGCCGAAGTGCAGTGGTACAATCATAGCTCACTGTAACCTCAAACTCCTGAGACCAAAGTGACCCTCCTGCCCCAGCCTCCTGAGAAGCTGGGACTACTGGCAAGTGCCACCACATCTGGCTAATAAAACAATTTTGTAAAGATGTGTTTTGCTGTGTTGCCCATGCTGGCCTTGAACTCCTCTAGCCTCAGCCTCTTAAAGTGCTGGGATTGTAGGCATCAGCCACTGTTCTCTGGCTTTTGTTTGCAGTATCTTTTAACTGGGGAAGGAACTAATGTTTGAGTACCTACAGAGGTCTTACTTTTGATTGCCTGCCAACAGTTTGAGCTTATCATGTTTGACTTTGGTCACTTAGGAGGTAAACTGTAAGAAGCATGGTTTGATGCCATAGTAACATTTTGGATTCACATGTGACTCTGCTCCTTGATTTTCTAGATGTCTAATATCTGACATGGGAAAGTGGTTTAACTTTTGAGTTTTATTTCTTCCATGTGTAAAGTAAGGAACCTCCAAGAAATGTGGGATTGAAGTGAAATGTTTGTAAAGTGCTTTGAATAATGCCTGGCCTGTAAGTGGTTGATAGGAAGTAAATATGAGTTCCTTTTCTCTATACTCACTTTCGTTTTACTGATGAGAGTACTAATTAAGGGTTGGGAAGAAAAGTGGCTTGCCTGGCTAAGATTCCAGTGAAGTTCTCTTCCATTCACAAATTAGATACTTCTAATATGAAGTCTTAATGTTTCTAATAATCTATTGTAGGAGCTCTCACCCCATCCCTCTTGTTCTCTAGACTGTTGGGTTTGGCATCACCCTCCAGTTCTTCCTTCATTTTGCAAAGTGTTTCTTGGGGTTAAAAAACAGTTATTGATCAGTACAGGCCTTCAAAAGAACTCTTTTTTTTTTTATTATTATTTTTGAGATGGAGTTTCTCTCTGTCACCCAGGCTGGAGTACAATGGCGTGATCTCAGCTCACTGCAGCCTCCGCCTTCCAGGTTCAAGGGTTTCTCCTGTCTCAGCCTCCGAAGTAGCTGGGATTACAGGCGCACACTGCTGCGCCTGGCTAATTTTTTTATATTTTAGTAGAGACGGGGTTTCACCATGTTGCCCAGGCTGGTGGTGAACTCCTAAGTTCAAGCAATCCATCCGCCTTGGCCTCCCAAAGTGTTAGGATTACAGGTGTGAGCCACCATGCCCATCCAAAAGAACTCTTTAGAGGATGCCCTGCTTGGAATAAAGTCTATCTACTGAACTGAAATAGTGTGTTTTTACATGTATATAATGTTTTCATTTAAAAATAATTCTTGTTCTTTATTTGGCAGGTTGACGAGATTAGAGAGATGGTTGACAATGATTTAGGTTTTCAACAGGCTCCACTAATGTGCTATTCCAGAACTAAAACACTTCTCTTCATTTCCAATGACAAAAAAGTAGTTGGGTGCCTAATTGCGGAACATATCCAATGGGTAAGTGATTTTTAAAGAATATTCTTAAGTAATTTGGTGTTTAATGAGTTTACGACGTAATCCCAAATAACATAAATCCTGATGAATTTGTCTCCATTTTATGTAAGGAACAGTTTTAATGCAAGAATTCCCATGTGTGAGTCTTTACCATAGTGGAGTAATGGTTATACATGGGAATTCATTTCTCAAGTCAGTAAGGTAAAAATTCTGTAGAATGAGAATACCATCAGACCGGCGCAGTGGCTCACGCCGGTAATCCCAGATTATGAAGGCCAGGGTGGGCGGATCACGAGGTCAGGAGTTCGAGACCAGCCTTGCCAACATGATGAAACCTGGTCTCTACCGAAAATACAAAAATTAGCTGGGCGCGGTGGCTCACACCTGTAATCCCAGCACTCTGGGAGGCCAGGGTGGGAGGATCACAAGTTCAGGAGTTCGAGATCATCCTGGCTAATACGGTGAAACCCCATCTCTACTAAAAATACAAAAAATGAGCCGGGCATGGTGGCACGTGCCTATAGTCCCAGCTACTTGGGAGGCTGAGGCAGGAGAATTGCTTGAACCCAGGAGGCAGAGGTTGCAGTGAGCCAAGATTGTGCCACTGCACTCCAGCCTGGGTGACACATCGAGACCTGGTCTCAAAAAGAAAAAGAAAAAAATAGCCGGGCGTGTGCGCCTGTAATCCCAGCTACTCAGGAGGCTGAGGCAGGAGAATCGCTTGAACCCGGGAGGTGGAGGTTGCAGTGAGCCAAGGTCTCACCATTGCACTCCAGCCTGGGTGACAGAGTGAGACTCCATCCCTCTCCCCCCCCCGCCCCCCCAAAAAATCAGAATACTATCCAAGTTTATTTTGGAAGTTTCCATGTTAGATACCAATGTAATGTCTTTCTCAATTAGTCCCTCTAGCACTGCAGTAAGTCAAGACTAGGCAAACTAGAGTGGGCAAAGTCCAACTTGTTTTTGTAAATAAAATTTTATTGTTGCCCACCCACACCCATTTGGCTCACATATTTATGGCTACTTTTGTACCACAAAGGCAGAGCTGAATAGTTGCAGCAGAGACCAGGTGGGCTGTGGTGCCTAAAATATTTACTATCTGTGCCTTTATAAAAGGCCCACACCGCCGGGCATGGTGGCTCACACCTGTAATCCCAGCAATTTGGGAGGCTGAGGTGGGCAGATCAGAAGGTCAGGAGTTTGAGACCAGCCTGGCCAACATGGTGAAACCCTGTCTCTACTAAAAATACAAAAATTAGCCAGATGTGGTGGTGTGTGCCTGTAATCCCAGTTACTCGTGAGGCTGAGGCAGGAGAATTGCTTGAACCTGGGAGGCAGAGGCTGCAGTGAGCTGAAGTTCGTGCACTGAACCCAGCCTGGACAACAGAGCAATACTCCATCTCAAAAAACAAACAAACAAAAAAGGCCCACGCCTGGAACAGATCACCACTTCCTTTGTTGAACTCTAAATGAGTAGTTATCTTGTGTTTAGTAGCCTATTTGTACAAAAAACAAACAGTGGAATCATGTATATTTATATTATGAGTGTTAGTAGAAACTGCTGAGACCATCCTAAGAGAACAGAAGCTTCTGGACTCCCTAATCTCACTTTGAGGCAGACCTGAATTCTGTCTTTTTCCTGCTAAGTTCTTGCTCATGAACTCAGTGTGCATTGTGTGTGACTACTGTTCAGATAGTGTCTTTTAGCATATTAACTAGTTTATGCCAAAGGTTACAACAATTTTTTGAGTTCTTGCATGGGTGAAAAATAAGACCTTGGCGATGACCTTGAGCAGTAGGATATAAATAACTCCCACATGCTTAGTGTTCCGTTATTGGAACACTAAGCATAAGTGGGTTAATAGCTGCTTGCACAGATGTATGCTTGGTCATAAAATTTTCTAAAAAAGTGAAAAGTCAAAGCAAGTTTGCAGGAGTTTATATATGTTAAGCTACGTGTTTTAAAAATTCAGCTGGGTGTGGTGGCACCTGTAGTCCCAGTTACTTGGGAGGCTTAGATAGGAGGACTGCTTGAGTCCAGGAGTTTGAGGCTGTAGGGTGCTATGTTTGTGTCTGTGAATAGCCACTGCACTCCAGCATGGGCAACATAGCCAGACTCTGTCTCTTTAGAAAAAATAATAAATGAGTAAATAAATATTCAGCCTGAAATTATTGTATAGTGCTTATGAACCTTGCTATAATAACAAAATTAATTTAAGTAAGTAACTGATAGGGTAGTTTGTGGAAATTAATTTGATATAAATTGACTAACTCATAGAAGTTTGTCATACTGCAATTGAGTTAATTTTACATAGTTCAGACTATTGTGTTTTTAAGTTTCTATTCCACCTAGATCCATAAATGACTTATAGCAGTGTTTAGACTAGAAGGATAACTATGTAATGTTTGTTAGGGTTGTTTTTTCTGACTCTTAACTGTGTTGTTTGTTTGCTTTTAAGTTTTATATCTTGTGCCATCAGAAGGCCAGTCATGGCTGGGCACGGTGGCTCACACCTGTAATCCAGGAGTTTAAGAGCAGCCTGGCCAACATGGTGAAACCCCATCTCTACTAAAAATACAAAACTTAGCCAGGCATGGTTACTCGGGAGGCTGAGGCACGAGACTCTCTTGAACCCAGGAGGCAGAGGTTGCAGTGAGCTGAGATTGCACCACTGTACTGGGTGACAGAAGAAACTCTGTCTCAGGAAAAAAAAAAAAAAAGAAAAGAAAAACAGTTGTGTTATATTTTGGCAGCTAGACTGGCAGAGATATTTTAAATTTTCTTTTCTTTTCCGATAAAGATAGCCACCATAAAAGCGATGTATGCTCTTTAAGGTACTTTTTTGAAAAAAGAGATTGCAGTGTGATGAAATGGCTTTTTAAATTATTGATTTGTCTGCTATCCCTAGTCTCAGTTCTTGTACAACTGTGAAATCTAGAACTGTGACAGCAATCACAGAAACAGTTATTACTGCTGTGTTCTTAACATGTACTTTTGCTGGTTCTTGGAGTGTGAGAGGTGGAGAGAACTAATGTTCAGTTCCTATTGGGGGGCTCCTCATGATGGCAAAGGACTTTGTATGTATTTGGGTTTAATCTCTCAAAATGAGAGTTGATGGACATCTCCAGTGAGGAACCCGAAGGTTAGAGAAATTGTAACTTACTTTCATGGTCATACAACTAGTAAGTGAACTGGAACAGAATGCAGATCGAGGTTGTCTGTTTCCTAAAAATGAGAGTGAAAACATAAGTAACCCCATAGTTTTTTAAGCCAGTCAAATGTCATAACCTCCTCAACCAGATCAGTATTAGTTGCTAATTAATAGTCTCACTTAAAAATTTTCCCCATTTTTGACACTTGTAGGGCTACAGAGTTATAGAAGAGAAACTTCCAGTTATCAGGTCAGAAGAAGAAAAAGTCAGATTTGAAAGGCAAAAAGCCTGGTGCTGCTCAACATTACCAGAGCCTGCAATCTGTGGGATCAGTCGAATATGGGTATTCAGCATGATGCGTCGGAAGAAAATTGCTTCTCGCATGATTGAATGCCTAAGGTAACTTGAATGTAATCCTTCAAGTCATTTTTAGTAGTTTAGGACTTAGGCAGAGCTTTAGTATAAAGATTGGCATTTAATTAACGTGTGTAAAACTTTTATTTGTGTTAATTATAAATTTTGCATGAGGTTATCAGTGTATTGGATCTGTAAGTACTTTTTATGTGAATTTAACATGAGGAGGAAGAAAGCACTGTAGGCTAAACACTATTAAGCTGTTTCGTCTTACTTATTTGTAACTATGATATTAGGCCAAAATAACCTGCCTATTTCAAGTTGTGCTTCATTTTGAAGAATTTTAAATATAACCAAAGAAATGTGGAAAGTTCCTTGGGAGTTCAGCTTTTAGAGAAATTTATCTTAATTCAAGAATATTTGTAAACTATCGAAATCTCTAGTTTTTCTTTTATCACTTGACTGAAGATATAAAAGGGAGACTCAGAAAAATTGTTTAGTTTTTTGTCCTATAAAGTACCTCTGATAAAGGTTAATAAAGGAGGTTATAATTAATTATTCAAAAGAGGTTTTTAGGTCAGCTAGTTGGTTTTTTTTTTTTTTTTTTTTTTTTTTGAGATGGAGTCTCATTCTGTTGTCTCAGGCTGGAGTGCAGTGGCGTGACCTCTACTCACTGCAACCTCCGCCTCTTGGGTTCAAGTGATTCTCCTGCCTCAGCCTCCCAAGTAGTTGGGATTACAGGTGTCCACTACCTCTCGAACTCCTGGTCTCAAGTGATCCACCCACCTCGGCCTCCCAAAGTGCTGGGATTACAGGTGTGAGCCACTGCACCCGGCCAATTTTTCTATTTTTTGCACAGATGGGGTTTTGCCATGTTCCCCAGGCTGGTCTCAAACTCCTGGGCTCAAGCAATTCACCTGCCCTGGCCTCCCAAAGTGCTGGGATTATAGGTGTGAGCCATCGCGTCTGGCCCTAGGTCTTACAGCAATGTTTAATAGTTTTCAGTGTACAAGTCTTAACGCTTCTTTTGTTACATTTATTCCCAAGTTTTTTTTTTCTTCTTTTTTGGAGACGGCATCTCACTTTGTCACCCAGGCTGGAGTGCAGTGGTGCAAACACAGCTCACTTCATCCTTAATGTCCTGGGCTCAGGAAATCCTCCTGCCTCAGCCTCCTGAGTAGCTGAGACCGTAGCCATGTGCCTGGCAAAAATTTCATTTGTTTTGGTGCAGTCGGAGTCTTGCTATGTCGCCTGGGCTGGCCTTGAACTCTTGGGCTTAAGCAATCCTCTCGCCTTGGCCTTCCAAAATGCTGGGATTACAGGTGTGAGCCACTGTGCCTGGCAAGTATTTAATTTTTTTTGATGTTACTATAAATTGAATTTTTCCCCCTAAATTTCAGTTTTAGGTTGTTCATTACAAGTGTATAGAAATACAGTTTACTTTTGAATATCAATCTTGAATATGCAGCCTTGCCAGACTCGTTTATTAGATTTTATGTTTGTTTTTGTGAATTTTTTAGGATTTTCTATAAACAAGGCCTTTTCATCTGCAAAAGAGATAGTTTTATTTCTTTCTTTCCAATCTGGATGGTTTTTATTTCTTTTCCTCATGACTAGAACCTCCAATACAATATTGAATAGAAGAGGTGAGAGCAGTCTTCTTTTATTCCTGATCTTTGAGGAACAGTTTTCAGTCATTCACCATTAACTCTGATATTCCTTGATGCCCTTGATCAGGTTGAGGAAATTATTTCTACTCTTAAATATTTTTATTATGAAAAGATGTTGGGTAAATGTTTTTACATTGTTGCTTTTATTAAAATTTAACCTCAGGTTATTGATAATATTATAAATGAATAATTATTTTCAACAATTTTGAGCACATACAACAGGACCTAAAAAGTTTTTTTAGTCAAATTGTATTTGACAGGTTATTCCAGTTTTAATGATTAGAAAGAATTTTTTTTTTAACATTTTGCACTTAACCCCTCCCCCCCCTTTTTTTTTAATAGGAGTAACTTTATATATGGCTCATACTTGAGCAAAGAAGAAATTGCTTTCTCAGATCCCACTCCTGATGGAAAGCTGTTTGCAACACAGTACTGTGGCACTGGTCAGTTTCTGGTATATAATTTTATTAATGGACAGAATAGCACGTAAAACAAATTCTTGCCTACACCACTAGAAGACATCTATTGAAGAGAATGGATTGATTGCTGACTTTAACCAGGAACTAGGGCCATTTTTATTACGATGAACTCAGGACTGGCAACAACCATATGGTTGTTCCATTTTCATAAAATTGGAAACAATGCAGTAATAGCTTATTGTTTTGTTTTTTAAAGAAGATATTTTATTATCTTTTACAGAAATTTATGATTGATGTATTTTATCTATAGTTATTTAGACATGTTTACATGCAGCAGATAATTGTTCATAGTGGACTGAAAACTAATGCAAGGACTATGGTCTCAGTGATAAGTATATTTTGAAGTTCTTAATATGGAAATATACCAGTGTAGCTTGGTACTGTATTTTTTTATATTGATCTGCTGATACCAGTGATAGGTTTAAGGATTGTATTTTCACAGAGTGGAAACCCATTTTTTTACTTATTGTTCAAGGAGGGTGCAATATTAAATGTTTTGGAATTTGAAGCTAATTTTTAAAAGGCCTGAACTATACTTTGAAGAAACCCTGATAGAAAAGGAAAGCTCCAGCTAAACAGGAAGAATTAGAATATTGAGCTTTTTTCCCCGATTTTTCTTTCCTATCTTTGATGGAAGGAGGAAGTAGAAAGTGGTAAAGAATTGAGGCTTTCCTTCTTGAAGAGGTATAAATGACAAGCATTAGGAAAGGTACCCTCCTAGATTCATTATTCTTTCATTCTGGTTTCACTTTTAAAAATAAATGGCAACTTGGCACCCCTAGGCTGTTAACAAATCTCAAAGAGGTTTATAAAAACCTATAGAATACTTGGAAGCAAAGTATGGATGACTCGGTATCTGCTTTGTTATTCCTCAGAAATACTGCACTGAGTATATGCCCTCATTACTGGACTTCATTTTGATACTTGTCTATCCTTCATAGTGCCCTCTACTTTTAAAGGGTTTATATGTTGAAAAACTGCTGTGGCCTTTTATGACCTGTATATAATGTAGAATAAAAATAATAAAATACTTGATAGCTTTTTCTAAGTGACCAATGTACTAACTGAGATAATGGTGTGTTGTCATTTGTGCTTTTTCAGGGTGTTTTTTTGGTTTGATATCTTGAAATATGATTAAAACATTGGCTTCCTAAAGGTAGTTTCCACCAGTTTGCCAAAGGATCATTATGTCAGCAGCAAATCAGCTGAACTTTATCTCCAAAGGCAAAGTCCTTTCTGATTATTTAAGTAACATGGTACTTTTATGATGTTTCACATAAATGAAGGGCCCACAGCCCAAGAATGAATTACCACTATGGTTCAACTTAGGTTATTTTTATGAGCTGAAATGATCATATCTCAGTTGGAAACTGGCTAAAATTTAGGGCCTTAAATTAACAGGTATACATTTTATTTTCCCTATAAATTTGTGCCTTTAAAAGCACTTTGGGAGGCTGAGGCAGGCGGATCACGAGGTCAGGAGTTCGAGACCGGCCTGACCAACGTGGTGAAACCCCGTCTCTACTAAAAATACAAAAATTAGCTGGTTTTGGTGGTGTGCACCTGTAATCCCAGCTACTTGGGAGGCTAAGGCAGGAGAATAGCTGGAACCTGGGAGGTGGAGATTGCAGTGAGCCGAGATCACGCCATTGTACTCCAGCCTGAGCAAAAAGAGCAAAAAACTCTACCTCAAAAAAAAAAATAAAAAAAAATAAAAAAAAAAATTCTAGAGTGGTAGAAGACTCTATACTCTTTGTATGGGTAGAATGATAGGGCAGGGTAAACATCTCCCTCTGATTCATCATGCTGGTCTAGCTTCTTTTCTTTCTTTCTTTTTTTTTTTTTTTTTTTTTTTGAGACAGAGACTCACTCTGTCCACCCAGGCTGGAGTGTAATGGCATGACCTCGGCTCACTGCAACCACCGCCTCCTGAGCTCAAGTGATTCTCCTGCCTCAGCCTCCAGAGTAGCTGGGATTACAGGCGCCTGCCACCATGCCCAGCTTATTTGTTTTTATATTTTTTAGTAGAAACAGGGTTTTACCACATTGGCCAGGCTGGTCTCGAACTCCTGACCCCATGTGATCTACCTGCCTTGGCCTCTCAAAGTGCTGAGTTTATAGGTGTGAGCCACTGCACCTGGCCCTAGCTTTTGATACTATCATTTCCCGTTGGGCCTGAGACTCTTTTGGTCAATCCTGGTCTCAGTGTTTGCCTGACAGGTACCATGTTTTTTTTAAAAAACAATGAAATTTTGGGATATAGTGTAGACTCTCTAGTAACTGTTAACCTCATAATACAGGTCCAGTTTCCATAAACAATAGTATACTACTTTGACTCCTTTTGACTTGGTTTCAAGGCAACCTAGAGGTGGAAGAGGGTATATTGGGTGGTTGGTTTAAATGTTACTATTACTGAGAAACCAGTTTATTTTCATGTTTATACTGAAGATGTAGCCTCCCAAATTTTACAATTTACATGTTTCTCTAAGAATAGTATTATTAGTTAATACCTAACATTTGAGTGTTTGCTGTGTGTCAGACCCTGTGTGTTTAGTGCTGCATTATTTTATGTAATCATTATGACAATCCTATGAGGTGTAGGGTTTATAATTGAGGAATCTGGAACTTAGAAGATAACTAAGAGCAGATTGTGTGAAAAGCGTTGAAACACTGAACAAAAGCTGTGATGTGGAGATGAAGACGAGACAGGTACACATTGAGAAGATAAAATTGAAGAACTGACACAGTTGAATTGATAGGAATTTATAAACAACCACAAAAAGATCATGGCAGAGAGGTTAAGGTAAGTGGGAATTGTGGTTTGGGTAACTGACTTAGATTGGCAGATGGGAATATAGGGGAATTAGGTTGGGAGGATTGAATGGGGATGCCCTCAGTTTTGGTCAGGATTTTAAGGTGGTTGTATCTCCAAGTGGAGATACCTATTTAGTATACAATTGGATATGTGGATCTAGAGTTTGAGAAAGGTTCTAACTGATAAACAGATTTACGAGTTTACTTATTTATTTGAAGGTTTAGAAGGTCACCCTGGGGTCTGTAAAATGAGAAGGTAGAAGAGAGTTGTGAGGTACACCATCATTTAAGAGTCTCGAAGACTGCCTAAGAAGGCATGAGCAGCAAGGTAGGAGAGCCAGAAGAGTGGTAGAAACCAAGGGAAAAATTTCAAGAATCGAAAGAATGGTCAATCCTGACATACCACAATTGAAGACTGAAGAGAGCCCAAGTGATGTTAGGAAAAGAGCAGTCTCAGTGGAGTGGTGGAGGCAGCAGGGACACAGTGAGTATACACTAATGGCCACAGACTGCAGAAGAGGGTGAGTCTATAATTGCTGACTATATAAGGTGCTTATAAATTTTTTGTTAGCAGCCTTCATATCGTTGTTGGTCGTTTGTAAAAGTGTCTAGCATAGAGACATTGTAAGAGCCACAAATATAGTCAGGAACTACAAGATTTTATGGGTTGATGCCTTAATCTGCATGGACACACAGATAAAAAGCAGTATTTTACTACTTCATAATATGCAAGAGTGAACTTGGTGTATCTACTGAAAACCTGACTGTTGTAAGGACAGTCAGTGAGTACAACAAACCTGCAGTGATATTTCAATTGTTCCTGTTTACTTTGCATGGCTGCCCAGCTATCGAGTCTTATCCTTCTGGATGGGAACACAGCTGTATTCCTGCCCATCCACATTGCAGCTAGGGTTGAGATTGCTGAGTTGATTTCTGGGGTAGTGACTCTAGACATACATTTTCTTTCTCATGGCTCCTGAGCCTTTTGTCAGAAAAGGGGATGAGTTCTGTCTTTTAGCAACCCCCTACCCCCACCACCCTTCTGGTAAAAATAAAATACACTAGACTGGTAAAAATAAAATATTTGGAATGAAGTGGTCGGAAAACAGCTTACTGGTGTTGCCTTTTTTTTTTTTTAACGTAATACTATCTGTTGTCATAGTCACTGAAGTAGATGCTTTAACTCAACACTTGATAGTTGAGAGCACAGTGAATTTATTATGTGAATGACTTTTTCTTCGGCCTTAGAGGCAATTCCTGAAGTCATCTTTAGCAGTGTTTTTATTGTTGTTGTTTTGTTTTCAGTGAAGCCAAGGTTTCAGTGTTAGAGCAGTATTCTCCTGGACTCAGAGGAAGCTTTAAGGACCAGTTTCCAGTTTCTGTGTCTAAAGAGAAGCTTGAGAAATGTTCGTTCTCTGGATGTTGTTTCAGTCCTAAGTATTTTAATGTGATGTTGCAGCAGCTTTGGAATGTATAGTGGAACACCAGTAGTCTTTACTTTCCTCTGAAAGTCTGTCATTACACTTACAAATATTTATTGCCCTTCCTAAGGGCCCTTTGGCCTAGAAGATTGTTTTCTTTTTTTTTCTTTTTGAGACGGAGTCTCGCTCTGTCACCCAGGCTGGAGTGCAGTGGCCGGATCTCAGCTCACTGCAAGCTTCGCCTATCGGGTTCACGCCATTCTCCTGCCTCAGCCTCCCGAGTAGCTGGGACTACAGGTGCCCGCTACCTCGCCCGGCTAGTTTTTTTTGTATTTTTTAGTAGAGACGGGGTTTCACCATGTTAGCCAGGATGGTCTCGATCTCCTGACCTCGTGATCCGCCCGTCTCAGCTTCCCAAAGTGCTGGGATTACAGGCTTGAGCCACCGCGCCCGGCCTAGAAGATTGTTTTCATGGATTCTATGTCAAATTCTTTTAATTTACTACACTTGATTAATAGATTGAAAGCCATTTTTCTGGGACAACAAAGTTATTTCTTCTCAAAATTTAGTAAAAATTTTAAGAAGATAAAATTCATGCTACAATAACACCATCTTCATTAAACTACATAGTTCTAGCAACTTTGAGAAGTTCTCAAAAAGTTTGAGAAGTTTTAACTGGAGATTAACAATAACACCTTGTATTAGTTCTAGCAACCCAAAGTTCTGTTTCCAAAAGGACATCAAAGTGAGTGTAGTTGCAATCTCTCAAATAAAAGATTGGGATCTACTATGTATATTTTCAACACCTCTTTAATCTTAGTTGTCCAACCTATAATGTGACTTCCAGCCTTTTTAGGACATTGCCAGAGTCAGGGAGCTTGTTTTCTTAACATGCCAGAAAGTTATAAGGAAAAAATAACTTTTTGGAGGGGGTGGGAGATAACTTTAATACATTTACCAAATTAAAGGACAAAAACATAACAGTAGACACAAGACAATTTTGAATCATTAACAAAACGTGAGGTAGACTAGTGAAATTCACCAAATTTTGGTTAAGAACATTTTACAGTAATAAAGTAACACAGGTGCCCCATTTCTAAAAATCACAAAAAGCAACTGCATAAATTACAGCCAAAAACAATTGACTACAACAATTCTCTTCTAGTTTTCAGTTTACATTCAGTATTAGCCTGTGTGAACTGTCATACATGCTGAGGTTCAGCAGGTCTACAGGTGAGTTACTGTGTGGGCCTAGCGAATCCATTCATCCCACACCAGTGTCCTAAGGGATTGCAAAGCTTAAAGCCGAACACACTAGTATATATATATACAAATCATGGTGTCCTGTGCTTGTGCAATTTTATCCTTAAAGAAGGACCTGACATACTCAAGAATTATACTGATAAGATGATTTTTAAAAGATCCAAACCTTAGTAAGATAGGCTTTGAAAAGAATAAGCAGGTCAATTTCTCTTTTATAGGGGTGATGGTCTTTTGGCTTTATTCTGGCAAGTCTCTTCCACAGAGTTAAATAGTATTTAAGAGCTCATAATAATAATTTGAATTTTCAGAGTGCAGCCCTAACTAATGGAGTACCTGCATCTGATGTAACTACTTAAAAAAAAAATTTCTTTAAGCTATGAAGTCATAAAGCCAGAAGAAACCCTGAGAGGCCATCCACCCCAGGTACAATTGTTTTATAATTCTTTCAAGTATTTTATTTGCCCTATGTAAATGTCATTGGAATATTGCACAGACAGTGGGTTTCTTGATATTATTTGCATTAGGCCCTTTCAACAAAACAGGAACAAGTGAAATACATTCATATTTAAACCAAACTGCTTCAAAACATACCTCTTTACCAAAAATTCTGCTGTACTAAAATTAAGGAGTTTTTTTTTATATTATGTATGAGGCAGGTCCTCTTTGAAAGCCAATTAAAAATGGGGTTAAAAGGAATTGTTCACTTCAAAATACAGTTAAAGCATTATAAGTAGCTATATTAAAACCAAGAGATCTGCAAACCATTTTTAGTCTAATACATTCCATTTTTTCACTAGCTTTGTAAACTCCTCGTCATAATAAAGCTGGTCAATTAACACTATTTGTTCTAAGTAAATGCAGGCTTAGTAGGCCCCTCAGTAGTTTCAGGACACAAACAAGATGGATTCAAGTAAAAATGGCCATGTTAAGTGGGGATAAAGTAGTAAATATGGGCTAATGAGAAAACTCGAGACATTGTTCAATGATGAGAACTGGAGTAATTTAAGAGTAAACTTCTGAGACTTAGTTTGTCTGGAACATTTTCTAAAAATAATGTCTTTGATTAAAATATTTGAGAAATCTGTAGAAACATATGCCTCCCATTGCCGATACTGGACAAACACCCCCTGCTGATTTTAATGAATCATAAAGACTCTTAATGGAGTCTTCCTTACTCCTCACAAGAGTCACTGCTAAGATGAAGTAGAAAACACTTCTCTTTTTATGGCTCAGTTTCCCAATTCAGCAATTTCTGTGGCGTTGTCAGTGTAAGGTGGTAATATTCAGTGCATCTTTTAAATAAAGGAAGCTTTGCTTGAGTCCCTGAAAGGAAACAAATTAGTTTCACTCTGCAACAGAACCTCAGCCTGACATTTAGGTTTGCTGGTGCCAACTGCTTAATTCCAACCAAACGGCGGGTGCAGGTTACCTGCTGAAAGCTTCTTAACTCAATGGACTTAATCAAGTTCTTGCAAAAGATTAATTGCTGTTCCACAGTCTCATAGATAAGATATTCTTGAAGACTGGAAACACATTTAAAGAATGGGAAAAAGCAAAGGAATTAGGCTAGAAGATGAATAAATGCACACAATGCCTGCTCTGCATTTACTGATGTTTGTTCAGTTTAAATAGTAAACTTTTAACTCCTGTGGAAATTTTGCCAAAAGTTTCAATACATAGAAGATTATAAATCTTAAACTAACACTGCACAGAGAAAGACAAAGCTACTTCTTTTTTTAAATACAAATATCGTCTACATTCTATCATTTCAAACCCCTGAGTAATACTGTACCAAAGTACAGATCTGAAGAGAAACTGAGGGTTCAGGCCTCAAACGTTAATCTTCAATTAATTCCACACCAATGGCATGAGTCTCATGTAACACATTCAGGCTAGTTAATGCTGACAGTTTCCCCCTAACATAGTGTAATAGAAAAAAATAATGCAAACTCCATATTCACTCTCCAAAGTATATCCTCCTCAGGATCCCATGGGCAGACCGTATCTTAAGTAATTGCATAACTACCTAGGGTAGAGTTTACCTGAATTTCAGGGTCCTGTAATTGGAAGTGAAGGAAAGTGATGTCCCCAAAGACTTGGATCAGATTTGGGGAGTTCTTTGGAGAATTTAGACAAATATGTTGCACTTTGCTCCACAGTGATTGTACTTTAAAGGAAAAAAAAAATCCCAAATTATTTCTGTCCCACCCCACCTAGGCATCTTTTTGCTGTTTTTGGTCTCTTCAAAAGCTCATACATGACGTCCAGTAAGAAAGTAGAGAGGCTTGTCTTCACTGCTGTTAGCGGTTTGAAACTCGTCCCGGAGGCGGAACTGCCACTCATCTTCTAGCTCTAAGCGGACAATCGTTTGGCGCAAGGAACTTCTGTCTTGGCAGATGACACACAGGGTAGCACCTTCAGGAAAAAAGACAGAAATACGTCCTAGGCTCAGGGATTGAGTATGTAAAGAACTTTACCATCTCTGATTATATTTTCTTTTTTTTTTTTTTTTTTTTTTTGAGACGCAGTCTCGCTCTGTCACCCAGGCTGGAGTGCAGTGGCCGGATCTCAGCTCACTGCAAGCTCCGCCTCCCGGGTTCACGCCATTCTCCTGCCTCAGCCTCCCGAGTAGCTGGGACTACAGGCGCCTGCCACCTCGCCCGGCTAAGTTTTTGTATTTTTAGTAGAGACGGGGTTTCACTGTGTTAGCCAGGATGGTCTCGATCTCCTGACCTCGTGATCCGCCCGTCTTGGCCTCCCAAAGTGCTGGGATTACAGGCTTGAGCCACCTCGCCCGGCCTCTGATTATATTTTCTAAGCTAACACATCTGAGAACCAACAGATGGGTACATAATCTATCAGAATTGTTTAATTTTATTAAGTAGTTTTGCAAATTCAGTTTTTGTGTGTGTATGTGTGTGAGTCAGACCGAGTCTTGCTCTGTCACCAGGCTAGAGTGCAATGGCGCGATCTCGGTTCGCTGCAACCTCTGCCTCGTGGGTTCAAGCAATTCCCCTGCCTTAGTCTCCCAAGTAGGTGGGACTACAGGCGTGTGCCACCAGGCCCAGCTAATTTTTGTTTGTATTTTAGTAAAGACAGGGTTTCATCAGGTTGGCCAGGATGGTCTCGATCTTCTGACCTCGTGATCCACCCGCCTCAGCCTTCCAAAGGGCTGGAATTACAGGTGTGAGCCATTGCGCCCAGCCCAAATTCAGTAATTTTTTTTTTTTTTTTTTTGAGACGGAGTCTCGCTCTGCTACCCAGGCTGGAGTGCAGTGGCCGGATCTCAGCTCACTGCAAGCTCCGCCTCCCGGGTTCACGCCATTCTCCTGCCTCAGCCTCCCGAGTAGCTGGGACTACAGGCGCCCGCCACCGCTCCCGGCTAGTTTTTTGTAGTTTTTAGTAGAGACGGGGTTTCACAGTGTCAGCCAGGATGGTCTCGATCTCCTGACCTCGTGATCCGCCCGTCTCGGCCTCCCAAAGTGCTGGGATTACAGGCTTGAGCCACCGCGCCCGGCCCCAAATTCAGTAATTTTTAAAAGAGTATAAAGTAAGTAATCTTCCAACCACATTCCTTCTTCCCTGTGATAACTAATGCTGTGTTTCTCACGTTTTCCTCCTAGATTAGGGTTTCTGAACCTCAGCACTATTGGACTTGGATAATTCTTTGTTGTGGGGGCTGTTCTGTGTCTTCTTTTTTTTTTTGAGACAGAGTCGCTCTGTTGCCCAGGCTGGAGTGCAGTAGTGTGATCTTGGCTCACTGCAGCCTCTGCCTCCCGGGTTCAAGCAGTTCTCCTGTCTCAAGTCTCCTGAGTAGCTGGGACTAAAGGTGCATGCCGCCACTCCCAGGTAATTTTTTGTATTTTAGTAGAGACGGAGTTTCACCGTGTTGCCCAGGCTGTTCTCAAACTCTTGAGCTCAGGCAATCTGCCCACCTTGGCCTCCCAAAGTGCTGGGATTATAGGCGTGAGCCATCACACTTAGCCTTGTTCTGTGTCTTGTAGGATGTTTAGAATCTAAACATCAGCAGTCTTGGCTTCTGCCCACTATATGCCAGCAAGCAGCAGCCTCCAGTGTGACAATCAGAAGTGTCTCTGTCTCCTGGGAGGCAAAATCTACCACTCCCCCATCCCCAATAAGTCTCTAAATAAATGAATGAATGAATGCATAGTCCCCCCACAACCCTGCTCCCTGTTTTCATGCTGCACAGTGTTCTGAACCTCACTTTCTTTGCTGATCTCAAATGTCATTTTATCAGGATTATCTGTGATGTTTGTTTAATCTTAGTTTGTTCTTAGGCCAGTCTCTCTATTGGTTTTTTTTTTTGTTTTTTTTTTTTTTCAGATGGAGTTTCGCTGTTGTTGCCCAGGCTGGAGTGCAGTGGTGCAATCTTGGCTCATTGCAACCTCTGACTTCTGGGTTTAAGCGATTCTCCCGCCTCAGCCTCCCGAGTAGCTGGGATTACAGGCATGCGCCACCACGCCCGGCTGATTTTGTATTTTTAATAGAGATGGGGTTTCCTCCATGTTGGTCAGGCTGGTTTCAAACTCCCGACCTCAGGTGATCCGCCCATCTCAGCCTCCCAAAGTGTTGGGATTATAGGCATAAGCCACTGCACCTGGGCAGGCCAGTATCTTTATATGGTGCATACCTATTGAAACAACTATGGTTTCTTTTTTTTTTTTTTTTGAGCCAGGATGTCACCCAGGCTGGAGTACAGTGGCACAATCTTGGCTCACTGCAACCTCTGCCTCCTGGGCCAAAGGTCGTCCCTCCTGAGCCTCTTGAGTAGCTGGGACTACAGGCGTGTGCCACTGTGCCTGGCTAACTTTTGCAGAGACAGAGTTTTTCCAGGTTGCCCAGACTGCTTCTGAACTCCTGAGCTTGAGCTCAGATGATCCGCCTGCCTTGACTTCCCAAAGTGCTGTGATTACAGGTGTGAGCCACTGCACCCAGCCTATGGTTTCTGTATCAGAATCACAACTAAGGGTTTATGTCTAGGGATGCAATTATACAAAACTATTGCAGTTGCTTCCTGACTCAGGCAATATGTTCGATTCAGTAGAATGTGTATAGTTATATACATACATATAGACTCATTAACCTGATTTCTTTTTTTGTTTTTTTTTTTTTGAGATGGAGTCTCGCTCTGTCGCCCAGGCTGAAGTACAGTGGCATGATCTCGGCTCACTGCAAGCTCCGCCTCCCAGGTTCATGCCATTCTCCTGCCTCATCCTCCCGAGTAGCTGGGACTACAGGCGCCTGCCACCATGCCCGGGTAATTTTTGTATTAGAGATGGGGTTTCACCGTGTTAGCCAGGATGGTCTCAATCTCCTGACCTCATGATCCGCCTTCCTCAGCCTCCCAAAGTGCTGGGATTACAGGTGTGAGCCACTGCACCTGGCCTCAAGTGCTTTTTAAAAATATCTTTATCTTCTGTATTTTGCTCAGTGGGAACCAATAGCAATTACAAGCAAGATACTAAATTTGACTTACCTTTTAGAAATTTAAATTTCTTAAGAAGATCAGCACCTACAAAAGAGTCACAGAGGTACAAAAGGAGTCCACTGAAAAACACCCCTTCACAGTTGACATTGCTGGAGTGGGGTCTGGAGCTGATATAGCATATGGCCACCTGAAATCATCAAGCAGAAATAGCATGGGCATTTCAAGAGCAAGCAGAATATCTGCAGTTCAGCAGAATGAGTCAGTACCTTCCTTTTTATCTATTTCAGGATAAGGTAAAGGAGATGAGTTTTTTCCAATGTTAAATGGCTTGGTTAGTTAAGCTTTGCAGCCTCTTATGTAGCATGCCAAGTGTTAACCTGTTTAAAGCTTCTCTTATTTATTTCTCATAATAAAGGACTATTAGGAGACAAATTAGTAGTAAGAAACAAGCCCTTCCATTTAAGTGTCTTTATAAAATTTAAAAAACTACTTTCCACAAAAAAGCATACTTAGGAAAGATTAAATGTTTGGATTGCCTTATTGGTGAGAATAAAAAATATTTTTGATCAGCTTTCCATTTAGATATACTTAAATTTTCAATTGGATAGAAGCTTAAGACAGTGCATGGGCTGGGTGCAGTGGCTCACGCCTGTAATCCCAGCACTTTGGGAGGCCAAGGTGGATGGATCAGAGCAGCCTTGCCAACACGGCAAAATCCCGTCTATAGTAAAAATACAAAAAAAAATTAGCCACGTGTGGTGGTGTGCACCTGTAATCCCAGCTACTCGGGAGGCTGAGGCAGGAGAATTGCTTGAACCCTGGAGGTGGAGGTTGCAGTAAGCGGAGATTGCACCATTGCACTCCAGCCAGGGTGACAAGAGTGAAACTCCATCTCAAAAAAAACAGTACATGAGTTTAAATTTTTGGTTCTATCTGGCTTCTGTGAACAGATGATAACTGCAAAAATTACAGGGAAGTAAGATGGTTGGGAGTTAAAACAGTGGAGTGGCTAAATGCATGAGCCAATGTGCTTGGGTTCAAATACTGGTTCCTCCATTTAGTAGCCATGGAACAATGAGCAGTCTCCTTCATTTCACTGTACCTCAGTTTCCTCATCTATAGAGATAACAGTAGTACTTGTTTCATAGGATGCTTTCTGAATTAAATAACTTAGTATTCAGTAAATGTTAGCTGCAGTTAGTAGTAGTATTGAGATTGTGGACTCTAGGATAGGGGAATTGGAATATCTGGATCAAACATGTAACTTACATAAATACTGTAAAAGATGTTACTAGATCTCATGGGTGTGGGGTTTTTTTTTTTTTTTTTTTTTTTTGAGATGGGGTCTCTGTCACTTAGGCTGTAGTGCAGTGGCACAAATCAGATCACTGCAACCTTGAACTCGTGGGGTCAAGTGATCTTCCCACCTCAGCCTTTTGAGTAGCTGGGACTACAGGCATGCACCATCACACCTGGCTAATTATTTTTATTTTTTGTAGCAACAGGGTGTTACCATGTTGTCTAGGCTGGTCTCGAACTCCTGGCCTTAAGTGATCCTCCTGCCTCAGCCTCCCAAAGTGCTGGGTTATAGCCATGAGCTTCGATGCCTGGCCTTGACATCTGATGGTTTTTAAGGTTCCTTCTGCTTCTAAATTCTATAATTCATTACCCAAGCTACAGTGTAGATTATTGAAACATAAAAATGGGAATGTAAAATGTTTACGCTGTGAAATTTTAAAAATTAGTTTCCAAAATTGAATACAGTTGGACTTCAGTGTTAAAAGAGTATGTGTATGGACATGTGTGTGTTTTTCAATACATACAAAGAAAAAGCCCTGGAAGGAAATGTAGTACACCAAAATGTTCTTCTGGCAGGTGACTTGACTTTCTTATTTTAAAATATTTTTTACAAGGAAGATGTAGTACAGTAATAATTTCTAAAGGGACAGCTTAGTAGCAGGAGCCTGGTGGTGCAAGTGGCAGTTTTTAAAAAAAAAAAAAAAACTAAAACGTGAAAAATTTTAGAAGTCCAAGGCGTGGGAAGTGGAGAAATGCCACCTCTAAAGGCTTCAGGTGGTACACGTTTATTGGTTCAGTAATCACTGAGCTCCTCTTACATATGTCTAAAACAATGACTAAGACATTGTGTGTCTTTGAAGAACTCGCACTTTTATGAAGAAAAACCCACATAATTACAGTATAATCTGATGAATGTTAACAGAAGTGGGAGCAAGCAACTGCTGCCCGAAGCCACTAAGGTAGGCTTCTCAGAGGAGCTGACAGCTGAGTTGTATATTCTCTGGCTCATTTGTGGAGATAAAATAGGCATGGGGAGGGCCAACTGCCATTGCATGTTGTGTGAGCCTTTGCATAAGTGAGTATGCAAAAGGGTAGAAATACAAGTTTTGATCTGTATTACTATCTTATTTTAATAAAAGTTCTGGCAAAGGACCAGACTGGCATCTTGATTTATATTTCATGTCACAGGCTTTTTTGTAAACAGCTAAAATGAGAAAGAAATGGATGGATGTAGGTAAGTACAGTATCCCCCACACCCCTTTTACCTCTGGTCCAATGTTAAGGTAGCAGTCAATGGCCAGCACAGGACTCCTGAAGTTATGGATGGCTTTGGGGAAGAGTTTATATGAGGCGTGCTGAAGGAATTTCTCCAGGAGAAACTGTGCAGGGGCTGCCAGTAGCGTGTGTTCACTGTCGGGAGCGCAGATGTATTGAAGGGGCAAGATGGGTGCTAAGCTCTCTGACACCTGAAATCAGAGCCAAGATGATCATGGGAAACTTGCCTGTCACTGGATTAAACAGGTGAGGAAACACTGAATTGTATCCTAACAGTCCCCAAATAATAGCAGTAGCACAGTGAGGGGTGCTAGGTTCAAATGTATGTCAGTAAAGGGTCCTGAGAATTTTTTTCTCTTGGATTTAATGTAAGTTACACACAGCGAGGGCAGAAGAAAGCAGGCTTCTCTAAAAGTTACATTTAACAGGTACATTGTGAGATCAATCGGAAGCCTTTTACAGTGGTGCTCAGTGTGTATGGGTTAAATCCTATCTCATCCTAACTCCACCCCACAACCCCACCAAAAAAATGGCAAAGAGGTTTCTAAGCTCCACTGGTAGCCCCATGCTATGAATTATTAGATATCAGTAAATTTCTTAGAAAAGAGTATAGTTTTGATCTATATTACTGTCTTTTAAGAAAGTTCTAGCAAAGGACCAGACTGGCATCTTGATTTATATTTCTCTCATGTATTACATAAAGAATGTAAAAGTGTGGCGGGGTATGGTGGCTGAGGCAGGAGAATCGCTTGAACCCGGGAGGCAGAGGTTGCAGCAAGCTGGGATCACGCCAGTGCAGTCCAGCCTGGGCGACAGAGTGAGACTTTGTCTCAGGAAAAAAAAAAAAAAGGCAAAAATGTAAAGTTTGCCATCTTGAAACTAAAGCTTTGAAGGATGTGTTAAGGCTTAAATCCAAAGAAACTTAGATTTAAGGCCAACATTTAAAGTAATTTTGTTGGATTGTCAAAACAAATGTTTTGGCTCTAGATGAGTCTCCAGTAACAGAAATGAGATTGAAAATTTGACATTAAGAACTCCCTAATGGCCGGATGTGGTGGCTCATGCCTGTAATCCCAGCACTTTGGGAGGCCAAGGTGGGCAGATCACTTGAGGTCAGGAGTTCGAGACCAGCCTGGCCAACATGGTGTAACCCCGTCTCTACTAAAAATACAAAAATTAGCCAGGCATGGTATCACGGACCTCTAATCTCAGCTACTTGGGAGGCTGCGGTATGAGAATCGCTTGAACCCGGGAGGCAGAGGTTGCAGTGAGCTGAGATCACGCCACTGCTCTCCATCCAGCCTAGGGTACAGACTGTCTCCAAAAAAAAAAAAAAACAAAAAACAAAAACTCCCTTGTGTTATTTCACTTTTCCAATAAAACGGAAAGTGCTTAATGCCAACATTTAATAACAAAGATAGTCATTATCATTGTGCTTATTTTCAGCACTTGAATCAAGCTTGCAGTACTTACCATGATCTTTGGTTTAATGATAAAGTCCCTTTGCCCTCCAACCTGAACATGTTTCTTCATGAGACTGAAGTTATTAAAGCGGCAGATGAGCAGGCCACTACTGTTAGTTCTCAGATTAAAGTCAACATCTTCACAGAAATACCTAAATTGTAACCACAACAATAGTTTTCTTCAGCTGGCATATCTCAACCGTGATAACTATACACGGCGAAATAAACATGTGGCAAGATATTAGGAGCCTAAAATAATCAACCGTGCTTTTGTGGAGCTGGCCCTCATAATACTGACCTGGAAAAACTCTGATTTGGGCATTACAGCCTTTAAAAGGGGAAAGTGAGATGATCTTTGTCCCAGCTATGTCACAGGTTTTAGGTATCCCTATACAAAAACAGGACTATGTTCCTATTTGATACACTCTGGCAGAACAGGAATGCAGAGGTGCTCCCAGTTTTAAATTTCTGGCTACAAACAGGATGAAGCCTCTGTCCAATTTAAAACAGAAGTGAAAGCAGCAGCTATTCTATAACCGTGAGGTTGGCATAAGAAGGACTTTATGGTTCCTGCTTTCTTGTTGGGCTCTCAGGTTTTGTAGGAACCTGGACATAATTTATTTGGGAGGCAAGGCCATGGCTACCCTGCTCATCCCCATCTGCTGCCTTTTCCCTACAGTAGGATTTCCCTGAAGCCTACTAACATTCAGGAAAAGTCATTTCCTTCTGAGTTTGGAGGGTGAAGGAGGGCTTAGTCTTAGATGTTTGCGGGTGCACACACTGACTTGAGCCAATAGTTTCTGAGTTCTTGTTGAATAATGAGACGGCTAAAGTGTTTAAGCATTTGACGTTGTAACCCCTGTTAAGATCTAGGTCAGTTTGGTGTTAAAGGGGCACACTTTGGGGCTTGTGATCCCCCTTTCTCCTTGCCCACATAAAGAGACAGCTTCTCAACTGAAGACATAGGAATAAAAGCATTACAGAGGCTAGAGCTGGGCAGAAGCCATCAGTAGATGCCAGGATTACCCGTATCCATAAGGCCTGACTTACCTGTTGAAGTCATACTGCACATTCTGAGTCAAGTCTATGTTGAGGAGAATGAAATCATGCACGTGACACCTAGAGAATGGGGCCTTTAGGCTCTGAGAAGTCAGCTTGCTGCTCCATTTCTGTATGCCCAAGATTGCATAGTGGACAATTTTTGGTGTGGCTTCAATGTGCTGTAAGACAGTCTTCAAGGAAACATTCTTACTGGAAACTGCTACTTCCACAGGCTGGCTGTGAAATATAGTTTATATAAGATGTTGATAAATATTATGGAAGACAGGATCATTTGTGAACTGTCTATACACTATTATACACCAGTAATACTCTCAAGGATAAAATTAACTGATTTACTTTGTATTAGCAAATGGAGAAGAACGTCAAGCCCAGTTTTCACACTACCTGTCACTATTAAAGAAACTGCCTTTTGGGGTGGGGCTTATCACTTTTGGGCAGAGAAGAATCCAGCCCCTGTGTCAGAGTGAACAATGAATAAAGAGTTGCCAAAGAGGAGGTAGCTGGAGGTTGGAAGCATAGAGGTATCCTTCCCAGTTCTGGTAATTGTATATAATAAGGAATATTTGAAAATTTCACTGGCTTCAAATCCAAAATAGGATCAAGGACACAAAATCACAATGTTTGAGCTGGGAGGGGCTTAAAGGTCACCTGGCACAGTGTTGCAATGGGAGTGCTATTGAATTTTGGGGGTTTATTGTGTTGGACTTTTCAAAATGTTTGGCATCCTCTGGTCCTCACAGATGCCCCTGACCGGCACCCACTAGCAATGTGAGGGGGCACTACCCCAGGAAGAAAACCACTGATTTGGCCCAGGCATAATTTTACAGGTGATGGACTTGAGATACGGAGAGGTGAGATGACTTTCCCTTTTCATAGACAGTCAAGAAGCATGACTGGGTGTGGTGGCTCATGCCCGTAATCCCAACATTTTGGGAGGCTGAGGTGGGAGGATTGCTTGAGCCCAAGAGTTCAACACCAGACTGGGCAACATCTCTACAAAAAATTATAAACAAAAAACAGAGTTGGGGCTAAAAACTAGGTCTCCTGATTTGAGATGTCAGCAGTCTTTCTACATCAATCCTAGTGTCTCAACAGACTTTTTTTTTGAGACAGAGTCTTGCACTGTCACCCAGGCTGGAGTGTAGTGGCACAATCTCAGCTCACTGCAACCTCTGCCTCTTGGGTTCAAGTGATTCTTATGCCTCAGCCTCCCGAGTAGCTGGGACTAAAGGCATGCACCATCACGCTCAGCTAATTTTTGTGTTTTTAGTAGAGACGGGGTTTCGCCATGTTGGCCAGGCTGGTCTAGAACTCCTGGCCTTAAACGATCAGCCCGCCTTGGCCTCTCAAAATGCTGGGATTACAGGCATGAGCCACCGTGCCTGGCCTCAGTAGACTTTAATAGCTAACCAATGTTGTGATCCCAGAATGATCCAGGAATTTATTGGGCTACTGAGTGTCTAAATAAAAAAGTCCTAAGTCACCACAAAATGTTCTAGTGAGGGTGATCTCATGGTCGGCTGTTTTGCTCTAGAAAGCTGTCTCTCACTTACTTCCGTATGTAACTGTGGTCAAGAAATGTATTATCCTGTCTACAGCATTGTGTCATATGCCCCCAGAACAGCTTGGAAGTCTACCTTGATGGCTCCTGAACACTGTGAATGTTCCATAGGACACATGAGTCATCCATCATGACGATGAAAGGCCAGACACACTGGCGTTTAATGCCTAGCTCCTCCAGGCGGTTTCTCTCCAATTCTAGGTTGTGATATGATAGCTCCTTAATGAGGAACCTGGCAGCACCTGGAAGGCAACATAACCACATCTACATATCCACACATCCTTCATTCTGGCTTGGCTGAAGCCCCACAGGCAGCTATATTCTCTCCACAGAATGCCTGTTCACATGAGAACCATGCAGGTGGGAGCCAACCAAATGTTCAGAGCATTGGCTCTCAAACCAGTGTATATAAGAGTTAATGGGGAATCAGTTTTAAATGTAGATTCTTAGAGTCCATTACCAGGGCTGCATTTGAGTAGGTATGGTGAAGGGCTAGAAACCAGATATCTTTGAGGATGCAAATGATATGAACCACACTCTGAGAGTATTGCAAGAATCCAGTTTCCCTCATAGGACAAAGGAATCCACATCTAGGAAATGCTATTATTGTTTACTTCCTTGAAGCATGCCAAGAGGCTCTCTCAGACTTGGAAGCAGCTACTCACATGTCCTGTACTAGGGAGTTAACTGGGCTGCAGTGAGTGGGTATGCCAATTCCATTGATATGTCACCTTCTTTAGACACTTCAAGGAAAATGACAGCAGCATCTTCTCTGAAGACTCTGGAAACTGGTACCCTTTCCCTAGATCTGCCTTTTGCAAGAGGCAATATGGTATAGAGATTAAGAGAATAGACAGGAGCCAAACTGTCCAATTTTGAATCCTAATTCCACCACTTTCTAGCCATGTGACCCTGAACAAATTAAACCCCTTGTGCCTTGACTTCCCCACCTCTAAGAAGGCAATAATAACGGTGATCTCATAGGGTTGCTGTATGATGCTCAGGATAGCGCCTAGCACCCTCTAAGTACTCGGTGAATGTTAGCGATTATCGAGATGATAGAAATCAGCCAAATTTTATGAGTGGGCCATCCTAAAATGAAACAAAATGTAGGTGATAAATGAAAGAAAAGCTATTAACTCTATGGAAGAACCCAAAGCACTGTGAATAGATCTAGGGTAAAACTGGGATTTAGGAAAATCTACCTTCCAAAAACGTGTGTGTAATAGTTTGCATTCTCAACATAATAAGGTCCATGTATGAAAAGCCCACAGCTAACATCATCACTAGTCAATGGTGAAAGACTGAAAGCTTTTCCAAAACTGAGATCAGGAACAAGACAAGGATGCCACTTTTACCATTTCTATTTAACATAATACTGGAAGTCACGGCCAGACAAAGTAATCAAGAAAAAAAATAAAAGGCAACCAAATAGGAAGTAAAATTACCTCCATTCCCAGGCAACATATACATAGAAAACTCAAAATTCCACCAAAAATCCCCTTTAGAACGAATATGTGAATCTAGCAAAGATGCAGATGCAAAATCAACACCAAAATCAGTTGCATTTCTATACCTCAACCATGAACAATCTAAAGGAAATTAAGAGTTCCATTTACAATAGCATCAAAAAGAATTAAAGACTTAGAAATCAGCTTAACTAAGGAGGCAAAAGACTTGTACAGTGAAAAGTACAAAGCATTGTTGAAGGAAATTAAGGAAGACACCAATAAATGGAAAGACATCCTGTGTTTATGGATTAGAAGACTTGATATTAGATGTCAGTGCTACCCAAAGTGATCCACAGCCTTAATGCAGTCCCTATCAAAATCCCAAAGACTTTGCAGAAATAGAAAAACCCATCCTGCAATTCATCCAGTGTCTCAAGGGACCCCAAATAGCCAAAACAATCTTGAAAGAGAGGCAAAGGCAAAGTTAGAGATCTCACACTTCCTGATTTCAGAACTTACTACAAAGCTATAGTAATCAAAACAGTGTGGTAGTTTTGATCTGGGCATACAGAAAGCCCAGAAATAAACCCTCTCATACATGGTCAAATGATTTTTTACAAGGGAGCCAAACCCATTCAGTGGGTAAAAGATGGTCTTGTCAACAAACACAGTTGGGGGCCGGGCATCATGTCTCACACCTGTAATCTCAGCATTTTTGGGAGGCTGAGGTAGGAGGATCACTTGAGGCCAGTGGTTTGAGAGCAGCCTGAGCAACATAGTGAGACCCGTGTCTCTACAAAAAATTTAAAAATCAGCCAGGCATGGTGGCATACGCCTATAGTCCTAGCCACTCAGGAGGCTGAGGTGGGAGGATTGCTTGAGCTCAGAACTTGGAGGCTACAGTGAGCTATGGTCGTGCCACTGCACACTTTGGCCTGGGTGACAGAGCAAGACCCTGTCTTTAAAAAAAAAAAAAAGTGCTGGGAAAACCTCATAGTCACATGCAAAAGAATGAAGTTGAATCCTTACCTTAGACCCTACATAAAAATTAACTCAAAATGGATCAAAGACCTAGACATAAAAGCTAGAACTATACATCATTGAGAAGAAAACATAGGGGAAGGCCTTGTGACATTGAATTTGGCAGTGATCTCTTACATATGATATCAAAAACAAAAGCTAAGAAAAAATAGACAAATTGGACTTCATCAAATAATAGAGTAAAAGGCAATCCATGGAATGGGAGAAATTTTTTTTTTTTTTTTGAGACGGAGTTTCGCTCTTGTTGCCCAGGCTGGAGTGCAGCAGTGTGATCTCAGCTCACGGCAACCTCCACCTCCCTGGTTCAAGTGATTCTCCTGCCTCAGCCTCCTGAGTAGCTGGGATTACAGGCAAGCACCACCATGCCAGGCTAATTTTGTATTTTTAGTAGAGACGGGGTTTCTCCATGTTGGTCACACTGGTCTTGAACTCCCGATCTCAGATGATCTGCCCGCCTTGGCCTCCCAAAGTGCTTGGATTACAGGTGTGAGCCACTGCACCCGGCTGGGAGAAAATCTTTATAAAGAGTATATCTGATAAGGTGTTAATACCCAGAATATATTTTTTAAAAACTGCTACAATTCAACAACAACAAAATAATTCAGTTGAAAAATCAACAAAGGACTTTGGAGACAAGTCTTCAAGGAAGATACACAGATGGCTAACAAGCACACAAAAAGATGTTCAATATTACTAATCATTAGGGGAATGCAAAACAAAATCACAATGCAAAACACCTAAAAAAAAAAAAAAGTGTTGGTGAGGATGTGAAGAAATTAGAATCCCTGTGCACTGTTGGTGGGAAGGTAAAATGGTGCAAGCCACTATGGAAAACAGTATGGTGATTCTTCAGAAAGTTAAAAATAGAATTACCATATGATCTAGCAATCTCACTTCTAGATATATACCTAGAAGAAGTGAAAGAAGGGTCTCAGATATTTGTCTACCTGTGTTCATAAAAGCCTGATGCACAATAGCCATAAGGTGGGAGCAGCCCAAGTGTCCACTGACAGATGAATGGATAAAACGGAGTAGATACATAAAATGGAATATTATCCAGCCTTTAAGAAGGAAGGGAATTCTAACACATGCTACAACATGGATGAACCTTGCGGACATGCTAAGTGAGATAAGCCAGTCAGTCACTAAAGGACAGATACTGTATCATTCTACTTAAAGAAAGCAGAATGGTGGCTGCCAGGTGCTGAGGGGAGGGGAGGGAATGGGGAGTTTGTTTCACAAGGTGAAAAGAGTTCTAGCAATCAGTCTTACAACAATGTGAATGTTGTAAGACTGTTGTAATAATTCTTATTACAATAAGAATGTTGTCATCTGAACTTTAATACTTTAGAAGTATTAAGGCAGTACGTGGTTTTTTTGTTTGTTTGTTTGTTTTGAGACAGAGTTTCACTCTTGTTGCTCAGGCCGGAGTTCAATGGCATGTTCTTGGCTCACTGCTGCCACCACCTCCTGGGTTCAAGTGATTCTCCTGCCTCAGACTCCTGAGTAGCTGGGATTACAGGCGCACACCACCACGCCCAGCTAATTTTTTTTTTTTTGTATTTTTAGTAGAGATGGGGTTTCACCATGTTGGCCAGGCTGGTCTCAAGCTCCTGACCTCAGGTGATCCGTCCACCTCGGCCTCCCAGAGTGCTGGGATTACAGGCGTGAGCTCCTGCACCCGGCCAAGGCAGTAAATTTTATGTTATGTGATTTTTACCAAAAATAAAAATAATAGTTTGTATCTTTCATTTGCATATGTGTGTTGGCTTCTTTCTCCCCAAATTATTGCAAAAATGGCAAAACTAGTACTATACAGTTTGGTCAGATCTAGGATGAGAAAACTTTCTCCTAAGGATCAGGCAGGCACAGAAGGAGGTCATATTCATATAGAAAAAGGCTTCAGTGCCAGGCACGGTGGCTCACGCCTGTAATCCCAGCACTTTGGGAGGTCGAGGCGGGCGGATCACGAGTTCAGGAGATCGTGACCATCCTGGCTAACACTGTGAAACCCCATCTCTACTAAAAATACAAAAAAATCAGCCGGGCGTGGTGGCGGGCTCCTGTAGTCCCAGCTACTCGGGAGGCTGAGGCAGGAGAATGGCGTGAACCCGGGAAGGGGAGCTTGCAGTGAGCCGAGATCGCGCCACCACACTCCAGCCTGGGCGACAGAGCAGACTCCGTCTCAAAAAAAAAAAAAAAAAAAGAAAAAGGCTTCGGTTAGTATGAGTTAAGTGGTTTTGGGGAGGCTGAAGGAACAGAAATATACAGAAGCCTTAATTCACTTGATATAAAGTGACAAACACAATTATATTCAAAACAACCATTTTTGAAAATATATTAAGCCCATATTAAGGTTGTTTGAAGTCGAAGAACATGAAAAGGCATAGAAAGGAACAAGAAATGGAGAGACCTAAGAAGGAAGGTAGAGGCAGAGGCTAAGTTGGGAGACAGTGGAGAAAGAGGAGACCCTGGAGAGAAGAAACATGTGGGTTCAAGAAAACTACTCCGGTCTTACCTGCCCTCCAGTCCAGCTCTAGGCTGGGTGTTACTACTACTCTTTAAAATGGGAACAAGCAGCTCCTGACTTGGCACTGAGGCACCCCATAGGAGCAGATGGGCAAAACTGTTTAGAACTATAGTGCAAGAAGTGTCCAGAAGAACACAGCTCTAAAACATTGGATTCGGTTAGAGATGTCCTGCCTGAGAAAGGAAAATGAAGGCGTTCTCACATCTCCAGTCTCCACAGCTCTGTCATACATACAAGCACTGGCCCCCTTTGAGAAATCAGCGCATTGCTGTTAAACCCCGAGGGAAAGCAGGAAGGCTTCTTTCAGGCACATTCCTGTGTCGTAGGCAGTAACGATGCTTCCAGCTCCCTGGTTGTACAGCAGTCCCCTAGAACTTGCTACATGCCTTAAAGATGAGATGACTAGGGGCCCCTCCTGATCTGGGTGAACCACTAACCCTGCCTCTCCCTTAGACCATCTTTTTTCTCATGGTTACATTTCTGTTCCACAGTGCTCAGCTCAGAACATTTGCAGCCTATACAGGGAAGAATCCCAAACTTTCCCAGGGTGCTCCGTATACCAGTGACTTCTTCCTTAATTACCAGTCCTCAGAGTTAATTCTGCAAAACTGCAGATAAGGGGAAAAAGAAAACTCAAATTCAAGGAAGAGTCAAAAGACTATTTTTTTCAAAGCGGTGAGGAGGGCAGGACAATTTCTAGAGGCAGGGGAATCTGAAGCTTTCATGCCAGGGGAATGGAGCTCAGTTTATCTTCGAAGCCCTTCTCCCCATCCCGGGGGGCCCCTTACCCGTGCCTGCATTATTGAACATGCCGGGAAGCACCAGCATGATGTGGTTGGGCCAGTACTTGCGGTACAGAGGCATCTCATACTCTTTGACCACGAGGAGGTGAAGGTGGCTGATGCCCTCCATGGCGTGGAAGAGGTTTAGGAGTCCGTGCTCATGTCGACCACTGGAAGGAGTGAAAATAGGGCTCTTGACTGCATTCAAGTTCTGCCGAAAGGGAAGAAAACAGATGACATTAAAGCCTCTAGATTGAGGACACTTAGAGAACTAGGTCTGGTGCCTGGCAGTCCAGATGCTCTCACCCACCTTGTCTGAGACCAGGGGCAGCCGCATGCTCTCCAGGTGCTTGCCCTGCTTGCTGAAGACAAAATGACTCTCTTTGGATTTGGGAATGATGAAATAGAGCTGAACCTCTTCTCCCAGCATAGAGGAAGAGAATGTGAAGGCATGAAGGGTGGAGTCAGACATCTACATTTGCAAAGAAGAAAGGGAGGGAATGTAAGTAAGCCCACCGTTTCCAAACTTCCAGGCCACTCCTTCAGGCTGTTACTAAGAGAGGGAAACTAACATGAACTGGTAAGTGCCACCAGACCAGGCTGTGAGCAGCCACATCTAAAAGGTTGATAAGGCAAACACTTCATTTAGGAGCTGCCACTGACATGGCAGCCTGCCATCTTGCACCTGCACAGCCTCAGTGGGAGAAGTACTTGTTGCCTGGCACTGCATTCTTTATGCTGTCAGAGCCACAACTGCTCCATCTTATGCAGAGGTCAGATATACCTGTGGGATGTCCTGCTCTGTATGCATTCCCAAAGGTCCCCTGTTAATTGGAGGGAAACACTTCTGTTCTCTGTGGGTCAGGTCAAATGAGTATCAGCTTTCTAAATATCAGGTTTGACATTAAAATGCCTCTCCAGCCCTATCTTTCCTGGCTACAGTGGATGCTGAAGAGGTTCAATCATTTAGCCCAGAACTCTGGTTTCAGAAAAGAAGGATCATTTGACTCACTGAAGCCAAATATAAATCTAACCTACATTTAAAGTGCTGGAGAGTTCATGTTTTTTCAGTAACCTGTCTCAGTGAATAATTATGTAATAGGTCTTTTCACGCTTTTAATGTGGATAAGATTTGGCTTAATAAAAGGATACCATCAATTTTCATCAGCAACTAGAATCGAAGTAGGTTTCCCAATGGTTTTAACCGAAATACTATATTTCATAGAAAAATAACATTACACTTCTTCCCTTAATTCTAGTTCTGCCTCAGAAATGTGGGAATCTACTACTTAGTACGGTCGTCACACAAACTATGAATAGAGGGTTTCTAATAAAGAGATTTTCTAAAAACCTATAATCTGTAGACCAGGGGACTTGGGTCTTCCATAAAGCTTTTAAGAGCTTATTTCAAAGCAGCCCACCAAAAGTTTTCAGTAACACCAAGAAAACAAATGGGATATAAAAGGTAACTTGTTTTAGAAGGGCAGAATGATTCGATCGGTTTTTTAAAGCATATCCCTTCTAGTACTCATTTGTATTTCAGGATGAGATGTGGGAAAAGGGTGACAAGCTGGCCCTGAAGAGCAGAAACAGGTTTAGGGGAGTCAGTATGGCCTACCAGAAGCAGGAGTCGTTTCTGTGTGTTCAGAGCCAAGTCACAAAAATAAAGATGGATTGAGGGAAGTAAGCTCTGGATATTGCTATCATCTGTTGCCTTTCCATCTTTTGTGCTTAAAGATGCACTAGCCAAAAAGAAGCCACATACTAAGGGTTATTGGCCCGTGTTCTGCATTCCTATGTCTCAGTTCTCACTGCATAAAACAAACCGACTCCACTGGCCAGGCCACCCCACACAGGTGTGAATATGACTAGGTTGGTGCAAATCAACAGACCTATTAGAATCACAGCTCAAAGGGCACACCCTGTGGATCTGAGATAATAGTGCCATTTTAGTCAGTGATCCAAAGGGAAGAGGGGGGAACTCTTACCAAATATACTGTAATATCTGGATTGCAAAGAAACATCTCAGCTACTTCCTAACCTAAACATGACACATGTAACCATTTGAAGAAGTAATTCAAGATACTAGAACTAAGCTGCCTCCTCTCCCTCCCACAATCCAAAGAAACCCAACATTCATTTAATTATTGCTTCATGCATTGTTTGTTTGTTTGTTTGTTTTTGAGACGAGTCTCAGTCTGTCACCCAGGTTGGAGTGCAGTGGTGAGATCTTGGCTCACTGCAGCCTCCACCTTCTAGGTTCAAGTGATTCTCCTGCCTCAGCCTCCCAAGTAGCTGGGATTACAGGCGTGTGCCACCACACCTGGCTAATTTTTTGTATTTTTAGTAGAGGCGGGGTTTCACCATGTTGGCCAGGATGGTCACGAACTTCTGACCTCAGGTGATCCACCACCTTGGCCTCCCAGTGCTGGGATTACGGGGTGAGCCACCGTGCCCAGCCTTCATGCATTTTTCTCACCAATGAGTGGCTCCTTCGTATGAGTAAACTATGCTTTGCCTGAGGCCTGAAACTAGGGGCCCTATTTTTCATCCCTCCAGCCCCCACCCTTACATACAAAATCCATAGTGGGTGACAGAGGGCGAGGGCGAGGGCGAAGGCGGGACGGTACCTGGGAGGCAGAGGTGAAGTCCATGTACTGGCGGCACTGTTCACAGTGGTGAAAGGTGTTATAGGCTGCATATTTGGTCAGCATTATGGACACAGTTTCCCGTTTCCTGGGCTCTTCAACTTTGGATTCCTTTATCACTTCTGTGTATAAAGGGGCAAAAAGCCATCCCATGAGATAACATGTTTTCCCTATGCCTGGAAAGAAAAGTCCCCTTTCCCCCAAAATGACTTTTCCATGTATTCTGTAATTTATGCCCTAAGAAACAGATATGAAAATTTAAAAAATGATGTGCATAAGAGTGAAAGAAAAGCGAGATGGAGTTAGTGTCCCCTTGACCTGGAAAGGAGGTGAACTTGGCTCTGATTGCACTGACCTTGTTTGACCCCTGCCAGCTTCTCAGTATACACCAGGCTCATCAAAGTGTACTTGGGGTCATGCACACTGACATCAAAAGGCATTTTACTGAAGCTCTCGATGTCAGGCCAGGGCTCTCCCTCTGACTGGCTCACTTCACTGCTTTCACTGTGATCTAGGACAAGAAGGAAGTGTGCAGAGCAGGTGACTGGCCTTCCTCTTCCACATGTGTCAGAGAGAAGGGCTTTTATGGGACATAGAGCCCAGATGGGTGGACAAAGGCATTTCTGAAAAATGAGCTCCCCTATCCCAGTAGAGGAGGCAGAATTGTTCACACCCGTGCTGACAGGAACATTTGCCCTCACTGGCCCCCAGCATTCGTCTCTGCAGACCCAATTCACAAACTCTGGCATCTGTAAGATAACCTAGTCTCCACCAGGCCAAATTTCCTTAAAAGTTTCATTTTGGATGATCTTATTTCTGTCTTGAGATTTTTAGCTGTGGGGTATTAATATACTGACACCCAAGAGATTTCAGGATGCACCGAGCAAAATTCCCAATGTCTTCCGCACATTAGAATCAGCTGAGGAGCTAGCAAAAATTCCCACACTCAGGCCACACATCCCAGAAATAGTTCAGTCAGAATGTCTGATGCCCAGAAACCAGTCATATTGTTTAAGGCTCCTCAGAGTGTTCCAATATGCAGTCACAGCTGAGAGCCAGTAGACCTGGGTGTGAATCCTGGCCCTGCCCCCTGACAATGTCACACCTTCAGGCACTGTACTTAACCCTGAGTCCCCAGATTATTGTAAGCTTTAATGCAGCCTCAACCACGTGGGATCAAATGATCCTCCCACCTCAGCCTCTTGAGTAGCTGGGACTACAGGCACGTGCCACCATGCCCAGCTAACGTTTTTGTAGAGACAGGGTCTTACTGTATTGTCTAGGCTGGTCTTGAACTGCTGGGCTCAAGCAATCCTCCTGCCTCAGCCTCCCAAAGTGCTGGGATTGCAGGTGTGAGCCACCATACCAGACCCTTTTCTTTTCTTTTCTTTTCTTTTGGGAGACAGGGTCTCACTCTGTCACTCAGGCTAGAATGCAGTGACACAATTTAAGCTCACTGCAACCTTGAATTCCTGGGCTCAAGGAATCCTCCCACTGCAGCTTCCGGAGTAGCTAGGATTGCAGGCGTGTACCATCACACTTGGGTAGAGTTTTAAATTTTTTTGTGAGAGATGGGGTCTCTCTGCTGCCCAGGCTGATCTCAAACTTCTGGCCTCGAGCCATCCTCCCACCTTGGCCTCCCAAAGCATAGAGATTACAGGTGTGAGTCACTCTGCCCAGCCAGAGATGGTACATTTAAAGTGCCAAGACAGGCTGGACATGGTGGCTCACGCCTGTAATCCCAGAACTTTGAGAGGCTGAGGCAGGCAAATCATTTGAGGTCAGGAATTCGAGACCAGCCTGGCCAACATGGTGGAACCCCGTGTCTACCAAAAATACCAAAATTGGCTGGGCGTAGTGGCACGTGCCTATAATCCCAGCTACTTGGGAGGCTGAGGCAGGAGAATCACTTGAACCCCAGAGGCGGAGGTTGCAGTGAGTTGAGATCGTGCCACTGCACTCCAGCCTGGGTGACAGAGTAAGAGTCTATCTCAAAAAATAAATAAATAAATAAAATAAAGGGCTTTGACAGTTGCAGGCACACAGGTGGTGTCTAATAGATATTTTTTATTATTGGCCAGGTGCAGTGGCTCACACCTGTAATCCCAGTACTTTAGAAGGCCAAGGCAAGTGGATCACCTAAGGCTAGGAGTTCGAGACCAGTCTGGCCAAAGTGGTGAAACCCTGTCTCTACTAAAAATACAAAAAATTAGCTGGGCCTGGTGGTGCACGCCTTTAATCCCAGCTACTTGGGAGGCTGAGGCAGGAGAATTGCCTGAACCCAAGAAGCAGAGGTTGCAGTGAGCCGAGATCATGCCAGTGCACTCCAGCCTGGGTGACAAAGCGAGACTCCATCTCAGTAATAATAATAATAATAATAATAATAAAGTGCCAAGACAGTTGCAGGCACACAGCTGGTGTCTAACATTACATACACACACACACACACACACACACACACACACACACACACACACACACACACACATATATATATTTTTTTTTTTAGATGGAGTCTTGCTCTGTCACCCAGGCTGGAGTGCGGTGGCACGATCTTGGCTCACTGCAAGCTCCACCTCCCGGGTTCACGCTATTCTCCTGCCTCAGCCTCCTGAGTAGCTGGGACTACAGGCGCCTGCCACCACACCCAGCTAATTTTTTTGTATTTTTAGTAGAGACGGGGTTTCACTGTGTTAGCCAGGATGATCTCCATCTCCTGACCTCGTGATCCGCCTGCCTTGGCCTCCCAAAGTGCTAGGATTACAGGTTTGAACTACTGCGCCTGGCCGAGATGATATTTTTTATTAGTGGCCAGGTGCAGTGGCTCACACCTGTAATCTCAGCACTTTGGGAGGCCAAGGTGGGTGAATCACATGAGGTCAGAGTTTGAGACCAGCCTGGCAAACATGGTGAAACCTCATCTCTACTAAAAATACAAAAATCAGCCGGGCATGGTGGCGTGAGCCTGTAATCACAGCTACACAGAAGGCTGAGGCAGGAGAATTGCTTGAACCCAGGAGGCAGAGGTTGCAGTGAGCTGAGATCACACCACTGCACTCCAGCCTGGACGACAGAAACTCCATCTTAAAATATATATATATATATATATATATATGTGTGGGTGTATATATATAAAATATAAATAATAAAATGTATAAGATAAAAAAGTAGCTTAAGACAACTTTCAAAGGGAGAAAAGAAACTTTCCAAAAAAGGCTAAAGATTGCAGGTACAGCTAATATCTTTTAACACATATACTACATTTATTTTTATATCCTTGAACTGAAGTCTGCACTTTGAAGCCTAGTTTGTAAAAAGATGTCATTGTGCCTCTTGAGAGCACCGTCGCATTAACCTGCACTAAAATGAGGGAGAAGGAAGAAAGGCAAACAGTGTTTCTTACTACAAAGGTCAGATGAGCTGTAACAGACTCGCAGCTCACCAACACAGAGCAAGAGTCAAGATCACTGTAGCATGATCTGAGGGAAAGAATCAAAGGCATCACTCTGTTGTGGTGCCAGGGAGCCTGGCGGGAAAGCTGGCAGGAAGGGCAGGCCTCGACTCCCGGTCTGCTTGGCTCTGGCTTTGCCCTTCTGGCTC
The DNA here is from genome assembly GCF_049350105.2 of Macaca mulatta. Taxonomy (NCBI): domain Eukaryota; kingdom Metazoa; phylum Chordata; class Mammalia; order Primates; family Cercopithecidae; genus Macaca; species Macaca mulatta. The sequence goes on from NC_133423.1 coordinate 70,911,477, forward strand.
AGCTCTTTCCGGGGGCCTTGGGGTGTGGGGTGTTTTGAGGCCAACCTCGTGGGCCCGGCAATCTGGTGCAGCTTAGCTGGGGAAAAAAACAAGGAGATGTAGATGGGAAGATGAATTCACGTGTGTGTGTCTAAAATCATGGATGTGAATTGATGAGAAATGACAACAGGCCTGAAGCCATAAAAAAATGGTTAAATATGGCTTTTACCTACTCTTACTCGGCACTAAACTAATTTCTTGGGCTGGTCATGGAACAGGTTCACCTATTTAGGTAAAACAAGTGAGGTGAGATCTCCAAGAGCTAATTTGGTAGACGATGCCAAGGGCTTTCCCTATTCCAGACTCATCTTTGAGAGGCTTGAGAAGAACTTCCAGCTAGTTGCTTCTACTTCTCCCCACAGTTTGATGCCAGCACAGTCAAACTGGTTGGAGATGCGAAGCCACAGTTTTGAACCACACTGTTCTTCTTCTTTTCTTTTTTTTTGAGACAGAGTCTCTGTCATCCCGGCTGGAGTGTAGTGGTGTGATCTCAACTCACTGCAAACTCCGCCTCCTGGGTTCAAACAATTCTGTGCCTCAGCCTCCCAAGTAGCTGGGATTACAGGCACACACCATCACGCCCGGCTAATTTTTGTATTTATAGTAGAGACGGGGTTTCACCATGTTGGTCTCGAACTCCTGACCTCAGGTGATCCACCTGCCTCGGCCTCCCAAAGTGCTGGGATTACAGGCGTGAGCCACTGCGCCATGCCCAGCCGAGCCACACTGCTCTTAGCTGCAGAGTGGAGTCATCTCCCTGGTGCCAGCTGGGGAAGACAGCTGGAGTGGTCTTGGTATGCCCACTGGCTCCCACAGCCTGATCAAGCACCTGCCCCTGTGTCTTAGTGCAGATGTTTTGTTCGTGGTGCCAGCGTTCAGTTCTACACAGAAGAAGTTTTCGTCTCATTATAGTAATCCCGTGCCTTCACTCAGAGCCTATGGGTAAAATATAAGACATACTCTGACCAATCAACAAAGGACTAGTATCCAGAATATAAATATGCCCTGGATCTTTAAGCAGTTGAATACTGCAACTGGAATTTTACAACAGTTAACCATCTAGGCAATTAATCTACCTAAAAAGCCTTTATAAAATGCTTTTTTTTTTTTTTTTTGCACCCATAAGAATGAGTTCATGTCCTTTGCAGGGACATGGATGAAGCTGGAAATCATCATCCTCAGCAAACTAACACAGGAACAGAAAACCAAACACCACATGTTCTCGCTTATAAGTGGGAGTTGAACAATGAGAACACATGGACACAGGATGGGAACACACACACACACACACACACACACGATGGGTGAGGGGCAAGGGGAGGGAGAGCATTAGGACAAATACCTAATGCATGCGGGGCTTAAAACCTAGATGACGGGTTGCTAGGTGCAGCAAACCACCATGGCACACGTATACAGCTATGTAACCTGCACGTTCAGCACATGTATCCCAGAACTTAAATTTTAAAAAAAGCCAAAAACCAAAATGCCTTTTTGCCCAGCACCTCGCAGGACATTGTAGAGAGGACGCCAAAAGTAAAATACACCATCCCTGACCTCAATGAGCTAAAAAAAGGCTACAGTTTACTCAGAACTATTTGCTGGACACATTCTTTTTTTCTTTTCTTTTTTTTTTTTTTTGAGACAAAGTCTCACTCCATCACCTAGGATGGAGTGTAGTGACATGATCTTGGCTCACTGCAACCCACCTGGTGGGTTCAAGTGATTCTCCTGCCTTAGCCTCCTGAGTAGCTGGAATTACAGGTGTGCACCACCATGCTTGGCTAATTTTTGTATCTTCAGTAGAGATGGGGTTTCACCATGTTGCCCAGGCTGGTCTTGAACTCCTGATCTCAGGTGATCTGCCCGCCTTGGCCTCCCAAAGTGCTGAGATTACCGGCGTGAGCCACCATGCCTGGCCTTGGGCACATTATCTTTAGCCAACCATAACTGCAGGTTAGGTACTGTAGAAATCCCAGAAGCCAAAAGCAAGTTCCCGGGATTTGCGGTTCAATGTCTTTGTCTCTTGCCCCTCTGCCCAGTCCTTGGGCTCAGCACTCACCGGTGTTGATCTCCTCCTCGTCATACACATCCACCTCCAGGAGCCTGATGAGCATGCGGAAGAGGATCCTGAGGAACTGTAAATAGGAGCCCGTCTTTCCCACCTAACGGGAAGATTTTTAATTGGGGAGGAGTGGAGGTGGGGAAGAGAGGGGAAGAAAAGAGAAAAGAGATTTCACACCTTGGCTTTGCAGTCTCCTGCCTGAGAGGCCTGAATGAGGTCCTCATTGCTCTGTCACACCTGCTCCACCCCCAAGAGGTTCTCTGGCTTCTACTTCTTGGGGAAGACGTGCCAACCCCAGCCTAAGAAATGGCCCAGGCTAGCTTGGCCCTACCTGTGGGGGCCCTGTCAGCAGAAGCCGCCGGGGGTGGAAGTTTCGGGTGCCAGAGGCCGGGTCCGGCTGGTTGCTGTAGTCGGCGTGGTGCTGCCGGGCCGAGGTCCACTGCCTGTAGTAGAGGGACTGCTCCTCGCTGCTCATGTCCTTGTTCAGGAGCGGCCGCAGGGAACTCACCCAGGCCACGTCGGCGTGGGGCAGCAGGGATGAGGAGGATGGCAGCTTGCCACTCTTCTGGGAGCCTAGGAGGCTGTAGGCCGCTTTGGATAGGATCACCACTGGTGGCAGGGCTGCATGCGGGCCCTGGCAGCCTCTGATGGGCTGTCCCTGCCATGGGAGGGTCCTGGGTCCTGAGGATGATGATGGCGGCTTGGAGGTGGTGCTGCTCGCCATCTGGGGCCCCAGGGAGTCACACTCCTGCTTCAGAGTCTCCCCGGCTCCGGCTCCAGCTGAGCTGGCAGAGACCCCTTCATCCAGGCCCAGACTAGTGGCTGGGCTCTGGAAGCTGGGGGTCAGGGACTGCTTCTGGGACTTGTCAGCTGTGCTGGAAGAGCTCACTCCATTCTCCATGATGGAACCTGTTGAGAGAACAGACAGCCCACCCCACAGCAGCACTGTTACTGATCGAAGGTGCGCGCTCAGGCTCCTGGCAGCTCTGGGAAGGACGCAAAGGCCGGGAAAGCAGTGGACACTGGGCTCGGCTCTATGGCTGCAGAACGAGCAAGAAATCTTCCCTTTGCTGCTCTGCACGCTGCTCCGTGTTGCTTCCTTGCCCTGGCTTCTCAGTGGGTTTGGCCAATGGGAGTCACCAGCAGGAGATGGGGTGCTTCTTCCCTGGCGTCCCCCTGCATGGTCACCAGGGGTGGACCACCTTTCTCTACTGCGGGCTGTGGCAGGTCTGGAGAGATGCTCCCGCCCCTCCCTGCGTCAGGCCCACGGTGGCCAGGGCTCCCTGGGGTTAACCGCCCCCCAGCACAGCACACCTCTTGTTCCTTTTCCAAGTTCTGTTCACACCTTAGTAAACAGTCCCACTACTAAAGGCTCCTCAAATGACCTGGTTTGGGTCTGCCCTCTGATTCCTCCCAACACAGGCTCCACATTCAAGTCCTGTCCTGGTAGCACTGGCTTCCTTCTAGGGGCTGAGGGCCTCCTGCCTCTGGCTTCAGATCAGCTCCCTGGACTGCAGCCCCTTCCACGGACTCCCAAGCTAGGGTGGAGGATGCCTTCGCGCGAAGCGGGTGTAGACACACACGGCTCCAAGGCCGGTGGCTTTTCCCTAAAGCAGCCCCACGCATTTGGCCAGCTCCTTTCAAGTGTGTGTGTCCTCCTGATAGACCAGCCACTCTTTGGCTTAAAGACAAACCAAAAGCTCAACTGAAGGCCCTATCTGAGCTCGTCTTGTTGCTGCCCAGACATGGAGGTCGAATCCCAACCTTGGGAGATCCTGAATGAACAGCCATCAATAAGACATGATTAAAACCCACCCCTTCACTGGCTCGGCTGCCTGTGTCTCTCTGCCTTGGGGGAGAGCTTGCCTTCCCCCCACAGCACTGTGCGTTCTGGGCAGCGAACCTCCCAGTCACCCTCCGAGTCAGCCGTGGCTGGGGTCCCAGTGCTCCGTGTCGTGAGCATGGTCTGTAGGGAGGGACACAGTAGCCAAGGGCAAACACCTTTGTGAGTTTAGCAGAGCAAGGCCAAGGAAGCACTCACTTTGTGGGGCAGCTCCTCAAGTGAGGGAGAGGAAGGAGTGGGATGGAAGAACCACAGGAAGGAAGTACAGGCTGCGCTCCTCCTCCTCATGCTGGTATCCAAAAGCTTCCAGATATTATTCCCCACCCCCCTTCTGTGAACCTTTGCTATCCTTCAAACCCCTTGACTCTATTCTGAAACTGCTCTCAGAGAGAAAATTGGGGAGCCTGTTGCAGTGGGGTTGAGGCAGGTAGAGTGGTCCACACGGTCAGCCCTAACCCCCGGCTGGGGGAGCAGCCGCGCGTGCGTGGGAGCAGGGCAGCTCCAGCTCCTCCAGGCTGAGGGTCACTATCAACAGCAAACCCTACAGACCCCTCCTCTTCCATTCCTGCCCAGAGCCATCCAACAGCTGCTGCCAGAATGGACAGGAAGTCCGGTGCTGCTTTTGGACAAAATTGTGTGTTCGCATATCAGAGTGATGGATCTCAATGATAGTTCAAAAAAAGGGTGAGGGGCTGGGCACGGTGGCTCACGTCTATAATCCCAGCACTTTGGGAGGCTGAGGTGGGTGGATCACCTCAGGTCAGGGGTTTGAGACCAGCCTGGCCAATATGGTGAAACCTCATCTCTAGTAAAAATACAAAAGTTAGCTGGGCGTGGTGGTGGATGCCTGTAATCCCAGCTACTCAGGAGGCTGAGGCAGGAGAATCGCTTGAACCCAGGAGGCGGAGGTTGCAGTGAGCCGAGATTGTGCCACTGCACTCCAGCCTGGGCGACAAGAAACTCTGTCCCCCACACACAAAAAAGGGGAGGCTAAGGGGAGAAGGAGGGGAAGTGTGTTTCATTTTTAATCTCAGAATTCTCTGTACTTTGTTACATTTTTTCCTTTCCTTTTCTTTCTCTTTTTATTCTTTTTTTTTTTTCTTTTTTTGACAGACGTTTCCTCTTGTCGCCCAGAATGGAGTGCAGTGGTGCAATCTTGGCTCACTGCAACCTCCATCTCCTGGGTTCAAGCGATTCTCCTGCCTCAGCCTCCAGGGTAGCTGGGATTACAGGCGTGAGCCACCACGCCCAGCTAACTGTATTTTTAGTAGAGACAGGGTTTCACCATGTTGGCCAGGCTGGTCTCGAACTCCTGACCTCAGGTGAGCCACCTGCCTTGGCCTCCCAAAGTGCTAGGATTACAGGCCCACTGCTCCCGGCTGACATTTTCCATGTTTTCTGCATTAAGCTTTATTACTTTCATAATCAGAAAAAATGGAAAGAGTGCTACATTTGCTGTAATACAATTTATCCGAAGAAAGTTCATGCCAGGCACTGCCACAGACCTGCAGTAATGCTGCAAGACAGGGGCCGGCAGGCTGCAGGGTGGGCCTTCACATCCACGCTGGCCCCACAGGAGCCCTCACCATACAATGCTTGCTGTTAACTGTTTAGAAAAGCCATTCATTCACTCATTCGTTCATTCATTCACATTCAAGGAAACATTTTGTGTCAGGTACTAAGCCATTCAGCACAAACTTACAGCTTCAGGACCTGGAAGAAAAACAGAGCCTTTGTGCAAATATGAGATGCATAATAACCATGAGACGATTAAGGGTAGAAAAGACTAGGGAAAATGGTACAGGCTAGGGTTGATAAAGTTGTTTTTAGCCTGTTAGCAAGCTCTTCCTTAAATGTTTACCCAGAAAAGTATTTTGTGGCTGTTCAACAGTCATGTTTTCCAAGCATCACCCCCCTGGAGCTGGGTCTGGAGAGGATGCCAGTCCCGAAGGCTCCTCTGAAGGCTGTCGGAGTGTCAATAAATGCCTCTGCCTTCCACATTCCTACACACCTCCTGACTCACGTCTCTCGCGCCATGAAAGAGAAAAGAAAGTACTGACCCGAGGTCCCTGTGACGGCGCTGCTGTTGCTCTGGGGCCGCTCCAGGTCAATGAGCAGCTCATCGGAGTCGTTCTCACTGACAGCAGCTCTCTCCTGCTCCTTCCCGCTGAGGTCCAGGGCAACAGTGGGTCCCCGGATGACCTCTTTAGAGACATAGCAGCATGCCAGACCCACCTCCTGCTCCAAGGCCGTACGAGTTAAATAGCTTGAGTCAATTAACCGGAGGTCACAGTACTTCAAAGACCTGAACAAAAGTAATTGTGGTGTTGGTGAGTCCATCTGGCCAAGCACGCAATGTGTATGTGTGCCTGGTGATCTGGATGCAGCACACAGCAGTTAAAATCCCAGGTTTCAGTGCCAGGTGAGCCTTGACCGAAACCTCAGCTCTGCCACCTCCCAGCTGTTATGACCTTCATTTCTCTGCGCTTCATTTTCTTCGAATATAAAAAGAGTGGATAGTAGTGTCGGGCGCATATGGTGGCTGTAAGGACTGAATACATGTGAGGCATTCAGGGTGCTGCCTGACACGCACAGTGAGCATTCAACTAATGCTTTTATTGTTGTTGCCCTCTAGTCTACGGAGTCTCGATCCTTGAGGGGCGCAGGAATAGCAGATTAACAAAGACAAAGCACTTTATTAAAAAAAAAAAAAATCCTGCTTTTCCTCCCTGCCTCTCTGACATTTCTCAAATGTGGCTATCGCCTGTTCCCAACATTACTGGATGCTCTCTGGAAAGCTAAAAAAAAGAATAAAAGAAGGTTGTATGGCTGTATTTCTTATATCCCTGCATAAAACAATCCTCTTCTCATTACCTGACAAACAAAGGAAATGATTGGGCAATCAGCCAAGTTTTAATCATCAGTTCAGCTGGGCAACTGATGAAAACTGGAATTAATTATTGAAATTGTACCTGGGAAAGGTCTCTCCAAGAGGATCTTTGCCAGTTAATATCACAATACAAGGCAGACCGTCTAAATCTTGGTATGTCCGAGGGATCCACTCTTCTGGTTCACTTCCTCTCCAACTCTATAGCAAGAGACGCGTATGTTAAAATTAAAACTCTCATTTAAGTTTCCACCTTTTGTACAGGTTTCTAAGTCCAGATTTTAGACATACCGTGCTTTAAAATGACTCCACTAAGTGTTTACATATGTGTATGTATGTGTATTTTGATTGCTACTACATCGCATATACAAGGCACTTCTGCAGGAAGGAGGGCTGTAGTTTTTATCTCAGCAGGATAAAACGGGAGATGCTGGTATACCTCAGGCCAAAAACACATAAAATGTGAAATATCCCACTAGTGATGGAAACCTTACAGAAATCCTGGCTAAACTGCCTGAATCAAGGCACTTAAATATACTTTCTTCACATATTGGAGAAATTCTTGGGATTGGAAGACTGAAAAAGTTTCAGTTGTGAATGACTCAGAAAAGAATCTCAGAATTCCATTAAAACAGACATTTCACCAAGAAAGTAATGAAAACAATGAACCACTCTTGATAGTTATTTTCCCTCCTCCTTGCTTTACTGGTTTTTAAAATAACTAACAAGCAATTACTGGCTTAGGGCCTTGAAACAATCTCTCTCAAGAAGACTAAAAATATAACCAGACCTGGATTGAGAAGAAAACAACAAAATGAAACTGCCCCTCATTTGGAGGACTAATGTAAATTGCTCATGGTTTCTCAAATAATAAGTATCAATTTTTCATATAAACACACATATAAGTAGACACATGTATCTTTATTTTTTTTTTTTTTTTTTTTTGAGACGGAGTCTCGCTCTGTCGCCCAGGCTGGAGTGCAGTGGCGCGATCTCGGCTCACTGCAAGCTCCGCCTCCCGGGTTCACGCCATTCTCCTGCCTCAGCCTCCCGAGTAGCTGGGACTACAGGCGCCCACAACCGCGCCCGGCTAATTTTTTGTATTTTTAGTAGAGACGGGGTTTCACTGTGGTCTCGATCTCCTGACCTTGTGATCCGCCCGCCTCGGCCTCCCAAAGTGCTGGGATTACAGGCGTGAGCCACCGCGCCCGGCCGACACATGTATCTTTAATAAATGGAACACCAATCTTGAAAACATGAATATATCAATGAAAAGTAATCCCACCAATTTGAAAAATATTCAAAAGTAAAATGACCTTACCGATGTGTCTATTTTAGAACAGAAAGAAAAATGACCATCTCTTAAGTAGATAAGGTGGTTTTTACTAGTTTTCATTAAGTATGTAGCATGTACCTATCCTTTTTATTACCTTTCTAGCAGGAGTTATTATAAGCAATGAACGGACATTTCTGATAATGCTTTAGGGGAAAAGACTAAGAAGCAAAGTGTTAAGTAATGCATACAATTTTTTTTTTTTTGAGACGGAGTCTTGCTCTGTTGCCCAGGCTGGAGTACCGTGGACAGGTGTGAGCCGCTACACCTGGCCAGTAAAGCATACAATTTTATTTTAAAATAGACTGGTACTTCCTTTACTAAGCACAAAATGGGATAGAAAGAAAGTCACCAGGCAAAAGATAATAGGGTTTGATTGATGATTTGTTGATGCCTATAAAAGGCTCAATAAAGAAAAGCCAGTCTTTAGTAATAAACATTCCCACAATCACGTCAAATAAAATTTCTATAATTTGTAAAACTGGAAGAAGCTTAACCATTCTTAGGCTTTTACTTGTTGTCCAGTCTTTTATTATATATGTGCATACTAAGGGGAAATAGGGAACCTACGTAACTGTTTACAAGTTTCACAGACTTCCCGTGTTTTAGAAAAATCAGTGTGTCAAAAAGATTTTTTTAATGCTAGAAGAAAAATGCTCTATAAAAATTTAATTTTCCATACCATTTCATGTCAAGGGGAACCGTAACATTGCATCATTTAAAGCAAACCATTCTGGAACAGAAATCACTTTACCGATCGCCTTCACACTGGACGCACGGTATCCCTGACACTGGGCTTCTCCCTGAATGTGTTTTATCTCCCAGAACCATCTCCATATAGGTCACGGCTTTACCAGGAAGAGGTCAGGTTATATTGATGGAATAACAGTTAAAATGTTTTACTGTAGGAGGACTTTTTTTTTTTTTTTTTGAGACAAGGTCTCACTGTCACCCAGGCTGGAGTGCAATGGTGCAATCTTGGCTCATGGCGACCTCCGCCTCTCCAGTTCAAGCAATTCTCCTGCCTCAGCCTCCTGAGTAGCTGTGATTACAGATGCCCGCCACCGCACCTGGCTAATTTTTGTATTTTTAGTAGAGATGGGGTTTTGCCATGTTGGCCAAGCTGGTCTTGAACTTCTGACCTCAAGCGATCTGCCCGCCTCAGTCTCCCAAAGTGCTGGGATTATAGGCAAGAGCTACTGCTCCTGGTCTATATGAGGATATTTATTTTCAGAAGATTAGTAGTCAAATCTCACTTTTACTCTTGACCAACCACAGCTAGCCAAACCCACTATAAAGTGCTTTTCCATCACATTGCTACTTCTGATGACTGACGGCTGCAGTTCTACTGTGCATCAGTCAGGCCCACGAGATGATTTTATTGCAGAAGCACTTAACATAAAAGATGGGGTGATCATTGAGTTCAAGGATAATATGAGGCTTAAGACCAAGGACATCTAATGAAAGCTTCACCTGCCTTCTGGAGGAACTGGCTTAAACTCTATCCTTCCAAAGGGGTCATCATCAGTATAAGTTAACCACAATACATAACAGGATAATTAGGGGTAAGCACAAAAATAAGATCACATAATAGAAGTAGTGTTGGATTTCACCAAAAAGTAGAGATAGCAGGCACAATCTTGCCATCCTGAAAATGGTGAAGGAGTTTGGTAACTTACAAATAAATGAGTGAACCAGAATCTACTTGACAATTCAGTCTTGCTTAGGATGTGAACATCCCAACATGATCTCATATTTTTACTCCCACACAGAGTGTAAAAAGGACTGATGTGATCCAGCAAATTTGAGAATTTGGGACTTGTTTATTTTTATATATTTTTAAGAGACAGGGTCTCACTATGTTGCACAGGCCGGAGTGCAGTGGTGGGATCATAGTTCACCGCAGCCTCAAATTCCTGGGCTCAAGCAGTCCTCCTGCCTCAGGCTCCCAAGTAGCTGGGACTACAGACATGAGCCATCACAACAGCCAGAATATAGGACTCTCTTATGCTTACTTGTTGCCTGGCAGCTACTCATACCAATTGAGAAAGTAACACTGCCTTGAGAAGTAACAACTTTAGGCCCCCTTCGTTTAGGGCACAGGGATCCTCAACTAATCGCCCTTTGAAAGCCCTGCAGGTGATTCTGATGAGCTAGCAGCCAGATGAACCTCAGGCCTTGACTGTGGTTTTCCAACAGTGGTCCAGAGGGGTAAATTATTTAGGACAGACTGATTTATACTGACTTAGTGACTGGCCCTTCTGAACACATGACTGAAGACTCTGTAAGTAGCTTCACTTAATCAGTGTCAGCAGAGCCCAGGAGAAGACCCAGCAGCCTCACGTGCATTTAGGTAATCTCTGGCAACAGGTGTGGGAGACTCAGCGTGGTGCTGCTGATTGTCCGCCTTTCCAAATTCTTCATCATTAGCAACATTCAAATGCTCTCAAGCCCATAATTCATGTCTCCATGAATTATACTGTAAGAAGCGTTTCTGGAGTTTTGTTATTCATCCTAGGAATTCCACTGTAATGTAGTCTATGACTATAACATAAAATTGTGAATGTGTATATATGAAACATAAATATTACAACTTCTAAATATAGGAGTTTCTATTTTTTGGACAATTTTATTTGTTCCAGTTGCTTATCAAGCTAATACAAGATATTTTGTCTGCATTTTGGATTATTTAATTTAGGTTAGCTAACTGAACACAAGAAGATTTACATCTCCAGAACAATTTTTGAACACTAAATAAATATCCCCAAATTAGAACTCTGAGAGATTAGACAGCCCAATTCTCTCATTTTGCAGATGGGAAACCGCAGCCCAGGGTGAAAATGCAAATTCCCCCAAGACTGTGTGCCTTCTTTTCATAAAATTTGTGCTGAACCAGATTTTCCTTAACCCAATTTAGCTCAGTATTTGATGTATAGGGTGCAGATACAAGTTGGTCTAACTCAGACATACAGAAACTAGCTCAGTTCCATACTGACATGTAGCTGGATATTTGATTAAATGTTTTCTAATGGCTAGGCCCCACTGGATTGTAGGCCCAGAAAAACCGAGTTAGGTTAGTTGGTTGAGGGTTCTACTCCTCCCACCCTGATGCCTGACAGGAGAGGAAGGGGAGAAGCAGTCAGTCACTGGCCGTGCAGCGGGAGCAGTGAGGGACTCAGTCATGCACTAAATCCTTCTGTAGGGTGCCTGGCGAAGTCTCAGTCCAGCCAAAGCCTTGGGGCTGAGGGTCAAAGCAAGTACAAAGAAACAACAAACTGTTGAGGAATCCACATGCAAGAGGGCTAGGAACAGTTCTGAGAACTGAAGATGAAACAGAATACTTTACCGACTCTAGACATGAGCTCACAGACAGGCTAGATGAACAGAAAAGAATTAGTGAGTTCAGGACACTTAAAGCGTTACCCCCCCAGAGGTCTGAGAGGACAACTTACCTTTTTTTCTGAGAAAACAGATGGCCGTGGGCTACATGCATCTTGAACAAGGCCAATAAACATGGGGTCAAATTGGGTCATCACATTTTTTGCACCTGCAGTTGGAGAGCATTGAAGACCAACTGCATGCACCTGCTATAAAGGGGCTGGGCAATCTTTACAAACTAGTTCTAATTAAGAAAGTGAGTATGTCCCTTCATTGAGCCTTATCACTGTCATGGAAATCAAATTTACACATGTGTAAAAATCTATTAAACTCAGGCCCCTGAGCCACCTATGTAGGATTCCTAGAAAAGAGAAACAAATGGTATTTTAAAGGAGAAATGTCTGTCCAGTGCTAACCTTTAATCGAGCCACAAAGTGAGTTGCAACACTGAGTTCAGTGGCCGGGTTCCCAAGGATGATCTCAAACCGATACTGCAGACCCAGTTTGTCGCGCACCTCCTGTAGCCGCTCCTTGGCTAACATCGCCAGCTGCACCGAGGGCACCCTGATAATGAGCATGTGTCCCCTCCCACTTTTGTTTTTGCCTGGGGAGCTGATGAGGTCATCCATAATGCTGAGTGTTTCTGGTGTGCTGTGGTCTCGGAGTGACGCCATGGTGGTGAGAGCCATCAGAGCCTCAGAGTACTGCTGGATGAGAAGATAGCAGCGGACGACCATGCTGTGCAGCCTGGGGTACCTTCGACAGAACACAAGGCACTAGCACTCAGGCAGCAGGGCCAGCTGGGAGCAGCAAGGCCTGTGCAGTAAGAATGCAGATTAAGCATGGTGGGGAAGGAGCTACTGATCAGTGGTGGGGCTTTAGCTCTAGAATGACCTGGGATCCCACGTCACTGGAAGGAAAAGGCTGAGCTTTCAAAGCATGTGAATCAACCTGTTGGGATAAGTACAGCATAGTAAAGGGGTTTAGAGATTGTCTAGAGACCCTCTCTTCTCAAATTGTGGTCTATAGACCACCAGCAGCAGCAGCAGCACCTGGGAGCTTGTTAGAAATGCTGAATCTCCCCACCCCAGACCTACTAATCAGAATCTGAAGCTTAACAAGACTCCCGGGGAACTGCATCCACGTTAAATTGAGACACATTGGTCTATTCCATTCATTGCCGCCATAGTCATCATGGATAATCCCTGGATCCTCACCTCTTGCTGGTGGCATTGGGTTAGAATGACAGCACTGTCCACTTATTTCTCTGATATATAAGATTACAATAAAGGAAACGGAGGCATTAGTGTAATATCTGTTGAGTATTAGACATAAAAAGGGTAATTATTATTACTAATCTGAGGTCAGCCTCACAGATAGCAATCTCTACCTTTCCATAAACTGTTCCTTGGTGCTGGAGAAACCTGGAGCTGACTGGAGAAACAGCACCCCCTAGTGTTGTAGCCTCATCACCTGAGACCTGGCTCCGTCAAGGGAGCCAAGTAAATCTGAGCCTGGTAGTAGCAGCCTTTGGTACCATTTTTCCCTAAGCCTGGACTGCCAGGGAAGAGGATCCCTTTGTTAAAATCGGCAGTTTTTACAATTATAGAGGAGTCAGAAAACAAATTTTGCCTTTTGGTGCTACGCCTCAGCCAGGCCTGATGGCAAAATGAGTACGAATGGGTAAAGAGGACCCACTTACAGGTATGAAGAGCTGCTAGTCAAGAAAGCAGGTGCTTGGCTACCCTGAGCACACTGCCCAGCAGTACTTCTGCTGCTGAATAAAAATAATTTTTTTAAAAAACAGAAAGTAGGCTGGGCATGGTGGCTCACGCCTGTAATTCCAGCACTTTGGGAGGATGAGGTGGGTGGATCACTTGAGGTCAGGAGTTCGAGACCAGCCTAGCCAACATGGTGAAACCCCATCTCTACTAAAAATACAAAAATTAGCCGGGCACATGCCTGTAATCCCAGCTACTTGGGAGGCTGAGGCAGGACAGTCACTTGAACCTGGGAGGCGGAGGTTGCAGTGAGCCGAGATCATGCCACTGCACTCCAGCCTGGGCGACAGAGGGAGAGTCTGGGGAGCTGATGAGGTCTCCATAAGAATAAGAAACATAACAAAAGAAAATAAAAAATAAGAAATAAGAAAAGAAAAAGAAAATAAGACAAAATAAGAAAAGAAAAAGAAAGAAAGCAGGTGCTGGCAAAGTGGGCCCTGGGTCCAAGGTTGGCCAAGGCTCTCATGGAGCCTGGTAGAATAAGGCTGGGGCCGTGCACTTTCTTTCTGGTTGCCATCTGGTAGCAATGTAGCCACCAGCGGCTGGGTAGGCTGATGGGGGATTTCACCTTTGTTCCATTCTATAATTCTACTTAAAATACAACAAGTGGTCCACTGGCCTTGCACAGAAAACCTCCAGGTCAAATAAACGCCAATGACAGCTATCAAATGAATAACACATGAATACTTTTGAGGTGTTTTAGAACTGGAAAGGACCAAGATGCCCTGTATATGAACAACTCTGTCTTTTGTTTTTCTTTGAGACGGAGTCCCGCTCTGTCACCAAGGCTGGCATGCTGGTGTGCTGCAGCACAATCTCGGCTCACTGCAACCTTCGCCTCCTGGGTTCAAGTGATTCTCCTGCCTCAGCCCCCTGAGTAGCTGGGATTACAGGCATGTGCCCGGCTAATTTTGTATTTTTAGTAGAGACATGGTTTCTCCATGTTGATCAGGCTGGTCTCGAACTCCTGACCTCAGGTGATCCGCCCGCCTCAGCCTCCCAAAGTGCTGGGATTACAGATATGAGCCACTGCGCCTGGCCTCTTTTTTTTTTTTTTTTTTTTTTTTTTGAGATGGAGTCTCGCTCTGTCGCTCGGACTGGAGTGCAATGGCGCAATCGCAGTTCACTGCAACCTCCGCCTCCCAGGTTCAAATGATTCTCCCTGCCTAAGCCTCCTGGGTAACTGGGATTACAGTGCCTGCCACCACGCCCAGCTTTTTTTTTTTTTTTTTTTTTTGTATTTTTAGTAGAGACAGGGTTTCACCATGTTGGCCAGGCTGGTCTTGAACTCCTGACCTCAGGTGATCCACCCACCTTGGCCTCCCAAACTGGTGGGACTACAGGCGTGAGCCACGACACCTAGCCCACTCTGCCTTTTCATAGAAAGGGAATGAGTTCAGGGGCAGAGAGAAGTTCAGTTGCTTGTCCCAGTTCATACAACTGATCAGAGACAAAGCTAGGTCTAGATTTTATCCAGTCTCTAGCAATGTCTTCACACATTGCAAGGATTTAGCAGGTTGGGTAGAAATGAAGAAATCCTTCAGTTCAATAAATCCTGGGCTGGTCCCTTCAGGTATTCAGTAAGTCATAGCTACTATTAGGCTGGGGTGACTGGGCTGGAGGAAATAAGTATAGATAATCTGTGTTTCAAGCTTAATGCTTTTTTGCTGGGCCACGTAGAAAAGCCAAAGTTAGAATAAATGGTAACTTTGATATCCAGCATTTCTATTTCATACTCTGAAGGAATCATGAAGTTAGAAGTGCACAGTTTCTCCAATCTGTCATGCTTGCATTAAACTATACTTACAACTTTTGTAGCACAAAACTACAATAGGAAGTTGATGGGACCATCATTTAAAATAAAAGTTATGAAACTCTGAATGATGTTACCAGAAAAAGAAGATGCATTTCAAGCTGGTGGATGTAACAGGTGGGTGGGAACGCTTAGAGGGGGTACTCATGGAATGACTTCGGAAAATTCAGACTACATGTGCTGTGAAAGGATTAATGTCACAGTGTCAGTTAAGACTTCCCAAATCCAACAGCTGCACAAATATCAAACCCTACTTGAGCCGGCGCTCTTTCCGGATGCAGTATTACCATTTGTTGAATAGGATGCATCCGTAGGCCCTCATTTTAATTTCCTTTTCTTTTTTCTTAGCAAAATTATGGGCAGGTTTGTTAAATAGATGTTAAATAATATGATCAATTAAAGGCATTCTAAGAACTACAGCTACTAAAAATTAGAATTGGCCTCATAAGATAAAGCCCAATTGCCCCAACATTGGATAAGCAAACAGAATATTGTGGAGGGCAGAGAGGGACCTTTATCAGGTTAGGTAAATTCAAATGTCTCTACCTACCTTTCAATCCATGATTCAAGGTGACAGAGAGAAAAAACTCTTTCAGAGTTTAATCTGGAACTGGGGATTTTTTTTTTTTTAAAAGAAAAGGAAGAGAAGACAGAAGAGTTATATTCCTTAATCCCTAAGGTCAGGGACTGGAGGAGGCGCCCCAAGAACTGAATTCACCTCAATTATCTGATTGCTCTTTAATTTCTTCCAGTATATACTTCAAATCTCTCATAGTAAAGTTTAGTTTTTACTGAATCATCTTAGGGTCCTTGCCTGTGGTGGACAGGGGAGAAAAGAGGGAAAAATGTCAAAGTCTGAGGTGTAAGGTAGGAGAGGCCGGAGCTCAGAGAAGGGGGTCTTTTTTTTTTTTTTTTTTGAGACAGAGTCTCGCTCTGTCGCCCAGGCTGGAGTGCGGTGGCGCGATCTCGGCTCACTGCAAGCTCCACCTCCCCAGCTCACGCCATTCTCCTGCCTCAGCCTCCCAAGTAGCTGGGACTACAAGCGCCCGCCATCACACCTGGCTAATTTTTTGTAATTTTAGTAGAGACGGGGTTTCACCGTGTTAGCCAGGGTGGTCTCGATCTCCTGACTTCGTGATCCACCCGCCTTGGCCTCCCAAAGTGCTGGGATTACAGGTGTGAGCCACCGCGCCCGGCCAGAAGCCGGTCTTGAATAAACAAATCTCTCTCTGCCCTATCCATCTCCTGATAATAGCAATGAAGCATGACTGGAAGCTGACTCAGCATGAAGAGTAGTGCAACGGCCCACTTTGGTTGTATTTTCCTTTATTGGTCTTGGATGATCACATAAAACAATAGTAGGGCATCTTAGGAAAGGCTGTTTTAATTTGGCCTTTGCATGTTATCTGCAAGGGCTCCATCAGACACCCTGTAGCACTGACACAAAAGGCTTTTGGCTATTTTAGATCTGCAAGTACAGCTAGAGAGAAGAGCAGAAGGCCTTATTTACTATTTACCTCTCCAAGAGTGTGTTCACCATTTTTTCAAAAGTCTCGTCACATCTCAGAAGTGGGCTCGTGATCCCCCACTGCAGAGACTTGCTGTACTCATTCAAGCCAAAGTACAGCTTCTCCTCGCAGCCCACGTCCTCCTGGTTCAAAATACAGAGCAAAAACCCAATGAGGACAGGATACAGTGTCTTGTTTTCCAGAAAGTGGGGTGGGGAGGGGGGTTGGGGGGGAGTCCCTGTAAGAGGTTATTTCCTGACAAGTAAGAAAAAATATTGTGTTTCATTATGTAACCCAACACCAACTCTACAGTCATCTCTGAGGCACTAAGTGAAATTTCTTTTCATTTCAAAGGAACTGAATATGTGATTAGTGGAAAGTTGACACATTTCCTTCAGGCACATGGTTCGTTTTCTTTTTCTTTTGTTGGGATACACAAGGTCAGACAGCCTCAATTCTCAGCCTTTTTCCCTGCTGGAAGCAGTTCTCTATAAAGATAAATAGGCTCTCCTCAGAACTCTAGATACTGACAAACTCCTCTGTTACAGAAACTTTAACTTTTCTGACATCATTTCATAATGGTAATTCATAAAAGCTTATCTTTGCAAACAAATTTTACTTTAAAAATGGAATATACGCTTTCCTTAAACAGGACCCACAGTATTTTTAAGTAGCCCCCCTCTTGATGAGTCAGTCATCACTATGAAAATGAATAGCTATTTTAGGCGGTGACACAAAGATGCCCTCAGAGGATCTTGAGAAGTGTGACAAGTTGCTTGTCCTTAAACTCAGAAGCTCCAGGATATTAAATAAGCTTTTTAAGTTCATGATCTGTTTTTATTTATAGTTTTTTTTGCATCTTTTCTGCATTAGTTTTTTACAGTCATGTCTTGCTGTTATGTTGCCTGTGCCATTTGGTCTATTTTACTTTATTTTATTTATTTTATTTTTTGAGACCAAGTTTTTTCTTTTGAGACCAAGTTGCCCAGGCTGGAGAGAAATGGCGCAATCATGGCTCACTGCAACCTCCGCCTCCCGGAATCATGGCTCACTGCAACCTCTGCCTCCCGGTTTCAAGTGATTCTCCTGCCTCAGCCTCCCGAGTGGCTGGGATTACAGGCGCCCACCACCATGCCCGGCTCATTTTGTTTTTTTGCATTTTTAGGAGAGACGGGGTTTCGTCACGTTGGTCAGGCTGGTCTCAAATTCCTGGCCTCAGCCTCCCAAAGTGCTGGGATTACAGGCGTGAGCCACTGCACCTGGCCCACTTTTGTTATTTATTATGTGTTGACATTTTTATTTAAGCACTCTCCAACTCATAAAGGAAATAAGACAGCTTTAAAAGATATAAGATAAAGGCTGGGTGCAATGGCTCACACCTGTAAACCCAGCACTTTTTTTTGAGATCAGCCTGGCCAATATGGTGAAACCCCATCTCTACTAAAAATACAAAAATTAGCCAGGCGTGGTAGCGGGTGCCTATAGACCCAGCTACTCAGGAGGCTGAGGCAGGAGAATACCTTGAACAAGGAGGTGGAGGTTGCAGTGAGCCGAGATAGAGTCACTGCACTCCAGCCTGGGTGACAGAGCGAAACTCAGTCTCAAAAAAAAAAAAAAAAAAAAAAATTATATACATATATTAAGATAAAAATAAATTAAGCAATCAGAGGAAGAAAAAGCAAGGGTAAGAGAAGGAAGACTGCGCCAGGGATAAAGTATTCCCTAAAATGCATGCCAACAGTTTCTGCACATTTTGTTAGAAGTGGGCTACAAATTTGGTAGCCCAAATTCTGAGCTTTTTTTTTTTTTTTTGAGGAGTCTCACTCTGTCACCCAGGCTGGAGTGCAGTGGTGTGATCTCGGCTACTGCAACCTCGGCCTCTTGGGTTCAAGCCATTCTCCTGCCTCAGCCTCCCAAGTAGCTGGGACTACAGGCACGCACCACCACACCCAGCTAATTTTTGTATTTTTAGTAGAGATGAGGTTTCACCATGTTAGCAGGCTAGTCTCGAATTCCTGACCTCAGGTGATCCACCTGCCTCGGCCTCCCAAAGTGCTGGGATTACACACATGAGCCAATGTGCCCGGCTGGTTCTGAGCTTTTCAGTAACCATCTAAAGAGAAACAACTGTATGATTTATAAGGCCCATAAGATAAAAATAAAGCATGTTTTAACTGAAGGCTTTTAATTTTTTGAGGCCCCCCCCCCCAAAACCCTGCTTTTGGGAATAGGTTTGAGAGTAAACAGGCTTTATGAGAGCACCGGAATATGTTCTTAGAGATACTGGAGACTGACAACATAGATTGAATGACATTTGTTTTCAAGGCTAGAAGCCTTTGCTTATTTCATTCTGGGCTTAGCTGTGTTCTGAGTAACTGTGTCAAGTAAGTCATTTCCCGGGGAAAAAAGTCATCCATCTAAGCTTCCCTCCTCATCTGGACTGCAGACACAGAGTCATTTGGAAAAGCTTTATGAAGTGTGCACTTGGTCTTCACATTTCCTGCTCATCCTTGGCCCCTTTTTCTTTGGGAAATTATTAAATCCTACTCCGAGCCTGTTGCTCTTCCTGACACAGCATTAGAACTGCTGGATACGATGCATCCACCTTGCATCCACCTGTCCTCGTTTTTATTTCTCTCTCTTTTTTCTTAGCAGGTTGGTAAATAGATGGCCTGTGATTAACTAGAGCCAGTATGGGTTTTGGGAACTAGAGCTACTAAAAATTAGAATTAGCAGTGAATGGTTTCCCCATCTGTTCTGTTTGCATTAAATTGTAACTATGGTTTTGTGTTACAAAAGTTTTAATAGAAATGAGTGGAACCATTCTTTAAACCATGAGTTATGAAACTGAATGATTTTACTGTAAAGATACGTTTCAGGTATCATAAATCGTATGACTTATTGAATCACTATTTCTGGGGGGAGAATGTCCCTTCTCATAAGGCAAACTCCCCTGTGTGGAAGGCCTGCCCTCTCAGTGACCCTCCATGCTCCCAGTGCTTTCGCTGCTGTCTCTGCCTTTGCTCCTGTCCAACGCTCCGCTCTCCAGATGCTGTTCCCTGGAAGGTCACCTAGGACTCCTGAGGCCAACGCCAGTGGTGATGACTTGTTGGCCCTTGGCCTCACTGCCCTCTTGGCAGTTCTCTTTGTTATTTTCTTCCATGATTCTAACCACACCAGCTGCCTCAATAATCACTGTTTGTTAAAACAAAACAAAACAAAACAAACAAAAAAACATAATCTACACAATGGTGTGCTCACCTGCACCTTAACTCAAAGTCGGTCTCATCTGCCCTCCACAAATCAAACTTCTTTCTGGCCAGGCGTGGTGGCTCACGCCTATAATCCCAGCACTTTGGGAGGCCGAGGAGGGCAGATCACTTGAGGTCAGGAGTTCAAGACCAGCCTGGCCAACACAGTGAAACCCCATCTCTACTGAAAATATAAAAAATTAGCCAAGCATGGTGGCGCACGCCTGTAATCCCAGCTACTTAGGAGGCTGATGCAGGAGAATCGCTTGAACCCGGGAGGCAGAGGTTGCAGTGAGCTGAGATCGTGCCACTGCACTCCAGCCTGGCTGACAGTGAGACTCTGTCTCAAAAAACAAAACAAAACAAAAAACTTCTTTCAACTTCTTTTTTCCAACTAAAGGTAACACCTCAAAAATATTTCTGGTTCTTCCCTCTCCCTGAATAAACAAATCCTAGAAAATGTGCCATGTCTCCCATCCATTTTATTGCCAGGACCATCATTCTGATTCATGTATTTGTTCATTCTAACCCAAATTATCAGAAAAGCCACTGACTGATCTACTTCTAATCACTTTGACTTAGCCTCTAGATTGAATGAACTGCCTCTCAGTAGCTATTAAAGCTGAACATATGTGTACTTGATGACCCAGAAATTTCACTCTCAGAGACCCAAAAGAAATGCATACATACATTTACTAAAGGGTGTGCCAGGATGTTACAGCAGTACTATGTAAAATAAAATAGGATGGATACATGAACTGTGGTGGAGTCATACAATGTAACACACACACACAGCAAAAAGAATGATTTACGATTCAT
The DNA here is from genome assembly GCF_049350105.2 of Macaca mulatta. Taxonomy (NCBI): domain Eukaryota; kingdom Metazoa; phylum Chordata; class Mammalia; order Primates; family Cercopithecidae; genus Macaca; species Macaca mulatta. The sequence goes on from NC_133423.1 coordinate 70,932,191, forward strand.
GAAAACTACAAATTTCCCAAACAAAATGTTAAGCAAAGGAAGTCAGATACAAGAGAGTACATACTGCATGTTTCCATTTATATAAGCTCCATACTGAGCAAAACAAATCTGTAGTACAGGAGGCCAGAATAGTGTTACCCTTTAGTGGGGGTGCCCAGAAGGGACACAGGACTTCCAGGGTGGTGGTAAGATTCTGTTTCTTGATCTGAGTGCTGGTCCCACAGGCGTGTTTAGTTTGTGAAAATTCATCACAAACTAAACATTTTACATTGTTAACAAGAAACAGGTAAATTCTAATAATGCTATATATATATACACACACACACACACTAATTCTAATTATATAGTGTATATATATACACTATATATAGTATATATACTATATACTAAATTATAATAATGCTATATATGTGTGTGTGTGTGTATGTATATATATATATATATACTCTTGCTAAAAAATCCTTAATGCCTGTATAATAAGTGTAAACTTTGCTAGCCTGGCACTGACAGCCTCCATGTGTACATTTCCAGGCTTCTTTTGTATCCTATGCAGCGTTCTCTGAAAAATGCCCAGTTTCCTCCTCTGTGTCCCCTGCCCACACTGTCCGCTGCCAGGAGTGCCTCCTCCTGCCCCCATCCCCCTGCCCAGGCCTTCCTGTCTCCCCAGGGCCATCATCCTCTGTTCTCTTTTCCATGGAGCTTCCCCTGGACCTCTCAATAAATGTGACTCCTCCCTCACTTCAACTCCCAGAGCATTTTGATTTTCTGAAATTGTCTTATTCTCCTCTGGATAATAGTGACTTAGATATATACTTTGCTTTCTCCTCTAAACCATCAGTTTTCTTTTTTTTTTCTTTCTCTTTTTTTTTTTTTTTTGAGACGGAGTCTCACTCTGTCACCTATGCTGGAGTGCAGTGGCACTATCTCGGCTCTTTGCAACTCCACCGCCCGGGTTCAAGTGATTCTCCTGCTTCAGCCTTCCGAGTAGCTGGGATTACAGTTGCCTGCCACCATGCCTAGATAATTTTTGTATTTTTAGTAGGGATGGGGTTTCACCATGTTGCCCAGGCTGGTCTCGAACTCCTGACCTCAAATGATCTGCCTGCCTCGGCCTCCCAAAGTGCTGGGATTACAGGTGTGAGCCACTGTGCTCGGCTTAAACCATCAGTTTTCTGTGTGTTCTTTGCAAGATTCAATACAAGTCCACAAGTGTGCTCAATCATATTTTTTGAATTCAATTAATTTGCTTTTTTCCAATTATCCCTCCTGGGATACAGGCTTCAAGATAACTAAAGGATGCTAATCATCAGGAACTTCTCCCTTACACGTATAAAGTTGTTGTAAATTAAATTTTTTTTCCCTTTATCCCATGTTGATCTCAATTTCAGGGACGATTTCTTTAAATCTTAAATTGAAGAAGAGTATAACTCTTCACCTCTCAATTAGTTTGAACAAATACCTGATATCATATCTTTAATCCAGAAGAACATCACTAGATATGTCTAAGATAAGAAGCCCCTCACCTCTTTTTTTTTTTTTGAGATGGAGTCTTTCTCTGTCACTTAGGCTGGAGTACAGTGGTATAATCTCGGCTCACTGCAATCCCCATTTCCTGGGTTCAAGCAATTCTCGGGCCTCAGCCTCCGGAGTAGCTGGGATTACAGGTGCCCGCCACCACACCCGGCTAATTTTTGTATTTTTAGTAGAGATGGGGTTTCACCACATTGGCCAGGTTGGTCTCGAACTCCCAATCTCAAGTGATCCACTCATCTCAGCCTCCCAGGGTGCTGAGTTTACAGGCGTGAGCCACCGTGCCTGGCCAAGAACCCTTTTCAGAAACATAACCACAGGCTAGGTACAGTGGCTCATGCCTGTAATCCTAACACTTTGGGAGGTCAAGATGGGAGAACTGCTTGAGGCCAAGAGTTTGAGACCAGCCTGGACAATATAGTGAGACACTGTCTCTACAGAATATTTTTAAAATTAGCCAGGCATGGTGGTATGTGCATGTAGCTCTGCTACTTGGGAGGGTGAGGTGGGACGATTGTTTGAGCCCAGGAGTTTGAGGCTGCAGTGAGTCATGATTGTACCACTGCATTCCAGCACAGGTGTCAGACTCTGACTCAAAAAAAAATAAATAAATAACTGTAATACCATTATTAAACTCTAAAAATCATTTCCTTAAAATGATTTTTTTTTTTTTTTGGTACAGGGTCTTGCTCTGTCTCCCAAGCTGGAGTGTAGTGACACAATCTCAGCTCACTGCAGCCTCGACCTCCTGGGTTCAAAACGTCTTCCCAACTCCGCCTCCCAAGTAGCTGGGGCTACAGATGCATGTCTGGCTAACTTTTGTACTTCTTGTAGAGATGCGGTCTCACCATGTTGCCCTGGCTGGTCTTGAACTCCTGGGCTCAATCGATCCATCCGCCTCGGCCTCCCAAAGTGCTGGGATTACAGGTGTGAGCCACTGTGCCCGGCTAAAATGACTTTTAAGGAAAATTATTTTAAACCTGTTTCTCTATTTCATGGTAGGAGAAAATAAAGGGCAGAGGCTATTGGTCCTTCCTCCTATCACTGGGGTGTGATCCCTTTTGGAAAAGACTGAATTAGGACAGTTCTCTCTACACTCCAACAATATACTGAAATTTAACGTATAATAGGAGAACTGTCTGGGGGATTAAAAAATTAATTATTCTTAGCTCACACCTGTAATCTCAGGACTTTGAGAGGCTTGTGGATCACCTGAGGTTGGGAGTTCAAGACCACCCTGGCCAACATGGTGAAACTCGGTCTCTACTAAAAAAACAAAAATTAGCCAGGCATGGTGGCGTGCACCTGTAATCCCAGCTACTCTGGAGGCTGAGGCAGGAGAATTTCTTGAACCTGGGAGGCGGAGGTTGCAGTGAGCTGAGTTCGTACCACTGCACTCCAGCCTGGGTGACAGAGTGAGAGTCCGTCTCAAAAAAAATTAATTTAAAAAATAATTATTATTTCCATTCATTCTCTTGGCAATCCCATTCTTTGTCAGAGCAACCCAGCAGCTACTTGGGTAGCCCATAGGCTCCCCTTGTAGTTTGGAGGCAAAGGAACTCTGGCAGCTCTGTTATCTCACCCCTACCTCAACTGCCCAATGAATGGCTGGAGCTGGCATGGAGAAGATACCAAGAAAGCAAAGCAAAAGCTCAAAGTAATCTCTAATGATAGTGAACACACTGAGTTAGTTTGCAGTGACTGCTGAAGACAAGAAGATTCAAGGACCTGAGCTTCCTGCTTGCAAGGAACAAACCAATGCTCGAAGACAAGAACGCAAAGTCAGCGAAAACTTACCTTCTTCATGACAGAACAAAATGCACTGGGTTGAAAAATAAATGTTAGTTTTATGTAAGACGTTTTTGGTGTTTTTTACTTAAACATGGTTATTTAAAAATATCCAGTATGTTCAGTATTTTTAAATGAAGGATCCATTGCTTAATGGCTAATTTTTATTATTTTTATGAAACTCATATTTCTTTTCTTTGATAGTATATTTAGCATAGTTTGTGGGTCATATAAAATATTTTTCAATATTAGAGATTGGAGTAAAAACTATAAATCCCTGGATATATCCAATGTTGAGACAGGTAGTCTCAACACATTCACTGCTACTATGGAGTTATTTAAAGTAACAGTGCCATCATCCCATTTCATACAGAAGACTGTGAAAACTGATTTAAAATAAAACCCAGTTGCTGGAGGAGCAAGAGAGTAATTAACAGTGATGCAGACCATCAGACTAAAACATGACAAAAAGGCCATCCAAGAGGACAATAAAATTTCCAGGTCTCAGGTGAAATTAATCATATGAAGGCACAAAGGAAATCCAGAATATTGATCCTGGCCTCAGATAACATCAACATTTTCTTTTTGAAAAATTATATAGGACAGATAATTTTGCATCTGCATGATATCTAAGAAAATAACCACCTAATCAGATTTATGTAGGATACTATTCACTAGACTTTAGTCTTTTTTCTTTTTTTTTTTTTTTTTTTGAGACTGAGTCTCGCTCTGCCACCCAGGCTGGAGTGCAGTGGCGCGATCTCGGCTCACTGCAAGCTCTGCCTCCCAGGTTCACGCCATTCTCCTGCCTCAGCCTCCCGAGTAGCTGGGACTACAGGCGCCCGCCACGTCGCCCGGCTAGTTTTTTTGTATTTTTAGTAGAGACGGAGTTTCACCGTGTTAGCCAGGATGGTCTCGATCTTCTGACCTCGTGATCCGCCCGTCTCGGCCTCCCAAAGTGCTGGGATTACAGGCATGAGCCACCGCGCCCGGCCTAGACTTTAGTCTTATAATAATTGTAAATATGTGGAACTTTTGGAAGACACAGAATTATGTTAGATATTTATTTATTTATTTATTTATTTATTCATTTATTTTTGAGACAGAGTCTCGTCTGTCCCCCAGGCTGGAGTGTAATGACATGATCTCGGCTCACTGCAACCTCCGCCTCCCGGGTTCAAGTGATTCTCCTGCCTCAGCCTCCCGGGTAGCTAGGACTACAGGCACCCACCAGCACACCTGGCTAATTTTTTGTATTTTCAGTAGAGACGGGGTTTCACCGTGTTAGCCAGGATGGTCTCGATCTCCTGACTTTGTGATCCACCTGCCTTGGCCTCCCAAAGTGCTGGAATTACAGGCGTGAGCCACCACGCCCGGCCAGCTTTTTGAAGTCTTACATAAAGCATTATATTAGATTTTGAATTCTTATGAATATGATCTTAAGCTGTGACATATTTTGTTACAAGGTCCTACCCTCTGGGGAACTAAGAACATGACAGTGTATCAGTCAGCAGGCAAGAGACTCACCCCGGTATCCAGCTGTATCCAGTGAACCTCATTGCTAGAGCTAATGCGGGACTGTTGGGTCTGCAGAGTGTATGGGAAGGAGCTGACCTGGAGCACCAGGAGGTTGAAAGCTTCCAGAACTTCTCTGCAATTAATGACCCTATCAGCTAGTCCATGACTGGGTTCGCCATGTGACAAAGAGCCTGAAATGACACTGTAGAAAAATTGAAAGTCATATTAATACCTCATTTAACCAAGTAGATACAGAATCAGACCCTAACAAGGAGATACTGTTTTAGTTTTTATTTTTCTATCTCTTTTCAATTGCGAGCAGAGTAGAAACAACCAAAATTTGACACGGAAGGGAAAAAATTTACATTCCCTCTTTTCAGACAGATTTCAGGAATATGTATTTTTTTTTTCCTTTTCAGTTTATTCCCAATATACCTCAAAGTGCAAACTCAGTTATTTAGGCTAGTGATATCTAAATCTGCAGTTGAGCCGGGCATGGTGGCTCACATCTGTAATCCCAGCACTTTGGGAGGCCAAGGCAGATAGACCACCTGAGGTCAGGAGTTCAAAACCAGCCTGGCCTACATGGTGAAAACCCGTCTCTATTAAAAAAAAAAAATACAAAAAAAATTAGCTGGGTATGGTGGTGTGTGCCTGTAATCCACCTGCTTTGGCCTCTTAAAGTGCTGGGATTACAGGTGTGAGACACCGCACCCTGCCAACTTCTCTTTCATTAATAAGTTCATCCAGGCCAGGCATGGTGGCTCATGCCTGTAATCCCAGCACTTTGGGAGGCCAAGGTGGGTGAATCACGAGGTCAGGAGTTCAAGACCAGCCTGGTCAAGATGGTGAAACCCCATCTCTACTAAAAATACAAAAATTAGCCAGATGTCTAGCGGGCACCTGTAATCCCAGCTATTTGGGAGGCTGAGGCACAGAACTGCCTGAACCCGGGAGGCGGAGGTTGCAGTGAGCCGAGATTGAGCCACTGCACTCCAGCCTGGGCGACAGAGTGAGTCTCTATCTCAATAATAATAATAATAATAATTTCATCCAGTAAATATGATATTCTCTTGTTTAAACTGGGGAACTGGGGAAGATTTCAGGTCATGAAAGTGCATCTCTACTGCTTTTAAAGGCAAGAGGGAAAAGAGAAGGGCAAAGAAGAGGAGAAATAGTGGGAGAGGAAGGAAGGGAAGCAAAGTCAAATGGAAAAGTGCGTTGGAGGCAGAGAGGGAAGTACATCACCCTTCCAGGAGCTCATTCATCCTAACTTCCTTATTGCTGTCCTTTCTCTGACAAAGCTGAGTTCTACCAAGCTCTTAAAACAAATTATTTCAGGAATCTTTAATTCATCCAGAGTGTAGTGATATGATTTGGCTCTGTTTCCCCAACCAAATCTCATCTTGTAGCTCCCATAATTCCCATGTGGTATGGGAGGGAGCCGGTGGGAGATGACTGAATTACGGGGACAGGTCTTTCCCATGCTGTTCTTGTGATAGCAAAAGTCTCATAAGATCTGATAGTATTTTAAGGGGGAGTTTCCCTGAATAAGCTGGCTGGAGAAATTTGCATAAGTAATGAGGAGCTGAATGTTAGTCCCCAAGACAATGGGGGAAAATGTCTCCAGGGCATGTCAGAGGTCTTCATGGCAGCCCCCCTCATCCACACACCTAGAGGCCTGGGAGGGAAAAGTGGTTTTGTGGGCTGGGCCATGTGCTGTGTGCAGCCTAGGGACTTGGACTTCTGTGTCCCAGCTGCTCCAGCCATGACTAAAAGGGGCCAATGTACAGCTTGGGCTGTTGCTTCAGAGGGTGGAAGCCCCAAGCCTTGGCAGCTTCCACATGGTGTTGAGCCTATGGGTGCACAGAAGTCAAGAACTCAGGTTTGGGAACCTCTGCCTAGATTTCAGAAGATGTATGGAAATGCCTGGATGCCCAGGCAAAAGTTTGCTGCAGGGGCGGAGCCCTCATGGAGAACCTCTGCTAGGGCAGTGTGGAAGGGAAATGTGGGGTCAGACCCACCACACAGAGTTCCTACTGGGGCCTGTAGCCCCTTTGTTTTAGTCAATTTCTCCCATTTGGAATGGTTATATTTATCCAATGCCTGTACCCTCATTGTATCTAGGAAGAAACTAACTTGCTTTTGATTTTACAGGCTCATAGACAGAAGGGACTTGCTTTGTCTTAGATGAGACTTTGGACTTTTGAGTTAATGCTGAAAAGCGTTGAGACTTTGGGGGACTGTTGGGAAGGCATAATTGGTTTTGAAATGTGAAGATATGAGATTTGGGAGGGGCCGGGGTAGAAAGATATGGTTTGGCTCTGTATCTCCACCCAAATCTCATCTTGTAGCTCCCATAATTCCCACATGTTGTGGAAGGGACCCAGTAGGAGATGACTGAATTATGGGGGCGGGTCTTTCCTGTGCTGTTCTTGTGACAGTAAGTCTCATGAGATCTGATGATATTATCAGAGGTTTCTGCTTTTACATCTTCCTCATTCTCTCTTTGCCTGTTGCCATCCATGTAAAATGTGACTTGCTCCTCCTTGCCTTATGCCATGATTGTGAGGCTTCCCCCACTATGAGGAACTGTGAGTCCAATTAAACCTCTTTCTTTTGTAAATTTTCCCAGTCTCAGGTATGTCCTTATCAGCAGCATGAAAATAGACCAACATATGTAGTTAACATAAAACCAACGTGAAATCGATGAGAAAAGCTGAGGAAACAAGAAAAGGATAGGAAAAGGTTACCAGTAAGAAGATGGCAAATATTAGGGTCCCTGGGCTTTGGAATTACCTTTAACACATTTTCTTTTCTTTTCTTTTTTTTTTTTTTGAGACGAAGTCTCACTCTGTCACCCAGACAGGAGTGCAGTGGTGTGATCTTGGCTCACTGCAACCTCCAGCGCCTGGGTTCAAACAATTCTCCTGCCTCAGCCTCCCAAGTAGCTGGGATTACAGGCATGTGCTACCAGGCCTGGCTAATTTTTGTATTTTTAGTAGCATAAGGTTTCACCATGTTGGCCAGGCTGGTCTCAAACTCCTGACCTCAAGCGATCCACCCACCTCGGCCTCCCAAAGCGTTGGGATTACAGGCGTGAGCCACCACGCCTGGCCACATTTAACACATTTCATTAGGTAACAATTATTCCTGTAGAAGGGAGACTCCATTTGCTCACTCTGAATCAATCACCTCGTTAGTTCCACATGGGAGTTGTCATGAACTAGCACAAACAGTGTGTACGGGTTCTGTTTCACTCTCCTCATAAAAACTTCAAACTTGGTTTGAATCTCATTGTCTAGACGAACAACATATTTTTCTGCTCTCTGATGGGCTGTCCCATTTTCCTCCAGACCCAAGTCTACAAGGACACCTGCCAAGAAGAAAAAAATTAATCTTTTAACAAACTTTTACACATACACATACACACAGGAGACAGACTTGAGTTCACTGTCAGCTGACACTGGGTACCAACTGTATGAAGAGACTTACAGAGCAGATACTTTTTCCTTTTTATGTTCCCCATCACAGTATGAGGAGGAAATATCAGATATCCTTTTCTTCATAACACTGCTCATCACCTCCCATCCCTGACACAAATACAGGGAACATTCTGGTACATGAGATAAAAGCAGCTGAGTGTATGAGACCTTTGCTTCACTAAATTCTATTTGCATATAAAGTGCTGCTGCTAATGGCTTCAACAGGCCACCTGGAAAAAAATTAAGCTTTGGGCTACAGCTCTTGACCAAATTAATATAAGCCTTCTTTACCCTAAATTTAGCAACAAAACATATATGAGAAAAGAAAAAACCAATATATTAATGTTCAAAGATACCACGTTAGACTGTGAGCTTTTTATGGTAGTGTTTTACTCATTTTTATACCGTGACCATCTTGCACAGTATTTAGAGCACTGGCAGACCTCAATGAATGTCGGATTTATGTACCAACTTAATAAACTGAACTGAATTAGTCATGATTGCTATATTATTCTCAGTATGTTGGAAACTATGAAACTTTAATACTGTATCATTATCTCTATCTATAATAAAATTACTTTTTTTTTTTTTTTGAGATGGAGTCTCGCTCTGTCACCCAGGCTGGAGTGCAGTGGCGTGATCTCGGCTCACTGCAAGCTCTGCCTCCCAGGTTCACATCATTCTCCTGCCTCAGCCTCCCCAGTAGCTGGGACTACAGGCACCCACCACCACGCCCAGCTAATTTTTTTGTATTTTTAGTAGAGACGGGGTTTCACCGTGTTAGCCAGGATGGTCTCGATCTCCTGACCTCATGATCCGCCCACCTCGGCCTCCCAAAGTGCTGGGATTACAGGCGTGAGCCACTGCGCCCGGCCAATAAAATTACTTCTACACACATCTAAAGTAGTTCTAGGCGCATAAAGCTGTTGTTGAGATAATTGATTAAAAGAGGAAATCTTCCTTTAAATAAAGAGACTTTTATGAATTACATTGACTTAATTGTATCTGTCTTTTATTTTAATATAAATGCAGCTCAATGAAGAATTACATGTAATTAATTAGCAGCTAGATGCTGTAATACTAACAGGCCTAAATGGTATAACAGAAAAAAAATGTTTTACCATACGAAAAATTCTTTATACCAGAAAAGGTGGACAGAAAGGTAATTTTGCTTCCAAACACTGTTCATTAGGAGCCTTTACTCACCGATTGTTTTCAATTCTCACCTAAATGTAGTCAAATTTTGTTGTGAATATTTCCAAAAGCAATCAATCAAACATTTAATTTGGCAGATACTGTGATTTTTTTGAAAGTGGACTGTGGCCAGGTGTGGTGGCTTATGCCTGTAATCCCGGCACTTTGGCAGGCTAAGACTGGTGGATCACTTGAGGCCAGGAGTTCCAGACCAGCCTGGGCAACATAGTGAGACCTCATCTCTATAAAAAATACAAACATCAGCTGGGTGTGGTGACACACGCCTGTAGTCCCAGCTACTCAGAAGGCTGAGGAGGAGAATAGCTTCAACCCAGGAGGCCGAGGTTGTGGTGTGCCGAGATCACACCACTGCACTCCGGCCTGGGCAATAGAGTGAGACTCTGTTTCAAAAAAAAACAAAAACAGAAACAAAAGAGAGGAAAAAACTCATTCAACATTCGATAGCTATTTATTGATCATCTATCTACTATGTGCCATGCCAGTGACTGTGCTAGGTCTGGGGAAACAGAGGGGAACAGGAGTAAGATCTAAATCTCATGGAGCTTATGATGGAGAAGACAGAAAATTTTGATGAGTGTCACGATGGAGACAAGGTACTATGGGGTAGGTAGAGGAAGCTAGCAGAGGCATCAGAGAAAGGACCTGCTTAATCTCTAAAGTGTCTGTTTCCTTATCTGTAAAATAGGGAGTGCAGTACCAGTTACAAATTAGTCTGTATTTCATTTATCCTTAGGAAATAAGCAGCATGAGTTAAGGCATCCTAAAAAGAAACGATTATAAATAATTCATAAAGAGGATAAAATATATTGTATTGATAATTAAGAGTTTGCTGCCTTTCAAAACAAATGAAGTGAAGACCAATTGTGGCTTTTTGGCTAAGATCAAGTGTAAAGATGACTGTATATCTTTGACAGGTCAATTGCATACATTCCCTTACTGGAAAAAGAAAGTTGCAGAAATCTAAGAGGTTGTTTTCTTGACAATAACATGGTATATTAGTCCATAACTATGCAGGCTGCTGGCTCTGTCCTGAGCAGGCACATCAGAGCTACTTGATTGTTTTATTTCTAACTGGGTGTTTTTAGTAGATCATCCCTACTTTTAAATTGTGTTTTAGACTTTTAAGTTTGTTTTTTTTCCTCATAATGAAAGTGATACTTATTTTGGAAAAACTGAACAGTATAGAGAAACATTTAAAAAGAAAAACGTATCCATAATTATTTAATTCACTGCTTCCATTTTTTGTGCTTTTTTTCCTGTTTTTTTTCTATGCATATTGTGCAGCCTGACTCACATTTTGTAATTGTATATCCTGAGATATATGTGTGTGTGTGTATGTGTGTGTGTGTGTGTGTGTGTGTGTATATATATATTTGGCTTATAACTACAAAGTAAGAAACAAAACAAGTAAGAATAACACTATCATTGTTTACTAATATATCTGTGTAGAAAACACAAAATAATCTATGGATGAATCAATAAGAATTTAGTTGATGAATTCAAAATCAATTTACAAAGATCAGTTGCATTTCTGTACACAAGCAGTAGTTAGGAAGTGTACTTAAAAAAAAAATTTACAGGATGTTAAAAAAATATTATGTATCGGCCAGGCGCGATGGCTCACGCCTGTAATCCCAGCACTTTGGGAGGCAGAGGCGGATGGATCATGAGGTCAGGAGATCGATACCATCTTGACTAACACGGTGAAACACCGTCTCTACTAAAAATTACACACAAAAAATTAGCCAGGTGTGGTGGTGGGCGCCTGTAGTCCCAGCTACTCAGGAGGCTGAGGCAGGAGAATGGTGTGAACCCGGGAAGCAGAGCTTACAGTGAGCTGAGACTGTGCCATTGCACTCCAGCCTGGGTGACAGAGCGAGACTCCGTGTAAAAAAAAAAAAAAGAAAAAAAAATATATATCTACCTATCTATATATATATTATGTATCTAGGAATAAATCTTACAAAAGGTATGTAAGACCTTTATGGAGAAAATGATGAAACTATTAATTATGTTAAAAATGACCTAAATAGAGCTACATCATAAAATAAAGTTAAAATTGAATTTTCCTCAAACTTATCTAGAGATTCAAAGTAATTCCAATACAAATTACCTTTTTTTAAATTTAGAGACAAGAGCCTTGTTCTGTCACCCATGCTGAGTGTAGTAGTGTGATCACACCTCACTGTGGCCTTGAGCTACTGGGCTCAAGCTATCCTCCCGCCTTGGAGTCCTGAGTAGCTGGGCCTGCAGGCATGTGCCAGCATGCTTGGCTAAGTGTTTTTTTTGTTTTTTGTTTTTTTTTTAAGAGATGGGGGTCTCACTATGTTGCCCATGCTGGTCTCAAACTTCTGGCCTCAAGGAATCCTCCAGCTTTGGCCTCTCAAAGCACTGGCATTATAGGCATGATCCTGGCCCAACAGGTTTTTTTAAAAAAAATTTTACTTGAAAAAATGTTTTTAAAAATGTATATGGCCAAGCAAAGAACCAAAAAGAGTCAAGATAATTCTGAAGTAGAAAACATGGGAGACGTTTGTCTCACTGGAAATTAAGAATTTCTTTGTTAATAAGACAGTGGTTTGGGCACAGAGGTAGGAGTTAGTAATTGTGTAATTATCAGAAAAAAATCAAAGACGTGAAGATATTGTAGACAATGAGAACTAGGTTTCTTCCTGTCAGAGAAAGAAGTTACAAATAACTCATATTTTTAAACACAGATTGGTAGATACAGAAATAAAGAGGTATATGTGTGCATTCATGGGTTAATATACATATACATGATTTCCTAGCTCTGTCTGCTGAGTGGGCTTAGGCACAACGACATCCTAGTAGCAATGGGCACACTTAACACCCAGATTTTGATTTCTAAATACCATTCTTCAATACAAGGAATCAGGTTTCTTGGAAAAAAGGTTAATCCCAGTGTTGAGGCAGAAAAATAAAAGTAAACCTAGAATGTCTTATGGTTTCAGAAAGCAAGAAAACAGTATGTGAAAATGGATGATAATATGTTAAAAAAAAAAAAAAAAAAAAAAAAACACAGGAGCCTGCCCGAAGGAGCCTCCAATGGCCAATGCTGGAAAATTTGAGCAAAATAATAATGATCATCAGTATAGTGTTGGAAATAACCCACAGAATAAAATAAAAATGACCTGTATTTATAAATACATACATAAATGAGGAGGAACAGCTTTTCCTTACAGAATTTAATTAACAAACTCTTACTAGTAAATGTAGGGAAAAAATGACAGAAAATCATCATCTTGGAAATACCACAATAAACTGCAGGCAAGATCCACTAATGGATGCAAAAATTAGCAGCTGAAAGTTTGATGAAAACAGGATATTACCATTGCTCAAAATATTTCCACAAGATTTTAAATCAATTCCAAAGAAGAAACCAGTAACTTTACGATGCAGAAACTTGGCAGACAGACCTTAATCAAGTGATCAAGGTTAACATCACCAACAATAAAACATCAACCTCATGTACTCCCTGACATGATGCAATCAGGACACAGATTCACTTTTATGGTTTTCTTGCCCAAAACTCAAAACTTCAATTAAATTGTGAGAAAACTCAAACATTCCCTACACAAAACAATTGATTAGTATTTACTTAAGGTCATGAAAAGCTAGGAAAGACTGAAGAAAAGTCATAGATCGGAGGAGATGAAAAGGACATAACTGAATGCATTGTGTGAACCTGGATTGGAACCTGGAACAGGAAAAACAACATGAAGAGAAAGATTGGGGAGATCTTCCATTAACAGTATCATTCTGGCATTGATTTCCTGCTCTGATAATTGTATTCTCTTAAAGTTGTTAACTTTAAGAGAAATTGAGTGAAGGGTTTAGCGAACTCTATGATTTTTTAACAGCTTTAGTGATTGATATAAGCCTCTATTCACATATAATCTACCCATTTATAGTGCATAATTCAATGGCTTTTAGTATATATTCATGGAGCTGGACAACAGTCACCACAATTTTAAAACATTTTCATCACCTCCTAAGGAAACTCCATATATTTAACCCCTCAATTCTTCCCTCAACACCCCCAATCCCCAGGCAATCAGAGTCTACTTTGTGTCTCTATAGACTGGCTTATTCTAGACATTTCATGTAAGTGGAATTGTACAAGATGCAATCTTGTGTGATTGGCTTCTTTCATTTGGAATAACGTTTTCAAGTTTCATCCATGTTGTAGTATGCATCAATACTTTCTTTCTCTTTATTGTTTATATTCCACTGTATGGAATACCACATTTTATTTATCCATTCATCACTTGGTGGGTATCTGGGTTTTTCTGCTTTTGGGCTATTATGAATAATGTTGCAATGAACATTTGTATACAGGTTGTTGTATGCACGTATATTTTCACTTCTCTCTCATTTCAGATTTTTTTTTTTTTTTTTGAGACAGAGTCTCATTCTGTCGCCTTGCTCTGTCGCCCAGGCTGGAGTGCAGTAGTGCAGTCTCAGCTCACTGCAAGCTCCACCTCTTGGGTCCATGCCATTCTCCTGCCTCAGCCTCCTGAGTAGCTGGGACTACAGGCACCCGCCACCACGCCTGGCTAATTTTTTTGTATTTTTAGTAGAGACAGGGTTTCACCGTGTTAGCCAGGATGGTCTCGATCTCCTGACCTTGTGATCCACCCACCTCGGCCTCCCAAAGTGCTGGGATTACAGGTGTCAGCCACTGCGCCCGGCTCATTTAATATCGCAGTGGAACTGCTGGATCATAGAGTAACTCTATATTTAATCATCTGAGCAACCACTAGACTGTTTTCTAAAGTTGCTGTGCCATTTTAAATTCCTAACAGCAGCGCATGAGGTTCCAATTTCTCAACATATTCGACAATTGTTACTACCTCTCTTTTATGGATCATCCTAGTGGGGTGTGTAGTAGTCTCTCATTGTGGTTTTGATTTGCATTTCTCCAATGGCTAATGATGAACATCTTTTCATGTGTTCATTGGCCATTCATGTATCTCCTTTGGATAGATGCTTATTCAGATCCTTCATCCATATGTTAATTAAACAATTTGTCTTTATTATTGAGGCTTTTTTTTTTTAATTATACTTTAAGTTCTACGGTACATGTGCACAACGTGCAGGTTTGTTACATATGTATACATGAGCCATGTTGGTGTGCTGCACCCATTAACTCGTCATTTACATTGGGTGTATCTCCTAATGCTATCCCTCCCCCCACCCCTCCCCACAATAGGACCTGGTGTGTGATGTTCCCCTTCCTGTGAGTTGTAACAGGTCTTTGAATATTGTAGATATAGTGCCGTACCAGATAAATGATTTCCAAATAGTTTCCCCCATTCTGTGGCTTGTCTTTTCACTTTCTTCATGATGTCCTTTGAAGTACAAATATTTTAAATTTTGAGGATTGTCCGGTTTATGTATAAAAGTTTATGCTTTTGGTGTCATATGTAAGAAATAATCATTAGTATTCCAAGGTCAAAAACATTTATACCTATTTTCTTCTAAGAATTTTGTAATTGCAGCTGCTACATTTAGGTCTTTGATCCATTTTGAGTTATTTTTTGTATGTGAGGTAGAGGTCAAACTTCATTCTTTTGCATGTGGATATTCAGTTGTCCCAGCATCATTCATTGAAAAGACTATTCTTTCTCTGTTAAACTGTCTTGGCACCCATGTCAAAATTGAATTGAGGTTTATTTCTGGAATCTCAACACCATCTTGTTTATCTATATGTTTATCATTTTGTCATCGCCACACTGTCTTGAGTACAGTAGCTTATACAGTTTACTAGAGCTTACAATGGGGAAGTGAGAGTCCTCCAACTTAAAGTGGGGAAGTGAGAGTCCTCCAACTTTATTCTTCTTCAATAATGTTTTGGGTATTCTCGGTCCCTCAGATTTCCACATGAATTTTAGAATCAGCTTGTAAATTTCTGCAAAGAAGCCAGCTGGGATTTTGGTAGGGGATGCACTGAATCTGTAGACCAATTTGGGGGAATATGGTCATCTTAAAAATATTAATATATCTTCAATTTTATAAATATAAATGTCTTTTCATTTATTTAGGTCTTCTTTAATTTCACTCAGCAATGCTTCATTATTTCAGAGGATAAGCTTTGCACTTCTTTTGTCAAATTCATTCCTATGTATTTTATTTTTTGATATTCTTGTAATTAAAATTTTCTTAATTTCATTTTCAGATCCCTTGTACTAGTTTTGTAACTTTTCGTATGTCTAAAATTATTTTAAAATAAAAAAATTTTAAGGAGGCATGAGCATACCAAATATTTACTGAAGCACATACATTGCAGGTGGGAGTGTAAATATAATCACTTTGGAAAAAATTTAGCATTCTTTGGTAAAATGTAAAATGTTCATAACCTGTGCTCCAACAATTCTATTCCCAGAGAAGCTCTTATATGTGTACCAGCACTGTGTGAAGGATTCAAAAAACTAGAAACATTACAAGTGTACATCAGTAGTAGAATTGTGCTTTTTAAAAGATATGTGATGTATTTATATAGAAGAATACTAACAATCAGTGAAGTGAATGAATTACAGCTACAAACAACAGCAGGAACAACTTCAGGGACATAACATTAAGCATAAAAAATAAATCACAGGAGAATACATAGAATGTAGTTCCACTTAGGTTTAAAGTATATGAAATTAAGCACATATTGTTTAAAAGTTAAGGCATTATGGTAAAACTATAAATAAAAGCGAGGGAATGATAATAAACACAAAATTCAGCGTAATGGTTACCTTTGAAAAGAGAGGGACGTTAGCATCAGGGAGATCCACCAGGGAGGAACAGTTTTCCGTGTTCCTTATTTTGGTGGGTAATGAGTGCTCATTCTATTGTGATTTTTAAAATATCCTTTATAAATGTGATCTATTCAATAATTAAAACTTCTTAAAAAGGGGGAATGTAAATTACCTATCCATGTTTTAGAAACTATTTGAGGACAATAACTCTCCGAAATGCCATCTGACAGATACATCAACAATGAATAGCAACTATTTTAACTTCACATTCTATTTTGACTACTACAGAAATGGAAAGACTAGTGCCATAAATACCTCTTTCCTCTTTAGTTAGATGAATTAGTTGTTAATATTTTGCTACATTTGCTTTTTCTTTGTTACTTTTTATTGTTTTGTTTTTGCAAAATAATTTGGAAATAAGTAACGTATATCATAATACTTTACCCCTAAATCCTTCAATATGCTCTTCCTAAGAGCAAAGGCATTCTCCTATATAACCACAATATCATTATTACATTTATGAAACTGAACCAACATCAGTATAATATTCTTTAATACACAGCCCATATTGGAGTTTCAGTAATTGTCCCAGAGCTGTTTTAATTTTTTATATTTTAGTCAAGTATCCAATTAAGAATTAAGCATGGGTTTTGGAGCTGGGGAGAGTAGGTTTGTTAAAGGACACAAAATTTCAGTTAGACAGGAGGAAAAGTTCAGAGAATTGATTATACAACATGGTAATTATAGTTAATAATATTTTATACTTGAAAATTGCTAAGAGAGTAGATTTTAAATGTTCTTCACCACAAACAAATATTAAGTATGTGAGGTAATGGATATGTTCATTAGTTTGATTTAGCCATTCCATAATGTTTACTTAACACATCATGTTCCATATAAAAATATATATACAATCTTTGTCCATTAAAAAATAAATGAGTTAAGTATCATACTTGGTTGTCATGTCTCTTTATTCTCCATGTTTAAAACAACCAAACAGCCTCCCTGACTTTTCTTTTATCTATTTTTCTTTTTAATCTTTCAAGACGTTATTTTTTAAAACTCAGGCTAATTGTTTTGTAAGATGCCACACCATCTGGATCTGTCTGGAAGCTTCCCTGTGACCAGACTCAGGTTAAACAGTTTTGGCAATTATACCTCATAGGTGACATTGTGTGCTTTTTTGCACATAATGTCAGTTTGTCCCATAACTGGAGATGCCAAATTTTAATTACTTAGTTATGGCAGTGTCTACTGCCAGATCTCTGCATTGTAGAGAGATACTTTTCCCTCTTTGTTAGCTTTTAATCCATAGGATGATACTTTGAGACTTTGTGAATATTTGTTCCCTAATTACTTTTTTTTTTTTTTTTTGAGATGGAGTCTCTCTCTGTCCCCAGGCTGGAGTGCAGTGGCGTGATCTGGGCTCACTGCAACCTCCGCCTCCTGGGTTCAAGTGATTCTCCTGCCTCAGCCTCCCGAGTAGCTGGGACTACAGGCATGCGCCACCATGCCCGGTTAATTTTTGTATTTTTAGTAGAGATGGGGTTTCACCATACTGACCAGGATAGTCTCGACCTCTTGACCTCGTGATCTACCCCCTTGGCCTCCCAAAGTGCTGGGATTACAGGCATGAGCCACTGTGTCCGGCCCCCTAATGACATTTTATTCAATGGCTTTAGTATCCATCTTTGTCATAATCAATAATTACATATTGGTACTACAAAGTGGGGATTTTCTAATTCCATCATGTTTCCTGCATTTATTAACTGGCACTCTTCTGTAGAGAAGGCATTCCCCTAACGTCTCACTTCTCCTGCTCCTTTTATTTTTTAGTACTGCTCTGGACTCATGGGTTTTAAAAAAATTTTCAATAGGTTGCAATCCATTGCTATCATTCCTTGTGATGCTCAAAATTTCCAAATTTAGCCATAAATCCCCTCAAGCAGGCTGCTATGTCCTTTTGGCATGCTCCAATCAATCTTTGCACTTTCTCACTTTCTGGCGCAACAAAATGTTCCAGAAATGTTTCCACCTCAGAGCTGGGACAGTGGGGAATGGTGTTAAGAAGCCCAAACCTAAATGCTCCATGTGCTCACAGATAGGAGTCTGAGACCAGCCTGAGCAACATGGTGAGCTCTTATCTCTAAAAAAATGTTAGCCAGGTGTGGTGACACGTGCCTGTAGTCCCAAATACTTGGGAGGCTGAGGTGGGAGGATCATCTGAGCCTGAGAGTTCGAGGCTGGAATGAGGCATGATCACGCCACTGCACTCCAACCTGGGCAACAGAGTGAGACCCTGTCTTTCAGTGGACAGAAGCATTTTTCTTTTTTCAAATTATGACTTCACCCTTTTATCACCAATTTAAACCTAAAATGAATATTTCTTATTTTCCCATTTCACATTTGAAGTTTCTGTCTTTCATTTGAGAACCCTGGTTTTCAACATTAAACTGAAAGCACTGCCAGGCGCGGTGGCTCATGCCTATAATCCCAGCACTTTGGGAGGCCGAGGTGGGTGGATCACGAGGTCAGGAGATCGAGACCATCCTGGCTAACATGGTGAAACCCCATCTCTACTAAAAATACAAAACAATTAGCTGGGCGCGGTGGCGGGCGCCTGTAGACCCAGCTACTCAGAAGGCTGAGGCAGGAGAATGGCGTGAACCCGGAAGGCGGAGCTTGCAGTGAGCCAAGATCGTGCCACTGCACTCCAGCCCGGGCCACAGAGTGAGACTTCATCTCATAAAAAAAAAAACATTAAACTATTTACCTGTCTGCTCTCTCCTATGACATACACAAAATAGTTTTAAATGTATCAGTAATACTCCCAATAACAAACACTCTAATTAAAATTTAAGATTTCTTTCCAATCTTTTCCCCCATAGGATATGTCACATTAACAACGTACAGTAAGAAAACTGTTAAAAAATTACTTGAATTAATTCTTTTTGCTGTGTGGTTAATGTTGTCAATGTGATATGCAGTTAGGTTCCTTCATTTGTTTGTATTAAATTTTAAGTTTGCCTTTCCCCATTATTTTATTTTTGAATATATAAATCATTTTCAAGGCTCAAAAGTCAAAATTATAGTCATTCCATACCTATCTCTTCCATCCCATAGATAAACTTTTTCATTAGGCCAGGCACAGTGGCTCACACCTGTAATCCCAGCACTTTGGGAGGCCAAGGTGGGTGGGTCACCTGAGGTCAGGAGTTCGAGACCAGCCTGACCAACATGGTGAAACCATGTCTATACTAAACATACAAAAAAATTAGTCAGGCTTGGTGGTGCATGCCTGTAATCCCAGCTACTTGGGAGGCGTAGGCAGGAGAATTGCTTGAACCTGGGAGGTGGACTTTGCCGTAAGCCAAGATTGCGCCATTGTACTCCAGCCTAGGCCACAAGAGCAAAACTCGGTCTGAAAATAAAAAACAAACAGCAAAAAAAAAAAAAAAAAAAAAAAAAAACAAGAATTAAGCATGGCATCAACTGGAAAGGTCGATTCTTTCCCACACAGTGAGAAGATGCTGAATATGCCACAAAGGAGAGTGTGGCCTGAAATTGGGAACATCTGAATGGGTGATTCCAGGATTAGGCAGAGTCCAGGGTATGACGAGGGGGCAGTGGCTGTGGCTATGGTGAAGCAGGGGGCAAATGTGCCTGAGGGTGAGAACGGAAGGTACTGAGAGTTGGGTACTGGCTGGGCCATCCCTCGGATAGCAATGCATGTTCTGGGTTATGCTTGCAAAGAGCAATCTCTTGTGTTTTCTCTACCTCAGGACAGAGTAGTTTCCCAGTACATTCTTCCCGGGCACCTGTTCCCTGTGTCTTAGTCACTGAACAAAAAATACTATCTTTTTTTCTGTTGAAATTTTAAGTGACCAACAAGGGAGTATAAGGTTGGTGAGACCAAAAAAATATGTCTTTATTTTTTTATTAAAATTTTTTTTGTTATTAAAAAAATAAGAAAATGTATTTTCTTATTTTAATTGATATCTTACAGAAGAAAGTTCTGCCACAATAAAATATGTTTTTAGAAACTGAGAATGCCGGCCACGCACAGTGGCTCACTCCTGTAATCCCAGCACTTTGGGAGGCCGAAGTGGGTGGATCCCCTTGAGGTCAGGAGTTCAAGACCAGACTGGCCAACACAGTGAAACCCTGCCTCTACTAAAAGTACAAAAATTAGTTGGGTGTGGTGGCGGGCGTCTGTAATCCTAGTTACTTGGAAGGCTGAGGCAGGAGAATCACTTGAACCGGAAAGGCAGAGGTTGCAGTGAGCTGAGATTGTGCCACTGCCCCGGGCAACAAGAGCGAAACTCCATCTCAAAAAAAAAAAAAAAAAGGAAAGAAAGAAAGAAAGGAAAAGGAAAAGGAAAGAAAGTGGGAATGCCTTCCTCTCTCTCTTCACTTCCCCTGCAATGTCTACTGCTTCCTTAAAACTGCCTTATGTCCATTTGAATAGAGTAATCTATATATCAGCAGACAAATACGTCTCTCTAGCTTTTGTATAATCATGCATGTGTTAAAGTGTCAGATTTGTGTCATTCCCCTGACAGGATAACACTTCCTTGCCTGGATACCTCCAGACCCGTTCCCATTTGCTGGGGCTCTCACCAACACCATTTTATAAGCAGGGAGGTGAAAAACGGGCAGTCACTTCCTGTACTTCTCCCTCCCACCTTGAACTGAAATGGGCTTGCATTTGGATGGCACCAGTACACTAAGTATTCTCATTCACAGAATATGGGGTCCTCTGAATTAGAAGAATCACGCTACAACTTCAGAGTTCTAAAAAAATAACACTAAAACAAAAGGATTTCCTATAGTATAAAAATGCTCCTTCTCCACAGATCACTCCAGCAGTTACAAGCCAACATTAGGCAAACTTAAAAGATGTTAAACCCACTTCATTTTTTTTTTAAACCTTCAAATTCTATGATATTTTGTTTTGTTTTCCTTTTTCCTACTCCCTCCCCTCTTTCCTTCATTTCTTCATCTGAATGTGAGCTGAGGTTTCAAATGCTTCACTTTAGTGCTGGGTCTGCAACAACGTGATGGTTTCTATTTTCATCCTTTTACTTTCAGCCATGCAGGCACTGCCAAGGATGTGCCCTTTCTGCATACTCTGGCAGCTCTTCCCTGCCTGGGTGCTTTTCCTGGCAGGCTCTGCTGGAACGCTTTCTTTAGTAAAGGAGGCAAATGCAACCAGGACACAGAGACCTTGGACACTGTTTCTCCTTCTGCCCATCTCTTTCACCTTCTAGCCCTCCATTCAAACATCAATTGAGCACCTGCTGGTGCCAGGCCCAAGAGAGGCATGAAATGAGGCACTAGGCCTGCAACAATAAAAAAACTGTCCTTGGGCCGGGCGCGGTGGCTCACACCTGTAATCCCAGCACTTTGGGAGGCCGAGGCGGGCGGATCACCTGAGGTTGGAAGTTAGAGACCAGCCTGACCAACATGGAGAAACCCCATCTCTACTAAAAATACAAAAAAATTAGCCGGGCATGGTGGCGCATGCCTGTAATCCAGGCTACTCGGGAGGGTGAGGCAGGAGAATCGCTTGAACCTGGGAGGTGGAGGTTGCGGTGAGCCAAGATGGCACCATTGCACTCCAGCCTGGGCAACAAGAGTGAAACTTGGTCTCAAATAAAGAAAAAACAAAACAAAAAACTAAAAACAAAAAACAAAAACAAACTGTCCTTGCTCTTAAGGTACTACCTTCTGTGGCCTCAGGCAAACTAGGCTCTTCTCAATTCACATGACGACATATGAGGAAACTAAGTCAGATGATTTCTCAAAAACTTTGTTTTAATACCTATGATTTTAAAGAGTTATTTTATGGATAATCTCCTGCTACTTATTCTACCTGGAACAATTTCTCCTCCATACATTTTAACATGCTTCTAGTCCTTTCTCTTCTATCAATTTGTATGTGTTCCAAGAATATGAAGGTATTTAAATATCAAAACAAATACTTCTTTGGTCAAATTCTTTGGTCAAATAATTGGTCAAATTCTGGTACCTTTTTGAGAGGTGACAATCTTAAAATACTCACTTTAGAAAAATCTGAGGGCATTGAGAAGAGAAAGCAAAGAACCTGTACAATTTCTTCATCTGTCAAAAATGCAAGGCTTTATTTAGGAGCTTGCATTTATTAGGAAAGGTGAAAGTGCAGGTCACTGAAAGGTTATTTCAGGAAAAGGCTCTGCTAGATGATTTCGTCACTTCAAACAGCTGCCATGATGTGTTTGCTCAAGCACAATTTGGGATATCAGATCACAAACAGGGAGGCCACAGATGGCAACTGGTACAAGTAAACTACCTAAAAGACAAGTCCCTTCCTCCATGTTATGAAAGAAAAAAAATAACAAAAAATCTGGCTACTGCTTGGTGTGACCAAAAAATAAATGCAGAAACAAGCCAGTAGCTGAGAGATAAAACTCACTGTGGTTTTTGGGAGAGCTGTGAGAGAAGGCATTTGACCTTTTCCAGCTCATCACCTACAGGTCGATATTTCCAATAAGTCATTTTGTAACTTGTCATTCCAAAACTGAGAGTCCAAAAAGAAGACGGCACTGTCAACCAGGCACTTGGGCCTCCAGAGGACATGGACAAAACTTCACATGTCAGTCACAGCCACCAAGAGGGGTTAAAGAGATAGAAACAGGGAAAAATGTACTGTCAGTCAGCTCATTTGACCTCTGGAACATGAGGCCTTCTTTCAAAACTTTTAATTTTAAATTTTGTGAGTACACAATAGGAGTATATATTCATGGAGTATATGAGAAAATTTGATACACGCATGGAATGTGTAATAATCACATCAGGGTAAATGGGGTATCCATCCCCTGAAGCATTTATCCTTTGTGTTACAAACAATCCAATTACAATACTCTTTTAGTTATTTTTAAAAGTACAATCAAGCAAGATTTCTTATCGAGCCATGCTACTCAAAGTGTGGCCTTCTGACACTGGCATCCCTAGAAGCTTGTTCGAAACGCAGAATCCAGGCTGGGTGTGGTGGCTCCCGCCTGGAATCCCAGCACTTTGGGAGGCTGAGGCTGGTGTGTCACTTGAGGTCAAGAGTTCGAGACCAGCCTGGCCAATATAGTGAAACCCTGTCTCTACTAAAAATACAAAAACTGGGAGCGGTGGCACACACCTGTAATCCCAGCTACTCAGAAGAGGCTGAGGCAGGAGAATTGCCTGAACCCAGAGGGTGGAGGTTGCAGTGAGCCAGGATCGTACCACTGCAGTCCTGCCTGGGCAACAGAGTGAGACTATGTCTCAAAAGAAAAAAAAAAAAAAAAAGGAAAAAAAAAACAAATGCAGAATCCGGAGCACAACCCAGACCCACTGAAGTGGAATCTGCATTTTAGCAACATCCCCGCATGATCTGTATGTAGGATAAAATTTGAGAGGCACAGAATGACAGGTATGAACATATAAACCACATTTTAAGCGCTTCTGGATTTTTCTGCTTCCTATCTGTTTTTAAATATATTGAAAGTAAAATCATTTTTTTTTTGGCAGGGGGGACAGGGTCTCACTCTGTCACTCAGACTGGATTGCAGTGTCTCGGTTCACCACAACCTCCGCCTCCTGGGTTCAAGTGAGTCTCCTGCCTCAGCCTCCCAAGTAGCTGGGATAACAGGCATGTGCCACTACCACCTGGCTAATTTTTGTAGTTTTAGTAGAGATGGGGTTTCACCATGTTGGCCAGGCTGGTCTTGAACTCCTGACCTCAAATGATCCACCCAACTCAGCCTCCCAAAGTGCTGGGATAACAGGCGTGAGCCACTGCCCCCGGCCGAAAGTAAAATTCTTTACTCTGGCAAAAACAGTCATCTTCCAGATCTAAAATCTGCTTGTGAGGGGGGTGTGTGTGTGTGTGTGTGTGTGTGTGTGTGTGTTCCTCAGCTAAGGTAATCAGAAGCAACTTGACATTTATAATTTCCTTTTCAAACCTAGTTTACAAAGGCAAGCATTTTACAGCTGTCCCAAGTTTCTAAATTCCTTATAACTTCTTGTAATTCTAATCAAATTTTATTTTTGAAAAGGGTTATTATTTACCACAGAGTTGTAACATTTTTTTTTTAAGACTTGTAAAATTTTTGCTCTCTACCTTTTCTGGGAAAAATATTTTTTTCTTTATACTTAAAGTTATTAGGAGTAACGCTAACCTTTTTTTCTTAAAGAATGTCATAGATGACATGGGGGATGGTGTTCCCGTTTCCAGGTTGCAGATGTGCTGGTGACGTGCTAAATGGCCAAGAATCCACCTATGCAAATGAGGCCTGCATGTGGGAGGAGCTCAGGTGGCACAGACGCCATCAACTCATGCAGGGCCATCCTTGCCTTGAGAAAATTTCTCTTCATCAATAAATGACCAGATTCTAGTCCCACAGATTACATCATGAACTTAACGATATCTGGCAAACATGCACAGCCATTTACCCTTGACCTTGAGGGAAAAAGGACAGAGTACTTTGAGGGAAAACTTCAGATAAACCCAAAATAACAAAGTGCTTTTATGATTTTTATTACTGAAGAAGGTTTTAAGCATCCTATAAAAGTTTGGATTAAGCAAAAGAGGCAACGGGATCTGAAGCTGGATCTAGGTGGGCTCCTCTTTGAAAGTTCACTCTTACCTGATTGTCGAATCCGTTGAAGAGTTTGCTGAACCAACACCTCCGATCTGGGGACAATGATGATGAAGTCGACTTTGCTGAAGTGACCGAGGTCCAGGCTCTGGCTGCCACTGTCCGCTATAGCGCACACCTGGGATAAGAGTTTTCTGGCAACTGTTAGCTGCGGTTGATAAATTTGGAAGGTTTCGTTATCTAAATCTAAAATTTAAAAAGAAGTCATAAGAACAAGGTTAATTTACTTCCATAATGGCCACTGTGAATCTCTATGAGGACACATACCACACAGACAGTAATGTAATACACTCTCACTAAGAATTCTCACCTGCTATTTGCACTCTCTATTGAGTTTTAATAGATTTGCCTATTTTTCCTGAAACGCGGATGAGAGGATGTGCTCAGGAGTGGATGTGGCAGTTTTGCAAATGTATTATTTTAAAATTGATTGATTATCTCACAAATGCCTAATTCAATACCCTTATCCCAACCCAGAAGTGGAGGAGACAGACTACACTCTCGCAGCTGGAGCCAGCACTCATCTCTGAAAAGGGGAACATTTCCGGTTTTCTTTAGAAATATCAGCACAGGCCAGTGTCCCAGACCCGACCCAGTCCAAGGAAAGAGGAGGTGCCATAATGAACATAATGCCGAGTCCCCCTGAGCTTTTCTGGATGGCATTACAGTAAACATTTCCTCTTCAGCAAGTCAGTTGCAACATGGTCAGAAATTCCCTTCCCAGGGACTACATAACGTGGGTCATGGAGACACGACCTTCACCTTTCTTCCCACTCAACTCACTTTGCCAGTGCTGTGACCTGGCAGGTCTAGGTGGTTGTGGCCAGCTCCAGTGCTGATGCCTGGACTATCTGAAGACACCTGACTCATGACATAGCCAGCTGGCCACTCAGCAGGTGACGTATTACAAAAACATTTCCCAGATACTCTAAGCAGGTCAGTAGCTTTTTATTGCAAGTATAATCAAGCAATCAATCTTTCTTATACATGCATGCACATCCACGCACACAATGAAACAAGTTTAGTCAGCTAAACGCGCAAGCAGGCAACATCCAATGCTTCTTTAAAGCGCTGGTTATTATCAGGAACACATGTGGCAGTTTAACTGCAACAGGGCCTAATTAACCTGTGCTAATTAATGTTTTCTAAAATCAAATGCAGCCGAGGCAAAGACAGCCTGTCAACATAGCCCAGTTACCATGGACACTGACAGCAAGTGGAGATTTATACGGACGGTCTCCCTAGTGGTTGAGAGAACCCAATGGAAAAGCCCAAACATGCAACTTTAAATAGAAGCCCAAACAGTCTTTGTACCACAGACTACTAACCAAAATATGTCTTTTAATACAGCTAGGCTGTCATTTCGAAAACATCTTTAAACAAGATTTTTTAAACAGGGAACCAAGAATGTACTTGGGAATCTGTAAGTCCTCTGAGAATGTTTAAATTCTAAATGTGTTAATAATTCAAAACAGTTAACATAAACACATTTTAGACCATCTGGATGATCACTTTATTACCAAATACCATTGAGAAGTCAAAACATTTTATTGCCTGTATTTGCATTTGTTTTTACAACAGAGCTGACTGCCAAACCATGCTACTTTTATTGCCTGAGACAATCCTAATATATAAATGATACATTCCTATCAAGTGGGGGCCAAGTGGCTGTCAGCAGCAGCTTATAAGGGTCTGTCTCCTATCTATCCTTTCTCCTGTTCTTTTTTCTGTTCTGTCCTATGTCATCCCTGTCAATCAGTGAACTGGGGAAGGACTCTGAACCCAAACGAATCCAGTCTAACGATCAGACTCCTCATCCCTGACACTCCTGCTCTGAGCCCCTGAAGCTTGTTGTAGGGCAGATGACATGTTGGTAGCGCTGTTCTATCTGCCAAGAAACCCTCACTATCCCTGAGACAATGTGTGTTTTACAAGTCAGAGAGTAAGTGAAGGAGCAGGAGCTAGGGGCCCTGCACTGCCTGTAGTGTGACTCTTTCAGACAGTTTCTTGAAGTCCTCTGGGCACAGCTGGTGGAGGAAAATGGGCCAATGTCCTGGAATCTTTCAGAAAAAAAAGAGAGAGTGCTTAAGATAAAGTCTTTGACTTGGATTTTCATTCCAGAAGACTTTTACTAGGAACAAGGCCTTTGATCCAGGCCACATGGGAAAGCATTTTTAATTTGAACCAGGTTTATCATGTAGACAATCAGGAAAAGGCTGTTGTGGTCTATGACTTGAAGAATCCTCAAAACCCTTAGAATGACTTAGTTTTTACAACGTCTGTCCTAAGGACTGACTTCCGTCTTTCAGTCTGAGATGACATTACCCAGGTTTTGTGTGGGAATCATAGCAGCAGCCTCCTGGGGTGACACACATTCATTCAGGTCTCCATTGAAAGGGGTAACCACACTGTCTCCTCTTCTTTGTTGCATTTTTTCCAGCAGCTTGTCTAGGTCATCGCCTATTACAAAATAAAGTAGAGATAAGAAGGTTACGAGGAAGGATATGTTTGTTTTATTAACTGCCTGAGTTGGGCAGTCAGGCTGTTCTCAGTAGATTTGTTGGTCAGCCAGAAATGCATATCAGCATTTACACTTGGCCATCTTTATAGTATACTGGTGTCTCTATAGCAAGAACTACTCTCATTGATATAGTGCTTATAATTTACATGCTTTCACATGTTGTATCTCGACCTCCCTAATACTCAAAAGCAGGCAGAATGGGATTAGAAAACTGAGTTCCAGGCTGGGCGCAGTGGCTCATGCCTGTAATCCCAGCACTTTAGAAGGCACAGGAGGATCACTTGAGGCCAGGGGCTGGAGTCCAGTCTGGGCAACAAAGGGAGACCCAGTCTCTACAAAAAATTAAAAAATTAGCCAGGCATGGTGGTACATGCCTGTAGTTCCAGCTGCTTGGGAGGCTGAGGTGGGAGAATCGCTTGAGCCTATGAAGGGGGGTGGTGTCAAGCAGTGAGCTATGATCATGCACTCCAGCCTGGGCAATAGAGTGAGACACTGTCAAAAAAAAAAAAGGAAGAAAGGAAGGAAAGGAGGGAGGGAGGGAGGAGGGAAGGAAAGAAAGGGAAGAAAGGGAAGGAAGGAACAAATGAACAAACCGAGTTCCAGGGAGAGAGAAACTCTCCCAAGGTCACTCAGTGAGGTTGTGGCTGAGCTGAGACTTTTGAATCTGGTACCAATGTGCCTTCCTCTAGACTCCCTTACTGCTTCCTGTGGTGTCAGTGACAAAATACTTAAGATAAACCATTTCAAATGAAAGATCAGCTGGCCAGCTTGAGCTCCACACTCATCTTGACAAGCTAAGATTTAAATTCAGAAAATCACACAACTAGGGGCTGGCAGTGTTGCCAGATCTTACAACCACTCACCTAATGATGTGGTTTTGAAATGTGATGCCAGGAAACTGACCTTTCCTGTGATAAGCTCATAACTAATTTCTTTCAAAAACTCACTTGTGGTGAGCATGCTCTCTGCCAGAGCTCGGGACTGGTGCTGACCTGCAGGATGGAGGGGAGAAGAGAAAACTCATCAACAGAACAAATGTTGCTGGAACATTACTTATAATGGCAATAACTGGAAACAATCAAAGGATGTCACCATAGGGACTTAGGTTGAGAAAATTATGACACACCAAAAGGTGTGGACAATTATACAGCACTTGAAATATCAATTCTGACTCTAGACAGAAACAGAAATGTTTATAATACAGATGATCAAGGAAAAAAAAATGATGTACCTTATGTTTGTAACTGAAAATATGCACATGTTTGTGTTTAATGATTAAGGAAGGTCCCTGTCCCCAGCCAGGGGCTGTGGGTAACACCACAGCTGCCCCAGGGCTGGCCAATTGGGCAGATGTTCAGGGGCTGAGAACATGTGGGAAAAACAGACTAGGGAAGAGTATGAAAAACCTTATAAAAATTGTGCTTGCATGGTTATAGTGAATATTTGCCTTAAAAATATAAACATGCTTTTAACAAAAATGAAAAAATATTAATGTATCACACTGATGAAGCTTTCTGGAAATACATGTAGCACAGAAAAATGGGCAGACAGGTTTTGTCAAAGTGAGGGGACTTTCTTAGCTTCTTTGCTCAAAAGTGGTGAGAGCCATTCACTACAGAGAGGAGAGAAGCAAAATGTAGTCCAAATGGCTACCCAGGAGGGTGCCTGACAGAAAATTTGCACAGTGCAAAACAAACAAACAAAAATCCCCTTCCACCCCCCAGTTTTGTAGTGTACCAACTTTCTGAATCTTTTCTTTAGAGTCGATGTTACAATATTAAATAGACTCTTCAGTGAGAAGGGGGATATATGAGCTACTTTTCTGGCAAATTCGATTAATTGGCTTAGGCCACCTGTGGCACTGGCTTTATCACATGCTAGAGTAGTAACATTTCCAAAATCTTTAAAGGACAGCAGTTACATGAGACAGGGGTATCTGTTACTAGGGAGAGCTTTGAAATAATGCTCCCACAACCAGCTGACAGGGGCACCAGCCAAACTGAGGGCCACACAAAACCTGATCTGAGAAGGAAAGGGAAAGTTAAAATTAGGAAGATGAGCCCAAGCTCCAGCAATTAATCAGAGTTGACTATGTGGATGCCCGAAACACACAACACACATTTTTAAATGGACAAATGGTCGAATGAATTGATTAAACAAATAAAAACCAAAAAAGTTACTCACCTAACACTACCACACAAAATTCATTTCCTCTGATTTTCGATGCACAAATTGCCACCACATAATCTGGTAGCCTTTGATAGTGTCTCATTTCACTGAGAGTCCTTAAGGTCTCTGAAATGCCCTCCGCCAAAGAGTTCTGGGTCACAATCACATGAACCAAGTCTTGAGATACGCTGGCAATTAATCTAGCAAGCCAGGGGAGTTGTCCTGGTGACACAGGGACACACTGAGCACCTATCTGCAGGGCTCTTTCTCTCAGAGTAAATTCTTGCATAGCTTTCAGCATAATTTGCTCAAATTCTTCCCTGAGAGGTACCTGATCAGGACCTATATAGAAGAGAATTACAGCTGGAATTTAAAGAATCATAGGTAGAAGAGAGACATACACCCATGTGCTATCCTGCAGTACTTCTCATCCCATCATACATACTCCAACTAGAAAATAACCTCTTTTTCTTGGAGTGGTGACAAGTAGAGTCCTACTAATCACTTCCTGTTGTGAAATTATTTTTCTTTCTGCCTCAATTTTTGTGAAAAACCAGGCTTCTGTTTTTCCGTATTCCTGATTTTTAAAAGAGGATGTACTAAGCGAAACCATTAATTCCACGGTATGCCCTAGGAGCTGGTCCTTGCACGTGGCATATTTCTTGACCTATTAAGCTTAGCATTATGGAAATTGTTAATGACTAATGAAAAAAGAAGCCTGGCTGGGCACAGTGGCTCACACCTGTAATCCCAGCTCCTTGGGAGGCTGAGGCGGGCGGATCATGAGGTCAGGAGATCGAGACCATCCTGGCTAATACAGTGAAACCCCGCCTCTACTAATACAAAAAATTAGCTGGGCGCAGAGGCAGGCGCCTGTAGTCCCAGCTACTCGGGAGGCTGAGGCAGGAGAACGGCGTGAACCCTGGAGGTGGAGATTGCAGTGAGCCGAGTTCGCGCCACTGCACTCCAGCCTGGGCGACAGAGCGAGACTCTGTCTCAAAAAAAAAAAAAAAAAAAAAAAAAAAAAAAAAAAGAAAGAAAGAAAAGAAAAGAAAAGAAAAAAGCCAACCTATTGGTATATATAACCAATTTTAAGTTTCATTCAGTTCTCATTTTATTCATAGGCATTTTTGAAAACATTTTAATGTATTGCCTCTAAGCCTAAATTTGAGAATACTGTGCATCAGGAAATGAAGTTTAATTATTTTTCACTCCCAAGTTATATTGAAGGCAGCCTCACACTTTTCCCAGATAGAGAACGCTTTCATGATCTAGTTATTCCCCAGCATTCTGGACTGTTAAATATGCCATTTGGCCCTTTTCTCCAACCAGTTGGGGCTAAACTTATACTGCTGACCTGTGGCCCCTGGAATCAGGGGGATTTTGTTTCTTACTCTCTTTAGAAACTCAACGTTTTTAGAACAAAATAAGCAAGTCAATGTTTGGTATCCAACTGACACAAATGAACTAAGATTTCAACATTTAGTTTAAATTGAAAGCAGTGAGAATATAGTCACTCCCTCTATTCAATCATTTATTTTGCTGTGTGAACCCAAGATTTGAAACTCAGGCTCTCATAAACCAGCTCAGACACCTCAGTGTCTGTGATCTGAGACCAAGCAACAGCCCCAGAACCCACTGCTAAAAGCCCCTTATGGAAGAACAAGGGGGTGATGGACTGGACGGACTTCTGCATGAGAAGGAGTCAGGAGTTTGAGACCAGCCTGGCCAACATGGTGAAACCCTGTCTCTACTAAAAATACAAAAATTAGCAGGGCATGGTGGCTCATGCCTGTAGTCCCAGCTACTTGGGAGGCTGAGGCATGAGAATTGCTTGAACATGGGAGGTGGTGGTTGCAGTGAGTCAAGATCGCACCACTGCACTCCAGTCTGGGAAACAGAGTGAGACTCGGTCTCAAAACAAACAAACAAAACTGAAAAAGAGTGCTAGAGTGATTTGCTTGGTTGGCTATAATATCACTCTATGAAGCCTGGTTTTACTAATTCTGAGTGCATTTAGAAGTTGGCTTTGGATCTTAGAACACAGTCTACAATCTAATTTCAGTATGTAGCAATTAAAATTATGTCATCAAATGAGCTGTGGACCCAGGTGAGTTTTATAATTGTATTACCTTTCAATAAGCATCATTAGCAAGTCCTAGGTTTATCATGAAAGTAGTTCTCATGGGAAATTGGTGCCGTGTAAATTTCAAAAGGCCATGTCAAAGCAGAGCCCACGTCAAGTCAGCCTCTCAGGGCACAAAGAGTTCTAGTCAAGATTGCTAGTTAATGCACCAAAGACTGCATATGCCCTAATAAAGCTTTTTTTTTCTTTTAAAGTTATTTAGTCCAGTGTTTTTATTATCTCCTAACACTGAAGTATTTTTATTTTCTAGAATTAAAAAATTTCACGAGTGCATACAAATATTTTTACGTTTAATTTTACATCTCAAATATATTTTTTTCTTTTTTTTTTTGAGACGGAGTTTCACTCTTGTTGCCCAGGCTGGAGTGCAATGGCGTGATCTCAGCTCACTGCAACCTCCGCCTCCCGGGTTCAAGCAATTCTCCTGCCTCAGCCTCCCGAGTAGCTGGGATTACAGACATGCACCACCACACCTGGCTAATTTTGTATTTTCAGTAGAGGTGGGGTTTCTCCATGTTGGTCAGGCTGGTCTCGAACTCCCCACCTCAGGTGATCCGCCCACCTCGGCCTCCCAAAGTGCTGGGATTATGGGCATGAGCCACTGCACCCGGCCACATCTCAAATATTTTTCTAAGTAAATCAGTGGCTTGAAGTCCTAGAGTGAGTGTATAATTAGATGGCCTACTGCCATTTGCAAAATAAAGGACATTTCGATGTAAATGCTGCTGAGCCACTCTAGTATTGTCAGGGTACCTGCATACACCCACTTTGGGGCTTAGGAGGATATATCAGATAGAGGAAGTGAAGGGTTCATGACCTACATATCCCCCTTACTATAACTTAGAGACCTTCCAGGGAGGTCCACAGTTATGACCTCAATGATGGAAAGCATGATGGGACTCCATCAAAGGGGTGTAGCTGGAGAAGAAAGAAAATGGGTGTAGGGCCAGTGGATAAACAAGATAAGAAGGCTAAATGGGGCCGGGCGCGGTGGCTCAAGCCTGTAATCCTAGCACTTTGGGAGGCCGAGACGGGCGGATCACGAGGTCAGGAGATCGAGACCATCCTGGCTAACACGGTGAAACCCCGTCTCTACTAAAAATACAAAAAAAAAATTAGCCGGGCGAGGTGGCGGCGCCTGTAGTCCCAGCTACTCGGGAGGCTGAGGCCGGAGAATGGCGGGAACCCGGGAGGCGGAGCTTGCAGTGAGCTGAGATCCGGCCACTGCTGCACTCCAGCCCCGGCGACAGAGCGAGACTCCTCCGTCTCAACAAAAAAAAAAAAAAAAAAAAAAAAAAAAAAAAAAAAAAAAAAAAAAAAAAAAGAAGGCTAAATGGAAAACTGGAAAATAATTGTTTAAGGCAATGGCTGTGTTTGCATTCCAGATGGTAGGTGCACTTTCAGAAAGGAGGCCTAGCCAAGCTCCCCAGGGAAGGGGTGCTCAAGGTACAACCCTTTAACGTTTTGCCTACCTTAACTACTTTGGAGACCTCTGGAGCATCATGAGACTGGACACTAGGTGGTGCAATTCATCTCCTCTAGGACCCAAAGAAGCAAAGAGGAAAGGAAAGGAGTAGAAAAGAAATGAAGGAGAGGAAAGGGAAAAGTTACAGAGAATGCGGATAAAGGGAAAGAATATTAGAAGTGAAAGAAGAAAAATAAGAGATAGGAGGATAAACGTGAGAAAGAAAGAAAAAGTACATCACAAAAAAACCTCAAAAGTAGTCACTAGCAAATGATTATGGAAAATGACTTACCCAGCCGCACAAGATACTGTATCGTCAGAAGAATCATGTTTTCCACGCTCAGAAATTGGCTGCCAGTCAACCCTAATTGTTCCAAATCTTTGTTTTCCAACTGTGGAATCTTGTAGCAATTCACCAGCAGAGGACTCACAACAATGTCACCAACATTTCCATAGAAATAGGGTAAAGTGCCATAGCCTGTCCCAATAGAAGCAGGTTAGTGCAGTTCAACATTTCTTTTTATGGTCCAACCAGGTACGCTTGCTCAACTAGGATGAAAGATGCTTAACAAAATTCCCTGCCCTCTGAGATAGCTATCAAACAAATCACTCAAATATATCAATCCTAAGGAATTCACTTGGATGCTCCACATTCTATCCTTATATTAAATTAAATGAACAGGAAACAAAATACAGTTGGCCCTCTGTATCTGTGGGTTCCACGTTCAATCAACCGTGGACTGAAATAGTCAGGGGGAAAAAATTCCACAAAGTTCCAAGAAGTGAAACTTGAACTTGCTGTGTGTGGGCTGAGTAGTATGCTGAATTCACGTGAATGACATGATGTGTAGGCACTGTTATAAGTATTACAAGCAATGGAGAGGTGGTTTAATGTATATGGGAGGATGTGCATAGGTTATATGCAATTACTGTGCCATTTTATATGAGGGACTTGAGGATATTCAATTTGATATGGGAGGGGGCCTGGAATCAATCCCCCAGGGATACTAAGGGACAACTTTGTTTCTCATGGAAGGGACATGTTAATATTTTGCCGGAAGATTGATGAGTTTGCAAAACATGTCTGTATCCTCTGTAAAACTGCAATGATAAAATATTTCTGATAAAGTCCCTGATCAAGTTTATTTTCAGATAAGAAATCAGAAAACAACAAATGACAATACGGCTGGGCACAGTGGCTCACGCCTGTAATCCCAGCACTTTGGGAGGCCGAGGCGGGAGGATCACCTGAGTTCAGGAGTTCAAGACCAGCCTGGCCAACATTTTTGCCTTTAGTAGAGGCGAAACCCAGCTTCTACTAAAAGCACAAAAATTAGCCAGGCACGGTGGCACGCAACTACATGGGAGGCTGAGGCAGGAGAATCGCTTGAACCCAGGAGGCAGAGGTTGCAGTGAGCTGAGATCGCGCCACTGCACTCCAGCCTGAGTGACAGAGCGAGACTCCATCTCAAAAACAAAAAAACCAGCCAAGCGCGGTGTGGCTCCCGCCTGTAACCCCAGCACTTTGGGAGGCCAAGGCAGGCAGATTGCTTGAGATCAGGAGTTTGAGACCAGCCTGGCCAATATGATGAAACCGTGTCTCTACCAAAAATACAAAAATAAGCTGAGCGTGGTGGTGCACGCTTGTAATTTCAGCTACTCAGGAGGCAGAAGAATCACTTGAACCCAGGAGGCAGAGCGTGCAGTGAGCAGACTGTGCCACTGCACTCCAGCCTGAGTGACAGAGCGAGACTCTGTCTCAAAAAACAACAAAAAACAAAAACAGAAACAAACAATACATGTTTCACTTCCTGAGATTTCCTTTCCTTTCCCCTTTCCTTTCCCTTTTCCTCTGCCCTTTCCTTTCCCCTTTCTTTTCCTTTCCGACACTATCCACCTGGAGATATTACTGAGATTTTCTTAAAAAAAAAAACAAGTAAACTAAATTTATTGATTAACAGCAAGATTCTACTAGTTTCAGGCACTTGGAGATCCCTGCTCCTTTGTTATCTTAGCTATTTTTGTGAGGTTGTCTTCCTAAATGTCAGTAAACAGTCTCAAACTGTTTTAGAAATAGATAGGAAAAAAATGTGTCCAAATATGACCTGTTTTGGTGGTTGATGGCGAGGATAGTCCCTCTGTGAGACTTTCTAAAAGGCAGGCACCAAAGGACCAAAGGGTCCCCATGTTCTATGCATCTTTTCAAAGCTTAGTGGCACTATGTTAATGTTCAAAAAAAGCTTCCTAATTCATACAGCATTTAAGCAACTGGGATCCCCTCAGTACCTACAGAACCAGGATTAGCAGACAGAGTAACCAGGTAAAGGACATGACTCGAAGCAAAACCATCCAATTAGGCAGGCTCAGGCCAACCCAAAAAGCAAATAACACTGCATGTAAACACATCCTAAAGATGTGGGGACCTTAAACACCCTATCTATTTTGTCCTAAAGGTAGAGCGAGCAGTCTCCTTCTGGCCTAGGGCAGCCCTAAACCAAAGAGACTCCTGACATGGGTATGAAAAGCACTAAGTTAGTCCTGGAATGTAGGGACCCCTATATGTCTATACCTCCACTTGTAGACCACCTGGAAGGACTCAGCCTCCTCAAAGATACTAAGGTTCAGACCTGCAACTGTGGGGCCTCTTGGTTCTCTTGAGTAGGGTCTGTCAGCTGGCTTGGCTTGTTTTATTTCTTTGCGGTTTGGCTCCCTTTGACTGGAATGTCCCCTCCCCGACCTTGTCCACTTTGACCAACCTTCAGGACCCAGCTTAACCAAGACCTCTGGGAAGTCTTCTCGGACCCCTCCAGGCAGAGGAAAGTAAGCCCTCTCTCAGAGCTCTGAGTTCTGGTTGCTCTCGGTTGTGAATCTCTAAGGAGCTTCCATGTCACAGTGTGCTACAATGGTATCGCCTGTGAGTTGTAACGCTTATTTACCAACCCTAGTGGCTCATGGGAGGTGAGACTCCCCCAATAAACAGTGCTCCTCGAGGGCAAAAAGACTTTGCCTTATCCTCAGCTCCTAATATAGCATGAAAGAGCAGGCCAATAAAAGCTGAAAGAATCAATAGATGGATGAATATCTTCATGAATATGTGAAAAAACACAAACAATGAAATGGAAAAACACTCCTAGATTCCAGCAGACACAAGCAACTTGGAATTCCATTGCCTTACCTATCAGAATTACTGGTCTAACTCCTGAGTTACTCAGCAGGTTTTCAGGAACAATTACAGTCTCCCCTGCAGGAATGGGCCTGGGTTGTAAAATTCCAGTTAGTGGGGTCTGTGGAACTGGCGCAGATAAAAGGGGCTCTGGAAAAAAAAAAGTTTGACAAGAAAGATGACATGTGAAAACTAAATGAAATACAATAGAAAGCAATGCAGTTTTAATACTTTTAATAGAGAAATATTAGAAATCTAACGGTTTGTTGTGTTTTTCATTAAGTTGATTACGTAAAGTGATAAGTGAAAAAAACAAAAGGAGAAAAAAATTAACCATAATCATATTATATGGCTATAACTACTATTTAGCATTTTGGTGACTCTCCTTCCAGTTGTTTTTTCCATATGCAATATTTTGGATCCTGTTTGGTATTTTAGCTTTCCCCCCGAGATTATCAAAGGCATATATCTGTTCATTACATACATTTTGAAAGGTGTAGAAAAGTGTGAAGAAGGATGAATTCATCATTAACCAGTACTTCCTACAGGCAACCATAGTGATAGATTGGCATAATTATTTGTGTATATAAGATGTCTATGTAGTCTTTAAAACTAATTATTTAAACAAACATTTAAATAACTCATTTATGTCTTAGAACCAGTTTATTTACAATCGTCTGTGGTTTGTTCAGCAAGGTAGACAAATGTTTGAACTGTGGACACCAAATGGCTACAGTTAGATATTCTGAAAGAGAGCCAGTTGGTTTTGGTTTTTCAGGTTTCTAGCCACAGACTGAACCATCCAGGTCAGAAATAATAAGCATGGGTCACATAAAGAACCAGATAACAGCAGGGAAAATCTAACACCACTACTAGCAAAACAAGTCGATATATGCCCTATGATGGTGGGTTGGTAGCATTGTGTCCCATATAATGAATGACTTTTCAATGCTATGGGTTAAAACTAAGTCAAAGGTTGAATTCAGATCAGTTGTAATGATCTTGTGTGTGTAGGGAAGGCAAATACGATCGTGACAAAACATTAGCTACTATCAATTTCCTCACATAACTCATCTTCAAGAGTTCAGGGAAAGAATGGAAGTAGAAGATATCTCTGTGAATTAAAAACACACTCACGATCCATCTTATGTTAAAACCTTACCCGTTCTTGAAAGAGGACGAACTGTAGGGACAGGTACAACTAAGCCAGGTTGGGGGAGAGGTGACCCAGGATACCATCCCCGGTGTCGTTTCTTTGGTGGCCCAGAAATGAACATGGTAGCTGAAGACAAACAAAAAAACAAAAAAAGAGATCGTCTTGTTCTCAGCCATGTGGATGAAAGGAAAGAATGCCAGAGTAACACAGAACCTTTAATTTGATTATACTCAGAAAGTCTAAATCACTCCTTTAGAGGTAAAGTTTTAAAAAAAGCCACATTAGTAACCTAACATTACAATAATAGCCACTTAACATCTGTATGTTGTTTTACAATTCCCAAGTTTATGTAGCTTATTTCATTTGATTCTATCCACAACCTTGTGGTGTTGTAGGGCAAATATTGTTGTTATACCCATTTTGTAAAAGGAGAAAGGAAGGCTCAGATTTGTCCAGGATCACACAACAGACAACTTCGAATCCTGTACTTTGGTCAGCTACACCCATGGTTTTTCAAGACACTTCCTTAAACATTTGTTTCAACATTATTTCCCAGTTAGGTCATCCATATAGAATCCCAAGATATTTACTCATTACTGTTCACACCAATTACAAACTTTCAAAACGTTGTATGACGAGCTGAGAAAAAACTCCCGAGTATGTTGCCAGCTAATTCATTACAAAATCTGGAGCACTTCTAATCCCAGGTAAGTGCATTATTACAAAACTCTATGACAGGTATGGTACCTTGGTCTCCTGATGCATAGCTAGGTCTTGGTGACAGAGAGTAATTCCCTGTGTGGGCTGGAGTGGAGCTGGATGCACTGCCCTTCCCTCCATGGCTACTGTTTCCATTAGCAGCATCTGTAGAACACAAGGAGAGGAGTGCTCAGAACAGAGGCTGGGCAGGACCCTGCCTTCTGGGATGCTGGAACCATCTGATAGACCTCACACTCTAGAATTCCAAGAAACCTCATGGATAGGACCCA
The DNA here is from genome assembly GCF_049350105.2 of Macaca mulatta. Taxonomy (NCBI): domain Eukaryota; kingdom Metazoa; phylum Chordata; class Mammalia; order Primates; family Cercopithecidae; genus Macaca; species Macaca mulatta. The sequence continues at coordinate 70,970,775 of NC_133423.1, forward strand.
GTCCAGTTACATAAAACCAACTGCAACTGTCAGAGGAAGAGCTTCATTAAAATTAAACGTCACTTAGAAACAGTTTCCAAGGACCCCAATAGATCTTCTGGAATCACTTTCAGTGAAGCCTTTGGAGATGATGGGTGGAAGGAAGGGAAAAAAATTCTTATATATATATATATATATATATATATATATATATATATATATATATGTTCTTAACTTTGCGTCATGGAAAGTTTCAAACATACAGAAAAGTAGAGAGAATAGGATAATGAACATCTACATATCCAGCATCCAATTTCAACATTTATCAACACAGCCCATCTTGCTTTATCCACCCTTACCTCCGCCCCCTCCACATATGTACAAGCATGCTGTGAATTATTTTGAAGCAAACCCATATCATTTTGTACATAAATACTTCTGTGTGCTTCTTTATTTATTTATTTTTTTTGAGACGGAGTCTCACTGTGCCACCCAGGCTGGAGTGCAATGGCGCGATCTTGGCTCACTGCAAGCCCCGCCTCCCAGGTTCATGCCACTCTCCTGCCTCAGCCTCCCAAGTAGCTGGGATTACTGGCGCCTGCCACCACGCCCGACTAACATTTTGTATCTTTTTTAGTAGAGATGGGGTTTCACCGTGTTAGCCAGGATGGTCTTGATCTCCTGACCTCATGATCCGCCTGCCTCGGCCTCCCAAAGTGTTGGGATTACAGGTGTGATTTTTTTTTTTTTTTTTTTTTTTGAGACAAGGTCTCACGGTCACCCAGGCTAGAGTGCAGTGGCAGGCTCAGAGCTCACCGCAGCTTTGAATTCCTAGGCTCGAATGATTCTCCTGCTTCAGCCTCTCAAACAGCTGGGATTACAGGGGTGTGCCATCACACCTGGCTAATTTTTAAGGTTTTTTTTAAATGAAACAGGGTCTTGCTATGTTGTCCAGACTGGTCTCGAGCTCCTGGCGTCAAGCAATCCTTCCACCTTGGTTTCCCAAAGTGTTGGGATTACAGGTGTGAGCCACCATGCCTGGTCTTAATGTATTTGTTTCTAAAATAAAAAGACTCTTTTAAAAATAACTGTAATACCATTACTATCCTTAAAATTAACAATGATTAATACTTTCTTTTCTCCTTCTTCTTTGAAACAGGGTCTCACTCCATCATCCAGGCTGGAGTGCGGTGGTACAATCACAGCTCACTGCAGTCTTGACTTCTGGGCTCAGGCAGTCCTCCCACCTCAGCCTGCCAAGTAGCTGGGGCTATGGGCATGTGTCACCACAGCTGGCTAATTTTTTTTTTTTTTTGTACAGACAGGGTTTTGCCATGTTTCCTAGGCTGGTCTTGGACTCCTGGGTTCAAGTGATCCACCTGCCTCAGCCTCCCAAAGGGGTGAAATTACAGGCATGAGCCACTGCATATAGCCAATAATTTCTTAATATCATAAAATATCCTATTAGTATTCAAAATTTTCCCCAACTATCTTTTAATTATCTGTAAAAAAAATACTTTTTTCAAACAGCTGGCTTGTTCAAATTGGAATTCAAAAAAGATGCACATACTGAATTTAGTGACTGTGTCCCTGAAACCTCTTTTAATCTATAAGATGCCCTTCCCTTTTCTTTCTTACAATTAATTTGCTGAAAACCTGGCAGAATTTTCCATTTTCTAGATTTTGCTGATTAGATACCTGTAGTGTCACTTATTCTCTTGTCCGCTGTATTTCTAATAAACTAATTATTAGATATAAAGGTTTGATCAAATTCAGGATTTTTTTTGGCAAGAGTATCTCATAAGTACTGTGGTATACAGTATTTCCATCAGGGGGCACATAAGCCCGTTTTCTCTCTTCTTGTGATATTAAGATTGATTAGTAGGTTCAAAAGTTGTCAGCATAATCCTTGGCATTATAAAGTTGTTCAGCCTTCATCTGATGGTTTTAGTAACCATGATTACTGATCTATTACTTCATTGATTTTTTTAATGCTGTAAAAACTTGATTCCATTGTTCAAAGTCGGTAATCCAACCAGAAGGTAAATCCTGCAAGAAATGTTGAACCTGAGTAAGAACAGAAGTGGGCTGTGTAAATTATGATGCCTAACTGTTGAAAAATTTCCAAAAATGGCCAGGCACCATGGCTCACGCCTATAATCTCAGCAATTTGGGAGGTGGAAGAGTAGGATCACTTGAGCCCCAGAGTTTGAAACCAGCTTGGGCAACATGTGGAGACCCTGTCTCTACAAATAATTAAAAAAGAAAGAAAAAAAGAAAAGTTTCCAAAAATGACAGGCTCTCTTTATGCTCATTCTTCTTCTACTTCTCTTAAAATTTCTTCTCTTTTACCACTAAACTTGGCTGGGTGCCATGGGTCATGCCTGTAATCCCAGCACTTTGGGTGACCAAGGCTGGCTGATCACTTGACTCCAGGAGTTCGAGACTAGCCTAGACAACATACTGAAACCTCGTCTGTAAAAAAAAAAAAAAAAAATGCAAACATTAGCTGGGCACGGCGGCATGTGTCTATAGTCCCAGCTACTTGGGAGGCTGAGGCGGGAGGGTTGCTTGAGCCTGGGAGGTTGAGGCTGCAGTGAACTGAGATTGCACAAGTGTACTGCAGCCTGGGTGGCAGAGAGATACCCTGTTTCAGAAAAAGAAACACACACACACACACACACACACACAGAGCCACCACTGAACATTTTTAGGATTTTTTTTTTTAAATTTTTATATTCTCACTCTGTCACCCAAGCTGAAGTGCAGTGGCATAAACATGGCTCACTGCAGCCTTGACTTCCCAGGCTCAAGCCATCCTCCAGCCTCAGCCTCCTGAGTAGCTGGGACCACAGGTGCACACAACCACACCCAGCTAAATTTTTTTTATCGTTTGTAGAGACCAGGTCTCACTTTGTAACCTGGGCTGGTCTGGAACTCTTAGCCTCAAATGATCCTCCTGCCTTCGCCTCCCAAAGTAATGGGTTTACAGGTGTGAGTCACTGTGCCCAGATGAATCCTCTTTTGTTCACAGCTTGCCTCAGCCTACATCTCTCCTTGGCTTATACTATTTACACTGATGACTTTAACTAGATGTTGGTGGCTCTATTCTACACCCTCAGTCCTGAATTATCCCTGTGATAAATTAAATGGCTGTTGAACAGCTCCACGTGGATGTCTTATGGGAATCTCAAATTCAGCATTTCCAAAATTGAACTCACAATCTCCCACTGGAGAACCTGATCCTCCTTCTGTATCCCTGTCTCAGATGATGGCATCAACATAAGCCCAGAAAGTTGAATGTCAACCCCTTCTTCTCCTTGATGTTCACATTAATCAGTTAATTCCTGCTGGTTTCACTTCCTGAGTAGTTCTCTAATTTGTCCTCTTCTCTGCAACCTATTATCACTCTAGCCAAGGACCTCATCATTTGTCACTGAGACGACTGAAATAACCTCCAACTAGTTTTCCTATCTCGTCTTCTTCTTACACATTACAGCCAAAATGATCTAGCTCAAGTTCAAATCGAACCATGCCATTCCCCTGGTCTATAAGTATACAGTGAAATCCACGTTTCTTAGCCTGGCTGCCTATAACTTTTCCCTTAACCACCACTTACTCACCTCTTGCCACTTTTTGAGTTTTACATTTTATGGTCCTAACAAGTCCAAATTGCTGGAAATTCTTGCATATATCATATTGCTTTCCCCTCTTCCCTTCTTTTCCTTTTACCATTGTTTCTGCTGTTCTCTGAATCTGAATTGCTTTTCCTCTACTCCTTTGTACAGTGAAGATCTCCTCATTGTCAAAGACCAGATTCCTCTGAGAACTTATTCTTAATTACTCCTACAATGCTGGGCTAAAAAAACCCCTTTGTTCTGTGTTCTTCTGTACATTGCCATGTTTGCTACAGTACACTGAAAATATCTTGTCAGAGGTCTGTCTCCCCCACTAGATTACAAGGAAACTGGGGGTCAGGGATTGAACCTTATTTATCTTTGTATTCCCAGTTCCTAGTTAAAGCAGGTGCCCAAGAAATGTTTGTTAAATGGAATCAAATTGTTATGTCACTTCCAAGTACCAAGTGTCATTCCCTGACTCTTCTGGTTGGAATGGAGAGAACACAAAGCTTCGCACACTAGTACATCATTACAGACAGCCCCAGTTCTCTCTTCAACTGCCAGGGACAGGCAGCTTCTGTTTTCTTCTATCAATTTGTCAATTAAATGTCACACAAGTCTTTTACGGACTATGTATTTACCAAAGAAATATAAGTGAGGAAAACATCACCTGCAGCAAAAGTCTTCCCTACAACCTGCAAAGATAAAGCCAGTGGTTTCACAACATTCTTATTCCGGGTCAGGTCCTGAGCTCCACTTAAATTGATTGCAGAATTAGCTGGACTGAGAATCGGCGAATCTTTAAAATGAAAGAGTTTGTTTAAATTAGCAACTATTTATATATGCAGGAAGGAAGTTAATTCAACAAGAGTTGAGAAAAAGCAGATTACAGAATTTCAGTCCTTTCCTTGAACTATTCTGACGTTTAAAAAAGTCCATTTCTATGTATACTGTTTTTTTATTTTTTACTTATTTAACAAACACTCACTAGAAGTTACTATGTGATGCATGCTATTTTAAGTACTTTAAATATATTAATTCAGTTAATTCCTATAACAACTTTGTAAGGTAAGTATTACTACCTTAAATAATAGTAGTCATTTAACCTAGTCAAAATTAACTGTGGAGTTAGTCTCCACAGTCCCCCTTAAAGCCATATATGTGTGTGTGTATACATATATTTATATATATACATTTTTTGTGTGTATATATATTTTTTTGTGTATATATATATTTGTGTGTGTGTGTGTGTGTGTGTGTGTGTGTGTATATATAAAAGATGAATTCTTTGTAGGTTCTGGATATTAGCCCTTTGTCAGATGAGTAGATTGCAAAAATTTTCTCCCATTCTGTAGGTTGCCTGTTCACTCTGATGGTAGTTTCTTTTGCTGTGCAGAAGCTCTTTAGTTTAATGAGATCCCATTTGTCAATTTTGGCTTTTGCTGCCGTTGCTTTTGGTGTTTTAGACATGAAGTCTTTTCCCATGCCTATGTCCTGAATGGTAACAAATTTACAAGAAAAAAACAAACAACCCCATCAAAAAGTGGGCAAAGGATATGAACAGACATTTCTCAAAAGAAGACATTCATACAGCCAACAGACACATGAAAAAATGCTCATCATCACTGGCCATCAGAGAAATGCAAATCAAAACCACAATGAGATACCATCTCACACCAGTTAGAATGACAATCATTAAAAAGTCAGGAAACAACAGGTGCTGGAGAGGATGTGGAGAAATAGGAACACTTTTACACTGTTGGTGGGAGTGTAAACTAGTTCAACCATTATGGAAAACAGTATGGCGATTCCTCAAGGATCTAGAACTAGATGTACCATATGACCCAGCCATCCCATTACTGGGTATATACCCAAAGGATTATAAATTATGCTGCTATAAAGACACATGCACACGTATGTTTATTGCGGCACTATTCACAATAGCAAAGACTTGGAATCAACCCAAATGTCCATCAGTGACAGATTGGATTAAGAAAATGTGGCACATATACACCATGGAATACTATGCAGCCATAAAAAAGGATGAGTTTGTGTCCTTTGTAGGGACATGGATACAGCTGGAAACCATCATTCTTAGCAAACTGTCACAAGAACAGAAAACCAAACACTGCATGTTCTCACTCATAGGTGGGAACTGAACAATGAGATCACTTGGACTCGGGAAGGGGAACATCACACACCGGGGCCTATCACGGGGAGGGGGGAGGGGGGAGGGGTTGCATTGGGAGTTATACCTGATGTAAATGACGAGTTGATGGGTGCTGACGAGTTGATGGGTGCAGCACACCAACATGGCACAAGTATACATATGTAACAAACCTGCACGTTATGCACATGTACCCTAGAACTTAAAGTATAATAATAATAAATAAATTTAAAAAAAAAAAAAAAGATGAATTCTTGCTCTGCTGCCCAGGCTAGAGCGTGGTGACATGACCTCTGCTCACTGCAACTTCTGCCTCCCGTGTTCAAGCGATTCTCCTGCCTCAGCCTCCTGAGTAGCTGGGACTACAGGTGTGCGCCACCATGCCCAGCGAATTTTTGTATTTTTTGGTGGAGGTGAGGTTTTGCCATGTGGGCCAGGCTGGTCTCAAACTACTGACCTCAAGTGATCCAACTGCCTTGGCCTCCCAAAGTGCTGGGATTACAGGCATGAGCCACCACGCCCAGCCTCAAAGCCAGATTTTAATGAGATGTTTTTATCTCTAGCTAGATGACTTTATTATTTTAAAAGCGTCATGCAAACTAACTCACTGAAATGTAGGAGAAAGCATTTTTCGCTGAAAGTTGCTTTAGTTTTATTTTTTCTTTTAATAAACTAGAATTAATTTACGGCAACACCAGGAACATCCAAAAGAAAGCTTTTCGGATTAAGAAAATAATTCAGCCCAGAAAACCACATGCTATTTCAGAGACAGGCTGTGGAAGAGAGAAAGACTCAAGCCAATCAGAGTTTTTCTAAATGAGTAGAGACCCCAAATCCCTGACTACTCCAGCAAAACAGCTAGATCGATTAACACAGGAAGGTGTCAAACCTCTCTGAGAGTCTGAAGAGCACGCTCTAAGGAACAGGATACTTACTAATGGTGCTCCATTAGAAATTATCTAGAAAATTATTCATCCCACAACATGATTCCTGATCCATCTAATCATTGTTTCTCATCAGAACTCAAAAGAATGAAATTGTCCCCCACTGGCTTGGAAGAGTTAACGTGCTTCTCTGAGGGCCTGACTTACCCACCAGTGAGTGATTTAAGGTCTGCTGGGAGAACCCAGTGCACACACGACATTACAAAGTTGTAGGAAACTGAAGATGACCCCAATTTTTCATGTCTTAACAGAGCCTTACAGGACAAGAATCCAAGTTAAGTCTGCTATGCTATTACACAGATTTGTCTTCATGTTTCAGGCCACAGTCATATTGTTTGGAAGATTAGTAGCTTTCTGTACTAGTTCATATCTATAATTTTAGCATATCCCTAATTTGAAGAGTGATAATTCATCTTATATTCTGAAAACAATGAATGCAAATTGGTACAGAATAATGTACTAAAAATGAGAAGGTATAAAGTTAATCTACAGAAATAAATCTTCATATATATAAACAACAATCCATAGTTAAACAAAATGCCTAGGAGTAAGCTTAGTAAGAAACGTATGCAACTACATGAAGAAAACATTATAATATTTCTGGACGTAGTATCTGGGATTTGTCTTAACATAGTGAAGGAGGAAGTCAGATTAAATAACAATCACTATGTGTTCATAAGTACTGAAGCTGGGTGATAGGTCATGGTGGTGGTTTACTTTATTATTCTATCTTTATATGTGTTTGAAAACGTCGGCTGGGCATGGTGGCTCACGCCTGTAATCCCAACAGTTTGGGAGGCCGAGGCAGGCAGATTACCTGAGGTCAGGAGTTCAAGACCAGCCTGGCCAACATGGTGAAACCCTATCCCTACTAAAAATACAAAAATTAGCTGGGCGTGGTGGCACACACCTGTAATACCAGCTACTCGGGAGGCTGAGGCAGAAGAATTGCTTGAACCCATGAGGTGGAGGTTGCAGTGAGCCGAGATCGTGCCACTGCACTCCAGCCAGGTCGACAGAGCGAGACTGTGTCGCAAATAAGAAAAAAAGAAAAGAAAAGAAACTGTTAAGTTTTTTTTTTTTTTTCCCGAGACGGAGTCTCACTGTGTCGCCCAGGCTGGAGTGCAGCGGCGGGATCTCGGCTCACTGCAAGCTCCGCCTCCTGGGTTCACGCCATTCTCCTGACTCAGCCTCCGAGTAGCTGGGACTACAGGCGCCCGCCACCATGCCCGGCTAGTTTTTTGTATTTTCAGTAGAGACGGGGTTTCACAATGTTAGCCAGGATGGTCTCGATCTCCTGACCTCGTGATCCACCTGCCTCAGCCTCCCAAAGTGCTGGGATTACAGGCTTGAGCCACCGCACCCGGCCAAAACTGTTAAGATTTAAAATTAAAAAAAATAACTTATGAAAATACACCTGAACAAATATGAAGACATAACATGCTTCCAAGCAGAAATACTCAATGTCAAAAAGATGCCCATCAACCTAAGTTAATTTATAAATCTAATGTGATCCTAGGAAAATTCCTACAGGTTTAGATATTATTACAATTACTTGAATGTTTTAATGAGGCAAGCTAATGTAATGCTGATATAAAAATTAGACAAGAATACCTGGAAACATTCTAAAAAATAAGAGAAATGAGGGGAGGCTAGAATTGTTATATAATAAAATATATTATAAAACTTCAATGAATAAAACACTATGGTCTTGGTACAAACAGAACAATGGAACAAAAGAGACAGTAAGTAACAGATTGAAATACACATAAAAATTTAGTAAAAGATAAAAGTAGCAGCTCAAATCAGCAATAAAGAACCATTCAGTAAATTATATTGAGGCAATTATGTATACAGGAAAAAAATAAAGTTGTACCAGCATCTTACACCAGGTGTCAAAAAAAAAAAAAAAATCAAATGGACCAAAGATATAAACTTAGACTCTGAAAATATAAAAATAATAGAAAATATGGAAAAATTAATTATCACCTTGATATGGAAAAGGCCAAACTATTAATCAAAATGCAGAAGTCATAAACAAAAGACTAATAAATTCAGTTACAAAAAATAAATAATTTCTGTATGGCAACATTTTATTTTATTTTATTTATTCTTTATTTTATTTTATTTTATTTTTTTGAGGCAGAGTCTCACTCTGTCGCCCAGGCTGGAGTGCAGTGGCGCGATCTCAGCTCACTGCAAGCTCCGCCTCCCGGGTTCCCGCCATTCTCCTGACTCAGCCTCCCCAGTAGCTGGGACTACAGGCGCCCGCCACTACGCCCGGCTAATTTTTTTGTATTTTTAGTAGAGACGGGGTTTCACCATGTTAGCCAGGATGGTCTCGATCTTCTGACCTCGTGATCCGCCCGCCTTGGCCCCCCAAAGTGCTGGGATTACAGGCGTGAGCCACCGCGCCCGGCCTATTTTATTTTTTTTAATTTATTTATTATTTTGAGACGGAGTCTCGCTCTGTCGCCCAGGCTGGAGTGCAGTGACGCGATCTCAGCTCACTGCAAGCTCCGCCTCCTGGGTTTATGCCATTCTCCTGCTTCAGCCTCCCGAGTAGCTGGGACTACCGGCGCCCGCCACCTCGCCTGGCTAATTTTTTGTATTTTTTAGTAGAGATGGGGTTTCACCGTGTTAGCCAGGATGGTCTCGATCTCCTGACCTCGTGATCCACCCGTCTCGGCCTCCCAAAGTGCTGGGATTACAGGCTTGAGCCACCGCGCCCGGCCGGCAAAATTTTATAACAACATAAATAGTAGCCAGAGAGAGGTGGAGTGGCCATCCTAATCTCAGAAAAAATAGACTCTAGGCCGGGTTCGGTGGCTCACGCCTGTAATCCCAGGACTTTGGGAGCCCGAGGTGGGCGGATCACGAGGTCAGGCGATCCAGACCATCCTGGCTCACATGGTGAAACCCCGTCTCTACTGGGTGACAGAACAAGATGCCATCTCAAAATAAATAAATTAATTAAAATAAAATAAAATAAATGAAAATTAAACACAACATACAACTTATGGGATGCCACTAAAGTAATTAGAAGGAAATTTATAGCTGTAAATGCCTATATTTAAAAAAATGATCCCAAATCAATCACCTTAAAAGTGATCCCAAATCAATCACCTTAAGAAACTAGAAAAAGAAGTACACACTAAACCCAAAGAAAGAAAAAGAAAGGAATAAAGACAACAGCAGAAAGGAATAAAGGAACAGAGAAACAATCGTGGAAATGAACAAAACCAAAAGTTTGTTTTTCGAGTGAATCAACAAAATTGACAAATCTTTAGCCAGATTGACCAATGAAAAAAGAGAGAAGATATAAATTACTAAAATTAGGAATAAAAGAGGGGGCATCACTGGCAACCTTAAAGAAAAAAAAAAAGCATTATAAACAAATGCTATGAACAATTGTATGCCATTGTTACAGACTGAATTGTCTCCCCGCCATTCATATGTCAAGGCCCCAGTTCCTAAAACCTTAGACTGTGACTGTATTTGGACACAGCACCTTTAAAGGGGGTAATTATGATGAAATGAGGTCATGGGTCAGGGCCTAGTCTGAAATGACTGGCGTCCTTAGAAGAAGAGGAGACATCAGGAATGTGCCCACACACAGAGGAAGGCCACGTGAGGACGCAGCAAGACGACGGTCATCTGCAAGTCAAGGAGAGAGGCCTCAGCAGAATCCAATCCTGCCAGCACCTCAGTCTTCGACTTCCAGTGTCCAGGACTGTGTGAAAATAAATTGCTATTGTTTAAACCACTCATTGTGTAGTATTTTGTTAAGGCAGTCCCCGCAAACTAATATAGCCATCAAATTAGATAAATCTAATTAGGTAATTAGATTTGAAATAGACAAATTCTTAGGACAGAAATGATCAAAATTGACTCAAGGAGAGAGAAAAAATCTGAATAGACCTATAACAAGCAAAGAGACTAAATTAGTTAAAAAAAAAAACCAAAAATAAATCCCACAACTATCCACAAAGAAAAGCCTAGTTCAGAAGTCTTCCTTAGTGAATCCTACCAATATTTAAAGAATACCTTGCTTTCTCAAATTCTTTCAAAAAGTAGAAGAAAGAGGAGCATTTCCCAACTCAACTTCTTAAGGCCAATATAACCCAGACAAACACATCAAACGGCTGGGTGCCATGGTTTGCACCTATAATCCCAGTTACACAGCAGGCTGAAGTGGGAGGACTGCTTGAGCTAGGAAGTTTGAGGCTACAGTGAGCTATGATCGCACCACTGCACTCCAGCCTGGGTGACAGAACAAGACCCCGTCTCAAAAAGAAAAAGAAGAAAGAAAGGAAGAAAGGAAAAGAAGAAAGGAAGAAAAGAGGAGAGGAGAGAAGAGGAAGGAGAGAAGAAGGAAGGAAGGAAGGAAGGAAGGAAGGAAGGAAGGAAGGAAGGAAGGAAGGAAGGAAGGAAGGAAGGAAGGAAGGAAGCTAGGCATGGTGGCTCATGCCTGTAATCCCAGCACTTTGGGAGGCCAAGGCTGGTGGATCACCTGAGGTCAGGAGTTTGAGACCAGCCTGGCCAACGTGGTGAAACCCCATCTCTACTAAAAATACAAAAATTAGCTAGCCGTGGTGGCAGGCACCTGTAATCTCAGCAACTTGGGAGGTTGAGGCAGGAGAACTGCTGGAACCTGGAAGGTGGAGGTTGCAGTGAACTGAGATCATGCCATTGCACTCCAGCCTGGGCCAACAACAGCAAGACTCTGTCTCAAAAAAAAAAAAAAAAAGGTTATATGCTATGACTAAGTGAGATTTACAGCTGAAATTCAAGGTTGGCTTAACATGCGAAAATCCATCCGTGTTATTCCATACACCATATTAATAGAATAAAGGACAAAAACCACGTGATCATCTCAAGAGACACAGGTAAAGCATTTGAAAAAATCCAACATTCTTTCACGATAAAAACACTCAACAAACTAGAAACAGAAGGGATCTTCCTAAACTTGATAAAAAGCATCTACAAAAAACCCACTACTTTCAGTTTCAACACAAGAGGACAAAAAACAAACAAAACAAAACAAAAGGACAACAACCCAAAATAAAAACAACAAAAAACCCACTGCTACCATCAGACTGAGTGGTAAAGATCAAACTATGATCTGGACCAAGATAAGGATGTCCACTCTTGCCACTTCTATTTAACATGTACAAGAAGTTCTACCTAGGGTACTTAGGAAGGAAAATAAAATGTATCCAGGTTTGAAGGAAGAAGTAAAACACATCTATTTGCAGATGACATGATCCCGTATATAGGAAATCCTAAGGAAGCCACTACAAAACTACTAGAGGTAATAAATGAGTTCACCAAGGCTTCAGGACAGAAGATCAGTATTCAAAAATCAGTTGTACTCCAGCCTGGGCGACAGAGCGAGACTCCGTCTCAAAAAAAAAAAAAAAAAAAAAACAAATCAGTTGTATTCCTATGTAATTGCAATAACCCCAAAATATACTTAAGGAAAAACTTCCATTTTACAATAGCATCAGAAATAATAACTACTCAGGAATAAATACAACAAAAGAAGTGTAAAACTTATACTATGAAAACTACAAACCACTGTTGGGTTTTTCATTTTTTGTTTTTGAGGCAGGGTCTCACTCTACTGCCCAAGCTGGAGGGCAGTAGCATGATCACGGCTCACAACAACCTCAAGTTCCTGGGATCATGTGATCCTCCCACCTTAGCCTCTCACGTAGCTGGGATGACAAGCACATGTCACCATGCCTGGATAATTTTTTGTATTTCTTGTAGGGATGGGGTTTTGCCATGTTGCCCAGGCTGCTCTTGAACTCCTGAGCTCAAGAGATCAGCCTGCCTTGGCCTCCCAAAGTGCAAGGATTACAGGTATGAGTCACCACATCTGGCCACAAAACACTGTTGAAAGAAACTAAAGAAGACCTAAACAAATGGAAAGACACCCATGTTCATAGATCAGAAGGGTTAATATTAAGATGGCAATACTAGTCAAACTATTGTAAAGATTCAGAGTAAGCCCCACCAAAATTCCAGCTAAGGGCTTCTTCACAGAAATTGACAAGCTAATCCTAAAATTCAAATAAAAATGCAAGGGACCCATAATAGCCAAAATGATCTTGAAAAAGAAAAGCAAAGCTGGAGGACTTACACATCCCCATTTCAGAACTTCATACAAAGCTATCATAATTGTGCAGTGTGGTGTTGGCATAAGGACAGACATACAGATCAAGGAAATAACACTGAGAGCCCAGAGATAAACTCTTACATTTTATGGGCAAATGAAATTTGACAAGAGTGCCAAGAAAATTCAAGGGGTTAAAAAATTAAGTCATCTTAACAAATGGTTTTGTGACAACTGGATATCCATAGGCAAAAGAACGAAGTTGAACCTCTTCCTTATATCACATACAAGAATTAACCTAAGGCCGGGCGCGGTGGCTCACGCCTGTAATCCCAGCACTTTGGGAGGCTGAGGCGGGCAGATCACGAGGTCAGGAGTTCAAGACCAGCCTGGTCAACATGGTGAAACCTGATCTGTACTAAAAATACAAAAAAATTAGCCCGGCGTGGTGGCCGGTGCCTGTAGTCTCAGCTATTTAGGAGGCTGAGGCAGAAGAATTGCTTGAAGCTGGGAGGTGGAGGTTGCAGTGAGCCAAGATTGAGCCACTGCACTCCAACCTGGGCAACAGAGCTAGACTTCGCCTCAAAAAAAAAAAAAAAAGAATTAATGAGTTATACATCTAAATGTAATAGCTAATAGATAATAGCTATAACACTCTTAGAAGAAAACACCGGAGTAATTTTCATGACCATGGATTAGGCAATGGTTTCTTAGCTGTAACACCAAAAACACGAACAACAACAGAAAATATAGACGAATTAGTCTTCACCAAGATAAATAAACTTAATGTTTCAAAGGACACCATCAAGATAGTAAAAGACAACCCACAGAATGGGAGAAAATCTTTGAAAATCACGTATGTGATATAGGACTTATATTCCAAATATATTTTAAAAACTCTTATAAATCAATAATAGTCAACCAAACTAAAAAATTAAAAATTGATTTGTATAGATACTTCTTCAAGGAAAATATACAAATGGCCAATAAACACATGAAAAGATGCTCAACATCATTAGCCATTGGAGAAATGCCAATCAAAACCACAATGAGCTACGACATCATACCCACAAGAGTGACTATCATAAAAAAAGTCATGAACAAGTGTTGGTAAGGATATGGAGAAATTTGAATCCTCACACATTGCTGGTGGAAATGTAAAATGGTGCTGCCACTTTGGGAAACAGTTCTCAAATGATTATACGTAGAGTTATCATATGACCCAGCAATTCCACTCCCAAGTTTGAAATGTGACAGTAGGGAAAACACACATCCAGCCAAAAACCTGCACACAAATGTTCATAGCAGGATTGTTCATAATAGCTCCAAAATGGAAATAACCCAAATACCCATCAATTGATGAATGGTGTTTATCCATAGATTGTATATTGTATGGATAAACATAGGTTTATGCTTCAAAGGACACTATCAAGAAAGTGAAAGACGACCCACAGAATGGAAGAAAAATCTTTGAAAATCATGTATCTGATAAAGACCTTGTATCCCAAATATATATATTTAAAAAACCTCTTATAAATCAATAGACAACCCGACTGAAAAACTGAAAATTGATATGTATCAACTTACCTATTGAAAAACTGGAAATTGATTTGTACCATATGTTTATCCATACAGTAGGATATTATTCAGCAGTAAAAAGGAATGAAGTACTGATACATACTACGATATGGATGAACCTTGAAAACATTATGCCAAATGAAAGAAGCTAGTCACAAAAGGTCATGTGTAACAATTATATGAGATGCCTCGAATAGACAAACACATAGAAATAGAAAACAGATTTGTGGTTGCCAGGGGCTGAGGAGAGGGATGAAACAGGGAATGACTGTTAATGGATACAGGTATTTTTCCTTGGAGTGATGAAAATGTTCTGAAATTTATTGTGGTGATGATTGCATAATTATGTGAATATAATACTTAAAAACATTGAATTGTATACTTTTTGTTTTTTATTGAATTACATACTTTTAATGGATGAATTGCATGATATATGAATTATATCTTAATAAAGCTGTCACTTTATTTTATTTTATTTTGAGACAGAGTCTCACTCCGTCACCCAGGCTGGAGTGCAGTGGCGCAGTCTTGGTTCACTGTAACCTCTGCCTCCTGGGTTCAAGTGATTCTCGTGCCTCAGCCTCCCAAGAAGCTGGGATTACAGTCATGCATCATCCACGTCCAGCTAATTTTTGTATTTTTAATAGAGACGGGATTTCGCCATGTTGGTCAGGCTGGTCTCGAACTCCTGGCCTCAAGTGATTTGCCTGCCTCAGCTTCCCAAAGTGCTGGGATTACAGGCATGAGCCACTGCACCGGGCCAAAGTTGTTACTTTAAAAATACTATATATAAACAAAATTATAAACCAGGGAAAATATTTGTGACTAATATCACAAATAATTACACTATGCATTACTGCCAACAGAAGCCAGTAAGAGAAAAAGATGGTAGTAAGCAGACTCTTCGTTGTCCTACATCACATCCCTTTGATCTACCTTTGAGTTCAGTAGGGGCTCTAGTGCACAGTTCTGCATGAGCTCAGACTCCTGGGGACAGCATCCTACCTGAAACTCACATCTAGCTTCTTTTAGCTACTTGTCTCAGGGCCTTCTCCAAGGCCACAAAGCTCTCTCAGCCCTGTGTATAGTCCAGAAGTGCAAGAAAGTATAATGCTTGTAGGGCAATCCTAAATTAATAAGGGATGTGGGAATAAATGTTCCAGCTTCCCGAGCCTCCCAATCTTTTTTCTTTGAGATGGAGTCTCACTCTGTTACCCAGGCTGGAGTGCAGCGGTGTGATCACGGCTCACGGCAGCCTCAACCTCCTTGGCTCAAGCAATGTTTCAGAACAGTTTTGATTATTTGGGAGTAGCCCCAAATATCCAAAATGTGATCCCCTGTCACCTTGCTCAGACACGAATGTGAACCACAGGGCTGTGAGGCTACTGTGCAGAAGCTGGTGCTTAGTGAGTAAGTAGCTGATTGCTCAGCATCTACATCTCACCAAGGCTTCATCCTCTCTACTAATGATTTCATATCCACTTAAAGAAGGAACTTGTAAGCACTAGAGGATTCACAAACTTGGGAAGTTCCTTTAGCAAGTCACAGCTCTGCTCTCTACATTGTGGTAGTTTGTAACTTCTTGTTTCTCCCACTAGGTCATATGGCTCCTTGAGGGCATTCCCAGCTCCTGGGACAATGACTGTCACACTGTGGCTAAAGAAATGAAATGGAAAAAAATACCAAAATAATCTCCTTATCCTCTTTATACAATAGTTCAACTACTTTCTGTTAGCCCAAAATCCCCGGGGGAAAAAATCTTCCAAAACATAGGGAGCCAATTCTGTAGCCAGTAGAGAGTTTGAATCTTCATTGTGCCACTCACTAGTTCTTATTTCACCAAGTATTAACCCTCCCTACAGTCTGTTTCGTGATCTGCAAAATGGCACTACAACCTCACAGTAGCAATGAACAGGTTTAGCACAGAACCTAGAACACAGTAGATATTCAGTAAATGCTTTGCTAAATCTTGTTAAAGGTTTTCCAGATGACCAAGAGCTTAAGTCTTTATGAGCTTTCTTTTTGCCCTTGATGCCTGTACAAAATGTAGACTATAATTTGCTTCTTTCCTGGGTTAACTACAATGGACCGCTTTTCACATTCACATGCAATTAATGTCCTTCTAATGTAGACACCATATTTCTATTATTGCACTCTGAGCCTGCATTAGTTACGTCAGTCATGTTTTACTTTTGATTCAACTGAATTAGCATTTAATTAAAATATAACATATTTCCCCTCCAAAACTCATGTTAAATCAGGTATCTTCCTAATCCATCCTTATACTGTTGATTTTTAAAATAGCTTTGTTGAGGGATAACTGACAATAAACTGCACATACTTAAAGTACACAATTTGGTAAGTATGACATATATGTATACACATGAAATCATCACAATAAAAATAATGAACATATTTATCATCCCCACGTTTCCTTGTACCTCTTTGTAATTCCTCCCTCCTATGCTTCCCTTGCTCCCATCCCCAAGCAATCACTGATCTGTTTTCTGCCACTACAGATTACTTTGCATTTCCTAGAATTTCTATACATAGAATTGTACAGTATCACTTTTTTTGTTGTTTCTTATTGGTCTGGCTTTTTGCACTCACCAGATTTATTTTGAGATTCATCCACATTGTCATGGGTATCAATAGTTCATTACTGTCTGGATATATCAATTTATTTATCAATTCACCTGTTACAGACATTTGGGTTGTTTCCAGTTTGGGGCCATTACAAAGAAAGCTGCTATCAACAATTGTGTACAACTGTTTGTATGGATTTTATTTTTTTTCCCCTTTGGTAAATACCTAGGAATAAAATGGCTAGACCATATGGCTGGTGTATATTTAACTTTTTAAGCAACTGTTAAACTGTTCCAAAGGTGACTTTACAATTTTATGTTCTCAGCACTGCATGAGAGTTCTACCACCTCTACATCCTCACCGTTGCTTGATGGGGTCAGTCTTTTTATTTTTGCCACACTAATAGGTGTATACTGGTATCTCATTGTTATTTAAATTTGCATTTCCCTAATAATAATGACAGTGAGTATCTTTTAATGGTGCTTAATTGCCATCCATATAACTTTTCTCATTTTAAAAATTGGCTTATTTTCTTATTTTTCAATTTTTATAAGTTTTTATTTTAGAAACAATCCCTTTATATGCTTTGCAAAGGTTTTTCTCCTATCCAGCGGCTTTTCTTTTTTTTTCTTTTTTTGAGACGGAGTCTCGCACTGTCACCTGGGCTAGAGTACAATGGCACGATCTCAGCTCACTACCAGCTCCACCTCCCGGGTTTACACCATTCTCCTGCCTCAGCCTCCTGAGTAGCTGGGACTGTAGGTGCCTGCCACCATGGCTGGCTAATTTTTTCTATTTTTATTAGATATGGGGTTTCACTATGTTGGCAAGGCTGGTCTCGAACTCCTGAACTCATGATCTGCCTGCCTCGGCCTCCCAAAGTGCTGGCATTACAGGCATGAGCAACTGCACCTGGCTGTGGCTTGTCTTTTCATTCCCTTAACAGTGTCTTTGAAGGAGGAGAAGTTCTTAATGAAGTCTAATTTATCAATCTGTTCTTTTACAGATTACACTTTTGGTGTTATATCCAAAAAACCATTACCTAACCCAGGTCACAGTTATTTTCCCATGTTTTCTTCTATAAGTTGCATAGTTTTTGGTTTAACATTTACATCTATGACCTATTTAATTTTTGTATGTGGTGTGAGACATAGATCAAAGTTCATGTTTTTGCATATGGATATTCAACTGTTCCAGTACCATTTGCTGAAAAGGCTATCCTTTCTTCACTGCATTGTCTTTGTGCCTTTGTTAAAAAGTCAGTTGTGGCTGGGCACAGTTGCTCATGCCTGCAATCCCAGCACATTGGGAAGCCAAGGCAGGTGGATCACTTGAGGTCAGGAGTTCAAGACCAGCCTGGTCAACATGGTGAAACCCCATTTCTTCAAAAAATACAAAAATTAGCTGCATGTGGTGGCATGTGCCTGTAGTCCCATCTACTTGGGTAGCTGAGGCAGGAGAATCCCTTGAAGGGAGGTAGAGGTTGCAGTGAGCAGAGACTGCACCACAGCACTCCAGCCTGGGCGACAGACTGAGACTCTGTCTCAGAAAAATAAAATAAAAAGTCAGTTGTCTATGTATGTGTGGGTTTAGTTCTTTAATTATTATTATTATTATACTTTAAGTTCTAGGGTACATGTGCACAACGTGCAGGTTTGTTACATATGTATACACGTGCCATATTGGTGTGCTGCACCCATTAACTCGTCATTTACATTAGGTATATCTCTTAATGCTATCCTTCCCCACTCCCCCCACCCCACGACAGGCCCTGCTATGATGTTCCCCATCCTGTGTCCAAGTGTTCTCATTGTTCAATTCCCACCCATGAGTGAGAATATGAGATGTTTGGTTTTCTGTCCCTGCAATAGTTTGCTGAGAATGATGGTTTCCAGCTTCATCCATGTCCCTTCAAAGGACATGAACTTATCCTTTTTTATGGCTGCATAGAATTCCATGGTGTATATGTGCCACATTTTCTTAATCCAGTCTATCATTGATGGACATTTGGGTTGGTTCCAAGTCTTTGCTATTGGGAATAGTGCCACAATGAACATATGTGTGCATGTGTCTTTACAGCAGAATGATTTATAATCCTTTGGGTATATACCCAGTAATGGGATGACTGGGTCAAATGGTATTTCTAGTTCTAGATCCTTGAGGAATCGCCACACTGTCTTCCACAATAGTTGAACTAGTTTACACTCCCACCAACAGTGTAAAAGTGTTCCTATTTCTCCACATCCTCTCCAACACCTGTTGTTTCCTGACTTTTTAATGATTGTCATTCTAACTGGTGTGAGATGGTATCTCATTGCGGTTTTGATTTGCATTTCTCTGATGGCCAGTGATGATGAGCATTTTTTCATGTGTCTGTTGGCTGCATAAATGTCTTCTTTTGAGAAGTGTCTGTTCATATCCTTCACCCACTTTTTGATGGGGTTGTTTGATTTTTTCTTGTAAATTTGTTTAAGTTCTTTGTAGATTCTGGATATTAGCCCTTTGTCAGATGGGTAGATTGCAAAAATTTTCTCCCATTCTGCAGGTTGCCTGTTCACTCTGATGGTAGTTTCTTTTGCTGTGCAGAAGCTCTTTAGTTTAATTAGATCCCATTTGTCAATTTTGGCTTTTGCTGCCATTGCTTTTGGTGTTTTAGACATGAAGTCCTTGCCCATGCCTATGTCCTGAATGGTATTGCCTAGGTTTTCTTCTAGGGTTTTTATGGTTTCAGGTCTAACATTTAAGTCTTTAATCCATCTTGAATTAATTTTTGTATAAGGTGTAATGAAGGGATCCAGTTTCAGCTTTCTACATATGGCTAGCCAGTTTTCCCAGCTTCCATATTTCCCCTCCTGGTCTTTAGACTATTGTCATATAATTTACTTTTATATTTATTATAAAACTAAAATATATTATTATACTGGTATAACAATCGCCTTTTAAATAGATTTAAATTTAAAAATTATGTACATTTATCTATGCAGTTACTATTTTCAGTGGTTTTCAATGCCTTGTAAAGATTCAGATTTTCATCTGCTATGATGTCTATCTATCTGAATGACTTCCTTTAGCATTTCTTGTAGTGTGAATCTGCTGGTTGTGAACTATTCCATATTTTGTATGTCTGAAAGTGTCTTTATTTCACCTTCATTTTTGAAAGATTTTTTTTTTTTTTTTGAGATGGAGTCTCACTCTTTCACCTAGGCTGGAGCGCAGTGGCGCGATCTTGGATCACTGCAACTTCTGTCTCCTGGGTTAAAGTGATTCTCGTGCCTCAGCTTCCCAAATAGCTGTGTCTACAGGCTCACACCACCATGCCTAGTAAATTTTTTTGCAGTTTTAGTAGAAATGGGGTTTCACCATGTTGGCCAGGCTGGTCTCAAACTCCTGACCTCAAGTGATCCACCCACCTCAGCCTCCCAAAGTGCTAGGATTACAGGCATGAGCCACTGCACCCGGCCGAAAGGTATTTTTATTGGGTATAAAATTCTAGGTTAACTTTAAAAATGCTGCTCTACTGTCTTCTCATTTATATTGTTTCCCATGAGAAATCTGATGTCAGGCTTATTTTCATTCCCCTGTACGTTACATGCCTTTTCTCTCTGGTTGCTTTTAAGATTTTTCTTTTTATCATTGCTTTTGAGCAATGATATGATTTGTTTATATTTTTATTATTTATTTATTTTGAAATGGAGTCTTGCTGTGTCTCCCAGGCTGGAGCACAGTGGCACAATCTTGGCTCACTGCAACCTCTGCCTCCCAGTGATTCTCCTGTCTTAGCCTCCCAAGTAGCTGGGATTACAGATTCCCGGCACCATGCCTGGCTAATTCTTGTATTTTTTGTAAAGACAGGGTTTCACCGTGTTGTCCAGGCTGGTCTCGAACTCCTGACCTCAAGTGATCTGCCCATCTCGGCCTCCCAAAGTGCTAGGATTACAGGCATGAGCCACTGTGCCCGGCCTTGAGCAATTTATAGTGATATGCTTTGGTGTAGTTTTCTCTTATACTTGGGGTTCACTGAATGTCTTGGATTATATATACTTGGATATATGTCGTGGGTTTATAATCTTCATCAAGTTTGGGAACTTTTTGGGGATTATTTCTCCAAATATATATTTTGTCTCCCACACCTTCAGACCCTCCAATTACTAGTATATTAGGCTGTTTCTAGTTGTCCCACAGCTCACTGATGTTTGTTTCATTTTCTTCTATTTGTTTCTGAGTTTTGCTGCAGATAGTTTCCATTACTGTGCTTTCAACATTCTTTTCTTTTTCAATGACTCATCTGTTGTTAATCCCACCCAGTGTACTTTTCTTCTCAAGCACTGAAGTTTAATTTGGGTCTTTTTTGTATCTGCCACGTCTACTTAACTTTCTGAAGATATGAAATATAGTTATAATAATTGTTTTGATGTCTTTCTCTGCTGACTCTAACGTGTCAGTTCTGCATTGGTTTTCATTGATTAATCTCCTTGGTATTGGTTGTATTTTCCTGCCTCATTGCACCCTGGTAATCTTTCACTGGATGTCAGGCATTGTTAATTTTATCCTGTTGGGTGCTGAGTATTTTTATATTCCGATAAATATACTTGAGCTTTGTTTTGGGATACAGTTAAATTATCTGGAAACAATTTGATCTTTTGGGGTTTTGCTTTTATGATATTTTAGGCAGGACTGGAGCAGTGCTCAGTCTAGGGCTATGTATTATCTGTTACTGAGACAAGGCCTTCCTAAGTACTCTATCTCATAGCTGATGTATTATGTGGTTTTCCTGTTTGGCTGGTGGCTGGTGGGAATAGCTGCTTTTCTTGGCCCTGTGTGAATGCTGGGCAGTTTCCTCTAATCCTTTTGGATGGTTCTTTCTTTCTCTTTCTCTCTTTCTTTTCTTTTCCTTCTCCTTCCTTCCCATTCTCCCTCCCCTCGCTCTCTTCCTTTCCTTCCTTCCTTCCCTCCCTCCTTCCCTTCCTTCCTTTGGGACAGTTTCATTCTGTTGCCCAGGCTGGAATACAGTGGTTCAATCATAGCTCACTGCAGCCACAAGCATTCCTGCTGCTTCAGACCCCAGAGTAGCCAGTGCTACAGGCACATGCCACCATGCCTAACTAATTTCCTTATTTTTTGTAGAGGCATGGTCTCACCAGGTTGCCCAGGCTGGCCTCAAACTCCTGAGCTCAAGCAATCCTCTCACCTCAGCCTCCTAAAGTGCTGGGATTACAGATGTGAGCCACCACTCTTGGCTTGAATGGTACTTTTTAAAAATCAGCTTTGAGTAGTTTCTTCACATGCAGGTATCAATACTATGTTGAACATTTGAGGGACCCTCTGCACATCTTTGGGTTTCCCTCTTCTTTGTGCAGCTCTCTTCCCTTTGGTACTTGGTCCTGTCAATTCTAGCTGCTCTGGTCTCCCCTCTCAGTTCCTTCTATTTGACTTAAGGAGTCTGCTGGGTTCTCCCTATATTTCATCTCCCTATATCATGGTCTAGAAATTGTGAAGACAGCAAGCGCAATCATAAGACTCACATTGTTTCCCATCTCTCAGGGATCACTATTCTTTGTTGCCTGATATACGGTGTATTTAAATTTTTTAATGTATTTTTGTCTGTATTTTGTTGTTGTAGTTGTTGTAGTTGGAGGGTAAATCCAGCCTCTTTTCTCCATTTAGGCCAGGAGCAAATGTTGAGCTGATCTGCTACTGATTCTATGACAGTGGTGTTCTCCCTTTGTTTTCCTGTTCCTACTACCCCGATTCTGCTCTTGAAATCTGACACACGTGAGCATTTTACGGAACTCTAGGTAGAGCTCAAAACCATCTTTGTATCCTCATCTCCTAGTACCCAGTAACTGCCCAATATAATTGTTCAGTAGTGAGCAGAGAGTTCAAATTCTAGTTATGTTATCATCTACCTGTATCTTGAACTTGCCTACATTAGGTATTGGCCTTTATTTCTACACATGCAAAGAGCTGACGAGAGATCAGTAAAAAGCAGACATTTTCTACTAACCTATACATTTGGATTAATCTTGAGAATTTTTATGTTTATGAATATTATAACATAAAAGAAAATTCAGAAATAGAAACCACCATGCTAAAATCTTATTTCTCCCACAAACCAGTTTTTTTTTTAGTACATGTCCTTCTATGTTTTATCCACATTATCTTTTTACATGATATGACAAAAAATTATTTCAATTTTACTTTTATTGCTTAACAGAATTATTTCCTATGTGGCTGCACAGTTCATAATGATCTTTTTTAGCATCTTCATCATGTGTGTATGTCCTGATTTGCTCAATTGTTTCTACACTAAGGTTGCTTTTCCTTTTTAATTAATATAAAGGGAACTGCAGTGAATATCTTGACCCTCCATTTTGGTTATTTTCTTGGTTAGGCCCTCTAAAGTGGGATTATCATAGCCAAAGGTGTAAATATTTTTAATGTTCTTGTTACATATTGCCAAGTTGCTTTCTTAAAAGGTCACACCACTGTTCACCTTTACCAGCCTGGCTGAGAGTGTCAGTTTTACCAGCACTGCATTTTATCACTGAAATAAAATATTTTGGCTAGTATAATAAGTGAAAATGACCTCACTGTTATTACTTATGGCTTTCTTCATTTCCACAAAGTGGGATATTCTTCCTCATGCTTACTAAAGGGTTGCATTTTCTCTTAGCAGGAATAGAAGTCTCACAAGCACATGCATAACCCTGAGCCTCCTCTCCTGTCTCAGAGGGGAGTGATCATTGTTTTCCTTCCTCTCCCATCCATGAACTCATCGAATATTTATTGAGCCTCTTCAGCATGCCAGGCACTATGTTAGGCTCTGGGAATGCAGTAGGGGAATAATCCCTACCCTCAAGGAGTTTACCGTGTAAAGGAAAAGCCTGCGTGTTCTCAGTATCTGGCTAGAAGCAGGCAAATTTGCCAAAGCGTTCCCACCATATTTGGAAAAAAAAAGAGACTGTTTTATAAAAGCATTAATTGAGTATTCATAAGAAACTAAATTTGGAAAATCATGCTGGAGGAACTTTTGATGCACCTAGAGAGGAAAGGGGGAAGGTAAGTGCCCAAAGGAGGACACAAAGCGGAAGAAGACAGACACGGCCACATCTTAGGGACAGTTGAATGATACACTCCCATACAATCTGCTTCTTAAACAGCCATCACCAGGGACAGAGGAGGAGTCCGGGGGGAAATGGAAACAAAGTGATAGGCTGTGTGAGCAGGGAAGGCCTAGGTTAGGGGGTGGCAGATCACAAAATATTCTGGACACACAGAGGGCAGTATGAGAGCTCTAAACTCTTGGTAGGAAAAGGAAAGGAAGCCATGGTGGAGGACGGGGAAGGAAAAGTGTTGGACACTTACGGAGTTCCATTTAGGGTTGTTCCTGCCCACTTGCTTCTTAGACAGTAAGGTCAGCTATGAGAGATTACTATGACAGCAACAATCCCACTGTGCAGTCACCACAGTGGGGAATAGAAAAACTCAAAAGACCCAAACATTATTATTACACCATAGCATCCCTGCCTATGATACTACTTGCTATCAAAGTATGAGGACTACATACATTAGTACATGTATGTAGTTTGGTGGCGGGTGGGGCAGGGGTGGTAAATCCACCCTTTTATTCTCATTGAGATGTATCATAATACAAAAGAGTGCATAAAACATTTATTTATAGCTTAAGGAATAACCACAAGGTAAATATCTATCAAACCACCATCCAAGTCAAAGAAAAAACACAAAACAAAATACTGTCAGCCGCTGGTAACCTCCTGTGTGCTCTTCTCCATCCCAGCTCCCTCCTTCTGCCCAGAGGTGATCACTGTGTTTTGTATGCATTTCTCAAATAGTTTAGTTTCGCCTTTCTTTAATGTAATAGAAATGAAATAATATTGGATGGAGTCTTTTGTGAATGACTTTTTTGTTCAATATCATCTTTGTAAGATTCCTCTGTAGTGCTAGGGGTAGGCATCTGTTTATTTTCATTGTCATATGCTATTTCATTTTTTATATATATATATATATTTGTTGTTGTTTTGAGACAGGGTGTCACTCTGTTGCCCAGGCTGGAGTGCAGTGGTGAGATCACAGCTCACTGTGGCCTTGACCTCCTGGGCTCGAGACATCCTCCTGCCTCAGGTCCCCAACTAACTGGGACTACAGGCATGTGTCAACACGCATTGCTAATTTTTATTTTTATTTTTTTGTATTTTTGTAGAGACAAGATTTCACTATGTTCAAGACAAGGCTAGTCTTGAACTCCTGAGCTCAAGCAATCCAGCAGCCTCAGCCTCCCAAAGTGCCAGGACTACAGGCATGAGCCACCTCACCTGGCCCTAAATATGAGTATCTCACAATTTACTTACCCATTCTATTTTTAATGGACACTTTAGTTGTTTCCTGTTTAAGGTGGCTGTGAAGAACACTGCCATGAACAATCTTGTACATACCTCTTGGTGCACATATACAAAATCTTCCTTAGAATGGAGTAGCTGGATCAGAGAATATGCACATTTTCTACTTTACTATGTATTGCAACTTACTTACAGAGATTTGGTATCAATTAACACTCCTACCAGCAGTGTATATTAGTTCTTATTGCTTGAAATCTTTGCCAACATCTGGCCAGGCATGGTAGCTCACACCTGTAATTCCAGCACTTTGGGAGGCCGAGGTGGGCGGATCACGAGGTCAGGAGATCGAGACCATCCTGGCTAACATGGTGAAACCCCACAAACTAGCTGGGTGAGGTGGTGGGCGCCTGTAGTCCCAGCTACTCGGGAGGCTGAGGCAGGAGAATGGCGTGAACCCGGGAGGCAGAGCTTGCAGTGAGCTGAGATTGTGCCACTGCACTCCGGCCTGGGCGACAGAGCAAGACTCCATCTCAAAAAAAAAAAAAAAAAAAAAAGAAATCCTTGCCAACATCAACTATTTGTCACACTTAAATTCACTGCGAATTTGGGATCTGAATATAGTATCTCGTATTTTTAATCTAATTTTCCTGATTACCAAAGTGGTTAATCATCTTCTCATGTATTTATTGCCCACTTGGATATTCTCTTTTGTGAAGCGCCTGTTGAAGTTCTGCTCACTGTTTCTACTGACATATTTTTCTTATTAATTCATAAATATTCTTTTCTAATTTATTTTTTAAGGTAGAGCCTAGCTCTGTTGCCCAGGCTGGAGTGCAGTGGCAAGACCATAGCTCACTGCAGCCTCAACCTCCTGGGTTCAAGTGATCCTCCCGCCTCAGCCTCCCAAAGAGTGAAGATTACAGGCATGAGCCATATGCCTGGCCCATAAGTATTCTTTATATGTTCTGGATACTAGTTCTTTGTTAGTTTTATGTATTACACATATCATCTCCCAATTTATGGCTTGTTTTTTTACTCTATGGTGACTCCTAATAGTTAGAAGTTATAATTTTAATGTAGTAAAATATCAGTCTTTTCCTTTATGATCAACACTTTCTGTTTTTTTTTTGTTTTTTTGTTTTTCTGTTGCTCAGGCTGGAGTGCAGGGGCACAATCTTGGCTCACTGCAACCTCTGCCTCCCGGGCTCAAGCAATTCTCCTGCCTCAGCCTTTCCAGTAGCTGGGACTATAGATGCTTGCCACCACACCTGGCTAATTTTTATATTTTTTGTAGAGACAGGATTTTGCCACGGTGCCCAGGCTGGTCTTGAACTTTGGGGCTCAAGCGACCTGCCCACCTTGGCCTCCCCAAGTGCTGGCATTATAGGCAGGAGCCGCCGAGCCGGACTTTATATGTAATGTTAATATATTCACCTTATATCGACAGTTATAAAACATAATTTTACACGTTTTTCTACAGAGGAAGAGCCCACATAGGCAAAGATACCTAGGGCCCAAGAAAATCATAAAGTGGCCCTGCTTCATAGAATCTTCCTAAAAGCCATACTATGAGTGACAGGGGCAGAGCTTAGGAGGCTCACCCCTATGCTTCCCTACAAGCTAGGGGATAAAACATGTGTTCTTTTAATGGTGGATGAGCATATTATCTTCATTTAGAAAACAGTACATACCAGTACTCTTAATAAAGAAAGACTAAATTAATAATCCCCAAATGCTAATATCTAATTTAAATAAAAACAGAATTCAAATAACATTTATTTCCGGGCATTTGTCTGGTACCAGGTGATACAGAGATAAACAAAAAGAACATAAAGCTTCTAGCGTATAAGAGAATATAGAAGGTTCGCAACTCATTGTAACAGGGAACAATGTCACACGAGCAGAAGTGTGGTAGCAAGGCTAAGTCATTCCTCACAAAGTTGCAAAACAGGTATTGTTAATTTCAGTTTTTGCAAATAAGAAAAGGCAACTGAAGCACAGAAAAATTGATTGGCTTATCCCAATTGTCAGCCAATATATGTCAGGTACAGTATCTTAATAGCAGGACTCTGACTCCCAGCCCTGCGCTGTTTACCATCTGCTCTGAAAAAGTGCTCACCCCAGTGTAGATATTCAATAAATTAGATTGTATTAAACTGAAAGAGAAACAGTGCCACCCCGAAGGATTATGAATTTTCTCAGAGCAGCTTTTTAATCTATTTTTATAGCTTAATTGAGGTATACTTTATGTATAAAATTTGCCCATTTCAAGTATACAATTCAATGATTTTTAGTAACCTTACCAAGTTGTGTAACCATCACCATAAATCAGCGTTAGAACATTTTCATCCCCTTAATAAGAATGCTCATACCCTATTTTCTGTTCATCTCCATTCCCACTCCCTGCTCCAGGCAAGCACTAATCTTCTTTCCTTCCTCTATAAATTTGCCTTGTCTGCACATTTCACATACATAGAACCATACAATAAGTGGTCTCTTTCAGCTGGTTCCTTTCACTTAATATCGTATTTTTGAGATTCATCCATGATGCAGCTTGTCTCGACAGTTTGTTTCTCGTTATTGCTGGATGGTATTCCATTATATGGATACATTACATTTTTGTCTAGCCATTCACAAGTTAATCAACATTTAGTTGGTGCTAGTTTTTTATTATAACGAATAATGATGTTATGAACATTTGCATGCAAGTTTTTATGAGAACATATACTTTAATTTCTCTTGGGTAGATATATGGGAGTGGAATTGCTGGGTTGCATGGTAGTTTTATGTTCAACTTTTTGAGAAACTGCCAAACTGTATTCCAAAATGGCTGCCACATTTTACCAATGCATTCCTATCAGTGGTGTATAATCGTTCCCACTTCTCCACACGCACAGACGCTTGTTATTGTCTTTTTTCTGATAGCCATTCTAGAGGATGTGAAGTAGTATCTCATTACTATTTTTTTTTTTTTTTTGAGATGGAGTTTCTCTCTTTTTGCCCAGGCTGGAGTGCAATGGTGCAATCTCGGCTCACTGCAACCTCCACCTCCCGGGTTCAAGTGATTCTCCTGCCTCAGCCTCCTGAGTAGCTGGAATTATAGGCACACGCCACCACAATTGGCTAATTTTGTATTTT
This sequence comes from Macaca mulatta, assembly GCF_049350105.2. Classification (NCBI taxonomy): domain Eukaryota; kingdom Metazoa; phylum Chordata; class Mammalia; order Primates; family Cercopithecidae; genus Macaca; species Macaca mulatta. The sequence goes on from NC_133423.1 coordinate 70,999,265, forward strand.
TACTAGAGATGGGGTTTCACCATGTTGGCCAGGCTGGTCTCAAACTCCTGACCTCAGGTGATCTGCCTGCCTCGGCCTCCCAAAGTGCTGGGATTACAGGCGTGAGTCACTGCACCTGGCCCTCATTATGGTTTTGATTTGCATTTCCCTGACTAATGATATTGAGTATCTTTTCATGTGCTTATTAGCCATTTGTATATATTATTTGAAGAAATGTCTATTCCAAATCCTTTGCCCATATTTCAGTTGCGTTGTCATCTTATTACTAAGCTGTGTAAGAGCGTTTGTAAATTCTGGGTGTTAATACTTTATTAGATTTGTGTTTTGCTAATATTTTTACCACTCTGTTGTTTGTCTTTTCATTTCTTAATGATGTCTTTTTATTGACAGATAATAACTGGACATATTAATGGGGTACAGATAATATTTTGATACATGCATACAATATGTAATGATCAAATCAGGGTAAGTAGGATATCCATCACCTCAAACATTTATCTTTTTTTGTGTGTACTGGGAACATTGAAATCTTCTCTTCATGCTATTTAAAAATATATATTATTGGTTATTACTATAGTCATGCTGCTCTGCTATCAAACACTAGAACTTATTTTTTCTATCTAACTTTATGTTTGTACACATTAGCCAACCTCTCTTCATCCCCATCTCCTCACCCTGTGCAGCCTCTGGTAACCATCATTCTACTCTCTGTCTTCATGAAATCAACTGTTTTTAGCTCCCACGTGTGAGAACACGTGTTATGTGTTTTTCTGTGACTGGCTTATTTATCATAATGACCTCCGGTCCCATCCATGTTCCTTCAAATGACAGGATTTCATTCTTTTTTTACAACTAAATAGAATTCCATTGTGTATATATACCATATTTTCTTTATCCTTAAAATTTTGAAGTGTAAAAGTTTTGAATTTTGATGAGGTCCATTTTATCAATTTTTCCAAAAACAAATCCTTATATTTAGAGTCAATTGACTTTTGAAGTGTAAAAGATTTCAATTTTGATGAGGCCCATTTTATCAATTTTTCCAGAAACAAATCCTTATATTTAGAGTCATCTGACAAATGCAATTCACTGAGGAGAAAACGGTCTGCTCAACAAATGGTGCTGGTACAACTGGATATCCACACATGAAAAGATGAATTTAAACTCTCATTTCACACTACACAAAAATTAACTCAAAATGACTCACAGACTTAACTGCAAGAATTAAAACAATAAAGCCTTTATAAAAAAACTTGGAAATTTTCAAGATCCTGAGTTAGACAAATGCATTTTTCATCTATTCCTGAACTTTCATCCCAATTAAACGTCATATATGTGTATGTCACTTTTATAATGCAGGTAGATAAAAATATAGCCCCCTTCAGTAAAAATGATAAAATATTTCACTGAGTTTGGTGGCCAAAATTTGAATTAGCAATTACATGAAAATGTTAAGAGAAGGCCAGGTGTGGTGGTTCATGCCTGTAATCCCAGCACTTTGGGAGGCCAAGGCGGGCAGATCACGAGGTCAGGAGTTGAGAACAGCCTAGCCAATATGGTGAAACCCCGTCTCTACTAAAAATACAAAAATTAGCCAGGCGTGGTAGCACGCAACTGTAATCCCAGCTACTCAGGAGGCTAAGGCAGGAGAATCGCTTGAACCCGGGAGGTGGAGATTGCAATGAGCCGAGATAGTGCCATTGCACTCCAGCCTGGGCATCACAGTGAGACTCCATATCAAAAAAAAGGAAGAAAATGTTAAGAGAAAATATGCAAGCAATAAGTCATAACCCAGCCAGAATAGAATATATATAGCTTAGCAGGTAGAACTCAAGACAAAGGCATGCAAATAGTGCATTAAACTCTTCTTCAAATACTATACAATGTGTGTACCCATACTTGAGGCTAAAAACTGTTGATTACAGATAGTCACTGACTGCAAATTAAGATAAGGGAGAAAACAATCTCCTATAGAAAGGTGAACCTCAATCAATCAGTTAAGGAGGTGCTGCACATGCTAATATTTGTGATGGTATCATAATGCCAACATGAAATTTCTACAGTCGATTATGTTCAAGTGTCAGAAGAAAGAAACTATTGAAGAGTCTATAAACATTCATTAATACAAAATTTTAGATACAAAGCATCACTTATAAAGGCACTTTCTTTTATTAAATTTTCTAAGTTGCATCTGAAATTGTTAATAACTAATTTTCATGGTCAAATTACCACTTACATCCTCACAGGGACACAAAAGAATGTGAGCATTAAAACTTGGCCACTGTGAGTCAGTCAGTGCCTTCCCCTTGCTCTTGGCCTGTGTTTCATGATGGCAACTGGGGGAGCGTTTGCTAAAGCCTGAATCTTGATTTCCTCTTTCAAAGCAAAATTTGTTTACAAAGTATATTTTCTGGTATAATTAAAATTGTATTACTTCTTATTAACATTTTAATACCTTGTTATTATTTTCAGGTACAACTGCTTATTTACATACCTATCTCTCCCTCTTAGGAAAGGTTACATGTTTTATTGTTCTTTTTCTTTTGTTTTTTTTCAGACAGGGTCTGGCTCTGTTGCCCAGGCCAGAGTGCTGTGGCAGTATCTCAACTCACTGCAAGAGCACCCGGCTAATTTTTGTATTTTTAGTAGAGACGTGGTTTCACTATGTTGCCCAGGCTGATATCGAACTCCTGAGCTGAAGGGATCCACACGCCTAGGCTTACCTACCAAAGTGCTAGGATTATAGGCATGAGCCACTGTGCTTGGCCCTGTTTTATTGTTCTTTAATCCCTTATATTAATTTTTTTTCTTTTGAGACAGAGTCTCACTCTGTCTCTTTTGAGACAGAGTCTCATCCAGGCTGGAATGCAGTGGCACAATCTCAGCTCACCGCAACTTCCACCTCGTGGTTGTGTACAAGCAATTCTCGTGCCTCAGCCTCCCAAGTAGCTAGAATTACAGGCGCATGCCACCATGCCTGGCTAATTTTTGTATATTTGATAGAGACGGGGTTTCGCCATGTTGGCCAGACTGGTCTCGAATTCCTGACCTCAAGTGATCCACCCACCCTGGCCTCTCAAAGTGCTGGGATTACAGGCGTGAACCACCATGCCCAGCCATGAATGTTTTTTAAGTCATTGCAGACATCAGTTGAGTACTGAAACCCTGCCTTATAGCATCTGATAAGGTTCTTAAAACAAAATAAACACTTGATACGTTTTTGTTGTAATGAAGTAAATCTTAGCTTTTAATACTGTGGTTTTAAAAATTATATTTCACAGCATAATATACTATGGGATCAATCAAATTACAAAAATGGTATTCTAAGAGAGACATGCAGGTGTGTCATTAATGTAATGAAGGCTATTCCTTCAATGGCCAGAGCCAAATGCTAACTTGTTTCTTTCTTGAATACGTAGTGACACTATGTTCTCTCATTTATTCTAAACAGAAGTGGTCTATTCTCTCAGATCAGAGCCTCTATCTAAATCTCCCGCGCAATTTAAAAGCCAAACTTTTTACAATCCAGGAAGAGGTGGGCTTAGCTTAGTACAGGCACATAGCAAGAAATGTCCCAAAGAAAGTTAGCCTTATTATCATTGCTGCTGCTGCTAATATATTCCAATAATCACTTCTATCTTGAAAATAAGTAGAAACAATTGACCAGCTCATCACAATTTCACATTAATTTGAAAGAGGTATGCTATGTAGCAAATGGAGACCACCTTCTTCTCAATTTGTGGTTAACACTGGCAAAGTACATATGCTATGAAGTTTGTGTATCAGACGAGTAAAATGTACTCCACGAAAAACAAGTGAACTGAAAAAAAATTCACAAAGTCTTTTAAAATACTTTCCTTCTTGCCTAAGATATAACCAAGGCTGGTTCTGAGTAATTTTCTCAAATACTATCTGCAGTGATCTCTTCAGGTAAAGCCCTCCAGCCCTTTGGCCACCTGGAACCATGAAGTTCCACCTGGAATTTTATCTTGGCCTCAGGGCCTGGGCCGGTGCTCTATGCTGGAGGAATTTTTAGAAGCCTCAGACTAGTAGCTTATCTGCTCAGTACAATCAGTCATTCTGCTGATCCTGTCCTGATATTGTGACCTAGTTTCAGGCACTAAGATTTTATCTAGTTACTCATAACCAGTGCCTCTTTTGTACCACTAGAAACTAGATCCTGGGTTCATCCGTTGTGATCCACAATCCTAGCTTGGGACCTTGTTTTGTATCCCAGTTGGTGCACTACTCCCTATGATGTTCTGTGGGCTTAGCTAGAGCCCTACCCTGGAACTCCAGTCTTCATGACTGTGTCTCCAGTACTTGCCACTGGATGGCTATGATGCAGACTTCCCTAGTGTCTGGATTTCCACTTATTGCCTACTGTCAGTCTCCCCCTAGAATAATGTCCTAGGCTTCAGCTAAATTTCCTACCACTGTCAGGACTGTGAGGACTTGGGTTCTGGTCATTCACGGATTAACCCATCTCAAGGCTGAGTTCTAATTCTAATAGTAACTCAAGTAATACCTTTATTTTGAAATCTCTCTATTCAAACCAGCCAGCAGTAAATATATACTTTAAAAAGCCTCATTAAATATACATGTGATGCTTGAAATGCCAAAAGAAAAATACCCCATACCTGTCTGAGTGAATCCTGATTTGTATCCATTAGTTGTCCCATTTTCTGGGGTCACAGTTGATGACACTGAAGAGCTTGGTTTAATAGAGTGGCAAGAAGCAGAGGATTGTCGGCTTCTACATTCTGGAAAAGAGTAAAAATTACACTGTATGAAGTGACCAATGTTCTGTTAAAACAGGTGATGGGGACACAATCCATAAAATCTCTAAATTAAATTGCTGCTCCTTAAGTGGCAGCCACTTCTCTAATTAGAGATCCCCTTCCCCATCCTGACTCCAACAGAATGTTTAAACTAGTGAATACAACACTTTTGTTTGGAAGACAAAGAAATGGTTGCAAAGAAATTGGACCTTTGTTCCCTAAATACTAGTTCCCAGAGGAAATATACTCATAACCAATATAGTCATGCTAGTTTTATGGGTAAGACAGAGGCTAAAACATTAATAATTTATGAAAACCTAATAGGCCTTTCAATACCAGTTAACACCCTACCTGGGATTGGTTTAAGTGTAGAACAGTAACCTATGGTCTGTCTAGGCTGCCTATAACCTTCTCTTCTCAACCTTAATTTAGGTCCAAAAACAGAAGCAAAGAAAAATGTATAGGCAGTAGAGAAAAATTTTAAATGCTCAAATTATTATTATTCTCAGTTCTTATTAAAGGAGACAGCCAATATTCAAAGTGGTTACTGATCATGCTATGCCAAGCTTCATTTTAAGTAAGCCAGTATTAATGGGCGTCTGGGATGATATTTTATTAGTGTTTTGTACTGATTCAGGTAGATAGTAAGTACTATCACAGCCTGTGGGACTGTTAACTTCCAACCAAATTTTACCCTATTAGTCTCAAAAAGTAGCATGTGAAAAAAGAATATAAATAATTTCATACGACAAAGTTACAGAGGGTCCTTTAGAGTGTCTCCAAGTTTATCAGATACATACAATGACTGGAAGCAGTTTTCTTTTTTTTTTTTTTTTTTTTTTTTTTTTTTTTTTTTGAGACGGAGTCTGGCTCTGTCGCCCAGGCTGGAGTACAGTGGCGCGATCTCGGCTCACTGCAAGCTCCGCCTCCCGGGTTCACGCCATTCTCCTGCCTCAGCCTCCCGAGTAGCTGGGACTACAGGCGCCCACAACCGCGCCCGGCTAATTTTTTGTATTTTTAGTAGAGACGGGGTTTCACCGTGGTCTCGATCTCCTGACCTTGTGATCCGCCCGCCTCGGCCTCCCAAAGTGCTGGGATTACAGGCGTGAGCCACCACGCCCGGCCAGGAAGCAGTTTTCTATAACCTTCTATGCTATTACCTTCTATGAGGAGTAGTGTATTCTGGCCTAAGAGCATATCTCCAATATGTAATATATGCACATATGTATATTGATATTATATGTATGTATATATAAATTATACAAATAAATATAATTTCAGCTCCAAAATAGCAACTATTATAAACGTGAGGCTTCTCTCACAAATGTTATTCTTTATTAGAAAAATGAGGCCAGGCATGGTGGCTCATGCATGTAACTTTACCACTTTGAGAGGCCAAAGTGGGTGGATCACTTGAACTCAAGAGTTCGAGACCAGTCTGGGCAACATGGTGAAACCCTGTCCCTACAAAAAATACAAAAATTAGCCAGGTACGGTGGTGTGCGTCTGTAGTCCCAGCTCCTTGGGAGGCTGAGGCAGGAAGATCACTTGAGCCTGGGGTGGGAGAGGTTGCAGTGAGCCACCGCAGTCCAGCCTGGGCAACAGAGTGAGATCGTGTAAGAAGGAAAGAAAGGAAAGAGAGGAGAGGGGAGGGGAGGAGAGGGGAGGGGAGGGAAGAGGAGAGGCAGAGAAAGGGGGAAAGGGGGAAAGGGGGAAGGGAAAGAAAGCAAAGGAAAGGAAAAGGAAAAAGGAAAGGGAAAGGAAGGAAAGGAAAGGAAAGGAAGAAAGGAAGAAAAAGGGAAAGGGGAAGGAATGAAGGAAGGAAGGAAGAAAAAAAGAAAAGAAGGAAAAGGAAGGAAGGAAGGAAAGATGAATTGCCACTGAGTACTAACTAAGAAGTTAAAAATATTTTATGCAACCAAAACAAGGCTAAAGAAGGAAATTAAAAGGGAGGGAGGTGATACCTATCCTACTTTTACCCTTTTATTAGGATTCATGACATTCAAAATGATCTTTCTGAGAAAAATCATTTAATAGGACAAAGACTTATTCACCAGCTTATGATTCAGTGGTCACAAGCTTTAAGTTCTGATGATACCTATCTTGGAATATGTACCCATTTCCTAAAGAACTATATAATGCTACTTCAAAGGTAACTAAGAGAAATTAAGGTGAAGGACTCAGAAACAAACCTGCAGTTGTAATTTGGAATATTATGCTGTTTTTCATAGTCAGGAAAAAATATTGTATAGACAACAAATAGAAACATTAAAAATAGTTATTATAGGCCGGGCATGGTGGCTCAGCACTTGGGGATGCCAAGGCGGGCAGATCACGAGGTCAGGAGTTTGAGACCAGCCTGACCAATATGATGAAACCCCTTCTCTACTAAAAATACAAAAATTAGCCGGGTGTGGTGTCACACGCCTGCAATTCCAGCTACTCAGGAGGCTGAAGCAGGAGAATCGCTTGAACCTGGGAGGTAAAGGTTGCAATGAGCCAAGATCTCACTGCTGCACTACACCCTGGGCAACAGAAGGAGATGCTGTCTCAAAAAAAAAAAAAAAAAAATATATATATATATACACACACACACACACACACACATACACACAGTTATTATAGGCTGGGTGCGGTGGCTCACGCCTGTAATCCCAGCACTTTGGGAGGCCGAGGTGGGCGGATCACAAGGTCAGGAGATTGAGACCATCCTGGCTAACATGGTGAAACCCCGTCTCTACTAAAAATACAAAAAATTAGCTGGGCGTGGTGGCGGGCGCCTGTAGTCCCAGCTACTCGGCAGGCTGATGCAGGAGAATGGCATGAACCTGGGAGGTGGAGCTTGCAGTGAGCCGAGATTGTGCCTCTGCACTCCAGCCTGGGCGACAGAGCGAGACTCCATCTCAAAAAAAAAAAAAAAAGATAGTTATTATATGGAGAAAAAAATCTCAGCATCTAAGAAACTGATCAATAGAATAACAATTAAATACTTCTTTTCTTTAGCACAGTGAAGAGAACTTCTGTCAATTCCTATCAAGCACATGAAGATGTGAAGTTTCAACTGGATTCATTTCTATAAATAAGTTAAGTTCTTCCTAATTTATAAGAAATAACACTTTGCCAACTTAATAGTGTGTTTTCCCAGGTATTATGAAGAGAACATAAATGTTTACTCTAAGTATGTTTAGCTCTAGTTAAAATAGAAAAAAAATACGGATGTTCGAAAATCTCCAAAGAAATTAAATAGAGTCAAAAGGGCATCTCTCTAAATGACGGAAGAGCTAGAAAAAGTCCATTTTTCCCCTTGAGAGCTGTACCCCCTTCCCAAGAGACAAATACAGAGACATGCACTTTCCTACACTTGAATTGTCTCTGTTAAAAATGTAAGGGGCAAGTCAAATAACACACCAGAAGGCTTTAAATTTTTGGATATCCTTCTGAACTTGAGATGTTTATTTGTATCCCACCTGAACTCCGAATCTTGTATGGGTCACTTGTCACCACTCTAAAATCTCCATTCCCTCCCCTTTTCTTCCTGGAAATTGACTACCTTTCCAGCAGATAAGAGGTCCCTTAGACAGTACGCCCTGGGAGCTTCTGACTAGGTAGTACTTTAAGTGCTTCTGCTTCTTTGGCTGAGTGGTGAGCTTCAAGTTAATGTGGTTGGAAAATTCCGTGAAATATCGAAATCCTCTTTCTCCACAGCCGATACAATTTCCAGAAAACCCTGAAGTGAGGAAAACCAATGTTACTAATGGCCTTGTAAGTTGATACAATACTTTTATGTATTAAACAGCATAGAAACGTTCACATTCTTTGACCCAAAAATGTCTCAATCTCAAGGAAATAATTCAGAGGGAAAAAAAACAGGTACACATTTCTTTAGCAGAGTTATTTTGTAACAGTGAAAGACTGGAAATAATTTAAATGCTGCTCTAAAAGGAAAGGAAAGGATAGCCTCTAAAAGGTTAAGGAAATAGGGTTGATAAATACAGTAGATAATGGTTAAGGAAATAGAGCACATAATATAATAAAAAGCTTGGTTCTAGAATGTCTATTATTTCTTCCCCACATACTCCTTCCTTAGATAACCTGGTTCTCTGCCCTCTCTACCACTCAGACTTGCCTCCATGGTCACAGCTGGTGAGCTTGTGGCCCACCATCTGACCCAGTCTGGGACAGTCAGAATCTCTCTCCTGGAATTTCGAAATAAATACAAAAAGTCAGGCAGGTGGTGCTGGACCCTGGATTTGTAAGGTTTTACAGAATTGGAATCCCAATTAGGGTTACGTCAGCCACATGTAAGCTAGGGTATGGGAACCAAGAACCATGAAGAAGAAGCTGATCTGCCAAGAGGAGAGCAGAGCACGGGCCAGATGTGCAAATTCAGGGCTCTATCAGCTTCTAGTTTCTGTGAGATCTAGCTATACTTTCCGACAGGAGTACCATGAGATTCCCATTTCTCCTTTTCTAACACTTCTTTATTCATACTAGCTTATTATTCCTTTAGATCTAATATCCAAATAATTCCACTCAGACAAATTAAACAAAACAAAAATGTTGGTGACCTGGTTAGAACAGGGGACACGGAAAAAAGAAGAAACAGAGAAAACTGGGAAGATGAAAAGCCATGCCTTTTTTTTTTTGCCATGCCTTTTTTTATTGAAAATTAACTTTTCAGTCCCCCTTAATACACAGACTAAAAACAGACAGTAAGAGTGGGTTCTTCTTGTTGTGTCTGATGAGGACATAACACATTTACTGTGACATAGATGAAAAGAACAAAAATGTTGTAATAAGGGCATTCCATATTGTATAAAGGCAATATTTCTATACATAAATAACTGAAAACAAATTCACTGATGAAGTGATACACTCTTTTCAGACCTCTGAACTAACCTGATAAATATTAATAATTAACAAAGATATATAAATTGAGAAGAGAAAAGCCACAAGGATTAATGATAGAATATCTCACAATATCCTAATCTCAGAATGCTAACCATCAATTCAAAGCATTTATAAATGGGAAGTCCAATTTATTATTATTCAGTCAACAACTATATATTGAGCATCTACCCATATGCTAGGCATTTTGCTAAACACTAAGGAAACAGTGGTGAAGAAGAGAGATTGATAACCTCTGGTCGATTACACAGAATTAATAACTTATTACTGCCACTTTTTAGACATGTAAACAATATAATTTTATAAATGACTTAAAATATATTCAGAGATGGATTGTATTTGAGAGCATCTATTTGTCCAATACCTTAAAAAAGTAGCCCCTCCCCCTGCAAAAAAGGTTGCCAGTGGCTGCCTAGGTCACCAAAGTCATCCATCCATCTATCCATCCATCCACCCACCCATCCATTCATCCATCCATCCACCCACCCACCCACCCACCCATCCATCCATCCATCCATCCATCCATCCATCCATCCATCCATCCATCCATCCATCCATCCAACAAATACTGTATTATGTGCTAGACACTGTTGCAGGCCCCAGGTTTTTTAGCACGAAACAAAGCAGACAAAGTCTCTGCCTTTGTGGAAACTACATTCTGGTTTGACCGTCGCACCTTCCTGGAAAACTGCCTGACCTGTGAAGTAGATATGCCACACCCAAAACACAGAAAAAAAGCTACAAGAACCTTTCAGCCAAAATAATCAAGAACAGTGCCAAAACATGAGGCTCAACTGATAGGTCCAAGTGGTTTAGAAAACATTAGTGTGAGAATTAGAATTAACAAACTACCGAGGTTAAGTTTGATCTTTTCCTCTGTCTATTCTGAGGTGAAAAGCAAGAGTGTGAAGAGGAAGAAAAGCCTTGGGTCAGAATAATCTGCAAAGGAGAGAATCTTCACATTAATGATAAGTTAACAACATAAAAGATTTAGAATCCTACAGTCCATTTAAAAAACTCTGTATGGCTTCAGCATTAGCCTTCCTTCAAGGGAGATTTTATCTGCCTGAAGTTCTTGTTGTCATTGAAAACAAAAAATAACACCACTCTCAGCCAAATTACCTTTTAGTTTTTCTGGCAATCAAGTCTTCCAATTGCATGGCAGATTTGGGACACATGCACTACCAACTGGATCAATATATTTTTAAATCATTCCCCCATAGTCTTTGGAATCTGCATAGTTTATATAAAAATTTAGGCAAATTGATATTTGAATCCGCAGGGGTTCTAGAATAGTGGAAGCTTAAACATTTTTCCACTATATTTTAATGCATATGAAAATCATCCACTTTAAGTAAGAAATGTTGATGAATATTAGTTTTTGGACAATAGAGTATCAAACACGTAAAAATCCCAACAATGTGCTTATTTAAGAAAAACCTTCTGCCATTTTGCTGTTGCACTGCACTTTTACATGGAGAAGTGGTCAGTAAAAAATTATGTCCACTTACAAGGCTAGAGAAAGTAAGCAAAGTTCCAAGTCTGTAAGAGTATTTAATAAACACAATAGTAAAATAATTGCCATTTGAAGAGTAAATACTATCTCCCAAGCACTGTGCTTGGTGGGTGCTTTAAGGACATCATCTCATTTGATCTTTATGACCCTGCAAGGTAGGTGTTAACGATCCCATTATATGCACGAGCAATCTAAAACTTTAAGTTCTTAAAATACTTGCTGAAGTTCTTAAAGTACTAAGTGGCAAATCTGGAATTTGAACACAGTTCTGATTCCAAAGCATATGGTCTTTGGTCTCACTCCTAATTTCTAAGGATTATGAAGTCTATTATTCTGATGGTGTTTTCTGTGTCTTTTCTATGACATAATCTAAGAGGATTCTCTAGTCACAAAGAATCATTGAACAAAAAATGCATTATGAGAGATTTTCATTGTCTACAGTCAGAGCCACACCTGAACTGTTTCATCAGATGAGACGATAATGCTTTTCAAATGCTAAAAAGTTTTCTGAAGTTGTTCTACTACAGCCTACTAGGTAGTAAGCTCTGTACGGAATAGGACTGAGTCTTATAACTGTTGTGTCCCTACGTGAGAGCCTCGTGTGATTTCTGTCATACAGTACATTTTGAATAAATACTGCTTAATAAAAAAAACGAGTAGTTGGATCGTCTTTGCTAATTTAGTCCAGCATATTAGATTTATCATTAGACTTCTATATTAAACCATCTGCTCAATTTCACTAAACAAAAAAAAGTGAAAATGTTCTTTTTTTTTTTTTTTTTTTTTTTGAGATGGAGTCTCGCCTAGGCTGGAGTGCAGTGGCGTGATCTCGGCTCATTGCAAGCTCCGCCTCCCGGGTTCACACCATTCTGCCTCAGCCTCCCTAGTAGCTGGGATTACAGGCACCCACCACCATGCCTGGCTTTTTTTTTTTTTTTTTTTTTGTATTTTTTTTGTATTTTTAGTAGAGACAGGGTTTCACTGTGTTAGCCAGGATGGTCTCTATCTCCTGACCTTGTGATCCACCCGCCTCGGCCTCCCAGAATGCTGGGATTACAGGCGTGAGCCACTGTGCCCGGCCGAAAATGTTCTTTTTTTATGAGAGCCTTATGAAAAATGAAAACTACCATTTCTTTTCCTATGAACCATGAGAAGTCTTAAACTATAATTTAAGGAACTTCTATAAAGCGTGTGCAGGCTCACTTATTGATCAGTGTATTGCTAGACTTTCTGATGACACTATATAACTAGGAAGAATGTATCAAACTACAAAAATAAATACACATGATCAATACAATATTTGAATTCACTGCTCTATTCTTTTTCCTTTTCACTGATACTTGTGCCTAAAACATGATTTTCATCTATAGTAAGACAAATTCTGAGAAACAAAAACAACAGTAGAGAAATGCAGCAGTAAAAAAGCAACAAATCTCATGTGCTATCTTTTTAATTATTTAAAATAACATAAATCAAGTCTGTTATTTATGATATAGGGAGGCTATGTTGTAAGAAAGCCCAGACACTAATATCACAAAGTAAAATAATTCTGAGATAAAGTCATTTACATTTTATATCACATAGATAGAAATATAAAGATATATAGTCCTAGTTATTTTGGGTGAACTAATGTTAAATATAAAGTGAGATTCACATCACACAAGTATAGATAGAAATAATGTGTGGTATGGAAAAATAACAAATAACTTACAAAGTGAATAATCCACAGATGAATAATTGAGAGTTGACTTGATATCAGGTCCAGTATCAGAGCTGACTTGATATCAATGACTATAGAGAGTGGATTCTCTTTTCTTTATAAAATATTAATTTTTGATAAATTGCATGCTTTTAAAAAATGTCTGGTCAAAATTTAATTCATTTAATTAAGCTAAGTGTTTTGAGAATTAATAAAAATGAAAAGGCTGGGCGTGGTGGCTCATGCTTGTAATCCCAGCACTTTGGGAGGCCAAGGCAGGCAAATCATCTGAGGTCAGGAGTTTGAGACCAGCCTGGCCAACATGGTGAAACCCTGGCTCTACTAAAAATATGAAAAGTAGCTGGGCATGATGGTGGGCACCTGTAATCCCAGCTACTCAGGAGGCTGAGGCAGGAGGATTGCTTCAACCCAGGAAGCAGAGATTGCAGTGAGCTGAGATTGTGCCACTGTACTCTAGCCAGGGTGACAAGAGCGAAACTCTGAAAAAAAAAAAAAAAAGAAAGACAGAAAAAAAGAAAGAAGAAAAGGAAGGAAGGAAGGAAGGAAGGAAGGAAGGAAGGAAGGAAGAAAGGAAGGAAGGAAGAAAGGAAGGAAGGAAGGAAGGAAGGAAGGAAGGAAGGAAGGAAGGAAGGAAGGAAGGAAGGAAGGAAGGAAGGAAAATAAATGTTTAAGAAGTTACTGCCTGTAATCCCAGCACTTTGGGAGGCCAAGACAGGCAGATCACGAGGTCAGGGATTTGAGACCACTCTGGCCAATATGGTGAAGCCTCGTCTCTACCAAAAATACAAAAATTAGCTGAGTGTGGTGGCATGCGCCTATAGTCCCAGCTACTCGGGAGGCTGAGGCAGGAGAATCACTTGAACCTGGGAGGCAGAGGTTGTAGTGAGCCTGGACTGCATCACTGCACTCCAACCTGGGCGATGGAGCAAGACTCCATCTCAAAAAAAAAAAAAAGTTACTAAAAGAAAAAATGTATCATAATTGAACTAAACTATATAATCCCCAAATAATCCTCTGGTATATTTTTAAAATTTCTGCAGTTGTTTTAAATAAATGTGTATTTTAACTCCCTCATATTGGAAGGAATTTTATAAGCATGAAATACTCACCTAAAAGTGCATTTTTTCCATGATCATCCGGTAGAAATCGCTTGTCCACAGCACAAACTAAGATGTGTTCAGGCAGATTGGGAGACTTGGCCCCCACCAGGAGGAATCCTGCTGGGATGTCAATTTGTTCCATACACAGTGATACCAAACGCAAATCCTTTCCTGCTTGACAAAAACCTAAAAACCAGTTTTAAAAAAAAGGACACAGTGAAATGTTTAGTGAGATTATATCTTCTTATCACTCATTTGGAGAGTAATTTACTTGTGGGAATCACTATTAAACACTAAATTAAAGTCCCTATATCCCTTTACTCCAACCAGAAGACAAATCTATCAAGTGTGGCCTTCTGAACAAAGCTAAAAAGACACTGAAAGGAAATATTTCCCTCTGCTTCACTCCAAAGTGACGACTTCATATTTTCTTTTTCTTTTTCTTTTTTTTTTTTTTTTTTGAGACAGAGTCTCGCCCTGCTGCCCAGGCTGGAGTGCAATGGTGGGATCTCAGTTCACTGCAACCTCCGCCTCCCAGGTTCAAGCGATTCTCCTGCCTACCCTCCCAAGTAGCTGAGATTACAGGCACGCACCACCACACCCAGCTAATCTTTTTTTTTTTTTTTGTATTTTTAGTAGAGATGGAGTTTCACCATGTTGGCCAGGCTGGATTCGAACTCCTGACCTCGTGATCCACCCACCTTGCCCTCCCAAAGTGCTGGGATTACAGGCGTGAGTCTGGTCCACGAGTGAGGCAATGAAAAATACACAACAAACTTTGAAAACCATGCAGTTTGTATGTGCATGTAATAGGGTTATTTTACTTCCAATGCAAATTCACTTCTCTAGATAGGGGTAGAGTCAGAATAGATACTCTTTATTTCACAGAAGAGACTGAAGTTCAGAACTTTGTGGCTCCTAGATGAACGGGCCAAAACTGTTACAACATTTCACTTTTTACCATGATAGGACATGACAAGATGCGACAAAATCTTACATAACCACTTTGTATATCATAATGTATTCTATGAATTCATCTGTTCATCATTTATAAAACAAACATTTACAACAAATGCTGTCCGAGACCAGGAGATACAGAATTGAACAAAATATGTCTTCCTCCAAGAACTCACATTGCAGTTAACTGGAAGAATGTATAAGGAACCAAGAATCACAGACAGTGTTACAGGGAACAGCTACAGTTCTGCTACAAATCTTCTGGGGAATGATTCTGTCTGTACTCTAATCATGTGACTTCCTCAGGGAATTGTGACACTTCAAACTGATGTGGAGCTAGGACCTGATCCAGCTGGGCCACTTTGATAGCCCAACTTTCTGGCCATAGTTGATTGGTCCAAGGGTAGACGTATGACATAAACAGGGCCCATCAAAGCCTGTTCCCTAGAAATCTGAACATGGAGCCAAGGAGAGCATGGCTCAGTCTGCTTAGTGCCAGCCCTGTTCCTTGACCTGAGAGGGAACTCCGTCACCATGGGCAGGAGGCTGAAAGATTGTTCTGGAGGTGTCTGAATCCCTGAGCCTGCTGTATCTGCCTTTCCCAAGGTTTGGCCATGAAACCTTTTCTTTGGAACTCTTTCAGTCATTTATTCATTTTACCTAAGCCATTTTCAGTTGGGTTTCTGTCATTTGCAACCGAGAGAGGCTGAATGAAAGTATAATAAATGCTATTTCAGGCCAGGTGCAGTGGCTCACACCTGTAATCCCAGCACTTTGGGAGGCTGAGGTGGGCGGATCACTTGAGGTTGGGGTTCAAGACCAGCCTGGTCAACATGGTGAAACCCTGTCTCTATTAAAAATACAAAAAAAAAAAAAAAAAAAAAAAAAAAAAAAAGGCCAGGTGCGGTGGCTCACACCTGTAATCCCAGCACTTTGTGAGGCAGAAGCGGGCGGATCATGAGGTCAGGAGATCGAAGCCATCTTGGCTAACACGGTAAAACCCCATCTCTACTAAAAATACAAAAAATTAGCCAGTTGTGGTGGCGGGCACCTGTAGAGACAGAGCTTGCAGTGAGCCCAGATCGTGCCACTGCACTCCAGCCTGGGCGACAGAGTGAGACTCTGTCTCAAAAAATAAACAAACAACAACAACAACAAAAAAAAAATTAGCCGGGCATGGTGGCACATGCATGTAATCCCAGTTACTTGGGAGGCCGAGGCAGGAGAATCACTTGAACCAGGGAGGCAGAGGTTGCAGGGGGGCAGAGGTTGCAGTGAGCCGAGATCGCATCACTGCACTCCAGTCTGGGCAACAGCGTGAAACTTGCTCTCAAGAACAGGAAATGCTATTTTCCTGTTTCCATTTTCTGAAAATGCTATTTCAGAAAATTTTGGAAGCAAGGAGGACACCTACCTTTCCATACACAAACCCTAGGAAAGCACCATTATTATTGCCCAATACAAAATAGGGAAAAACCATGCTAAATTCTCCTAGCATCAATTCATATTATGATTTTAACCAAGTGTCAAAAATCATTGAATGCCATCAGTTACTGGCATGAGAAATAAAAAAGAAAACACCATCAAAACATTGGATGAGGCCAGGTGCAGTGGCTCACGCCTGTAATCCCAGCACTCTCAGAGGCCCAGGAGGGCAGATCACTTGGGTCCAGGAGTTCAAAACCAGTCTGGGCAACATGGTAAAACCTCATCTCTACAAAAAAAAAAATACAAAAATTAGTCGGGCCTGGTGGTGAGCACTTGTAATCCCAGCTACCTGGGCAGTTAAGATGGGAGCATCCCTTGACCCAGGGAGGCAGAGGTTGCAGTGAAGCCAGGATTGTGCCATTGTACTCCAGCCTGGGCAACAGAGCAAGACCCTGTCTAAATTTTTTTTTAAAGAAAAAAAATTAAAATTAAAATTGAAAGAAAAAGATGAAGTGGTGGGGCATATTAAATTTACCGTATAGTTTGGGTCATCAAAAACAAGCCTAATAGAATTGGGAAAAGACAGCAGAAGAAAGAATAAAATTATCAAGACTACAGGGCTCAATCATTTCAAGCTTAAAGAGCCCTTTATAACATTAACAAAAGTGAATTTAAGCTCTAAAAGTCAATTTAACTCTAAAAATTCATGAATTAAGAAAAAATACAAAAACTTATGAATTCTTCAGCAATTTTAAATGAATCTGCATTTGTTCAAAATATCATTTATATTGATCTGGAAAATAGTCATTAAATATGTGGGTCATATTACTTAGTTTACAAACATTTTTTGAAGCCTATTTGATACATGGAACCTATAGGAAAATAAAATTGCTGTGCCCACCCACCTCTATTAAGGAACAGGCTCACAGGTTTGGAAGTTGGGAATTGATGATGATGATGATGATGGCAGCTAAAACTTACGGAGCACTCGCCATAGCCAGGCACAGTGCTAAATACTATATAGATTATCTTATTCAGTCCTCTCAACACTCAAGACTGGTACTATCTCCTTTTCATAGATGGAGAAACTGAGGCTCATAAAGGTTAGGAAACTTGTCCAAGGTTACACAAAGAGTTCTGTAATGCTCAGGATGTAAGACAGAGGAAGTCTGCCACAGTGAAGACAGACAAAAAGCATACTATTTAACTTGGCAAAAGAGAAGCTAAGAACAATTACAATACAGTGCTAAAACTATGACGGGTGAACACAGACTCTTTCATCAAATTCTAAAATACTAAATCTAGGAGTCATATTAAAGTACCAAAAGGAACGCTAATTTATTTTAATCAAATAAGTTACTAATTTGCATATAGACAGTAAACCTAGGTTTACAGACATAAACCTAGTTCATGATTGGCCTATTAATGGAAAGCAGGATGCTTGGGGAGCTATGTCTGTCACTGAGAAGTAGTAATACAATCTTTCTACAATGTTGACTCACTCTGTATTAGAAAAAGTATACCAGATGGAACCACAAGTCTGTATCAATTTGCAAATTATGTTATATGGAACCTCAAGATCATCTAATAAAGCATTTCTCAATATAAGTGGTGAATTCCCAGGGATTCATAAAAAATGTTCCAAGATACTTGGGAATAGTAAGTGAAATTTAAATAGACATCATTATCAATTTCTAAAAATGAATAAATAATTAGTGTAAGTATCCTACTTTTAAAACAGAATGTTCTAAGGGCCTTTCATCTAACACATGTAGGGTTAATGGAAACCAGCTGAGAGAGCTCACAATTCACTCAGTCAAACCCCATATCATTGTGTGGTTTTGACTATACAAGTTCAGATTGTTTTCATTTTCAGTCATATGTACTGACATATTCCTTAACTTATACACAGAACAGGCCGTTGGTTAAAGATGGGAAGCTCAGGAAACTTTGTGTTAATAACACAAAAAGAGAAATTTTATAAATGTGCCTAAATTTGCTTTTTGGGGGAGCATATTTTCAGGGAAACTGTACTTTTAAAAGCTCTTTGGTAGATACAAAAGTTAAATTCATTCACCACACTCACTCAACAAATTAAAAGATTGTATAAAATGAAGCAATATGTTTTTCCAGGACATCAAAAAACAAATGTTAAAAAGGTAAAAATTTAGCGATTATAATCCAATTTGGCTTTTAATACATGAGGAAGAAAACGCTGCCTCTTTCAACTCTCTCAGCAGTTACCCACAAACAGCAGCCTACAACTTTTCCATCACATAGAACAAAAATGCAAAAATTATAAACTACTACACCCTTTAACCGTAAAATGTGGAATTTCCAAAATTTAGGCATTAAAAGTAGATTTTGACTTTTTTTAATGCTGTAAAACATTTAAATACATTTAGCTCCTCTCATCCTCCTCCAAAACAAATATAATAGTTGTTTTTTGTTTTTTTTTTTTTTTTTTTTTTTTGAGACAGAGTCTCGCTCTGTCGCCCGGGCCGGAGTGCAGTGGCCAGATCTCAGCTCACTGCAAGCTCCACCTCCCAGGTTTACGCCATTCTCCTGCCTCAGCCTCCCGAGTAGCTGGGACTACAGGCGCCGCCACCTCGCCCGGCTAGTTTTTTGTATTTTTTAGTAGAGACGGGGTTTCACCGTGTTAGCCAGGATGGTCTCGATCTCCTGACCTTGTGATCTGCCCGTCTCAGCCTCCCAAAGTGCTGGGATTACAGGCTTGAGCCACCGCGCCTGGCCTATAGTTTATTTTTAAATTTGTCAACAAAACATGCTTTTTCTTACGCAACGAATTTAAAGTAAGTTAATCAGTAATTATTGAATAGCAAATGTAGATAATCTTTCTTGTACAGCATGAATATCAAACAGTATATTAATAAACTGACCTAGGTAGGCAGGGTGCAGTGGCTCACGCCTGTAATCCCAACACTTTGGGAAGCTGAGGTGAGTGGATCACCTGAGGTCAGGAGTTTGAGTCCAGCCTGGCCAACACGGCAAAACCCTGTCTCTACTAAAAATACAAACATTAGTTGGGCGTGGTGGCATGGACCTGTAGTCCCAGCCACTCGGGAGGCTGAGGCAGGAGAACTGCTTGAACCCAGGAGGCAGTGAGCCGAGATTTGCACCATTATACTCCAGCCTGGGCAACAAGAGTGAAACTGTCTCAAAATAAATAAATAATAAATAAATAAATAAATAAACAAACCAATCTAAAATAAATACTATTTAAAATCAAGTCCTTATCACATGCTGTGTAATGACAGAATTAGTTTTTAAATATCTGCATTCAAAAGATTACACACTATTATAGGAGACATTTGTGAGTCAGAGATTGAGGAACACAGATCTGTTCTAATCTCTTTGATATGTAAATGAAAGAAGGGCCCCAAGAGACTAAGAAAGTGGCCCAAGGCCAAATACTCAGCCACCAGAAACAGTAGATAGAGAACCCAGGTCTCTTAACTCCAAATTAACTGCTCCTTCGACCTCATTAACACCTCCCTGACTCATATACAGTCATTCATCACTTAACCACATGGATGCATTCTAAGAGGCGATTTTGTTGTGTGAACATCATAGCGTGTACTTTCACACACCCAGATGGTAGAGCCTACCACACGTGTAGGCTAGATGGTATAGCCTATTGCCCCTAGGCTACAAACCTGGATAGCATCCTATTGTACTGAGTACTACTGGCAGTTGTAACACAATGGTTAAGTATTTGTGTATCTAAACATATGTAAACATAGAAAAGGCACAGCGAAAATATGATATAAAAGATAAAAATATAACACACCTATGCAAGGCACTTAAAACAGAGCTTGCAGGACTGGAAGTTGCTCTGGGTGAGTCAGTGAGTGAGTAATGAGTGAATGTGAAGGCCTAGGACATTACTGTACACTTTATAAACACTGTACCCTTAGGCTACACAAAATTTACTAAAATTTTTTTTCTTCAATAATAAATTAACCTTAGCTTACTGTAACTCAACTTTATAACCTTTTTAACTTCTAAAAATCTTTTTATTCATAGTAACACTTAAAACACAAACACATTGTATAGCTGTATAAAAACATTTTCTTTCTTGTATCATTATTCTATAACGCTTTTTTGTATTAATTTTTTTTTTAACTTTTTAAACTTTTTTGTTGGCCAGGCATAGTGGCTCGCGCCTGTAATCCCAGCACTTTGGGAGGCCAAGGCGGGTGGACCACAAGGTCAAGAGATCGAGACCATCCTGGCCAACATGGTGAAACCCCAGCTCTACTAAAATTACAAAAACTAGCTGGGCGTGGTGGTGGGCGCCTGTAGTCCCAGCTACTCAGGAGGCTGAGGCAGGAGAATCACTTGAACCCAGGAGGCGGAGATCGCAGTGAGCTGAGCTTGCGCCACTGCACTCCAGTCTGGCGACAGAGCGAGACTCTGTCTCAAAAACAAAACAAAACAAAAAACAACAACAAAAAAACTTTTTTGTTAAAAACTGAGGCACAAACACAGACATTAGCCTAGGCCTACACAGGTCAGAATCATCAAGATCACTGTCTTCCACCTCCGTATCTTGTCCCACTGGAAAGTCTTTAGGGCAATAACATGCTTGGAGGGTCATCTCCTGTGATAATAATGCCATCTTCCGGAATACCTCCAGAAGGACCTGCCTGAGGCTGTTTCACAGTAAACTTTTTTTTTTTTTTTAAATAAGTAGCAGGAGTACACTCTGAAATAACACAGTCATTTATTACCTAATATCATGTGGTATACCTAATTGCATGTGCTATACTTTTATGTGACTGGCAGTGCAGTAGGTTTCTTTACATCAGCAACACCACAAACACATGAGTAATGCACTGCACTACTTTACAATAGCTACAATGTCATCAGGCAACAGACATTTTTCAGCTTTGGAACCAACCAACATCGTATATGCAGTCAGTCATTGACCGAAATGGTGTTATTTGGCACATGGCTGTATACTGTTTCGCCCTCCTCTAGTCTGATGGAGAACTCTCCTATAACTTCTTCCTTATCTACTTTTGCTGGGTCCTATCACTTGCCTTCCCTGTGGCCTTTTGAGATTGATTTCCGAGTATCATTTGATACACCAGCCCCTGCCGGCCATTGACTGTGTCGGCATTCACCTATTTCATCCTTGCTAATGAGTCCTTAAAATTAAAGTTTTGACAAGCTGCAAAAGTAATCCATGCTCACAGACTGACATTTCTGTTGCGATTTCTCAAGCAATACATTGCAAAAGGGAGACTAATGGGGAAAAGTTACAATTTTGTTTCTGGGCTAAAGAGGGATAGAGTAGAGAAGGCACAGTTAGTGTGGAGAAGGCCTGAGGAAAGCAGGATTTTCTAGGGAAGAGAGATTATTTCAGAGCAATTTCTGTGGCAAAATGAAAACCACATAATCCACACAAATAGTTTTCCAATCTTTGAGGGTTTTCTCACTTATGATATGAGGACACCTAGAGGTGAAAAGCAATAATTATTAAACAATTACTGTATTCTATGAGAGGTGTGTTTCTAGCCTCCTTCACCTAAAAAAAAAAAAAAAGTCAAGAGGTACCTGTGCCAATGAAAAGAGAAAATGTCCTATTTGATGGAAAAAAAAAAAAAAAAGCCACACCATAATGATGGGGGTTTCTAACAGTGGTACGAGAACCAACTGAGAGCTCCCAATGTCCAAAACTGAACAGTTTGAGCAACAAAATAAGTTAGTATTAGATTATAAACATAAAATAAATGTAGGCATTTATGGCCATAATGACATAAATAAATGAATGAACCCATCAATAAATGGGAGAGAAGAGATGAATTCCCATGCAGTAGAATTTCAAATAATTTACATAGTCTGCCCTCAAGGATGTGGAGTGTAACTCCCTGCTCCTTAAGTGTGATCTGGGGATTCCTTACACAGTATGCAGTGGAAGGAGAGTGGAGATAACACTCCTTCAGCCCCTCAGCCAGGTGACCAAAGTTAACAGCAATAGTGATAAATCATGTTGATAGTATGTACCCTTGAAATAATATGTAAAAATTTAAGGAATATGATAAAAATTGACCCCTGTGATCTTCCTCCCCAGATCCCATAACCCCAATCTCATAAGGAGAAAAACATCAAATGAATTCCAACAGGGGGGTCTCCTACAAATATGCCTAATACTCCCCAAATGGTCAAGGTCATCAAAAACAAGGAAAGTCTGAGAAACTGTCATAGTCAAAAGGCACCTAAGGAGACATAGCAATTAAATCTGATGCCATATCCTGGATGGGACACTGAAACAGGAAAAGAATATTAGGAAAAAGCCAAGGAACTCAAATAAACTGTGGACTTTAGTTGTTATTAAAATTAACAAAAAAGTATCAATATTGGTTCATTAATTGTAGCAAACGTACTATACTAACATATTAATAATAGGGCAAACTGTGTGAGGATATATAGAAACTACTATTTTCTTAATTTTCACAAATTTAGAGCTGTTCTTCAAAAATAAAATAAAATAAAATAGTCCTATTTTATCTTTTACTACGTAGCTATTTGCCAACACAAGCCATACAGGCTATTTAATTAAGAAGAGACTAGGAAAGAAAGGCACAGCAGGGCTGAGTCTAGAAAACAGGGTCCAGAAGAAATCAACTCAAGGTCAAAAATGCTCATTAAGTCAAGCAAAAGTTTATGAATTCAGTCTGTAGTTATTCTAAGAATAAGTTCGCCTGCCAAGGGTCTGGTCTATTGCTGTAAAGTATATATCTATTTACTGTTTCCTCCAAATCCTCATTGCTTGGATTCAGATCAGCTAATGATATACAAAATATAGCATCAGGGATCACTATGACAATAAAAACATTATGCAAAGAGCAATATTTAATTTAGCTTTTTCAGATGGAAAATAAGCTGCATACGTCTGTAAAAAAGAGTGGAGAGCTAAAAACAAAATCTATGAAATATTCTATCTCAAGACTTATAGGATCCCAATATCCAGTGTGACAGGTATCCGGTGTGACAGGTAGTTCCACTACAAGAAATATGTCTGATTACTAGTCTAATAAACATCAAATATTAAATCTCAATTAAAAACTTAAACTAAATGAAAAACAAAACAAAACCTTAGGACTCCACAACAGCGTAATTCTGAATTACATCTAAATAATTCTAAGGGACCGATGTGATCTTTCTTTTAGAGGCTATAAGAAGATCTGGTTAAGAGTATCCTAAGGAAGACTCTAAGCCTGTTTATAGTCTACAAGCAAAGAAACATAAGTTAGTGATAACGGGCATACAAATAATTTATTTGACAAATCTGCCCTTGAAATAATTTCACTTTCTGAAGACAACACTGAAATGTTGCTCTAAAACCAAGCCTCTTGCAGAGCAAACGATTTTAATTTTTTTCAAAAGGAATAATAGTAGATAGGTCTTCTTTATAAACTTCATCTGCAATTCTTTAAGAAAACAGCTGAAGATTTCACTTCACAGAAACAGATTTGCATTCTCCAATTATCTCCAACTTGAAGGTTACAGAGTAAACTA
Organism: Macaca mulatta; assembly: GCF_049350105.2. Lineage (NCBI taxonomy): Eukaryota > Metazoa > Chordata > Mammalia > Primates > Cercopithecidae > Macaca > Macaca mulatta. Next base: position 71,023,223 of record NC_133423.1, read on the forward strand.
AAAGGGGGCAAAGGGAAAAGTTTACAGAAACAGCTATAAACACAAGCTAAAGTAATCAAAGCAGTATTTGGAGGCCTAAAATTTGGTTGTCCTTAACTCTGGACAATCAACTGCCTCCCAGCAGGGTAGGAACCTACACTATTCCAATAATTTACATAAGAAATTAGCAACCAAAATTTACATCTGAATGGTAAACCCCAGCAGCCCATCAGGTGTTAAGTATTTGCTTATCTAAATTGCCTCTAAAAATAGCTTTACCTTTCTTTGAGCCTTAAGTAAATAGAGGATTTCCCATGAAGGGAAGGTGGTATGCTTAAATAAGTCCAGGCAGTATATTGCCCTATTTCATTGCCATTTTCATAAGGAAAATTTCAGAAATTTCACAACTGTTCTCCCTTTGAGTAAGAGGGCTCTTAGAACTATCTTAAAATGAGTCCAATTGAAAGAGCTACTGGCCAGGCGCGGTGGCTCACGCCTGTAATCCCAGTGCTTTGGGAGGCCGAGGCAGGCGGATCACAAGGTCAGGAGATCAAGATCATCCTGACTAACACGGTGAAACCCTGTCTCTACTAAAAATACATAAAAAAGTAACCAGGCATGGTGGCGGACGCCTGCAGTCCCAGCTACTCGGGAGACTGAGGCAGGAGAATGGCGTGAACCTGGGAGGTGGAGCTTGCAGTGAGCCGAGATCACACCACTGCACTCCAGCCTGGGTGACAGAGCAAGACTCCGTCAAAAAAAAAAAAAGAGCTACTGGCTCTTGGTTAATATCTTGGTTAGGGCCAGGCACGGTGGCTCATGCCTGTAATCACAACACTTTGGAAGCCGAGGAGGGTGGATCATGAGGTCACGAGCTCAAGACCAGCCTGGTCAAGATGGTGAAACCCCGTCTCTACTAAAAATACAAAAATTAGCCGGGCCTGGTGGTGGGCGCCTGTTATCCCAGCAACTTGGGAGGCTGGGGCAGAGAACTGCTTGAACCCGGGAGGTGGAGGCTGCGGTGAGCTGAGGTCGTGCCACTGCACTCCACCCTGGGCCACAGAGTGAGACTCCATCTCCAAAAAAAAAAGCTGTCTATGCCTTCCCCCAAGGTGAATTAAAAGGGGAAAAAAATGGGCATTAATCATAAGAACCAAAAGTAGCTGATATAGGAATCTAAGTGTAGGACTAGTGTTTTTGAATTGTCTTGGAATCTAAATCTTGAACTTGAGTGAGACAGTTAAAAAAAAAACTACACCTCCTTTATCTTTAAAATAATATTACCCTTCCCATATACTCTCATATTTTCATGTTCTAAAGTTTAAGAAATACTGGCTATCTCTAGATCACTGAGTTTATTATACCTTGGTGGGCAGTAAACAGCTCTCCATACCTGGTTATAAATAACACCAGTGCCAGATACCCTACAAGGCAAACTAAAAACATACCTAGGGCACAGGAAAAGTGGAAACCTCTCTCCCATTTTTTTGGTATAAAATTAGGTATTTGAAAGTTTTCCTCTAAAGATTTTACTCTATGTAACTCTCACACATAACAAGATTCTCAATGGGAATCCAACAACGTTTTAAGTACTATTTCACCTTCCAGTTTGTTACCTGATAAACGAGTTGACAGCTCAATTAAATAAAAGGCATGAAGATGGATGTGAAGCAAGTAAGAAGAAACATAATGCTAGTCACCTCCTACACCTTCACAGGCTTAAAGCCTGTATTATGTCAATAATGAATAAATCCATATATATTATATTAAGTTTGAGCAATCATAAACAAATTCATAAGGAATAATGGGCTACAGGCAGGGCCGTAGTACTAATTGCTAGAGGCCATCTTTAGTGAATTGGGCACGTAGAAGCTCCCAGGAGAATTACTCAGGTTTCCTCATCTCCTAGGTAGGGGATTTTTGACTCCTTTACTATTTATCACATTGTCAAAAAAAAAAAAAAAAAAAAAAGTCAAGAGAAAATAAAACTCCCAAGCAGGGCTTTCTGGCTTTCCATATTTGAAGCTCTAGTTTTTCTCTAATTATTTGCACTTCAGGCTTTGTAAGAGGAATGTTCTGAAATTATATCCCTTTTCTTCTCCTTCCATTTCCCCCACTCCAAAATGTTCATGCACTGAAATCATCCTAGGTCCAAGTCACTCTGGGTAGAAGAACAATACTCTGGCTAATCTGGACAAAGTATTATTCACAAATTAATTAGGCCGGGATGATCAGAAAATAGCACAGTAAACTATTAAATGGAGGGAAGAGAGTGTAATTTAAGTTATGATATCACCAAAACCATGAAATACTGGAAATGCTTTATACTAGGATTTTCTTACAAAGTGTGAAGGCTTGGTGGAAGAGGAGGTTGACCCTAATAAATAAAAAGGGATTATCAAAATATACACATTTTAATCCTCTATAAATTTTTACATTTATAATATGTATAAAATATTTTAATCCTCTGTATTGGATGAGTGTTTACAATAAATGTAAAAAGTAAATATGAAATATCTAATATCTCTCTGATTATCTGCAGGGCAGGGGTGGAATAGAAAGAAGTATGAAGAGGGAACACTAAAAAATGTCCTAAAATAGTAGCATTCTTGCAGAAAGTACTTGGAATACTGGAAAAGCCTTGACCTGGCTTTGCAAAGGCAGGTCAAGAATTGCAAAGGCAATTCTAAACAGACCATCTCAGGGAAGTCAACAACTGTGAATTTCAGTCTCTTTATCTATAAGATGAGATGATAATACTTGTCTTTCTTACAGACATCTGTTGTGAAGTCACAGGAGATAATGTGAATGAGAGCATAATCATTTCTCATTCCTCTCCATGCCATAATTACTAGTTTCCAGACTTGAGCACCGCATGTAATAATTAGAAATATGTCAGACAATATTAGAGAGAAAATAGCAAAAAGAAAACAAAACTGAAACCCACCATCTGTAGTGCAAGATCCTTCTGGGGCAGGTTTTTGTGAATAGGGAATTGGTGGACTGTTTGAATCAGACATTTCTTCATCGTCTTCATCATCTTCCATTTCATTAACTGTTAGATTGTTAGAAAAATCCAGACTTCCATTTTGAGTGTAGCGGTTTACCAAATCTTTGTCCAGATCCTCCACCTTGGGTTTGACATCTGGATAAACAAATAAATCATAGCAGATTTAACAAAAAGATACTTATGGAAAAATGCACAGTTCTGAAAGACATAATTGAAGAAAAGAAGTCTAGCATTTTCTAACATTTAGCCAATTTATCTCAGAGGTCCCAAGATTTGGAATCCCCACTTCTAAAGAATCCCACTTTTTAAAAAAGGAGTCCAGTGACCAGGCGCGGTGGCTCACGCCTGTAATCCCAGCACTTTGGGAGGCTGAGGCGGGCAGATCACAAGGTCAGGAGTTCAAGACCCGCCTGACCAACATGGTGAAACCCTGTCTCCAATAAAAATACAAAAAAATTAGCCAGGCCTGGTGGCGTGTGCCTGTAGTCCCAGCTACTCAGGAGGCTGAGGCAGGAGAGTCGCTTGAACCCAGGAGGCGGAGGTTGCAGTGAGCCAAGATCACACCACTGCACTCCAGCCTGGGCGACAGATGGAGACTCCATCTGAAAAAAAAAAAAAAAAAAAGAAAGAATCCAGAAATACGTATGATTGAGAAACTTACCTGCAGATGAGAAAGGATGCTGCTCAGGGTCCAGGTACAGCTGGGAAAAAATTGGCCGCGGTACCACACTACTACATCTGAGTGAGGCTTCTATGGAGTTGTGGAGAGCTTCCTCAAATCGAGCAGATTTCAGTTGCCCAGCATACGAATTCCCCATGATCTACACCTACCCATTCCCAACAAAAAGAAGGATAAAATCGATATAATTAGAGGTTCTATGTCTCAAAGCACAGGTAGAGCTAATATAAACTATGTCCATATATCTTGTTAAGATGTGAAATATATGAACTACCCAGATATCTTAAGACAGCTTGTGTAAGTTACTTGTTATCATTATCACATGTGCTTTTTGTCTTCACAGCCCAAACCGAACTCAAAAAGCCCCTTTAAGGGATTTTGTATCTATAACAGTAATAAATGCTTAAGTCAAGGCTCTCCAACCAGTAAATCAAGACTGACCTGTCAATCATGAATCCCAACCTGGTTACCAGTGTGGCCATGACACCTTTATAGGAGGCTACTATAACTCCCTAGAAACTCTATCAGTGGTTTCAAAGTAAGTAATGAATTTTTTCTTTACAAAGATCTATTACTCTAGATGGGGGAAAAAGCCTCTCTTCTGGAAAAAAAAATGAAAGCTTTATGGTTATATATTTAATTAAATTTCTGAAAGCAAGACTTGAGCCTTTTCAACTCGAATAATTCATTTATGTATTACTAGTATTTGAAAAACTCTGTGGTTTCTTCTGCTTCATCTGAAGTACAATCTTATTTGGGACGCTTCATGAAAGTATATAGCAAAAAGCTTCGAAGCCATGACCTTTACTTCTCATCACTAATATTTATATAGTGCTACAGTACTTGCTGGTTATAAAAATTTCCATGTATAGGCTGGGCATAGTGGCTCACACCTGTAATCCCAGCACTTTGGGAGGCCGCAGCGGGTGGATCATGAGGTCAGGAGATTGAGACCAGTCTGGCTAACATGGTGAAACCCCGTCTCCACTAAAAATACAAAAATTAGCCAGGCATGGTGGCATGTGCCTGTAGTCCCAGCTACTCAGGAAGCTGAGGCAGGAGAATCACTTGAACCCAGGAGGCGGAGGTTGCAGTGAGCCAAGATTGTGCCACTGCACTCCAGCCTGGGCGACAAGAGCGAAACTGTCTCAAAAAAAAAAAAAAAAAAAATTCCATTTATAACAATAACAACAACAACAATTTACTGGGTGCTAATTAGTGGCTAGACTAATGATACTCAAAGGGTCCTGGGGTGGGGTGGTGGGCAAGACCCTACCCTTTCAATGGTCCATGAAGTCAAAACTATTTTTTTTTTTTTTAATTTTTTTTGAGACACAGTGTCTCTCACTCTATTACCCAGGCTGGAGTGCAGTGGCACAGTCTTGTCTCACTGCAACCTCCGCCTCCCAGGTTCAAGCAACTCTCCTCAGCCTCCCAAGTAGCTGGGACTACAGGCACATGGCAGCACACCAGGCTAATTTTCGTATTTTTAGTAGAGATGCAGTTTCCCCATGTTGGCCAGGCTAGTCTTGAACTCCTGACCTCAAGTGATCCACCTGCCCGGGCTTCCCAAAGTGCTGGGATTATAGGCATGAGCCACCATACGGAGCCAAAACTATTTCAAACTATTTAAACAAATTTTTTTTTGTTCAGAGCTGGTAGGTAAGACTTGTAGGAGCTGGTTCGGCTGTTCAACAGTGCTCTCAAGAACAGAGCTCTTCCTATCATTCTGCTCCATCCCCCTGAATGTGTTGACTTTTACTCTTGATCTTGTCCCCAAATAGCTGTGACAAACCAAGGCATCATGTCTACATTCCAAATAATCAAAAGGGCAAAAGGCCTTCTTTTTAGAAACCTTGGTCTTTTTATTTGGAATGGAATGCCACTTCCCAGCAAACTTTTCCTTGAATCTCTGGCTAGAAATGGGTCAGCTGTCCATTCCTGAGCATATCATCAAACTATTACTTGGATATTATTTGTCTTTTTCACTCTGATTCACTCATATAGGTACGTGGAGTTTTCCAGAATCTGCAGGATATGTGATATTGCAACTGGTTGAATGCGGAAGCACATAAGCTACTCACTAACTTGTCTTTGGCAAATACAATGATTTTTCATAAGATATGCTATCTCTGTTCATATATAGTGGGGTTTTACTATAATTTCTAAAAGTAATATATATTTGTAAAAATTTTTCAGTTCTAATTTTTAATAAACAAAAACTATGGGGTCCTCAATAATCTTTTTTTTTTTTTTTTTTTTGAGATGGAGTCTCACTCTGTTGCCTCGTCTGGAGTACAGTGCTGCAATCTCAGTTTACTGCAATCTCTGTCGCCTGGGTTCAAGCAATTCTCCTGCCTCAGCCTCCTGAGTAGCTGGGATTACAGGCGCCTGCCACTGTGCCTGGCTAATTACTGTATTTTTAGTAGAGACAGGGTTTCACCATCTCAGCCAGGCTGGTCTTGAACTCCTGACCTCGTGATCCACCCGCCTCGGCCAAAGTGCTGCGATTACAGGTGTGAGCCACCACACCTGGTCAATAATCTTTAACAGTATAAATGGGTACTAATACAGTCTGAGAACTATTGGGCTAGATAGTCTACTAAGCACTTTATAAAAATGGCTGTATTTAATCCTCAGTATTCTGAAGAAGGTATGACTTCTTTCCACTTCACAGATTAAAAAACAAAACCAAAAACCAAAACCTGAAGACACGAAGTGACCAGTTCACTACCATTCAACTAACAAGGGATAGAGCCAGGACTCAGGATCCAGCCATGTGATGACAAAGCCCGCACTTACTGTACAGCCTCACCTTGGATAAATCTCATTTCAAGACAGGTAATTTTGAGAATATCTCAGGCCCCCCCTCTATCAAAGAGAGGGATAGAATTTAAAATTTATCTGGAATGCCAACTCTGATTAACTCCCTGGAGAGAGTCCCTGGAGGACTGGTTGAGAAGAACCCTGAGGATGCATCTGTGTTCATCAGGAAAGGGTGCCAACACCCAGTGTGCCCACTCATGAGCCCAGAAGAGGTGATGCATGGGAATTCACGACTCTATCTCAAGTTTCCCAGACTCACACACTAAAGCTCTGTGGAGGATGTCGGTGCCCCTGAGCTACTTTTACATAGCAAACAAGACTTCTGATATGATTCCTGGTGGTAGTGAGTAGCATGCAGTGATTTCCATCAGAGTGGCTGGGTTTGTCAAAGTTTTATTAGAGATTCCTATGATTTGGAGAAAAAGCCGGGGTCCTATTTTGGCAACTTTTCTCATATAGGTAATAAAACCAAAATGCCATGAATTTAAATTATCAGGCTTCTTTTTAACAAAAAGCTTATACTCAAAATGTACAATACCCAATTACAAGTTGCATATGTATATAAAATACCCAATTAAAAGATGAAGAAATAGAAGAAAATCAACAAAGTCTGTCAACTGAAATGTTCCTGAAACACCAAGTTTTAGACCAGGCTCCTAAGACTCCCCACCAATACAACACAAACATTAAAATCTTTTTTTTTTTTTTTTTTTTTTTTTTGAGACAGAGTCTTGCTTTGTCACCCAGGCTGGAGTATAGTGGCATGATCTCCGCTCACTGAAAGCTCCGCCTCCCGGGTTCCCGCCATTCTCCTGCCTCAGCCTCCCGAGTAGCTGGGACTACAGGCGCCCGCCACCATGCCCAGCTAATTTTTTTTTTGTATTTTTAGTAGAGACGGGGTTCCACTATGTTGGCCAGGATGGTCTCGAACTCCTGACCTTGTGATCCGCCCGCCTCAGCCTCCCAAAGTGCTGGGATTACAGGTGTGAGCCACAGTGCCCGGCAACATTAAAAATTTTTAAAGCTCAAAAGTAATTTACTTTTCAGCAGCACCACACGTGATCAAAACAGGGTGGAGGTTGGAGGAGAAATAGGCTGTGCCACTAGTTTATGCATCTAAGTCGAAATCCAACAACCATTTCACCTTTCTTCTTTGCTAAAGAGAGAAAAGGACCAGGAACTAGCACAGAGTTAACCATGGGATTGCTTATCTGTGAACAATGAAATAACTTGAAATATGAACTTTCAGCCTTTTTCTAGAGCACCAAATGTCTGGAAATATTGCCGCCTCTTAATCTATTACCACTCCAACAAGTTATCTTCCTTTCATCATTGAAAATCTTGAAAACCTCTCAGTGTGGTGGCTCATGCCTGTAATCTCAGTACTTTGGGAGGCCAAGGTGGGCGTATGACCTGAGGTCGGGAGTTTGAGACCAGCCTGACCAACATGGAGAAACTCCCTCTCTACTAAAAATACAAAATTAGCCAGGTGTGGTGGCACCTGCCTGTAATCCCAGCTACTTGGGAGGCTGAGGCAGGAGAATTGCTTGAACACAGGAGGCGGAGGTTGCAGTGAGCCAAGATTGCGCCATTGCACTCCAGCCTGGCAAGAAGACTGAAACTCCTTTCATAAAAAAAAAAGAAAAGAAAATCTAGAAAACCTACATTCTCCAACAGGCCTTTTTAGTTTAATTTTAAAAAGTACTCAGTTATATAGGGAGGATCACATAATCTCAATCTCTTCAACTTATAGTTTAAGGAGTAATATGACAGAATATATATAAACAACAGATAAATATCACACTGAATAAAAATATTAAATCCGGTTGGGCCTGGTGGCTCATGCCTGAAATCCCAGCACTTTGGAAGGCTGAGGAGGGAGGATCACTTGAGCTCAGGAGTTGGAGGTTGCAGTGAGCTATGATTGTGCCACTGCATTCCAGCCTGGGTGACAGAGCAAGATCCTGTCCCTAAAAAAAAAAAAAAAAAGAAAAGAAAAAAAACCTAAATTAATTTTAAAATGGGCAATGGAGTTTCACCATTATAGAAGACATACACAATCCCACAAGAGCATTAGCAATACTCAGATGAAGACAACGGGAAGTATCTATTCCCTGCTGAGACTTGGTAGAATAAAAGCTGACTCTATTCCAAATAAAAACATAACAGGGCTTTTAAAAAATGATAATGAGGCCGGGCGCGGCAGCTCAAGCCTGTAATCCCAGCACTTTGGGAGGCCGAGACGGGTGGATCATGAGGTCAGGAGATCGAGACCATCCTGGCTAACACGGTGAAACCCCGTCTCTACTAAAAAATACAAAAAACTAGCCGGGCGAGGTGGCGGGCGCCTGTAGTCCCAGCTATTCCGGAGGCTGAGGCAGGAGAATGGCGTGAACCCGGGAGGCGGAGCTTGCAGTGAGCCGAGATCCGGCCACTGTACTCCAGCCTGGGCGACAGAGCGAGACTCTGTCTCAAAAAAAAAAAAAAAAAAAAAAAAAAGATAATGGTGGCTAGGTGCGGAGGCTCACGCCTGTAATCCCACACTTTGGGAGGCCGAGGCAGGCGGATCACCTGAGGTCAAGAGTTTGAGACAGCCTGGCCAACATGGCGAAACCCTGCCTCTACTAAAAATACAAAAAATTAACCAGGCATGGTGGCGTGCTCCTGTAGTCCCAGCTATTCTGAAGGCTGAGGCAGGAGAAGCTCCTGAGGTTGCAGTGAGCTAAGATGGCATCACTTCACTCCAGCCTGGGCAACACAGCAAGACTCCATCTCAAAAAATAAAATAAAATAAAATAAAAAATAAACATAAAAATTATTAATAAATAATGGTAATGTAAAGAATTACATAACTGACCTCAGACTTCCTTAGTGCTGACTATGGAGTTCTGCCCTTGATATCCCAATGCTACCCAAAGAAGGTTGGAGTTCAAAGGACATCTGTGTAATATATTCTAAATGTCATATGCCATGGTATTCAGGGTCACTGAAATTGTTGGCATTATCCACCAGTCTCCGTTTCCTCTAAATCTCAAAGAGCCCCCATGCCTGAGATGGTTTAACACCTGACTGGAAGTCAATGTGAATAAATTTGACTTCAGGCAGAAGATAGAAAGATACTTTTCGAAACTAGTCATTACATCAAATGCAAAAAGAAAGGCGACTTCTAGACAGGCATGGTGGCTTGTGCCTGTAATCCCATCATTTTGGGAGGCTGAGGTAGGATTGCTTGAGACCAGAAGTTTGAGATCAGCAACATAATGATACCTTATCTCTATTTTTTCTTGAGACGGAGTTATATTCTCATTGCCCAGGCTGGAGTGCAAGAGTGCGATCTCGGCTCACTGCAACCTCTACCTCCCCGGTTCAAGTGATTCTCCTGCCTCAGCCTCCCGAGTAGCTGGGATTGCAGGTGCCTGCCACCACGTTCGTATTTTTAGTAGAGACAGGGTTTCATCATGTTGGTCAGGCTGGTCTCAAACTCCTGACCCCAGGTGATCCACCCACCACCTCAGCTTCCCAAAGTGCTGGGGTTACAGGCGTGAGCCACCGCACATGGCCTATTTTTAGGAAAAAAAAAAAAAAAAAGCAAAAACAAAGAAATGAGGGGCCCAAAAAGCTCACGTCACTTCTGTAGATTATGAGACATAATTATGAAGAAAAAAAAAAGGCCGGGCGCAGTGGCTCACGCCTGTAATCCCAACACTTTAGGAGGCCAAGGCGGGCAGATCACGAGGTCAGGAGATCGAGACCATCCTGGCTAACACGGTGAAATCCCATCTCTACTAAAAATGGAAAAAAAATTAGCCGGGCATGGTGGCAGGCGCCTGTAGTCCCAGCTACTTGGGAGGCTGAGGCAGGAGAATGGTGTGAATCCAGGAGGTGGAGCTTGCAGTGAGCTGAGATCCCACCACTGCACTCCAGCCTGAGTGACAGAGCGAGACTCCATCTCAAAAAAAAAAAAAAAAAAAAGACAGAAAGTCACCTTGTGGTTTCCACTATATACTTATGTATTGTATGTATCTGGCTGACATCAAGTTTATAAGACTCCATTACGTTGCTTTTCCATATTTTTTATTGTAAAATTACAAAAGGACAAACTATATTAAATATTTTGTCATAGCACTACAGACCTCTGAGATACGAAAAAGCACTTCTGTGACTTTGAGAAAATGTCTAAGAAAAGGACAGTAAAAAATATGAGCAAGTCTTTCTGCATCACTAATTCATTGCTCAAAATGCAGACTGGATCAACTACAAACCACCACAACATTGTGGTTTGCAGCCTTTCTGCTCTATCCTTTTCCCTTTTTCCACAGAAAGAAAAATTGCAGAATGGGGATGTGGGTAAAACAGGTAGCCTCTATCTCCGATGACTTTAGGAAGGGGGGCTACAGAGGTTGGAAATAAAAATTTTAAAAAAAAGAGTAGCTGGGGAAACAGCTGCCCACTAATGCTTCCACGCCTCTCCTCAATCCTCTTTTGCCTTTTGAAAATGGAAAAGAGTAGGAATGCACTCTGAGGGACAGTACTCCTTAATCTGTATGTTTTCATTTCCTTTTTGTGAAATATTTCATAGTTAATAATTACTCTATTATTAAAACTGTACTTCTATAGTATTTATTAAGTACATAGCAGAGAGGCCGGGTGCAGTGGCTCCGACCTGTAATCCCAGCACTGTGGGAGGCCAAGGTGGGCAGATCACCTGAGGTCAGGAGCATGAGACCAGCCTGGCCAACATTGCAAAACCCCATCTCTACTACAAACACAAAAAATAGCCAGGCATGGTAGCAGGCACCTGTAATCCCAGGTACTAGGGAGATTGAGGCAGGAGAATCACTTGAACCCTGGAGTAGAGGTTGCAGTGAACTGAGATCACGCCACTGCACTCCAGCCTGGGCAACAAGAACAAAACTCTGTCTCAAAAAAAATTTTAAAAAGTATACAGCAGAGAGAGAGAGAAATGCCCTCCGCAGTGATAAAATTTTCCCTTAACTCTCAAATACTTTTTACAATTAAAGCATTGATTTCAGAATATATAGTCTGACTTGTAGTTAAAGTTGTATGTGAAGCACGTGTTACAATGGCAGGCATTACTGGCAGTTAATATAATAGCAGCTGTTGTTATTATTACTAGTAGTAGTGACGGTGGTGGTGGTGGTGGTGGTGGTGCTGGTGATGGTGGTGGTGGTAGTTATTGTCAAAAAATGTGAAAGAAAGCATCCCTTCAACGATTGCAAGAGTACCATGGAGAGCTTACTAAGTGCCGAGCAAGCACTATTATTACTCACATTTTCAAGATAACTGAGGCTTAGAGAAGTTAAGGAACTTGCCTAAGATCAGTCTACAAGGAAATAGGTAAGACAGGGTAGAATCAAATCAGTTTGGCTCACAGGCAGCTCTCTTAGGTGATATCTTTATCACTCGGACCATTAAGCTACTAAACCACTGACCAAGATGGCCCAGTTGGGTAAATGGATACTCCGTAATGTACTACAAAATTGCCGACCGCCAAAGAAAAAAATCAGAAAAGAAAATGTTTGTTTGCTGATGTGGCCTCATCTCTATATATAACAGTTGCAAGACAGGCCGAAAAGGAAATTTTAACTTAAGATACGAGCCTAAGAGTCACAAAGCCAAATAACAATTTTAAAAATCACAACAAAATAACCCTACCTCTCTATTAAAAAACTCCTCACATCAGGGCCAGGCGCGGTGGCTCACACCTGTAATCCCAGCACTTTGGGAGGCTGAGGTGGGCAAATCACGAGGTCAGAAGTTCGAGACCAGCCTGGCCAAGATGGTGAAACCCGTCTCTACTAAAAATACAAAAATTAGCCGGGCATGGTGGTGGGCACCTGTAATCCCAGCTACTCGGAGAAGCTGAGGCAGAAGAATTGCTTGAACCCAGGAGGTGGAGGTTGCAGTGAGCCAAGATCGTGCCACTGCATTCCAGCCTGGGCAACAGAGTGAGACTCTTGTCTCAAAAAAACCAAAACCAAAACCAAAAACAAAACAAAACAAAAAACCTCCTAACATCAAAAATTAGCCAAGATTGGTGGCGCATGCCTGTAGTCTCAGCTACTCGGGAGGCTGAGGTGGGAGAAGTGCTTGAGCCCAGGAAGTCGAGGCTGCAGTGAGCCATGATCATGCCACTGTACTCCAGCCTGGCTGACAGAATGAGACCCTGTGTGGAAAAAAAAAAAAAAAGAAAAAGAAAAAGAAGAAGAAAAAAAGTTCCCCTTTTGACTAAGTATAAATATATTTTCAAGTATACACTTGGGGTTTTGATAAAAGTTTCTTTTAATACCAACTATCTGGAACAAATAAACATTAATTTTTAAAACTATTTTTACAAAGGAAATGACAAGGAAGAACAAGAAAAACACTGACTTTTAAAAGATCATGTACAAGCTAAAAGAAAAAGAACTGAATCTAAAACACTAATTTGAGGTTGTGTGATTTTAACAGCAAAGTAAGCTGTGGTACAGGTAGATGGGGATGTACATATTCTAAGTAGTAACTCATTTTTTAAAAAGTTTTAAAATAAGTATTTCTAAGCTTTGTCTACTGAAAAATCTGAGAAGCAATAACATTCAATTACTATTAATAAGCACTTTCTATACTCTGATTGTAGTGGCCTAATGCCTTCCACACTGAAAGGAATCAAGCTTTTTCAAGGTATGACCAGTTCCAAGTCTGGGGCAGGGAATATGCAAGATGAGCCTCGAACATCTGAACAAGAAAGCAAAGGTTATCAAGAACTAATAAGGCCGGGTGCAGTGGCTCACACTTGTAATCCCAGCAATTTGGGATGCCAAGGCAGGCAGACGGCTTGAGTCCAGGAGTTTGAGACCAGCCTGGGCAACATGACGAAACCCTGTCTCTACAAAAACAAAAATTAACTGGGCATGTGGTGGTGTGTGCCTGTGGTCCCAGCTACTCAGGAGAGTGAGGCATGAGAATTCTTTGAGCCAGAGAGGTGGAGGCTGCAGTGAACTGTGATTGTGCCACTGCACTCCAGCCTGGGTGACAAAAAAAAAAAAAAAAGAACTAATGAAGCACGTTAAAAGACATAGGAGACTATTTGAAGAGCTCCCATAGGCTAAAGATTAGAGAAACCAAACAAAAAAGAGAATAGATCCAACTGACTGAAGCATATTTAAAATATAAAAATTCACAAATTAATTTTACTACTAAAGGAGAAAAAGCAAGAGCTCCTTTTGGAAAGACAAAAACAGAGCACTACAAGCAGAAAAGAAAAGAGCAAAGCATTTATTCTCCTCTTTCTGTACTTTGAAAAGAGCAAAGCATTTATTCTGCTCTTTCTGTACTTCCAAGTAACCAAATAGTCCTGATTATTGAGAGTTTGAATTTTTTTAAAAGAAGAATTCCAGCTAAAAAATGGTCAAAGAGGGTCAAGCACAGTGGCTCACGCTTGTAATCCCAGCACTTTGGGAGGCCGAGGCGGGTGGATCATGAGGTCAGGAGATCGAGACCATCCTCGCTAACACGGTGAAACTCCGTCGGTACTAAAAATACAAAAAATTAGCTAGGCGTGGTGGCAGGCGCCTGCAGTCCCAACTACTCGGGAGGCTGAGGCAGGAGAATCGCATGAACCTGGGACACGGAGGTTGCAGTGAGCCAAGATAGCACCATTGCACTCCAGCCTAGGTGACAAGGGCAAAACTGTCTCAAAAAAAAAAAGGAGGGGGGCAAGGAATGACAGAATTATAAAATTACCACTTTGTAACCCCTAATGAAAAATTCACGCAGGCAATGGTAGTAAGTGAAACCATGAGACAGAAGGTTGATGGGGAACTTTATAATGGAGAGATCACGCTGTCACCTCCTGAACCCAGTGGCTGAGCTTAGCATCACTAAACGTGAGGCAGTGAGATGCTGCGTGCCTTCTCAGTGGAGACGATATGAAGCACACTCACCATGTAGGAAGCATTCCTGCCAAGCGGTGTCAAGAATTTAGTCACCCCTCTAGAACAGGGGTGTCCAATCTTTTGCCTTCCCTGGACCACACTGGAAGAAGAAATGCCTTGGGCCACACATAAAATACACTAACACTAACAATAGCTGATGAGCTTAAAAAAAAAAAAAAAAAGAAAGAAAGAAAGAAAGAAAAAGCAAAAAAAATCATAATTTGTTGTTGTTGCTGTTTTGGTGTGATCTTGGCTCACCGCAACGTCCACCTCCTGGGTTCAAGTGGTTCTCCTGCCTCAGCCTCCCAACTAGCTGGGATTACAGGTGCCTGCCACCACGCTCAGCTAATTTTGTACTTTTAATAGAGATGGGGTTGCTCCATATCGGTCAGGCTGGTCTTCAACTCCAGACCTCTGGTAATGCACCCGCCTCGGCCTCCCAAAGTGCTGGGATTACAGGCATGAGCCACTGCACCTGGCAAAAATCTCATCATGTTTTAAGAAAGTTTACAAATTTGTGTTGGGTCACATTCAAAGCCATCTTGGGCCACACTGGAAGAAGTGTTCTAAGACACACATAAAATACACTAACGATAGCTGATGAGCTAAAAAACAAAACAAAAAAAATTGCAAAAAAATCTCATGTGTCAAGTGTAGTACTAAAAAGACAAATTTGGGGCCGGGCGCCGTGGCCTGTAATCCCAGCTACTCAGGACACTGAGGCAGAGAACTACTTGAATCCGGGAGGCGGAGGTTGCAGTGAGCCGAGATCATGCCACTGAACTCCAGCCTGGACAACGGAGCAAGACTCTGTCTCAAAAAAAAAAAAAGACAATTGTATAACTTCCTAGTTTTCTATTACCTTTTCCTTTACAGATGTCACTTTCTAAATTTTAACAATTATTCACTCAGCATTTATAGAAATTCTACTGTCATAGGGATTAATTACATTGACTCAGGAGTCCAATGACCTTAATTCAAATCCTGTACCCACCTACTCCTAGTATGATATTGGGCAAATTGTTCAATCTTTCATCTATAAAATGGAGATAGTACTTTCAATTTCATAGATTTTTGTGAAAATACATGAGATTTTACATACAGTAATAATTTTTTTTTTTTTTTTTGAGATGGAGTCTTGCTCTGTCGTCCAGGCTGGAGTGCTGTGGCGCCATCTCAGCTCACTGCAACCTCTGCCTTCTGGGTTCATGCCATTCTCCTGCCTCAGCCTCCCTAGTAGCTGGGAGTACAGGCGCCTGGCACGACACCGGCTAATTTTTTATGTATTTTTAGTAGAGACGGGGTTTCACCATGTTAGCCAGGATGGTCTCGATCTCCTGACCTTGTGATCCACCCACCTCGGCCCCCCAGAGTGCTGGGATTACAGGTGTGAGCCACCGTGCCTGGCCATAAGCTTTTAGAATAATCCCTGGCACAGAAAAAAAAAGTGCAGAACATGTTGGTAGTCATAGTAGCGCCTTTTTTTTTTTTTTTTTTTGAGACGGAGTCTCACACTGTCGCCCAGGCTAGGGTGCAGTGGCACAATCTCGGCTCACTGCAAGCTCCGCCTCCCACGTTCACGCCATTCTCCTGCCTCAGCCTCCCGAGTAGCTGGGTCTATAGGCGCCCACCACCACACCCAGTTAATTTTTTGTATTTATAGTAGAGACAGGGTTTCACCATGTAAGCCAGGATGGTCTTGACCTCCTGACCTCGTGATCCACCTGCCTCGGCCTCCCAAAGTGCTGGGATTACAGGCATGAGCCACCACGCCCGGCCAGCAGTGACTATTTTTAAATTAAAAAAAAATATATATATATCATTATGCCACACTGAGGATATGAAGAAAAGTAAGATGCATTCTTTCCTTTATAGGAGTTGGACACTACAGTAGATTCTGGAGCCTTGTTTCTAGGAACAAATAATGTAAAAGTTCCAAAGGCTGCTATTTGGCACTATATACAGTTTATTTATTAAGAAACTGTACAATCATATATACAAATCACGAGATGACCTTTGACACCAAGAACAGCACTGCTCAACAGAATTTTCTAAGATAATGAAAATGTTCATATTCTGGACTGTCCAGTATGGTAGCCACTAGCCACAAGTGACAGTTGAACACTTAAAATGTGGCCAGTGTGACTAAGGAACTAAAATTTCAATTTTATTTTATTGTGATTAATTTTTTTTTTTTTTTGACACAGAGTCTTACTCTGTTGCCCAGGCTGGAGTGCAGTGGCATGATCTCAGCTCACTGCAACCTCCACCTCGGAGGCTCAAGCGATTCTCCTTGCATCATGCCTCAGCCTCCCAAGTACCTGAGATTAGAGGCATGTGCCACCTGCCCAGGTAATTTTCATAATTTTTGTAGAGATGGGATTTCACCATGCTGACAAGGCTGGTCTCGAAACCTTGGCCTCAAGCAATCCACCCGCCTCAGCCTCCCAAAGTGTGGAATTACAGGCGTGAGCCACTGCGCCCAGCTGTAATTAATTTAAATAGCTACATGTGACTAGTAGCTGTCATACTGAACAGTACAACTCTAGAGTATGTACAATGATTGAGAGATAAAAGATTTCTTAAGTTCTAAGAGGCCTGGCTGTGTCCCTACTGATGTGACCTTGAACAAGTCCCCTAACTGCTCTCAAGCTCAATTTCTTCATCTGTAAAATGATTGTATAGGATAGATTATGACTGTCTCTTACAGTGACAAAACTCTTTGTATAAGAAAATTATTTGTTACTGTATTTCTGCTTACATGCTCTTTCTCTATTAAAAATATTGCCTGATGAGAGGGAATAATGTATGACTCTTAGACAAACAAAACATACTTCCTGTAAGTTTTCAGAGTCTCAAATCCAAAATATTAAACAATTATATATCCTTGTTCTCTCTCTTTTGTGCTCTCTGAGCATTTCATTTATTCTTTTAAATTGATATTTGTCACTCTCCATTATAGTTAGTTTGGTCTAGTACCTAACTTCCCCCAGTAGATTGTGAGTTTTCAGGGACATATATTTTGTTTAATGCTGGAACTGAGTAACAAAAAAATGAATAAATTGAGCTTTTGTGTCTTATCCAATTATATATTAAACAGGTCTGAAGAGGTATCTCTTCCCAAGCACATTCCATAAAAGCACAAAGCTAACCATGCCTTCAAAACAGAAGTGTTTTATTTCATTTTTATTCATCCTTCTTGCTGAGGATGTTTAGAAAGTGCAAACAGATTAAAAGACAAAAATTTTAAACTCCTTTAATAGTTTTGTACATTTAAATTTGGAAATTTGGACAAATTTATTTTTTCTCTTTTCTTTTCTTTTTTTTTGTTTGAGATGGAGTCTCGCTCTGCTGCCTAGGCTGGAGTGTAGTGGTGCAATCATGGCTCACTGCAACCTCCGCCTCCTGGTTCAAGTGATTCTCCTGCCTCAGCCTCCTGAGTAGCTGGGATTACAGGCACGTGCCACCACGCTCAGCTAATTTTTGTATTTATTTAGTAGAGACAGGGTTTCACCATGTTGGCCAGGCTGGAAGAATTTCTTTTGATAGTTTGTAAAGTCAAAAGTATTTTAGGTATTCAAATAAAAACCCAACCCTAGTAACTTAATCCTAAAATTTACCCTTTTTAGCAATATACTTACAGATATGCAATATATATTAAATTGTTTTAGAAACAGTTATTGTACTATGCTAACTAATTTCATAATAATGATAAAAAACTATCATGATTACAATGCTATTTTTCCTTTGTAACAAAGAAGTACAAGTTACCACTGGAAATCTTTACTTTCTTCCTTGAAATGCCAGAAATTCTTCTGTAAAATAAACACCTCTTGTCAAGACTCTCTGGAACTAGTATAATTACCAGAGGCAATCCTGGTGTAAGATCAAAGAAGCAAAACAATAATAGGCAACGTGTGACCTCTACCATGTCACCAGAGACCAATTTTTCAACAGGGAGAACAGTCAATAATCCAGAACAGAAAACATTAAATAACAAGAAATGCTTCCAACGTGTGGCTCACCACATCTTTCAACGCTGTCACATTCAGAGTTCATAGTCTCTAAGGTTTCTGAAAACAAACTTCTGGGGATTTATCACAACAATCATTAAAATCTGCATAAAACACCAGAGGCAAAAAACAACTTGCCAATTTCCCAAATGCAGAGTAGAATTTCAAAAGATACTACAATAATTTTCTAAATTTCATCTGATGCTTTAAATAGTGGGACGGGCACAGATAACTAAATATTTTCCACCTAACACTCAACTAATTTCTCTTATTTACCCAGCCCCATTTAATTATCCCAAAGAAGTTGTTTGCAAAGTTGGCTATGAACATTAGCCAGATAAATATAATTAGTAATAATAACATATTAAATACTTCTCCGGGTTTTTTTTGGCTTTGTTTTGTTTTTGATAATGGTGGGTCACTAAACCCAGAAAGAGGGTCTCTTGTATAATATATTTGAGTGACTAGGCATTACAAGGGTACAAAGAGGGGTAAATAAATTCCCAAAGTAATTACAGTAAAACAGAAGTACGTTTAAAACTGACTTCTAAAAAGTACTGCAAATCAAATTGTGCCTTAGAATCGGCAAAACTTGATGGTTTTTCTTAAATACTATTGCCAAATAGCTGTCTTTTTTCAAAATCAGATGTGAATTAGGGGCTGAACAAATGTATTTGAATTATTCAACCTGCAAAGCACACATTCTGCTGATAATTCAGAGAGTAAGTAATAAAAGAGGGAGACTTTGCTTGAAAGAAAAAGCACTGTAAATTCAAAGCAACCATGAACATTGTTTTTTTTTTCTTAAACATTCTATTCTTTTATGATTTCTTGCTACCTCCATCTTTCCACTCTGTCATCTGCTCCTGTCTTTCCATCTTCTTAGCTTATTAACATTGCTAATCGTATTTGTCAGTTTTGCCACAATTTTAAGGTTACTTAAACAGCTGTGGGTTTTCTCTAGGCAATTATCAGTCACTATACTTAGGTTTCTAAATTAGTTGTTGAAAGGTGCTTTAACCTTGAGAAAATAGAAAAAGAGCAGACTACGTGCTAAGCCTCACATTTATATATATGTTTCTTTAACACAAGTGATTATCAAAAATTCAAAAGAAGTCACACACAATTAGTAGATATCATAAATTTATAAATTAGCAAGGCCTATTATATTCCTTATCATTTTATCTTTCTTTCCTTATTATATACATTGTAATATATGCTTTCTCTCTATATATGTGTATAGATTGGAATATAAAAGATAGTATATAAACTGGAATATCAAAATACTGCCAAATTCCTCTAACAGTCTCCTTTCACAACCTGTCAGGTGGCTAATACCTTTCAAAGGTATCCACAATCATATAAGCGGTCTCTTGAGGTCATGGGTTGTGGTAAAGAGAGCTTTTACAACATGCAGATTTTTCCCTTCTCCATTTCCCTTCAAAGAGAAAACTCCTTATTGTATTGCTTTTCTTATTCTCTATTCGTGACTCTGACACTGATTTTCTTCTTGACCACATTCAGGAAGAAACACAAGGTTGAAGGTTATTTGTCAACTGACAGCCTCTTATATCAGCTATCGCCAACTAAATAAAGGGAAACATACTTCATGTGCCACCCATTTTCCTCATAAGTTAAAATAAATTCAAAGATTACTTTTTAGAGTTAACAAGTTTTGGTGTTTTTAAAGGTTTAATAATAATACCTTGTCTGCAGATTAGGCCAAAAGCTTGTAGACTGAGTTTTAAATTAATATAGGTTCCTGGATTACCTCTCCCCCCTCCACCCTCCCTCACTCCCCACCCGCTACCACTTTCTGCTCCAAGGAAAGAACAAGGTGATATTTCAACAGTGCAAAATTCTTCCTGAGAGAGAAACACTAAAATGATAAACATTTTGAAAAGCAAAGTACACTTCAAACTCCAATTGTTCTTTCAGACCTATATTGACTCTTATAGACATTGCCAACATTTGGTAAGGATTATCCTTCCATTAGACAAAAGCGAGCATTCCTTAGATAAATCAGGAGTTTTTGCCATGAGACTCATAAAACCTTTTCACAACACAGATTTTCAAGAGAATCCTTTAAGGTTTAGGAGGCTGCTCCTTTTACTAAGTAACAAAATACACCCCATGGTGTCTCACTGACCCCACTCAGCTGTCCTTTGACCTCCTCAATTGTTGCAGCCTAACTCCAGGGTCCACAGAATGTGCCTCCCATATCAAAAAGGCTAATGTTGCTTCCTCCTAGCACCTGGTGAAACAAAATGCAACAGTTCTCTTTCTTCTGCCTCCTCCGCTCCCTCTCTGACCATTTTCCAGATGTTCCAGGCCCAAATGTTAAGCCCATCCTGGGTTTCAGTATCTGCGTGGTCACCATGAAGAAACAAACAGGGACCAGGCTGAAGTGGCAATGACCCTCTTGTTCTTTTTGGCCTCAAAAGGATACAACGTGTTATAAAAGAGGAAAAGATCTTTGGCCTCTCTTGGAAATGCCAGGCTATTTAAGCACATTGTAACTTCCAACAGGAGAGAAACAGTCTTAGGATATATATGCCCCTTCTGACAGATAGGAATTACCTAAACAGTAGCCTTAAATTCTCAGTTCTAAGCAAGCATCTGATTTTCTTTGTTGGGGGGTGGGGAACATCACCTTTTTCCTTTTCTAAATTAAAAGCGTCCTAAAATAGAAAAAAAAAAAACCTTTATAAAATCTTTAGAACATACATCTCAGGATAGTGTTACATAAGACAAATATGTGCAGTCAATAGGGATAATCTGGGTATTTCTGCAGAAGCCTATAATCTAGAAGTCTCATTTATTAGACAATTTGAAGGACAAAATCATAATCAACAAAAGGGAATAAAGAACTGAATTCTTATTGACTTAATTTAGGTATATAGGAAATACAGAGGCTGTTGTAGAGAAAGAACTCACTGCCGAAGCTTTCTGGTATGGGATAAGGAGATGGGGGAGGGGAGAGGAAAGCAGGGAAGGAGAGGAGCTCTTACTTACTTTAAGGAGCAAACATAGTAGTTTTACTTAAATTTTAAATACAACTTCCTAAAACAATTTGATCTTGAACAATTGGGGAGGGGCATATATAATTGTACAATACCTTGGTTTATTTAATAACATTTTTGAATCACAGTCATGATTAAGTTGGGCAGTCAACACTTCAGGGAGTCTGTTGCCTAGATTTTAACTTGTTTAAAGCTTTTTGTGCACCTGCAAAAACATAAAAAATAAAAAAATACATATAAAGACATGAGTTAATTTCCAAATACATATTATATAATAATCTAAATATTTATAATTCTCTGAAAATCACACTTAGAAATTATCAAAGTCTTACACTTTACAACTCCATATACATTATAATGAGCAAATATACAGATACTCCACCTTTCTCAATAGCCTCAAAATAATGACTCCTAATTATAATATATACTCAAGGATAATTTCCGTTGTTCTTATGATTTCCCCACTAAAAGTAAGTTGAATAAGTCTATCAAGTCTGCATTTGTGGCAGATGTTACCATAATATCAAAAGCCAACAGGTGACTTTTAGGAATGAAATTAGTGGAAGGTAATTTTCTTACCTAAGGAATTTAAGAGTAATAATCTCTGATACCCGGGCCAAATTTATCTACTCAAAGAACTATCAAAAATGTAAAACATAATTAATATTGATTGAATAATTTCCAATAAGCCTGCAAAAAGAAAAAGAGCTATTGTTTCCTACCCTTCTGAGTAGCGTATTCCTAGAAGATATCAAACTAAATAATTATAATTGCATATAATTGGTTGAAAATTATAGTACGCATATTTATCTTTCCTCTAAATAGATTATGGTCAATATAAACTACTACATGGGAAAATAGGAAATATATACATGGTCAATATAAACTACATGGGAAAATAGGAAATATAGCTGTAAAACATAAAGTGAAATGAAAGCTACCTGTCATTGATTTTTATAGATAACACAGAAGCATTTCTAGTCCTTTGTTATTGTGTTTAAAAAGAAAACAAAAGAGGATTTTCCTAAGAAACTAACTTCTTTCTTGAATATTTATATGAACTAAATATGAATATTTATAGAACTAAAATATTTGAAGTAAAATTAACTTATGTTGTCCAAAAATGTTTTTTTCATTTTACTTTTCTCTTATGCCAACTTGAAAGAAAGAAAAAAAATTTTAGATTTTTTGAATAAAAGTATTTATCTTACCTCTTACTGTCAGAAGAAGGTCTTCAGGCAAAATAATTAAAAATGGAAGGTCTAGTTTTTCAAACTCACATATATCCCACCCGCCCACACATAAATAGACATCTTTTCCTAAGTCAGCAGGAGCCTTGCTACCTACATCCAAACCCAAGATTACCCCATATGGTCAACAAGGTCAAACTGCATTACTGCCAATGAAACCATATTACTCCACAAGGACCCTAATGATTTAAAAAAAAAAAAAAAAAAAAGTCAGTAATCTAATTCCAATAGCTTCAGAGTCTAAAATTGCTAATTTTTGGCCACGTGCTGCACACTTCACCTGTTAGTAATGACATTTTTGTATTTTCTTCTAATTACACTCAAAGCTAAGACCTTTGGCCCTGGGCCACAGACCCCTATTCAGGCTGCACACATTCTCTTAAACGACCTGATCCTTTGTTGTCACTCTTACTCTTTCATCTATTATTTACACCCATAGAGAAGGAAGATACTCAACCATTTGTATAGCTTAAAGCTTCTAATCATCTTAATTTCTTTGCCTTTCAACCTATGGTCTTTTTCATAGACAAATGCCAAGAAGTTTGACAAAATCATTTTTTTTTTTTTTTTTTTTTTGCAATCATATTGCCCCCTCTTCTTCTTTCTTACTCCCTGGCCAACCTCCTTCCTGTTCCTTGTCTCTCACAGGAGGGACTTTGTATTAGCCAGGATTTACAAATTTTGACCTTCACCAACAAAATGTATTTCTAAATACAATACAAATCTCCAACTTGCTCTGACAGATCAATAACAATTATATTTCTTTTTTTGACCAAAGAACCCGTTAAGTTGAAGTTTACTGAAAATAACTTAAAATCTGTCCCCAGCCTCCCAAAAGCCTGAGCACAGAATTTTCAGAATTCCTCTACGAAAGTGCCAAAAAGCATTTAGTAAACAATATTAGTTATGTGGCCAAAACTTTTCATTTTAATGTCTGTGCTTGGTCAATTGTTTACAAAAAGAAAATTTAGAAAAAAAGAGGAAGGAAAGAAAAAAGAGAAAATAAAACAAAAATTTTAAGCTTAGATTTCTAATTTAATCTTTAAAACACTGAAAAGACTACTAATTCTCCAAACAGCAAAATCCTCATATAATATATTCTGTATCATTATGATTATTTCCCAACACTTTACCAAGGTTAAAAAATATATATTCAAACACATTTTGCAAATCCAAAGCATGGAATTGTTTACCATGATGCAGATGTCTCCCTCAGATCACGAAAGCCAAAAGATTCTGATTTCCAAGATGTTTATAAAATGACATCTGATCCATCTTTGCTCTCTTCCTCTATTGCTCAGCTTACTCTTGATTTCTAACAGTGTTTCCTTGTTGTCTGTCCCCTCTGCAGACCCTGAAACCCCATGACTTTTCTTATTTTCACCATTTGCTTCAACCAGCAGTTCACTGGAGACCCATCCATCTTGTAATGCCTAAAGTGACAGATGCTCTCAGGAACGACCACACTGCTGAGTGAACAAAAGATAACATCACCTCCAGGAACTCCAGAGAGAAATACAACTGCAAGCTTAAGACGGGGGCTGACTTGACAGACACTGGACCATAAACCTCTTCTAAGCAAAAAAGAAAACAATTGCCACACACACACACAAAATCTGACACAATCAAAGGCAGAAAAGAGTGATTATTTGTGGATTGCCTTTTCACTCTGTAACTCACTTTTCCCCACCCAGTGCTTTTATATTGGGGCAATTCACTCACCAATAGGCAAGAGGAGTTCTTGTGTGTGTTTGAGGGTGGGGGCGGGCAGGGGAGCCTTTCTCAAGTATCTTCTTTTATTCATCAATATTCAAAGTGAAATTCATTCACAAGTGTTTCAGGAGATCTAAGTCTGCCACACAGCATTCTTAAGCCTGACTATCTTGTTTGCATATAGCAATATCTGGACTCAGAAATGCTGACTCAGTTCTACTGCATGAAAGGCACATGCATGCTTTGCAAATTAAAAACACATTAGAAATTAAAAAGCAACCTGTGACAATGTCAACAATATGTGCAGCACATTTGAAAAAGCTCACCATTCATTCATCAGACAATCTCCAACTTGGGTTAAAAAGACATTTTACAAGAGGATTCTGGGAAGGGCTGCAGAGCTCTTTTCTAACAAAGGCAAGGTCATATTAACATCTCCCAGCAACAAACTAATGACAGGGAAGCTGTAGATGCAGGAGACTCTGCTTGATGCCATCTAGGTTCTAGGACTTTCCTTGTGGCTGTTGTTTAAAACATCTTATTTAAAACCATCAGACAGCAATAGGAAGTAAATAGAACTCTAACATTCAGATAAATTCAGTGAAGGGAAAATTTCAAAGAACAAAAAAACAAAAACTAACCTGCAGGTCAATTAAGAACATCATGTGGTCAATGCCAATTATGGAGATTAACAACCCGTTTTTATAATAGATATCAAGCAACACAGGAAAACCTCTGTTGGAGCTAAATACATTATTTTTCTCAAAAAGGGAAAATGATACAAATATTTATGTTACATCTAAAATAAAAAGCCAAAATGCTTAAGAAAATTTCCATCAACAGTATTTCTAAGAAGAAATCTAAATACTTACAGCATTTCTTTAATAAAAATATTTTTTCTCTAAAATTTTTGTACACAAAGCCTTTAAGTTATGCTACAATCATTTTTCTCTGGCGTTACTAATGACTCCTCTCCTCTCCACTTTCCAAAAAAAAAAAAAAACAAATTTTAAAGTATATTTTGTCTCCTGTGATTGAATTACTTGTGGGGAGAAGGTTAAAAAATATTTCAACTTATATAAATCAACATATCAGTTATTTAAACATTTTTATGTCTCTCTTCTTTCCTCAAACACTTCAATGTATCTTTCATAAATAACATAGTATAATGTTTCATAATCTCAGAATTTTCTGGTTTTTTTTTTAAGGCTGGCAAAGCAGAATACATACAAAATAAAAAAATGAGTGTAAAATCAAATCACAATAGAAAAAAGATTAAATAATTATAGAACACTTATGTAAAATATTTGTTCTAATATGAACTGGATCTTTAACTAGAAGACTTTATAAACAAAGCCTTATACACAGTGGCCCTAAGTAATCCCCCACAATCTATTAATCCAGAAGTGCCACATCATTCAACACTTTCAAACTTTAGCATTAATAACAAGAAAGAGAAGTGACCTTGAAATGACAGCTCCACTGCAGAAGGCTCAAAAAAAGATCCAATTAAATGATCTACATTAAAACACAATAGAATCAATATGCATGCTAGAAAAGTACACCCCTATGGAAAGTTCTTATTATCTGACTGATCAGAAACAAAACAAAACTTTTTTTTTTTTTTTAAGGGCCCCTTCCAGATCACAGTCTGTACCAGAAATCCACACAGGAAAAAAAATCCATCAAAATGAAACCCTAAAAAGGTTTACCCTTCACCATCCTATTTGCACTTCAAAACCCTGTTAGTCCTTCAGTTAAACCCCAGGGCTGAACCATTTCAATAATAAGAGAGGTGGCCAGTGGTGATTTATCTCCCATTTGGCCTCTGGACAGAGCTGTAATGTCTAGGAAGCTTCCCTTCCCTGACTGGATCCCTCCCCCAAGTCTCCACATTAATTTGTGCAGCCTTGGGTCTGCAATACCTTAGAAACAATTCATGTGCCCCTTCCAATCAGATGCAGGAACACTCTGTACTCAAGATTTGGTACATTTTCTCAGCAATGATTTCACAAAATGGCATGCTGCTGACTAATCAGAGCATGGCAAATACCAGTTTACATTTCAGATTCTCTTTGTTATAAGTTAGGGAAGAAAAGAAACTTCCTTAACTGTAGCCCCTCTCCTCTCACATACGTTACGGTAACTTCATAAGCTTTTCCCAATGTATCCTTTGATACCCTTTATGTTTGGGACCACATTAGCCAATATCCTTCAGTGTGGTACTCATCTAAATTTAAATCTTTGCATTGTAAAAGACCTTAACAAATCCAAAAAAGTGGAGATTTCATAGGTCACAGACTCCTGGGTCAAAAAGACCTAAAAATAGATAACAGACCACCACGACTGAACTGACTTATTCTACCCTTGTTATCGAATATGTACTGTGTAACTGTCATCACATACACTCACCAATTTTCCTGTAGTAAAATGAACACCAACAATGTTAACAGTTATCTAAATGGAAATATAGATCCCAAAAGTCATCAAATGTGAAACACAGGGAAATTATTCCTTAAAAATGGAGGATATTTTATCACTAAGTATGACTTATCTATTTCATAGTTATGTTCATTTGCTTTCTAAAATGGAAAGAGAATAAAAAGCATATATAACCTTTTCCCTACCTATTCAATTTTTTGTTTTATTTAAATGAGAGGAGGTTTTCTAATTGAGTCTGATAAATTCCAGCTGAATGTCACATTAACAGCTTGCACCAAATGATTCAACTATAGTGATCTAATTTTACCAGTTGAAAATGTTCAAGCTATTTCACTAAATTCACAAGTTTAGAGACTCCATAGGCAAAGATAAATGTATTTCATTGAATCCTAATATCAGGCACTGAGTGCAGTGGCTCATGCCTGTAATCCCAGCACTCTGGGAGGCCGAGGGGGGTAGATCACCTAAGGTCAGTAGATCGAGACCATCTTGGCTAACACGGTGAAACCCCGTCTCTACCAAAAATACAAAAAATTAGCCGGGCGAGGTGGCGGGCGCCTGTAGTTCCAGCTACTTGGGAGGCTGATGAGGGAGAATGGCGTGAACCCGGCAGGCGGAGCTTGCAGTGAGCCGAGATTGCGCCACTGCACTCCAGCCTGGGCTACAGAGCGAGACTGCGTCTCAAAACAAACAACAACAACAACAACAAAAAAATACAAAAAAAAAAAATTAGCTGGGTGTGGTGGCAGGCGCCTGTAATCCCAGCTACTTGGGAGGCTGAGGCAGGAGAATTGCTTGAACCCCGGAGGCAGAGGCTGCAGTGAGCCGAGATTGTGTCACTGCACTCCAGCCTGGACGACAGAGGGAGACTTCGTCTCAAAGTAAATAATAATAATAAAATAAAAAACAAAAACCTTAATATCAGTTAAGGAAACTTAAAAATAAGAAAAGTAAATATATGACTGATAGTTTAAAATACAAGAAATATAACTCTTTGTCAACTGAAAGAATTATTCACAATTTTGGAAGTATTTATCAATAAAAGTTATATTTCTTCAATTAAAAAATACACCACAAACATCCTTATACCACATTAGCAAATGTTTTTCATTTTCAGAGCCCTAAATACCACAAATTCCAGAAAAAAAACCTTCCTACCAAATTACTTTATTGCATGCAACCAGATCAATGAATCTCAGATTTATATTTGAGATGACACAAATATTTAAACTGGCATTAATAACAATATTCAGGAAAATAAATTTCTTAACCTACTTCATGAAAACAACCATAACAAAAAGAAGCTTTCCTCAACAGTCAACAAGAGTAGTTGATGCATCACAGAGGAAATACCCAATCTTCATTAAATATTTATTCAGTGCAATAGACTGTCAGGTGCTATTTAGACCTCAAAGAAGAAGCACTTCCTGTCTGGTAGGAATCATGTCTTAGGAGAACTGAATGGAGATGAGAGGGAGTTCCTCAAGTCGTGACACTATACTTCAAAATGACAATGCTAAAAACTGGAAATGCGCTATAAAATGTATATTATCACTTTGAAGTCGAATACCAAAAAAGTGATACCTAAGGGAGTACTAACTTGAATAAGACTTGACTGAGTAGTTCTTAATTTAATTTTATTTTTTTGAGATGGAGTCTCACCCTGTCACCCAGCCTGGAGTGCAATGGCACAATCTTGGCTCACTGCAATCTCCGCTTCCCAGGTTCAAATGATTCTCCTGCCTCAGCCTCCCAAGTAGATGAGATTACAGGCGCCCGCCACCACGCCCAGCTAAGTTTTGTATTTTTAGTAGAGATGGGATTTCACCATGTTGGCCAGGCTGGTCTTGAACTCCTGACCTCATAATCCGCCTCAGCCTCCCAAAGTGCTGGGATTACAGGCGTGAGCCATTGTGCTCAGCCCCTGATTTCTTATTAATGTAGCATGAAAATATTTGGATGTTCAAGATGTGCAGTTCCTAACTCTGCCCCTAAGTAACCATGGCCAAGACACCTATCTTCCCTGGGCCTCAGTTTCCTTATCCATAAAATGAGGATAAAAGTAACATAACAAAAAGACCCTTCTAGATTGAAAACATTTATGGTGGTCTCTGCAGATGACATGATCTTGTACATAGAAAACCTTAAGACTCCACCAAACAACTGTTAGAACTAATAAACGAATTCAGTAAAGTTGATACAAAATCAACATACGAAATCAGCATTTCTTCTTTTTTTATTATTCTGTGAAGTTATTATCTTTTCATTTTATTTCAACAGTTTTTGGTGAGCAGGTAGTTTTTGGTTACATAAATAAGTTCTTTAGTGGTGATTTCTGAGATTTCGGTGCACCCATCACCTGAGCAGTGTACACCGTCCCCAATGTGTAGTCTTTTATCTTTCACCTCCACTCCCAACCTTTTCCCCAAAGTCCATTATATTACTCTTACACCTTTTTTACACCTTTGTGCCCTCACAGCTTAGCTGCCACTTATAAGTGAGAACAGGCCGGGTGCGGTGGCTCACGCCTGTAATCCCAGCACTTTGGGAGGCCGAGGCGGGTGGATCACGAGGTCAGGAGATCAAGACCATCCTGGCTAACATGGTGCAAACCCGTCTCCACTAAAAATACAAAAAATTAGCGGGGTGTGGTGGCAGGCACCTGTAGTCCCAGCTACTTGGGAGGCTGAGGCAGGAGAATCACTTAAACCCAGGAGGCAGAGCTTGCAGTGAGCCGAGATCTCATGACTGCATTCCACTCCAGCCTGGTGACAGAGCAAGAGTCTGTCTTTAAATAAACACATAAAGTAAGAACATACAATAACTGGTTTTCCTCAAAAATCAGCATTTCTATATGCTAACCACAAATTATCCAAAAAAGAAATGGAAAAAAATCTTATTTATAATAGCTACAAAATAAAAAAAAAATTAGGAATACATTTAACCAAGGAGGTGAAAGATCTGTACACTGAAAACTATAAAACATTAATTGCAGACACAAATAAATGGAAAGAAACCTTGTGTTTATGGATTTAAAAAATGAATATTGTTTAAATGCACATACTACCCAAAGCAGTCTTCAGATTCAATGCAATTCCTATCAAAATTCCAAGACATTTTTCACAGAAATAGAAAAAATAATCCTAGAATGTATATGGAACAACAAAAGACCCCAAATAGCCAAAGCAATCTTGAGCAAAAAGAACAAAGCTGGAGGCATCATACTACCTGATTTCAATATTTACTACAAAGCTATAATAATCAAAAAAGCATGGTACTGGCATAAAAATAGACCAATGGAACAGAACAGAAAGCCCCCAAAATTAATCCATGCATTTATGGTCAATTGATTTTCATGAAAGAGGCCAAGAACACACAATGGGAAAGAACAGTCTCTTCAATAACTGATGCTTGGAAAACTGAATATTCAGGTGCAAAAGAAAGAAATTAGACCCTTACATCATTTAGAAAAATCAACTCAAAATGGACTTAGATATAAGACCTGAAGCTATAAAAATTCTACACGAAAACATGGGAAAAGCTCATGACATTGGTCTGGACAATGATTTTTTTGACTATGACTCCAAAAGCACAGGCAGTAAAAGCAAAAACAGACAAATGAGATTGCATCAAATTAAACAGCTTCTGCACAGCCAAGGAAACAATCAACAGGGCGAAGAGCCAACATACAGAATAGGAGAAAATACTTGCAAACCATACATCTAATCAGGGGTTAAAATCCCAACTACAAATAACTCAAGTAGGCCAGGCGCAGTGGCTCACGCCTGTAATCCCAGCACTTTGGGAGGCCAAGGCGGCTGGATCATGAGGTCAGGAGATCGAGACCATCCTGGCTAACATGGTGAAACCCCGTCTCTACTAAAAATACAAAAATAGCCGGACATCGTGGCATGTGCCTATAGTCCCAGCTACTTGGGAGGCTGAGGCAGGAGAATTACTTGAACCCAGGAGGCAGAGGCTGCAGCGAGCCAAGATTGTGCCACTGCACTCCAGCCTGGGCAACAGAATGAGCCTCCATCTCAAATTAATTAATTAATTAATCAAATAAATAAATAATTTAACAGTAGGAGAACAAATAACCCTAATTTTAAAATGGGCAAAGGACTTGAACAGACATTTCTCAAAAAGAAGACATACAAATGGCCACCAATATATGAAAAAATGCTCAACTTCACTAATCATCAGGGAAACAAAAACACAATGAGAATAGACATTCTCACATCTGTTAGAATGTCTATTATAAAAAAGATGAAAGATAACAGGTGTTGGAGAGGATGTAGAAAAAAGGAAACCCTTGCACCATGTTGGTGGGAATGTACATTGGTACAGCCATTACAGAAAACAGTATGGCGGTTTCTCAAAAAACTAAAACCAGAACTACTGTATGATCCTGCAATTCCACCACTGGGTATGTATACAAAAGAAATGATATTGGGATCCTGAATAAATACGTGCACCCTCCTGGTCACTGCAGCTTTATTCATAATAGCCAATTTATGAAATCAACTTAAGTGTCCATCAACAGATGTATGTATAAGGAAAATGTGGTATATA
This sequence comes from Macaca mulatta, assembly GCF_049350105.2. Lineage (NCBI taxonomy): Eukaryota > Metazoa > Chordata > Mammalia > Primates > Cercopithecidae > Macaca > Macaca mulatta. The sequence goes on from NC_133423.1 coordinate 71,054,667, forward strand.
TACACAATGGAATACTATTCAGTCTTCAAAAAGAATGAAATCCTACTATTTGGAACAACATTGATGAACCTGAAGGATATTATATCAAGTGAAATAAGCAGGCACAGAAAGACAAATAGTGCATAATCTCAATTATATATGGAATCTTAAAAAGTCAAACTCACTGAAGCAGAGAGTCAAATGACAGTTATCAGGGGCAGCACTGGGAATAGGGTGAGATGTTGGTCAAAAAACACAAAATTTCAGTTAGAAGGAACAGGCTGGGCGCTGTGGCTAATGCCTATAATTCCAGCACTTTGGGAGGCTGAGGTGGGCGGATCACCTGAGGTCAGGAGTTCGAGATCAGCCTGGCCAACATGGTAAAACCCCATCTCTACTAAAAATACAAAAAAAAAAAAAAAATTAGTTGGGCATGGTGGCACTCCAACCTGGGCGACAGAGAGAGACTCCATCTAAAAAAAAAAAAAGATAGAAAGATAGAAGGAATAAGTTCTGAAGATCTATTGTACAACGTGGTGACTATAGTTAATGATGTAGTGTATAGCCAAAAATTGCTAAGAGTAGATTTTAACGGTTCTCATCACAAACAATTTTATAAGTGAAGTAATGAATATGTTAGCATGATTTAGTCATGCTGCAATGTATACATATTTCAAAACATCATATTCTAAGACATAAATATACATTTTTTTTATTTTTATTTTTTGAGATGGAGTCTCACTCTACTGCCCAGACTGGAGTACAGTGGCATGATCTTGGCTCACTGCAGCCTCTGCCTCCCAGGTTCAAGCAATTCTCCTGTCTCAGCCTACCCAGTAGCCGGGACTACAGATGTGCACCACCACACCCACCTAATTTTTGTATTTTTAGTTGAGATGGGGTTTTACCATGTTGGTCAGGCTGGTCTTGAACTCCTGGCCTCAAGTGATCCACCTGCCTTGGCCTCCCAAAGGGCTGGGATTACAAGTGTGAGCCAACATGCCGGGCCTAATTTTTATTTTTCAATTAAATACTATTTTACAAAGAAAACACTATGGTGATGGGGGGGGGTAAGGAAGAGATTCTATTCACAATAGCAACAGAAAAATAATAGGAACCATTTTAATGGCACCTATATGATATTGTTTTTTAAGTTGCCAAACTATTAGGTGATTTAAGTGAAAATTTACACATTATAGACAAATATACTAAGTTTCTTAGAAGCCTAATCATTTTAGGCCGGGCATGGTGGTTCATGCCTGTGATCCCAGCACTTTGGGAGGCCGAGATGGGTGGATCACAAGGTCAGGAGATCGAGACCATCCTGGCTAACATGGTGAAACCCTGTCTCTGCTAAAAAATACAAAAAATTAGCTGGACATGGTGGCGGGCACCTGTAGTCCCAGTTACTCCAGTTACTCAGGAGGCTGGGGCAGGAGAATGGCGTGAACCCGGGAGGTGGAGCTTGCAGTGAGCTGAGATCACACCACTGCACTCCAGTCTGGGCAACAGAGCGAGACTCCATTTCAAAAAAAAAAAAAAAAAAAAAGAAGCCTAATCATTTTAAAAAGAAGTATTTCTTATACAAAATTATAAACAACACAATTCTAATTAAAATCTCAGTAGAATTTTTATGGAACTTTACAAAAACATAAATTCACAAGGAAGATAATTTAAGACAAGAAAAAAATCTTTTCAAGAAGGTTGTAAGGGGAGGTGAGTAAGAACCACATTAAACCATATTATAAAGAAAGAGCTTTGGGTCAATAAATCTGTGTCACTAGATCCAGTGAACATTTTTCAGTTCTAATCTAATATGCCTTTGAGTAGATTTCTGAAACTTCTTTCCCTTTTGCTGGATTTCATCTCATTGCTTTTCTGGTTTTCCTGCATCCATAGGCTGTTTCTCAATTTCCTAAATGTTAGTGTTCCACAGGGTTTAGTCTGTGGTAACTATCTTCCAAGGTGGACTCCAGTGATTCTTACTTCCTGTGAATCAAGACTGACTTGTGTGATCAATAAAATATTGAGCAAGAAGGCCAGGCGCGGTGGCTCATGCCTGTAATCCTAGCACTTTGGGAGGCCGAGGCAGGTGGATCACGAGGTTAGGAGTTTGAGACCAGCCTGGCCAACATAGTGAAACCCCATCCCTACTAAAAATACAAAAATTAGCAGGGCATGGTGGTGCGTGCCTGTAGTCCCAGCTACTTGGGAGGCTAAGACAGAAGAATTGCTTGAACTTGGGAGGCGGAGTTTGCAGTGAGCTGAGATTACATCACTGCACTCCAGCCTGAGCTTCAGAGCAAGACTCCGTCTCAAAACAAAACAAAACAAAAATTGAACAAAAGACAACATGTGATTCCAAAGGTCATACAGGATACTGCAGCTTCTGACTTGATCTCTTGGATCACTTTCTCTGAGGGAAGGCAGTCACCATGCTCTACGGATACTCAAGCAGTTCTGTGGAGAGACCTTCATGGGTTGGAACGGAGGTCTCTTCCCAAAAGCTGGTATCAACTTGTCTAACTGTCCTCCTTGCCTCCTCTCTAGCACCTTCCAATCACTTCTCTGCATTACAATGCAAATACAATCATGCTAACCCTTTGCTAAAAGCCTTCAACATTTTACATTTCTCTCAGGAAAAAAATCAATATCCTAAGTAACCCTGAGCATCTCTCCAGCCTTATCTTGCAATGTTCTCTTCCTAAATGCTGTGTTCCAGCAACACTGATCAACCTTTAAACGCTTACATTCCCTCTGCCTGAAATAACACCCACCCCATCTTTTACTTTTGTCTATTTAAATTTATTTTGCCCTTTAGATTTCAACTCAAGCATGGCTACTAATGGAAGCCATCATCTTTGACACCCTCTGTCCTTTGCTAAAAGCTCTCACAGAACCTTGTTCATCTCCCTCCGAATAATTAACTCACTTTTAAGCTACACAATAATCGGTATGATTAATATTTATCTTCCCTATTATATTCTAAAGTCCATGAAAGCAAAAATCATGTTTTTCTCGTTTTGCCTATTATTGAAATCATAGCACCTACTGTAGTACCCACCAACATAGGAGGCGCTCAAACTATTTTTTCAAACTTGTTGTTGTTGAGAACAGGGTCTCACTATGTTGCCCAGGCTGGTCTCTAATAACTGGGCTCAAGCTATCCTCCCACTTCTGCCTCCCTAAGTGTTGGGACTGCAGGCATGAGCCACCATACCTGGGAAAAACTATTTTTTGAATAATAATCTAACGTATCAGATTGGCGCAAAAATGAAAAGCTCAGTGGTGGCAGTCTGAAAGACTTTATTATTTATAAGAATTATTATGTGACAATTGAGGCATTATAAAATAATAAAGGGAGGGACAAATTACTCATTTAATGATCCTAAAATAATGATCAATAATTTTAAGAGTAACAATTAAGAAAGAATTAATTTATAGGCTCGGTGTGGTGGCTCACACCTGTAATCCCAGCACTTCGAAAGGCCAAGGTGGGTGGATCACTTGAGGTCAGGAGTTCAAGACCAGCTTGGCCAACATGGTAAAACCCTGTCTATACCAAAAAATACAAAAAAAATTAGCTGAGTATGGTGGTATGCACCTGTAATTCCAGCTACTCGGGAGGCTGAGGCATGAGAATCACTTGAACCCAGGAGGCAGGGGTTGCAGTGAGCCGAGATTGCACCACTGCACTTCAGCCTGGGTGACAGAGACTCTGTCTTGGAAAGGAAAGGACAGGAAAGGAAAGGACAGGACAGGACAGGAAAAAACTTATATGAGATACTAAAAATAAATTCAAGAGAATAAAATATTAAATTTAAATGTCTATACATAAATACATTTACACGCCCATTCATATCAAACCATATAAAACTAAGAGGAAATAAAATTATTTGTTACACTAATATACATCACATATATTACCAGCATTTATTATGTTACAGTGAAAGTTTAGCTTTCTTAACCAGAAATCACAAAAGCTAACATAGTTGACTAGTGAAAATATAAAACATCTGTATATTACACACCTAAAACAAATACAATGAAAAAAGAATCAGCTAAGAAAAATGTTTCTAATGAGGAGCGAATGTCTATTATATATATAATAAAGTAAAACATTAATACCCCCACCCTTGAGAACAAATATTCCATCAATAGAGAAATGGTTAAGCATATTCTAGTAATAGTAATAGCTGCTACTATTGAGTACCTGCCATGTACCTGTCTCGTTTAACACGTACAAATCCATCCGTAAGTGAAACACTATCGTACTATATTTTTGACATAGATATGTATTTATAATAGATGAAATGGAAAATATGTTATAAAAGCAGTATGGTCCCATTTCTATAAGGAAAAAATAATCTAATAAGATATAAATTCATATAGTATGATATAATCACATTATGTGGGTGATGTGATTACAGAATATAAAATTTTTCCTTTATGTTCATTATTTTCCAATTTTCTACAATGAAGTTGTTACTTTAAAAATATAAAAGCTGGGTGCAGTGGCTCATTCCTGTAATCCCAGCACTTTCAGAGGCTGAGGTGGATGGACTGCTTGAGCTCAGGAGTTCAAGTCCAGCCTGGGCAACATGGAGAAGCCCTGTCTCTACTAAAAATATAAAAATTAGCCAGGTGTGGTGGCTTGCGCCTGCAGTCACAGCTGTTCAGGTGGCTGAGGCATGAGAATTGCTTGAACCTGGGAGGCGGAGGTTGCAGTGAGCCGAGATCTCGCCACTGCACTCCAGCCTGGGCAACAGAGTGCATAAAAAATACATATATATAAAAGCACACTGCAAACTTAATTAAGCTCTGTATTTATTATTATTATTGCTAATACCATTATTGACTTTGGACATTTGCTCTTGTAAAACATTGACGTTTTCATGACAAGTAATACCTTTTCACATCAGTAGGTTTATTGTAGATAAATGTACTGTGACAAGTACAGTTTACGAATGTTTGCATAGTAAAGACTATAAATATAACTTGTTTTTAATACCCCATTCATATATTATTTTTATCATAAGCCAATGAATTTGTTAAATTTATTTAAAATAGCATGGTAGCTCACGCCTATAATCCCAGCACTTCGGGAGGCCAAGGCGGGTGGATCACAAGGTCAGGAGTTCGAGACCAGCCTGGCCAACATGGTGAAACCCTGTCTCTACTAAAAATACAAAAATTAGTCGGGTGTGATGGCGGGCGCCTGTAGTCCCAGCTACTCCAGAGGCTGAGGCAGGAGAATGGCGTGAACCCGGGAGGCGGAGCTTGCAGTGAGCCAAGATCGCGCCGCTACACTCCAGCCTGGGCGACAGAGCGAGACTCTGTCTCAAAAAAAAAAAAAAAAAAAAAAAAAAAAAAAAAAGGCTCAGGGGATGTAGCAACTCTGGAGAAATAGAAACAACATCATAGAAGAGGTGATATTTTGCTGCTTTAAAACAGCAGTCCCCAACCGTTTTGGCACCAGGCACTGGTTCCGTGGAAGACAATTTTTCCACAGCCAAGGGTTGGGGGATGGTTTTGGGATGATTGAAGCCCATTACATTTATTGTGCACTTTATTTCTATTATTATTGCATTATAATATATAATAAAATAATTATACAATGCACCATAATATATAATCAGTGGGAGCCCTGAACTTGTTTTTCTGCAACTAGATGGTCCCGTCTGGTGGTGATGAGAGACAGTGACAGATCATCAGGCATCAGATTCTCATAAGGAGCATGCAACCTAGATCCCCCCACACACAGTTCACGATAGGTTTTGGGAGCCTACGAGAATCTAATGCCGCCACGGATCTGACAGGAGGCTGCGCTCAGGTGGTAATGCTCGCTTGCCCACTGCTCACATCCTGTTGTGCCGGCCCAGTTCCTAACAAGCCACATGGCCAAGGGACTGCAGACCCCTGCTTTAAAGGATAAAGTAGGAATTCATCAAATTAGGAGGCCCTCACAGGTCAACAGAACAGACTATCAAAGGCATAGCATATTTTAGAAATACTAAAGTTAATTGTTGGGTGTATGATTTGGGGGGTGCAGATTGAGTGGCAAGAGAAAAAAATTTTTTTTTAAAGTAAGTTGGGGCCAGTCTCTATAAGGAGCCTTATAGACTAAATTAGGGATTTGAATTTAACTCTAGAAGCAGGAGAAAGCCAACAGAAGTTTTCAAATAATAATAATAATAACATAATTAGATGTTTTAAAACATAAAAGGTAACTTTGAGAGTGTGAAAGCTTGATTAGAGCCCAGATGAAAAAGTTTCTGCAGGAGTCTAGGAAGACGGGATAGAGCTTGCAGATAAACAGGGGTGGAAGGAAAGAAAAGAAGCCCTTTCATTGCGCAGTGAGAAATTCAGGACTTGACTTCAGGATGTGAGGACTGAACAAGCAGCCCCTGGAGACAGAGGGCAGCCACACAAATAGAAGCTATGGGCACAGGGATTTTTGTTGTTGTTCTTGTTTTGAGACAGAGTCTCACTCTGTCACCCAGGCTGGAGTGCAGTGGTGCAATCATGGCTCACTGCCACCTCCACCTCCTCGGCTTAAGTAATTGTCCCACCTCAGCCTCCTGAGTAGCTGGGACTACAGGCGCATGCCACCATGCCTGGCAAATTTTTTTTTTTTTTTCCAAGACGGAGTCTTCCTCTGTTGCCCAGGCTGGAGTGCAACGTTGCGATCTCAGCTCACTGCAACCTCTGCCTCCCAGGTTCAAGCGATTCTCCTGCCTCAGCCTCCCGGGTAGCTGGGATTACAGGCACCTGCCACCACGCCTGGATAATTTTTGTATTTTTAGTAGAGATGGGGTTTCGATATGTTGGCCAGGCTGGTCTCGAACTCCTGACCTCAAGTGATCTACCTGCCTCAACCTCCCAAAGTGCTGGGATTACAGACATGAGCCACCATGCCTGGCCTAATTTTTAAATTTTTTGTAGAGATGGGGCCTCACTATGTTACCCAGGCTGGTCTCAGACTCCTGGGATCAAGTGATCCTCTCACCTAAGCCTCCTAAAATGTTGGGATTACTGGCATGAACCACCATGCCCAGCTGCTATGGGTACTGGTGAGATTACCTAGTGACAGACTAGGTGGGAGAAGTATGTGGAATGAGAGAGGGTCCAGGAGGAAACCATGAGAAATACTGCCATTTAAGAGTCAAGCAGGCCGGGTGCGGTGGCTCACGCCTATAATCCTAGCACTTTCGGAGGTTGAGGCAGGCAGAACAGGAGGTCAGGAGATTGAGACCATCCTGGTTAACACAGTGAAACCCATCTCTACTAAAAATACAAAAAATTAGCTGGGTATGGTGGCATGTGCCTGTAGTCCCAGCTACTTGGGAGGCTGAGGCAGGAGAATCACTTGAACCTGGGAGGTGGAGGTTACAGTAAGCTGAGGTTGTGCCATTGCACTCCAGCTGGGTGACAGAGCGAGACTCCGTCTAAAAAAAAAAAAAAAAAAGTCAAACAAAGGGGCTGGGTGTGGTGGCTCACGCCTAATCCTAGCACTTTGGGAGGCTGAGGTGGGTGGATCACCTGAGGTCAGGAGTTCCAGACCAGTCTGGGCAACATGGCAAAACCCCGTCTCTACTAAAAATACAAAAAATTAGCCAGGCATGGTGGCAGGCTCCTGTAATCCCAGCTACTAGGGAGGCTGAGACAGGAGAATTGTTTGAACCTAGGAGGTGGAGGTTGCAGTGAGCTAAGCTCTTGCCATTGCACTCCAGCCTGAGCGACAAAGCAAGATGCTGCCTAAAAAAAAAAAAAAAAAAAAAAAAGAGTGAAGCAAAATAAGAGTAAAACCAGCAAAGCAGATGGAGAAGGAGCAGCAGGAGAAGCAGGAAGGGAGCCAGGAGCAGAACAGTGTGGTGAAAGCTGAGGGACAAGAGAATCTGGAGAAATGGAAGGTGGTAGACAGTTACAGTTGTTGTTGGTTTTTTGTTTGTTTGTTTTTCTGAGATGTAGTCTCGCTCTGTAGCCCAGGCTGGATCTCAGGCTGGGTTGTGTGCAATCTCAGGCTCACTGCAACCACCGCCTCCTGGGTTCAAGCAATTCTCCTGCCTCAGCCTCCCTACTAGCTGGGACTACAGGCACCCACCACCACGCCCAGCAAATTTTTGTATTTTTAGTGGAGACAGGGTTTCACCATATTGGTCAGGCTGATTGGTGGTAGACAGTTTTAAAAGGTGGGAGAAGTCAAATAGGATCAGGAATGAAAATGTCCCACAGTATGTGATCAGCCTTTCAAGAAGCAAGTGTGGTGAACGAGGGTGGAAATAGGTTGGTAATTGCCAGAAAGGTACAATGGCAGGAAGAAATAATTAGAAGGAGGGATGCTTGTAGGATGAGGTTCTTTCCTTAAAGAAAAGGAAGAGGTGATGACTAATGGAATAAGGTCCTAGAGGGGGCAAAGAAGAGAGGAAGAACAAGGATGGAAGCCACACATTGATGGCAGAAGCACAGGACAGGACTGAGGCTCCCTGATGATAGCAGAGATTCTTTATCAGTCTTGGACTGTTACCTCTAAATGTTATGCCAAGAAGAAAGAAACTTCTAACTTGCTGTTTCAGTTGTCCTGTCATTTGCAGACAAATGTAAACCTAATTAGGACAGGAAAAAAGGCCGTGGAAAGAAAAAGAACAACCAGAAACCTCTTAAAAGCATGAAGACATGAAATAGCACGGTATGTCCAGAAGATACGGCCAAGACCAACTAATGTTGGTCTAGACTCCCAAGTGTGAGAGAGGGCAAGTTAGGAAAGAAAGGGAAATGTAGCCCAGGTCTGAATTGCTGAGACTAGATCCTGTAGATAAAAGATAGCCATGAATGGGTTTTAAGCAAAGAAATGACATGTTTGCATTTTAGCTTTGAATGGATTTCCCCAGTGGCAGTCTGGTAGGGGCTTGCGAGGATGTAAAACAGGATGTAGGGAGTGTGTTTAGAAACTTCTGCTATAGTCCTGATGAGTGGTCATGATAGCCTGTGTGGGTGCAGTTATGGGAGGGTTATAGAGGATGGGATGAGCCTGGGAAATATTTAGGAATTAAATCAGTGGAAATTAGTGATTGATGACATGGGGAAGTAATTCAGGAAGAAACGTAGGTCTCTGCCTTTCATTGCTTCTTTTCTCCATCCCTATTGTCAGTAGCTTAATCTAGGCATGCCACTACTTCATTTTCTCATTCAACAAGTATTTACTGAGTGCCTTCTTTGTGTCAGGTCTGGCAGATACAGAAGTGAGTGAGTCAGAAATGATCTAAATGATCTCTGTTCTACTTGATCTTAGGGATACCTATGGTAAATGCTTCATATGTGAGATCTCATTTAATCCCCAGAATACCCTGTAAGTTTTTTTTTTTTTTTTTTTTTTTGAGACGGAGTCTCACTCTGTCCCCAAGGCTGGAGTGCAGTGGCAGTGATCTCAGCTCACTGCAACCTCCACCTCCCAGGTTCAAATGATTCTCCTGCCTCAGCCTCCTGAGTAGCTGGGATTACAGGCACATGCCACCGTGCTCGGCTCATTTTCATATTTTCAGTAGAGATGGGGTTTCATCATGTTGGCCAGGCTGGTCTTGAACTCCTGACCTCAGGTGATCCACCCACCTCAGCCTCCCAAAGTGCTGGGATTACAGGTTTGAGCCACCATGCCTAGCCTGTAAGTACTATTATGGTTTCCATCTTTCAGAAAAGGTAACCCAGTCTTAGAAAGTTTAATAATTGGCTCAAGGTCACACAGCTGACTGATAAGTGATGGTGCCATGAATCAAACAGATCCATCATACTTCAAAGCCAAATGTTTTTAATCACTTGACAATGCTATTTCTCATGCAATTATATACAATGTGTTAAAGACTATGACAAGGATTACTGCAGCCTCCCACCTGGACATGGCATATTCCAGCCAGAGTAGTTCTTTTTTCAGGTAAACTGGGATGGATGATGGTACCTTCTCTGATTCAGGGAACCCTGAGAAAGAAGGTGAGGTCTCTGGACAGAGGGTGATCCATTCAGTTCTTAGACATACGGGTTTCAAAATGGCTGTGAAACAGCCAAATGGAAATATCCAGCAGTAATCTAATAGGGTCTGAAGTGCAAGGGAACCCAGGGTTGGAGATAAAGAACTTCACTTCACTAGTACTTAGGATCAGCTAAAGTCACGGCAATTACTGGGACTCTTCAGGGATTCCTAGAAGTGAGACGAGCAGCCTGCTGAGAAAGGGGCAAGTGGGTACGGGCTTGAACAGAGTGGAATAGATTTGGAATAATTGATTAGATAAAAAGGAAAGAAAGTCAGCCAAGGGCAGTCAAAGATATAATTAGGTAGCATTTAGGGATAGGGACAATGAATTTACAGTGATATCAGTCTGCAATGATGAGGGATTTTCTCCAGTAGCAATCACCAACTCAAGAATAGGAACACTGGCCAGCATTTTACTGTAAGTTCCTTTCATTTCTTACAGTCTGATTTAAGATTTTGCCTGTGAGTTCCAGAGGACCCTGAATTTACCTTTGACCAGCTCTTAAACACCTGGCCTATGAAGTTGTATTAAAATCCATCTTTCCTCTAGATTTTGAAATCTTTAGAGTCACAGTTTATGTTTTACTCATTTTTATTCCCACTAACTCACACAGTACTACTTGTATACTTGTTTTATTTCCAGATCAGACTGTAAATTCCCAGAGGGGAGGAACTGTAGTTTCAACACCTTCGCAGGAGCATCACCTCAGCAGAACATCTGCGAAATCAGATCGACTTTAAGCTGTCAGTTGCAATGGAGAAACAAGCCAAATTTTTTTTGAGACAGAGTCTTGCTCTGTCGCCCAGGCTGGAGTGCAGTGGCACAATCTCGGCTCACTGCAACCTCCGCCTCCTGAGTTCAAGCGATTCTCCTGCCTCAACCTCCCGAATAGCTGGGACTACAGGTGCCTGCCACCACGCCTGGCTAATTTTTGGTATTTTTAGTAGAGGCGGGGTTTCACCATGTTAGCCAGGATGGTCTCGATATCCTGACCTTGTCATCCACCCGCCTAGGCCTCCCAAAGTTCTGGGGTTACAGGTGTGAGCCACTGCGCCCAGACTCAAGCAGTGATTTTTAAGTGTTCAGACTTGGAATTAACAATCCAGGCCGGGCATGGTGGCTCACGCCTGTAATCCTAACACTTTGGGAGACTAAGGTGGGTGGATCGCTTGAGGTCAGGAGCTCAAGACCAGCCTGGCCAACATGGTCAAACTGGTCTCTACTAAAAATACAAAAATTACCCGGACATGGTGGTACACGCTTGTAGTTCCACCTACCCAGGAGGCTGAGGTGGCACATGCTTGTAGTCTCAGCTACTTGGAAGGCTGAGGTGGGAGAATCACCTGAATCCTGGAGGTGGAGGTTTCATTGAGCCAAGACGGTGCCACTGCACTCCAGACAGAGAGAGACTCTGTCTAAAAATAATAATAATAATAATAATCTCTCTTCTCAACCTTCTGCTCCCTGTGTTTCATTAAGAGGTAGCGAGGACATGTCCACCTTGGTATGCAGCCGTTTTGTCTTTGAAGTAATTGCTTATGTCCTCTCTTGTATAATCCAAAGATTCCATGACCTTTGGGAGACAGCTCTAAGCCATACCTGAGAACCACTGTCTTGTGAAGCACAATAATACATGGGCTCTGTGTTTCCCTGCTGGAAATGGGCAAATCCCTCTCTGTATAAAATTGGGTTATAATCTAGAAATCATAGCATTTCTAAAATGAAGACATTAACATTGTATATTTATTGCTTTGACAGCTAAGCAAGACATTTTATCAGATACAAAGTTGTTTTTCAATGGTAGGTTTACCCACAAATCCAATCGGGGCACTTTAGTTCACTATGATAGTAGAAAAGAAAGCTAGAAGAATATAAAACATCATCTTGGCTCTTATATGTACCTTGCTAACTAACCTCCTTTTTTTTTCCAGATAAGAAACCAAAATGTGTCCATGACTTAGGTACTGAATGGCAAGGCTGCTACCAGAATCCAAGTTACCTAGTCACACAGTTTTTATTTTTTAAATAACCAAATTGGTCAGAAATCTTCCTGAAAGACAAAAACAGATGAAGGTAAAATGCTAGTTGGTTGAGTTTAAACAGAGACTTCACTTTGTTCTTTTCAGGTTCAATAATAAACAATTCTAGTGATTAGCATGAGGGGCTGGTAGATGAAACATTCTGACTCCTAAACAAAAATATTTGTGTTTTTGCAGGGTGATTAGTAAATCAGTTGCAAAATTATATGGAAAACAAGGATAATTAGAAAACCCAGAGCACAATTTCCTCCACTCTTTTGGGGGACAGATGAAAAAACAAAACAAAATCCCTGTGGCTACCTTCATTAGCAGCCAGGGTGGTGAGTCCCATTGTAAATCTCACTTATAAAGGCTCATGGCTACCTGCAGAGCCTAGGAGTACAAATCACATTAGTGAAGACACCAGATGACCAAAGGAAGCAGTGAGCGTCTGGTAAAGCTAGTAAACAAAAGGCAGCATTCCAAATAAATGCCGTTGCTAGAGCCTGCATTGTAAAATGCTTGGATTTGAGAACCCTAAAGCAGATTAGCTTAAAGCAACAAAAGATTCAAATAAGATACAAAGAACTCATTTTGGCACATTAAGAAATTGTCCTCATTAGATCATCAGGTGCTTAAGTGTAATTATTACAGAAAAAAAAAAAATCCCACCTAAGTTTTGTTTGAGGCAGTGAAGCCTAGAACAAGGACCTAAGGATAGTTCTTGAATACAATGTGTTCATGACCAAAATTCACGAACCAGACACAGTGGCCTTTTTCTCTTTTAATCTTCTTACCATTTTAAAGGTCTATAATGACATTAAAATTGGTTGTAGACATCATTTCATCATTCAGTTCATGATGATGGACTGAACATCAATTCAGGCCATCAATCAGTCTGAAATTTTACAAATGCATTTAGAGACCCTATAAGCACATAGGCAAAAATGGTTCCAATAATTTAAATGCTAATACTAAAACCCTAAAGCCAAAATTGAGGTTTAATAATGAAAACCTTTCCCTATAATTTCTATTTTCAGGAAATTAATTTCTCATCATATCTCCCCAGTTTTGTTTGATTATAACAATGGCCCCTCACCACCAACAAAAGCAGTTCAGCTCCCACTTTCCCTTTGAAAGGTACTCCCATTGTTTTGTCACAGCCTAATAGGGTCATAAGCAAGGTTCCACTGACATGGAAGGAAAGACTTTACGCCTAATGGACTGGTGTCACCTGAAGCTTTCAGGCCAGGTGAACGCTTTGACTTCATTTGTGTTCAAGCAGAAAAACACTAGAAAAATTCAGTCAGTAGGAACTCCAAAATGCTTTTTGGCTTCACCACTCCTTTAGGTTAAACAATTTAATAAGTAGCCAGGTGTGGTGGCTCACATCTGTAATCCCTGTGCTTTGGGATGCTAAGGTGGGAGGATCCCTTGAGGCCAGGAGTTTGAGACCAGCCTGGGCAACATAGCAAGACCCTGTCTCTACAAAAGACTTAAACAATTATCTGGCTGTGGTGGTGCACGCCTATAGTCCCAACTACCCCGGAAGCTGAGGTGGAAAGATCCCTGTGCCTTCTGCAGTGAGCACTTGCAATCACGTTTGTTTGACAGAGGACAAGGGAAGTACAGAAATCAAGAAGCATGTAGCTGAGTCATATTTCAAGATGACTGCAGTTGAGGAGCGTGGCTCCCCACCACAAACTTTCAGCTGGAGGAACCCTTGCCAGTGCTGTGGCCCCTCTTGTCTTTTCAGTTTTGTCACAAAGACAAGTGGCAGGTATCTATCCTATCAGGTCAGTGACTAGTACAAATTCTCAGATAGCTCCTTATTTGCTGACTGCAACACAGAGGGTCTCCTTCCATTTTCTCATCTACTCCTTTCCTCTCTTCTTGATAGCCAAGGCAGGACCAAAAATGGCCTGACTATTACTGCTCTGAAAGCCAAGACAGGCAGTGGTGATCATGCTTCACTACTTCATAATCATGTAGCTTGAGGCTAGTTATCTGTAAAATGGATATAATATCTCCTACTTCATAGTGTTACAGTAAACAAGATAATGTATGTGAAGCACGTTGCATATATTAGGTACGCAACAAATGTTAACACTCCTCCTTATATAAATCCCTAACCATGGGAAGAACACACTTCTCTATACACACTTCTCTACTTTATAATATACATGAAATACTCTATAAAGTATTTCATGTATATTATTAATATCTTGGTTAGGGCCAGGCACGGTGGCTCATGCCTGTAATCCCAGCACTTTGGGAGGCCCAGGTGGGTGGATCACAAGGTCAGGAGCTCAAGACCAACTGGGCCAACATGGTGAAACCCCGTCTCTACTAAAAATACAAAAAAATTAGCTGGGTGTGGTGGCGTGTGCCTGTAATCTCAGCTACTCAGGAGGCTGAGGCAGGAGAATCACTTGAACCCAGGAGGCAGAAGTTGCAGTGAGCCGAGATTGCGCCATTGCACTCCAGCCTGGGCGACAGAGCGAGACTCCGTCTAAAAAAAAAAGAAAAAAGAAAAAATCTTGGTTAATCTTTATAAAATTACCACACTCATAAGTAGCCAAATACTGATACTCAAATGCATGTCCTCTGACTCCAAAACCAATGTGTTTTTTGTGGTTTTTTTGACACGGAGTCTCGCTCTGTTGCCCAGGCTGGAGTGCAATGGCGCGATCTCGGCTCACTGCAAGCTCCACCTCCCAGGTTCACACCATTACCTGCCTCAGCCTCCCGAGTAGCTGGGACTACAGGCACCCACCACCACACCTGGTTAATTTGTTTTTATACTTTTAGTAGAGATGGGGTTTCACCATGTTAGCCAGGATGGTCTCGATCTCCTGACCTCGTGATCTGCCCGCCTCAGACTCCCAAAGTGCTGGGATTACAGGCGTGAGCCACCGTGCCCAGCCCCAATGTTTTTCTACTGTGCTGCTATGAGGAGTTTTGGTAGTGGGACCACAATTATATTCCCGTAGCATCAGATCCTGCGGGTGGGGGCGAGGAGCATGGCCTGAGCCGGGAGGGATCTTAGAAGCAAACAAAGGAAGCAAAATAGAGACACAAATAAACCCATACCACCTAGGTAGCTGCCAGAGAGGTGAGGTGGACTTTGGGTTTGTCAATAAAGTGTCCACTGTAAAAGGTAATCAGAATAAAAGTGAAAACAATTATATTGCTGTAGGTTCTAGATCTTTATAAGAATGCTATTATTTTAGGTTGCTAAAAAAAAAAAAAAAAAACCTTACGAACATAATAGACCCACAAAATGTTATCTTAGTCTAAGGTTGAGAGAGATTTCCTAATTGTCATTAGACATAACCAATGTCTAAATTAACCAAAATTTTATAAACAACATCTCAGAACTGCATTGAAAGCTTTGAACACTTTGCTTCATTTAATTATTATAATGACATTATGAGATAGAGCCTTTCATTCATTACATGAGAAAACAGACTCTAAAAGGTTGAGTGACTTGTTCAAGAAAGTTAGCACTGCTAAGACTGAAACCTATGTCCTTTAAACTCTGTATCATGTGCTTTTCAGGCTAAGCCACATTAAATTCTCCATAGTCACAGAAAATATGTAAAATGGTCCAAACTGTAATCAAAATTGTTAATCAAAATTCAAAGGAGAAATAACTAATGCTAGGTTGGTTAAACATGACTTTACTTACACAAATTGTGAAAATCCCTGATTATAAATATCTGAGGTCAGACTGACAGCCTAAAACTGGCTTAGAACTGAAGAAACAATATGGGATTCCTAGTTCACTCTTACATGATTCTATACAATTAAATACACTCTGACTCCACTATGTGCCTTTTAAATTTCAAATTTTCTAATATGATAAGTTTTTTTTTTTAATTTTTTTGAGATGGAGTCTGGCTCTGTCACCCGGGATGGAGTGCAGAGGCGTGATCTCGGCTCACTGCAACCTCTGCCTCCCAGGTTCAAGCATTTCTCCTGCCTCAGGCTCCTGAGTAGCTGGGATTACAGGCGCCCGCCACCGCGCCCGGAATTTTTGTATTGTTAGTAGAGACGGGGCTTCACCATGTTGACCAGACTGGTCTTGAACTCCTGACCTCAGGTGATCCGCCCACCTTGGCCTCCCAAAGTGCTAGGATTACAGGTGTGAGCCACTGTGCCCGGCCTAATAAGGTAAGTTTAAAACCTAACTCAGACTGATACTTTTTGATCCACGGATATGATCCTTACTCTCCTTTATAACATTTCATTTTATTACCTGCCTTGGGAAAGTCTTTGTTGAGAAGTAAAATATAACGAACCTCCTGAAGGAGTTGAGATATGTGGGCTGGCGGCTTAAGTTGAAAAACAACTTATTTTTATTTGGGGGTAAAACGTGAAGAAATGCAGGAGAATCCTAGGAAGAAACAGCATGGAGAAACAAGTGATCATAGTTGTGGATGAAGACAACCAACAGACAAGTGAGGTGGAGTGGGTCAGCCCTGGGGCCTGGTGCCTAGAGATAGGTTCTGAAAGTCATTTTGCTGGTCTGACAGTGATGGTGGTGGTATAAAGTGCTGAATGATAAACTGGAGTTATAGCAAGGAAGAACAGAACAGATATTTCCATTTGTTTCAGCAACAGGTACAGCATGGGCTATATTTGATCTGAATATAACAAAATAGAAAATCTCTTTGGAATTACTACTGATTTTCCCTGATGAGACTGTGTGGCCAATGAAACACCCATTACATTCAGTATTTTAGATCAGTATTTCTCACAAAATCTAGCTCAAGGACTGCATCAGCATCACCTGAGGAACACTGTTGCCATGCAGAGCTCTTATTCCCTCTCAGAGATTCATGAGTCAGTGGGTCTAGGAAAGGACTCAGGAGTTTGCATTTTGAACACCCCAGAAAGGTTGATGGATTTAGCAAATAGGAAGCCCTAAGTTTGATTCTATGACATTAGAGTTTGAAAAACCACTTATTTGGATTAAGAGAGAGATCAAAATTGTGTATAATTATTAAATGGGATGCTTATTTGTAAGGATTAACCAAACATATTAAAAAGAAAGGAGAAAAAAAGTAAAGAATTTTTAAAAAGACCTCTCACTGTCTGACTTTAGGACTAGATAGTTGACTGCTCTGTGCTTCCATCTCCTCCTTCAGAAAATAGAAACAAATCAGTTATGGTGCCTCCTAAGCCCCTTGCCATTCTATGGTTCTGTTCACAAAGTGCTCAGAATTCCTCAAGAAGGGTGCTTACAAGCACCAGAGAGTTTCGAAAGGCCATTTTGCCATGACAGCAGCAACTTGGTCCTGGGATGGGCATCACGACCACTCTCCACCACTTCTTGGATGCCTGTAGCATTTGACCTTTACCTTTTCCTCTCAGGCTAGCACTATCATGGAACAAGAATAGTAAACACAATTAAACAGTGTTTATCAACTAGGCTCTTTATTAATAAAATCTAAACAAACAAACAAACAAACAAAAAAACCAAGCAATTAAAACACTAAAAACAAATGGCAAAAGAATCCCAACAGCTTCATGAGAAATAAAACCTCACAAAATCACTGAGATTCAACAGTATGCTTAGGATCTGAAGAAAAAGGGATTCCTCCAAGTTTTATATTCTACTTTTTCTTCTAAAATGGCTTTTAACCAAGTTTTCAATAATCATTGCTGGATCCTGGATTACATGAAGGGTACGTGTTCCCAAAGAACACTGTGGAATGTTCAACTATGTAATAAGAGATATCAAGTCTGTGGAATTTTGAGGTGTTAAGGAGGCTGCAAATGATACTTGACACCCTCATTTCATGGAAAAGTTAAGCAGTAAAATCACATTATTGAATACCAATTACTGAAGTATTTCACTAGAGAAGGATAAACCAGAAAGGAGAAGAGTTCTGATAAAGTGGTCCGGAAGCATAAAGGCTGGAGGCGGGTAGGGAGGGTACAGAAAGATGCACAGGGAGTCTGCAAAGATAAATTCTGACCACTAGCAGTACTCTGGTGGTAAGCAAATGCCAGTGTGCCTGAGAAATCATGGTGCTGCTACCTGCAGCATCCTGCTCTGGCTTGCGAAAGTCAGCGTACGCCAGAAAGGGACATAGATCACTGTATAAGCTGAAAATTAGTCCCATTAAGTAGAGCACATGCAAAAGAATAAATATAATCTGACTCCATATAAGGGGGACCCGGCAGAATTTGTGTGCTTATTCAAAGTTCCCTTGCAGCATTACTGTCATAAGGTCCTGTTGCTTTACTACTAACAGGTATGCGGGCAGCTGGGGTGAATGTCATCCCATGTAATTCCCAATGCTGAGGGATTTATTTTGCTTATTGCTATATAATAATGCTATTAGATTACTGGTAAAGCAATCAGGGTCTCTCCCTATGGCAGCTACACAAGTCACTTCATGGAAGGAAGGGAGACACCTGGTTCACATGGCCAAGCGCAGCAAAGGGAGCATGTGAACTTTCAACAGAAGAGGAAGCTTTCTACCAGATGTGAAGAAGTTTATTTTTCCATTTAGCTTGTTTATTTAAGTAAGAGGGAAGAAGAGGGTGGTTGCTTCCCATTCCATACTACTCAGGGGATGGCTTTTCTTTTTTTCTTTACAAATGAACAGAGTTGGCTATTAGAGTTTCCAGTGGGATCTGGAAAGGTACCAAACCACTAGTGATTACCTTTCACCTGTAGCTAGTTTAACCTTTGAAACCTGCCACTAACAGAGGAGACCAAGATGAAACGTCAGTGCAGCCTTGCTCATCTAGCAACCTCTCACTGAAAGAATGAAGAATGATTTAGGGAGGGAATTATTTTAAGAAATGCAAAACACATTATAGAGGCTATAATCAAGGCCTTCATAAGATTAGTTTAAACGCCCAACAGCTGAGAAACTCTCAAGTCTTAAGTTAATTTTCCTTTTAATCATTGTGTATGAGAAGCAGTGTGATAGATCTTTTACATGTAAAACAAAATAGCCCAAAAAAACATCTTTTGTCCTTGAGTCACCTACCTTCTCACATTAATTTGGTCTTACAAACCATTTGTTTTTGGAATGAAGACCTTCTTGATATACATCCAAAGATACACATGATCTTTTTCACAAATTGTTTTAACATTCTTCTTAATGCTAAAGGTATGATATGCTATTAATAAATAATACAAAAAAACCCACAAAACAATCATGGGCATTTTGATCGTGTATCCATACTCAAAAAGGCTAGGCTCCAAAGTATTAAATGGCCTTTTCCTATTATACAGTCATTTAAAAAATGCTTACCATCTCCTCTTTTCCCATAATAACCTGCTGTCCTGCTTATTACAGGGAAAGAGAGAACACCATCACTAAGATTAATGGAGCATCACTAAAATATGTTAGGTACAAATGACCCACTTTTATGTACTGCCAGAACAACTTAGCAAGGGTTTAGGAAGGAGAAAACCCAAAGTTCTTTGGGTTTTCTCAGTACCTGGTAAACCTAAATCTATTTACCAGGTACTGATACAGCTAGTGGGGGGATAAATTGATTGTTCTCTTTTAATGGCAGGCTCACAAAGACAAAGAGAGAAACATTTTCTGTAACTGGCTATATTTTTGATTAATTAATAAACTTTTATCTTCAAATGTTCTATGTCATCAAGGTGAATTACCTCCAGTTTTAATTAAAGCCTCTCAAAGGTTAACTCATCCTGCTAAAAGAGAACACAAAAGGATAATAATGGGGCAATTTTTTTTTTTTTTTTGAGACGGGGTCATACTCTGTCACCAAAAGGGAGTGCAGTGGCGTGATCTCAGCCCACTGCAACCTCCACCTCCTAGGTTCAAGCGATTCTCCTGCCTCAGCCTCCTGAGTAGCTGGGAGTACAGGCACGTGCCACTACGCCCGGCTAATTTTTTTTTTTTTTTTAAACAGAGATGGGGTTTCACTGTGTTAGCCAGGATGGTCTCGATCTCCTGACCTCGTGATCAATAATGGGGCGATTTTTTTATCCAGCAAGACAAAATGTAACAGAATCATCAATTCCCTCTTCACAAAGGAAGGAGAAAACTTTTTTGGATTTTTATTTTCCTGGAACTATTTCTTAAACACTTTGTATGTTTCATGAGAATCATCACTTTAATTTATCATCTTCAAAAAACTCAAACTGGATATGGAACTGATAATAAAGTTTAGATCCTGCTCAAAACTCAATAATTCTAAATTTTGAACCTAAATCTATTTACCAGGTACTGATACCAAGTATGAATTAAAATAAGACTCACTCACTTGGTCATGGCTACAAAGTCTCACAAAAATCTGAATCTGACCCTACAATTACTATAGTTACTGCAAAACTTACAATTACTAACATTAGCTAATATTTAAGGCACATTTTAATGATTCTGTCTTGAGGAATGTAATAGTTCATTTTTATTTAAAACCAAGGTGTGACTACCATTTCACAACAGCAATGTTGGGGCCCTAGGAAAGGTAGGGAAGAAGTAACTAAAGTGGTACAGTCACAAGAAATTTAATTTTTTTTGTTTAGGCAAGGTCTTCATCAATCGGTCACCCAGGCTGGAGTACAATGGCACAGCCATGACTGACTTCAGCCCCAACCTCCCCGACTCAAGCAATCCTCCCGTCTTAGTCTCCCAAGTAGCTGGGACTACAGGTACGTGCCATCACTTCCAGCTAATTTTTAAATTTTTTGTAGAGATGGGGTCTTGCTATGTGGCCCAGGCTGCTTTTGAACTCCTGCCCTCAAGCAATCCTCCCACCTCAGCCTCCCAAAGTGTTGGGATTACAGGGGTGAGCCACCGAACCCAGACTAGAAATCTGTTCTTTTTCTTTTTTTTTTTCTTTTTTTGAGACAGAGTTTTACTCTTGTCCCCCAGGCTAGAGTACGATGGCACGATCTCAGCTCACTGCAGCCTCCACCTCCCAGGTTCAAGAAATTCTCCTGCCTCAGCCCCCCAAGTAGCTGGGATTACAGGCACCTGCCACCACATCCAGCTAATTTTTGTATTTTTTGTAGAGATGGGGTTTCACCATGTTGGCCAGGCTGGTCTTGAACTCCCAACCTCAGGTGATCTGCCCACCTTGGCCTCCCAAAATGCTGGGATTACAGGCGTGAGCCACCATGCCCAGCCTTAGAAATCTATTATTAAGTCTCTGATATAAAACTATTGCCCTGATGATATATTCACAGAGTAAGCTAATACATTATGCATCATATAAATATTGTATCACTATCACTATACAATAAATACAGTTAATAAATGAACCCAGTTATATGTGCATGCATGTGAGTATGTATATGTGTGTGCACAGTAATACCCCCTTCCAGACACCAGACTTCTGGGAAACCTCTACTACCTAGCCTAGAACCAGTTAGATACCCAGAAATAAGAGAGACTGTGTGTGTGTGTGTGTGTGTGTGTGTGTGTGTGTGTGTGTGTGTGTGTGTTGAGATAGGGTCTCTGTCATCCAGGCTGAAGTGCAGTGGTGTAATCATGGCTCACTGCAGTCAGTCTCAACCTCCTGGGCTTAAGTGATCCTCCTACTTCAGCCTCCTAAGCAGGTGGGACTACAGGTATATGTCATCACACTCAGCTAATTTTCTAACTTTCTGTAGAGACAGGGTCTCACTATGTTGCCCAGGATGGTCTCGAACTCCTAGGCTCAAGTGATCCTACTGCCTCAGCCTTCCAAAGTGCTGGGATTACAGGTGTTGAGCCACTGTACCTGGTCAAAAATAAATTTTTACAGCGGTAGGCCAGGCGTGGTGGCTCCGCCTGTAATCCCAACACTTTGGGAGGGCAAGGCAAGTAGATCACTTGAGGTCAGGAGTTCAAGATCAGCCTGGGAAACATGGTGAAACCCCATCTCTACTAAAAATATAAAAATTAGTTGGGCATGGTGATAGGCACCTGAGAGGCTACTTGAGAGGCTGAGGCTGGGGAATCCTTAAACCCGGGAAGTGGAGGTTGCAGTGAGCCAAGATTGTGCTACTGCACTCTAGCCTGGGCAACAGAGCCAGACTCCATCACAATTGTTTGTTTGTTTTTTTTTAAGCGTGGAATAAGAAAATAAACGGAACTGATTTGTTTTGTAGGTACAGGCTTATCCTCAGGTATAAAGCAAAATAGCCATTTACCAGCAACATGATACACACATTCTAGGGAGAAGAGATAACTCACCTGAAGGGAAGAGACCACATTTGTATAAAAAGTGATGTAAAAATAAAAATGAGGCTGCTCAGGCCACTTAGCATAGAGACAAATAACCCTGGCTATGCTTCAACAGTCCCTGAGGATAACATTGTATTTCAATGTAGTACAACAGCAGAGCTTCATATTTATGACCCTGGGTCAGTTAATGTGCATTATTTAAAAGGCAGAGTATTAACTAATGAATTTTAGGAAGATTTTTCATTGAAATCTTTTTTGTTGTTTGTTTTAAGTTTTGAAGTTTCAGTTATCTGGAAAATAAAGTTACTTGGAACAACTTTACTATTCTTATGTTCCATGAAATATATTGAGTCTCTAACTTTCAAAGGTTTTTCAGAATACCAATTTGTTTTGTTCAGAGTGGCTATGAATGTAAATATGTTAAATATTATTACTATTTACAACTAAATTAAATCATACAATTAAGAGTTAAATTTTTAAAAGATACCTTTTCAGATTATAGAATGCATTGCCTTGTTAAAAACTGTGTTTATTAATCTTCTGTACAATTTTTTGGTTGTACTGCCCGTATCTTCTCTGCCATAGCACTACAACAAGAAGCTGTTCCTGGTTTGTAATAAGTTATCACCTACATTATTATGTCATTTTTAAAGCTGATATACAAGCTCAGGTATTAAGGTTTCTGAAGATCTGTATGAGGAACAGGAGGAGGAGTTTCTTGAAACAAAAATTCCAGATTCATTCATTACTCCTTGAATGTCATGGATGTAATCCAAGGGTCTCAGAGGATTCTTAGAAGACAACAGAATAAGAAGATTTCAGAGCAGCTGAAATCTTTAACTCTCTTTCTTTGAAAATCTTCTGTCACAAGTCAGAAGGATAATGTCTCTTTTTACCCAATGAGAAAGCTGTTCTCACACGAGCATAATTAATCTTCTGACACCACGACAAAGAAATTCCTTAAAGGGATTTCTCCGATTTCCTCTCAAGACAGAAGATTGTCTTTATCCATCATCTGTTCTTCCTGATCCCTTCTTTCTGAATATCCACATCAGCAGAATTGTCCATCAGAGGAGACAGCAGGAGGGAACTCTCTGCATGACTGATAGGGCCCCAATGCTCTGCAGGCCTATTTAAGTGCAAGCATCTATTGTTGCAAACTTACTTTACAGCAGTTAAACAAATATAATAGTCACCAATTCAACCATTGTGTAGCTCAGACTTGACTAAAACTAGTAAGTGAAGTTTGCTAATGACAAGGCACTGATTTTGAAGCCAGAAAAAAACTCAGCAGATGAAATAGCCTGATGTCTATTTATAAAAAAGAAATTCTCAAAACTATGAAACAGTATATGTATATTAGAAAGTATTATAACCTATACTGTATGCAGATGGACATTGCCATTAAAAAGCAAGAAAAATCTAATACTTGTATAATATTGTGATTTTAAAAAATTCTGACACTCAATGCTTCTTACCTCCATTAAGGCTATCTACGTTGGGAGGAAGTGGGGAGTTGGGATGGCATATGTTACCATCCAAAAAAAAAATTAGGTATGTCAAGGAAGAAAGTTTGCTTCTGACACTCCCTTAAAAATTTTTTTTCAGACTCATTCTAGTAAAGTTTTTTCAAAGAGAGATTTAGGTATGTCTGTGTGTTCTTACCTCCATCTGTGGAAGAAAACCAAAGGCTATTTGGGACTTCCTGTGAGTATCTGCCACTTCCGTGGGTGGGACTAATGTATCAGAGCAGTATAGGTCAGTTTCAAGTGGAGGAGCAAAACATGCAGGGCAAAGGTCCAATCCACAGAAAATGCAAGCTATGCTCCACATTCAAAGCAATCAACACGAAATGGAAACAGATCCAGAGATTTCTAAGTGGTGGTAAGAGCGCACCCAATATCAACAGCAGAGGTTACAGCATACTCGGTGTTCTTTACAGATGCTGCCAAGGGAGGCCACTTAAGGCCAGTTACCAGGATACACGGACACCATGCATTCTGTCTGTACCACAGTGACCCTGAATACTCAGTTCTGGACGCACCCTGTGAAAATATTTGTTTATCCTTCCCAATTCCCAAATAATGAGGCCAGCCCTCACGAGCCAGGGCTGCAGCTCATCAGTGCTGCCCTTGGCATGATTAGGACAGACTGCCACTGCCTGGCCCCACTCTGGGGCTTCTTCTCCAGCTGACCTGCCTGCCCAGCCAACAGAGCAACTGACAGCTGACCCACAGCCAGGACCCACATGTTCTATAAGAACTGGCTTAATTATGGTTTTTCTTCAATTACAAAGTTAAATTCAGGATTGATGACCCCTTTGAAGACCTAGGGAAAAAGAGTTAAACCCAAGATAAAGACCTAAGGAAAAACAACAACAACAACAACAACAAAAAACCATTGTGGGTAAAGAGGAGTGCCAAGAAATTTGAATGTAGGATATACCCCAGAATTTGAATACGGAGAATCTGGAAATCAAGAAAGAGTGAGCTGGTAGTGAAAGTAACACAGGAAAGGAGGCTAGATGGGAAATGCATGCAGCAGCCCAGAGGGAACTCCAAAGGACCAGAAATTAACAGGATTGTGAGGGTTGTTTTGGAGAAGGGGGACCAAACCTCATTGTTTTTGTTTACCTATTTTGCATCATAAGACATCTTGTCAAGGAGACCAATAAACATTTACTAATGGTTAGAATGAAACTTGAGCAATAGGCTATTAATGCTGTTCAAAGCCAGGTGTGTAAGACCCAGGAAAATGTCAGGAAAGTCTTCATTGGACACTCTGGGTGGAAAAGCAATCAAGTCCTTGAGATTAAGTCCAAGTTCAAAGGAAGTATCTTTTTGCCCACAACTATCCTTGGAGTTAAGTCATTTGTGAGGGGGAAAAAAAAAAAATACCACTGCTCACAAAAAAACTCAGGGAAAAGCAAACATTTCATTATTATGCCCTTCAGAGATATCTTTGTAAGACAAGGGTCAATGGTAATATGGCCCACTACATTTTTTTTTTTTTTTTTTTTTTTTAAGACAGAGTCTCAACTCTGTCACTCAGGCTGGAGTGCAGTGGCCTGATCTCCGCTCATTGCAACCTCCACCTCCCAGGCTCAAGCCATTCTCGTGCCTCAGCCTCCCAAGTGACTGGGATTACAGGCACGCACCACCATGCCCAGCTAATTTTTGTATTTTCAGTAGAGATGGGGGTGTCACCATATTGGCCAGGCTGGTCTCAAACTCCCGGCCTCAAGCAATCTGCCCGCCTCAGCTGCTCAAAGTGCTGGGATTACAAGGCGTGAGCCACCGAGCCTGGCCTCCATTACAATATTTTAAGACTAATTGTGCTTACAGCAATGACTCTGGATTAAGGCATATGCTGACTGGATCCCAGCTCCCCCACATTTCAAGGGTGTGTGTGATTCAGTCTCTCTTTGCCTCAGTTAACTCATCTGTAAAGTGGGGATAATAATAATGGTGCCTACCATTCACAAGGTGCTTTTAACAATTAAATACAAATTCTGACATCTGGCAAACAGTACATAATAAGTGATTATTATACATTTCCTGTTGTCCTCTTTCCCCCTCATTCATACAACCCTCTAAGTGGACACGTCCAGTTCTATTTCTGGGAGTTCATCTTGAGACACATACACACACACGCACACATACACACATATGCACATACACACACACACACATGCACATATCAGATGCATAAGCATTCAGTGCTGAGAAAGGAGCAGGCCCAACAGATTGAGCCAAATAAACACTCCTGAGCAAGTGAGAGAATAGAATGAAGAAGTTAAGCAGAACAAGCAAAGAAGATCAGGGCAGGCCAGGGTGACATGAGGGCTGGACCCAATTTCTCAGGACTCCATTTGAACTACTGCAGACTGTGCCTCATTCTGCTTCATACAGTTCAGCTGGACCACCCAGTTTCCTGGTTGTCTTGGCACTGTTTTCAGGTTGGGGTCTTACTGCGATAGACAAAGCATATCCTGTACTTACTTTTATTTCACTCAATTCAATGCACTGGGACAGATGCTGAGGATACACACATGAACAAGACTACACCATCCGGAAGTTCGCAGCTCAGACAATTCCACCCAGTGTGATTAGGGCTCTCACAGAGGAGCACACACGGTGCTTAAACATCCTGGGGAGAGGGGGAATGGCACTGAATCAGGACTTCAAAGATGACCAGGAGTTCATATGACAGAGAAAGGGTGAAGTTGAAGACATTCCTCATAAAGAAACAGGCAGACGTAGGTGTTGCTTTGTGTGGGTCCTGAAGTTAGGCTAGAGAGTGGAGCTAGGTTAAGAAAGGTTGGGGTTGGCCGGGCGCGGTTGCTCACGCTTGTAATTCCAGCACTTTGGGAGGCCGAGGCGGGCGGATCACGAGTTCAGGAGATCGAGACCATCCTGGCTAACACGGTGAAATCCCGTCTCTACTAAAACACAAAATAATTAGCTGGGCGAGGTGGCGGCGCCTGTAGTCCCAGCTACTCCAAAGGCTGAGGCAGGAGAATGGCGTAAACCCGGCAGGCGGAGCTTGCAGTGAGCCGAGATCGCGCCACTGCACTCCAGCCTGGGCGACAGAGAGAGACTCCGCCTTAAAAAAAAAGAAAAAAGAAAAAAAGAAAGAAAGGTTGGGATTGGCTGGGCGCCGTGGCTCACGCCTGTAATCCCAGCACTTTGGGAGGCTGAGACGGGCGGATCACGAGGTCAGGAGATGAAGACCATTCTGGCTAACACGGTGAAACCCCATCTCTACTAAAAATACAAAAAAAAAAAAAATAATAATAATTAGCCGGGCGAGGTGGCGGCGCCAGTATTCCCAGCTACTCAGGAGGCTGAGGCAGGAGAATGGCGGGAACCCGGGAGGCGGAGCTTGCAGTGAGCCGAGATCGCGCCACTGCACTCCGGCCTGGGCGACAGAGAGAGACTCCGCCTCAAAAAAAAAGAAAAAAGAAAAAAAGAAAGAAAGGTTGGGATTGGCTGGGCGCCGTGGCTCACGCCTGTAATCCCAGCACTTTGGGAGGCTGAGACGGGCGGATCACGAGGTCAGGAGATGAAGACCATTCTGGCTAATACGGTGAAACCCCGTCTCTACTAAAAATACAAAAAAAAATAAATAAATAATTAGCCGGGCGAGGTGGCGGCGCCAGTATTCCCAGCTACTCAGGAGGCTGAGGCAGGAGAATGGCGGGAACCCGGGAGGCGGAGCTTGCAGTGAGCCGAGATCGACTGCGCTCCAGAGCCAGTCTCCGTCCCCACCCCACCTCCCCCACCGCCGCCAAAAAAAAATAATAATAATAAATAAATAAAAAGAAAGGTTGGGGCTTTCTTCCTCTTTTTAAAAAACAAAAAACAGATAAATGGGAGTCCTTGAAGACTGTACTCAAAAGACAGGTGTGATCAAATGTGCTTTTCAAAAAGATTATTCACTGGAGGTAATTCAAAGATAAAAATGGAAGGCACCCAAAAGTGGGAACAGGAAGAGGAACAGTCCAAAAGTAGGGAGCCCGGTAGGGAGATGACTACAATGGTCTAGACGAGAGATGAGGGGGGACTGGCAAGGACAGTGGAGCTGAGATGTCATTTATTTAAGGCAGGGGTTAGTGACCTAACAGGTCTGGGACATGAGGAAGGGAGGGAAGCCTAGGATAACTGGGAAGTTTCTAGTTTGAGGACTTCAGCAAATGTCATCCCATTAATTTGGATGGGAGTGTTGCCCTTTGTATGTGTGTGAGTGGAATATGCATCATGACATGCCTGAGGGCCTTTTTGTTTACCTTGTGTTATTAACATCTGGACTCCCCAGGAGGGAATTCAAGAACAGACTGGAACCTTAGGAAAATAACATTTTAAAATTTGTAATAAGCTGTCCTTTTACTTCTTCTTTTCCAAAGGAATCCTATGACACACACTATTGATTGTAATTTTTAACAGCTGCCCCAGAAATTCAAGGTTTCATGGTTTATTTCATAAATGGAATGTCTCAATGGATTTTGTGGCTAGACCAATCTTTAAGCCTGAGACAGCCAGGTGAAAAAACCAACAACAACAAAAGAAGAGCAGATATCTACCAAAAGGCTTCATGTGCCAAATGGGAAATGAGAGCAAGTTTAGGGAAAAAGGAGGAAGGAACAACAGGCTGGTTAATACTTCTATTTAACTGCTCGGGAAGTTTCTAAATGGGAAAAACTTGTTTAATGATGGGTTTAATAGACAGAGGTCCAGGTCAGAGAACTTGCCAGAAGACAGCAGCAGTCTTATTCTCATGTTATTGTTTTACATGTATCTATTATATCAGGTTAAAAATGATTTGTATTAACAATGAACTAAAGTATTACAAATGTAAACAGAACTAATATGATGCTTTAGTGAAAAGCAACTTGGTTTATTCACTAAACAACACGATTATCCAACAGGGTCACTTTTATAAAAAGAATATAAAATTACTGCTGAGAGTCAGGGAGGACTGTAGAGAGGATGCCTGGGGCCCCAGCGACCGGCTATCGGTGTCTGTAGGAATGTTGGGGAGCAAAAGACAGAAAAAGCCTGGGTCCCTGACACCATCTTGGGCCTAGAGTGCCTCCCTTGGGACTTCCTAAAAGAGAGAAATAAATTCTATTTTATTTAATCTACTATTTCTTAGCTCTTTGTCACTTATTGCCAAACCTAATCCTAACAAAATCTATTCCTTTTAACAATTTTTCTATATGAACTTTTTTTTGTTTTTGCATATGTGTGTGTAATTTCTTGCAAAAATGTATCATACACAGTTCTTTTTTCATGTATCAATTTATGATATTTTCATATGCTAAAAACAACTATGAAAGAACCTTTGAAGACTTTGTTTGAATCCTACAATATAAAAGTACCATAACTTATTAACCAATTCCCTGCTTGGGGACATTTAGTAAGTAGTTTTATTTAGACTTTCCTAATTTATTATATATATTATGTCAAGTTTAGACACAATTTTAGTTTTTGAGCTTCCTAATGACACCAAAGTCTCTTTGGTAGAAAAATCCCAAGTCTTATCTATTTCTGTGCAATTAGGCTAGGGAATTTGTCACAGAGATTATAAAGTGTTTTTGTGGATGTGAACCCTGTAGTCTGGGACATGGGAATTTTTTTTTTTTTTTTTTTTTTTTTTGAGACAAGGTCTTACTCTGTCACCCAGGCTGGAGGGCAGTGGCATAATCCACGGCTCACTGCAGCCTCAACCTCTAGACTCAAGTGATCCCCCCACCTCAGCTCTCTGAGTAGCTGGGACTATAGGCATGTACTACCTCACCCAGCTAATTTTTTACTTTTGTAGAGACGGGGTCTCCCTCTGTTGCCCAGGTTTGTCTCAAACTCCTGGGTCCAAGTGATACTCTTGCCTCAGCCTCCCAAAGTGCTGGGATTACATATGTGAGCTATTGCACCAGGCCCTAATTTATTATAATTTACTAGATGACATAAAAAATTATATAGCTGTACTTTCACAACAAGTCAGCATGACCATATTCTCTGCCATATAGTGTTGAGCAGTGTGGCCATTATTTCATTCAGTTCAATTTCTGTTGGATTCAAGCATAGAAGAGATGTACAAGGAAAAATGTAGCAGATATTTGGTTATTTGTCTCCCAAAGGTGGAGAAGAATTGTAGATAATGCTGCTAATCTGGATCAACTTATTATAACTAACATTTTACCTAAAAGCTTCAGACTAGAAGGTTCACATCCACAAAAACACTCTCTTTATAATCTCTAAGACAGGCCGGGCACAGTGGCTCAAGCCTGTAATCCCAGCACTTTGGGAGGCCGAGACGGGTGGATCACGAGGTCAGGAGATCGAGACCATCCTGGCTAACACGGTGAAACCCCGTCTCTACTAAGAAATACAAAAAACTAGCCGGGCGAGGTGGCGGGCGCCTGTAGTCCCAGCTACTTGGGAGGCTGAGGCCGGAGAATGGCGTGAACCCGGGAGGCGGAGCTTGCAGTGAGCTGAGATCCGGCCACTGCACTCCAGCCTGGGCTACAGAGTGAGACTCCGTCTCAAAAAAAAAAAAAAAAAAAAAAAATCTCTAAGACAAATTCCCTAGCCTAATTGGACAGAAATAGATAAGACTTGGGATTTATCTACCAAAGAGACTTTGGTGTCATTAGGAAGTTCAAAAACTAAAATTATGTCCAAATTTGAAATAAAATAAGGAAAAGATCAATAAAACAGACTTCTACCAGTAGTTTTATTTAAAACCTTTCTCAAATTCCAGCGTCTTGAGAGTAATGAAACGCAATCCTGGGTATTAAATTACCAGAATCTACACCCATGCCATACAGAACTGCTTCTGAGGACTGTGACTCCAGGACCAGCACGAGTCCTCATATGCAGCAATTAACTTATGATAAATATGGTTTCCTTTCAGAGCAGAAAAGTAGAGTAATTCTCCTTAGAAGCATTTTTTTTTTTTTTTTTTTTTTTGAGACGGAGTCTCGCTCTGTAACCCAGGCTGGAGTGCAGTGGCATAATCTCGGCTCACTGCAAGTTCTGCCTCCCGGGTTCAAGTTGTTCTCCTGCCTCAGCCTCCCCAGCAGCTAGGACTACAGGTGCCCGCCACTACGCCCGGCTAATTTGTTGTATTTTTAGTAGAGATGGGGTTTCACCACGTTAGCCAGGATGGCCTCGATCTCCTGACCTTGTGATCCACCTGCCTAGACCTCCCAAAGTGCTGGGATTACAGTCATGAGCCACCATGCCCAGCCAGAAGCCTTTTTTAATGATAAAGATAAAAACAAAAGTTTTCTGGTTGATTTTGAGAAAGACAAAAATTTCCAGTTACCCAGAATTTCTAGTTATCTGTTATTTTCTCATATAAAACTGCCTTTCACATTTAATCACGATTTATCTATTCCCCAAGAGCCAAATTATACCATAGAAATAGGGGGTACATCTGCACCCAAACTCCCACAAACTAAGCTCTTGAACACAGCTTTTATTCTTATCTGTGATAATAGGATAATAACATACTGCTTCAGTTAGATTCGGTAAACGTGAATTGGCCATCTACGTGCTGAGCATATTTTATTAAATATTATTAGTTAAGAACCATAAGTACATGCCCAAATTTTCCAACAATTCAAATATAGTAACAACTTCTCTGTCTGGGAGTCACTGACCTGGAATTCCCAGTGACTGGAAACAGTATCTAAAAGTAATCAAATACCCAACAGGTCGTTTTCCATCCCTCATCCCCCTCCCATCCTTCTCCCTTCTGAATCTCCAATGTCTATTATACCACTCTGTATGCCTCTGTGTATCCATAGGTTAGCTTCCACTTATAAGTGAGTACATGCTGTATTTGGTTTTTGATTCCTGAATTACTTCTGTACCTCTAAAAGTTTGACAGATGTTGCTAAATTACTGTCCACGGAAATTATGTTAATTTATAATCCCACCAACAATGTGTGAGAGCACCTCTTCACCATACCTTCACCCATGGAATGTTATGCTACCTTTCAGAACTTTGATTTAAAAAAAATTTTTTTTTTTTAGAGATGGAGTCTTGCTATGATGCCCAGGCTGGAGTACAGTGGCTACGTATAGGTGCTATCATAGTGCACAAGAGCCTTGAACTCTGGCCTCTCAAAAGATCCTCCCACCTCAGCCTCTGGAGTAGCCACAGGGTACTGTGCCCATCTTAGAACTTTGACTATTTAATTGAAGAAAACCAGTAGCTCACTGCAGTTTTAATTTGTATTCCTCTTATTTTGAGTGAGGCTAAGCATGTTTTCAAGTTTAGGAGCCATTTGTAGCTTTTCTACGAAAAGTCTGTTCATATTTTTTATCCATTTTTCCATTTTTTGTTGGTTGATAAAGGACTCTTCACAAAGTCAGGAAATTAGCCCTTGTAATATCACTTACAAATATTTTTCCAGTTACTCTTTTGTCTTCTGACTTTAGCTTATATTATACAATTTTTCTTTTTTATTTTTGAGACAGCGTCTCGCTCTGTCACCCAGGCTGGAGTACAGGACGCAATCTCTGCTCGCTGCAACCTCCTCAACCCTGGGCTCAAGCAATCCTCCCACCTCAGCCTCCCAAGTGGCTGGGACCACAGGCACACACCACCACATCTCGCTATTTTAAAAAATATTTTTGGTACAGGTGGGGGGTCTTGCCTTGTTGCCCAGGCTGGTCTTGAACCCCTCAGCTCAAGCAATCTGCCCGACTTGGCCTCCCAAAGTGCTGAGATTACAGGCATGAGCCACTGTGCCCAGCCAATACAATTTTTATTTCTAATATTGAACTCACCAATCTTTTATTTGCAAACTTAAGAAGTCCTTCCTAAGATTAAGAAAAAAAAATCCCATATTTACTACCATAAGTTGTACACTTATTCAATTAATTTTTCATTTATTTTGGTGTAAGATGTGGCTTATGGGTCTAATTTTACTTTTTTCCAGATTGCAACCAATTAACTTAAGTCTATTTACTAAACAATGTATCTTTCCCCCTCAGTCTGAAAGGTCTTCTCTATTATATCCTAAATTCTAGTATGTATTTGAGTCTATTATAATTCATTTACTGTTATATTTATCATAGCTTTAGATATGTTTTAACATCTGATAGGGATTAGTCTCTATACACTACCAAAGTTCTTATTCAGAATTTTTCTAGAATTTTTTGCTTAATTTTATATATGAACTTTAGAATCAGTTTTTCTGGTTAATTTTATTTTTATTGATATTTCATTGTATTTATATAACAATTTAGGAAAATTTTATGTATTTTACCTTTTAGGAGCTCCTTATCCAAGAACACAGATTAGCCTTCTTTCGTCATCCTAAGTAGCATTTTAAAGTTTTCTTTACCTAGATCAAGGCTCCTCAACCTCACCACTACTGAAATTAGACAATAAAAAATGTCTCTAGGTATTGCTAGATGTCCTCTGGGTGGCAAAGTCATCCCCAGTTGAGAATCACTAATCTAGAATAAACATATTTCTGTTTAAATTTAATACCACGTTTGGTTTTTTTTTTCCCCTTTTATTGTTTATCTAAATGATTTATTTTCCTCTAGGTTGTCTTCTAGTTAGTTGTTTACACATACGCACTACTTACTTTCACATTTAAATTATACATCCAGTCACCTTCTGTATTATCTATTTATAATAGCTTATCAAAAGTTGATTTCCATGAGTTTCTGAGGTAATCACATCTGCAAATAATTTCACCTCCTCCTTATTCTAATTTTTTTTTAACTTTATTGTCAATAGCCCACAATGATGATAAATCAAGTTGCTAATACTGAACATCCTTATGTGGAATGTTCCTAGTATTTACCCATTAAGCATGACGCTGGTTTGGGGTTGGATATATTGTGTATCATGCAAAAGAAACATCCATCTAGGCCGGGCACGATGGCTCACACCTATACTCCCAGCACTTTGGGAGGCCGAGGCGGGTAGATCACAAGGTCAGAAGATTGAGACCATCCTGGCTAACACAGTGAAACCCCGTCTCTACTAAAAATACAAAAAAATTAGCCGAACGTGGTGGCGGCGCCTGTAGTCCCAGCTACTCGGGAGGCTGAGGCAGGAGAATGGCAGGAACCCAGGAGGCGGAGCTTGCAGTGAGCCGAGATCGCGCGGCTGCACTCTAGCCTGGGCGACAGAGCCAGACTGTCTCAAAAAAAAAAAAAAAAAAAAGGAAACATCCATCTTTTGTTACATTTTTAGGAAATTTTAACCAAGAACAGATGTTGAATTTATAAAGTGCCTTTCTGACATCTATGGAGGTAACGATATGCTTTTTCCATTAATGCAGAAAATTATTTGAACAATTCTAGAACTGCTAGCAGAAGCCCTACTTGGTAATGGCATACCATTTTTTGGGTTTTTTTTTTGAGACAGAGTCTCACTGTGTCGTCCAGGCTGGAGTGCAACGGTGCGATCTCAACTCACTGCAACTTCCGCCTTCCGGGTTCAAGTGATTCTCCTGCCTCAGCCTCCCAAGTAGCTGGGATTACAGGTGCTTGCCCAGCTACTTGGGAGGCTGAGGCAGGAGAATCACTTGAACCCGGATTACAGCGCCCCCATGCCCAGCTAACTTTTTCGTATTTTTAGTAGAGACAGGGTTTCACCATGTTGGCTAGGCTGATCTTGAATTCCTGACCTGAGGTGATCCACCCACCTCAGTCTCCCAAAGTGCTGGGATTACAGGTGTGAGTCACCGTGCCTGGCCTATCGTTCACTTTTTTAAAAAATGGGAGATAGTATTTTCGATCTGTTGATGGAAGATTTCTTTAGTTTCCGATAAGGTTTCTTAAGATTTTATTTTATTTTATTTCATTTCATTCTTTGAGACTTCTGTCGCCCAGGCTGGAGTACAGTGATGTGATCTC
Source organism: Macaca mulatta (assembly GCF_049350105.2). NCBI lineage: Eukaryota > Metazoa > Chordata > Mammalia > Primates > Cercopithecidae > Macaca > Macaca mulatta. The sequence continues at coordinate 71,089,256 of NC_133423.1, forward strand.
GGCTCACTGCAACCTCCACCTCCCAGGTTCAAGCAATTCTCCTGCCTCAGCCTCCTGAGTAGCTGGAATTACAGGCACATGCCACCATGTCTGGCTAATTTTTGTATTTTTAGTAGAGACGGGGTTTCACCATGTTGGCCAGGCTGGTCTTGAACTCCTGACCTCAAGTGATCCATCCACCTCAGCCTCCCAAGGTGCTGGGATTACAGGCGTGAGCCACCGCACCCGGCCAAGTTATATCTTTAAATATTATTTCTGATCTTTTTAAATCTTATTTAGGAGTAGTAGTTATACAAAGATCAGATTCATTTTCCATATGTATCATTTTTCCTCTAATTTTTAAGAACTCTTCATTGTCATTTCATTTTCTCTTTTCAATCCTCCTCCTGTCCCTTACTGTGTTTCAAAATGTTTCTCTTCCTTTGTGCTGCTTCTAAGAAGGCCTTTGTTGCTAAAATAGTTTTATTTTTATTTTTATTTTTTTGAGATGGAGTCTCGCTCTGTCACCCAGACTGAAGTGCAGTGGCATGATCTCGGCTCACTACAACCTCCGCCTTCTGGGTTCATGCCATTCTCCTGCCTCAGCCTCCTGAGTAGCTGGGACTACAAGCGCCCACCATCACGCCTGGCTAATTTTTCTGTATTTTTAGTAGAGACGGGGTTTCACTGTGTTAGCCAGGATGGTCTCGATCTCCTGACCTCGTGTCTGCCCATCTCGGCCTCCCAAAGTGCTGGGATTACAGGCGTGAGCCATCTCACCCGGCCCAATAGTTTTATTTTTCTAATCTGCTTTTTTATGGAGCTTTACTGTATTTCATCTTTCATTTGACTTGCTATATAGTCCCTGAGCTCTTGTATCTGCACTTTAGGCTCTTGGTTTTTTTAGCAGTAATTACAATATTTTATACATACATGTTTTTATATATATATATATATTAGTGTATGGCTTATTTGGTGACAATTTCTATAGGCTCTTCTAAGGCAGCCTTTTTTCTTGTTAATGCGTGTTAGTATTCTTCATTTACCAATTTTCTCCCTTTTTCTGGTCGTAACTTTGTACATATTCTGTGCAGTTTCCTTTTTGATTACTCATTCTTGAATGAGATAAGTTCTAGGACCAGCAATTTACAACAGATTCATGTAGAACTGAGACTAGGACCATATTTTGAGCTAGCAGAAATTCTCTCTTTGACACAAAGTTGTGTGTGAGTTAGCTTTAACTTCTTGATCAGAAGAGAAGTGGAAGTTAAAGTCCTATTAAAAAATTTGAGTCTCTTTCCTTTACCATGCCTTACCTACAGAATGTTTTATACAAATGTTATTTCTATGGGCATTCCTTATTTAGCTCCAACCACCTTGCTTTTTCTTTAGGCCAAACCAGCTCTAGGGAAGCTCTTGCATTAGTTTGCACACCTATTCTCCATGTTCATAACAAAAAATTATTGGTTTTGTCTCTAAGAGTGCTCCTTTTCCTTTGGTAACTGTTCTGCCAGCTTTGTCTCCGATCTTCAGCACAGGGCTCTCCCCTCTAAGCATCTACCCATGCCCTGGTTTACTTCCACTGTATTTGGCAGTGCCTGCTCATGCATTATAGTTTGGGTTTCAGATGTTTTAAAGTCTGAGTTGGAGTTTTAACATGTTTCTTTTTCCCAGTTGCCTTTGTAAGATCTCTGAGAAAAAGGGAAAAAATACTAACTTTTCTCTATAACTAAAATTGGAAATTCTATCCAGCTAATTACACAAACTCTAAAACTAAAATAATCAACTTTTGTTTATTAACTCTGAAAATACAATATAAGAGTATAGGGCCTTCCGGCATAATTTCCTGACATTTATCAACATACTTGAAATGTAGATGGGAGAATAAATAATAGGAAAAGCCTTTTAATTTGGCATGATTGGGATCTACAGTTGGTTGGTTAATTGAAAGAAAGAGTTAAAAGTGGATGTGCAGGATTGGGCTTCGTCAACTTGGTTAACCTAGGAAATCTGTTTCCCCTTCTCTGTATGATTTTAAATTAGAGTTTGTAGGTATGGAAGAGGTTGGTGTGAGATTTGGAAGTGGAAGTGAAGAAACAGCCATTACCCTTAAAATATTGCTTTAGTCAGAAACTGACAAATGGTCACTGGTGCCAGAGTGGATATCTGCTTGTTCTTGCTCTCCTCTCTTCCACATCTAGGTTTTCTTCCTGACTGTTGGCCAAGGGGGACTCCAGGCTCACCACCAGATACTGGCTGTGCATTCACAGAGGCAACCACACCGGGGCTAAGCAGCTCCCCATAGACCTCTCCATGGGGTGAAGTCTTTCCAGAGCAGGCCACACTCAGCTTCCACAAAGTTCCTACTGTTCACCCATACCAGTGTTTCAGGATGACTGGTTAGTGACCCTGTGATCCTCTGAGTCCTCCTTTCAGATCTTCACTTTCCCAGCGCTTCTCGGTCTGTGGGCATCTGTTACACATGTTTTATATACGGGAAGGAGAGCCCTGGTGACTCCTACAAGGTTAAAAGAGCTGTCACTATAATCTGAGTCTGACACATCTCACGAATTCTTTTTGGAATATATTTCTTATACTGGCATATTTATCATTAACTTCTTCTTTATGAAGGTAGAGTACAGAATATGCATGAAAAAGTATCTGAGTTTCATACTCATTGGATTTACATTATTTAAAATTTTCAAAATTATAGACATTAGAAGGTACAGACCAATTATGACTGCGTTTCGACCCACAGATGTGGGCCTTGTTGTCAAGATCACATTATCCTTGGAAGAATCGAGACCAATTTTTAAGAGGCACAGAACGAAAAGAAGAAAGGATAAGGAAGAGTCTTTAAGGTCCCATCTTGGAGGAAAAGAAAAACATAATCCAAAAAACCCACAAGATACCAGGGGTTTTCTTTTTTTTTTTTTTTTTTTTTTTTTTTTGAGACGGAGTCTCACACTGTTGCCCAGGCTGGAGTGCAGTGGCGCGATCTCGGCTCACTGCAAGCTCCGCCTCCCGGGTTCACGCCATTCTCCTGCCTCAGCCTCCTGAGTAGCTGGGACTACAGGCGCCCGCCACCGCGCCCAGCTAATTTTTTGTATTTTTAGTAGAGACGGGGTTTCACTGTGGTCTCGATCTCCTGACCTTGTGATCTGCCCGCCTCGGCCTCCCAAAGTGCTGGGATTACAGGCTTGAGCCACCGCGCCCGGCCAATACCAGGGGTTTTCATCTGAATTTAAGCACTAGTCTATTACTTGCTGTTTTTATCCTTATCATCCTTCTTTTGCTACATCCTTCTTTTGCCTGATCAAACAGATTTAGATTCTCTAGACATTTGTTTAATACTTTCTATAAGTTCTGAAAAGGGTATTTTCACAGTAGCATCTCATTGAACTTTTACATCAATCCAAGAAGATATTCTCATTTTCTTTCTTTTCTTTTCTTCCTTTCTTTATCTTTCTTTCTTTTTTCTTTCTCTCTCTCTCTTTCCTTCCCTCCTTCCCTCTTTCTTTTCTTTTTCCTTCCTTCCTTCCTCCCTCCCTTCCTCCCTCCCTTCTTTCTCTCTCTCTTTTTTTTTTTTGAGATAGAGTCTCGCTCTGTTGCCCAGGCTGGAGTGCAGTGGCACAACCTCAACCTCTACCTTCCTAGTTCAAGCAATTCCCCTGCTTCAGCCTCCCAAGTAGCTGGGATTACAGGCACATGCCACCACACCCGGCTAATTTTTTTGTATTTTCAATAGAGATGGGGTTTCACCATGTTGGCCAGACTGGTCTCCCTGCCTTGGCCTCCCAAAGTGCTGGGATTACAGGCATGAGCCACCGCGCCTGGCAGATTTATCTTCATTTTCTAACTGAGGAAACAGATCAGCAGGATTGGGGACTTAACCAAGGTTACCCAGATGTAAGCAGCAGAGCTGAAAGTGACTGCAGGTCAGCTCAATGGCTTTTACTTCATAGCTGTGAGGAACATGAGCAGCAGATCATAATTCTTAGTCACATAAAAGATGCTTGATAAACTTTTTTTATACTTGCACATTGATTGATTGATTGACTGAGACAGGGTCTCACTCTGTTGCCCAGGCTGGAGTGCAGTGGTGCAATCTCGGCTCACTGCAAACTCTGCCTCCTGGGCTCAAGTGATCCTCCTGCCTAAGCCTCCTGAGTAGCTGGGACTACAGGCGCATGCCACCATGCCTGGCTAATTTTAGTATTTTTTTTTGTAGAGGCACAGTTTCGCCATGTTGCCCAGGCTGGTCTTGAACTCCTGGGTTCAAGCAATCTACCCACCCTGGTGTCCCAAAGTGCCGGGATTACAGGTGTGAGCTACTGCGCCAGGCCTACAATCACAAAGTTATTGTATGAGTTTGCAATTTTTTTTTTAACATTGTATAACTTTAGATAGGGGATCTCTTGATTGAATTGATTGATTAATCCACTGATTGATTTTTAGAGACAGGTCTCATTATGTTGCCCAGGCTGGCCTTGAACTCCCAGGCTGATCCTCCTGCATAGCTGCGATTATAGGCACATAACGTGACACCCAGCTTGGATAGGAGATTTTTAAAAATATATTAGAAAAGGAGATGCCTGGCCAGACGCAATGGCTTACACCTGTAATCCCAGCACTTTGGGAGGCCAAGGCAGGTGGATCACCTGAGGTCAGGAGTTCAAGACCAAGCCGGCCAACATGACGAAACCCCATCTCTACTAAAAATACAAAAATCAGCCAGGCATGGTGGCCCATGCCGGAGGCTGAGGCAGGAGAATTGCTTGAACCTGGGAGACAGAGGTTGCAGTGAGCTGAGATCGTGCCACTGTACTCCAGTCTGGGCGACATACCAAGACTCTGTCTCAAAAAAAAAAAAGAAAAAGAAAAAGAAAAAAAGGCATAGTCATAAATGACTATGTAACACTGAATACAACTTTGTATTTGTATAGATACCTTATTTTCAACAACTTAAAACAATTTCTGAAACTATTATCTATTATTTTTTGCAACAGCCCAATAGCAAGGAAGTGGTTTTTATAGCCAGGTAACATGAGAAAAGGCAAGCTCAGAAAGTCCCAAGAACACAAAAGCATGTGGATAAAACAGGAATAACCATCTCTGTGCTTGGTGTTCTGCCCGTTAATTCTAGCTTCATCTCTTCAGGTGCCTTTGAAATGCGTCACTGCTATTTGGCACAGACAAAAAGATCTGGGAGACAAATTTCAGCTGTAACCTCAGGAGTATTCTAATATAATATTGTACCTTCTTTGTGTTTTTATAATTTGAGCCAGAACTGTCCTCTACCACTTAGACAAAGACTGGTACAAAAGGAAATTGCTCATGCCCTACTTTTGCCAATAAATAATGCCAATGTTAACGGTGGCAGATTTGCTTTGTGCTTGTCACAAACATGTCTCCCTTGTTTACTGCAACAAGCAGACTACAGCTAGGAACACACTCCACAGTAAAATTCATACCTACATCTTTCACCTAGCCTCTAGGTGAATCTGTCTATTGTGTGTGCCCCTCTATCCAGTTAACAAATATAGCCAAGATCATAGGAAAACCAGTCATAGTCTCTGGGAGTCTGGGTTTAAATCTTCTAATTTCCTATTTTTATTTTTTATTTGTTTAGAAACTGGGTCTTGCTCTGTTGCCTGGGCTGGAGTACAGTGGCACAATCATAGCTCACGGCAGCCTCGACTTCCTGGGCTCAAGAGATAGACCTGCCTCAGCCTTCCAACTAGCCGGGACTACAAGTGCCTGCTATCACTCCCGGCTTTTTTTTTTTTTCTTTTTGTAGAGATGAGGTCTCGCTATGTTGTCCACGCTGGTCTCAAATTCCTGGCCTCAAGTGATCCTCTTGCCTTGTTTTCCCAAAGTGCTGGTATTATAGGTGTGAGCCACTGTGTCCAGCCTGGTTTGAGGTATTTTAACATATATGTGTAAATATCACCTGTTTGGGTGAAACTCCCACCAGACTCAGAAAAAATGAGTTGCCAATGGTCCTCACTACCACCCATTACTCCCACCTTAGTTATCAGTTATACTCTTACTATTTACATTTTGTTTGAATACTGCACTCTACTTGATAACATTGTATGTTTTATGTGTTATCTTTCCCATTAATTTATAGACATCCTGAGAGGCAGGGGGCCTCTCTGTTCTCACTCCTAGCTCACAAATCAAAAAATGTGTGTGTGTGGCGGGGGGTGGGAAATGGTAAAAATAGGAAGTAAAACCGATGGCCTATTATGTGCCAAGTAGTCTTTATATGCTATTATAATGACTTTGCATAGCTATTATTATCCTTATTTTCAAAAAAAGGAATTTGAGCTTCAGAGAAGTTGAAAGATTTCCCCAAAGTTATACAGCTAGTAAACAGTCAAGGTAAGAGCTAAACCAAGATATGCCCTCACTTCCCACTGTCCCATAATGCCTTCCTGTACACATTTTCAAAATATTCTTCGTTATAAAACTTTTACAACAAATAGACAACAATGCAATTTTTTTTTTTTTTTTTTTTTGTATTTTTTAGTAGAGACGGGGTTTCACCATGTTAGCCAAGATGGTCTCGATCTCCTGACCTCGTGATCCACCCGTCTCGGCCTCCCAAAGTGCTGGGATTACAGGCTTGAGCCACCGCACCCGGCCAACAATGCTATTTTTTTAAAGTCAAAAAGCCTTCTCAGAACTACGATAAAGAAAATCGATTACTGTAGTACTATGCTGTATTTATTAACACTTCTGGCCAAAATCTTAGGAAGTGTTTTGTAAGTCTTCTCCTGATTATCAATGCAATGCATGCTTTTTATAGGAAATGTGATGAGTAGAGAAAAAGTTAAAGTGCCTTAAAGAATCACCCTAATCTCAGCACTCAGAGGCAACTGCATTTAATATTTTGTCATGTTTTCCATTCTGCTTTGTTCCTTCCAGTTATTTTTGTTTTGTTTTTGTTTTGAGACAGAGTGCCTCTTTGTCACCTAGGCTGGAGTGAGGTGGCGCAATCTTGGCTCACTGCAACCTCCACCTTCTGGGCTCAAGTGATCCTCCCACCTCGGCCTCCTGAGTAGCTGGGATCACAAGCTCAGGACACCACGCCCAGCTAATTTTTGTATTTTTTTTTGTAGAGATGGGGTTTTGCCATGTTGCTCAGGCTAGTCAAGAACTCCTAGGCTCAAGTTTTTTTATTCGCCTACTTCAGCCTCCCAAGTAGCTGGGACTACAGGCATGTGCCACTATGCCCAGCTACTTAAAAAAAAATTTCTTTTTGTAGAGACAGGGTCTCTCCATGTTGCCCAAGCTAGTCCCAAATTCCTAGCCTCAAGCCATCATCCCCCCCTCAGTTTCCCAAAGTGTTAGGATTACAGGCATAAGCCACCACACCCAGTCCTTCCAATTCTTTTTGTATGCAATTTTTCTTCACATAATCAGTATCAGTCTGCATATTTACTAGTCAACTTCTTTCATATAACATCTAGTATTAAAAACGTTTCTCATGGTATTAAGAGAAACCATAAGTGGCTAAACATTGTAAAGGGCAGTACTGCCCTTAAAACAGGCAAATGTCACTTGAGTCCCGGAGTGTAAGACCAGCCTGGACAACATAACAAGACCTCATCATTACAAAAAAAATTGTTTTCAATAGCCAGGTGTCTTAGTGCATGTCTATAGCCCCAGCTACTCAGGAGGCTGAGGCGGGAGAATCCCTTGAGCCCAGGAGTTCAAGGCTGCAGTGAGCCGTGATCGCATCACTGTACTCCAGCCTGGCGACAGAATGAGACCTTATATCAAAAAATAAAAAATAAACAAAAAATAAAACCAGGCAAATGCTCCCTTGGCCTGGACCCTGTGTTTTAAAGCAGTGTCACTATGTCCCTCCTCTGGCTCCTTTCCTCATCATGTGATGGGGGGGTGCACAGAGAAAAAGGTTATCTCCATAGAGTCTGAGCCACCCTTCTAGACCATTCTCACAGTACTTGGAGTCCTGAAATGCCATGATGAAAAGGTGCTGTTTAGCCTCCTTCCTCAGGCCTACCCCCGAGGGCAGACTGCACAGCACTGTGTGCATCCCAGGCCCACAAGGGGGAGGGGAGGGTCACAGAAGATGTTGATGGACTTCGATGTGAGGGTTGTGTAAGGCTCCTCTTGCTGCCGGGCTGAAACAGAGCTGGGAGGGGGAGCAGGCTGGCTGCCTCTCCTCAAGCCACCACATTCCAACAGGGAATTCCAAAGAGTCTGAGAATTCTGGATTTAAACCTGGCCTTCCAGGTCATTAAGAAGGTGTATTTGTCCAAGCAGAAGGATGAAACATACTTTAGCAGTCTGTTAGCTTGATTTAGAACTTTAAAAGATTTAGACATATATTAGTAGGCCTCCCTGTGTCCTCTTGCCCTGGGCCCCAAAAATAATGGGAGGAGGCTGGTAACAGATACATATTTTTATGCAAATATATCTTAATAGACTTTACCATTCCTCTAATGCTGAACATTTAAATGATTCCTAAATTTTTATTTAAAATGATATGTGTTGAACATCTGTACATAAATATTTGCCTTTATTGCTGATTATTTCTTATGACATGCTCTAAGATGAAAAATTACTGGGCCAAAGGGCAAAAATTCTTAATGATCAATATCTTAAACTAAGCCGGGCACGGTAGCTCATGCCTGTGATCCCAGCACACTGAGAGGCTGAGGTGGGAGGATCACTTGAGCCTAGGAGTTCAAGACCAGCCTGTGCAACATAGTGAAACCCCATCTCTACAAAATAATTTAAAAATTAGCTGCACATGGTGGTGCGTGCCTGTAGTCCCAGCTACTTGGGAGACTGAAGTAGGAGGATCGCTTGAGCCCTGGAGTTTGACATTAAAGTGAGCCACAACCACACCACCACACTCCAGCCTGGGTGACAGAGTAAGACCTCATCTTCAAAAAATGAAAATAAATAAATAAATAAAAATTTTAAACTAATAGATTATAAGCAGATCTTACTGAATGTAATCCTTACCTTTCTACCCTCTACCTACATGCCAAATCCACTGACCTACATTAATGGTTACAAAGGCAAAGCCTAAAGACTTTTATATGTGTTCATTTTGTTTCAAGATAGGAAGCTGACTCACCTAGTATCTTTTGATCTGAAGTCCATTAAATTTCCACCCTTAAAATCAAGGATAGGTAAACCATGCTGTCCCACCAAATCTAGCCTATAGGCTATTTTTGTAAATAAAATGTTTTTGGAACACAGCCATGCTCATTCATTTCCATATTGTCTAGAGCTGCTTTCACATTAAAACTGCAGAGTTAAGTAACTGCAACACGGACCATAGATGATTGGCTTACAAAGCCTAAAATACGTACTATCTGGCTCTTTAGAGAAAGTTTGCCAATCCATGATCTAAAATTACCACAAAATACAAACCATGAAACAGGGAATTAGGAAATACTAAGTCACAAATCTGTAATAGGTTCTTCTTCCCCATTTCACAAGTCAGATGCCCTGGCCTTGTTTTGATGTTCCTGCTGACATCTTAATCAAGCTGCCATCGTTTCCTATTCAACAGATACTTATCAAGTGCCTACTGTGTGTCCAGCAGACCTTGTTTCAGGTGCTGTGGGCTTATGAAACAGTAATTAATCATTTTTGGCCTTGTGTGAAAGCGTGGAAACTGTGAACGTTTCCACGCTTTCACACAAAACCAATGGGATCTTCCTAAACATCTAAACTATATTCTAAACTATCTCCCATCACCTCTGAGATCCTAGGAATGGGTTGTGTAAGGAGCAAGTATTATAAAGAAACTGTGGCAAAGAATAGAAGCATCCTCACCATAGCAACTTGGAGTTTGAACCACAACACTTAGGCCACCTTGGTGAAAAATCACTAATAGCAGATACAGGAAGAGCAGGTGAACAGGTAAGACAAACAATTCCTAGGTACCAGGTAATCACTTCTGCAAAAATTCCCTTATTGTTTTTGCTCTAGCTGGTCAGGGAAAAGAATGCCCACTTTTTGACACTAGGATAAGCAAGAGATTGGTCAACAGTTATTTTATTTACTTAAAAAAATTAAAACTCATGTCTAGGAGGGAAAAAAAAACCCATACAAACAGTGAGTAAAGAGAAATAAAAGAAACCACCACTGTTGTTTATTATTCTTTGTAAAGATGAGGAAACAGCAGAGTGATTTGGCTTTGGGAAAGAACATAAGCCTGAGCCAAGTACTTCGGCGGATTCTAAGAAATGTGGTTTGACACAAGACGTTTTTGTTTTTTGTTTTTCAGTTTCAGTGAAAAGACAAATGGGAGGAGAATTTAAAACCCAGATACCTTCTTTTTTTGTGTGTGTTGGCATGATTAGCTTATTATCAAATTACATTAGAAAAACTACAAACCAAAAACAAATATCTTGAAATGCTATGTTAAGTCACTGCTGGTATGGCTGTCCTACATCATGGGATGAAAGAGAAGATTCTGCATCTGTGGACTTGCACTCCTCCTTTGCCCCTCATTAGCTGGGCAACCTTGTGTATGTTTCTTTACCTCTCAGAGCCTCATCTTCTGCAAAATGCTGATAATACCAGTGACCTTGCCAGGTTGTCGTAAGGATTAAATGAGTTAGTAACTCATGAGGTAACATGAGTCCTCATAAGGATTAAATGAGTAACACATGAGGTAACATGAGTTAGCTCATAATAATCATTAGCTTTCAGTAAGTACTCAATAAAATATTGTTTGTTATTGCCTTCATGTTGTATAATATATGTTAAAGCCCCCAAAATGAACTTTTCAGAGTTGGTAGAGTAGACACAGTTGCCTACATGGTTTTGTATGGCAATTACCTTCCTGGCTCTTATTTTTCTTTCTCAGTCACTAAAATTCTACTACCAGCAATATTAATTTTTTAACATTTTAAAAAATATTAAATATTTCTCTGGCTATTAAAATATTCTCTGCTAGCTTCTGCACAGCAAAAAAAAAAAAAAAAAAAAAACAAAAAACTAACAGAGTAAATAGACAACCTACAGAACGGGAGAACATTTTTGCAAACTATGCATCTGAGAAAGGTCTAATATCCAGCATGTATAAGGAACTTTATTTTTTTTTATTTTTTTTTTTTTGAGACGGAGTCTCGCTCTGTCACCCAGGCTGGAGTGCAGTGGCCAGATCTCAGCTCACTGCAAGCTCCGCCTCCCAGGTTCCCGCCATTCTCCTGCCTCAGCCTCCCGAGTAGCTGGGACCACAGGCGCCGCCACCTCGTCCGGCTAATTTTTTGTGTTTTTAGTAGAGACGGGGTTTCGCCGTGTTAGCCAGGATGGTCTCGATCTCCTGACCTTGTGATCCACCCGTCTCGGCCTCCCAAAGTGCTGGGATTACAGGCTTGAGCCACCGCGCCCGGCCAAGGAACTTTAACAATTAAAAAGTGGGCAAATGACATGAACAGACAGTTTTGAAAAGAAGACATACATGCAGCCAGCAAACGTGAAAAAAAGCTCAGTATCACTGATCATTAGAGAAATGCAAATCAAAACCACAATGAGATATGATCTCACACCAGTCAGAATGGTTATTACGGTGGCTCACACCTGTAATCCCAGAATTTTGGGAGGCCTAGGTGGGCGGATCATGAGGTTAAGAGAGCAAGACCATCCTGGCCAACATGGTGAAACTCCGAGGATGGGATCAGGAAAAATAACTATTGGGTACTAGGCTTAGTACCTGGGTGATGAAATAATCTGTACAACGAACCCCCATGACATGAGTTTACCTATATAACACACCCACACATGTACCCTTGAACCTAAAAGTTAAAAAAAAATCCTCTCTGCCATTGAGAGTGGCCAGAAAAAAAGGTACACATTTCCACATGCTTGAATCTCAGCATGCTATAACTAATTGAGATTTTTGCCATTACTTTTAATGGCAAAACCTAATATAACCAGGTTATATTCGATTGCAGCAATCTAATACAACCAGGCTCTTTCTGGAAATTAGGTGGTATCCAGCAGCGCATAGTATCTTTAGAATAATGTTTCCATATTGAGCAGCACGTGTACCCAGAGGAGGGAAAGATACGTTGAGCAGGCAGATGGATGGGTGCCACTAAGGGCATAATTTATCATTTTTCAGAGGATTATCTTCAATGACTCATTTGTGGAAATATGTTCATTTGCAAAGAGGAACACCTATCTGCTAAAGGAGTGGTCACTCCTGCCTGGTGATGCCAATCCAAAATTATTACAATAATTTGTTCTGACCAACTTAGAATAAACAAACCTCTACACAACTATAACTATTTATATTGTCTGACTCTGTTACAAAAACACCATTGTCAGAATATCTCCAAATTTTATGTGTAATTTGCTTTGAGGCATTTATCACCCCACTGTCAAAGACATTACAGTTTTGTTTATTTTGCACCTGTGAGAGAAGTCAAAATAACTAATGCTTGCATTGATAACTGGCTCTTTCAAAGTGTCTTGATTCAAGTGTACTTTCTGCTTAGTCCTTGCCTAGAAAATCAACTACTGTCCTCTGTCCCTCACCAAGTGTTAAAGTAGTTTATCTTAACTTCCTCACCCTCCATCACTCCTGTCACTCCTTGTAAACTTTACTTCTATAATCACCACTTTATGGATATTGTTTTCTCAAAGTTTGGTGATACAGGCCCTCTATTCACCAAACCCAAAGGCCTTACATTCAAACTCTATCCTCTACAATAATGGGTCTCCAAGGAGGTGTGCGTTGTGCAAGACAGCACTTGAGGTGCAGGAAGAAAAAAGTTTTAACTCTTACTCATGTTTATAATTTCAAACTTAACATTTTTTATTTTGTGTATTTTTTTAACAATGTATTTAACATATCAGTATAGCAGGGAGAATGATTACTAATGATGAAAATGTCAAACTCTAAGTAATAGAATATGCAATCAATAAAATTTTGCAACCTACTTTTCTGTTTAGCAGTAGTTCTCAAAGTATGATATAGGGACTGTGGGGGTATCTGAGATCCTTTCTGGGTGTCGGTAAAGTCAAAACTGTTTTCATCATAACATTAAGAAGGAATTTATCTTTTTCACTCATTCTGTCTTGAGTATACAGAAGAGTTTTCTAGAGGCTACTGACATGTCACATTGAATGCAGAAGCAGACATGAGAACCCAAGTTGTTTTCTAGTAAGTCAGACATTAAAAGGACTTGCAAAAAATGTAAAATGATGCTATCTTTGTCATTACATTTCTTATTTTAGAAAATAGGTATTTTTCATTTTAAAAAATGCAGCAGACTTGAGCTCTTGGACTCAAGTGATTCTCCTGCTTCAGCCTTCAAAGTGCTGGGATTATAGGTTTGAGCCACTGCACTTGGCCAGCTTCCTCTAAACTCCTTCATCGGTCCTCTTTTCTCTCAGTTACCAACCTTTTCTGCCCATCATTTGTAAACCAAGGTATTTAGACAGGATACATGGTCTAGATTTGCACTGTTTAGTATGGTTGCCTCCAGCTAGAGTGCAGCTGTTTAAATAAAAGTTAAATTAAAAATTCAGTTTCTCAGCTGCCCTAGCGACATTTCCAGTGCTCAACTGCTACCTATAGCAATGACTACTGTATAGAACATTTCTATCATCACAGAAAGTTCTACTGGACAGGTTAAGGTCTAGATTAGGGTTTCTCAACCTTAGGACTATTGAGATTTGGGGCCAGATAAGTCTTCACAGTGTGTGTGTGTGGTGGGGGTGGCAGGGGTGGGTGCTGTTCTGTGTGCATTGCAGGATATTTAGCAGCATCCCTGCCCTCTCCCCACTAATTCCAGTAGCACTCTCTCAGTGTGACAACCAAAAATGTCTCCAGACATTGCTAGACCCTGATGTGGATGAAACCATACAGCTATAGATTGTGTTTCGCTCACCCACAGAGAAGGGGCAAGATGAATTGAGAGAGAAAATGGGAGAAATAGACTTAGGGCAGGTTAAAGGAGACAAAGCAAGGAAAAAAAGGCCAGAGGGTAAAAGGCTGATCATGACTTTTCATTTTTTACAACAGGTCCTCATCATTCCATAAGGTGCAATAGTAGATTTTCTTCTGGCTATCCCCACGGCCCTCAGATCACTCAAACAGCATCGTGAAGTTGTAGTGCAGCATTTTGGCTGCAGTGCAGAGTGATGATGTCTCTTGTTCAGAATACGACATGCAGGGCTGCCAAAACATTCTCACATAACGATGCTAAAGGTGACCATGAGGCCTTCCCAACTGGGCAGGGGCACTGACGTGGACAGAATAGGGAGTGTCAGATCTTTTTCAACCTGCCTGATACTGTGTCTTCTGACTGAACAGCTCTTCTGCGTTAGCAGCATTGAGAGCCATGTAGGGAAACGTCTACAGCCTAAGGTTCTGGTGGATACAACTCAACTATATGAAGCAGGTTTTCCTAAAATGTGGCCAACAGCCCTAAGAGTTGTCTTACAGTGAAGAAACAAATCTATTTAACTATAGGCCCCTTCTTCTGAAGTATATCCACTGAATATGTTTTACCCAATGCCGACATAAAGAAAAGACTTGTGCTTAACTGGAATTTTCCATCTGCCCAGAAGGGTTTCCTTGACACTCTGTAAGATTCCCATGCAAAGAGACGAAGGCACAAAAGAGGTCCTGTTATGAACTCAGGAAATGGTCACACTTGAGAATCACAGAGGTCACCATATAGAACTAGGAGGTGGAGGCTAGAACAGAACAGGACAGGCCCAGGCATCAGGCACAAATAAACAGGCTGATGATTTCTGCTTATCAAGCTCCCAAGGCAGGAGATGTACTGAGGACTAATGAGTGCCAATAGCACCATGAGCTGTAGGGACACAGAAATCAGACGGACACCTCTCTCCTCAGTCCAGAGCCACAAAGCACTGACACAGGTTCAGGAAGTGGGCATCAGAGAGGTTTACAAAACTGGTGGTATGACCAAAGAAAACAAAATAAATCACAGCGTGAGAGTGAGAGACACCGGCAGGCTGAAGCAAGGCACTGTGTGGTACCAATACTCTAAAGATGAATTAAGGCAAAGTCCATTCCTCCATGTGCTCCCAATCAGCT
The DNA here is from genome assembly GCF_049350105.2 of Macaca mulatta. NCBI lineage: Eukaryota > Metazoa > Chordata > Mammalia > Primates > Cercopithecidae > Macaca > Macaca mulatta. The sequence continues at coordinate 71,104,314 of NC_133423.1, forward strand.
CCCTATGGACCAATGATGACAACGACAGTGATAGTGGTGATGATACTCTTAGCTGTTGTTTAGTTTTGCAAATGTGTGAGGCTGGGATGGAAGGCCTTCATCTCTGTCTCGTCCAGGACTGTGAATTACAATTATCTGAACACCTAGAATGTTCTGTAAATACACAGTTAAAATAAAAATTTATAATGGCAGGGACCAAATAGTGTTCAGCTTTGTATCTGCCTGAGATGCATACTCCATGTCTGGCTTACAGTAGCTATTTCATAAACGTTGACTCAATACTAAAGAAGGTAAAGGAGAAACTGTCTATCTCACATGACAGATACCCCAGAAGGCAGTGACTCTTCTATTTTGTGCCTACTCCACAGACTGTATTAAGGTGATATGTACATAGTAAGTACTTAGTCAAAAATAGTTGATAGTGTCAAAATTCCAAGAAACAGTAAGTCATTTGTATCAGATGGGATCCAAACAGGAAACAGATGGCAAATCCAAATTAGCATAACTTGTAGAAATGTATCTGAAAGCAACTATCTGCAAAGATATGGACATGGTGTCGGGGTACTAAAAGGGATACTGCTCTAATTTGGCAATAGTAACGGCAGAACTGTTACCACTCCTGGGGGAAAAGAGATGAGAAGGATTGATTACAGGAACCCCAAAGGAGAAAGTCTTATAGGGAAGAACCATGACCTTAGGTCGAGGGGCACAGGCAGCCCAAGGCAACCCCACAAGGAGGGAGCAGGAGAATAATGAGCCTGACCTCACTCCTCCCCCCTTGAGTCTCCTGCTGGGGCTTTGCTCCTGGCGGAAGTCAGAGGGCACAGGAGCCCCTCACTGTGGTCCTCACAGCCAGCCTCCCGGGTAGGGAGAGTTAGGGTAGAGGAGGGTGAAAAGGTGACCAGAAGGGGTAAAAGGAAGATATCCTTCAACATGGTAATCACCATCCCTGAACCAGTGATGTTCAGAAATCTTCAAGGTGCCAATTCACGATCAATCAGTCCATAATCCAACGAGAAAGAATCACTTTTAAACTCTTACTCTGTATTGCTGATCAAAATCTCAGTGTTAGGACCACCTCTCTAATTTAAAAACAGGATATCATCCGGGACAAAAATCAGATCCCAATAAAGAAGAAAGTTATATTCAAATAACAGAGAAATGGTGAACCTTAATTCTATCAGACCCAAGTTGGTCAGCCCCAAATCCACCAGCTCTAGATTCCTGGATAGTTCCCACCAGGGGAAATGAGCGAAGGATTAATGGTAACTGCTGCATATAACTAAAGCTTTTATTGTGAGAGAATGTAGCAGAACTCAGATTTGGGCACTTGCCATTGGAACAGGGCAAGGAAAGGTGCTCAAAACTCCTAAGGGAAAAATTGCTACTGTGTAGTGGAACACAGAAGACAGTTGGGACTGGGAAATTTATGAAGAATGTCAGTGGGAAAAGTTCTTAACTTTGAAGTCTGCTTCTTTTCCTAAGAATGCAGAAAGGAAAACATTATCAATCACATGACAGAAAATAACACAATGGAATAATGGAAAGTAGAGTCTAAGAAGATTCCTAGAGTGGTCTCAGAAATAAAAAAGATAAAACATATCATCATCTTTTAATTTTGGTGAGTCTGTGCCCTATAACCTACTGATGTTTATCAGCAAACAGCAGCAAAGGAAAGAAAAAGATCTTTCTGTTTTCTTCTCCCTTCTCCCTTAATCACAGGCATACGCCCAATTTATTATACTTCATTTGCAAAGATTTAGTCACAAAAGAAATAGTAAGTTGTCATTATCTACATGTTCATCAATTCCTGGAAAATCATTTTACATTCAGAAACTTTGCAGTTAAATGAACTGTTGTGCACCACACTGAGTCTGCAATTTGATGTTTTCTTTCTTAAGAGAGATGTATGCATGGCTACTGCCTGTTCAGTGCAAGCTGTTCTCATTGTAATGAGTACTTACCACAATTTCAGACTCTTATCTGCAAGGAGTACACTTCGTACTGTTGTTCAAGCACATAACACTTATATCAAGTTGCAAAGAAAAAAATATGCAGAACTGGTAAGTGATGACCAGTTTATATACACAGATATTACAAGAGAAAAAGCCAACTATGATTGCTAGTCTCTTTTTCCTTGTCATAAATTGATTGAATAACCAGAAGAGAAGGTTCATTCTCTTGCCTATAGACCACTTAATTATCATGAAAAATTGGCAGCAATATTTCCCCTAAAATATAATCTATACTTACCTTCAGTGATTCAGCAGTTTATATGCCTCATGGGCCTCAACATTCTCATTCACTAATTCAACCATAAACATGTATTGAACAGTAGACCTACTGTACAAACCAGGCAACGTTACAAGCACTGGAGATACCTCAGTGAACAAGACAGACAAGGTCCCCACCCTCATGGTGCGTAATTCTAGGGGAGATGGCGAATTACAATAAACAGGTACTTAAATCAATGAGAACTTTAGATAGTGATGTTTGCTAGGAATAAAATAAAATAAAGTAATGGGATAAAAATTAATCAGGAGGGAGGAATATAACTTAGATGAGATGTTCAGGGAAGGCCTCTGTGAGGAGTTGACATTTTAGGGAAGACTTGAACAACAGGAAGAAGTCAGCCATGTGAAGATCTGGGGAAAGAGTATTCCAGGACAAAGATCAGCTAAGATAAAAGCCCCTAGGTGGGAATGAGCTGGGCAGGCTTGGGGAATAGTCAGAAGGCCAGTAAGTGAAAGGAAAGTGATAGGAGATAAGACAGCAAAGTTAGCCAGATACCAGACCAGCAGGGCCTTACAGGGCAAGGAATTTAGATTTTGTTCCAAGAGTGATGGGAAGTTGCCGTAGGGTTTTCAGCTGGAGAGGATCGACTTCTGCTTTAAAAGAATCATTCTGACTTTGCATGGAGAATAGACTGTAGGGGAGAGAAGGCCATTGTAGTCAGTCAAGTAACAAGTAATGATGGCTGGAACTACAATGAGAATATGAACATGGGAAGAAGCGGACAGGCTGGGAACCTATTCTGGAGATAGGCTTACTAGCAGATTGAATGAAGGATCTGTTTAGAGAAAGAAAAAATAAAAAGAGCAGGTAGATATTGTCAATAACGAAAGGGGGTTGAAATGGAGAAAAGCAAGTATGAGGCAGATAGAATGGTTACATAAGGGAATCAAACAGATATGTAAATCAATAAGAACTTTACACAGTGATCTTTGCTAGGAGTAAAATAAAATAAGGTAATGGGATAAATATTAACATAGAGGCCAGGCACAGAGGCTCATGTCTGTAATCCCAGCACTTTGGGAGGCCGAGGCAGGCGGATCACGAGGTCAAGAAATTGAGACCATCCCTGCCAACATGGTGAAACTCCGTCTCTACTAAAAACACAAAAATTAGCTGGGTGTGGTGGTGAGCGTCTGTAGTCCCAGCTACTTGGGAGACTGAGGCAGGAGAATCACTTGAACCCAGGAGGCGGAGGTTGCAGTGAGCTGAGATCAGGCCACTGCACTCCTGCCTGGTGACAGAGCGAGACTCTGTCTCAAAAAAAGAAAAAGATTATCACAGGAGGGAGGGATATATAATTTAGATGAGATGTTCAGGAAAAGCCTCTCTGAGGAGTTGACATTGTAGGGAAGACTTGAACAACAGGAAGAAGTCAGCCATGTGAAGATCTGGAGAAAGAGTATTCCAGGACAAAGATCAGCTAAGATAAAAGCCCCTAGGTAGGAATGAGCATTTTCCATTCCCATTCCCCCTCTCAGTTATTGACAATACCAAGCTGCTCAGGTTATAAAACCCTAGGAGTTATTTTTTAATTTACTTTTTCTCTAAACAGATCCTCCATTCAATCTGCTGGTAAGGCTATCTCTAGAATAGGTTCCCAATCTGTCTGCTTCTTCCCATTCTGTACATCTTACATGTCAGATACCTATTTATATCCAAATGGAGATATAGAGTGGACAGTGTATGTATAAATCTGGGGTTCTAGGGAAAGGTCAGACATACTTTTTTTTTTTTTAATAATCCAAATGAAAAATATTAAAAACATACACTTGAGAGAGGTGGGGACTGCGTCTTTAAATGTCGTCTATAGGCTGTGGTGCCTCACAGAGTGAAGTGTTGAAAAAACACAGAATGATGTGAAGTAGCAAACATAAAAACAAAAACTGAAATATCATCTTTGTTTGCTCGATGCTCTTGCCAACTTTGTTCAAGTATTCCCCTGCCAAAGACTGTATGACTGATAATAACTTGTACCAGAGAATGACCACAATCAGAAATAATAATAATAATAATAATATGGCCTTAACTAATGAAGATTTGAAAGTAAGTCAAGGCAGTACTCTACTGATTCACAACCAGACGCATTGCTCTGATAGTTTAAGCCTGACACATCAGTCACACCCAGATGATATCTAAGAAGAGGCATGACAATTGCAGGAAAGGTTTATCAGTACTGCTACATCAAAAGAGTAAAGTCTATGGGGGGGCAACTGACTAAAAGGTGTTAAGAATGCATTAATGCTTTTTGCTATTATGGTTGTAGATCAACAAAATTTCATAGAAATGTGAACATCTTTTGACTTGGCTGTTCCCCAACACAGTGTCAGTTTCTGATTGACCCTCTCTTACTCTACTGCATAAAACAGGGAAGTAAACAAAAGGCATTTCAACTCTCATAAGAGGAATTCTCAAGTCCCAATAAGTATGACCTTATAAATTATACAATTAAAAAAATATTCAATTAAAGGTTCAAATGAAAAAGCAAACGTGTTACATTTAATAGACATGCAAATATCAAGAATTTTTCATTGCACTGACTTCTTTACAGTAAGATTACTCATGAAATCCCTTTGTGAGGACAATAGGGCAGGAAGTGGCAAAGTCATAATCAGTGAGAGACCTTAGATCTTTTTGAAGTGCAAAGAAGCAAAGTAACAGCCTACAGGGTAAAAATAACATCACACCTTTGAATCAGTAAGTGAAGAGAGAACACCATTAACAGCTAACCAATTCTTTAGTGAGAATTTCAAAATCAATTATAAAGTCTCCGGAAAAATGTTATATTTATGCTTAATAGTTTAGTTCTCTCAAACATTTATTTCCAATATATTTCAGTATATTTTTAAAAAACAAAAGAACAAGAATTTTTCCATTTGGGAACTTTTTTCCCCCTATTTTTTGTTTAATTCTAAGGGATTATTTGGTGATTTCTGTGCAAGTCTAACAGATGACAGTAACTGCACTCAGGGGGTAAGAATATAGTGCATAAAAACTTCAAGTTCACCTTAAAGGTATCCCTGTGAAGATCTAGACTTCAAGAACACATTGCGTTCAAAAGGCTTGCCAATGGAGAGTGAAAGTAATGTTAAATAAACATAGGGCTGGACATAGTGGCTCCCAGCACTTTGGGAGACAGAGGCGGGTGGATCATCTGAGGTCAGGATTTCAAGACCAGCCTGGCCAACATGGTGAAACCCTGTCTCTGCTAAATATAGAAAAATTAGGTCGGGCACAGTGGCTCATGCCTGTAATCTCAGCACTTTGGGAGGCCAAAGTGGGCAGATCACGAGGTCAGGAGATCGAGACCATCCTGGCTAACACGGTGAAACCCCGTCTCTACTAAAAATACAAAAAATTAGTCGGGTGTGGTGGCACGTGCCTGTAGTCCCAGCTACTGGCAAGGCCGAGGCAGGAGAATCGCTTGAACCTGGGAGGGGGAGGTTGCAGTGAGCCAAGATCACACCACTGCACTCCAACCTGGGCAACAGAGCAAGACTCCATCTCAAAACAAACAAACAAACAAACATTATGCAAGGCCGTTGTTCGAACTGAGCTCCTGCACTAGGCTCCAACAGACCAGACCAAACCAAAATGGAGTCACTCATGTTAAATGTCACATCATCAAACTGAGGCTTTAAGGAAGCAGATAGGTCTCAGCCTACCTGAGGCAGTACAGTAAAGAAGTCCTTCTGCTTTAACCCTTACAAAACAGTAACCTGAAATAAGCTGGTATTAACAATCAGTTTCCCCTCTCTATTGTTCTGTTTTCTTTTTCCACCTTACAAAATCCACTATTCTGCCACTGCCTAGTAGGAGCTCTCATTCTATTTTGTAGAACGGAGGCTGTCCTCTTTCATGAATTGCAAATAAGAGCCAATTAGATATAAAACTGAATTTGTTGTAATTTTGTCTTTTGACAGTAATAATTAAAATCCTCTGAATGTCGAACCCCCACCTCCTCCAAAAAAGCATACTACTGCTTACTATTCATTCCCAAGGCACTCTTTGGGTACCAAGGTGTCTTTCTTTCAATCTTCCACCCTCCATCCCAGAAAAAGTTGCATACCTTAGATATTAGTTGGTTTTCCCTTAGTTTCAACATATTTATAGCCATATATGGGAGGGGAGGAGGAGAAGAAACAAAAAAGGGAAGGAAGAAAGTAAAAGGCTATCAATGTTCATTTCAACATACCAGAGTTAAAATGTGGTAAATGCTGTCAAAAGTATGTGTCTACCAGGGTATCTATGTTCTCAGCCTCTCTTCCTGAGTTTCCTCCTTTTTCTCCCTTAGTCCACTCTTCTTCCCCTAAGCAACCTCCCTCCAGTCCCAGCCTCGATGCCACCAATGGCCAGATCATGCAAATGCAGGTCAAAAATTAAGTTATGAATATGCTTCAATGGCCTGTACTATATTAGAACTGGCCATTTTAAAAGTTTGCTAATTGGTTTGAGCTGAGCTAAATAAGTATTCAAGATTAGCGATTCTCATTCAATAAATCTGAAAAAAAAAGTTGGTTTGTTTTATCTCATCAAATATCATAACCAGCTATAAAAGACTGATGAGGATTTATCTAAGACCATGTAATTAAATTATATCCCATGAGCTAGAGTTTCCATAGGAAAGGTGGCCATAAGAAACCTAACTAATATTTAAATTCTGCCACTTCTAGGCTTTCTCCCAAAATTTCCCTAGCATCTGGGGTTCTAGAACAGGAAAAGAGTCCAGATATCTCAAACGCTTTTCATTTATTGACCTAAATTTCTTTGTGAGCAGGGTATTCATGAATACCGTTTGCTAAAACGGGTAACTGGGAAGGGGTAACTGGGCTCCATGAAAGCCTCTCAGAGGAATCTGGTAGGAACTAAAATGTTCTATGTCAAAAGACAGCCTCTGGGAGGAAAAGTTTGGCTAGCTTCCCTTCCAAGATTCCAGCACCTCAAGGAAAAACAAGGATGGCTTCCTCCTCCTGTTAAGTTTTACAAAGCAAACAAAATAACCTGTTGTCAGGTTCACTCTAACAATGCACACAGATAAGGGGGCTCAAAATTCCTTTAAGAAGCCATGAAATAAGTGGCAAATTATCTCAGTTACATTAAATGCTTCTAAGACAACCTGCAGGAATATTAACATTCTCTTTTCTGAATAGCATCCTGCCAGATATCAAACACTCTCAAATGCCAGTAGCACAGAAAGCATCATGCTACTGAATTAAACACAGGCTCTACCTCAGAGATAAACATCCCAGACATCAAGAAAACACAGGAAAGACTCAAACTTCCTTTAGGCACATGTGAGGCATGACTAGATCTTGAGTAAGTCTTACAATGCTTCCCTGAAAGTAAGCTAGGGAATAATTTTCTAAGAGCAAGATCCTAGATAAATGTGACCTTGTTCAAATAGGCAGCCTCCCTCCCCCTACCACCCCTCACACAGGGATGGTGTGTGTGTCCTGTTGGGGAAGAAGTGGTGAGGAGGGAGTGTTTCAAGAAAAGATGATGAAAACGAAAAGAAAATAGGATAACAGCAAGAGCACAGCAGTGGAAGAAGTCCTCCATACTAGTATAATACCTGCCACCTAGATGGACAGACTAGTTGAAAATGTGTTCCATTCTTTCTGCTTATGTTAGGTTGATTTTGTAGATTAAAACAATGTAATTACATCAAAGCATCTCTGCAAAGATAAAATCTAGGGTGTTTTCAAAAGAGAATGTTTAGAGAGGGGGATGGGAAAGGGAAGAGGTAACAGAAGTTAGAGCAGGATAAGAGAGTCACAAAACTGGCTTTGGAGCAAAAGAAAATAGAAGCATGAAACATTTAAGAGTGTTTCTATTTGTACAATTTCTTCCTAAATCAATGAAAACATTGGCTTATGATGGATTTACACCACAGTGAAACTCCTGACAACTTCAAAATCAACTTCATGTTTGGGTTCCATTCTTTCAGGTGATGAATAGTGGGAAATCCGTGAAGGAATGTCACTTGAAGTCAGCCATTTATCATGAACCAAAATGGCTAAGTACCCCATAAACTGCAATGATCCATTTCCTATTAGCATCACACAACAGAAGGCAACCTCATCTGCATTAACAATTTTTATGACCTCCGTAGGCAGAAAGGCTAATGTTAGGAAATGGCTTATTTCTGTTCTGTTATAAATGTTCATTATTATACCATAAAGAATTCTTTAAGGATATAAACTACTGATTGATGCATTAAGGAATTCTTTAAAAAGATTTTCTCCAGGTTTAGATTTTTTTTTAAAGTATTGATTTAATTTCAGTAAAGTAGTTTCATTCTTTCTGGTCAAGCTTTAGCTGGTATTCTATATGTAATATACATTTCTTTGATCATAATGTCTAATATCATAACAGATTATAATTAAAATAATTTCCCCTTCAAAATTTAGGTGACACTGACAATTTTCAGTAGTCCCAAGTTTCAAAATATATCTGCCTTTTGAATTTGGCAAATACTAGGTTTCAGAATTCCAAGAAAGGGCGTGAAAATAGCATGTCAAGATTTGAAACTAAGTGAAATTGTTAAAGCATTTGAGTTCAATACACAGCCCATAAAATATAATCTAACGGCTTAAACATCTTAGTGGGTCACATCCAGATGGCTAGTGACACTCTTGATGACAAACACAGCCAGGGATTACCTTCCCACAACAAATGGTACCACTTCCAAACAGAGGGGAAAGAAAGAAAGAAAAAAAGAAACCCAAACGGCAGGAGGAGAAAAGCAACTAAGGAAAATGTGTACTATATAAAAAGGTTAGGAAAACAGGGATATTTACTAAGATTCTATATATTTATAATTTTTAAAAAACTTGTTTTGAAATGAGTCACTGAAAGCACAAAAAGATCCGAATATTTTCTGGCTTAATTTTAAACTATGTAGTTTAAAATGAACATTGGATATTTACTGTATTTTTGAAGATTTTTTTTTTTTTTTTTTTTTGAGACTGAGTCTTGCTCTGTCGCCCAGGCTAGACTGCAGTGGCACTATCTCGGCTCACGGCAACCTCCGCCTCCAGTGTTCAAGCAATTCTCGTGCCTCAGCCTCCCGAGTAGCTGGGATTACGGGAACCTGCCACAATGCCCAGCTAATTTTTGTATTTTTAGTAGAGACAGGGTTTCACCATGTTGGCCAGGCTGGTCTCGAGCTCCTGACCTCAAGTGATCTGCCCGTTCCGGCCTCCCAAAAGTGCTGGGATTACAGGTGTGAGCCACTGGGCCCAGCCTTTTGAAGATTCTTTAGCCTTTCCTTTCTATACCCTCCATTCCCCCTCAACCCCCTCCCCAGAGACAGGGTCTTGCTTGGTTGCTCAGGCTCGGGTACAGTGGCATGATCACAGCTTATACAGCCTCAACCTCCCAGACGCCAGTGATCCCCCCACTTCAGCCTCCCAAGTAGCTGGGACTACAGGCATGCGCCACCATACCTGGCTATTTTTACATTTTGCATAGAGACGAGGTCTCACTATGTTGCTTAAGCTGGTCTCAAACTCCTGGGCTCAAGCGATCCTCCTGCCTCAGCCTTCATTTTCTTCATTAGAAATATCAAGAAACTTGAAAAACACAAATGTATATGGCAAAGTATTGGTTACATTCAGTCAGGAGCACCCTTGAAAACAGCTGTTTTATAAAGTCACAAATCCCCCAAGGAAATGACTCATCTTAGAAAATCATCATTATTTGTACGCACTTAGCAAAAGACAAAGCCCTCAGAAGACAATGAAGAATGATACATGGTCCACGTCCTCAAGGTGCTTACCATGTATTTTGGGAGATAGGATATAATCACAAATCAGAAAAATAAACTCTGAGTTATTAGAAAATAAGTAGATACCACACTTTTCAAATATTGAAACTAAAAAAATACTTGTTGAACTATTAAAGAGAATTTTAGGAAGTGAGAGAGAGAAAGAGAGAAAAGGAGAACAAGAAATAGAGCCGGAGAATGAGAGTGAATGTGGACGCACAGTGAACTGGGGTAACTAGGGAAGAATTCCCAGAAGAGGTACAATTCTAGCTTGGCCCTGAAGAATAAATCAATTTAACACACCAATAATTTCAACATTTATTTCCAAATGAAACAATCTCCTGTAATGTGTGGGTTCCCCTGTGAGGGCTGTCCCTACTGGAGTATATGGTCCTGATTCCACAAAAGCAAGCCTTTCATACTTGGACTTTTAACCTCTCCATTTCCTGAAACTCCTCCTCGCTGCCCAGTCACCAAATGATGGCCATCATTGTTTTCCTTTCTCCTTTGAAATCCACTAATAACCCTCAAGTCAGATGATCCCACCCACCAAGAACTAGGGGGTCATGCAGAGTGAGTGCTGAATGTTTATGACCTTATTTATGCCAAGTCGATTTTAATCATCAGAACTCTCCCGACCCTTGGAGATAATGCCACACAAGCATAAACCAAAACCAAACCAAAAGTTAAAAGGTGTCTTCAGAAAGGCATAAGGGAATCTGTTGAAATTCCTTCCAAGCTTTGTCCTGAAGACTTGGGAATGGTATATAAGTGCTATCCCGATTCTTAAGCATGTCCATGCTCCTTAGTTGTGGCTTCTCTCACCTTGTGTGTGAATTACTGCAACTTTCTCCTAACATGCCTCCCAGACCCCAGATCACCCCCAACACACTCCACTCTATATGTCTCTGTCAAGACCTTCTTCCATCACAACATGACACACATAACATCCTTTGATCAAAAATCTTCAGGGGATCTCCACTCCTGACAGGTGCTTTGTAGCTGATGCTCCCCTGCCATTTTCCCTCAAGGCGCCCAAAGAACTTGCAATATCTGAGGAGCACACAGAGATAACCAGAGAAGACTTCTTGCCGACAAGAAGTACAAGCACTCCTAATGGCTTGAGGGGACGGTATTATCACTGCACACCTGTAATTCATGCCCAGCCCAGTATAAGGGCTAGGAAACCTGGTTAGGTAATCAGGCCCTCTGCAACCATATTTCTCATCTTTTCTCTATAGCAGTGCTTCTCAAACTTTAATGTGAGTAGGGGTTACCTGGGATCTTATGAAAATGCAAATTCTGCTTCCCTAGGTCTGGGAATGGGGCCTGACATTCTGCATTTCTAACAAGCTTCCGGGTGGGGAGGCTCTGCTGGTCACAGAACCACATTACATGTAAAGAGACTCTAGCAATGGTCCCTCACCTCAGCTATACATTAAAATCATGTGTAAAACTCCCAAATCCTGATGCTCAAGCTATACCTTAGATCAATTAAAGCAGAATGATGGCTCATGCCTGTAATCCCAGCACTTTGGGAGGCCGAGGAGGATGGATCGCTTGAGGTCAGGAGTTCAAGACCAGCCTAGCCAATACGGTGAAACTCTGTCTCTACTAAAAATACAAAAATTAGCCAGGTATGGTGGCGTGTGCCTGTAGTCCCAGCTACTCAGGAGGCTGAGGCAGGAGAACTGCTTGAACCCATGAGCTGCAGGTTGCAACGAGCTGAGATCACGCCACTGCACTCCAGCCTGGGTGACCAAGTGAGACTGTGTCTCAAAAAAAAAAAAAAAAAAGCATAATGATTGGGGGCTGTTATGTATATTTTTTTCATTTATGTGTATGTACTGGTGATTTTTAAAAAAATAATTTCCACTTTTATCTTAGATTCAGGGGGTATATGGGTAAACTGAGTGATGCTGAGGTTTGGAGTATGGATGATCCCATCACCCAGGAACTGAAAGTAGTACCCAATAAGTAGTTTTTCAACCCTTGCCACCCTCCCTCCATCCCCTCCAGTAGTCCCCAGTGTCTACTGTTCCATCTTTATGTCTGTGTGTACCCAGTGTCCACCTCCCATTTATAAATGAGAACATGTGATATTTGGTTTTCTGTTCTTACATTAATTCACTTAGGATAGTGGCCTCTGGCTGTATGCATGTTGCTGCAAAGACTTAACTTCATGCTTTTTTATGGCTGTGTAGTATTCCATGGTGTATATGGACCAGATTTTCTTTATCCAATCCACTGCTGATGGGCAGACACCTAGGCTGATTCCATGTCTTTGCTGTTGTGAATAGTGCTGCAACGAACATGTGAGGGCATGTGTCTTTTGGTATAATGAGTTATACTCCTTTGGGTATATACTCAGTAATGGGATTCCTGGGTCAAATTGTAGTTCTGTTTTAAGTTCTTCGAGATATCTCCAAACTGCTTCCCATAGTGGCTGAATTAATTTACACTCCCACTAACAGTGTCTAAGTGTTCCTTTGCTCTGCAGCCTCACCAGCATCTGTTGTTTTTTGACTTTTTAGTAATAGAGGGGTGTTGTTAAAGCTCTGCACGTGATTTTCATGTGCAGCCAAAGTTGGATTTTCTACTTCAGCCAAACCATTCTACTCATTCCCTCTACCCTGTGCCTTTGCCTACACCTGTGTTCCATGTATAGACTGACCTTTCTCTCCTCAGGTAAGTCCTGCCCTCTCTGAAAGACATCCAGGAGGGCTTGCCCACTTCTGTCCTCTCATCCTGCGTTAGCAGTGGAGGGTGCTCCTTGAAGCAGGTGTTGTTTATTATACTCCTTCATATGCTCAAGGCCTGGCAGGTACAAATGTTAGATGAATCTTATTATGACTCTGTCGTGGACTTTTAGGGAAATTCAACAAATAACATTAAATGAGTTCTTTCGCATCTGAAAAGAAAAAACAAAACAAAAAAGTCCTCACGAAGCACACTTTCCAGCCGGAAGGGACATTTTCAGGACCTGACTCTGCCTGCCGGACAGGTGCAGATATCCAGTTCCTCTTCACTAAGAAAAGCAAAGCCTCTGTTCAGTCACTAAGATTCACTCTTAGGAAGAGTAAAAAGAAAAAAAGAAGTCAGAGGTTAGGGTCATGACCTTTAGGTTAAGATGTGGGGAGGCTCGAATAACAAGCCATTCCTCACCATGAGGAAGCAAAGGTTCTCTGACCTGATGGTCACAGGAGCCCATTCAAATTTGGGAATGACTGGACTGGGTCCTCCAATTTAACTGACGAATTCCCTAACTACCCTATTTTAGGATATAAAAGGCTCCTAGTGCCATAACTGTACAGAAAAAGAAGAGACATTTTTAGTAATTTCCAAAATCTGAGTTCATGAAATTCTTAGTTAATGGGATAGACTCATCTTATAATACCTATCTCTTAGCCAGAAAATATTTTAAATATGAAATTAGAGACAAAAAACTAATAGAAGATGTCTAATGGCCAGAAATGAATCATGGGACACATACCAAGGGAAATTCATCGCAATTCCAAACTGAGAAAAATTTAAATTGAAAGACATATTGTGAAGAGATTGATCTCTAAGTCAAACAGGCCTGGATTCAAATCCTAACTCTCTCCAATCCTTGTGTGTTCCCTGGCAAATTTCTTTAACTTTCTAGGCCTCAGTTTTCTCTCTGTGAAATGAGAATCCTAATGACTACTGTAAATGACAAATATGGCAGTTCTTCTAACAATGTATACTATAAAATAAATGCTGTGTTAAAATTGTTTTTAATCTTTACTCTTTTTTTTTTTTTTTTTTTTTTGAGACGGAGTCTCGCTCTGTCGCCCAGGCTGGAGTGCAGTGGCGCGATCTCGGCTCACTGCAAGCTCTGCCTCCCGGGTTCACGCCATTCTCCTGCCTCAGCCTCCCGAGTAGCTGGGACTACAGGCGCCCACAACCGCGCCCGGCTAATTTTTTGTATTTTTAGTAGAGACGGGGTTTCACCGTGGTCTCGATCTCCTGACCTTGTGATCCGCCCGCCTCGGCCTCCCAAAGTGCTGGGATTACAGGCGTGAGCCACCGCGCCCGGCCTAATCTTTACTCTTTACCATAAAAGCCATTTTGTCATTATTATATTATATATAACATTATTATATTATAATAACCATTATATAATTGACCCTACCAAGCCACATGGCTTTTCTGGAACTTGCATGCATGTTCCTAATGCCTCAAGGATTCTGCACATCTGCCTGGAATGAACCTCCTCCACTCCCACCCCTCCCTTTCTATTATTATTATTATTATTTTGTTTTCAAAGTCTCACTTCCATGTTATCTCCTCTCCTCTGGGCGTTTTTCTTGTCACTTCCACCACCAGAAGCATCTCTTGAGCTTCTAGGACATTTTATAGGGACCTGTATTGAAGGATACATCACACCCTGAATTCTGAATTTTGATTACCTGTTTTTCTTTCTATCATTTGACTGTGAATTTCTAGAGCTGTGCTATCTAATGATAGCCACTAGCCTCACATGCCACTATGAATATTTAAATGAATTGAAAATAAATAAAAATTAAAGTTCAGTTTTTCAGTCACATGAGCCACATTTCAGCTTCTCAAGAGCCACATGTGGCTATGACTACCATACTGGACCACGCAGAATAGGACATTTCCATCATCACAGAAAGTTCTGTGTGCAGGGGCTTATGCCTGCAATCCCAGCACTTTGGAAGGCTGAGGCAGGCAGATCACTTGAGGCCAGGAGTTCACGACCAGCCTAGCCAACATGGCAAAACCCCATTTCTACACAGAAAATACAAAAATTAGCCAGGTATGGCGGCACACACCCGTAATCCCAGCTGCTCGGGAGGCTGAGGCATAAGAATCACTTGAACCTGGGAGACAGAGGTTGCAGTGAGCCGGGATCGCTCCACTGCACTCCAGCCTGGGCAAAAGAGCAAGACTGTCTCAAAAAAGAAAAAAAGAAAGTTCTGTTGAACAGCACTATTATAACCTATTGGGTAGGGACTATGTCTTATTCATTCCCAGAGCCTAGCTCTAACTATAGTGACTTTGTAAATGAGTGACTATATTGGCAAACAGGCATATTTACACATACTCTTTTGGCTGAATAAAAAGGGATTATTTATTAGTATTTAAACCCACAAGAGAAAATATACACAATATATACAAAATACCTAGTATGAAGGTCATCACATAGCAGGCAATAAAGGGTGCTTAATTAATTAGTTGGTTAAGAAGTCCAACTCTTTGCCTTCTTCTGGTAATTCATAATTCATATTGTGCCAGAAGACCATTAAAGAACTTTTAAAAATCAGGTAACACTTCATTACATAAAATAAAATGATTGTTCCCATTAAAGAGATTTTATGTGAAGGGTTACCACTTTCAATGGGTGAATGGTCAGTTCTGTTTAGTAGTTTGGCCGTGTTTTATTTGCCTCATCTTGCCAAGTCTACTTGCTCCTTAATCTTAGGACCAGGGTGTATCCCTCTCATGTGAGAGGGTGCAAATCAGTTCTGCAGTCTCTTATATGCACAGACAAGGCCAGTGACACAGCCAACAGAAAATATTTCTGCCAAGGCTACACCAGAGCTGCAAAATCACTCCTTTTGTGATTACTGCTTTCTTGCCAATGACTTCCCCAGTCCCTCTTTGTTCTTTCCCCATCCTGAACAGAAATTGTTAAGATACCCAGTTACTAAACTGTCCCTGCTTCGTGATGCCACCCAATCCAGTGTTGATCCTCTCTTCCTGGTCCTTCTTTAGAATCATTCAACATAAATCCAAACCTTACAAAAAGACTTTTATGCTTCTGAGATGCCCACAGTTCCCCTGCTGTGCTCTCCCCCTTGCTTCTCCAAGTTAAAAAACCTAACTACATCTACAGTAGCATTCCTGAGGTCTTTCCCAGTGACCAAACTTCAGAACCTAGTCTAATATGGTATTCATTTGACTCCATAAAATTTCCCATAGTGGGAAGTAATGAAATGTCTTTTGCTCATCTGATTTTTGATTAAGAGCTGCATTTTTCAATTCAGCCTTGAAAAGAGGTGAAGTACTGATACATGCTTACATGGATGGACCTTGAAAACATAAGGCTAAGTGAAAGATGCCAGATACAAAGGGCGACATGCGATATAATTCCAATGAAATGTCCAGAATAGGTGAACCCACAAAGACAGAAAATATTAGAGGTTGCCAAACTGGGGGAGGCAGGAGTGAGAAGTGATTGCTAATGAGTATGGGGTTTCTTTTGGGGCTGATGAAAATGTTCTGCAATTAGATAGTGGTAATGGTTGCATAACCTTGTGAATATACAAATAACACCAAACAGTATAATTTAAAAGGTTGAATTTCATGGTATGTGAATTATATCTCAATTTTTAAAAGAACCAAGTTTCTGCCTTTGACTTAGAGTACAGTTTTTTTGTACAAGTGTCAAAGCCAGCTTTATCCTCCTAAGACAGCACCAGACAGTGCATCAAGGAAGATCAGCCTCTTAAAGCAGCTCATTAAGCTACATTGGACAGTTACTTATTGATGCCAGTAGCACCTAACAAGGCTTCCCATGTAAATCCTTCTACCTTGTCTTCATCCCTAATTTGTTTCCTCCTCATTCTGGTGCTTCGATTTTTTACAGAACTCATCAGTTCTATATCTTTTGAAATTTTACTATAAAACTGCCCCAGGAGATAATCTAACTCTTCAAATGTTATTCTATATTTAAAACCAATGTAGAAATATAGCTTCCCTAGTCCACTGAAAATAACATCCAAGCCCATCCTGTATCCTCTACAGTTCATGTTACACAAATATTCAGAGTAAACTATGTAGACCAGTAATTCTTTACAGTGGTTTTTGTTACTCTTTTTTTTTTTTTTTTTTTTTGAGACGGAGTCTCACTCTGCCGCCCAGGCTGGAGTGCAGTGGCCGGATCTCAGCTCACTGCAAGCTCCGCCTCCCGGGTTTATGCCATTCTCCTGCCTCAGCCTCCCGAGTAGCTGGGACTACAGGCGCCGCCACCTCGCCCGGCTAGTTTTTTGTATTTTTAGTAGAGACGGGGTTTCACCGTGTCAGCCAGGATGGTCTCGATCTCCCGACCTCGTGATCCGCCCATCTCGGCCTCCCAAAGTGCTGGGATTACAGGCTTGAGCCACCGCGCCCGGCCTTTGGTTTTTGTTACTCTTAACAAATCTTTCAGCCTTTTGGTATCATTATGTAGAGATATCTGCACACACGGCCAGGGGTGTTTTCAGGGTTCCACGCGTGAGCCACCACGCCCAGCCTCCATTTTTCTTTCTTTAAGGTTTTAGTCGCCAATAAGATGCATGAATTCAACCTTATAAGGAAGCCTCAGGGAACCACCTTCTTCACATTATTGTGGAAGGTTGGCACTGATTCATGATTTCAGCATGCTTTTTAATACACAGCCATTGTATTCACAGTATTTTCAAATAACATGGGCTCTTCACGTCCTCCCTCCTTTAGTAGTATAAAGGAATAAAAAATAATAAACATGACACAGGCTGCCTCTTTATTCATTCAGTCAACCAAGTACTGCACTAGGTATTGAGAATACAAAGGAGAAAAAGCACTTACTCTACAGTGGTGAAGCAGACATGTGAGCTCAACATGGAAACGCCCCACATGTCTCTAACATGAAGGGTGGACAGTGAGTGAAGGGTAGATAGTGAGTCAGGGAAGGCTTCACCAAAGAGGTAACCCTAGGGCTCAAATGAGCCAGACTGTCATCAGGCAAACAGGTTTGGGTGGAGTCAGGGCGGGACAGCACTCCAGGTGAGCAAAGAAATGGTGTGTACAAAGTTGCTGAGATGTGAGAATGCTTGGGTTTCAGGAACAATAGGACAATGGGTCAGGTCCTCAGTATAGCTAGGGTACAGCCTGAGGGGAGTGGGAGAGGAGGTAAAACTGGGCCAGATTGAGATGTGTGATCACCTGGCTGAAGAACATGATAGAATATTGGCCTAGAAATTAATTTTTAGTTGATGACATCAGTAGAATAAATATAGAACTATGTTTAGAGAATAAACTGCTTGGCTAGACAAATATCCTATAGGACAAGCGTTGCTCATTATAAAGCATTTTCAAAAGGGGAAGTCTCATTACATAAACAACAGCTACTGTCAGCTCACAGGTCTGCTAAGTGTTACGTGTCTTGACTCTACAGTAAAGTTCACCATAAACTTGAGATGGTCTATCTTTTTTTTTTTTTTTTTTTTTTTTTTTTGAGACGTAGTCCTGCTCTGTTGCCCAGGCTGGAGTGCAGTGGCTCCATTTTGGCTCACTGCAACCTCTACCTCCCAGGTTCAAGCGATTCTCCTGCCTCAGCTTCCCAAGTAGCTAGGATTACAGGCACATGCCACCACACCCAGTCAATTTTTGTATTTTTTAGTAGAGATGGGCCTTCGCCGTGTTGGTCAGGTTGGTCTCAAACTCCTGACTTGAGGTGATCTACCTGCCTCAGCCTCCCAAAGTGCTGGGATTACAGGCGAGAGCCTCTGCACTCGGTGAGATGGTCTATCTTAAATGGACTTGTTTTGGGGGGAAAAAACCCAAACCATGATTTAGAAAAATGAAATGGAGCCATCTGCCCAGTAGTTAACGATTACATAAACATTTATATAAGCTGTATTTTTTAAGGAAATTTACATTAGAGTATTGTGATTTCAAAATAAAGCAGTGATTTACATATAAAAAGATGACTCATCCATTTAACACAAAATACAGCAAGGTTGCCTGAAAATTAGAGGTTAAGAAACATTTTATCCTTAAAAGGAATATGTTACTATCATTAGCATGCATTGAAGCCCCTCACTCTCTTGTTTTGGCTACATCTAGAGGGCGATTAAAATGATCCATTCGGTAGTTGAATGAAGAAGTAGAATATGAAAGCAGGTGTTCATGCTGTTACATTTTCCACAGAAGCACTCCAAGGCCAAAGCCCACTCTACCTTTTCCATTTCCCAGAAGCCAAGTAACAGCATAGCATTTGCCAGCAATCACAGAGACAAGGCAGTAGTAAGTCACTGGTAAATCCCAGGAGTCTCATCTTTTACAGTCACTGCAGTGGGTGAGCTGCTGATTCTGAATAAAGTAGCTCTGATAGCGCCCTTTTTGCATTTTCTACAAACACTATGTGTCTTGTCAACAAAAAAACCTTCCATGTCCTCGGAATTCTGGAGGCAATTAGTAGCCACCAAGAATGCAGCCTGTTGTTATAGTAATGGCATATCACCATCAAATATCACCCATGGAAAAATATACAATTCTGATTTAATTGCCTAGATAAAGCAGAAAACAATCCAGATTATCACAGTGACTGACTTTTGTCATCCAAATAAGCATGGATTGTTTCCCTCCCTAGCTAAATCAAGGGTGCAAAGTAAACGGGAATCACAAAATACACAAAATAATTATTTAAGCCAGTATCTGTAAAATGATAATTTATATTCTATTTAAATAGATACGTATGTTAAGGATAAGACTAAAAAGCCATTTTTTTGTTTGTTTGTTTGTTTTGAGATGGTCTCACTGGGTCTGCCAGGCTGATTCTAGTTCACTGACTGCAGCCTCTAACTCCTTGGCTCAAGTGATCCTCCCACCTCAGCCTCCCAAGTAGCTGGTACTTTGGGTGCTAATTAAAAAAAAATTTTTTTTTGGAGAGAGGAGGTCTCTCTTACATTGCCCAGGCTGGTCTCAAACTCATGGGCTCAAGCAATCCTCCTGCCTCGGCCTCCCAAAGCATTGAGATTACAGGCGTGAGCTACCACACCTGGCCTAAAAAGCATACTTTACTGAAGATCCTCTCTGGTAACTCTTTAGCATTGTAGGTCTAGGAAACAGAAGGAAAGAGAGGTGGCTGTTAGCAGTTTCCTTTCAGTAAGTCAGAGTTCCTTGAATGTACAGAAGGGTAGCTCAGCTTCTTATGAAGGGTACGATGCACAGTCTTCGTTTTCTTGTCCTCAGCCGCTGGGAGGGTGATCAAGAAAGAGAAAGAAAGCATGGTAGCCAGCCGGGTGCAGTGGCTCACGCCTGTAATCCCAGCACTTTGGGAGGCCGAGGCGGGCAGATCACGAGGTCAGGAGTTCAAGATCAGCCTGGCCAACATGGTGAAACCCCGTCTCCACTAAAAATACAAAAATTAGCTGGGCATGGTGGTGGGCACCTGTAATCCCAGCTGCTCAGGAGGCTGAGGCAGGAGAATCGCTTGAAACCGAAAGGTGGAGGTTGCAGTGAGCCGAGATCGCGCCATTGCACTCCAACCTGGGTGAAAACAGCAAAGCTCTGTCTCAAAAAAAAAAGCATGGTAGCCTTACAAGTCCTATGCCACCTGTTTCGCTTCCCTGTTTTATATAAACAGCATAACTTCCCACATATCCCCAGAATTTATCGCAAAATTAAACCAGCACAAAAGTTCTTAGACTTATATAAAAGGGAAATAGTTATCTCAAAAAATCTGTATGTATGATTGGGGACAAACTATAAAAAGAATAATATCCAATTAATATAAAATGGGAACCTTTTCATTTTTATTTACTGTTGAAAGAAATAACTCTCTTGGTATTTTTTCGAACCTGAGCTTACCCGCTATTCATTAATTACTGGTGCTGCTATTCATTAATTATTGGTGCTTACTAGTCAGCCCAGACAGTGGTCCTCGGTCCAAAAGCAGTAATCTGGCTACAGCCCTGCAGTGGCACAAATGTGTTCACACCAGAAATGAGGGACCAGTATAGCTCCCTCCACAGAGAGACTCACACCCATTTCCCCCAGGTGGAAGAAAGATCACAGTTTTTTTCTTTCTGGATAATCTTCTTGTTCTGAGAAAAAAAGCTTTGGGGCTATTTTTAGCTAACACAACCCAAAATGTCTTATGCATCACATTCCCCAGTAAAACAAAGAATGGGAAAAAAGTAATAATATTATACTGACTTTTAGTAAGTTAAAAATGATTTTTAGACCGGGCGCGGTGGCTCACGCCTGTAATCCCAACACTATAGGAGGCAAAGGTAGGCAGATCATGAGGTCAGGAGAGAGAGACCATCCTGGCCAACATGATGAAACCCCATCTCTACTAAAAACACAAAAATTAGCTGGGTATGGTGGTGGATTACAGGGTGTGCCTGTAATCCCAGCTACTCAGGAGGTTGAGGCAAGAGAACCACTTGAACCCAGGAGGCGGAGGTTGCAGTGAGCCAAGATCATGCCACTGCCCGCCAGCCTGGCAACAGAGCGAGACTCCATCTCAAAAAAAAAAAAAAAAAAAAAGATTTTTAACTTATTTCATGCAGATAGGTTTAAGTTGATGTTGATATTCTTTTCCTCCTCTCACAGGCTGCTAAAACCTATTAGACTCTTCCTCCACTTCCCTAGAACAACAACTCTAACTAAATGAAAACATGGTAACTATTAAGTCTCATGCTTGGGACACAAATATATTCAAGGGCAATGTTTCCCTTGTTAAATGTGGGAGTGAATCATAAGATCCTAGGCTCCTATGGGGAACAAAAATATTGGCTATGTTTTAAATTAAAATTCATTTTTAGTAACATGTAAGAAAAACAGACACTTCTTCCGATGATCTTCTTTCGAAAGAAGATACAGATGACAGGGCTGACTATGAATGTATGATAAAAGGCAACTGCAAATATTTGGGTCATTTATCAGGGAACATGTATCTCAAATGGCAATGAACATTGCACTCCATTTTAACAAGAGACTTCTACTCCCCAAGGAGTTATTATTTGACATCTACAGAGTGCCAGTAGTGTGGTGGAGCGTGCAATTCTGTAGAACAATTAGTACAAGTTCTTGGGGTAAGATTTGGTGTGGGAAAAAACAGCATGTATGACTAATCACATACTCTTCTAGTTCTTTTCTGTTTTTTGAAACAAACAGAAAACTCAGGCCAAAAAAAAAATTCCTAGATAATTGCTCTACTAGAGGGTTAGCTCATTTTAAAAGGCATGGCACTCACAGGACTCAAAGCAGGCTACATGAAAACTTTACCATATACAAGGTAGACACAGCACCTTACAAACCTAAGCATATAGTTCAGCGAAGCTACATGACTAGAAGTAGATTATAAAAGGTCCCTTACAAAATGTTAAGATCTGGCCAGGTGCAGTGGCTCCCGCCTGTAACCCCAACACCTTGGGAGGCTGAGGTGGGAGGGTGGCTTGCATCCAGGAGTTTGAGACCAGCCTAAGCAACATAGAGAGACCCTGTCTCTAAAAACAAAATCAAAATAAAATCAAAACCATAGGCAGGTGCAGTGGCTCATGCCTGCAATCCCAACACTTTGGGAGGCCGAGGCGGGCAGATCACCTGGGGGCAAAAGTTCGAGACCAGACTGGCCAACATGGCAAAACCCCGTCTCTACAAAAAATACAAAAATTGCCTGAGTAAGATGGCGTGTGCCTGTAATCCCTGCTACTCAGGAGGCTGAGGCATGAGAATTGCTTGAACCCAGAAGGCGGAGGTTGTAGTGAGCCAAGATTGTGCCACTGCACCCCAGCCTGGGTGACAAAGCACAGACACCCTGTCTCCAAAAAAAAAAAAAAAATAGCCAGGTGTGGTGGTGTGTACCTTGTAGTCTCAGCTACTCCAAAGAGGCTGAGGCAGGATAATTGCTTGAACCTGGGAGGTCCAGGCTGCAATAAGCTGTGAGTGTACCACTACACTCCAGCCTGGGTGACAGATTGAGACACTGTCTCAGAAAACAAAAAAAACCCAAACACACCAAGTATTAATTAAGATCCACCTTAGGTTAACCATCCTAGGCCTAGTGTTAACATTCACCTGAGGATTCATCCACTTTACAGGGTTATGTTGCTCCAGCCATGACTATAACCCTCAGAATTCACTGACTCCTAAAGCCATTCCGTCTCTTCAATTCAAGGTCAAATCTCTAAATCTCAAAAAGCGGTTAATGGGCTATTTGGTATTAAAGGAGAGTGGTAAGTCTCAAGTCCACTGCCCAAATGCTAAGCAAGATTTGCCAAAATCACTTTATTTAGACAATCATTTCAGAATCTAGTTAATCTGGGTTTGGGGATGCATACCTCACTCATCTGAAAGTCATGAGACCTTGGGGCAAGTTACTCAACCTCTTGGAACCTATTCCTTCATCTGAAAAATGAGTTTAATAACACTACCAGGCAGGTGCAATTGCTCATACCTATAATCCTAGGACTTTGGGAGGCTGAAGTGGGCAGACGGCTTAAGCCTAGCAGTTTTGAGACCAGCCTGTGAACCATGGCAAAACCCCATCACTATGAAAAAAAAAAAAAATACAAAAATTAGCCAGGCACGGTGGCTCATTTCTGTAGTCTCAGCTACTTGGGGGACTGAGACAGGAGGATCGTTTGAGCCTGGGAGGTGGACGTTGCAGTGAGTTGAGATCACGTCACTGCACTCCAGCCTGGGTGACAAAGTGAATGCCTATCTCAAATGATAATAATAATAATAATAATAGTAATACCACACGGGACTGTTGTGAAGATTAAGTGAGATTACATATGTAAAGTGCTGGGAACCATATTTAGTATGTAAGAGAGGCTCATTGAACACTTCTGCTGTTGCTCCATTTTTACTTCCATAGCCTCAGACTTGACCACGTATTTGCTTGTTTTTTGCCTGAAGTCTCATGACTTATTTTTTGAAAGGCTCATTGTGTTTCATTTTCCTCCCTATAATCAATCTTAAACATGAAAATTATTTCTAGAGATGCCATTTCTATTTTATTATGCCCTCCTCCTTCCTGTTAGAATCTTTTCACCCGACAGAATGAAGAATAGCTAAATTTTAGGCCTCACCTCTTGGAAGACACAATCATCTCCTGTTACCCCTGAGTATTCATTCTAGTCTAAGAGATCTCCTAATCAACTTCACGTACAGGTAATCCAAGCCCCAGCAGAAGCTTATCAGGATAGTTTGCCCTCTAAACCACTGCTACTCAAAGTGTGGTCCTTGGACAAGTACAGAAGAGCAATTTGACAGAGTAACTTTGTCTGTTTAATCTAATATTGAAAATGTGGGAGTTGTATTTTGTATGTCTTTTAAAATTTAATTTTTCTAGTTATTTATGTGTATTGCATTTTACAAAATTATTGTCCTATTCCAAGTTCAAAAGAAAATAAACTGGTCTTCATCACAGACCATTTGAGAAGCACTGTTCTAACATACTGCCCTGCTCTATTAAATGCTGTCCATTAAAAAGGGTGAGCTCAGGTAATCTGAACACTGAAGGCAACGCTAAGTTGTAGAGAACCCACTCTACCCCACAAGCAAGTATAGTCACCTATTCACATACATGTGTTAGCTCTAATTTTTCCCACTGGAGTTTTGCTAGATAACAGCTTAGTATGGCATTAAATTCTGTACAAGGTTAGTCCATTTTGGGCCCCTTCCAAGTACTTTTCAGGTTTTCATTCACTATTTTAATAAGATGCTTTAGATAGAAATTAATTTCAGACAAAAATATTTAAATAAGTGCTCCTATAGCATAAACCACAAAGAACATTATGAGGAGGTTCTGGCTGATTTGTTCTTTGATTTGTTGATTTGTACTGATGTGTCAGTAGTGTAGCTTCATCAATTTTATCTCCTTGTCTGTAAGAGGATATTAACAGTACCTTCTACATGAACTATAAACCCAGTGCCCTTGTTACACAGCCAGGTACAGTAAGCTTCTGTTGGAGGTTCTTGATGAGCTAACCCTAGACAAGAGCACAAAAATTGCCACCTACTGAAGTGGGGGTAGCTGGCCAAGTTCCTTCCATCTTGAGCAAGAAGTTTAATTTAACAAAATATTTAAACATTCACTATGTAAAAATAATTGTACTAGGAAGTGAAGGTAGACCACCATTAAAAACAGACAGTGCTAGGAGCTACCCTAGTAGGAAAATAATATAAGTAAACAAGTAACTACCATGCAAGTGGCATCTAGTAGGTACTGTGAGAGATTCACACACCTCTGCTTATATAGAAGGTCAAAGAAGATAATCTGAAATCTAGTTGGGAGGGGCTGGATAGGTTTTGTGGAATGGAGTGCATTTGATGGAAGCTAAGAGAACGGACAAAACATCAGCAGCTGATAGTATTACATGGAGAATAAAGAAATGAGCATGAGATTAGTCATACACACAAACACAAACTCATTAGTTTATTGCCCATAAATATCCATGTCCAAATCTGGGGCCATTGTACCAGAAACTATTGTATTATTTGTGAAAGTTATAAAACTGCTAAGGAAATCAGTTTCCTCAATTCCCTCACTGATGGATTGTATTGTATTTTGTGGTTGTTAACTCAAAAAGTAAATGTAAAAAAAAAAAAAAAATCGCTTTCAAAGAAAAGGTGAATGTAAGAAAAAAAAAATTTCCAAAGTTGGAAAAAGACAGTATACTCAGAAATTTCCAGTTTGTATTTATAATATAATATTACATTACCATTATAATATTGACAAGGTTCTTCAATTATAAGCTATTAACATCAACTTCTTTAGGTTGACCAGAGGTGCAGAAGCTCAAAGCAATGTTCAAGAATGAGAGGTGACAAGCCAGAAATATTTCTGTTGCTAAGTAGGTATCACCTAGGAATTCTCAGATACTTGGGGAGGTAAATTAAAGGGAGGAGACTCTCCCTACAGCCTGAAGAACATGTGGACATTCAGATCACAATAAAATAAACCTACACACATAATCCTCTCTATCTGACATTTCATCTTGGCAGGCTTTCCCAGGTTCTCTTTTGTCTGTTAGCTCCCAATTGGCTGCCAGTTATGAAAATATCCCAGTCAAGAAAAACTACCAACACCGAGGAACGGAATTTCTTAAAGATTTTATAAAATGTATTCCAACAGCAATCACCCTCATTCCCTTGGAGCTTAGAAATTATACTTTTTCAACCAGGTGTGGTGGCTCACGCCTGTAATCCCAGCACTTTGGGAGGCTGAGGCAGGCAGATCACTTGAGGTCAGGAGTTTGAGACCAGCCTGACCAACTGGAGAAACCCTGTCTCTACCAAAAATACAAAATTAGCCAGGCGTGGTGGCACATGCCTGTAATCCCAGCTACTCGGGAGGTTGAGGCAGGAGAATCGCTTGAACCAGGGAAAAGAGGTTGTGGTGAGCCAAGACAGCACCATTGCACTCCAGCCTGGGCAACGAGAGTGAAACTTCTGTCTCAAAAAAAAAAAAAAAAAAAAAAAAGCCAGGCACGGTGGCTCACGCCTGTAATCCTAGCACTTTGGGAGGCCGAGGTGGGTGGATCACAAGGTCAGGAGATCGAGACCATCCTGGCTAACACAGTGAAACCCCGTCTCTTACTAAAAATACAAAAAATTAGTGGGGCGTGGTGGGGGGCGCCTGTAGTCCCAGCTACTTGGGAGGCTGAGGCAGGAGAATGGAGTGAACCCGGGAGGTGGAGGTTGCAGTGAGCCAAGATCGTGCCACTGCACTACAATCTGGGTGACAAAGCGAGACTCCGTCTCAAAAAAAAAAGAAAGAAAGAAAGAAAGAAAGAAAGAAAGAAAGAAAGAAAGAAAGAAAGAAAGAAAGAGAAATTATACTTTTTCAATTATGGTTTTCTTAGTGGAAAATACCCTTTTTGCCACATAGCTCAAATATTCTTCTTATTTTTCTATGTTTTCTGATACAAACATCTGTCAACATAGTTGAAAGCACATAAGTTTTTGAGAACACAATAAATGCAGGTTTTCTTGGAGTCCAGGTCATATCAGGGAGAGTAGTGGAAAAGGAGACCAGTGCAGGAAGAACTTGGAGAGTCCATCTAGATACAAAGATCCCCGGGAATATAATTGTTGTTATTAATTATGGACAACATCATCTTGCTCTGTTATCCACGCTGAAGTGCAGTGGTGCCATCTTGGCTCACTGCAACCTCCGCCTCCTGGGTTCAAGCAATTCTCATGTCTCAGCCTCCCAAGTAGCTGGGATTACAAGCATGCACCACCATGCCTGGCTAATTTTTTTGTATTTTTAGTAGAGACGGGGTTTTGCCATGTTGGCCAGGCTGGTCTCAAACTCCTGGCCTCAAGTGATCCGCCCACCTAGGCCTCCCAAAGTGCTGGGACTACAGGCATCAGCCACCATGCCTGGTCCTGTCATTTAATCTTCACAGTATCTTTATGACATAGGTCATATTTATTAACCTCATTTTACAAATGAAGGACACCGAGGCAGAAAAAACACATACTTAATTGCTAACATTTAGATGAACAGATTTCCTCATTTTCTTTCAGTACTAAGGCCAAGGATAGTTCTGTCTTCTGGGAAAAGAGCAAGAAACGCAAAGTTACAAGGTACCATTTTGGCACCCAGAACAACCGCACAAAACAGACCTTTCAGATACAGGAAGTCAGTACAATTCCTATCAAAATCCAAACTGGTTTTTTAGCAGAAATTGACATGCTCATCCTAAAATTCATATAGAAATATAAGAGACCAAAAACTACTGAAACAATTTTCAAAAAGAACAGGCCGGGCGCAGTGGCTCACACCTGTAATTCCAGCACTCTGGGAGGCCAAGGAGGGTGGATCACCTGAGGTTAGGAGTTCAAGACCAGCCTGGCCAATATGGTGAAACCCTGTCTCTACTAAAAATACAAAAAAATTAGCCAGACGGGGTGGCGTACACCTGTAATCCCAGCTACTCGGGAGGCTGAGGCAGGAGAAGTGCTTGGACCCAGGAGGCAGAGGTTGCAGTGAGTCGAGATTGCGCCACTGCACTCCAGCCTGGCAACAGAGTGAGACTCTGTCTCAAAAAAAAAAAAAAAAAAAAAAAAGAACAAAGTTGGAGAACTCATGCATCCAATTTCAAAACTTAATCCAGAGCTACAGTAATCAAAACTGTGTGTTGCTGGCATAAAAGCAGACATATAGGTAATAGAATCCAAGTGAGAGTCGAGAAAAAAATAACTTATCTTTATGGTCGAGTAATTTTCTTTTCCCTTTCACTTTCTTTCTTTCTTTCTTTTCTTTTCTTCCTTTTTTTTTTTTTTTTTTTTTTTAACAGGGTCTTGCTCTGTTGCTCAGGCTACAATGTAGTGATTATAGCACACTGCAGCCTTGATCTCCCAGGCTCAAGGCTCAAGTCATCGTCCTGTCTCAGACTCCTGAACAGCTAAGACTACAGGCACATGCCACCCTATCTAGTTAATTTTTTTTTTTTAATTTTTTTTTTTGTAGAGACAAGATCTCGCTCGCTATGCTGCCAGGACTGGTCTCAAACTCCTGACCTCAAGCAATCCTCTACCTCAGCCTCCCAAAGTGCTGGCATGAGCCACTGAGCCCAATCATCAATTGATTTTTGATAAGGATGCCAAGATATTCAATTGGGAAATAATAATTTTTTTCAACAAATGGCAATAAAACAACTAGATCTCCACATGTAAAAGAATAAAGTTAGATCCCTACCTTACATTATACATAAAATTTAACTCAAAATGAATCCTAGACCTAAATGTAAGCTGAAACTGTAAAACTTTTAGAAGAAAACACAGGTGTAAATCTCTGTGACCTTGGATTAGGCAATGGTTTCTTAGACACAAACCCCAAAATATAAGTGACAAAATAAAAAGATAAACTGAACATCATCAAAATTAAAAACTTTCTTTTTTTTTTTGAGACAGAGTTTTGCTGTGTCTCCCAGACTGGAGTGCAGTGGCGCAATCTCGGCTCACTGCAAGCTCCGCCTCCCGGGTTCACGCCATTCTCCTGCCTCAGCCTCCCGAGTAGCTGGGATACAGGCACCCGTCACCACGCCCGGCTAATTTTTTGTATTTTTAGTAGAGACAGGGTTTCACCGTGTTAGCCAGGATGGTCTCGACCTTGTGATCCACCCACCTCGGCCTCCCAAAGTGCTGGGATTACAGGCGTGAGCCACTGCGCCCGGCCCAAAATTAAAAACTTTCGTGCTTCAAAGGATACCATCAAGAAAATGAACAGAAAATTTAAAAAATAATAAAAATTAAAAAGTAACAAAAATGAAGGAAAAAAGCAAATGAACAGACAAGCCACAGAATGAGAGAAAACATTGTTAAGCCATCTATCTGATAAAAGCCTTGTATCTAGAATATGTAAAGAATTATTACAACTCAACAATCAAAAGGCAAATATGATCAAAAACTGGGCAAAGGATTTAAACAGGTATTTCTCCAAAAAAGACATATAAATGGCCAATAAGCACATGAAAAGGTGCTCAATATTATTAACCATTAGAAAAATGCAAATCAAACCCACAGTGGGATACTACCTCATACCATTGGGATGGCTGAAAGAAAAAAACAGACATTAGCTAGTGTTGGTCAGGATATGGTAAGAGAACAAACCTCATACCTTGCCAATGGGAACATAAACTGGTGCAGTCACTTTGAAAAACAGTTTGGCAGTTTCCTTAAAACGTTAAACATAGTTACCATGTGATCCAGCAAATCCAGGACCAGATATGTGCCCAAGAGAAATGAAAACATACATCCATACAAAAATTTGTACACAACGTTCACTGCAGCAGCAAGCACTATTTATTAGAGTCCAAAAAAGCGGAAACAGCCCAATGTCTATCAACTGATGAATGAATAAACAAAATGTGGTATAATCATGCAATGGAGTAGAATTTGGCAATAAAAAGAAATGAAGTATTAGTACATGGACAAACTCCGAAAACTATGTTCAGTAAAAGAAGCCAGTCACAAAAGCCCCCTAATTATATAATTCCATTTTAATGAAATTTCTAGAATAGGCGTATCTATAGAGACAGATACATCAGTGATTCTCTAGGACTGGTGGATTTGGGAAGTAATGAAGGTAACCGCTAATGAGTACAGGTTTCTTTTGGAGGGTGACAAAAATGTTCTAAAATTAATTGTAATCATGGCTGTGCAACTCTGTAAATATACTAAAAACCACTACATTGTACATTGTAAGTGGGTGAGTTTTATGTGAATTATAGCTCAACAGAGCTTTTTTTTTATTTAAACAGACTCTTGAATCAACTGGGGGATGAAGCAGGGGTGTGTGACAGGCTGACAGGTACAACACACACAAAGGGGGTGGCAGGGACAGAGCATTTTCTGCCCCTGACATTGGGCTTCCTGGCTGTCCAGGTACTGAAGAGGGGTGAGAAGGAGTTGCATTTGCAATAGAGGAAGCTGGCTTTAAAAGTTTTACAACCTTTAAAAATTGTCTTTTAAAATGTTTGTGACAAGGCTCCGGTTGTCACGCCCTGGCTATAGCACAGAAGAAGTGTAGGAAAACGCACATTGTTCCTTAGGAACCAAGTTGACCCTGGGCTTCCTAAGCCCTTACCATCTAACTTGTCCATTGAACAAGGTGTTCATATCCTAAAGACAGTTAATACAGACTGCAAATAGCTGGTCATTTCAGAAGAACAAAACTCTCAGACTCCTTGACTCCAGTGACTTGAGTACTCTGCTCATGTTAAAGGATGAGGTGTTTCCTAGATGCTGAGAACTCCCAGGCCTTCTCCAGAATTCCCAGTCACTTCCCCACTTGGCCAAGTAGTGATCTATTAATGCTAAATGAAAACTTTTTAAAGTTTGTTTTTGGTTTAAAAGAAAGCCTCTCAGCTTGTATCCAGTAAAGCACAGCTGCAAATCAGTGATGAGATACCCCAACACAGACAATTATTTAGGATAAATAGGCATTAGAAACCTCAGGCTTCCCAACCTAAAATGGTTTCTTCACCTCTCCATTTGGGAATTTTAAGTAAAGCAAAAGCACTATGATGTTGCTGCTGCCTTTCAGCAAAATAATATCTAGGATTTTTTTTTCCCCACAGAACTCCTGCCTTCACTCCTTTGAATCAGTATATCTGATAAAATGTATGTTCAGCAAAATATCAGAACCCATAATGTAGAATGATTTAACAGGTATTAGCAACAAATAACTGATAGGTTCCCTATGCATGGAATTTTCCAAGGTACATTAAAATGGAATTATGTAAAAGCCAATTTGTTTTGCTCTGAAGTTATTCATGTTTAAGTGTAGTGGAGACTTTCTAGGAATTTATTCTAAGTAAAAAAATTTAAAAAGGATGAAAAGGCTAAATGCATAAAATTATGCATTACATAGTTTTTGGCAGTAGAAATTTTGAAGCAGCAAAAATGCTCATAGAAAAATAGGTAATTAATGTATAATACATGTACCTTATGAAGTGCTATGTATTAGGTTGCCATTCAAAGTAATGGCAAAGGCTGGGCGCAGTGGTTCACGCCTGTATTCCCAGCACTTTGGGAGGTGGGAGGATCACAAGGTCAGGAGTTCGAGACCAGCCTGGCCAATATGGTGAAACCTCGTCTCTACTAAAAATACAAAAATTAGCTGGGTGTGGTGGCGGGCATCTATAGTCCCAGCTACTCAGGAGGCTGAGGCAGGAGAATTGCTTGAACCCAGGAGGTGGAGGTTGCAATGACCCGAGATCGCACCACTGCACTCCAGCCTCAGTGACAGAGCAAGACTCCGTCTTGAAAAAAAAAAAAAGTAATGGCAAAACCCACAATTACTTTTGTAACAACCTAATAACTGTCAACAATAACTATGTAGCATATGGAAAAATGGTTAAGGTGCTGTTTTATTAAATTTCATACAATAATTATAACTGCATCAATATGTAAGCATATGAACAAGAATGAAAAGAGGTAAGCAAAAATTTATTATGAAAGTGAATTTCATATATTTTGTAAGGTGAGGGGAAAAGAGTAGGGGAGAAATACAATGTGTTAATTAAACACCATTTCTACTTTATAGATCTGAATTTAATTTGTTGACATAAAATGTGTCCACCATAAATTTTTTTTAAGAGATGGGGTCTTGCTCTGTTGCCCAGGCTGGAATGCAGTGGCTCAATCATAGCTCACTGCAGCCTTGAACTCCTGGGCTCAAGTGATCCTCCTGACAGCGTCCTGAGTAGCTGCGGCTACAGGCACATGCCATCACCCCTAGCTTTTTTTTTTTTTTTTTTAAATTTTTCATAAACGTGGGGTGTCACTAAGTCACTCAGGCTGGTCTCAAACTCCTGGGCTCAAGTGATCCTCCTGCCTTGGCCTCCCAAAATGCTGAGATTACAGGCATGAGCTGCTGTGCCTAGCCAAACAATAAATTTTTAAGTGAACAAATATTTATAATATATATGGTATAATGATTTGAGTTTTCTTTGGCTGGTTAGTGGGAAATTTCTAAAACAACTTTATCCAGTTATAACTTACATACCATAAAACACATCCATTGTAGGTACGTATTTCAAAAGTTTTCCACAAATTTGTAGAGTTATGCAACCATTACCACAATCCAGTTTAAAGACATTACCTCAAAAATATTCCTCGTGCATGTTTGCAGCCAATTCTCATCTGCTTTCTATCTCTATATACATAATTGTATTTTTGAGACACACAAAAATGAAAATAAATCACATTACGTATTCATACAGAGAAGTCAGAATGGACATGTACCAAAATTTTATGCAAGGGTCTGTTTATAGAAAATATTAATTAAAATTTTGAAAAATATTTTTCTGACGTTTTTAGCCAATTAGCTTCTATTACCTATAGAGTTTTTTAAACTTTGCCTTTAACAAAAAGATACATGAGTATTCCACATAAATATGGCAGATTGTACAAACGCATTTATTTTCTCTTCCTACCAAAACCCAACTAAAAGTACAGCAAAGAGGTTTTTAAAGGCATGAAATCAGAAGGACTAAACAGGACAGAAGTAAATGAAACAGCAACAACATTTATAAACTTGAAAGCAAATGGATAGGCAATAATTGACCTTGCAGAAATGAGAAGTTGAATCTCAACTCAGCAATGAGGGAAGCTTAGAAACAACTAGTTTTACACAATAAACCACACCATGTCCCCAAAGGCAGCACCAGGTTAGGTTCCAGGTATAGAGACAAAGGTGAGGTTAGAAACAGGAGAAGTAACTGAAATTCTTTTAAAAAATCGGTTCAATCCCCAGATACCTTCTTCACTTCCAGGCAGGCAACTATACCTCCCCTATTCTACAGAAAGCTGGACAGGCAGAGATGAGGGTGGGGTTGCATTCTGCAAATAACGGGATTAGGTGAACACTGTATATACTGAAAGCCGAGTCCACCCACCCTAGACCTCTTTTCCAACTCAACTCCCAGAAAGACAGTAACCAGTCCTACACCATCATGACAGGAGGCTACGTTTTTCTTTGTAGAATCTAACCAGGTCAAGGGGAAATGCTTAACATACTGAAAGTAGACATTTCTCAGTGAAATAGCCCATAGGTGGAGAGACACCATGGATTACAGCTTCTTACCAGCTTTATGGGGCACTGCTCTTAAATAAGAGCAGAAAACCAGAATTATTAGACAACTGAGAAACATCTCAGACATGGAAAACAGAGACCAAAACAAGCAAACAAAAAGCAACCTGGAGAAAACAGGCACTGAAGGGAGAAAAAAAAAGTATTTAAACACTTACTTCATTAATATATTCAAGACGGAAGAGAAGATAATATACGTATTAAACAATAACAAGTAGATATATATACATATACTTTACCCACAAGTTGAAACCTTATATCTATACAAACAAACCTGCACACAAGTGTTTTTAGCAGCTTTATTTATAATTTCCCAAACTAGAGGCAACCAAGATGTCCTTCCAAAGATGAATAGGTAAACTGTGGTACATCCACACCATGGAATATTATTCAGTTAAAAAAAAAAGGAGATATTAAGCCACAAAAAGACATGGTAGAACCTTAAATGCATATTGCTAAGTGAAGGAAGCCAATCTGAAAAGCCTACCTACTATCCGATTCCAACTATATGACATTCTGGGAACAGGCAAGACTCGAGAGGCAGTAAGACCTGTGGTTGCCCAGGACTTATAGGGAGGGAGAGAAGAACGAAGTCGTGGAGCTCAAAGGATTTTTAGAACAACAGTAGAGCACAATCAAACTATTCTGCATGATACGGTAATAGTAAGGGGGGAGGGATTGCATTGGGAGTTATACCTGATGTAAATGACGAGTTGATGGGTGCTGACGAGTTGATGGGTGCAGCACAGCAACATGGCACAAGCATACATATGTAACAAACCTGCACGTTATGCACATGTACCCTAGAACTTAAAGTATAATAATAATAATAATAATAAAGAAAGATATGGTAATAGTAACAGATGAAACTACATATTTGTCAAAACCCATACAATGTACAGCACAAAGAGTGAACCCTAATATAAACTATGAACTTTTGTTAATAATGTGTACATATTCATTCATCAATTGTAACAAATACACTACAGTAATGCAAAATACTAATAATAGAGGAAACTGGAAGAGGGGTTCAAAAGGGTATATATGGGAGCCTCTGTACTTTCTGCTTCATTTTTCTGTAAACCTAACACTGCTCTAAAACAGTCTACAAACTAAAAACAAAACAAAAAACAACCAATAAAGCACTGTTTTTTAAAAACTTGCTAAATCAGGACAGCCACAGGTGGCATGCACTGGTAGACCCAGCTGCTCTCACGGCTGGGGCAGGAGGATTGCTTGAGCCCAGGAGTTTGTATGGTGTGTCATGATCGGGCCTGTGAATAACCACTGCACTCCAGCCTGGGCAGCATAGCAAGACCCCACCTCTTAAAATTAACACAGCAAGACCCCATTTCTTTAAGAAAAAAATTTTAAACCTGCTAAATTTGCAGTGAAATTGGTACTCATATTAATTTACATTATAGGGGAATTAAAAATTGGAAGAATCTTTTGGAAATTAAGATACTATGTATCTAAAAGTATAACTTTCAACTGAACTATTTTACTTTCAGAAATCTACCCTAAGGAAAAAGTACACAGTATGCTGGGAAGGAATCCCTAAGTACAGAGTAAAAAATTGGATCTCATTTAAAGTATCCAGCAAATGATAAAGAAATTTAGGCATATAATTAGATGGAATTAGGCTGCCATAAGAAATTATAATCATAACTATTCAGTAACATCACAGAAAAATATTCATGAGAGAAATACTAACTTTAAAATAAGAATACAAAATTACATATGTAATTACAATTATGAAAATAAACATTTCTACAAAAAGCTATATGAAGTTGGTGGGATTACAGATGCCCTTTTTCTCTATTTCTCAAATTTTCTAAAATGTAATATTTTCTTGGCCGGGTGCAGTGGCTCAAGCCTGTAATCCCAGCACTTTGGGAGGCCGAGACGGGCGGCTCACGAGGTCAGGAGATCCAGACCATCCTGGCTAACACGGTGAAACCCCGTCTCTACTAAAATACAAAAAAAATTAGCCGGGCGAGGTGGCGGGCGCCTGTACTCCCAGCTACTCGGGAGGCTGAGGCAGGAGAATGGCGTGAACCCGGGAGGC
This sequence comes from Macaca mulatta, assembly GCF_049350105.2. NCBI lineage: Eukaryota > Metazoa > Chordata > Mammalia > Primates > Cercopithecidae > Macaca > Macaca mulatta. The sequence goes on from NC_133423.1 coordinate 71,139,798, forward strand.
GGGGCTTGCAGTGAGCTGAGATCCGGCCACTGCACTCCAGCCTGGGCAACAGAGCCAGACTCCGTCTCAAAAAAAAAAAAAAAAAAAAAATTTTTCTTTAAATAAGGATGGGATTTGAAATGATGAGACAAACTGTATTTTTAGAATGATTTTAATATAAATATTAGATTTGGTATTGTCTTAATGATTTTTTTACGCTACTGAATGCTTATTTTTATAATAAGATATTTGTCAGGAAAAGTAAGAAACATGGAGTTAGCTGTAAATAACACAACTTCATAGGACATGTGTTCAGGTTTATAGGAACTATTGCTATTCTAATGTAACTATTAGACTATTCTAATGTTAGTTTCAAATTTCCAAAAGTCTTGAGGTTTTCTTAATGAAACATTAAGACAATCTGAATTTTAAAAACAATTGATTATAATTGGTTTCTGCACTGAGTTTGGCACACATATCTTTTCCTTATGATTGTTGATTGCTACTTTATTAATTCAAATCTGGACTCTGAAAACTGTAATTTTTCTACACATCTACCACATGACTGGTGTTTTCTTTGTTGCATATCTTTTAGTCTGTGTTATGAATTGCTCAAGGATTAGTATTCTGACTTCAAGGTATTGAGAACAGTTGATACCAGAACATTTTACACCCAGAACACTTTACACTGAGTGCTCTCAATACCACTAAGTACAAAAAATTCAGGTACTAAGCAAAAGTGTGCTAAATGTTAAATGTAAAATTTTCAATATTTACTACTAACCTTCATGTTTTGAGGAGGATGCTATTGTAACTTTAATATCCTACAACCTATAAGCCTACATGGCTTCAACACTAAATAAAAAATCACTTGCCATGGCTATACCCATTTCAACAGGCCTCATGAGTTTTTGTTGTGTTTTATCAACTTTCTTGCTTTCACTCTTCTTCCTTACTTCCATTCTCTCACACATTCATTGAGCAAGCTCATTGTACCAGACACTGAAGATATAGAGATGAAAAGTGAGATCCCTGTCCTCAAGAAGCTCAAAATAGAATTGCGCAGACAGACAAGTCACAGAGCATTACGGTCTGGTGGCTCATGTGGTATGACAGGGTGCAGCATGGCATGGTGTGGATGGCATGACGGGGTAACAGGGAGTTGAGTTTTGACTATGTTCAGTTTGAGATCACATTAGGGTATCTAATGCGGATCTCCTAGTAGGCACTTGATGGAGGAGTTTACACAAAGGCCTAGGCTGGGAGTAGAGATTTACAATCATTAGTACAGAGGTCATGGGATTGCCTAGGAAGAAGGTGAGAAAAGGGGCTAAGGATTCAAATTCTACTTAAGAAGAAGGAAAATAAGTAAGAGCATGCAAAGCAGCTGAGGAAAAACAAAACTGGGAAACTAAAAGAGAACAGTATCAACAAAGAAAACGAAGCACATTTTAAGAATGAGGCAAAAGGGCTGGGCGCGGTGGCTCATGCCTGTAATCCCAGCACTTTGGGAGGCGGAGGCGGGTGGATCACGAGGTCAGGAGTTCAAGACCAGCCTGGCCAAGATGGTGAAACCCCGTCTCTACTAAAAATACAAAAAAATTAGCCGGGCGTGGTGGCACGCGCCTGTAATCCCAGCTACTCTGGAGGCTGAGGCAGAGAATTGCTTAAACCTGGAGGGGCGGAGGTTGCAATGACCCGAGATCGCGCCACTGCACTCCACCCTGGGCGACAGAGCAAGACTCCGTCTCAAAAAAAAAAAAAGGCAAAAGCCAACTCTATCATAAGTGCCAAAGAATCCAAGAAGGCAAGGATGAAAAGGGTGCCCCTAGCATGGCAACTTGGCCCGGGCACCTGCACAAGCCTCACAGGAGGCTAAATCTTATGACATAGCGAGGAACTGGTGACAAGTGGACAGCCTGTATTCAAAATGCTGGGCTGGGTTGGGCTCGGTGGCTCACGCCTGTAATTCCAGCACTTTGGGAGGCCCAGGTGGGCGGATCACGAGGTCAGGAGATTGAGACCATCCTGGCTAACATGGTTAAACCCCGTCTCTACTAAAAATACAAAAAAATTAGCCTGGCGTAGTGGCAGGTGCCTGTAGTCCCAGCTATTCGGGAGGCTGAGGCAGGAGAATGGCGTGAACCCAGGAGGCGGAGCTTGCAGTGAGCCGAGATCGGCCACTGCACTCCAGCCTGGGCGACAGAGCAAGATTCTGTCTCAAGAAAAAAAAAAGGCTGGGCTGTAAAGGGAAGGAGAGGCGGGTAGGACAACTGGTGAGAAATGGAGGATCCAAAGAAATATCAAAAAAACTTCCTTTCTTCCTTTTCTTTCCTTCTTTCTCCCCACCTCATCTCCATCTCCCTTATTTCCTTCCTTCTTCCCTTTCTTCCTTTCTTTAATAGAAAGACTAGAAATGAACTAATTTATAAGCTAAAGAAAACATTTTAGAGATAAAATGTTTACAATAAAGCAGAAGGAAGGTGTCACAGTGGATTCCTGACTCTGAGGAATAAGACAAGGTTAAGATTCAGGACTTACTACATGAAGGCCTCCATTTTCTCTGTGCAGTAGAAGGCAAGTTCATTTTCAGAGAGCCAGAAAGGATGGTGGAACAGGCATGCTGATGTGAGAGAAGAAAGGTTAGGCTGGCCACCCTGTAGAGATAACTGGAGAGGAGTTTATTTGGAATCATGTAAGATTTCAGGGCAGTGTTCCCAGCCCGGGGGAGAGACCGTGAATGTAGAACGGGTGGGAATGAACCACCCATTTCCCAGGTTGTGTGAATGTCTTCAATAAAAGTCAACAACCTGAGTGCAAGAGCAAAGAAGAATAAATGGTTGGAGAGTTAGGTATTGATGAAGGTCAGAGAATGTGTCTTAAAAACACCGAGGCCTCTGGGACTGATTTACTACGAAAAAAGTGGTGTCGCAGAAAGTCAGGGTAGAAAGATAGGTTGATTGAGGACTGACCCAATGGGAATAAATGCATAAGAGAGGACAGGTCTTGTGTAGGCATTCCCATGTAAAAACGTGACCCAAGACAAGGTCAAGATAAAACAGAATGAGGGTGAGGAAGGAACCTCAAGAGCCCAACTGGTCCATTCTCCTGAAGCTAAACAGGACCACCAAAAGCCATCCCAAAGAGAAGAGATTCTACATTGTCTTCCAAGACCACCAACAGTGGATTTTCCTTTATATAAGAAGTCAGGAAACAGACTAAACGTTGCTGGTTTTGACGTCACATTCAACTCCGTCACTGTAGCTCAAATGCAGTCACAGACAATATGCAAGTGAACAAGCATGGCCATGTTTCAATAAAACTTTATTTTCAAAATAAGATATGGACTGGATTTGGTCTAGGATGAGTTTGTCAACTTCTGCCCTAGACCCCTTTCTTTTGAGGTATTTGTTCTTTTAAAATTGATTGTAAGAATGCTTTATATGCAGAGAATATTAACACTTATTTTATTTTATTCGAGATGGAGTCTCGGTCTGTCGTTCAGGCTGGAGTACAGTGGCACAATCTCAGCTCACTGCAACCTCTGCCTCCTGGGTTCACCCCTTTATGAAATGTAACCAACATTTTAATTAATTTATTTATTTTTTGAGACAGAGTCTCACTCTGTCACCAGGCTGGTGGCGCGATCTTTGCTCATTGCAACCTCCACCTCCTACGTTCGAGTTATTCTCCTGCCTCAGCCCTCCAAGTAGCTGGGATTACAGGCGCATGCCATCATGCCCAGCTAATTTTTGTATTTTTAGTAGAGATGGGGTTTCACTGTGTTAGCCAGGATGGTCTTGATCTCCTGACCTCGTGATCCACCCACCTTGGCCTCTCAAAGTGCTGGGATTACAGGCATAAGCCACCACGCCCAGCCTATTTTATTTTTTTCATTGTTATTATAAGTGTGGTATTTAAAAAATAATAATTATTCATTATTTTTTCTTTAGAGATGGGGTCTTGCTCTGTTGCCTAGACTGGAGTACAGTAGTGCAGTCATAGTTCACTACAGCCTTGAATTCCTGGGCTTAAGCGATCCTCCCACATCAGCTCCCAAGTAGTTAGCACTATGGGTGCACTCCACCAGGCCTGCCTAGTTTTTTTGTAGAGAGAGTTTTTTTGTCACCCAGACTGGTCTCAAACTCCTAAGCTGAAGTGATCTGCCCACCTCAGCCTCCCAAAGTGCCAGGATTAAAGGCATGTTTCATTATGCCTGGCTGGTATTTTTTATTGAAAACTAAAAATTAAATAAATTAGCCGGGCATGGTGGCACATGTCTGTGGTCACAGCTACTCAGGAGGCTGAGGTGGGAGAATCGCTTGAGCCTGGGAGGTGGAGGCTGCAGTGAACCATGATCGTGCCACTGGATTCCAGCCTGGGCAACAGAGTGAGACTCAGTCTCAAAAAATAAAAATAAAAATAAAAATTGTGTTGTTTGTATGTGTGTGTGTGTGTGTGTGTGTGTATACTTGGTATTTGCTATGATCTGAATGTTTGTGTCACTCCAAAATTCATATGTTGAAATCCTAATCCCCAAGGTGATGGTTTTAGGAGTTAGGTTTTTGGGAGGTAATCAGGTCATAAGGTTATATCCCTCATGAATGAAATTAGTGACCTTATAAAAGACACCCCAGAGAACTCCATTGCCCCCTCTCCCATGTGAGGAAACAGCTAGAAGGCATCATCTATGAATCAAGAAATAGGCCCCTTACCAGACACCAAATCTGTTGGTGACTTGATCTTGGACTTCCAAGTCTCTAGAATTGTAAGAAATAAATGTTTGTTGTTTATAAGTCCATCCAGTTTATGGCATTTTTGTTATAGCAACCAAAATGGACTAAGGCAGTATTTACCCATCTTATTCTAAAATATTTTATGATGGTTAAAATGTTTATTATGCATTGTCATCTAAAACAGTAAGTTTTTCTTCATTTTTTTAAAATCACATGCACAAATGCATTAAAGTAAAGGTCCAGTGGCCTTACCATGTTCTGGGAGGCCCACGCCTACATCTCCACCTGTCCTGCCCCTCCAGCCGATGGCCCCAGCCTTCTTTCTCGGTTCCTCCCATGTGTCAAGCACTTCCTCTTAGCACCTTCAAACATTCTGAAGTGCTCTCTCCCCAACTCTCCATTGTGCTTTGTCTCACTCTTCCTCTTCATCTCAACACAGACAGTACCTCTTCAAAAACTTTGTTAAATCTCCAAGACAAATTATGAACTCCCAGTTAGTCTAACCTTTTCTAGCCCTCATCCCAACTAATAAAATCATTTAATTATATAATTACAGATTAGTGTGCTTATTAGTATCTTCTGTTTGCATAGGAACTCACTGAACATTGGTGGAATTAATGAATAGAAAATTAAAATAGTTAAGTATGACAAATATTACTAACGAAATAAAAATCTCATTTATTCTCTACAGATGCAAAATATAAGGCCACTCAAACTGAACAGCATACTTAATATATTTATGAAAAAAATTTAAGATCTTCACCTCATAATCACTTGACTAGAACTAGATGTGACAAAATATTACTACATATGCTAATTATTTGTGAACAGTTAGTTCAAATTATCATTATCATTTATGCTACAGAAAAAAACTTGAGTTTTTTTGAGATAGAGTCTCATTCTGTCACCCAGGCTGGAGTGCAATGGCATAATCTCAGCTCACTGCAACCTCCGCCTCCCGGGTTCAAGCAATTCTCCCTGCCTCAGCCTCCCAAGTAGCTGGGATTACAGGCACCCGCAACCACACCGAATTAATTTTTGTATTTTTAGTAGAGATGGGGTTTCGCCATGTTGGCCATGCTGGTCTCAAACTCCTGACCTCAGGTGATCCACCCGCCTTGGCCTCCCAAAGTGCTGGGATTACAGGCATGAGCCACTGCGCCCAGCCTGCCAGAGAAAAACATTTTTATAAAAATTATCTAAATAAAAATTTTCATGAATTTAAAACTAGCTTTTTCTCCTTTTAGTCTGAAGTTTTACTACTGTCAATACATGCATTTATCTATTTAGACATTAATTCAATTACATCTTTTTTTATTATCTTCTTGGCATTAGGCCCTGGTGATTAAAAGATGAACTGCACATAGTCTTCGCCCTCTGAGTTTTGAGCCAAGTGAGATGTATGCTAAGGGGTAGCCCGGCACAGAAGTAAATGCAGTGAGCTGCTTATTGTCTGGAGAAGTCAAGGAAGGTGTTTTGGAAATAAAGTGCTTGAGGCTGTCTCGTATTTTAACGGTCGATAAAGAGGAAAAGTAGGTGAAATATATTTAAGAAATATCAAAAAATTATAAGTCCATTTATAACTTCTTATGAAAGCCATTTTTTACATTTGTAAAAAATACCTTTATCCATTTTGTCAACTGTCTTCAGTGACAACTAGATTTCACTCAACTGCAGTGTGGTTAGACGCACAGCAAACCCACTTCCTCTCCCTGGCGACACGGTCGAACATTTCCTAGCTCTGACGATGGAACGTTGCTGATGTGACGGCCAATACAGTTAAGAGTTGTTTGCCTGGCCGGGCGCGGTGGCTCACGCCTGTAATCCCAGCACTTTGGGAGGCCGAGGCGGGCGGATCACAAGGTCAGGAGATTGAGACCACGGTGAAACCCCGTCTCTACTAAAAATACAAAAAATTAGCCGGGCGCGGTTGTGGGCGCCTGTAGTCCCAGCTACTCGGGAGGCTGAGGCAGGAGAATGGCGTGAACCCGGGAGGCGGAGCTTGCAGTGAGCCGAGATCGCGCCACTGCACTCCAGCCTGGGCGACAGAGCGAGACTCCGTCTCAAAAAAAAAAAAAAAAAAAAAAAAAAAAAAAAAAAAAGAGTTGTTTGCCTTTCCTGTATGCTCTCTTCCTTCCACAGCAATCTTGGAGTCCAGAATTGGAAGATAGTAGTGGAACAAGATGAAAGGACCTGGATCCCTGAGTGACGGCAAGGAGAAGTGCCTCACTGTGTCAGACTATAGCATGAGCAAGTAATTAAGCCACTGGAATTTTAAGGATGTTTGTTACAGCAGTTAGCTTGTCCTAATGAATCATTCCATTGTGAGGGTAGTGTGTAGTCAATCATAATTTTGAAGAACATAATGAATGACAGATATTCTTAGTCCTTTTTTTTAGTATCTACCCCTGCTTCTTTGCTAACAGGACTCCAGTTTTGTTTGGGGTGCCAATTTGCACAGCTTTAAGGGAAGGATTTTGGTTGGTTTAAACTCATCCTGAGAATTCTGTTCCCCACCCTTCTAGCCTCCCCTGTAGTGAGGAATGGTCATGCAACCCAGTTCTAGCTAAGAAATCTAATGGAAAGTCCACTGCAGGGATTTCTGGGAAAGGTTTTCCTTCCCTGATTAAGAAAACCTGCATGGCTGACATCATCCCTTTTTCCCCTCTCCTTGCCTTAAACAGCAATCTCCATGACTGGGGGCTACATTCTGAACTAACATGTGCATTTTTTTTTTTTTTTTTTTAGAGCAGGGTCTTGCTGTCACACAGGCTGGAATGCAGTGGCAAGACTATAGCTCACTGCAGCCTCAAACTCTTGGGCCCAAGGTATCCTCCCACATCAGCCTCCCAAGTACCTGGGACTACAGGCACATGCTACCATGCCTGGCTATTTTTTTAGCTTTTTGTAGAGACAGAGTCTCACTGTGTTGCCTAGGGTGGTATCAAATTCCTGGCCTCAAGCGGTCCTACTGCCTTGGCCTCTCAACGTGCTGGGATTATGGGTGAGAGCCACTATGTCCGGTCAATAAATGAATTCTGAACTAACATCACAATACACTAACATACATTTGTGGGGTGACATGAATGAACGAAGAGTACAAGCCCCATCTAAAGGTATCCAAAGATAATTTTTTATTCAAATATTAAAATGACAAAAGAAAGGCCTCAATGGGCCCAGAACCACTCAGTTCATGAAATTTGAAATATAAAGGTCTGTTACTTTAACAGTCACACTTCATTGTTTGTCATCATCTATTGAATACAGAACATGTGTCTCTCTCATACTTTCTTAATGTGTTTCCTTTAAATCAACATGATATACTGGCTAATAGTTCAGGCTTTGAAATCGGGCTGCCTGGATTCAAATCCCAGCTCTGGCACTTACTGTGTGAATTCAAGTGTAGTGTACTAGACTTCTGTCTGCTTTTTATTACTAATATGGTGGTAATCATAGCATACATGTCTAAGGATGGTGATAAGGATGAAATGACACAATCAATACAATGTACTCAGTTGAATGCTTGGCACACAATGCTCAATAAATATAAGCATTTATTTGTATTATTTCCAAATTTCACCAGACAGCTTCAAGTAGTGAAATAACTCATTGAGAAAATCCTTGTTGCCTATGTGTGTAAGTGTACTTTATGTTCAGGGACTCCTGATGGGTAAACTAAAGAATAATTAAGGTTACCTGGCAGCCTGTGGACTCCTTGGATTTTAGGCAGGGTTAAAATAACATCCCCGCTTAGTTGTTTTAAGTAAAGGATTAGAGTCAATGACTAAGAGTCAAGGGCGGGATGAGAGAGGACACTCGAAGAGTGGGTGTGTGCCCTTTCCTATCCCTGTGAACTCTTACACCCCCGGCTTATGGTATCTGGGGCCTGGCTCTAGACATGATGAGAAAGAGATAAAAGCCAAGGAATAGCCACAGCACAGGTGGCCAGGCTTCCCTTCTACCATTCCATCCATCTTCCCCATGATTCTCCAAAATGATTATTTGCCTTAACGAGGATTAAGGCTCATGTTTTTCTGCCTCTACATTTCTGCTCATGTAACTCCCTTCCATAAAAAACCCATCGGCCCATCTCTGCCTGTCAAACACTATTTGTTTCTCAGAGTTAAGCATAAATGCCCTCTTTTTCAAGATAGTATCTCTAGTTTTCCCACTCAAATAGTCTTCCTGAAATTTCTGAACTTTTGTTGAACTTCATTCCAAAACATTTTTAGAGTACCTATTATGAACTTGGAATTATTATACATGCTGAGCAGACACGACCTTGACTCTGGGAATGGTTTGATGGCTATTATAAATTAAATTTATGTGTACCTTCAGTCTTCCCCCACAAGATGTGCACTGGCTTATAATGAGAGATATACAACATGTAACAAAATAGGAAAAGAAAGTTCAGGTCCAGGAGATAAAAGAAATAAAATATGCTAAACAATAGATGTAGAGTTCAGCATCAAATTTAGCTCTAACTTTCCCAGGGAACAGGAACTAAAGGGGGAACACAACAGTCTCTTATCAACATAAAAGACGAGGCATACCAGCTCCTCAGGACAAACAAAACTTATTCCTTACCTTAAGGTATAATAATTTCTCACTTGGGATATTCCAGAGGTTTCAACCAATTACATTTCAGCTCAAAAGTTGCTAAACCAGCTTTTCTTTAGGCACTGAGGCCCCAGGCATGAGTATGATCAGCTTTGGAAGAGGCTAACCTCCAGCGTCCTTTGCTATAGCAAAAGGTCTGGCTGGACCCCAATGAGATCAGTGCAATTGCCAACACCAACTCCTGCAGGGACACCTGGAAGACGATCAAAGATGGGCTGATCATCTTCAAGCCCGTGCGTGTCCATTCCTGGTCTCAATGCCGGAAAAACACCTTCGCCCACCAGAAGGGCAGGCGATTCTCAAATGCCCAAGATGGTAACCCGTATGAGGAGTATGAGAATCCCTCACTGGCTGCTCAGAAGGTACTGTGAATCTAAGAGGACGGACTACCACGAGCATCACATCCCATACCGGAAGGTGAAGGGGAACACGTTCAAAAACAAGGATTAGGCTGGGCACAGTAGTTTACACCTGTAATCTCAGCATTCTGGGAGGCCGAGGCTGGCAGATCACATGAGGTCACAAGTTCAAGACCAGTCTGGTCAACATGGCAAAATCCCATTTCTACTAAAAATACAAAAATTAAGCCAGGCATGGTGGCTCATGCTTGTAATCCTAGCACTTTGGGAGGCCGAGGCGGGCGAATCACCTGAGGTTGGGAGTTCGAGATCAGCCTGACCAACATGGAGAAACTCCATCTCTACTAAAAATGCAAAATTAGCCAGGCATGGTGGTGCATGCCTGTAATCCCAGCTACTTGGGAGGCTGAAGCAGGAAAATCACTTGAATCCAGGAGGTGGAGGTTGCGGTGAGCCAAGATCACAGCATTGCACTCCAGCCTAGGCAACAAGAGCAAAACTCCGTCTCAAAACAAAACAAAACAAACAAAATTGTGGTGGTGGGGTGCATCTGTGGTGGTGGGCATTTGTAATTGCAGCTACTCCAGAGACTGAGGCAGGAGAATCGCTTAAACCCGGGAGGCAGAGGTTGCAGTGAGCGGAGATCGTGCCATTGCACCCCAGCCTGGATGAAAAGAGCAAAACTACATCTCAAAGAAAAAAAAAAAGAAAAAGAAAAAAGCAGATTTTCATGGGACACATCCAAAAGCTGAAGGCAGACAAAGCCCACAAGAAGCTCCTGGCTGACCAGGCTGAGGCCCACAGGTCTGAGACCAAAGAAGCATGCCAGCTCCCTGATAAGAGGCTCCAGGCCAAGGAGGAGAGGAGCATCAAGACTTTGTCCAAAGAGGAAGAGACCAATAAATAAAGTTCACCCCCTCCTTATCTGCACATAGTGATCTCAGCAATTATACAGATTAATCATTCAGTAAAACACCCAGTCATTCAATATTGGATATTACATTGTCGTTAGTAAACTTTTTTTTTTTTTTTTTTTGCCTGCCAAAACAAAAAACTGCTAAGTCAGAGGCAGGTACAATATGCCATAGGATAAAAATAAGTTCACTAAATTTCACTCTCCTTAAATGTACATAAGAACTATTATTTGTTAATAATAATAAAGACTATAATGTTACACTGAAGGGTAACTTAACTAGAACACCATCCTAAGACTCTTTTTCAGAATTAAATAGCTGAAATAGCATGCAAGGATTTAAACAATTGTCAATCACAGTACAACAAAACAAAATGTAGTATTTGTTTTTATTACAGATGAAATGTAATATTTCAGATTCTATAGAGATGAAATGTAATATTTCAGTCAAATAATAAAAGCATACCCATTTTTTCATCTCCCTATATTGGACTTTACCTTGTCATAAGTAAATAATTCTCTCCCACTTAAATTGGGTCTGATGAGAGTTCAGCTAAATAGGAGAACAGCTGTTCTTTCCTGGAGAGATGGTGCACTCAGGGTGTAGCTGGGTACTGCACATTAGGGATGCTGCCTTCCACATCCAATTTCTTTCAAGAACACTAGTCCCACTCTTTCAACAACTACATACTTTTATTTGAATGTCTCTCTATCATCTCTACCTTAATCTAAAATCAAATTCATCATTTCCATCTCCAAAACACTGACTTCTGTCTTTCCTATTACTGTTAATGGCAACATCTTTCTCCCAGGAAACTGGGCTTAAAAACTTGGAGTTATCAGTCTCTCATCTGTCTCCCCTGACTCCAAAATTCAATCAGCAATCATGTATCTATTTTCCTTTTATTTTTTGAGTCTCTTTTTTTCTCTTTTATTTCCAACAGTAATATTCAGGTCCACATGCACCCATATGTTTGCAATAGCTTAAAACTGCTGTTCTGAAATATAACACTGTCACATTCCTGCTCAGAAATGTCTGGCGGTTGGTCATTTGTCTGTCACCTTTTGAGAAATGCCTATTCAGATCTTTTGCCCACTTTTTAACCAGATTATTTGTGTTTTTGCTGTTGAGTTCCTTGTATATTCCAATCATTAGTGCCTTGTTGGATAAACAGTTTGCAAATATTTTCTCCCATGCTACAGGTTGTCTTTTCGCTCTGTTGATATTTTTTCCTGGCTATGCTGAAGTTTTTTAGTTTAATATAGTTCCATTGGTCTGTTTTTTATTTTATTGCCCACGCTGTTGAAGCCTTAGCCATAAAATTGTTGCCTAGACTCACAGTTTTATAATTTTGGGTCTTACGTTTAAGTCTTTAATCCACTTTGAGTTGACTTTTGTATACAGGCCAACAAGTATATGAAAAAATGCTCAACATCACTAATCATCAGGGAAATGCAAATCAGAACCACAATGAGATATCATCTCTACTCAGTTGGAATGGCTACCATGAAAAAAACAAAAGAAAATAACAAATGCTGGTGAGGAAGCAAAGAAAAAGGAACTCTTAAATATAGTTGGTGTAAATTAGTACAACCATCAACATAAGTTAGTATAGCCGTTATGGAAAACAGTATGGGTGTTCTCAAAAAAATTAAAAATAGAACTACTATAGAATCCAATGATCCCATTACTGGGTATACATCCAAAGGAAAGGAAAGCAGTATAAAGGCAATCTGCACCCCCATGTTTACTGAAGCACTACTCACAATAGTCAAGATATGGAATCAACCTAAGTGTCCATCAACAGATAAATGGATAAAGAAAATGTGGTATCTACAGTGAAATACTATTCAGCTATAAAAAGAAAAAGATGAAATCCTGTCTTTGGTGGCAACATGGATGAGCCTGGAGGATGTTATGTGAAGTGAAATAAGCCAGGCACAGAAAGATAAATACTGCGTGTTCTCACTCATATATGGGAGCTAAAAATAAAAAATGTTGAGCTTACAGAAGTAGAGTAGAATTGTAGATATTAGAGGAAGGGAAGGGTGAGGGGAGGGGAAGGATGGGGGAGGTAGGTTAATGGATACAAAATTACAGCTAGATTGGAGGAATAAGTTCTGATGTCCTGTAGCATCTTAGGGAGAATATGGTTAACTATAATTTAAGTTTTCAAAAAGCTAAAAGAGAATTCTGTATATAATACAACAAAATTATAAATGTTTGAGGTGACAGATATGCTAATTACCCTGATTTGACCATTACACATTGTATACATGTATTGAAATATTCTGTATCCCATAAATATGTACAATTATGTATCAACTAAAAATGAAAGAAAAAAAAAGAAAGTTTCAGTGGGCCCTTGTTACTCATTTTATGTAGGTTGCACTTCAGATCCTGGACTTCACTGACTCCATAACATGGTCTTAACCTAACAGCTTTACTCCCAATCAACCTCTTATTTCCTTCACTTTCATCCCAGTCTACCCGTCATCCCTGTATTTACTTTCAGCGTTCAATGATAATAAACTACTCTCTTTACCTCTTCCCTATTAATCAAATTCAATTCTTCAAGGCTTAAGTGCAATCCTACCTTGTAAACAAAGTTTTCTTAGACTTCTCCACCCTTTGCTTAACTCATAGTACTAACTGCCATCTACCCAGGTCATTCAACAACTATTTCGATATAGCTTTGTGATATCACTATTTTGTCTTACAGAATTTACATTTTCTCTTATGGTGTGCATGTGAATATGTATCTTATCTTCCAAACTAAAACATAAGTTACTTATGCTTCTTTTTTGTCCCCACAGTGCTTAGCACCTAGTAGGCACTTAAGTATATCACAGAATTTGGGAGGAGAACCTTCAATGTCATCAATGTCCACTTACACCCAGGATGGGAATCCCTGTGTGTAAGCCCATCCTCCAGCCTTTGTTGAACAAGTGATACTTCTCAGATACATCACAAGATAGCATGTTATACTGTTAAGAGCACTAGTTCATAGACGGGTCTTCATCAATCTCCAAAGTACCAAACGATATGTTCAATATGTTTTCCTAAATCCATGTACATACACCGAATATCTCAGGAAGGGTATACCAGAAATGGAGTTACCTCTGGTTACGGTGTTTGGGTGACTGGGAAACAGGTGTAGAACACAACCTAATTTTCATTATTAGACTCTTTAATATATTTAATAGTAAAGTAAAATATGTTTTTAAGTTCTTTCTTGTTTTATGTTTAATCTTCCTCTGTGAAATTTTTCTCCTAATCCTACCTATTTCTGATCTCTAGAGATGCCCGGTATAAATCTAGTATGCTAATTAATTGATAAACATTTTAATGAACTGTTGCTAAGAATCATATAAATATGTACATACAACTGAGTTTTTATTAAAGCCCTGAAAGTATTAATAATATATTCTTTTAAATGAGTAAAAATTTGTTCCAATATGCTTAAACAATTTTTTTTTTTTTTTACTAATACACCATTTCCAGATCAGTTGTCTTCACTGGTATTTTTAATTTCCTCTTCTGACTCTCATGTCTTAATTGTTTTAATTAAATTTTTCCATGGGCCTTATACTTTCATTACTACTGGCAGAAAGCACTTGTTGCCTAAGGCATTAAGGTGTCATCTTGTATACGACATGAGCAGTTCTACAATGTTCTTGACACCTGTAGTGCCCTCTCATTGCATAAAGCCATAAGACATGTTCAGGAGCTTTAAGGATATATAAATAATTCCCAGAATTGGGCATAATCCCCAAATTATAAAACATCTTTGGGAAGAAAGGCCATTCCTAAATATTGTAAAAAATTTAAGGAAAAAATAAAGATATCCTCCTCCTTTACCATTATGAATAGGCCATTATACTGGGAATTAAATAGCCTATGCTGTAATCCTGGTTCTTTTTTTTTTTTTTTTTTTTTTTTTTGAGACGGAGTCTCGCTCTGTCTCCCAGGCTGGAGTGCAGTGGCCGCATCTCAGCTCACTGCAAGCTCCGCCTCCCGGGTTTGCGCCATTCTCCTGCCTCAGCCTCCCGAGTAGCTGGGACTACAGGCGCCCGCCACCTCACCCGGCTAGTTTTTTTTGTATTTTTTAGTAGAGACGGGGTTTCACCGTGTTAGCCAGGATGGTCTCGATCTCCTGACCTCATGATCCACCCGTCTCAGCCTCCCAAAGTGCTGGGATTACAGGCTTGAGCCACCGCGCCCGGCCAATCCTGGTTCTTTAAGTATCTCTGGGGCCCCAATTTCTTCTCCGTCAGTAAAACAGACATGAGTATTAGACTAATTTTGAGATCCCTTTGCGATCTAGTTTTCTGTTTATGACATTTTCATCCCAGAAAGTACTCAGGCATTACAGTACACATATTAATAATTAGGATTTATAACTACTCACCTAATGAAAAGTAACCCTTTTCCTGGGATACGGCAAGGCTTCTTTAGTGCTGGAATCATTTACTGGCTCCAGACATTCTTCTTGTCACTTATCAACAATGAACAACTTGTACAGAGATCTTCACAAGTCTATTTGTGTTTTCAGATATGACCAATCTCCTCATCTGAACTCTAAGATACTGACACCAGGGCCAGGCACAGTGGCTCACACCTGTAATCCCAGCACTTTGGGAGGCTGAGACGGGCAGATCACTTGAGCCCGGGAGTTCAAGACCAGCCTGGGCAACATGGCAAAACCCCATCTCTACAAAAAGAATACAAAAATTAGCCAGGTGTGGTGGGTGAACCTGTAGTCCTAGCTACTCAGGAGGCTGCAGTGGGAGAATCACTTGGGCCTAGGAGGCAAAGGTTTCAGTGAGCCGAGATCGTGCCACTGCACTCCAGCCTGGGCAAGAGAGTGAAACCCTGCCTCTCTCTCCCTAGATATATATAGACATCATGGAACTTGTTGTTCCTAAACTCACCTGACTTTGTAGAGGAACAGGGGACTTCAAGCAAGAAGAACTATGATCCCCACCTACGGTGTGCACTGTAACTGAAAGTACCATTAATAAAATTCAGTTTGATTCTGTAAGTACTTCTTTAGTGTCTACTTGGCACAAGGCAGTGTGCCAGAAGCTGGCACAAACACTTCTCCCTTTCCCACCCAAGACTAAGGCAGGAAATATAAAAGGCCTTCTATGGGTGAAAGTGCTGCTTTTGATTCTGCTGTGCTCATCAAGCACCTGCCTATCCCTATCAAGTCTACCACCATTACTAGATTCCAATCGTGCATCTGGAAGAACTTTCCTGTAATTCATATCCTTTAGTCCTTGTTCTCAATAACATGGGAACCAACTGAAATCGGGGCAAAAGACCCTGAAGTCAAGGCTGCCAATGTGATCCTCTTATATTCCCCTATTTGCACTTGGAATATCTGGAAATCTCCTCACTTCACCATTCTACTGTGCCTCAGTTTCTTATTTGTATGGAGAATCCTGATTTCCATGTTACATTTTTTAGCTATTAGGCTCTCCGGGAGCAACGTTCACTTTTTCAGACAAAGTAGTATTCTGGCCTTCTTGGCAAAAAAAAAAAAAAAAAAAAAAGAGCTTGGGCTGGGACTGGCTAATCTCAACTCTTTGTCATTTCTACTATTTCTTAAGGGCAGAAAGCAAAAGTGGAAAAAAAAAAATCCTGCAAACACCTTCCCTTATCACCATTTATGATTGGATGGGGTCATAAGGCAATCAAGCAAGTACTTCTTGCAGTCATTTCTCTATCAACAGGTATTTACTGAGCCCCTACATCTGTGCAAGGATCTGAGGAATCCAAAAGCAAAAACAATGAAGACATTGTTCCTACTCTCTGCAACTTCACGATGCAATGAGGAGGTGGGGTTTCTCAAAAAGCCCAATTAAGAACAGCTAAATGTGGCTGGGCCCAGTGGCTCACACCTGTAATCCCAGCACTTTGGGAAGCCAAGGAGGGTGGATCACCTGAGGTCAGGAGTTCAGGAGTTCAAGACCAGCCTGGTCAACATGGTGAAACCGTCTCTACTAAAAATATAAAAATTAGCTGGGTGTGGTGGCATGTACCTGTAATCCCAGCTACTCAGGAGCCTGAGCCAGGGGAAATGCTTGAACCCAGGAGGCGGAGGTTGCAGTGAACCAAGATCACACCACTGCACTCCAGCGTTGGGACTCTGTTTTAAAAATAAAATAAAATAAAATAAACACTTTGAGAGGCCGAGGCGGGCAGATCATGAGGTCAGGATTTCGAGATCAGCCTGGCCAACATAGTGAAACCCCATCTCTACTAAAAATACAAAGATTAGCCGGGTGTGGTGACACATGCCTGTAGTCCCAGCTACTCGGGAGGCTGAGGTGGGAGAATCACTTGAACCCAGGAAGTAGAGGTTTCAGTGAGCCGAGACCATGCCATTGCACTCCAGCCTGGGTAACAAAGTGAGACTCCATCTCCAAAAAAACAAAAACAAAACACAAACAAACAAAAACAGCTAAATGTCAGATTATCTGATACTGACAGTAAGAGAAGAAATCAATTACATAATCTTAGAACTGTAGGAAATCCAGGAGGTCATCTAACTCAACCTTTCCTCAAAAGCAGAAATCTTCCAACATCCAAAATTTGAAAAATTCCAAAATTTTCCAGGGTCATTAATTTCTGCTTTAATGTGGAACTCACATCTCACAAAGCAGTTCATTTAATTTTTCAAAGTCTCTTATTGCTAGAACATTTTATTGCAATTTGAACCAAAACTCTCTTATTATTCTATACAGCAGTACTTTTCAAAACTTTATTTTTGAAAGCATGCCATGTGTTTTTAAAAGAAATAGTAGGCACAAACACAATACATAAAGCAGTTAAAAGTGGAACTCTTCTGTTGGCAGCTGCAGGGGGCACTCAGCATGTCTACTCCTCTCTGGCTCTTCTCTACCTCCCTGCAGCCCAAGGCTCACCACAAAATCCCTGAAGCTCTACGCTGCACAATTTGAAACCACTGCCTTAAAGGTAATTAGAGTAAATCTAATTCCAGCTGCATATGTCAGCCCTTGAAGACAGATATCTTGTCTCTCTTTAAATCTTTTCTGGATTAAACTTGCCCATTTCAAATGATCTATTCCATCTACGTTATTTTCCCTTTATATCTCCCTCATCCTAATCATTCTCCTCCTAAAAATGTTGAAACCCTATTTGAACACAATCCTTTCAATACCGTAACCAGCTGAGGATACAGCCTCTCTTACTATCTTCTGGACACCAGCAGCTGAAGAGGGCTTAGTGAATGGAGAAGGACCTGAGCCAGACCTTGAGACATATAGGATTTAGATAGGTGGAGATGAGAAAAGATAAAATTCCAGGCTGGGAAACTAGCATGAACAGAGATACAGAAATTAAAACAAGGGCCTCCTGATACATTTTTAACACTTTTCTTCCAGATCCTTATGGGTTCTTTTCCATACAGCCAGCTGCCCACTCTCTTATTTATTTCTTGGAAGAAAATTAAGCTAGATCTTATCTCCATGAACATAGGCTTTTACTGTGTTACTGTGTTGGAGCCAAATTAGTGACATGATCTGATCAATACTAAAATTAGATCATTTCAATATTACAGTCACTGCTACAGGGAAAAGAGTATTTGATGAAGATGTTTGATAAGCCTGTTAAAAAAAAAAAAAAAAAAGGAAAGAAAAACTGTGTCCTCTTCCAATTGAGTCAAAATCATGGCAAGAGGATTCATAAAGGTTATAACACTACTGAGAAGCATCCCTGAAGAGTCTCAGTTCTAAAGCCAACCCAAAGAACACCTTGTCTCCACAAAATAATCTTTCGTTTATCACTTATCAAACCACAGGTTTGATATGTGCCCCAAACAGACTGTAAAAACAACAGCATTTCCATACAGATGAGTGCTAATCTATCAAGACAAACCATCCTGTGAAAACAAATATCAAAAAAAAAAACCAATGTTTTCAATAAATATGCCCATCACAGTCCATTTTTTCATGCTACTTAATTTTACCATTTACAGATAGGAATTCAAGCTCGTCGGTTTTTCATGTAATTTGGTTTTTCATTCAGGAAGGAAGATCTTAAAGACAGTATAGTTCACTATATTCCTTTTTCCTGTAAGATATATTCTTTAGTGATTATATGAATAGGTACTATGTCACCTTACAATGGGAATTTCATACACACAGCATCACAAAGTTGGGAAACTGAACTTGTCCTAAATTTTAATGTGTTACAAATCTAAGAATTTTAAGGCATTAAAAAAAACTGATCTTACTAGCATTCAGGGTATTTGATTCAGAGATTTTATTTCCATTATTTTCTCTTTTTCCTTTATCTCAAAAGGAGATAATCTGAATTGCTCTAATCTGAAAAACAACAATAAGTGTAGCAAATACTTGACAATGAAGATGGAAAGCCTCTAAAAAATCTGTTACCTTAGTAACAGCAAGAATGTGAAAGAATAAGAATACACTGTCAGGACATCATTTCAGTTTCTACAGATTTGAGGCCTAAATACAGTCAGCTTTCATTAGCTTTTTGTTTTTCCCAGCAGGTCCTTGGACTTTGAAACAAAACCTGAATGACAGCTATGAGCAATTCCAGCCTGGCTCCTGATTAGCTATGCCAAACAAAACAACTCTCTGCAGTGTAAACTTTCCAGGCATCTGCAACCAAGCCTCTGCAGAGACTATAATTCCTCAGTGAGATTTGAAGGAGAGTCAGAGGTTGGGGGGCGTGGGGCAGGGGAGAAGGGTGACCAGGAGGGGGGAGGGGGAGAAAGGATAAGACCTTCCCCTCTACCTCGAACTAGTTCCCTGAACTAGTTTCTGATTAAAGCAGGGGGAAAATAAAGTAGAACTTGTCTTGGTCTCATTATTGTAGCTTTTAACTCTGGCTTGTTTTACAGTTTAATTAACCAATCCTCTAAATCCGAGTATTCTATTCCAATGAACATCCATGACACCCTTAATATCAGCGTATCCAAACTACTCATGCATTTAAAGCAAATAAGCAATTCTGAGACCTTATTAGCATCGAGTAGAGTAAGGAGTAGATTAAAGTGATCCAAAAGAGAAGAGGAACAACAATTATGAGTGGATAGTGCCCTATATGGATACATACTAAGATTCTGTGTCATTTGTCATCATCATTTTTTTTTCTGGATGCAGATCTAAAATTAATTACACTAAATAATGGCGAACTGTGCTGTGTGGTCCCATCTGCTACATAATTAGATCCCTAAGGAACTAACTATTAAGCTTTTTTCTTGTGATCAGGCCCTTTGATTCTACCTAAACAACATACTTTTATCTACACAAATGAATTATAGGTTAGATCTCAATGCAGTTTATTTTGATCAGATGCTTGATTTTGAAGTATTCAGTGGTTTCAGAGAAAATTCTGCCCTGGGGAGTCACATGGCAATTCAACTGTAAAGAGATGAGAATTAAACTAAAAGGTAGACAAAATCTGCCAACAATCTTCCTGTAACTTCAAAAGTAAAAATGATTGTTTTTGTATTTCTTGGTCATACAACAAAATGGCAGCAGTGAAGGTTGTTCTTGTCTTCTGAAAAATGACAACTCTCTACTGCTTCTGAGATAACCTACAAAAACTGATGACTGACTGACTTAGAATGCTAGGTGACAGAGATCCCTACTTCTCTAGTCAATAACCATTTATTAAACAGTGTCACAGTGAGTAGGTAGCATTTAAAGTAAGGAGTAGCTCTACCACCCTAAAATGTAATTTGCAGATATATGACAACAGATGTCACAGAAAATTTACCATTTCCATAGCCATATCATAAAAGTCTAACTTAGATTTAGGACAACATTAAATTTAAGTCATTGAAGATTCAAATGGAAAATTCAAGCTCAGACATAAGAAAAGATTCTACATAAAGATTTATCAAAAGTCACAATCAGGGAGATATTAATTTTGGAAACTAAAGACAAGGAGATTTCAATGTTTAAGACAGGTAATACAAAACTAGAAAACTACATGTCCACTTATTTTATTCAATTTGTCTGTAATCTCAGCACAGAAACTACAGAAAACAACCTTAAGAATATTTTTGTAATGGATGAAGACAAGGATAGTGACCTATGAACAAGAGAAAACCCTTCGATATGAGTCTATGCTTGCAATCCCAAACCAACGTGCTGATTCAGCACAAAGTCATCCATGGAGTTCTTATCTTTTAAAGGAACAATCCATTGTCTGGCTGAAACAAAGGGCAGTGCACAGGAAATCAGCCAAATCTGGGCCAGATGGCCACTGATTCAAGTTTCATTCTCCCCATCCCCCACCTTCCCTGGCACTGCAAAAAAAGATCCAGACAGCATTTTCAGTCACCAGGTAATAATCTGTATGTGGGGTATAAACCTTTTACAATTACATATACTCCCCACCTCAACACCATGTAATTTGTTAAAGCAGAATGTCCTTATAAAACGTTTAATGAGGAAGTTCTATAAAGCAATTCTTGAAAATACCCCTATAAGCCCATCGTCTCTTAGTCATGGCATGAAGTTTTAATAGACGAAATGATTAAAAATATTCATACTAACTTGTTCTCATCTATTGTTTTTCTCAAACCGTGACACAAACTAGAAATGAACCCAGAGAAAACTGGTTTATTATAGCCATTTCCATGGGTTGGCATCACTGGCCCACCGCCTTGCAAAGAACTTCTAGGTTTTGTAACCTAGAAACACTTTGTACAATTACAATGACAAACTACCAATGCAAGTAATTATAAAAATGATTAATACTAACTTCCAAATCATGTTAAGAAACATAAAATTTTTGTTACAAAATATGTGTCTTAAACTAACTGGGCTTTGATCCAAATGAGGTAGAACATTGCTTTCTGTGTCAAAAAACAAAAACAACTGTTTGGGAAAGCAAAAGTGTAACCAAGCAAAAGTATCTCTAAGCACGTAATCTTATAAAGAATTTTATAAAGTATTTAAATACTCCATCTGGGATGAGAGAAACCCAACCACATAAGTAACCCCATAAGGTCTGTCATTCAAAAGAGAGAAAGAATTCTAGTTTTTAAAGTTCACTTTCTCCAAGCCTCAGAAGTTAAGAGGAATGGCAGGGAAGTTGGAGAAGGAGCAAAAAAAAAAAAAAAAAGGTAGCAAAAAAATAAGATCTGTGTTTAAAAGGAGGGGTACTGTTTTTACTCCTAAGAATGATGCTAATAACTCCTGTTCTCAGGAAAATCACCCCCACATATTATTCTGGAATCACAGAGAAAACAGGAGAAAAATGCTAATGGATTTTCATAAAAACCAATGTGTCTAACCGTGTGTCATAGAATCTGTAAATCGTATACTGCTATAAATACACAATTCACATCCTTACTGGTTACTATAAAACAGAATTTTAAATTCTAACCAGTAACTATTAATTTAAAGCAAATCATACAGAATTATGTCTTACTTAAATCATGGAAACCTTTATATTAAAGAATGGAATAAGTAAAAATGTAAGACCTCTTCAAAATGTTCAAAACGCTGTTACTTTTCCTAGCTGTATAAAATAAAGGTATTTAGAAAATAAAAAAATAAAAGAAAGGTATTTAGAATAAACAAAAATATTTTCTTTGATGGCAACCCTTGACTCCATAAATTTACAATTATGTGGCTTAAGTAAATTTTGTCAACCAACAAATAGCAATTCCTTTAGTAAATTTTATAATCCTTTTTATAATTACTTTGGAAATGTCAATGCAGGAGCAAATCTTATTGGCATGCTACAGTGTCGCTTTTCCAAAATTTACATATAGAAAGGTTAGGGTAGATCAAAGAGGTTTTCTGCCAACTTGTTTGTTTTTTTAACACAAGATAATCACAGGCTGGTAATGAAATGACTAAAGACAAAAATGACTTCAAAATATGCAATCAACAGCAGCTCACACAAATGGCCTATTTTATTGTAGGGAAGTAGAAAAGGCTGCTAAAAGCAACAGAAGGTAACCTTGCTTAAGAGAACATTCATGGTAGCTGACACAATGCCAACGGCAGCTATGAAATAAAGCAAAATTACAGAGCTTCAAATCTTGACCTGTTTTAAAGAGAACAGTGGTAAGTAGAAGTTTCCTTAAAAACTTGTCCTCAATAATTGTTCCTGGAAGTTTATTTATAATTACAGTATCAGACTAACTGTAAGACTAAGTTTTAATCAGTGGTTAAGAATACAGTACATTCAAGCCAGCAACTGTGTGTTGGAAAAAATACATATAATCTAAATATATACATAGTATATAGATATGTGTGTGTCACACATAGGTCAGTGTGTTTCTGCTAACGTTAGTAGTCTTTTTCACAGCTCAGATTTAATTATTTGAAATGTATTTCCACAACCTGATTTCTCTTTAAAACACTACTGTTTTCCTTTACATAGAACTATCAAATAATACTCAGTATCATACTAGAAACTTTAAAATGAGGTAATTGAGTATTGGCTGTCTAATACGTTTTTTTCTTTAGTATAAAACAGATTTTAGTATTTATGAAAAAAAGAAAATGACTATTCAAATTAAAATTCTCTACCTTCTGAGCTCAACTTTAGAGTCTCTAAGATACATTAACATTTAAATGGAACACACACAATGGCAGCTGGACTATCATAACCACTCCACACACATTAATGTTTTCAGAGATTTAAACCTCTAATTCTTAGGAGAAACAAAATTGTGACTATACAACTATTTTTAATCAGTCAACTTAATACATCGTTTTAATTAGATTTATATGTTAATGCTTTAAATGTAAGAGTTAAGGGAAAAGTATCTCTAAAAACCTAAGTCAAAATAGAATTACTACTAACAAAAGTCAACTCGGAACAGACATCCTTTGCATGTAAGTTTCTGAAAACCCAGCTACCGTGAGGAGCTAAAGTTTAGCAGGCTAACTTAAGATCTTTAGTGGATCCTAATATAAAGCACTAACAGTTTAAAGCTAAAATATTATTGTACAAGGAATAAGTTCTAATTAATCTTTCAGTCTCTTTCCTTTTTTTCCCTCCTTAATATGTATCTTCTTTTCTCTGATGGTCCACAAATCAGGTAGAAAATTTAGTTTCATTCAACTAAAAGGAAATGTACTTAAAAATAACATACTTATGATAAATATTTTCTCTATTTTTTTTAATACTGCTTATAATGAGAAACATATCAAGGACCAAATTAGAGTACACACAGCTTTCAGTGATATAAAATTGCTGAACATCCAAATTTCTAAAAAGTGAATTTATAAGAAAACGCTTTAAGATCTATGTTTCAAATACTTATTTCTCAATATAAACTACATTAGTAGAATAGTTTTGTACTAATTAAATAATCTTATATAATGTGATTTAAACATAGTCTGAAGGTCCAAATAAGCTTTCATTCATTTTCTTTCTAAACAATAATTTCCCATGCCTTAAATTTCTATATAAAGAACATCTCAAAAGCAGTATACTAACTAAAGTTAGTTTCTGCTCTATAAGACAAAAAAAAAGGATATGAGTTGAACAGTGGTCAAATTCATACCCCCACCACAAAAAAAAAGGAATGCCACATTTCGGTACTATTTATAGGTACCTTAATATCCATGAACTGTCACTAACAACTTAAGAATCATACCAAGATTTTCTTAACATCACCAATACCATTTCAAATTTTATAATACATTCAATGCCTCATGAACAAGTTAAAAACATCTTCTAGTTTTTAAAAAATTAAATGGGCATAAAATTCCATTTAAGTTCAATTGAATTCTTTTGGAATTTAGGCATTGGGAAACAAGACAAAAAACACCTTTACATATTATGTTATATAAATATTTTCCTATATTAGTAATGGTTTGAGGAACATGGTTTGAATAAAATTAGATCTGAATCTAGAAAAACACAAGTCACGTTACTGTGTTTTAACTAGACTGTCAGTTTCCTCAAGGGCAGGAACAGTTCTTCATTCTCCTTTCTCTCTCCACAGCATCCCTTACAATTATAGGTGCTTAAAAAAGACTTACTAGCTTACTCTTACTGTTAATTTCCTGCCCAATGGTGAATTCTATTATCCCTACTGAATAAACACCTCTTGCTCAGTAGAAAAATTATGAGAAAAATTATTTTTAAGGAAGGGACAAATGTATTTCATGGAATCATTCCTTTTACCCAAATGAAAATTGAGAGATAGTTTGATAATTATTGCTGCCAATTATTACTTCAAATCCTTTTAAAAACTCAGTATAGGTTAAACAAACCTTAATCTAGGATAGAATTATGGCGTCTGTTTGCAGCATGTGAACTTTAGCTTTAGAAGGGTAAAAACCATACAGATGTCCGGTAATCTCCCATGCAACAGTATCTAAAATAAGCCCACATTGTTTTGATTTTGGAAGTCTTGCCCATTTAAAATCTAATAAGCAATATGAATTGTAACAACTATACTGTACAGGAAATGTCACATTTTTCAAAACACTTTTTTTCCAGACTATCAATTCCATGGCTCTATTCCACTATGCAGTATTATCCTGGAAATACACGGCTTAGACTATTTTTTATTAACTAGGATATTTGTTGGCAAATTTAAAGCCCATATTACTTAAATTATATAGGTACAGTTGTGAGTAAATTTGATGATCAATTGAACATGCACAAAAGATTATAAACACATCATCATTTTGTGTAATTCAAAAACAAAAGGGAAATGAAATGTATCTCCCTTCACCTCTGCCACAGAATTGTTTTGAATTTATTTTTCCTCATTACCATCCTTTATATAAAGATAATGCTACTGACCTAGCTTCCAAAGGGCATGAGTCTTGTGTTGGTATTTCCAGTCAACATAATAAGTTTATGTTGTTCCATTACCCTCCCTTGCCCCAACTCCTGTGTAAGCAGTGGCTTAGATCAGAAGGAAGTTCGGCCTAGGTTAAGGATGTAATACATAGCCATGGAAGAAAGTTAACAGTTCCTACAGACCTGTTATTATAATTTGTCAGTAACAAATATTTATTGAGGGGGTAATTATGAGCTTGGTCTTAGGTGCTGGGGATAGAACAGTGCGCAAAAGGGACAAAGCACTTGCAGTCTGGTGAATAAACTCAAGATCTGACCCCACTGGCACCGTTCCTTGTTGACCAAAACTGAGCCTTGTACAGCCTGTTACCCAAAAATATGGCAGGAAATGGTCCCCTAGTGGTATGTGAAAAGGCTAGTATGCCCCTTGACAGCTACCTATACCACCTTCAGCAAGAACAGCAACATTTGCCACAAGTTACCTTTCTGGGTAATATAACACATTGTAAGATGCAATTCCTGACATCCAGATCTCATAATCTAGTGGAATCACAAAACAGGTCCCCAAGAGTATGACACAGAGGCAGGAACAAAAGCTTTAAATCAGCCAGACTTAGCTTTGAATTCTGACTTTACAGTGACTACCTGAAGGCTCTTGTGAAATTTACCTAAGCCTTATCTGAGTCTTAGTTATCTCAGCTGTAAAAGTGAGAATAATGATGCCTACTTTACAGGGCTGTTGTGAGGATTAGAAATGATACGTGCACAATGTGTGAGGTGGGGTACATTTTTAATAATTATATTGTTGAATTAAATTATTAATTTCTGCTATTAATTAAATCAATGAACAGCAGGAGAAGACTAAGCAGAGAAGACCTTTATGGAAGTTTTTAAAATCAAAAGCTATGTTTTGTGCATATACACATACTCTGACATACATACACTCTCTTTGAAATTCCAGATATGCAACTATGCCATGTATTACACTGTTCCATCACAGTTCTCACTCTGGAGGCAGAAGTTGAGATAATGCATACCACTGGCTCAGAGGTCTTTATGATGACATAAAACCTTAAACATTTAGAATACCTGAAATACCATAACCAGACACACATGTGCAGACTCTGAAAAATCTTCAGTAGATTATGCAAATGGTCCATTTAATACCTACCGATATGAAACAATTCTGATACAACTTTTGACCAACAATACTGTAAAAAATACCACAGCTAGTATTTGATTGCTCCATTAAAATGCACAGGTGGGGAAAACGTTATTTTTACATGGTCTAATTTTTCCAGAAAAGAACTTGGTAACCTTTTTAATTGGGAGGCAAACACTTAAAACGAATTGCGGCCGGGCACCGTGGCTCATGCCTGTAATCCCAGCACTTTGGGAGGCCGAGACAGGCGGATCACGAGGTCAGCAGATCGAGACCATCCTGGCTAACACAGTGAAACCCCGTCTCTACTAAAAATATAAAAATACAAAAAATTAGCTGGGCGTG
The DNA here is from genome assembly GCF_049350105.2 of Macaca mulatta. Lineage (NCBI taxonomy): Eukaryota > Metazoa > Chordata > Mammalia > Primates > Cercopithecidae > Macaca > Macaca mulatta. The sequence continues at coordinate 71,166,703 of NC_133423.1, forward strand.
GTGGTGGGCACCTGTAGTCCCAGCTACTTGGGAGGCTGAGGCAGGAGAATGGCTTGAACCCAGGAAGCAGAGGTTGTAGTGAGCCGAGATCGCACCACTGCACTCCAGCCCGGGCAACAGAGTGAGACTCCATCTTAAAGAAAAAAAAAACAAACTAATTCCTACTCTCTAATAAAGTCTGAGACTTGTCATTCAAATTCAACAAGTCTAATGAGGAAAAATAACTAACACTTCCTGAGAGGTTTTTTTTTTTTTTTTTTGAGGCAGACTCTCGCTCTGTCACCCAGGCTGGACTGCAGTGGCACCATCTCGGCTCACTGCAATCTCTGCCTTCCGGATTCACGCCATTCTCCTGCCTCAGCCTCCCCAGTAGCTGGGATTACAGGCGTGTACCAACACACTCGGCTAATTTTTGTATTTTTAGTAGAGACAGAGTTTCACCATGTTGGCCAGGCTCGTCTCAATCTCCTGAACTCAAGTGATCCGCCTGCCTCGGCCTCCAAAAGTGCTGGGATTACAGGCATGACTGGGAGTCTATTTTGTACCAGCCATCACGCTTGGCAGCGTTGATTCATTATCTCAGAAATGTGACCTGTTTTGGAATCAAATTATGTGGCAACTGTCTCAGAGTAAAAAATATCAAGTGTCTCAGGAAGGCAATTATTTGCTCAATAGAGATTTTATTCTTAATAGATTAGATTGATTTTTGTACCATAAGGTAATGAGCTTACCAGAGAATGTAGTTGTTTTCACATCAGTCTGTGAAATTATGCACAAAGAGAAATATTCCTCACCTTAGAACTAAGTGAGTTGCTGCTAGTCATGACTACCCTGTTACTATTCCAACTTGATCATTCATGGTGCTCTAATTTGTGAAAATGCACACCTAGCTATTCCCTAATGTTGCCAAGACCTTAACCTCCTGCTCCAGCGATTTTCAGGCCATTATTAAGTCATCAAAGTAGAGCAGCCAGAACAGCTACCTGAATTCTCTATTAATCAGGAGAAGAACCCTGGTTCAAGTGCAGAGTTCATTTGCCACAGAAAGGTGCTTTATCAACTATGGCTTCAGAAGTTTGACTAGTTTATGTTCTACAAAGAGAATCAAAAGATCAGAGCACTTTAAAATAGCCATTTTTTAAAATGATGCAAATTTATTATGGGGAACATCCTCATATACTACTCGTTAGAAATATAACCAAGATTTTCAGGTTTATTTCCAACAAATAAAATTAAGAAAAAAAAATTACAGAAATACTCTATCATCCATATTCAATACTGCAGACAGTATGATGATTTTCAAAGAACTGCCACGTAAATATACTACAGATTGACAATTCTGTAGAATGTAATTAAGCAGTCAATACTTCATATTTACTATGCACCCAACTTTATATTCGACATGTTGGAAAATACAAGTGATAATATGCCACAGTACCTCCTCTTAAAAGGTTTATGCTCTAATATTCAGGAAAAATACTTTGAGACAATTAGAGAATATTAATATCTATAATGAAATTCTAAAACTTTATATATAAACTATGAATGCTATACAAGTCTAGAGAAGGAGAAAATTAATGAAAACTCCAATGGTCAGTATATTTCCATAAAAGAAAGAAACAAAACTAGATCTCAAAGCAGTGTTCTTCATCTTTATTGGGCATGAAAGTGGCTCAGGGCCAATTCCTAGGGCTCCGAATCTGCATTTAAACAGCATCTCAAACAGTTGATTTTCATTTAGGTGGTCCATAGTTTGGCAAACACTGTGTAAATAATAGGTATGATTTGTAAGAATTTCTTTTATTATATTTTTTTTTTTTTTGAGATGGAGTCTCTCTCTGTCGCCCAGGCTGGAGTGCAGTGGTGTGATCTCGGCTCACTGCAAGCTCCGCCTCCCAGGTTCACGCCATTCTCCTGCCTCAGCCTCCCGAGTAGCTGGGACTACAGGCGCCCACCACCACGCTCGGCTAATTTTTTGTATTTTTAGTAGAGACGGGGTTTCACTGTATTAGCCAGGATGGTCTCGATCTCCTGACCTCGTGATCCACCCGCCTCGGCCTCCCAAAGTGCTGGAATTACAGGCGTGAGCCACCGCTCCCGGCCCTATGATTTGTAAGAATCTCTAGAGCAGTGCTGTCCATCAGAACTTCCTGTGATTATGGAAATGTTCTATTCCTTCACTATCCAGTAGAGTAGCCACTTAATCACATGACTACTGAAGTGGGACTTGTATGCCTAAGGAACTAAATTTTAAATTTTAATTAAAATAGCCACATCAGCTCTAATAGGGAGAACTTTCTAAGATAGTGAAATATAACATGTGTCAAGGCACAGGTAGGAATGCACATGAGCAGGATAGACAGGCAGGAGAAACAATTGATTGGCCTGTCTAGAATAGAGGTTTTATATTAAATTATCATGGGGTCAGATTATGAAGAGCCTTAAAGGGAACTAAGGAAATTCAATTTTATAGCACACATTGCTGGTTGCCTAATCAAGCCATTTCCTGATCTTCTTCAATATTAACAGCCCCACAGTTTGTACATGTTTACCTCAAAGAACAGACCCTTCCCCAGGCTCTGGAGTAAATCTTGAATATTCTACCTCAGTTATGGTAATCCCACTTTCCTTGTCAGTGACTGGCTGACGCATGACCATGCCGTGAAGTCTCACCAAGATTTGGGACATCAATGTATGTAGGTAAATTCTTTTGAAAGCATTTAGCCTGAATATAAAGAGCCTTTTTCTGACTCCAGTCAAAGCTGTGTGAGGATCTGAGTCATGTGTGCTGCAAATATCTTGGGACAGTGAAAAGACAAGCTGGAAGACAAACACCAACAAGCTGAGAATGGTGGAGAATGACCAAAAGAATCTTGGTCCTTGAGGACATTGTCAAGCACCCAAATTAACCCAAGAATTGCAGTGCCCTTCCTGCCACCCTGAGAAATGTTGGTGATATAACAAATTCATTACTGTTTAATACCTTTAGTTTGTGTTTTTTTTTTTTACATGCAGCTGACAGCATAAGACTGGGGTGTTAATGTTTAAGGTAACACCCTTTGGGAAATGCTAAGGGAGGCAACTGGTACCTATAAAAGACATTGGATCATTTGGAGAATGATACAAAACAATGTTCAAGGATTAAAAATGACACACACGAAAAACAGAAAGTAGAGTCAAGCAGACCAGCTTAAAAAGTCCAAAAGCTGGCCGGGTGCGGTGGCTCAACCCCAACCCTGTAATCCCAGCATTTTGGGAGGCCGAGACGGGCGGATCACGAGGTCAGGAGACCGAGACCATCCTGGCTAACACGGTGAAACCCCATCTCTACTTAAAAAAATACAAAAAACTAGCCGGGCGAGGTGGTGGGCGCCTGTAGTCCCAGCTACTCGGGAGGCTGAGGCAGGAGAATGGCGTGAACCCGGGAGGCGCAGCTTACAGTGATCTGAGATCCGGCCACTGCACTCCAGACTGGGCGACAGAGCCAGACTCCGTCCCCAAAAAAAAGTCCAAAAGCAGCTGGGCATGGTGGCTTATGTCTGTAACCCAGCATTTTGGGAGGCCCAGGCAGGCTGATCATCTGAGGAAAGGAGTTCCAGACCAGCCTGGCCAACATGGCGAAACCTGTCTCTACTAAAAATACAAAAATTAGCTGGGTGTGATGGAGCACACCTGTAATCCCAGCTATTCGGGAGGCTGAGATAGGAGAATCGCTTGAACCCGGGAGGTGGAAGCTGCAGTGAGCCAAGATCATGCCACAGCACTCCAGCCTGGGAGACAGAGTGATACTCTATATCACAAAAAAAAAAAAACCTGAAAGCCCGGACAGCAAAGTGACACTCTATCTCCACAGAAAGTTTTTCAAATTAGCCAGGCATAGTGGTACACACCTGTAGTCCCAGCTACTCAGAAGGCTGAGGCAGGAGGATCCTTTGAGCCCAGGAGTTCGAGGCTGCAGTGAGCTGATTGTGCCACTGCACTCCAGCCTGGGTGACACAGCAAGATCCTGTCTCTAAGAAAAAAAAAGCCTGGAAGTCAAAGTTACCAAAAGATTTGGGAAATATTAGGGAAACCATATTAGCAGTATGTAAAATCATTAATGCATATAGATAAATACTTGAAGCAGAACTGTAGTAACAGTTCACTTTGTAAGGACGGTAGAATTACAAGTAATGTTTCTTTTTCTGATTTGTTAATATTATTCTCATATGCTACTATTTCTATTTAAAATCTAAACACATTACATATAATCTCTCTAAATGTTATATATTCGGTTTTTGAAAACGAGAAAAAATTCTTGAAATAGGTAAGCATGATGGCTTACACCTATAATCCCAGCACTTTGGGAGGCCAAGGCGGGTGGATCACCTGAGGTCAGGAGTTCGAGGCCAGCCTGGCCAACATGGTGAAACCTCAACTCTACTAAAAATACAAAAATTAGCCAGGTTTGGTGGCACATGCCTGTAATCCTACCTACTCGGGAGGCTGAGGCAGGAAAATCTCTTGAACCAGGGAGTCGGAGGTTGCAGTGAGCCGAGATTGCACCATTGCACTCCAGCCTGGGCAACAGAGCAAGACTACACCTCAAAAAAAAATTCTTGAAATATGTTTTCTCTATATTAGTTGCAATTATAAGTATAAGAAGACACTGTGAAACAATATGGTAAACCAGAAAACATGTAGGACTAGTTTAGTGACCTTGGGCAAGTCAAGTAAACCCTGCAGTGTTTTCCTCTCAGGGTAGATTGATCTATGGCTCTAAAATCCAACAAAGCTCTGTCTTAAAACAGAAGGAAACCCTTTTGAATACAAATGGGCAATTGATATCAAAATTAAATTTTCTAAGCTCTGTTCTCATCATTTGGCTTATGAGCTAAGACTGAAAGAAAATAAAAGTCAATCTCCCTCAAATTATCTGAGCAAACAGGAAATCCTGGGAAATTATAAAACATAAAAATTATAAAAATTATAAAAACTTTAAAAAAACTTTCTTTTTGGGGGGGTGGGGAGGGACAGTCTCGCTCTGTCACCCAGGCTAGAGTGCAGTGGTGCTCACTGCAACCTCCGCCTCCCAGGTTCAAGCTATTCTCCTGCCTCAGCCTCCTGAGTAGCTGGGATTACAGGCACCTGCCACGATGGCCAGCTAATTTTTGTATTTTTAGTAGAGACAGGGTTTCGCCACGTTCGCCAGCTGGGTTTGAACTGCTGATCTCAGGTGATTCGCCCACCTCGGCCTCCCAAAGTGCTGGGATTACAAGCGTGAGCCACTGTGGCCCGCCACTTTAATATAACTTTCTTTCTTTCTTTTTTTTCCAGATGGCGTTTCGCTCTTGTTGCCCAGGGCTGGAGCGCAATGGCTCACCGCAACCTCCACCTCCCTGTTCAAGCGATTTTCCTGCCTCGGATAATAGGCATGCGCCACCATGCCAAGCTAGTTTTGTATTTTTAGTAGAGACGGGGTTTCTCCATGTTAGTTAGGCCGGTCTCAAACTCCCAACCTCAGGTGATCTGTCCACCTCAGCCTCCCAAAGTGCTGGGATTACAGGCATAAGCCACCACACCCAGCCTAATATAACTTTCAAACAAGTGTTTCTGCACAGATTTTTCAAAGAACAAATAAACTAATTCTGGAAATTTTAATGTTGATTGAAGTTCTATAGTAGTATCAAGTAGGTATCAAGTGATAGTTTACTATTATTTGTAACTTGCATTTCTAACTAATAAGGCTAAGCATTTTCATACTTATTGACCATTTGGAATAGCGGTTCTGTGAATAGCTAGTGTTAATGTTTGCAAAATACTTCAAAATTATGTCTCATAAAATATTTTATTACCATTTTATAAGAGAGTTCTTTATAAACTAGAGATGGTAAACTTTTTTTTTTTTTTTTTTGAGATGGAGTCTCGCCCTGCCTCCCAGGCTGGAGAGCACTGGCGCAATCCTGGCTCACTGCAACCTCCGCCTCCTTGGTTCAACCATTTCTCCTGCCTCAGCCTCCTGAGTAGCTGGGATTACAGGCATGCGCCACCACGCCCGGCTAATTTTTGTATTTTTAGTAGAGACAGGGTTTCACCATGTTGTTCAGGCTGATCTTGTACTCCTGACTTTGTGATCTGCCCACCTTGGCCTTCCAAAGTGCTGAGATTACAGGTATGAGCCACTGCGCCCAGCCGAGATGGTGATCTTTTATTTGCATATGGTACAGATATTTTTCCCCCATCTATCACATGTCTATGGTATGTATTTATGGTTCTTTTTTACTTTACAAAAATGTTTTAAAATTGTGTTATCACATGTCTGTCTTTTAATATATAGCTCTTGTTTCTTGCTTGGCTTAAATAAATGCCCTTCAATGAAGTAATGGTTATTTAATTGTGGAATACATATGCTATAGATTATTTTTATAGGATATTGTATAATAATTTAAAATAAAGACAAGCTATACCAGTTAACTTAAGAGTTATGTTCCTCATGTTTTATTATTAGGTGAAAATTAGAAAGATATGATAGTACATATACAGTACTAAAATATATATAAGGGTACATGATCATGGAAAAAGTTGTAACAACATAAATAGATCAGTGACATTGTTGAAGTGAAAAGAAAGGGGAAAGGGAAAAGACAGCCCTCAAATTTTTAAAAAAGTAACTACAGTTTTTGTTTGTTTGTTTGTTTGTTTTTAGAGATAGAGCCTCATTACATTGCCCAGGCTGGTCTCGAACTCCTGGCTTCAAGTGATCCTCCTCCCACTTTGGCCTCCCAAAGCACTAGGATTACAGACATGAGCCACTGTGCCTGGCCTACAAGTTCTTAAAAAAGCATAACATGATCCTATTTATGTAAGAATATTTATATTGATTATATATAAATATGCATAGAGATGCACAAAAGAATGGCTACCAAAATGTTGATGATGTTTGACTTAGTGTGGTTAGATTTCAAGAAGAAAAAAGGAAGAAGAAAGGAAACAAGAGGAAAAGAAAGAAAACATGAGAAAAAAAGAGATATAAATGTGCCTTTTCCAAAAAACAGAACAGACTGTATGGGTGAGAGGCAGAACTCTCAAGTGAAAAGGTTCCCCCATCCTCTGATGTGGATACAAATTATGGTAACAGCCTCAGAGTTCCCTCAATACCCCAAAAAGATATACATGTTAACTTATATTAGTATCCATTTAAATTGGTTTAAAAATACAGAGAGATATTATACCAATTACATCTTCTCTTCACACTGTAACCTATACAGGCAGAGGTGACAACTTTAAGTGCATCTGCTCTAAAAATAAAATTACGGAATGATACATTTGAGTAGTAGTTCTAATTCTAAGACCTGTGTCCATAGAAACCACCTGGGAAGACACTTAAAATGCACATTCATCCTCTGACTATGGCAGAAAAATTTTTTTAAATGCACATTCATGGGTCCCACCCTAGAAATTCTTATTAGTAGGTCTAGTGATCAATAATCCGTATTTAACAAGCACCCCAAGCAAATGTGGCAGGAGGAACTGACAGATCATGCTGAAGAACAGCAAATTTCAAGATGTTTTCTCTCTTTAGAAACTGATTAATCAAAGAATCTTGAGAGTTTGGTGCACTAGAGAGAACAAAGAATTTGAAGTAAAAAGATATAGATTAACTCTCTGACCTAATCCCCCATTAGCTCCCTCACTTGCCTCTCCCCATCAGCTCCCAGGCCTCCTAGTTGCCCCTCTAACAACCAGCTGAAACCCTCTTCCCCTAACCTTTCCAATGGCTCAGTTCCTCACCTCTTTGTGTCTTCACTCAGGTCACTTCTCAATGACACCTGTGGAAAATCGCAACCTCCAGCTTACTTTCTAATTCCCTTTCTGCTCTACTTTTCTCTCTTGCACTTCTATCTAAAAAACATCATATTTTCCTCAATTTCTTTTGTTTATTGTTTGATTCTTCTGAGAACAGGGATATTTGTCACTTTCTTTTTTCTTTTTTTTTTAAGACGGAATTTTGCTCTTGTTGCCAGGCTGGAGTGTAATGGTGCAATCTCAGCTCACCACAACCTCTGCCTCCAGGGTTCAAGTGATTCTCCTGCCTCAGCCTCCCAAGTGTCTGGGATTACAGGCATGCACCACCATGCCCGGCTAATTCTGTATTTTTTTTAAGTAGAGACAGGGTTTCACCATGTTGGCCAGGCTGGTCTCAAACTCCTGACCTTAGGTGATCCACCCACCTTGGTCTCCCAAAGTGCTGGGATTACAGGCATAAGCCACCACACCCGGCTGGATATCTGTCACTTTTCTTCCCTGCAGCATCCCCAGCACCTAGAACAGTACCTGGATAGAGGTCAGATTTAATTTGGCCAAGATAAAACAACTGAAGCTTGAGCAATTCAGTGATAGAAGGGAGATACCACTAGTAAACAGACAGTTTGTTAATAAAGATTTCTTCCTGGGTCCTGTCAGAGATTCTGATTCAGTAGGTTCGGGATGGGGCCTGAGATTCTGAATATCTAACAAGAATCCAGCTGATACGGATGTTATTTAGAGAGTTCTCAAGTGCCTCTGCTCATGTTTTAGTAAAAGTCAACTTATCCTACTATAAGAGCTGTAGGCTAAAAAGGGAAAGCTCCGTCATACTCATGTGTGTTTGTGACAAAAAAAGTGATCCCCAAACCCCTTGTAACTAAGCTATCTACCAAAATAAAAGATTCTACAATAGAAATAGTTTCACAACATACGTAACACTATTTTCATAGATATTTACTACAGCTTGATTTTTAATAACGTGGTGTTTAGGTGGTTTCTAATTTTTTTACTTTCATAAATGTTTCAAGTGATATTTTTGCTATATGTCTTTGTGCATTTGTCTAATTGTTTTTCCTTTTTTTTTTTTTTTTTTTTTTTTGAGGCAGAGTCTTGCTCTGTTGCCCAGGCTGGAATGCAGTGCCATGATCTTGGCTCACTGCAAGCTCCGCCTCCTGGGTTCACGCCATTCTCCTGCTTCAGCCTCCTGAGTAGCTGGGACTACAGGTGCCTGCCACCACGCCCGGCTACTTTTTTGTATTTTTAGTGGAGATGGGGTTTCACCATGTTAGCCAGGATGGTCTTGATCTCTTGACCTCGTGATCCGCCCACCTTGGCCTCCCAAAGTGCTGGGATTACAGGCGTGAGCCACCATGCCTGGCCTGTTTTTTTCTAACAAATTCCAAAAAGGGAAATTTCCAAATCAAAGAGTTTAGACCAGCACTGTCCAACAGAACTTTCTCCAGTGATGGAAATGTTCTATACACAGTCCAACGTGGCAGCCACCAGCCATGAGCAACTATTGAGTGCTTGAAATGTAACTGGTATAACTGAGAGACTGCATCTCTGGTTGTATATAATGTTAATTAATTTACATTTAAATAGCCACATGTGGCTAGCGGCTACCATATTGGACAGGGCAGGTATAGACATTTAAAGTCTTGAAACATGATGCCAAATTACTCCCCAGAAAAGTTGTAATCATTTCCCATCAGTCTTAGTATAAGAACAACCATTTCTTTTTTTTTTTTTTTTTTTTTTTTTTTTTGAGACGGAGTCTCGCTTTGTCGCCCAGGCTGGAGTGCAGTGGCCGGATTTCAGCTCACTGCAAGCTCTGCCTCCCGGGTTCACGCCATTCTCCTGCCTCAGCCTCCCGAGTAGCTGGGACTACAGGCGCCCACTACCTCGCCCGGCTAGTTTTTTGTATTTTTAGTAGAGACGGGGTTTCACCATATTAGCCAGGATGGTCTTGATCTCCTGACCTCGTGATCCGCCCGTCTCGGCCTCCCAAAGTGCTGGGATTACAGGCTTGAGCCACCGCGCCCGGCCAAGAACAACCATTTCTTTATCCAATTGCCAACATTAGATTTTATCAATCTACTGAATCTTTGTAATCTGAAAGTTAAAAACTGTGTGATTTTAATAGACATTTCTTTATTAATAATGTTGAATGGGATGGTTTCTTCCGTCATCACACTCATTCAAATGCAAATACGTTCACCCATATTATTTAACTCAGGGGTTGGAAGTTATCTGGCTTCCAGATTATCAGGTCCATGTGTTTTCTTTAAAATGTATCGCCAATATTTAAATTCACATACAAATGTGAACTTCTAGCTTCACCTGAAAAATCAAATGGCCTAGCAACAGTGACCCACAACCCCAAAAGGAAACAATCAGTGGAACCTTAGAAACTCTGCCACTCTCAGACTTTCTCGTCCACCAGAACTCACCACCTCTATTACTTTACAAGTGCCTTGCTTCACAACTCAGATTTACTGCTTCCATGCATCTGAGTTTACAATGCCTACCTGAACTAAATTTTGAGAGATTAAAAGACAAATAGCAGCCAATAATAATAGCTAATTATCATTCCATGGTTAGCATGCAAAAATGATTTATGAGATTTCTGGATTATTTTATAACTAACATTTAACTATTAGGAGAATACGTTTTTATTGGGTGCTGAAGTTTCTTACTCCCTAGAACAGTGGTTCAGTATCAGAAGGGTTGTTAAAATGCAGATTGGTAGGCCTCATCCCCAGAATTTCTGATTCAACAGGTCAGAGTGGACCCCAAGAATCTGCATGTAACCTTAAGCTCCAAGTGCAACTCTACGTCAAGATGGGGTTTTCTCAAAGATATGGCCACTCCTAGAAGGGCAGTGACAATATGTAATTTTGACAACATAATATAAATTTGTAGCTCCTTTTTTCTAAAATATGTCTACATTTATTATTTCATTTTATCTTCAAAATAAACCTATCCAGAAGGTTGGTAATTAGAGCAGTAATTGTTAATCCCATTTTACAGAAGAAAAGTAAAGCACAGGAGTTAAGAAAGTCTCCTAAGCACACAAAAAGTTGGAAGAGCCATAACAAGCAGGTCTCCTCCTAACTCCTAACCTTGGTAATATAGGCGAACACGGGAATACAGGACACAACTGGTGCTTGCTTCTGCAGACTGGCACCATAAAAATAGAACTATGACCAGGAACAGACAAGACAATACAAGATATAGTTCACAGCAACAAACATTTATCAAGTGATTATATGTTAATCTATGCTAACATGGCTACAGTCCCTACTGTAGGGACTGCTAAAGATACTCATAAAGCATAGGGAAAAATAAAAATAAAATCTGAAACCACAACCTTGAAAAGATAGTGAATTCTCTACATCATAGGTCAAAAACAACTGCACTGAAGGGTGGGGTGGTAGGGGCAAACACAGAGTTGGGTAGAAGAGTCACTGTGGGACTCCACATCTAGACTTGAAGGAGTTGCTATCACCAGTCAGTCAAGAATGGGAGGGAAGAAAGCGTACACAATAGGGAGCCCTCCTGGGGCTCAACAACACAAAGAGCTGCTGTTATCCATGTTGGGTGTGTATTTGCCAAAAACATCAGGGCTGCTGGAACTCCAGAACTCACAAGGGCATGCGTTTTGTAGTCTAAATTACCTTGACTATGTAAGAACTCAAGTCAGTGGGCATAACTTCATTATCCATTTGTAGCCAAAAGATAACATGATTGGAGATCATAAATTTTCTGAGTTTTCCTCGAGTTTTGAGAAGCATTCCTAGTAAAATTCCAGCAAACTGTGATCAAAATAATACTAACCATAAATCAGCTCTTCAAGGAAGCTTGCATTTTCACTTAAATATTGTTTATATCTTAGTTAACAGCTACTTTTTTAAGATTCAAAATAATAATAGTAATAGCTAGTAAATATTACCATAGACTGAAAATACAAGAAAACTACAATTAGTTTGAAAAAAGTCTATTGGAAAATTTGGTTCACTATTCATGAGTGGTGTAACTGACCATTCCCATATGTCCACTCCTTCTGGTCCAGCTCAAACTGACTGAAGTAATGAAACTTCTATCACTCAATTTGGAAAACTGCAGCAATATGGCAGAAAAAACGATCCCTCACTTTGTATAAGACCAAAGAAATGCAAATCAAAAGAAAGGTATAAAATGTTACACTGATCAAATTAGTAACAAAAATATGTTTTAACATAAGCACACAGATTGTTAATGACAGTACAAATTTATGTAGTCCTTTTAGAAAGTAATGTGGAAATTACTGTAAATCTAGAAATTTCCTAACAAAAATAAGAGCTAACATTTATGTGTTTCATGTGTTATTGCTTTTTATCTTAACTTTAAAGAACTATTAGTATCACCCATTTTACATCTTAGTAAGCTAAAGTTCTGAGAAAATAAATTACTTGTCCAATATTGCCAATGAGTAATGGAGCTAGGTTTAAACCTAGAACCTCTAATTTTAGAACCCACCCACTTACAACTACATTATACTATCCCTCCAGAAAAAAATGATCCTAAGGAAGTTAAGGGAAAAAGAAGAAAAGAAATAAAGTTACTTGTATAAGAATAGGCATTATAGGCGGGGCATGGTAGCTCATGCCTGTAATCCCAGCACTTTGGGAGGCTGAGGCTGGCAGATCACTAGGTCAGGAGATCCAGACCATCCTGGCTAACACAGTGAAACCCCATCTCTATTAAAAATACAAAAAATTAGCCGGGCATGGTGGTGGGTGCCTGTAGTCACAGCTGCTCAGGAGGCTGAGGCAGAAGAATGGCGTGAACCCAGGTGGTGGAGCTCGCAGCGAGTGGAGATTGCGCCACTGCACTCCAGTCTGGGTGACAGAGCAAGACTCCGTCTCAAAAAAAAATAATAATAACAATAACAATAATAATAGGCATTATGTTTTTTATGCTGGAAAATCAAAAATAAAAAGGTTTAAGTTAATAATGAACGTCCATTGCATAAACTTTTATAAAATTATTATAAATAACGGGAAGCTATCGAAAAAATGTTTATAAAAAATCAGGGTGAAAATTATCTGCAATATAAAACATTTGTAAAAATATTCATTCATATGGCAAGATTGGGAAGGGCGCTGGAAAAAAAACTATTACCTTTTTGAGGAATTTCACTACTGGTATTGAACTTTCTTTTGTTTCTGTCAGCTTTGTTCATCAATATTACTCTAAGTACCCTTACAAATATATTCTTCTAGTTCTTATGCTTAGGATCCCAAACAACTCCTAAAGAGAATTTATAATTCGTTTATATTAGACTTATTCAAAATAATTACATATGTTTCATCGGCGGTGCTTTTAGAAAGTTTCAGCTTTCAGTATGAGGTCTCTATCTTAACAACAACACTTTTTTTTTTTTTTTTTTTTTTTTTGAGACGGAGTCTTGCTCTGTCGCCCAGGCTGGAGTGCAGTGGCCGGATCTCAGCTCACTGCAAGCTCCGCCTCCCAGGTTTACGCCATTCTCCTGCCTCAGCCTCCTCAGTAGCTGGGACTACAGGAGCCCGCCACCTTGCCCGGCTAGTTTTTTTGTATTTTTTTAGTAGAGAAGGGGTTTCACCGTGTTAGCCAGGATGGTCTCGATCTCCTGACCTCGTGATCCGCCCGTCTCGGCCTCCCAAAGTGCTGGGATTACAGGCTTGAGCCACCGCGCCCGGCCAACAACAACACTTTTTGCAATCACCGCTTACAGGGTACCTTTGAAATCCCTTAATTTAGACCATACATAGTGACTAAAATTAGCTAATTATTTTTACTTTCACAACTTTACAATCACTCCTCAACTCCTGTCCCCATCATTAGCCCAAAGGCTGCAGGTACTTTACAAATTAGAAGTTTCCTAATAAGAACATACTCCCTAAGTGAATATTTATCAAGTAACTAAAATATCTTAGCTATAAGGGATGTTCATAATCTAAACACTTCAGAAAAGTATTAATTATGTCAAGTCTCTTTCAAGTAGGTAAAGTTTACTTCCACTTGACCAAAAAGAAGAGTTTGGTAAGAGTAATTTTCCTAAAAATGGCACCCTGAGCTGTGGGAATTCACTCTCCTTAGCCACACAAGGTGACATGCAGAGGCCCTCAGCCCGGTGTTTGGCCTCTATCAGCAACGTAAACACACATTCTGTGGGTAAGGAGAGTAGCTGTTCTCCTATGACATCAAACTCATAAGAGCAGGGATATAGTTTAAACATCTCTAACTTCCTCTTTATGAATCCACCATTCAGGAATGTTTTTTGTCACCCCACTCTCTAACATCCACAGTCCAAGGGTTATCTTTAGCCAGTTTTGGGACAACTATTTTAATCATAGAACTCTGGAGCTCGAAGGACCCTTAAAAATCAATTAGTTCAATTCCTTTGAGTGGGAAACAACGTATCTCCAAAAAAAGTTACGTTGTGTGGCGGGTTTGTGGCAAATCCAGGCCCAGAATTAAGAGATGCAACCAAACATCTTAAACTTGGCCTTCGTATTGATCCTTTACCACTAACATCTTTCTATTATGTCATGTCAATGGGAGTATATACACGTCCTTTCAGTGTTTTCAGATACACACTGCAGTAGACAAAATAAACTACTACAGTTCTCATTCTCCACTTCATAAAGAATTCCAAAATGGAGAAAAAATTCAACAAAGATTGCAAAAACCAGTGTGGGGAAACTGGTGTGTGTGCGGGAGAAGATACTAGTTTAATAGTTTTGCTTTCCACTGCATACTGTTCTAAGATTTTTAGTCCTCTAATTGATATTCAAGGTAATAATTGTCCACATTTGGCTAAATAATTTCATGTCATCATGCGTGGGTATCAAGTTAATAGTCATCACCACGAATATATAGTTCAGTCTTATATTCAATCTCTTGTATATATCAATCTATAATGTAATTCCATTTTAATAGACTTACGGAAAGATATACAAAAAACGTGCAACAGTGGCTGCCTCTGAGAAAGATGAAGGCTTGTATGGAGGGGAGGAGAGAGGGCTTAATTTACACTGTATACTCTTCACTGTTGTTTGAAATGTTTTACCCTACTTATATTACTTTTCAGTATTCATTCATTAAACATTTTCCTCTTGAAATACATACCTATATGCATGTAATTGTATTACTAAACACTCAACTAATTTTTTTCTCTTTTAATTTTTCAGTATCATTCATAAAACCTCCCAGAAAATTTCAGCAAAGAAACACCACAGTCACAACACTCAAAAGCAGAATTCCAGGATTTAAAGTCTAAAAACATATAGATGAATGAGAGGTTTTATTAAGGGGGATTGAGATCAAAAACCTTCTGTGGGAAAGCTCTTCCCTGTATTTAAATGGCTAGGTTTAAAAATGTGAGTTAAGCAGGGATTCCCGCCTCGAGGCGGGACGGGGAGGGCGGGGGACCAAAAAAAAAAAAAACCCTTACGGTATGAAAAGCAAAAATTAAAATGTGGTTTCTATCTTCTCAGCCAGGGCCAGAGGGGCGCGTGGGGAGGATAAGGACCTTGGAACCGTCACGTTCACCAGAGAAAGGGGCAAGACTGAGGAGTTTCTCCAGGACCCGCAGCCTCGGTTAGAGGTAGCGGCCGTTCCGGGCAGATGAGTCGCGTTCGGGGACGTTCCTTGGACTCACGTAACTGAGAAACCCCACGCACTGAATCTCCACATGTAATTTCCTTTTAATGGATCTGGGAAGAGGGACGGCGGGAATGGATTTCCTTTAACGAGTCTCCCTCACCCTCCCCGGCCAGGGCGCACCTCACTCGCTGTCTGCTTGTGTCAGGGTCAGCTGTCAACACAACTCTTTGTGTCTCATTCGGAATAAGAGTGGTCCTCAGCCATGCACAGAAAAATGGACACGCTGGCCGGAAGACACGCGCGCCCGCTTGTGACGAAGTGACATTTGGTGTGGAGGAAAAAAACCCACAGACACCGAGCGAGCGCCCAGCCACCTCTGGACGCTCTCAACTTTCCCAGGCTGAGCGCCATCCATCCTCTCCCCGCCACCTCCGCGGCGCCCTACCTGTCGCCCGCCCGCCTGCCCGGCACCCCCTCACTGCCCCTGGGCTCGGGGAGACGGACCGGGCGCCCCCTCGCCGCCTCTGCCCCGGGCCCCCCGCGCTGCTCGGCGCGCCGCAGCTCCCTCGTCCCACCCCCGGGCCGCCTCGCTCCCGCCACAAAGGCAGCGAGTAGAGCCCGGTGACAGGCCTTCGGCCTCTGGGCGCGGACAGCACGGCCGGGTCCCTTCGGTGGACGACGCGAGGCGGCAGGGAGGGCGGGCGCGGCCCCCAGGCTGGCACTGGCGCTCCCTCGCCACCCGCACGCGCTCCGCTCACACCCCCGCTGCGCTTCCCATCCCTCCGGAAAAGTCCGCCGCGGCGCTTCCCCGCGCGGCCAGGGCGTCCAGCCCGCCAAAGGGCAGCTCCTGCCGGTCACAGGCGAGCTCCCGCGCCCGGTTCGCGACCTCTCACCCCCCGCCCCCGCCCCGGAGTCCCCGCGGCCGCTCACCTGGCCCTGGCGGGGCGCGAGGGCAGAGGACCGGGGGTGGCCCTCGGCTCGGCCGGACTGGTCTCCCCACCCCCAGTGCCGTTCCCTGCGCCGCGCTGCGCTCCGCTGCTCCGGTCGCCCGCCTCCGAGGTGCTAGCGCCGCCGGCGGCTGGCGTCTCTCTGGCAGGCGCGCGGTCCGCGCGCTCAGTTCCCCGGGGCGGAGCGAGGCGGCGGCCGCCGCAGCCGGAGGCGGATTCCTCAGGTGCTGCCCCTCCCGCCGGCCCTGGCCTCCGCGGCTGGGACCCCCGTGCCCCCTCCCCCCGCCCGGCCTCTCGCCTTCCCGCTGCCTCGGCGCCCGCGAGTGGCTTTTGGGGGTCCCTCGCCCTCTGTGAGAGTGGTGGGCGCGCATTTCTTCCCCACCCCCTCCAACGACGCCCCCCGCCCAGGTTGTGGAGCCCTCGGTGCGCGGTCCTCACGCCTCCATTCCCAAACCCCGCCGCACTGACGAACGTGCGGTCCCTGTGGAGTGCGGAGGCGGGAGTGTACAGGGGGTTGTGCGGGGTGGGGGGGTCTTCTGTGAAAGAGGGCTGCACCCCAGTGTGCTGACGCGCGAAGTCAGGAGGAAATTATTGCCCCCGGAGCCCGCGTTCATTCAGCGTGCTCTCGCCTCTGCGCGATTGCTTTCTCTGTTCACTGGACGGCGGCTGAAGAGCCCCAAGCGTGAACTCGGCCTGGGCAGTGGTGGCTCGGAAACCCTTGGCCTTTTGCATAAAGCGGGTAGGGTGGGGGCAGGGAGCGGACAAAACCAAACAAACCCGGGAGCTCTGGCCCAAGCCGACTTTTGCACCTCCGGTAGCACGCCCTGCGGCCCCGGGCCCCTGCTCGTCGGGAGCCTCCCGGGACCACGGGGTAGGCTCCACCCCAGGGCAGCGGCGTCCAGCTGGCCCTGGGCCTTGACTACGGGGAAAATGTTCTCGAGAGATGCTACGTCCCGGTAGAGAGATTTCGCTCCACTTTTCACAGCTGGCGACTTTTGTTATTAAAGATGCAGCTCCATTTTTTAAATTAATTGTTGCCACAGATAGGCGACTACACCTCTGGAAGCAGCAGCTCCATGCTAGATGTGGTGGAAGAATCTAGGTAAGGAAAGGCTGATGTATTTTGAGTGCCTTTGGTGCAGTACAGCCCGGGAAGCTCCCCGTGTGCGTGGGAGTGGGGAGGCAGCCGTGGTGCCCAGGCCTGGGTGGGTTGGAATCACTGTCAAGTGTTAAGTACCATTTAAAGACATTGTCAATTAAAGTAGTTCTCATACGATGTCCCAGTACTTTTTGTTTGCTTGTCCTGCATTTTTCTTTTTTGCCGTATCCGAAATACATTTTTTTCTTTCCTGTCACTTTTGATCTATGCAGAGGGAATGGACTGGAAATTTGGAATCACCAGAAAATAACTCAAGGCATCGCTAAGCTGTGACTAACAAGATAAATGATTTGTTCGAGGTTTGTCCTTTCCCTCCTCCAGTCGGAAGACATAGCTGTCTTTTTTTTTCAATCATGTTTTGTACCTTATGGGGTTAAGGAGCTGAAATATTTTTAATTTACAATTGAATCCCTGTTGTTGGGCCTTTAAAAACACATAGAAACATTGTTAAGTGCCACAAGGGTGGGAAACATGGCTTTCTCAGTCATTGCTGTACTCTCACAATTCTGGGTCATGCACCCAATACAGGTTTAGTAAATAAAATCCGTATGTTTTTGGCCCCACGCGGTGGCTCATGTCTGTATTCCCAGCGCTTTTAGCCTGGGTGACAGTGAGAGAGACCCTGACTCAAGTGTGAGTGAGTGTGTGTGTGTGCGCGCGTGCGCGGGCTTTAAAATAACTACAACAGAAAGGTGCAGATAATTAGCAATAGCACTGTGTGTGTGTGTGTGTGTGTGTGTGTGTGTGTGTGCGCGCGCGCGCGCGCAGGCGGGCTTTAAAATAACTACAACAGAAAGGTGCAGATAATTAGCAATAGTTAAAAAGAATCCAAAGTCACTTAGTAAACTCGTCACGAGAACTGGCCATACACGTGGAAAAGACAGTACTGTAGAAACCTGAAATTGCAAGTTCACCTGGTGAATATAAACTAAGCTCATAGGAAGTTAAAGCAGGTGAGAATCTTTTGGAAAATTCAACCATCACAAGGCCTAGGTCTGTAGAGTGTGTGGGGGTTGGGCAGAAGCAGAACACCTTCCAATTTAAAGATAAGGAAACTGAAAGATGAGCAGCTTTAAAGTAAAACCACCAGTGCAGTTTTCTCTCTGTTTAGTTCAAGGGCCATTTGTTGAGCGCCAAGTACACTAGACCCTAAAAATGTGAAAGCAAATCTGGCAGTCACTAAAGGACCTTAGTCTAATATTACAGGACTTTGGTATTCATTCTTCATCCATTCAACAGATATTGAGCACCTACTGTGAGTTAGATGGCATAATATACCAGTAGTGGTGGTGATTTATCAGTAAACAAGGCAAGTCCCTAATAAAGGTAAAAGTGAGAGTAATCTATATATCCTGGTATATTGAAGAGAGTTCAATGTCATCTTCATTAGACAACAAACTCCCAGCCAGGTGCAGTGGCTCACACCTGTAACCCCAGCCCTTTGGAGGCCGAGGCAGGTGGAACACTTGAGGTCAGGAGTTTGAGACCAGCCTGACCAACATGGTGAAACCCCATCTCTACTAAAAATGCAAAATTAGCTAGGTGTTGGTGGTGCACACCTGTAATCGCAGCTACTTGGGAGGCTGAGGCAGGAGAATCGCTTGGGTCCTGGAGGTGGAGCTTGGAGCAAGCCAAGATTGCGCCATTGCACTCCAGCCTGGGCAACAAGAATAAAATTCTGTCCCAAAAAAAAACACAAAAACAAAAACATTTCACGCTTCTTTGTCCTGAATTCGTTTATATGCCTTGCCTTCCCTTTGGGATTTCTATGTCCCTCATCATGCCCAGTAGACCTCCATAATTATAAAAGATGATAGGGTTCAGAGTGAATATTCTAAAGACAGGTCCCATAGTTTTGAATCCTGGCTCTAAGACTTACCTATTATGTAAACCTGACCAAGCTACTTGACTCCATCATAATAGTATAGAATTCAGGGAGGGGCTATGTGGATTCAGATGGTGCATTAGGCAAGGTGTAGTGGGTCACGCCTGTAATCACAGCACTTTGGGAGGCCCAGGCGGGCGGATCATGAGGTCAAGAGATGGAAACCATCCTGACCAACATGGTGAAACCCGGACTCTACTAAAAATACAAAAATTAGCCAGGCATGGTGGTGCACATCTGTAGTCCCAGCTACTTGGGAGGCTGAGGCAGAAGAATCGCTTGAACCCGGGAGGCAGAGGTTGCAGTGAACCAAGATCACACCACTGCACTCCAGCCTGGTGACAGACTGAGACTACATCTCAAAAAAAAAAAAAAAAAAAAAAAAGAAGATGATGCATTAGTACCTGAAACACTTTTTTTTTTTTTTTTTTTGAGACAGAGTTTCGCTCTTGTCACCCAGGCTAGAGTGCAGTGGCATGAACTTGGCTCACTGCAACCTCTGCCTCCCAGGTTCAAGCAATTCTCCTGCCTCAGCCTCCCAAGTAGCTGGGACTACAGGTGTATACCACCATGCCCGGCGAATTTTTTGTATTTTTAGTAGAGACAGGGTTTCACCATGTTGGGCAGGCTGGTCTCAAACTCCTGACCTCTGGTGATCTGCCTACCTCGGCCTCCCAAAAAGTGCTGGGATTACAGGTGTGAGCCACCGCGCCCAGCCTGGAACACTATTCAGTGTTGACTGTGATCACTGCCTGTGCATCCCTCCACTCTCTCCCATAACAGTGATTCCCAAGTGTTTCTATAAAACCCTAAGTTTAGTGAAAAATATGAGACTCCCAGCAGAGTCCATACATAAATGGCAGAATCCTGGGTAGTTAGTGTGACGATCCTTTGCCTTGGCAGTGGAGGAAGTTCTATGATTATCTCCTGGTTCTGCTCTCAAGGATGAACACCATTTTGCATTTGTTTCTGTGGTCCTTGGCTCCACACTCTGGAATATTCTTCCTTGTTCATTATTCTCCGTGACCATAACTGAAGTGCACACTGGGAAATAAGCCCTTCAGAGATTTCACAGTTTTCGCAGCACATTTCCTGCTGGTATAAGTTTGGAGTCCTGAGGGTTCTTTCATACTTAAGGATTTTGTTTTGTTTATTGATTGTTTTTGTTTGTTTGTTTTTCCTTCTTGTGGAGAATGGGGTCTCACTATTGCCCAGGCAGGTCTCAAACTTTTGGGCTCAAGCGATCCTCCAGTCTCTACCTCCCTAAGTGCTGGGATTATAGGCATAAGCCACAACTCCTGGCCTGTATGTAAGGTATTTTAAAGGCCAGGTTTATAGCTGATTTGACCTTACAATTTCCTTAGACACTTAGTAGACTATTCTCTTCCTATGAGTTCCATGTGCTAGTAATAATACCCAAAGTTCTTTCCTGGGCAAAGCTGCAAATAGTTGATTTCTTTGCTTCCTCACTGTGTTTCCCTTTCTCTCAATTTAAGATCTGAGGCTTAGGGGCTCAGTACACTCGTGTATTATCATCAGAATTCACCTTCTGGCCATGTGTGGTGGCTCATGCCTGTAATCCCAGCACTTTGGGAGGCCAAGGCAGGCGGATCACAAGGTCAGATCGAGACCATCCTGGCTAACACAGTGAAACCCCGTCTCTACTAAAAATATAAAAAACTAGCCGGGCGTGGTGGCAGGCGCCTGTAGTCCCAGCTACTCGGGAGGCTGAGGCAGGAGAATGGCATGAACCCGGGAGGTGGAGCTTGCAGTGAGCCGAAATTGTGCCACTGCACTCCAGCCTGGGTGACAGAGCGAGACTCCGTCTCAAAAAAAAAAAAAAAAAAAGAATTCAACTTCTACATGAAAGGGTGCTACTACTTTCCCACTCAAAGCCAATTCACTGGAAAGGAAAACCAACCTACCACCATCTTCGTCAGAGGGAAAGATACACTGTGGGGAACCGAACAAAGGTCTCTCTAATTCCAGATCGGATGCCAGTTACCAATGCTGAATGACCTAGATCTGCACTTATAAATATGAGCAGATAAAAAAAATCACCAATCATAAGAAGAGAATCTACCATTTGAAGGAAGAGGACCAAATGAGAGCAAATATCACCCACTAAAATGGAGTTAATGCAGGAAATAAGACAAAACTTTTTAAAAATCTTGCTCATGTTCTTAGTGAAATTTAAAGAGTAACAAGCAGGTTGTGAAAATGAAGCAATCTGAAAACCAGAATGTTGTTGGAAATTAAACAGTAAATGACTATTTAAGTTGAAAAAACTATGGAAGCAGTTAATAGAAAAAATGGATACTGCTGAAAACTGAATTAGTAAACTATAAGACCTTCTCAATACTTCCAGAGTATGGAGCAAAAAGATGAAGAAATTGAAATTGTGAAAGAAAAAAATCAAAGAAAAAAAATAAATTCAGGGGAGCTACTATAGATATGTTGGAAGCTTGAAAAATAAAATGGAGCACCTGTTATATACTATAACTACAAAACATCATTAAAAGAAATGAAAGAAAACCTAAGTAAATGGAAAGACATCCTGTGTTACTGGATTTAAAGACCTAACATTGTTAAGACGGCAATACTCTCCAGGTTGATTTATAGATGCAATATAATCTCTATCAAATTCCATTTGCCTGTCTTGTAGAAATTGATAAGCTGATCCTATAATTCATATGGAAATGCAAGGGATCCAAAATAGCCAAAATAAACTTAAGAAAAAAGAACCAAGTCAGAGGACTACACTTCCCCATTTCAAACCTCATGACAAAGCCATAGTAATCAAGACAGTGTGGTGCTCATGTAAGTAAATATAGATCAATGGAATGGAATTAAAAGTTCAGAACTAAACCCATGCATCTATGGTCAATTGATTTTCAACAAGGATATCAAAATAATGCAATACATTGGGAAAGAATAGTCTTTTCAATAAATGATGCTGGGACAACTGGATATTCACATGAGAAAGAATGAATTTGACACCAACTTTATAGCGGATGCAAAAATTACCTTAAAATGGATCACAGATTTAAATGTAAGAGCTGAAACTGTAAAACTATCTTTATAGAGTTATTTGACACTGGATTAGGTTTCTTAATATGACACCAAAAGTACGAGCACCAAAGGAAAAAGCTAGATTAATTGATTCATAAAAATTAAAAACCTTTGTACATCAAAGGACAGAATCAAGAAAGTGAAAAAACAACCCATAATATGGGAGAAAATATTTGTGAATCATCTATCTGATAAATATCTATTATGCAGATATATAAAGAACACTTGCAACTCAACAGTTTTTAAAAGTTTTAAATTAAAAATGGACAAAGGATCTTTAATAGACTTTTATCCAGAGAAGATACACAAATAGCTAATAAGCATATGAAAAGGTGCTCAAGATCATTAGCCACTAGGGAAATGCAAATCAAAACCACAAGAGATAACTACTTCACACCATAAGAATGGTTATTATCAAAACACAAAACAAAACAGTTCTGGAGGTAGACTGGGAACCTTCATCAAACTGCTTGAAACTTGCCTTACAACTATCTCAATAAGCCAAAATTCTAGTTTTTATTAAGCTTCTTGTATTAATGCATTTGATGCTACTTGCAATTTAATAAAACTCAATAAAGAGGTAAATAGAGTAAACAAAAAGTACTGGCGAGTAAAAGCCCCGTGGGATCTAAATAATTATTGATAATGTTTTTATAAAATCTAATATAAATGCTATATAGCATAGAAAAAACAAAAATTGAAACATTAAAAATAATCTGTAATTAAAATCCCAGTTTATTTCAATAAATGTGGGTGGTATGGGCCCTTGGGGAGTAAATTTTCACCGTTAAAAGTCTCATTATGTTTGGAAAAGAGAATGAAGAATAAGAAAATATATACCACCAGGCACAGTGGTTCATGCCTGTAATCCCAGCATTTTGGGAGGCCAAAGCAGGAGGATCACTTGAGCCCAGGAGTTTGAGACCAGCCTGGGCAACATAGTGAGACCTTGTCTCTACAAAAGATAAACAAATTAGTCAGGTGTGGTGGCATGATCCTGTCGTCCCAGCTACTTGGGAAACTAAGGTGGGAGAATCACTTAAGCCTAGGAAGTTAAGGCTACAGTATTCATTATGGTGCCACTGCACTCCACTCTGTGTGACAGAGATCCTGTCTTAAAAAGAGAAAAGATATATCCTTTTTTTCTTTATAAGCATATCAGTTATTCATAAGCATATCAGATTTGTTGTTGTTGTTTTGTTTTGTTTTTTTAGTTTAAAGATACTGGCCACAACTTATTGTAGAACTTTCAAATAATTTGAGAAGAAAGAAATACAAAGAAACCAATACCAATACCACTTCACCAACACCACAAAAGTCAGGAAGAAAAGGGAAAAACAAAGCATAAAAAAGAGAAAACACAATTTAAGGTGTATGAATACATTCTTAGCATCAATAATAATAAATCCAGTGGGCTAAATTTCCCTACTGAAAGACAAAAATGTCTCTGAAAAAAATAAAGAAAATACAGCTATTTTCTCTTTATGAATAACATCTGAATTAAAACAACATAGATTGAAATTAAATGGATGGCCAACAAAGGTACAACAAGTGAAGACAAAAAAAACCAAAAATAGCAATATAAAATCAAAAAGAAATTAATGATTTAAAAGAAAGCATGGGCCGGGCCTGGTGGCTCACGCCTGTAATCCAAGCACTTTGGGAGGCCAAGGCGGGCAGATCCCGAGGTCAAGAGATCCAGACTATCATGGCCAACATGGTGAAACCCCATCTTTACTAAAAATACAAAAATTAGCTGGGCGTGATGGCGTGCACCTGTAGTCCCAGCTACTTGGGAGGCTGAGGCAGGAGAATAGCTTGAAGCCAGGAGGCAGAGGTTGCAGTGAGCCAAGATCACGCCACTGCACTCCCGCCTGGCAACAGAGCGAGATTCCATCTCAAAAAAAAAAAAGAAAAAAAAGTAAAAAAAAAAAAAAAAAGAAGAAGAAAGCACTGCCAGGCATGGTGGTGCATGCCTGTAATCTCAGCTACTCAGAAGGCTCAGATGGAAAGATCTCTTGAGGCCAGGAGATTGACACCAGCCTGGGCAACATAGCAAGAACACCACCCCACCCCTGCTGCCACCTGCCCCATCTCAAGAATGAATGAATGGGCCGGGTGTAGTGGCTCACACCTGTAATCCCAGCACTTTGGGAGGCTGAGGTGGGCAGATCATGAGGTCAGGAGTTCGAGACCAGCCTGACAAACATGGTGAAACCCCCCTCTACTAAAAATACAAAAATTAGCTGGGTGTGGTGGTGCACACCTGTAATCCCAACTACTCAGGAGGCTAAGACAGGAGAATGGCTTGAACCCAGGAGGCAGAGGTTGCAGTGAGCTGAGATTGTGCCACTGCACTCCAGCCTGGGCAACAGAACAAGACTCCATCTCAAAAAAAAAAAAAAAAAAAAGAATGAATACAAAAAATAAGCATTAAGCAGGACAAGACAAAAGAACAGTGACTATCTATTGAATACACCTTTAGTGAGAGTGCTTTAAATACATCTTCTCAAATAATCTTTACTACTCCATGGAATGACTGTGGTTAATGCTTTCTTTCATTTTGTAAATGAGGGGTAGACATCAGAGAGATTAAATGATGTTCATAGTTCACAGTTATAGATGAACATGGAACTCAAACCCTGATATGCTAATTCTAAAGTGCAAGCTCATAGCACCAAAATATTTAAATAAATAACTAAGGGGGATAAAATAATTTATTTTAAAAATTTTAACCCATTTCTTTAAGAATTTGACAGATCACATGGACCAAAAATAAACAGAGAGGATTTGAAAAATAAACAAAACACATATGTCAGAAGGCTGAGGCAGGAGAATCACTAGAACCCGGGAGGTGGAGGTTGCAGTGAGCCAAGATCGCGCCACTGCACTCCAGCCTGGCGTCAGAGTGAGACTATATCTCAAACAAACAAACAAAAAAAACATATGTAATACATATAGATAACTTTGAACTCTAAAAAGATAGTACATGCATTCTTTTCTTTCTTTATTATTATTATTTTTTTGGATGGAGTTTTCTCTTGTTGCCCAGGCTGGAGTGCAATGGCATGATCTTGGCTCACTGCAACCTCTGCCTCACAGGTTCAAGCAATTCTCCTGCCTCAGCCTCCCGAGTAGGTGGGACTACAGGCACCCACCACCACGCCCAGCTAATTTTTTGTATTTTTATTTTATTTTATCTTATCTTTGAGATGGAGTTTCACTAGTTGCCCAGGCTGGAGTGCAATGGCATGATCTCGGCTCACTGCAACCTCCGCCTCCCAGGTTCAAGCGATTCTCCTGCCTCAGCCTGCCTAGCAGCTGGGATTACAGGCATGTGCCACCACACCTGGCTAATTTTGTATTTTTAGTAAAGACGGGCTTTCGCTATGTTGGCCAGGCTGGTCTCGAACTCCTGACCTCAGGTGATCTGCCCACCTCAGCCTCCCAAAGTGCTGGGATTACAGGCGTGAGCCACTGCATCCGGCCTACATGCATTCTTTTCTAAAGTCCAAGAATATTTACAAACATTGAAATGTTCTAAATCACAAGGAAAATCTTAACAAATTCTAAAGAATGGAAATCTAGAGCCTAAGTCATAGTTTTTGACCCTAAAATAAGAAAGCTACAAATTAATTATTAAAAGAATAAATCTGCTTGATGAGTTAATTTTTTCTATATAAAAATAAATATAATCTGCAATTACAGATTAGTTAGAAGTTATGAACAGTAAAAACACATTAACTAAAACTCAGGGGTTCATGACACTGGATTTGGGAATGATTTCTGAATATGACACCGAAAGCACAGGCAACCAAAGTAATAATAGATAAAACAGACTACATCAAAATAAAAAACTGTGCATCAAAGGACACAGACAAAGAGGAAAAAGACAAATTACAGAATGACAAAAAACATTTGCGAATCTTGTATCTGATAAGGGGTTAATACTCAGACTATGTAAGGAACTCCTAAACTCAGTAACAACAACAAAAGACCAGGCCGGGCACAGTGGCTCATACCTGTAATCCCAGCACTTTGGGAGGCCGAGACAGGCAGATCACTTGAGGTCAGGACTTCAAGACCAGGCCGGCCAACATGGTGAAACCCCGTCTCTACTAAAAATACAAAAATTAGCCAGGTGTGGTGGCACATGTGCCTGTAATCCCAGCTAGTGGGGAGGCTGAGGTAGGAGAATCACTTGAACTCAGGAGGCAGAGGTTGCAGTGAACCAAGATCGCCCCACTGCACTCCAGTTTGGGTGACAAAGTGAGACTCCATCTCAAAAAACAAACAAAAAACCAAAGACCAACCAGATCAAAAAAAAGGCAAATAATTTGAGTAACATTTTCCTAAAGAAGATATACAAATGGCCAACAAGCACATGAAAGATCTCCACAACACTAATCACTAGGGAAATGCAAATCAAAGCCACAGTGAGATACCACCTTATACCCAGCAGGATGGCTACTTCTAGAAAGAAAGAAAAAATAAACTAACAAGTGTTGTCAAGGATGTGGAAAAATCAGAATCCTTGTGCACTGCTGGCAGGAACGTAAAATGGTACGGCTGCTGTGGAAAACAGTATGGCAGTTCCTCAAAAAATTAAAAACAGAACTGCCACATGATCCAGTAATTCTGGATATACACTTAAAAGAACTGAAAGCAGAGACTCGAGAGATTTGTACACCCATGTTCATAGCAGCATTATTAACAACAGTCAAAAGGTAGAAGCAACAGAAGTATCCATTACAGATGAATCAATAAAATATGATAAATACATACAATGGGATATTATTCAGCCTTAAAAAGGAAGGACCTCTGACACATGGATGACCCTTGCTTTAAAAGCACGCCTTGCCAGCTTGCTTTCAAAACTCTCTAGGTTATTTTATTTTGTTTTATTTTGTTTTATTGAGATGGGGGGGTCTCTCTGTCACCCAGGCTGGAGTGCAGTGGTACAATCTCGGCTCACTGCAACCTCTGCCTCCCAGGCTCAAGACATCCTCCCACCTCAGCCTCCTAAGTAGCTGGGATTACAGGTGCACACCACCACACCCAGCTAACTTTTATATTTTTAGTAGAGATGGGATTTTGCCATGTTGAGCAGGCTGGTCTCACACTCTTGACCTCAAGCAATCTGCCCACTCAATCTCCCCAAGTGTTGGGATTGCAGGCATGCACCACCACACCTAGCTTAGGTTATTTCATAATGTCCTCTTTAAATGCTTACATCTCTTCATAGATACTTTTTAGTAGAGAGATCATAATATCTGATTTTTTTGAGACTATACAGAATGAGTTGGAATTTTTCATGTTTCCCTGGATTGTTTTTCTGAGTTTTGTTTTTTTTTTTTGTTTTTTTTTTTTTTGAGACCGAGTTTTGTTCTTGTTGCCCAGGTTGGAGTATAATGGTGCGATCTCGGCTCACCGCAACCTCCCCCTCCCGGGTTCAAGAGATTGTCCTGCCTCAGCTTCCCGAATTGCTGGGATTATAGGCGCCTGCCACCATGCCTGGCTAATTTTTTGTGTTTTTAGTAGAGATGGGGTTTCACCATGTTGGCCAGGCCAGTCTCAAACTCCTGATCTCAGGTGATCCGCCTGCCTCGGCCTCCTAAAGTGCTGGGATTACAGGCTTGATGGTTTTTCTTTTCAACTTTTTGCTTCTTTCACATTTTTAATTTTTTTTACTTATTTTCCATTGCTATACATGTTTCGTGCTGATATTTTCGTATTTTAATTACTTAAGTAATTCAGTTAATTGCTGAAGAATAGTGTGGGGTGGAGGGACTGGACAAAGTTTAAAAGAAAGAAATTGAGGGAGTTCCAGCTATGATTTGGAATTTTTGGTCATTAATGAACTCTTATCAAATTTGATATATCCTCTCCCCACGGACATGTCTCCTTTTAGTTTCTGGCATTAAAAAGACAGTGTTGACTGGGCGCGGAGGCTCACACCTGTAATCCCAGCACTTTGGGAGGCCAAGGCAGGAGGATCACGAGGTCAGGAGATCGAGACCATCCTGGCGAACATGGTGAAACCCCGTCTCTACTAAAAATACAAAAAAATTAGCCAGGCGTGGTGGCGGGCGCCTGTAGTCCCAGCTTCTAGGGAGGCTGAGGCAGGAGAATGGCATGAACCCAGGAGGTGGTGGAGCTTGCAGTGAGCAGAGATCGCGCCACTGCACTCCAGCCTAGGCGACAGAGTGAGATTCCATCTCGAAAAAAAAAAAACAGTGTTGGCTGGGCGCGGTGGCTCATGCCTGTAATTGCAGCACTTTGGGTGGCCGAGGCAGGCAAATCACTTGAGGTCAGGAGTTGGAGACCAGCCTGGCTAACATGGTGGAACCTCATCTCTACTAAAAATACAAAAATTTAGCCAGGCATGGTGGCACATGCCTGTAATCTCAGCTACTTGGGAGGCTGAGGCAGAAGAATCGCTTGAACCTGGGAGGCAGAGTTTGCAGTGAGCTGAGATTGCAGCACTGCAATCCAGCCTGGGCAACAGAGCAAGACTCCGTCTCAAAAAAAAACCAAAAACACAAAAAACAGTAAACCTTTACATCTTCTCCCTGTCATCCAGTAATCACTGTCTCCCGTCCTTCCATTTTACCTCTGACAGTCTCCCTTGGCCTAACTAGTGGGTTATCAGTGATAAAAATGCCATGGTTACATAATTTCTATCACCTCAGATGTTCTGTAATATAGTACTTCCCCCTTATCTCAGGGGATACATTCCTAGACCCCCAGTGGATGCCTAAAACAACAGATAGTACCAAACCCTGTATCTACTGTGCTTTTTCAGTCTGGTAGCCAAAACACTACTAAGTGACTAGCAGGTGAGTAGCAGAGATAGGGACGCCTTTCTTTCATTGTGCTTCACTTTGCTGTACTTCACAGATACTGCGTTTTACAAACTGAACGTTTGTGGTAACCCTGAATCAAGCAAGTCTGTGCGTGCCATTTTTCCAGCAGTGCTTACTTCATGTCTCTGTGTCACATTTTTGTAATTCTTATGGTATTTCAAACTTTTCTTTTCTTTTTTTTTTTTTTTGAGATAGAGTCTTGCTCTTGTAACCCAGGCTGGAGTGCAGTGGTATGATCTTGGCTCACTGCAACCTCCGCCTCCTGGGTTCAAGCGATTCTCCTGTCTCAGCCTCCCGAATAGCTGGGGTTACAGGTGCCCGCCACCATGCCCAGCTAATTTTTGTATTTTTAGTAGAGACGGGGTTTCGCCATGTTGGCAAGGCTGGTCTTGAACTCCTGGCCTCGTGATCCGCCCGCCTCGGCCTCCCAAAGTGCTGGGATTACAGGCATGAGCCACCATACCCCGCCCAAACTTTTCCATTATTATTACATCTGTTAGGTGATCTGTGATCACTGATCTTTGATGTTACTATTGTAATTGTTTTGGGGTATCGTGAACCATGTCCGTTTATATACGACAGCGAACTTCATACATAAATGTTGTGTGTGTTCTGACTGCTCCACCAACCAGCCATTCCCACTTCTCTCTCCTTTACCTCAGGCCTCCCTATTCTGTGAGACACAATAAGATTGAAATTAGGTCAATTAATAACCCTACAATGGCCCCTAAGTGTTCAAGTGAAAGGAAGAGTCACATGTCTCTCGCTTTCAATCAAAAGCTAGAAATGATTAAACTTACTGAGGAAGGCATATCAAAAGCTGAGGAAGGCCAGAAGCTAGGCTTCTTGCACCAAACAGCAAAGTTGTGAATACAAAGATAAAGGGTTTTTTTGTTGTTTTTTTTTTTTTGGTTTTTTTGAGACAGGAGTCTCACTCTATTGCCCAGGCTGGAGTGTAGTGGCTCAATCTCGGCTCACTGCAACCTCCGCCTCCTGGGTTCAAGCAATTCTCCTGCCTCAAGCTCCCGAGTAGCTGGGATTACAGGTGCCCGCCACCATGTCTGGCTACTTTTTCTATTTTAAGTAAGAGACAGGGTTTCACTATGTTGGCTAGGCTGATCTCGAAATCCTGACCTTAAGTGATCCACCTGCCTCAGCCTCCCAAAATGCCAGGATTACAGGCGTGAGCCATCGTGCCCAGCCAGAAAAGTTCTTGAAGGAACTTAAAACTGCTACTCCAGTGAAGACATGAATAAGACAGCGAAACAGCCTTATTGCTGAAATGAAGAACGTCTGAGTGGCCTGGATAGTCAAGCCAACCACAACATTCTCATAAGCCAAAGCCTAATCCAGAGAAAGACCCTAACTCTCTTCAATTCAATGAAGGCTGAGAGAGTGCTGGAAGCAATGCAAGAAACGTCTGAAGCTAGCAGAGGTTGGTTCATGAAGTTTAAGGAAAGAAGCCACCTCCACAACAAAAAAAGTGCAAGGTGAAGCAGTGAGTGCTGATGTAGGAGCTGCAGCAAGTTATCCAGAAGATCTAGCTAAGATCATGGGTGAAGGCGGATACACTGAACAACAGATTTTCTTTTTTTGTTTAATTTTTATTTTTTGTAGAGACAGAATCTCGCTTTGTTGTCCAGGCTGGTCTTGAACTCCTGGGCTTAAGCAAGCCGCCCACCTCAGCCTCCCAAAGTGCTGGGATTACAGACATGAACCACCACACCATACCACAGATTTTTCAATGTAGACAAAACGGCCTTATATTGGAAGAAAATGCCATCTAGGAATCTTGTAGCTAGAGAAAAATTAATGCCTGGCTTCAAAGGACAGCCTGACTCTCTTCTTACGGCCTAATGCAGCTAATGACTTTAAGTTGAAGCCATTGCTCATTTACCATTCCAAAAACTCTAGGGCTCCTAAAAATGATGCTAAATCCAGCCTGACCTACATGGTGAAATGCTGTCTTTACTAAAAATACAAAAGTTAGCCGGGTGTGGTGGTGGGCACCTGTAGTCCCAGATACTCGGTAGGCTGAGGCAGGAGAATCACTTGAACCCGGGAGGTGGAGGTTACAGTGAGCCAAGATCGCACCACTTCACTCCAGCCTGGGTGACAGAGTGCAACTCTGTCTCAAAAAAAAAAAAAAAAATTGCTGAATCTACTCTGCCTGTGCTCTACAAATGGAAAAACAAAGCCTGCATGACAGCACATCTGTTTTACAGCATGGTTTACTGAATACTTTAAGGCCCACTGTTGAGACCTACCGCTCAGAAAAAAAACATTCCTTTCAAAATACTATGGCTCAGGCTGGGCGCAGTGGCTCATGCCTGTAATCCCAGCAATTTGCGAGGCCGAGGCAGGTGGATCACCTTAGGTTAGGAGTTCCAGACCAGCCTGACCAATATGGCGAAACCCCATCTCTACTAAAAATATAAAAATTAGCCAGGTGTGGTGGTGCACACCTGTAATCCCAACTACTCAGGAGGCTAAGGCAGGAGAACTGTTTGAACCCTGGAGGCGGAGACTGCAGTGAGCTGAGATCGTGCCACTATTTTCCACTCTGGGCAACAAGAGCAAAACTCAACTCAAAAAAACAAAAAGAAAGGAAAAAAAGAAAAAAAAAAAAAAAACACTGCTCGTTGACAATGCATCTGATCATCCAAGAGCTCTGATGGAGACGTATGAGTAGATTAAAAGTTGTTTTCCTGTAATCCCAGCACTTTAGGAGGCCAAGGCGGGCGGATCACCTGAAGTTGGGAGTTTGAGACCAGCCTGACCAACATGGAGAAACCCTGTCTCCACTAAAATTACAAAAAAAAATAGCTGGGTGTGGTGGTGGATGCCTGTAATCCCAGCTACTAGGCAGGCTGAGGAAGGTGAATCACTTGAACCCAGGAGGCAGAGGTTGCAGTGAGCCGAGATTTTGCCATTGCACTCCAGCCTGGGCAGTAAGAGCGAAACTGCCTCAAAAAAAATGTTGTTTTTGTGCCTGCTAACACAACATCCATTCTGTAGCCTATGGGTCAAAGAGTAATTTTGACTTTCGAGTCTTATTATTTTTTCTTTCTTTCTTGAGACAGAGTTTTGCTCTTATTGCCCAGGCTGGAGTGCAATGGCATGATCTTGGCTCACCGCAACCTCCGCCTCCCAGATTCAAGCGATTCTCCTGCCTCAGCCTTCCAAATAGCTGGGATTACAGGCATGCACCACCACACCCTGCTAATTTTGTATTTTTAGTAGAGAAAGGCTTTCTCCATGTTGGTCAGGCTGCTCCTAAACTCCCGACCTCAGGTGATCTGCCCGCCTTGGCCTCCCAAAGTGCTGGGATTACAGGCGTGAGCCACCACACCCGGCCCTTATTTTATTTTTGGGATTCAGTTTCACTCTTGTTGCCCAGACTGGAGTACAATGGTCCAATCTCAGCTCACTGCAACCTCTGCCTCCCAGGTTCAAGGGATTCTCCTTCCTCAGCCTCTTAAGTAACTGGAATTACAGGTGCCTGCCACCACACCCATCTAATTTTTATATTTTTAGTACAGACGGGGTTTTGCCATATTGGCCAGGCTGGTCTTGAACTCCTGACCTCAGGTGATCTGCCTGCCTCGGCCTCCCAAAGTGTTGGGACTACAGGCATGAGCCACTGCACCCAGCCTTGAGTCTTATTATTTATGGAACACACTTTTTGACTGAGCATGGTGGCTCACACCAGTAATCCCAGCACTTTGGGAGGTGGAGGCGGGTAGACCCTGAGGTCAGGAGTTCAAGACCACTCTGGCCAACATGGTAAAACCCTCTCTACTAAAAATACAAAATTAGGCCGGGTGCTATGGTTCACGCCGATAATCCCAGCACTTTGGGATGCCGAGGCAGGCAGATCACCTGAGGTTAGGAGTTCAAGGCCAGCCTGGCCAACACGGTGAAACCCAGTCTCTACTAAAAATACAAAAATTAGCCAGGCGTGGTGGTGGGCACCTGTAATTCCAGCTACTTAGGAGGCTGAGGCAGGAGAATCACTTGAACCCAGGAGGCAGAGGTTGCAGTGAGCCTAAATCGCCCCATTGCACTCCAGCTTGGGCAACAAGAGTGAAACTCCGCCTCAAAAAAAAAAAAAAAAAATTAGCCAGGTGTGGTGGTACATGCCTGTAATCCCAGCTACTCAGGAGGCTGAAGCAGGAGAATTGCTTGAACCCAGAAGGCAGAGGTTGCAGTGATCTGAGAACACACCATTGCACCCCAGCCTAGGCAACAAAAGCATAACTCCATTTCAAAATAATAATAATAATAATAATAATAAAAGAAACACATTTTTTAAGGCTATAGCTGCCATCAGTAGTGATTACTCTGGTGAATCTAGACAAAGTAAATTGAAAACCTTCTGAAAAGGAATCACCACTTAGATGCCATTTAGAACATCTGTGATCATGGGAGGAAGTAAAAATATCAACATTAACAGGAGTTTGGAAGAGGTTAATTCCAGCTCTCATGGACAACTTCAAAGGGCTCAAGACTTCAGTTGAGAAAGTAATTACAGATGTGGTAGAAATATCAAGAGAACTAGAAGTGGAAGCAGAGCCCAAAGATGTGACTGGATTGCTACAATCTCCTGATAAAACTTGTACAGGTGGCCAAGCACGGTGGCTCACGCCTGTAATCCCAGCACTCTGGAATGCCGAGGTAGGCGGATCACAAGGTCAAGAGATCGAGACCATCTGGGCCAACATGGTGAAACCCCGTCTCTACTGAAAATACAAAACTTAGCTGGGCATTGCGACGAGCACCTGTAATCCCAGCTAGTCAGGAGGCTGAGGCAGGAGAATCACTTGAACCTGGGAGGCAGAGGTTGCAGTGAGCCAAGATCACGCCACTGCACTCCAGCCTGGTGACAGAGCGAGACTCCATCTCAAACAAAAAAAAAAAAGAAAGAAAAAACTTGAACAGGTGAGGAATTTTTTTTGCTTGATGAGCTAGGAAAGAAAGTGGTTTCTTGAGACGGACTCTACTCCTGGTGAAGAGGCTGTGAACATTGTTGAAATTTTCAGACAACAAAGGGTTAGTTAGGTGCAGTGGCTCACACCTATAATCCCAGGACTTTGGGAGGCTGAGGTAGGCAGATCACTTGAAACCAGGAGATCGACATGAGCCTGGCCAACATGGTGAAACCCAGTCTCTACTGAAAATACAAAACTTAGGTGGGCATGGTTGCATATGCCTGTAGTTGAGCTACTCAGGAGGCTGAGGAGGAGAATCACTTGAACCCAAGAGGTGGAGGTTGCAGTGAACCATGATCACACCACCGCACCCCAGCCTTGGAGACACAGCGAGACTCCATCTCAAAAAAAAAAAAAAGAATGACAACAAAGGATTATTCCATAAAGCTAATTCATAAAGCAGTATCAAAGTTTGAGATAACTGACTCCAATTCTGAAAGTTCTATGGATAAAATGGGATCAAATAGCATTGAATGCTACAGAGAAATCTTTTTGAAAGAAAGAGTCAATCGAGGTGGCAAACTTCACTGTTTTCTTATTTTAAAGAAATTGCCAGGCCGGGCACGGTGGCTCATGCCTGTAATTCCAGCACTTTGGGAAGCCGAAGTGAGTGGATCACCTGAGGTCAGGAGTTGAAGACCAGCCAGGCCAACAAGGTGAAACCCCATCTCTACTAATAATACAAAAAAATTAGCCAAGCATGGTGGTGCATGCCTGTAATCCCAGCTACTCGGGAGGCTGAGGCAGGAGAATTGCTTGAACCTGGGAGGCGGAGGTTGCAGTGAGCCAAGATTGTGCCATTGCACTCTAGCCTGGGTGACACGAGTGAAACTCCATCTCAAAAAAAAAAAAAAAAGAAATTGCCACAGCACCCCCAAACTTCAGCAACCACCCTTCTCTTCAGTCAGCAGCCATCAACATCAAGGCAAGACCCTCCAGCAGCAAAAAAAAAAAAAAAAAAAAAATGATTATTCGCTGACAGCTCAGAAGATTGTTAGCATTATTAGTATTGCTATATTTTTAGCAATAAAGTATATTTTTTAAATTAAGGAATGTACTTTTTAAAGATGTAATGCTATTGCACACTACAGTATAGGCCGGGCGCGGTGGCTCACGCCTGTAATCCCAGCACTTTGGGAGGCTGAGGCAGGTGAATCACAAGGTCAGGAGTTCAAGACCAGCCTGATCAAGATGGTGAAACCCCATCTCTACTAAAAATACAAAAATTAGCCAGGTGCGGTGCCAGGTGCCTGTAATCCCAGCTACTCAGGAGGCTGAGGCAGGAGAATCGCTTGAACCTGGAGTGGGGAGGTTGCAGTGAGCCGAGATCACACCATTGCTTTCCAGCCTGGGCGACACAGTAACACTCTGTTTCATAAATAAATAAATAATAACAGTTTAATGTAAACCTAACTGGAAAACCAGAAAATTTGTGTGACTCGCTTTATGGAGATACTCACTTTGTTGCAGTGGTCTGGAACTGAACCCACATTTCCGAAGTATTCCTGTGCAGCATGGACGGCTAGACAAAAGGATGATTCACCTTCCTGGTAGGATGGAGTTGGACAGTATGAGATTTCATCACGCTACTCTGAAGAGCATGCAATTTAAAATGTATGAATTGTTTATTTCTGGAATTTTCCATTTAATATTTTCAGACCATGGTTGACTATGGGTAACAAACCACAGAAAGCAAAACCACAGATAAGCGGGGACTGCTTGATACAATTTGTTCTCATTACAGGAATATTCCTTGCTTTTACTGAGGCCAATCCACACACTCTGATAAGGGATCCTGAATATGTTGTCAAGTCACTGACAATCTCACCTAGGGTATGAGAAGGTTCCTGGTGAGCTCTTTTAAGCACCCTCTCTCTCTGGTCTCCAGCTTTTACAGCATTTGGCAAATGTGTGTCATAACTTGTTTGTTTTGTGACTGTGATGGTAAGTTTATGTATTAACTTAGCTAGGTTAGAGCACCCAGTTATTTATGTTATTTATGTTGCTGTGAAAGTATTTTGGAGACATTGTTAAGACTTACAATCAGCCAGGTACAGTGGCTCACGCCTGTAATCCCAGCACTTTGGGAGGCCGAGGCAGGCGGATCACCTGAGGTCAGGAGTTCAAGCCCAGCCTGGTCAACATGGTGAAACCCCATCTCTACTAAAAATACAAAAAAATTAGCCGGGCATGGTGGTGGGCGCCTGTAATCCCAGCTACTCAGGAGGCTGAGGCAGGAGAATCGCTTGAACCTTGAGAGGCAGAGGGTGCGGTGAACTGAGATTGCGCCATTGCACTCCAGCCTGGGCAACAAGAGCGAAACTCTGTCTCAAAAAAAAAAAAAAAAAAAAAGTACAATAATTTACTTTAACTAAAGGAGCTTATCCTTGATAATGTGGGTGAGCCTTATCCAGCCAGCTGAAAGGCCTTAAGAGAAAAACTAAGGTTTCCCTAAAGAAGAAAAAATTCTGACTCAAAACAGCAATAGCAGCTCCTGCCTGAGTTTCCAAACTGCTGGCCTGCCCTACAGGTTTCAGATTTGGTAGTCCCCACAATCACATAAGCCAATACCTTGAAATAAGATAGATAGGTAGGTAAGTAGGTAGGTAGGTAGGTAGGTAGGTAGGTAGGTAGGTAGGTAGATAGATAGATAGATAGATAGATAGATAGATAGATAGATAGATAGATAGCGAGAGAGAAAGAGAAAGGGAGAGAGAGTATGTGCACGCGCACACGCGTGGGTGTGCTGAAAATATTTTTTCCAGCTGGGCACAAAGGCTGTAATCCCAGCACTTTGGGAGGCTGAGGTGGTCAGATCACTTAAGATGGGAAGTTCAAGACCAGCCTGGGCAACATGGCAAAACCCCGTCTCTACAAAAAATAAAAAAATAAGCCAGGCGTGGTGGTGGTCCCTGTAGTCCCAGCTACTCAAGAGGCTGAGATGGGAGAATCGCTTGAGACCAGGAGGTGGAGATGAGCTATGACTGCAACACTGCACTCCAGCCTGGGTGACAGAGCAAAACCCTGTCTCAAAAAAAAGAAAAGAAAAGAAAAAATACTTTTTCCATTTCAATATCCTGTCTTTTCACTCTCTTTATAGTATCTTTGATGAGCAGATGCTCTTGCAATTTTTTTTTTTTTTTTTTTTTTTTTGAGACAGAGTTTCGCTCTTTTTGCCCAGGCTGGAGTGCAATGGTGCAATCTCAGTTCACCGCACCCTCTGCCTCCCAAGGTTCAAGCGATTCTCCTGCCTCAGCCTCCTGAGTAGCTGGGATTACAGGCGCCCACCACCACGCCCGGCTAATTTTTTTGTATTTTTAGTAGAGATGGGGTTTCACCATGTTGACCAGGCTGGGCTTGAACTCCTGACCTCAGGTGATCCGCCTGCCTCGGCCTCCCAAAGTGCTGGGATTACAGGCGTGAGCCACCGCGCCCGGCCGAGCGGACGTTCTTAATATGAACGTTTATTTATCAATCTTTTACCTCTCATAGTTTATACTTTTTAAATCGTCCTCTACTCCCAAGTCTTAAAGATAATTCTCCTATGGGTTTCTCAAAAACATAAAGTTTTTGTTTGAGACAGGGTCTTGCTCTGTTGCCCAGGCTGTAGTGCAGTGGTGCCATCTCGGCTTTGCAGCCTCAACCTCCCAGGTTCAAGTGATCTGTCCACCTTGGCCTCCCAAAGTCCTAGGATTACAGGGATGAGCCACAACGTCTGGCCACATTTAAGGTTTTTACTTTCACATTCATGTTATTACTCTAGCTGAAAGTAAGTTTTAAAAATATGATATGAAGGCCAGGCGCGGTGGCTCACACCTGTAATCCCAGCACTTTGGGAGGCTGACGCGGGCGGATCACAAGGTCAGGAGATCGAGACCATCCTGGCTAACACAGTGAAACCCCATCTTTCCTAAAAATACAAAAAATTAGCCAGGCGTGGTGGTGGGTGCCTGTAGTCCCAGCTACTCAGGAGGCTGAGGCAGGAGAATTGCTTGAACCCGGGAGGCAGAGCTTGCAGTGAGCCTAGATTGTGCCACTGCACTCCAGCCTGGGCAACAGAGTGAGACTCTGTCTTAAAAAAAAAAAAAAAAATGATATGAGGCAGGGCTCCAGTGGTCCACATGGCTTTATTCCTTTACATTGCTTTTTTCTTCAAGATACTCATTATTATACTATGTGATGTTTTATTATGCATTTATTTATACATTAGCTCCTCTTCCACTAGAATGTATGCTACATGAAGGCAAGAACTTTATTTGGTTTTGCTCATGCTGTATCTTCAGCATCTAGAACAGTAACTGACATAGGACATGAGCAAATCAATATTCATTGGGTGGATGGATGGATGGATGGATGGATGGATGGATGGATGGACAGATGCATGGGTGGATGGGTGGATGATTAAATGGATGGATGGTAAATAATGAATCAGGATGGATGGATTCTGCTTGGTTTTATAGCTCTTGTTTCACCCTATGCATTACCCACCGAATTCAAATATTTGTGGCAGCTGTCTCACTCTGCTTTGTAAACCCAAGGCAACCTAGCACAGTGCTAAAACATTTCATACATACTCAGTTGATATTTATTAAATCGAATAAAATCTACCTCCTTATAACCTTTCTCCCTCACTCTTATCCATCATGCACAATTCTACAAGATTAAGCCACCTAAAATCAGGTCTGATCTACATCTCTCTCCTACTCAAAACCCTCCAATAAATTTTTTTCATCAACTTTGACATGAAACCATTGTTTTGGGAAATCTTCTATTTATTATGTACAGATAAAATATTCTATTTAAGGAAGTAGCATATATGTTATTTAATCCCCACAATTACCCTGTAAGACAAGTAATAATAGCCTCCCACTCGACAGGTAAGAAAACAGCATAAGAGAGGTTTAATACTTTTTCCAAAGTCAGTTACCTAATAAGTATATGATCTATCTGATTCCAAGAATTTAACTATTTATACTACATTTTGCTGTAATTTCCCTGGTACTCAAAACCTTCCACAACATGGTCCCTATCAATTTTTCCAGTATTACACTTTTACTATAGCCCGAAATTACTATTAAATTTTAGAAGTGTATCCTTCCTATGAAGTCTATGTAAATAGTAAAAAATGGGAAGCAAGCAATTGGTCAACCATAGGGAAATAATTTAAAAGAAAATCAAAATTCACTGCATGAAATATAGCAATTGAAAATAATGTCAGGCCAGGCACAGTGGCTCACGCCTGTAATCCGAGCATTTTTGGAGGCCGAGGTGGGCGGATCACCTGAGGTCGGGAGTTTGAGACCAGCCTGACCAATGTGGAGAAACCCCATCTCTACCAAAGAGACAAAAATTAGCCGGGCGTGGTGGCGCATGCCTGTAATCCAGCTACTCAGGAGGCTGAGGCACGAGGATTGCCTGAACCACGAGGATTGCCTGAACCCGCGAGGCAGAGGTTGCAGTGAGCTGAGATTGCGCCATTGCACTCCAGACCTGGGCAACGAGAGTAAAACTCTGTCTCAAAAAAAAAAAAGAAAAGAATGTCTATATGCCTTCTTTGACATGTTTCTCATACCTGTAATCCCAGTACTTTGGGAGGCTGATGTGGCAGATTGCTTGAGCTCACAAGTTCAAGACCAGTTTGAGAAACATGGTGAAAACTTGTCTTTACGCAAAATATAAAAGTTAGCCAGGCATGGTGGCATGCACCATAGTCCCAGCTACTTGGGAAGCTGAGGTGGGAGGGTGGCTTGAGTCCAGGAGGCAGAGGTTGCAGTAAGCCAAGATGGCGCCACTTACCTCCAGCCTAGGCAATAGAGCCAGACCCTGTCGCAAAAAAAAAAAAAAAAAAAAAAAAAAAAAGGAAAGAAACATGTTTAAAAATAAGATGGAAGGATGAATAGAGAGATATGTGATAGAGCATTTATAGTAAAATGTTAACTGTATAAATGTCTAAGCGATGAGAATATAAGTGTTCACAGTAAAACGTTTTCAACTCTTGTGTATGCTCCAAAATATTTAAGTAAATCTACTGAGAAAATTGTATATAAAAATCATTATAAATGTGTAAAAAGAGACTCTGCCCTACCCAAGAAAAAACTAAAGGATATTTACTAAATTATTAAGAGTAACTGTGTTTGGATAGCATCATATGAGTAATTTTTACTTTTTCCTTTTTGTACTTTTTAGTATTTTACAAATGTTTAACAGGCATGTTACCCAATTCTAATAAAAACCATTTTAAAGAAAATAAAGAAACACAGCATCTTATACTTTACAATCTTACAGTGGAACAGGACATATGAGAGAGAATGAGAATTGATGGATAGAGGCAGACAGATAAAATGGAGAATTGGCCCTAAAACTGCCTCCATGCTTTAATAAATATATCCTGAGGAACTTAAAGGACCGCCCCTTTTCACTGAAAGGTCTCTACTATTAAAATATGTCTATTTTCCTTTTTTTCTTGATGATCAAAAAGACCACTTCTAGTGGAAGTCCTTTCACACTTCCTTATGTCCCGTTGCTTAGAGCTGGGCCAGCCCCTGGAGCCCTTGGCTGCCACCAACCACTACTATCCACTTCGTGTGTTAGTGGAGGCCTCCCAGTCCTGTGGAGCTGATGATCTGGTAAATAGCTCTTGAGGCTTTTTAAAAGCATATTCCTGGAATTCTGGCTCCCTACTGTTAAAATAAATAAATTCTCTACACCAGCATGCCAGAATGGAGTTGGGCTTTGGAGCTAAGGTCAAGGGTAGGGTCAATCAGCAGGGGTCTCACAAAACCCCAGAGGCTGACATTTCAAGGCAGGGTAACTTTTTAAAATGTAAAAGTAAGTGTTTGCAGATTCTGGAAACAAACAAACAAACCTGACTTGGCATCTTTTCTTGGGGGTGGAGGCAATCTGTAGTTATCAGGTGGTGAAATCATAATTAAATAAACTTCCAGGCTTTATTTAAGGAGGTAACTTTTCTGAGGTTTAACATTGTTTTGATCAGGTAATTTTCCACCACAGAAAATGGGCTCATATCAAACAGAGTCCTTTTAATGCACAAACTTAAGCACAAAAAGTTGTTTCTAAGGTGGCATCTTTGACGAAAATGCTAGAGAATCAAAAGACTATAAAATTAGTATCAAGAAAATATTGAACTTCAATTATATAATTGGAACCATTTCAGTCTTTTGGTATAACACATTACCTGTAACTGCAACCTGGTTTAGATTACTTGAGAAAAACAAACATGTTCTCTAAGTTTGGTATGTATTAAAAAGATCACATAATTTATTTATTTATTTATTTATTTTTGATATGGAGTTTCGTTCTTATTGCCCAGGCTGGAGTGCAATGGTGCGATCTCTGCTCACTGCAACCTCCACCTGGGTTCAAGCGATTCTCCTGCCTCAGCCTCCCGAGTTGCTGGGATTACAGGCATGTGCTAGCACGCCCAGCTAATTTTTGTAATTTTAGCAGAGACGGGTTTTCACCATGTTGGCCAGGCTGGTCTCAAACTCCTGACCCCAGGTGATCCACCCGCCTCGGCCTCCCAAAGTGCTAGGATTACAGGCATGAGCCACTGGGCCCAGCCCTGGCCTAATTCTTGTACGTTCTAAGTGACCGCGCCCGGCCTAATTCTTACATGTTCTAAGTGAAATTAACACTAGCAAAATAATTAGTTTCCGTATAGATCTACAAAAATACATTTAATGCACAAACGCAGAATCACAGAGTTAAGCGAGAAAAGGCATTCTCGTTGCCCAAGTTTTTAGAGCACAGTCCTACATGATACTTCATTTAAAAGGTATCCTATAGTCAAGTAAGTTTGGGAAATGGTACATTTTAATACTTTACCCTTGGCCGGGCGCGGTGGCTGACGCCTGTAATTCCAGCACTTTGGGAGGCCGAGGCGGGCGGATCACAAGGTCAGGAGATCCAGACCACGGTGAAACCCCGTCTCTACTAAAAATACAACAAAATAGCCGGGCGCGGTGGCGGGCGCTGTGGCGGGTGCCTGCAGTCCCAGCTCCTCGGGAGGCTGAGGCAGGAGAATGGCGCGAATCTGGGAGGCGGAGCTTGCAGTGAGCCGAGATCGCGCCACTTCACTCCAGCCTGGGCGACAGAGCGAGACTCCATCTCAAAAACAAAAAACTTTACCCTCATCTTGAGAACCTACAATTCAAATAATCATATTAAAGGTTGCAAAAAAAATTCTATTGTAAGAACTTTGTTTAACCGGTAGTTTGTGAAACACACATGAGCATGTAGCACATCCCCCGCCCCCCCCCCTTTTTTTTTTTGAGATGGAGTTTTGCTCTTGTTGCCCAGGCTGGAGTGCAATGGCGCGTTCTCAGCTCACTGCAACCTTCGGCTCCCCGTTCAAGCAATTCTCCTGCCTCAGCCTCCCAAGGAGCTGGGATTACAGGCATATGGCACCACGCCCGGCTAATTTTCTATTTATTTTTAGTAGAGACGGGGTTTCACCATGTTGGTCAGCTTCGTCTGGAACTCCTGACCTCAGGTGATCTACCCGTCCCGGGCCCCCAAAATGCTGGGATTACAGGCATGAGCCACCATGACCAGCCTCCCACTCTTTTTCTTTTTTTTAATATCTATTAACATTTTGTAGAACCTCTGGGAAACTGGCCTCCAGACTGATGCCCTCATTTTTATAGAAAGAGAGGACACACAGATAAACTGATTTGTGTAACCAGTCTTTTATTTACCTAGACAAACTCATAGGTAAGTAAGCTACGAAGTATTGTTATTTTATTTATTTATTTATTTATTTTGAGATAATAAATAAATGAATAAATAAATAAATAAATAAATAAAACAGGGTCTCTCTCTGTTGCCCGGACTGGAGTGCAGTGGCATGATCTCGGCTCACCACAGCCTCTGCCTCTCAGGCTCAAGCAATTCTCCTGCCTCAGCCTCCCGAGTAGCTGGGATTACAGGCGTGCACTACCACACCCAGCTAATTTTTGTATTTTTAGTAGAGATGGGATTTCACCATGTTGGCCAGGCTAACTCCTGACCTCAAATGATCCACCCGCCTTGGCCTCCCAAAGTGTTGGGATTACAAGTGTGAGCCACTGCACCTGGCCTATTTTTTTTTTTTTTTGAGACAGGGCCTCACTCTGTCACCCAGGCTGGAATGCAGTGGCACAATCATGGCTCACTGCAGCCTCTACCTCCTGGGTTCAAGCGATCCTCCCACCTCAGCTTCCTGAGTAGCTGGGACTACAGGTACACGCCACCACACCCAGCTAATGTTTTGCATATTTTGTAGAGACAGGGTTATGCCATGTTATCCAGACTGGTCTTGAACACCTGGGCTCTAATATCCTCCTGCCTCGGCCTCCCAAAGTGCTGGGATAACAGGTGTGAGCCACCTTGACTCTTAAATCGGATTACATAAATCAAATAACTCAGCATCTGATGTAAATTGAACTATTTTGGGAAAGGGAGTAAATTAACTGTTAATGACCTAGCTATGAAAATAACACCATAAACGGCCCTTACAAATTCAGTAGAGTTTCCACTACCCCACAGAATCTTCTCTGATAACTCCCATTCAGAGTGATTTTGCCCTTCTCTGATCAATATGTCATCAAATTCTGTCTTCTATTGTTACCTACCTGCCTGGTGCGTAATCTTATATCCCTGAGCAGATTGCGAGCTCCTAGAAAGCTAGAAGGAATTCTAACTTTTCCTTAGAGTCACCTGAGGCACATAATAGTCTCAAGAAATAATTTTGAGGCCGGGCGCTGTGGCTCAAGCCTATAATCCCAGCACTTTGGGAGGCCAAGGTGGGCGGATTAGGAGGTCAGGAGATCTAGACCATCCTGGCTAACATGGTGAAACCCCGCCTCTACTAACAATACAAAAAAT
Source organism: Macaca mulatta (assembly GCF_049350105.2). Taxonomy (NCBI): domain Eukaryota; kingdom Metazoa; phylum Chordata; class Mammalia; order Primates; family Cercopithecidae; genus Macaca; species Macaca mulatta. The sequence goes on from NC_133423.1 coordinate 71,210,922, forward strand.
TAGCTGGGCGTGGTGGCGGGCGCCTGTAGTCCCAGCTACTCGGGAGGCTGAGGCAGGAGAATGGCGTGAACTCGGGAGGTGGAGCTTGCAGTGAGCTGAGATTGTGCCACTGCACTCCAGCCTGGGCAACAGAGCAAGACTCCATCTCAAAAAAAAAAAAAAAGAAAGAAAGAAAGAAAGAATTTTGAAAGGCTCACAAATGACCAATTGAATGGAACAGGGTCAGCATGAAGGATTATGGAAGGAGCCAACCATCCATATCCTTTCTGTCTTCAATGCAACTCTCCCTTCCCTCTCAACTTGTATGCTAGTAATTACCTCTTGGCAGTTTTTTCTAGAGGTCTACAGTAAAGGAGGCTGCCACTGCTCAAGGACACTGCTTGATCCTACCAAAATTCCAACGGATCTGTGTGAGGAGCTCCTCAAATCAGCAGGACATGCCCCTGTCCTGCCCAAAATCTGTTTGGAGATCAAATGCGCCTTACTCAATAATAAAATGGAAGCCTGAATTTACTTCTATTTGTTTGGTCTCTCATTAATTAGGTACATTCTCCAGAATACAAAGCAGCTGCTTTTTTGACCATTAAGCTGTATTCCTTAAAGAGAAGCGAATCCCAGAGTAGGAACAGTTCTAATGATTGTTTTAGTTTGTTTTATGGCAAGACTTTAGAGAAGTCGAAGAGGAAGAAAGGAGACTCCCTATCCCTGCTTACTGCTGGCGATCCAGGCTGATGGTAGTTGGAGAGCAAGGTCTGTGCTGAAAAGATTCAAACACACCCATGACCCACAAACTGCAAACTGTCGGATTCATTGTTTTTGCCTACAGACAACTCAGTGAGTGCTCATTGTGCAGTTCTCAGCACTGCTTTAGGCGCCGTGGGATTATAGAAGAGGAATAAAGGTATGTTTCCTCCCTTCCAGGGATTTACAATCTAATAAGGTGAGACTAACATTGAAAGTAGCTGTGGACAATACAAGGCAGGCTATAGGATCTAGTGCTGACTTCAGGGCTTTGGACTTTAACTGTAACAGAAATTCAGAGGAGGAGGAAAAGTCACTAGGCGTTTCAGTCTTACAAGAAGACTTCATGAAGAAAATACAACAGGAGTTGAACATTAAAGGAAAGGGAAAGCATTCCAGGCAAAGGAGGCAGGTTGTCCTTTTCAGTTTCAGACAATATTGTGTTAATTATTTTACATGAATTATTGATTGCTACAAGGCGAAAAGGTACATAAGCACACACACTTTCAATCACTGGGCTACTGCTTTTTAAAAATTACCTTTAAGATATGCTTGTCTTAGTGGCCTATAAATAAATTTACTCAATTTTCCATTTTACTCATTTGGCATGCTCAGGTCAATAATTTGACTTATTAGCTTTAGAGTTATTAATTACATGGATGCAGTATTTTAACAAAAAGAAAAAGTGCTTACTATGTGCTAGGCCCTGTGTTAGGTGCCGGGGATAAAACAGTGCATATAAATAATCAAGATGCCTGTCGAGTTTAAAAGTGATAGCAGGCCAGGCGCAGTGGCTCATGCCTGTAATCCCAGGATTTTACGAGGCCAAGGCAGGCAGATCACCTGAGGTCAGGAGTTCGAGGCCAGCGTGGCCAACAGTGAGAAACCCCGTCTCTCCACTAAAAATACAAAAATTAGCCGGTGTGGTGGCGGGCGCCTGTAATCCCAGCTGTATAACTGTAATCCCAGCTGCTCAGGAAGCCGAGGCAGAATAATTGCTTGAACCTGGGAGGTGGAGGTTGCAATGAGCCGAGATCGTGCCATTGCACTCCTGCCTGAACAGCAGAGTGAGACTCCTTCTCAAAAAAAAAAAAAAAAAAAAAAAAAGTGATAGCAGACACAGACATACAAAGAACAACATGATTATATTACAGTATGAGTCATCAGAGAAAAACATAGAGCTATAAAAGCAGGTATCAGAGAAGTCTAATTTACATTGGAAAGGCAGTGACAAATTTCTTGAGAATTTGATAATTTAGGCTGAGACCTGAAGTATGTAGGAGTTAGAGGTAGGGGACAGGAACTGAAAGGCAGCTAATGTGCTCTGAAGAGTAGAGCGAGATGAGGCTAGTCAAGTTAAGTAGAGCTGGATCGTACTTATCTATTTATATTATAAATAAATTATAAATTATAGCAAGTTGAACTATTCAGCAGTGATGACATTTAATTTTTATCCTTTTATCACAAGCTAAAATGAGAATTAATTTCTCTTTACAATAAAAAGATTTGAGAAGATGAACTCAAAACAGAAATGCCTTGTATTTCATTCCATGTTGTCTTTCACACAGTAGCTATCTATAAGATACAAATGAAACGTTAAAATTCCAACTAAAGTGGTTACCTCTACAATTGTGAAACAAACTGAGAGAAATCAATCCCCCAGGAAGCAACATAGTGAAGTAGCTAGGGTGCATGGAATTTCGGAACCAGACTTAAGATCTTGAACTCCTGGGCTCAAGTAATCCTCCCACCTCAGCCTTTCAAGAAGCTGGGACTGTAGGCTACCAGCTACTATAGAAACCAGATTTCCTGGGTTGAATCTCAGCTCAAAAAACACCATCAATCAACTGTATATGATTGACATCTATGGACGACTTCCTCCAGCAACAACAGAATACACATTCTTCTCAAGTTCATGAGGAGCCTTCACCATGGTAGATCATATTCTGGGCCATAAAACACCTTAACAAATTTATTTTATTTTATTTATTATTGTTTTTTTGAGACTGAGTCTCGCTGTGTCGCCCAAGCTGGAGTGCAGTGGAGCGATCTCCGCTCACTGCAAGCTCCGCCTCCCAGATTCGCGCCATTCTCCTGCCTCAGCCTCCCGAGTAGCTGGGATTAGTAAAGCCGCCAACCACCAAGCCCGGCTAATTTTTTGTATTTTTAGTAGAGACGGGGTTTCACCGTGTTAGCCAGGATGGTCTTGATCTCCTGACCTCGTGATCTGCCCACCTCGGCCTCCCAAAGTGCTGGGATTACAGGCGTGAGTCCCTGCGCCCAGCCTACGCCCAGCTAAAGTTTTTTTGTATTTTTAGTAGAGATGGGGGTTTCACCGTGTTAGCCAGGATGGTCTGGATCTCCTGACCTCGTAATCCGCCCGCGTCAGCCTCCCAAAGTGCTGGGATTACAGGCGTGAGAACAAATTTAAAAGAAAAGAAATCATACAATATCTGCTCTCAGATCACCATGGAATTACACTAGAAGTTAACAACAGAAAGATAACTGGAAAATTTCAAAACACATGGAGATTAAACAACACAAATAACTTATAGGTCAAAGAAGAAAGTTCAAGATAAATTTTAAAACATTTTGAACTAAATGAAAAAACAACTTATCTAAATTCGTGGGATGCAGCAAAAGCAATGTTTAGAAGGAAATTTATAGCATCGAATGCATATTTTAGAAAAGAAGGAAGATCTAAAATTAACAACCTAAGCTTCTACCTTAATAAACTAGGGAATAAAAAAAAAAAAAAGCAGGCCGGGCGAGGTGGCTCATACGCCGGACGACGTGGCTCACGCCTGTAATCCCAGCACTTTGGGAGGCCGAGACGGGCGGCTCACGAGGTCAGGAGATCGAGACCATCCTGGCTAACACAGTGAAACCCTGTCTCTACTAAAAATACAAAAATTAGCCGGGCGTGGTGGCGGGCGCCTATAGTCCCAGCTACACGGGAGGCTGAGGCAGGAGAATGGCGTGAACCCGGGAGGCGGAGCTTGCAGTGAGTGGAGATCCCGCCACTGCACTCCAGCCTGGGCGACAGAGTGAGACTCCATCTCAAAAAAAAAAAAAAAAAAAAAAAGCAAATTAAATCCAAAGTAAGCAGAAAAAAGGAGATAAGTTTTAAAAAGTAGAAATCACTAAAATTGAAAACAAGAAATCAACAGAGAAAATCAACAAAACAAAAGCTGATTCTTTCAAAAGATCAGTAAAATCAATAAGCCTCTAGCCAGATTAAGAAAAAAAGAAAGAGGGCACAAATTACTAATCAGAAATGAAAGAGGGGTTATCACCACAGATCCTATGGACATTAAAAGGATAATCAATGAATACTATGACTTCAAATTTGATAACATGGATGAAACAGATCAGTTCCTTGAGAAACACAATCAGCCAAAGCTCACCCAAAAATAAATAATCTGAAACTTTTAATATATCTATTGAAGAAACTGAATCACTAATTAAAAACATTCCAGGCCAGGCACGGTGGCTCACGCCTGTAATCTCAGCACTTCAGGAGGCCGAGGCAGGTGGATCACCTGAGGTCAGGAGTTCAAGACCAGCCTGGCCAACATGATGAAACCCGTTCTCTACTAAAAATATAAAATATTAGTTGGGCATGGTGGCGCGTGCCTATAATCCCAGCTACTCAAGAGGCTGAAGCAGGAGAATCGCTTGAACCCAGGCAGTGGAGTTGCAGTGAGCTGAGATCGTGCCATTGCATTACAGCATTCCAGCCTAAGCACCTAGAGCAAAACACTGTCTCAAAAAAAAAAAAAAAAAAAACTCCAAAATAGAAGGCACCAGGCCAAGATGGGTTCATTGATTCAGGAAAGAAATTATACCAATTATCTACAACCTCTTTCAGAAGATAGAAGCAGAGGGAATACTTCCTAAGTCATTCTATAAGGCCAGCATCACCTTAAAACAAAACCAGACAAAGATATTACCAGAAAAGAAAACTATAGACCAATGTCTCTCCTAAACATAGATACAAAAATCCTCAAAAATATTAACAAATTGAATCAACAATGTATAAAAAAGAATTATATACCACACCAGGTAGGATTTATTCCAGGTATGTAAGACTGGTCCAACATTCAAAAATCAAATAATGTAATCTATTACATCAACAGGCAAAAGAAGAAAACTCACATGATCATATCAATAGATGCAGAAAAAATTAGTTACAAAATCTAACTTCCATTCATGATAAAAACTCTCAGTAAACCAGGAATAGAGGGGTTTGTCTTCAACTTGATAAATACTATCTACAAATTAGCTGAGCACAGTGGCTCAGGCCTGTAATCTGGGCACTTTGGGAGGTTGAGGCGGTAGGACTGCTTAGGCCCAGGGGTTCAAGACAAGCCTGGGCAACACGGCGAAACCCTGTCTCTACAAAAAGTACAAAAATGAGCCTGGCGTGGTGGTATGCACCTGTAGTCCCAGCTACTCGACACGCTGAGGTGGGAGGATCACTTGAGCCCGGGAGGTCAAGGCTGCTGTGAGCTGACATTGCACCACTGCACTCCAGCCCAGGTGACAGAGTGAGACCCTGTCTCAAAAAAGCAAACAAACAAAAAAGAATATCTACAAAAACCTACAACTAACATCAGACTTAATGGTGAGAAACTTGAAGCATTCCCACTAAGATTAGGAACACAGCAAGATGTCCATCTCATCACTCTGTTTCAACATTGTATTGCAAGTCCTAGCTAATACAATAAGCCAAGAAAAGGAAATAAAAGGCATACTAATTGGGAAGAAAGGAATAAAACTCTCCTTGCTAGCAGATGCAATGATGGTCTATGTATAAAGTTCAAAAGAATCAACAACAAAAAACCTGGAACTAATAAGCAACTACAGCAAGGGTGCAAAATACAGGGTTAATATACAAGAGTGAATCATTTTCCCATATACCAGAATGAACAAGTGGAACTTGAAATTTAAAACACAGTATCAGGTGGCTCATGCCTGTAATCCCAGCACTTTGGGAGGTCAAGGTGGGTGGACTGCTTGAGCCTAGGAGTTTGAGACCAGCCTGGGCAACAGGCCGAAACCCTGTCTCGTGGTGCTGCAGGTGGTGGCGCACGCCTATAATCCCAGCTACTCTGGAGGCTGAGGTGGGAGAATTGCTTGAACCCGGGAGGCAGAGGTTGCAGTGAGCCAAGATTGCACCACTGCACTCCATCCAGCCCGGGCGACAGAGTGAGACTCTGTCTCAAAACAAAACAAAACAAAAAAAAAATGAACAAACCAAAAAAAACAGTATCATTTACATTAGCACCCCCCAAAATGAAATAATTAAGTTTAAATCTAACAGAATATATACAAGGTCTGTATTAAGAAAACTGCAGAACTCTAATGAAATAAATTAAAGAACTAAATGAATACAGAGGTTATTTCATGTTCATGGATAGGAAGACTCAGTATTGTCAAGCTATTAAGTTCTTCCCAACTTGATCCACAGATTCATTGCAAATCCAGTAAAAATACCAGAAAGTTATTTTGTGGATTTTGACAAACTGATCTGAAAGTTGATATGGGGGCCAGGACTAGTGGCTCATGCCTGTAATCCCAGGATTTTAGGAGGCTGAGGAAGGTGGATCACTTGAGGTCAGGGAGTTGATGACCAGCCTGGCCAACATGGAGAAACCCCGTCTCTACTAGAAATATAAAAATTAGCCAGGTATGGAAGCACATGCTTGTAATCCCAGCTATTTGGGAGGCTGAGGCAGGAGAATCACCTGAACCTGGGAGGCGGAGTCTGAAGTGAGCCAAGATCGCACCACTGTACTCCAGCCGAGGCAAGAGAGTGAGACTTCATCTTAAAAAAAAAAAAAAAAGTTGATATGGAGAGCCAAAAGCCAAAAGACCCAGAATAGGCAGCACAATATTGAAGGAAAATAACGAATTGGAGAAATGATACTATCTGACTTCAAGACTTACTACAAAACTGCAGTAATCAAGCCAGCATGATATTGATGAAAGAATAGACAAACAGATCAATGGAACAGAACAGAAAGCCCAGAAAGAGACCCACATAAATACAGTCAACTGTTCTTTGACAAAGAAGCAAAGGCAATACAATAGAGAGGAGATAGATTTTTCAACAGATGGTACTAGAACTGGACATCTGCATTCAAAAACATGAATCTAGACACAGCTCTTAACACCTTCCACAAGAATTAACTCAAAATGGATCACAGACTTGAAAAACACAAGACCATAAAACTCTTAGAAGATAACATAGGAGAAAATTTAGGTGACCTTGGGTTTCTTTTTTTTTTTTTTTTTTTTTTTTTGAGATGGAGTCTCGCTCTGTCGCCCAGGCTGGAGCAAGCTCCGCCTCCCGGGTTCACGCCATTCTCCTGCCTCAGCCTCCCGAGTAGCTGGGACTACAGGCGCCCACAACCGCGCCCGGCTAATTTTTTTTTTTGTATTTTTAGTAGAGATGGGGTTTCACCGTGGTCTCGATCTCCTGACCTTGTGATCCGCCCGCCTCGGCCTCCCAAAGTGCTGGGATTACAGGCGTGAGCCACCGCGCCCGGCCGACCTTGGGTTTCATGATAAATTTTTAGATGCAACACCAACGTTGTGATTCATGAAAGAAAGAATTGATAAGCTGGTTCATTAAAATTAAAATTTTTTGCTCTGTGAAAGACACTGTTACGGGAATGAGAAGACAAGCCACAGACTGGGAGAAAATGTTTCAAAAAATATACCTGGTAGAGGATTGTCATCCAAAATATACAAAGAACTCTTAAAACTCAACAATTAAAAAAACCAATTAACTGATTAAAAGATAGCTCAAAGATCTGAAGTCACCAGAGCAAAGAAGATATACGAATAGCAAATAAGTATCCACATCATAAGTCATTAGGGAAATAAAAATTAAAACAAAAATGAGATACCAGTATACACCTATTAGAATGACCAAAATCTAAAACAGTGACAACACCAAATGGTGAGGAAGATGAGGAACAACATTAATTCTCATTTATTGCTGGTGGGAATGCAAAGTCATACAGCTACTTTAGAAAGCAGTTTAGTGATTTCCTACAAAACTAAATATACTCTTACCATACAATCCAGCAATCCTGCTCATGGTACTGATAATGGAGTTGAAAACTATGTCCACATTTTAAAAATCTAGATGCAGTAGCTCATGCCTGTAATCCCAGCACTTTTGGGGGGACCAAGGAGGGAGTACTGCTTGAAGCCAGGAGTTCAAGACCAGCCTGGGCAACATGGTAAGACCTTGTCTCTACAAAAAATTTAAAAATTATCTGGTCTCAGTGGTGTGCACTTGTAGTCCCAGCTACTCAGGAGGCTGAGGCAGGAGGATCACTTGAGCCTAGATGGAGGCTGCAGTGAACTATGATTGCACCACTGCACTCTAGCCTGAGTGGTAGGGCGAGACCCTCTCTCCAAAACAAACAAAACCGTACATGAATGTTTATAATTGTAGTCTTCTTCCTCCTTCTTCTTCCTCCTCCTCCTACTTTCTTCTTCCTCTTCCTCCTCTTCCTCTACTTCTTCTCTCCTTCCTTCCTTCCTCTTTTTTTCCTCCTCTTCTTCCTTCCTCCCCTCCTTCTCCTCTTCCTCCTTCTCCTTCTTCTCTCTCTTTTTTTTTTTTTTTGAGACAGGGTCTTGCTATGGCCCCCAGGCAGGAATGCAGTGGTGCAATTATGGCTCACTGTAGCCTCAATTTTCTGGGCTCAAGTAATCCTCCCACTTCAGCCTCTTGAGTAGCTGGGAAAACAGGGACACGCCAGCATGCTCAGCTAACTTTTGTTTTTTTGTTTGTTTGTTTTTGTTTTTGTGTAAAGGTAGGTTTTGTCATGTTGCCCAAGCTGGTCTCAAAGTCCTGGGCTCAACAGATCTGCTTACCTTGGACTCCCAAAGTGCTGGGATTACAGGTGTGAGTCACTGTGCCAGGCCAGTAGCTTTATTTTTAATTGCCAAAACTTGGACACAAGCAAGATGTCCTTCAGTAGGTGAACGGATAAATAAACTGCGATACATCCAGACAATGTAATATTATTCAGTGATGAAAAGAGATGAGCTATCAAGCTATAAAAAGATACGGAGTAAATGTAAATGCATTTTACTAAGTGAAAGAAGAAGCCAATCTGAAAGAGCTGCATGTTATAAGATTCCAACTATATCACATTCCAGAAAGTCAAAACTATGGAGACAGAGTAAAGATCAGTGGTTGCCAAGGGTTGAGGGGAGGGAGGGAAGAATAAATAGAGCACAGAGGAGTCTTAGAGCAGTGAAACTACTCTGTATGCTACTATAATCATAGCTACATGTCATTACACATTTGTCTAAACCTAGAGAATTCACTCGAAGAGTGAATCCTAATGTAAACTATGGACTTCTGGATGATAATGATGTATCAATGTGGGTTCATCAGTTATCACAAATATACCACTCTGGTGGGGGATGTTAAAAATGGGCAAGACTATACACATGTGGGATCGGGGGTGTATGGGAAATCTCTGAACCTACCTCTCAATTTTGCTATGAACCTAAAACTGCTCTAAAAAATAAGGTTTTGTTTGTTGTTGTTTTACCAAATAAAGTAGGCAGATTTTTAAAAAAGGTCTTTTTTTAAAAAGAAAAAAATTATTGGACTATGAAACTCAGATAATTGGCTTCCTATTCACAACAGCCAAGGCCACACTTGGAAAGATCACCTTGTTCTCAGAGGCACACTAGAGTTTGGAGGTTAAAGAAATTTAGAAGGATAAGGCCAGGGCCAGGGCCAGGCCAGATGTGTGTTCCCTTCTATGTTGCAATTTGTTCCTCAAATTTCTTACTAAACTAAAACTAAAAGCATAGTGGTCGATAAACAGTTGATTTTATACCATAAACTGAAGCATGGTCACTAAGAGAAATTTAACTCCAAATTCAACATTTAGTTGTGTGCAAAAATAAAATAATATAGTCATAGAAGACTAGAACGTTTCAAAGTCAACTTATGGATGAAAATGACAAATTCCACTCATTCATTTATTTTTGCATCCTATTGAAACTCTATTAAAACAATAATAAAGGGTGTTTTTTGTTGTTGTTTTTTGTTTTTTGTTTTTTTTGAGATGGAGTCTCACTCTGTCACCCAGGCTGGAGTACAGTGGCATGATCTTGGCTCACTGCAACCTCCGCCTCCTGGGTTCAAGCGATTCTCCCATCTCAGCCTCTCAAGTAGCTGGGACTACAGTCGTGCACCACCACACCCAGCTAATTTTTTTGTATTTTTAGTAGAGATGGGGTTTCACCATGTTGCCCAGGATGGTCTTGATCTCCTGACCTCGTGATTGGCCCACCTCACCCTCCCAAAGTGCTGGGATTACAGGTGTGAGCCACCGAGCCCAGCTGGGATTTTTTAAAAGACAGAAATCCATAGGGATATAAATGACCAGAAAGGAGACAACAGGAACAAAACTTTGGAAGCTGGAAAGAGACAGATATATGACAACGGATCTAGCAGATCTGAGAAAGCTAATGTCTAAACTAGCAAACAGGAAAGCCTGGAAGCAAACACATATACAAGGATTTTCCAAAGACTTAGGAATTGGTGGCATCAGGTGTAGTTGGAAGTGAGGGCTCAAAATAGAAGGCTAAGCTGAAACTCTGTGAAGTAGTTACATTCCCAGATCTCCTCTTCAATTCCGCAAACAAAGCTGGATGACTGTCTTTTACTTCGCAAAATAATGGAGATTTATTCTTTAAAGGTGAAACAGAGGTTCCTGGCCTGTGAGTACAACAGGCACACCTGTAGTTGGGGGTGTTAGTCTAAAACAGAAGTATTAAGTGAATACTTGTAAATTTTGTGCTGAATCCTGTAAGCCCTCTTCCTCTTTTAAGCTCACAGGGCACTACATCTAGCTATTAACCTCCAGGAAGGTGAATGGAAGACCTTCTCTGAGGAAAGTTAACTCTCCAAGGGGAAACACCTAAAGGTACAGATAAAGGGATTCCCCAAATAATTGATCCAGCCAGATCATCCTTTATTAAAGCCCTACCCATGTGCTCAAAGATTTCTGTTGACTTCTTAGTGGTCCTCTTTTGAATGTGAACTTATAACCAAGGACCACCGAATACTGGAGAAAAGTCTCTGGTACAAAAGGTAAAAACCAAAACAAAGTGGAAAAAGAAATATGGAGAAAACAGAGCTATTCATGATGTTATTAGTCTGTTTTAACACTGCTACAAAGATACTAACTGAGACGGGGTAAAGTATAAAGAAAAGAGGTTTAATTGACTCACAGTTCTGCATGGCTGGGGAGGCCTCAGGAAATTTACAATCATGGCAAAAGCGGAAGCAGGTATGGCTTAACATGGTGGCAAATGAGAGAGTGCGTGTGAAGGAGGAAATGTCAAACTCTTATAAATCCATCAGATCTTGTGAGAACTCACTATCACAAGAACAGCATGGAGGAAACCACCCCCATGATCCAATTGCCTCCCATCAGGTCCCTCCCTTGAAGGAGGGAATTACAATGGGGATTACAATTCAAAATGAGATTTGGGTGGGGACACAGAGCCAAATCATATCACGTGGAAATGAAAATGTCAAATAATAAATCAATATCTTTAGAGAGATAAGAGATGCTATTGAATACATAAAAGAACAGGATCACATAAAGACAGCTCTTGGAAATTAAAAATGTGTTCAGATAAATAAAAACGTAAGTAGAAACACTGGAAAATAAAATTGAAAAAGTCTTACAGAAAGTAGGGTTAAAAAAAAAAAAGAAATGGAAAACTGAATAGAAGAGTTAGGAAAATTAAAGATCAGTCCTTGAGATCCAACATACAACTAATAGAAGTTCTAGATAAAGAAAGGAAGAAAATTATCAAAGAAATAATTCAAGAAAAAATTCTAGAAATGAACGATTCAAATTTTCAGTTGAAAATATCCAACACTATCAATAAAAATAGACTCACCCCAAAGCATATCATTTTGAAATGTATTACAATAAAGAATAAAGACAGGATTCTCCAAGCTATTAGAAAAAGCAGGTCATATGCAAAGGATCAAGAATCAGAATAGGTTTATACATCTCATTAGAAATAATTGGAATCTAGAAGACAATAAAGAAATACCTGCACATTTTTGAAAGAAAATTATTTCCAAGTGATAATTATAGACCAAGCTAAACTATGAATCAAATAAGAGAGTCAAATAAAGACATTCTAAATCACAAAAGGTCCTTCAAGGCTTTATCTTTCATGTATTCTTTCTCAGGAAACTCAGAGAATGTGCTTTATTAAAACAAAGGAGTAAGTCACAAGCAAGGTGTAAGAAACAGGAAACAAAAGGTCCAACATAATAGAAAAGCCAACAGAATTCTCAGAATGATGGTGAAGAAATATCCCAAGACAATGCCTATCTACTGGGATAGAGGGCAATTGGTCCAGATTGGAACAAGCCAGAAAACAGAGAAAGCTTCTTAAGAAGATTAAATTGATGAAACACCTGATACATGTGAATGTATTAAGAGATTTAGACAATTAGTGGAGATTTGGGGGTTGACTTAGAGAAAAAATATTCATATATAGACAACAAGGCAAATGAAAGACATTACACAATAATTAATCCTAAAGAAGATAAAGAGTCATACAGAAAAGACTAAATAATTATAGTTTCCCATATGGCTTAGCTGCGAATAGTATTTACATAGTCATAATATGTATACATATAGTTAGATCCATATTATTTATATCATTATCCTCGTTAGAGCTATCTTATTTATATAATGATTTTTATAATATAATACTTATATAATTTATATATTTTTTGTTTTTGAGACGGAGTTTCACTCTTGTTACCCAGGCTGATGTCCAGTGGTGCTATCTCAGCTCACCACAACCTCCACCTCTAGGGTTCCAGCTATTCTCCTGCCTCACCGAGTAGCTGGGATTATAGGCATATGCCACCATGCCCTGCTAATTTTGTATTTTTAGTAAAGACAGGGTTTCTCCATGTTGGTCGGGCTGGTCTCAAACTCCCAATCTCAGGTGATCCGCCCGCCTCGGCCTCCCAAAATGCTGGGATTACAGACGTAAGCCACCGCGCCCAGCCATTTATATATTAATAAGTAATATGGATATAACAAAAATTATAACTGCATTGGGAAGATGGAGGATAGGAAGAATGCAAGTATGTTGTGGCAACATGTGGGGGAGGGGAAAGATCTAAATCTTTGTCTTCTTTCATGAAGTTTTATTCATAATGTCTAAAACTGACAAATCATAAAATAGCAGTATAAGTGTATTATTTAGATAGAGGTAAATATCAAAATTATTAGATAACAGAAGTGGTAAAGGATAGCTGTTCTTCCTAGTAAGTCTTGAGAAAGAACTACTTGGTTCTTTCAAGTAATAGGCATGTATAATTTTGATAAAAGCGAAAGTAAAGAAGTTTAGGCTCGGTGTGGTGGCTCACGCCTGTAATCCCAGCACTTTGGGAGACCGAGGTGGGCAGATCACGAGGTCAGGAATTCGAGACCATCCTGGCCAACATGATGAAACCCCATTTCTACTAAAAATACAAAACATTAGACGGGTGTGGTGGCGCATGTCTGTAATCCCAGCTACTCAGGAGGCTGAGGCAGGAGAATCACTTGAACCCCGGAAGCAGAGGTTGCAGTGAGCTGAGATCAAGCCACTGCACTCCAGTCTGGGTGACAGAGCGAGACTCATCTCAGGAAAAAAAAAAAAAAGTTTATACTGGTGCTGTGGAAAATACAAAATGAACAAGATCCAGTGCCTCAAACTGCTTATTGTCAAGCTGGCAGAAGAGGGCTTTTGGGTGATGGTTAATGTGATGTGCTCTGAGAGATTACAACGAAAGCTATTGGAACCCTGAGGAGAGTGAGGTTACACACTTTGGGGATAAAAATATTTCTCTTGTCTGGTGAGGAAAGTATGGTATGATTTCATCTGATGTAGTGAAAGCAGGATGTACTGAGAAACAAGGCCAGGGAGGGAAATTGAGGACAGACCTCTGGATGACCTTGAACACCACATTAAAGCTTTTGCACCCCAATGGAAAATTGTTAAGTATTTGGAACAGGGGGTTGATATGATCTTAGCTGTAATTTAAGAAGATCATCTGGAAGTAATATATAAATTGGATTGAACAGAGAAAAAAAGAAGGCAAGAAAATGTGAAAGAACCTAATTCAATAACCCAGGGCAGAGGTATGAGAGTCTGAACTTGAACTGGGTTGGTAGAAACAGGAGGGCAGGGAAGGAAAGGAGATATTTCGGAGACAATAATTAAACTCACTTTTCTTTTTTTTTTTTTTGAGACGGAGTCTTGCTCAGTTGCCCAGGCTGGAGTGCGGTGGCACGATCTCGGCTCACTGCAAGCTCCGCCTCCCAGGTTCACGCCATTCTCCTGCCTCAGCCTCCTGAGTAGCTGGGACTACAGGCACCCGCCACTACGCCTGGCTAATTTTTTTGTATTTTTAGTAGAGACGGGCTTTCACCGTGTTAGCCAGGATGGTCTCGATCTCCTGACCTCGTGATCCACCCGTCTTGGCCTCCCAAAGTGCTGGGATTACAGGCGTGAGCCACTGCTCCCGGCCTTAAACTCACTTTTCATAATTTATCTATTTCCTTCTGCTTTACTCCTGTTGGAAATTCTTAATGGGGACTGTGGCTTTAATTGGCTGATTATAAGGAGGCCAGGAGCCAAGCAAACCACATTGATTTGTAGCTTATTTAAAAAAAAAAAAAAAAAAAAAAAAAAAAAAAGTCAACTAGTTCATAAGCCTTAGAACATTCTGATCTTGGTACAAATGTTTGATGTAATCTCATTTTCTAGCATTATATTTCATTTCAGTTGATTGCTATATTGTTGACTTGGGACTTCAAAAATAACTTTGTTTTACTTTTCACCCTCTCATTATTCTTATGAGCCAAACTGTTTTTTGTTTGTTTGTTTGTTTGTTTGAGACGGAGTCTTGCTCTGTCGCCCAGGTTGGAGTGCAGTGGCGTGACCTCAGCTCACTGCAACCTCCGCCTCCCCAGGTTCAAGCGATTCTCCTGCCTCAGCCTCCCAAGTAGCTGGGATTACAGGCGCCCACCACCAAGCCAGGCTAATTTTTGTATTTTTCGTAGAGACGGAGTTTCACCATGTTGGTCAGGCTGGTCTTGAACTCCTGACGTCAAGTCATCCACCCGCCTCGGCCTCCCAAAGTGCTGGGATTACAGGCATGAGCCACCACTTCGGCGAGCCAAACTATTTTTAAATAAATTAAGAAATAATAATAAATTAGCAAAATCAATTACGTTCAATCACTACAGTGATTGCACAGCCGGTCACACTAACTTCAGTTTCTTCCATATTCCCATTCTACCTATCATTCACAACATTGTCAGATTCTTGTTCCTATTTAATATTTAACCACCCACTCGAATTTAATGCCTGCCCCAACAAAGCTACAAAGTTTCTGCTTGACATTCAAGGCCTCCAAGACCCGGTTCCATTCACTTGTGCACCTTTCCCTTCAATGACGTCTAACACTGCACCTCCACTCCATCCTGCCTGTCTCTTTACTACCCGCTACCCTCATCACGCACATTTGCACCTCAGAGTTTTGCTTTCTGGCCTTTCCTACTTGGAATTCCCTCCCTTAATCTTTACCCTTATTCGGATTCTTACTTGCCCTTTGAAGCAATGTTTTTCCATCTCTCCTTTCCTCTGAGAAAATGAGATCAGGCAGAGTCTTCCCCAGTATCAGCAAAGGTGGTCAGTAGCAATTCAACTTAATTCCGAACAGTTTAGCAAACCCAGGAGAAAGACTACATATAGTCCGCCATGGTTCTGGAAAAAGACCCAAGGTTGACTCACTGACCTTGATAGGATCACATGGTCACCCCTGAACCAATCACAGCACTTCTGGCTAATTAGGCCTGGGTCACATGATCAAGCCTTGAACTAGCAGGATGGGGCCAGTCTCACACAGGCGCAGGCCAAGAATAGCAATCAGGGAGTTGTCTCCTGAAGGGGAGGAAATTATCCTGGGCAGACAAAATGAGTGAATGTCCGCCATGCATTTTCTATCTCACATACCATTTAGAATATTATAGAATCTCTTTCAAATACTTAAATAAGATATACTTTCTTGAGGATTCTATTTAATTTTCAAGCAAGATGTTAAAACCATGTATGGGCAGGATGTGGCATCTAAAAGAGTGGAGAGTTATCTTTTTATTTTCCTTATGTAAGCATTGTTAGTCAGGTCAAGCATAACCTACAGTAAAATAATATTGCCTGACAGCTGGCACCGGGGCTCATAGCTGCAATCCCAGTGTCTTGGGAGCCTGAGGCAGGAGGATTGCTTGAGGCCAAGTGTTCCAGGCCAGCCTGAGCAACTTAGTGAGAGCGAGATCCTATCTCTAAAACAAACATTTATAAGAATAGCAATATTGCCAGATTAATCTTCCTCAGTTATTGATTGACACAGATTTGAAAAGTACTGATTCATAAGCGTCTTAACTAAATCAAGCATTTTGTCCTTGTTTCCTGTGCCGCTAGACACTGATGAACTTCAGGAATGAAGCACCCTTTGGCGCATTCAAAATAGAAAACAAGTTTGGTAGTAAGTCATAATGACCATAGTTATAAAAATAAACAGTAATTTAGCTTTAGCCTGGGTGTAATGGCTCACCCCTATAATCCCAGCACATTGGGAGGCCAACTTGGGCAGATCGTTTGAGCCCAGGAGTTGGAGACCAGCCTGGACAACACAGCAAGATCTCCTCTCTACAAAACATACAAAAATTAGCTGTGTGTTGGCCGGGCGTGGTGGCTTACGCCTGTAATCCCAGCACCTCGGGAGGCTGAAGTGGGCAGGTCACCTGAGGTCGAGAGTTCGAGACCAGCCTGACCAACATGGAGAAAACCCCGTCTCTACTAAAATTACAAAATTAGCCGGGCGTGGTGGCACATGCCTGCAATCCCAGCTACTCAGGAGGCTGAGGCGGGATAATGTCTTGAACCCGGGAGGCAGAAGTTGCAGTGAGCAGAGATCGCACCATTGCACTCAAGTCTGGGCAACAAGAGCGAAACTCTGTTTAAAAAAAAAAATTAGCTATGTGTGGTGGTGTGCGCCTGTGGTCCCAGCTACTTAGGAGGCTGAGGCCAGGGAATTGCTTGAGCCCAGGAGGCGGAGGTTGTAGTGAGCTGACATTGCTCCACTGTACTCCAGCCTGGCCAATGGGAGTAAAACCTTGTCTCCAAATAATAACAATATAATTAATTAATTAATTAAACTAAAGAGGAGAATGGCGGGGATAGGAAAAGAAGGGGGAAAATTGGAACTTTGAAGTCAGAGTACTCCAAATCCATTTTCCCACCACTTACTAGGTATAACTTTGGCAAAATTTTGCACTTTCTCCACGCCTCAGTTTTCTCTATGTGTAAAATGAGAATAACAACTCTACATAGGTTGTTTTAAGGATTAAATGAGACCATGCATGTGAAATATTTAGCACAATACCTCAAGTAAAGTCAAGTACTAATTATCAACATATATATATATATATGATTTTATTTATTTATTTATTTTGAGATGGAGTCTCACTCTTTCACCCAGGCTGGAATGCAGTGGCGCGATCTCAGCTCACTGCAACCTCTGCCTCCAGGGTTCAAGCGATTCTCCTCCTTCAGCCTCCCGAGTAGCTATGATTACAGGTGCATGCCACCACGCCCAGCTAATTTTTTGTATTTTTAATAGACACAGGGTTTCATCGTGTTAGCCAGAATGGTCTCGATTTCCTGACCTTGTAATCTGCCCACCTCGGCCTCCCAAAGTGCTGGGATTACAGGCATGAACCACTGCCCCTGGCCCATTATTATTAATATTAATTCTTCAGGTAAGTTATTTGAAGGAAATCATGAACCATCTAATACTTTGAAAGCAGGATTAGAAACAAATTGAATGGGTTAGGCCGGGTGTGGTGGTTCATGCCTGTAATCTCAGCACTTTGGGAGGCTGAGGCAGGAGGATCACGAGGTCAGGAGATCGAGACCATCCTGGCTAACATGGTGAAACCCCATCTCTACTAAAAATACAAAAAATTAGCCAGGCATGGTGGTGGGTGCCTTTAGTCCCAGCTACTCAGGAGGCTGAGGCAGGAGAACAGTGTGAACCTGGGAGGCAGAGCTTGCAGTGAGCCGAGATCGTGCCACTGCACTCCAGCCTGGACAACAGAGCACAACTCTGTCTCAAAACAAACAAACAAACAAAACACTTGACAGTACATTTGCAGCATAAACCAAGATGGGTCTGGCTAGATTCCTGAGCAAAGAGGTAGAAGGGTCCCTTGTGGATGTCAAGGGGTGAGGGTCAGCCACGAATGCTTTTGTAAAATCAGGGATTGTTGTGTCTTCCTCACATCTGTATCATGTATGCCTGTATCCCAGGACACAGCTGTGGAATGAGTGGAAGAATGACTCTAGGATACACTCATAAGGACATATGTCCATTCAGATATCATGAAGTGATTCTTTAAGTATCAGAATTTTATAAACCATCTTTGGGCTGGGCATAGTGGCTCACACCTGTAATCCCAGCAATTTGGGAGGCCGAGGCAGGCAGATCATCTGAGGTGTGAGACCAGCCTGGCTAACACGGCAAAACCCCGTCTCTACTAAAAATACAAAAATTAGCCAGGCGTGGTGGCACCTGCCTGTTATTCCAGCTACTCTGAGGCAGGAGAATCGCTTGAACCTGGGAGGCAGAGGTGGCAGTGAGCTGAGATCACACCACTGCACTCAGCCTGGGTGACAGAGCCAGAATCCATCTCAATAAAAAAAAAAAAAAGTATTTTAGAAACAATCTTTAATTTCTGGAAAAGGACGGATTGTGATAACCATACCTGTCTTTGTAAGTGATCACCGAATGTTCTAGCAGCATATGGATCCCTAAAAATCAGCCAGTCAATACCTTAGCCTTGGTTGCTATGTTGCTGCTGTTTCCAGAATACCTGAGCTCTGGACAAGTATGCAGCCCAATGGGCTGTGAGGCCGGGATCAGATTCAAAGGATGATTCATTTTCAAATTCAGTTTGGCTGATTTGCTGAATATGTGTAGAGTGGTCAAATCAAAGCATCTTTGGGTAGTTTTAAGTACTTAGGCTTGTTTTCCTTGTTTCTTTCTTTTTTAAAAAAAGTGCCGGCTGGGTGCAGTGGCTCATGCCTGTAATCCCAGCACTTTGGGAGGCTGAGGTGGGTGGATCACCTGACGTCAGGAGTTTGAGACCAGCCCAACGAACCTGGTGAAACCTTGTCTCTACTAAAAATACAAAAATTAGCTGGGCGTGGTGGTGGGCGCCTGTAATCCTAGCTACTTGGGAGGCTGAGGCAGGAGAATTACTTGAATCCGGGAGGCAGAGGTTGCAGTGAGCTGCAATCGCACCATTTTACTCCAGCGTATGCAACAGAACAAGACTCCATCTCAAAGGAAAAAAAAAGGTGTTACCCTAGTGTATCTTGTCTACCTGTTCAGATCGCTTGCTGGCTGCCATTTGTGAAAATTACTTAAATGTGGGCTGAGACTGTTTGCAAATAAAACAGTAGTAACAACAACAAATTTTAATCAATAAGGACCACATACATTGAGAAGACAATATATAAAGACATAAGAAAAAGAAGTAAAAACACTTAACAATTACCTAAGTGCTGTGTAAATAAGGTTTAAGAATAGTCATGGAGACTGAGCTATATATAAAGTTTAATAGGGTGTGATGACAGAGGTATTGCAACATGTATGAAAAATTACTTTTTAAAAAAGTAATTTTTAAAACAAAAGATATATTCTATAACTACTATACATTAGATTTTGGCTAAAAGTATTGAAAAACAGAAGGCTAAAAGAGAAACTGTATTAAGAAAATTAATATTATAAAAGAAGATAAATAGGCTGCAAATAAAGAAATATGAGATTAAAAGATGTCGATGAGTTTTTGCTGAACCTGAATTTTTGCAGAGGAGTGGTGAGGTGAAGGTGTTGGGAAGGGGTGGAGGAATCTCTAGCCCTCCATATCAAAGAAAAGCCAGGATTTTAAGCCCAGAGCCTGGAACTCTCTTGGGACTCTATAATGACCAGCATCTGCCACTGTAATTACAAAACGTGTTACCTGACCAACTTCATGCTACAGTGTTAGCTTATTGGTGTGAAGCAAAACAAAATTTTACTTTCTTAACATCCTTTAAATAGGTGTTACTTCCCTTAATAGCAATGCCATGCTTGGTCGGGGAGGAAGGGAAATCTAAATCCTCATGTAACAGCTTTAAAAATGTTCCAGCTATTGGTTTTAAGCCTATACATTTTCCCCTCTAAAATTCTCTAACTTCTTCTGTTTTATGTTTTTTCCTTCTTACTCTGATGTTTTAGGTGTTTTTAATTTACTCTCAATAGAAGTGCGAAATACTTATTAGAAGTTCTTTAGATCTTGCCTTTAGAATGCATAATGTAAAATTCTAAATTTATAATCAGAACAAAAATAATTTTCCTTTAATTTGTGTGACATATAGTTTCCAAGTATTTTTTCTCTGTCATAACTGAATATCACAACTTATTTCAGGATCAAAATATAGTGAGGAAGAAAAGATATATATAGTGATCAAATCTGAATTTAATTTTAGCATTTTCCCCTGGAGTAAAATAGGGATAAAAAACAAGTCATAAATGTCTATATTCTGGCCATAGTTTAAATAGATAATATTTTCTGTCTTCAGTGAAATTTTCATCTAATATCCAACATTTGTTAAATAAATAAAGCAAATGTCTTAGAGAATAACAGAAATTACGAGGAAAGTCCTATATATAAAATAATGAATTAACTATTGCTAGTTAAATTTATGTTTATGTTTCTTAAAAAAAAAAAAAAAAAAAAAGATGGCCGGGTGCAGTGGCTCACGCCTGTAATCCCAGCACTTTGGGAGGCCGAGGCAGGCAGATCATGAGGTCAAGGAATCAAAACCATCCTGGCCAACATGGTGAAACCCTGTCTCTACTAAAAAAATACAAAAAATTAGCCAGGCATGGGGACGCATGCCTGTAGTCCCAACTACTGGGGAAGCTGTGGCAGGAGAATAGCTTGAACCCGGGAGGCGGAGGTGCGGTGAGGAGAGATTACGCCACTGCACTCCAGCCTGTGCAACACAGTGAGACTCTGTCTCAAAAAAAAAAAGTGTGTGTGTATATATATACATATATAAAAATATATATAAATATATAATTTATATAATATATAAATATATATAAAAGTGTTTATATATATATAAAATAGTTATAGTCTATGACTAGCCTGATCATAAATCAGTGCAGCACCTCTCTGGGTCTTAACAGATGCTCCACTTATTTCGCTTATAG
The DNA here is from genome assembly GCF_049350105.2 of Macaca mulatta. NCBI lineage: Eukaryota > Metazoa > Chordata > Mammalia > Primates > Cercopithecidae > Macaca > Macaca mulatta. The sequence continues at coordinate 71,232,070 of NC_133423.1, forward strand.
TCATCTCTCCTTTAGCACTCAGTCTATTTTGGTGTCCCAAGGTGCTGCTCCTAAGGCACGTCCATCAGCCTAAACTTTCATCATTTTCCCTGGTAGGGTGAGCAGAGGACTAGCATTTTTTAGGCTCTTAGAAATCTACAGGACTCTTATCTACTTCACAACAAAATCAAATGCCATGCAAGATTGTGGTTTTTATATCAACCATCATGTCCACAAAACATAGATAATAGATAATCTATATATATAATTGTATGGACTTTTACATATACTATATATAGATAGTAGTTTGGACTTAAATTAAAATTATTATTACTAAAAGCGGTACCTAATTTCTCTGGTTAATTTTGAGAAATATTTTATAAGTCTGAGGATGCAATTTTAAAGACAATCCAACAAGTGCTTTCTAAAATTGTCCACTTGGCTCAGATGGGTCTCCATGTTTGAGTGCATTTTAGACTAGTTCATTGAACAAGATAAAAAATATCAAGGATTCAAAATCTCCTGAACACTAGAAGCTTGTAAGTTATTCTCATGAGTATCCACTTGAGAACATTTGCAGGTAAGAGCAAGCATCAAAGGAAGTGTAGTTTGGTTAAAAACAAACAAACAAACATAGGTTGGGTCCCGAAAGAACTGGGGCTTGAGCCCTGCAGTGTCACATACTGGTGGTGTGGGTTTGGGTAGTTACTTAACATCACTGACCTCAGTTTCCTCAGCTGTAAAACAAGAGAACGACACCTACTTGACAGGGTTGATGTGAAGACTAAATAAGTTAAATGGGAAAGCACAGAAAGTGCTCAGCTCAGCCACTGACACATAGAATATATTCAATAAATGGTAACCAGTTTATTAAAAATATATTAAGGAAGCAATATCTAAGGCATGACTCCTATTTATAATGTTGGCTACCATAATCTGGACAGTTGTCCCCTATCTCCTCTGTTCAATCTTGGAAAAAATATTTTTGGGATAAGAAATGGAAAATTTTAAATAGTTTTACACAAACTATATTAGAAAACAAATTAACTTGAATTTAGAAGCAATAACTTCTGTGCATTAAAAGGGGTGCCTAAATATTATTTTCAGATAGTTATATGTGTTTATAATGTTCCTTCCCTGTGCTAAACTGAGGATGAAGGAATAAATTGAATCAAAATACATGGTGAAAAATAACTGGATTCAGAAGACCCTGAGAGACAAAAAAAGAAGCAGATGATAGGAACACTTCATTCCAATCCCTTAAAATGTAATTCTCAGCTTCTCTGTTAGATCAGATGACAAGAGAAACATATTGTCTAGGCTCAGGCTGGCTGGAGATTGATCTGCTGAATGGAGCTAAAAACAAATTTCCAAAAAAATTTAATAGATTGACCTTCCCTATACCATACCAATAAATTTTATGGGAGAAATTACCCCTCTTTAATGAAAGGAATAGATGTTGCTCCATTTCTAACTTAATCAGTGTAAATCACCCGGGAAGGGCAGGCTTGTCCAATAAATGTTCTCCCGTAAAATGAATTGCAAAGAGGCTAGACTGTTTAATAACAAGATGAAAATTTCAATTATTTGCGGAAGCTGCATCTACCATATAACAAAAAGCATTATTGCCACAGGAGAAATACTTTCAAGATTCACTGTTCTTTCACTAATATAAATAACTCCTTTTGGGCAGTTCTGATTATTTAGAGTCCAATAGAAAAAGAACATTGGTGGTAATATCTGCTGTAATAGAAAGCAATATCGAATCCTCTTTTCTGGAAGCATAGGATTGTGATGACTAGACAATGTTCCTACAATTCGTTAAACTGTTTCATGGTTCTTTTTACTATGTGAACTTCCTTAGATTAGTTCAAATTTGAGGAGTTTTTACCTGAGGTTGTTCCTTAAGGATTCTATGTAAAACAGATTTAGAATGGAGTTGGCCTCTTTCTCAGAGCTGAGGGCTTACAGTGGCTTGGGCAGCCCGGGCAGAGACCAGTAAGAAAATTCTTGTGGTAGGAGAGAGGCAGTGACTTGGACCAGGGTGGTGGCAGTGGAGATAAGAGTGGTGGACATATTTTATATATATATATATACTTTTTTTTTTGAGAGAGAGTCTTGCTCTGTCACCCAGGCTGGAGTGCAGTGGCGCGATCTTGGCTCACTGCAACTTCTGCCTCCTGGGTTCAAGCAATTCTCCTGCCTCAGCCTCCCGAGTAGCTGAGATTACAGGCATCCGCCACCACGCCCAGCTAATTTTTGTATTTTTAGTAGAGATGGGGTTTCACCATGTTGGCCAGGCTGGTCTCAAACTCCTGACCTCATGATGTGCCTGCCTTGGCCTTCCAAAGTGCTGTGATTACAAGCGTGAACCACTGCACCTGGCCTAGCTATATATTTTGAAGGAAGAGCCAATAGATTTTTTTGCTAATGATTTGGTTATAGATTATGAAGGGAAGGGAAAATTTAGGAATACCACAAAGTTCGAGGCTAGAATAATTGAATGGGAGTGGAGCCATTTACAGAGCTGGTAAACTGGGAGACTGTTAGATTTGGGAAGGAAAATAAAAGTTGACATGATATGAGTCTTCTGTGTATAAGAAACATAAAAAATTAAAATAATTAAAGCACCATCAAGCCTTTGCTTTTGAAAACATGTCCTAAATTTTTTTCCTTGATATAGTATTGTTTTGGTGTAATCTTCAGACCTCCTTTAAACTATTTAACACTTTGATAGCTCTACAGATAATCATAATAGATCATAAAATATTTACTACTCATTTGTATTACAAAGGGTAAGAGTTTATCTTTTATGAAGATTAGAAAAACCTTTAAAAGACAAATTTCCCAAGTTCCATTATTTTGCCCCCCAAAATACAATTAATTACATGCTTTTGAAAATCAATATATTTGTTTCGATAGCAGTAACAGCTGGGATGGCAGGGCTAAGCCAGTTTATTTAACGGCGTAGCTTTTATTTTGGGATTCATTCCTTGTTGAACCTGCATACATATAAAGACTTGGTTTCGTTAAAACAAACAACAAACAAACAAACAACTTCAGGACAGAAATGCTTTTATTTTTAACTCTGAGATTTAACCAGGAAAACGACAATTTTAAAAGCTGAGTTTAGAGGTAGAATTAGTGGCAACTCATTTGCTCAAACAAAAGACAAGAGTGACATCTAGTGTTCATTAGGAGTAGCTGTAACTTGGACTGCTATTTTCTCAATTACAGCAGAAAAACAAATGAGAGGGAGACAAAGGAAAAAGACCACTCTGATAGCCGCAGGAATTTTTCAATAGAGACATAATTCCTGAGAGCTCAGAGAGGGGCACCAGATCTGAATTTAGAAATTAAGGAGTCGCATCATGAAGTAACTACCTCCTGAGCTGATAAAGGAGGAACAGTCACAGGTGACAAGGGCAGGAAGAGCACTGATGTCTTAAGACATGAGTCAAGGTGGGAAATCAAGGAACAACATGATATTATGGGCAGGTTTAACCGCTTGAGATAAAGCAGGGGAAAGTGAGTGCCTGGAAGGGAGGCTAGAGACAAGAGCAAAGCTGAGATCAAAGAGAGTTTGTACTTTCTATGTAATAGGAAGCCACTCAACAGACGGCCTTGCGTGGTGGCCCACCCCTGTAGTACTAGCTACTCAGGAGGCTGAGGCAGGAGCATGGCTTGAGCCCAGAGGCTTGAGGCTGCAGTGAGCTATGGTCATGTAACTGAATTTCAGCTTGGGTGACACAGCAAGACCCTGTCTCTAAAAAAAATAAAGATGAAGATAAAGATAGAAAACAGAGAGACAGCCTGGCAATTCGGATACAACCCTGGCAGCATGTGGGGGATGTATTGGGGTGGGAATTGAAACTAAAATTAGGATGTTATTGTAGTAGATGATGGTTATAGTAAGCAGGAAAAAAGGATGACTCAAGTAATTGGAAGAAAAACAATTAGGTTTGATGGCTGGATGTCACCTTCTTTTAGAGTTCAGATAGATTATTTTTTTATCAATTAACATTTTAAAATTCTATTTAAAAGAGTAAAGTTAGTGGGAAAGATGATTAATTTCTTATTTATTGATTTGTTTATTTTTTAGACAGTCTCGCTCTGTCGCCCAGGCTGAAGTGCAGTGGCACGAACTCTGCTCACTGCAAGCTCCGCCTCCCAGGTTCACGCCATTCCCCTGCCTCAGCAGTATATATACTATATATATTTCACTCAGGAAATATATATAGTATAACATAAGAGCATGAATAGAAAAGACATTACTAATGCTTAGTTTAAAAGAATGATTTGAAGTTGGATATGTTCAGAATATATTAGAAAGGAGATAATTTCTTTAATCTCAAATTATAATTCACGGATGAGGATCAGTATTTCAGAAGTTCCCTGTTGAGGTCTATCTCTACAAATATTCAATGAATACATTTTCTTTTTATTAACTATATTAATCAGGACCCTTTCAGCAAAGGATAGGAACTAAAGTTGCAAAATAGTTCAGGAGTTGCTCATATCCTTTTTTTTTTTTTTTTTTGAGACGGAGTCTCACTCTGTCCCCCTTGCTGGAGTGCAGTGGCTGGATCTCAGCTCACTGCAAGCTCCGCCTCCCGGGTTCAGGCCATTCTCCTGCCTCAGCCTCCCGAGTAGCTGGGACTACAGGCGCCCGCCACCTCGCCCGGCTAGTTTTTTTGTATTTTTTTAGTAGAGACGGGGTTTCACTGTGTTAGCCAGGATGGTCTCGATCTCCTGACCTCGTGATCCACCTGTCTCGGCCTCCCAAAGTGCTGGGATTACAGGCTTGAGCCACCGCGCCCGGCCGCTCATATCCTTTATCCAGCTTCCCCTAATGTTAACTGACATCTTATATAACTTCAGTACGATAACTTGACAATTTTTTATCCCGGAAAAGATGGCATCCTTTCTGAAACATTGTGACAGAAATTCCTAGTCAATTAAGATGAGATGTGACTATTACATTTAATAGCATTTCCTTAGAATTAAAGAATAAATTTAAATCTGGAAGTTCTCAAAGTCAAGGACATTTGACATCTTTGCCCTTTTCCAGTTGTATTTTAGATAAAAAGTTTGCTTGTCTAGATAATAAATTGGGCTGTTTTTCCTTCACTAGAGTACTGATGAAAAGTACCACAATAATTACTGAATAATATACAGGAAATGTCAACAGAGAAATGGAAACTATAAAAAAGAGCCAAACACATATTCAATAACTGAAAAGTACAATTTCTGAAATAAAAACATTTACTGACTGGGCTTAATAGTGATTGGGGATAGCAGAAGAAAAGGTCAGTGTGTTAATCTGAGTTTTCTGAGAAGTAGACACCAAGAAGGAATCAAGTGTGTGAGGATTTTTTTTATTATTATTGCAATAGTTTTTGGGGAACAGGTGGTTTTCTTGTTACATGGATAAGTTCTATAGTGGTAATTTCTGAGATTTTGGTGCACCTGTCACCCAAGCACATACACTGTACCCAGTGTATAGTCTTTTATCCCTCACCCCTCCCTTCCCGCCAAGTCTCCAAAGTCCGTTCTATAATTCTTACGCCTTCATGTCCTTATAGTTTAGCTCCTACTTGTAAGTGAGAACATACAATATTTGGTTTTCTGTTCCTGAGTTACTTCACTTAGAATAATGGTCTCCAAATAATGGTCTCCAGCTCCATCCAGGTTACTGCAAATTTCATTATTTTATTCCTTTTTATGGCTTAGTAGTGTTTCACAGTGTATATATACCACATTTTATCCACTTGTTGGTTGATGGACACTTAGGCTGGTTCCATATTTTGCAATTGCAAATTGTGCTGCTATAAACATGTATCTGCAAGTGTCTTTTTCATATAATGACTTATTTTCCTCTGGGTAGGTACCCAGTAGTGGGATTGCTGGATCATATGGTAATTCTTTTTTTTTTTTTTTTGAGACAGAGTCTCAATCTGTCGTCTAGGCTGAAATGCAGTAGCGCAATCTCGGTTCACTGCAACCTCCGCCCTCTGGGTTCCAGCAATTCTCCTAACTCAGTCTCCCAAGTAGCTGAAACTACAGGCACCCATCACCACACCTGGCTCATTTTTGTATTTTTAGTAGAGATGGGGTTTCGCCATGTTGGCCAGGCTGGTCTTGAACTCCTGACCTCAAGTGATCTACCTGCCTTGGCCTCCCAAAATGCTAGGATTTCAGGCATGAGCCACCACGTCCGGCGGAAGCAGGCAATTTTATACATTCTGGGTAGGAGCATAAATTGATGTCCTCTTGGAAGGGCGCGGTGGCTCAAGCCTGTAATCCCAGCACTTTGGGAGGCCGAGGCGGGCGGATCACGAGGTCAGGAGATCGAGACCATCCTGGCTAACACAATGAAACCCCGTCTCCACTAAAAAAAAAATACAAAAAAAAATTTAGCCGGGCGTGGTGGCGGCGCCTGTAGTCCCAGCTACTCGGGAGGCTGAGGCAGGAGAATGGCGGGAACCCGGGAGGTGGAGCTTGCAGCGAGCCGAGATCGCGCCACTGCACTCCAGCCTGGGCGACAGAGCGAGACTCCGCCTCAAAAAAAAAAAAAAAAAATTGATGTCCTCTCTAAGGAGGGCAATTTGACCCAGTGACTGAACATATGATATTTATCTTGCGGCTACATTCTGAGAACTACAAAATAACTCTTGGCACAACATGAGCTCTAAGAGACCTGGCCAACTCTGGCGTGGCTTCTGACTGCCTAAAATTGCATCCCTGGGACAACCTCGCTCCCTTTGAGTTCCTGTCTGCGAAAGCTGAAGCTAAGTTTGTTCTAGTCAACACCTAACAATAGGCCCTGACTCCTTCTTTCCTAGAGAATTTAGTTGAAAGAAGCTTACATTTGTAAATCCTTTCTCTGTCCCTTCGGGTTATAGAGCCAGTGCTTTTTATCTGTTGGATTCAACCAACTGTGGATCAAAAATATTTGGAAACAATTGCATTGTATTGAACATGTACAGACTTTTTTCTTATCATTATTCCCTAAGCAATACAGAATAACAATTATTTATATAGGTTTATATTAGATATTATAAGTAATCCAAAGATTATTTAAAGTATACAGGAGGATACATGTAAGTTATATGCAAATATGACACCATTTTGTATCAAGGATTTGTGCATCTGGGAATTTTAGTATCTTTGGGGGTCCTGGAATCAATCCCCATGGATACCAATGACATATGTACATATCTCATATAAACTAGGCATGTCATTGTCAAGGACCTGAAAGCTACTCCTTTGAAATGTAACCACCAGGAAGGGTACGACCTGTCTCTCAGTCTGTAGGAGAATCCTAACTTCAATAATTGCCAGCTAGTAGGCCTGGCGTGGTGGCTCACACCTGTGATCCCAGCATTTTGGGAGGCTGACGTGGGCGGATTACTTGAGGCCAGGAGTTTGAGACCAGTCTGGCCAACATGGTGAAACCCTGTCTCTACTAAAAATACAAAAATTAGTCAGGCGTGGTGTTGTATGCCTGTAGTCCCAGCTACTCAGGAAGCTGAAGCAGGAGAATTGCTTGAACCCAGGAGGCGGAGGTTGCAGTGAGCCAAGATTGTGCCACTGCACTCCAGCCTGGGTGACAGAGCAAGACTCTGTCTCAAAAAAAAAAAAAAAAAAAGTCAGCTAGTAGACATAGCTGGACTAATCATATTTATGCTCACCCACATTTTTTTGCTTTTTTCTGAGACAGAATCTCACTCTGTTGCCCAGACTGGAGGTGCAGTGGCATGATTACAGTTCACTGCAGCCTCGACCCCCTCAAACAATTTGGCTCAAGTGATCCTCCTGCCTCAGCCTCCCAAGTAACTGGGACTACAGGTGTGCACCACCAGGCCCAGCTAATTTTTGTAGTTTTTATAGATGGAGTTTCACCATGTTGGCCAGGCTGGTCTCAAACTCCTGAGCTCAAGTGATCCATCTGCCTTGGCTTCCCAAACTTCTGGGATTACAGGTGTGAGCCACTGCGACAGGTTGACCCAAATTCTTACCTACTTTTTGTAATTTTTCACTTCCCTGACTGTTTGAGCCCCTGTTTATTCCCCTTCCTCTCTCCCTTATTCTTTCATTAAATTGCTCAGTTACCTCTGGATAAGTTGGAATGGAGCTCACCTCTTTCAGCTGTCAGTAGTTACTGAATAAAATCTGTTTTTATTACTTTAATGTCTGTCTTTGATTATCTTTAGCAATTCACACATGTTGAAAATGACATACAGGCTGGGTATGCTGGCTCATCTCTGTAATCCCAGTACTTTGGAAGGCTGAGGCTGGAGGATTACTCGAGCCCAGGAGTTCAAGACCAGCCTGGGTAACATAGTCTCTACAAAAAAAAATTGGCCAGGCGCGGTGGCTCAAGCCTGTAATCCCAGCACTTTGGGAGGCCGAGACGGGCGGATCACGAGGTCAGGAGATCGAGACCATCCTGGCTAACACGGTGAAACCCCGTCTCTACTAAAAAAAACACAAAAAACTAGCCGGGCGAGGTGGCGGGCGCCTGTAGTCCCAGCTACTCGGGAGGCTGAGGCAGGAGAATGGCGTAAACCTGGGAGGCGGAGCTTGCAGTGAGCTGAGATCCGGCCACTGCACTCCAGCCTGGGCGACAGAGCGAGACTCCGTCTCAAAAAAAAAAAAAAAAAAAAAAAAAAAAATTACCCAGGCAGAGTGGTGCACAGCTGTGGCCCCAGTTACTTAGGAGATTGAGATGGGAAGATCACTTGAGCCAGGGAGGTTGAGGCTGCAGTCAGCCATGATTGTGCCACTGTACTCCAGCCTAAGCAATAGTTAGACCCTGTCTCAAAAGAAAAAAAGAAAAGAAAAAAGACCGGGCACAGTGGCTCACACCTGCAATCCCGGCACTTTGAGAGAACAAGGCAGGTGGATCACCTGAGGTCAGGAGTTCAAGACCAGCTTGGCCAACATGGTGAAACCCCATCTCTACTAAAAATACAAAAATTAGCCAGGCATGGTGGCGCATGTCCATAATCCCAGCTACTTGAGAGGTTGATGCAAAAGAATTGCTTGAACCTGGGAGGCGGAGGCTGCAGTGAGCTAAGATTGTGCCACTGCACTCCAGCCTGGGTAACAGAGTGAGACTCTGTCTCAAAATAAAGAAAAAAAGAAGAAGAAAGAAAGAAAGAAATCAAGAGAGAAAGAAAGAGAGAGAGAGAAAGAAAGAAAGAAAGAAGAAAGAAAGAAAAAGAAAGAAAGAAAGAGAAAGAAAGAAAGAAAGAAAGAAAGAAAGAAAGAAAGAAAGAAAGAAAGAAAGAAAGAAAGAAAGAAAGAAAGAAAGAGAGAGAGAGAGAGGCCGGGCGCGATGGCTCAAGCCTGTAATCCCAGCACTTTGGGAGGCCGAGACGGGCGGATCATGAGGTCAGGAGATCGAGACCATCCTGGCTAACACGGTGAAACCCCGTCTCTACTAAAAAATACAAAAAACTAGCCGGGCCAGGTGGCGGGTGCCTGTAGTCCCACCTACTCGGGAGGCTGAGGCAGGAGAATGACGTAGACCCGGGAGGCGGAGCTTGCAGTGAGCTGAGATCCGGCCACTGCACTCCAGCCTGGGCGACAGAGCGAGACTCCGTCTCAAAAAAAGAAAGAAGGAAAGAAGGAAAGGAAGGAAGGAAGGAAGGAAGGAAAGAAGGAAGGAAGGAAGGAAGGGAGGAAGGAGATAGTTCATCATAGGATTGTGATAGTCACAGATTTGTAACACCTTTGAATTTGTAGGAGTCCATCAAGAGGGGCCTGCTTGAATAAAGCATCATAGCACATCTATACAAACAGTATTATTCAAACATAAAAACAAGGCACTTTATGAAATGGTAGAAAGATTGCCAAGATTTGTAGTCAGATGAAAAAAGGTGCAGAACAGTATGTATTGTCACTATTATTTGTCTAGAAAAAGAAAGAAAACAGGTAAATATCAATTGTATGCCATTTATATACTGGAAGGACACTAAGATACTGAAAACAGTGTTTACCTGTTATAAGGAGACAGCAATTACTTCTGGAAGGGCAAGCAGGCACCTGAAATCCAGAAGCGGGCAGAGGCAGACACAGCTCATGCTTTGTTGGGGAGCTGCTTCCTGGGCAGCTGATCCTGGACTTCCAGGAGGTGCTAGACCATGGCAGGTGGCCAGAGCCAAGAACAGGCTTGAAGGAATGAAAGGGTAATTTCTTTTTTTTCTAGATGGAATTTCGCTCTTGTTGCCCAGGCTGGAGTGCAATGGGACGATCTCAGCTCACTGCAACCTCTGCCTCTGGAGTTCACACCATTCTCCTCCCTCAGCCTCCCAAGTGACTGGGATTACAGGAATGCACCACCACACCCAGCTAATTTTTTGTATTTTTAGTAGAGATGGGATTTCACCATGTTGGTCAGGCTGGTCTTGAACTCCTGACCTCAAGTGATCCACCTGCCTCGGCTTCCCAAAGTGTTGGGATTACAAGTGTGAGCCACTGCGCCCAGCCTGAAAAGGTAATTTTTTGCAGAAGGCAAAAATCAACAGGGCCAAGGTTAGTGGGCCATGAAGCAGAGTGACAGAGCTGCAGGCAGAAGATTGGATTATATTTAATACTCTCCTTGCTCCAAAGTTCTGGAGAAGCACCAGAAAGGGAAATGCCACTTAGCATGTGGGAGATCTGCTGAACCCAACTCCATGTGGCCAGGGTATCCTTATTACAGATTATAGCACATTATTGAATGGTCTCTATGGAGGGGGGATGAAAATGCACCGCTTGGATTTCCTAATTCAGGGAAGACAGTTGGCAGGTAACCCCAGCTGCTGCTCCCCAATCCCCTTCCAGGTTGCAACACCACCATGCTCCCTAGGCTGCTTTCCAGTGAAGGACGGGGTATGGTTGTGAGTACTGGTTCAGGGTGCTCCTGTAATGGATGGCTTTGGCTTAAGGTTTTCCCACTGGTCTGGTGAAACTTTCTTAGAATTGAGTCCCTTTCTAGTCAAGCTTTCTTCTTTCCCCACTCACCTTTCACAGGTGTCAGATCAGCTCCACAAACTGAAGGCCCTTCCTGCCCAATCTGCTCCCCTTGTCCCTCCTGGGCATTTCTCCCGATCTACCTCTTGCATCTCTAATATTACCTGTGGAGTACCTGCTTGTCAGAGCACCTGAAGTCATACACACTCCTTATTTTACACTTCTGGTTTCCTGGCCTCTTCAAATATTTGATTTTATTTTTAATGATTATATTCTGAAATCGAGATTTTATTGAAGTTTAGAAAGAGACTGGAAAGAGATCTTATTTAAGACCCACTAAGTAGTGGATTCTATAGGATACTTGGAGTTCACCCAAGGGATTCTCATCAATAATTAAGGAAGAGAACTTTGCAATGGGAGCTCAGAATTATTGACATTACAGGTGTTATTGTTGATAACCCACTTCTCATGCCCAGGTTTTTAGAGAAGAGGACCCCACCTGGGTCTCTTGGTATATTTATTCAGTTCTTTCATCTCTACCACAGTTACTCTAGATGGTTCCAGAGTGGCCTCACTCTTTACTCAGAATCACCATTCCCAACACTCAGATTGATGTAGTCTGGCCCACTCTCCAGACTTCTGCACTCAGGAGGATTCCCCTAAGGGCTTTCACTTTCATTATCCAGCTCTGGTCATGTCCCTCCCTCCACCCATCCCCACAACTGTCCATCAGATGTATCCAGTCATGAAGAGAGTTCAGTTCCTTTTCCACAAGACTCTTGGACCCCATTCAAATGTGGAAATATGCCTAGGCACATGTTTAACAGTCCCCAGACATTCCATTTAAAGCAAACATGTGGCTGGGCATGGTGACTCACACCTGTAATCCCAGCACTTTGGGAGGCTGAGCGGGCAGATCACCTGAGGTCAGGAGTTTGAAACTAGCCTGGTCAACATGGTGAAACCCCATCTCTACTAAAAATACAAAAATTAGCCAGGCATGGTGGTGGGTGCCTGTAATCCCAGCTGCTCAGGAGGTTGAGGCGGGAAAATTGCTTGAACCTGGGAGGCGGAGGTTGCAGTGAGCCAAGATTGTGCCACTGCACTCCAGCCTGGGTGACAGAGCGAAACTCTGTCTCAAAAATAAATAAATACATAAATAAAGCAAATAAGTGGTACTTTGGGTCAGATAACTGCCAAGAGTATTACTTCCCACCTCAGAGGCGTCTGGCGTTTTTTGAGTGGCTGCATGGTCAGGGCTATAGTGGGCACCATGGGATGCAGGCTCATAGCCCTGCAGTTCTTGCGGAGTCAGGGTGTTGAGGCAGTGGTGGCAATGAGGGAGCTGGATGAATCTGCAGAAAAGGTTCCCTTGGGACAATTTGGATTCCCTTTAACTGGAACAGAGACAAGGTGATGCAGACAGAAAACACTGTATATTTAAATCTGGTCCCAATATCCCTCCAACCTTCAGTGCCTTCAGCGAGGACCATGTTGGAAGCAAGTAGTCCTGAGGACACACGGCTCCAGCTGGAAATAACAAATGTTCAAGTAAAGGCTGAAACCTTTTACCTTTCTACTATTGTGCCTTGGGGTGTTATAATAATTCTGGATGTTGGAACAGAATAGAAATGTTCTGTTGAGAACTGACAGAGAGGTTTGAAGATATTTGGGTAGTATCTGGGCCTTTGACCTTACCTCAGACTAGAAGTGATGGAAAGAAAATAGGTACCAGGTGATTGGTGAGAACGAGGTGGCAGTCCCCTCACACCTTTATAAGGTGATCCTGGCCCCCAGTTTCTACTGAACTTATGCCACTAAGGGCCTTTGTGATACCCAGTGAAGCCACTGGCTTCCAATCCTAGTTAACTGGATTCCAAGTGAGCCTCTGAGACCTAGAGAAGTGATGTTGTCAGAAGTGATGTTTTTTCCTCGTTTGGATAGAACTAGTGATGTCAGAAATACCTGCTCTGTGGTAAGCACCTGGATTTCTAGGGGTTCACTGTACCTGAGTACAGGAAAGATTGAAGAAGCCAGATCAGCGCACAGACTGGAAAAAATCCTGGAAAATTTGAAGAATGCAGGGATTGAACCAGATGATTACTTCATGAGTCCCTGTGAGAAGAGACTAAAAGAACTCAAAGCTAAGGAGCAGTCAGGAATCCAGACAAGAGAGCCATTGTGGTTTTCATCTCAGAACTTGTGTGACATTGGCCAGACGCAGGGGTTCACGCATGTAATCCCAGCGCTTTGGGAGGCTGAGGCAGGCAGATCAGTTGAGCTCAGGAGTTTGAGACCAGCCTGGCCAACATGATGAAATCCCATCTTTACTAAAAATACAAAAATTAGCCAGGCATAGTGGTGCGTGCTTGTAGTCCCAGCTACTGGGGAGGCTGAGGCAGGAGAATCACTTGAACCCAGGAGGCGGAGGTTGGAGTGAGCTGAGATTGTGCCACTACACTCCAACCTGGGCAACAGGGTAAGGCTCTGTCTCAAAAAAAAAAAAAAAAAATTTGGTTAAATAAATAAGTAAACAAGAACATGTGTGATATCATCTGTAATGAAGCAGGCATGCCCTCCTTATACTAATATATTGTAGTGGCTTTGCTTTTTTTTTTTTTTTTTTTTTTTTTTAAGACATGGGGTCTCGGTCTGTCACCCAGGCCGGAATGGAGTGGTGAGATCATAGCTCACTGCAGCCTCATACTTCTGGGCTCCTCAAGTGATCCTCCCGCCTCCACTTCCTGAGTAGCTGGTACCACCCACGTGTGCCACCACCCTCAGCTACTAGTGACTTTGCTTTAAAGAAATGGTGGAATCCTAAATTTACAAGTAAAAATTCCCCTAAAAGATGAAAGATGTACAATTTTTTGGTTGGTATTTTATTTGACTTGGGAACTAATTGTTGAGGAAGCTATGACACCTGCAGATGGAGGGCTGATCTTGTATGAAGTTAACAGGAGGACCGTGTCCACAGATGACACTGCATTTGTGTCCCTCTGGATGTGTGTATTGTGAGGGCACTGCTTAGTTTCATGCCTCCAAATTATGCATCGCTTTTGATGCATCTGTTCATCCTTCTTGGAACTCAGGGTTGTAGAGTCTCTTCCTCCTGGGACCTGAATTTGTCTTGGAGGTGGCTTTTAGAAATCCTCTATGTGTTATCCTGTTGACATGCACTGTGTATTTGTTTCTTCTTTCTCCTCTCATGAACCTGCTATTCTTCCATTTCTGTCTGTGTAGAATCACTCAACGACTACAGTTTCTGCTCACTTAATGTGTTCTATATATTCGTTTAGTGCTTGCCACGCACGTATTGTCTCACAATGACCTCTGAGGTAGATACCACTATCCCCATTTTATCTGTGAGCAAATTGAGGCTTAGAGAGCTTAGTGTCTTGCCCAAGGCTCACCTTTCCAAAGTAGGCATCCAGAAAGTATGAGGCAGACAGTTCTAAAGAAGAAAGATAGCTGAGGTCAATTCAAATTTTCCCTGACATGGATGGAGGTTTTTGACTCAGAAATACATACCGATTTCCATGGGTATCTGTGGGCCCCTGGCCTGCTTGGTAAAAAGGGTCTGATTTCTTGTCTGCTATGTGAGCCGAAAAAACCTTAATGTCCTCTGAACTGAACCTTCCTTTGCTCTTTGGAAGGAGGCGGTCACCACAGGTACTTGGGAGTTAGACGACAGTACTTTGTAGGGTTGATCAGAGACCCTGCTTGCCTGAGGGACGCAGTTCTTTTAGTGACCAGATGGTGCCAAATCAATGTTCCTTGCTTTCCAGATGAGCTTTTTGTTCTTAAGATTAAGGAGGCTGAGAAGGGTCTGCCCACAGTCACCGGCTTATGGTTTGCTGGCCTCTGTGCCTGATTGTCTACCTGGGTAGCACTGGGCAGGTGGTGCTTTGAGCCAAAGGTCCAAAGGCAGTTAGCATTTCTGGGGAAAACAGTGGCTGTCTTTCTGAGCCAGATCTCTAGATTTGGGTTTACATGGAGTCTTTTCATGGACTATCCTGAGTGTCGGTGGTAAAATGTCTTGGGGCATAAAAATTTGTCTGAATCTGACATACCACTGCTATCTTTCCAAGTGGTATCACAAGAAAAAACATTTTGTGGTGTGTTTGTTCTAACAGAAATGCCAAGGCTTTAAGATAAAGATAAGATGATAATGGGAAAAAAGAAAAACAAATATAAAGTCCTTCAGGGAGATGTTTTCATATCTCTCAGGCCAGCCTGACTCAATCTCAACTCCCTTCAGCCAATATAACTTAATTGTACAGTTTATTATTAATAATAGTTTTATTATTACATGCAGTCCTCATTTTATACTCCTGGTTGCCTAAAATTTGCAGCTATTTTATTTTGTTTTTACATAATTTCATTCTGAGATGAAGAGTTTCTACCAATTTATCATTTAGCATTTATCCAGGAAAAGATTGTATAAAGGAAAAGACTACCATTTGTCCAGAAACAAAGCATGTTCTCTAAAAGAAGTCATCAAATTAAAACTGAAGTGTGGAAGTAATAACATTGTTATCATGCTTCCTTTTGAAAACAGCTGGTTATCACACTTTAGAAAACCATGGGCTCATTGACTGTCTCAAAAGGCACACAGACCTTTGGCATCATTGTACCGGTGAGTACCTATCCCACCATATGGTGTCTGAGCTGGTGAAATCTATTTATATAATCCTACTGGTGTTCTTTGTGCATGTGTTAAACAATCAAGGTGAAATGGTGTTACTATCAAAGATAGTCAAGTGAGGAGAGGCAATTATAAGCAGCCAGAATCTGAGAAACAGCTGTGACATTCACTCATTTCGCATTCAGGCTTGTTTTTCTGCAATTTCTTTTCCTATGAGTGGCTATGCTACCACTAGATGGCAGTGCAGTGGCATTCTGGTGGTCTTCAAACGAAGAGCCACATATAGGAAGAGCTTCAGGACTCCCCTCAGCCTGGCTGAAAAGCAGAACTGAGACTTCCATTGCCTTCACCCATCCATCCATCCATCCATCCATCCATCCATCCATCCATCCATCCATCCATTCACTCATTCACCCAACAAATATTCATTGCCTTTAAAAATAACTCTTGATAATTACACAGTTTAGTTTAAAATGATATTGCTAGAATTATATTAAAGATGACTGAAGGAGACCAGACTGAAAATGAACAGATTGAAGTACATTGCTCGTGCACCGTCAGTACAGGGTAGAAGTCCAAAAGTGGGTGCTAGGATGTTTCCAAGCCCAAGGGATCAAGCATTAGGTTTGGTCTCAAATCAAGGAGGTAGTGAAGGGCTGAGGGAGCCTTGGGAGCCATTTCTTGGGATGGGATCAGAAATCTAAAGTAATTGAAGGTCAGAGTTTTGGAACCAGAGGAACAGATAGCCACCAGTCAGAAATAGGGTAGTGTAAATGAATTTTGGTCGCTGGCGTCCTTGTGGATCCAGGCAATTTTGTAGAATTCTCACACATAGAGCTGCCAGCAGCGGCAATTTGGTACTCAGCTTGCCAATTTTTAACCACGTACTATGATTTTCCTTGTACACAATCAAGGAGAGAAGCATTTGGTTCCTTTGCTTACATATTCGCTGCTTGTATACTTCTTTCCTGTTCTGTTGTTTCTAGCCTGTATTGCACCTATATCTGTTAGAAGTTTTCACTGCTTTACTAAGAGACCTTTGTAAGACTACTCCAAAACTGAAAAGGGTCTGGGCATGGTGACTGATACCTATAATTCCAGCACTTTGGGAGGGCAATACAGCAAGACCCCATCTCTACAAAAAATACTTAAAAATTACCTGAGCATTGGCCGGGCGCGGTGGCTCAAGCCTGTAATCCCAGCACTTTGGGAGGCCGAGACGGGCGGATCACGAGGTCAGGAGATCGAGACCATCCTGGCTAACACGGTGAAACCCCGTCTCTACTAAAAATACAAAAAATTAGCCGGGCGAGGTGGCGGGCGCCTGTAGTCCCAGCTACACGGGAGGCTGAGGCAGGAGAATGGCGTAAACCTGGGAGGCGGAGCTTGCAGTGAGCTGAGATCCGGCCACTGCACTCCAGCCCGGGCGACAGAGCAAGACTCCGTCTCAACAAAAAAAAAAAAAAAAAAAAAATTACCTGAGCATGGTGGTGCGTGCCTCTAGTCCCAGCTGCTTGAGAGGCTGAGGTGGGAGCATCACTTGAGCCCAAGAAGAGGTTGCAGTGAGCTGTGATCATGCCACCGCACTCCAGCTTGGGCAACAGAGTGAGACCCTGTCTCTAAAACAAAACAAAACAAACAAAACACTAATGACAGAAGTGGATTATTCTCCCCATCTGACTTCTTCAGTTCAAACTGCCTTCTACCAGAACAGTAAAAAGGGCAAAATTTGCTATCCCCTAATGATCGAAAGTGTGATTTTATTCTTTCAATATGTAGAGAGAACCACATACAATTGAGAGGGTAGGTTTGTTTTCTCAGGTAATGGCTTTTAAATCTTTTAGAACCCAAACCTCAATCAGAAATATATGTTACTTCACAACTGTGGCAGCCCCTGGCCTGTTTGCTGTCAAATCCATTCCTGTTCTGCTGCAATGTCATGGGGATGCTGATCCAACAGGCTGTGTTTCTGAGGCTCTCAGGTTGGTAAGTGATTCCTGGCTGGGTCCTACTGATACAAGGCCCTGCCACAACGCTGGAGAGTAGGAAGAATGGAAAAGCTAGGATGATTCTCTTTGCCTTTCTCTGCCCGAGGTGCATCTCTGACAGTGGCTAAGTCTCCTCCCTGGCTCCAGCTCTAGCCAGAAAGGCCCTCCTGTCATTAGATGAGTCTAGTTCTGGGATCTAGCCACACTGCCTCCTCTCTTTGTCCCTCTAGTCTAAAAAGATTAGTGGTTTCTGCTGTTGCTAATCTCTGGTTGCCCCACCTTCCCCTATTTGGCTTCTCAGCGTTATCATTTGTGTAACCAGTTTCCTGTATTAAATTCCCTATGTTAAAAACAGATGGAATGATGGTTTCTTTTTTGTGACACATTATTATAGTACATATATGAAACTGAAACAAATGTTTCATTAACAATATTCCTCTTACTGTGTGCAATGACTGATATTTCTTATATTAGTCTATTTTCACTTTATTTATGCATTTATTTTGAGGCAGAATCTCTCTCTGTCGCCCAGATTGGAGTGCAGTGGTGCAATCTCAGCTCACTGCAACCTCCACCTCCCTGGCACAAGCAATCCTCCCACCTCAGCCTCCCAAGTAGCTGAGACCACAGGCGTGTGCCACTATGCCTGGATAATTTTTTTTACTTTTTGTAGAGACTGGGGTCTCACATATTGCCTAGGCTGATTTCGCACTCCTAGGCTGAAACAATCCTCCTATCTTGGCCTTCCAAAGTGCTGGGATTACAAGCATGAGCCACACCATGGCCAGCCAATTTCACTTTTTAAAAATGCCAGTCACAACCCACTAAATTGAGTTCACAACTTACTCACCAATGGATTTTATCTCACTAATTTGAAAAACCCTTGCTTTAGAGACTACATTTATTCATTTGTTTTCTTCATAGTCAGGCTTGCTGAGTTATAATCTAGGCACAGTAAACTCATACTTTTTAGGTGCACAATGTAAGAATCTTGACAAATGTATCCAGAATATTTCCATCATCCCCAAAAGTTCCCTTGTGCTCTTTTGTAGATAACCCCTCCCTCCCTCCCTAGTCCCTAGTAACCACTGATGTGCTTTTGGTCTCTATAGTTTTATCTTTTCCAGAATGTCATATATATACAATCATATAATATATAGCCTTCTGGCTGGGCGCGGTGGCTCACGCCTGTAATCCCAGCATTTTGGGAGGCCGAGGTGAGCGGATCACCTGAGGTCAGGAGTTCGAAACAAGCCTGGCCAACGTGATGAAACCCTGTCTTTAATAAAAATACAAAAATTAGCTGGGCGTGGTGGCTGACACCCATAGTCCCAGCTACTCGGGAGGCTGAGGCACGAGAATTGCTTGAACCCGGGAGGTGGAGGTTGCAGTGAGCTGAAATCGCCCCACTGCACTCCAGCCTGGGTGACAGAGCGAACCTTGTCTCCAAAATATATATATATACACACACATATGTTTGTGCATGTGTATATATATATAGCCTTCTGCATCTGGTTTTATTCACTTTGCATAAGGCTTTATATAGTCATCCATTTTATTTTTATTTTTATTTTTTATTTTTTATTTTTGAGATGTGGTCTTGCTCTGTCTCCCAGGCTGGAGTGCAACGGCACAGTCTAGGCTCACTGCAACCTCCGCCTTCCAGTTTCAAATGATTCTCCTGCCTCAGCCTCCCAAGTAGCTGGGAATACAGGCGCATGCCACCACACCCAGCTAATTTTTGTATTTTTAGTAGAGACAGGGTTTCCCCATGTTGGCCAGGCTCGTCTCGAACTCCTGACTTCGTGATCCACCTGCCTCGGCCTCCCAAAGTGCTGGGATTACAGGCGCAAGCCTCTGTGCCCGGACTACAGTCATCTATATTTTTGCATATATAAATAGTCCACCCCTTTTACTGCCGTGTGATACTCTATGGATGTACCATGATGTATTTATCCATTCAGCTGTTGAAAGACATCTTGGTTGCTTCTAGTCATTGGTGGTTATGAATAAAACTGCTATAAAATTTTATTTATTTATTTATTGAGATGGATTCTCACTCTGTCACCCAGGCTGGAGTGCAGTGGCTCTATCTCAGCTCACTGCAACCTCCGCCTCCCGGGTTCCAATAATTCTCCTGCCTCAGCCTCCCGAGTAGCTAGGATTACAGGCGCCCACTACCACATCCAGCTACTTTTTGTAGTTTTAGTAGAGATGGAATTTCACTGTGTTGGCCAGACTGGTCTCAAACTCCTGACCTCAGGTGATCCACCTGCTTCTGCCTCCCAAAGTTCTGGGATTACAGGTGTGAGCCACTGCACCCAGCCATACTGTTATATAAAAATTTATATTCAGATATTTGTATGAACACTATCTTGATTTCCCTTGGGTACATACCTAAGAATTGAGATTGGTGGTTCATAGGGTAAATATATGTTTAACTTTATAAGAAAGCATCAAATTATTTTCTGAAATGGCTGTACATTTTTTATTCCCACCAGCAATGTATGAGAGTTCCAGTTGCTCTGCATCCTGGCCAGCATTTAGTATTGTCATTTTTTTTTTTTTTTTTTTGCCATTATAATAGGTATGGAATGCTGTCTCATTATGGCTTTAATTTGATTTTCTTTAATACCTAATGATGTTGCACAACTTTTTATGTGCTTATATCTTATTCATATATCTTTTTTGGTGAAGGGTCTATTCAATTATTTTTCCCATTTTAATTGGATTGCTTGTTTGATTTCCTTTCTTTTCTTTCTTTCTTTTTTTTTTTTTTTTTTTTGGAGACAGAGTCTTGTGCTGTTGCCCAGGCTAGTGTGCAGTGGCATGATCATGGCTCACTGCAGCCTCCAACTCCTGGGCTCAATCAATCCTCCCACCTCAGCCTCCTGAATAGCTGGAACTACAGGTCCACACCACCATGCCTGGCTAATTTTTGTATTTTTTTTGTAGGGATAGGGTTTCACCATGTTGCCCAGGCTTTTCTCGAACTTCTGGGCTCAAGCAATCCAACTGTCTTGGCCTCCTAGAGTGCTGGGAATACAGGCATAAACCACTGTGCCTGGCCAGATTGCTTGTTTTCTTATTATTGATATATGAGAATTCTTTATATATTCTAGATATATGTGATTTATAGATATTGTACCCAGTACATAATTGTCTTTTAATTTCCTAATAGTGTTTGTCAAAGAGTAAAAGTTTTAAAAAAATTTTATTAAATCCAATTTATTGATATTTTTTCCATTGTGGCTCATTTTTTTTTGTGCATCGTATCTAAAAAATCTTTGTGTAACCCAAGGTCATAATAATTTTCTTCTATGTTTTCTTCTTCCAGAAACTTTATAGTTTTAGATTTTACTATATGGTCTATGGTTTTATTTATATGGTCTATGATCTATTTTATTTTACTTTTATTTTTTGTTTTTTTGAAATGAAGTGTCACTCTGTCAACCAGGCTGGAGTGCAGCAGTGCAATCTCAGCTCACTGTGACCTCTGCTTCCCGGATTCGAGCTACTCTCCTGCCTCAGCCTCCCGGGTAGCTGGGATTACAAGTGTGTGCCCCCACAGCTGGCTAATTTTTGTATTTTGAGTAGAGATGGGTTTTCACCATGTTAACCAGGCTGCTCTTGAACTCCTGATCTCAAGTGATCCACTCGCTTTGGCCTCCCAAAGTGCTGGGATTATAGGCATGAGCCACTGTGTCCAGCCCTATGATCGATTTTAATTTGATGTTTGTATATCTTGCAGGATGTGGATTAAGGTTTATTTTTTATGCTTTTGAGTGTCCAATTGTTTTGGCTTCATTTGTTAAAAAGAGTATTCTTTGTCTACTGAATGCTTTTGCTCCTTTGTTAAAAGTCAGTTGACCATCTATTTGTGAGTCTATTTCTGGATTCTCCATTTTGTTTCATTTATCTACGTCCCTATTTTTTCACCAGTTCGACATCCTCTTGGTTACTGTAGCTTTAGATTAAGTGTTGAAATCAGGTTGTGTGAATCCTCCAATTTTTAAAATATTGTTTTGATGATTATAAATCATAGTCAATTTTAGAATCAGCTTTTCATATATACAAAGAAGTCTGCTAGAATTTTGACTGGGATCACACTGAATCCGTAGACCAATCTGGGGAGAATTGGCAAAAATATTCAGTCTTCTAATCTGTGAACACTTTAAATCTTAGAGACTGTTTTTTAGATTCAAAATGGATATTTTACTTCTGATATTTGTTTTGTTACCCAGTTAGTCTGAAACCATGCAGAAGCTTTGAAGAGATCTTAACTGCTGGGGCCTGATGATTAAAGGTGCAGAGGTGGGAGTTCAGCACAGAACGGACTTAACTATTTTTATGTTCAAAGGCAAGAGAATAATAGCCTGGGCTCTGGAGTCTTCCTCTCTGGATCAAATTCTGCATTCAATGCTTGCTACCTCATTATCTTGAGCAAATTACTTAACCTCCCTTGAGGTGTTTCTTCATCTGTAAAATGACATGATAAGAATGCTACATGTTTCAGTGAGTTTCTGTAGGGATAAAACAAAACAAGATAAAATGTGTAAAAGAGTGCAATGACTTGTCCCAGTCAGTACTCACTAAATCAGCATATGGTCTATGAAAGCTAGTATGAATTTTGCCAGTTGAAAGGTCAGGAAGAACAGCTTTTTTCAAGACCAACTCGCTCCTTTAAGGCCCAAGTGCTCACTTCTAAATGCCTAGGAGGAGTGCCATTGCCAATCGAGGAGGAAAAGAGGCCTGGTTCAGTCCACAGGATCAGGAAGAAATGTCTGTGAAACCCACATCTGTGCACTGCTCGTTTACTCTGGCACCTGACTTTATTAAGTTAGTGGTCATTAGATTCTAGATCAACAGATATGGAGCGAGGAGTGGGATGGAGTTCGCATCTCCATCTTTGTTTATTTTTATTTTTTGAGACAGGGTCTCGTTCTGTCACCCAGTGACACTGTCATAGCTCACTGCAGCTTTAAACTCCTGGGCTCAAGTGATCCTCCCACCTCAGCCTCTGGAGTAACTGAGACTATAAGCACTCCCCACCACACCCAGCTAACTGCTTTATAATCTCCCCAGTACAATTCATGTTTTGAAAAGAGGCAGGTAGCATGGTACCACTGGGAATAACTCAAATTCAAAGTTCAGAACACATTGGTAACAGCTTGGATTTGACACTTTTTACTGATCTGACCTTGAGCGAGTAACCTAGTGTTGCTGTGCCCTCATTTCCTCATCTGTAAATGGGTATATAACATGATTATTTCCAATAAGGCTTCCTGAATCCACTGTCTTGCAATGTTTTCTTTTCTTTTTTTTTTTTTTTGACGCGGAGTCTTGCTCTGTGCCCCAGGCTGGAGTGCAGTGGCGCGATCTTGGCTCACTGCAAGCTCCGCTCCCCCGGGTTCACGCCATTCTCCTGCCTCAGCCTCCCGAGTAGCTGGGACTACAGGCGCCCGCCACCTCGCCCGGCTAATTTTCTTGTATTTTTAGTAGAGACGGGGTTTCACCGTGTTAGCCAGGATGGTCTCGATCTCCTGACCTCATGATCCGCCCGTCTCGGCCTCCCAAAGTGCTGGGATTACAGGCTTGAGCCACCGCGCCCGGCCGCAATGTTTTCAAAATTAACATTTTATGGCGGGGCACGGTGGCTTACGCCTGTAATCCCAGTACTTCAGGAGGCTGGGTGGATCATTTGAGGTCAGGAGCTCGAGACCAGCCTGACTAACATGGTGAAAACCCGTCTCTATTAAAACAATACAAAAATTAGCCGAGTGTGGTGGTGGGCAACTGTAATTCCAGTTACTTGGGAAGCTGAGGCAGGAGAAGGCTTGAACCCAGGAGACAGAGGCTGTAGTGGGCCGAGATCGTACCATTGCACTCCAGACTGGGGCGACAGAGTGAGACTCCGTCTCAAAAAAAAAAAAAAAAACAAACAACAAAAAACAAACAAACAAACAAAAAAAAGTTTACAGTTTTATTTATTTATTTATTTATTTATTTATTTATTTATTTATTTATTTTGAGACAGAGTCTCACTCTGTTGCCCAGGCTGGAGTGCAGTGGTGCAACCTTGGCTCACTGAAACCTCTACCTCCCGGGTTCAAGTGATTCTCCTGCCTCAGCCTCCCGAGTAGCTGGGACTACAGGCACGTGGCACCACACCTGGCTAATTTTTTGTATTTTTAGTACAGACGGGGTTTCACGGTGTTAGCCAGGATGGTCTTGATCTCCTGACCTCGTGATCTGCCAGCCTCAGCCTCCCAGAGTGCTGGTATTACAGGCATGAGCCACTGCACCCGGTCAAAAGCTAACATTTTATTATATCTTATATAGAAAACACACTTGATCATTCAAATATGGCTATTCAGATTTGAATTATATGCACTTCTGTGATATCATGAGCCTGGAGATTGTTTCTGTGAAATTATTTGTTATTGCTGTAATAAAGACTGATTGAGTTTATAAAACACTATTCCACCTGACCCCTGAATGTCAGTGCTTAATATGCATCAGGCATTCACATTCTAACAGCCTTTGTGTTAGTATAATGGGCCAGCGAATTCTATTTGCTGCCGGAAATTCAATCATATCCTACAAACAAAGATAGACTGTTTTGATTTGGTATGTGTTGGGGACATACGTTCAATTGTTAAATTACTTTATGTGTGAGTTTTAATCAACTTGAACATATTATTTAATAAGTCATATTTCTCTCTAGAATGAAATGTTTCTTTATGAACTAGATAAACCAAATTATTGATCTATATCTACATATTTAAATGATACTTGCAGTACACATTTTATTTATTTGTTTGTTTCGGAGACAGGGTCTCACACTGTCACCTAGGCTGGAGTGCAGTGGTGCAATCTCAGCTCACTGCAGCCTCAACCTCCTGGGCTCAAGTGATCCTTCCACCACAGTCCCAAAAGTAGCTGGGACTACGGGCATGTGCCACCATGCCTGGCTAATTTTTTTGTATTTTTTGTAGAGATGAGGTTTCACCATGTTGGCCAGGCTGGTCTCAAACTCCTGAGCTCAGGCAATCTGCCCACCTCGGCCTCCCAAACTGCTAGGATTATAGGCATGAGCCATGGTGTCCAGCCGCAGTATACATTTTAAAAACACATTTTAGGACTTTCAGAAATCCATGTCAGAGGCTGAGCATGGTGGCTCATACCTGTAATCCCATCTATTTGGGAGGTCAAAGTGGGAGAATGGCTTAAGCCCAGGAGTTGGAGACCAGCCTGGGCAACATATGAGACCCCATCTCTAAAGAAAATGAAAGCCATGTCAACATATGATACCTGTAGTTTAACTGTTTTCTGTAGAGTCTCATCCAATAATTAATATAATATAATATAATATAATATACATCCATCATTGTATTATGGAATATCTATTATATACTTGAAATTGTGTTACCTGAGAAATACAAAGATGAATAAGAGTAAGGAGCTCACAATTTATTGAAGAAATAAAGATACAAATAATTTATAGTACAATAAAAGGAGTAGTATAATCAAAATATTAATTCATTAAATTTTTTTGGAATAAATGTAGTGCCAACTGTGCCAGACCCTATACTAGCTATTAAGAATAAGATATAAGGCATAAAGAGTTTATAATCTAATAGAGGAGACAGACAAATACAAAAGAAATTATAATACCAGCACTTTGGGAGGCCGAGGCGGGTGGATCACAAGGTCAGGAGATCAAGACCACCCTGGCTAACCCGGTGAAACCCCATCTCTACTAAAAACACAAAAAAATTAGCCGGGTGTGGTAGCAGGCACCTGTAGTCCCAGCTACTTGGGAGGCTGAGGCAGGAGAATGGCGCGAACCTGGGAGGCGGAGATTGCAGTAAGCCGAGATCGCGCCACTGCACTCTATCTAGCCTGGGCAACAAAGCGAGACTCCGTCTCAAAAAAAAAAAAAAGGAAAGAAAGAAAAAGAAATTACCAGAGGGTACTTAACCTAACCATGTTGTATGGTACAGGAATGAGTTCCCATAGATGAAATTGAACCTGAGTTTTGAAAAACTAACAGGAGTAAGAGGAAAAAGAGGAATAAGGGTATTATTCTAGGCAGTAAAACAACTTTTGCAAAAGTACAAAGATGATGAAAACTGCAAATCATTCAGTATGTCTGGATCCTGGGGTCCCCGGTGGAAAACGGCAAGAGGTACAGCTGGGATGAGTAGATGAAGGTAATGAAGGGCTGTGTGGGCAGTTCTAAGGGGCTGGACTTTATCCAAACCATTGAAGGGTTTTCAGTGGAGACTATATACACACATAGATGTATATATATATTCATAAATACATGTGCATGTGTGTATGTCTATATATATACTTTATTGAGATATAATTCTTGTATCGTGTGTGTGTGTGTGTGTGTTTTTCCAGACAGAGTCTCGCACTGTCACCCAGGCTGGTGTGCAGTGGCTCGATCTCAGCTCACTGCAACTGCTGCCTCCCGGGTTCAAGTGATTCTCCTGCCTCAGCCTCCTGAGCAGCTGGGATTACAGACATGTGCCACCATATCTGGCTAATTTTTGTATTTTTAGTAAAGATGGGGTTTCTCAATGTTGGCCAGGCTGGTCTCAAATTCCTGGCCTCTGTCTTGGCCTCCCAAGATGTTGGGATTTCAGGCGTGAGCCATGGCACCTGGCCTATCATATAGTTTTAAAAATATATTCACTGAGTTGTCCTACTGTCACCACAATAACTTTTAGAACATTTCATCACCCCAAAAAGAAACTGTATCCATTAGCAGTCACAGCCCAACCCACCCCTAGCAACAGACAACCACCAATCTTTCTACCTCTTTTGGTGACAGAACTAATTGTTTCAAAGGGCTTTTGCCCAGAATTATGCCCTGTTTCCATTTGGTTAACATAAAACAGTCATTTTCTTGTTTTTATTTTTGCTCAAGAATTTGGGGTCAGGGGAATATTATATTTCAAGTGGTTTTTTTAAATTAGTTTCTCTATGTTCTGATATCACATTGGAACAAGGTGCATTCTTTGGTAGACTTTCTGGTTTCTGGAAAGAATTTTATTTTTTTTCCTTTTCTGTGTCATAAATCCCTTGTTTAAATAGGTTCCCTTATATTTTTCTCCTTTTAAAGTGAAAATATCCTATGGAAAGGGGAAGGGATAAACACAAGTTGTAAATGCCACCATCCTTGCCTCCCCCTCCCCTTTTTGCACTGCATTCATTATTTTTGATGCAACAGGAAATATAGATCAGTCTTTGTCTCTTGCTCAATTTATCCTCCTCTTCAGACCCTACTCCCTAACGACCTCTAACAAGCCTTTACATAGAGCTGTGTAAAAAAATGTATTCATGGGCAAATATAAAGTGAATATTCATGGGCAAATATAAAGCGAATATTATATATAATGCTTTATATTTCTAGCATTTGTGATGGTAGAATATAAGATACAACAAAGTTTGGCTCTCAAAGAAGACCCAAAGCTAGAAGTTCAGGAAGCAAGATATTATATATATGTCATAAAACACTCAGCAAATATTTATTGAACATTTTTTATGTGCAGCGAATCCAGCCGATCACTGGGAAGTTACAAAAGTGTGTAAAATTCAGGTCTTACCTTCGATGAACTTAACAGTCAAACGGGAGAGACACAGTCACATATCCAAACCACAGCACACATTATAAAAGAGATTTGAAAATTACTTCAGTGATACAGGGGTGTCTACAGAGTATTTGTTTGGTCATTGTTGACAGTTCTATTGAGATATAATTTATGTGCGATAAAATTCAACCACTGGACATGCACATTTGAATTGTTTTTAGTAAATTTATACAATTGCACAACCATCACTATGATCCAGACCTTGGCACCCTTGACTCAGGTATTCATTACCTTTGGGTAGATGTTGGCAGGAGTGCACATGCATGACCCTGAAAGTGAGGACATACTTAAAATTTGCACCTAGGCACCTTAGTCCTGCTCCTGGCTAGCAGTCATAGTCAGTAGTGGTGGCAATTTTGGTGACAACTGGATGCCAGTAGGAGAAAAAAAAAACACCTGGTGATTTCCAGCCAGCCGCAGTGGCTCATGCCTATATTCCAACACATTCAGAGGCCGACGCAGGCAGATTGCTCGTGTCCAGGAGCTCAACACCAACCTGGGCAACACAGCGAGATCTCCATCTCTACAAAAAATACAAAAATTCACCAGGCGTGGTGGTGTGCACCTGTACTCTCAGCTACAAAGGAGGCTGAAGTGAGAGGATTGCTTGAGCCTGGGAGGTCGAGGCTGCAGTTAGCAGTGATTGTGCCACTGTACTCCAGCCTGGGCAGCAGAATGAGATCCTGTCTCAAAAAAAAAAAAAAAAAAAAAAAAAAAAGAAGGTGAGCTCCATAGGGAGCCACGAAGTGTAATCTTTGAAAACCTCATAGAACAACAGCCACTGTATAAGCACCATGTAGGACGAATGTTTGAGTGTCCTCAGAAACAATATGCTTTGCTCAGAAACAATATGCTTTGTTGACTCAACTCTTCTGTGACACACGACGGGCTATAAATGTAACAATGAATCAGTCAATCATATAAAACATTTTATTGCATATGAAGACTTGGGTTTCACATGGATATGTGAATTCCCTTTCCACACATCAAATTGTAATTGATGCATTATATTTCTTCTGGAAAGCTAGAGAAGTTGCAGCCATGTAGTTGTGTTATTTTCTACTAAATATTTGCCTTATAATGAAGGGAAACAAGCATATT
Organism: Macaca mulatta; assembly: GCF_049350105.2. Lineage (NCBI taxonomy): Eukaryota > Metazoa > Chordata > Mammalia > Primates > Cercopithecidae > Macaca > Macaca mulatta. The sequence continues at coordinate 71,260,413 of NC_133423.1, forward strand.
TCTTAAGGAACAGGTGTGTGTGCTAGTGGTCAAGAGAGCAGCAAACAGCAGTGGCCTGCTGTCATGGAAACAGCCTGGTATCCTAGCAACAAGCATATTCATTTGCCTGGCCTGCCCTGTGGAGTTCTGTCAACACAGGTAAAGGGTTTATCCTTTCCACAGAACTTGAGTGACAGCCTTTCTACTCCAGAGTAAAGCTACACCCATATATGTAAATCTGGAAGTAGAGGGGAAGGCGAATTTTTCCGCCAAGGAGCCAGTGGCTTGGGGGCTGCAGGACAGCAAAGTGGGAGTTAAATGTACTCATCTATTCTTCATCTAGATAGGCTAGAAATAGGTCTCTTTCTGTATTTGTTGGCTCTCTTAATGGCAGGATTGAAAATTCAGTGGCAGTGGCTAAAACCATGACCTATGGCTCTGCTCCCTGCTGCCCTTCCTTGGGTTAAAAAGTGCAGTCTTCTCCCAAAACTTCATTTGACCTCGCATGTTCCTGTGTTTTAAGCCACAAAGACTATGGGGAAGAGGGCAGGACATATCTGGGTAGTGATTTGAAGGTTGTAGCTTCTCTTTTTCCATATATTTTCATTGTAATCCCTAAATTCTATGAGAAGATTGAGAATATTTTTGATCTGGAAAATGTCTAAAATATCTCATGAGACCCATAGGAAATCTCAAATTATTGGAACCCAGTTTGGGATAGCAAGCATCCTGCACTATGGCATAATAGAGGGAAAATTTTCTAGTTCAGGACAGGAATTCGAGAGGATTTATATCCTGACTTATTTTTTAAAAAATACTTTCCTCTCTCTATATCTCCCTTTCTCCATTTTTTCCCACATTTATTTACTGTGTGCTAGGAATTATTCAAAGCATAGTGAATCACAATGGTTTTTCTATAATTCTAGAGATGTGCAAAAATCGTAGGCATCCACAAGCAAATGTTGAATTTCAATTCAGGGCTGACAAATTCAATATTAGATCAGATATGTCCTCAGGGAGCTAGATGAACTGGGAATTTTACTGTTGTCAGTTGGGGGATGTGTTAGGCCATTCTTGTACTGCTATGAAGAAAGACTTGAGACTGGATAAATTATAAAGAAAATAGGTGTAATTGGCTTAGAGTTCTGCAGGCTGTACAAGCATAGCACCAGCATCTGCTTGACTTCTGGGGAGGCCTCAGGGAGCTTTTACTCATGGGACAAGGCAAAACAGGAGAAGGTACCTTACATGGTGAAAGCAGGAGCAAGAGAGAGAGAGTTCAGGGGGAGGCGCCACACACTTTTAAACAGTCAGATCTCATGAGGGCTCACTCACTATCGTGAGGACGGCACCAAGATGATAGAACTAATTCATTCGTGAGAAATCCACCACCATGATTGAATCACCTCCCATCCCACCAGGACCCACCTCCAACACTGGGGATTACAATTCAACACAAGTTTTAGAGGGGACACATATCCAAAGTATATCAGCGGCTAAGACTTTTCAATAGATTTTCAATAAACTTTATTCAAAAAAAGATTTCTCCTAAAAGATAATCCATCCATCTTGGGTTTTTTTTTGGGTTTTGTTTGTTTGTTTTGAGACAGGGTCTCACTCAGTCACCCCAGGCTGAAGTACAGTGGTGCAATCTCAGCTCACTGCAACCTCCGCCCCCTGGGTTCAAGTGATTCACACCTTAGCCACCTAAGTAACTGGCATTATAGGGGTGTGCCACGAAGGGCAGCTAATTTTTGTGTGTTGGTTTGTTTGTTTTGAGACAGAGTCTCACTCTGTCGCCCAGGTTAGAGGGCAGTGGCATGGTCTTGGCTCACTGCAACCTGTGCCTCCTGAGTTCAAGCAATTCTCCTGCCTCAGCCTCCCGAGTAGCTGGGACTACGGGCATGGACCACCAAGCCTGGCTAATTTTCTGTATTTTTAGCAGAGGCGGAATTTCATTATGTTAGCCAGGCTGGTCTCAAATGCCTGATCTCAGATGATCCACCTGCCTTGACCTGCCAAAGTGCTGGGATTACAGGCGTGAACCACTGCACCCGGCCATTTTTGTGTGTGTGTGTTTTTTTCTTTTTTTTTTTTTTGGTAGAGACAGGGTTTTGTCATGTTGTCCAAGATGGTCTCAAACTCCTGGCCTCAAGCAATCTGCCCACCTCGGCCTCCCAAAATGTTGGGTTATAGGTGTGAGCCACTCCACCCGGCTGAGAATCCATCTTCTAAATAAGAAATAGAGTATATTGAGAATGAATATTTTTCTCCTGCTTTGTATGTGTGTTTATATACACACACATACACACACATATAGTTTTAATGATGGAATTAAAATAACTTAAATACAGGACTTAAATCAAACTTTTATTCTCTTAGAATGGTTCTACTCTTTTATCAGTTGATGTCAATTTAGTAGTCACATAAACATATATATAAAATGTTTTAAAGTTTCATAAGAAAACCACAAAAGACCAAAAATAAAATCACTGGCAGGGCGCCGTGGCTCACGCCTGTAATCCCAGCACTTTGGGAGGCTGAGGCAGGCAGATAGCTTGAGTTCAGGAGTCTGAGACCAGCCTGGGCAACATGGTGAGAACCGATCTCTACTAAAAATACAAAAAAAAAAAAAAAAAATCTGGGCATGGTGGTACACGCCTGTGGTCCTAGCTAATCAAGGGGCTGAGGTAGGAGGATTGATTGAGCCTGGGGGGCAGAGGTTGCAGAGAGCTAAGATTGTGTCACTGCACTCTAGCCTGAGTGACAGAGTGAGAACTTGTCTCAAAAAATTAAATAAAACAACAAAAACAAAATCACTTTCATAATAAATTAGTTTTTCTTAGTTTCTAAAGGAAATTCAGGCTTTCATTTTGACTCAAAATGGTGATACATAAAATTCTTATAAATTATTATTTGCAAGCCAATAAGGAGAGTAATGAAATAAATTATAAAAGTTCAAGTGGATGCCTGAAAAATGCTTTTGTAACTCAGGAGATAATTGTTTTTTAGACAGAGTCTCGCTCTGTCACCCAGGCTGGAGTGCAGTGGCTCAATCTCAGCTCATTGCAAGCTCCACCTCCCGGGTTCATGCCAGTCTCCTGCCTCAGCCTCCCGAGTAGCTGGGACTACAGGTGTACACCACCATACCTGGCTAATTTTTTTGTATTTTTAGTAGAGATGGGGTTTCAGTGTGTTAGCTAGGATAGTCTCGATCTCCTGATCTCCTGACCTCATGATCCATCTGCCTCGGCCTCCCAAAGTGCTGCGATTACAGGTGTGAGCCACCATGCCCAGCCACTCAGGAGATAATTGTTTATACATTGTGCAACTATATTGTTATTTATTTATTTATTTTTGAGATGGAGTCTCACTCTGTCGCCCAGGCTGGAGTGCAGTGGCCCAATCTTGGCTCACTGAAAGCTCTGCCTCCCGGGTTCACGCCATTCTCCTGCCTCAGCCTCCCCAGCAGCTGGGACTACAGGCACCTGCCGCCACGCCCGGCTAATTTTTGTATTTTTAGTAGAGATGGGGCTTCACTGTGTTAGCCAGGATGGTCTCGATCTCCTGACCTTGTGATTCGCCCACTTCAGCCTCCCAAGGTGCTGGGATCAGAGGCGTGAGCCACCGCGCCCGGCCATTGTTATTGTTATTGCAACTCAGGCTTTTAGAATGAAGTCTTACATAGAAAAAATTATATCCTACCTCTAAGTTGGTAACCAACCATGAATTTAGAGATTAATTTCAGTATAATATTTCAACCGATTACTTTTAATTAAGTAGTAAAAGGAAAGTACAAACAGATGAGATATGCTTTTTTTTTGGCGTTTGATTGGCAAGAGACCAAAAAAACAAATTATGCATGGTGCATGTTTCAGCAAAGTATAAGGAGACACCAGGAAATAAATTACAGGTAAAGCTAATCAATACAAGGGCAGGGAGTCTTGAAGAAGATAGCAAAAGAAAGATTTTGTTAAAAGTGAATATGAGGGGGGCCGGGCGTGGTGGCTCAAGCCTGTAATCCCAGCACTTTGGGAGGCCGAGACGGGCGGATCACAAGGTCAGGAGATCGAGACCATCCTGGCTAACCCGGTGAAACCCCGTCTCTACTAAAAAATACAAAAAAACTAGCCGGGCGAGGTGGCGGGCGCCTGTAGTCCCAGCTGCTCGGGAGGCTGAGGCAGGAGAATGGCGTGAACCTGGGAGGGGGAGCTTGCAGTGAGCTGAGATCCGGCCACTGCACTCCAGCCTGGGCGACAGAGCAAGACTCCATCTCAAAAAAAAAAAAAAGTGAATATGAGGAAAGTTATAAATGTGCACATTGTTAATAGCCCAAATGCAAAAACACATTTTAAGTAATGCCCTTAATTAAATGTAAATAGCAAACTTAGTAGTTACGTCAACTTCTTTCTTAGTAACATGTTTAAAGCAGATTACAAATCTCCTAGTAACAATGTAGCCGCAGTCCTTCTTGAAAAAAAAATTGCTTCTCTGTTGGTTCTGAAAGACAATATATTTCTAGAAATGAAATTTGCTACCAATGAGGTCTTATTTTGTAGGCGAATTATGTGAATTTTGACTTGCAGTATGCTTGTTGAAAGTACACTTAATTTTCCAAAGGAGAGTTCTCCACAAGGTTAAACAAAAGGTTTAACAAAAGTTTGAAAGTCCTGCTAAAGATTTCCTAAGAGCTGTCATCTCGCTTGCTTCCATTTTACTTCTGCTTCTCTGTGGTCACTATTACTGTGCAGGAAGCAATTTTGCAAGCATTTATGTGGCTGTGAGCCATGTATGAGTCAATTAGATTGCCTATTTTTTAAATCTCTCTAACAGTTTATAAAACAGACTAACCCCTTCGCTCGCACTGCATCTGACTTGGATTCTGCCCTTTTGAGGAAGAATACATTGGACAAAAAAAAAAAAAGGCATCTGACTGAGATGAGGACAGAAAGTATCAAACTCTTCTCCCTCTTCTCCCTTTAAAAATGCTCTATAAGGCCGGACGTGGTGGCTCATGCCTACAATCCCAGCACTTTGGGAGGTGGAGGATCACTTGAGCCCAGGAGGTCGAGACCAGCCTGGGCAATATAGTGAGACCCTGTCTCTAAACAGCAACAACAACAAAAACAAAAAACAAAAGCTATACAAACTCCTGCGAGTTATTTGAAACGCACATACAATGCTCAGATAACAGCGATTCTTTAGTAACAGGTCATCGTCAGCCCCTTAGTCTTCCAGATTTGTTTATTTTAGGATGACTTAGCTGCATTACAAATAACTTTCCATAAGAAATCCCCCTTCCATGAATGCAGGTCTGTACAGATAGAAGAGAAAGTGCGGTGATATAACAGCCTCTTCAGTATCCCTCTAGGCCAGTATAACTAAGCTAAATATAATGGACTAATAAAAATGGGTAATACAGAAAGAGGAGGTAGAATACTTTTTTTTTTTTTGAGACGGAGTCTCACTTTTCACCCAGGCTGGACTGCAGTGGAGCGATCTCGGCTCACTGCAAGCTCCACCTCCTGGGTTCACGCCATTCTCCTGCCTCAGCCTCCTGAGTAGCTGGGACTACAGGCACCCACCACCACAGCCGGCTAATTTTTTGTATTTTTAGTGGAGACGGGGTTTCACCATGTTAGCCAGGATGGTCTCGATTCCAGACCTCGTGATCCGCCCGCCTCAGCCTCCCAAAGTGCTGGGATTACAGGTGTGAGCCACTGTGCCCAGCCGAATAAAAATATTTTTAATATCCTTTGGGGGCAGCAGTTTTGCCTTCCTTCCTTTTTTTCTTCCTTCCTTCTGCCTTTCATTTCTGTGTGCTGATGTGGCTAATTTTTTTTTTTTTTTTTGAGATGGAGTCTTGCTCTGTGGCCCAGGCTGGAGCGCAGTGGTGTGATCTCCACTCACTGCAAGCTCTGCCTCCCGGGTTCATGCCATTCTCCTGCCTCAGCCTCCCGAGTAGCTGGGACTACAGGCGCCTGCCACCACACTCGGCTAATTTTTTGTATTTTTTAGTAGAGACGGGGTTTCACTGTGTTAACCAGGATGGTCTCAATCTCCTGACCTTGTGATCTGCCCGCCTCGGCCTCCCAGACTGCTGGGATCACAGGTGTGAGCCACCGTGCCTGGCCTGATGTGGCTAATATTAGTTTGCATTCCCTGAGCACAGAGCAGATGCCAAGGTTACTTGTGATGAGAAGTAAACAAATAATGTGCTGAAAAAAATTCACCTGGAATGTCTGCCTCATGTGTTTTCATCATAAGAACTTACTTGGCCTACCTTGATAATTGGATGCTATTTTATTCTACATATGCCATCTATATTGGGCCTTCAGCAATTGATGTTGACTATTTAGCTAAATAGGAATGAAGACTGGACCTCATTCTACTCATCATTGCAGCCTGAGAATTTAGCAGAGTATGACATAGACTAGGCATTCAATAAATACTAAGGGATGAAGTGACTTTGGTTTAGTTTTTCTCATCATTTACACAGGCAGATGAATAAAGAAAACTGCACTGCAATAGTTCATGCTAAAATTAGTTGCCCTTCCTCAAACACACCATGTTCTTTATATCTCCCTGTATTTCCGCCCATTGTTTACTCAAGTAAACTTCTTTTAGCCAACCTTTTACCTATACCTTCCTACTTTAGATTCCTATTTAGCCCTCAATTTTTAGATGACACAAAATTGTGATGTTTCTTCCTACACACGGTGCACAGCATCTCATCCAGACTGCTCTCTTATGATGTTGTGATGGCTTATTGGCCTAAAAGGATGCTCTCTCCCTAATCTATTCATACCTTAAAGGAAGGTGGGATGGTTAATTTTATATGATGGCTTGACCGGGATACAAGATGCCCAGGTAGCTGGTCAAGCATTATTTCTGGGTGTGTAGAGGGTATATCTGGAGAGATTAGCATTGGAATAAGTGGACTCAACAAAGCAGAAGGCCTTCCCCATTTTGGGTGGGCATCAGCTAATCTTGAGGACTTGAATACAACAAAATTGTGGTGGAAGGTTGAATTCACTCTCTGACTGACTGCTTAGGCTAGGACATTTATCTTCCCCTGCCATCAGTGCTCCTGATTCTCAGGCCTTTGAATCTGGTCTGGAATCTACACCATCATCTTACTGGCACTCAGGATCTTTGAACTACACCACTGCCTCTCCTGGGTTTCCAGCTGGTAGATGGCAGATCATGGGGCTTCTCAGTGCCCATCATCACATAAGCCAATTCCTCATAATACATTTCTTCAGCCGGGTGCGGTGGCTCAAGCCTGTAATCCCAGCACTTTGGGAGGCAGAGATGGGCGGATCACGAGGTCAGGAGATCGAGACCATCCTGGCGAACACGGTGAAACCCCGTCTCTACTAAAAAATACAAAAAAACTAGCCGGGCGAGGCGGCGGGCGCCTGTAGTCCCAGCTACTCGGGAGGCTGAGGCAGGAGAACGGCGTAAACCCGGGAGGCGGAGCTTGCAGTGAGCTGAGATCCGGCCACTGCACTCCAGCCCGGGCGACAGAGCCAGACTCCGTCTCAAAAAAAAAAAAAAAAAAAAAAAAAAAAGGGAAATCAACTATCGAAAAACAAAAACAAACAAAAAATAGAGGAGGCCGGGCATGGTGGCTCCCGCCTGTAATCCCAGCACTCTGAAAGGCTGAGGCGGGTGGATCACCTGAGGTCAGGAGTTTGAGACCAGCCTGACCAACATGGAAAAACCCCACCTCTACTAAAAATACAAAATTAGTCGGGCTTGGTGGTGTATGCCTGTAATCCCAGTTACTCGGGAGACTGAGGCAGGAGAATCGCTTGAACCCAGGAGGCGGAGGTTGCGGTGAGCCGAGATGGAGCCATGGCACTCCAGCCTGGGCAACAAGAGCAAAACTCCATCTCAAAAAAAAAAAAAAAAAAAAAATATATATATATATATATATATATATGTATATAGGTGTATAGAGGTATCTTGCTGTTGTTTTAATTTTCATTTTCCTAATAACACATGATGTTGGCACCTTTTAATATGTTTATTTGCCATCTACATGTCTTCTTTGGTGAGGTATCCATTCAGTGTTTCTTTGATTTTTGAGACAGGGTCTCACTCTATCACCAAGGCTGGAGTGCAGTAGCATGATCACTGCTCACCGCAACCTCCACCTCCTAGGCTCAGGCCATCCTCCCACCTAAGCCTCCGGAGTAGCTGGGACTACAGGTGAGCACCACCACGCCCGGTTAATTTTCGTATTTTTCTTTTTTTTTGAGACGGAGTCTCGCTCTGTCCCCCAAGCTGGAATGCAGTGGCTCACTGCAAGCTCTGCCTCCCGGGTTCACGCCATTCTCCTGCCTCAGCCTCCTGAGTAGCTGGGACTACAGGTGCCCGCCACCGCGCCCGGCTAGTTTTTTTGTATTTTTTTAGTAGAGACGGGGTTTCACCGGGTTAGCCAGGATGGTCTCGATCTCCTGACCTCGTGATCCACCCGTCTCGGCCTCCCAAAGTGCTGGGATTACAGGCTTGAGCCACCGCGCCCGGCCAATTTTCGTATTTTTCTAATAGAGATGGGGTTTCACCATGTTGCCCAGGCTGGTGTTTTTATATATATAAAAATACATGTTTATATATATATGTATAAAATATAAATATATATGTCTATATATGTATGCATACATATGTATATGTGTATGTATACATATATGTGTATATATGTGTGTATGTATACATATATGTGTGTGTGTATATATATATAGAGGAAACTTAAATGCATATTACTAAGTGAAAGAAGCCATCAATCTAAAAAGGCTACATACTTTTTGATTTCAATTATATGACATCCTGGAAAAGGTAAAACTATGGAGATAGTAAAACAGATTGATGGTTGCCAAGGGTTTGTGGGGAGGGGATAATAAATAGGCAGAGTACAGAAGATTTATGGGGCAGTGAAATTATTCTGTATGATACTAAAAAAATTCTATAGAACATAAAACATTGAATGAACTTTAATGTAAACTATGGCTGATGATGTGTGAGTGTATGTTCATTGACTGCAACAAATGTGCCATTCTGGTGTGGAATGTTGATAGTGGGGGAGGCTGTGTATGTTGGGGAGTGGGAAGGGTACAAGGGAACCCTCTGTACTTTTTGCTCAATTTTGTTGCGAATATAAAACTGTTCTGGCTGGGTGTGGTGGCTCATGCCTGTAATCCCAGCACTTTGGGAGGCCGACGCGGGCGGATCACAAGGTCAGGAGTTCGAGACCAGCCTGGTCCATATGGTGAAACACCATCTCTACTAAAAATACAAAAAAAAAAAAAAAAGAAGCCAGGCATGGTGGCACATGCCTGTAATCCCAGCTACTGGGGAGGCTGAAGCAGGAGAATTGCTTGAACCTGGGAGGCAGAGGTTGCAGTGAGCCGAGATTGCACCACTGCACTCCAGCCTGGGCGACAGAGGGAGACTCCATCTAAAAAAAAAAAAAGTAAAACTGCTCTAAAATATAAAGTCTATTAAACAAAAAGCAAAACACAATATTAAGAAGGCCAATGGGCCACTATAAAGGAAGCAAAACATCTAGATCAAGGGACAGCCTCGTTAAATTTTAAAACAATGAGGACAAAGAAAAAAAAATCCTAAAACCTTCCAGAGAATTAAAAAACAAAAGTGTCAAGAATCAGAACAGGGCTGGGCACAGTGGCTCATGCCTGTGATCCCAGCACTACGGGAGGCCGAGGTGGGTGGCTCACTTGAGGTCAGGAGTTTGAGACCAGCCTGGCCAACCCGGGAGGTGGAGGTTTCTGTGAGCCGAGATCATGCCATTGCACTCCAGCCTGGGCAACAAGATTGAAACTCCGTCTCAAAAAAATCAGAATAGCACTGGACTTCTCAATAGTAACCTGGGATGGTAAAAGACAATGGAGTAATGCCCTCAAAAATCTTAGGGAGAATTACCTCTAAATTAACATTTCATACCCAGCCAAAGCAACAGTCAAGTGGAAGAAGAGGAAAGTAAAGATGTTTTCCATCATACAAGTTTCATAGAAAAGAGATAAAGAAAATCACTGGGCAGTTGATGATTAGAGTTCACTAGGCATAATGGAAATTAGTCCAAATGGAAGTAGGTGGATAGCAGGCTTAAAAAGGGATGTCTCCAAGGGAAAGGTGAAATTGATAGATAAGTCAATGTGTGTGAATTTATCAGGGAAGAAATAATATAGGTAAAAAGAAAATTAAACAAATAAGCAAGGCAATAATTAACTAGAAGAAACACAAAAAATTATGAAAAATGCAATCATAATACACCATAAATTAGATGTGAATAATTAACACAGTTTAAATACTATATATTGCTAACCAAAAATTATGTGCAGGGTGTGTATTAATCCAGGTGCTTTAAGAAGCATATGCCAAGAAGGAATTAGATGTGAGAGAACATGGAGAGGAAGCTGAGGGAGGCCTGGAGAGCCATCAGACATCTGTGCATGTCTATGTGAGTGAAGGAGAGGAGTTTCATAGCCTGTAATCAAAATCTAAAGAAAGGTCAGCAAGCACATTGCAAAATCCTTGAACTAAAGCTCTTGGCCAGAGGAGCCCTGTCTTCCAGGCATGAGCCTTCCTTAGTATGTCTGTTATACTCAGTTTTTAGTTAGGAGCAGCCTGTAGGAAGCATGACCCCAGTGTGCATGGCAGCAATGGATTTCAGAGCCCACAGTCAACTGTCAATTATGTTCCCTGCTGTTGGAGAAATGAGAGGCACATTATCAGGGCTACTCTAGGATGAATCTAAAGACTACCATTTTCTATTTAAGCCCCGTAAAGCTATTTGACTTTAAAAATTAGATAAATGTATAGTTTTAATAAAAATAAAATATTAATGGGCACCATAGCATGCACCTGTAGTCCCAGCTACCCAGAGGCTGAAGCAGTAGGATCACTTGAGCCCAGGAGTTCAAGGGTGTAGACAGCAATGATCATGCCTGTGAATAGCTACTTCATTCCATCCCGGGCAATATAGGAAGACCCTATTCCTTAAAATAAATGAAATAATTCCAATCTTCCAGGTCGGTTAAAAAAAAAATAAATGAAATGTTAAAATGTCAAAAGGAATTTAAAACTGCTATTTGTGAGTCATTTAGGGTGCTTTACAGCATGTCTAAGCTTGATTTCTTAGCCACTCAGAGATGCTTCAGATTTTCAAAAATTTTCATACTTCTATCATGTATTATAATAGATGCTGTAGAAGGATTCATGTAGAAGAATAACATACTTCTATTAAGATAAAAGAACTATATTCTGTCAAGGGGGCAAAAAACAAAAAAACATAGATATACTCATGAGGTATCAATGTGAATATATACACCATATGTTTTTGAAAATCCCTTAAAAGTATAAGTCTTTGGTGGTTTATACTTGATACCAGAGAAGGGAATACCTTCCTAGCTTCCTCTTTTAATACAATTAAAAATAATACAAATTCTTTACTTGTATATTCACACACACATGAATACACACAAACACATTGTGTGTATTCACAGATTATGAAGTCAGAGACCCAGGTTAAAATTATGTTCTGTCACATATCTAGTTCCTGACATGGCACAAGTTAATTCATATTCTGAGGCTCAGCATCTTTATCTGTAAAATGGAAATATGTTAGTGGATTATGTTAAATAAAATGAGATAATCAGATAAAATCTAGAATTGTACAAGGCACATAGGCTTTACTAAATCTTGATAAATATAATAAATAGTCATTAGAATTATAAATATTAACTATTAGGATTATATTCATCCAACACCTCACTCTGATGTTTTATTCAAGTTGTGAAGTTTAAAATAAATGTCTTAGTGAAATACCTATATTTGTCTTTTAACTACAAAAAACATAAAAAGTTCTTTTAATTAACATTTTAAATCTTTTGGAGTGCTTCAATTTAAAAATATGGTCATTAGTTTTTAATAGAGAGCAACTGAATAATGAATACTGATATCCATTCTGAAACTGGAATATGAATTCTCATATTTTTAAATATGAATAGTTTGTAAACTTATATATTTATTTCTTTGTGTTTCTATCTTTCACAAATGCCAATCCTTCGTCACTATGAATGTATTTCTTCCTGTCCCAATTGCCTGTTTAATGCAAAATGTGCAAAACTCCTATTTAGAGTGCAAGCAATTGAGAAAATCAAATAACTGAAAATCTCCTACACTTCATATTTGCAAGCAATCCTCCCACTTTGGCCTCTCAGGGTGCTGGGCATGAGCTACCAAGCCTGGATAATAAATTATCTTAAAATATAATTTGTTATATTTTAATTATTTTGTCAACCTCACATATTTCAAAAAAACACGTATACTTTATATGCAGACTTTATTATTTTTTATTATTATTAGGGACTCAGAGTGCAGTGGCATGATCTCGGCTCACTACAACCCCTGCCTCCCAGATTCAAGCGATTCTCCTGCCTCAGCCTCCCAAGTAGCTGGGACTACAGGCACGTGCTGCCACGCCTGGCTAATTTTTTGTATTTTAGTAGAGACAGGGTTTCACCATGTTGCTCAGGCTGGTCTTGAACTCCTGAGCTCAGGCAATCTGCCCGCCTCAGCCTCCCAAAGTGCTAGGATTACAGGCATGAGTCACTGCGCCCAGTGCATACAGACTTTAAAACTATGTTTTGCATAGATGAATTACACAGTGAGGCTATATCTGCAACTGGCCTTGTCTGCAGCTATATATATGTAGCTTGCAAATATGAAGTGTAGGAGATTTTCAGTTATTTGATTTTCTCAACTGCTTGCACTCTAAATATATATATATATATATCTTGAGCTACAGTGATGATTAGATATGAATTCTGAGCACTTCAACACTGGTATCTAGGGGCAATATATGTTATAAATAGTGAAGCAAAGATTTTTACCTTTTCAATTTAGTCTTTAAAAGATAAGGTGTACCGGCCGGGCGCGGTGGCTCAAGCCTGTAATCCCAGCACTTTGGGAGGCCGAGACGGGTGGATCACGAGGTCAGGAGATTGAGACCATCCTGGCTAACCCGGTGAAACCCCGTCTCTACTAAAAAAAAATGCAAAAAACTAGCCGGGCGAGGTGGTGGGCACCTGTAGTCCCAGCTACTCGGGAGGCTGAGGCCGGAGAATGGCATGAACCCAGGAGGCGGAGCTTGCAGTGAGCTGAGATCCGGCCACTGCACTCCAGCCTGGGTGACAGAGCGAGACTCCGTCTCAAAAAAAAAAAAAAAAAAAAAAAAAGATAAGGTGTACCATGTATATTCGTGGAAATATTTTGTGTACTTAAAATACCTTTAAATAAACACGGCTACATAGAAAATAACGTGGATGGATTTGATCATCTTGTCGAAAATAGAAAGCAGAGGAGAAAATATAGAGGATAAAGGACTTTTAAAAATAATTTACTGAAATGCCAACTGCCTCTCTTCATAAAGGAAACAAGCAATTGGAAAGAAATATAAGCCAAATAAACATATCAACTTTTTCAATTAAAACTAAATTATTAAGGTGATAAATCATATTGGTGCATATAAAAAGCAACATTAACAACTAACATTTACTTAGAATTTTGCAGGTGTATTAAATTCTTTCCAATCAATTATCTTATTTCTCAGAACAATTCCCTGCAGGATGCATTATAATCCACATATGCCAGAAGAGAAATATGAGACTCAGAAGAGGTACTCCCCATTTTCATCAGTTAACATTTCTGCCAAATCTCACCAAAGACAGTGTTCTCTTTCTTTAGCAGTAAGGACTGTTTTGTGATTTGTAGCATTGGGTTTGTTTGTTTTTGTTTTTAAGTTTTTTTAGACAGGAGACTGAGGTGGAAGGATTGTACACACACACACACACAAAATTACTCGGGCATGGTGGCACCAGCTCCTGGGGAGGCTAAGGCAGGAGGAACGCCTGAGCCGGAGAGGTCAAGGCTGCAGTGAGTTGTGATGGCACCACTGCACTCCAGCTTGGGCAACAGAGTGAGACCCTGTCTCTAAAATAAATAAACAAAAGTGTGTATGTGTGTGTGTTTTAAAGAAAATAACAGTCATGAATAAGTAACAAGGGATACTATTTCCTACACCAATTACACAGCAAGCTATGCTGGCTTACGCTGCCTTGTTAGGACTAAAAACACCCTAACAAAACTCTGCGCTATCCTGAGGTCCAGAAATAGATATCAGTTGATCCTGGCTCCCTCAGGAATTTAGGTTGGCATTTAGGGAGTGGGAGTGTGTGTACTCCGGCATTAGGGGTCACTCTGGTAGTTCTATTGATGTTTGCTGGGAGAACATTAGTTTCCAAGAAGTATAAGACAAGAAAGCAGGCTAGAGGTCCCAAAATGCAAGGAAAAACACACAACAGAGGGTTTTGTATAGGATTTCAAACTTCAATCTACGATTCCCACTACCCGCCATAGAAAGATTTCTAAAATTTTTCTCTTTTGCTAATGTGAGAATTCCTTGTATTTGGAGGTTATATATTTCAGTCACTACACAGCTTTCCACTTGTTGTGCAAGTCAAATAGTTCTGTTTTTAGAAACATGTAAACCACTGTAGTTTCTGACTAAATTAGATTAAGATATGTGACTGGGGAATGTGAGATGGAGTACTTCCAGTTCATGAATCTGGATAGCTTATATTAAAGGAGATTTGGAAAAAGAAGTAAAGTTTGAGTATCCCTTCTCCAAAGTGTTTGGCCCAAGAAATGTTTCAGATTTTGTATTTTGTATTTTTTTCAGATTTTGTAATATACACATACACATAATGAGATATCTTGGGCATGGGACCCAAATCTAAGCATGAAATTCATTTATGTTTCATATACACATTATATACATAGAATGAAGGTAATTTAATACAATATTTTATTTTATTTTTATTTTTTTGAAATTAAGTCTCACTCTATCACCCAGGCTGAAGTGCAGTGGTGCCATCTCAGCTCACTGCAACCTCTGCCTCCTCGACTCAAGCAATTCTCCCATCTCAGCCTCTCGAGTAGGTGGGACTACACATAGATACCATCATGCCCAGCTGATTTTTTGTATTTTTAGTAGAGACAGGGTTTCTCCATGTTGGCCAGGCTGGTCTTAAACTCCTGACCTCAGGTGATCTGCCTGCCTTGGCCTCCCAAAGTGCTGGGATTACAGGCGAGAGCCACTGTGCCTGGCCTAACACAATATTTTAAATAATTTTGTTCATGAAACAAAGTTGGGTACACTGAACCATCAGAAAGCAAAGGTGCCCCTCTCGCAGCCACCCATGTGGATGGTCTGTAGTGGTTTGGCATCACTGTCATTTCTGACTCTGAATTCATATGCTACCAATAAACAATCATTTTCTTACGCTTATTCACACATGAGTACCTAATAGAAAAAAAAAAAAGACATATCATTAATACTGAAAATGATATGACATATCACTAATGGCGAAAAAATACTGTGCGCAGGGTAACAAAACAGCACAGCAGCACCACCAGAATACTTGGATCAGCTGTTCAACAACAGCATGAAAAACAGCGGCAGGCTTTCAATCTCAACCCACCATGCTGTGTTTTGACTAAAAGGTAACTGTACACTGTATTTTATTTTTTTTAGGTGAGAAGAAACATTAGAAGCAGTCAAGAGACCAGCCAGTAGGTCCTCTAGGGATGAGGAGGCATTCTGAATAGACTGGGTTGTACTCCTATGTTCTGACTGCAACCCATCCATGGAGTCAAGTGTGGAATTTTCCATTTGTGGTGTAATGTCAGCACTCCTAAAGTTTCAGATTTTGGAGCACTTCGAATTTCAGATTTTCAGATTAGGAATGCTCAACCTGCATTATTATGAATAAAGTGGAACATTGCATAATTAAAATATGTAACACATTAAAGATGTAACAATCCTAAATGTGTGTGCACCTAACAATAGGGCTTCAAAATACATGAAACAAAAGCTAAAAGAACTAAAGGAAAAATAAAGAAATCTGCATTTATACATGCAGACATCAACACTTCTTAGAAATCAATAGAAGGATTTAATTACAAATTAGTAGGATATAAAAGAAAACTACTATCAATTAAGTTGACCATATTAGCTTTTTTAAAATAATATTTTACCCAACATCAACAGATTACACAATCTTTCCAAATGTACACGGGACATTAACCAAGATAGACCATACTCTGGACCATAAAACAAATATTAACAAGTTTAAAGAATTAAAAGCATACACAGAATAGGCAATTTCATAGAGACAGAAAATAGACTAGTGGTTACACGAGGTTGGGGGAAATGGCATGCTATTGTTTAACGAGTACAGAGCTTCTGTTGATGATGAAAATGTTCTGGAAATGGTTATAATGGTTACACAACATTGTAAATGTGCTTAATGCCACTGAGTTGTGAATTTGAAAATGGCAAATTTTATATAATGGTTATTAAAAAAAAATCCACTGAGGAAAAAAATCCATATACATCATCTATTATTTCACCAGAACAAGATTAAACAAGAAAACAATAGGACGATATCAGGAAAATCCTCAAATATTCTGAAATTGAACCACATACTTCTAAATAAACCATGTGCCGAAGAGAAATTTCAAGGAAATTAGAAAATATTTTGAATTGAATAAAAATAAAAACAAATAAAATAAATAAAAACACATTTAAAAAATCAAAATTTGTGGGCTGCAGCCAACACTTAAAGGAAAACTTACAATACAGAATATATATATTAGAAAAGAACAAGTGTGTAAAAGTAATAGTCTAAGCTTTGAGCTTAAGAATCTAGAAAAAGGATGAAATAAATGCAAGCATGTAGAAAAAATGAAATAATAAAGATAACAGTGGAAATCAATAAAATTGAAAATAAGGAAATAATAAAACAATGAAATAAAAAGCTGATTCATTGAAAAAACCAGTAAAACGTATAAACCTTAAGCCAAACTGACCAAGAAAAAAGAGAGCAAAGGCAAATTACCAATATTAGGAATGAAAGAGAGGCCATCACTAGAGACACTACCAACATTATAAGGACAATAGGGGAATATAATTTAAAAATTTATTCTCAGAAATATAATAACTTAGAAGAAAAACACAAATTAACAAAGCTCCCTCAAGAAGAAACGGGTAACTTGAACCTTGTGTCTACTTTTAAAAATGAATTTGTGGTTTAAAAGTTTTAACAAGGAAAATTCTAGATTTCCCCAGTGAAGATTTAGGATATTTAAAGATATAACAATTCTACACAAACATAGAAAATAGTAGAGGGCAGGACACTTCCCAGCTCACTGTATGAGTCTAGCACTACTGTGACGGTGAAACAAACCAAAGGAAAGGGAAAAGAAAAAAATAAGAGAGAGAGGGAAAGCTGCACACACACACCCCACAGACACGAGAGAGAGAGAGAATATAAACATAGACACCTAAAATCTTCAAAAATGTTGGCAAATTGAATCCAGCAATTTATTAAAATAATAACACTTAATGACAAGTTATTCAAGAAATGGGATAATGTTGGTTTAATATTTAAAATGTATTTAAAAGTCAAAGTAATTTACCATATCAACGGAATTTTAAAAATCATATGATCATCTCAATACATGAAGAAAAAACATTCATACTTTAATTTCTAAAAAGCCTACCAAACCAAGATGGGAACTTCTCCATTTTAATAGAGGGCACATGTAGCTAACATAATAGTAAATGACTGAATGGTTTCTCCTAATACCAAAAACAAAGGAAGGATGTCTACTCTCATTGCTTCTATTCAACACTGTACTGGAAAGCAAAGCCAGTGCATTAAGACAAGAAAAAGAAATAAAATGAATACAGATTAAAAAATGAATAATTCTGTCTCTATTGGCTGACAACATGATCATCTAAATAAAAAACTCCAAGGAATATATAAAACATCTACTGGAATGAGTAAGTGAATTTAGGAAAATCCATCACTTGTAAAAATCAAAGGATTTAACGTCAATATACAAACACCAATTGTACTTCTATAAACTAAGAACAACTGTCATATATTGAAATCTGGAGATAATACTATATATAAACAATATAAAAATATGAAATATTTGTGTATAATCTAACAAAATACATGCTAGAAATTCCAAATTATTGATGTAAGAAATAAAAGAAGGTAGGCTGGGTGTGGTGGCTCATGCCTGTAATTCCAGCACTTTGGGAGGCTGAGGCAGGCAGATCACCTGAGGTCGGGAGTTTGAGACCAGCCTGACCAACATGGAGAAACCCTGACTCTACTAAAAATACAAAATTAGACCGGCATAGTGGCGCATGGCTGTAATCCCAGCTACTTGGGAGGCTGAGGCAGGAGAATCGTTTGAACCTGGGAGGCAGAGGTTGCAGTGAGCCAAGATTGTGCCATTGCACTCCAGCCTAGGCAACAAGAGTGAAACTCTGTCTCAAAAACCAACCAACCAACAAACAAACCAACTAACCAACCAACCAACAAACAAACAGAAATAAAATAAGACTTAAGTAAATGGAAATTATATGGTGTTAACGGATTAGAAGACTCAATATTATTAAGATGTCAGTTCTTCCCAAATTGATTTATAGATTTAATGTAATCTCAATAAAAACCCCATTAGGGTATTTCGTAGAAATTAGCAGGTTGGTTTTACCATTTACACGGCTGGGTGTGGTGCACACAGTAGTTTCAGCTACTCAGGAGGCTGAGGCAGGAGGATTGCTGAGCACAGGTGTTTGAGGCTGTAGTGTGCTGTGATCGTGCTGTGAATAGCCACTGAACTTCAGGCTAGGCAACATGGCAAGACTCCCATCTCTAAAAATAAATAAAATTTAATTTAAAAATGAGACAAAATAATAAATAGAATGTACATGGATAAGCAAAGGACCTATAAAAGCCAAAACAATTTTGAAAAATACAAATAAAGCTGCAGCAGTCACACTTCTTGATTTCAAGGCTTTTATAAATCTAGAGTAATCAAGACAGCATAGTATTGGTAAAAGACAAACATATAGATCAGTTGAATAGAATAGAGAGTCCAGAAATAGACTCACACAAAATTGCTCAATTGATTTTCAATAAAGTTGCCAAAGAAATTAAATGGTGAAAGGACAGCTTTTAGCAACTGGCAATCCAATAATTTGAGATCCATATGCAAAAACAAAATGGAATTATATTTCTGTTGTTGATTTCTAACATAATTTTATTATGGTCAGTTAAAATGCTTTGTGTGATTTCAAATTATGTAAATTTGTTAAGATTTGTTTTTGTCCTTCATGTATTTTGAAACCTTCTTATTAGATGTGTACCCATTTAGGATTATTATGTCTTCTCCAAATTCCTTTTGATTATTTTTTGCATAGTATATCTTTTTCTACCTTTTTACTGTTTACCTATTTAAGTCTTTATAATTAAACTGGCTTTCCTGAGGACAGCACGTAGGTTTTTTAAGCCAATATAGTAACTTTTATCTCTTAGTTGCTATGTTTAGGTCATTTATATTTAATGTAATTATTGGAATGTTTAGATTTAGTTATATCATTATATTATGTATTTTTTGTTTGTCCTGTCTGCTTTTTTGTTTCCCTATTTTCCCTTTCCCTTTCTGCCTTCCTTTTGGATTGTTTGGATAAATTTAGTATTCTACTCTATTTTACATATTGCTTTTTGGTTCTCTCTCACTCTCACTGTTTCTGGTTGTTCTAGAGCAGGGTTTCTCACTCTTAACACTATTGATATTTTGAAACAGATAATTCTTTGTTTTGGACCAGATAAATCTTTGTTCTGCATTGTGCAATGTAAAATGTTTAGCAACATTTCTGACCTCTACCCACTAGATGACAGTCATACGCCTTTCTCCAGTTACAGCAATCAAAAATGTCCTCTCGATCCCAATTAAGAATGACTGCTCTAAGTAGTACAATAGAAATACTTAACATTTCTGGGTCTACTTAGAGTAATGTTTTACTATTTAAGTAATATGCAGATGCCTTACAACCATAAAGGTCCTTTAACTTCCTTCCTTTATGTTATGGTTGTCATATATATTAAATCTACAGAAGCATTAAAAACCCCATAGGACAATGTTAAATTTTTCTTTCAAAATTTTTTTTTTCTTTCAACAATTATGCATATTTTAGGCCACGCGCGGTGGCTCACATCTGTAATCCCAGCACTTTGGGAGGCTAAGGCGGGTGGAACTCGGGGTCAGGGGATTGAGACATCCTGGCCAACATGGTGAAACCACGTCTCTACTAATAATACAAAATTAGCTGAGCATGGTGGCACGTGCCTGTAATCCCAGCTACTTGGGAGGCTGCGGCAGGGGAATAGCTTGAACCATGGAGTTGGAGGTTGCAGTGAGCCAAGATTGTGCCACTACACTCCAGCCTGGGCAACAAGAGTGAGACTCCGTCTCAAACAACAACAACAACAACAAAAAACAACAACAACAAAAAACAATTATACCTATTTTAAAGAACTAAAAAGGAAGAAAAAGGCAAACAATCTTTTAGATTTACCCAGCTATTTACTGTTTTTGTTGTTTTTCATTCATTCCTAAAGTTCCAGGTTTCACCTAGGATTATTTTGCTTCAGTCTGAAGAACTTCCTTGCACATTTCTTTGAGTTAGCTATGAGTTTTCTTAGTTTTCCTTCATCTGAGAATATCTTTGTTTCTCCTTCATGCCTGAGGATATGTTTGCTGGATATAGAATGCTGGCTTGACAATTTTGTCATAATTTTATAGATGTTGTTCCACTGTCTTCTGGCCTCCATGGTTTCTGATGAGAAGTTCAACATCATTGTTAACATCATTATTCTCCTGTGTATGTGTCATTTTTCCTTAGCTGCTTTTAAGATTTTTTTCATTACATTTAGTGTTTAGTAATTTCATTATAATGTGTTTGTGCTTTTCTCTGAGTTTATTCTATTTTGGATTTGCTGAACTTCTTAAATCTGCAAATTGATGTCTTTTTCTCCAAGTTTGGGAAATTTTCAGCCATTATCTTCAAATGTTTCTTCCATACCAGTATCTTTATAGGACTCCAGTGTTATCAGTGTTAGACTTTTGATATAGTCCCGTGAGTCTCTGAAGTTCTATTCAGTTTTTTTCCAATCTTTTTCTCTTTGTTCTTCGAATTGGATGACTTCTATTAATCTATCTTTAGGTTCACTTGCTCTTTTCTCTGTCATCTTCATTCTGCTATTGAACCCATACAGTAAACTTTATTTTACTCATGTATTTACTTTGAGACAGGGTCTCACTCTGTCACCCAGGCTGGAATGCAGTGGCACAATCTTGGCTCACTGCAGCCTCCACCTCCCAGGCTCAAGTGATCTTCCCACCTCAGCCACCTGAGTAGCTGGCACCACAGTTATGTGTCACTATGCCCAGCTAATTTTTTGTATTTTTGGTAGAGACCATGTTGCCCAGGCTGGTCTTGAACTCCTGACCTCAAGTGATACGCCTGCCTCAGCCTCCCTAAGAGCTGGGATTACAGGTGTGAGCCACCGTACCTGGCCCCATCCAGTAAATTTTAAATTTCAGATATTGTATGCTTCAATACTAAATTTTCTATTTTCTTTTAAAGTGATCTTTCCACTTACTTTACTTAACATGTGTTTTCCTTTACCTCATGGAACTTACAGTATCTATTTTAAAGTCTTTATCTGATAATGTTACCAGGTGTGTCATCTTGGGGTTGGCCTTTGCTAATTGTCTGTTCTCTTAAGTACTGGTCAGGGCTCGCTTGGTGGCTCACACCTGTAATCCCAGCACTTTGGGAGGCCAAGGCGGGTGGATCACGAGGTCAGGAGATCCAGACCACCCTGGCTAACACGGTGAAACCCCGTCTCTACTAAAAATACAAAAAATTAGCCTGGCATGGTGGCGGGCGCCTGTAGTCCCAGCTACTCGGGAGGCTGAGGCAGGAGAATGGCGTGAACCCAGGAGGCGGCATGTGCAGTGAGCCGAGATGGCGCCACTGCACTCCAGCCTGGGCGACAGAGCCAGACTCCGTCTCAGGAAAAAAAAAAGAAAAAAAAAGGACTGGTCACATTTTTCCGGTTCTTTGTTGAGTAATTTTGAATTGTATTCTGGACTTTTTGAAGATTAAATTGTGTGGATATGAGTCCTATCAAAATCCTCGAAGTGATGTTGTTATTATTACTTTATTTTATCATTTTAGCAGGAAATCACTCCAGTTAGCTTCAGACTGCAAGTTTTAAAAATCACTTTCTGTGGGCAGCGTTCCCATCCCAGTTCAGTTTTCAAAATGCAGTGAATGCTGCTTTGGGTCTGTTCAACACATACGCTTCCAAGAAGTTAGTCTGAAACTTGCGTGGTGCTTTACATATTAGTTCAATTCTCAAAGCTGTGCTATGTTGTCTTCGGTCTCGTCCCATGCATATGCACCTCAAAGGTAAACATGGATTTGTGTAGTTTCTTACATATTATTAAGACATCCTGTTCTCCAGTACACTTCTCTCCAGGATTCCTTCTACATTCTGTCCCATGGAGGTCCCTTTTTCCAGTTCTTCTGTGCAGAAAGATAAGGTTTCTTTTAAGAGTTTTAATTGCCTGGATCACTGCTACTAAGAAGTTCTGCACTTGAGGCCTGCCTTTGGCGCACAGCCACAGGAGAAAAGGGGGAAAAATGAAAAATCATTGTCATATGTGTTGCTTCTTCAAGTTTTGACTCCACATCACTATTTGCCTGTTTTATTTACTTTCAAGAGTCCTCAGATTTTTTTTTTTAATTTTGTCCCAAGTTTTTAGTTATAATCAGCAGGAGATATAGGTCATAGTGGATGTGCTCCATTTTGAGCCGAATAGGAAGTCACATCCTGATATTTGATGTAAGAAAAAATTTTGGCAGGGCATGATGGTTCATGCCTGTAATCCCAGCACTTTGGAAGGCTGGGACATGTGGATTGCCTGAGCTCAGGAGTTCGAGACCAGCCTGGGCAATATGGTGAAACCCCATCTCTACAGAGAAAAAAAAAAATCATTAGCTGGGTATGGTGGTGTCCGCCTATGGTTGCTCAGGAGGCTGAGGTGGGAGGATGGTTTGAGCCCAGGAGGTGGAGGTTGCAGTGAGTTGAGATTGCGCCACTGCTCTCCAGCCTGGGTGACAAAGTCAGACCCTGTTTCAAAAAAGAAAAAGAAAAAAAATGTTTTTATGAGGATATTTGTAAGGATGTATGAAATTCATATAATGGAAGGATGAAGTCTTGGAGATCACATAGGTCAGTGGAACTCCCTCAGCAGTTGCCTAGGGTAAGAAGGGGGTAAGAGTGCTAAGTATAGACAATATTCTTCAAGTGTATTCTTAAAATAACTGACTGAAGTCAGAACTCAAGCATTCTAGTTACGTTGAGATCTTGATGTCTTTTCTCATACTCTTCTTTAGTGGGTAGCCTTGCACAAACACCCTCCAATGATGTCTAGGGTCATTGTTTAGACATCTTGCTACTCAAAGCTCTAGGCATTCCATGGAGCAGTTTCAGGGGCAAAAACAGTGGTGTGTGGGTGCACTTGTGTTATTAGCACCTGCTTCAATTAGAGCAGCCCACTTTGACCTCTTTTTCATATTGGACTGCAAGATGGCATAACATGATTTACAGTGGTAAACAAAACATGACAAAATATCATAGAAAATCACCAGTTTACAGTAAAGAGCCTGGGATTGGATTGATCAGCAGCAGCAGTACATGACGTTGCTTTCCAGTTCTTCTCTGATGCTTGTAAAACAGCTGACACACTAGATAGGAAGTAGTGACGACTCTTCAGGGATTGCCTGGGATACTAGGGAAGGTTTAGAGCAGACAACATTTTTCTGTTCCCTTGCATTTAAAGCACTTGTCTGTATGCTGGAAAATGCAAAATTAGCTGTCATCGGCTTCTGTGCTTCACTCCCTTACTACCAGAGTAAACCAGTTCTGCTTGATGACCTAAAGCTATCAAACCAAGATGATACTAATTTTATCTTTTTGGAGAATATTTGCTTTTTATAAGAGACTCCTGAGAATGGTAAATTCTTTACAACACAAAGAAATTGAATACTTGCATTTAAGCTATCAGGCTAGTGGGAGAAGAGACTCTTCCTTGATTACCTTATAACACACAGGTTATATAAAGTAAGTTAAACAATCTTGGACCCATCTGTTAGGGCTGGGGTGGTGGCTGAGTATTAATTACACCTAATAGTTCTCCCAAGCTTCCAATAAATACTCATAAAGTAGTATAAAAAAATGAAAATGCATGACACACAACAACCTGTGAAACAAAAGATAAAAGTCAAACATAGAGGAGAATCCCAGAAGTATTTCTATTATTAAACTCTTAGTAGAGTCAAATTAAGAAACAGAAGTGCATAGTGATGCACACAGCACCTTTTTTTTTTTTTTTTTTTTTTTTCCTGAGACAGAGTCTTGCGGTGTTACCCAGGTTGGAGTGCAGTGGCATAATCATAGCTCACTGCAGTCTTGACCTCCCAGGTTCAAGTGATCCTCCCATTTCAGCCTGCTGAGTAGCTGGGACCACAGGCATGCGCTAGTGCACCCAGCTAGTTTTGTTTTGTTTTTTTGTCTTTTTTGTAAACAAAGGGTTTTGCCACGTTGCCCAGGCTCGATCTCCTGGGCTTAAGCAATCCACCCACCTCGGCCTCCCAAAGTGTTGGGATTACAGGAATGATCCACCATGCCTGGCCTCATATAGCATCTTTTGAATTAGGAAAACACAGCTGGAAAATAGGTAAAAAGAATTCTGTTTCATATCTCCCCTCACTTCCCCTGAGTGCCCGTAGTTTAGGAACACAGAGTTTCGTTAATGAGAAGGCTAGGCAGCCATGGCTTTCACCGTGTGAAAACTGATTTCTGAATGGTCAGAGTGTCCCATCCCGTCATTAACAGCACCTTTTAGCCAATTCAGGTTCTACAATTCTCAGTGCATAATAGGCTAGGATAAAGAGAATGGAGATCTTGGGATACGAAGTCCTCTCAAATGGAGATCTTGGGATACGTATCCACCTTGAATATGAATTTCAGGTGGAGTAAAGGTAGAGGAACCATAAAGGCAGTACAATCTGGGGAAGAGTTAGAGTTTTCATTCACCACTCAACGGCATTAAAGGATAAATATGCTTAAACTTCTACGCTTCTCTAGGTTAAACGTCCTCTTCCTAATACAGAATTAGGAAGAGACTATTTCATTTCAAAAAAACGACACAAGATAAATGCTCATTAAGCAATAAAAACTGGCTTTGCATGTCAAATCACGAAGTATTAGAGACGCATCCAACAGTACCTAAGTTGTTATTATTATTTTTTGTTTTTTTGAGACAGAGTCTTGCTATGGCACCCAGGCTGCAGTGAAGTGGCACAATCTCAGCTCACTGCAACCTCTGCCTGCTGTGTTCAAGTGATTCTCACGCCTCAGCCTCTCGAGTAGCTGGGACTACAGGTGTGCGCCACAACACCCAGCTAATTTTTTTTTAAATAGAGATGAGGTTTTGCCATTTGCCCAGGCTGGTCTCAAACTCCTGAGTTCAGGCAATCCACCTGCCTCAGCCTCCCAAAGTGCTAGGATTACAGGCATAGGACACCGCACTTGGCCAGTACCTAAGTTAGATGTACTCAATAGCAAAACTCTGTACCTTATCTGTTTCCAAACTCTGGGCCTAGATATCTTCCCTCCAATTCAAAGATGAGAAAATAATGGAAAAATAGTGGAGGCTAAGGAAAAAAGATCTATAGTATAAGACAGATCTCCTAAGAACTCAGAAAAGTCTTCACCTAATATTGATTTTCTACAGGCAGAGGAAGAAATTTTAGAAAGATTATTTTAAAACAAAACCTGTATGTCGACTGACAGGTGAATGGGTACACAAAATGTACTATATACATATAATGGAATATTATTCAGCCTTTAAAAAGGAATGAAATTCTTTTATATGCTGCATCGTAGGTGAAACATTAAGACACTATGCTAAGTGAAATAAGCCAGACAGAAAAGGACATATATTGTATGATTGCACTTATATGAGCTGCCTAAAATAGTTATATTCATAGATAGAAAGTAGAATAGTGGTTGTTAAGGGTTGCAGGGAGAGAAGAATTGGGGAGTTAACAGGAATAGAGCTTCACTTTGGAAAAGTTCTGGAGATGAACGGTGATGATGGTTGTACAACAATGTAAATGTACTTAATGCCACTTAATTGTACACTGAAAAATGGTATATTTTATGTCAAGTACATTTTACCACAATAAAAAATGCAAAAAAAAAAAAAAAAAAAAAAACTATGAAAAACCAAAGTGACAAAAAAGTACATACTGTATTATTTCATTTCCATGAAGTTCAAAACCAGGTAGAACGAATCTATGGTGATAGAAATCAGAATATTGATTATTTTTGGTGGGTAAGGTTTGTGGGAAGGGAAAGTGAGGAAATATTTGGGAGTACTGAAAGAGTCCTATGTCTTGACTTGGGTACTGTTCACCCAGGTGTGTACATATGTAAAAGTCCATTGAGTTGAACACTCAATATGTATGTTTTACTAAATATACATTATATTTATACATATTATATGTAAATGTATTATATATAGTATATAACAGATATATCTAATTATATATATTACATCTGCACCTATGAAATACAAACAGGCTATTAAAAAGAGAGAGCAGTCTAGGCCAGGTGCAGTGGCTCATGCCTGTAATCCCAGCACTTTGGGAGGCTGAGGCGGGTGGATCACAAGGTCAGCAGATGGAGACCATCCTGGCGAACATGGTGAAACCCTGTCTCTACTAAAAATATAAAAATTAGCTGCGCATGGTGGCGTGCGCCTGTAGTCCCAGCTACTCAGGAGGCTGAGGCAGGAGAATTGCTTGAACCCAGGAGACAGAGGTTGCAGTGAGCCCAGATTGCACCACTGCACTCCAATCTGGGTGACACAGCGAGAATTCTGTTCTCAAAAAAAAAAAAAAAGAAAAAAGAAAAAAAAGAGAGAGAGAGAGCAGTCTAAAATGGGATGAAAACAGACTGAGATTAAAAGCAAAAAACAAAAACAAACAAACAAAAAAACAGGCTAGAAAAGCCTTCAAGGAAATCAAAATTTTAAAAGGCAGTAATTATTTGAGAGGCTGTGGCAGGAGGATCACTTGAAGTCAGGAATTTGAGACCAGTCTGGGCAACACAGCAAGATCTTGTCTCTACAAAAAATTTTTTAAAAATAAAAAAAATTAGCCAGGGATGGTGGTGTGTGCCTGTAATCCCTGCTACTCCAGAGGTTGAGGTGGGAAGATTGTTAGAGCCCAGGAATTTGAGGCTGCAGTGAGCTATCATCACACCACTACACTCCAACCTGGATGACATGAGACTCTTTCCCTAAAAAAAATCTTTTTAATAAAAATTAAAATGTAGTATCTCAATAACATCCATTTTGGGAACAGTTTATAGCAGAATTGCAGATCAAATCATGAAGTACAAGAGATTTACTAATAGGTAAAAATAATTTCTCAGTGCAGAAAATTAAATTCATGTTTCAGAAGACAAACTTGGAAGTCTTCCCAGAATGTAGAAGAAAAGAAAGAAAGAAAAATAAAAACAGATAAGGAGGACAGAGATAAGACCCCAAGTATTGATAATTGATGTTCCAAAAGAAGAAAATGAAATAAATGGAGCATTATCAATAAACTAATATATGAGAAAAAAATTTTACTGAGGAGAAAAAAGAACCAAGTCAAAGAGTTCTCTCTTTTAGAAAAACATTATAAGAGATCCACTTCTGGGATTATACCAGTGAAGTTTTTTTTTTTGTTTTTTTTTTTTTTTTGAGATGGAGTCTGGCTCTGTTGCCCAGGCTGGAGTGCAGTGGCCGGATCTCAGCTCACTGCAAGCCCCGCCTCCCGGGTTTGCGCCATTCTCCTGCCTCAGCCTCCCCAGTAGCTGGGACTACAGGCGCCCGCCACCTCGCCCAGCTAATATTTTTGTATTTTAGTAGAGACGGGGTTTCACCGTGTTAGCCAGGATGGTCTGGATCTCCTGACCTCGTGATCCGCCCGTCTCGGCCTCCCAAAGTGCTGGGATTACAGGCTTGAGCCACCGCGCCCGGCCTCCAGTGAAGTTTTTGAATTTCAGAAATACACAAAGAATCTTACAAGAGCTAAGTTGGAAAATGTTGCCTATAAAGTAGCAAAGCACAGATTGCTTTTTAACTTTTTCTCAGTGGCACTAAGTCTAAAAAAGAAAATGGAGTAAATGTAATGAATTTTTAGAAAACTATATCTACCCATGTTGTCACTGATGTGAAGACGATAGGCATTCTTACCTATGCAAGATTTCACCTAAGTATTATTCATTTTAAAATTATTTAAAGTTTTACTTTAGGTTGCCCAAAATGAGTCAAAATAAGATTCAAGAAAGCAGATTCTCTAGGACTAGAAATAAACATGGGAATTAAACATACAGAAAGAAATATAAACATTAATCATAGTTTAGCTA
Organism: Macaca mulatta; assembly: GCF_049350105.2. Lineage (NCBI taxonomy): Eukaryota > Metazoa > Chordata > Mammalia > Primates > Cercopithecidae > Macaca > Macaca mulatta. Next base: position 71,288,900 of record NC_133423.1, read on the forward strand.
CAAATTTGAATTAATATTGTAAAACTTGGAAAAAAAGGTTATAGTGTTTTTAAAAAAGAAGACAGAAAGATAAAGTTTGAGGCAGCAAATGTGCAAAGTTTCTCATCCAAATAGAAAGTTACAAAAGTTATAGTTTTATTTTTAAATTTATGATCAGAGACATGTATGGCCAACATTGCTTATGTTTCAAGGCAATTATTAGCACGCTAACAAGAATGTTTTAATCCAAAATCCAAATCATTGCAGAAGCAAGAGGAAAATAAGGTCAATGTTATATAGCAAATTATAGAAAGCAAAAACAACGATTAAGAAGAAGTTTTTTTAAAAAGAAAGAAGGAGGGCAGGAATGGTGACTCACGCCCTTAATCCCAGCACTTCGGGAGGTCAAGGTGGGAGGATCGCTTGAGCCTAGGAGTTCAAGACCAGCTTGGGCAACAAAGTGAGACTTCCCTGACCCCACCCTACCTGCTCTATAAAAAATGGAAAAAAATTAGCCCAGTGTGGTGGCAAGTGCCTGTAATCCCAGCTACTCTTGAGGCTGAGGCAAGAGGATTGCTTGAATGCAGAAGTTCCAGACTAGCCTGGGCAACAAAGTGATAATCCATCTCTACAAAAAACAGAAAAAGTTAGCTGAGTGGGGTGGCAGGACCCTGTAGTCCCAGCTACTCTTTGGGAGGATCACTTGAGCCCAGGAGTTTGAAGTTGCAGTGAGCTATGATCACCCCACTGCATTCCAGCCTGGGCAACACAGTGAGACCCTGTCTAAAAAATGTATGTATATATGGATATGATTGTGTACCTATGGGAAGAATAAAAGAAACTGAATAGCCATTTCCTTTTGCGAAAGGAACTAAGTGGCTTATGGAGGCTTTATCTATTTTTATGGTTGCCTTCCATTTATGAAAAATGATGTTTTTTCATCTTCCATCATGGTATAAAGTTTTTAAGTCTAAAAAATTATACAATTAGTGGAGGAAGAATATATAATAATACTTTTCATTGTATACCCCATTGTATCTTTTAAATTTGTGTGATCATATACATATACTAATTATTTGAATAAGTATAGTATAAAATTTTCAGAATATGGATTGGAACGAGACACTTCTTGATCTCTGTTAAATTCACTGTATGTGTATGATGTTGAAGTTGTTGTATTTGGTTTATATGTAGAGAAAAGTAGAAAAAGTTGGTTTTAAGGACATAGGGAAAATAATAAAGTAGACGTATTTGAAAAGATGAAAACCATTTAGGCTTGAAAATAAGAAGAACATGCTTGGTTCATTGGAGCTTCGCATGTCCTGGTTTTAGTCCCTCGTGGTGCCTAGCTATACTTTCTGCTGTTGCTTAAATTGGCTTAAGTTGGTTTCTGTTTCCTGCAACAACCACATCAAAATACCTAAAACCTTGTTGATACAGTTATAAATAGGAAAATCCTAAATAAACCATTCAAAAGTAGCAGTATATTGGGATGAATGTGTGTGTATTTATCTCTAGAACTACGAGGGTAACATAATATTAGCCTTGTAACATAATATTAGCCTTGTAACATAATATTGGAAACTTTCTTTCTTTTTTTCTTTTTTTCCTTTTGAGATGGAGTCTCAGTCTGTCGCCTAGGCTGGAGTGCAGTGGCGCAATCTTGGCTCACTGCAACCTCTGCCTCCCAAGTTCAAACAATTCTCCTACCTCAGCCTCCCAAGTAGCTGGGATTACAGGCACATACCACCACATACCACCACAAACATTTTTGTATTTTTGGTAGAGACAGGGTTTCATCATGTTGGCCAGGCTGGTGTCAAACTCCTGGCCTCAGGTGATCGGCCGGCCTTGGCCCCCCAAAATGCTGGAATTACAGGCGTGAACCACTGTGCCTGGCCTGGAACTTTCTTTATATGATACATATGTCAATCATTAGCTATACAATAATGTCAACATATACCAAAAAAGCAATTGATAAAATATTAAACAAATTCCTAACAAAGCTTTAAAAGCAAATTGGATAGATAATTTTAGATGGGACTCAGCATAGTTTTAACTGTAGTGATAACATTATTCTATGTCAATTATCTTTGTAGTCTAATTACTGCCAGAAGAAAGTTTGAGTTTGGTGCACTAGCATATATTTTTAACACCTTCCTAACACTTCCTAATGTCCTTTTCTCCCTCCACTGAGCAGTTGGCATTAGGCTCAGTGTCTTTTTTTTTTTTTTTTTTTTTTGAGACAGGGTCTGACTCTGTTGCTCAAGCTCAAGTGCAGTGGTGCAACCATGGCTCACTGCAGTCTTGACTTCCCAGGCTTAGGTGATCCTCCCACCTCAGCCTCCCAAGTAGCAGGGCTACAAATGCTTGCCACCATGCCTGGCTATTTTTTTTATTTTTTGTAGAGATGGGGTTTTGCCATGTTGCCCAGGCTGGTCTCAAACTCCTGGCCTCAAGTGATCTGCCTGCTGGGGTCTCCCAAAGTGCTGGGATTACAAGCATGAGCCACGGCACTCAACCAAGCTCAGAGCCTTAAGCAAGGAACAGTAATAGAATGTTACAACATTGTTTTGTTTTATTTATTTTTATGGTTGCCTTCCATTTATAGAAAATGATTGTGTTTTTCCATCTTCTATAATGGTGTAAAGCTTCCTTTTTAGTGGAATTTAAATCTAAAAAAATTACACAGTTGAAGAAAAACGTTAAGTAAATAAAATCATATGTTGTAGTAGATATGATGTTAGTATTTAACTGATGTCCATATATCAGTGAAAAGACACTGTCTTAACATGATAGCGAGTATTTATTTTAAATCAAAACTTAACATGTGCTTAAATATGAGTTATTTCTGAGAAAAACTGACAAAAGACAAGGATATCTGTTGTCTATCTCTACTGCTATAGTTAAAGAACTGAGACCTAAAATAGATGTGAGGCATGATTACTGGTAAGAAAGAAACCAAACCAAATGTCTAAACATTATTTACACACACATGATATTTTGTCAAATTTAAGATTTTCTTTTTCACCTTTTAAACTCTCTGAAATTGAGATACATCTCAAAAATGATAGCTTGTTAGTGTCCTTTCCTTTGGTGGTATGTAAAATAATTATATATCTTATAATTGATATTGTTTTACATTAAAATATGGTAGTTATCAATAAATCTTTAAAAATTTCAAAATGAGAAAATTTTATAGACACAATAAGGTCAATAAAATGGCTGGGTAAGAGATGATAAATATATCATAATCAATAATCATGAAATAATCAAAACAAAAATCCTATTCAGAATGACAACAAAATTTTTAGAATATCCAGAAATAATCTCAGCGAAAAATCTGTGTGGCCCAGGTGATAACATCTATAACATTTTGTTAATAAATATTTTTAAACATTTTTGGGCTGGGTGTGGTGGCTCATGCCTGTAATCCTAGGACTTCGGGAAACTGAGGCAGGCAGATCGCTTGAGCCCAGGAATTTGAGACCAGCCTGAGTAATAGACAAAATTCTGTCTCTACAAAAGAATACAAAAATTAGCTGGGCATGGTGGCAGGCACACGTGGTCCTAGCTACTCAGGAGGCTGAAGTAGGAGGATCACTGGAGCCCAGGAGGTCAAAGCTGTGGTGAACAGTGATTGTACCACCGCACTACAGCCTGGGTGACAGAGTGAGACCCTGTCTGAAATAAATATAATTTTTTTGAATAAAAGTTACCAATTATTGATTGGGAAGATGGAATAGCATAAACATTTTTTTTCAAATTAAATTATAGTTTAAAATATTTTCAGTTAAAATGGCAGTGGAATGGGGGTATAGTGAGGAAGAACTTGAAAAGTTATTCTAAAAATCGTATGTAAGAATAACAAGTTGAAATAACTTTTTAAAGAAGAAGACTAGATTTTCTGGGCTATCCAAACACACCATGTGACTATAGTTATATTACTACACTAGTAGAATAAATATATTTACAATGAAATAGAAGAGAGCAGGAATATAGTTACACATAATTCATCCTTGTTAATGAAAGTATAATGAATCATTAAGACAAGCTTATTTGATAGATGGTGTTAATAGAATTGTTTAGCAATTTGAAAAAGTACAACAGATTCTCACCCTATTCAATACATCAAAATATATTCACTTATAATGAAAAACAAAATATGGAAAACCAAGCCATAGTGGGAGAGTGGGGGGACAAAAGTAAATAGAAATACAAATATATTAAGCATTTGGAAAGTGGAAGGATTTTTTTTTTTCTTTTTCTTTTTTTTGAGACGCAGTCTTGCTCTGTTGCCAGGCCGCAGTGCAGGGGCGGCAATATCGCCTCACTGCAAGCTCCGCCTCCCAGGTTCAAGCGATTCTCCTGCCTCAGCCTCCTGAGTAGCTGGGACTACAGGCATGTGCCACGGCGCCCGGTTAATTTTTTGTATTTTTAGTAGAGACGGGGTTCACCATGTTAGTCAGGCTGGTCTCAAACTCCCGACCTCAGGTGATCCGCCTGCCTCGGCCTCCCAAAGTCCTGGGATTACAGGGTGAGTCTCTGCGCCCGGCCGGAAAGTGGAAGGACTTTCTAAACATAAAAATAGCAAAAGAACTGCTTGCTTGGGCACATATACTATAATTGAACAATACAGAGATTAGCATGGCTGCTGTGCAAGAATGACACAAATTGTTTAAAAAAGTAAACATTTTGGTTGTCAAAAATACACTCAGAATTTAAAAATAAAAACATTGGTAAAAATGTGCAATTAATAAGATAAAGGTTAGTATTTTATTTATATTCATACAAATCAATAAGAAAAATTCTAAGAGTCAATTGATGAATAGGCACAGAATGTAAATTAATGGAAAAAAAAAAAACCTAAAACAACTAATTGGCAAACATAGGGAACACATATCCAATTTCATAATAATCAATGATATGCAAATCAATACAACAATGAGCTCAGATGTAAATAGTAACACACCCAGTGCTGAGGAAAAAAATAATAAAAAGATGCACAGGCTGGGCGCAGTGGCTCACACCTGTAATCCCAGCACTTTGGGATGCTGAGGCAGGCATATCACCTGAGCTCAGGAGTTTGAGGCTAGCCTGGCCAACGTGGTGAAACCCCGTCTCTACTAAAAATACAAAAAATTAGCCCGGCGTGGTGGTGCGCCTGTAGTCCCAGCTACTCGGGAGGCGGAGGCACTAGAATCACTTGAACTCGGGAGGTGGAGGTTGCAGTGAGCAGAGATCGGCCACTGCACTCCAGCCTGGGCAACAGAGTGAGACTCCGTCTCAAAAAAAAAACTAAAATAAATAAATAAATAAATAAATAAAAAGGCATGCAACTATTAATAGTGGGAGTGTAAACTTGTATTACCAAATTAAACAAACAAAAAAACACTCCCTTTCTTTTGGCCGGAACCGCCATTTTCCAGTAATTCGCCAAAATGAGGAACACAAAGCGAAAGAGGAGGAGAACCCAACATATGTTTTCTAGGCCTTTTAGAAAACATGGAGTTGTTCCTTTGGCCATGTATATACGAATCTATAAGAAAGGTGATAGTGTAGACATCAAGGGAATGGGTACTGTTCAAAAATGAATGTCCCACAGGTGTTACCTTGGCAAAAATGGAAGAGTCTACAATGTTCCCCAGCATGCTGTTGGCATTGTGTTAACAAACAAGTTAAGGGCAAGATTCTTGCCAAGAGAATTAATGTGCGTAGGGAGCACATTAAGCACTCCAAGAGCCGAGATAGCTTCCTGAAACGCTTGAAGGAAAATGGTCAGATAAAGAAGCCAAAGAGAAAGGTACGCCGGTTCAGCGGAAGTGCGAGCCTCCTCTACCCAGACAAGCATACTGTGTGAGAACCAACAGGAAGCAGCCTGAGCTGCTGGAACCTATTCCCTATGAATTCATGGTATAATAGGTGTTCAAAAAAATAAAAAACCTCTGGACTGTAAAAATGTTTCTCTTCATTGAGTAGAAGTGTGGTGTCCTCTCCCCGAAAGAAATATTTAAAGCAAATTTTAATTGTGCCCTAATTCATTATGTAATGTCTTCACTATTCAAATTTAATGCATTTCTTGCTGAAATATGTGAGGTAGCTTATTGTGCAACAAATTACTCAATTGCTTAGAAAATGACCAGGTATTATGTATGAAATATTTGTACTAGTTTGAAGATAGTCCCTCTAAATCATCAAGGAAGAAATAAAATTATTTACAAAAAAAAAAAAAAACCCACTTTATGTACAAAGATGTTTACAGTAGCATTATTTATAGATGAACAGAGTAATGGTTAAGCAGACTATGGTAAATTTCTAGAATGGAGTATTATGCAGGCTTGAAAAGTTATAATTAGAGTATATATAAGACTGTCTGCTGTAAAAAAAGTATACAATAATTATCCTATAGCATATAAAATGAACAAACAATTGCAGAGGGAGGAAAAAGATGAAAAGGGAAACTACGAAAACATCAACAGTGATGATAATTGGGTGGTGGGAATATGGGTGATTTTTGTTCTCTGCTTACTTTTCCATATTTTCCAAAATTTTAAAAATAAGCATGAACTATTTTTACAATGAAAAGAAAAACATGAGTATTGCTTTTAAAGTCCTAGCCTATGCCCTAGGGAATGTATGAAGCAGCAAAGACAAGAACACATAAACAAAAACAAACATATAAATTCAACTAGCAGAGTATTTACACTGCAAATAAAAAGGGGTAAAGTGTATGAGTTATCATAGCTATTAACGAAGAACATAGAGAGTGTAAGGGTAACATTTATATAAATATGGGTGGGCATAAGGAATCGGTGTCTCTCTTCCCGTTAGAGAGATTTTTAGGGAGGAGGTTACATTTCAGGAGGTATTTGAATGATAGAAGGGAGGGGAAAACAGTGAAATGTCAGAAACATTTTTCTGTTTCCAAGTGTTTGGTATGGAAGTCTGAAAGTTGGGACTGAGATGACTGATAAAAGTTATGACAAATAAAAAAGAGAAGTAGATACTGAGTGACGAGTCTGTCACTGCCAAAAAAAGGCAATTCACCAGTTTAGGAACCTTAAAGAGGAAGATGTAAGAACCTAAAAAGCGATAGGACAGAAAGTAAACTTGGTCTTGGAACTCAGTGGAGTGGTGCTGGGTGGGAGGGGGAAATTTGGATAGGAAGCTGTTACCAAAAAAATGAGAAAGAGTATGTAACCAGCTATGTGTATCTCCTTGATCTGGGCTTCCTTCTCTTATTATGGCCACATACCAACTATCTCAGAAATTCCACAAACATAACAGCCCCCACTCTTAGAATAAATTGTAATATCAGCCATTTGCATGCTCAGGATTGTGAGTGTAACAGTAGGGTTCCAAAATGGCAATGGCATAAAGCAGGGAAGTAATTATTTTACAAAAATCCATTTTCCTCTATTTCTTCATTCTGTTTCTAGGGTCAGTGCAAGTATTTTTGCAGTTGAATGGAATAGCAGCTTCTAAGAAATAAAAAACAGATGTTAGAGGAAGGCATTCCAGGGTGAGTCAGGAGAAGCCTTAAGGGTACTCTGTGTTCACAGCTTGCCCTACACTTTTCCTTCCTATCTTGATAGATACCTGCATCCCCAACTCTGTGTAGGCAGCATCAAGGCCATAGTAGATCTAAAAATGTCAAAATACATTTACTCCCATGCCTGAATGTCCCATGGAAAGAAAAGCTTGACTGATCTCAAAAGGAGTACTCTTAGGTAAAGGAACATACTCTCTTGATTCGCTTTTCAAATCTGGGAAAATATATACAGATAAACTACTTATGGGTAAATATTAATCATATAAAACCAACCTGTTAAAACAGAAATTAACTTAATTTTTTTCAATTTCTGTTTACTAAGGTTGTTCAGTATCAAGTGAAGTTACTCTATATGAAAAAAAAAAAGGTAGTGCCCTTTGGAAAGTTATATTAAACATAATAAGTATCATACTTTCTTGGAAATGTTAGCTAAAGTTGCTATAGAAACTTAGCCACATCACATTGTTAACACGTGTGTGGTATGCATTTTTGAAATAACATGCAATTTATAGCACTGAATTAAAATTGATGTATGATTATACCTGCATTTTTGGTATGTTTTTGAAATAGAATAAACATGATTACCTTCTAAATTGAGGAAATAGAAAAACATAGGTAGAATGTATTTATATAAGAATATGATAATTTTGCAATAACTTAAAACACCTGAAATCATTCTTTAATTTGTTTAAAAAGCTTTTATATTTCTTTTGGACAGAGTTTCCACTGAAGTGAAGATTAACATGAGTTAGTCTGTCATTCGTTTACCAAGGGTCTACTGTGGGCAGCTTCCTTTTATAGTGGGTAATTAAAAGAAGTATAAAAGGCATTCTCAACATATATCTCTCTATATATTTACTTATGATTAATTCTTTTCTGAAATTCAACTGTTTTGTCTTGTATTGCTGTAAAACTATGCCAAAACCTAGTGTCTCAAAGTACTAACCATTTTATTATTTGCCCATGATTCTGCAGTATGGGCAGAGGGCTTGGAGGGATCAGCTTGTTTCTTATTCTATGTGCCACCAAAGCTTGGGGGCTGCTGGAATGGGCCATAGTCTGGGGTCTCTGTTCTCAAGGTCTGTAGGATTCCTTGGTTGTCTTCCATGTGATCTGTTTATGCAGTTACTTAGCTTGGGTTTCCTCACACCATGGTGATCTCAGTTTAGTCTGACTTCCCAGAGCATAAAACTGTTAGCTGCCAGGCACCCTCAGAGCTTAGGCCTCCTGCTGGCACAGTGCTACTTTTGCTGCACTGTATTGGTTAAAGCAGGTCACAAGACCCCAGCCCAGATTCAATGTGGGAAGGAATGCCACAAGGGCGTCAATATTGGAGACATAGTTCACTGGGGGCCATCTTTGGAGGCTAGCTAACACATCAATGTTTATTAGAGAAATTCACGAACAAGATACCAAGCCTATTTCCTACCAAATGACCAAAAGCAAAGGAATGCTCAGCTTAATTGTCTTTTACTATACAGAAGTCTACACCCAAATCTTTCTGATGTTTCCATGATCTCTCCCAAATATGCCTCATTCAAATTCTTTCAGCACTGCAGTCTCTTCATTAGGTTCTAGCATGACTCTCATGTACACTAAATGTTTCCAGATGCATGAATTCCAAAATTCAGAAAAATTAAGATATAACTAGTTTAGTCTATATATTTACAGAGCGTTCTCAACTTTGTAAATTTCTTTTTATAATTATTTTTTTCTTTTTTAGAAACAGGGTCTTGCTATGTCACCCAGGCTGGAGTGCAGTGGCGCTTGGTCCTAGCTCACTGCAGCCTTGAACTTCTGGGCTGAAGCGATCCTCCTGCCTGAGCCTCCCAAGTAGCTGGGACTATAGACACGTACCGCCATGCCGGGTTAATTTTTAGATTTTTTTTGTAGACACGGGGATTTCGCCATGCTGCCCAGTCTGGTCTGCAACTCCTGAGCTCAAGCGATCCTCCTGCCTTGGCTTCCCAAAGAGCTAGGGTTACAGGTATGAGCCACCATGCTTGGCCAACTTTGTAATTTTTTAATTGCCAATTAAGAACATTAAAAAATGTACCATCTACTATTACTCTTGCTTCTTAAAGGAAAGTATGTTTACTTTTTAAAAAAGTAACAGAATTTCATACTGAAGGACAGCCTTCATTATGAAACGGGTTACTTTATGAAAACTTACTATATATCTTTATTGTTCTTATTTTGCTGCAAGTCATGAAAATCCCACCAAGGACTGCCACTGGTTCCTGGACCCAGTGTTTGGGAATCCCTAGTCAATTCAGTGTTACTGAACATTTTCAAGGCCTTTAAAAACATTTTTTTTTTTTTTATTTTTTGAGACAGGGTCTGGTTCCATTGCCCAGGCTGAAGTCAGTGACATGATCTCAGCTCACTACAACCTCTGCCTTCCAGGCTCAAGCAATTCTCCCACTTCGGTCCCCTGGGTAGCTGGGACTACAGGTGCCACCATGCCTGGTTAATTTTTGTATTCTTTTGTAGAGGTAGGATTTCACCATGTTGCCCAGGCTGGTCTCCAATTCTTGAGCTCAAGTAATCTGCCTGCCTTGGCCTCCAAAAGTGCTGGTATCACAGGTGTGAGCCACCGCACCCACCCTTCAAGACCCTTTTCATTCAACCTGTTAAAATCATTTCACATCTTTATCTAGGGACTGTAATCAGACTGATGACATTGCAAATTCTGTAACTCCCTCATTTACATGGAATCATTTAAATTTGTGCTAATGTAAGTAATCCCATTGTTAAATACTTGTCACTGTATTAGGACTGGATAGTGTAAACATAGTCAGTAGTTATGAATGGGGGGTTCTGTAGTTAGATTGTCTCTGTTCCAATCAGGGTCTGAGCAAGTATTAACAACATATCTCTCTGCACTTCAGTTTCCCCATCTGTGGCATAGTTTTAAATATATCATGTATAAAGTGTGTGGAGTAGTACCTAGCACATGGTGAGCACTCAATATGTTTGTTATATTATTATTATATTTATACATGGCATCAGTATTTTGCCCTTACATGTAGGATTTTAACATACTTTTCTTTTCTTTTTTTGAGATGGAGTCTCGCTCTATCGCCCAGGCTGGAGTGCAGTGCCATCTCGGCTCACTGCAAGTTCCGCCTCCTGGGTTCACGCCATTCTCCTGCCTCAGCCTCCCGAGTAGCTGGGACTACAGGGGTCCGCCACCATGCCCAGCTAATTTCTTGTATTTTTAGTAGAGACGGGGTTTCACCATGTTAGACAGATGGTCTCCATCTCCTGACCTTGCGATACGCCCGTCTCAGGCTCCCAAAGTGCTGGGACTACAGGTGTGAGCCACCGCGCCTGGCCCATAATTTATATTTTAAGGGTGATCTCAAATATCCACAATACTTTGGAAGAGATTAGTCACAATTAGACGATAGAATTTTAAGGTTGTAAGGGAACTTTATTTTGTTTTTATTTATTTTTTTTTTTTGAGACAGAGTCTCGCTCTGTCACCCAGGCTGGAGTGCAATGACGCCATCTCGGCTCACTGCAACCTCCGCCTCCAGGGTTCAAGCAATTCTCCTGCCTCAGCCTCCAGAGAAGCTGGGATTAACAGGTGCCTGCCACCACACTCGGCTAATGGAAGGGAATTTTTAATATCATATGATTCCACCCTATTATAGGTGAGGATCTCTTTATTAAAAAAAGTTGGCCGGCCGCGGTGGCTCACGCCTGCAGTCCCAGCACTTTGGGAGGTCGAGGAGGGTGGATCACGAGGTCAGGAGTTCGAGACCAGCCTGACCAACATGGTGAAACCCCGTTTCTACTGAAAATACAAAAATAGGCCAGGGGCAGTGGCTCATGCCTGTAATCCCAGCACTTCCGGAGGCCAAGGTGGGTGGATCACCTGAGATCGGGAGTTCGAGGCCAGCCTGATCAACACGGAGAAACCCCATCTCTACTAAAAATACAAAATTAGCAGGGGGCGGTGGCGCATGCCTGTAATCCCGGCTATTCGGGAGGCAGGAGAATCACTTGAACCCAGGAGGTGGAGGTTGCGGTGAGCCGAGATTGCGACATTGCACACCAGCCTGAGCAACAAGAGTGAAACTCCATCTCAGTACAAAACAAAACACCAAAAATTAGCTGGGCGTAGTGGCGCATGCCTGTAATCCCAGCTACTCCCGAGGCTGAGGCAGGAGAATCGCTTGAAACCGGGAGGCGGAGGTTGCAGTGAGCCCAGATGGCGTCACTGCACTCCTGCCTGGGCGACAAGAGCAAAACTCCGCCTCGGAGGAAAAAAAAAAAAAGTTAATTCAGAGTCCATCTATCTTACGGCAGAAGATAACTAGTGATGTGTTACAATCATCAGAAGAGCCTTGTAGGTAAGTAAGCTATATGGACTTCACATATATTTCTAGTAGTTCTGCCAGGTTGGTTATCACTTCCACTTATATTTATCAGTGTCACTCATGTATTGTCTTAACTACCTGTATTTCTTCGTATGTGTCTAAATGGAAAGCAACATAATGTTCACCGTTCTCTGAGAACAAAATTCCTAATACCTAAAAATGGTAATAATAATAAAAAAAAGACAAGCAGGGTTTAGGAAATTTATTTTAGGGCAACTGCTAGATTTATTTTAAGCCCTACGCTTAAAAATAAATCTAATTCACATGACTTAAAATGCTGGAGCCAAGAAAAGTCACTGCAAAGGCATTTAATGAGATACCTGGTTTGTCTAGTTGTCTTTGCTATGATTTTTGTATAAACCAAAAACGTCCTATCTTGATATATACAGTGGATTTTACATCTAAATATTTCTTGTATTTAATAAATTAAAAATAGAAATAGACATTTTTTTCAAACCATATAAGATTTTCCTAACCTCTGACTCACATCGTAAGGTTGGTGGACTGTTCAGATGCTGTACGATGCTTCTTACCCCGATGCTTTTTGGTTCATCTGTAGCATTTTCCATCATGGGGTAAAAGATCCACATTTTCTATTTCTAGTGATCCTTAATTTGATTTCTGAGCAAAAATAAAGTTTGATTAGAAATACATTAAGGTAGATTTCCTGCTGAAACCAGTGAAGAACATAACTTTATCAGCGGGGGTGAGTGACAAATCTTTCACCTTTCCTCACATCACAGTCAGTGAAGCAACGAACTAGGAGAAATGCCTATTATTCTCATGTCCTACGTCAGTTCTGATAAAAATCACACTTACGTTTCACTGAATGTTTTGACATTGAAACGACAGCATTACATGTCCAGGAGAGAACTACAGTGGGGGTGTTAATGAAGTAAGAGAACTAATACGAATGACTTAAAAATATTGATTTTTTTCTAAGAGATTATTTTCCTTTAAAAAAATTAAATTGAGCTTGACTTCTATTGACTGTACCTTCCGGAGTCAATATTTTATGGCTCCCCTGACACACACGCCTGGCGTGGGAGGGTTGAGCGCTTCGAAACTTTCCCAGTGAATTGTAAATGGGTTCAAGGCTAGGGCTCCAGAGGGCTATCCATGGAGTACCACCGAAAACCAAACGCCACCGAAAACCAAACGCCGCTAAATGCTGGTACCTGCCCACGAAAAGGCTTCCTGCCTAAAGAAGAACGTATCACCCCATCCTGACAGTAACAAGAACAAGCACTATCTCCTCGTCAGAAGTCTCTGGACTTGCTACAACCCAGAGGAAACAGAGCTGGGGCATCTGCCGGGACAGCGACCAGAAGCAGCCAGAGCTCCGCCTCTGTCCGGACCTCCAAGGCGGCTCCAGAGCCCTGCAAGGCTCCTCAGAGCCGGCCAAGGCTCGGACCCTACCGGCAGCTGCTTACCCCACGTCTGCTCCTCCCGGCGGTCCGCCTTCTCCGCCCGCCTGCCCGCAAGGCCCCGCCCACCTCACCGCCCCGCCCCGCCCACCTCACCGCCCCGCCCCGCCCTGCGGAGGCGACACCGTGCGCGCGCGCGCGCGGGGTCCCGGCTGGTTCCCCTTCCGAGCGTCCGCGCCCCGCATGCGCAGTCTGCGCCGGCGGTCTCCGTTTGTTTGAACAGGAAGGCGGACATATTAGTCCCTCTCGGCCCCCCTCGCCCCACCCCCCCAGGCATTCGCCGCCGCGACTCGCCCTTTCCCCGGCTGGGACCGCAGCCCCTCCCAGGAGCTCCCCCATCAGCAGCCGCCGGGACCCAACTATCGTCTTCCTCTTCGCCCGCTCTCCAGCCTTTCCTCTGCTAAGTCTCCATCGGGCATCGACCTCGCCCTGCCCCACCGGACACCGTAGCAGCAGCCCCAGCAGCGACGGGACAAAATGGGAGAGTGAGGCTGTCCCGCGGGGACCAGCTCGTGGCCGAGACTGATCGGTGCGTCGGGCCGGGCCGAGTAGAGCCGGGGACGCGGGGCTAGACCGTCTACAGCGCCTCTGAGCGGAGCGGGCCCGGCCCGTGGCCCGAGCGGCGGCCGCAGCTGGCACAGCTCCTCACCCGCCCTTCGCTTTCGCCTTTCCTCTTCTCCCTCCCTTGTTGCCCCGAGGGAGTCTCCACCCTGCTTTTCTTTCTCTCCCCGCTCCTGCCCATCTCGGGACGGGGACCCCTCCATGGCGACGGCGGCCGGGGCCCGCTAGGCTGAAGCACCTCGTCGGAGCGACGAGGCTGGTGGCGACGGCGCTGTCGGCTGTCGTGAGGGGCTGCCGGGTGGGATGCGACTTTGGGCGTCCGAGCGGCTGTGGGTCGCTGTTGCCCCCGGCCCGGGGTCTGGAGAGCGGAGGTCCCCTCAGTGAGGGGAAGAAGGGGGAACCGGGCGCACCTGGTGACCCTGAGGTTCCGGCTCCTCCGCCCCGCGGCTGCGAACCCACCGCGGAGGAAGTTGGTTGAAATTTCTTTCCGCTGCTGGTGCTGGTACGAGGGCATTGTCACAGCAGCAGCAACATGTCGACTGGGGACAGTTTTGAGACTCGATTTGAAAAAATCGACAACCTGCTGCGGGATCCCAAATCGGAAGTGAATTCGGATTGTTTGCTGGTGAGTAGCGCTGTTCTCTTTTGCTCGTCTGGGGTTTTGCATGTCTTTCCTTCCTCTTGCACTACTCTGGTTCGCTGCAAAAGAAAGTCTCAGGTGTGCATAATCGTCTTGGAAAACGCTGGATTTCTGTTTCCCGAAGAATCTTGGAGTACCATTAACATCTCATGGCGTGGTCCTATTTGCCATTTGACTGGCTCTGTACTAACTACTCTCCGAACTTTTAATTCTGACTCAGTTCATGAGTACCCGAAAGATACTTACAAACTGCTATTGCAGGCATCCTATAAAAAGTTATTACGTCAGAGTTACTGCAACGTATGTAGTTTGTTGAATGGCGATCGTAGTAATACTAATCTTTTTGATGAGTTTGACAGTTAAATTGAAAAGACTTTGCTTTTTTTTTTTTTTTTTTTTTTTGCGATTTAGCTCCTAGGCGTTTAGTTTTTAGCCTTGAAAGTGACAACGGATAATTGATATTGAGCAAGTGATTTTTGAGCCAAAATTTCATAGGTGATTTGAGTTTGAAGGAACTTTTGGCTAAACTATTGTAAAAACCCAAGATAATTGGTCTTAGGCCATTACAATGTTAACTTATTATATTATTGGTTACAAAAGTACTGACCATACAGTTATTGTAACTGTCTTTTTGGTGGTGTGGCACTTAACATTGTCACTTTTAAAACATTCTAAAGAGGGTTTTATGACATGAAAAACCAAAATCCCATTTTAAAAATAGTTAAGTGGTTGATAACCTACAGTTCTCTGTAAATAATTGGAATTCTTAGGTTTGATACATTTCCTCTGTAAACGAGTTTCTGAACAACTAAGGGTTATATAGTATTTCTCTTTTAGTCCAAACAAAACCACAAAATCTCTAAAAATAAGGTTTCAGGGAGTACGTATATGGACGGGATTTCACAAAGTCTTCGGTGAAATAAGGTTAGAGATGCTCAATTTTGGGAATTAAGATTAAGGAAACAAAATAATACCACTCAAAGAAATAATACAATTCAAAAATCCCATCTTGAATCAAAGGAAAATTAATGTAGATTGTTTAAAATTAACGTGCATATTTTTCCACGTGTATGGACTTTACAAGAAGCTTCCCAAAGCTTTCAGAATTATTCTAAGCATCCCTGACCAGGAAATAAGAGTATTGTGGGTTATTAGAAATGTCTTATCACATTATGGATGCTCTTCATATTGAGAAATAGTAAAGAAGGTTGATGCACAATGGATTTTAAAACATTTTATTAAACGAGATAAGTGGAAGGAATTAGAATATATCTGTCTAGTAAGGATTTCTATAACTTCTAAGAAGTCTGATTTATCTTTTAATATTTATCCAGTTTTCATGTATTTTTGAGTTTATTTTGCTTTTTGATCTCCTTATTACATGAGATGGTGTTATAGGGAGGGTTTTGTAGCTTTCTTTTTTTATTTTAATCATCTTCCAGCCTCTTGCTATAGCTTCATTTGTTGGGGACCTTTATTTAGATGTGGAGGATACAAGGAAATATAAGTCATGGACTCTTTCCCTGAGAGTCCAATCTATTTAATGGAAGACAAAACCTTATCTCACATATATACACAGAAACAAAGCCAAACACTTCACAGATTGAGAAATGTGATAAATTCCAGATGATTGTTTAGATAATGTATGATCTTGGAAATTGAGAGGGAGAAGTCACTGTGAATTGAGAGAGCCGAAGTATGTTTCATGATGGATGGATAGGATTTAGATAGAGGGTACTCAGGAGGAGTAGAGGATAACGTGAATAGAGGATAGAGACATGACTGGCTATGACAGGTTTGGGGAAACAAGGAAGATAAGGTTGGAAGGAAGGATTAGGGTTAGACTGTGGAGGATTTGATTGGTAGGCCAAGGATTTTGGACTGCCTTTACAATGTTGTGGCTGTTAAATATTTATAAATAAGACCGTGCTAGGATGAATGAAGAAGATGAATCTAGTGTGTGGAAGATGGGTTAGCATGGGAAAAGATTGGAGAGATGGTGAGATTGGATGGTTTTAAAAAATTATTATTGTAATAGTCCAGAAATGATTGAAGCCCAAAATTGGGGCATGAGAATGAGAAAAGAAGAATTAATGGAACTTTATTGGCAGGCTTGGGGAAAAGAAGGGGAACCAAAGAGAGAGGCAGTAGTCAGATGACCCTGAAAAAGTTGAGCCTGGATTATAGGGAGAATGGTAAAAATAGCAAAGTCAGGTTTGGAAATTGCTTGGCTTTGAAGGCCTACAGATAAATTCAATTTTAGATTTGTTGTATTTGAGGGGATAGTGGAACAATCATGAGGAAATGACCTGTAGACTGTTAGAGATACACAACTGAGCTCATAATTACAGATAATGATTTGGAAGTCATTTGCACAAAGGTGCAAGTTGATACGATAAAGGGAGAAACAGTGGAGGGAAAACAGGGTGAAAGATGAAGGTTGAACAAGGAGGAAGAGTGGAGGAAGTAAGCAATCAAGGCCTCTAGAGTTAGGACAGCCAGTTATCATGGAGGCCAACACTTCTAAAGCAACATTTTGAAGAAGAGAATAGTCAACAGACACGTTTGGTTGTTTTTTTCCCCTTGAAATCTTATTATCTTGTCCCCTTTTAATGTTTAGTTCCACAGCTGTTTATTGATAGCTGTTACTGAAATTTTATTAGCCTATCAATCTGAACTTGGTAAAGACTGAATTTTCCTTTTTTTTCTGAGATGGAATCTCACTCTGTTGCCCAGGCTGGAGTGCAGTGGTGCCATCTTGGCTCACTGCAACCTCCGCCTCCCAGGTTTAGGTGATTCTCCTGCCTTAGCCCCCATGAGTAGTTGAGATTACAGGCTAATTTCCGTATTTTTAGTAGAGATGGGGTTTCATGTTGGACAGGCTGGTCTTGTACTCCTGACCCCAAGTAATCCGCCCTCCTCGGCCTCCCAGAGTGCTGGGATTATAGGTGTGAGCCACCGTGCCTGGCCCAAGACTGAATTTCCTTTGGAGACAAAAAGTCCTTTTTTCCGGTTTTGTAGTATCTAGCATGAATTTTCTTTGCATGATGTCTTATGTTTAACATTGAGCATTCATTCATTCATTCATTCTGTCATTCAGAGTGACCTATCAGTTGACTTCAACTTTTTCAGTGAGTTTGTTCTTGTTCTCCCCTATCTGGACTTTGGACCTCTCATATATTATAGGAGCAAAACTCCTTTTACATTGGTTGCCTTTCTATATTATTTTGACTTTTGCTGATTTGTTTAACTGATACTTACTTATTAGTGTGTATTATGTGCCACAGGCAATTTAGTTCTAGGATTTTTTTTGTAATCCCAAAAATAAGGTTTTCAAATTGTTTCTTCTCTACCTCCTTTACTAGATTCATGCTTAGAAATGGAAACTTCCAAATCTTTTGGTTTCAGAAGTTTGCTGATGTATGTCCTTTTAACTACCTTACCCACTAAACAGCTTTTTTTGTTGAGACACTAATGATGAATAGCATCTGTAATCTGAAATTTGAAATTCGAAGTGCTCAAAATCTGAAACTTTTTGAGTACTGACATGATGCCGCAAGTGGAAAATTCCACACCTGACCTTGTGCAATGGGTTGCAGTCAAAACTTTGTTTCATGCACAAAATTATTAAAATATTGCATAAAATGACCTTCAGGTTGTTTGTGTAAGGTATATATGAAACGTAAATGAATTTCTTATTTAGACTTGTCCCCATCCCCATGGTATCTTAGTATATGCAAATATTTTAAAATCTGAAAAAGTATGCAGTCTGAAACACTTCTAGTCCCTAGCATATTAAACAAGGGATACTCAACCTGCAGTAGTTTAGAATAATGTAGCTGGAAGAACTCTGATAAGTGGGTATCCAACCTTTTCTGGAACACCTATAATTTTTTTCAAGGACTAAGTAAGTTCAGTCTTCATATTATATATAAATGTTAAAATAGTCTGCAAATATTAAGATATATTATGATAACCATTTGCTTGTTTCCTAAAGCATTCAAATTAGTCAACTTTGCTTTTCTGTAAGTCATATTCTTTCCAGTGTCCTAATGGTTGTCTTTCTTACTGTCCATGTTACAGTTTATAAGGATTATCGGGAGCTATTTCTCTTTTTCTGACTTCCTTATCTTCTAATTATTTTGTCTAGGGCCTGTAATAATTTCTCAGTGATTTTGAGTACCCTTGAAAACAGAGTAAGGGATAGAGTTTAGTTAAGTCTGTTTAATCTTTGCAGAGGAAAAGATGCTTATAATTTGTAAATTAAAAAGGAAAAACAAGGCCGGGTACAGTGGCTCATGCCTGTAATCCCAGCACTTCGGGAGGCCAAGGCAGGCGAATAGCTTGAGCCCAGGAGTTCGAGAGCAGCTTGAGCAACATGATGAAACCCTGTTTCTACCAAAAATGCAAAAAGTTAGCCAGGCGTAATGGTATGCGCCTCTGCTCCCAGCTTCTGAAAGGCTGAGGCCAGAGAACTGCTTGAGCCCAGGATGGGGAGGTTGCAATGAGCCGAGATTGTGCCACTGCATTCCAGCCTGGGCAACACAGTGAGAACCTGTCTTAAAAAAAAAGGAAAAACAAAAGTGGTTGGGAGGGTTATGGATATATTTGTTTTGAAGTTTGACATACTTTTCATGAAAATACAGCTATCTTCCTTGTAGCGTATTTATTAGCACACTGCTTCACGATGCCAGTTAAGAACATGACCTTTCCACTTTTCTTCTGGCTGGTGGAGGTGTAGCAACGGGTGAGTGGAGGAGATGGAAGGGAACCAATATTAGTCGAACAGTGCATGTTGACTTCTAACACTGTGCCGTTCCTTTTGTACATGTTTGTCACTACTATTTGTCATTAGGGAGTTGTTCAGAATGTGGAAGATAAACGTAAATGAAATTTCTGGTGTTAGTATTTGAGTTTTTCTTCCTTTAAATTATCTTCCTGGGCTCTCTTGACCTAGTGCTTTCCCATCTTTTCATTCTTTTTTTCTTTGCCTCAATCTTTGGCCTATAATACTTATCTTTGTCTTCACTCTCTTGGAGAATTCATCCATTCTTACAGCTTCAATTACTATTATCTCTATGCACATGATACCCAAATCTTTATTTTTAGTCTTTTGTTTCAAACCCTAAATATCTGACTGCCTTGTAAGCATCTCTACTTGGGTGTCATGTTAGTCTCAAATCCCTCATATTCCAAAATAGGCTTCCTCCCATAAACTTACCTGTTTTGTCATTAAGTCAACTATTGTCCCTGTCACTAAACTGGAATTTTTGTTGTGAACTTTTTTGACAGTGTTAGTCCACACATTGGGTTATTACAGCAGATTTTGGGTAGCATTTTAGAATCTAGATTATTGCTGTCTAATTCCCGGTACGCCTTGCCAGTTGAACTGATCAGTTTTGGGGATATATTACTCTTGGAATGAAAAGACCTGAGGTCATTAAATCTTTAGCCTCAAAGTTGTATCTCTGCCAGTGTTCCTAATTTGTGTGTTAATAGGTGTTATTAGTATCACTTGCATATCTGGTTAGTTTGGACCAGACTTTTTTAGATGTTAGTATGTTGAAGGAACTTCTTTAAAAAAAAACAAGTTACTCTCCTAATTCATTTTTATTCATTCAGCAAATCTTTGTATAGGGCCTAAACTTGGATTGAAATCTAGGCTCTGCCATGTATTTGCTGAAATATTTTAGGGGGTTATTTTAACCTGCCAATGCTATTTCATCTTCAGAAAAATAAGAGGGGATAAAAGTACTAGACTGTTGTAAGAATTGAATAATACAGTCAAAACAACTATCACAGCATTTGGTATTTAGTAAGCAATTGTAATATGTCATATTTATAGTATTTCTGTTAGATACTAGTCAGTGTGCTCAGTCTAGAAGTTGATATTTATTGTCTTCTCTAAGTGCAGAGTAATTTATCTAGCACCTCAAACTGCTCATAAATTCATAATCTAGCTGTGCATTATTGACGTCTAAGCCAATTGTAACTGAAAATTGAGACATTTATTAATAGATAGATTGAATAAATGGGGAGGATCTTTTACAGACTGTTTGTTTAGTCATGATTTATAACGTGGTATCTACTTTGTGCCAAGGGTTTAGTTGGATATAAAAGGCAATTGGGAACTAATTGATGGAGATTGAGTTGTTATCTTGTTCTCTTTCTGTATGTATCTTTTATGCTTTCAGTATGTGTTCTGTAAATAGGCCCTCTTGCACTACAGCCACCCTGTGGGTGTGTAGAGAGGTGGCTCAGAGTAACAGCTGAGATATGAATTGGTTAATTCATTAATCTTTTGAGTCAGAAATGTTTTTAATCCAGAAGAAGGAACTACATGTAAAATTTTATATTGAACAAAGAGTAAATAATCAGTTTTAGATTAGACTTTGCATAACTTTACACTAGTTTTACTTCATGATTGTAAGTTTTGGTGTTATGGATATATGGTGAAAACTGCAGATTCTATTATGATAATTGATAGAAAAACCCACTTACCAGGAAATATTACATATAGAGTTCTATTGCTGAAGATAATCCAATAGCTCTACTTCTCCATTCTCATCCCCACTAAAAAGGGGGCATATCCATTTAGTTTAAGTCCACAGTATAGCTGTTGGATACAACACACATGTGTTCAAGAAGATGAACAGATAGTACCGCAATTCACAATGGAAAGTATTTATTCTTAAAAATATGCCATTAGTGTGGTGTTGTGAAAATAACACTGGACTGAAAATTCAGAGCATAGACTTGTTTTACTGTTAACTCTCTGTGTGACGAAGTACATCATTTTTCTTATCTAACGTTCAGTTTCCCTATTTGTAGAACAAAGTGTTGGACCAGATAATTGCTGATGTCCCTTGTATCTCTGAAAATTCTATGATAGGCCTGGCACGGTGGCTCACGCCTGTAATCCTAGCACTTTTGGAGGCCAAGGTGCATGTATCCCTTGAGCCCAGGAGTTTGAGACCGGCCTGGGCAACATAGAGAGACCTCAGCTCTACAAAAAAAATTAAAATATTACCTGGGTGTTGTGGCTTCCACCTGTAGTCTCAGCTACTTGGGAGATTGAGGTAGCAAGATTGCTTGAGCCCAGGAGGTTGAGGCTGCAATGAGCCATGTTGGTGCCACTGCACTCTAGCCTGGTTGTCAAAGTGAGACTCTGTCTCAAATAAATAAATAAATAAATAAATAAAATAAAAATTCTATGAGACTTTGTTTATTACACTTCAATTAAAACTTCAAAAAATTGTCATTGATTTATTATTTAAGAAATAAAACTTAAACAGTTAAATGATGTTGGGGTAGAAATGTAAGATTGTCAGCCATCTGTGTAAGTGCAGTTTTTGGAACTAGTTCCTAAATTAATTTCAATAATTATATTTGGCATTAGTTTTTGAATTTGTGACTTATGTTAGTAACTGTAGAGGTTTGTACTTTTTGAACAGAGGAAGTATAATTTTCCATTTGTTTATCTATTAAGATGTAAAGATATAGTTTTCTTCTCTAGTATACTTGCCCTCTCTGTTTGGGATTATGAAATATAGAGTATATTTTTATTACAGTTCCTAAACAATAGGAAGGTAGATGTTCAAATTAACGTCCAAAGTCTGATATCTCAGGGAGGTGAGAGGTTATCTTATACTTGTGTTATATTTTTAAGGGTAAGCCAACCTGTGCCCTCTTAGTTGATCCTTACTTCTGATACCAGATTTTTGGCAAGAAATTGAAAATTTTCTCAGATTGTTGTCTTGAACTACTATTTTTTTTTTTTTTTTTGAGACAGGGTCTGGCCCTGTCACCCAGGCTGAAGTGTGGTGGCACTATCTCAGCTCACTGCAGCCTCCACCTCCTGAGCTCAAGCCATCCTTCTGCCTCAGCCTCTTGAGTAACTGGGACTACAGGCATGTGTCACCATGCCTGGCTAATTTTTGTATTGTTTTTGGTCGAGATGGGGTTTTGCCATGTTGCACAGGCTGGTCTCAAGCGAGCCATTGGCCTCAACCTCCCAAAGTGCTAGGATTACAGGCGTGAGCCACAGCACCCATCCCTCAAACTAATTTTGAAACAGTGCACTGCAATTAACTTTCCTTTTTCTCTTTTCTGTTATTCATTCATTCATTCATTTGACAGATGTTTATTTGGTGTATACTGTGTGCTAGGAATTCTGCTATGCAATGGAACACCATGGTGAATAAAAACAAACATGCCCCACTTTCATGGAATTTATAGTGTCAGGAAAAGGATTAATTAAATGTCTATCACACTAAGATAGGTGTGGGGTAAGGTGAAGGGCAGGTAAGAGATGTGATCATGACTTTCCTTTAAGGTTTGGTTTTCTTGTAGTAAAGCCGTTAAGTGTATAGTTTTCAGATATGAGGCTGTAGATTGTCTATCAGATTCACTTGAGGCACTTGTTAAAAATGGAACCTGGGATCTTGCCTAGACAAACAAAATCACAATGTTTTGGGATGATTCTTAGGATTTGCATGAGATGTGAATTCTTAGACACACTCAAGTTTGAAAACTGTAGTTACAGTGGAAAGTGTGAATTTTCATTCTGTTTGGTAATTTTATAATGAAAAATTTCAAACGTACACAGAAGTAGGGAAAATAGGATGGTGAACTCCTGTTACTCAGATTTTGCAGTTTTCAAAATGTCATCACATTTGATTTCATTAATCACCCTTTTTCTTACCAAAATATTTTAAATTCCATATATTGTGATTTCATCCTTACATACTTCAATAAGCATCTTTGAAAAAAAAAAAGACATTTTCTTACATAATCATAATGGCCATTATCATGCCTAGCAAAATTAAAAGTGCTTTGGTATCATTAATTCCCAGTTTATATTCAGATTTCTCTGATGGTCTAAAACAGTGTCTATTTTACAGTTGCTTTATTAGAATCGGGATCCAAAGTCCAAATGTTGCTTTTCTTTGGTTAGGTCCTTTAAGAATCTTTTAAGTCTCTTCTTAATATAGAGAAATCTCATTCCCCCAACTTCTCCAATTCCCCTCCCCCTGCATGTTGAAGGAACTAGGTCAGGGGTACTATACAGGACTTTGTTTTACATTCTGGATTTTTCTTTTTACTTTCCTGATGATATAATTTAACTTCTTCCTGTATTTTCCATATTTCCTATAGTAGGTAGATCTAAAAGCTTACTTATTTCAGATTTCTAGTCAGCGGTACTTAATAGATTGTATTTTCTTTGCCTCACACGGAGGTGCATAATGTCTGGCTGGCCTGTGGTAATGCTAAGGTTGATCATTCTGTTCAGGTGGCATCAGTCTGTGGTAACTTCCTGTAAGAATCCTTCATTAACCTTTCATCTAATGGTTCCATTCATTCATGATCTTTAGCTGAATCCCTGTTATTTCATTAGGGAATAGCAAAATAATGATTTTCTAATTCTGTTATTCCTTTTACATTTATTAACTGTAATTCTTCTGTTAAAAGTAGAACTTTTACATATTAATATCAACTAGGGCTGTATGTTTACCATGAAATACAATTCATGAAATACAGGATGAATGCTTCAATATTTTCCTTAATTGCCACTTTTTATAGCAAGGTACTTTGGAGACTTATTATGGTAGATATGCCATGAACTGGGTAATTTGAGGGAAGTTTAAGTAAAGGACTGTTTACAAAGGTGTAGATAGTATTTAAGGAAGCCAGTAGGGACAGCGCAGTGCTCTGTGACTGGCCACAGTGAGGAAGGGAGTTGCGATCGCCTCTAGGCCAGCAGGAACAAGGGAAGAGGAGAACAGCTGAGGGCAGCTCTATGGAAGAGAGCTCTCTGACAGGCAGTGTGGTTTCAAGTTAAAGAGGAGCTTGTTGATCAGATATTAAGGGAGGCAGAGGAATATATCCCCTACCCTTATTCTCCTCTCTCCCTACATACAGTCTCCTTCTGAGGTCTCCCATTACCTGAAAAGCTAATATGCATAAGAGCCTGTTGATATGATCCATGTGAGTCACAAACAAGACATAACCAACATTTATTTATTTATTTCTCTCTCTGTCTTTTTGTTTTGTTTTTTATTTTTGGCATCATTATAAACACATTTAAAAATACTTTTGGTGTGTTTCAGTCAATTTATGTCATCCTTGCTGATACTCAGCTTGTTCTGTCTTTGGCTAATGGGGGCTTCTTCAGGTTGATTCTCTTGTTATTTGTATATGACTCTAATTATCTTTGATAGAGCGTCCTTGTTTTTTTTTTTTTTTTGCTGCAATGAGGTACTCAGGCTCATCTTGTACATTTCTTGCCTCAGACTTGGAAATCAGCCATTCCTCCAGGAAACTCTTTCCTTTTGGTGGGGAATGCTACTCTTTACTACTGGTTGAAATTGTTTCTTGTCCTTGTTCAGTGAACAGAGCTATGATGTTTTATTTTTGAAAAGAAGAAAAAGTGCTTTATACTGATTATTTCACCAACTTCATGTCAGTTAGACTCTTTCATTTTAGGTTTTTCCCCCCTCCATACTTAAAAAGTGCTTTCTTTCCTTTTTGATTTAATTTTTTTGTGTGTGTATGTGAAACATTTACATGCTTTTTGGTTGGTTTGGGTTTTTTTGTTTTTGTTTTTGTTTTGAGACGGTCTTGCTGTGTCGCCCAGGCTGGAGTGCGGTGGCACCATCTCGGCTCGCTGCAACCTCCACCCCTGCAGTTTCCAGCAATTCTTCTGACTCAGTCTCCCAAGTAGCTGGGACTACAGGCATGTGCCACCATGCCCGGCTAATTTTTGTATTTTTAGTAGAGGCAGGGTTTTGCCATGTTGGCCAGGCTGGTCTTGAACTCCTGAGCTCACGTGATCTGCCTGCCTCAGCCTCCCAAAGTGTTGGGATTACAGGCATGAGCCACCATGAAAACAGGCCTGGCTTGTTTTTTGAGACAGGGTCTTGCTCTGTCGCCCAGGCTGGAGTGCAGTGGCATGATCACGGTTCACTGCAGCCTCTTCCTCCTGGGCTCAAGCGATTCTCTCACTTCAGTCTCCTGAGCAGCTGGGACTATAGGCACGTGCTACCACGCCTGGCTAATTTTAAAAATGTTTTGTAGAGATGGGATCTTGTGGTGTTGCCTAGGCCAAGATCAAATGCTTAGCCTCCCAAAGTGTTGGGATTAAAGGTGTGAGCTGCTGTGCCAGGCCCATTTACGTGGTTTGAAAGTTAAAACTATACAGGATATATTCAGAATATTCTTACTTTGATCCACGTCTCTCTACCCTGTTCTTTTCCCTTTACTCTTTCTTTTGATTTGACATTTCAGTGTTTATTCTTATAAATATAAGCAAATATATATCCATATACAGATATACATAGATATATACATAGATATGTTTATATTCTTTTTTTATCACTTTTTTACACAAAAAGTAGCATGCTACATTTTGGGGTGTGATTTTCCTCATTCCTTTTTGCAGCTGCATCCTGTTCCATTTTGTGGGTGTTAGCATTGTTTATTCAGTCTCATGGATGGACATCTGAGTTGTTTATGCTATTAGTAACTTTGCTCATGAGTCTTTTTTTTTTTTTTTTTTTTTTTTGAGACGGAGTCTCGCTCTGTTGCCCAGGCTGGAGTGCGGTGGCGCAATCTCCACTCACTGCAAGCTCCACCTCCCGGGTTCACGCCATTCTCCTGCCTCAGCCTCCCGTGTGGCTGGGACTACAGGCGCCCGCCACCGCGCCCGGCTAATTTTTGTATTTTTAGTAGAGACGAGGTTTCACTGTGTTAGCCAGGATGGTCTCGATCTCCTGACCTCGTGATCCGCCCATCTCGGCCTCCCAAAGTGCTGGGATTACAGGCGTGAGCCACCGCGCCCGGCCTCATAAGTCATTTTATATTTTTAGCAGTGTGTCTTTGGAGTAGATTCCTAGAAGTGAGATTGCTGGGTCGAAGACACGTGCATATATAATTTTGCTCACTGTTAAAATATTCTCCCTCTCCTAAGAGTTGTGCTATTTTACATTTCCACTAGTAATATATGAGATTGTCTGTTGTCTTCACCAACAATATGTTGTAAGACTTTTGAATTTTTGTCCGTTTAATAGGTGACAAGTGGTATCTCAGTATAATTTTAATTTTATTTTCTATTTTTTCTATTCTGATGTAAATTTTAATTTCTGTTCTTCTCATGTGTAAGGTTTTTTTTTGCAATTTTTCATGTTTTAGACTTTGCTTCTGCATTTTGTTACTTTGCCGCACAATTTTTAAATGTCTCCAAATTATCAATCTTTTTTTGCTTCAAAATTTTGAATCATAGTTAGAAAGGTTTCCCTTATGTCCAGATTATAAAGGAATTCATCCATATTTTCTCTGATACTTATGTTTTTTTCCGTTTTTACTTTGACATCTATTTGGAATTTATCATGTATGGTAAATTTTGAGATACATCCAATTTTATCTTTATTCAATAAATGGCTATCTGGTTATCTCCACAGCATTTATTTTAAAATGCGTGTGTTTATTGGTTGGCAATGCCACTTTCTTCATATATTAAATTTCCATGTGTACTTGGGATTATTTCTAAACCTTCTGTTCTGTTGGTCTCCGTTGCTTTTTCATGTGCTAGTACCACACTGTGTCAATTATAAAGGCTTTCTGATATCTCTTCAGCTTTTAAAATATCTAGTAGGGCCATCTCCACCCCTGCCCTCCCATGCACATGCACCGTCATATTGAAGCGCATGGGTGTTTTTTTTTTTAGGGATAACTAGCTTCCAACCCTGGCTTTGTTTACTAGCCCTTGGTCCTTGGACAGTTTACTAAAGCACAGTGATATCCATTTATCCCATCTCTGAAATGGGATGATGATGCCTACCTTATACTGTTGTAAGGATTACATGACACCAGCAGAACTGCCTTGTCAGGTATCTGTCAACCTTGTAGATAGTTAATATATACACCAATTTCTAAGAATATAGGCCTGGTATATATATATCGTTCACTATATATAGTGAAGGAAAAACTGAACTAGGAATCTAAAGCCCTGAATTCTACTCTTGATTCTGTAAACTGAAAAATTGTGTTGCCTTAGATGGATAATACCCTCTTTCTGAACCTTGGTTTTATTTAAGAGTATAATGCAAAATTCACTCATCAAAACCATCTCCAAGTTAATTTGTCTTTAAATAAGAGTTTATTTAAATTCTCAACCTCTTCAAGAAGTTATAGATATATGCTTCTATTTGTTCTTCCTTTTTTTTTTTTTTGAGGCAGAGTCTTGCTCTGTCACCCAGACTGGAGTACAGTGTGGCCTGTTCTCGGCTCACTGCAAACACCGCCTCCCAGGTTCGAGCGATTCTCCTGCCTCAGCATCCCGAGTAGCTGGGATTACAGGTGTGTGCCACCACGCCTGGCTAATTTTTGTATTTTTAGTAGAGGCGGGGTTTCACTGTGTTGGCCAGTCTGGTATCGAACTCCTGACCTCAGTGATCTGCTTGCCTCAGCCTCCCAAAGTGCTGGGATAACAGGAGTGAACTACCGTACTTGGCCCTTCTATTTGTTCTTTAAATGATTGCTTGAATTTTATTTTCATAACAGAAAGAAAAATAAAATGTTTCTCTGATTTTTATCATCTACCCTAAAAGTATTTCCTCATCTCATCCTGATTCTATTTCTTCTGATCATTTCTGATAGGCTCTTAGTTAGGGAGGCAGTGTGACATAGTAGTTAAGAGCGTGAATTCTGGAGTCATACTGGGATTTTTGACTCCCACCCAGGTTAGCCACTTGTTAGCCCTGTGACTCTGGGTAAAGTTCTTAAGAGGAACTCAAACACATCACCTTCAAATAAGATTAATCATAGACCCTCCTAGAACTCTTAAGAATATTAAACGTGATAATGCATGTAAGTGCTTTGCAGAGTTCCCAACATTTAGTAGATGTTAGCTGTTTTTAATCATCATTGTCATTATACATCCTTATGATTTGTCCTTGGGAAAAACTACTTTTGATCTAAGTGGATTATAATCTACCTCCCAGCTCTGCAGGCCAGATTTTTATGTAGTTGTGTAATCTTGGACAAGTTACCTAACTTTTTTGAGTCTGAATATGTTTTAATCTGCAAAATGAGAATCATGATAATACATCATAGGTTTTAATTAGGAGGATTAAATGAAATAATTGATAGGTGGTGCCATAGTTACATACAAGTATTAGTAGTTAATTCTTTTCCTCGGTTTACTTTTATAGTATAGGCTTGATGAAGGTTCCACTATAGGCAAAAGTACTACTTGGGGGTAAAGTAGAGTGGGATACTTTATTTGAAATGTTCCCTGAATCTGATCTGATCTTTTTGTTACTGCTGTGCGTAACCCAAATCCAAATTTTCAACCCAACATTCTTGGATTTGTGGGACAGCCTAGCAGCTTCCCAATATAATCTATACTACATCTTTTTCTTAACTTTAGTGCTTTTTGTCATGTGGTCTCAGTGTACCCGTTTATTTAGTCTTTATTCCCAGCATTTCCCAAAATAGACTGTGCTCCACTGGATTTTCTTGCTTTCTGTAGTGTCTCACCTACTCTTTCCTACTTTTGCTATCATATTTCCGGGACCTACCTTTCCCGCATGTCCTCCTCACACAATTTTCTCATCTTTGTAGTCTGACATAAATCACAGCTGTGTTAAACTGTTTTCTTTTTTGAACTCTTGTAGTCTCATGAAATTTAGAAATTTATCATAGCTGTCTTGTATAGGGCTATTTTGTTTGTTAATCTTACCTAATGAGAATTCCTTGAGGGCTAAGCACAGTAATTCTAGACATCAGTGTTCAGTAGTACTTGATTGTTGTGAATGATTATCTCCCCTTTCCCCGTTCCCTTGTTTTTTTCCCGTTCTTTCTCTGAATTAGTTGATCATAGCTATGTGGTATAGGGCTATCTTGTTTGTTAAACTTACCTAATGAGAATTCCTTGTGGGCTAAGCGCAACAATTCTAGACATCAGTGTTCAATAATGCTCATTAATTGTTGTGAATGATTATCTCCCCGATTTCCATTCCCTTGTTCTTTCGCTTTCTTTCTCTGAATTATTTAGGACTCTTTCAGTTGTAAGTGATAGAACCCAACATAAATATTTGTAGACAGGCTGTGCATGGTGGCTCACACCTGTAATCCCAGCACTTTGGGAGGCTGAGGCAGGCAGATCACCTGAGGTCAGGAGTTCAAGACCAGCCTGGCAAACATGGTGAAACCTCGTCTCTACTGAAAAAACAAAAGTTAGCCGGGCGTGGTGGCGGGCGCCTGTAGTCCCAGCCACCACTTTGGGAGGCTGAGACCGGAGAATTGCTTGAACCCGGGGGGGCAGAGGTTGCAGTGAGCCAAGATTGTGCCACTACACTCCAGCCTGTGTGACAGAGCGAGACTGTGTCTCAAAAAAAAGAATATGGCCGGGCGCGGTGGCTCACGCCTGTAATCCCAGCACTTTGGGAGGCCGAGGCAGGTGGATCACGAGGTCAGCAGATCGAGGCCATCCCGGCTAACACGGTGAAACCCCGTCTCTACTAAAAATACGAAAAAAAAAAAAAATTAGCCGGGCGTGGTGGCGGGCGCCTGTAGTCCCAGCTACTCGGGAGACTGAGGCAGGAGAATGGCGTGAACCCCGGAGGCGGAGCTTGCAGTGAGCCGAGATCGCGCCACTGCACTACTGCCTAGGCGACAAAGTGAGACTCCGCCTCAAAAAAAAAAAAAAAAAGAATATTTGTAGACAAAAAATAATTTTAAAAATGTTTTATTTTACACTTTTATGGGAACATAGTAGATGTATGTATTTACGGGGTACATGTGATGTTTTGATACAGGCATCCAGTGTATAGTAGTCACATCAGGGTAAATGGAGCATCCATCACCTACAACACTTGCCATTTCTTTTATTTATTTATTTATTTTTTTGAGACGGAGTCTCGCTCTGTCGCCCAGGCTGGAGTGCAGTGGCGCGATCTTGGCTCACTGCAAGCTCCGCCTCCCGAGTTCATGCCATTCTCCTGCCTCAGCCTCCCTAGTAGCTGGGACTACAGGCGCCTGCCACCACGCCCGGCTAATTTTTTTGTATTTTTAGTAAAGATGGGGTTTCACCGTGTTAGCCAGGATGGTCTCTATCTCCTGACCTCATGATCCGCCCAGCTCAGCCTCCCAAAGTGCTGGGATTACAGGAGTGAGCCACTGTGCCCGGCCAACACTTACCATTTCTTTCTGTTAAGAATGTTTTGATTCTACTCTTATTTTATTTTTTTAATTTTTAACTTTTGTGGGTACATAGTAGGTGTATATATTTATTGGGTATATGAGATGTTTTGATACAGGCATGCTGTGTGTAATCACATCATGGAAAATGGGATATCCATCCTCTCAAGCATTTATCCTTTGTGTTACAATCCGATTATTCTCCATTAGTTATTTAAAAATATGCAATTAAACTATTATTGACTGTAGTTAGCCTGTTGTGCTATCAAATACTAGATCTTACTCATTTTTTTCTAGATAGATTTTTTTTTGTACCCATTAACTCTCCCCCCGTCCCTTTCTCCCCTATTGCCCTTCCTATCTCTGTCTCCATTCGTTGAGTTGTTTTGAGTTTTAGATCTCACAAATGAATGGGAACATGCGAGATTTATCTTTCTGTGTCTGGATTATTTCGCCTAACATAATGACCTTAAGTTCTATCTCTGTTGTGCAAATGATAGGATTTTATTCTTTTTTATGGTTGAATAATATCCCATTGTGTGTATGTACCACATTTTCTTTGTGCATTCCTCATGGACACTTAGGTTGCTTCCATATCTTGGGTGTTGTGAATAGTGATGTGATAAATATGGGAGTGCGGATATCTCTTTGCTATACTGATTTCTTTTGAGTATGTACCTAGAAGTGGGATTTCTGGATCCTATGGGTAGTTCGATTAGTTTTTTGAAGAACCGCCATACTGTTCTCCATAGTGGTCGTACTAATTTCCATTTCCATTAACATTGTAGGAGAGTTCTCCTTTCTCCACATCCTGGCTTGCATTTATTATTGCCTCTTTTGGATAAAAGCCATTTTAACTGGGGTGAAATGATATCACATTGTAGTTTTGATTTGCATTTCTCTGATGATCAGTGGTGCTGAGTACCTTTTCATGTACTTGTTTGCCATTTATGTGTCTTTTTTTTTGAGACAGAGTTTCGCTCTTGTTGACCAGGCTGGAGTGCAATGGCGCAATCTCAACTCACTGCAACCTCCACCTCCCAGGTTCAAGCGATTCTCCTGCTTCAGCTTCCCGAGTAGCTGGGATTACAGCCATGTGCCACCACTCCTGGCTAATTTTTTTTGTATTTTTAGTAGAGATGGGGTTTCTTCATGTTGGTCAGGCTGGTCTTGAACTCCTGACCTCAGGTGATCCGCCCGCCTTGGCCTCCCAAAGTGCTGGGATTACAGGCATGAGCCACCGCGCCCGACCATCTTTTTTTTTTTTTTTTTTTTTTTTTTTTTGAGACAGACTCTTATTTTGTTGCCCAGGCTGGAGTGCAGTGGTGCAGTCATGGCTTACTGCAGCCCTGACCTCCTTGGCTTAAATGATTCTCTCACCTCAGCCTCTTGAGTAGCTGGGACTACAGGTGCATGCCACCATGCCCGGCTAATGTTTGTATTTTTTTTTTTTTTTTTCTGTAGAGACAGGGTTTTGCCATGTTGCCCAGGCTGGTCTCAGACTCCTAAGCTCAAGTGATCCTACTCCCAAAGTGCTGGGATTATGGGCATGATGTATGTCTTCTTTGGAGAAGAAATGTCCATTCAGATTCTTTGCCCTTTTAAAAATTGGATTATGGCCGGGCGCGGTGGCTCACGCCTGTAATCCCAGCACTTTGGGAGGCCGAGGCGGGCGGATCACAAGGTCAGGAGATCGAGACCATGGTGAAACCCTGTCTCTACTAAAAATACAAAAAATTAGCCGGGCGCGGTTGTGGGCGCCTGTAGTCCCAGCTACTCGGGAGGCTGAGGCAGGAGAATGGCGTGAACCCGGGAGGCGGAGCTTGCAGTGAGCCGAGATCGCGCCACTGCACTCCAGCCTGGGCGACAGAGCGAGACTCCGTCTCAAAAAAAAAAAAAAAAAAAAAATTGGATTATTAGACTTTTTTCCTCCTGAGTTGTTTGAGCTCCTTATATATTCTGATTATTAATCCCTTGTTTGCACATATTTTCTCCCATTCTTTGGGTTGCCTCCTCACTTTGTTGATTGTTTAAAAAAGAATTTTGGATTCAGGAAAACTTAGTCTCATTAAGGGTAAAGATTCAGTTGAACTTCAGTAAAAACCAGAACTTGGGCTTAAATATAAGCAAGGCTCATTCTCTGTGTTCTCTTACGTTTTTCTTTATGTTGGCATCATTCTCTCAGATTGTAGACTGGTTTTAGTCACCTGTGGAAAATATGGCTGCCTACAGCACTGGTACTTTATATCTAACAGCTTCAGCTTTGACCATTGACTTCAGATCTTTGGGTCTTGAGTATAATAGAGCTCTGGAGGAAAGATTCATTTAGTTAACATTTAGGTCAGGTGCCCACTCCTTGACTAGACTAATTTTTTTTTTTTTTTTGAGATTGAGTCTCGTTCTGTCACCCAGGCTGGAATGCAGTGGCACGATCTCAGCTCACTACAGCCTCCACCTCCCGGGTTCAAACAATTCTCCTGCCTCAGCCTCCTGAGTAGTGGGGACTACAGGCGCACGCCACCATAGGCTCATTTTTTTGTATTTTTAGTAGAGACGGGATTTCACCATGTTAGCCAGGATGGTCCCAATCTCCTGACCTCATGATCTGCCCGCCTCGGCCTCCCAAAGTGCTGGGATCACAGGCGTGAGCCACCGCGCCTTGTTCCTTGACTAATTAATTGTGATAAGGCGGGTAGGATCACATGAGAACTGTGAGAATGGGGAGGCAGTTCACAGGAAAATGAGGGCAGTAGGGCAGGGCAGACAGTGTCATAGGTGTACATTATGTTACTCTTTCTTCCCTCTTTGTCCTTTGAGAAGTCATATACACTCTCCTAAAGTGCAGTTTTCTCAATCTATAAAATGGAATCAACAATAGTTTATTTCATGGGGTACCGATGAGGACTAAATGAGATAATTTAGAAAGCAGCATTTGAAACTTTACAAAATCAATAGAGTAACCTGGTGATAAGTGGCTGTACCTTCATCTCTCACCAACGTGCCCTGTGCTTATTTGGCCTGACCCCAAAGGTTTTGCAAATGATGTGACTGCAGCTGGTTTTCCAGATCTGCTTCTTTAGTGTTGTCCACCAGATAACTTGTGGTTACAAGACAAGTGCTAGGAGCGTCCAAGACTATTTGTTCAGGCACAGTGGAAAAGTCTTTTCTTCTTACCTTCAAATAGAATCTCTAATTGATCTGACCAACTTAGGTATTATGTACCCATATCTGAATCAATCTCAGTCAAAAGAATGGTGTGCTGATGAGCATAGGTCTGCATCATGTGCTCCAGTCTTGGAACTGGGGAAGAGTCAGCTTATACCAAGATACATTACAGTTGCATGAAGGAGGGTTGGAAATTGGAGTTCATTTACCATTATTAAATTATCTGACATTAAAATAAATATTGCCAGCTATTTGCCACACTTCAGCTTAAGACCACCAACTGGATAACACTTGGTCTTTTAAGAGAGGGATACCTATGTGCTGCGTTGCCTTGGTGCTGTGTTATAGTGAGGATTTCCAGATGCCTGTTTATGGATCCAACCACATTAGAACCAAATGCAGATTCTTGTGATTCATCACTGCTCCACCGTATGAGAATTGAAGGAAAAGTCTTGCCTCCCATTTAATAAATTATTTTCTCTTAAAAAATGTGGTTTAAAAATGCTAGGCTATATGAAGAGGATGAGCGTTTTCTGACATTTGCTAAAACGAAGCTGTGTTGGTTTTTTTTTTTTTTTTTTTTTTTTTTTTTTTAAGATGAGGTCTCGCTTACCCAGGCTGGAGTGCAGTGGTGCGATCATGGCTCACTGCAGCCTTGACCTCCCAGACTGAAGCAGTCCTCCCCGAGTAGCTGGGGCTACAGGCCTGTGCCACCACAACTGGCTAACTTTGTTGAATTTTAGTAGAAACGACGAAGTCTTATGATGTTGCCCAGGCTGGTCTTGAACTCCTGGGCTCAAGCAATCGTCCCACTTTGGCTTTCCAAAGTGCTGGGACTACAAACAGTGCCTGGCTGGTTTTGTTTTATTTTGTTTGGTTGCTTTGATTTTTTTACTGGGGAAGGGAAAATCCAATTTGATACAGAAGCCAAGTGAAGAGATTCCCTCAATCATCATTGTAACTCCCCAATACCTTGTTCCTTCACCTGTCAAAAAGAATGGATTGGCTGTTTTCTTTAGTAATTTATGAAGGCATTATTTTAATGTGAAGAGGCTATAAAAGAATAGTTTACAATTGGTCCATGAACAGCATGGTGGTTAGAGGTGCTGACTCCCCTAATAATTGAAAATCTGCGTATAACTTTTGACTCCCCCCCAAATTTAACAGTTTTTTATTTAATTAATTTATTTTTTGAGACAGCGTCTCGCTCTGTTGCCCAGGCTGGAGTGCAGTGGCACGATCTCGGCTCACTGCATCCTCTGCCCCTCCGCCCACCCCTGGTTCAAGCGATTCTCGGCCACCACGCCGGGCTAATTTTTGTATTTGTAGTAGAGATGGGGTTTCACTGTGTAGGCCAGGCTGGTCTCGAACTCATGGGCTCAAGTGATCCACCTGCCTCGGCCTTCCAAAGTGCTGGGATTACCGGTGTGAGCCACTGTGCCCAGCCCCAAATTTAACAATTAACAGCCAAATTTAACAATGTAAACATTCAGCTAGCACATATTTTGTGATATATATACGTATTAATTTATTTTTTGAGATGGAATCTCGCTCTGTCACCCAGGCTGGAGTACGGTGGCATGATCTTGGCTCACTGCAACCTCTGCCTCCTGGGTTCAAGTGATTCTCCTGTCTCTGCCTCCCAAGTAGCTGGGACTACAGGCACCCGCCACCACACCTGGCTAATTTTTGTATTTTTAGTAGAGACGGGGTTTCACCATATTGGCCAGGCTGGTCTTGAACTTTTTACCTTGTGATCTGCCCACCTTGGCCTCCCAAAGGCCTGGGATTACAGGCATGAGCTACCGCACCTGGCTGTTATATATCTTATATACTGTATTCTTACAGTAAAGTAAACTAGAGAAAAGAAAATATTAGGAAAATCATAAGGGAGAGAAAAGATATTTACTATTCATTAAGTGGAGGTGGATCTCATAAAGGTCTTCATCCTCATTATCTTCATGTTGAGTAGCTGAGGAGGAGGAGAGATTGGTCTCTTTGTATCAGGGGTGGCAGAGAGGGAAGAGGTAAAAGATGGAAAGGGAAGCAGGAGAGGCATACTTTGTGTATATTTTATTGAAAAAAATCTGCATATAAGTGGATCTGTGCAGTTCCAACTCATGTTGTTTAAGGGTCAACTGTTACAGAAAAACAGGTATTTTCACAGATTAAAAAGGTTTGGAAATTTACTGTTCCTATGAGATTAATTTTTTTTTCCCTAAATGGTAATACATTTTGCTTACTTAGCTTTTGGGCGTCTGATCTATTGTACTTTGAGATACTGATGCTCTTACATGTAAGCTCTGTGAGAACAGGTATCTCATTGTCTTGTTCACTGTTGTATCACTGACTCTTAGAGCCCTGCTTGACATGTTGTAAGTTTTCAATAAACATTTATTTGTTGTTGTTGAATTTCTAGAAAATATCTTTTGCTTGTTTGTTTCTGTAACAAAAGCCGAAGATGGTTGACATCATGTTAGGAAATAGGATATAATGGATAATTTGTTTAAATGTAAACTATCTATCTGGGGGATAACATTTTAAAACTACAAGAGGTCTATATGAAAATACAGATATTCTGCTCTCCACCCCAGTACCTCTTGAATTTTGAATGAAGGACCAAAAGCCAATAATGTGTTTTTTTGTGTGTGCGTTGTTTGATACAGGTTCTCAAAAATAAAGAGAATCACTTTATTTGGCTTCTGTATGCAGTGGTGGGATCATGATTCACTACAGCCTCAACCTCATGGGCTTAAGTGATTCTCCCACCCCAGCCTCCTAAGTAGCTGAGGCTACAGGCATGCTAATTTTACCTGGCTAATTTTAAAATTTTTAATAGAGACAGGGTCCCACTTTGTTGCCCAGGCTGGTCTTAAACTATTAGGTTCAAGGGATCCTCCTGCCTTAGCCTCCCAAAGTGTTGAGGTTACAGATGTGATGAAATGTGTCAACATTTGGCTGCATAATTCAAGGAACTAGTATTTTCTAAGTGACCAATCAATGCATGATGTTATAAAATCATCCATGAATAAAAGATCCATTCAAAGTAGAAGATAGACCAATAAATTTTAATGTTGCAAACTGGTGCAAAAAGTTCTGAAACCATTGATATAATTTCAGATTCCACAATGCCCCTAAACTTTAAGAAATACCAATTGTCAAATTTGATGAAGTAGAAAAGAATTTCCGGTTATCTGAAAAGGCTGTTAACGTACTCTTCCCTTTTCCAACTACTGACAATCTCAGACTTAACAATGGTTCACTTTATGACTTTTCCACTTTATGGTGGTGTGTGTAAAAGCTATATACATTCAGTAGAAACCGTACTTTGAGTACCCGTACAACCATTCTGTTTTTCACTTTCAGTACAGTATTCAATAAATTACGTAAGATATTTGACACTTTTTTTTTTTTTTTTTTTTGAGACGGAGTCTTGCGCTGTCACCCAGGCTGGAGTGCAGTGGCCGGATCTCAGCTCACTGCAAGCTCCGCCTCCCGGGTTCACGCCATTCTCCTGCCTCCACCTCCCGAGTAGCTGGGACTACAGGCGTCCGCCACCTCGGCCGGCTAGTTTTTTGTATTTTTTAGTAGAGACGGGGTTTCACCGTGTTAACCAGGATGGTCTCGATCTCCTGACCTCATGATCCGCCCGTCTCGGCCTCCCAAAGTGTTGGGATTACAGGCTTGAGCCACCGCGCCCGGCGACACTTTGTTATAAAATATAAAGTGTTAGATGATTTTGCACAACTGTAGGCTGATGTAAGTGTTCTGAGCACGTTTAAGGTAGGCTTCGCTAAGCTATGATGTTAGCAGATTAGATCTATTAAATGCATTTTCAACCTATGATATTTTCAACTTACAAGTGGTTTATCAGGATGTAACCCCCACCCATCATAAATCTGGGAGCATCTGTCCATATCTGTGTGAAGTTAGATTTTCATGCTTCAACCTAAGACAGTGTATTGCCATAGATTGAATGCAGATGTAGATATGAGTGTCCAATTGCCTTCTATTAAGCTAGATACTAAAGAGATTTGTAAAAATGTAAGATAATGCCATTCTTCTTCCCAATTAAAAAAAGTTTTAGGCCAGGTGTGGTGGCTCACGCCTGTAATCCCAGCACTTTGGGAGGCCAAGGCGGGTGGATTGCCTGAGGTCAGGAGTTCAAGACCAGTCTGGCCAACATGGTGAAACTCCATCTCTACTAAAAATACAAAAAAATTAGCTGGTTGTGGTGGTGTGCCCCTGTAATCCCAGGTATTTGGAGGCTGAGGCAGGGGAATTTCTTTAACCAGGGGAATTTCTTGAACCATTGGAGGTTGCAGTGAACTGAGATCATGCCACTACACTCCAGCCTGGTCAACAGAGCAAGACTCTGTCTTAAAAAAAGTTTTAATAAAATATGTTATTTGTAATAACATGTAACAGGAATATTTTTAAAAATTCCTGTCCTAGTTTATTTCTGCTGCTGTAACAGAACCAAGACTGGGTAATTTATAAAGAACAGAAATTTGTTTTCTCATAGTTCTGGAGTCTGGGAAGACCAAGATCAAGGCACCAGCAGGTCTGGTTCTCTGATGATGGTCTAGTCTCTCATCCCAAGAAGGTGCCTGGAAAGCTGTATCCTCCAGAAGGGAGGGGGACAATGTGTCCTCACATGGTAGAAGGCAGAAGGCCAAAAAGGGGCCAAACTCCCTAATCAGACGTGTTCATCATGGCATTAATATATTTATGAGGACTCTGTGCTCATGACCTTTACACCTCCCCAAAGGCTCCACCTCTCAACACTGTTGCACTAGGGATTAAGTTTCCAATAAATGAATTTTGGGGAACAGTTTCAGACCATAGCAAATTCGTTCAGATGATCCCTTTCTAGTTTCTTGAGAAAGGAACTTAGATTATTAATTGAAAATTATTATTCTTTTTCTTTTCTTAAAAAAATTTAGTTTAAGACAGGGTCTCACTCTGTCACCCAGACTGGAGTGCAGTGATGTGATCATAGCTTACTTCAGCCTTGACCTTTTGGGGCTCAGGCTATCCTTCCGCCTCAGCCTCTCCTGGGTGGCTGGGACCACAGGCATGCGCCTTGATGCCCAGCTAATTTTTAAATTTTTTTGTAGAGACGAGGTCTTTCTATTGTTACCCAAATGGGCCTTGAACTCCTGAGCTCAAGTGATCCTTCCACCTCAGTCTCCCAAAGTGTTAGGATTATTGGCCTGAGCCACTGCGCCTGACCATCATTACTCTTTTCTAATCATTTAATGCTCTACATTTTTTCTTTTCGTAGTGATTTAGCTGCATTCCACAAATTCTGGTGTTGTATTTTCATTTTCCTTCAGTTCAATGTATATTTTTATTTCCTTTGAGGCTTTCCCTTTGACTCAGAAATTATTTAGAAATCTGTTGTTTAGTTTCCAAGTGTTTGGAGATTTCCCTACTGTCTTTTTCTTATTTATTGTAGTTTGTACATTTTGGTCAAAGATCACATTCTGTTATGGTTTTAATTCTTTTTAATTTGCTGAGGTTTGAATTATGGCACACAATATGGTGATCTGTCTTGGCAAGTGTTCCATGAGCACTTGTAAACGATGTGTATTCTGCTGCTTTGGGGTGGAATGTTACATAAATGTCAATTAGATCTTGTTGATTAATTGTGTTAAGTTCTTGATGATTTTCTGCCCAGTTCTATCAATTGTTAAGAGAGAAGTATTCAAGGTGCCAACTAAAATTGTAGATTTGTCTATTTCTCTTTGCATTTCTGTCAGGTTTTGCTTCACTTATTTTGCAGTTCTATTGTTCTGAGCACACATGGTTGAGATTGTTGTGCCTTCCTGGTGGATTGACTTTTTTGTGATCATGTAATTTTCCATTCTGTGCCTGGCCATTTTCTTTCTCTGAAGTCTGCCTTGCCTGACGCTAATATAGCCACACCCGCTTTCTTTTGATTAATATTTGCATGGTAAATAATTTCCCATTCATTTTCTTCCAACCTACCTTTGCATTTTAAGTGAATTTCTTGTCTGTGGATGGGTCATGTTTATGTATCCAGGTCTGCCAATCTGTTTCTTAATTGGAATTGTTGTCTAGACCATTTATATTTAATATAACTATCGTTATGTTAGGGTTTAAATCTGCTGTTATATTCTTTTTTTTCTGTTTTTACCTGTCTGTTTTTTTTTTTTTTTTTGAGACGGAGTCTGGCTCTGTCGCCCAGGCTGGAGTGCAGTGGCCGGATCTCAGCTCACTGCAAGCTCCGCCTCCCGGGTTCCCGCCATTCTCCTGTCTCAGCCTCCCGAGTAGCTGGGACTACAGGCGCCCGCCACCTCGCCCGGCTAGTTTTTTTTGTATTTTTTAGTAGAGACGGGGTTTCACCGTGTTAGCCAGGATGGTCTCGATCTCCTGACCTCGTGATCCGCCCGTCTCGGCCTCCCAAAGTGCTGGGATTATAGGCGTGAGCCACCGCGCCCGGCCTACCTGTCTGTTTTTTGTATCCGTGTTCCTTTTTTGCCTTCCTGGGCCACTTGAACATTTATTATAATTCCCTTTTGACTTATCTGAAAGTGTTTTTGTGTGTATATATCTTTGTGTAACTTTTTAAATTGGTTACTCTAGGTATTAAATTAGGCATAGAAAGCATCATATTATATTGGTGTTGACATTTTACTAGTTCAATTGAAAGGTAGAAATTTTTCCTCCTTTTTGTCATTTTACTCTTGTTTGTAATATATTCATGTTTAATATCTTCTTACATGCATTGAGAAACAAGCAACATTATATTTTTTGCTTTAACTTTCGAGAGAAGAAAAATGTATTATCTTTTCCCATATTTTTACATTTTGTTCTTCTTTTCTGATATACCAGGTTTATTTCTTTCATCATCTTCTGTTTAGATAATTGCCTTTAACCATTATTTTAGAATGTCTGCTTGAGACAGATCTCTTCGTTTTTCATCATCTGAGAATGTCTTGATTTTTTTTTTCAGTGGATGTAGAATTCTGGTTTGACATTTTAAAAAATTGGCTTAGATTTCTTTGGGTGTGTCCTGTTTTGATGTTTGGTCAGCTCCTTCAGCCTGTAGGTTTATGTCTTTTGCCAAATTTGGGGAATTTTTAGCCATCATTTATTTTAGTCCCTTTTAGCCCCATTCTGTTTTTCTTGTTTGTCTTCTGGGCATACAATGATACAGATGTTAAATCTTTTGTTATGGTTCCATGGAAAATGAATGATTCTCTTCATTTTTTTCCATGATCAAGGTCTGGTTATATGAGAATTTGTATAAGAATTTCAAGAAAATAACAATTAGCTGAGTTTTAAAAAATTATTTTCAGGCTGGGCGTGGTGGCTCACGCCTGTAATCCCAACACTTTGGGAGGCCTAGGCAGGCGGATCAACTTGAGGTGGGGAGTTCAAAACCAGCCTGTCCAACGTGGTGAAACCCTGTCTCTACTAAAAATACAAAAATTAGCCGGGTATGGTGGTGCGTGTTTGTAATCCAGCTACTCAGGAGGCTGAGGCAGGAGAATAGCTTGAACCAGGAAGGTGGAGGTTGCAGTGAGCTGAGATCGCGCCCCTGCCCTCCAGCCTGGACAACGGAGTGAGACTCCGTCTCAAAAAAAAAAAAAAAATTTCATACTACTACTAACTAAAGAATGTATGATGTGTATTTATTTTTCCCCAAAGTAACAAATTAGATACTTAAAAGAATCATTTGAGAAATGACAAACTCTCTCTCCCCAGAGTCTGAACCATCTGAACTTCTTCAGTTACTCATGCCAGGAGAAAACTTTGATTGTGTTCACCCATACCTAGAAACATTTACGGCAGTAGGAAGGAAATCATCCTTGATATTATCTGTGAATATATTTTTGTGACTCGTTCAGATAAATCTTTAAAAAAGAAAAAACAGTCCTGTGTGGTTGTTACTGATACTATCTTGTTTTACAGATGAGAATATTGAGGTGGTGATGGGTTAAATAACTTGCTCAAGATCACATGACTGCTAAATATTCTAGCTTGGAATATGAGACAGAACGCCATTTCTGTAGAAGTATTCTCTCACTTTACAAGGTTAATGTCTTAACTTGGTATCTTAAGCCTGTTCTCCCTTACATCTTTTGGAACCTTGTTAAATCATTTATCTTCTATAAAAATGTCTTTTCTACCTAATAATGTTTCATCAAGTTTAAGTTTTAAATTGTGCACACTTCTAATTTTTCTCATTTAGCCATTTTTCTCATTTCTTCATTTTCCATTAAGTTTTCAATGGACCGTAAGCTGGTATGTGCACCTTCTCCTCTGATGAAGCATTCTACTTAAGAATAATAGGCCGGGCGCGGTGGCTCAAGCCTGTAATCCCAGCACTTTGGGAGGCCGAGACGGGCGGATCACAAGGTCAGGAGATCGAGACCATCCTGGCTGACACGGTGAAACCCCGTCTCTACTTTAAAAATACAAAAAACTAGCCGGGCGAGGTGGCGGCGCCTGTAGTCCCAGCTACTCGGGAGGCTGAGGCAGGAGAATGGCGTGAACCCGGGAGGCGGAGCTTGCAGTGAGCTGAGATCCGGCCACTGCACTCCAGCCTGGGCGGCAGAGCGAGACTCCGTCTCAAAAAAAAAAAAAAAAAAAAAAAAGAATAATAATGCCCTTAAAAAATTGGCAGTAAAATATACGTTAACATGAAATTTGCCTTTTTTTTTTTTTTTGAAATGGGGTTGTCCAGGCTGCTCTCAAACTCCGGGGCTCAAGTGATCTTCCCACTTCACTTTCCTGAGTAGCTGGGATTACAGATGCGCGCTACTACATCCGCTCCATTTTAACTGTTCTTGAGTACAATTTGGTGGTGTTAAAGTACATTCACAATTTTGTGCTTTCACCAGTATCTGTTTGCACTATATCGTCTGTTGCAAACAAACTCTGTATCCATTAAAAAGTAACTCTTTATTCCCTGTCCCTCCAGCCTATGGTAATCTCCATTCTACTTTCAGTTTCTACCAATTTGCCATTTCTAGGTACTGTGTATAAATGGAATTGTACAATATTTTTTCTTTTTTGTCTGGCTTATTTCATTTAGCATAATATTTTCAGATTTCATCTATGTCATAGTATGTGTCAGCATTTCCTTTTTTAAGGCTGAATAATATTACAGTGTATGTACATACTACCTTTCATCCATTCATCTGTTGGTGTACAATTGTGTTGTTTCTACCTTGGGCTATTTTGAATATACTGCTGTGAACATTGGTGTACAAATATCTGTTCAAATCCCTGCTTTTGGTTCCTTTGGGTGTATACCTAGAAGTGGAATTACTGATCATGTGGTAATTTTATGAGAAACGGATATACTATTTTTCATATCAGCTACCCTGTTTTACGTTCCCGCCAGCATTGCCAAGGGTTCCAGTTTCATTGCATCTTCTCCAACACTTGTTCTTTTCTGATTTTTTAAAACAATAACTATCCTAATGAGTGTGAAGAGATGTTTCATTGTGGTTTTGATTTGTATTTCTGTAATGATTTATGATGTTGAGCATCTTTTCATGTGCTTATTGGCCATTTCTGTCTTTGGAGACATTTTTATCCAAGCTTTTGCACATTTTTAAAATGAGTTGTTTTGATTTTTAGGAGTGCCCTACATATTTTGGGTAATAATCTCTTATCAGACATATTACTTGCAAATATTTTCTCCCATTCTGTGGATTGCCATTTCACTCTGTTAATAGTGTTCTTTAGTGCACAAAAGTTTTTAATTTTAATGAGGTTTAGTTTGTTTTTTCTTTTGTTGCCTGTGTTCTTGGTATCATGTACAAGAGATCATGGTCAAATTCAATATCCTGAAACTTCCCCCTATGTTTTCTTCTAAGCATTTTATAGTTAGCTTCTACATTTTGGTCTTTGATCCCTGTTGAGTTAATTTTGGTATATGGTATATTGTGGGGACTCAAATTTGATTCTCTTGCGTGTGGATATGCAGTTTTTCCAGCACTGTTTGCTAAAAAGACCGTCCATTATTGAATGGTTACGTCACACATGTTGAAATTAATTGACCATATGTATGTGTGGGTTTGTGGTCTTTTTTTTTTTTTTTTTCCCTATTCCATTTGTCTATACAGTTGACCCTTGAATAACATGGGGATTAGGGGCACTGACCACTACCCTCTCCCCATGCATTTGAAATACATGAAATACGTACTTTTTTAATTTCCCCAAAACTTAACTACTAATAGCCTACTGTTGACTGAAAGCCTTACTGATAGCATAAAGAGTTGATTAACAACATGTATTTTGTA
Organism: Macaca mulatta; assembly: GCF_049350105.2. Taxonomy (NCBI): domain Eukaryota; kingdom Metazoa; phylum Chordata; class Mammalia; order Primates; family Cercopithecidae; genus Macaca; species Macaca mulatta. The sequence continues at coordinate 71,333,098 of NC_133423.1, forward strand.
TGTTATATGTAAATATATATATACTGTATTCTTATATAAAGTTACCCAGAGAAAAGAAAATATTACTAAACTCATAGGGAAGAGAAAGTATATTTACCGTTCATTAAATGGAAGTGGATCATCATAAAGATCTTCATACTCACCATCTTCACATTGAGTAGGCTGAGTAGAGGGAAAAGGAGGAGTTGGTCTTTCTGTTTCTTGGGTGGCAGAGGTGGAAGGGAGGTATAAATGGACTCATGAAGTTGAAACTTACGTTGTTTGAGCACCAGCTGTATATGCTTGTCCTTATGCCAGCAGTACACCATTTTGGTTACTGGTATTAGTTTTTAGCTCCAGAATTTGTTTCTTAATATAGTTTCTTTGTCTTTGTTGACATTCACATTTTGCTCATATATAATTTTCCTAGTTTCTTTTAGTTCCTTTTCTGTGTTTTCCTTCAGCTCTTTGAACATATTTAAGAGTTTTTAATGTCTTTATCAAGTCCAATGTCTAGGCTTCTTGGGTATGGTTTCTGTTCATTTATTTCTTCCTCCCAGCCATGTTTTTCTGTTCCTTTGTATATCTTGTGGTTTCTTTATGGAAAATTGGCCATTTAACTGTTATAATGTGGTGATTTTGGAAATCAGATTTTCTCTATTCTCCAGGGTTTGCTAGTGGTATGGCTTTGATGAGTGGAGGAACACTAGGTTCTTTGTCTCAAGTCGAATTAGAAAAAACTACATGGACACACGTGGATCACATACCGAAAGGAAGGAGAACACTTTTATTTTCACTTCTCTTTCTGGATGGGTAACATCGTCTTCAACATGCACTCCCCTGGAGTGTATTTTAAAGCACTGGTGGCAGGCAAGCCCACAGGGAGTAGTTCCCCAGAGCTAAAGTGGGCTCCAGAGGAGCAATCTAAGACAGCTACTGAAGTGCCAACCCTTCCCGTTCCCCTCTATTTGTACCATCAGCCCCACCATCTCCAGTATATCCTACTTTCCCCTCTTCATTCTTACCCCTCCAGGAAATGCTTGATGGGAATGGTGCCATAAAGGTTCAAGTTTCCTTCTCATTACAGGACCTTAAGCAAATAAAGGGAGACTTAGGTCAATTTTCTGATGACCCTGATAGGCGTGTGGAAATTTTCTGATATTTAACTCAGGTGTTTTATCTCATGTGGAGGGATGTTGTGATGCTGCTAAGTCAAACCCTCCCTGCAACTGAAAAGCAGAGTTCTGCAAGCAGCAGAAAATTATGGAGATGAACAACATACCTCCTATAGCAGACCAAGTTAAAAAAGAGGAGAAAAGGAAGGTGAGGAAGAGGTAGAAACTTCACTCCCACAAGGAAGGGAAGCAGTTCCGGTTAAATAACCCTAATTGGGATCCCAATAACTCAGCAGATGAATGGAAAAGGAAGCACTTTTTAAGGTGTATATTAGAAGGCCTATGGAAGACCACAGCTAAACCTCTCAGTTACTCTAAACTGTCTATGATAGACCAAAAACCAGACAAGAATCCCACAGCTTTTATGGAAAGGCTGAGAGGGGCACTAATAAAGCACACCTCTCTATACCCCGATTCAGTTGAGGGACAGCTCATCCTGAAGGACAAGTTTATTACACAGGCAGCTCCCGATATTAAAAGAAAGCTACAGAAGCAAGCAATGGAACCAGATAGCACCCTAGAAAGCCTCCTGAGAATAGCCACTTCAGTGTTTTACAGTAGGGATTGGGAGGAAGCCCGAGAAAAGGAGAAGTAGTACAAGAGAAAAACAGAGGTTCTAGTAGCAGCATTACAATCTTGTAAAGTCCAGAATCCCCAAGGTGCATCCTCTAGCTGTTATCAGTGTGGTCAGTCTGGGCATTTTAAGAAGGAATGTCCAGGAAGCAAGACGAAGCCACGTCGACCCTGTCCAGCTTGTGGTGGAGACTACTGGAGACAGACCTGCTTTGGTCTTTTGTTCTGGGTTCAGAACTAGTCTCCAGTAGTTCTGAGAGGTCCAGCAGGACTGATGGGTCCTGGAGCTCAAACCACTGGCTCCAGCGACTCAGACTGCCATTACAGCACAGGTGTCCCGGGCTTTCCTGCTAGACGAGAGCTGCAAAACACCTTCCAAAGGACCCTTTTTGGTGCCATCTCAGCTCACTGCAGCCCCCCGCTCCCAGGTTCAAACGATTCTCGCGCCCTAGCCCCCCGAGTCGTTGGGACCACAGACGCACGCCACCACCCTGCCTAATTTTTGTATTTTTAGTAGAGACAGGGTTTTGCCATATTAGCCAGGCTAGTCTCGAACTCCTGGGCTCAAACGATCCGCCTGCCTTGGCCTCCCAAAGTGCTGGGATTACAGGCGTGAACCACCATGCCTGGCCTGTTTGGTTTTTCTTGCTGATGGCTGTAGTACAAATGGCTATAGTCCATTTGTTTTGAGACTTTTCCAAATTGTTTTTGCAAAGACTATTCCTTACTGTGGGTGATCACTGAAGTCTCGATTCCTTTAGCTTGTATTCAGCTAATGTTTGGGCAGAGATTTCCTTGAATGTCAGGTGCTCCAATACATACCAAAAAGCCTCAGAAAACAAAAAGAGAACCACCTCTCAGTCTTTGCAGATTTGCCCTCTGCTGGGGTACTCCTTTACCACTTAGCTAGGCTAGTTCTGAGTTTCAGGATGAAACTCAGATGAGATGAGAACTTAGGATCTTCTCAGGATTTTTCTTAGCATGCTTCTTTGCCTGGGCTTCACATGGCTTTTTAAATTCCTCTGTATACATGGCTGCTTTTGAATCATCTTATTTCCCAAAGAGTCTCACCCTGCTTCTCCTCTGGGCCTTAGATGGTCTATTCTTTGTGTTGTGTCCACTAGTCCTCCCTACTTCTCCATCTTTTACCTCAGGTGTATCAGTAGGTTTTGTAGTTAGCTTCCTTGTAGCCTTTATGAGCAGTGCATGCTGCTTTTCCTGCCTGTATTCTGAATTATGTGAAACAGAGTTTAGGTTCTTGCCTTAGTCCTTCAGGTATCTCCCATACAAGATAGAATGAACATACACAGTATGGTCTTATTCTACTCCCTTGGGTTCAAGGTTTGGGGGGGGTGGTAAGAGGAGGAACCAGTCTACTACCTGCTCAAGACTTAAGATTATCCTTAGCGGGTGGGACAAGAGCAAGTAACCTGCCGTAACGCTTTCCTACCATTTGGGATAGCTTTTACTTGATTGGATATTTGCTTGCTTGTTATAAGCCTAAATTTTCGAGAACTTCTGCAGACCTGTTTCAGATAGCTTGTTACTTTTGATGTTTCCGTGGGTGAAGGAGAGCTTAGAGCTTCCTAGTCCATCAATTTGCTGATATCTGATAGTGACTTAAAATAAATTATGGCTGTGTGTGTGTGTGTGTGTGTGTGTGTGTGTGTGTGTATGTACCAAGAGGGGAGGATCTCTTGAGGTTAGGTGTTTTAGTTCAGCCTGACCAACATGGTGAAACCCCATCTCTAATACAAATACAAAAATTTTTATGTGTGTGTATATTTGTACACACACACACACAAACATATCATAAAACTTATCATTTAACTGTTTCTTTTTTGTTTGAGACAGTCTCCCTCCATCACCCGGGCTGGAGTGCAGTGGCACAATCTCGGCTCACTGCAACCTCCACCACACGGGTTCAAGTGATTCTCCTGCTTCAGCCTCCTGAATAGCTGGGATTACAGGTGCCTTCCACCACACCCAGCTAATTCTTGTCTTTTTAGTAGAAACGAGTTTTCACCATATTAGCCAGGCTGGTCTTGAACTCCTGACCTCAAGTGATCCTCCTGCCTTGGTCTTCCAAAGTGCTGGCATTACAGGCGTGAGCCACCTAGCCCATTTAACTGATGCTAAATGTATAATTCTGTGGCATTAAATCTTTCACGTTGTTATGCGACCATCAGTGATATTTAAATGGCAAATGATTTGGCTTCTTTTGCATTCACTATTCTGTTTGACTGCCTGAGACGTTTTAAATTCATTCTTAAGGCATTTCTGCTTTTTAAGTTCCTTCTCAGCTTCGTTGGTACTGTTCTTTCTGTCTGTCTTCTCTTCTCTGTGTCCTCCTCCACCATTTTTGCTCTGTGTACCTCTTTTGCTTTTCTTCCTTTTCTTTTCTTTTTTTTTTTTGAAACAGAGTCTTGCTCTGTCACCAGGCTGGAGTGCAGTGGCGCGATGTTGGCTCACTGCAACCTCCGCCTCCCAGGTTCAAGTGATTCTCCTGCCTCAGCCCCCCGAGTACCTGGGACTACAAGCGGGCATCCCCATATCCGGCTAATTTTTTGTATTTTAATGGAGAAGTGGTTTCTCCATATTGGTCAGGCTGGTCTCGAACTCCAACCTCAGGTGATCTGCCTGCCTTGGCCTCCCAAAGTATGGGGATTACAGGCGTGAGCCACTGCACCCAGCCTGCTCTGTGTACCTCTTAAATGTTAGTGTTTCCCAGGGTTCTATTCTTGAGTCTTTCTCCACTCTCCCTGTTTATTCTTGTTGGATAATTGCATATGTTCTCACAGATTTAAGTGTGCTCTCATGACTCCCAAATCTATATTATAGTCCCAGTCTCTCTGTTAAACCCAAACTTATATCCAGTTACCATCTAGTTATCCATGAAATGATATCCCAAAAGACCTCAGATTTAGTGTGTCTGAAATATTTGTCTTCTCTCCATATTATATTATCTGCCTTGTTTAATGAAGTTGCTGTCTACTTACATCAACTTGAAGATCATATAATCATTTTCAACCCTTCCTGTTCCTCTTTCAGTTATTCATCAGATTCTTTTGCTTCTAATGCCCCATTCCTGTTTCCCCAGTTTTTCAGTCTTTTATCCTTTTATGCTTGTATTACCACAGTATTCTCCTAGTCGCTTTCATCTCCACCTATCTCTTCTGCTTTTAATTTATCATCTTTATCATTGACAGACTACTAAAATAAAAACCAGTCATGCCACTCTCCCTACCGCAGAAATTCCTATGGTTCCAAATTATCAGAAGATAAATTCTTCTCCTGGTATGTTATACCTTTAACATTCCCTACCTCATCATCACAGCTTTGACTCCTTCTCCTTCGTCTCCTTCTCACCTTTCCCGGTCCAGAACATTCTACTCTCATTCTCTGAATTCTCCTTGCTTTTCACCTCTAGATTGCCTTGCCCCACTTCTGTCTTATTCCTTCATAATTCTTTTCTTCAAGGTTCAGCTCAAATTTCATCTTCTCTGTAAAGCCCCAACAGCCCTTTCTCTATTTATGTAGTACCTACTTACAACACTTGATATCCTATATTTACTTTTTCTACCTACTAACCTCTGAACTCTCAGAGACAGGAAGTATTTTCTTTTTCTGCTTTCCTGCAGAAGAGGAGGCAGATTTAGAAATAAATAATTATAGTATAACAGCTAAATACATAATTTCTGTAATAGCACAAAGGATGTCACATAACATTGCCTCAGGGCACTGGGGAAGGCAGCACAAAGTAAGGGACATTTTGAGGCAGTCTTAATGTAAGAACGTTCACATTCCAACTGGAGAATAGAGCAGGTGCAGAGGTTCCATAGGGTAGAGTGAACCTGGCTTATTTGGGAAATGGCTGGTAGCACACTGTGGCATAAGCCCAGCTATGTGCATGTAGAGAAACAGGCTGGACAAAGTTGTGATTGGAAACTGATTGGGAAGAGCCATTGTTTGTTGTACTAGATAATTTGGAACATTATTTACTTATTTATTGACTATAAATGTCCTGGGCAGCATTGACATGGGCATAGTAATGTCACAGTAGTTAAACAGATATTAATTGTATTTAATATCAGTTTGTTAAAATTCCCTAAGGAAATTCTGTTTTCATTTTCATAGCTGTGCTTAATTTTGATGAATTATTTCTTTATCAAGTGAAGAAAGATTGATTGGTCGACTGATTGGTTTTTAGAGACAGGGTCCCATTCTGTTACCCAGGCTGCGGTGCAATGGCGTAATCATAGATTACTGTAGCCTCAAGCTCCTGGGCTCAAGCGATCTTCCTGCCTCAGCCTCTCAAGTAGCTGGGACTGCAAGCATGTGGCACCACGCCCAGCTATATATATATATTTTTTAACTTTTATTTTTGTAGAGATAGGGTCTTGCTATGCTGTCTAGGCTGGTCTTGAACTCCTGGCTTCAAGTGATCCTCCTGTCTTGATCTCCCAAAGTGCTGGGATTACAGTTGTGAGCCATGACATCTGGCCTAAGGGACTTAGTTAAAACAACATTTTACTACATATACCAAAAGCATTTTCTTTAAATGGTATATCCTCTCTTATCAGAGTTTGTCAGCACTCTTTAGTACCAGTGGGCAGTCCATTTTAGAAGTAGTTTGGTTTTCAGAAGCCCCAGTTTTGCTGCCATAGTTTTCAGTGAATTTTGAGGGTGGGGTAGTGTTTCTCCAAAAATATGTCCCTTAGGTTTAGAATAATAACCATTTAGATTTTGAAAATTTACCTAAAAATGAATGTTTCTTATAATAATGTAACTGTCCTTTCCTCGTTAAATTCTCATGCCTTATAATGTGTTATTTTTAATGGATTTAATCCTAAATGATGTTTTACACCTGACTCATTTTTGTTAATTCAGATCTATCCAGAAAACTAAAGTTTGCAGTAGTGTTGAATAATTTTCTTTTGCTTCTGCTTTTGCTTCAACTCTGTTATGGCATAACACAACAGGCCTCTATCTCCTCTTCCCTCTGCTCCCCGCCACCCCCATATCAGTGCTTTTCAGGAAATGTGAAGTGTTTTTACTTTAAAGATCACTGTAAAATGTTATACTTTTAATTGATTATGCCTGACTTTGTGTGTATATGTGAAAATACTTCTCTTATGTAACTACCTTCTTTTAACATATAACTGCTACAACTGGTCTACTACCCTTGTTCAACTATTAGTAGCAAAGAATTTAATTACTGTAATTTTTTGACATTGATTGGCCCCTCTGTTATATATTTTCTCCTCCACATTTTTTTTTTTTTTTTTGAGATGGAGTCTCGCCCTTTCACCCAGGCTGGAGGCATGGTTTTGGCTCACCGCAACCTCCGCCTCCCGGGTTCAAGCGATTGTCCTGTCTCAACCTCCCGAGTAGCTGGGATTACAGGTGCCCCCCACCACCGTGCCCGACTAATTTTTATATTTTTAGTAGAGATGGGATTTCACCATTTTGGCCAGGCTGGTCTCTTAACTCCTGACCTCAAGCAGTATGCCTGCCTCAGCCTCCCAAAGTGCTGAGATTACAGGAGTGAACCTCCGCTTCTGGCCTCCTCTACATTTTTAAACTGATGATTAAGCTATATGATGGACATGTTGTGAAAGTAGAGGGTAGTTTTGCTCATGCCTAAATCATAAAATTAAGTAAAGGACCAGTGGAAGTATATCCTTTGATTATCATTCCTCGTGATTTGTTTTTGCACTTGGATGAATGTTATGTTGACATTCTGAGTCCTGATACTAGAATTTGGACTTTTAGGAAGTGTGGAAGTGTTATTCTGCATTATTTTATGGAACTTCAGAGTGTTGAATAAAAGATAAGATTCCTGCCTCATTTATAGTGGAAAAGCTGCACAACATTCCTTGCGTTGTGCAACTTTTCCACTGCATTAAAATGGAAGCCTGCATCCCTCTCTCCCACCCCAGTGTCTTGACTCCCCTTAGAAACCTCAGTTGGTATATGCTTTGGTTAAGGTAGAAGAATACATTCTTGCCAACTTTATTTCCCTAATAAAGGCATACAAGTTTTGCTTATGGGTGATGCTGAAAAGTAATAGACTATCCCGCGGTATTGTAGAATTAAAGTGTATAGTGCCAGGTCCAAACACTTAGTGACCATATGTAATTAGTGGAGGCAGCTCATTTTTCATTAACAAACACATGATCAAATACTTGGTCACGCAAAACTCAGATGCCCATATGTAACAACAACAACAAAAGTACTTCAGATTACTGCACTGGGAAAGGGTTTAACATCATGACCTAAGATTTACTTTTAAGGTTTTATGACCACATGACTAAAATGTCTCTTTTCTGTGTAGGTCATTCCTGTCAATAGGGAGACTAACATTGAGAGCTTTCAAATGTCAGTAACAGAAATAAAAGAGAGAGAAGTGAGACTGTTAAGGTCCAGACACTTCACATATTAACTCATTTAATTCTTACAAATCTGTTATGTGTTGTAATCATTATCCCTCATTTTACAAAAAAGAAAACTGAGGCTCAGAAAGGTTATGTGACTTGTCCTCCCAACATGTTAAATATACTATTTTTTTCTTTAAAATGCTTTTGCCTGGTTCTTTATTTTTTTAATGTTTTGACCCATCTGGAACTGATTACATTATTAAGCATCATGCAAAAACCATTCTTTCCCATAGTGCTGTTCAGTTATACAAACAACATTTACCAAAGAGTGAGACTTTGTAATGAAGATTGCTTAGGATTATCTGAATGTTCTTCCAGTTCCTGCCATGCGGCAGGCTATAGTCTGAATAGATGCTTTCCCATTTCAGTACTGCTTAGTATACCTTCACACTGCCATGCACTTGCTTAGATAATACTTAAATATCCTCTTAAAAGCAAAAGCTCGGCCAGGCGTGGTGGCTCACACCTGTAATCCCAGCACTTTGGGACTCTAATGCAGGAGCAATTGCTTGAGGTCTGGAGTTCAAGACCAGCCTGGGCAGTATGGTGAAACCCTGTCTCTACACAAAACGATAAAATTTAGCCAGGCATGGTAGTGTGAGCCTGTAGTCCCTGCTACTCTAGAGGCCGAGGCAGGAGGATGGCTTGAGTCCAGGAAGTGGAGGTTGCATTGAGCCAACATTGCACCACTGCACTCCAGCCTGGCCAACAGAGCAAGACCCTTAAAAAAAAAAAAAAAAAACCCAGAAAAAATGCAAAAGCTCATGTGTGTCCTTTACTGCTAGGTTTCCCTAGAAAGAAGACCCATGAAAATCCAATACATTTTTATAATTAAAAATGTATATAGCTTGTATTTGTGATTATGAGGTATCTATTTTATATTAAACCTCACATTTTATTATTTAGCTGTTACCTTGTAAAATACTTATAGTAACAAATGTAGGTTTTTGATGTCTGTGAGATAAAGATAAATGCAATAGTAAGGAGAAGTAATGCAAAATAAAATTTCATGTCCTTATGAGGGGAAAAGCTCATGGATTGAAATCACTTGCAGCCAATCTGTGGTAATTTTCTTGCCCCTGGGCCCGCCAGACTTAGAAGGTAAAAAGAGCTACATATGAAATGAAAACAGCTTTTCTCCCAGTTCTCATCTAATCTTGTAGAGGGTGTTAAATGTACACAAGATGTGTTAGGGGACATTAAATATTAAAGCATATATTTTGTTATTTCATAAAAAAGGAAACTGTTCATAATGTGGTCCAAAAAAACTAACCATTGTTTGTTTGTTTCTTTAGGATGGATTGGATGCTTTGGTATATGATTTGGATTTTCCTGCCTTAAGAAAAAACAAAAATATTGACAACTTTTTAAGCAGATGTAAGTAATTTTTTGTGTAGGTTAATGACAGACTTCATATAACTACATTTTGACTTAGATCATTCAAGCCCTTATTTTTTCTTCTATTTACTTTTTGGTGATTTCATCAATGATTTCTACATAGAGTTGAGTAGGAAGTGTGTAAGAAGCAGTTTGGATGCCTGTTAGGAGAACCAAAGTACTTTGAAGAGAAAGGGATGAAAAATAGCTAAAATAAGTATTCAGAAAACTGCATTGAGTTTGAATAACCACACATTGAGTTTGAGTGACTGCTGAGATATGAGAATTTTTCTCCATGAAAGCTGTTTTATATTTAAATTTTACAGATATTCTTTTCTGAAGGCTCCTTTTTAGATTGGATATTATAATTTAAAAATTTGGTTAACTTACAACTTCAAACTTTTAATCATAAAGAATTAATAAGATTTAGATCATAAAGTCCTCCTTCATTTATTTCTGTTTCTAAACTATAAATATTGATACATGTAAGTTTGATTGGTTTTGGTGTTGTCTTTCAATTTTGGTTACATGTGTTTTGTTACAAAGATTTTATTTTTCTAAATAGTCATATCTTTTTGATTTTTAAAATCATTTCTATACTTTGAAATCTTGTATTAGAATTTTTAAATTTTGTTCTTTTCGTTTTTCAATTTTTAAAAATTTATTTAGTTTTATTTGAGTTTTTGAATATGGTTCCATATTCTGAACTGAGAAGTTTTTAAGTATAAAAGTTTTAATTATTTATCATGTCCTATGGACATAGCAGTAAAATTTTATTAATGTTTACAATTGCTTACCTCCCTACCTGACAACATGGTGAAGGAACTAAAAAGATGGAGAGGCTTGACTGTATCTTAATGGTAACTGGTGTTTACAGAGATGGTGTAGATAAGGGGTAAATACTCCTTAGTACAAAGGCAGAGGGTGGGGCATGTTTTTTTTAAAAGTAATGGCTAGCAAGAATGAAATACGTGCTTCCTTAAACTTAGCTACTTTGTTGCTTTCATAATGTTAAGTGTGCTTGTGCATTATATTTTATAAATAGAAACATTAATGCTTTAGTAGAAATAAGTAAAATAAAAGGATAAATCTAAAGTAAACTTTTAACTGGTAAACCTGTACAATTTATTTTAATTTTTAAATTGGAGAAAAATGCAGAGAATAATATAACAAAATTTTAGGGAAGTCAAATGTAGCAGGTAAAAATCATGACCAAGGATAGTTTATGCCAGCATTACTAAGTTAGTATAAAATTCAAAAATCAATTAGTTTAATTTACCATATTAACGTACTTTAAAAAGGAAATTTAGTAGATGCAGAAAAAGCATTTGATAAAATTTAATATCCATTCACAATTTTTTTTTTTTTTTTTTTTTTTTTTTGAGACTGAGTCTGGCTCTGTCGCCCAGGCTGGAGTGCAGTGGCCGGATCTCAGCTCACTGCAAGCTCCGCCTCCCGGGTTTACGCCATTCTGCTGCCTCAGCCTCCCGAGTAGCTGGGACCACAGGCGCCTGCCACCTCGCCCGGCTAGTTTTTTGTATTTTTTAGTAGAGACGGGGTTTCACCGTGTTAGCCAGGATGGTCTCGATCTCCTGACCTTGTGATCCGCCCGTCTCAGCCTCCCAAAGTGCTGGGATTACAGGCTTGAGCCACCGCGCCCGGCTTCACAATTTTAAAATATCTGTCTGCAAACTAGGAAGTGAAGGAAGCTTCCTTTCCCCGATAAAGGGAATCTACAAGAAACCTACAGTTCAGATTTTATCTACTTGTTTAAGACAAATGCTTTTCCCCTAAGATAGGAAAAGGCAAATCTGTCCTCTCTTACCATTTTTATTTAACATCGTCTTAGAAGTTCTAGACAGTGCCATCAGGTAAAATAAAGAAAAGCCATACAGATTGAGAAGGAAGAAGTAAAACTTTCTCAATTTAGACAGCATGATTTTCCATATCGAAAATCCTCAAGATTCTGCAAAAAAGCTACATGAACTAGTAAGTTTATTAAGCAAGGTTGAAAATTAGAAGATTAGGCCGGGCACGGTGGCTCAAGCCTGTAATCCCAGCACTTTGGGAGGCCGAGACGGGCGGATCACGAGGTCAGGAGATCGAGACCATCCTGGCTAACACAGTGAAACCCCGTCTCTACTAAAAATACAAAAACTTAGCCGGGCGAGGTGGCAGGCGCCTGTAGTCCCAGCTACTCGGGAGGCTGAGGCAGGAGAATGGCGTGAACCCGGGAGGCGGGGCTTGCAGTGAGCTGAGATCCGGCCACTGCACTCCAGCCTGGGTGACAGAGCGAGACTCCGTCTCAAAAAAAAAAAAAGAAAAAAAAAAGAAAATTAGAAGATTAATATCCAAAAAGCAGTTGCACATACATTTATTAACAGCAAGCAATTGGAAATTGATTTATTATAACAAATACAGTGCCATTTACAATAGAAGCAAAAACATGAAAAATTTAGGAGTAAATCTGACAAAATATGTGTAAACCTGTATACTGAAAACTATACAGCATTGTAGACAGAAATTAAAGAAGACCTAACAAGATATTCAGTGTTCATGGATTGGACAATTCAGTATTAAAATGTTAACAGTCCCCAGATTAATTGATCTATAGAGCCCGTATATTCTCAGAACCTTAGCAGACAGTTTTTTGTATAAAGTGACCAGCAATTCTTTAATTCATAGGGAAATGCAAAGGAAAATAGATAAACTGGGCATCATCAAAATTAAAAACTTTTATTTGTGCTTCAAAGATACTATCAAGAGTGAAGGCCAGGCACGGTGGCTTTCGCCTGTAATCCCAGCACTTTGGGAGGCTTAAAAATGCATTTAAGATTCCTGCATGTTGTCCATGTTGTGTGAAGTAGTAACTTGTTCCTTTTTTCCACTAAATTGCAGAGCAACCTTCTATTGAATGGATGTACCTTGGTTTGTTTGTTCATTCCTCTGTTGAAGAACGTATTTGTTATTTCCTGTTTGGGGCAATTATGAATAAAGCTGCAATAAATATTCGAGTACAAGGTTTTGCATGAATTTAGGTTTTTTTGTTTTGTTTTGTTTTGTTTTTTTGAGATGGAGTTTCGCTGTTGTCACCAGGCTGGAGTGCAATGGCACGATCTCGGCTCACTGCAACCTCCACCTCCCAGGTTCAAGCGGTTCACCTGCCTCAGCCTCCCGAGAAGCTGGGATTACAGGCATGCACCACCATGTCTGGCTAATTTTGTATTTTTAGTAGAGACGGGGTTTCTCCATGTTGGTCAGGCTGATCTCAAACTCTCGACCTCAGGTGGTCTGCCTGCCTCCGCCTCCCAAAGTTCTGGGATTACAGGCATGAGCCACAGCGCCTGGCCATGAATTTAGTTTTAAATTGACTTGGGCAGATACGTAAAAACACAGAAGTAGGATTGCTAGGTTGTTTGCTAAGAATAGGTTTAACTTCTTAAGAAACTGCCAAACTGTCTTCCAAAGTGGCTATACCATTTTATTATACATTCCCACCAACAATGAATGAGAGTTTCTGTTGTTCTGCATCCTTGTTGCATTTGCTAGTGTCAATTTTCGTTTGCATAATGTCTTTCATAGAGCAAAAATTTTAATTTTGATGAAATCTAACTTATAAACTATTTCTGCATTGGTTGTGCTTTTTGTGTCATGTAAAAATCATTGCCAAACTCAAGATTGAATTTTTAAAGCAACTTTATTAAGCTATCATTTACATACTATAAAAATCAGCCATTTAAAGTGTACAATTCAGTGAGCTTTTTGAGTGTATATATATTTATAGAGTTGCGCAACCATTACCACAGTTACTTTTACAACATTTTCATCACTTCATAAAGTAACCTCATACCCATTAACAGTCAGTCTCCATTTGTCTCCAGGCTTCCAGCCCTAGGCAACCACTAATCTAATTTCTGTCTGTATAGATTTGCCAACACCCATTAACTTTAAGTCACTCTCCTTTTCTCCCTAGGCTTCTAGCCTTAGGCAACCACTAATCTATTTCTGTCCCTATAGATTTGCCAACTCTAGAGACATTTCCTATAGATGGAATCATCAATAAAATGGTCCTTTGTGACTGCCTTCTTTGGCTTAGCATGTTTTCATTGTTCATCAGTGTTGTAGCATGTGTCAGTATATCATTCTTTTTAATTGCCAGTAGTATTCCATTGTATGGATGTACCACATTTTGTTTATCTGCTCATCAGCTGATGGACATTTGTATTGATTCTATTTTGGCTTTTATGAATAATGCTGCTATGGACATTTGTGTAGAAGTTTTTGTGTAGACATATGTTTTTATTGTTCTTGCGTAGATACCTAGAAGTGGAATTGGTGGGTCATATGGTAATTCTGTGTTTAACATTTTGAGAAACTCAAGATTGATTTTTAAATGTATACTTTTATTACTTTGGAGTAAATATATGTGGCTTTTCTGTTGTTCCTGAATAGATAAATGCAGTATGTGTTTATCTCCATTTGCATATAATGTCAGTAAGTGTTTTTAATATTTCAGTAGCATCAAGTACAAGTATAGTCTGTATCCTTAAGGATTGTGGGGACATACAATGTAATAGAAGAAACAGACCTATATAAACAATCCCAGTTCAGATTGTTAAGTGAAATATAGGGAAATAATGTTGTCCCAGAGAAGGGAGTCATACTTTGTGCTCAAGAGGGAATCAGGAATGTCTAAAGAGGAGATAAAAGATTAGATCTTGTTTAATAATAACTTGGTCAGATAAGGTGGTGGGGGAAGTCATTTTAGGTTAGTGATAACATCTGCAAAGGCACAGAGATGAAGCAGTATGGCTTATACAGGTAATTGCAAATAACTAGGCATTGCTAGAGCATAGTTGTGGGGAGTAGCTTATGTAGAAATGTAAGACTGGACAGTCACTAACAAGATCAGTTTTTTTTTTTTTTTAATGTAGAAATGTAAGACTGGACAGTCACTAACAAGATCAATTTTTTTTTTTTTGCCATGTTGAGGAGTTTGAATTTAGGAGTCTGGATTTTTAATTTATATTTATTTTTTGTTGGTCTGTTTATCAAACTGGTTTACTCTGTGTGTATGTGGGTGGGTGGATGCGTGCATATGTGCCTGTGCAGTCAAAATGTAGCACATCTTCCTAGAGCATGATTTTATTTGAACATTTGGACATTAAGTAATTTTCTTAATTAAAACCGTGCTAGGTGCAGTGGCTCACATCTGTAATGCCAGCACTTTCGGAGGCTGAGGCAGGTAGATCACTTGAGCCCAGGAGTTCGAGATTGGCCTGGGCAACATGGCGAAACCCTGCCTCTACAAAAATACAAAAATTAGTTGTGCATGGTATTGTGTGCCTGTAGTCCCGGCTACTTGCGAGGCTGCAGTGGGAGAATTGCTTGAACTCCGAGGTGGAGGTTGCAGTGAGCTGAGATTGCGTGACAGAGACCCTATCTCAAGAAAAAAGAAAAAAAAAGTCAGATTTTTATGGAATTGAATATAACATTCTTGTTAATTTTTCAAGTAAGTTTAATTTGTGAGCTTTTTAGGGCTGCTTTCACTACTCTAAAAGTGTGCAATGTATACTGGGCTTTTTTAGGCAGAGTAGCAGTATTCTGGTCAAATAGTACATGGTACTTAATGTTTATTACCATATTTTACCTATTCTGACATTTAAAAAAATTTGAACATTTTTGAAATTAGAATGTGTCTTAGAATCTCCAGTGGTACATAAAGTAATGGTACATTTTGTAATCTAGGATCTTAGGCTAGGCAAAAATACATTTTTTTTTATTAGAAAAGCAACAAAGGGTCATTATAAAAAACTTAAAATATATAAAAACGTGGCAGAATACTCTGTAGTCTCACCAAACTCAGAGATGACTGCAATTATTGTTTTGGCATATTTTCTTCTGGCTTTTAAAAAAATTCATATCTGTATATCAGTATATAATTATGTTTTTAGAAAATCAAGTTAATATACTGTATGCAGTTTATTCTATTCTTTGCGCAACATTATATGCTGAACATAATTCTATGTAATTAAACATTCAACACAATTTTAAATGTTGCCTAATACTCTATTATATGTATATGAAATTATTTATTCTTTAAAATTGTAAAAACTATTTTATTGTAGAAATCTTTGTCCCACGTTGTATCTCATTTCCTTAGGATAAATTCCTAGAAGTAAAATTCACTGGGTATAAAGTATGATTTTTATTTATTTTCCATTTAATTTAATTTTTTTCTTGATACAGAGTCTCAGTCAGTCACCCAGGGTGGAGTGCAGTGGCCTGATCTCAACTCACTGCAGCCTCCATCTCTGAGTTCAAGTGATTCTTGTGCCTCAGGTGTCCACCACCATGCCCAGCTAATTTTTGTATTTTTAGTAGAGACGGGGTTTCGCCATGTTGGCCAGGCTGATCTTGAACTCCTGACCTCAAGCAATCCGCCCGCCTTGGTCTCCTGAAGCGCTGGGATTACAGGCGTGAATCACAGCGCCTGGCCAATTTTTAAAACAGTGTTAGGAAAAATCATCCATTTGCTTTCTTGAAAATTAGATCCACGAGTTTATATGTGATCGAAATGCTTTTGAATTTTTGGTAACCCAGAAGCTATAAGTTAGCCTTTTTGTACTGGTCCTTTTGCTAACTTGTGATCATTTGGAGAATGGTTAACTCTAAACTACTAGCTCTAACGATTAGCTAGTTAGTGGTTGTCAAGACTGTGGTTCCTATTTATGACTCAATTTGCTCATTTCATTTCTTGCTGAATATGTTGTATAGTAGTATTTCACTTCTCTGAATCTTAGCTTTCTGCCAGCATCACCTGACTCAATATAGTTGACAATCAGAAATCGCTAAAAGGGTCTAGGTGGTCACAACATCCTATTTGGAGGTTTTAGAATGAATGAGAACTTACCAGATTTATAATTTTGCAAGTATTATTTTGCATAAAACTAATTTTGTGAATAACAAAGAGGTCGAAATCTGCCATAGGAAAAGATAAAACAGTTTAAGAAGGATTGGAAGTTCTGAGAAGTTTGCTGTTTTAGGGGAGGTGTCCAGGGGAGGCCTTGCTAAAAGGTGACATTTGAAAAAAGAGTTGAAGTAGTTGAGGGAGTTAGCCATGTGGATGTCTCAGGGAAGAGAGTGGCATACAGAGGAATAGCTAGTACAAAGGCCTGGAGGGAGGAGAGTGTACCTGACCTGTTTGAGGAACATCAAGGAAGCCAGTGTTGCTGGAGAGGACTAGGCAGGGGAGAGAATTGTAGGATGATATCATAGAGGTAAGGAAATAAGGAGGCTGGGTCATGTAGAGTCTTGTACGCCATTGTAAAATCTTGGGCTTTTGCTGTGGGTGAGATGGCAAGACATTAGAGACTTTTGAGCAGAGAAGCGACATGATCTGACTTGTGTTTTAAGAATATCACCCTGTGGGCTGGGCGCGGTGGCTCAAGCCTGTAATCCCAGCACTTTGGGAGGCCGAGACGGGCGGATCACGAGGTCAGGAGATCGAGACCATCCTGGCTAACACGGTGAAACCCCGTCTCTACCAAAAAATACAAAAAAAACTAGCCGGGCGAGGTGGCGGGCGCCTGTAGTCCCAGCTACTCGGGAGGCTGAGGCAGGAGAATGGCATAAACTTGGGAGGCGGAGCTTGCAGTGAGCTGAGATCCGGCCACTGCACTCCAGCCCGGGCGACAGAGCGAGACTCCGTCTCAAAAAAAAAAAAAAAAAAAAAAAGAATATCACCCTGTGTTGAGAATAGACACAGGGAAATCAGTTGAGAGTCTATTGCAGTAATCCAAGGAAGAGATGATGGTGGCTTGGTCTAGCATAGTAGCAATGCAGAGGGTGAGAGTTATCGGATTCCAGATATATTTCAGAGAGAGAGCCAACATATTTTCCTGAGAGATAGGATGTGGAGTGTAAGAAAAAAAGGAGTCAAGAATGGCCCCTCGGTTTTGTCCTGAGCAAAATTGAGACATCAGCCAAAGTGTGAGACACATAGGTTTAAGTTTTGGGTGAAAATATGTCTTCAGTTTTTGGCACGTTAAATTTGAGATGTTTTTCAAGAGAGGATATATTTTGAAAGTAATTGAATATGTATGTTTGAAGTTTAAGAGAGACGTCTAGACTAGAGATAAAAATTTGGAAGTTGATATGTAGATGGTTTTTAAAGCCAGAGAAGTGAGTGTAGATAGAGAAGTCGTCACCATCAAGGACTGAGCCTTGGAATGCTCTAGTGTTAAGAAATCTGAGAGAAGGGGAGGAACCAGCCAAGGCAACTGAGACTACTGAGGTTGAAAAGTAAAATCTTCAGTATTGTTGGAAGAATGTTGTGTCCTGAAAGTCTAGTGAAGAGTATGTATCAGGAGAGAGTGATCAAACTGTTAAAGCCACTGATATATCAAGATGAGGGTTGAGAATTGACCATTGGATTTAGCAACATAATGCTCATTTGTGACTTTGACAAGTAGTTTTGAAAGAAAGGTTAAGAGCCAGAGCCGAACTGAAGTGGGTTTTAGAGCAAATAGGAGGAAAGATTTTAGTCACAGAAAGTGTAGACAACTTATGAGAAATTTTGCTGCAGTGGGGAGTTGAGTAATGGGACAGTAGCTGCTGAGAGAAATGGGATCAAGAGATTATTTTTGTTTGTTTCCCTAAGATGGGAGAGAAAACAGCATGGTGGGATCCAGTTAGGAAGGGGAAAGCTTAGTAGTAGAGGAGAAAGGGGAGAATTGCTTGAGCAATGTCCTTGAACTACAGTAATAAAAAAGGATGACATCTAGTGCATGAATGGAGGGTTTGACTTAAGATAGAAGTAGTCTCCCATAGTAAAAGGTGAAAAGACAAAATATATGCTTGTACATACTGATAGGTAAGTGTATAAGTGGTGGTAAGTCCGTGGTAGTTTTCTTCTGTTTCGTTTGTTTCAGGGTAGTAGCCAAACAAGATCATTAGCTGTGAATGAGGATCAGTGGGAGAGCTGTAGGAGGTGTGTGAAGAAAGAAGAAAACTTGAAATATGTCTCTAGGAGAGTGGGAGAGTGACTAGAAATTTAGGATTACCAAGTAGAACTAAGGGCCAACTTGATGTTTGTGATTATGAATTTTAAAATAGGATCAGTCATTGTGATTTTATGTATTTATTGAGACATATTTAACTGCATGGGTGCTGACATAGAGTAGTTGGAGAGTTGGATTTAACTATAATAGAATTGTTGTTTTGCCAAACTAAGTAAAGTGAGGCAGAAGAGAGCTCATGACATTAAAGGTATATGCAAGGGAGTGATTATAATAATTGACCATGTAATTTAAGCTGGGTAAGTAGGAAAGAGAGGCTATCAGTGCAACGAGGGAAAGTACGAGTGGAGTAGGATCAATGGATTGGAGGTCCTGGTGGGGTTGGGGTTGTTAGAGTTAAGATACTAGAGGAACTAAGCAGGAAAGCTATAAGAGAGTGCTTAGAAAATGTAAGTTTTCTAATTGAAATTGTGGGAAGATTGTAATTACTAGTAATGACAAGGTCTAGTATGTGACCATGGAAATGAGTGACCAAGGTAACATAGAGGACAAGATCATTGAAGGAGAGAAGTATAGGTGTTGAGAGGCCAAGGTACTTTAAGTATTGTCTGTGGGTGCATTAAAGTTATTAAGAATTGAAACAGGAAAATATTGGAGAGAAGTTCAGTAAATCAGAAGTAAAACTGTCTAGCAATGAGACGTGGTGACCTCTGAGAGTCAGTGGATTACAGCAACAATGAGAGGTGGGAAGTACAACCTAATGAAAATCAAAGCTAGCAGATTTAGGGGTGGGGATGTGAAGATCTCCCACTTTCAGGGTTGGTAGTCTAAGGCATGTGTATAAGTAAAGGTCCTGACTTGAGAGCTGTGGGGAAGCAGTGCCCTCAGAGGGCCACTGGGTTTTATTAGAGCAGGAGGTGGTGAACTACAGCCCACAGGCCAAATCTCACCCACCACTATGGCTCATGAACTAAGCATGTTTTTTGTATTTTTCCATGATTTAAAAAAAGTCAAAATAGTATATCATGAATGTGACATAATAGGAAATTCAGATTTTAGTGTCCATAAATAAAGTTTTCTTGGGATGTTGCCATACTTTTAAAAAATGTATTGTGTGTGGCGGCTTTTGTTCTACAACACCTAAGCTGAGTAGCTACAACAGAGACCATATGTAATTCTCTCCTTGCTTCACACTGCTGCTCAGCACAGTAGACATCACAGTGATGCTGTTACAGCTTGAGTTTTGAGTGCTATATGTACCACCATACCACAACATTTTATTTATTTTCTATTACCAGTGTATACGCATTGTGTCAAAGCAAGAAGAGAAGAGTATACTTCAAATGTTGTCTTTTCTTCCCCTCCCGTAAGAGGCTGTCGCACAGGCAGGAGTGCAGTGGCACGTTCATAGCTCACTGCAACCTCGAACTCCTGGGCTCAAGCAGTCCTTCTGCCTCAGCCTTGCAAGTAGCTGGGACTACAGGTGCATGCCACCATGGACCTGGCTAATTTTTTAATTTTTTGTAAAGACAAGTCTTGCTATGTTGTCCAGGCTGGTCTCGAACTCCTGGCCTTGAGCAGTCCTCTTGCCTTCGTCTCCCAAAGCACTGGGATTACAGGTGTGAGCCATCATGCCCAGCCCAAATGTTGTCCTTTTGAAGCACAATGGAGTATGCATTATTTTTATCAAGTTAGGTGGCAAAGCATTTTTTAAAATTATGCAGTGACAGTATAGCTGTGCTAAAGGAATACAGTGTACATTGGACATTCCCAGACTAAGCACTCACTATGATCTTCCCGACATAGGACAGCAACAGTAAGAAAAAAGAGAAAATTTAAAACGGAGTATCTCATCCCCATAAAATTTCTTCATAAAGAAAAATGATCATGCAGGCTTAACAAAAATTAAAAAATAAAAAAAAGAGGCTGCAATGTTATGTAAGCGTACGAGTGGTGTATTCACTAGCCGAGCAGAGAAAGCTGTTCACTGATGGTATGTGATTGCAGCAGCCAAACAAATGTGTACAGAGACAAAAACTTGCCTAAGACTGTTAGTTAGCCTTTGGGAAAGAATAGCTGCTCAAAGAATTGGGGGCATTGGGAGTAGCGTCAATAGTCAATTAAAAAAACCAATCTTGAGTTGTTTTCCTTGACTCTTGTTTATTTAAGGAATCAATGCAGAGTTTGAAGTGACTGAAGAATTAGCCTATAGTCTCCCCTTACAGACTTGGGAAAGCTTGGTCTTATTTTCTTTAGAATATGTATCACAATGTGAAATTAAGTTACATATTTATTCATGTACTTATTATTTCCCTTTAGAGCAGCAGTCCCCAAACTTTTTGGCACCAGGGACCAGTTTAGTGGAAGACAGTGTTTCTATGGACAGGATGGGGGTTGGGGGGTGGCAGACGGGATGGTTTTCTGAAACTGTTCCACCTCAGATCATCAGGATTAAAAAAAGATTCTCATAAGGAATATGCAACCTGGATCTCTCGCATGTGCAGTTCACAATAGGGTTTGTGCCCCTGTGAGAATCTAGGACCACTGCTGATCTGACAGGAGATGAAGCTCAGATGGCAATGCTTGCTCACCCACTGCTCATCTCCTGCTGTATGGCCCAGTTCCTAATAGGCCGTGAACCGGTACAGGTCTGTGGCTCAGGGGTTGGGAACCCCGTTCTAGTGCATGCATTGTTTTCTGTCTCAACGGAGCCATAAGCCTACAAAGTTGAGGCTATATAGTACCCCTAGACCAAGAGTGGGTTTCTTACGTGACTCCTTGACAATAAATAGGCTTCTGTTTAAGATCCTGAGATTTGGGTGGGTGTGAATACACAGTCCTGAGTGTTTGGGAAACTAAAGTCTAATGCTTAGAATTTTACCATTAAGTTCTTGATTAGTTCTAGGTTGGACCATTGGTGAGATGAACTGAGAAAACTAGGACCATAGAAACTCTGAGTTTGACTGAAAGCCATCCAACAGAGGCATTTACACTTACTAGCACATAAACCTGTATTAGAACAAGCTAAAATCCAAGGCAGTAGAACATAGAAAGATCTTTTAGATTTCAAATGACTTGTCTGCAGCCTTTGTCAAGACTCTGCAGCCTATTCTAGCTCATATAGCTAGAGCCAAGAATCTTTTCTTAACCTCACAGGCTATTATATTATCCAGGTTCAGAACTTTCTGTCTCATCTGGGATATTACAATACTCTTAAAATTCTCCCCACCTCCTGTCTTGCATTTATTGAACTCATCTTCTACATATTCCCTAGAGTAGTTTTCCTGAAATGTAAGTTTGACTATGTTGTTTTGTCCACCGTAATTCCTTTTCATGGCTTCCTGCCCATAGTAGTGGTGTTTCTCAGTTCCCAGCAGATTCCAGAGGATTCCTCAGGGGCTGTATTATGGAAGAGCCTAAAGTAGATGAGGCTCTGTCTCTTGTCTGACACCTTTAACCTCCTTTAGAACAGAGCAGTTTCTTTGATCTATTTTATATAGAGAGCTACTTTAAACTTTAATGTGAAAATGGTTTTTGATACTTAAATTATAGTGTTATTACTATAACTGCTGGCTGACAGGTAAAGTTCAAGCTCCTGAACTTATCTGGGGCTTTCCAGCCTCTTCTGTCAGTCCTTACTACAAACTTGATACTCCAGCAACATAGAACTTAGATACAGTTCCTCTGTGCTTGGTTTACATTGCTTGTCTGCTTATATTTGTTGGTTCTTTCCTTTTTTTGAGACAGGGTCTCACTCTGTTGCCCAGACTGGAGTGCACTGGTGTGATCTTGGCTCACTGCAACCTTCACCTCCCAGGCCTAGGTGATCCTCCCACCTCAGCCTCCTAAGTAGCTGGGACTACAGGAAACTGCCACTGCACCCAGCTAAATTTTTAAAAATAGTTTTTGTAGAAACAGGGTTTCATCATGTTTCCCAGGCTGGTCTTGAACTCCTGGACTCATACATTCCGCCTGCCTCAGCTTCCCAAAGCGTTGGGATTACAGGTGTGAGCCACCATGCCCGGCCTGTTCTTTCATTGTCTATCACCTAGCTAACCACTACTATTCAGTTTAGACTTGTTTCAGGTACCATCATTTACAGAATCTTCCTACCTATCTCTCACCCCAGCAGGCTTTGGTTAGGTGTCCTCCTTAGTACTCAAAAAACTGTTTATCTTCCTTATTACATTTTTTTGAATTCTTTTTTTCATTGTTTCTGTTTCATTTGCTAGTGTTTGAACTCTTAAAGAATAGGAGCTACATTTTAAAGTTACCTTTATTTCCAGTGCTGTACAGCCTGATGTGTGGTGGATACAAATATTTGTGCAGTGAATTAATTGATTATTGTCTATCTTTCTGGTGCATCTTGCAGTGAATATGTAACCTAAAATTAAATGTACTTATAACTTTGTAGAAATTTGCTCTCTGTTGCATGTATTTATTGATCATAAAGTACACAAACACTTAAGTTTAAATTTGCATTTGAAAGGGAAAACAAGAATATTAATACAGCTCTTATTAGGAGCTGGAACTGAAGTTTAATAGCTGCTGTGTATTTTGTACAACTCTGAAATGTGAAGCTTTTCCATGTAATCTCATGCCAGTGTTGACCCATGTGGATTAAAATAGCCCTAATTTAATCTATGACCAAATTAGGAATTAGAATATCTATCCAGTGGGGATTTGTGAATTATTGTAGTTTGTAGTATGACAGGTTTATATAAATAATTGCAGTGATTTTCACTGTGTGTTTCAAGTTAAAAATCTAGGTTCAAATAGAGAAATGTAATGATATAAGTATTAACGATTGCCAGTTGGAAAATTTACTGTGTTTTTTTTTTTAGTGTATTTGCTTTTGATATCTTAAATTACATCTTTTTTAAAAGGGTCACTAAAACTGACCTTATAAAAAGAAAAATTTATTCCAGTATTAATCTAAAATATCTACTCATGTTTCCTAAATTCGGATTTGATGTGTACTTAAAATACTAGGAACTAATTAGCTAATTATTCTCAACTTTCGTTTGTAGTGTAATATTTGTTTTTAAAACATTCTATTAAGTCATATTTTGATTAATAAAAACCTTTAGTAGCTATAATGAAGTTATTCTGGAATTTATTTTAAAAATATTAGCAAATTGAACATTTATCTGTTTTATAACTTCAAGTTTCACCATATTTTCAAATAATTCTTAATGAAGTTTGTTGTTTTTCATTGTGTTTCTTAAGAACTCGAATGTAAAATAAGTAGTGCTAGTTGTAATACTTTAGTGATTTAAAATGATAAGCTTTTCTTTTCATACAGATAAAGACACAATAAATAAAATCAGAGATTTACGAATGAAAGCCGAAGATTATGAAGTAGTGAAGGTGATTGGTAGAGGTGCATTTGGAGAAGTTCAATTGGTAGGTTATTTTAATGAGAATAAAAAAGGATTTTATTAAATTAAAATAATCCACTTGTGTGTTTAACATATTATTTGGGAAAATACTGTTTTTATAGAATTGTTGCTTGAAGTTCCTTTAGACATTGTTGCCTAGGGTATGAAAGCCTAGTGTCAAATCCAGCCGTAGTGGGAAGTGTTTTCCCCAAGTACCTATGGCAGAGAAGAAGTCTCAGGCGTCAGAAGATAAATCTTTGCTCGTAATATTAGACTAAAATGCTGTAGAATAGTAAGCTTTATAAATAGGAAGCAGCTTACATAGCAGGATGGAGGGGGGAACGTATCTTATAGGAAATAAAGATTTTTTTAAAACATTACTTCTGATAATTAAAATCTTGACATTAGCTACTTGGAATAATTTGGCAGAAGAGAAGAAATAAAAATAACGGAAACAGTAAAGCTTAATTATTTAACAAGTATTAAAAGCACTTAGTAAATTGTTCTGTGAAACCTTGAGCTTTAAATGTTAACAAAAGGTTCATTATTTTCCCTTTTCAATTTTAAAGGTAAGGCATAAATCCACCAGGAAGGTATATGCTATGAAGCTTCTCAGCAAATTTGAAATGATTAAGAGATCTGATTCTGCTTTTTTCTGGGAAGAAAGGGACATCATGGCTTTTGCTAATAGTCCGTGGGTTGTTCAGGTATGACTTTGCTACTCTTTCATTACTGCTCTATCAGTTTGTAACTAAACATATCTGAGAAGCTTAGTTTGTGTTTTAGAATAGTAATAGAGAATTTACTGGCAGTTACAAAATTGTCTAATTACCTTTTAAATCTTAAAATTTAATTATATTGAATCATTTCTAGAAAGAAAGGCCAGAACAAAATAATTATGCTTCTGTAGAATTTATATATAGGAAATTTAATTTAAATGTAGAATTTGGGCTGGGCATTATGGCTCAGGCCTGTAATCTCAATACTTTGGGAGGACGAGGCAGGAGGATTGCTTGAGCCCGGGAGTTTGAGACCAGCCTGGGCAACATGGTGACACCTATGTCTACAAAAAATTAAAAAAATTATTGAGGCATGGTGGTACACGCCTGTGGTCCCAGCTACTGAGGAGGCTGAAGCAGGAGGATTGCTTGAGTCCAGGAGGTTGAGGCTGCAGTGAGCTGTGTTCACATCTCTGCACTTCAGCCTGGGCAACAGAGTGAGACCCTGTATCAAAAATAAAAATAAAAAATAAAAAATTTAAACACAGAATTTTAAATTAGGTATTTTTAAATACAGAAGATACAGAAAACTTAATCTACTTAAATTTGAGGGAAGTCATATATTATTAAAATTTAAATAGTTACTTTTATTTAATATTGAATTTTTTTTCCCCAGACATGAGGCTCTCATTTTGTTCAGCTGTCTCCTCATTTATTTGTCTCTTATTTTGTGAAGAGGAGATAATAAGGGAAATGAAGGGAAAGTGAGAGGAAACCAAGTTAAGCTAGGTCACCAAATAATACTTGTCTTTAGGTTTTCAGTAGAAAGAAAAATAAACTAGAAGTCAGTAGTTTTAGGTCCTCGTCTTGATTGCCATAGGCCTTTCTCTGAAGCTGTGGCCATGTTACTTAACACCTCTGGGCCACAGTTCCCTTGTTCGTAAGTGTGAAAGTTGTCTTTGATTGGTTATGTTCAGTTGTGGAGGTACCTTAGGCAAAATCATGGGGTCAAGTGGGGTTTTGGGTAGACTATAATTCTGAGTTTTCTCTCTGCTTTTTTGAGTTCAGCTTCATGTTTTATCTGTCTTATGTATTGGGGTCCTTAATGCAAAATGTCATACGGGGGAAGTTAAACTGGGCTAGACCATTTCTAATTTTCTAACTTGTATTTGTGATTTATTTATTTATAATATATAATGAAGTCTATCCTTAAAAAGCATAACAGTAATTGGAATTAAAAGGATATGAAAAATGTTGAAGGTTTATGCCATAGCACTTTTTTTTTTTTTTTTTTTTTTGAGACGGAGTCTTGCTCTGTCGCCCACGCTGGAGCGCAATAGTGCAATCTCGGCTCACTGCAAGCTCTGCCTCCGGGATTCATGCCATTCTCCTGTCTCAGCCTCCCGAGTAGCTGGGACCACGCCCAGCTAATTTTTTTTGTATTTTTAGTAGAGACGGGCTTCACTGTGTTAGCCATGATGGTCTCGATCCCCTGATCTCGGTATTCGCCCGCCTCAGCCTCCCAAAGTGCTGGGATTACAGGCGTGAGCCGCCATACCCGGTCACCATAGCACTTTTCAACTTGAAATGTCTATGTTTTTACCAACTGTGTAGATCAGAGTTCCTCAGGCCTAATACTGTTGACGTTAGTATAGTGTTTGTTCTTTGTTGTTGGGGGCCATCCTTTATATTATTCCAGTTACGAGTGTGTTAATTTAGGATGTTTGGCAGCATTCCTGGCCTCTGCACAGGAGATGCCAGTAGCAACTCTTCCCACCTCACACACAGCTGTGACAACCGAAAATGTGTTCACCACTGGTTAACAACCACTGATACATGCATGGTCAGTGTCCGTTAGTTAAAAGATATGTGACATAATTGTCAATTTCAGGGCTATTTACAATTTAGGTATTCAGAGCTTTATTTCTCTGGATATATTGTCTATAAATAGGGTAAACTGTCACCAAATTAACAATATTTCTTTATGGGGCCCAAATGACAAATTGTGTACTTTAATCTGGGATAGTCATGAAATGCCACTTTGTTTCTTATCCTTCCCTCTTCCCCCAAAATATATTTTTTACATTAAAATAACTGAGTCTCCTCCGGGTGTGGTAGTCCCAAGCCTGTAATCCGAGCACTTCGAGAGGCTGAGGCAGGAAGATCACTTGAGGGCAGGAGTTCAAGACTGGCCCCGCTACCTCTACAAAAAAATAAAAAATCAAAACAAAATAACTGAATCTATAACTAAAATTACTAAACACTGTTGAAAAAAATGAAGCATTAAGCAGATTTTAAGACAAACATCTGGGTAAATTAGAGATCATCTTCTCTGGGGCTTACTTTTTTTTTTAGTTTAATTCTGAACTTCTTATATTTACTTAAAATGTTATTTTGTAAATTTGACCTTTTTATTTGATCCCCGGTCACATACTATATTTATGCCTGATATCCTCACTAATTTCACATTTAGTGGATTTTACTGTTACTATTTTAGCCCTAGCGGCTGCCTTTCTCCTACTTTTGTGTTGTTACTACTCCTCCTCCTGACTGTTGTCATTTGTTGAGCATCTATTGCACTAAGTGCTTTCTGTATTCAGTAATCTTTTTTAACAACCCTCAACCCTGAAAGACAGTTAATCTGTTAGGTGCACTGTTACTTCATGGATTAATTTATGATTTGGTTCATTAAGCCTTTATTAAGCAATTACTAACTACCAGGCATCTGGATACTTGACTAAGCAGCAGGTATAAAAGTTAAAGTACAGTCGTTACAGTGTTTTAGAAGATCTTATAGCCGCAGAGACTCGGGTAGGTTAAGCAAATTACTAGTCACACAGCTAATAAGAAATAGCTGAAACTAAGCCAAATTTATCAAAGACTTCTTGAGCATTGTGATATTGATATAAATTTAATAGTAGACCTCACTGATGCATAAATAAGAAGTACAGTATTTCTTTGCCTAGGAGATTTGTATATTTACTGAAAATATTACAGTTTAAAAAAATTCTCAGTAAAGGAAATTCAAATAGTATAGAAAGTTATGAAGGAAGACTATCTCCATGTAACTCTTCTGAATAATCAGGTTATAGTCCTTTTGCATATACAGGGGTCTTTGTGGCATTTATGTTTGTCTTTTTTTTTTAACTAGACTTGCAACTTCTGTAATTTGATTAATTTTACTTAAATCTTTTGTTAGTATTTTTGCCACTTTTTAAGTGAAACAATTTTGTTTAACATTAATGAATATGTTTTGTGTGTTTTTTTGTCTGTGTAGCTTTTTTATGCATTCCAAGATGATCGTTATCTCTACATGGTGATGGAATACATGCCTGGTGGAGATCTTGTAAACTTAATGAGCAACTATGATGTGCCTGAAAAATGGGCACGATTCTATACTGCAGAAGTAGTTCTTGCATTGGATGCAATCCATTCCATGGGTTTTATTCACAGGTAAAGATAAAAGTGCTTTAAATTTTCTCATTTGTTGAAGGAAATAGCTAAAAAATAACTTTAACATTTCTTACTCTCAATTCACCCATTCTTCTGTATGACATGAATGACATTTCAGAACTCAAGACTTTGGCCAGGCGCTGACTCATGCCTGTAATCCCAGCACTTTGGGAGGCTGAGACAGGTAGATCTCTTGAGCTCAGGAGTTTGACACCAGCCCGGGCAACATGGTGAAACCCATCTCAACAACAGGTGGCATGCACCTGTGGTCCCAGCTCCTTGGGTGGCTAAGGTGGGAGGATCGCTTGAGCCTGAGTGCAGAGGTTTCAGTGAGCTGAGATCTAGTCACTGCACTTCAGACTGGGTGACAGAATGAGATTCCATCTCAGGAAGGGGGGAAAACAAGAACTCCAGACTTTGAAGTTTATAAATTTAGCATTTCAGTTTAATGTTGGTGTAAATGTATTCTTTAATATCCCTTAATCTGATCATATAGCCTTTAAATGATATTCTGAAAAGTAAAAATTGTAAACTAGTTTTCTAAGGTATGTGCCAGGAGTTAAACACTTTGATGTTAATTTTTTAAATATGTAATTTAATTTGCTTTTAATTAGTGAATACATCATATTTATTCATAGACGAATAGTTTCATTTGTTGTACAAACACTGCTGGAATCCTGTGTGCAGTTGCTGTGCCTACATGTCAGGGATCAAAAATGAAAGCAACTTAGACCCTGCCCTGGGGTTTTTTATGTACTTATCTATCTCATATGTTTCGATCACCTTTTATGTCTGAGTGTTGTATTTTTGATGGTCAGTCTCTCTTAAACGATTTGATTTTCCCTCTGAAAGAATCAAACTCTGTTTAAAAAGGAATATATATGTTTTCTTCTGAGGCATTAACATATAAAGAAGTTTCCTTGATGAAATTTAATTTATAGATGTGGTTAGAGAACACATACAGATCCAAGATGGCCTTACCTAGATTGAGGATGCTTGACCTAAAATAACTGCCTCATATAATTTTTACAGTGTCTAATCTGTTTCAGAAAATACTGTACTATTTTTTCCCTCCCGCAGAGATGTGAAGCCTGATAACATGCTGCTGGATAAATCTGGACATTTGAAGTTAGCAGATTTTGGTACTTGTATGAAGATGAATAAGGTTAATTAACTAGATTTTAATTTAGTTTTTACTAATTCAAGATAGATGCTTCTTTAGAAAATGGTTTAAGAATTTACTAACCATTGCTGGACTTGTCCAGAATTGATATGACCTTATTTGTTGAACTAGATACCATGGTTTCAATGTGGTATTAGTAACTTGTTAGTGATTTATTTTTTCCTCTCTATTTAGGGTAAATGTGGATTGCCAAATTTACTAAATCCTTCATAACAACTCTAATATACACTACTGGTAACTAGGAATGGAATTAGCTTAAACGTCACTAAATACTTATGCCAGTGTTAAAATTAGACTTTCATAAAAATTGGATTTCAGTGATGTGTGTATTTTTTAGTGTTTTACTTCTGTTAACATATAAAAAATTTTACTGCTTATTTTAGGAGTGAGTCTTAAAAGATACCTATCCTCACTATATAATAAATAAAACATATACACAGCTCATTCAGCTGTGTATGTTATTCCTTCACTTCATATAAACAGTGAAGGAAACACTACATGAGAACTTTTGTGTGAGGATTTAGTTATAATTCTGTTTCATTAATACCAGCAAATATAGGTAACAACTAACAAGTCTCTCAGGTTTGGTGGGGGAGGGCAGTTAAAATTCACATGAAATAGATATTCAATGTGCTTTACATTATTATGCCCTTTTCCCATACATATGCGCCCCCATTTTATATTTATATAGTCAACTTTTGTATGTTTCTTTTGTAGTTTCAAACATAGTTAAATAGCTATTTTAGTAAGAAATAAGGAAGTCGGCGTTTATACCAATATGTTGTAAAATGCCCTATTCTATGAACTCCCCAATGTATTTGCACTGGCCTGTGTACTTATTCTCAGCAGTTAAGATGATATCATGATATTGGCACAACTCGGGGAATAATAAATGGTGGCAGTATGTCTTTCTAGTGAGCATTATTACAAAATAATCACTGGTGTGTGTATATATGTGAATACACATATAGTGTGTGTGTATATGCATACACGTGTATACACATACATTTTATGGTATATATGTATATGGTGTGTATACAGTATGTATATATATGATTAAGCTGTGTTAATTTTTGTCAGGTTTCCATTAAGTTTTAATATATGATATTTTATAACTCAAAGATTTGGAGTCCCATAGGTTATATTAATAAGAAAGTCATTTTAAATAATTGAGACTTTATATCCTAATTCAAAATTTGACCTGCTGCTGTTTTTAGGAAGGCATGGTACGATGTGATACAGCAGTTGGAACACCTGATTATATTTCCCCTGAAGTATTAAAATCCCAAGGTGGTGATGGTTATTATGGAAGAGAATGTGACTGGTGGTCGGTTGGGGTATTTTTATA
Organism: Macaca mulatta; assembly: GCF_049350105.2. Lineage (NCBI taxonomy): Eukaryota > Metazoa > Chordata > Mammalia > Primates > Cercopithecidae > Macaca > Macaca mulatta. The sequence continues at coordinate 71,363,746 of NC_133423.1, forward strand.
CGAAATGCTTGTAGGTGAGTAAAGGAAGATTTTATGTCTCTCTATTATAGTTGTTCATCTCAAAACTCGCCACTTGGCTCTTTCTAATATAATATTTATTTTCTTAAGCAATCTTGATTTTGTTTGTGGGTAATAAACATGATCCAAACCCGCTTTGTATGTGTTTTTAAAAGCATTTAGAGGCTTAGAGCAACTTTATGATGTGTTCTTTTTATATATTAGGAGTATGTTTTTAGTTTAATACATACCTAATAATCTTTTAAAATGGGTTAACTTTGACTCTTCCTTTGAAACTGACTTTTTTCAAATGTATTTCATTTTGCTTTTGTTTTCTTTATTAATTTTTCAGGTGATACACCTTTTTATGCAGATTCTTTGGTTGGAACTTACAGTAAAATTATGAACCATAAAAATTCACTTACCTTTCCTGATGATAATGACATATCAAAAGAAGCAAAAAACCTTATTTGTGCCTTCCTTACTGACAGGTAAATAATTTTAAAATTGAGCCTGTATTAATTCTGAGGACTTCTCATCTTCTGCTCCGTTTTTAAGGTCCATATCTGAGTTTCTACGTGTAAATTGTTAGAATTTTTATATGCTACCATTCTCAAAACTGTTAATGACAGTGAAACCTGAGATAATTTTATGATAGTCTAGATGTCTTTTGTGGATCTCAGCTCACTTATCATACCTAAGAAATTGTGATGATAATATAGTCTTGGCTGATGGCTAAATTAGATGACTTTTTCTTTTATTGTTCAATTTTTAACTTGGTTAATTATAAAAATTACAGCGTATTTTATTGAATCTAAAAAAATTTTTTTAACATAACATCTCAAATTAGAGAACATCTCACAGTCAATGGTGTGAGTTGGGAGCATTCTTTTTCCTAGTGGTATAAAAATGGTGATACACCTTATACTTTAAACCATTTTAGATTTGATGATGTATGGTATATGGTTGTTGAAAGAGTCAATAGTATAAAGCCATTTTTAAAAGTATACTACCTTTTTTCTTCTAGACATAATAGTTGGTGTTCCATCTTGTAGATTCAACAAGCATTTTAATGATACTTGTCTGCGTTTTTGAAAGAAAAATGACATATTATGTATACCTTTGAGGTTTACTTTTGAAATTTGAAAGTGAACCAGATGTATTAGTAAGATTATACTTAATGTTTATGATTGTAAATTGTTAAATATTAGAGAGACCTAGTACTTTTAAATATGTTTCAAGTTGATATTTGCTTTAACTTGCCTTCATTATGTCCTTTAGAGCTTGAAGTATGGTTTTTCAAATGTTTACTTTTTTTTTTAAACAGAGGCAGGGTTTTGCTCGTTGTCCAGGCTGGTTTCAAACTTCTGGGCTCAAGTGATCCTCCCACTTCAGCCTCCCAAAATGCTGGGATTATAGGCATGAGCCACCCATGCCTGGCTAATTTTTACATTGATATTGATTGATTGATTCATTGAGGCAGAGTCTCGCTCTGTCGCCCAGGCTGGAGTGCAGTGGCGCGATCTTGGCTCACTGCAACCTCCACCTCCCGGGTTTAAGTGGTTCTCCTGCCTCAACCTCCTGAGTAGCTGGGACTACAGGTGCCTGCCACCACGCCTGGCTAATTTTTGTATTTTCAGTAGAGAGGGTTTCACTATGTTGGCCAGGCTGGTCTTGAACTCCTGACCTCATGATCTACCTGCCTTGGCCTCCCAAAGTGCTAGGATTACAGGTGTGAGCCACCGTGCCTGGATAATTTTTACATTTTAATATAAAGAATTGTACTCTGCTGTTTATTAGGTGCTAGGGATATAGTAGTGAGGAAGATACAGAGCCACTTCTCTCAAATAACTCATAGTCCTTTGGGGGAATTAGATGAGCAAATCAGACATTTATAGTACAGACAACTAATTACCATGAGGTAAGTACCATGTGCCAGAGAACCATGGAGAGGTTTTCTAATCCAGTTTGAGAGTTCGTGAAAGCTTCTTGGAAAAATTGTCACATATCTAAGCCAACTTATCTTTTAGCTTATGCAGAAACTTAGAATTTAGAGTATTTTCTTTATAAGCACTCTACTAGGGAAAAAAAGGTGCTGACTTTCTTTTTCCAATTCAGCTAAAATCACGTTTTTAAAGACTTTTTGCTCACCAGGAAAGAGGCTGGTGTCAGTAACTTGTCCAGTGAAAGCTCTGAATTTTGTGGCAGTATCAAGAATTAGTAGTCACTGACTTTTGAATGGTCAGAAATAATTAATAGATTATAAATTGGAAATTCAAAATTTAAAATGTGTTTCTGGAGGTTTTTGGTAGCATCTGGTAGTACTGCCTAAGTAAAGTTTTGGTTGGGGGAAAAAAAGCATAACTTTACCACTGTAAGAAAAAAATAAACATACACGCACAAACAACTGTCAAGAAAATGCATGGTGCTTTATTCATTTTACTAATGAAGTAAAGTGGTGATCAATCTGGATTTTTGTTGTCAGTAGAAAAGTCATGGGTGTTTTTTGTAGTTATTCTTTAGTTTTCTTTTCTTTTTTTGAGGCGGAATCTCACTCTGTCTCACTGAGGCTGTAGTGCAGTGGTGCGATCTCAGCTCACTGTAGCCTCTGCCTCCTGCGTTCAAGCGATTCTCCTGTCTCAGCCTCCCAAGTAGCTGGGACTACAGGCGTGTTCCACCACACCCGGCTAGTTTTATATTTTTAGTAGAGATGGGGTTTCACTGTGTTGGCCAGGCTGGTCTCGAACTCCTGACCTCAGGTGATCCACCCCACCTGGACTTCCCAAAGTGCTGGGATTATAGGTGTGAGCCACCGCGTCTGGCCTTTCTTCAGTTTTCTTTTTAAAAAGTTCTTTAATGTTCTCTATCTTTAACATATTTTCTATTTGGGCTGAAATTATGCTGACAATATAATTTCACCTTAGAACTGTATTTGTCCTGCACAGATTTAATATTCTGCCCACAAATAAACCTGTACAGGTTATAATAAGATCTCAAATGATTAATTACTTTTCTCCTTCTGTCTTTATTCAGGGAAGTGAGATTAGGACGAAATGGTGTAGAAGAAATCAAACGACATCTCTTCTTCAAAAATGACCAGTGGGCTTGGGAAACACTCCGAGATAGTAAGTTATTTTTTTCTTGCATATTTTAGTGAATATTTGAAAGTAGTTGTGATAATTTGTTGGAACTACATTGCTAAATATTTTTGTGTGTCTGATGAAAATCAGAAGCCCCAAATACTATGTGGGAATTGTCCTAACCTATTAATTTGATAATATTGGGAAGATTATATTGTTACTCCTCTTATGTCCCATGCAGGATACCCAGATGAAATATAAATGTAATGGATTTAGACTTACCAGTCATAATTTTACGTTTGATCTTTGTTGAATTGCTCTTTATTTTAGGCATTAGTTATCTTCTTATGGAGGTGGTCAATAAGTAGTAGGTAATGAGATTAAAATATATGTTTTTGTGAGAAGACAAGTTATTCTCTTGTTTTTGTTAAAACCCAAAATATAAGAAGGTTCTATTATTAATTAATGCCAGAATTCAATTTAATTTTATTTATGAGTTTATAGGCTATTGTGATATACTTGATTCCCTCAGGCTTTTGCAACTTGCAATTCAGAAACAAAAACGTATTGTATTTCAAGAAGCTAATTTTCAGTCAGTTTAGAACACTTTCTTATTTTTTAAAAAAAGTTAAAATTATAAGATGATTCACAGAAAACTCTCTGCAACATAGCTGAATCAAAATTATCATGGCATCAAAGGCTCTCATCATCTTTGTGGATTTGGGAGGTAAAGAATTCCATCTTTCCCCTGCTGACATCTTAGGATTTTTTCCCTGTTCATTTATCAGAGAGAAGATAATGTATCTCAGTCCCTAACTTGCTGCCGTAAGAATAGTAGTGAACAGCAACAATGGAAACGAACTCAGCTACCTAGTTTTAGAAAGTTACACATTAGTTGTCTTAAGGACTATCTGGTTGAGACAGTGAAGGATAGTACTTTCCAGAGAGAAGGAAATCTTGTTAATTCTGATGAAATAAATCATGTAGGTTTGCTAATATTAGTGAAGCATTCTAGTTATCAAATATTTTAAAAGAACAGTTGTATTGCCTTCAGGTACTATAACATAGTACTTACATTGTGCTGAGCTATAAAATTGTCTGAGGAGGAGAAAGGGAAAATAAATTCTCTGGAAATTAAGAAATTACACAAGGAACATCATTGAATGACCAGCTGTTTGAGAAGCTGTAAGAGCAGCTTGACTTGAGGAGAATTTTATTAACAATTATATACTAGGAAATAAGGAACTTCTTCCTCTTCAGAATTAAATGTGACATAATTATTCTCTTCATGCTGCAAGTGAAATTGTTACATGACAAAGAGATGATCAGGGAGTGAGAAATGGTTACATTGAAACACTTTTTGTGTTTTTATTCAGGTTATCTTAGTAAAGTTTAAGAAGGCTGAAGATGTGCAAATATTATTATAAATCTGAATAAAACTTTGAAGGGGACTGAAGAAAATACAAAATAATCTTTTGTATTGCTTTAAATTCTTTTTCAAAGTTAAGCAATGCATAAATAATTATAGAATAACCACACAATAAATCACCCTCAAAAGTAATAAAGATATTTTTCCTTTTGTATATTGAAAAACTGATCACTTCAAAGAGGAGGTAATTTAGTCAACAATTATTTTTTGAACACTTGTTATATATTGAGCACTGTTCAGTTTCAGGCAGTGGGAAAACAGCAGTGATGAAACCAACAAAAATTTTCTTTCTCTCTTCTGGAGTTCATAGTCTTATGGAATTAGGGAGTCCAGATCAGTGGCATTTTATGATATTGCTGTACCTCCTTCATAAAACTGCTTAAGATCTGCATTGTCTATGGTTTTATTTTAGTGTAGTTAGATTTGGCATACTTAATAGCATTTTGGTAGTTTTTCCTAATTCTAAGAGGTCCTGTTTTGTGGTTATTGGAAAAAACAAAGAAAAATTGAAGTCTGTAGAACTTATTGTTCTTTGCTTCCCTTCCCATCTTCCTACCCCTTCTTTACTTCCCACCCCTAAAATACCAAGAATTCTTTTATTCTGAACTGACCTCTTTGACCTGCTAAATTTTTAAAAATTATGTAACAGTTATAATTCCTTTTAATTTTTTGACTTTCCATTTTCTTTGGCAAAATTGCTTTCTAATACAAATAATAGTGTTTTTTTTGGGTATTTTTACCACTTTACATGTCTCCACATAGCAATGGCAATTAATCTTCACCTTGTGTTCCTTGGTGGTGTAGGAGCAGGACACAAAATAGCTTGATTTTTGGCAGAATTTCCTTGAGCTTCCTGAGATTGTTCACCCTTAATTCAGAGGCACAAAGTATTAAGATTGTAACACTATTTTTCCACTCATTTGAGATAAAATTGAAGGAGTGACATGAGTAAGATTAAAGATAGGAGAAAGACATAAGAAATGAAAAGACGTAAATTACTTACTACAGGTCATAACTGCAAGCAAACAACAATGTCAAAATTCAGATCTAAGTGTCTTGACTCCAAAGCCTTTGATCTTTGAAATACCATGTACGATTTAAAGATCTTTACCTGTTCAGTATTACATAGATCAAAAATGGAAGGAATTGACGATTGTTGGCAGTTAAATTTTGGGAAAAAGAAAATAACATTTACTACATATTTAGCCTACATTATTAATAATACTGTTAGTATTTAACGTAGTATTAATTTCAAATGAAATAATAAATGGCAAAGGATTTTGCAAGTTACCACATATTTAACATGTTATTAATAATGATTAATAATGACTAGGTCCAGGCGGCTCTATTCTACAGTGGTCTACAATGTTGTACAGTATTATACAGGGGCTCATGCTTGTCATCTCAGCACTTTGGGAGGCCAAAGTGGGAGGACCTCTTGAGGCCAGGAGTTTGAGACAGCCTGGGTAATGTTGCGAGACCCTATCTCTACAAAAAAATTTAAAAATTAGCCAGGTGTGATGGCACGCACCTAAGTTTCAACTAGTCGGGAGGCTGAGGTAAGAGAATCACTTGAGCCCAGGAGTTCAAGGCTGCAGTTAGCTTTGATCATGCTACTGCATTCCAGCCTGAATGCAGGCTGGAATTAATTTTTATTAATTTTTTAGAAAAATTAATAATACTACATTAAATATGTGGTAACTTACAACACACTTTGCCATATATTATTATCTCATTTGAAATAAGATATTGGCGTTACTTAATCCACCTATAGCTTGTGGGCAACACACAAGATGCTAACAGTGGTAATACTTCTGCTGGCTCAAAACTCATTGTATACACACATATATATTATTCTAGGTTCTGTGGGTTAATCAAGACTAGTACCCTCTCTGTTTGAATTTTACATTCTTACAGGAGAGATTATCAGTGTGGGCTTTGTGAATAAAAACTTAAGGCCTACCAAGTTTCGGGGCTCTTTTACTTAGGAGTTTAGACTTTCTGAACATTATAATGGATTTTTAAAAAATAAATTATCTCTTTATATTGTGATAAAGTATGCGTAAGATAAAATTCCCCATGTTGGGCGTTTTTAACTATGCAAGTCAGTGGCATTAAATACATTCACATTGTCTTAAAACATTACCACTGCTGTGTCCAGAACTTTTTCGTCATCCTATACTAAACTCTTTTAGTTAAACAGTAACTTTCCATTTCCCTCTCCCCTCAACTCTCAGTAATCACTGTTCTATCTCTGAATTAGACTACTCAGGGTGTTTCATTTAAATAGATTACTATAATATTTGTCTTTTTGTGACTGGTTTATTTCACCTAGCACCGTGTCTTCAAGGTTCATTCATGTCATAGCATGTATCATAATATTCCATTGTGTGGATATACTACATTTTGTTTATCCATTTATCCGTTAATAGACACTTAAGATTGCTCTCTTTTTTAGCTATTGTGAATAACAAACAGTAGAGTACAAATACCTGCTTTCCATATTATATTATTATTATATATTATTCCATATTATATTTTATATCCATATTGATGTTATATATATGATATTTCTGTAATATCCCTGTTTTCCATTAATTTGGGTATATACCTGTAAGTGGAATGGCTAACTCATATGATAATTAATTAATTAGTTTTGTAGAGACAACCTTGCTGTGTTGACTAAGCTAGTCTCAAACTCCAGGGCTCAAGAGATCCTCCTGCGTCAGCTTCCCAAAGTGCAGAGATTGTAGGCCTAAGCCACCATGCTCAGCTGTATGTTTAATGTTTTGAGGAAATGCCATAAAATTCACAATGTTTGCACCATTTCACATTCCCAGCAACAGCGTACCAAAGTGCTGGGATTGCAGACGTGAGCCACCACGTTCAGCCATATGTTTAATTTTTTTGAGGAGACGCCATAATAGTAACCCCAACGTTTGCACCATTTCACATTCGCAACAGCAGTGCACATGGGTCCAGTTTCTCCACATCTCCAACATTTGTTCTTTTCTGTTTTGTTTTGTTTTGTTTAATAGTAGTCATCCTAATGGATGTGAAGTGGTATCTTATTGTGGTTTTGATTTGCATTTCTCTAATGACCAGGAATGGTAAACATCTTGTCATGTGCTTATTGGCCATTCGTATATCTTCTCTTGAGAGATTTCTGTTCAAGTTCTTTGCCCATTTTAAAATTTGGTGGTTTGTTTTTGTTGTTGTTGTTGAGTTATAGGAGTTCTTTTTAAATTTTGGATATTAATCTCTTATCAGATATATGGTTTGCAGATATTTTCTATTCTCTACACTCTGTTAATAGTGCTTTCAAGCACAAAATTTTAAATTTTGATGAAATCCGGTTTATTTCTTCTTTTGTTGCTTGTATTTTTGGCTTTGTATTTAAGAAATCATTGCCAAATCCAGTGTGTCATGAAATGTCTTACCTATGCTTTCTGTGAATTTTATAGTTTCAGCCAGTATGTTTAAGTCTTTGACCTGTTGTGAATTACTTTTTATATAGTGTATAGTAAGGGTCCAATTTAATATTTTTGTATGTGGGTATCCAGTTTTCCCAACACTGTGTATTGAAAGGCCTGTCCTTTCCCTGCATTGAAAGTTGTTGGCCCCTTGTGTCAATCATTAGGCCATATACATGAGGGTTTATTTGTGGGGTTTTTGTTGTATTCCATTGGTCTGTATATGTTTGTCTTTATGTTGGTACCACACTGTATGATTATGGTAGCTTTGTAGTAAGTTTTGAAATCAGGAAATGTGAGTCTTTCAACTTCGTTCATTTTCAAAATTGTTTTGACTATTTGGGATCTCGTGAGATTTCATATGAATTTTAGAATGGGTTTTTACATCTTTGCCAAAAAGGACATTGGGATTTCGATGGAGATTGCATTGAATCTTTAAATTACTTTGGGTAGTATTACCATCTTAACAATAGTAACTTTTCGAGTCCATGAACACAGGATGTCTCCCCTTTTATGTAAGCCTTCTTTAATTTCAGCAATGTTTTTAAGTTTTTGGTGCATAAGCCTTACATCTTCTTGGTTAAATTTTTTCCTAGGTGTTTCTTTTTGATGTTTTTTTTTTTTGAGACGAGTCTCACTCTGTCACCCAGGCTGGAGTACAGTGGCTCAATCTAGGTTCACTGCAAGCTCCGCCTCTGGGGTTCATGCCATTCTCCTGCCTCAGCCTCCCGAGTAGCTGGGACTACAGGCGCCCATCACCAAACCCGGCTAATTTTTTAATATATTTTTTTAGTAGGGATGGGGTTTCACCATGTTAGCCAGAATGGTCTCAATCTCCTGACCTCCTGAACCCCCCGCCTCCGCCTCCCAAAGTGTTGGGATTACAGACGTGAGCCACCACGCCTGGCCTTTGATGTTATTTTAAATGGAATTGTTCCCTTAATTTTCTTTTCATATTGTTTATTGCTAGCATATAGAAGTAGAACTTTTAGACCGGGCGCGGTGGCTCACGCCTGTAATCCCAGCACTTTGGGAGGCCGAGACGGGCGGAACACGAGGTCAGGAGATCGAGATCATCCTGGCTAACACAGTGAAACCCCATCTCTACTAAAAAATACAAAAAACTAGCCGGGCGAGGTGGTGGGTGCCTGTAGTCCCAGCTACACGGGAAGCTGAGGCAGGAGAATGGCGTAAACCCGGGAGGCGGAGCTTGCAGTGAGCTGAGATCCGGCCACTGCACTCCAGCCTGGACGACAGAGCGAGACTCCGTCTCAAAAAAAAAGAACTTTTATTTCTGATCTTGTAACCTGCAATTTTGTTGAATTTGATTATTACCTCTAATGTATTATTTTGTAGCTTCTTTAGGATTTTCTATGATAGGATCATGTCACCTGAGAAGAGAGAGAGTTTTACTTCTTCCTTTCCAATTTATATGCCTTTTATTTATCATTCTTGCCTAATTACTCAGACTAGAGCTTCCAGTAAAGTGTTGAATAGCAGTGGTAAAAGTGGACACCTTGTCTGTTTCTGGTCATGGGGGAAGCTTTTAGTCTTTTACCACTGAGTATAATGTTAGCTGTGGGATTTTCATTAATGTCCTTTATCATATTGAGGAAGTTCCTCTCTATTCCTTGTTGGCCAAGTGTTTTCAATCATGAAAGGGTGTTGTGTTTGTCAAATGCTTTTCGTATGACAACTGAAATGATCATATGGGTTTTTTTCCTTCATTTTGTTTTATTTTTTTAATAGAGTCAAGGTCTTGCTCTGTTGCCCAGGCTGGAATGCGGTGCCATGACCTTAGCTCTCTGTATTGTTGAACTCTCAGACTCAAGGGATCCTCTTGCCTCAGCCTCCTGAGTAGCTAGGAACACAGTCATGTGTCACCACACCTGGCTAATTTTCTTTTTATTTTCTGTAGAGATGGTGTCTTGCTATGTTGCCCAGACTGGTTTCAAACTCCTGGTTTCAAGCCACCCTCCCTTGGCCTTCCAAAGTGCTGGGGTTAAAGGCATGAGCCACTATGGCCCTATTATGATTCTTTATTTCTTTTAAAATAAATTTTGGCAGTCTGTGTTTTCTAGGAATGTCTCTATTTCATCTAAGTTATCTAATTTGTCACTGTAGGCGGGGCGTAGTGGCTAACCCCTGTAATCCTGACAATTTGGGAGGCCAAGGTAGGTGGATCGCTTGAGGCCAGGAGTTCGAGATCAGCCTGGCCAACATGGCAAAACCTCATCTCTACAAAAAATACAAAAAAAACAAAAACAAACAAACAAAAAAAAAACTAGCCAGGCATGCACTCCTGTAGTCCCAGCTACTCCAGAGACTGAGGCAGAGAATCACTTGAACCCGGGAAGCACGGGTTACAGTGAGCTGAGGTTGCACCACTACACTCCAGCCTGGGTGACAGAGCAAGACTCTGTGTCCAAAAGAAAAGAAAAAAAAAGTCACTGTACGATTATGCATTGTATTTTCTTTTTACTTCTATGTGGTTGGTAGTTATCCCCCTACTTTCATTTTTTATTTTAGTTGTTTGTGTCTTCTGGGTTTTTTTTTCCCCACTTAGTTCAGTAGAAGGATTGTCAATTTTGCTGATCTTTATAAAGAACCGATTTTTAGTTTTGTTAATTTGCATTATTGATTTTCTATTCTCAGTTTTATTTCTACGCACTCCAATCTGTATTCTTTCTTTCCTTTTGCTGGCTCTTGGTTTAATTTGCTTTTCTTTTTATAGTTCCTTGTAGTGTCAAGTTGGGTTATTAGCTTGAGATCATTGGTTTTTAGTATAATAGACATTTATGGGTAAAATTTCCACTGGAGCACTGCTTTCATTGACTCCCATACATTTTGGTATGTTGTTTTCATTTTCATTTGTCTCAAAGTATTTAGTCTTCCCATTTTCATTTGTTTCAAAGTATTTAGTCTTCCTGTGATTATTTCTTTCAGTCACTGGTGATTTAAGAGTGTTTTGTTTAATTTCCATATATTTGTGAAACTTTCAGTTTTCTTCCTATTATTGACTTCTTGGTTCATTCCCTTGTGGTTAAAGAAGATACTTTGTATGATTTCAGTGTTTTAAAACTTTTTAAGACTTGTTTTTTGGCCCAGCTTATAATCTGTCTTGGAAAGTGTTCCATATACACTTGAGAAAAATGTGTATTCTGCTGTTGTTGAGTGTTCTGTACACACCTGTTACATCTAGTTGGTTTGTGAAGTTGTTAATATCTTCTATTTTCTTATTGATCTTCTATTTATATGTTCTATCCATTGTTGAGACTGGTAATTTATAAAGAAAAGAGTTTTAATTGGCTCATGGTTCTGCAGGCTGTACAAGCATGTTGCTGGCATCTGCTCAGCTTCTGGAGAGGCCTCAGGGAGCTTTTACTCATTGCAGAAGTCAAAGTGGGAACAGGCCCATCACATGGTAAGAGCCAGGAGCAAGAAAGAGGGTGAGAGGGACGATGACACACACGTTTTTAAACAACCAGATCTGGCAATAACTCATTCACTGTTTTGAGGACAACACCAAGGGGATGGTGCTAAACCATTCTTGAGAAATCCTCTTCTGTGATCCAGTCACATCCCACTAGCCCCGCCCCCCAACATTGGGGATTACTTTTCAACATGACATTTGTGGGGACAAGCTATGAAACTATGTCAGACTATTATTTTAGAATGGTTTTTTCCTGCATTCATGGCTATTTTTGCTTCTTACATTTTGGGTCTGTATTAGATGCATACATTTTTATAGTCATTATATTTTCTTAATGGATTGAGCCTTTTATCAATTAATATGCAGTGTCCTTTTTTGCCTCTTTTGACAGTTTTTTATTTAAAGTCTGTTTTGTCTCCTGTTAATGTAGCCACTTTAGCTCCCTTTTGCATGGAATATCTTTTTCCCTCCATTACTTTTAACCTGTGGATGAAGGTCAAGTAACCTTTTAACCTATGTCTGTGGATCTTAGGCGAGTCTCTATAGACAGATACAGTTGAATCATTTTTTATTGCATTCTACTCATCTCAGCTTTTTAATTGGTGAGTTTAATCTATTTAAATGTAAAGTGAATACTGATAAGAAAAGACTTCTGTCATCTTGCTGTTTTCTATGTCATATATTTCCTTTTTATTCCTCAGATAATACATTATTGCTTTCTTTTGTGCTTAGTTTTTTACCTTAGTATGCTATTTTGATTCCTTCTTTTCCTTTTCTGTATATTTTTTAGTCATTTTCTTATTAATTAAATGGAGTTACAGTTAACATTCTAAATTGATAACAATCTAGGTTGAATTGATACCACTTTAGTTTGAGTAGCTTTCAAAAACCTGCTTCTGTTTACATTTATCTAAATAGTTACCTTTACTGATACTCCTTTTTCTTCTTCATGTGGCTTTGAGTTAAGACAGTTTGATTATGGCATGTGATTATGATATGTCTTCATGTGGAGTTTTTGGAGTTTTTCATAGTTGGCATTCAGCTTCTTGGATGTGTAGATTTATATATTTTACCAGATTTGGAAAGATTTGGCCATTATTTCTTCAAATAGTCTTTTTGCCCCTTTCTCTCCTTCTGGAATTCCCGTAATCTGTGTGTTGGTCTGGTTTGATGCCACAGTTTCCTTAGTCTCTGTTCACTTTTTCATTCTTTTTCTTTCTGTTCCTCACACTTGATCATTTCATTTGTCCTATCTTCAAGTTCACTGATTTTTTTCCTCTGCCTATTCAGATCTGCTGTTGAAGCTTTCTAGAGAAATTTTAACTTCAGCTATTGTACTTCTCAGTGCTAGACTTTCTATTTGGTTTTATTTTTGATCTCTTTCATGATATTTTTTCTTTGTTAAGACATCGTCTTCCGGGTACTTTGTCTATAGTGTTCGTTTGCTTTTTGAACACATTTAAAAGAGTTTAAGGTTTTGTTGAGTAAATCTAATGTCTTGGTTTCCTCAGTGGTGGTTTCTATCATTTTCTATATTCTCTGTGAATGGCCTATACTTTCTTGCTTCTTTACATGCTTTGTAATTTTTTGTTGTAAACTGGACATTGTTTTAAAGCAGCTGTATCCTTCTAAGAGGGACATTTTGGATATTACAGTGTTGTAACTCTGGAAATCAGATTCTTCCTCTTTTACCCAGGGCTTGCTGTTGTTGCTTGTTGTGGGCTGTGATAGTGACTTTTCCAAACTATTTTTGCAAAGTCTGTATTCATTGTCATTGTATTCACTGAAATCTCCATTTCATTATCTCAGCCAGTGACAGAGATTTCCTTAAATGCCAAATTTTTGTAACCTCTTTCTTCATTAAACACTCCCTGCTTGTTACTAGTTTTTTATTAGGTTCCAGAGTTCTCAGAAAGTTGCTCTGGTAGTTTTTGTCAACTCAGCATTTGCTTCAGTGGAGGTATGATTTCTTTGAGTTCCCTACTCTGCCATTTTTGACAACATCTGCTGGATTCTTTTTTATGGAACATGATTTCTAAATTAACAGTTATTTAATGAAGGCAGATTTTTAAACAAATATATACTGATGTTTATTCCGTAAAGTTATCTTTATTCTTATTAGTTCTGAAGTGATTATATGGCATTATGTAAAGCCTAAGCATCTTAATTTAGAAGCAGAAATAATTACTTTTATAACTCTTCCAATATTTTCCCCACTTGTGTCTCAGAATTTAAACAGGTGAGAATTTGTCATTTTAGAACTACTGTGAAATAGTGTCATTTATAAAAAGAGTAGGTCCATCAGAAACAGCAAGAGAAAATGCAGCACACTTATTCTGCTTCTCTCTTTCTGATATAATTTTAAAGCAGGTTTTCTGAGCCTTAGCAGTTGACAAATAATTCTTTTTGTGGGGATTATCCTAAACTTAAGAATGTTTAGTGGCATCCCATGACTGTACTCATTAGGTGCCAGTAACACTTTTTTTCCATTAATGAGAACCAGAATATGTACCCAGACATTGCTGAATGCCCTCCAGCAGGCGAAAGTGTCTCTGATTGAGATCACTCTTTTAACATAAAATTTATGCTAAGACCATACTTAACTTATGTATTTCCCAAGGGCGGCAACCATTTGTGTTTTCCCCTCATTTTACAAATATTAGAAAGCTAGCCTTGTCTAATCAGACAGTTCTGTTGGCCATTCAGGAAAGTGGAATGGTGGAAAAGCTCTAATCTCACTGTTGTGTTACTATTAGTTAGTACTATGGCTTCATTCGGCTAAATGTGTTGTTTTGTTCCCTAAATATTAATTTACTGTGTCTCAGATGGCACAACAAGAGGTATTTCTTGCCTGAAATACCCAGATGATTGAAAAGAAAATTGATTCCTTTTCCCTAAAAGAACATGAGGTTGTTACACCTAAAATAATTTTTTAGTATTTTGATGATCATAATTCAGGGATGTTTTATTATACTACAGTATCTTTAAGCTAAAAAATAAATTTTCTTAAACTTTTATTTTCTTAGAATTTATTTTTAGATATACCTCTTCTAACATTCAAGCCCCAGAAGTAGATGTTAGTAGTATTAGTTTTATATGGTATTTTCTCCTATATTATGAATATTTAAACATTGTCACATATGGTTTTATATTAAGTATATGTAAGACTTGGTCCATATCAAATTTATAATTCTTGAAGATGTCGTGTCTGTTTTTTGTATTACTGCCCTTTTTTTTATTAACAATGATATCATAAATACCTCACCGCATTAATCTTAATCACTTGATTCTAGAGGTAGCTAGTCTGAAAATACAATTCCAAATCCGTTGCTCCTGTGGCTTAATCTTATGGAGATACTGGGGTGGGAGGGAGGAGTATTGATCATCTGGATTCTGAGTGAGTAAAAATATTTCATTACCAAATTATTATGTCCAGGAAGCTAAGAAGTAACCTTAATTTCTAGTTTACTATAAAGCAGATTAACCAAAAAATACTGTATTTAAAGATAAACAATTTTTTCGAGTACGGTTTATTATGCTTTAGTTTCTAAAAAGTTTTTTCTGTAGTCCTGAATGCTTTTGTGTATTTTATACCTTGGTACATTCTAAAACAAACCTTAATAATGCTTGATTTGTAATAGTCAAGTTAAACCCAAAGTATAGATAATTATAGGTGACTTTGAAGATAATTGTTTCATAGAATTACATAATGATCAATTATCAGTTGATTTTTAATCCTGGTAAAGCTTAGTATAATAGGATTCAAGCCAGGTAGAATTGTAGTTTGCAAGCTTTTATAAGAGAGAAACCATCAGTAGTTGGTATGGAATCTGCTTCACTTTACTTGTATTTTAAGTTTGAAATGAGCAACTAATTTTGTTTCTGTTTTTAGCTGTAGCACCAGTTGTACCTGATTTAAGTAGTGACATTGATACTAGTAATTTTGATGACTTGGAAGAAGATAAAGGAGAGGAAGAAACATTCCCTATTCCTAAAGCTTTTGTTGGCAATCAACTACCTTTTGTAGGATTTACATATTATAGCAATCGTAGGTAAGTATGCTAAACAGTGATTGTAGGAGTAAGTGCCGATTTTGTTCTTAGAAATGTCTAAAATTCATTTTTAAAGTAGATTTAATGGTATATAAAGATATACCTTATGCAATTTTTCATTGATGCATGATATCTCCAGTATTTCATATTTAATTTATTTTGGACTCATCCATGTTTAGGACATTGTTTTTCAAAATTTTTTTGCTAAATGATATACTGTATATCCTCAAGTTACAACAATTAATAGGTCAAAGGATGCTATAAATACTGATATTTTGATCTGTAGACTTATGGTTTATAATACATTTTGAAACAACATGTAGACTTTTTTTTTTTTTTGGAGATGGAGTCTTGCTCTGTCACCCAAGCTGGAGTACAGTGGCACAATCTTGGCTCACTGCAACCTCCACCTCCTGGGTCCAAGCAATTCTCCTGCCTCAGCCTCCCGAGTAGCTGAGATTACAGGTGCTCACCACCACACCCAGCTAATTTTTGTATTTTTAGTAGAGATGGGGTTTCACCATGTTGGCCAGGCTGGTCTTGAACTCTTGACCTCATGATCTGCCCGCATTGGCCTCCCAAAGTGCTGCGATTACAGGCATGACCCACCGTGCCTGGCCAGCATGTAGACTTTTCTAGCATTGTCATCACCATATTGATGCTATCAATTTTTAGCTCTTCAAAAATTAAGTAATTCCTCCCCAAACCCATTTAATTTACCATGTGTTATAACATGTAGTATTATCTCCACTGTGACCTTGGACAAATAACTTTGGCCTTTTATGCCTCAATTTCCTCAAAAATAGGGATGATGATAATAACGATAATACTACTTGCCTACTTACCTCACAGGATTGTTGTAAAGTGCCAAGACCAGCGGTACTAGAGGAATTAAAGACACACACCCACAAATATAGAGGTGTGAAGTGGGGAATCTGGGGTCTCACAGCCTTCAGAGCTGACAGCCCCGAACAGAGATTTACCCACATATTTATTAACAGCAAACCAGTCATTAGCATTGTTTCTATAGATACTAAATTAACTAAAAGTATCCCTTATGAGAAACAAGGGATGGGCAGAATTAAATGAATAGGTTGGGCTAGTTAACTGCAGCGGGAACACACCCTTAAGACACAGTTCTCTCATACTAATTGTTTGTGGCTTAAGAATGCCTTTAAGCGGTTTTCCGCCCTGGGCGGGCCAGGTGTTCCTTGCCCTCATTCCTGTAAACCCACAACCTTCCAGCTTGGGCGTTAGGGCCATTAAGAACATGTTATAGTGCTGCAGAGATTTTGTTTATGGCCAGTTTTTGGGGGGCTTGCTCCCAACGGTAAGGTTTAAGTAAATTAAAACACAGTACAGCATTTAGAAGAGTGCTTTGCATGGTGTAAGCACTCAGTGTAACTATTATTATCATTGGTATGAGTTCATGTTAGCTTTACTGTAATGTACTTGAGATTTAAGTTAAACATTTAACATTATTTTAATGTGCTGAGCATTTGTTCATTCCACAGATATCTTTGATAACTTATTATTTGTCAGGTATATACTAAGCACCAAATTGCATGGAGAAGGATGAATAAGATACAGTACCTTCTCTTGAGAGGCTCACATTTGGTGAGAAATGGATAAATTGTACATCGTAGGTTGATAAGAACGACATAGTAGAAATCTCGGTCAGGCACGGTGGCTCATGCCTGTAATCCCAGCAGTTTGGGAGGCCGAGGTGGGCGGGTCACTTGAGGTCAAGAGTTCGTGACTAGCCTGGCCAACATGGTGAAACCCTGTCTCTACTAAAAATACAAAAATTAGCCAGGCGTGGTGGCACATGCCAGTAATCCCAGCTACTTGGGAGACTGAGGCAGGAGAATTGCTTGAACCTGGGGGACGGAGGTTGCAGTGAGCCAAGATCATGCCACTGCATTCCAGCCTGGGCAATGGAGTGAGACTGTCTCAAAAAAAAAAAAAAAAAGGAAGGAAGTGAAGGAAGGAGAAATCTAAACAAAGTGCTATACCAATATAATGCATTGAACTATATGGTAACACTTACTGGGTGGGTTAAATCTGCTTTTAATTACCTCAAAAATATGTACTTCTAATCAAATTATACTCCTTTGGAATGGTATCAGATAACAGATTTGCTTGGAGTAAATTATTACATTTGAGGTCTTTATAACTAATCTTATTTTAAAGTGAAGAGTCTTGTCATTTTAGTATTAGAGCCATTCGGGTTAAGCTAAGAAATCAGAAAGACAATTTAGTCTGGCTTTTTGAAACCTCTACAGTAATTCACTGTAAGATAGTACTTAATACTTTTTGTTGCATCATCAGTGAGATAGCTGGCACTTACCTTTTTTTCCTCCCTAATACTCCATGAGTATAGTATTTTAACTATTTTCAATTAACATACATATACAGAAGAGCTTCAGGGTGATTTTTGCTGAAGCATTCGTTTTTTTTTGTTTTGTTTTGTTTTGTTTTTTTTGAGACAGAGTTTTGCTCTTGTTGCCCAGGTTGGAGTGCAATGATGCAATCTTGGCTTACTGCAACCTCCGTTTCCTGGGGTCCAGCCATTCTCCTGCCTCGGCCTCCCGAGTAGCTGGGATTACAGGCATGCACCACCACTCCCGGCTAATTTTGCGTTTTTAGTAGAGACAGGGTTTCTCCACGTTGGTCAGGCTGGTCTCGAACTCCTGACCTCAGGTGATCTGCCTGCCTTGGCCTCCCAAAGTGCTGGGATTACAGGCCTGACCCACCATGCCCAGCCTGCTGAAGCATTCTTTAACTTTTTGTATTCTTATCAATTATTCTTTGATTTGGTTTCTGAAACACTCAAGTTGTTGATATAAACAACCTCCAATGTTTTTGTATTTTCTGTAGTAGAGTCCAGCAGTTAATAACTTTAAGTTTCTCTGTATAATGGTAACCTTGAGTTACATAAACATTTATTCTACTATTTGTCCTACATTATCATGCACTCGATTATGTTCTCTAGTTTTTCTTTGTATTCATGTTTTATGGCCCAAACTAATTTTTAAGTTTCTTAAAAGTAGAAATTATTACTGGTTCCCTCCCCGCCGCAAGACGGAGTCTCGCTGTCTTCCAGGCTGGAGTGCAGTGGCGTGATCTCAGCTCACTGCAAGCTCCACCTCCCGGGTTCACGCCATTCTCCTGCCTCAGCCTCCTGAGTGGCTGGGACTACAGGCACCCACCACCACGCCCAGCTAATTTTTTTTTTTTTGTAGTTTCAGTAGAGACGGGGTTTCACCGTGTTAGCCAGGATGGTCTCGATCTCCTGACCTTGTGATCTGCCCGCCTCGGCCTCCCAAAGTGCTGGGATTACAGGTGTGAGCCACCGCACCTGGCCATATATACTGTGTTCTTAACTGTCATAGCCCATTGACAAATATATGTAGTATTTTTTAAGTAATTACTACATGAATAGGCAAAGGTATGATTGCTCTTAATAAGAAAGAACCAACAAAATATATATATATTTTTGAAACAGAGTCTCACTCTGTCGCCGAGGCTGGAGTGCAGTGGTGTGATCTTGGCTCACTGCAATCTCCGCCTCCTGGATTCACGTGATTCTTGTGCCTCAGCCTCTGAGTAGCTGGAATTTCAGATGCCTACCACCACGCCTGGCTAATCTTTGTATTTTTATTAGAGATGGGGTTTCACCATGTTGGCCAGGCTGGTCTCAAACCCCTGGCCTCAAGTGATCCACCCACCTTGGCCTCCCAAAGTAATCCCATTGGATTACATGTGTTAGCCACTGCACCTGGCCCTGGCAGAAATATTGATTAGCCTTATCGTAATACGTAAGCATAATTTAGAATATACAGATATGAAATAGAAAACCTCTGAAATTCTTATCCCTGAAATCCAAATATACTTTTAATACCAAGGGCAGAAATAATTGCTGCTTAATTACAGCTGAATTAAACCTGATTTTTAAAATAGCCTTAAGCTATATTCCTAATACAGTAACTCCTATTTCTTAAAAAGTTACCTAAATGACCAGATTCTATGTAAAAGCATCAATATAATATGCAAACGTACCTTGATAGAAAATGACAGAAGGTGGAAGAATTAATGTATACAAGTGATGTCCTTACATTTCCCTTGCTGCATTCAAGCTTTTATTACTAATTTTGCAAAAGACTAAAATGTCAGTCTCAGTTACATAGCTTGTTAAGTTTAGAAAATATCTTAGAGACGAAACAGTCTCATCTAATTTAGATTTCACTGGCATTGCTATATGCCTTATTTATATTACATAAGCAGAATCTCACATTGAATTTCTGAGATGCTTAATAGTCAATGGAATTAAATTGCACTACATCCAGAATTTGTCAGTTGTTATATGGGACTTTTCCTCTATAAAACTGCTACATAGCCCCTATTATTGTCTTAAAGTTGTCTGAATCTCCATTTGATCTGAATAATTTTTCAAGGAAAACCTAGGAAGTGGCATATTTCTAGCTGTTTCTTTTATAGTGCCATTATACTGTGTATTTTTATTGATACGTAATGGATTGTGTTATTCACTGATTTTTAAAATTTACTTAAATTGTTCTTTTGGAACATTATTAATATCTGGTGTGTTAACAGATGCCTCCAATAGCTATGAAGCATACGATAACTATTTGATCTCCTTTTGCGAGAGCTCTACTGGTTAATTGGGGTGCTGACTGTAGTGGTGGTGATGGTAGAAGTAGTGATTATAGTAGTTGTAGCCATAGTAATTGTAGCATAGCATGGTGGTGGTAGTAGCAACACTAGCGGCACTAGTACCTTACCTTTATATAATATTTGGTAGCTTAGGAAATTGTTTACATATATGATCTATTTAGATTGAGAATCTTGTGAGACATCTAAAAAAGACCTCTAAATTAGTTCACTAATAGCTTTGTTTATATACAATTCTAACTGTACACTGAATTTAAAGAACTCTGCAAGCCGGGAGTCCCAAAAGATTAGCAGCATCACCTAAACTTTGGTGCTGTTATTTCACCCACTTAGGCAAAAATTTTTTGGACCTGAAGAGGCAATATTATGCTTTGCTGAAGGATAGTTGGGTGCAAGACAGGTGATTGTGCATATGTCTGCAGAAGTCAGCAATTTCCTACCCCCAATTCTTATATACAAAAAGCTCTGAAAACTGAATGTTTTTGAGTTACTTGTTTGGTAGAAAAAACTGTCATAACCTGCTGTCATGACCAGAAAGCCTAATCTGAACTAACTTGAGACTTTGTTTTTTATTTATCTTGCTTGGTATGAATATTCTTATGTTTTGCTACAAGAATATTAAGTCATATGTTTACAGGCTGCTACTATTTTTAGACCTAACTGGGTGTTTTATTTAATATATGTATCATTTCTGAATTATGTTTATAAAAATTATGAACCTATACTTAATTTTTAAAAACAAAACTACTATAACATTGAACATAAAATAGGCATGTAGTATTTATTATTGGTTGTTACAGGATATTAAAGAGTTTTGTTTTGTTTTCTTTTTAAACTTTTCTTTCCCTCAGATACTTATCTTCAGCAAATCCTAATGATAACAGGACTAGCTCCAATGCAGATAAAAGCTTGGTAGGTATTTTCTTAATATTAAGAAAATTGTTTTTAAAATTGTTTTGTGGGTAATATATTTGTGTGTATGATAGTAAATTTGTGTATTGTTTGTGAAGCTGTAGTTAGCTGAACTTAGATTTTTATGGCACTTTTATCTCCCGTCTCCTTTTCGGTCTGATTTTTTGCTCAAACATCAAATGAAATAATATATTTGGAGGCAGTTAGTAAACTAAATTGTTACACAGATTAACAGAGGTCATCTTTTTTAATCTTTGGAATCGGGAACTATGATATATCAATGTGTCATTAAGGGTCTTGACAGGCAAACAGATTACATGTTCAAAAGATTTAAACGAGAGTTTTGTGTGTATGGTAAATATACATAACATGAAATTTACCATATTGATCATTTTTAAGTGTGCAGTTCAGTGGCATTAAGCACCTTCACATGGTTGTGCAGCCATCACCGCCATCCATCTCAAGAACCTTTTCATCATCCCAAACTAAAAATCTATGCCAATTAAACAATAACTCCTAATTTCACCCTCCCCCCAGGTCCTGGTAGCCACTATTCTACATTCTGTCTCAATGAATTTGCCTATTCTAGGCACCTTATATGAATGGAATCATACAATATTTATCCATATGTGACTGACTTCTTTCATGTAGCATACTGTCTTCAAGATTCATCTATATTAATAGTATGTATTCAGATTTCCTTCATGTTTAAGGTTGAGTAATATTCCATTGTGTACATATATATACATACACACACTCACACATATATATACACACGCACACCGTATTTTATGCATTTATTAAGTGAAGAGTTTAATGAAGGGATGATTAACAAGCTGTGAACATCAGTAGAGGGAAACAATAAAGTATATTAAAGCACCCATGTATGAACAAGAGTGGGAAGCCATTGCCCTGTACTAAAGGAGCAAAGAGAGAAAACCTTATTGTAGCTCAGAGAAAGCCTGACATCATAGAAAAGGAATATAAAACATAGAACATTGCAAGAACCATAGTGAAGCACAAACGGTGTAGGGAGAATGAATATTTCTTTTTTTTACCTTCAGATTTCTGCTGGTGTCTCCTGTGGGTTGAAACCAAGCTTAAAATCATAGGGCTACAGAGTAATACAGGCAATGCAGTCTGTAGATTTTAAGGCAAAGAAGAGCAGAGGATGAATTTTCAAGGTTAGAAGGGAATGGGGGAAATGGAGAATAACCAGTATAGTCAGCATCATCTTAATTTGTCCACTGAGAAGTAAATTACTCTCAAAAATAAATTTTAGTTGAGTTCTTTGTGTTGTTCATATAGCTCATGTTCTGAGACGGAGGTAAAACAAAATCTTACTTGCTTACATTTCAGAAGGTCCTTTTAAATTTTAATCCCAGTAGAGCTGTTTGGCAAGTTATGTATTGCTAACCAGGGCTCAAAAATCTTTGACCTAGGTAATAATAAGGAGTTGCTGTAAGTCAGCTCTCACTGTATTACTTGACTGTAGAGTTAGAAGTGCCTTCGGCCTTCAAAAATAAGGATTCATGTTTTCTTTGGGCGGATTTTGTTCAGTGGTGATTACTGTAAGTTTGTCAGTGGTTGCTACCTTTATCTTTTGCTCTAATAATATCAAGGGGGAAATACTAATTATTTTAACCTAGAACTAAGTACAAAATCAACTAATTTAATTTTCCCTGAAAAGCTTTTAGCAGAGATGCTAATGAACAACTTTGCAATTGCCAAATACAGTGGATGATTTTCAACCCGTGTCTTATTTTTCTTCTTTGCTGTAGTTGACACTGACTACTTCCTTCTTCTTTGGAACTTCAGACTTTTCTAACTCTTTTATGTTCCGATTGTTTCCCTCTTTTTTACCTCCCATATTTTTGAGTTTTATTTATTTTTCAATCCCCTTTTCAGGATCTTCCTTCTCTGCTTACTTTCAATTATTAAACATTTCCCAAAGTTCTGATCTTGGCTCTCTGCTCTTTCTCTGTAGGTAATCTCATTCATGTCCAGCTTGCTCGTCTGAGCTCCAGCCCTGAATCTTTCTGTCTCTTCTGTATACTTCTCAGGCATATGAAACTAGGCCAGAGCTAAACTCATTGTTTTCCTGTCCCCATTCCCTCCCTAGCAATGTGTTGACTGTCTTTCATAATGGTATATCTGTTCTAACTTCAATTGGTTTGGTCATACGTTATGCTTTCTGATTGATACCTTTATCCATTACTTCCTCTTCATTCCTATAGACTCTGCCTTTTATCAGATCCATATTCTCTTGTCTGAACTCTTTTGATAGCTTTTTAACTTTTTGCTCTTCTTAGAACTTCACTGCCCTCTAAGCTGTTCATTCACCTTATTATTGTAGTGATGTTTCTGAGGTGCCAGCATTATGTCATTTCTCATTTAAAATGTTTATGGGTTAAAAAGTCCCTAACTCCAGTTTGTGCATGCAAGGATCATTACCTTCTTAGACGTAAAGTGAGTTGTTTTTCCTGTTACATTCTGTGCTCTGCTATAGTACTTGATTTCTTTCCATTTCCCAAATGTATCGTATTTTCTTCTGCCTTTCTACGTTTGGGCTCATTGTTCATTCTAGCTAAAATGCCTTCCTTGTACCACCTTCTTTGCTTTATCAGATTATCAGTTCCTCTTACCTTTTTAGGCCTCAACTTAAGGATTATATATTCTTGGCAGAGTTAGAAGTGACCTTTTCTTTCCTTCAGAACACTCTGTAGATAATTTTATTATTGTTTACCAAAGTCTGTTGTAATATTTTGTGTATATTTATTTGAGACATTGTAGGTTCTTTTTTCTCTTCCAATTTAACTTTGCCTCACTGTGTAACTATTTGCTTCATGAGAACAGGAACCAAATCTTTTTAATGTTTGTATTTCTAATGGCCTAACATTTAGTAGATGTTAAGAAAATGCTTGTTAAATTGATAATAAAAAAATTGAGATAGAAAAGAGGTAAGATTAAATTATTTTCTAAAAAGGTTTAAAATATTAACATAGACTTGATATTTTAAATGTCTAAATATTCTTAGTAGAATGAATTTTTGTTTTTGTTTTAAAGCAGGAAAGTTTGCAGAAAACAATCTATAAGCTGGAAGAACAGCTGCATAATGAAATGCAGTTAAAAGATGAAATGGAGCAGAAGTGCAGGTGAGAATATACTTGAAGTTTTTCATATTAAAAGTTTTACATACCAAATACTTATTTGAAAGCTTATACCCTGCAAACATCTGAAAGTAGATAGAAAATGAGGGTGTAAAGATTACTACTGATAATACATTCATGATGTGTCTTGGCTAGAATTGAGAAGTTCTATTTATGTTGGCTTAGTTATAGATGTATTTTCCTCAGAATATTTAAAGTACATTTGTTCCTGGCAGTCTGTATTCTTTTTTTTTTTTGAGACAGAGTCTCACTCTGTTGCCCAGGCTGGAGTGCAGTGGCACGATCTCAGCTCACTGCAAGCTCCACCTCCCGGGTTCATGGCATTCTCCTGCCTCAGCTTCCCCAGTAGCTGGGACTACAAGCACCTGCCACAATGCCCGGCTAATTTTTTTTAATTTTTTTTTTATTTTTAGTAGAGTCGGGGTTTCACCATGTTAGCCAGGATGGTCTCGATCTCCTGACCTTGTGATCCACCTGCTTTGTCTTCCCAAAGTGCTGGGATTACAGGTGTGAGCCACCGCGCCTGGCCAACAGTCTGTATTCTTAAAAAACTATAATGCTAATTCATTTAGTTGCCGGATTTACTGCTTTTTTCTCGTTACATAATTAGCTAACTAAAAAGGCAAATTAGGCTGGGCATGGTGGATCACTTGAGGGCATGAGTTCAAGACCAACCAGGCCAGCATGGCGAAACTGCATCTCTACTGAAAATACAGACAATCAGCTAGGCACAGTGGTGTACACCTGTAGTCCCCGCTGCTTGGGAGGCTGAGGCATGAGAATTGCTTGAACCCAGGAGGGAGAGGTTGCAGTGAGCCGAGATCACGCCATTGCACTCCAGCCTGGGCAACAGAGCAAGACTCTGTCTCAAAAAGAAAAATAAATAAAGGGGAAATTAGTTTACATTAAATAAGGTGCTTTTTGACATGTAAAATGTTGAAGATTAAAATATACTAAATTTTTGATGTGGCCATTCTAATTTCCACTGTGGTTCTCTGGAGCAGTAACTCAGAGTATTTTTTTCTGCGGGTCTAATTTCAGCATGTTATTGGCATTAGACCCACAGAAAAAATATCTTTGAGTTATGCTCAAGATTAATTTAAATAACCTATCTTAATACTGAATTACTTATCAATTATAAGCAATACTTTTGTATAATTATTTATGTTTTTAGTGAATAGTATTGAATAAATGAAATGCAAAGGTAACACAAAAAGTATTCAACAAATAAAATTGGGAACGCTGGTAATTTTGTGACAGAGCAGGTGGGGGGGGTTGGTACGAAACAGGTAAAATTCTCACTTTTAACCATTCCTTTTTTTTTTTTTTTTTTGCGGGGGGCGGAGTCTCGCTCTGTCACCCAGGCTGAGTGCAGTGGCCGGATCTTGGCTCACTGCAAGGTCCGCCTCCCGGGTTTACGCCATTCTCCTGCCTCAGCCTCCCGAGTAGGTGGGACTACAGGCGCCCACCACCTCACCTGGCTAGTTTTTTGTATTTTTTAGTAGAGACGGGGTTTCACCGTGTTAGCCAGGATGGTCTGGATCTCCTGACCTCGTGATCTGCCCGTCTCGGCCTCCCAAAGTGCTGGGATTACAGGCTTGAGCCACTGCGCCCAGCCAACCATTCTTTATAGATTATATGGTTAAGTGTATAATACGAACTTTTTTTTTTCTTTTTTTTTTTTTGAGATGGAGTCTTGCTCAGTCACCCAGGCTGGAGTGCGGTGGCACGATCTCGGCTCACTGCAAGCTCCGCCTCCCGGGTTCACGCCATTCTCCTGACTTAGCCTCCATAATAGCTGGGACTACAGGTGCCCGCTACTACGCCCGGCTAATTTTTTTTTTTTTTTTGTATTTTTAGTAGAGACGGGGTTTCACCCTGTTAGCCAGGATGGTCTTGATCTCCTGACCTCGTGATCCGCCCGTCTCGGCCTCCCAAAGTGCTGGGATTACAGGCGTGAGCCACCGTGCCAGGCCAATACAAACTTTTTTTTAAAAAAGTATTTGAATATAAGCAAATAATTAACGGATCCCAGGATTTGGAAAGAATTTCTAAATATAAAATATGAAAATAAGGGGAAGAACTGGGTAGATACTGTTATATAAATGTTGAGAAGTCTCTACATCCTTTTTTTTTTTTTTTTTTTTTTTGAGACAACGTCTCACTCTTGTCCCCTAGACTGGAGTGCGATGGCGCAATCTCGGCTCACTGCAACCTCTGCTTCCCGAGTTCAAGCAATTCTTCTGCCTCAGCCCCCCCAGTAGCTGGGATTACAAGCCACCACGCCCGGCTAGTTTTGGTATTTTTAGTAGAGACGGGATTTCACCATGTTGGCCAGGCTGGTCTCAAACTCCTGACCTCAGGTGATCCACCCGCCTCGGCCTACCAAAGTGTTGGGATTACAGGCATGAGCCACCACTCCCGGCCCCCAAAAAATTTTAAACAAAATTAAAAGACAAGTGACAAACTGGTAGTAATGGTGAGTAGGGATCAGTTTGAGGAAGTAATAAGAATGGCTGAAGTGGCTAATAATCTTGTGAAAATGTGTCACCTCAAGGAAATAAAATTGAGATGAAACTTTTTAAAAGTATGTATTAAATTGGTAAATAGTTTTTAAAATAAAAACCTAGTGCTAGGGATTGTGGAGTGATA
This sequence comes from Macaca mulatta, assembly GCF_049350105.2. Taxonomy (NCBI): domain Eukaryota; kingdom Metazoa; phylum Chordata; class Mammalia; order Primates; family Cercopithecidae; genus Macaca; species Macaca mulatta. Next base: position 71,390,636 of record NC_133423.1, read on the forward strand.
TTTACTTGCATTTCTTTAAATCAAATTCTCTGCATTCAAATCATTTTAGTTACATTCATTTGTTCAATAAAAATTTCAGTTAAAGTGTCAAGATAATGTGCTTGTCAACAATATAGTACTGAATAAATCAAGACATGGCCCCTCTCCACAAGGAGCTTGTAATTTAGCAAGAAAAATAAGTAATTATCAAGAAGTGTGGTATGTATTAATTGGGGAGAGAATAAAATTATACAGGAATATCAGGAATACATCAGGAGATGCCTGTACTGTTTTGTCAGAGATCAGAGAAAGCTAAAACCAGAAGAGTCAGTGGAAATTATTAGGAGAAGAGTGGAAGGAAGTGTTAGGGTCCAGGAGGTGAGTATCTGTGAAGGCCATGAGGTAAGAGACCTTGACTGGCCTGTAAGATGCGAGGGAAGGAAAAGCCTGAGATGAGAGTGGGGAGGATGGCAAGGTCTAGATTGGGGAAGATTCTTTTTTTTTTCTCTTTTTTGGGGGCGGGGGGGACTAAGAAATTTGGAATTTATTTTAAGTGTGACGGAAAAACACCAAAAGTCATTAAACTAATAAGTAAAAAATATATATTAAATTTGCTGTTTCAAAAGAAGTTCCTGCTTAATTAGCAGCATTTGGGACTTTATTCAACTAAGTGGGAGTGAGGGAAGATGAGTCAAGGATAATTCCTAGGTAATGTCATTTACTTAGGGACTCTAGAAGAGAAGCAAATTGGTATTGGGGTGGGAGTGTGGAACGGAGGCAGTAAGTTCCATTTTGGAGATGCTGAATGAGGTTTTTGATGAGACATCCATGTGAAAATGTTGCATATATAGGTTTTGAAGCTCAGAATTACATTTTGAACCAAAGAAAGCAAATTGTAATGAAGATAATACCCTGAGTGTTGACAAATGGTGCCTTAATTGATTTGATATATGCTACCTTTCTCTTCATTTACTTTATCCTGTATTAAAGGATAAATGGCTGATTTTTGAGTAGTGGCAAGTATTGCATGATGGAGTTTAGGGATCCTTAACCTGAGATCCATAGACCTCCCCCAAAGAGTCCATGGATGAAATTTGAAGTCTTTAAACTTGGATGAGAAAAGGTGAATGTTTTCTCTAACTTGTAACTTAATTTTAGCACTTGTTTTCAATTCTGAGCATAGGCAGCAATTCAGTTATTAGCAGTAGTTGTTAATTTTTATTACCAATAGAAATTATAGATGTTTTCTTATTACAGTTGTTACAGCTATCTCTAAATATCATTTATGCTCATCAGTACTTTGAAATTACTGCCACTAGATCTTGTGATTTAATATATTAATAAAGAAGCATATATACTACTGAATTATACATGCTTTTTAAAAGTTTATTACTGTATTTCAATATAATTGGCTCCTTTTTTTTTTTTTTTGGAGATGGACTCTCTATCACCCAGGCTAGAGTGCAGTAGCACGATCTTGGCTCACTGCAACCTCTGCCTCCCAGGTTTAAGCAATTCTCCTGCCTTGGCCTCCCAGGTAGCTGGGATTACAGGCGCCTGCCTCCATGCCTGGCTAATTTTTTAAAATTTTATTTTTAATAGAGTTGGGGTTTCATCATGTTGGCCAAGCTTGTCTCGAACTCCTGACCTCAGATGATCCAGCCGCCTCGGCCTCCCAAAGTGCTGGGATTACATACGTGAGCCACTGCACCTGGCCTAATTGTCTTTTAATCATATATAATTTTTGTGCTTCAAAAAATATTTTGGAAAAAGGCCATAGGCTTCACTTGACTGCCAAAGAGATCCATGGCACCAAAAAAGGATACAAAACTCTAGTTAAGTGGAAAAGTAAGGAAATGTGAGTGTTTAATACTGGGCAATAGGAAATAAATATATTTCTAATCTGTATTGCTTTTGTTTTTACAGAACCTCAAACATAAAACTAGACAAGATAATGAAAGAATTGGATGAAGAGGTACTTTTTGTTTTCTAATCAGAAGTTTCCTTTTTGAGATTTTTCTGTCTTTCAAATTGTTTCGTTTCCAGAGAAAATTATATTTAAACTCTGTAGTTTGAAACACAAAACAGAGCCAGAGAATTGTGATGAGAGCCTTACCTTGGAACTGCAGTTTCAAGTGTTACAGATTAGATTATAGTTTAATTTCCTTTGTACAATTGTATTCTACAGCCATATTGAAATTTTAGTATGTAAATTTCAGTTCAGTGGTTCTTGATGGTTGAAATGTGAGAAAGGAGCCAGAGAAGCAAGCTATCAGAAATTGAATCTCAAACTGTATCAGAAAGAGACAGACAAATAAGGAAAAGAGAGAAACACAGTTTAAAATATTTTTAAAAGATTAACACTGACATAATCTCATGTAATCAAATGGAAAATATATTGATTTTAGAATGTTCATCTTTTCCATGGTTACCTGTCAAAATTTTTTTATTATCAGAGAAACAATAACAAGCATTCATAATTCAGATGTTTGTTTGCAAATATGTAATACATTTCCATTCCTCTTAGTCAACTTCTAAGTATATTTCTACTGTGTCTATGAGTCCCATGAAAAGAAATACACTCTCTATAGTCTTCTCCTAATATATTATTTTGTCCTTTTTTAGGTTTAATCTCTGATAGTTTTTATGCTGTGTTAATTTTTTCTTCCCTTATAGAATGGTATCTGTCAATGGCTTGCTTTCTTTCGTGGGTGGCTTTGGATATCCATGTAATCATCTATGAAGATTTAGATAGCATTTTACTAACTTGCCTTTGTATTTAGCCTTAGCAGTATATATTTGACTCTGAATGTTTAAGGAGTCCTTTTTTGCATGTCTTCCACTTACATTTAACTTTTAAAACACAGATAAAATTCAGATGTGCTAGATTTAAGTTATTCATTTTTCCAAATTAGAAGTAGAGAGGGACATTTGCGGTATGAAATTAAAATAGTCTCACTTCTAGAAAGATGGAGTAAAAGTACCTTTCCGTATTCCTCCCAGTAAATACAGCTAAAAACCCTAAACATTAAATATAAAGCAAACATAAAAAGATTTTGAAAGTTGGAAAGAAGGCAAACCAGCCTAGGTTACTTGTATCCTGAGAAACAACACATGAATGAACCTTCAGGGTTTTCGTTTTGCTGCATGTATCTTAGACAGGGTGCTGGAGAAGCCAGCAACCTTGAAATATCAACAATTGCAGACAAAGCTCCAAAAAAGGCTAATTTCCTTAGCCTAAAGACCAGAAAAGGAGCAGGCTAGCAAATCAGAAAACTTATACTGTCGCTGCTTTTTTCAGCCAAACACCACAGAAAAACGGTAGCCCCATTCTTAACAGCAAAGGCTGAGTGGCAAGTCCAGATTTCCATCTCTACTATGCTGTAGCACACCCCAACTTCCAATTAGAATAGTGTCAGAGAAGGCCCAGTAAACGAATTTTCATCTCCCGTGGGCAGTAACAAACCTTCCTTCTCTCCCCAGACAGCTTAGCAGTGACCATGTGGGGAATCTGCACTTACACTCCCAGCTGGCAGTAATGGAGTGCCCCTCCCACTGCCTTCTGGGTTGGTTTCAAAAGAGGCATGGTAGGGATTAGAACTTTCGACTGAAAATAACAAGCTCCCCTCCACAATGCAGTGTCATCTGTGGGGGCCACATGAGGAGCAGCCATGGTGCACTCGATGGAGGCCTGGTAGAGCGCCAGAACTCCTGCTTCCACGCAGCAATGATAAGGATCTGCTCCCCTCCCCACCTGAGGTGTCAGTAGAGGCTGAGTGGAAAACCTGGACTTCTCCAAACTCCACCTGGCGGAAAAGAGGCAGCACCCCCTTAGTTTCACCAGAACAGTGTCAGAGGAGACCTTCTAAAAGAGATTTTAAATAAGATCCAGAATGTTGTAAGATGATGTCCAGGTTTGAATAGAAAACTACTCATCATAATCAGAACTAGGAAAATTTTAACTGGAATGAGAAACAATAATAAACTAATATCAACGCTCAGACGACACAGATGTTAGAATTATCTGACAAGGATTTAAAGGAATCATCATAAATATGTTTCAGTGAGCAACTATAAACATATAAATAAGCAAAAAAAAATAGTCTCAGAAAGACATAGTATAAAATAGAGCCAACCAAAAATTGCAATAACTGAAATAAAAGTCTTAATAGATGGTGTCAGCAGCAGAGTGAACAATGCAGAGGAACGAATCAGAGACCTTCAACAAAGAAAAATAGAAATTATACAGTCTGAACAATAGAGAGAAAATGGTCAGAAAAAAAGTGGCAGAGCCTCTGGGACCTGTAGAACTATAACAATAAAGTTCTCACATTCATGTCACTCGAATTACTAAAGGAGAGGAGACGGGGGTGGGAAGAAATGATAATGGAAAATTCAACAAATTTGACAAAAGACCTGAACTGACTAACAGAAGACATAAACCACCAAGAAGCTTAACGAACCACAAAAAGTGTAAATCCAAAGATATCCACACCAAGACACAATAGCCAGATTTCTGAAAATTAATGACAAAAAAGAAATCTTAAATACAGGACACACCTTACCTAGAAAGGAAAGAACAGTGTAAGTGACAGCTGATTTCTTACCAGAAACCATGGAGGCCAGGAGGAAGTGGCATGATTTTTTCAGGTGCTAAAAAAACAAACAAACCTATCAACTCAGAATTCTGTGTTCAATTAAAATATCCTTTTCAAATGAAAATGACAACATTCTCAGATGAGGAAAAACTAAGATAGTGTGTCACCAGCACACCTTCCCTAAAGGAATTGCTAGAAAAAATTCTCTAAACAGAAAGGAAATGATAAAAGAAGGAATCTTGGCCAGGAGGGGTGGCGCACATCTGTAATCCCAACACTTTGGGAGGCTGAGGTGAGCAGATCACTTGAGACCAGAAGTTCAAGACCAGCCTGGCCAACATGGCGAAACCCCATCTTAAAATACAAAAAAAATTAGCCAAGTGTGGTAGCGCATGCTTGTAATCCTAGCTACTCAGGAGGCTGAGGCTAGAGAATTGCTTGAACCTGGGAGGTGGAGGTTGGAGTGAGCCAAGATCGCACCACTGCACTACAGCCTGGGTGACACAGCAAGACTGTCTCCAAAAGAAAAAGGAGGAATTTTGAATTACTAGGAATAAAGAAAGAGTAAAATATGGGTAAATACATTTCTTTCTCCTCTTGATTTTTTTTATAATAGGCAGTTGAAGCAGAAATTATATTGTCTAATATGATTCTCTGTGTATGAGAAAAAATATTTTAGGCATTATAAACAGAGAATAATGGGTCATAAAGAAAGGTAAAGTTTTTAGGTCAAGTGTGGTGGCTCATGTCTGTAATCCCGGCGGATTGCTTGAGCCCAGGAGTTCAAGACCAACCTGAGCAACGAGGTGAAACCCCATCTCTACAAAAAATACAAAAATTAGCCAGGTGTCGTAGTGCACGCCTGTAGTCGCAGCTACTAGGGAGGCAGAGGTGGGAGGATCACTTGAGTCCAGGAAGTTGAGGCTGCAGTGAGCCATAAGCATACCACTGTAGTCCAGCGTGGGTGACAGAGTGAAACCCTTTCTCAAAAATAAGATAAAAATTTAAAAAAGAAAGGGGAAGTTTTTATACTTTAACTGGTAAGATGCCAATACCAGTAGAGCGTACTATATATTAAGCTATGCATATACAATGTAATATCTATGGCAGCCACTGAAAGGCCTTACAAGGAGATACATTCAAAAACACCGTAGGTAAATCAAAAGGAATGCTAAAATAATGTTTAGGTAACCACAGAAAGACAGGAAAGAAAATGTAGAAATAACAGAGATCAAACAAAAATGGCAGATTTAACCCTAACATACTACCAATAATGACATTAAATGGAAAGTAAATGGAATACCAATCAAAAGAGGTGATAGGCATAGATTTTTTTAAATCCCCCATTTATGTATCTGTCAGAAACTCTTCAAATATAACAATATAGGGAAGTTGAATATCAGAAGATGTAAAGAGATAGCATACAAATATTAAAAAGAAAGCAGCACTATTGGCAATGTTAATACCTTAACGTAGACTTCAGAGCAAAGAAAACTACCATGAGCATAGAGGAGTATTACATAATTATAAGAGTTAAGCCACCAAAAATAAATAAAAATCCTAACTGTACACTAGACAAAAGAGCTACAAAATGTGTGAAGCAAAAGTTAATAAAACTGAAAGGAGAAATAGACCAATCCATAAATATTGTTGGAGACTTCAACACCCCTAAGAATTACCAAACATTTGAGAACTCAACCACACTGTCAGCCATCAGAATTTGTTCAACATTTACAGAACTCTCTACTTAACAGCAGAATATGCCTTCTTTTCAAGTGCTTAAGGAACACACACCAGGGTAGACTACATGCCAAGCTATAAAACAAACACATTTGAAAGCACTGAAATCATACAGAGAGTTTCCTGACCAAAATGTACAGATGAGAATAACAGAAAAATCTGCAAACACATGGAAAGCAAACAACAAACTTCTAAATAATCCAGAGGTCAAAGAAGTCTCAGTGAAAAAAATACATTGGAATGTTAATTATGTCTCATAAAACTGTTACGGCTCTTCATCTTTAAAAAATGTTTAAACAGTGAAGTGAAAATACATCATCAGAATTTGTGAGATGCTGTTAACATAGTGAAGAAGGTTAATTTATAGCACTAAATGCCTACCTTAGGAAAGAGGAGAAGTCTGAAATCAATAATTTAAACTCCTACTTCTGGAAACGAGAATAAGAAGAGTGAAATAAACCCAAAACAAACAAAAGGAAGGACAAGTAACAATAAGAGCAGAGAACAATGCAGTTAAAAGCAGGAAAACAATAGAGAAAAACAGTGAAACAAAAAACTGTGTGAAAAGATCAACAAAATTAAACTCTAGCAAGACTGATAAAGGAAAAAGAGAGGACACAAATTACCAGTATGAGGAATGAAATAGGGCTAGGGCATATACTATAGACCATATAGGTATCAAAAGAATCATAAGGAAATACTATGAACAGTTCTAAACACAATTAAGACATTTAGATGAAAGGGACTAACTTCTCAAAAAACAAACTACCACAACTCATACAGTGTGAAATAGGTAATTTCAGTAGCCCTATATAAGTGTTAAGGAAAGTGAATCCATACTTTTAAAACTTTTTAGATAATATGGATGACAAATACCATGTGAAAAGAGGTTCACGTAATTAGTCATTTGGGAAGTGCAAATTAAAATTACCATAAAATATTACTCCATAACTATGGAAAAGCAGTAAGTTTTAAAATTATGTCAATAACAAACTGGCAAGGATATGGAGAAACTAGATCACTTGGACATTGCAGATGGGGATATGAAATGGTACAGACATTCTGGAAAACCAATTGACTGTGTTCCTGAAAAACTAAACATGTACCTACTATGTGACCTAGCAATTGTATTCTTGGGCATTTATTCCAGAAAAATGAAAATTTATATTCTCACCAAAACCTGTACACTAATGTTTATAATAGCTCTATTTGTAATAGCCGAAAACTGAAAACAATCAAAATGTTCTACAGTAGGTGAATGGTTGAACAAACTTTGGTACATTTGTACCATAGAATACTCAGCCACAAGAAGGAATGAACTGTAGATACATACAATACATAGATGGATTTTAAGGACTTTATGTTGAGTTAAAAAAAAAACAAACCTGTCTTGGCTGGGCACGGTGACTCGGGCCTGTAATCCTAGCACTTTGGGATGCCGAGGCAGGCAGATCGCGAGGTCAGGAAGTTGAGACCATCCTGACCAACATGGTGAAATCCCATCTCTACTAAAAATACCAAAAAAAAAAAACTGTCTCAAAAACTCATATATTGCATGGTTCCATTTATATAACATTCTCAAAAAGACAAAATTATAGAAATGGAGAACCATTAGATGCCAGGAGTATGGGTGGTGGGAGAACAGGGATGGATGTAGCTATAACTAGTGACTGGAAAGAGATTGTTGTGATGACCAGTTCTGTATCTTCATTGTGGTGGTGCTTACATGAACCTACATATGTGATAAAATGACAGAACTATACACACCTTATACCAGTGAGAATTTTCTGATTTTGTTATTGTACTATTGTTATATGTAACGTAACTACTGGGGGAAGCTGAGTGGAAGGGCACTTGGGATCTCTCTGTACTATCTTTGCAACTTTCTTTGAATGTATAATTATCTAAAAATTAAAGTTAGAATGATGAACTCTTAGAATCAGAAAGACCTTGAATGATTTATGTCCAATTTTTGCTTAAAGATGAGAAAGCCCAGAAACACTATAAAACAGGTTTCCTAATGTGGAGTCTTAAAAAGTGAAGCATCAAAAACAAGATTTACTGGTAGTGGTAACTGAGAAAGGTACACTTTTAAGTTGTAAAAATGTGGGTATTTTAGGCTGGGCATGGTGGCTCATGCCTGTAATCCCAGCACTTTGGGAGGCTGAGGCAGGTGGATCACTTGAGGTCAAGAGTTCAAGACCAGTCTGGCCAACATGGCAAAACCTGTCTCTACCAAAAATAGAAAAATTAGCCAGACACAGTGGTGCATCCCTGTAGTCCCAGCTACTTGGGAGACTGAGGCACGAGAATCACTTGAACCCTGGAGGCGGAGGTTGCAGTGAGGCAAGATTGCGCTGCTGCACTGCAGCCTGGGCAACAGAGTGAGAATCTGTCTCAAAAAAATAAAAAAAAAATAGACAAAACAAATTGGTATTTTAATCCTCCTCTCTCCGGTAGTTTCTTTTACTAAATAACAGTTTCCTTGATTGCTTTTTAATACACATTGGTGGGTAGATACCTAGAACATCTTAGAAAGATAAGCAAGTTGTTGTTGACAGAGATAGGATTAAAGGAGACATCGAGGAAATGGTGAACTCACTGCACATTCTGTACCATCTGGTAATGTTTGAGCTTTTCATCACTTTATTTCATTCCTTAAATTTGGGATTGTTATGCCAAAATATTGGTAACACAATATGATTGTCTTAAACTTAGAGAGTGGCTTTCAGTCTGAAAAGATTCACAGGGTTGTATTTTAAATTTTTGGAGCCAGAAGTCTCTGAAAATTTTACCTATCAAGTTCAAGTAAGCAGAGTCTCACTGTCTTCTTAAAAGGCAAGCTACTTAGAAAGTTGTATTAGGAGATACTATTTGCTTTTGAAGCAGAACATTCGTCTTAGGTGTTTGTCTGGTTTTTTCTTGTTTTTTTTTTTTTCTTGTTTTTTTGTTTTTAAAAACTTGTTTTTGTGTTTTTAATCACAATGGTAACTTTTATCATTATAATTTCAGGGAAATCAAAGAAGAAATCTAGAATCTACAGTGTCTCAGATTGAGAAGGAGAAAATGTTGCTACAGCATAGAATTAATGAGTACCAAAGAAAAGCTGAACAGGAAAATGAGAAGAGAAGAAATGTAGAAAATGAAGGTGAATTGTCACTACTTTTGAAAAATGATAAAATTTCTAACATTGTCATGAGGTTGTCTTTAATTTAGTGTCCATGATACGTACATAAAGCTACAGTCCTAAGACACTTTATAAGCTAAATAACCCAGATCTCAAGTTAAATTTATAACATATTAAAGTAAATAGTAAGTAGTGTTTAACTAGAGTAGTGATTGTCATCATGGTGTGCATACTGGAATCTCCTGGGAAGCTTTAAAGAGTACTGATGCCTAAATCCCAGCGATTCTAATTTAATTGGTCTAGATATGTGGCCTGAGTATCATTATTTTTTACAAGCCCCCTAGGTACTTATAACAAGCAGCTGCGTCTAAGAACTGCTAAACTAGGATTTCTTGTGTTTTAATGCCTATTACAAATATATTTAAAATACCTTTCTACACCCATTGATGCAGTGATTTCACTTCCATAAGTTATTTTACATACATACTCATACTGCAAACTGATATATACACAAGGCTATTCATTGTAGCATTGCTTAAAATGACAAAAAAAATGCAATCAATGCTTATATGAAACATAATGTAACACATATGAAACATAAAGGTAATCAATGCTGTAATAAATTTTAGTACATCTATATGGTAGAATACTATGCAGCTTATAAAAAAAATCATCTCCTTAAATACTGGTATGAAACAATCTCTAAGATATATCTTTAAGTGACAAAAACAAAGTACAGATTGCTTGTGTTTAAAACAAGAGTACTTGTCTATATATGCTTAAATTAAATATATATTAGGGAGGAGAGTCAGTTAAGGGAGACTCACAAGGAGCAAAAATGACTAAATGGAGAAAGGAAGCCTTATACTATCTGCCATTTGATACCTGTTAAATTTTGTATTAAGATATTGAATTATCAAGCAATTGATCTATTGAAAAATAATATTAAAACTAGCTTTATAATTACACTAACAGAGTGATCTTATAAAGGGAATAAAGGAGATGGAGTTTGAGATTTACAATAGTGAGAAGAAATCTGTTTTTGCACTCTGTATTATAAAATGATGTTCTACTTTTTAATGAATGTAAAATGCAAGTACTTCCAAATTGGAATTTGGCTTTGGGAGTGGACCTAATGTAGCTGACTGTTATGGCCTAAGACTAAATGTCATTTTTTAAAAAAGGATTTATATGTTTCCACTATGAAAATTTTGTAATTTCTATATATTATTCTTTCATTTTCTAGTTTCTACATTAAAGGATCAGTTGGAAGACTTAAAGAAAGTAAGTCAGAATTCACAACTTGCTAATGAGAAGCTGTCCCAGTTACAAAAGCAGGTAAGTGTTTCAAATGAGGTTCCTTTTTTTAAAAAAATGTAGATAATTAAATTGTATTGTACTTTGGTCAGAAACCTATTTTCTTTCTTTCTTTTTTAAATAGCTAGAAGAAGCCAATGACTTACTTAGGACAGAATCAGACACAGCTGTAAGACTGAGGAAGAGTCACACAGAAATGAGCAAGTCAATTAGTCAGTTAGAGTCCCTGAACAGAGAGTTGCAAGAGAGAAATCGACTTTTAGAGAATTCTAAGTCACAAACAGACAAAGATTATTACCAGCTGCAAGCTATATTGGAAGCTGAACGAAGGGACAGAGGTCATGATTCTGAGATGATCGGAGACCTTCAAGGTAATATTTTTTTTTATTGTGGTAAAATATGCATAACATGAAATTTATTATAACATTTTAACCATTTATGTATACAGTTCAGTGGGATTAAATACAGTTCACAGTGTATGCAACTGTCATCATATAAGTGGAATCATACAGTGTTTGTCCTTTTGCATCTGGCTTTTTTACTTAGCACAGTGTCTTCAAGGTTTATCCATGTTGTGTGTGTCAGATTTTCGTTCCTTTTTAGGGCTCAGTAATATTCCATGGTATGTGTATACCACATTTTGTTCATCCACTCATCTATCAATGGAAGGAATATTTTGTAATTTTTATTTTTAATTGTCAAAAAATATATAACAAAATTTACCATCTTGACCATTTTTAAGTCTAAGTTAATATATTTATGATCATATTACCCTCATAAAGAAAATGACTTTGGTGAAACCAGATGGTTGCATTCTTTTTTATTTACATTTTTTTGAGATAAGACCTTGCTCTGTTGCCCAGGCTGGAGTGCAGTGGCATGATCACAGCTCACTGCATCCTTGAACTCCGGAGGTCAAGCAATTCTCCCACCTCAATTTCCTGAGTAGCTGGGACTACAGGTGCATGCCACCATGCTCAGCTAATTTTTTCATTTTTTGTAGAGACGGAGTTTCACCATTTTGCCCAGGCTAGTCTCAAACTCCTGGACTCAAGCGAAACACCCACTTCGACCTCCCAAAGTGCTAGCATTATGGGTGTGACACACCACACCAGGCCAGCATTCTTTCTCTTTTAGGATAATGCCTACATTTGTATCACGTTGTAATTTCTTCACCCTCACGGGTACTCCTGCGGGGTAGGTAATGTGGATATTTTTCAGTTTTACAGGTAAATTAACCAAAAACTTCATTTGAAAACTTGCCTAATTCATAAAGGTTTTACTCAAAGTGAGACTAATCCAGGCAAAGAGGATTATCACTATTAAAACCTAGGAATTCCTCATGCATTGTTGGTAGTAATAGAAATTCAATTGCAGAAATAGAATCCCATTACACATTAAAAGTTATATACTTGGGAACGTTTGAACTGGAAATACTGATAAGTCTTCGTGAATCTAAGAGGCAAAAGATTGAGTATAACTAACAGTGAATAAATGAACAGTTTTTAAATAGTAATAAAATTCAGTTTGTTTTCAAAAAGATTCCTGGCTTTATGTACTCACATATTTTTCTTTTTTCTATTCCTGTTAGCAGCAGCATCCATACTACCTAATCAAAACAAATATGCATGGAAGTTGCCAGATCTCTCAGGAAAAAATTGGAGGGAGGAGTTCATTTTAACCTTAGTTAGAGTTGGGAACATAGTTTTGGGTCCCTTGGGGCTTGATGATTAGCTATAATTCAGTGGAGAGAGGTCAGGGTCAGCTTTTGTGACTAAGGAAACAGAAAATATGATCTCCTGTTGGTTCTTAGCTGAGGAGTGTTGTGCAATCATATTTCTCAGGGACCAGGCTTAAAATAGATCTGAATATAACTAAGAAAGTAACCACTTTATATGTAATAGGAAAGTTACAGACTTCCTTACATTGTTTTCCTAGGCCTTTTTATACAGCTTATTAGCTGTTTGAAAGTCTCTTCATCTCCCTTCTTTGTCTGTAAACCAAGGAGATAAGAATAGGTTACCTCTAATAAATCTTTCCAATTCTGAAATTCTTGTAAGTTTGTGATCTGTGTTTGACTGAGCTTTGAGCTCCTTGCTTCAGAGGCAGAGATCATCCATGTACTATCAACAGTGATTTTAAACTGTATCTATTTTTTTAGATATCAGTTAAAGTTAAGGAAAATTTGTGGCGTGATTTATTGTTTGTTTATCCTTTTTCAGTGTTTCCTTTGTTTATTTTGGAACTTAAATGTGGATAAAAGCTCACATACAGTAAAATAATGCACACAACTTATGTGAGTTTCAACATACATATAAAAGGGCATTGTGGTTTTTTAAACAAATTACAATGTTTATATTACTCTTTTCTGGTCTTTAAGAACTTTCGGGCTTCTCAAGTATAAATTTAGTTTGGGATGATGGGCTTCTGGCAGAGTCTTGATTGTTATTCATTAATGGAGTGTCCTCCATATATGACCTCTGTTGAATAGTCTTTTTTATTTTTTACTTTTTATAACCCTTTAAAGTATAAAAACTATTCTTAGCTTGAGGTCTGTACAGAAACAGGCTGCAGCCCTGACATTTGCCAGTGCCTGGACTAGTGAAACAATAAGGCTGCGATTGATTACAGGGAAGGTTTCCAAAAGTTCAGGCTATAGAGGCTTAATGAAAGTGATCAAAATGTTATGGAGGATTGAAAATTTTAACTGAATTGATAAGCTCTCATATAGTAAGTTTATCTGTGATTCTTCAGATTGAATGGCAAGAAACAATTTTTTTTAATTAACCATTTTTGAAAGTCTTTTTTTTTTTGTATTGTTTGCACCAGAAGTGCTTCAGATTTTGGATTTTGGGTGGTTTGTAAGAATATCTGCATTATGAGTATCCCAAATCTGAAATCCTTGAATGTCATGTCAGTGGTCAAAAAGTTCCAGAATTTGGAGCATTTGGGATTTTTGGATTTTCCGATTAAGGATGCGTAACCTGTCCTGTAGTGACCTCTTGTGTACTCATCATTTAGCTTCAAAAATCTTCATTTGGTAGCCAGTCGTATTTCATTTTATACCTCTACCTCCCCTTCCCAATCCTCTGACACTGAATTATTTTGAAGCACATATCAGGCACCATGTTGTCCTTTTGTAAATACATCCTAATTTGTAAATATTTCATTATCTTAGGGACTCTTTTTTAGAAAGACAAACATAACTACAATGTCATTATCAAAGGTAGAAAATAGGTGACAGTTATTTAATATTATAAAATATCTAATTACTGCTTAAATTCCTCTAGTAGTCTCATAATTTGTTGTTATTATTGCATTTATTTTGCCTGAATTTGGATCCAAAGTTTGGACATTGCATTTCATTAATAACGTCCCTTAAGTTTATTTTAATCTGTATTTTCCTCCTCCCTTTTATGTTCTTTGTAATCTCTTTTTGCTACTGTTTTTGGTTAAAGAAACCAGGGTTTTTTTGGTCCTGTGAGTGGCTCCCATTCAGAATTTTACTGATTTCATCCGCTGGTATCATTTAGCATGTTGCTGTGTCTGCGATAGTACTTTAAACCAGATGTTAGATCTAGAGATGTGATCTACTTCGGGTAGGACTTTGTCAAGAATACTTGTAAGTAGTAGTATTTAGGTACCAGGAGATACATAAACATAAAATCTGGGCTGGGCACAGTGGCTCATACCTGTAAAACCAACACTTGTGGGAGACTGAGGTGGGTGGATCTCTTGAGCCCTGGAGTTTGAGACCAACCTGAACAACATGATGAAACCCCATCTCTACAAAAAATACAAAAATTAGCCAGGTATGGTGGCACACACCTGTAGTCCTAGCTACTTAGGAGGCTCAGGTGGAGGATTGCTTGAGCCCAGGAGACGGAGGTTGCAGTGAGCCGAAATCGTGCCACTGTACTTCAGCCTGGGCAACAGAGAGAGACCCTGTCTCAAAAACAACAACAAACAAACAAATGTAAAAACTTAAAGTCTGGCTGTATCTTTTTGTGGTGTTAGTAGCCGTTGATGATATCATTGCCTAGGACCTTTGTTTCCTTAGGAATTTGCGGTGGTGATCATCTGTTTTTATCCTTCTTCATTTGTTAATTGGCATACTACTCTAGAGATAAACATTTCTTCATCAATTATATAGTAGTTACTTTGAGGTACAGCTTATAAAAGAAAGTCAGGTTAAATACTTAATTATTTGTCAGTTTTTGGAACAGTGAGTTATTTCCCAGGCATCCTCCAAAGATGATTAGTGAATTTTAAAAATGTATCTATGAACTCATGAATTTTAATATATTTAATATATATTAGCCCTTTGCATTTTTCTTAATGATGCTCACTTGAAGTTTAGTAGGAATTCTTTAAGTTTAGACACTACCCTAGTAGTTTTGGATAGCATCCTTGCTTTTTGATATGCATAGATTTTCCAGGATTATTTTTTGGCCCAGACCTGGAATCACCCATTTGCCTAGGAACTCCAGTTCCTTTTGTAGCATATGACATTCAGGGTCTGTAACCTGAATTCTATGGGTACTCACTACTGTTGGGTTGGTCAATATTAGTGGGTCGTTTTAATGGACAGAGGTAGGAAACAATTTTTTTGTAATTAATAATTTCTTATTTATTGTGATCAGGAACTATTAAAATATTTTTGTCTATTCTGTCAAATTTTAAAATGTGTTTTAAAAGTTTTCACTATCATTGTGAGTTTTTTTCTCATAGCCTCCCGTGTATTTCTTTTTTCTTTTTTTTTTTTTTTTTTTTGAGACGGAGCCTCACTCTGTCGCCCAGGCTAGAGTGCAGTGGCATGATCTCAGCTCATTGCAACCTGCGCTTCCCGGGTTCAAGTGATTCTCCTGCCTCAGCCTCCCAAGTAGAAGTATCTGGGACTACAGGCATGCGCCACTATGCCCAGCTAATTTTTGTATTTTTAGTAGAGACAGGGTTTCTGACCTTTTGTGTCAGACTTCTTTCACTTAGCATAATGTTTTACAGGTTCATCCATATTGTAGCATGTGTCAGTAGTTCATTCATTTATGGCTGAGTAATATTCTGTTATATGTATATACCACATTTTGCTTAGCCATTCATCTGTTGATGGGCCTGTGGATTGATTCCACCTTTTGGCTTGTGTGAATAACACTGCTTCAACATTTGTGTACAAGTATTTGTTGGAGTACCTGTTTTTAATTCTTTAGGAGTGTATATTTAGGAGTGGAATTTCTGAGTCTTCTGGTAATTCTATGTGTAACTTTGGAGGAATTTCCAAAGTGTTTTCCACAATGGCTGCACCATTTTACATTCCTGTCAACAATGTACAGGATTCCAGTTTCTCCATATCCCTGCCCACACTTGGTATTTTCCTTTTTTCAGTTATAGTTACTCTAGTGGGTATATGGTGGTTGTCCCATTGTTGTTTGTTTTGATTTTCATTGTCCCTAATGACTAATGATGTTGAGCATCTGATATCCAGTTGTCCCAGCAACATTTGTTGAACAGACTATTTCCTCTGTAAATGGTCTTGGCATCTTTGTTGAAAATCGATTGGCAGCCAGGTGCAGTAGCTCACACCTGTAATCCCAGCACTCTGGGAGGCTGCGTTGGGTGGATTGCTTAAGCTCAGGAGTTTGAGTCCAGTCTGGGCAACATGGCAAAACCCTGTCTCTACTAAAAATACAAAAATTAGCTGGGCATGATGGCACGCACATGTAGTCCCAGCTACTCAGGGGACTGAGGCCGGAGGATCACTTGAACCTGGGAGGCAGCGGTTGCAGTGAGCCAAGATTGCACCACTGCACTCCAGCATGGACGAACAGAGCGAGACCCTGTCTCCAAAAAAAAAGAAAATCAATTGAATATAGATATAATGCATCTATGATATTCTAGATTCTCAGCCCTATTCCATTGATCTGTGTGTTTGTCCTTATGCCAGCATGTACCGCACTGTTTTGTTTTGTTCACTGTAGCTTTGTAGCAAGTTTTGAAATCAGGAAGTTTGAGCCCTCCCAAGTTTGTCATTGTTCTTCAGTATGTTTTACGTGTTCAGGGTTCTTTGCAATTCTATATGAATTTGAGGATTGGCTTTTCCATTTCTGCAAAAAAGATCTTTAGAATTTTGATAGCGATTTATTTGAATCTGTAGATTACTTTATGTAGTATTGCCATCTTAACAATATTAAATCTTCCAGCCAGGCGCCGTGGCTCACGCCTGTAATGTCAGCATTTTGAGAAGCCAAGGTGGGCAGATCACTTGAGCGCAGGAGTTTGAGACCACCCTGAGCAATGTGGCAAAGCCTGTCTCTACAAAAAATTAAAAATTAGCCAGGTGTGGTGGTGCACGCCTGTCGTCCCAGTGCTCCAGCCTGGCTGACAGAGGTAGACTTTGTCTCAAAAAAACATCAAAACTAATATTGTCTTCCAGTCCATGAACAAGGATATATTTTATTTATTTAGATGTTTTAAAATGTGTTTCAGCAGTGTTTTTGTTTGTTTGTTTTTAGTGTTCTATATGCAGATTTCTTCCTGGGTATTTTATTCTTTTGGATGCTCTTGTAAATGGAATTTTCTCAATTTTCTTTTTGGATTGTTCATTGAGTATGACGTTAGCTGTGGGTATTTCATGAATACCTTGCTTTACGTATTTTTAATGTAGTGTTTTTTGGTGTGCAAGATTTTGACTCCTGTGTCTTCTGGGTGGATTTAAAATTTGTACTATAAATTACATTAAATGTATCTGACTCTGAGGCTTTTTCTTTTTTTTTTTTTTTTTGAGATGGAGTCTCACTCTGTCGCCCAGGCTGGAGTGCAGTGGCTCCATCTCGGCTCACTGCAAGCTCCGCCTCCCGGGTTCCTGCTATTCTCCTGCCTCAGCCTCCCAAGTAGCTGGGACTACAGGCGCCCGCCACCACGCCTGGCTGATTTTTTGTATTTTTTTTTTAGTAGAGATGGGGTTTCACCGTGTTAGCCAGAATGGTCTCGATCTCCTGACCTCGTGATCCGCCTCCCTAGGCCTCCCAAAGTACTGGGATTACAGGCGTGAGCCACCGCGCCCGGCCGAGGCTTTTTCTTAATGTGCATTTTCTTCTTCTTATATCTTGTCCATTAATTTATTTTTAATTTTTGTATATTCTTGGTGGGACTCAATGCCTTTTTGTAGATTATGCCTTTTTGTAAATTTTATATTTTGTTTTGGCATTTTAACATATTTAAATTAGTTTTTTGCTAAAACAGTGATATTTCAGCAAATGATATTTGCCATGATGAATGAACTTTTTAATGTATTATAGAATTTGGTTTGCTAGCATCTTGAGGATTTTTGCATGTGTGTTCATCGTGAATATTGACCTATAGCTTTTTTGTTTGTCTTTTAAAATGTGTCTTCATTTGGTTTTGGTATCAAGGTAATGCTGGCCTTGTAGAATGAGTTTGGAAACATTCTCTCCTCCTCTGTTCTTTGGAATAGTTTGAGTAGGGATTGTTATTTGTTCATCTTTAAATGTTTGGTAAGGGCCGGATGCGGTGGCTCACGATTGTAATCCCAGCACTTTGAGAGGTCAAGGCGGATGGATCACTTGAGGTCAGGAGTTGCAGACCGGCCTGGCCCACATGGAGAAACCCCATCTGTACTAAAAATACAAAATTAGCCAGGCATGGTGGTGCATACCCCAGCTACTCGGGAGGCTGAGGCAGGAGAATCACTTGAACCGGGGAAGCGGAGGTGGCAGTGAGCCGAGATTGTACCACTGCACTCCAGCCTGGGCAACAGAGCAAAATTCTGTCTCAAACAAACAAAACAAACAAACAAAAAACAATGTTTGGTAAAATTTAGCAGTGAAGTCATTCAGTCCTGGGCTTTTATTTGCTGGAAGACTTTTTATTACAGCTTAGATCTCATTACTTGTTATTTGTCTGTTTAGGTTTTGGATTTCTTCATGGTTCAGTCTTGGTAGGTTGCATGTGTTTGATCTTTATTATTTATTTTCTTCTACTAATTTTGGGTTTGATTTGCTCTGGCTTTTCTAGTTCTTTCAGATGTATCATTAAGTTGTTTATTGAAAGTTTTTCTACCTTTTTGATGTAGATGCTCAGAGATTTAAGCTTTCCTGTTAGTACTGCTTTCACTGTATCCCATAGGCTTTTGTATGTTTTGTTTTCATTATCATTTGTTTCAGGAAGTATTTTAATTTTCTTCTTAATTTCTTCATCAATCCACTGGTCATTCAGGAGCATATTCTTTAATTTCCAGGTATTTGTATTGTTTCAAAAATTCCAGTTGTTGGCAGGGCATGGTGGCTCACGCCTGTCATCCCAGCACTTTGGGAGGCCGAGGCAGGTGGATCACTTGAGGTCAGGAGTTCTAGACCAGCCTGGCCAACATGGTGAAACCCCGTCTCTACTAAAAATACAAAAATTAGCCAGAAGTGGTGGCGGGCACCTGTAGTCCCAGATACTTGGGAGGCTGAGGCAGGAGATTCACTTGAACCTGGGAGGCGGAGGTTGCAGTATGCCGAGATCATGCCATTTGCACTCCAGCCTGGGGTACAAGAGCGAGACTTCGTCTCACACACACACACACACACAAATCCACTTGTTATTGATTTTTAGTTTTGTTTCATTGTGGTCAGAGAAGATAGATACATGATGTAATTTTCCTTTTTTTGAATTTTTCAAGACTTGCTTTGTGGCGTAACATATGGTCTGTCGTTGAGATTGATCCTCATGCTAAGGAGAGTGTATACTCTGTGGCTGTTGGATGAGATGTTCTGTAAATATTTATGAGGTCCCATTTGGTCTATAGTGCAGATTAAATCTGATGTTTTCTTTGTTGATTTTCTGTCTGGATGATCTGTCCAGTGCTGAAAGTGAGGAGTCGAAGTCTCCAGGATTGGGGTCTCTCCCTGTCTTTAGCTCTAACAATGTCTGCTGTATATATCTGGTTGCTCCAGTGTTGGGTGCATCTGTATTTACAATTGTTATATTCTCTTGCTGAATTGACCCCTTTATCATTACATTATGACCTTTTCTGTGCCTTTTTATAGTTTTTGTCTTGAAATCTGTTTTGTCTGATACAAGTATAACTACTACTGCTCTTTTTTTGTTTTTTAATTGGCATGGAATATCTGTTTTCATCCCCTTGTGTTCTCTATGTATATCTATGTGTACCTTTGTATGTGAAGTGTGTTTCTTGTAGTCAACAGATCATTGGGTTCTGTGTTTTTGTTTGTTTGTTTTTTCGTCCATTCAGCACTCCATGTCTTTGGATTGGGCAGTTTAGTTCATCTGCATTCATTGTTATTTTTAATAAGTAGGGACATACTCCTGCCATTTTGTTATTTTATTTTATTTTATTTTTGTGATTGTTTTGTGGTCTTCTCTTCCTTCTTTCCTTCCTTCCTGCTTCCTTTTAATGAAGATGATTTTCTCTGGTGATAGGTTTTAATTTCTTGCTTTTTATTTTTTGGGTATCTGTCTGTTGTATGTCTTTTGATTTGAGGTTACCATGAGGCTTGCAAATAATATCCTCTAACCCATTATTTTAAACTGATGATAACTTAACAGTGATTGCATTAACAAACTAACAAACAAGCAAAGAAAAAACTAATACAAACTCTACACTTTAACTTAGTCCCCTGCATTTTAACTTTTTGTTGCTTCTATTTATAATCTTACTGCGTCTTGGAAAGTATTGTAGTTGTTATTTTTGATCAGTTCTTTTAATCTGTCTACCCAAGATATGAATAATTTATACACTGCAATTACAGTGTTACAATACTGTTTTTCAGTGTACTTATCATTACCCTATGGCCACCACCCCTGAAACTGTGCTGAGTCAGACCTAAGGCTTCAGCCTTAGAACCTTCTTGTGCTTGAATATTGATATCTTTTTCTAGGTTTGGGAAGTTCTGTATTATTACCCTTTGAGTAAACTTTCTACCCCTTTCTCTCCTTCTGCCTGCTCTTTAAGGGTAATAACTCTTAGATACTCTCTTTTGAGGCTATTTTCTAGATCTTATATGCATGTTCCATTCTTTTTAATTCTCTTTTGTCTCCTCCAACTGTATTTTCAAATAACCTGTCTTCAAGCTTACTAATACTATCTTTTGCTTGAACATTTCTGCTGGTAAGAGACCCTGATGCATTCTTTAGTATGTCGGTTGCATTTTTCAACTCCAGAATTTCTGCCCAATTCTTTGTACTTATTTCAATCTTTTGTTAAATTTATCTGATGGGATTCTGAATTCCTTCTTTGTTTTATCTTGAATTTCTTTGATTTTCCTCAAAACAGCTATTTTAAATTCTCTGTCTGAAAGGTCTTATATCTTTGTCTCTCCAGGATTGGTCTGTGGGGCATTATTTAGTTTCTTTGGTGAGGTTATGTTTTCCTGAATGGTCGTGATGCTTGTGGATGTTTGTCGGTGTCTGGGCATTGAAGAGTTAGGTATTTATTGCAGTCATTGCATTCTGGGCTTGTTTGTACCTGTCCTTATTGGGAAGACTTTCCAGGTATTCGAAGGGACTTAGGTGTTGTGATCCAAGTTTTTGGTCACTGTAGCCATATCTGTATTAGGAGGCACCCCAAGCCCAGTAATACTGTGGCTCCTGCAGACTCTTAGAGGTACCATGTTGGTGGTCTTGAGTAAGATCTGGAAGGATTATCTGTATTATAATGCAGAGACTCTTGTTCTCTTCCCTTTCTCCCAAACAAATGGAGTCTCTCTGGGCTGAGCTGCCAGGGAGAGGTGGGGGAGGGATTACACAATCACCCTTGTAGCCACCACCCCTGGCACTGTGCTGGGTCAGACCTGAAGCCAGCACAGCACTGGGTCTCACCCAAGACCTATGGTAACTACTGCTTGGCTACTACCTAGGTTCACTCAAGGCCCTAGGCTCTATAATCAGCAGTTAGTGAAGCCAGCCAGGCTTGTATCCCTCCCTTCAGGGTGGTGAGCTCCCCCTTGTCCCAAGTGGATCCATAGATGCCATCTGGGAGCCAGGGCCTACAGTTGGAAACCTTAGGAATCTACCTGGTGCTCTGTTCTACTGCAGCTTAGTTGGTACCTAAGCCACAAGTCAAAGCCCTTCCCATTCTTCCCTCCTTATTCCACAAGCAGAAGAGTCCCTCCCCATGGCCACCACTGCTCCAGGCCTGCAGCAGATGCCCCCTGGTGACTGCCGATGTTCATTCAAGGCCTCAGGGCTCTTCAGTCAGCTTGTGGTAAATGCTGCCAGGCTTGGGACTCTCCCTTCAGGGCATTGAGCTCCCCTCTGACCCAGAGCAGGTCCAGAAATGCCGTCCAAGAACCAGAACCTGGAATTGGGGACCCCAAGAGCCTGCTTGGTGCTGTACCCCACTGTGGCCAAGCTGATACATATCACTAAGCTGATTTTTGGTTCTTATGAAGGTGCTTTTCTTTGCAAATGGTTGTTCAATTTGGTGTTCCTGCAGGGAGGACAATTGGTGGAGGCTTCTATTTGGCCACCTTTCTCTGCCTCCCCGTATTTTATTTTTAATTGACACATAATAATTGTACGTGCTTATGGGATGTTCTGGTACGTGTATACAATGTGTACTGATCAAATTAGGGTAATTAGTATATCCATCTCCTCAAACATTTGTCATTTCTCTGTGGTGAGAACATTCAAAATCGTCTCTTGTAGCTACTTTGAAATATGCAGTATGTTATTGTTAACTATAGTCAGCCTACTGCATGGTGGGACCATTTTCACTCTTCAGTGCCGCTTTTGGATAAGCAGAAGGTCTTCATTTCTTGTATTTGATGTAGTCCAGTGTATCTAGTTTTTTCTTTATTGTTAGTGTGGTTTTTAGTGTGGCCTATCGAAAAAGTCTTTGACTAGATTATGAAGATTTTATCTCCTATTAGCTTTTAGAAATGTTATTGTTTTAATCAACTTAGATTATGATACCTGGTATTTGGGCCCTTATTCCTCCCACTGTGTTTTTATATTTTCTGTATATAAAGCTTTTTTGTTTTCATGTATTGCACATGTAAGTTCTATTTATTTCTGACATTTCTTTTCAGACAGAGTAAAGGAGGAAAATAAACTATACTTAATTTGTCTCTTTCATGTGGTTGTTAGGAATCTGGCGTGGATTCAACCCATATAGTTTTATTATCTTGTCTCCTTAGTAAACTGCTTCTACCTCAAAAATTCAAATATTAATTTGAATTACTGTCTTTGTACAAATTTTTAAAAATGATTTTTGAAACAGATTTTCTCCTAGAACTCCTGGGCTCAAGTGATCCTCCCACCTCAGTCTCCCAAGTAACTGGGACTACAGGCTTGTGTCACCACACTCAGCTGATTTTTGTGTTTGAGACAGAGTTTCACCATGTTGCCTAAGCTGATCTCAAACTCCTGAGGCTCAGCCAATCTGCCTGCCTCAGCCTCCCAAAGTGCTGGGATTACAGGCGTGAACCACTACACCTGGCCCATTTTAAAGATAATTATATCATTTATTTTTTAAATTATAATTTCTAAATAGCACTTCAACATTTAAACATCTTGGCACATTTGCTTTATCTATGTCCATACAAACCACACACATACTCTGTATTTTTTGGTCAATGATTTGAAAGAAAGCAGCAGGTGTTTCTTTCTCCTACCTGAACATACTCCAACATGAAAATATCTTGAGTGTGTAAATAAAATTATTTCATTGTTCTCTAGATCTAGAACTAATCTAGCCAGATACGCATTATCAGGTGCCAAAGACTTAATATTTATTTGTTTATTAAAGAACTACTTTAGAAACCCTGAAATATGGGAGGTAACTAGAATACATTTGAGAGTGGGGCAAGTACAGTAAGTCAGACTGTACTTTGAGTAGTACAGAATTTTTACTGGCCCTTCAGGTTCTTCATGTATTTTCCTTGTCAAATCCTAGGCCACTTTGAATCACAAAATATGAAAATATAATTTTTATTTTAAGCTGGACAATATAAGTATATTAAGTTAGATTCTACATGTTTTAAATTTGTGTGTTTATTAAATACTTATGCCTTAAATGCCTATAAGGTTAAAGCATGTTTTAATGAGTAGACAATTACTAAATATATGAGTTACTACCATTGCAAGGCATGAACATCAGGTAAGTTAAAACTAAGCTTTGTTAGAGTACATGAATTCCTTAAAAACTTAGTTTTCTATGAAAATAGAGTTCGGCTCCATTAAGTTTAAAAATAATTTTATTAAACACTGCAGTGTCTGGCACATATGTACCATTTAATACTTGCCTTAATTGACTAAAAAAGGCTCTCACCTTTAATGTCGTTAGAAGGAGCACTCAGTAAGGACTTGGATCTGATTTCTAGCTGAAGCTGAGGCTTCATCTCTTTGGCTACTTGTAAATAAGGAATGTGCACTAGATTATATCCAATTAGCATTGATATTTTTATTCTGTATCTTGTGTTTATTGTGAAAACACTTAATTTTATCGGATCAGGAAACTTAATACATTTTAAAAAACAACACATTTTTTAAAAACTAAATTGTCACACTGAACAAGAAGACTTCTTTCAATGACTACAGACTTGAACTTTTTTCTCACTTGATAGCTCGAATTACATCTTTACAAGAGGAGGTGAAGCATCTCAAACATAATCTTGAAAAAGTGGAAGGAGAAAGAAAAGAGGCTCAAGACATGCTTAATCACTCAGAAAAGGTAATTGATTTAACATATACCAATTATTATAAAATAGTATCACACAGATTGCTTTGGTTTGGAAATACCTTTTTATGAAGTATATTTGCCTATTTTCTTTGTACATGAGTAAGATGAATGTGCTGTGAGGGCCTATGAAGAAGGAAAACAACAGATCAGTACATGGTAGATGATGAGTACCTGTTCTGTTTTGTTACGGTTAGCAAAATAGAAAAGAGCATAAAGTGATTGGCCTTTGCATTTAGAATTTTCTTAACAATAAAAATGTCGTTGGTTATTCTCTGTTATGTACCTTGCTAAGAGTTAGATAGATGATATAGAGATACAGCTGTCACTTTTTCAAAGCCTCTCTGTAATGTTGGAGGTTCATTAGAACCTCAGGCAAATTATCAGAAAAGCCATGACTTACTTATCTTGTCCTTTGGACATGTTTTGTCACAATTAGAATAGTTTTTGATGGCCAAGCTGGTGTAAATATGGACTTAGGATAAAAGAAGGAAGAGTAGAAAAGGGTACTCAAACAGAAATGGAATATATTTTGACTCATTTTTCCTTTCTATGTCAATGACTTGCCACAGGATGCTTTGTGGTTTGTTTTGTTTTGTTTTTGTGAAAGCAAAGTAAATGTGGATATAGATGCAAATGTAGATAAACATCAGTTAGTATATATTTTTTAAGTGGTACCAGGCCAGGCAAGGTGGCTCATGCCTGTAGACCCAACACTTTGGGAGACTGACACAGGAGGATTGCTTGAGCCCAGGAGTTTGAGAATAGCCTGGGCAATGGAGCAAGACCCCATTTCTATAAAAAAAAAATGCTTAAAAATTAGCCAGGTGTGATGGCACATGCCTGTAATACTAGCCACTCTGGAGGCTAAGGCTGGAGGATAGCTTGAGCCCAGGAGTTCAAGGCTGCAGTGAGCTAAGAAGGTGCCACAGCACTCCAGCCTGGGTGACAGAGTGAGACCTCATCTCTTTAAAAAAAAAAAAAGAAAAAAAAAAAGATGGTATCAAAAATTTTTAAATAAACTGAAAATTTGACTTATTCATTTCTGATCTTAACAATGAACTGTCCTGAACATAACCACCAGCACAGCTTTGTTCTGCCCTCCGCCATGGTTAATGATTCAAATGGGAAGGGAGGGGGTAAAGAAAAGGTTATCTTTTGCTTTTAATTATATGTGTTTATTGTGATTTTTAAAATAAGGCATCTTATCTCTTCCAGAATAGTAAATGTAAGATTTACTAACATGCATGCCTTCTGCACAGTTTATTACATGACTCCTACTCCCATTTTACAGGAAAAGAATAATTTAGAAATAGATTTAAACTACAAACTTAAATCATTACAACAACGGTTAGAACAAGAGGTAAATGAACACAAAGTAACCAAAGCTCGTTTAACTGACAAACATCAATCTATTGAAGAGGCAAAGTCTGTGGCAATGTGTGGTAAGTGTCAGTTTTATTATTTTTACAAAATTGGCTTCAAATAGTGACTACAGAAAATTTGGTTTTGATCAAAATTTTATACTGTATAACTTGTAGAAATTATAATATAAATTACAGGCCTGGCACAGTGGTTCACACCTGTAATCCCATCACTTTGGGAGGCTGAAGCCAGTGGATCACTTGAGGCCAGGAGTTTGAGACCAGCCTGGCCATCATGGTGAAACTCCGTGTCTACTAAAAATAAAAAAAATTAGCCAGGTGTGGTGTCGCACACCTGTAATCCCAGCTACTGGGGAGGCTGAGGTAGGAGAATCGCTTGAACCCAGGAAGCGGAGGTTGCAGTGAGCCGAGATGGCGTCACTGTTCTCCAGCCTGGGCAACAGAGTGAGACTATGTCTCAAAGAAAGAAAGAAATTATAAGTTATAATCAAGAAGAGGGTGCCTTCCTTTTGATACTTTCCTTTTTTTTTTTTTTTTTTTGAGACAAAGTTTTGCTCTTGTCTTGTCTCCCATGCTGGAGTGCAATGGTGCAGTCTTGGCTCAATGCAATCTCCGCCTCCAGGTTCAAGCAATTCTCCTAATTCTCCTGCCTCAGCCTCCTAAGTAGCTAGGATTACAGGCACCGGACACCATGCCCGGCTAATTTTTGTATTTTTAGTAGAGATGGGTTTCACCATGTTGGCCAGGCTGGTCTCGAACTCCTGACCTCAGGTGATCCACATGCTTCGGCCTCCCAAAGTGCTGGGATTACAGGCATGAGGCACCATGCCTGGCAATGCTTTCCATTTTTTAAGATCACAATTTCACCTCCTTGTTCCCTCAGTTTACTACTCTGTTTCCTATAAAAGTTAGTGAAATCTGTCTTTTCTCTGTTTTTTAGTAGCCCTTTCCTTGATTTTCTTTATGATCCATTCTGGACCTCATTGTCTGTTAATTCATATGCTATCTTGCTTTGTACCCTCAATTTTCTCATTTCTTTGTACTTCCACTGTGTTATGCCTCCAAACACAACCCTAGTTCAGACCAGCCAGCCACTTTCTTCAAGCAGTTGAGTGTTAGTCCAATGCATTATCTGCAACCTGAGTTGTCAATTTTTTTTTAATTTTTAAAAATTATTTATTTTTGGTAGAGAAAGAGTCTCACTATGTTGTCCAGGCTGGTCTTGAGCACCTGGGCTCAATGGATCCTTCCGCCTTGGCCTCCCAGTGTGCTGGGATTACAGGCATGAGCCACCATGCCCAAGCTGTCAATTTCTTTAAACATATCACTCATAAATTTCTTTTCCCAGACTTTTATTTATCTTCTCAAGTTTCCTGTGCCGTTTCTTTATCACTCCAATTTTAGGTGAACTCTATTCTTATTTCACAAATAAATAATGAAAGCATAGGTGTAAACTCCTCAAAATTTAGTTTTCTTGTCAATCTATCCTACTTCTTTACCTGTCTTCATTATCTTCACTATTATCTTAAAGGAGGGTAATCTCCTCTTATCTCATCTTAACTTCTTATCTCTTTTTCTTTTCTATATCCTCGACCTTTTTACCTCCATTATCTTCTTTCTTACTGTAAACATGAACAAGTCTCCATCTTAAAAACAAATAGACAAATCCATGCAGCAATCGGTGATCCTTACTAATTACTACTGTTTTATTTCAGATAAAATAATAAAATAGTCAAATTCAATGGTGTCAGATTCTTTATAGAAAAAAAAATTTTAATATCCAAACTTCTAACAAGTCTTTCTTCACCTTCTACTTATTCTTAACCTACTACAGTCTGGATGTGTTGGCATCTTAAATTATTTTTCCTCAAAAGAAAGCTCATAATCTTATCCATCAAACCTGCTCTTATTCTTTATTCTCACTAACCTAGTTAATGGCCATAGGGTCTTTATGAGATGAGCCAAGGCTTTGGAATCAGACAGATCAGTGTTGCCCTGTAACTATTTTAAGTTAGATGAAAAATGCATGTAAAGTGCCTGTGCATAGAAAGTTTTCAGTAGCTGTTATCTTGTTACTGAACATCACATCCTCATTTTGCCAAGAGTTGTTCTATTCATCAATCATTCTCACTTAGGTTAGAACAATTTTCTTTTTTGGTCAAATCATATTTTGTTATCCTTAAAATCCTTTAGTGGCTTTTCATTGTTTGCAGGGCACCTTTCCAACTCCTTGGATATACCGAATCTTTAAGTTGACACCTGTCTGTCTTTGCAATCTTCCTGCTCTACACTTTGTTGTGTGTATCCTGTGCTTTAGCCATATTGAGCTACTTTTATTTCTTTCACTTAATTACTGACTGCCTACTACAGACAAGGCACAGCTGGGAATATCGCAGAGACTAAAACTGACAGGAAGCCCGGAGATTACATTCAGATGGTGAAGATAGACCAAAAAAAAAAAAAAATACATAAATGAAAATATGTACAGCTTGTAATTATTAATGGGAAGAAAATACACATTAATATCATTGTTTTGACTTGGCACTGCCCTAGATGGGGGTTCTGAGGAAAGGCTCTCTGAGCTCATAATATTTGAGGTAAGAACTGAAAGTCAAAATGAACCACCTGTTAAAGGAGCTGGAGAAAATACATTCCAGGCAGAAGTGATAGTAAGTTCAGTATTGTTATTCTAAGATTTGTATGAAGGCACTAGCACATTTTAAGCTTCTGGGATGTGTAATTTATGTTTTTAAAATATCATTTCTGCTGCTTTGTGGGGAATGCTTTCAAGAGTGAGAACAGTGATAAAAAGGGAGATCAGTTAGAAGGCTATAGGCTGTAAACACTGGTAGTAGTAGAGCGGCAAAGAAGTTGAGGTATAGAGGACAAGAGTTGGTGATGAATTGGATAGAAGGAGGCCAGGTGCGGGGACTCACACCTGTAATCCTAGCACTTTGGGAGGCCGAGGCAGGCAGATCATTTGAGGCCAGGAGTTCGAGACCAGCCTGGGCAACATGGTGAAACCCCGCCTCTACTAAAAAATACCAAAATTAGCTGCGTGTAGTGATGCGCACCTGTAATCTCAGCTACTCAGGAGGCTGAGGCAGAAGAATTGCTAGAACCCAGGTGGCGGAAGTTGCAGTGAGCTGAGATTGCACCAGTGTACTTTGTCCTGGGCGACACAGCGAGACACCGTCGCAAAAAAAAAAAAAACGAAAGACTGAGACTAACTGGGGTTGGAGTGGTTTGGGGATAGGCCAGAAGTAAAGGCATCTATTGTGGATATGTTAACTTTAATAAGATTATTCGATATCTAGGTGGAGATGTTAAATAGTCAATTGGTATCTAAGTCTGGCGCTCAGGAGAGAGATATCAAGAGTCAGAAGAACATAGTGGATGGATTTGTGTTTGATTAAACAGAAGGGTCTTAAGAGGTGACAATTTAGTGGTGCAGCTAAGTTGTAGGTTTGGGGGGAAAGATAAGTAATAGTTTATTTATATTTATTTAATAGTTTATATTTTGTCACCTAGAGGGTGGTCTTCGAGAGTGGGAAAGCAGACTTCAAATAAACTAGAATCCTGATGGGGCAACTTACTAGTTGCGTGAACATGGAAAAGTTAACCTCTCAGAAGCTTAGTTATATTTCAAAAAAGGAGCCTCAGTGTAGACTAATATATTCCAGTAATAATTAAAAGAGGTATTATACTACTGTGGAATCTTATTCATCTAAATTGTATAAATTGGAGTTCCTACCATAGCCTTAAGCCTCCTGAACCTTTTCTGGAACAATGCAGGGTATAAATTAATAACCACAGCCTTATTTTTCTGCTTTTACTTGATGTACCTTCATTGTTCTTCTTTGTTGATTCACTTTCTTTCTAGCTATACTCTTCACCTTCTAGTCTGAAAGTGGTACTGATTAATCTCTCATCACTGGGCAAGAGCTGGGTTTAGAAGATTTTATTGCTGTATTATATTTTATAACTCCTTTTCTTTAGAGATTTCTACTATATAAACAGTTTACATAACATGAGAATTTCTATAATTAATAGCTCTATTCAAGTCCCAGGATAAAAACAATAGAGATGTTTGAAACCAAATTACAGCCCATATAAAGTGAAATGTATTAAAGTACTCTTTCTTTAAATGTTTGTAACTTTTTGCTTTCCCAGAGATGGAAAAAAAGCTGAAAGAGGAAAGAGAAGCTCGAGAGAAGGCTGAAAATCGGGTTGTTCAGATTGAGAAACAGTGTTCCATGCTAGACGTTGATCTGAAGCAATCTCAGCAGAAACTAGAACATTTGACTGGAAATAAAGAAAGGATGGAGGATGAAGTAAGAAAAATAGTACTGACTTTGTTCATCTATTAAAAGAGAAACGATTATATAAGTTATGACTGAAGAGTTATCTATAATTTAAACACCGTGAAGGAGATTTGAATGAAATGATTGACATGGGTCTATGTTCACTGCTATATGGTTACCCCAGCACCTAGAATTTTCCTCTTCAAATAGTTATTGAATATTCACTCTGTGTAATCTATGCCATTTTCCACTATGACAGTACAACTGTATTGAAATGTCATAGTTTCTTCCCTGAAAAAACTGACCATCTGCTTTAAAGAAAAAAAAAAGTCTTTATTATAATGCATCTTATATCCTCAAAGAAAGCATTGCTCTTAGATTTCAATAAAAGTGTTTAACTGTAGTCTTTCCTGGCTTAGATTGATAGCATGGGGTATACATTTTATAAAGCAGTTAATAAAAAGATAAAATGACAACATGTCCTGGTGGTTACTATATGTACTTTAGAAATTATTTCTAAGACCGAAAGTAGGAAAGCCTTCTCAAGAAGATATAACATGTTACCTAGATTTTAAAGGTTGAGTAAGACTTCAAAAGGTAATAGTTTTAGAGTCAGAGTTTTATTTGCTAGAGGGAATATTATCAGTAAAGATATGGATAATAAAATGAGTACCGGGTGGATAAGAAGATGGGTAAGTAAAGCATAAAAAGGAACTTGATAGAACTTTTAACTTTTTGAAGAAAAGAAGAAGACATGTTGAGTGGTCATGGGAGAAATTTGGAGGCCAAAATATCAATACTCTTTAAAACTTGCATGGGTGGCCAGACACATTGGCTTACACCTGTAATCCCAGCACTTTGGGAGGCTGAGGTGGGCAGATCGGCAGATTGCTTGAGCCCAGGAGTTTGAAACCAGCCTAGGCAACATGGTGAAACCCCATCTCAAATACCAAAATCAGCTATGTGTGGTGGCGTATGCCTATAGTTCCAGCTACTCAGGAGGCTGAGGTGGGAGGATTGCTTGCACCTCAGGAGATTGAGGCTGCAGTGAGCCGAGAGTGAGACCCTATCTCTAAAAAATAAAACTTGCATGGGAGCTATCGGTGAAAGCACTTCTAGAAAAATCAATTTAGTAGTGGTATATAGAATGGTTTAGAAAGAAGAGAAACTAGAGATACCTATTAAAGTTAGCATGCAGGAGGAATGTACAAAATTTGAAAGATAATATTCAGTCATTTAAAAAACATAATTTTTGACTACCTACTATTTGGCTCTGTGCTAGGAGTTGGGGGTTACTGAAGTGAGTAAGATATAGGTATGGTCCTGACTTTGTTGGAAGTTACAGCCAGGAGGGAAAAACAGATATTAAAATAGTAACTACTGGCCAGGCGCAGTGGCTCACGCCTGTAATCCCAGCACTTTGGAAGGCCGAGGTGGGTGGATCATGAGGTCAGGAGATCGAGACCACCCTGGATAACATGGTGAAACCCCGTCTCCACTAAAAATACAAAAAATTAGCCGGGCGTGGTGGCAGGCACCTGTAGTCCCAGCTACTCGGGAGGCTGAGGCAGGAGAATGGCGTGAACCCGGGAGGCGGAGCTTGCAGTGAGCCAAGATCACACCACTGCACTCCAGCCTGGGCTACATACAGAGTGAGACTCAGTCTCAAAAAAAAAAAAAATAGTAACTACAAGCATTGCAAATAATTAAAAAGAAAGTACCGAATGCTATAGGGGTGTATTACTAATCACATTTGGGAATTACAGAAGGCCTTGCTAAGAGTATGACATTTGAGAGCTGAAGAATGAATAAATGAAGGAGGATAAAACAGAAGGAGTAGTGTGTACAAGAACTGTGAGATGAGGGAGAATTTCTTGCATTTGAGGATCTGAAGAATATGATTGGATTGTAGAGAATGGCCAATGATAGGAATAGAGTTAGAACAGATCATGAAGGCCATTGTAAACCACTGTAGGAATTTTGAGTTCATTGGTCCGAACACCTAATAAACACTTCAAAAATATTTGTTGAGTTGAATGAAATATACGTTCAGTTTGTTTTGTTAAGCTTTCAAGGGTTGTAGAGTAGAGCACATAAACAGGTAAATTTAAGTATTCCATTCACATGTTCCCCCAGAAATGGTTTTTTTGTTTTGTTTTGTTTTGTTTTGAGACGGAGTCTCACTGTCACTCAAGCTGGAGTGCAATGGCATGATCTTGGCTCACTGCAGCCTCTGCCTCCCAGGCTCAGGTGATCCTCTCACATAGCTGGGACTACAGGAGTGTACCACCATGCATGGCCAATTTTGTATTTTTTTGTAGAGCGAGGGTTTCACCATGTTGACCAGGCTGGTCTCAAACTCTGGGTTCAAGCACTCCACCTGCCTCAGCCTCCCAAAGTGCTGGGATGACAGATGTGAACCACTGTGCCTGGCCCAGAAATGAGTTTTATAATCACCTTGTACTCCAACATTTTCATGATGATTGGGTCTGAAAGGAACCAGAATTTTTTTCCCTCCACAACATCTCATGTCTGAAATTTGAGAATTAATTTGACTTTATAGTAAATCTACAATAATAAACACATGGAACAATGAAGACTCTTTAAAATACTAATATTTTCTACTAGTACCATGAATTATAATGTACTTGATTTGGTTAGTATTCTTTCAAATAATGTCTAATAAATTATTTAAGAGATTTAAGATCCCAATTATTTTTCTCATTCATAGGTTAAGAATCTAACCCTGCTACTGGAGCAGGAATCAAATAAGCGGCTGTTGTTACAAAATGAATTGAAGACTCAAGCATTTGAGGCAGACAATTTAAAAGGTTTAGAAAAGCAGATGAAACAGGAAATAAATACTTTATTGGAAGCAAAGAGATTATTAGAATTTGAGTTAGCTCAGCTTACGAAGTAAGTCTTTAAAATAACATTGTAATTTCTTTCTTTTTTGTGCTCATCATTGACTTGTGTGTTTGATATTTTACATATGTACAGATTATGTACTTAGAGTTTGTGAAAGACTGCGAAAAAGTATTTAGAAGTAAAAGAATTTACTTGCAAAAGTTTTCAAGGGAGTTCAGGCTTTGGAAAGACCACAGTTTTCTCATCTGATTTTCATGTCCACAGAAGTCATCACATTTCTTCAGGTTAGAATTACAAAAATCACAGTGCCTTGTAGGAGATGTTCAGAGGCTAGAATTAGACATGACACACTGTTTTGTTTTGTGTCTTTGGTTCATCTCAAAATGCAAAAATGTCTTTTTTGTTTTTCTGTTACTCTTGGGATGTGATATGCCTGCTTACTTGAAATGGAGAACAAGCAAGATATCAGGATTGCTTTCACAATTTGCCTAAGAATATGCATCACAAGTTTAATATCAAAAGTGGATATATCTTATGCCAAGTCCTGTGTTTTTATTTCCTCCGAATTTATTTTATTATATCATCACTTGCTAGCTTCATTTACAGAGGTGATTCTTGGATTAAATTTTCAGTTTTCATAAAATTGGGTTTATATTGGTGAAATTCTTTTCCTTTTTTAGGGCCACCATTTTCACAAAAATGTGTTTTATATTTTTTTCCTCCAAAAATACTCTCACTCAGCATTCAGTAGAGATTGGTGTGGACTTTCTGTCAACCACATGCCTTTTTAGATACTGAGAATACAAAGCTATTACTGTCTACTATAAAAGTCTAGCAGCTAGATTTTCAAGCCTAGCTGCTAGACTTTCATAGTAGACAGTAAATAATTGTTGAAAATCTGTGTCTTTGGGTTACGTTGTGTTTCCATCTTTTGGACCCTGCTCCTTTGTGAGTTTTGTTTATGTATATATTATATACATGCAGTTGTCTGTCTATGTTCCTCCTTTGTCAGTTTGTTGTTCTTGCTTTCCCTTCTTACCTGATGATTCATTTCCACAGCCCCTTTTTTGTGCTTAATTGGCCATAATGTCTAGTATGTAATACTGAATTATTACTTATTAAATATAGTACTATGATATATAGCACTGAACTATTACTAAATTTTTCATGCCCCCCTTTTTTTTTACTTACTGTACAAGACATTTTCTTCCCTATTACTGCTTTTCTCTGTAAAAATTTAGCAAAGATATGGTATCAATTTTATTTTTTCATTTTGGATAGATCCACAATTAATATTCTCCAAAAAGTGATCATCAGTAGAAAAGGGCTCTCACGACTTTTGTATAGCATCATTTTATAAGGAGCAAGATAGAACCAGTGTGGCCTGACCACGTTAATCAGTAAAATAATAATGAAGTATGTTTTTTAAAAATAAAGATTGTTTTAGTAAACCTTTTTTATATTAGCAACTTTAACAAACTAAGAATAAATAAAGTCTAGTATAAGTAGGAGCGTTTGTTCACTTGTTTTTCTTTTCATCTGAAGACAGTATAGAGGGAATGAAGGACAGATGCGGGAGCTGCAAGATCAGCTTGAAGCTGAGCAGTATTTCTCGGTAAGTGAGAATCATTTTTAACATATGCGCTGTTTCAAAACCTGACTTACAACAAGGTATTAGATTCTTTTATTTGAACTTTTTCTTTTTAAAATTATTTTTCAAATGACTCTTCATCTTCTAATAAACATTGTGATTTTCTTCTTTTTGTTTGTCCATTTGTTTCTTGGCATATTAGGCTATCATTGGTGTATGTTTTTAAATCATAAAAACTTTTCAGGCCAGGCGCGGTGGCTCACACCTGTCATTCCAGCACTTTGGGAGGCCGAGGCGGGTGGATCACTTGAGATCAGGAGTTCGAGACCAGACTGGCCAACATGGTGAAACCCTATCTCTACTAAAAATACAAAAATTAGCTGGTTGTGGTGGCAGGCACCTGTAGTCCCAGCTACTCAGGAGGCTGAGGCAGAAGAATCACTTGAGCCTGGTAGTTGGACATTATAGTAAGCCGAGGTCATCTGTGCTCCAGCCTGGGCGACAGCAAGACTCTGTCTCATAAACAAAATGAAAAACTTTTAAATATTATTGAAAACTCTTGCCCTGGGTATTTGCTAAATGTAATTATTCAAAGTATCTACTGCTAACTTCTGCAAAGTGATCTGTAGCATCCCATACACTTTCTTGCCATATGCTTCCACAGAGCAATCATCCAGTGCCTCCAGATGTTTGCATGGATGTCAAATGACTTGCGGTGGTTCCTGTGGATTCTTCATTTTGCTTCTAGAAAATAGTACAAAACCTGACCCTGTCTCAGTTCTGATTTATTGCATTGCTTGTGGGCATTGGATTAAACAGCATTCAATTCAATAAGCTGTTATGAACCAATTTTTAAGATTTGTTTTTATTCTGGGTTTTCAAATCAGATTATTTTTCTTTTTATCCCTTCATTGATTTACTTACTTGAATTTCATTATTTGAAGTCAGAGAGATAAGTATCTAAGTCCCAAAGGCCAAATAGATTACTTAATTTTAGGAATTCTAAATACTTAACCTAGAGTAAGCCCTTATTCTTCTTTCATTTGCATTCCCATAGACATTTATGTATTTTTTTGCCTAGAAAAATGCTGTTTCTTAATGTAATAAGTAAGTGTTAAAGTAGTTCTCCACAGCTGTTTGCTGGCCCTTGCTATTTTTTTCCCTTCTCTTTTTCTTTCAAAATGAAGAGGGTAGTTAAAAAGAAATAGATATCAGAACTGGAAGTTCACTCTGTAACTTCAGCAACTAACACAAAATGAGTCTCATGTGTTAAATATTTTTCGCTGGAGTTGGCAAAAGCTCAGTGAATTTTTTAAGAACGATTGTTCTGAAATAAGCATATATTATAGATATGTTAGCAGAATACTTGATAAATCTTATTTGTGGACATTTCTTTTTTTTTTTTTTTTTTTGAGATAGAGTCTTGCCCTCTCGCCCAGGCTAGAGTGCAGAGGCGCAATCTCAGCTCACTGCAAGCTCTGCCTCCTGGTTTCACACCATTCTCCTACCTCAGCCTCCCGAGTAGCTGGGACTACAGGTGCCCGCCACCACACCTGGCTAATTTTTGTATTTTTAGTAGACACGAGGTTTCACCATGTTAGCCAGGATGGTCTCGATCTCCTGACCCCGTGATCCGCCCACCTCGGCCTCCCAAAGTGCTGGGATTACAGGCGTGAGCCACTGCACCCAGCCCTTTTGTGGATATTTTTTTACCTGTCTCCCAACTGCCCAGTACATCCCACCCACCAAAACAGAAGTGATTTTTTTCTAACATTAGTCAAGAATTGATCTAACATTTAAATTAGTAGTGTGTGTTAAATTTCTTTATAATGTCTTCCCAAATCTATAATACACTTTATTAAGCTATAATGTCTTTTTTTTTTTTTTTTTTTGAGATGGAGTCTCACTCTCACCCAGGCTAGAGAGCAGTGGCACAATCTTGGCTCACTGCAACCTCCCGCTCCCGGGTTCAAGTCTCCCGAAGAGCTGTGATTACAGGAGCGTGCCACCACGCCCAGCTAATTTTTTGTATTTTTAGTAGAAACGGGGTTTCACTGTGTTAGCCAGGATGGTCTCAATCTCCTGACCTCATGATCTGCCCGCCTCGGCCTCCCAAAGTGCTGGGATTACAGGCGTGAGCCACCACACCCGGCCATTAAGCTATAATTTCTATATAATATACCCATTTTAAGTGTACTGGTTAGTAAGTTTTGACAAATATATACAACTGTGTGACCACAGCCACAATCAATATGTGGAATATTTTTTTTCACTGCAAAAAGTTCCCTTGTGGCCCTTCACTCTACATTTTTCCCAACCACCTCTATACACAGACAATGACTGATTGTTTTCTGTCATTATTGATTATTTTCACCTGTTCTAGAATTTAATATACATGGAGTCACACAGTATATGCTTTTTGACACGTGGTTTCTTTCACTCAGCGTATTTTTTAGATTTCTTAGTTTTACGTGTTGTATCAGTAGTTAATTCCTTTTTATTGCTAAGTAATATGAATTAACCAGTTTTTTTTTTTTAACCCATGTATTGATGGATATCTGGTTCATTTCCACTTTGGAGTTGTTATAAATAAAACCATAAGGAAAATTCATGTATAAGACTAGGTGTTGATATATATTTGCATTTGTCATGGGTAAATACTTGAGAGGAATTGTTGGATCATATGTTAATTTTTTAAATTTATAAGAAACTGCCAAATTGTTGTTAACCCAGCATAAACATGTACTTCTTCTTGTCACTTGTTTTGCAGACACTTTATAAAACCCAGGTAAAGGAACTTAAAGAAGAAATTGAAGAAAAAAACAGAGAAAATTTAAAGAAAATACAGGAACTACAAAATGAAAAGTATGTCCATTTTGCTTTAGAACAAGAATTAGTACTGCAACAGGCATTCTTAAGTTTTAAAATAGTGAATAGATGTGCCATTATTCTGGTGGGAATGGTATAGAACACAATTTATTGGGCTAATTCAGAACAAATCAGATTAGGCTAAATTTGCCTTTATGGTGAAAAAACAATGCTATAAATCAACACTGTAGCAATTGCAGAGATCCATTAAACTGACAAAAAGTTGTTTGACAGTTGTTTTCAGGGGTATCTCAATTTTTATTTTTTTAATTTATTTTTATTTGAGACAGAGTCTTGCTCTGTCACCCAGGCTGGACTGCAGTGGCGTGATCTCGGCTCACTGCAGCTTCCGCCTCCTGAGTTCAAGCGATTCTCCTGCCTCAGCCTCCTGAGTAGCTGAGATTGCAGGCGTGCACCACTACGCTCGGCTAATTTTTGTATTTTTAGTAGAGACAGGGTTTTAACCATGTTGGTCAGGTTGGTCTCAAACTCAAATTCGTGACCTCGTGTTCCGCCCACCTCGGCCTCCCAAAGTGCTGGGATTACAGGCATGAGCCACCACGCCTGGGCTAGTATCTCAATTTTAAAAGATCTATTTATATATAAATCATGCTGTTTTTGCAAATCATTATTTTAAGTTAGATAAAGGTACTTAAGGTCTTCTTAGGATTACTATGCAAGTTATGGCCGGGCATGGTGGCTCACGCCTGTAATACCAGCATTTTGGGAGGCTGAGGTGAGAGGATCACTTGAGCCCAGGAGTTGCCCAAGACCAACCTGGGCAACATAATGAGATCCCATCTCTAAAAATAATAATAATAAAGTATTATTATGCAGGTTAATTTTCATTACATGTGTATGTTTAGGGTCTTAAAAGGAGAAAACCTTATAAAGCTATTTCAAGTGTAACAGCTTCATTTTAGAATTCAGCTGATAGGTCCAACAAGATACTAACTCATGGGGAGTATCTCATAGCTAGGTAATGTCAGAACATACACTAGAACTAGTTTTCCAACACTGTTATATTCTCTTTACATTTAATCACCTTTGAAAGACTGTTTGTTGTTGAAACAAACAATTACAGAAAACAGCAAAACTAATAGTTTTTATGAATTATGACAAATGTCATCATAACATCATCATCCATGAAAGAGAACCTTGCTATCCACTTCAGAAGCCCACTATATCCCACCTCCTAATTATGCCTTCTTTCCTCCCCATCTCAAGAGTAATCACCATCCTGATACGAATTTGTCGAAGAAACTGGAATTTTTTGTCCTGTAGAGGTTCCCTCAGTTGCAATTTTATTGATTCAATTTCTGTAGTTGGTTGAACATTCCCCATTTCCCTTATGTTTCCTGGAAGTCAGTAGTTATATCTAGAGCTCCTCTGCCCAATGTGGTGGCCAGTAGCCACATATAGTTACTTAAATTTAAATTCAGTTACGTAAAATTAAAACTTAGTTCCTCAGATGTACTAGTCGTATTTCAGGTGCTCAGTAGTCACATGCGGTTAGTGTCTACCATATTATAATAGATAGTACAGATACAGAACATTTCTGACATCCTAGAAAGTTTTATTGGACATTTCTGATTTGGAAGCTTAATCAGATTCAAATCTGATTTTTAGGAGAAAGAAGACTAATTAATATATAACCTTGTACTTTCTGGTTTCCCTGTTTCTGTTGTTAACCACTGCGGTACTCAACGTTAGATCCTTAATACATTAGGTGTTGCAAACTGGAGATACTCACTTTTATCATTCTTCATTTTTTTTGTTGTTGGAATACATAACCTTTATTTTTACTAGTTTTATAAATAAACTTAGACTTTTCGTTGTTGAGCTTTGTTGACTTGATTATAAATTAAGTATAATTGCATCTTTTTGCAATTAAGTTGCCTTAATCGAGTTGATTAAGTTGATTAAAATATTTGAGGTCCAGAATTGACAATAGTTTGTTGCCGATCTGTAAATTACTATAAATTTTAGCATCACAGCAGGTATCAACATACTAATTTGGTGGCCAAGTATCATAGTTAGATAACCTAGTTAACTGAAAGCTAAGGTAGACACAAAGCTGCATTTCCTGGTTATTCTCTGATACAGTCATACTGTAGAGTCTGGTCTGTTACCTACTCTACCATTTGTATGGTATTCACAGTGCAATATGCAATCCCAGATGTATGCATTCACTGTGAAGGGCATAGTATAGGCAGAAACCAATCTGTGATCTGAGGAACAGAAAGAGAAAGTAATTAAAAGTGCCAAATATTCACTCCATACTATATTGTTTCAGAGTTGATATATTTTCCTTTTTTCATCTGTTCATCTATTTAAGACAAATATATGGATCACCACTATTGTGCTATAATTACTGTGCTTTATGCAGCTATCCAATTATTATTAAGTTACGATTCTTCAAGTGCTTCAGAATCGAGTTAGGAGAGATATAATCAAGGTACAGTGGCTGTGCCAAAGGATATCTCACCTTACCATGTGGGATTCCGAGAACATTTCCCAACAGAGATCACAACTGAGGGAAAGTAGAATTAGCCAGGGAATGGGATGTGGGGAACAAGGGACAGTATAGGCAGAAGCCAATCTGTGATTTGAGGAACAGCAAATGGTTAGTTCGTGACAGATAAGGCTGGAGAGATAAAACTGAGTCAGATTACAAAGGACCTTGTGTATCATGCTGAAGAGTTTAAAATATTGAAAAGTAGGGACTTTTGTTTCTTCCATTGTTGTCTATTTATTCCCAGCACTTCAATCAGGGACTTTTAGAGTAAGTATTCAAGAAATACTGAATGAATAAATGAAAATTCTAAGCTAGTGACTGACAAGTATTTTAGAAAACTCACTCTAAGGAGTGGAGAAAGAATTGAAGTAAGAGAAAGCTGCATAGATACAGGGAGCCCAGTTATAGAACCACTGGAAAAACTTAGATGTAAAATTATAGTGGAAGTTGGCCGTAAGAGGCAGGTGCATAAAACGAAGTAGGAAGTAAAAGAAGTAGGATTTGTAGATTTGGAGGCATAGGGGTAAATGTTAGGAAAATTTTCAGGCTGACTCTCAAGTTTCTGACCAGGGCTGTTGAGTTGATGGTAGTGCTGGTCCCTGAGCTAAGGGATGCCAAAATTGTGAGACGAGGGGAGAGAAGATTATTTCAATTTCAGGCCTGTTGAGTTTGAGGTGCCTATGGGATGTCCAGACAGAAACGGATACCACGGTATTTGGGTTTATTTATTTAGAATGCAGATAAAAGATAAGAACTTGAAGCTGATTTGATAGTCTTTGCATATAGAAACCACTAATATAGAGATCTGTTAAGGTGATTATGTATCTCAGAGTTTATAAACTCATGAGCCTGTGATGCCATTGGTATAATTAGGCTGTAATTAGTGGGGTCTAAGTGCAGATATATTCATTGCGTAAGTTGTAAGGATTATAACAAACTGAAGATCTCACCTCCTCAGTTCCAGCCATTTATTACCACATGATAACACTGGCCCAGTATGTCAAGATCTTCTGGTTTTTCAAGAGAAACCAAGAATCTGAATTTTTATGTAAAAGATTGACCCAAAACTATTTTAGGTGTGTGTTTGTGTGTGTGTGTCTGGAGGGAAGTGGGGGGCACTGTTGTGGACTCATTTGGTCCTCCCAGGTAGCAAGTTGTAACCCATAGTGTAGGATCAGAAGACATAAGGGCTGAGGAAAGACTACTAGCTCCTAGACTTTTAAGGAATGGGCAGAGGAAGGGAAACTAAGAACCTACCAACAGTATAAGAGAAAATCAGAGCAGGGTGTCACAAAAGCTGGACTAAGAGAATATTTCAAAAAAGAGAAAGTGATGAAAAGTGCCACATATTGGCTGGGCACGGTGGCTCACATCTGTAATCCCAGCACTTTGGAAGGCCAAGGCAGGCAGATCACGGTGTCAGAAGATTGAGACCATCCTGGTTAACATGGTGAAACCCCGTCTCTACTAAAAACACAAAAAAATTAGCCGGGCATGGTGGCGGGTGCCTGTAGTCCCAGCTACTCGGGCGGCTGAGGCAGGAGAATGGCGTGAACCTGGGAGGTGGAGTTTGCGGGGAGCCTAGATGGCGCCACTGCACTCCAGCCTGGGCAACAGGGTGAGACTCTGTCTCAAAAATATAAATAAATAAAAATTAAACTTTAAAAAGTGTCACATATCCAGAAAGGTCAAGAAAAACAGTCATAAATTGTCCATTGTACTTACATTGAAAGTTATTCATTATCTTGGTGAGAACAGCTTCTAAATAGAGACGAGAATAGATATTAAAGTAGATTGAGACTGAATGGAAAGGGTAGAACAAGAGACAGAGTATACCTAACAGCCTGATTAGCCTTCTTTCTATTCAACACACCAATTAGTCACTCTCCTACCTCCAGGTATGTACATTGCTCTTCTGTCTTCCTGGAACAGTTTCCTCCAAGTATCTACATGACTTGCTCCTTGGCCCTCTCCAGGTCCACATCATTTGAGAAGGCCTTCCCTGAATATGCTTTTTAAATTGCATACATCCCCACCCCACTACCTTGGTGCCCAGTTCATACATCCTTCCCTATTTTATTTTTCTCTGTAGCACTTATTCCCTCCTAATATATAATTTTCTTACTTGGCGTATTTATTGTTTTTGTTTTTCCACTAGAAACAAAGCACTATGGCAGAAGGAATTTTCAGATGTTTCATTCTTAGGTCCAATTCATTGCTGTATGTCTAGCACCTACAATTGTAACGGCAGCATTGTGATGCTCAGCAAATATTTGTTAAATTAAAAAATTCAGGAGACTTGGCTGTTATGGCAAGAAGAAGTAGCAGTAGCTAGAGGAGAATGTGAAGGAGAGCGCTTCCTAACAGTAGCGTAAACTTGAGCATATTTAAATGGACTATGGGAAGGAAATCAGAGTAGGAGCAGCCCCACATCTCTTCATTCAAATAAAATTTTTGAGTGCACTCTGTGGGCCAGAGAATTTTCTAGGCATTTGAAATACACTTGTGAACAAGAACAAAGCCACTCTTTATAATCTTATAATCCAGAAGAATATGGAATGATTGATGATTGAATTCTTTTAAGAGATAGGAGAATAAGGGTGAGAGATTGACTTTAAATATTAGTAAAGACAGTCTTTCATTATGGAGAGAAATATATTCTGGGTTAAATAGGTTTTCTGGTGTTTTAAAGTATAACCCAGATACTTTTATCTGAACTTAACACAAAGCAGAAACTCCAGATAAGAACATGTCGTGAACCTGAAGCCCTGTATTATAATAGCTGGCAGAACCACTCCCAGTATTCTTAGATTTGGCATTGGCAGCATTTCCTTTCTTTTCCTAAAGTACTAACTCTACTACTCTCCTAAGAAAAGTATTTCACATCTCGTCTCTACTCAGATCGCCACCTTTTCCTTATTCTTGTACTTAGCTAATGGCCTTGCTTCCTAAAAATCAGAAGAGAACATCTATTCTCTTTCACCACCGTAGCTACTAACTTGTCTACATCAGAGTAGAGTATCACAAAAGCTGGGGGAGGAGAGTATTTCAAGAAAGAGAAAGTGATTAAAAGTGCCAAATATTGCTGGGTGTGGTGGCTCATGCCTGTAATCCCAGCACTTTGGAAGGCTGAGGGGGGCAGATCACAAGGTCAGGAGATCGAGACCATCCTGGCTAACATGGAGAAACCCTGTCTCTACTAAAAATACAAAAAATTAGCCGGGCCTGGTGGCGGGCGCCTGTAGTCCCAGCTACTTGGGAGGCTGAGGCAGGAGAATGGCGCAAACCTGGGAGGCGGAGCTTGCAGTGAGCCGAGATCAGGCCACTGCACTTCAGCCTGGGCGAAAGAGTGAGACTCCATCTCAAAAAAAAAAAAGTGCCAAATATTCAGAAAGGTCACCAAAAAGTCATAAATTGTCCATTGTATTTATTTTGAAGGTTACTCATTATCTTGGTGAGAACAGCTTCTAAGTAGAGAATAGTACCTATAAACCCT
Organism: Macaca mulatta; assembly: GCF_049350105.2. Taxonomy (NCBI): domain Eukaryota; kingdom Metazoa; phylum Chordata; class Mammalia; order Primates; family Cercopithecidae; genus Macaca; species Macaca mulatta. Next base: position 71,434,126 of record NC_133423.1, read on the forward strand.
GCCTTCCTTCTGATGATGTAAATGGACAAGAGCATTAGTTCTTATGTAATAGCTAATCCCATCTCTTCCTGCCTACTTAAGAGTATGACTTTGGCCGAGTTTGGTGGCTCATGCCCGTAATCTCAGCAATTTGGGAGGCCCAGGCGGGCGGATCACTTGGATTAAGAGTTCGCTACTAGCCTGGCTAACGTGGTGAAACCCCGTCTCTACTAAAAATTCAAAAATTAGCCAGACGTGGTCGCACATGCCCGTAGTCCCAGCTACTTGGGATGCTGAGGCAGGAGAATCACTTGAACCTGGGAGGGGAAGGTTGCAGTGTGGCGAGATCTCGCCATTGCACTTCAGCCTGGGTGACAGACTGAGTCTCAAAAAAAAAAAAAAAAAAAAAAGAATATTATGACTCTAACAATTCTCTTATCTTTTCTACATCAATTTTTACCTTTCTGTAGTCCTTGTCATTGTTATGTAAACATATTTAGATATCTCCTTTAAAAACAACCCTCTTACACCGGGCATGGTGGCTCACGCCTATAATCCTAGCACTTTGGGAGGCCAAGGTGGGCAGATCCCCTGAGGTCAGGAGTTCAAGACCAGCCTGACCAACATGGAGAAACCTCATATGTACTAAAAATACAAAATTAGCCGGGCATGGTGGCGCATGCTTGTAATCCCAGCTACTCGGAAGACTGAGGCAGGGGAATTGTTTGAACCTAGGAGGTGGCGTTTGCAGTGAGCCAAGATTGCACCATTGCACTCCAGCCTGGGCAACAAGAGCAAAACTGCGTCTTTTAACTACATTATCTACATGGTAGCTACCATCCCACTTTTCTTTTTTTTATAGCCAGCTTACTTGAAAAGTAACACATCAGGTACCTTCCCCCATCTTCTTCCATTCTCTCTCGAGCTCACTGTAGTCATACTTTTGCATTCATCATGCTAACAAAACAACTCTTCTCAAGGTCAGTGGCATCTTCCTAATAGTGACTTCTCAGTTCTCACCTTATTTCATAGCAGCATTTGACTTAGTTGATTACTCTCTTGAGAAAATGTCTTCTTTTGACTTCTGTGACACCATACGCTGTTTTTTCCTTATTGAACTGGCTACTCTTTCTCAACCTCCTTTGTTCCTTTTTCCCTTCTAATTGCTGAGACCCTTAAGAGTTTGGAGTGCTCAAGGGATTACTCCCTGCTTGTTCTCATCCAGCCTTGTGGCTTTAAATGGTGTCAGAGTCCAAGTACATTCTCCCTTGAATTCCAGACTTATGTATTCAGCTGTCTCATTGACATCTCTGCTTGAGTGTTAAGCACCCCACATTTAAAGTGTCCAGAAAAAATTCCTGATTCCCTCACTGTGCAAACTGCTCCTCCCTATCTTCCTCATTTCAGTCCTGAACAACTCTATTATTCCCAGGTGTTTAAGTGAAAAATTTAGAGTCATCCTAGACTCTTCTTTTTTTCTTGCACTTTAAATGCAATCCACCAACAAATTTTCCCAGTGTTCACTAAAAATTATATATAGACTCTAATCACTTCTCACTACTTGTTCCATTTACTGACCTGGTCCAAACTGCCATCATCTCCAATCTTGATTATTTCAGTAGCCTGCTAACTGGTATCTCAACTTCTGCCATTGTCCCCCTACTGTCTGATCTTAATACAGCAGCCAGAATGATCTTTCTAAAACATCAGAGTACCAGAATAAAAGTCAAAGTCCTTGTAATGCCTTGGAAAGCCTTACAATATCTGTTGTTCTCTTCTCCCTACTTTTCTTCTAATGTCGTCTTAGCAGAGAGGCCTCCTTGATCACCCTGTAATAAAAGTGATCACATTCGTAACTTTCCATATTTTATCTTGTATTATTCTCTGTGACTTACTATAGAGCACTTGTTCATTTTTTAAATTGCCTGTACGGCCCCACTAATACATGCTCCCTAAGTGCAGGAACTTTGTTACTGCTGTATTTATTTATTTATTTTTGAGACAGAGTCTCGCACTGTCACCTCAGCCTCCCGAGTAGCTGGGATTACAGGCACACACCACCACACCAGGCTAATTTTTTTGTATTTTTAGTAGAGATGAGGTTTCACTATGTTGGCCAGACTAGTCTCGAACTCCTGACCTCATGATCCGCCCACCTCACCCTCCCAAAGTGCTGGGATTACAGGCATGAGCCACTGTGCCCAGGCTGCTGTATCTCTTAATTCCTAGAACAACATGATGCATAGTAAACATAGTGTAGTACTTAATAAACCTTCAAATAGTTGTTAAGTGAATGAATGAATTTTCTGTGTGTGTGTGCGTGTGTGTGTGTGTTTACTATATGTCTCCCTCTGTCCCTCTTGAGGCTTGAGGCAGAAAGTTTGAATTGTAATACTCAATAGAAAATAGGAGGTGGACGTTACTCATTCAGAACATAGTTATTGAGCACCTGCTCTGTTCAGGGACTACAGTAGTGACTAAGAGAGCTTATCCAAGAGAGGCTCTTCTAGAAGAGTAGGCAAACTGGAGTTACCTCATCTTGGTCTGAATGTCAATTCTGAAATGTTTTAGTATCATTTCCAGGGAGTGTTCTCAAATTAGTTTGTAGTGATTTACAAATCTCTTAGAAGTTTTCATAATCTCATTGAATTTTGGAGCTGGAAGTGACTAGTTTAACCATCTCATTTTACAGATTTGATGAAACTGAACTACAGGAATTGTAAGGGATTTGCACTTTGTGCACATTGAGTGTCTCTACTCAATTAGTTAATGACAAAACAGAAATAAAGGTCTGGGTCTAGCCTGCTGATTTACAAGTCGATGACTTTTCCACTATGCCGTGCTGCCTTCCATTCCAAACCCACAAGAAATTTCTTTTCAAGAACAGACTATTTGCTGTTGCTTTATTACCTTTTTTAGTTAAGCACAATATCAGATAGAAAACTAAATAGTTCTTTTATAATTTTTCAACATGTGAGAGGTTAAATTCATTACTTTTATAGAAAGTTTGCAATAAATTTATTTTAAGCAATAAAATAATTCTTTTTATCATTTAAAGTTAATTGTGTTTTTAAGAATATGATTAAGTTGGAAGAATGAACTGAGTTTGTTTACATCAATTTCTCTTAAAAAATTGTTGCAGAGAAACTCTTGCTACTCAGTTGGATCTAGCAGAAACAAAAGCTGAGTCTGAGCAGTTGGCTCGAGGCCTTCTGGAAGAACAGTATTTTGAATTGACTCAAGAAAGCAAGAAAGCTGCTTCAAGAAATAGACAAGAGATTACAGATAAAGATCACACTGTTAGTCGGGTAAGTGTGATAGTCAAGTAAGTCATATAAAATTTATTTAAATCACAGTAGGTCACATCTTAAAGTATTAGGGTAAGTGTGTGTGCAAGTGTATTTACTTCTATGTTATACATAGTGGTCATTCTGTACTCAGGTATAAAATAGTTTGTATAATACCAAACATTTGTTAATTATTGAAATTCTTGTTCAAGATATTGGGCTTTTGTTTGTATAGGTACAGAACCAATGCAATATTGGGCTGTTTTTCTTTCTGGCTGTAGATCTTATTAGTTATATTTCATATGAAGAAATGGCTTAGCTTAAATTCATTTGTTGTTCTCTTAATACATTGCAACTGATTTTTTATGGGCCAGAATTCTATGAAATAAAGAGAAACCATTTTGGAATGAGGAATTCTTGGGATAATATATAAATCCATTATAAGAAAACCAATACTCTAAACAATTACCTATTCCTGAAGTTTATACTATAGTCTATATAGAATCATGGGACTAAAAAGAGGAGTTAGATTTTTCTTCCAAAGCCACTATCAATCGCTCTGGGTTCCAGTTTTGCCTCTAAGAAGTTATATGGTCTTGGCAAAGTTGGCTTTAACTTCTCTAAGCCTCAGATTTCTCATCTGTAAAATAGAAATAGTAATACCTCTTCCACGTGATTGTTACGAGGATTAAATAAGAGAGTAGACATAGAATGATTAATATAGCATATAACATAGTAATGATTATACATTACTAAAAGTAATCTATAAATAAATGTTTTTATTGTTTGCATCATCAATATTCAGATAAAGATACTGAAGTCCAGAAAAATTATGACTTGCTCAGGGTCACATACTAGGTTAATCGCAGAGCTGGAACTAAATACACATTTCTTAGTTTGCAATCTAGTTATCTTGCCGTTACATATGCCCCCCTTTCGTTCATATATATATATCTATATGCATAAACTGAAATAATTTTTGGAAGCTGTTAACTACTTTTAAATATTTTTGATGTAATTATATCTACATATTTTAAGCTGGAAACCAGACATTTGCTGTAGTTGAGCAGTGTCTGACTTTTCTTTATCTAGCAGTGTATTTAAAGGTTATTGCCTGAAATATGAGAATAGCAAAGAGGCTGGAGCTTAAACTTTTGTGTGCTTTGTTCAGCTTGAAGAAACAAACAGCATGCTAACCAAAGATATGGAAATATTAAGAAGAGAGAACGAAGAGCTAACAGAGAAAATGAAGAAGGCAGAGGAAGGTATGTAGAATTTTTTTTTAAATTATCATGTTAAATCAAATTCAGTGATTTACCTTTACCTATGTTGTGTTAGGTTTCTAAGATACCTGTTTTCATATATTAAGTAACTTCTGTAGCCTTAAGAATTATCTTAATGAAGTTACTGAAAGTTAATATGTAGTGTATACTCATTTGAATAATTAAGGACATTGTTAGTTTGAGATGCAGAAATTAATACCATACAATAACATTTAATATAATTTGTTGACAGAATATAAATTGGAGAAGGAGGAGGAGATCAGTAATCTTAAGGCTGCCTTTGAAAAGAATATCAACACTGAGCGAACCCTTAAAACACAGGTATACATGCTTTCAATCTTTTCCACATGTTCATTTTTGAGTTAATCGTTGCTCTTTATGCACTTTTTCCTAAAACCAAGGATTATAAGGTTCAAACTTTTCATCAGAACAAATAACGTAAATTCTTTTTTTTTTTTTTGAGACGGAGTCTCGCTCTGTCGCCCAGGCTGGAGTGCAGTGGCCAGATCTCAGCTCACTGCAAGCTCCGCCTCCCGGGTTCCCGCCATTCTCCTGCCTCAGCCTCCCGAGTAGCTGGGACCACAGGCGCCGCCACCTCGCCCGGCTAATTTTTTGTGTTTTTAGTAGAGACGGGGTTTCGCCGTGTTAGCCAGGATGGTCTCGATCTCCTGACCTTGTGATCCGCCCGTCTCGGCCTCCCAAAGTGCTGGGATTACAGGCTTGAGCCACCGCGCCTGGCCAAATAACGTAAATTCTCTCCCTGCTAACTATAAAAAACTTACTTGTGAAATAGGATTTTCAGGCCAGGCGTGGTGGCTCATGCCTGTAATCCCAGCACTTTAGGAGGCTGAGGCCAGCAGATCACTTAAGGCCAGGAGTTCGAGAGCAGCCTGGCTGACATGGCGAAACCCCAGTCTCTACTAAAAATACAAAAATTAGCCGGGCATGGTGGTGCGCTCCAGTAATACCAGCTACTCAGGCAGCTGAGGCACGAGAATTGCTTGAACCCAGGAGGCAGAGGTTGCAGTGAGTAAAGATCATGCCACTGCATGCCAGCCTGGGTGACAGAGCAAGACTCGGTCTCAAAAATAAAAAAAAGAATAGGATTTCAGTTAAGAAAGCTAACTTACCTAGTAATATTGTACAGTTGTAGAAGATAAGAGTATGTGGCCAAGGCATAGAAGCTTTATTTGCTAGTACCCAACATCAGAGTAGGATTAACATACTCTTGATTCAGTACTGGGTTGTAAAGTTAACCAAGGAAAGGCTCCTGGTTCTTACATTTGAGTAGTGTGATAAATCAGTGTTAGTTACTTGTGCTACCAGTTATCATGTCTCAACCGTCATTAAGTTGTCTGAATTTTCATACACACAAAAAGTCCTGCTTCCTTATTTTGAAGAAAAAAATACATTTTAGTATTAAATTGGATGACTACACTATTTATCTTTATTAATATTTTAATAGGCTGTTAACAAGTTGGCAGAAATAATGAATCGAAAAGATTTTAAAATTGATAGAAAGAAAGCTAATACACAAGATTTGAGAAAGAAAGAAAAGGAAAATCGAAAGCTACAACTGGAACTCAACCAAGAAAGAGAGAAATTCAACCAGATGGTAGTGAAACATCAGAAGGAGCTGAATGACATGCAAGCGGTAAGGTTTGTGTGTGTGTATGGACACGAGTGTGAAGGATTATTTTCTTAAATTATTTCTGTATATACTTGTTATCTGTTTATCTTGTTTAGATTGGGAACAATCAAGGGTTCCGCCTGTTTGGTTTCAGACTGTAATTGGGATATGGCTGTTTTAATGTTAACTGTAATTGGGGTAGAGGTTTTGAAGTATTGTAGCTTATTTATTTTCTCTAGTCAAGACTCACTTTTTTGAAATCAAAATAACAAGCTTAATTTTTTGATACCTCTTGGCTTGTTAATAGAACAAAATTGAGAACCTGGTCTCAGGCACTTAGATCTAAGCTTTTTAGCTCCATCAATTATGGTTTTCTGAAGTTTTCTGTACCTTTAAAGCTACTTCATTTGGAGCCAGAAAAGCATTTTCTATTGTAACTTTTTTTTTTGATGGCTTATGTTTGAAAACAAAAACAAAAACTCTTTTTAAGGCAAGTAGAAAAGGAATTTGTCCGAGCAATGTATTACTGAGAACTTGACATTTCTGTAGTGTATCAAAATCTGTGGTAGCAAACATTCATGAAGTTTACTGTACATTTTTAGTATTAGCAATTTAAATTACTTTATTATATTTCAATTAATAATGTTGGAAATTGTTTTAGCTTGATTATATATTATCTTGATACTTTTCAAAATTAGCAACTGGTAGAAGAATGTGCACATAGGAATGAGCTTCAGATGCAGTTGGCCAGCAAAGAGAGTGATATTGAGCAATTGCGTGCTAAACTTTTGGACCTCTCGGATTCTACAAGTGTTGCTAGTTTTCCTAGTGCTGATGAAACTGATGGAAACCTCCCAGGTAAGAATAATTCTGTATCATTCAAACATGTATAAATGTCATGGAAATTAGTGTATATTTCTTTCATTTGGGTTTCTACCTCCTTGTCGTTCTATCCATGGATTCCTAAGAAGGAATTCTTATTTCTGATAGCCAAGGCCTGATGATTATACACTTGGTGTATTTTATGGAGTACAGCAGTTGTAAGCAATCTTAGGCTATTTAAATAGACCTAAGAAGCTTTACCTGAATAAAAACCATAAGAGGTTTATGAACCTATTTTGAGCAGCCTAAGTCCACAGTGAGAGTCAAAGCTGCTACTACACATCTCGCTATTTTTTAAAAGTTGTACATTTTTGTCAGTAATAGATCTTTAACATTTTCTGTATTCTTGTGCTAAAACTAGGAACTGTACTTTATCATCAGAATCACAGCAGCTATGTATAGAAGCCTATCTAGTGGAGTAGTGATCAACTTCAATCAGACTTTGTTAAGTTTTAAGTTTGGAGAAATAGATAAAAGGGGTTGGGCAGTGCAGTAAGAGGCCAGGGGTGTCAAATAAAGGCAGGAATGAGTGGCTAAGATTTCAGACTTTTTTCTGTGTCTTCTTTTTCCCAGTGGAGAATCAATTTAAAAATAAACACAACTTCATTCTTGGCTTAATCGTCATGTAAACTACAGTACATTTATGTACTTTACAGAGATGAGAAATACGTATACTATAAGTTCAGTTTAGAAGTAAAATGAATAGGTTATCATTATTAAAACATGCATTTACATATACACAGAGTCTTAGTTCAGAGTCTTGGAAGTTTTGTATATATGGTCATAAACTTGAAAATAGATTTTAATTAGTGTATTTTCTGAATAATCCATAAATAGGAAGATATTTATGAAGCAGCATGTTTGATATTATAGGGATTCTATTTTAACAGATATTACTTGTTATTGTGACTTTGATATAAGGAACTAGATGAGTCACTCAGAAAACTTTATAGTATCTTTCTTGGTCAAGAAAGTGGGACTCAAAGTGGGAAATGAATTCAGCTCCTCTCTGTATGCCATGTGATCCCTGGCCTCATTCTTGTGTGGCTTTGCTAGGTCAAAATCAGGTATCTGGGAATGGAAAGGCAGTGAAGAAATATTTCTTATTTTAGTGGTCAAGGAACTCCTCTTTTTACCTATTTTTGGCTCTCTGAAACTGCCTACCTCTTGAGAAACTTGCAGGTACACATGATTCATTATTGGAGAATCGCTTTGGATTTAATAAGAACCTCTAGCTTTAGTAGTTGAACATCTTTCTGAAGTTAGACTTAATCATCACTAAGAATACAACTTTTAGAAGTGTTTGGCTACATTCTTTCAATTGTTGAACTGAATTTGTAGGTTAGATTCCCACTTCATTTACCCTGAGATACTTCTGGAGTTATTTAGTATAGGGGTTATGTATGTATGTATGTATGTATATATGTATATATGTACGTATGTATGTATGTATGAAACAGTCTCACTCTGTCACCCAGACTAGAGTGCAGTGGTGCGATCTTGATTCACTGTAACCTCTGCCTCCTGGGCTCAAGCGATCCTCCCACCCCAGCCTCCTGAGTAGCTGGGACTACAGGTGCGCATCACCACACCCAGCTCATTTTTTTAACTTTTTGTGGAGATGGGATTTCACCATATTGCCCAGGCTGGTTTTGAACTCCTGAGCTCAAGCTATCCACCTGCCTTGGCCTTCCAAAGTGCTGAGATTACAGGCATGAGCCACCTGCCTGGCCGACCTTACTCTATTTAATGTCAATTCAAAATTCTGACCAATTTTATTTTTATTCCACCCATTTCTCTTTAACTATGTATAATGCCTTATATGTACCTTAGTTTTCTTAGTATTGAGTGAAATATGTCAGAAATGGATACATTATTGGTGAATGCTAGTTAAAAGATTTGAGTTGAAAGATGAGCTGGTGGGACTGCTAATGAGGAAAGTGATGAATTTTACCCACCATCGTGGCTGGTTCAGAAAGGCTAAGCTCATAGTGCCATCAGCTGGCTTCATTGGCAGACTTAGGCTGGGAATCCATTTAGATTTCAGAATCCTGACCTAATAAATTGACTTATTGAGCAAAGAGATTTTTAAATGTTTCTACTAGCTCTATTTTGAGTATATTTCTTAGAATATTAGTGTACTTTCAGGAATTTTGTTTTTAAGGTTATCAAAGTCCAAACCAAGTGGGGCAGGGAGTATTGGTGGCCATTTTCCCTTGCTAGAAAATGAGGCCAGTTAATATCTCTTTTCCTATTACTGTGTTCTTAAGTTTGAGACTTTATAAAATCTCAACAGTGCTGAACCTTGACTTTCATATTGGAAGTAGAAATTAATGGATAATCTTTGTCAATATTATTTACCTCTCTGTGGGTCAGATATTTTGCTAGTAAATTGAAAATCTGTATTAAATCCACCATTTACTAGATGCTCAAAAATGGTCCCTGGCAAATAAAGTTAAGGTTTTGCAGTCATATCTAGGAAGAATTGTTAAAGAATGTTGATGTTCATTCTTAATATTAGATAGTTACATATCATTCTAGTGTCTAAAAAATGTCTTGAAGGTAATGGCTAATGATTAATTTTTACTTCAGTTTACAAAATTAATAAATGAATATACATACTAAAAAGGAGAGAACTTTGAATAGATTAAGTTTACTCCACAGTTAAAATTATGGCTTTTTGAAATATGGGTCACGTTTTTCAATTTTTTTTTAAGTAGTTGGATGGATGAACTGACACTGCAACTTTTATTCTCTTAGATTTCATCATTCAATATAAAGATTATAATTTAATTATCTTGTACATCTAGAGCACAGCCTCTATGAATCCTCAGTGGCCATTTTGTTATTAACTGGCTTAAATCTTAAATCTCCCCTCTGAAATTCCCAATTCTAAAAACCTTATTAAAAAATGTTACTCCTGGCCGGGCGCGGTGGCTCAAGCCTGTAATCCCAGCACTTTGGGAGGCCGAGACGGGCGGATCACGAGGTCAGGAGATCGAGACCATCCTGGCTAACACGGTGAAACCCCGTCTCTACTAAAAATACAAAAAACTAGCCGGGCGAGGTGGCGGGCGCCTGTAGTCCCAGCTACTCAGGAGGCTGAGGCAGGAGAATGGCGCAAACCCGGGAGGCGGAGCTTGCAGTGAGCTGAGATCCGGCCACTGCACTCCAGCCCGGGCTACAGAGCAAGACTCCGTCTCAAAAAAAAAAAAAAAAAATGTTACTCCTTCTCTGACTTATAACTCTTTGAAGTTCTTGAAGTCACCTTCATTCTCTTAATTCTTTTATGTCTTTATCCTCTCTTTGGTTCTGTAGCAGGTTATGAACTACCACACAATGTAAACATAAAGATTACCCTTAGGGTTATGGATGCCTGTTGCTTAGATGACAAAAACTTTTATGTGATAACTGTTTCTTTTCTTCATTGTTTCTCTTTCCTTCTTTTGGAGCTGTTAACCTAGACATCTGAAGAGAATGTAGAAATAGATGAGGCATTAGGAAAACTTGTATTGATACTCCAGTAATATTCATGATCTCTTATGGATTATTTGTATCATACCCTTTTCCATCCAGCTTGACCTTAGGTTATGTAACTTAAACCTGAAAATGGTGGATCGCTTGGTGTGTTTCCCAATATTTGAATCTATGAAGGTTTCTGACTTTGCCCAAATCTACAGTGATTTGAAGTTGGTGTATCTGGCTTGTTGAGTGTTGATTTAATTTTCTTTTTTATATCACTTTTGAATTTAATTAAAATATTTTGAAATGGTTCTCTAGCCCTGTTTCTTTTTTTTTGTATTTATGTATTCATTTATTTGCTTGTTAGTTTATTAATAATTGACTAATTAAAAGTAGATTACTAAATAATATAGGTACTTTTTTGCAATTTACTATTTTCACTTAAAATACATTTTGGAACTCACTCCAAGGCTGTTCATAGAACTCTTTTTTTTTTTTTTTTTCTTTTTTTTTAGAGTTTTTGGACTGATTTTTATTATAGTCACATTTTTTTTCTTTTTTTTCTTTTATTTTTATTTATTTTTTATTATTATACTTTAAGTTCTAGGGTACATGTGCATAACGTGCAGGTTTGTTACATATGTATACTTGTGCCATGTTGGCGTGCTGCACCCATCAACTCGTCAGCACCCATCAACTCGTCATTTACATCAGGTATAACTCCCAGTGCAAGCCCTGTTTCTTAAGCAGTATGTTTGTGGTATAGCTAAATAAATTAGGTTGTCTTCAGAAGTTAGTTCTGATGTTTAAATTGGCTGTATCGAGTATTGATGTAGATATAGTTAGAGTATCTCTTATTAGGGTAAAGAAATCGCTGATACTGTAGTAATATACATCTAACTTCGTATAATTTAAAATTGCTCTACAAATATATTGTATAAAATTTGGAGCCAAGTTGTTTTTGTACATATGTAGAATATTATTAATGATAATCCAGACTTAGAGGTTCTCTCGGTGGGAGTTTCATTTAGTTATCTGGAGAAGCTGTTTTCTGTGCTTGTGATATAAAAGATGGAATTTACAGCATTATACCTCCAGGTCACCACTGAAGTCACAGGTAGTCCCGATTTAGAGGAGGTCTTTATATATTTTAAAAACTGGTAAGTATATTATCTTGCAACTATGGTAGGAGTGAGGAAAGAAAACAGAGGAGAAGCTAGTATTTTTTTTATTTTTATCTGTTATTATTGAGCTTAGTTCAGTTGCTTCTCTGAGGGAATTCACCAGATGGAAAAACTAAAATTTTCTCCCATGACTTTATTGTAAATTGACAAAAACCTTCACATATTCTTGACACCTTTATTTTCATTCCAGATTTCTTCATTTAATTTATTTTCTCCCTGGGCCTCTTCATTTAATTTAAATATGAGCAACTGTAGAATTCTGGCTTATTTGACTCATAAAATTCCTTTGGTATATAAAATTTCTAAGGAACACTGAAATGACAGATAAAGCCATACCATATAACAACTTATTGAAGATATATTAAAGAAAACTGGCAGGTTAACCCACATCTAGAGACAGAAGGCATAAGCATTTTTGACATTTATTGTCACAAAGAAATAATGTGAAAGTGTAGAGTATTTCGGCATACAAAATTTTGTGTAAATGTCAAGATTTCAAAGGCTTTTATATGTTTGTTTTTGGTGAGGAATTACTGATACTAAACAACTTTGTATTATCAGATATTAAGACTACTTTTCATTCTCACTAATGTTCATCTTAATGTTTTCCAAACTACACTTTAAAACCAGAGCTGCCATTTCTGCCACACTAATGGGAAAATTTCTAGCAATAACTTTTTTGCTTTTATAAAATAAAACATTGGTGAATAATCAATATGTGATCAGCAGTCTTTTGTTTGTTATTTAGTATAAAACTGTCCGTTTGGTTTTTAAACTGTAACCATTAAAGTCACCAAGGATGACTTTAATTGGCTAATTCAGAAGAACGAAGAATTGCAAAATAATCAACAAATGTCTGTCACGTACCTCCTCGGTGTGTCATTTGCCATGGGATATATAAAATCAAGTGTTAAGATATGGTCCTTGCTCTCACAGAACTTACCAAGGAACTACCTAACCAACAAAATAATTACTTCATGAACTAAATCGCAGCAATTAAAGCTAGGTGCTGTGGTACATGCCACTGCTCAGGAAGCTGAGGCTCAGGAGTTCGAGGCCAACCTGGACAACATAGCAAGACTTCATGTCAAAAAAAAAAAAAAAGGAAAAAGAAAAATGTTGGGAGAAGAGAGAGGGATCATTTTGAACTAAAGTTATCTCATCATTTCCTCCATTTTAACAATTTATATGAAGAGGAATAACACAAGCAAAGGAGTGGAGACATTAAGTACCTGGTGGGAGTAGAGGGAAAAAATATTTCCCACAATTCAGTCAACTGCAAAGCTTGTTTGGGAACAGAATAGTGTTGTGCTCTAGAAACATAAGCTCAGAAGTTAGACTGTCAGGATTTGAAACCATAGAGCTTTGATAGATACTGATAGAGTTGCCTTGCCCAAGTCAGTTTACCCTGCTAAGCCTTAGTCTCTTCTTTTGTAAGTGAAAGATGACAGTAGAACCTAATTCCAAATTCCTAGGAATATCCTGTATTCATGGACTTATACATAGGTTAAATATGAGATATTATAAAGCATGTAGCAAATAATAAATTTGTAAATAAATCAATAAATCAGTAAATGTTACCTCTTGTTAACTGTTGCTGTAAGACTGAGTTTATAGCTTGTAAGTTACATGAAGGGGGACAATATATATTCCCCTTAGGATTATCATTTGAGTAATAGTATAATCTCATATTTTAGTGTCATACTTTGAAATTGGTTATTTTTCTATTCTTTTGTGTTTCAAATATAAGGTAGACATAGAAAATAGTTAAATTGAATGGATTTTCTTATTTCCAACCTAATCTAAAATAACCATTTCTAATGGAGTTGTCTTTATCCTCCAGATATTTCTAGTAAACATTAGTTATATATAAACAATAGTGATAATTATTATAGAATGCCTTGATCAAATAGTCAAGGAATTCCTGGTATGCACGTACTAGTTGAAGTAATGACGGTAGACCAAATGGATTCTGTGTTTTTACTGTTTATCAAATTGTGACATCACAAACTTAAGAGGCTTTAAAACTCTTTAGTTTGAGTAGAATTGTAATTGGACTTACCACTAGAGTTAAGTGCTCCCTTCAACCAAATTTGGACGATTTTATTGAAATTGTTACAAATTCAAATTGAAGTTGTTTTACCAAAAAGCTTAATCAGAATATTGTACTGAGAAAACAAATAAAATACTTGTCTCTTATTCTTTATATCTAGTTGATTCTGCCTGCATTCCTTATTTATTTATCTTCTATTCTTGTCTTCTGTGAGTAATAGGACACTTCTATACTTTTGCTTGCTCTTGTGTAAATTATGGCTCTGATTTGTTCCACTTGCTGCATAATGTTTTTCTTTCTTTTTTTTTTGCTGATTATTTTTATATGAATGTTAAATGATAAAGTCTTCTACATCATATCCCATTTAAGCTGCAATCCATTCCAGTCTTGCCTGGCTCTTAAGGGTATTGTTACTTCATACTTTTGTAATTGAGTACTAAATGTTAAATTGTATGGGAAAAGTGGCTTGAAATTTTTTTCTGCAATATTTGTATGGCCATTAAAGTTAATTTGTGTGATTGAAGCATGGAAGAGCAAATTATAGCACTTATTCATTTAGTTGCGTTCAGTTGCTTGTTGCTGCATGCTGTCAGACAACTTTTAATTGTTTTTCTTTTGTTACAATTTAAGACTGACTAATATATATATTCTTTTTCTCCTAGAGTCAAGAATTGAAGGTTGGCTTTCAGTACCAAATAGAGGAAATATCAAACGATATGGCTGGAAGAAACAGGTACCATATACCTATTTATTTTCTAACTGGTATTTTGTTCTATATTTTACTTTGAAGCATAGAACTTATATTAGCTACTTTTTTACTTTTTGTTAGCATTGATTTTACATTAATACAATATAATCTAGATATTAGTGGCAAATATTATGCTTTTCACTTTAAACCAAGTTAATGTTGCTCTTGTAACTCTTCCCCCTTTTTTCTTATTTCAGTATGTTGTGGTAAGCAGCAAAAAAATTTTGTTCTATAATGATGAACAAGATAAGGAGCAATCCAATCCCTCTATGGTATTGGACATAGAGTAAGTTGCCTTTGATTGAATTTTAAAGGGGTTGAGAGCTAACTTTTGATAATTATTTTTAGACTTAAAATTTATTTTATATTTTGTGTTACTTCAACACTGTTACCTACTTTTCTGTTTTTCTTAAGCATAAATGTTGACATTATATTAAATCTTTAGCAAAATGTGAGAAGAAAAAATGTATATACTTATTATTTGGAAGACAACTTTTTTATTTCAAGTGTTTAGTAGTTTAAGTTCAGAGAGCATTTCAAAACGTATAGTCAGCTGTGTATCAGTGGGTTCCATATCCACAACTGTGGACAGAAAATATTTGAAAGAGGGCCAGGTGCAGTGGCTCACACCTGTAACCCCGGCACTTTGGGAGGCCAAGGCAGGTGGATCAACTGAGGTCAGGAGTTCAAGACCAGCCTGGCCGGTGAAACCCCGTCTCTGCTAAAAATACAAAAATTATCTGGGCGCAGTGGCAGGCACCTGTAGTCCCAGCTAGCTACTCTGGAGGCTGAGGCAAGAGAATCACTTGAACCCGGGAGGCAGAGGTTGCAGTGAGCTGAGATTGCGCCACTGCACTCCAGCCTGGGCCACGAGAGCGAAACTCCACCTCAAAAAAAAAAAAAATTTTATATATATATATATAAAAGAAAATTAAAAATAACAATATAATAATTTAAAATACAAATTTCTAAAAAAAAATACAGTATAACAACTGTTTACATTGCACTTACACTGTATTATGTCTTATGAGTAATCCAGAGATGATTTTAAAGCATACAGGAGGATGTGCCTAGGTTATATGCAAATACTACACCATTTTATATGAGAGCCTTGAGCATACTTGGACTTTTGACATTTTTGGAGTTCCTGGAATCAATTCCCCATGGATATCAAAGAACAGCTGTGTAGGATTCTTTGGTCATTATTAAGGGGAAATATAAATATATCTGTTCTTTTGTAGTGATAGGTCAAAGAGGCCTATAATATAGTATTTTTTCCTTATATTCATTCTAAAATCATTTCTTATTGTTGCTTATATTATCATAGATTATGCAGTATGTATAAAGATGAGTAAATTCCATAATTAAGGAGCTTACCGACTAGTAGGAGAAAAGGCAAAACATGCAACAAAATATAAATTCAAAGTCAAGTATGGTAACTGCTTTTTAAAAGAAATACATATGCCAGGCGCGGTGGCTCACGCCTGTAATCCCAGCACTTTGGGAGGCCGAGGCGGGCGGATCACAAGGTCAGGAGATCGAGACCACGGTGAAACCCCGTCTCTACTAAAAATACAAAACATTAGCCAGGCACGGTGGTGGGCGCCTGTAGTCCCAGCTACTCAGGAGGCTGAGGCAGGAGAATGGCGTGAACCCGGGAGGCGGAGCTTGCAGTGAGCCGAGATCGCGCCACTGCACTCCAGCCTGAGCGACAGAGCGAGACTCCATCTCAAAAAAAAAAAAAAAGAAATATATATATAAAATAAAGTATTGCCATCCCTTTGGAATTAAGTATTTGTGGAGCTGGTTATAGTTAGAATGTAAAAAGAATTAAGCAAGTACTAGAGAATACTCATATTTTATTTTATTTTATTTTTTTTTAAAAAAAAGCTTTAGTTGTCAAAATTTAAATTATCAGCTTAAGTGAAATAATAAACACTTATATGAAAGATATTATCTTTCAACTAAGTTAAATACTTTTTAGATTGATGAGAGATTTCTTTCCTCTCTTTATTAAGGTATAATTTCCCACAATAAAGTTCATAGATCTTAAGTGTTCTGTTCAGTAACTTTCTACAGTTGTAAACACTCATGCAATCACCACTCAATACAAGACAAAAAAAATTTGTATTTCTTTAGAAAACTCACTTGTGGCTGGGCACAGTGGCTTATGCCTCTAACCCCAGCACTTTGGGAGACCGAGGTGGGCGGTTGGCCTGAGTTCAATTCGAGACCAGCCTGGGCGACATAGCAAGACCCTGTCTCTGATAAAAGAATATAGATATATATTTTTTAATTTATAAAGAAAGCTCACTTGGGCCGGGTGCAGTGGCTCATGCCTATAATCCCAGCACTTTGGGAGGCCGAGGTGGGAGGATCACGAGGTCAGGAGTTGATTCGAGACCAGTCTGGCCAACATGGTGAAACCCTGTCTCTACTAAAAATACAAAAGATTAGCTGGGCATGGTGGCAGATGCCTGTAATCCCAGCTACTTGGGAGGCTGAGGCAGGAGAATCGCTTGAACCCAGGAGGCAGAGGTTGCGGTGAGCCAAGATTGTGCCACTGCACTCCAGCCCGGGTGACAGAGCGAGACTCCATCTCACAAAAAAAAAAAAAAAAAAAGAAAAAAGAAGAAAGCTCACTTGTGCCTCTTCCCATGATCTGATTTCTATTGCCAAGATTAGTTTTGCCTGTTCTAGGACTTCATATAAATGGAATTAAACAGTACACTTTTGTGCCTAGCATCTTTCACTCATACTGCACCTGTGGTGTTGTATGTATTGATTGTTCTTTGTATTGCTGAATAGTATAGCATTGTATGAATTTGTTTATCCATTTTTGTGTTGATTGACATTTGGGTTGCTTCCAATTTGGGGCTATCGTGAGTAAGACTTAGGAGCATTCCTTTTTTTAAACTTATGTTTTCATTTCTCATGGGTAAATACCTAGGAGTGGAATCCTGGATTATAAAATAGATCTGTGTTAGCTTTTCTAGTGGATGCTAAATGCTATCTCATTGTTATTTTAATTTGCATTCTCCTCATAACTAATAATAGCAAGAATCTTTCATGTCATTGTTAGCCATTGTGTATCTTTTCTTAAGTTTTTTCAAGTCTTTTGCCCATTTTTAAATTCGGTTGCTTATGTTTTTAAGATTGGTTTTTAAGAGTTCTATATGTATTCTGAATAAAAATCCTGTGTTAGAAATATGTAATGCAAATATTTCCCAATCTGTTGCTTGCCTGTTGATTTTCTTAATGGTGTCTTTTAATGAGGATCAGTGTACCAATTTTTAAAATGTTTTCTGCCTCTTGTGGTCTGTGTTTGGTAAGAGGTAGTTGTTTAGGTCAGGTTGGCTTTTTTTCCCCCACATAGGTATCTGGTTGTTCCAACAGTATTTGTTTTTATATATTGACCTTGAATCATTTAATCTTGCTTTGCACTTAACAGTTTTATAGGGTTGTGGGGTTTTGGGGTCAATTCCACAGGGCTTTTCTACACATAGTCATTCCTCTGTATCTGTGGGTTCTGCATCTGTATATTCATCCAACTATGGATTAAAAATGTAGTTAGGCCTACTATGGTTGTGTCTGTACTTAATATGTACAGATTTGTTTTCTTGTCATTATTCTCTAAACAATATAGTATAACAATTTCCATAGCACTTACATCGTATTAGGTATTATATCTAGAGACAAGTTTAAATATACAGGAGGGTGTACTTAGGTTATATACAAATACTACACCATTTTTTTATCTTTTCTTTTTTTTCCTGTCTCGTCCCTCCCTCCTTCCCTCACCTTCTCTGTCTTTCTCTTTCTCTCTTCAAAATCCCCAGAGGATTTTGGTATCCTCCAGGGTCCTGGGACCAATCTGCCACGGATACCACAAGACAACTGCATACAATCATGTCATCACCAAATAATGAGTTTCACTTCTTTCTTTCCAATCTGTATGCCTTTCTCACATGTATAGATTCATATGGCCACCACCACACTCAAAATACAGAACAATTCCATCACAAGCATCCCTGTGCTACTCCTTTTGTAGCCAAAAGGCAGCTTCCTTCCTCCACCTCTCCCTAATCCATAGCAACACTAATCTATTCTCCATCTCCATAATTTTGTCTCTTCAAGGGTGTTATATGAATGGAATCAAATAATGTGTAATCTTTGATGATCAGCTTTTTTCCCATTCAGTATAATTCCCTTAAGATCAATCCACGTATGATTTGTTTTTTTCTTACAGAGTAGTATTCCATAGTGTAGATGTATCTCAGTTTGCGTACCCATTTATTTGGGTTGTTTCTAGGTTTTGGTTATTGTGAATAAAGCTCCTGTGAACATCTATGTGGAGGTTTTTTTAAATAGATATAAAATTTTTAATAAATTTTTGTTTCTTGGAATTAAAGGCCTAACAGTGCAATTTGCTGGGTTATATGGTAAGCATATGTTTAGTTTTCTAAGAAATCGCCATATTCTTTTCCAGAGTGGCTCTGTAATTTTACGTTCCATCAGCAGTATATGAGTGATTTACTTTCTCCGCATTCTCACCAGCATTTGGTGTTATTACTATTTTTATATTTTTTTAACTCTGATAGATGTGTAGTGACACTAATTGTGGTTTTAGTTTGCATTTGTCTAATAACTGATGATGTTGAATATCTTTTTATGTGCTTATTTACCACCTGTATGTCCTCTTTAATGAAATGTCTTTTACAATAAATGAGTTTTTGTAAATGGCCTATATTTATTTTCATTTTAGTAAACTGTTTCACGTTAGACCTGTAACCCAAGGAGATGTGTATAGAGCTGAAACTGAAGAAATTCCTAAAATATTCCAGGTAAAAATCTGAAGTTATAATTTTAAAGAATCTAAGTCCTAAGTGTTTTTGTGAAGTAAATGTAAAATTTACCAATGCTTAAGATTTTTAAAATCTTTTCCTTTCACCATTCCTGAATGTAGATACTATATGCAAATGAAGGTGAATGTAGAAAAGATGTAGAGATGGAACCAGTACAACAAGCTGAAAAAACTAATTTCCAAAATCACAAAGGCCATGAGTTTATTCCTACACTCTACCACTTTCCTGCCAATTGTGATGCCTGTGCCAAACCTCTCTGGCATGTTTTTAAGCCACCCCCTGCCCTAGAGTGTCGAAGATGCCATGTTAAGTGCCACAGAGATCACTTAGATAAGAAAGAGGACTTAATTTGTCCATGTAAAGGTAAGGTATGGCAATTATTGTTACAACTTATAATAAATTTAGTTTTAAGTCTCAATGAAATAACTTATGTGTATTAATTTCTATACCAAGTTGAAAAGAGATTATAAAAAGTAATATTTTGACACTGGTGGAGCAATGTGCAGCTACTTACAGATTTAGCTTTTAAGAATGTTTTTATTTATTTTTGTTGATTGATTGAGATAGAGTCTCACTCTGTCTCGCCCAGGCTGGAGTGCAATGGCGTGATCTTAGCTCACTGCAGCCTCTGCCTCCCAGGTTCAAGGGATTCTCCTATCTCAGCCTCTTGAGTAGCTGGGACTATAGGCATGTGCCACCACACCTAGCTAATTTTGCATTTTTAGTAGCGATGGAGTTTCAGCATTTTGCCCAGGCTGGTCTCGAACTCCTGACCTCAGGTGATCCACCTGCTTTGGCCTCCCCAAAGTGCTGGGATTACAGGTGTGAGCCATTGCACACCCGGCCAACAGTGTTTTTAAAGAGAATCACCCCCTTGTAAACAAACAAAAAAACCAAACATGCCACTAAGAAATTACTCCAAGTTGGAGAGGAGAGCAACAGGTGAGTTCTACTCTATTCCGCCCTTTAGTTTTTCCTCTTCTTTTTGTCTGGCATTCACTGCCTGGATCAGCATGCATGCTGTATCATAGACAGAATATTTTCTAGTTTAGCAGAGGTAGCTTGAGGGAAAGAATACAGACCATAGCTATTTTCAGATAAGAAACATATGTTCTTTAAATACATTTATTTGTTTTACTTTTTTTTTATGTTTCTGATTTTACTTTATTAGTTTGACTAATTTATTTTTAAATTTTATCCTTATTTAACTTAAGGAGAATGAGATATTGTTCATGCTTAATTAAGCATATTAAAACTTTTAAAATCTTAAGAACTTGAAAAACTATGCATTTGATAGGTTGGATTTAAAAAAAGATATGACTTTAATTATGCTTTTTTTTTCCTCCTTAACATAGTAAGTTATGACGTAACATCAGCAAGAGATATGCTGCTGTTAGCATGTTCTCAGGATGAACAAAAAAAATGGGTAACTCATTTAGTAAAGAAAATCCCTAAGAATCCACCATCTGGTTTTGTTCGTGCCTCCCCTCGAACACTTTCTACAAGATCCACTGCAAATCAGTCTTTCCGGAAAGTGGTCAAAAATACATCTGGAAAAACTAGGTAAGGATTTGAAATGCTAACCTTTTTAACAATGTGAAAATGATTGGATAACATCTATTAAAATCAGAAATCTAATTCTTTTCACCACAGAGGGCATCATTTTTAGGTCTTTGTATATGACTTGCAGTGACTTTATAAATTAGTTTGACTTATTCTTGTTAGAATTTAAAAATAATAATACATGCAATATTATATTTATTTAGTTCTGTGTCTAATTTTATTGTCATAAGTTGCTGTACATGGCATAGTTTTGGCCCTTAATGCTTTAACCAACTTGTTAATTTTTTTAATGCAGAAATTCATATAAAACTTTTAATCATCTTTTCTGTTTTTTAACTGTGTTGGCATAGTTTTTCTACAAAAACCAAGATTGTTTTTCCCTTTTTTGTTAACTTCCCATACTATCGCAACATACAAAATTATTTGGTATTATCAGTGACTATTTTTTTTTAATTATTATACTTTAAGTTCTGGGATATATGTGCAGAACCTGCAGGTTTGTTACATAGGTATACATGTGCCATGGTGGTTTGTTGCACCCATCAACCCATCATCTACATTAGGTATTTCTCCTAATGCTATCCCTCCCCTAGTCCCCCGACCCTCCGACAGGCCCTGGTGTGTGATGTTCCCCTCCCTGTCTCCATGTTTTCTCATTGTTCAACTCCCACTTATGAGTGAGAACCTGTGGTGTTTGGTTTTCTGTTCCTGTGTTAGTTTGCTGAGAATGATGGTTTCCAGCTTCATCCATGTTCCTGCAAAGGACATGAACCTATCCCCTCGCCACCCCCCCCCTTTTTTTTTTTTTGAGGCAGAGTCTTGCTTTGTTGCCCAGGCTGGAGTGCAGTGGCGTGATCTCGGCTTACCACAACCTCAGCCTCCTGAGTAGCTGGGACTACAGGTGCATGCCACCATGACTGGCTAATTTTTGTATTTTTAGTAGAGATGGGGTTTCATTATGTTGGCCAGGCTTGTCTCGAACTCCTGATCTCATGATCCACCTGCCTCTGCCTCCCAATGTGCTGGGATTATAGGTGTGAGCCACCATGCCCAGCCGAACTTACCCTTTTTTATGGCTGCATATCAGTAACTATGTTATTACAAACAAACTTCCCAGTTAAGTCCTACTTCTTTTGTTGTTTAACTTTTTTTTGTTTTTTAAGACAGAGTCTCACTCTGTCACCCAGGCTGGAGTGCAGTGGCGGCACTGTCTCAGCTCACTGCAACCTCCACCTCCCAGGTTCAAGCAATTCTCCGACCTCAGCCTCCCAAGTAGCGGGGATTACAGATGGATGCCACCATGCCTGGCTAATTTTTGTCATTTTAGTAGAGAGAGGGTTTCATCATGTTGGCCAGGCTGGTCTCAAACTCCTGACCTCAAGTGATCTGCCTGCCCCAGCCTTCCAAAGTGCTGGGATTACAGGCATAAGCCATCACGCCTGGCTGTTTAAATATTTTTGATGGACTTTTTTCCAAAAATATCTTTTATGCCATGATAAACAATTATAAGGCATAACCATTCATTCATTCATTCATTCATTCATTCATTCATTTTGAGACAGTCTCGCTCTGTTGCCCAGGCCAGAGTGCAGTGGCACAATCTCAGCTCACTGTAACCTCTGCCTCCCGGGTTCAAGCTGTTCTCCCACCTCAGCCTCTTGAGTAGCTGGGATTACAGGTACACACCACCACACCCTGCTAATTTTTGTATTTTCAGTAGAGATGGGGTTTCACCATGTTGGCCAGGCTGGTCTTGAACTCATGACCTCAGGTGATGCACCCTCCTGGGCCTCCCAAAGTGCTGGGATTACAGGCATGAGCCACCACACCCGGCAATTAACTCTTTCTTGGAGAGAAATTATGAAATCTCATCTCATTAAGTTCTCATTTTACTCATTAGTAAATAAGGCTCAGAGAAATTAAGCAGTTTGCTCAATCACAGAGCCAATGGATTGGAGGCCATTTCTGTCCAATTCTAAAGCCTATGTTGTCCAATTCCAAAGCCTCTATTCTACCACATACCAGCTTCCCTAGAGTGTACTCCCTAGATTAATAGGGCCATTTGAATCTAGAAGCTGAGACCTAACACTGATTGGCCTCGCTGCCAGTGTCACCCACATCTTCCAAGCAGGCTTAAAGCCATCTTGAATTCATCTCTTTTGTTCATTCCCTGTTGTCAGTAACCAGGCCTAATTCTTTGAAATGACTTATATCCTTTCCTTCTCAGCCACCACACTATGCCAGGTATTACCACATCACTGCTAACTTAATTCTGTAGAATGCTATGTCAGCCTTCTCCTGAACATAGGGTGTAAACTGGATCTAAAGTGATTTGAAATGGGATTATAGCTGAGTAAGAAAATGTGCAGAAACAAAGAGGAGAGAATACTAAGTATATTTTTCCTATTCCTTGTTTCTCAAATTTTGTGTAATTGTTAATTGTATGTAAAGATAATGTATATTTACCTTTCCTCCTAATGTTTGTTTCTTGTATTCTTAAACAGAGTGCATTTCTTAAATTAGTTTTTTTCCCCCTCCTCAACAGTTAACCATGTGACCGAGTGCCTTGTGGAGTCGTGTGGATGCTACCTGATAAACCAGGCTTCTTTAACCATGCAGAGCAGACAGGCTGTTTCTTTGACACAAATATCACAGGCTTCAGGGTTAAGATTGCTGTTATTCTGTCCTTGCTTTGGCACAACACACTGAGGGGTTTTTTTTTATTGCGGGTTTGCCTACAGGTAGATTAGATTAATTATTACTATGTAATGCAAGTACAATTGGGGGAAAGCTTAGGTAGATATATTTTTTTTTAAAGGTGCTGCCTTTTTGGATTTATAAGAAAATGCCTGTCAGTCGTGATAGAACAGAGTTTTCCTCATATGAGTAAGAGGAAGGGACTTTCACTTTCATGTGGAACGGCCATCACTATCAAGATCAGCTCATGGAAGGAGTAAAGAAAATATCTCAAAATGAGACAAACTGAAGTTTTTTTTTTTGTTTGTTTTTTTAAATGACTTAAGTTTTTGTGCTCTTGCAAGACTATACAAAACTATTTTAAGAAAGCAGTGATATCACTTGAACTTCAGTGCCCTCACTGTAGAATTTAAAAGCCTTACTGTTGATTGCCCATGGTGGACTTGATGGAGAAATTAAATATCTTTCATTATGCTTTAGAAAATACTGTATATGTTTCAGCAAGTTTGGGGAATGGGAGAGGACAAAAAAAATTACATTTAATCTATGCATTTTTGCCAAGCCATATTGAGTTATTTTACTACTAGAGACATTAGGAAACTAACTGTACAAAAGAACCAAGTTTAAAAGCATTTTGTGGGGTACATCATTTCTATAATTGTGTAATGTATTTCTTTGTGGTTTTAAATGATAAAGACATTAAGTTAACAAACATATAAGAAATGTATGCACTGTTTGAAATGTAAATTATTCTTAGAACACTTTCAATGGGGGTTGCATTGTCCTTTTAGTGCCTTAATTTGAGATAATTATTTTACTGCCATGAGTAAGTATAGAAATGTCAAAAAATGTATTTTCAAAAAATTATGTGTGTCAGTGAGTTTTTCATTGATAATTGGTTTAATTTAAAATATTTAGAAGTTTGTTGGACTTTCATAAATTGAGTACAATCTTTGCATCAAACTACCTGCTACAATAATGACTTTATAAAACTCTGCAAAAAATGTAGAAGGTTGCACCAATATAAAAAGGAAATATGGCAATACATCCATGATGTTTTCCAGTTAACATAGGAATTACCAGAAAAATACTGTTAAACTCTTGTCCAGTAACAAGAGTTGATGCATATGGACAGTATGATTTATTGTTTATTTTTTTAACCAAATACCTCCTCAGTAATTTATAATGGCTTTGCAGTAATGTGTATCAGATAAGAAGCACTGGAAAACTGATCGTCTCTAGGATGATATGCATGTTTCAAGTGGTATTGAAAGCCGCACTGATGGATATGTAATAATAAACATATCTGTTATTAATATACTAATGACTCTGTGCTCATTTAATGAGAAATAAAAGTAATTTATGGATGATATCTTTAATTTTGACTGCAATGTGTTTTCTCATGGCTGAGATGAATGGAAAACATACTTCAAATTAGTCTCTGATTGTATATAAATGTTTGTTAAGTTCCACGGTTAGATTAAAGTATATTTTTAAAAGATGAAACGTGGTCTTGGGCTCTAAAACAAGAGTGGGTATAGTTCACATGAAAAGCTGACTAATGTGTGTTGGAAAACAATTTTTCATGGGTCTCTTGCATTTCTGCACATCAGGGAAGCAGAGGCTCTGACAATCTTTCTTTTGACTATCTTTTCCAAGGATATTTATGTAGTGAACAGCCTTGGAAGATAGAGTGTCTCCCTTGAGAGGATGTTGGGTTCTTTTACTGTCCAGTATAATAAAGATAACGTCTCCCACCTATAATGCAAACCCACTGTGTGCTCAGCACCCACCTGGGCCACTATGCATTGCCCACATGAGACTTGGAGGGCAAAGGGAACTAATGGAACATGAAACTCATGCTGCTTTTGCTGTGCTGTGAATGAAGGCATCTGACTCTGACCCAGGGGTCTCATCTCTGTTGTCAGGATCCATGAAACTGTGACCAGCAGCATGCAATTAGGATAAAATCTCAGCACAGTTCCTGACAGTGTCCTTATTACCTTCTCAGACTCATCACCATTACCTAATAGATTAAGGTCCAGTTGCAGAAACAGTTAATTCTAATTAGTTTAAGCAAGAGAAGACTTTTTAAATGACATGCTAATCTGAACTTAGAGTTGTTGAGAACTGAGAGAGCTTTGAGGAATCACTCCCAATGCGACACTGCAGAACTGGGTCAACCAGGAGAGCTGCTTCCTCTTCTAAGTTCAGGAAACCACTCACTCCCAAGTATACCAATATTGAGAGGGTCCAGATAGTGCCGTAATCAGGAAGCCACACTACCACTGCTGGTTCTCTGCAACACTTGTCAGGCCTGCTACGATCTACCCCCAGTTAGTTGCTTTGTACCATTCCTCTTGCCACTTAAGAACCTCAGAAAAGGCACTTCCATGACCCTGCTTGCTTGCATTAGCACAGCCTGCATCTCACACCTGCCTTCTCTAGGTGCATCAACTTGGCCAAAACTAAATCATCCAGACCCCTAGCTGCAAGAAAGTCAGAAATACAGCTTCTAGCTTTCTCTCTAATTTGTTGCAGGAGGACACACTAGGAGTGTGGAATGAAAGTTCAGCGTTGAGTTAGCCCCTGCACCTGCACCTGTAAGCTTCTCTGAGACCAGGGACTCCATCCAGCTTTGGGCTACAAAGAAAACATAGCCACTGTCATTATTCACAGGTTCACTCTGATCACCTGTCATTTGGGGTTTCGGCTTAAATTAACCTGTTCACCCTTCATTTAAAGTAAAAACAAAAAAAACAAAAAAAAACATAGTTACTTGAGTTTATAATTCATAGTTACTTTCACAGTTCTACAATCAATCTGGAATTCATTTGTGAGGTAGAGATCAAGAAGTATTTTTTCGGCTTTCTCCCATATGGATATTCAGTTGGTACTGCAGTATTCATTTAAAAGACTTCTTTCCTGCATTGTAATTCAGGTGAACAATCCATTGGTGTATTTCTCTAGCTTTGCCAATATCACAGTTTTAATTACTGTAGCTTTATAATAAGATTTTATATCTATAGTGGAAGTCCAACTTTGTAATCCCTCCAAATTGGCTTGGCTATTCTTGACCCTTTGCATTTCCATATAATTTTTTTTTTTTTTTTAAGACTAAATTTCACTCTTGTTGCCCAGGCTGGAGTATAGTGGCGCAATCTCGGCTCACTGCAACCTCCGCCTCCCAGGTTCAAGCAATTCTGCCTCAACCTCCTGAGGAGTTGGGACTACAGGTGCCCATCACCATGCCCGGCTAATTGTTGTATTTTTAGTAGAGACAGGGTTTCACCATGTTGGCCAGCCTGGTCTTGAACTTCTGACATCAGGTGATCCACCCGCCTTGGCCTCCCAAAGTGCTGGGATTACAGGCATGAGCCACTGCACCTGGCTGCATTCCCATATAAATTTAAAAACAATCTACTGAAAGATGTGTAAGACCTCCACCAAGAAAACTATAAGACATTTAGAGAAGTTTAAAAAGACCTAAATAAATAGAATTTTTTTTTAAATAAATGATTTTTAAACTTGATCATTAGGTTAATAAATAGTCGTATTCTGACAATCTGATGAGATTATATTGCCCAGGGTGGTCTCTAACTCTTAGCCTCAAGCAGTTTTACTCTCTCATTACAGGTGTAGGCCACCATGCCTGGCCTGACACTTGGAAATCTTAATCATAATTGTTCTTTGCTTTTATAATGTTTACTGTTCAAATCAATTTCTGGTTGGATAGTATGTATATATAAAGCCATGCTCAATGCCCTAGATATATTTACTGCCAAATCTTTATGCTTTTAGTGTTTTTTTCTGGACAAGATCTATGGTTATTGCAATAAATTAAATGCAAAGAATATTCTAGTAGAAAGTCAGTCTGCACTTCCTAAACCCCACCCCATCCTACCCCACCAATTCCTTCATAATTGTTATTAACAGTTAGCTGTGTTTTCTAATGGATTCTCTCCAAAGTATATGTAACTCAGATTTTTGTGAGGTAGGAAAAAACATTAATTCCACTTTACATATTGCAAGTCTAACACACAAAGAGATTAAATGTCTCCTTTCTTTTGCCAAATGTTAATGAATTGTCTTATGAGAATTAAGATATGATACTTTCTCCCAAGCTATCCTGTTTCCCATGAAGTATTTGAGATGTTGGAGATTCAAGGGAAAAAATATAAATGCTTAGAAATAAATTGTATAATTCAAAGATTGTGAATAAAGTGACACTTATATGTTAATCCTATAAATTGGTTTATTGTACCATGTAGGATGGTTTGGCTATTAAATTTAGTTAAGTAGTTCATTTGCCTGGATAACTGTGAGTGTAGAATCTAACATTCACTTAGACTAGTTGTTTAAGAAAGTCTACAACCAACCAGGCGCAGTGGCTCACACCTATAATCCCAGCACTTTGGGAGGCCAAGGCGGGCAGATCACGAGGTCAGGAAATCGAGACCACCCTGGCTAATACAGTAAAACCCCATTTTTACTAAAAATACAAAAAATTAGCCAGGTGTGGTGGCGGGTGCCTGTAGTCCCAGCTCCTCAGGAAGCTGAGGGGGGAGAATGGCGTGAACCCAAGAGGCGGAGCTTGCAGTGAGCCGAGATCACCCCACTGCACTCCAGCCTGGGCAACAGAGCAAGACTCCATCTGGAGAAAAAAAAAAAAGTCTACAACCAAATAACGTGGCAGAAATGTAATATGGACCCAGCTGGGTAAAAGGAAATATTTTGGATCTTCCTTCTACTTAGGCTGAATGGATGCTTCTGGTTTGGTTTAGTTTGTTTTGAGATGAAATCTTGCTCTGTTGCCAGGCTGGAGTGCAGTGGTGCGATCTCGGCTTATTGCAACCTCCACCTCCCGGGTTCAAGCAGTTCTCCTGCCTCAGCCTCCCGAGTAGCTGGGATTACAGGCGCCTGCCACCATGCCCAGCTAATTTTTGTATTTTTAGTAGAGACGGGGTTTCACCATGTTGGCCCAGGCTGGTCTTGAACTCCTGACCTCGTCATCCACCCACCTCGGCCTCCCAAAGTACTGAGATTACAGGCATGAGCCACTGTGCCCAGCCTGAATGGATGTTTCTTAGATTTACTCACTTCTGGCCAAGGTGTCATTCGTGGTGGTTGATGTAAGTTCTGTGCTATGTGCAACACATTTGCTAACTCCTGAGGCCTAATTCTTATTCAAAATATGTCAGTTAATCACAAGAGGGGCCATCTTAGAGCAGGCATAAAGGAGGTCAAAACTAGAAAAGAAAAAAAAATGTTTCCACTATATTATTAACCTCAAGATCTTGAAATTAAGATGTTTCAAGGTTAAAACTTAACTTTCACCTTTACAAAAAGTATCCTATTCTCAACTCTACAAGGTATTACCAACTATAGGTATTAACATCCCTACTTTATGATGGGACAATTTTAAATGTGTAGGCCAGGCACAGTGGCTCACGCCTGTTATCTCAGCACTTTGGGAGGCCAAGGCCAGTGGTCACTTAGGTAGTTCAAGAGCAGCCATGGGCAACATGGCAAAACTCTGTTTCTACCAAAATACAAAAAAGTAGCCAGGCATGGTGGCATGCACCTGTGGTCTCAGCTACTTGGGAGGCTGAGGCGGGAGGATTGCTGGAGCCCAGGAAGTTGAGGCTGCAGTGAGCCATGATGGTGCCACTGCAATCCAGCCTGGGTGACAGAGAGACTGTCTCAATAAATAAAATACATAATATTCTGTTCTAGGGTACACAGCTGTAAACCTCAATTTTCTAGATGGAATGTGAAGGTAAACTAACTTACAGCTGAAATAAAAAACAGTCATGAATTTGCATCCTGACTTACTTTACTGGGCATTAGTATATTTCACATATTGTAATCTATTATTTAGGGGGGGAAACTTTGCTTTCACTGTCATGGTAGGGAAAAAATGTCTTGGTTTTTTAAACTTTATAGTATGAACTCATTGTGCATTTATAGTAGGCAGAAATATAGATATAAATGAACATTTTATCAATACAAAATAACACAAATACAATAATAGGTGTCATTTTTTACTGGACTGAAAGCCTCTAGCTGACTACACTTCATAAAGGAAACATTAAATGAATTATGAGCTTTATGAACACTATTATTTTTCCTTTATGATAATGTCATTTAACAGAAACTTTATTCACTAAAATTCATCTGTAGACATTGTTCAGTTGGATATATATAATATGTTGTAGTCATTTCATAATATTCAGAAACTAATATTTGCTACTATAGAAATTTTTATTTTTCCTTTTTACACCATATATACATAACATCCTATGTCAACTACAGCTCACTTCTATGGTTCTGACTATTCAACAAGAATTCCTAGGTCCTGTATACCATATTGTTATTCTTTTTTTTTTTTTTTTTTTTTTTTTTGAGATGGAGTCTTGCTCTGTCGCCCAGGCTGGAGTGCAGTGGCGTGATCTCGGCTCACTGCAAGCTCCGCCTCCCGGGTTCACGCCATTCTCCTGCCTCAGCCTCCCGAGTAGCTGGGACTACAGGCGCCCACAACCGCGCCCGGCTAATTTTTTGTATTTTTAGTAGAGACGGGGTTTCACCGAGGTCTCGATCTCCTGACCTTGTGATCCGCCTGCCTCGGCCTCCCAAAGTGCTGGGATTACAGGCGTGAGCCACCGCGCCCGGCCTACCATATTGTTATTCTAATTATCCATATAATTATACTTCATTAAACACTGCTATTTGTGTATGGGCTCATTTGTTTTACTAAGTTCATTCAATACTGATATTTTTTAATTCTGCAAAAAATATAAAATGCATTTTTATACCTACTACCCAGAATGAGCAAATATTGTCTTTATATTTCCTTTAAATTGCTTTTTTTAAAGAAATAAAAATTACAGATTTAACCAAAGACTTCTGTGTACTTCCTTTCCCAGTTCTATTCTCTTTCCTTCCCCCTTAAAAGCTATAAATAACTGCTGTTAATTTGATGTGTATTCTTCTCATTTGTATTCTATCCCTTTGCTAAAACCCTTGTATCTATATAAAGCTGTTTTATATGGCTTCTACATTTATATAAATGGCATTACACTTTTCACATGTAATACTCTGTTACTTGACTTTTTTTGTTTTTGTTTGGTTTGTTTTTGTTTAAGATAAGGTCTTGCTCTGTCGCCCAGGCTGTAGTGCAATGGTGTGATCACAGCTCACTGCAGCCTCGACCTCGTGGGCTCAAGCAATCCTCCCCCCAACCTAAGCCTCCCAAGTAGCTAGGACTACAGGCGTGTACCACCATGCCCGGCTGATTTTCTTATTTTTTGTAGAGATGGGGTTCCACTGTTGTCCAGGCTGGTCTTGAACTCCTAGGCTCAGGCCTCCCACCTTGGCCTCCCAAAGTGCTGGGATTACATATGTAAGCCACCAAGCCCTGCCTCTATAACTTGTTATTTCATCAATATTATTTATATCATTTACAATCTGAAGAGTATTTACATTACAGGAAATAGTAAAGCAGAACTGTTGTAACAGTTGTCTCCCACATTTAAACATTTTGTTCATGTAATGCTTATTGTAGAAACACTGTAATTGGTTTTAAATCAGCTTCATTATTTTTGTACTTTCTAAACAATATATTCACATAAAAAAAAACTTTGTCAAAGAAACTATAGGTTAAAATATTTTGTATCATAATGTTATATCTATTCCAACCAGGCTTTCAAGAAAGTGCATTTACTGTCATAGAAAAAAGGGAACATCTTCATAATCATGTGCCTGAAATTGTATTTCTCATTAGCTCACTTGTTTAATGAATGAATCTATTACATTAATTCACACTTGCACCACAAATACTCAAAAAGTAGAAACTCTCAACTATTCTCATGTTCATCATATTATTCTTACAAATTATTTATGTGATCAATAGCTCCTTTAACTATAAGAGAGGCAGGCCAACCTAGAACAAACATCGTAATTAAGGAAACTTCAGAGTCAGAAACAACCAGGATTCCTACTATTATTCAACATTTTTCTGAGATAAATGCAGCAAAACACAAATACATATTACACGTATTGGAAAGAAGCCGCAAACCCATCATTACTTGCCAGTCATATGATTCCTTACCAAAAATGTTCCAAACAACTAATTGAAAATGATTAGAACTAGTAAGGGACCTTAGTCATATTTAGCCTTCTTTGTTTTGTTAGGCTCATACCATATTTTTAAAATATTGTTTAGTTGCTAATTTATCTTTTTTGAGATGTGTATTAGTCCATTTTCACCCTGTTGATAAAGACATACTTGAGACTGAGCAGTTTACAAAAGAAAGACATTTAACGGACTTACGGTTCCACATGGCTGGGGAGGCTTCACAATCATGGTGGAGGGTGAAAGGCTTGTCTCACATGGAGGCAGACAAGGTAAGAAAGCTTGTGCAGGAAAGCTTCCACTTACATAATCATCAGATCCCGTGGGAGTCACCTCCACAATAACAGCACAGGAAAGACATGCCCCCATGATTAAACTACCTCCCACCAGGTCCTCCCACAATGCGTGGGAATTCAAGATGGGATTTAGGTGGGGACACAGCCAAACTACATCATTCCACCCCTGACCCCTCCCAAATCTCATGTCTTCATATGTCAAAACCAATCATGCAGTCGGGTGCAGTGGCTCATGCCTGTAATCCCAGGGCTTTGGGAGGCTGAGGCAGGCAAATCACCTGAAGTCAGGAGTTCAAGACTAGTCTGACCAACATGGTGAAACTCTGTCTCTACTAAATATATAAAAATTAGCCAGGTGTGGTGGTGGGCACCCATAATCCCAGCTACTTGGGAGGCTGAGGCAGGAGAATCCCTTAAACCTGGGAGGCAGAGGTTGCAGTGAGTTGAGATCATACCACTGCACTCCAGCCTGGGACTCAGAGCAAGACTCCATCTCAAAAAAAGAAAAAACAAAAAACAAACAAACAAAAAAATCATGCCTTCCCAACAATCTCCCAAAGTCTTAACTCATTTCAGCATTAACTGAAAAGTCCACAGTCCAAAGTCTCATCCGAGACAAGGCAAGTCCCTTCCGCCTATGAGCCTGTAAAATCAAAAGCAAGTTAGTTACTTCCTAGATACAATGGGGGTACAGGCATTGGATGAATACAGTCATTTCAAATGGGAGACACTGGCCAAAACAAAGGGGCTACAGGACCCATGCAAGTCCAAAACGCAGTGGGGCAGTCAAATTTTAAAGTTCCGAAGTAACCTCTTTTGACTCCATGTCTCATATCCAGGTCACGCTGATGGAAGAGATGGGTTCCCATGGTCTTGGGCAGCTCTGCCCCTGTGACTTTGCAGGGTTCATCCTCCTTCCTGCTGCTTTCATGGCTAGTGTTGAGTGTCTGTGGCTTTTCCAGGCACACAGTGCAAGCTGTCAGTGGATCCACCATTCTGGGTCTGGAGGATGGTGGCCCTAGGCGGTACCCCAGTAGGGACTCTGTGTGGAGGCATCATCCTCACATCCCTTCTGCACTATCCTGGCAA
Organism: Macaca mulatta; assembly: GCF_049350105.2. Taxonomy (NCBI): domain Eukaryota; kingdom Metazoa; phylum Chordata; class Mammalia; order Primates; family Cercopithecidae; genus Macaca; species Macaca mulatta. The sequence goes on from NC_133423.1 coordinate 71,467,278, forward strand.
AGGTTCTCCATGAGGGCCCCACCCCTGCAGCAAACTTCTGCCTGGGCATCTGGGCATTTCCATACATCTTCTGAAATCTAGGCCGAGGTTCCCAAACCTCAGTTCTTGACTTCTGTGCACCCACAGGCTCAACACCACATGGAAGCTGCCAAGGCTTGGGTTTTCCACTCTCTGAAGCAACAGCTGAAGCTGTCTCTTGGCCCCATTTAGTCATGGCTGGAGTGGCTAGGATGCAGAACACCAAGTCTTTAGACTGCACACAGCATGGGGACCCTGGGCCTGGCCCACAAAACCATTTTATCCTAGGACTCCGGGTCTGTGATGGGAGGACTGCCGTGAAGGCCTCTGACATGCCCTGGAGACATTTTTCCCATTGTCTTGGGGATTAACATCTTATGCAAATTTATGCAGCCAGCTTCAATTTCTCTGCAGAAAATGGGTTTTTCTTTTCTATCACATTGTCAGATTGCAAATTTTCTGAACTTTTATGCTCTGCTTCCCTTATAAAACTGAATGCCTTTAACAGCACCCATGTCACCTCTTGAATGCTTTGCTGCTTAGACATTTCTTCCACCAGATACCCTAAATCATCTCTCTGAAGTTCAAAGTTCAATAAATCTCTAAGGCAGAGGCAAAATGCTGACAGTCTCTTTGCTAAAACATAACAAGAGTCACCTTTGCTTCTGTTCCCAAAAAGTTCCTCATCTCCATCTGAGGCCACCTCAGCCTGGACCTTATTGTCCATATCACTATCAGCATTTTAGACAAAGCCATTCAACAAACCTCTAGGAAGTTCCAAACTTTCCCACATATTCCTATCTTCTTCTGAGCCCTCCAAACTGTTTCAACCTCTGCCCTTACCTGGTTCCAAAGTTGCTTCCACATTTTCCGGTATCTTTTCAGCAACACCCCACTTCTGGTACCAATTTACTGTATTAGTCCATTTTCACACTGCTGATAAAGACATACCTGAGACTAGGCAATTTACAAAAGAAAGACATTTAATGGACTTATAGTTCCACGTGGCTGGGGAGGCTTCCCAATCATGGTGGAGGGTGAAAGGAATGTCTCACATAGTGGCAGACAGGATAAAAGAGCTTGTGCAGGAAAACTCCCCTTTCTATAATCATCAGATCCCATGAGAGTCATTCACCATCTTGAGAACAGCACAGGAAAGACCTGCCCCCATAATTCAACTACCTCCCGTCAGGTCCCTCCCACACGTGTGGGAATTCAAAATGAGATTTGGGTGGGGGCAGAGCCAAATCACATCAGATGGGGTCTCACTCTCTTGCCCAGGCTGAAGTGCAGTGGTGCAATCTCAGTTCATCGCAAGCTCTGCCTCCTGGACTCAAGTGATCCTCCCACCTCAGTCTTCCTAGTAGCTGGGACCACAGGCACATGCCACCATGCCCAGCTAATTTTTTATATTTTTGGTAGAGATGGGTCTTGCCATGTTGCCTAGGCTGGTCTTGAACTCATGAGTCAAGCAATCTGCCCATCTTGGCCTCCAAAAGTGCTGGGGTTACAAGCAAATTGTTGCTAATTTAAAAAATGGAATACTTCAAATACAAATCTGATTTCCAATAACTGTTTCTCAACAGTAAGTTTAGTAACACAGGGCCAGAGGCCCGCACAGCAAGCAATACCCTGTCACTGTTTTCTGAGAGAGGATATGCTTTCTATTTCACCCAGTCCCTACCTGGACCACATATTTGTGTTACCTGTCTCATGTTTTAAGATCACCTGAATTTTCAGTCCTGACAAAAAAGGTAACAATTGGCAGATGATACACACAAATATCAAACTTCTATATGGCAAATAACTCCAGAAACAAACTTAAACTATAAATGTCACTGAGAAAAATACTTGAAACGAGAGAAAAAGGTTAAAATTCTAAAAATCCTGTAAATCAATGGATTTTTTTAAAGTAACCCTATAGAAAAAATGAGGTAAAGTTGATGAACAAGCAATTAATTTTAGAAATACAAATGATTTAGTGCTGCTTGCTTGTTTAGGTAAAAAATAATAATATTTTTTAAAATCCCCACAATGAGTAATGTGCCATTTAAAAGCCCCTTGAATAGTAATCTCTATTTTTATAGGCTTCAGATGTATTAATTATATGTCTAATACATTATTTTAGCGTTTAAAAGGTAAGTACAAGAAGATACATGATTACAAGCAGAATTTTTACAGTTGCTTCAGGTGTCATCCTGCTGCTGCCTATAGAACATTTTTAACCTCTTTTCCAATTTCTGATGGATTTATAGCCACTTTTTTAAAAAGCCTCGGGGTTTTACAGGTTCCACCTAATCATCAGCTTCACTTTGAAAGATCATCATTTCATATTGCAACTACATTTCACACAAAATCTCCACTTCAGGTCTCAAGTAGCTCCCTGTTAAACTGAACTTCTGCAGATGCGACTCCCTCGTGATACTGGCACTACTGCAGGCCATGTTTTTCTACTTTTAAGTAATACTGTTGGCATCTAAGCCATTCGTTTTAGAAAAATAATCCTTGTATGAATTTTCTGTATTTATTAAAACAGTGCCAGCCTCAACCTTAATAATTATAGTGATTATCTCAACTTTATATATGTAGAACAAATCAAGACTTTATCAATGTGGTTGAGAATTTTTAGGGTCTGCAAAACCACCTTAATACAGTTTTGTTTCAGAACCATTACAGCATGGGTCTGGAAGGCTAGATTAGGCTGTGGTATCACTCCCTCAAATCTCAGCCGCTTAAAAAAACAAAGGTTTATTTCTCCCTCATACTATGTGTCCATTATAGGTCAGCTGCAACTTTGATTTGTGTCCTATTCACTCTGGGACGTAGGGTAATGAAGTAGCCTCTCTTTCAAATATTGCCAATCATCATGGCAAAGGATAAAAGGACATGGTGACCCATGAGCTAGTTCTCAACACTTCCGCCCAGATATGGCACCTAGCACTGCCAATTTGCATTTCATGGTCATAGCAAGTCATAATGTGTCCTGAGTTGGTGGGTTCTTGGTCTCGCTGACTTCCAGAATAAAGCCGCAGACCCTTGTGGTGAGTGTTACAGTTCTTAAAGATGGTAGTCTGAACTTTGTTCCTTCAGATGTTCAGATGTGTCCACAGTTTCTTCCTTCTGGTGGGTTCGTGGTCTCGTTGACTTCAGGAGTGAAGCTGCAGACCTTTGCTGAGTGTTACAGCTCTTAAAGGTGGCGCCTCTGGAGTTGTTCATTCTTCCCCGTGGGTTCGTGGTCTCGCTGGCTTCAGGAGTGAAGCTGCAGACCTTCACGGTGTTACAGCTCATAAAGGCAATGTGGACCCAAACAGTGAGCAGCACCAAGACTTACTGCAAAGAGCGAAAGAACAAAGCTTCCACAGTGTGGAAAAGGACCAAAGCAGTTTGCCACTGCTGGCTCGGGCAGCCTGCTTTTATTCCCTTATCTGACCCCACCCACATCCTTCTGATTGGTCCATTTTACAGAGAGCTGAATAGTCTATTTTACAGAGAGCTGATTGGTCCATTTTACAGAGAGCTTACTGGTCCCTTTACAATCCTTGAGCTAGACACAGAGTGCTAGAAGGAGAATTTCCCCAAGTCCCCTCTAGGTTAGCTGGATACACAGTACCAACTGGTGTATTTACAAACCTTGAGCTAAAAGCAGAGTGCTGATTGGTGCGTTTACAATCCTTGAGCTAGACACAAAGTGCTGATTGGTGTATTTACAATCCCTTAGCTAGACATAAAGGTTTTCCAAGTCCCACTATCAGGAGCCCAGCTGGCGCCACCTAGTGGATCCTGCACTGGGGCTGCAGGCGGAGCTGCCGGCTAGTCCCGAGCTGTGCCTGCACTCCTCTGCCCTTGGGCGATGAATGAGACCTGGCGCCACGGAGCAGGGGGCGGCGCCCGTCGCGGAGGCTCAGGCGGCGTGGGAGCCCACCACCGTGGAGGGGGGACTCGGACATGGCGGGCTGCAGGTCCTGAGCCCTGCCCCACGGGGAGGCAGCTGAGGCCCAGCGAGAATTCGAGCGCAGTGCAAGCCGTCCGGCAGTGTTGGGGGACCTGGTGCAACCTCCGCAGCTGCCGGCCCGGGTGCTAAGCCCCTCACTGCACTGGGCCGGCGGCGCCGGCCGGCTGCTCCATGTGCGGGGCCAGCCAAGCCCTCACCCGCACCCGCCAGAACTCGCGGACTGCGCCGCGAGTGCCGCGCACAGCCCGGTTCCCACCCGCGCCTCAGCCTCCACACCTCCCCACAAGCAGAGGGAGGCGGCTCAGGCCTCGGCCAGCCCAGAGAGGGGCTCCCACAGTGCCATGGCGGGCTGAAGGGCTCCTCAAGCGCCGCCGGGTGGACGCCCGAGGCCAAGGAGGCCCCGAGAGCGAGGGCTGCTAGCATGTTGTCACCTCTCAATAAGGCCAAGTCTGCAATCAAGGAGGTGAGAATACATAATCCTACCATATGGAAGTGCAGAAAATACAGGGGAACAATAATGTATTCTTACAGAATTATTTTCTTTTTCTTTGACTAATAAATCAATGTTTTTATACACGGGCACCAAAAATTAATACCTGTGTTTGCTGGGAAAAAAGAGGTTTGATTTTTCTTCTCTGTGTCCTCCCATTTAATTTTTTTTCCATTTCATCCTCCAAGCTATATTTCTAAGAGCCACAGAATTAATTTTAATGCTGGTAGTGACCTTAGAGATAGTCCAACTCAAGTTACTTACTCTTCAAGTAAGGATATCAATACTAGAGAGGAAGATGCTCATGTTTTAAACTGTGATTAGCTGGGTCTGCTGGCAAACATCTATAGTCGCTACTCAGGAGGCTGAGGCAGGAACGCTGCTTGAACCCAGGAGTTTGAGTGCAGCCCAGGCATCATCTCTAAATAAATAAAGTTGCAACAGAACAAAACAGACTAAAACCCAGGTCTCTCAATTTATAATTGAATGCTTCTGCAACATATAGCTTTGTTTCCAAAACTAAGTTATTAAAATAATGTGCCTTTTAATAAATAAGAGTGTATGTTATCATTCAGTACCTAAAACATAATTACAGAAAACATTTAAATATGTATGGAAAACCATAAAAATAGGACTCATGTTAGAAAATCATTTTCACAATATGCACTTTTTTGCATGAGGAATCTTTTGGTTGCAAATGGAAAACCCAACACACACTGGCTAAAGAAGAAACTTATTGACTCATGAAATTTGTTTAATTCAAAGTGCAGGGAAAAAGCTAGCTTTGAGCATGAGTCCAGTAGCTCCAATGAAGCTGCTAGCATCTTTGTACCTCTAGCCCACTTTTCTCCTTTGGGTTGGCCTCCTTCTCACAGTCTCCTCATCCTACTGCAGTGCCAGGTCTACATTCTAGAAGTGTGGCAATCTCAGCACAAAGAGCATCTCTGCTGCCTACTTATTCCAGGGGCCAGGGAAATCCTCCCATTAAAAGAGTCATATGTCTCTGGTTGAACCAATCACTACAGGCAGAGGGAAGCCGTGTTCTGATTGGTCACACCAGACCCACACAAACCGCCGGCACTGAAAGAGGAGGAAGGATTGGTTTGCAAACAGGCTGCTGTTTCCGGGAAAAAAAAGAAGAGGCAAAAGCAACAAATTTTTTTTTTTTTTTTTTTTTTTTGAGACGAGTCTCGCTCTGTCGCCCCGGCTGGAGTGCAGTGGCGCCATCTCCGCTCACTGCAAGCTCCGCCTCCCGGGTTTACGCCATTCTCCTGCCTCAGCCTCTCAAGTAGCTGGTACTACAGGTGCCGCCACCACGCCCGGCTAATTTTTTGTGTTTTCTGTAGAGACGGGTTTCACCGTGTTAGCCAGGATGGTCTCGATTTCCTGACCTCGTGATCCGCCTGCCTCGGCGTCCCAAAGTGCTGGGATTACAAGCGTGAGCCACCGCGCCCGGCCACAAATTTTTCTTATAGCTGCTGGTTGCTCTGATTCATTACAGGCAAAACCAAGAAACTATGGCAAATTCTACGGTTAATGAAACTATCTGATAAAAACAAAAAAGATTTGACAAATAGGTGTTTAGTGGAAAATAAAGTCTAGGAATGGCTAATGTAAGAAATATGGCCGGGCGCGGTGGCTCAAGCCTGTAATCCCAGCACTTTGGGAGGCCGAGACGGGCGGATCACGAGGTCAGGAGATCGAGACCATCCTGGCTAACACGGTGAAACCCCGTCTCTACTAAAAAATACAAAAAACTAGCCGGGCGAGGTGGCGGGCGCCTGTAGTCCCAGCTACTCGGGAGGCTGAGGCAGGAGAATGGTCTAAACCCGGGAGGCGGAGCTTGCAGTGAGCTGAGATCCGGCCACTGCACCCCAGCCTGGGCGACAGAGCAAGACTCTGTCTCAAAAAAAAAAAAAGAAATATTAGGCTAAACATGATGAGCTTTTCTGTGGAATCAAAAAATCTGAATGTGGCCGGGCGATGTGGCTCATGCTTGTAATCCCGGCACTTTGGGAGGCCGAGGCGGGTGGATCATCTGAGCTCTGGCGTTCGAGACTAGCCTGGGCAACACGGTGAAACCCGGTCTCTACTAAAAACAAATGTTAGCCGGGTGTGGTGGTGCGTGCCTGTAATCCCAGCTACTCCGGAGGCTGAAGCAGGAAAATCGCTTGAACCCAGGAGGCGGAGGTTGAATTGAGCCGAGATCACGCCACTGCACTCCGGCCTAGGTGAGACAGTGAGGCTCACAACAGAGAGAGAGAGAGAGAGAGAAGGAGAAAAAGAGAGAGAGAGAGAGAGAGAGAGAGATCTGAATGTGAGGATCAAAAGTAAATTGAACTTCTGACTTTAAGTGATCTGCCTGCCTCAGCCTCCCAAAGTGCTGGGATTACAGGCATGAGCCACTGTGCCCGGCCAAATTGGGAATGATAAAATGTATGTGATTGAAAAACAGTCTGTTGTTTGGGGGGTGTCCACGTCTTTTCCCGCTGTTTCCCTCCCACACACCCTGCTCACCACCAATCTTTGTTAAAATGTGTGTAGGTTTCTAGGAGAAGAGCAATTCTCATCTTGTTTCTATGGTTCCCAGGTGAGTTGCTAGTAGGAAAACAAGAACACTGTTATTTTTGACAGAGCATGTTGTGATGCTAAGAAACGACTTGACTGCACAGGAGCAGATTTTAAACCAATATTTCCATTGCTGCCACCTAGTTGTCCACTTTAATTTTCTGCTTCAGTGTTTTAAATCTTGCTCCAAAGCACATGATATAGAAATTATTGCTTATCTCATTATTTATTTAAGAAAATAAAATGAAATTTTATATATATATACATATATATATATAAATTTTTTTTTTGAGACGGAGTCTTGCTCTATTGCCCAGGCTGGAGTGCAGTGGTATGATCTCACTACAACCTCTGCCTCCCAGGTTCAAGAAATTATCCTGCCTCAGCCTCCTGAGTAGCTGGGATTACAGGCATGTGCCACCACTCCAGACTAATTTTGTATTTTTAGTAGAGACGGGGTTTCTCCACATTGGTCAGGCGGGTCTCAAACTCCCAACCTCAGGTGATCCACCAGCCTCGGCCCCCTAAAATGCTGGGATTACAGGCATGAGCCACCATGCCGGCTATTGATAACTCTTTCGACCAATTGGCAATCAGAATTTTAAAATCTACCTATGATCTGGAAGGCTCTCCCCGCCACTCCGAGTTGCCCTGCCCTTCCTCCCTTCCAGATCGAACCAGTGTACATCCTACATGTATTAACTGATGTATTATGTCTCCCTAAAATGTATAAAAGCAAGCTGTACCCCGACCACCTTGGGCACATGTCATCAGGACCTCCTGAGGCTGTGTCTTGGGATTGTCCTTACCCTTAGCAAAATAAACTTTCTAAATTGATTGGGACCTGTCTCAGATACCTTTGGTTCACAACAGGGAGCCTAACAATGGGGAGATCATCATACAGTCTCACTTGAACTCTGCCCTGCCATTAAGCTTTCCTGATCATTACTAAGTCTAGGACCATCAGATGCTGTGCACCTCCTGATCCAATGAAATGTGAAGCACACAGCATCATTCTTGGAGTATTTCTGTAAAACAAAAGCTTAGCTAGAATGTAATCAAGTCGCTACAGCTAATTTCTCTTACAAGAAATGTAGGGGAAAGCAAGGTAAATGGTGCCACAAAGCAGCAAAACAACAACTCCAGAATATGGGACATTTCAAATTATGGAATGGCTTACCTGGCTTTTCTAAAAGTCAATGGCATGAAAATAACGTAGTGGGGTGAAAGAAAGGCAGCAGCAGCTGGGTGCGATGGCTCACGCCTGTAATCCTGGCACTTTGGGAGGCCGAGGTGGGCCGATCACTTGAGGCCAGGAGTTCGAGACCAGCCTGGGCAACATGGCAAAACCCTATCTCTACTAAAAATAAAAATTTTTTAAAAATTAGCTGGGCGTGGTGGTGTGAGCCTGTAATCCCAGCTATTCCAGAAGCTGAGGCAGGAGAATCGCTTGAACCTGGGAGGTGAAGGTTGCAGTGAACCAAGATCACTCCATTGCACTCCAGCTTGGGTAACAGAGCACGAGTCTGTCCAAAAAAAAAAAGAGAGGCAGCAGCTTTATTTCAAAAGGAACTTAGGGCATAACAAATGTAATCTATGGATCTCATTTGGATCCTAACTCTAACAAAAAAACTATAATCAACAAATAAAAACAAACAAGAAAACCAGCAAAAACCCCACCATTTTAAAAACAACAGGGGAAGTTGACTATGGTCTACAAAATAGATAATACCAAGAAAATATTGTTAACTTTGTTAGGTAAGATAATATTATAGCTATCTAAGAAAATAATTCATACACTTTTAGGGATGGTTAATTGAGGTTCTTAAGCAAAGAAAAAGAGGGAAAGAATAGATGAGACAAATAGGCAAAACTTGAATTTTGTTAAATATTGATACGGGAATACAGAGGTTCATTGTACTATTCATTATGCAACTGTCATAATGATTTTATTCTAGGTGAATTTTCTTTTATGTAAAAGTCTGTAAAAGATGAAAATTAGGCTGGGGAATTATGTTTAAAATTTACAAAAATTAAAAACCATAACTCTAAATGCAAGGCATGATCTTGGACTGAATCCTGGACTAGAAAAAAAATTGCTATAAAGGACATTTTTGCAAAATGTCCCTTGAGTAAAGTCTATAGATTAGGTAATAGTATTATTGTATTAATGGTGAATGTCCTGATTTTGGTAGTTGTCCTATGGTTATACAAGTGAATGTTCTTGATCTTAAGGAATAACAGTGATTTATTTAGAGCTAAATATACATCATATCTGCAACTTACTCTCAAACAATTAAGAAAAATATCATGAGTGTCTATATACAGATTTATATCTATATATATCTGTAACTATATATATATCAACTATGGTGAAATGTTAGTGAAGGGTAAACAAGAGTTCCTTGTATTACTCTTGCAAACTTACTGTAATTTTGAAATTACTTCAAATAATAAGTTAAAAAATAGTAATGACAAAAATATTAGTTTGAAGGGATCATAGTCTCTTCAAAACACCGATAAATTATGAAAAGAAAACAAAAATATTACACATGACAGGACAATTATGAAAAAGAACCAATAAGCAATCTTGGAAGTGTAAAATAATCATTAAAATAGAAAACAATAGATGGGAAAACCGGTTGACTGGACAGAGACAGAATTAATGATTTGGAAGAAAGTACTGAGAATTCAAACATAATTTACCATAGAGATAAAGAGATAAAAGAGTATGAGAGACCAGGTAAGACAAATGAAGGATGTAGAATCTTCAACAGGCCAGGCGAGGTGGCTCATGCCTATAATCCCAGCGCTTTGGGAGGCCAAGGCGGGCAGATTGTTAAGTCCAGGAGTTTGAGACCAGCCTGGGCAACATGGTGAAATCCCGCCTCTATAAAAAATACAAAAAATTAGCCAGGCATGGTGGCGCATATCTATAATCCCAACTACTTGGGAGGCTGAAGTGGGAGGATCACCTGAGTCTGGGAGGTTGAGGCTGCAGTGAGCAGAGAATTGCATCACTGCACTCCAGCCTGGGTGACACAGTGAGACCCTGTCTCAAAAAAAACAAAAAACAAAAAAAAAAAAGAAGAAAGAAAAGAGAAGCTTCAATAAAAGCCCAATTGTAAGATGACAGCAAGAATACAAAATTTAGTTAATTTTTAAAAATATGAATTATAAGAGAAAATTTTGGCGGGGTATGGTGGCTCATGCCTGTAATCCCAGCACTTTGGGAGGCTGAGGCAGGAGGACTGCTTGAGCTCAGGAGTTCCAGACCAGTCTGGACAACATGGTGGAACCCTGTCTCTACTAAATAAATAAATAATAAAAAAATTTTTATTAAAAAAAAAATGGTAGTTCCAAAACAGAGAATAAGCAACATCCAAAAACCTAAGTCTCAGCTCAAAAGTTTACTCCTAGTACTGAGATGGATAAATTAAATACACAGCTGAACACACTACATGAAACTGCATAATATTAAGAACAAAGAACAAAGAGAAAATTCTAAGAGTTGTTAGAGAAAGAAGACCTTATCTACAAGGTAACAACAAATTAAACTTAACAAAAAAGTTTCATCAGCAACAGTAAATGACAGAAGACAATGAAGTATCTTCAAAGTGCTCAGGAAAATTACTGCCAATCTATTAATCTCTACTCAGTTAACCGATCATCAAGAACAAGATTAAAATATATTTGTAGACATACATAGAATAAGTGAGGCTATCTAGTACTTATACAAGAGACTGCATCACCTACCTGTCCTGACTGAAAGTACTGTTAATATAGCTAATGTTAATAATGTGAAATAATGTGAACAATGTGAAATAATGTGAAATAATGTTAATACTGTGAAAGAATTCGTTCCTCTCAGCAGCAACATCTTCAGCAGGACTCATTGCCAGAAATCACTACTGTTCCCCAACCCTCTGGGGCTTCCATCATTTTTGTCCATTTCTTCTTAATTCTTTTGTTTGTTTGTTTGTTTGTTTGTTTTTGAGATGGAGTCTCGCTCTGTCGCCCAGGCTGGAGTGCAGTGGCGCGATCTCGGCTCACTGCAAGCTCCATCTCCTGGGTTCACGCCATTTTCCTGCCTCAGCCTCCCGAGTAGCTGGGATTACAGGCGCCTGCCACTGCGCCCGGCTAATTTTTTGTATTTTTAGTAGAGACGGGGTTTCAATTTCACCATGGTCTCGATCTCCTGACCTCGTGATCCGCCTGCCTTGGCCTCCTAAAGTGCTAGGATTACAGGTGTGAGCCACCGTGACCGGCCTCTTCTTAATTCTATAATATTCTTAGTTTCTGTTGTTGAAAATATTTCACTATATAAGTAATGGTATAGCTGAAAGACATTGGAAGTGAAGGAGATAAAAAGGGAAGGGAAGGCTAAAAATTCTAATTTTCTTATCTTACCTAATAGCAGTCAGGAAACACTCTAAGATCAATGGAACAAGAAATGGATAGTTAAAAAATGTGCAGTGAGGCCGGGCACGGTGGCTCACTCCTGTAATCACAGCATTGTAGGAGGCCGAGGCGCACGGACCACGAGGTCAGGAGATAGAGACCATCCTGGCTAACACAGTGAAACCCCTTCTCTACTGAAAAAAAAAAAAAAAAATAGCTGGGTGTGGTGGTGGACTCCTATAGTCCCAGGTTCTCAGGAGGCTGAAGTGAAAGGATCACCCGAGCCCAGAAGCTCAAGGCTGTAGTGAACTGTGATCACACTGGGTGAGAAAATGAGACCCTGTCTCAAAAAAAAAAAAAAAAAAGAAAAAGAAAAAGAAAACAAAAAAGTAAAAGTAACCAATAAAATAACTAAAACCTAATTATTGAAAAGTGGGAGCCAGGCATGGTTGCTCATACCTATAATTCTAGCACTTCGGAAGGTTGAGACAGGCAGATCATTTGGATTAGGAGTTCAAGACCAGCCTGGGCAACATATTGAGACCCCCCCCCTACAAAAAGTGAAATTAAAAAATTAGCTGGGCATGATGACACGTGCCTGAGGTCCCAGCTACTTGGGAGGCTGAGGTAGGAGGATCACTTAAGCCCAGGAGTTAAGGCTGTGGTGATCCATGATCCAGCCACTGCATTCCAGCCTAGGTGACAGAGTGAGACCCTGTCTCTAACAAATAAAATAAAATTGAGAAGAGGGAGGAAGAAGGGGAGGCGAAATATAGCATAACTGACCCACATCCTTATTGTGTACACTGGGGTTCAACAGATATTGCTTACACTTGATAAATTAAATAGAGTTATAAGCATATTACTATTATGAATTTTTTTTTTTTTTTTTTTTTTTGAGATGGAGTCTTGTTCTGTCACCCAGGCTGGACTGCAGTGGCGCCATCTCGGCTCACTGCAAGCTCCCCCGCCCGGATTCACGCCATTCTCCTGCCTCAGTCTCCCGAGTAGCTGGGACTACAGGCGCCCGCCACCACACCCGGCTAATTTTTTGTATTTTTAGTAGAGACGGGGTTTCTCCATGTTAACCAGGATGGTCTCGATCTCCTGACCTTGTGATCCACCTGTCTCGGCCTCCCAAAGTGCTGGGATTACAGGTGTGAGCCACCGCGCCCGGCCCAAGCATATTATTTAGAATTATAGAGGTGATCATCAGGAGACCTAAAATGAGAAAGAGTTAAAGTCAGTTGCCGGTGAGCAGTGAGATTGTAGGTGGAATGAGACAGGAGAGCTTTGTTTTTCTTTAAATGTTTTCCTGTTATGTTTGAATTGTAAAATTGTATGGGCATTACTTTACTAATTTTTAAAAAGTAGATAACATAAGGGAGGCATAATGCCTTAACTCATGGGGAGCCCTATGTAAGGCTTTTTGACCCAGGTTAGGGCTTTGCTTTGGAATAAGAGATCATCTGCAACAGTCGAGTACACGGACTTTTTTTTTTTTTTTTTTTTGAGAAAGAGTCTTGCTTTGTCACCTAGGCTGGAGTGCAGTAGCAGAGTCTCAGTTCACTGCAACCTCCGCCTCCCGGGTTCAAGCGATTCTCCTGCCTCAGCCTCCCGAGTAGCTGCGACTACAGGCGTGCGCCACGATGCTGGCTAATTTTTGTATTTTTAGTAGAGATGGGTTTCACCAAGTTGGCCAGGCTGGTCTGGAACTCCTGACCTCAAGTGATCCACCTGCCTTGGCCTCCCAAAGTACTGGGATTGCAAGCACGAGCCACCTCACCTGGCCTACACAGACATTTCAACATTATTTTTCTTCTTTGTGATGAATAGTAATTTTAAGAAGATAGAAAACCCCACCTAATTGAGACTAGTATTTTAACCCTGGCACTCAGGCTGTCTGTAATCTCGTCCCATATTGCCAGCCACCTTATCTATTGCCACAGCCCCACATAGAGGTCCTCCATTCTGCTCTAGTCTCCCTCCTACCACCACATGCATAGTTGTTATATATTTTAATAATTTTTTCTACTTTTCTACTTTTTTTCTTTTTTTTTTGAGACAGGGTCTTGCTCTGTCACCCAGGCTGGTGGGCAGTGGCACGATCTTGGCTCACTGCAACCTCTGCCTCCCGGGCTCAGGCAATTCTCCCACCTCAGCCCCCAGCTAGCTGGGACCATAGGCGTGTGCCACCATGCCCAGCTAATTTTTGTATTTTTTGTAGAGACGTGGTTTCACCATGTTGCCCAGGCTGGTTTTGAAGTCCTGGGCTCCAGTGATCCTCCTGCCTCAGCCTCCAAAAGCGCTGGGATTATAGGTGTGAGCCACCGCACTCAGCAATTGTTTTCTACATTTTCTGATAGACTGTGAACTCCTGGAATGCAGGGTCCCTAAGTAGACAGTCAATAAATAATTGTTGAATTGATGAATTTGATTGCTTTGGGATTTTGCTTTTTTTTTGAGACAGCGCCTTACTCTGTCACCCAGGCTGGAGTGCAGTGGTGCAATCACGACCCACTACAGCTTCGACCTCCTGGGCTTCATTAGTCCTCCCACTTCAGCCTCCAGAGTAGCTGCAACTACAGGTGTGCACCATCAAGCACAGTTAATTTTTTATTTTTTCTAAAGACGGGGCTTTGCTATGTTGGCCAGGCTTGTATCATGCTTCTGGGCTCAATTGATCCTTCCACCTCAGCCTCTCAAAGTGCTAGGATTACAGGTGTGAGCCACTTTCTCCTTCTCCTCCTCCTCCTTCTTCTTCTTTTATTTTATTTATTTATTTATTGTTTTGAGAGTCTTGCTTTGTTGCCAGGCTGGAGTGCAGTGGTGCGATCTTGTCTCACTGCAACCTCTGTCTCCTGGGCTCAAGCAATTCTCTCACGACAGCCTCCTGAGTAGCTGAGACTACAGAAACCCACCACTACACTCAGCTAATTTTTTGTATTTTTGTAGAGATAGAGTTTTGTCATGTTGCCCAGGCTGGTCTCCAACTCCTGAGTTCAAGCAATTCACCTGTCTTGGCCTCCCAAAGTGCTGAGATTACAGGCATGAACCACTGTGCCCAGCCAGGTTTTGCTGTTTCTATATTTCTCTAGAACCGTCCTGCCCCCAACTGCTTCCCACTCCCTTCAATTTCTTTATTCTCTGAATTCCTATTACCAACACCCTCAACCCATTCATTCACCAAATATATAGAATACCTACTTCACGCCGAGTCTGTACCAGGCCTAGGAGACACAAAGATGAACAGCATAGATGCAGGCACTGTCTAGACACGAAGCAGATAATACGCAGATGGCAATCTAATGATAATTATTAAAGTGCTTCAGAGTATGATATGACCTTGTATTCTCTAATCGAAATAATCCTCAAATATTATTGAAGGAGCTGCAAAGAAGTATTCATAGTCTAGATGGAAAGATAATATAACTGCCAGGGCAGTGGCTCACACCTGTAATCCCAGTGCTTTGGGAGGCTGAGGCGAGCAGATCACTTGAGAACGGGAGTTCGAGACCAGCCTGACCAACATGGTGAAACCTTGTCTCTACTAAAAATACAAAAAGTTAGCCAGGTGTGGTGGTGCCGGGTGTGGTGATGGGTGCCTGCAATCCCAGCTACTCAGGAGGCTGAGGTGGGAGAATCTCTTGAACCTGGGAGGCAGAGGTTTCAGTGAACCGAGATCATGACACTTCACTCCAGTCTGAGTGACAGAGTGAGACCTTGTCTCAAATAAAAACAAAACAAAACAAAAACAAGAAAGATAATAACTGCTCTATACACATAAAAGACAGTAAATATTAAATGTTTAATGTCAAATATAGTAAATATTAAATGTTAAAAGATAGTATATATTTAAAGATGGTAATAAAATGTTGAGTGATACAAAAAGCAATTGCTTAAATAAGCAGAGAAAAGTTCACGGTTTGTATCATGGAGGTGAGAAATAAGTAGAGAGGAATTGGGAAGAACATTCCAAGGTAGTAGCATGGGGAAAACAATGGAAGGTAAGAAAGCACAGTATCTTCAAGCATCATTTAATTTTTTTGTTTTGAGACAAGGACTTACTCTGTTGCCCAGGCTGCAAGCAGGGGTACAATCAGAGCTATCTGCAGTCTCAACCTCCTGGCTTAAGTGATCCTCCCACTATAGCCTCCGGAGTAGCTGGGACTACAAGCGTGCATCACCACACTTGGGTTTTTTCTGGTTGTTGTTATTGTTGTCGTTTTTATAGTAGAGACAAGGTCTTGCTATGTTGCCCAGGCTGGTCTTGAACCTCTTGCCTCAAGTGATCCTTCCACCTCGGCCTCCCAAAATGCTGGGATTGCAGGCGTGAGCCACTGTGCCTGGCCAAGCATCATTGAATTTGAGGTAATATAGGTAAAGAAATGTTAGGGATAAGGCCAGACAGTTTATTCATGTCCAGTTGTAGAGATTTTTGTTTCTAAAAGGAACGTTTTGAGAGTGAGGATTGCAAATCATATATTTCTGTTTTGGCTTTAATAATGAAAACTTTGGGAATTGAACTTAGCCTAGAACTTAGCCTAATCATATGCAGATATATAAACAGATGAGTGCATCTGCTATTTGCTCTGTTGTGGTTTAGCTCTATCTGATAATTATTCCTGACATATATGCTCTCAACTAGCTATTTATACCTTACAACTCTAGGAGGGTCCAGGGACAGATATGATCATTTTCATATTACAGTTGAGAAAACTAAACCACCAGGAGTTTGATCACTTGTTTTAGGAAAACTTTATAAGCTTGAAGATTATTGACAAAAGAAACCACCATCTGCATGGCAGAGACTGCTGGTTTTCCATCAAAATCCATTCTCTCCTTCTTGCATCATAATAGGATTAGGACATGTATATCTGTGACAGGTTAGAGACTATATTTCCCAGATTTGCACGCAGCCAGGCATAGTCACATAACTGTTTTCACCAGTGAAATGGGAATGGGAGTGATTTGGGCACATTCCTCCCATTCCTCTTGCTTAAAAGGAAATTGCTGCCTTGTACTCTTTTTGTCTTCTATTTCTTCTTCTTAGGGCCTGAAACTTGGATGTACCTGAAACTCATCTTCAACCAAGTAAAAGATAAGCCCCTTCACAGCTTACTACTCAAAAGGGTAATTTTCAGACTGAGTATTATTGTTTCCTGAGAGCTTGTTAGTATCTTAGACTCCACTCAAGACCTAGGAAATCAGAATCTGCATTTTAACAAGATCCCAGGTGATACACGTTCACATTCACCTTCAAGAAGCACTGCTTTAGCGGCTAGCAGAGGAGCTTTACAGATGGAATGTTGGTCTGTAAACAACCTCATGATGCAAGTACTTGCTCTTCTGTGGCTCCTGCATAACTTCCTATCTTCAATAAGCAACAGAATCTGGCTGGGCACAGTGGCTCATGCGTGATCCTGGCATTTTGGGAGGCTGAGGCGGGTGGATCACTTGAGGTGTAGAGTTCGAGACCAGCCTGACCAACATGGAGAAACCCCATCTCTACTGAAAATACAAAATTAGGCGGGAGTGGTGTCACATGCTTGTAATTGTAGCTACTCTAGAGGCTGAGGCAGGAGAATTGCTTGAACCTGGGAGACAGAGGTTGCGGCGAGTCAAGATCACGTCATTGCACTCCAGCCTAGGCAACAAGAGCGAAAACTCTGTCTCAAAAATAAATAAACAAATAAATAAATAAGCAACTTAATCTTGTGGCCCCTTTGCCATAGCAGCCTAGCATTCACCTAATATAATTTGCATCATCTGTTGATCCAAAACTAGGTTATGAATTCATTTAGGAAATACTTTAAAAAAAATATTTTAGGAGACTGGGTCTCAGTCTGTTGCCCAGGCTGGAGAGCAGTGGTGCAATCATGGCTCACTGCAGCCTTGAACTTCTGGGCTCAAGTGATCCTCCTGCATCAGCCTCCCAAATAGTTAAGACTACAGGCACAAGCCACCCTGCCTAGCTACTGTTTTTAATTTTGTTTCGTAGAGACAAAGTCTCTGTTACTTAGACTGGTCTCAAACTCCTGGCTTCAAGCCATTCTCCTGCCTTGGCCTCCCAAAGCACTGGGATTACAGGCACGAGCCACCATACTTGGCCAGGAAATACTTACTGAAAATCTTTTTAGGCAAACTACCGTTCTAGGTTATAGAATGTGTGTGTGTGTGTGTGTGTGTGTGTGTGTGTAGGATCCAAAATTATTATTATTATAATATATATATTTTTGAGACAGAGTCTTGCTCTGTCGCCTAGGCTGGAGTGCAATGGCACGATCTCAGCTCACTGAGATCATCCTCTGCCTCCCAGGTTATCCTTTGCCTCCCAGGTTCAAGTGATTCTCTTGCGTCAGCCTCCCGAGTAGCTGGGACTACAGGCACCTGGCATGAAGTCAAGCTAAGTTTCGTATTTTTAGAGAGGGGATTACAACACGCTGGCCAAGCTGGTCTTAAACTCCTGACCTCAAGCAATCTGCCAGCCTCGACCTCCCAAAGTGCCAGGATTACAGGCATGAGCCACCATGCCCGGCAGGATCCCAGATTATTTAAGGCAGGGCTTATAGTTTATTATTTTTTTTTTTTTTGAGAAAGTCTCGCTCTGTCACCCAGGCTGGAGTGCAATGGCACAATCTTGGCTCACTGCAACCTCTGCCTCCCGGGTTCAAGTGATTCTTCTGCCCCTGCCTCCCAAGTAGCTGGGATTACAGGCGCATGCCACCATGCCAGGCTAATTTTTTGTATTTTTAGTAGAGCCAGAATTTCACCATGTTGGCCAGGCTAGTCTTGAACTCCTGACCTTAGGTGATCTGCCCCCCCCCCCGTCGGCCTCCCAAAGAGCTGGGATTATAGGTGTGAGCCACCGCGTCCAGTAGGGCTTATAATTTATAATTTAGTAGAGAGAGAAGAGGGAAACATAGGAATATTAAACTATAGGTGCTCTAAGAAAGTGTAGTGATATTCGTTGTTTTTTGTTTTATTATTTATTGGCAGTCCTTGGTAGACAGAATGATACTTCTACAAATATGTCCATGTGTTAATCTCCTGAACCTATGAATATGTTGGTTGCCTTCCAGAAGGGACTGGATGATGTGATTAAGGATCTTAAAATGAAAATAGTATCTGGAATTATTCAGTTGGGGCTAATGTAATCACAAGGGGCCTTCTAAAAGGAAGGCAGAGGTCAGAGTCAGAGCAGGCGCTGTGACGACTCAAGCAGGGGCTGGAGTGATGCTGTGGCTGGAATGGAGCCAGGAGCCAAGGAATGTGGACAGTGTATAGAATCTGGGAAGAGTAAGGAACAGATCTACCCTCAGAGGCTGGGTGCAGTGGCTCAATCCTGTAATCCCAGCACTTTGGGACGCCGAGGCCGGTGGATCACCTGAGGTCAGGAGTTCGAGAGCAGCCTGGCCAACATGGCAAAACCCTGTCTCTACTAAAATACAAAAATTAGCCGGCGTGGTGGTCCGTGCCCGTAATCCCAGCTAGTTGGGAGGCTGAGGCATGAGAATCGCTTGAACCCAGGAGGCGGAGACTGCAGTAAGCTGAGATGGTGCCACTGCATTCCAGTCTGGGTGAAAAAGTGAGACTCTGTCTGGAAAAAAAAAAAAAAAGAATTCACCCTCAGAGCCTCTAGGAACGCAGTCCTGCCAACACCTTAATGTTAAGACCAGTCTCAGACTTCTGACCACCTGAACTGTAAGATCATAAACTTACAATAAACTTATGTTGTTTTAAGCCACTAGGTTTGTAATAATTAATTACAGCACTCATGGGAAACTAAAACAGCCATAATAACACATAATACTATTTGACACGAAGGGGTGATTGTACAAGAAGGCTTTCAGTTTATGTAAAAAAGCATTAAATGGAAACTTTAAAGTTGGACAGGATTTCCCATGGCCAGATGAGGAAGGAGGGTGCATTCTAAGCAATAAATTGTAGGTAATTCACCAAGTGAAAACATTTCTGATATTTGGTCATTTTTTATAGAACTTACCCATCCATTAAACACATGGAGGGCAGGGCTTAGCAATGTGTGTCATGGTGACGAGGTTGCTGTCATCTACAACTCTCTCTGACGTCTAGGAAGGCCAGCTGTGCAAATTTTTTTTTTATGCTTCCTTTCAGTTGCTAGCATGGTTCCACCTCCTCACTCTGCCCCCATCTGTCTTAAGTTTAGGTCTGCAGATTTTCAAAGAGGCTGGAAGAAGCTAATGGTACCAAAGGGACCAAAACTTGGTCTACAAGATTCCCTGGTCATCTACAGAATGAATAAACTTCAGATAGGTAACTTTCACATCCAGTTCTCACAGCATCAGGTAATTCCTGAGTGCCTACCAGATAGCCACAATTCCTGTTTATAGTGTACTTGGGGGGAATACAGACATTAAAAAAATAGAAGTGTGATGAATTACTAAAGAAAAAGCTGGCCGGACATGGTGGCTCATGCCTGTAATCCCAGCAGTTTGGGAGGCCAAGGTGAGCGGATCGCTTGAGGCCAGGAGTTTGAGACCAGCCTGGTCCACCTGGCAGAAACCCCATCTCTACAGAAAACACAAAAATTAGTCAGGCATGGTGGTACACGCCTATAATCCTGCTCCTTGGGAGACTGAGGCATGAGGATCACTTGAGCCTGGGAGGTGGAGGCTGCAGTGAGCCATGATTGCTCACTACTCTCCAGCTTGGGTGACACAGCAACACTCTGTCTCAAAAAGAAAAAGGAAAAGAAAAAGAAAAAGAAAAAGAAAAAAAAAAGAAAAAAAAGAAAAAGAAAAAAAAGAAAAAAAAAGCACAAGTTGCAATGTGAGTGTAGTAGAGAGGATGATGATTTGCCTCTGAATCTTTCAATCTTTAGGCCTCCTTTACTGTCAACTTCAACAAAGGGCAGCACAGATTTTTCCACAGATGATCTATACATTTTTATTTATTTTATTTTTATTTTTATTTTTTTTGAGATAGAGTCTTGCTCTGTCACCCAGGCTGGAGTGTAGTGATGCATCTTGGCTATTGGAACCTCTGCCTCCCAGGTTCAAGCCACCCTCCCATCTCATCACAGCCTCCCGAATAGCTGGGACTACAGGCATGCACCACCATGCCTGGCTAAGTTTTAAATTTTTTGTAGAAATGGGGGTCTCACGTCATTGCCCAGGCTGGTCTGGAACTCCTGAGCTCAAACAATCCACCTGCCTCGGCCTCCCAAAGTGCTGGGATGACAGGCGTAAGCCATGGTGCCTGGCCAATCTATGCAATACATTTTTAAATATATATGTTATAGAAATATATTACTGAACATTAAAAAAATAGAAAATAAAGCTATCCATAGGCTACTATTCTAGCATACCCTGCAAAATCCCTTTGAAGTTTTACTGTGTAATATAAAATAGGTATCATTTATTGCAACCATGTGCAATGCACTGTGCTAAGAATCTTCTATACATAATCTTATTTAGTCCTTGTAACAATTCTGTGATGTAGATATTATACCGTTTTCTCCATTTTACATGCACAACTTGAAGATATTGCTAGTTTAGTTCCAGACCACTGCAATATTGCTAATATTGTAATAAAGTGAGTCACACAAAGTTTTTGGTTTCCCAGTGCATATAAAAGTTATGTTTCTACTATACTGCAGTCTATGTAGTGTCAAGGCTGGGTACAGTTGCTCATGCCTGAAATCCCAGCACTTTGGGAGGCCTAGGTGGGCAGATTGCTTGAGACCAGGAGTTCAACACCAGCCAGGGCAACATGGCGAAATCCCGTCTTTACAAAACATACAAAAAAAATTAGCCATGTGTGGTGGCGCACGCCTGTAGTCCCAGCTACTCAGGAGGTTGAGGTGAGAGGATAGCTTGAGCTGGGAGGTTGAGGCTGCAGTGAGCCGTAACTGCGCCACTGCACTCCAGCCTGGGTGACAGAGTGAGACCCTGTCTCAAAACAAACAAAACTTTACTGCTAAAAAATGCTAAGGATCATCTGAGCTGTCAGTGAATCGTCATCTTTTTGCTGGCAGAGGGTCTTGCCTTAATGTTAATGGTTGCTGACTGATCAGAGTGGTGGATGCTCAAGTTTGGGGTAGCTGTGGCAATTTCTTAAAATAAGACAACAATGAAATCTGCCACATGGATTGACTCTTCCTTTCATGAGAGTTTTCCCTGTGACATGCAGTGCTGTTTAGCATTTTACCCACAAAAGAACTTTCAGATTTGAATTTCTTTCAAAATTAGAGTCAATCCTGTCAAACCCTGCTTCTGTTTTATCAACAGTTCCATAGTTTATGGAATATTCTAAATCCTTTGTTGTCAATCAACAGTGTTCACAGCATCTTCACCAGGAGTAGTTTCCATCTCAAGAAACCACTTTCTTTGCTGATCCATAAGAAGCAACTCCTTGCCCATTAAAGCTTTGTCTTGAGATTGCAGCAATTCAGTCACATCTGCGGGCTCCACTTCTAATTCTAGTTCTCTTGCTATTTCCACCACATCTGCAGTTGTGTCCTCAACTCAAGCCTTGAACCCTTGTGGGAAAAGACTTGTTGCCAGAGCAGTCAGAATACACAAAACATTGGAGTTTGCTGTTTTACATGGGGGTGGTTAGTAGCACCCCAAAACAATCTGATGTTACCATGTAACATCAAAGATCCCTAATCATAGACCACTGGAACAGATATAATAGTATTAAAAAAGTTAAAGTATTGTGAGAATTATCAAAATGTGACACAGAGACACAAAGTGAGTACATGCTGTTAGAAAAAAAGAACTGACAGACTTGCTAACCCAGGGTTGCCACGAGCCTTCAATTTATTAAAAACAAAAACAAAAACAAAACCTCAGTAAAATGAGGTGTGGTTGAATAACAAGAAAACTGAGGTTTGCAGACATCATACAGCTAGCTAGTAACAGCTGGGATTCAAAACACCTCTGACTTTACAACCACTAATTTTATTTATTTTATTTTGAGGCAGGGTATCGCTCTGTCGCCCAGGCTGGAGTGCAGTGGCACGATCACAGCTCACTGCAGCCTCGACCTCCTGGGCTCAAGCGATTCTCCCGCCTCAGCCTCAGACAGCAAGTGGGATACCAAGTTCCCACTTCATCTGCCGCAGGGCTGGGCCGCGCCAAGACCACGTGGCCAGTGGGCGCAGGGCGGTGGGCAGCAGTGCGCAGGCGCGCACCTGCTGCTGTGGCTGGGGCCCAGAGCCCGTCCCTCCCTCGCTCCCTCCTTGCTTCCCGCCACCCCTCCACCGCCTTCCCCCTCCTCCCTCCTCTCGCCACCTCCAGGCCCCGCCCCGCCCCTGCCGCCCTGTCTCCTCCCTGCAGTCGCTCCGGAGCTGCACGGGTGTTCTGCGTGTTGCTGCGTCATCGCCAGTGGCCGGTTTGAATGAGGCTCTCGTCGCACCGAAGCCGCCGCCACCACCGCGCCTCCGCCTCGGCCGCCGCCGCAGCTGCTTCTGGTCTCTGTCTCTTCGCCGCCCTTGTCAGGCCCAGCCCTCCTGCGCCGCCGCCTCCCGCCGCGCCCCGCCATGCCGCTCTACTCCGGTGAGCCCCGTCCTGGCCTCGCGCGCAGTACACCGGGCCGGCGCTAGGCCTCCGCGTAGGCCTGGCCTGCACTGGTGGGCGCCGGGCATGGGCCGGGAGGGGTCGGGGTGGGGTGCGCGGGGCCGGCGGTGCGGAGACAACCCTGGCACCTACCCCTCTCCCGGCTGGGTTGGAGCCCTGCGTGGCGGGGGAGCGCGGTCCCCGGATGGATGGGGGGAGTGGAGATGGGGAAGCCTCTCAAAGTCGTGACTCTGCAGAATAGTTTCTGACGCTGCCCTGGTGTGCGGTGAAAGTGAGGGTGTGTCCTGAGGCGCTGGGCACCAGGCTGGAGGTGCAGGGCGATTCCTTTGGGCTTCTCAGTGATCGCCGTGGAAGGGAGCGGGGAAGAAGGGGAGGGATGGAGGGACCCGGGACGGAAGGTGAGCCTTCATCCTTCTTGGGGTTGCCAGGCGGCGTTCGCCGCCCTTCGCCCTTCTCTTGTCCCTTGCCTTTGTTCGACCGCCCCTTTGGTACCAGTTTTAGTTTTGTCCCGAGGCAGATTGTAAACCTTTTTGCTTCGTCTTCGTTTCATCAGACGTTGCATTGCATTTCTCTATCCGAAACATGGTGTGAGCTTTCGGAAGTAGATGAATACACATATCCCCGGGGTGTCATTTCTTGATTGGCGTTTGACAAGGGCTTGTGTTGTTTGCTTGCTGACAGTCCAAGGTACTGGCCAGGGATCACTTTTGCTTAGAGAATGGACCTTGCTGCTCCCTAGCCTTATTCAAAATGGCACCTAAAATATGTGTGGTGTCTCCAATTGGCTGTAGATGTGTGATTCATTGACCATCCCTATTTATTCTGTCACAGTTCCTTTATTGAAGATTCAGCATTTACAAAGCATGATACGAATAAGAGTATTGTTTGATCTCAAGGTGGATTCTTGATGGTCTAGAATCTTTAATCGACTTCTTAATGATTGCCCAACCCTTTTCTAAAGCCATAACAACAGTAGAATGACTCTTGAAATATTCTAATACCTAAATACACCAGTAGGTTCACACACTTAAAACCCCTATATGTTTCCTCAAAAAATGCCAACGCTGACCAAAGTTTCTTCTTTAAAATGTGAACTTTATCTTAAATATTTAATCAGATCTTTTCCTCATCCCTCAAATGAGGGAACTCGAGTAGATTTCTAAGGTCCCTTCCTTTGACCTCTCCATATCGATAATCTGTATTTTGAGGGTCAGCAAAAAGCTCTATATTAAAATGAAGAGAACATTTTAAGTACTATTTCATAAGATTTAGTAGAAAATTAAGTATGTAGGCTTGGCGCAGTGGCTCACGCCTGTAATCCCAGCTCTTTGGGAGGCCCGAGGTGGGCGGATCACTTGAGGTCAGGAGTTCGAGACCAGCCTGGCCAACATGTTGAAACCCCGTCTCTACTAAAAATACAAAAATCAGCCGGGAGTGGTGGCGGGCGCCTGTAATCCCAACTACTTGGGAGGCTGAGGCAGGAGAATCGCTTGAAACCGTGAGGCGGAGGTTGTAGTGAGCCAAGATCGCACCATTGCACTTCAGCCTGGGTGAAAAAAAGCGAAACTGCATCTCGAGAAAAGAAAAAAATTACGTATCTAGATTATTAAATGGTTAAGGATAAGTGCAATTAAAAATTAAAGCCAGGGGCCGTCGTGTGTGCCTTTAATCCCAGCTACTCGGGAAGCTGAGTTGGGAGGATCACTTGAGCCAAGGAGTTAGAGGGTGCTGTGGTCTGTGATCACACCACTGCACTCCAGCCTGGGTGACAGAGCAAGACCCCCGTCTCTAAAAATAAACACACACCTGTGCCTCTTACAGAGTTAGGGTTTTGTACATATTGCTTTGTTTTAATTTTCAACATAATCCTGTGATACTGGTATAATTCCTCTTGTAAGCATAAGCAAAACGTTTTAAGTAACTTGCTCATGGCAATAGCGCAATAAATTTCAGGTAGTTTCCTCTCCTTTACTTCTAGTACTGTTTTGGTTTAATCGTGTAGCATCTTTAGCTTGTACTATTGTAATATGCTTCTAGTTTATTTCAGTGATTACAGTGTGCCCTCTTCAAGCCCGATTTCTCTGCTTATGACAGCCTTTCAGGAATTACACGTTGCCTACAATATAAAGCCTTTATGTGTTTTATTTTATTTTATTTTTTTATTTTTTGAGACTGAGTTTTGCTCTTGTTGCCCAGTGTGGGGTGCAATGGTGCAATCTTGGCTCACTGCAACCTCCACCTCCTGGTTTCAAGCGATTCTCCTGCCTCAGCCTCGCGAGTAGCTGGAATTACAGGTGTCTGCCACGTTGCCTAGCTAATTTTTGTATTTTTAGTAGAAACAAGGTTTCACCGTATTGGCCAGGCTGGTCTCGAACCCCTGACCTCAGGTGATCCACTCGCCTCAGCCTCCCAAAGTTCTGGGATTACAGGCATGAACCACCGTGCCTGGCCTCTTTATATATGTTTTAGGATGACTTATCTTCCATAACTTGATCCTTAGCCAGCTTCCAGTTTCATCTACTGCTGCTTTCCCTTTTCTCTGGTAATCAATTACTTACATCTTAGAACTTACCATGCTGCTTTATGCTGTGGAATATTTTCCTTCTTTTCTGGGAATACTTCTGTTCTCTCCTAGTCTCTAACACCTAATCTTTTCTTTGAGATTCAGAATTGATAGTGATAACTCAGAAGTTAATACTTCATCCAGGAAATCTTTCCTCATTTATGAAGCATTCCACTTTGTTGCTGTAGCCTTTATAATACTTATATTGTTAATTACTCCCCCCCACCCCGCCCTTATTAGGCTGTAAGTTTGTGGAGAGTCTTCCCAATGTTTTGTACTGGGCTTGTCATTAAATGAATGCTCAACATATTCATTGAACTGATGATAGAATTGGGATTTGGTGTCTGGATGAGGTTTTCAAATTCTGATTTCAGGAGTTAGAAAGCAGTTAACAGTTGTGAGATTCTTATTTCTGAAAAGTTATAAAGTTTTCAGTGGAACTAATATATATCTTTGGGTTTTAAAAAATTTATTTCAGAAGTTAGCTATGTTATGAGGCTGATTGAAATTTTTTATTTTGGTAAAATGTATGTAATAAAGTTTACCATTTTAATGGTTTTTACGTGTGCAGTTCTATAGCATTAAGTATATTCACACTTTTTTACAACTATTACCTTCGTCCACATCCTCTGGCAAACACCATTCTCTTTTTGTGTGTATGCGTTTGACCACTTTAGGTATCTCACATAACCGGAATCATCCATGTTGTAGCATGTGTAAGAGTTTCTTTCCTTTTTAAGGTTGAATAATATTGCATTGTATGTATATACCACATTTTCTTTGTCCATTAATCTGTAGACGGACACTTGAGTTGCTCCCACTTTTTTTGGCTGTTGTGAATAATGCTGCTGTAGACATGGGTGTACAAGTATCTGTTTGAGTCCTTGCTTCCCGATCTTCAGGGTGTACCCAGAAATGAAATTGCTGGATCATATGGTAATTTTATGTTTACTTTTATTCCCACCAGAGGTATACAAGTGTTCCAGTTTCTCCACATCTTTGCTAATGCTTGTTACTTTCTGTTAAAATTTGAAAAGAATAGCCATTCTAATGGCTGTGAAGTGGGATTTCTATATATTTTTAAATGCTTTAGATATGTCTCTGGATTTTTTCTTAATCGAGCACCTCTTGTTCAGAAATGACACTTTTCAATTCTCCCACATTTCTTATGACTCAGATTCTGTATTCCTTAAGTTGTTCTAGATGTGCTTTATTCTCCCAGGAATTTTTTTCTTCTCTTAAACTATCTAACCTTTTTCTCTCTCTTCTTTTCCAATGCTGTGTGCTGATATGAATGATTCTTCAATTAAACACATTGTGGGGGCTGCAAAACTTACCATTTTGGGAAATGTTTCAATACGATCATATTGTTGGAGTAGGATTCAGAAGACTTGGGAGTTTATTAACCAATTTTTTTTGACATTAGCAAATCAATCTACTTCTCTGAAGTCTCAGTTTCTTTTTTTTTTTTTTGAGACTGGAGTCTCGCTCTGTCGCCCAGGCTGGAGTGCAGTGGCACGATCTTGGCTCACTGCAACCTCCGCCTACCGGGTTCAAGCGATTCTCCTGCCTCAGCCTCCCGAGTAGCTGGGATTACAGGCGCCTGCCACCACACCCGGCTAATTTTTGTATTTTTATTAGAGACAGGCTGGTCTCGAACTCCTGACCTTGTGATCTGCCCGCCTCAGCCTCCCAAAGTACTGGGATTACAGGCGTGAGCCACCACTCCCAGCCCACTGAAGTCTCAGTTTCTTTAACTATGAAATGAGAAGTTAGGTTTGATCCAGTGAAATTTTATTCAGCACCTACTGCATGCATGCTGCTCTTGATTAGGTAGGCATTATGGGCATAGAAAGATGAATGACATACTTTGACTCTTGATAACTGCCTAATTGGTGATCTTCTAAGGGTCTGTAATTCTTTTCTTGTTATTTTTTAATTTAAAAAATTGTGATTTTGTTTGCAGTTACTGTAAAATGGGGAAAGGAGAAGTTTGAAGGTGTAGAATTGAATACTGATGAACCTCCAATGGTGTTCAAGGCTCAGCTGTTTGCGTTGACTGGAGTCCAGCCTGCCAGACAGAAAGTTATGGTGAAAGGAGGAACTCTAAAGGTAAAATGTAGTCCAAATTTTCATCACGTTACTATTATTGTATACTTTTTGAAAAATAACACTGGAAAATGTATTTAATTTTAATGTAGCATTTGAAGTACTTTTTTATATGATGAGAATATGTCATCTATGGGGTTTAAACTGTCTTATGCATGTTAGAGTAAGGGAGAAACATTGTAGCTGTTTCACAACACTATACTGTATTATAAAAACATCCTTTTAAAACTCTTTTTACTTTTATTTATTTTTAACTTTTAGGTTCTGAGGTACATGTGCAGGTTTGTTATATAGGTAAACCTGTGTTACAGGGTTTTGATATACAGATTTCATCACCCGGGTACTAAGCATAGTACCTGACAGGTAGTTGTTTTTTTTTAAGATCCTCTTCCTCCCACTCTCCACCCTCAAGTAAGCTCCAGTGTCTATTGTTCCTCTCTATGTGTCTATGTGTTCTCACTATTTAGCTCCCACTTAAAATTAGAACATGCGGTTTGCTTTTCTGTTCCTGCATTAGTTTACTAAGGAACTAACAGGTAATGATCTCCAGCTCCATCCATGTTGCTGCAAAGGACATGACTTTGTTCTAAAAGCATCATTTAAATTTTATTTTAAAATGTATTGTATTACCAGATACCTCTGTGGGTCAGAAGAGTGGAATACTTTACAGTTATCTGTATTGTGTGAATTTTTTTTCCTATGAGGATGTATTAAAAGTATTAGTTTTATTTTGTTTAGACTAAAATGAAATCAATTAATATTTCCTTAGTAATTTTCTGCGATGAGGTTGGAAAATTTTATCTCAGCTTAAACATATGGAACAATACAGATAGGTTTGTTTTCTTAAAAAACTATTACAGAATGTAATTTTGTACATGCATTTGTATGTTGAAATTCAAAGCACTTCAGCATTTTTACCAAAGCCCTGGTTCTGGAAAACTGTTCGTTTTTTTTTTTTTTTTTTTGCCTTTATTGCATCCTACCCATTAATGAAGAGCCGTTTTTTTCTTTTTTTCTTTTTCTTTTTTTTTGAGACGAGTCTTGCTCTGTTGCCCACGCTGGAGTGCAGTGGCGCTGTCGTGGCTCACTGCAACCTCT
The DNA here is from genome assembly GCF_049350105.2 of Macaca mulatta. Taxonomy (NCBI): domain Eukaryota; kingdom Metazoa; phylum Chordata; class Mammalia; order Primates; family Cercopithecidae; genus Macaca; species Macaca mulatta. The sequence goes on from NC_133423.1 coordinate 71,496,041, forward strand.
GCCTCCTGGGTTCAAACGATTCTCCTGCCTCAGCCTCCTGAGTAGCTGGAATTACAGGTGTCCACCACCATGCCCGGCTAATTTTTGTATTTTTAGTAGAGATGGGGTTTCACCATGTTGGCCAGTCTGGTCTTGAACTCCTGACCTCAAGTGATCTGCCCACCTCGGCCTCCCAGAGTGCTGGGATTACAGGCGTGAGCCGCCGCACCTGGTCCCCTTTTTCCATAACAGTAATTATTACCTAACTCCTACCTGGAGATGGGAGGAAAAAAATTCTGTTTAAAAAGAGAATAAACCTAATTTTTTCTTTACTTCCTTTGGAATGATCACAGTGACCACAGTTAAGAATCCATCCTTGCCAGCATCACTGATGAAGGACTGAAGAAAAGACAAGAAGATATCTATTATTATTATTATTATTATTATTATTATTTTTGAGATTGAGTCTCCCTCTGTCACTCAGGTGCTGGAGTGCAGTGGCGCCATCTCAACTCATTACAACCACCGCCTCCTGGGCTCAAGTGATTGTCCTGCCTCAGTCTCCTGAATAGCTGGGATTACAGGTCACCGCCACCACCCCTGGCTAATGTTTGTATTTTTGGTAGAGACAGTGTTTCACCATGTTGGCGATGGTCTCCTGACCTCAAGTGATCTGCCCGCCTCGGGCCTCCCAAAGTGCTGGGATTACAGGCGTGAGCCACCACACCCGGCCTCTGTTGTTTTTAATAATATAAGTATAGTTTTAAAAAATACTTTCTTCAAGGGTTAGATAAAATGCTAGAGATCTGTAGTTAACTTTAAAGACAAAGACTGGCTACCCCCTCAGGGCAGTAAAACACATGTTGGAGGAAAATAACTTTGTTTACCTCTGAAGGTACAGTATGAACCTTTGGCCTTTAGTGAACTTCATAGCCTAATTCGTGCTGAACACTGTACTAGTGGTATGCTGTCAGGAGTTACAGAAGTATGCAAATTAAATGAAACTGTGACTGCTAATAGTTACCATTTATTGAGTACTTATTCTGTGTCAGGCTTTTATTCTATTTTCTTTAATTTTCAGCTATATGTTGTCCATATCTTATAAATCAGGAAATTTTATAAATGAGTGTCAAAGAGGTTTAAGTAACATAGTAAGGCACCAAATGAGCTTATGATTTATAAATCAAGCAGATCTGTGTTCCATTCCCAGCTTTGTGTGACCTTGGGTGAGTGATCTTAGAGGGCATTTATAGTTATCATTCGTTATCTCTAGCGGTCATAGTCCTTAAATTGAGAAGGGCCTGTAGGAAGTTACTGTTCCATTTTAAAGCAGATAGAGGATATAATTAGTGGTACCAATGAAGGGTAGACAAGCATATTGAATACCCAATACTTTCTATAAAAGGGAGTAATATGGAATCGACTTTATCCTATGAGGGGAAAGGCCTAGCTGCAGTAAGTTAAAATATTACTCTGGACTAATCATGCATTTAAAAAAATATATTGATCTTTATTTAACATATTGAAGGGAAAGTAATTGCTTTATAGATGTGAAATTTAGCACTTGAGAAACATTTGTGGTTATGCAAGTACTAGTAAGATTTAGTTTGCCTTGGGTAGTCTGGTTTATTCTAGCATTTGTATTCTTCTGAGTCTCCTGGTTTTGATGGTAAATTATAGAGTCACCTTAATTACATTAACTCTTCATTCTTGCCATGTAAGCTAGTTATTTATTAGCTCTGCTGGTTCCAAACACCCAAAAAATAGGATCTATCATCTGTCATTAGTCAAGTGTATTTTAGTACTTGCTAAAAGTATTTTTTTTTATACTTATGTGTTTTTTAGTATTTGATGCTGTAAAGGTTACTGCCTTTTATATTGTGTTACCTTATGCAGTTGAAGCAAATTATTTGAAACCCTGGCTTTAGGACCGCTTGTGTTTAAAGAAATTTTTTTTTTTTTTTTTGAGATGGAGCCTTGCTCTGTTGCCCAGGCTGGAGTGCAGTGGTGAGATCTCGGCTCACTGTAAGCTCTGCCTCCTGGGTTCAAGCAGTTATCTTGCCTCAGCCTCCCGAGTAGCTGGAATTACAGGTGTGCACCACCATGCCCAGCTACTTTTTGTATTTTTAGTAGAGATGGAGTTTCTCTATATTGGTCAGGCTGGTTTCGAACTCCTGACCACAGGTGATCTGCCTGCCTTGGCCTCCCAAAGTGCTGGGATTACAGGCGTGAGCCACCGTGCCTGGCCAAAAAAAATTTTTTTTTTTATTGCTGTAATTTTAAATAAAATCTGCATACAGGATAAATTTTATTCTGTTTTGAAGTAGGTTAAAATAAATTGATTATTAGATTATGTTCTGCTTGTACAGAAGTGGTTAAATGTCTTTTGTTTGTCTTTGAAACAGGATGATGATTGGGGAAACATCAAAATAAAAAATGTAAGTATTATCTTATGGATGTTTATTATAATGCGGTAACCTCATTATGATACCAAAATAAATTCCAGATGACTTTTTTTCACATGTATATCCAGTTGTTCCAGCACTATCTGTTGAAAATACTTGCCTTTTCCCATTGACTTGTGTTGGGCTCTTTCTTGAAAACTAGTTACAGGTTTATTTTTGGTTTTTGTTTCATTGATCTAGTAGATTAGAGTTACACTAGTACCAAATGGTTTTGATTACTAAAGCTTTATAATAAAAGTCTTGAAAAAAAAATTAGCTGGGTGTGGTGGTGCACACCTGTAATCCTAGCTACTCGGGAGGCTGAGGCAGGAGGCAGGAGAATCGCTTGAACCTGGGAGGCAGAGATTGCAGTGAGCCGAGATCATGCCACTGCACTCCAGCCTGGCAACGGAGCGAGACTGTCTCCAAAAAAAAAAAGAGTCTTGGAATAAGGTAGTATACATTCTTATGCTCTGCAACTTTCTCCTCTTTGAGATTTTGTTTGAGATTACATTGAATCTGTAGCTCAATTTGGGGAGAATAAACATCTTAACAATATTGCATATTAAAATCCTTGAATATGATGTACTTCCTTATTTGTTTGGGTCTCTGTTTTCTCTTAGCAGTGTTGTAGTTTTTAAATATAGAGATTTTGCATGAGTGTTTTTTTTTAGGGGGGGGACAGGGCCTCACTGTCATGTATGCTGGAGCACAGTGGCATGGTCACAGCTTGCTGCAGCTTCAAACTCCCAGGCTCAAGCAGTCATTCCATCTCAACCTTCAGAGTAGCTGGGACCACAGGCATGTGTTACCATGCCCAGTTAATTAATTAATTTTAATTGTTTTTTGTAGAGATGGGGGTGTCACTATGTTTCTCAGGCTGGTCTTAAACTCCAGGGCTCAAGTGATCTTCCTGCCTTGGCCTCCCAGAGTGCTGGGATTAACAGGTGTGAGTCACTGTGCCCAGCCCTTGCATGACTTCTCTTAAATTATTGGAACTTAACGTTTGTTCACTGCTTAAAATGATATTAAAAAATTGTTTCCAGCGTTCATGGCTAGAATGTAAAAATACAATTGATTTTTCTTTTTTGTTTTTTTTTGAGACAGAGTCTCACTCTTGTTGCCCAGGCTGGAGTGCAGTGGCGCGATCTCGGCTCACTGCAACCTCTGCCTCCCAGGTTAAAGCAGTTCTCCTGCCTCAGCTGGGATTACAGGCACCCACCACCATGCCCGGCTAATTTTTGTATTTTTAGTAGAGATGGAGTTTCACCACATTGGCCAGGCTGGTCTCAAACTCCTGACCTCAGGTGATCCGCCCATCTTAGCCTCCCAAAGTGCTAGGATTACAGGCGTGAGCCACTGCGCCCGGCCAAAATACAATTGATTTTTCTAAGTTTATTTTCATTCTGGGTTCTTGTAAGCAATTTACTTACTAATTCCAGTTGTGTTTTGGGCAGATTCCATTGGGTTTTCTGTGTACATAAACATGTTATCTGCAAATAATGACAGTTTTACTTCTCCCTTTTCAATATTCATGACTTTCAGTTTTCTTAAACTTTATTGACGTATAATTGATAAACAGATGACTTCTTTTATTTATTTTTTTTGAGACAAAGTCTTGCTTTGTCGCCCAGGCTGGGGTGCAGTGGTGTGATCTTGGCTCACTGCATTATCTGCCTCCCTCGGTTCATGTGATTCTCCTGCCTCAGCCTCCCGAATTGCTGGGATTACAGACGCCTACCACCACGCTCGGCTAATTTTTGTATTTTGGTTTCGCCATGTTGGCCAGGGTGGTCTTGAACTTCTGACCTCAAGTGATCCTCATGCCTTGATCTCTGTGCCAGGCTTTGTCCTACTTTTTGATAGGATTTCTAATACAGTGTTAATAGAAAGTGAGAAGAGTGGCTGAGGGTGGTGGCTCACGCCTGTAATCCCAGCACTTTGGGAGGCCGAGGTGGGTGGATCACGAGGTCAGGAGATCGAGACCATCCTGGCTAACACGGTGAAAACCTGTCTCTACTGAAAAAAAAAAAAAACAATTAGCCAGGCGTGGTGGCGGGCACCTGTAGTTCCAGCTACTCAGGAGGCTGAGGCAGGAGAATGGCGTGAACCAGGAGGCGGAGCTTGCAGTGAGCCGAGATCATGCCACTGCATTCCAGCCTGGGCAACAGAGCAAGACTCCATCTCAAAAAAAAAAAAAAAAGTGATGAGAGTGGACATCTTGTCTGGGTGTGGTAGCTCAAGCCTGTAATCCCAGCACTTTGGGAGGCCAAGGAGGGTGGATCACTTAAGGTCAGGAGTTCGAGACCAGCCTGGCCAACATGGTGAAACCCCGTCTCTACTAAAAATACAAAAATTAGCCGAGCGTCATGGTGCGCGCCTGTAGTCTCAGCTAGTCAGGAGGCTGAGGTAGGAGAATTGCTTGGCCTCAGGAGGCGGAGGTTGCAGTCAGCTGAGATCACACCACTACACTCCAGCCTGGACAACAGAGCGAGACTCCACCTCAAAAAAAAAGGAACAAAATGAGTGGACATCTTGTCTTATTGTAGTTCACTACAACTTAAAATTATGAAAGACTATTAAATTTTGTTAAGTGCTTTTTCTGTTTGTTAAAATGATTGTGTGATTTTTTTTCTTTTGGTAATGTGGTTATTCTCACTGATTTTTAACTTAAACCTTGGGATATGCAGTTCTCAAATTTCTTGGTATTGTTACCCTTTTGCTCTCTTAAATATTATGATTGACCCCAGAGTTTCATATAAAGGCACACCTTATTCTTTGTGCTTCACAGATAATTGTGATTTTTATAAATTGAAGGCTTGTGGCCACCTTGCGTCGAGCAAGTTTGTAGGCATCATTTTTCCAGCAGCCTATGTTCACTTCATGTCTCTTTGTCACATTTTGGTGATTCTTGCAATATTTGAAACATTTTCATTACTCTCACGTCAAGTGTGTTGATCTTTGATGTTACTTTTGTAATTGTTTTGGGGTATCATGAATCACACCTGTAAGATGGCAAACTTAATCGGTAAATGTGTGTTCTGACAGCCTCACTGACCCGCAATTCCCTCTTCCCTCTCCTCAGGCTTCCCTATTCCCTGAGACAAGGCAGTATTGAAATTAGGCCAGTTAATAACCCTATAATGGCCTCTAAGTGTTCAAGAGAAAGGAAGAGTTTCATGTTTCTTACTTTCCACAGAAAGCTAGAAATGATTAAGCTTAGAGAGGAAGGCCTGTGTAAAGCCAAGATAGGCCAAAAGCTAGGCATTTTGCACCAGTTAACCAAGTTGTGAATACAAAGGTCCAGTTTTCAAAGGAAATTTATAATTTAAAAGATAAAGTTCTTGAAGTGTTACTGCAATGAACACACAAGTGATAAAGCAAAGCAGCCTTATTGCTGATGTGAAGAAAGTTTAAGTGGTGTGGATAGAAGATCAAACTAGCCACATTTCCTTAAGTCAAAGCCTAACCAGAGGAAGACCCTAATTCTCTTTAATTCTGTGAAGGCTGAGAGAGGTGAGGAAGCTACATTATCCTCATCAGACTAACACAGGAACAGAAAACCGAACACTGTATGTTGTCACTTATAAGTGGGAGCTGAACAATGAGAATACATGGACACAGGGAGGAGAACAGCACACACTGGGGCCTGTCAGGCAGTGGGATGTGGGGAGAGCATCAGGATAAATAGCTAATGCATGCTGGGCTTAATACCTAGGTGATGGGTTGATAGGTACAGCAAACCGCTATGACACATGTTTACCTGTGTAACAAACCTGCACATCCTGGACATGTACCCAGAAACTTAAAAAAAAAAATATATATATATATATGATACATAATTTGAAGCTAGCAGAAGTTGGTTCACAAGGTTTAAAGAAAGAAGCAATCTCTGTAACATAAAAATGCAAGGTGAAGCAGTAAGTGGTGATGGAGAAGCTGCAGTAAGTTATCCAGAAGATCTAGCTAAGATTGCTGATGAAGGTGGCTACACTATACAGCAGATTTTCAATGTGGATGGAACAGCCTGATATTGGAAAAAGATGCTGTCTAAGCCTTTCATAGCTAGAGAGGAGAAGTCAGTGCCTGGGTTCAAAGGCCAGCCTGACTGTCTTGTTAGAGTCTTATGCAGCTGGTGACTTTAAGTTGAAGCCAATGCTCACTTACCATTCCACAAACTGTGGATCTCTTAAGAATGATGCTAAATCTACTCTGCTTGTGCTCTGTATATGGAACAACAAAGCCCAGATGCCAGCACATCTGTTTACAGTATGGAGTAGTGAATATTTTAAGGCCACCATTGAGACTTACTGCTCAGAAAGATTCCTTTCAAAATATTACTGCTCATTGACAATGCATCTAGTCACTCAAGAGCTTTGAGAGAGATAAACGAGATGAATGTTGTTTTCATGTGTGCTAACACAACAACTATTCTGCAGCCCGTGGATCAGGGAGTAATTTCTACTTTCAAATCTTATTATTTAAGAGATACATTTTGTAAGGCTAAAGTTCCCCTATAAAGTTATTTCTCCATGAATCTGGGCAGAATCAAAAACTTTCTGGAAAGGATTCACCATTCTTGATGCCATTAGGAACATTCATGGAAGGAAGTTAAAATGTCAGTATTACCAGGAGTTTGAAAGAAGCTGATTCTAACCCTTGTTGGATGACTTTGAGGAGTTCAAAACTTGAGTTGAGGATATAACTGCCCATGTGGTGGAAATAGGAAGAAAACTAGAATTACAAGTGCCCAGGCACAGTGGCTTACTACTATAATCCCAGCACTTTGGGAGTCTGGGATAGGAGGAGAGCTTCAGGCTGGGAGTTCGAGACCAGCCTGGGCAACACAGTGAGACCCTGTCTTTACAAAAAATAAAATTAGTTGGGCATGATGGTATATACCTGTAGTCCTAACTACTCTGGAGACTGAGGCAGTAGGATCACTTAAGCTTAGGAGTTTGAGGTTACAGTGATCTATGATTGTGACACTACACTTCAATCTGAGTGACAGAGCGAGACCCTGTGTCTAAAAAACAAAAAAGAATAAAAAAATGGAGCTTGAAATTGTGACTGAATTGCCACAATCTCATGATGCAACTTGAACAGTTGAGGAGGTAACTTACGGATGTGCAAAGAAAGTAATTTATTGAGACAGACTCTACTCCTCATGAAGAAGCTGTGAATGTTGTTGAAACGACAACAAAGGATTTAAAATATTACACAGGCTTACTTGATAAAGCAGCAGCAGGAATTGAGAGGATTGACTCCAGTTTTGAAAGAAGTCCTACTGTGAATAAAATGCTGTTAAACAGCACCGCAAGCTACAGAGAACTCTTTCATGAAGGAAGTCAGTCAGTGCGGCAGGTTTTATTGTCTCATTTTAGGCAATTACCCAGGATTCAGGAACCAGTGCTGTCATCAGTCAGTAGCCATCAACTTGGAAACAGGACCCCCCGCCCTGCAAGAAGATGATTAACTGAAGGCTCAGATGATTGTCAGCTTTTTTTTAAGCAATAAATTATTTTAAAATTAAGATGTGTGCATTCTTTTTTAGACATAATGCTTTTGCATAGTTTACAGACTGATATAAACATGACGTTTGTATGCACTGGGGAAAAATTTTTGAGCGACTTGCTTTATTGTGAGATTTGCTTTCTCATGCTCTGGAACCCAAACTGCAATATCTTCAAGGTATCCCTGTGTTTTAATCTATGTAATACTGTTTTGTTGGATAAAAGGTAATTTTATCAAAGTCAGTTTATCACATTTTTTACTGATTTGAACTATGTTGTAAGAAATCTTTGCCTGTGTCAAGTTTACAAGATTTTTTTTTCCTGTTTTATTTTAAAACTTAATAAGTTTTAGCTGTTACATTTAGATATCTTTTTTTTTTTTTTTGAGATGGAGTCTTCCTCTGTCACCTAGGCTGGAGTGCAGTGGCACGATCTCGGCTCACTGCAAGCTCCGCCTCCTGGTTCACGCCATTCTCCTGCCTCAGCCTCCCAAGTAGCTGGGACTACAGGCGCCTGCCACCACACCCGGCTAATTTTTTCTAGTTTTAGTAGAGATGGGGTTTCACCGTGTTAGCTAGGATGTTGTCGAACTCCTTACCTCGTGATCCGCCTGCCTCGGCCTCCCAAAGTGCTGGGATTACAGGAGTGAGCCACCATGCCCGGCTTATATTGTCTGTTTTTTTTTTTTTTTTTTTTTTTTGAGACTTGTTGCCCAGGCTGGAGTGCAATGGCGCTATCTCGGCTCACTGCAACCTCTGCCTCCCAGGTTCAAGCAATTTTCCTGCCTCAGCCTCCCGAGTAGCTAGGATTACAGGTGTGCACCATCACACCCAGCTAATTGTTTGTATTTTTTTTAGTAGAGATGGGGTTTCTCCATGTTGGTCAGGCTGGTCTCGAACTCCTGACCTCAGGTGGTCCGCCCGCCTCAGCCTCCCAAAGTGCTGGGATTAGAAGTGTGAGCCACCGCACCCGGCCTATTGTCTGTTTTGAGTAAATTCTTGTGTTTGCTGTTAAGCAGTGGTTGAGGTTATTTTTTTCACATGAATATTTAGTTTAGTGAGCAACATTTGTTGAAAAGACTATTGTTTTCCATTCTTCCTCGGTGCCTTTGTTGAAAATCAGTTGACCATAAACGTATGGGTTTATTTCTGGATTCTGTTTTCTTCCATTGATTTTTATATGTACCTTTACACCAGTACCCACTCCCTGCTGTTTTGATTCTTCAGGCCTTGAAATCAGGTTGTCTAAGTTTTCCAGTTGTTTTTCTTTTTTAAAGTTGTGTTGGCTATTCTGGGATCTTTGTATGTCTCTTGCATATTTTTAGATTCAGCTTGTCATTTTCTCCATAAGAGCCTGCTGTGATTTTTATTGGAATTGCATTGAATGGGTATGTCAGTCTGGGACATCTCAGTATTGAGTCTTCTAATTCACAAACATGGTAAACCTTTCCTTTATTTAGATCTTAACATTTCTCACAACAATGTTCAATGTTGGGACTTACACATATTTTGTTCCACATATTGTTAAGTATTTCATGGTTTTTTTTGTTTGTTTGTTTGTTTGTTTGTTTTGAGACAGTCTCGCTCTGATGCCCAGGCTGGAGGGCAGTGGCGTGATCTCAGCTCACTGCAGACTCCGCCTCCTGGGTTCGAGTGATTCTCCTTCCTTAGCTTTCTGAGTAGCTGGGATTACAGGCACCCGCCACCACGCCTGACTAATTTTTGTATTTTTAGTAGAGACGGGGTTTCACCATGTTGGCCAGGCTGGTCTCAAACTCCTGATCCGCCCGCCTCAGCCTCCACAAGTGCTGGGATTATAGGCATAAGCCACTGCATCCGGCTTATTTCGTGGTTTTTAATGTTATCATAAGTGGTACTTTTTTTTTTTTTTTTTTAAGACGAGGTCTTGCTTTGTCCCATGGGCTGGAGTGCAGTGGCTCATAGCTCACTGTGGCCTTGAATTCTTGGGCTCAAGGGGTTCTCCCACCTCACCCTCCTGAGTAGCTGGGACTACAGGCATGGGCCATTGTGCTTGGCTAAGTTTTTGTTTTTGTTTTTGAGACAGAGTCCTACTCTGTTGCCCAGGCTGAAGTGCAGTGACGTGATCATGGCTCACTGTAGCCTCTGCCTCCCAGGTTCAAGCAGTTCTCGTGTCTCAGCCTTCTGAGTAGCTGGGACTACAGGAATGTGCCATTATGCCAGGCTAATTTTTGTGTTTTTAGTAGAGATGGGGTTTTGCTGTGTTGACCAGGCTGGTCTCGAACTCCTAGCCTCAAGTAATCCTCCTGCCTTGGCCTCCCAAAGTGCTGGGATTACAAGTGTGAGCCACTGCACCCAGCTGTGGTATTTTTGAAATGTCATTTTCCAATTGCTTGCTAGTATATAAAAATAAAGTTAATTTTTATAATTGACTTTGTATGCTCTGACTTTATTTCATGTATTACTTTCTTAGGATATTGTAGGTATACATGTCGTCTTCAAATAAGGACAATTTTATTTCTTCCTTTTTAATCTTTGTGCATTTTGTTTCTCTTTTTTTCTTTATTGCAATGCTTAAGACTTTAAACAGTGCTGAGTAGAAGTGGTTGATAGTGGACATCATTGCCTTTTTCCTGACCTTAGGGGAAAAGCCTCCATCGTGGCTGGAGGTAGTTTATAGAAGCTCATCATCAGGTTCAGGAACTCTGCTTCTAGTTTGCTGAGAGGTTTCGTCATGAATGGAAGTCGAATTTTGTCATTTTGTTAAATGCCTTTTCTATATCATTTCTTCCTCTCATTTAATCCATTAATGTAAACTACACCGACTTCTGAGTATTAAATAGAACTTATATTCTTGGGATAAACCCCACTTGTACATTATATATTGCTAGATTCTATTTGCTTATTTTTTGTTAAGGTTTTTAGTGTCTCTTTTCATAAGAGGTAATGGTTTATAGTTTTCTTGTGTTCTTTTATCTGGTTTTGCTATCAATGTAATGTTGGTCTTATACAATGAGTTAGGAAGCGTCCCTTCTTTTCTGAGTTTGTATTTTTTCTTTTTTATTTCTGCTGCCACTCCACTGGGGTATTTTTTCTTTAAATGTTGCCTAAAATTCTCTAGTGAAGCCTAGATTCACTAAAATTCTCTTGTGAAGCCTAGTTCACTAGACATCGTCTGGGTTTGGAGTTTTCTTTGTAGGAAGACTTTAAGAATTTAGCGTCTTTGATAAATGTAGGACTATTTTTTTATGTTTTCTTTCATATCAGCTTGATAATCAGTATTTTTGAAGGAATTGGTTCATTTAATTTAATTTGTTGAATTGATTGTCGTACTCTAATGTTATTATCCTTTAATTCTAGAATGTGTAGTGCCGTTTTCGAAAACTCTCTAGTATGGGCAAATTATGATTTGTCTGTTTCCTTTATCATCAAGCCAGAGTTTTATCACTTTCATTGATGGTTTCCCCACCAAAAAAAAAATCTTTAGCCTGTTCATTTATTACTTTGTTAATTTTTTCTCTTTGCTAATTTTTTCTCTTTGCTTTCTTTCTACTTTGGTTTTAGTTTTTTTTAATTTTGAAATTTTAATTTTAATTTTGAATTTTTATATAATCATATTTTGTTGAATGAAATGCTAAAACCCAGGCAAATGATAGTGACTTTTTTTGTTTGTTTTAGAAATGGGATCTTGCTGTGTTGCTTAGGCTGGCCTTGAGCTGCTAAGCAGTCTTCCCATCTTAGCCTTCCGATTACCTTGGACTGCAGGTGTGCGCCACCACACGTGGCTTGGTTTTAATTTTTACTTTTTCTTTTTTTGAGACAAGGTCTCGCTCTGTCGCCCAGGCTGGAGTGCAGTGGCTCGATCTTGGCTCAGCACAAGCTCCTGGGTTTACGCGATTCTCCTGCCTCAGCCTCCCAAGTAGCTGGGACTACAGGTGCCTGCCACCATGCCTGGCTAATTTTTTGTATTTTTAGTAGAGATGGGGTTTCACCATGTTAGCCAGATGGTCTCCATCTCCTGACCTCATGATCCGCCCGTCTCGGCCTCCCAAAGTACTGGGATTACAGGCGTGAGCCACCACGCCCAGCCTATTTTTACTTTTTCTAGCTTAAGGTAGAAGCTTACCTAGTTCTTTAATTTTAAGCCTTTTTTTTTTTTTTAAATCTCTTTTGCCCATTTTTGTCGTATGTATTTGCTTTTTCTTATAGATTTGCTTTTTTGAGTGCTTAGTATATATGGTGTAGTTTTTCCCCTAGTTTATTGTTTTCAAATGTTTTATACATTTTTAAGATTTGTGTAGCTAGTTACATCAGTCTTTTTAATATTTATGTCACTTTTAGAAAATCTTCCAACAATGCATGAGTTTTTGGATTCACTTGCATTCTTTTATGAATATTAATTTTTTTACATTTAAATCTTTACCTTTAATTCATTATGATTGTGGTATGGTATGAAGTGGAGAGCTGATAGTATGTTTTTTCTAAATTATACAGTTTTTCTCAATGTTTTTCATTATATAATCCCTTTTCCCAATAATTTTTAAGGGCATTGTTTTAGTCTCTATTCTTTTTCAGAAATTTCTTAGCTATTATCATGGGTATAAATTTGCTGCATGAATGAATCATTTTGCAAGGTTTTATAAAGGAATTTCATTAAGTTTATATAACTGTAATTGCATCTTTATAGTAATTTTTCAAGTACAGAACTTGTCATGTCTTTCAATTTACTTAGGTGCTTTTTTTCTATCCTTAAGTAAAGCTTTATTCTCTTATTAAAGTATTACATTTTTCTTGTTATGTTTATTCTTAGATATATGTTGGCATTTCTTCTATTGTGTTTTCCAACTGGTTATTGCTAGTATATTCTTTAAATAGTTGGCTCCTGAGACAGTTGTCTTTGGAAAAAGATTCTTAGCCTGGTAGGGTGGCTTATACCTGCAATCCCAGCACTTTGGGAGATGGGGGGATCACTTGAGGCCAGAAGTTTGAAGCTACAGTGACCTGTAATTGTGCCACTGCACTCCTGCCTGGGTGACAGAGTGAGTCCCTGTCTCTAAAAAAAAAAAAAAAAAAAAATTCTGTAGTGATGGCTTAGTACTGCTTTACTGCTTTGTAATGATATTATAAGATGTCTATGTAGAAATAAAAGGTGATAGAATAAAGGTCTTTAGATTTAATTGTAGGTATTCTTAACTGAATTTGTTGGCCTTACTAATTTCCTAATTTTAATCATCATCTGGATATTTTTAGTCTTCTGGCTATCATTTTTTCTTCTGGCTATCATCCCTGTTTTTTTGTTTTTGTTTTTGTTTTTTTTTTAAACCTCCACTTCTGGTCCTACCTTTTTCTTTGTCTCATGTGTTCGTGCCTTCCAATTAAGATATTGAGTAAGAGAGTAAGGTGTTGTTCATATTTTAAGATTATGAGCTTTACAATGACAGTGTCTTCCTTGTCCTTCTATTGATTGTATGGAGTGTTTGCGTATGTATTCAATAAAAGTATTTACTTAGGTTAATGTGTAGAATTATATAATTGGATATTTTGAACAAATTTACTCTGTATTTGGTTTGATATTTTTCAGTAATGGAGAATTTAATGCTCTAAAAATATTTGTTTTTAAATGTAAACAATCACTACAGTTACACAACAGACACGGAAAGAATTTTATTAGTGTTTGTTTGTTTGTTTTGTTTTTTGAGACAGGGTCTCACTCTGTCACCCAGGCTGGAATGCAAGTGGTGAGATCACAGCTCACCGCAGCCTCAACCTCCCAGGCTCTAGTGATCCTCCCACCTTAGCCCCCAAGTAGCTGGGATTACAGGCACGCACCCCTATACCCAGCTAATACTGGTATTTTTTGTAGAGACGGGGTTGCCCAGGCTAGTCTTGAATGGGACTCAAACCATCCACCAGCCTCGGCCTCCCAAAGTGCTAGGATTACAGGCATGAGCAACTATGCCTGGTCTGAATTTTATTAGTTGTTAGTTTGTTATGGAGAGAGGTGATGCCACTAAATGTTAATAATCATTTGAGAAATTCCCTCTGCTACAATATTCTAAACACTATTAGGTGTTTTTATGGCAATATTTGTTTTTTCCTTCAGCTTTATTTAGGTACAATTTATATAGAGTAAAATTCATCTGTGTTTGATGTACAGTTTGATGACTTTGGGCAATTCTGTATTGTCACGTAACCACCACCACAATCACGATTTAGAAGTTTCATCACTAAGAAGTTTCTTTACACCTTTGCCTTGGCCTCAAACAGCCACCCCAGGGCTTTTTTACTTGTTTTAAACAATACAGTGATTTTTTATAGTGTATTTACAGAGTTGTGCAGCCTTCACCACAATCTAATTTTAGAACATTTCTATTACCCCAGAAAGAAACTTGTACCAATTTAAAGCCACTCCCTCTTCCCACCTCCAGTCCTAGGCAGCAACTAATCTACTTTCTGTAGATTTACTTTTTTTGGCAAATAGAATTATGTAATATGTGTTCTTTTGTGCCTGGCTTCTTTTGTTTGACATAAACATTACCAACTTTTAAGGATTTTCATGAAATAACTTTTTTTAAAAACAGGGAATGACTCTACTAATGATGGGGTCAGCAGATGCTCTTCCAGAAGAACCCTCAGCCAAAACTGTCTTCGTAGAAGACATGACAGAAGAACAGTTAGCATCTGCTGTAAGACACGCCAGATTTTATATGTTTGATACTACTTTTTGAAGGACCATTATTACAGTGTCTTTCAGAAAGTAGTATCTAAATGTCTTGAAGACTTAATCATTAATACCAAGATAGATGTTTTTATCTGTAAATAAGAGTTTTATTATTTTTAATTAGATTAAGGGAGTCCTTCTGTGGTTAAATAATGCACAGTTAGGGTTGTTTTTGGTATTGTACACCTTACTACTGGTTTTCAGACTTCCAAGTGAATTTATTTAGGCTTAACTTGTATATATTTAGCTAATATCTGTAATATGTTTCTGGCAGATAGTACTATATAAGTGTTTACTATTTATGAGAAAACAGGGTCAAAGAGTAGTTTAAATGCTGGGATATTTAAATTTTTTAAATCCTTCATGTGGAAAATATATACATTTTATCCTGAATAAATGCAAAATCAGTTTAGAAACTGGCCAACACATGTGTCAAATTTTTTTTTAACACCTTGCATTTATTGAGTGCCATTCATTCATTTTCTTGTTGTTTTTTTTTTTTTTTTTCCCTTGAGATGGGGTCTTGCTCTGTCACCCTGGCTGTTGTGCAGTGGTATGATCGTAGCTCACTACAACCTCAACTTCCTGGGCTTAAGTGATCCTCCCACCTCAGCCTCCTGAGTAGCGAAAATTGTAGGCGTGCACCACCATGCCCAGCAAATTAAAAAAAAAAATTTTTTTTTTTTTTGGTAGAGACAGGGTCTTGCTGTGTTGCCTAGGATGACCTTGAACTTCTGACCTCAAGCTATCCTTCCACCTCAGCCTTCCAAAGTGCTAGGATTACAGGCGTGAGCCACTGTACCCAACCTTTTATTTTGCTTTTTGTTTTGAAGTGTTTCTATGCATGTTTTGCCTGTTCTCTTCTCCTGATAAACCTGCCAAAAAGGCAAGACTGGTATGATTATTCTCTTATTTTTAAGAAGGAAACTAAAACATAATATGATGGCCAGCATGATCCAAGTAAACATTTTTTGGGGGGGAGAAATAAAACTGTTTCTTTAGAGTGAAGGCAGAATATAAATTGGTAGAAGCTAGTAAATGGTACTTGATTCAAAATGAGAATTTTAGTGATTTATATATGTCATGTCATTTTGCAAAAATGGTTTAATGATTTAATCCTTTTTTTTTTTTTTTTTTTTAAACTAGATGGAGTTACCATGTGGATTGACAAACCTTGGTAACACTTGTTACATGAATGCCACAGTTCAGTGTATTCGTTCTGTGCCTGAACTCAAAGATGCCCTTAAAAGGTAAGGCTGCAGTCTTTTTTGGGTAAGGGATGTTCACATTTGGGTGAGTAGTATTGTTTTGTTTTGTTTTCTTTAGCATCTTAATGAGATATAATTAATTTATTATACAATTCACCATTTTAAAATGTTTAATGATTTTTACAGTATTCACAAGTTTGTGCAACCATCACCACAATCAATTTTAGGACATGTTCCACCTCCCCCAAAAGAAGTGTCATACTCACTGGCAGTCACTCGTTATACCCTTTCACCCACCTCTAGCCTTAGCCAAACATTAATCTACTTTCTGTCATAGATTTGCTTATTCTGGGCATTTCATATAAATTGAATCAGAATATGTGATCTTTTTGTGACTGACTTCTTTCATTTAGCATGTTTCCGTGGTTCATTCATGTTGTAGCATATATAATACCTCATTCCTATTTTATGGCCGAATAATACTTCATTTTATGTATATATCACATTTTATTTATCCATTCATTTTGTTGATGGAAATTTGGATTGTTTCTCCTTTTTGGCTGTTATAAGTAATACTGCTGTGAACGTTCATGTTTTTTGTGTAGATGAACGTTTTCATAATAGTAACTATGTTTGACGTTTTGAGGAACTGCCACAATGATTTTCCAAAGCGACAGTACTGTTTTACATTCTCACCAGCTATGTGAGAAGATTGCCAGTATTTTCTGTCTTTGATTAAGCCATCTAGCGGTGTGAAGTGTGGTATCTCATTGTGGTTGTCATGCACATTTTGTTTTAGTGACTAATGATGTTGGGCATCTTTTCATGTGCTTATTGGCCATTTGTATATCTTCTTTGGAGAAATGTCTGTTTAAATCTTTTGCCTGTGTTTTAAGTGGGTTGTCTTTTTAAAAATTCAATTGTGTTTTTACATATATGCAAGTTCTTTACCCAATGGATAATTTGCAAATCTTTTCTTCTATACTATTAGCGGTCATTTTACTTTCTTTTTAAAAAATTTATCTTTTTTCCTAAGTCTGTTGTATGCAGTGTCCTTTTACTTCATGATACGTTTGTAGTGCAAATGTTTTTTAATTTTGATGTAGTTTAATCTTAATTTTAATTTTTTCTTTTGTCACATATGCTTTTGGTTTCATATGTAAGAAGCCACTGTCTAATTCTAGGTTACAAAAACTTACTTCTTTGTTGTTTTTCAAGAGTTGATATACTTTTAGCTCTTCTGTTGAGGCCTGTGGTTAATTTTTATGTATGGTGGGAGGGAGGGAGGTATTTGCCTATTCTTTTGCATGTGTATATCCAGTTCTTCCAGCATCATTTGTTGAAGGCTGTTGTTTCCCCACTGAATTGTCTTAGCACCTTTTTTGAAAGTCAGTTGATCATAATGTATAGGTTCATTTCTGGACCCTGGATTCTTTTCCATTTATATATATGTCTATCCTTATGTCAGTCAGTACTGGTTTCAAAAAAGAAAGAACATTTTGTTTTTATACCATCGTATGAAAGGAAAAGAGTAAAGAATTAATTACAAATGTTTCGAGAACCTGTGAAATAGTCTACAAATAAGGGTCCTTTCTTCCAGTGAGTATAAATGTAACTTAAAAAATATGTAACTTAATTCTGACTAAATTTATATAACTGTCTTGATACATAAATTGTCAGTTCTTTATGACAATTCTGAACTACAACTTGGATTCTAGACAGCTTTATGAATATTGATTTTTGCTTTTTCCCTCAGTCTCTTGTGAAATGTTGTGATAGAACTGAGCAGAAGAGAAGGGAGAGAAGGACTGTGCAGAAATCTGAAAGAGTGACTTTAAAGGTTTTCTACATTTCTCTGAAGTGAATAGTTGTCAGGTATTTATGAGAAACTGCATAGATTACAGCTGATGTATTATCAGTGAGCAAGACACAGTATCTGTCTTCAGGGCACCTACAGTCTAATAGAGAAAGACTATCAAGTAAACAGGTACTGTTTCAGAACTGCTGAGATGGGAAATGTAGGCTGCTATGAGAACATCTAAGGAGGTTCATAAGGGGTATCTAAGGATAGTTTGGGAAGACTCTTAGAGTAACTGGTATTTAAACAGTTAGGTATTATGCCAGCCTGGATGAGAGGTTAGGGAAGTGTAAGAGTGGACTGGAGGAAATAGTATTTAAGCAAGCGTCTGGAGGCAGGAGACTGCAGCATACTCAGTGCAACTGCCTGGAGAAGAATGGATATAGAAAAGGTGCTAGATGGGAGATTAGCAGGGGCCAGCCAGAAATCTTGAAGTCATTTTTAAGAAGTGTGGACTTTGTGTTGTGGACGAAGAGAAGCCATTGGAAAATTTTAAGCAGAGTACTGACATTCAAATTATCCTCTGAATTCTAGGTAGCTAAGATTATTATTTTGTTCTTTAATACAGTTTTTATTTTAATTTTGCTTTAAAAATTGCCTGGTGAATCTTACTGTGTCTTTTATATATATATCCCAAAATATTGATTTATTTTACCCTTTCCTCTTATCCTTGGATGATAATACTGCTTGGGGCAAGAGTCTAGGTCAAAGCCATTTTTCCTCAGTGACTGGGAGTTATTTCTCCACTATTTTTGTGTGTCCGTGCTTACTGATGAGAGATCTGACATCAGTCTTGATTTTTATTCTTTTCTGTTAGTAGCTTTTAGGGTTTTCTCTTTTTTTTTTTTTCTTTCCCCCCGTGCTCCAAGAATGTGAGAGTGTGGGTTTTATTTATCTTATTTAGTACTCAGTAAGCACTTTTAGTCTGAGGACTCTTGTCCCAAACTCTAGGACATTTTTGGTCATTATTTCTTTAGATACTGCTTCTCCTCTACCTGGTTTCTTATACATATTAAAATTTCTAGATCTGTTTTTTAGTCTTCTAACTTGTCTCCATGTTTTAAATTTTTATAATTTTATGTGATGTGCTCCAGGAAAATGCCTCAGTTCTGTCTTACATTTTACTGATTCATACATCTGCTTTGTTTCATTGCTTATTTATCATGACCTTCTGTTCTTTTTGTAACTCCTTATTCTTGATTTTTGGATCTAAATCCTGCTTTTATTTTTCTGAGGCTCTGAAGTATTTTTGTTTAAAGGTTTTTTTTTTTTTTTCCTTGTTTGGCCTTTTAACTCTGTTCTTTTTGGATGTAAGGGTTGTTCTTCCCTCATTTGTTTGAAGGTTGTGTACTCATATCATGCAATCATATTCTCTTCCTTAAGTCTCAGTTGCAAATTATCTGAATAGGTAGTTTGCTGGGGTAGCTTTCTGGCTAGCACCCGTGGGAGTGGCTGGTGGAGATGGCCTTGGCTCGCTTCCAAGATTTCCTCTTCACTGTTTTCTTCTTGGATGCCTTTTAGGCTCCTCCTGGGAGAGCGCTCTTTTATGTTTTGGAAAGAGTTCTTTATAAGCAGGGGAGGTTTCATCCTGTGTGGTTCCATTTTCCTGAAACCAAAAGAAGCATTTTTTGTTTTTCCTTATTTTTAAGTTACTGTTTTTGCTTTTTGGTTTTTATTTTTAGTTTTTTTTTTTTTTTTTTTTGTTTTTTTTTTTTTTTGGTACAGCAACCTCTGATGCCAAACAAAAGAAGTAGTTTTTGAATTCTAAATTTTCTCAAGAGAGTGCACTTAGTAACCTAATTGATACAAGATGTCATGGATGGTAGTATGTCTTTGGAAAAATGGCACTAACTGATAACAAGAATGAAAGAACAGAAAAACATTCCATGAAAGGTGTTTTACAGCTGGAGATGAGGAAGATCATCCTCACAAATACTTAGCAGAACTTGTCTTTGGCAGGTTCTATAGAGTGGGAGGTATGGGTTCCGAGTGCGATGACTCGTGCCTGTAATCCCAGTACTTTGGGAGGCCAAGGCAGGTGTCTCACTTGAGCTTAGGAGTTTGAGATTAGCCTGGGCAACATGGCAAAACCCCATCTCTACAAAACAAACAAACAACCAAAACAAAAATTAGCCAGGCGAGGTGGTGTGTGCCTATAGTCCTAGCTACTCAGAGGCTGAGGTGGGAGATTGCTTGAGCCCGGGAGGTCGAGGCTGCAGTGAGCCATCAGCTTGCCACTGCACTCCAGGCTGGGCAATAGAGTGAGGCCCTGTCTCAAAAAATAAAATAAATAAAATAAAATAAAGTAAAAGAAAATAATAAATAAGTGGGATGTTTAATGATGGAGAGTAGAAGGAAAGTGTATTCAAGAGAAATAGACTGGATTAGCTTAAGAGGCAGTAAGGACCAAGAACTATAGCCACAGGTAAAAACAAGGTTTGAAATGGCTTGCTTAATGCCGCCCAACAGTAGAATCTCATCATACTTCTGGAGTTAGGTTCTCAATTTAGAACCTAGAGTGAAAACTATTATGTTACAAAAAATCATCCCAAAATTCTATAAATTACTCCTCAAAAGACAGTATCACATTGCCGTATCTGTTGTATTGGAGACTAGCAAGCCCCACCTCTCAAAGCGTACCCAGTTTCATCTTTTTTTTTTCTCCCTTATTTTTTATTTATTTATTTTTGAGACAGAGTCTCACTCCCTCACCCAGGCTGCGGTGCAGTGGTGTGATCTCAGCTCACTGCAGCCTCCGCCTCCCAGGCTTGAGCAATTCTTCTGTCTCAGCCTCCCAAGTAGCTGGAATTACAGGTGTGTGCCACCATGTCTAATTTTTGTATTTTTAGTAGAGACGGGTTTCACTATATTGTCCAGGCTGGTTTCAAACTCCTCACAAGTCATCTGCCTGCCTCAGCCTCCCAAAGTGCTGGGTTTACAGGCGTGAGCCACTGTGCCCGGCTGAAAATATTTATCTTTAAACACTAGAGTCTCATTCAGTTCAGTGAGATGCTCATATGAGAGGCATGCAAGAACTGAGACACTCGGAGGGAACAGAAAAGCCCCATATTTCATCTCACAGCTGTCTAGGGGATATGTTCATTGTGTGAAATTGCGTGTGGAATTGCTTATACTACTTAAAATTATTTCTTCTTTTTAGCTTGTTGAGGGCATATCTTCATTTAAAAATTTTAAACATTTTAAATTATTTTTTATTTTTTGAGGCAGGCCCTTGATCTGTTGTCCAGGCTCTGGAGTGGCACGATCACAGATCACTGCAGCCTTGGCCTCTTGGGTTCAAGGATCCTCCTGACTTGGTTTCCTGAGTAGCTGGGACCTCAGACGTGCACCACTATGTCCAGCTGATTTTTTTTTTTTTTTTAAAGTAGAGACAAGAGATGGCTATGTTGCTCAGGCTGGTTTCAAGCTCCTGGCCTCAATCAATCCTCCCAGCTTGGTCTGCCAAAATATTGGGATTATAGGTGTGAGCCACCACATCTGGCACACAAATCTTCATTCTAAGTAATTGATTTCCACTTGATCTTGACAAAAAAATTTTAAATAACAGAAAAGTCTACATAGTTGATACTCACTTTTTCTTAGCCATCTTCTCAGCCCTTATGTCAGGATATGATGAAAATGCATCATACATTTAATTCATACAGATTGAAGATGTGCCCTGGGCTGGATGTGATGGCTCATGCCTGTGATCCCAGTGCTTTGGGAGGCTGAATCTATAGCTTGAGGCCAGAAGTTTAAGACCAGCCTGGGCAACATAGTGAGACCCGCATCTCTGCAATAAAAAAGAAATAGCTGAGTGTGGTGGTGTGTACCTGTAGTTCCAGCTACTCGTGAGGCTGAGCTGGGAGGAATGCTTGAGCCCAGGAGTTTGCAACTACAGTGAGCTATGATGATGCCACTGCGCTCCAGCCTGGGCAATGCAATGAGACCCTGTCTCTTAAAAAAAGAAAGAGATAGGCTGGGAGCAGTGGCTCATGCTTGTAATCCTAGCACTTTGGGAGGCTGAGGCGGGCAGATCATTGAAGGTCAGGAGTTCAAGACCAGCTTGGCTAACATGGTGAAACCCAATCTCTATTAAAAATACAAAAATTAGCCAGGTTTGGTGGTGGGGGCCTATAATCCTAGCTGCTTGGGAGGGGGAGGCTGAGGCAGGAGAGTTGCTTGAACCCGGGAGGCGGAGGCTGCAGTGAGCCGAGATCACACCACTGCACTCCAGCCTGGGCGACAGAGTGAGACTTCAGTCTCAAAAGAGAAAGGGATGAAAATTTGTGTTATACTTGGGTTTTTTCTTTAAACATATGTGTAGCAGTATATGTGTTTTTTATAACCAGTTCGAACAGTCTTAAATTTGTGCTCACGTCTTTGTTTTTATGCTTACATATTAACAGTTCTGCAGTACATCTTGATGCATAGGATTCTTTGGATCAATTTCTGGAAATGGAATTGGTGGGTTAATAAATTAGAGTGGATAGTTTGACCTTTTAGATATTGGCAATTGTTATCCCAAAAGGTAGAAAAATATGAATGCTACATTCTGTACATATTCATCAAAGTAAAATATTATAATGATAAATATTTTTTGATTACTGGTAAGGTTGAACTACTTTTTACTGGTGAGTTTGTTGGTGACTTACATTTCTCTTACAAGGTAACAATCTAGGTTTCTCTTTTTTTCTCCAATTACCATTCATAGTATATTGATACACATTGATCTTTTATTGTATGTATTATTATTAAATATTTTTGAGACCTGGTCCTAGATTTTCTAATTGGGTTTATTTATTGAGATCTGATTTCTTATATGTGTTTGTATTATGCCATTTTAACCATCTGGTGTATAGTAATGCATCCTTCTTACTTTCAATGTATTACTGGATAGTTTGACCCATATTTTGTATCTCTTTGAACTTCATGGTCATGTTGTTCAATACACCTTTCTCCCTCTAAATGGATATATAGTGAGAATGTCAACCTTTGGGATTTTGACCATAATGTTTATCCGAAACCATAAGTTTCAGATAAATTGACATTTTTGCAATATTTAGCCTTCCCATCAGGAATATAGGCTGTCTCCCCCATTGTTCCAGATCTTATTTGACTTTCAGTAAGATGGATTTTTTTCACGTGTTTTATTTCCAGCTGTTTTGAATTTTTGTATTTTGTACTGTTAGATGAATTTTCCCTTGATCATTTTGTTATTGTCCCTGCTAGCTGATGGGAAGAAATCAGGCATACTAATTTCAAATATCAGATTTCCATGGTTCCAAGGTGTACTTTCCCCTAATACTGAAATACCTTATATTCTTTGAAAATTTTAATATACTTTTTATTTACCTTGAAAACACATTTATTTACCCTGAAAACACATTTTATTTATGATGATACTTATGATTATGATTTATTTATGATATTTATATTTATGAGGAAATAAGACCTATTTTCTATTAATATTTGGATTTTCTAAATAGGTAATCAAATCCATTACTCAGGTTAGTATTGTCTATTTCAGGCAGTTTACTTCGTGTTTCTTTTGTGTTTTACTGGCTAGAACTTTTAACATAGTGTTAAATAGTAGATGGTTGTGGAATTCTCTTGTTTTTGATTTTAATAAGATTGTTGTGTTTTAGGGTTAAATATTGACCTTGCATGTGGTGGAAATATTCTTTTTTTCTTTTTTTTTTTCTTCTTGTCCTCCTCTCAGGTTTGGTGGAAATATTCTTAAGAATGTTAAGAAAGTATTCCTCCATCATTTGTTTACTGGAGATGTTTTAAAAATAAGAAATATATGTTAATTTGTCAAATGTTGTTTGTTGACCTAGTTCTAAGATTTTTCTTACTGGATCTATTTGTGATACATTAGGTTAATAGTTAGCCTAATAGACTGTATTCCTGATGCATTCGTATTCTTTCAATATATAGTGCTGAATTTAATTTGCTGGAACATTTTAAAAGGATGTTTGGGGTCATTTGTTACTAAGACTGATGTATAGCATTCTGTCTCCCTCTGGCCGGTTTTTTTTTTTTTTTTTTTTTTTTTTTTTTTTTGATTTGTGAGGGTTTGGTGTTAGAGTTATGCTAGTTCTATGTCTGTCTTTTCCTGGAACTTTTGTTTTCTTTCATATTTTTATAGGACTGATCTGCTGCTGAAAGACTTGCCCATGAAATTGGCTGCACTCAGCTTTTTTGGGGTATTTTATTTTATTTTATTTTATTTTGAGACAGTCTCGCTCTGTTGCCTAGGCTGGAGTGCAGTGGCGTGATCTTGGCTCACTGCAACCTCCGCCTCCTGGCTTCAAGCGGTTCTCCTGCCTCAGCCTCCCAAGCAGCTAGGATTACAGGCATCCGCCACTACGCCCAGCTAATTTTTTGTATTTTTAGTAGAGATGTGGTTTCACCACGTTGGCCAGGATGGTCTCAAACCCCTGACCTCAGGTGATCCCCCGGCCTTGGCCTCCCAAAGGGCTAAGATTACAGGCGCGAGTCACTGTGCTTGGCCTTTGGGGTATTTTAAATGTACTTATTCTCTTCTAAAGTTAGTTTTGGGAATTTATATTTTCCTACAAAATTGTCCTGTCTTTAAATTATTTCAGCTTAAGAGTTATTCTACCATTGGACCTGTATTTTTTTTTTGTATTTTTATTTTTTATTTGTTTTATTTGTGTTTTCCTCCCTTTGTTTGTGTTATCTTGCTAGAGATTTGTATTTTAGCTTTCAAAGAATTGGCTATTAGATTTGTTCATTCAATTTTTTGATTTGTCTGATTCATCCTACTTTTTGTATTATGTTTTTCTTATTTCTGTTTACCTTAGGCTTGTTTTATTGTCTATTTTCTAACTTAAAGTTTCATATTTGGATTGTTTACTTACTCTTGTGTAGTAATGAAAGCATTTAGTTCTGAGATTTTGCTTGTTCTCTATTTGTTAGATGAGGCTGTTCAAATGTTAACAAAAACCACTAGAAAGTCTGTTATCTTTTCCTTTTAGCCCAGTTTTTGTTTTTTGTTTTTTGTTTTTTTGAGACAGTCTCACTCTACCTCCGGGCCAGAGTGCAGTAGCACGATCTCGGCTCACTGCAACCTCCGCCTCCTGGGTTCAGGTGATTCTCCTGCCTCAGCCTCATGAGTAGCTGGGACTACTACAGGCACGTGTCACAACGCCCAGCTGGTTTTTGTATTTTTATTAGAGACAGTGTGTCATCATGTTGGCCAGGATGGTCTCGATCTCTTGACCTCGTGATCCATCTGCCTCGGCCTCCCAAGTGCTGGGATTACAGGCATGAGCCACCACGCCTGGCCCATTTATTTTTGATTATTGAATTATAACATGCAGAAAGTATACAGATTGTAAGTGTACAGCTCAATGAATTGTCCCAGGGTGAACACATCCATGTACCCAAAATAAAGGCAGAACCCTTCCAGCACTCTAAAAATCCCCTCACAGATCTTAATCACTACCACTGTTTATGTTTTCCAAATTGGAAATACTATCCTGACTTCTAATCTCATAGATCAGTTTACCAATTTTGAACTCTTTGTGAACAGAAGTGTACAAACTGGGCCCATTTGTCTGGCTGATGACTGGCTAATGGGTCTGGCTCGTGATGTTTAGTGTATCCATGTTCTGTGTATTGGTGGTTCATTTCTATTCATGCTGTATAGTATTCCATTGTGTGCTATACTACCAATTTGTCATCCATTCTTCTGTCGATAAATATTTGGTTTATGTTCAGTTTTTGGTGATTATGAAAAAATATGCTCTGAATATTCTAGTACATTTTTGGGCACATGCATTTGTTTCTCTTGGGTGTATATGAGTATGTATGCATATGCACAAAATATATATGAGTGAAACTGCTGGGTCATAAAGGGATGTATATATTCAGTTTTGATATGTTTTGCCAACCAGTTTTATAAACGGAGATACCAATTTGTATTTTCATTAGCATTATATGTGCTTTTCATTTGTTCCACATCCACCCCCAAGAGTTTAAGCCAAGTTACTTAGCCAGTGGATTTAGAAACGCATATATGAAAGCATATGTTATAAATGTATTTTATTTCACCATGGGTAAGGATTTGGCCTATTTTGGAAATTTGAGTTTGTCTTTTTGATCTGATGTATGATTGAATATTTTATGGGGACTAGAAAAGTCAAAATGTCCTCTCTTTGTAGGTGTCAAAGTATAATAGACATTAGGTTAATTTTATTATGTTCAGATTTTTTATATCAGTACTTTTAATATATCGACTTGACAGAGATAAGGAAAGATTCTCAGTACTTTTGACTGTAAAACCTCTCAGTATTTCTGTCAGTTTCTCTTTTTCTAAGTTTTTCTTTATAAACTTCAGTGTTAATGTTATTTGGCTTAATAGATGGTTTTACATTAATTAGGAATTACATTTTATTGCTCTAATATGGGAAGTGTTTTTTGGATATTAAATTACATATGACTTTTCTTAGTTACAAAAAAAAGGTTGATAATTCATTAGTTATCTTTGCCATAAATGTAGAAATAGTTACATATTCATGTTACCCTATAACAAGAAGTAAAATTCAGTAACAGCAGCAATTATATAGCTAATTACATTCCCAAGTGATGTTCTGGGATATGTCTGCTATATTAGTACTTCATTTTAATTTCAAAAATGCCTTTCAAGAAGTTGCTAAAATGTATTAACAGGGAAATTTAATGATTTTCAGGTTTTTAAAAATTAACACACATAATTCAGGCATTATTGTGAATTATTGTTTATTGAAAAATTAAGAAAGTTTGTTTAGTCACAGCAGTTTCCGAAAGATGCAAACAAATGAAAAAGGGAAAAACAAAACCCTTCAGTTGAATACAATTTAACACAATACTTTCTGTGATTTCTTTCATACTACCTAAGCATAGAGGTTTTGCTTTTTAAATTGAGATATAATTCCCATCTAGTGAAATGCATATATCTTAAGTGTTTGGTTTGATCAGTTTTGACAAATGCAAATTCTCTGTAATCCATTTGCCTGTCAAAGTATAGAACATTTCTATTATCTCAGAAAATTCTTGTGTGTGCCTTTTCTCAGTTAATCCTTATTCTCTCCACCCACTTCCAGCAACTACTGATTTCGTATTAGTTTGCACATTCTGAAACGTAAAATAAATGGAATCCTACAGGTTGTGCTTTTCTTTTGTTCTGGCTTGTTTCACTCCGTATCTAGCTTGGAGATCCATTCATATTACTATTGACTAGATCAGTAATTCTGATTGCTCCACATTCTTGCCAATATTGGGTGATACTAGTTTTTTTTAAATTTTAATTTTAATCACTCTAATGGGTGTATAGTGTGTACACATAGTTTAATCATAGTGCATATGCAGTCTCCCTCCTACTTCAATGTTTGATATTAACTGAATGATAATTTCTGAGCTTTTGTCATAAGACTTTGTGTGAGTAACGACTGCAGTTTGAATATTTCCTTTGCATGGCCAGTTTGTAAATTAAGTGAGGATCATAAAGCTGAAAGTGAATTTAGAAATCATTTAATAGAAGCTCCTCAGTTTTCAGATGAGCAAACTGACCTGAAACCTTAAGTGACCTATTTAACGATACACAGCAAGCTAATGCTGAATGTTTTTGATCTAATGCTTATTTCTTCCAAGTTATTTCAGAGATTGTGTTATTTTATTTTCTTTGTAATTAATGGATAGTTTTGTTTCACAGTACTTTGAGAAAATGCTTGTTTTAGCTGGGTGCAGTGGCTCATGCCTGTAATCCCAGCACTTTGGGAGGCTGAGGTGGGTGGATCACCTGAGGTCAGGAGTTCGAGACTACCTGGCCAACATGGTGAAACCCTGTCTCTACTAGAAATAAAAAAATTAGCTGGGCATAGTGGCGTGCGCCTGTAATCCCAGCTACTCGGGAGGCTGAGGCAGGAGAATTGCTTGAACCCAAGAGGTAGAGGTTGCAGTGAGTCGAGATCTTGCCATTGCACTCCAACCTGGGCAACAAGAGCAAAACTCTGTCTCAAAAAATAAAAAATAAAATAAAATGTTTGTTTTATATGCGTTTGACAAAGGGAAGGAGCTTAAAGTAGTCTCCATCTAAATTCCCTTTTCAGCATTCCTTTTTTTCTCCATATAATGCAAGACCAGGAGAGAAGAAAAGGAAAGGTGGGAACAACTCCGCGGGACTTGCAGTTGAGGGTGTCGTAATAACTCCTTTTTAACTGGCTGCTTCCCATTTGAGTGTTAGAATGAACTGAATTCTATTATTTAACTCTGCTTTAATGTTCCTAGGTATGCAGGTGCCTTAAGAGCTTCAGGGGAAATGGCTTCAGCGCAGTATATTACTGCAGGTTTGTATTCTAAATATACTACTTTTTAATAGGAGTAAGACATTTTATTTTTCACTCAAAATCCTTTGCAGTTTCCAGAATGTCTTTTGTAAAACATCACCTCATTAAGCTTGGAGTGTACGTTATACTTAAGTTAAGCAACTTGGTACTTATTTTGTCATCCAGATTATAAATCAGTGATGTCTGTCCTTTGTGAAAAATAATCTTTGGATTTTTTTGGTTAAATTATGATTTTGGCTTCAGGTTTGATTTGTGTAATATATCTTTGGGGTTGACTGGGGAGAGCCAGCGACGGGTTTTATCACAATCAATGCATCATTATAAAAGAGGTCTTAGTGAGTATTGGTGTAAAGAAGTGATGTGTGGCCGGGCGCGGTGGCTCAAGCCTGTAATCCCAGCACTTTGGGAGGCCGAGGCGGGCGGATCACAAGGTCAGGAGATCGAGACCACAGTGAAACCCCGTCTCTACTAAAAATACAAAAAATTAGCCGGGCACGGTGGCGGGCGCCTGTAGTCCTAGCTACTCAGGAGGCTGAGGCAGGAGAATGGCGGGAACCCGGGAGGCGGAGCTTGCAGTGAGCCGAGATCGCGCCACTGCACTCCAGCCTGGGCAACAGCGTGAGACTCCGTCTCGAAAAAAAAAAAAAAAAAAAAAAGAAGTGATGTGTATGAGGAGAAATAGTAATCTTAAAGGATAGAAATAACTGGTTTCTTCATTGCATAAGAGAATATACCCCTCACATAATTTTGGACATTTTAATACTGTTAAGTCTTTGGGTTAGGTCAATAGGGTTTTACAGCCATGCCTTTTTTTTTTTTTTTTTTTGAGACAGAGTCTCGCTCTGTCACCCAGGCTGGAGTGCAGTGGCCGGAT
The DNA here is from genome assembly GCF_049350105.2 of Macaca mulatta. Taxonomy (NCBI): domain Eukaryota; kingdom Metazoa; phylum Chordata; class Mammalia; order Primates; family Cercopithecidae; genus Macaca; species Macaca mulatta. The sequence continues at coordinate 71,524,971 of NC_133423.1, forward strand.
CTCAGCTCACTACAAGCTCTGCCTCCCAGGTATACGCCATTCTCCTGCCTCAGCCTCCCAAGTAGCTGGGACTACAGGCGCCCGCCACCTCGCCCGGCTAGTTTTTGTATTTTTAGTAGAGACGGTTTCACCGTGTTAGCCAGGCTGGTCTCGATCTCCTGACCTCCTGATCCGCCCATCTCGGCCTCCCAAAGTGCTGGGATTACAGGCTTGAGCCACCGTGCCCGGCCTTTTATTTTTTTTTTTTTTAACTCTTTCTCTAATGGCTTTATTGACATAGTGTACATATCATAAATTCTGCCCATTTAAAGTGTATAATTCATTGTTTTTTAGTTTATCCACAGAGTTGTGCAAATTTTACTAAAATGTTAACTTTAGAACATTATCATCCCAAAAAGCAACTTCATAACATCTAGCAGTCGCCTCCTTTCCTGTTTCTAGCCCTACCCAAACATTTGTCTGTGTGTTCCTTCTCTCTAGATTTGCCTACTCTGGACTTTTGTACTAAATGGAATTAGATAATGTGTAGTCTCTTGTGACTGGTGTCTTTCACTTAGTATAATGTTTTCAGAATTCATCCACATTGTGGCATGTATCAGTACTTCATTCTTTTTTATTGCTAAATAAGAGTGCCTTGTATGGACATGCCACATATCATTTATCCATTCATCATTGATGGATATTTGGGTTGTTTCTACTTTTTGACTATTACAAATACTCCTGACATTCGTGTACAAGTCTTGGTGTGGACAAATGCTTTCATTTCTCTTTGGTATGTATCTAGGAGTGGAATTAATTGCTGGGTCATATGGTTACTGTATTTAACCTTTTGAGGAACTGCCAGAATTTTCCAAAGGAGCTGCACCATTTTACATTTCCCCCAGAAGGGTATAAGGGTTCGGATTTCTCCGTGTCCTTACCAGCACTTAGTATTATATGTCTTTTTGATTGTAGCCATCCAAGAAGTATGAAGTGTTATCTCACTGTTGTCAACCATTGATTTTTGATATTATAAACAGGTTTCTTTTGTGTCATTTGCAGTTAGAGAGATTTTACTCTAACCTTTTTTCCTAAAGTAGACTTACTTGTTGAAGTTTTTAATGAGAAAGTGTGATCGTTTATATCTACTTCATTTGACAGCTTATGTATCTTAGAATAATTTAGAATTTCAGCAGCTTCTCCAGCATCATATATGCGGCTAATAGTATTGGTGCGATGAAAAATACTGTTCTTTACATTTTTGCTTCTTGACTTTTTAACTTCTTGTTTTGAAATACATCTAAATTTACAGAAAAGTTGTAAGAATTCACCAGTTACTAACTTTTAATTGCATTTGGTTTCTCGTTTTTCCGTTATTCATGTAATTTTTTTCTGAACCATTTTAGAATAAGGTGCCAGACATCAGGTGTTTTATTCCTGAATACCTCAGTATGTATTTCCTAACAATAAGGACATTCATAACCACAAGATAATTCTTAATTTTCAGAATCTGAGCTAGGTGCTGTGGCTCATGCCTGTAATCCCAGCACTTTGGGAGGCTGAGGCGGGCAGATTACTTAAGGCCAGGGATTTGAGACCAGGCTGGCCAACATGGTGAAACCCCGTCTCTACTAAAAATACAAAAATTAGCCGGGTGTGTTGGTACATGTCTGTAATCCCAGCTACTCAGGAGGCTGAGGCACAAGAATAACTTGAACCTGGGAGGCGAAGGTTACAGTTAGCTGAGATTGTGCTACTGCACTTCAGCCTGGGCAACAGACTGCGACACTGTCTCAAAAAACAAACTTTTTTTTTAGAATTTGGGAGTTTCACACAGTACTCTAAAATACAGTCTTTATTCAGATTTTGCCAGCTGTCCTAGTATTGTCCATTAAAAATTTTTTTTCCTGCTTCAGGATTCAATTTAAGATCCCACATTGCATTTAGTTGTTATGTCTTACTAGTATCTTTTAATCTACATTTCTTCTTGACCTTTTTCTTTTAAACTGATGAAATACTTTTGAGATGCTCTGTTGATGGTATATACTAGATCTTAAATCATCTGTTTGTTTTTGAGTAGTATATAAAGTATTATTAAAATGTAGGCTTTTATTTTAAAAAATAATTAGCTTAGTAGTGATGCCTAAATTTCAGCCTTCCCTCCAAAAATATTTTTTAAACATTGTGTTCAGTTTTGTTATTCAGTAACATTTTTTTGAGCCCCTGCTTTGTGCTAAGATGCTGTGGTATTTGGTGGGTTCAGTCTGTATAATAATGATAGGTGACATTTCACATCTTGGGTATTAATAAAACATACAAGTTGAGGTAAGCTAGAGGAAGAGTTTTGCTGTACATGAAGCAGAGCAAGGTATGATCACTAGGAAGTCAGCAGAGGAGAAATGGTTCGAACTCCAAGAGAGCAGACTAGTCCATGACTGTGAGATTCATGCTGCTGAGAGGGGTTAAGTGGAAAGAAGGTTTTCTGAAGAAGGTAAATTATTAGTAGTTTTGGTTCTTAGCTGTCCAGTAGAGTCAGCTGTTTAACGACCCAGATTTAAATCTCCAGGAGTTGAGTAGATGAGAACCAATTATAGATTTAAAGGGAGGTAAGTGGGGAGAGGTGACCTGCTGTCCTGATCTTGGCAGAGTAGCAGAACGATTACATTATGCCTGTTTGGTCCCTACACAGAGGTTATGTGTTCTTTGTACTGAATTAAAACACCCTGCTTTGTTTGGGAATACAAAGGCTGGCAAGAAGAAAGAGAGAGGCAGGGCTCTGAAGTTGTTTACAACTAGTGATTGCTTTGTAAGGTCTTCTGGTGAATTCTTTAAGATTTAAAAATGATTTCTTTTTTTCTTGTTGAGAGTCCAACAATTGTCAGAGTAGATACACTTAAAAATATTTAAGCGGCTGGGTGTGGTGGCTCACACCTGTAATCCCAGGCTGAAGTGGGGAGATCACAAGGTCAGGAGTTTGAGACCAGCCTGGCCAACATGGTGAAACCCTGTCTCTACTTAAAAAAATGCAAAAATTAGCCAGGCATGGTGGCATGCTCCTGTAATCCCAGCCACTCGGGAGGCTGAGGCAGGAGAATTGCTTGAACCCAGAAGGTGGAGGTTGCAGTGAGCCGAGATCGTGCCGCTGCACTCCAGCCTGGGGAATAGAGCTAGACTCCGTCTCAAAAAAAAAAAAATTAAGTAGGTTTTTGTTTGTATTAATTAAAATTAATTTACAGTCGCATGTATTAAGTATGTGACTATTTTACTAAGGCAATGTTTGCTTTGTCTTTAAGCCCTTAGAGATTTGTTTGATTCCATGGATAAAACTTCTTCCAGTATTCCACCTATTATTCTACTGCAGTTTTTGCACATGGCTTTCCCACAGTTTGCCGAGAAGGGTGAACAAGGACAGTATCTTCAACAGGTAATTAGGGCAAGGTATTTTTCATTCTGTAAATGTAAAACTTAGGTTTCCTACATTTACCATACTTATTGGAACATAGTTCGAAATATAAACATCAGTCTTCTCTAGTTCATGCCAGGGCTGTCTCTTGCCTGGAACCTCAACAGTAGTCTTAACTGATCATCTGGCTTCTGCCTTTGCCCCTTTGCAGTTTCTCTACACAACCCATGGTGTCCTTTTTAAAATGAAGATAGGATTATGTTGGCCCCTTGTTCAGTACTCCCTAGTGATTTCTACCGCAGTCCTAAATCCTCTAGCCCCTGGCTTTTTCTCTGAGTTCATCACTACCACTCTGCCAGTTGCCTGCCCCTCTCCAGCTGCACAGGCTTCCTTAAACCCTTCAAGTGCCCTCTTCCTGCAGGGCCTTTGCTCTTGTTCCTTTGGCTGTCAGACAAGTACAAGACCAGCTCTCTCACCTCCTTCAGATCTCAGGGCTCCAAGACCAAAGCCTCAGGCTTTCCCTGATGACCTTGTTGAAATAGGACACTTCCCTTCCCCTGATCACTTACTGTTTCCATCCTGCTTTTTTTTCGCTTCATAACCCTTATCTCTACTTGAATTTTATATTTTCACTGCTATTATGCTGAGTATCTAGTACAGTGTTTAGCACAAATTGGAGCTCAGCAGATGTCTGTTGAATGAATAAGCTATTCTAGAATTATTTTTTGGAAGATCATATCTCTTATTTGGCTTAATATTTTTAAAGAAGGAAACCACTCTCTTGCCTAGGAGACAGTGATTATTTTGGAAGAATTTTGTAGATCATTCACTGCCAGGATTACTTACTTTGTCTTTTTTTACATTACAGGATGCTAATGAATGTTGGATACAAATGATGCGAGTATTGCAACAGAAATTGGAAGCCATAGAGGATGATTCTGTTAAAGAGGTAATTGAAATATATTTGTGATTATAGACTTTCATTATATCTTGATTCTTTTTTTAATTTTTTTCCCCGCAAAGGCTTAAAATAAGTTCATCTTAATGGGTAGATGTGTATTTAAATACTTTAGATGCTCAATCTGTAGTCAGAATTTGGAAGCTTGCATACGACATTTACATTTAATGTATTATTTATTAAACTTAATTCATTGGTGATTTTTTGTAATGTTTTTTGAAGGATTTTACATTAAGGGACTATATTTTAAAAAAATATGTATTACTAAACTGAATTGTGTGGAAGAAAATATACATTAATATTTATATAAAGTTGGAATTTTTATTTTAATTTTTTGCAGACAGACTCTTCATCTGCATCGGCAGCGACACCTTCTAAAAAGAAAAGTTTAATTGATCAGTTCTTCGGTGTTGAGTTTGAAACTACGTATCCTTATGAGCCAAGATTTGTATAGACTATCTACCTTATTAGAATTGACATAAATAGCATCATTGGCTGATTGATTGGTGGTGGGTAGAAGAAAAATTCTTCAGAGGTTTTTTTTTTTTGTTTTTTTTTGTTTGTTCGTTTTTGAGACAGAGTTTCGCTCTTGTCGCCCAGGCTGGAGTGCTATGGTGCAATCTTGGCTCACTGCAACCTCTGCCTCCCGGGTTCAAACAATTCTGCCTCAGCCTCCCAAGTAGCTGGGATTACAGGCGCATGCCACCATGTCCAGTTAATTTTTTGTATTTTTAGTAGAGAGGGGGTTTCACCCTCTTGGCCTGGCTAGTATGGAACTCCTGACTTCAGGTGATCTACCCGCCTTGGCCTCCCGGTGTGAGCCACTGCGCCCAGCCCAGAGGTTTTTATGCCTAAAAAAATACAGTAATGGAAATGAGGAATTTGGAAAAGTATACCTATTGGAGTGACCTTGAAGGATAATGGGATTATTCATTATGTTTTGATTAATATAATTATTCTAATTTATTTCTTGAAGGATATTTATTATTTTTTCCTAAGAACATCTTTAGCAGAGTCTACCTCATTTTCATTCACCTTATAAAGAATTAATTTCTTATATGTCAAGGTGACTGTTAATAATAACTTTTAAAATAAAGAATTTTTTAATTGTATAAAATGGTGTGTATCAACTATATACATGAGATTGAACCAGTTAATAAAACATGAATCAGGAAAGTACTGTTTTCTAGGTCATGGTTAGAAAATCTTAGAAAAAAATTATGTTTATGTACCTTTGGGCTTCTAAGACCATTATAAGACCACACTAAATACCAGTTTATAGTTCAGAGTTTATTGCAGTTTATCTTTTAATACACATTTATTACTCATTGTTGTTTATAGAATTGTTGGTAGCCAAATGAACATTCTTAAGTATGTTGAAATGAATCTTTATTGGGAGACTAAAATGTTTTAAATGCCAATGAATGATACTATTAATTTTAATGGAATTAGGATAATGTATTATATTCAAGAGTATATAACAAATTGAATACCCGTTGGCATATTCCTTATCTTAGTTTACAAAGCATGAAATGTACAGAATCTGAAGAAGAAGAAGTCACCAAAGGAAAGGAAAATCAACTTCAGCTTAGCTGTTTTATCAATCAGGAAGTCAAGTATCTTTTTACAGGACTTAAATTGGTAAGGACAATCACAGTCCATCCTTGTTGTTTGTGAATTCCACATTCGCAAGTAAGCCAAAGTCATTATTCGCTGGGCTTTAATGGTCATTTGTAGACATGTGCAGAGCAACATGCATTTTGAGTTGCCCAATACACACAGTCTCATCTGAGGTCAAACAAGTACTTGGCCGTCTTGTTTCAGCTTGGTAAACAAATACCATTTTAGCAGGAATGTTAGCACCGGTTTTTTTTTTTTAATTTCTGCTTTTTATTGGTTATTTCACTGTTTAAGATGACCCGCCAAGCATAGGACTGAGTGCTGTCTAGTGTTTCTAAGTGTGGGAAGGCTGTGATGTGCCTTACTGAGAAAATACACATGTTAGAGAAGCTTCAGTTGGGCCTGAGTTGTGCTGTTGGCTCTGAGTTCAATGTTATTTAATCAACACAGTATGTGAAATAAGGTGTCTTTAAACAGAAACACACATAAAACAAGGTTATATATTGATTGGTTGATGAAAATCTTGTGATCAAAGGTTGGCGGAATCTAATCCTGTATTTCCCCTAGGAGCAGTGGTTCAGTATTCACTGATTCAGTGCTTGTGGTGACTTTGTAGAACATAATTATTGTCACTATCAAAATCAACTGTGTAGTCAGAAATCAAACAAACTTCAACTAGCTTTTCATTTCATAAACAAAAGCATTATTGACATGGTTGCATATGCTAACAAATATTGGGACATCTCACTTTTTAATCACTGGATGTTCCTGCTTCACACTGAAGAAGCACCTAGTGCTTTGTGCTGTACCTTGCTTTATTTTAAAGCACTCAAGAAATGTTTGTTGAATAATATACATGTTAAGATTTAATTTTTCCTTAGAGTTAGTTGTTTTCATGGGCCCAATAACTTAGTTGAACTATTAACTTTAAGGAAAATTACTTAATCTAAGCTTCTGTTTTCTTACATGAAAATGAGAGTAACTATAGGGTTGTTTGTGGATTTGTGCTCTTAACCATTAAGGGTGATCATATAATGTATTGTCTAAACTAGGACACTTTGGTGGAGAGTGAATGAGGGTATGTTAGTAATTATGCAGTGTAAACTGGGATTTTTTTGTGCAAATCAGGGCATGTAGTTGTTCTGCCATTGCACTGTCTTGCAGTTGAGGCCCTGGAATTTAAATAACCTAACTGGCTTTTGGCAGAGCCAGAACTAGAACTCGCTTCTTTCGTTATTCAGTTAGTGCTGCTTTTCCAGTGCCATACTAAAGAATGCAGACTCACATAAAATGTTGGCTTCCACTCTGCTGATAAGCCCATGGATAAAACATATGGTTTTGCTTGCTGACTTACTAATTTGGTATGCTTTGGGGACATGTATATCTCTTGAAGGATCTCCCCATTTGAAGTGCTATCTTTTAATAGTTTTCAAATTGCAGTTCATGTGATTTCACTTTCAAAATCTCTGATAATTAGGATTATTTTATTTTATTTCTTTTTTTTTTTCTTTTTTTTCTTTTTTTTTTGAGATGGAGTCTCTCTCTGTCACCCAGGCTGGAGTACAGTGGCGCAATCTCGCTCACTGCAACCTCTGACTCCCAGGTTCAAGCGATTCTCCTGCTTTAGCCTCCCAAGTAGCTGGGACTATATTTGGTATACAAAAATACCAAGTATAGCCACCACGCCTGGCTAATTTTTGGTATTTTTAGTAGAGATAGGGTTTCACCATGTTAGCCTGGATGGTCTCAATCTCCTGACCTCATGATCCGCCCGCCTCGGCCTCCCAAAGTGCTGGGATTACAGGCATGAGCCACTGCCCAGCCAGGATTGTTTATTTTAATTTAAGTTAGCTTCTTCCTAAACACAGTTGTATGAAAAATAAATCATGAATAAAAGAGCTGTTGCAGCATCTAGATATTTGAAGAAGGGCCTGGAGGGCAGAATATTTAAAAATTTTGGTTGATCCTCTTTTCTGTCTCCTCTAACCAGAAGTCTTGAAGGAAGAAAAGTCAGTGAAAAATGATGAGGCATTGGAATAGGTCCTCTGTGCAGAGCAGAGGCCTAGTTTGGGCAGAGGGGTTGGGTTGATAAACACTGAAGCGGGACCTGGATTATGTTGATAAACAAGATGATTTGTTGTCTGGGGGCTGTCATCTACAGTTTGGGGTAAGTTTGGCAGGGGAAGGGTTGGTAAATGGACATAAGAAGAGAGAGTGAGTCATGTTCTGTCTTATGATACTGAGGGGAGAGTTTTGAGGCAGCGTGGATAAGAACATGGTGACTGTTAAGAGAAATTCATTTAAAAACACAAAAGTACTTAACCCCCAGGAGTCAAACCATGTAAGTCATGATGTGCAAGTTTCAGGATTTACCAGCAAATGAAGTCTCAGTGTTCATCGGAGAGTGTGGAGTGGAGTGCTTTGGGAGGGACTCTCCGGAATGGTATTTTCTTCACAATTTTGTAAAAGTATAGGAAAACCGAACATACCCAGAAGGTCTAGATGATAGTGTATTGGTGATAATATTAAGATTTCACCACATATACTTTCTTGAAAAACATGTATTCCTAAAATGTATTTACTTCCTTTATAACTTTTAAGATGTTTTATCTTTTGTTCTGATAATTCTTGAGTAATTTGGCTTCGTTTCTCTACTGCTTTGCTGCTGAATAAACTTAAAAAGCTACTCCACAGTGATTCCTTTTGTAATGATTAGTAATTTTAAAAAATCAGATGTTAAAAAATTATTATACAAGTGTAACATGCTTAAACATTACCAGTAGGTTATTTTAATTCTAATTTCTTTTTTCTTTATTTTCTTAAAGCAGAGCACATAAATAGTGCTAATTTTTTCTATAACATTAGAAATAGTAGTGACTGGGCCGGGCGCGGTGGCTCAAGCCTGTAATCCCAGCACTTTGGGAGGCCGAGACGGGCGGATCACGAGGTCAGGAGATCGAGACCATCGTGGCTAACACAATGAAACCCCGTCTCCACTAAAAATACAAAAAATTAGCCGGGCGTGGTGGCGGCGCCTGTAGTCCCAGCTACTCGGGAGGCTGAGGCAGGAGAATGGCGGGAACCCGGGAGGCGGAGCTTGCAGTGAGCTGAGATCGCACCACTGCACTCCAGCCTGGGCGACAGAGCGAGACTCCGCCTCAAAAAAAAAAAAAAAAAAAAAAAAGAAATAGTAGTGACTGTTAAATGTAGAGTATATGCCAAATATTTTACCAGGTTTTCTACATGTGCTGACTGTAATTCTAACAATAGCACTATAACATAGATTACCACTACCACCTTTTCCAAATGATGCCCAGAGGGATAAATACCGTTTTCATTGTTACACAGGCTGTAAGAAGTGGAAAGGTGATCATGCTGGTTAAGATATGTGCAGTAGCTAAAGGCTTTCCCACATCTGTTAGGTTAAAAGAGGGTTTCTGTGTTATGACTGTTTTCAAATTTAACAATAATTGATCGGTGCTTATTGGCTTTTATGCATAAAATGTAAAGAACAAGAGTTTCCTGGGTTCTCTTAATTTTCCTCTAGGGTGAATATTCTGATAATAAACAGGAATGACAGAGCTTTGTTATATAAAATACAATATAAAATTCTCTGAATCTAAGCATCATTTGGGGCATAACTAAAAAACATCAAACAGTATTTACACTCGGGAGGAGTCCACAACAGCGTAAATTATTTGATGCCTTATAAGAATTGAACAGTATCTGGAAGTCTTCCCATATTGTCATCATATTGTGTTTCAGTGGTATAAACCCATTGATATACTGTATATTGCCTATTAAGTGGTGCTAGTTTTTAAAAGGCTTAGTGGTGTGATTCTATATTGCAGAAATTTTTTAAACTAATGTTTGGTCTTCTGTTATGTTCTTTTTTAGCGACTTCAGGAAGAAATCACCAAACAGTCTCCAACATTGCAAAGAAATGCCTTGTATATCAAATCTGTAAGTTATGCATTCCTTTCGAAGCCAAATTCTACTTCATTGAAATATTTCCAGTTAATTAATTTTATCCAGTCTTAATTTTTACCACTGAAGAATTAAAACTTGTATGGTATTTTGATGTAATTGGATTTCTTTCCATTTTCTCTCCTTAGTCCAAGATCAGCCGGCTACCTGCTTACTTGACCATTCAGATGGTTCGATTTTTTTATAAAGAGAAGGAATCTGTGAATGCCAAAGTTCTTAAGGTTAGTAATGAACTTTACTTTGTATAAGAAATGTAATTCTTTGAAGGTAATTGCTAACTTACAATTGCTTTCATTATTCCTTTAGGAATAGTTAGGTTCTTTGAAATATTTAGGGGAGATACTAATATTAGACAGGTGATTCTTAACTATGAATGTATATTAGAATGATCTATTTTTTTTTATATTTAATTGTACACACGCCTGGCTTCTCCCTCACCCCCAAACATCTGGGTCTTTGGTGGGGCCTAGGATATTATATTTTTCAAAAGATTCACATATAATTCTGATGACTCTCCTGCACTACGCAGAAATAGTGCCCTAGACCACATCCTCAGCTTCAGGGATACTGATTCAGTAGCTTGGAGAAGGGCCTGAGGTAGGGAGTGATAACACTCTGCACTATATTCTAGGTGGTTCCTTTCTTTCAGGTGAAAGGAGAAAATCATTGGTGCCCAAAGAGTACTTAAATTGTAATCCCTTGATTTAGGATCCAGCCTCAGAAACCAACTGTTTTTGTTGAGTTGTAGTTCTGCTACATCTCCATAGAGTCCCAGGAGGGGCCTATCATTTTAGCCTTTTGAGCTTAAATTCTTAGTATATTTTCGAATATACTTAGCATTGTATGAGAAGAGAAGGTTAAATGTACTTTAAGTATCTAGTGTTGTATACTTTAAATATATACTACTATAAGCTATTGAACTATATGACTATTATTTCTATGTAAAGTTGTATTTCAAACTTAAAAAAAAAAAAAAACGTTTATTCCAGTTTGGGAGATCCATTATTTTCACAGCAGCTTGTCTAGTATTTGTGAGATGTTTCTTCTTTCAGGTAAATTTTGGTACTTCCTCTGTGGTTGGTTTTGTGGGTTAGAGTATTTAATGGAAAAACATGTTTTGAAAATTTCTCACCTTAAAAAAGTTAGAACCAGATCATTCTTAAAAATAGGCATTCTTAAGAGGTTTTCAACTGCAGATTTCCAAGTGATTTTCACAGATTTTTATTTTCAACTGTATTTGAATTACGAAAGCATTACTTCAGATGTGTGATACGTTAAGTATCTTTATAAATGTGTTTACACATGTTTTTTGTTTGTATATAGGATGTTAAATTTCCTCTTATGTTGGATATGTATGAACTGTGTACACCAGAACTTCAGGAGAAAATGGTGTCTTTTCGATCCAAATTCAAGGATCTAGAAGATAAAAAAGTGAATCAGCAGCCAAATACAGTAGGTTCTTACTGCTGACTTTCTAATCTTAGTATCTTAATCTCCCATCAGTGCTCAGCAATTACTCTCTTTTTTTTCCTGCTTCATTTTTCCTTCAGAACTATACTTTGTATAGTATTAATAAAAATGGATGAATCTGTATTACAATTAGCAGGTATACACATCCTCCATATATCGGTGCAGGTCTTTAAAGTTTTGCATGTGTTTTATTTTCCTTTTTTTTTTTTTTTTTTTTGAGACAGTGTCTCCTTTTGTCACCCAGGTTCACTGCAGTCTCAACCTCCCAGGCTCAAATGATCCTCCCACCTCACCCTCCCAAGTAACTGGGACCAAGGCATGCACCACCATGCCCAGCTAATTTTTTGTATTTTTGATAGAGACAGGGTTTTGCCATGTTGCTCAGACCGGTCTTGAACTCCTGAGCTCAGGTGATCTGCCTGCCTAGGCCTCCCAGAGAGGCCTTTAGGTGTATTTTAGCATGAGAAACAGGAACTCTACTTAGAGTAAATGAGTCCTTTGTGGTAGAATAAGCTTAATATTTTCTTTCCCCCCATAATCTGTAGCTCATACTCCTTTTATACTTATCTCCTCAAAGTACTTCGCATAAAACCTTACCTAGTGTTGACCTTGATACAATCAAAATACAGTACATTTCCATCACCACAAAGATCCTGCGTAATTGCCACAGAGCCACTTTTCTTCTGCCCTACCCTTAATTCCTGACAACTACCAACCTGTTCATTTCTATAATTTTGTCATTTCAAGAAAGTTGGCCAGGCATGGTGGCTAGCGCTAGTAATCCCAGGACTTTGAGAATCTGAGGCAGGAGGATCACTTTAGGCCAGGAGTTCGAGACTGTCCTGGGCAACATAGTGAAACCCTGTCTCTACAAAATATGAAAATTTAAAAAAATCAGCTGGATGTGGTGGCATACATAGGTAGTCCCAGCTACTTGGGAGGCTGAGATGAGAGGATTGCTTTAGGCCAAGAGTTAAATGCTGTAATGAACCATGATTGTGCCACAGTACTCCAACCTGCATAACAAAGCAAGACCTTGTTTCTAAAAAAAAACACAAACGAAGTAAAAACTCTTCCACTCTTTAATATAACCTTTCTCACTCAGCATAATTCTCTGGAGATTCTTCCAGGGTGTTAATGCATATTGGTCGCTCCTTCCATTTCATTGCTGATCAGTATTCCCTGGTTTGAGTTTACCACAATCGGCTTCACCATTCACCTGTTGAAGAACACCTGGATTGTTTCTAGTTTTTGTCTGTGATGAATAAACCTGCTGTAAACATTTGTGTACAGGTTTTAATGTAAACGTAAGTTCCATTTCTCTGGAATGAATGCCTAGGAATGCAATTGTTAGATTGCGTGGTAGTTGCATGTTTAGTTTTTCAAGAAACTGCCAATTATTTTCTAGAGTGGCTGTACCATTTCATATTTCCACCAGCAAGGTGTGACCGATTCACTTTCTCTGCATTCTCACCAGCATTTGGTGGTGTCACTGTTTTTCATTTCAGCCATTGGATAGGTTTATAGTGATACTGTGTTTTCCTTTGCACTTCCCTAGTGACTGATGAAGTTGAGCATGTCTTCATGTGTTTGCTATCTGTATATCCTCTTTTGTGAAATGCTTCTTCTTGTCTTTTCCCTATTTTCTTTTTTTTTTTTTTTTTTTTTTGAGACAGAGTCTTGCTCTGTCGCCCAAGCTGGAGTGCAGTGGCGCAATCTCGGCTCACTGCAAGCTCCGCCTCCCGGGTTCACGCCATTCTCCTGCCTCAGCCTCCCGAGTAGCTGGGACTACAGGCGCCCGCCACTGCGCCCGGCTAATTTTTTCTATTTTTAGTAGAGACGGGGTTTCACCATGGTCTCGATCTCCTGACCTTGTGATCCGCCTGTCTCGGCCTCCCAAAGTGCTGGGATTACAGGCGTGAGCCACCGCGCCCGGCCTTCCCTATTTTCTAATTGGACTGTTTGGTTTTTTTACTCTTGAATTTTGAGAGTTCTCCATATTCTAGACCTTTGTTGGATATGTGGTTTGTGAATATTTTCTCCTAGCCTGTAGCTTATGTTTTCGTCCTCTTAACGTAGGGTCTTTTGCAGAGGAAAGGTTTTGTAAATTTTTATGAAATCCAGTCTATTTTTTTATTTGGTTGCCTGTGCTATTGGTGTCATATCTGAGAAAGCATTGCCGGGCTCGGCTCGGTGGCTCTCACCTGTAATCCCAGCACTTTGAGAGGCCAAGGCAGGCAGATCATTTGAGGTCAGGGGTTTGAGACCAGCCTTGCAAACATGGTGAAACCCTGTCTCTACTAAAAATACAAAAAATTAGCCGGGTGTGGTGGTGCGGACCTATAATCCCAGCTACTTGGGAGGCTGAGGCAGGAGAATCGCTTGAACCTGGGAGGCAGAGGTTGTGAGCTGAGATCACACCACTGCACTCCAATCTGGGTGACAAAGCGAGACTCCATCTCAAAAAAAAAAAAAAAAAGCCTAGTTCAAGGCCTCAGAGATTTATATGTGTGTTTTTTTTCTCAGAGTTCTGTGGTTTTAGTTCTTCCATGTAGATCTTTGATCCATTGAGGGTTAACTTTTTATATAGTGTGAGGTGTGGGTTCAGATTTATTCTTTCACATGTGAATATCTGGTTGTCTCAGCACCATTTTTTAAGAAGACTGTTGTTTGCCTATCAGATGGTCTTGAAACCTTTGTAGAGATTAATTTGACCATCTGTATGTATGGCTGTATTTCTAGACTATTAATTTTATTCCATTGGTCTATATGTCTGTTCTAATGCTCATACCAGACTGTCTTGATTACTGTAGTCTTCTAATGAGGCTTGAAATTGTGAAGTATCAACTTTCACTTTTGTTCTTCTTTTTGAAAGTTATTTTAGCTATTCTGAGTCCCTTGCATTTCCATGTATATTTTAGGATCAGCTCATCCATTTCTTAAAAAAAGATTGATGGGGATTACATTGAATCTGTGGATCAATTAAAAAGTATTACCATCTTAATAGTATTAAGATGAATCTCAGCACTTTAGGAGGCCAAGGTGGGCAGATTCCTTGAGCCCAGGAGTTTGAGACCAGCCTGGGCAACATGGCGGAACCCTGTCTCTACAAAAAATACAAAAATTAGCCAGGCTTGGTGGCGTGTGCCTGTAGTCCCAGCTGTTCAGAAGGCTAAGGTGGGAGGATCACTTGAGCATGGGAAACGGAGGTCGTAGTGAGCCAAAATGGCACCACTGCACTCCAGTCTGGGTGACCGAGTAAGACTCTGTCTCAAAAAATAAAAAGTATTAAGTCTTACAATCCGTAAACTTCATGTGTCTTTCTGTTCATTTAGGTCTTTAATTTTTTTTCATAATGTTTAGTTTTCAGTGTACAAGCCTTGGACTTTTTTGGTTAATTTTATTCCTAAATAGTTTATTCTTTTTGATGCTTTTGTAAATGGCATTCCTTTCTTAATTTCATTGTCTAGAGTAGCTAGTAAAGCTAGCGTATAGAAATAAAATGAATTTTTGTATATAGATCTTAAATCCTTGACTTTGCTGAATTTATTAGCTGTTTTTATCCGTTAGTGTTTTGAAGAGAGTATGTAGATTTGGTGTTAATTTTTTTTAAACATTTGATAGAATTGGTGATCATTTCATAGAATTGGTGGAACAATCTATGCTTAGATATTTTACTTTCAGGAGCTTTTATTTGTTTATTTTATTTTTATTTATTTTTTTTCTATTGGAGTTTTTACATTTCAAATTTAATTTCCTTCATAGATACAGGGCTGTTCAAATGATCTATTTCATATTGTATTTATTTCTGTAATTTGTTTTCCCAGAATTGATCCATTTCATAAGCTTATCAAATTTGTATGTAGAGTTGTTTCTAGTATTTATTACCCTTTTGATGTCTGTAGGATGTTTAGTGAGTGAGATCCATCCCGTTTCATTGCTGATATTTGTAATTTGTGTTTGTCCCCCTTGCTTGAGGATTATTAATTTTATTGATCTCGTCAAAGAATTGGCTTTGTTTCATGGATTTTTCTCTATTTTCTGTTTTTAATTGTATTGATTTCTGCTCTTATTTCCTTTATTCTGCTTGCCTTGTGATATAAATTTCTCTTTCAGCAGTGGTTTCACTATATCCTATGAATTTTGATATATATTATTTTCATTCTGTTCTTTGTATTTTTAAAAATTTCTCGAGACTTGCTCTTTGACCATGGATTATTTAGAAGGGCCTAAGTAATTTTCCTGTTATGTTTCTGTTGATTCTAGTTTGATGCCATTGTGGAGAGAGGGCACACTTACTTGATTTAAATTCTATCACATGTATTTATTTATTTGAGACAGTCTTGCTCTGTTGCCCAGGCTGGAGTGCATAGGTACGATCTCGGCTCACTGCAACCTCTGCCTCCTGAGTTCAAGCAATTCTTGTGCCTCAGCCTCCCGAGTAGCTGAGATTACAGGCGACTGCCACCATGCCTGGCTAATTTTTGTATTTTTATTAGACACAGGGTTTCATCATGTTGGCCAGGCTGGTCTTGAGCTCCTGACCTCAAGTGATCTGCCCGCCTCGGCGTGAGCCACTGTACCTGGCCTAAATTATATTAAATTTAAATGTGATTTAGGTATAGACTATTTACATTTAGTGCAATCATTGACGTTAGGGTTTAATTCTGCTTTTTTGATGTTTTGCTTTTTTTTTTTTTTTTGTCTTCTTGTGGGTTACTTGAACTGTGTTTTAGTATCCTGTACAATGTTTTTAAATGTGCTGCTTTGTACAGTTTTTTCAATGGTTGCTGTAGGTGTTTTCATTCTCTATATAAAAAAGATGTGATTAACCTAGTTGCCATTTTTTGTTGTGGAATCCTTTGACTTCTTGCCATCACAGCTACCTGTAAGCTACTGGCATTGTCTTCATTACCATTATAGTTTTAAAGAACTTTGTGCTGTATACCTAGATAAATTTTTCTCATGTTCCATGCTAAAATGACTTGAAGCAGTGAGTTCCTACTAAGAATCCTTGTCTAATTTAAATCATGCCTCTTTAATATAGGTAAGGCTTTGCTGAAAAATATTTCAGTTTATTTGTGCTGGCGTGGCGAGTGGGCAGGGCTCGGGTGGTTTAATGCAAACTACAGGAATTTAACTTCTCTTGTTACAGAGGTAGTTTTTTCCCCCCACCGCTGTGGTTTGATAGGATTTTGGTAACATTGGGAAATTGGGTTTTCCTTTTCTGCCCTAGAGCACTGTTGAACTGTACTGCTGTATTCACTGGTATGCTCTCACTTTAGTGGTTTAAAATTGGTCATCATGTTCAGGGTGTCTGCTACTGTACTGTAACAAGATTTTATATTGTTCAAGTGTAGGACTGCTGGGTTTACAGTTTTAACTGTAGTTATATCATTTTAGTAATTTGAAAGGTAGACTATTTTGTCTCTGCTTTGCACTGTAGACAGTAAATATTTATGAAATTGAACACTTACAGAGAATTCAAATTTTATTTCCAAAATCATCATTTAAACATTTTTTTCTCCTCAGAGTGACAAAAAGAGTAGTCCCCAGAAAGAAGTTAAGTATGAACCCTTTTCTTTTGCTGATGGTAAGTAACATTTTCATTTTGAGTTATTGTCTGTGTGTCTTTTTAAGGTAAAATTTATGTCTTA
The DNA here is from genome assembly GCF_049350105.2 of Macaca mulatta. Classification (NCBI taxonomy): domain Eukaryota; kingdom Metazoa; phylum Chordata; class Mammalia; order Primates; family Cercopithecidae; genus Macaca; species Macaca mulatta. The sequence continues at coordinate 71,542,045 of NC_133423.1, forward strand.
CCCCATATTTACTTATTCTGATGTCCTTTTCAAACAAAATGTCAGGTTTCTTGAACAATTTACCTTAATATGACATATAGTAAATTTACTCTTGTTGGCATACAGTTTTATGAGTAAGTTACTTCTTAAAACATCAATTATGAAGCCGTAACTATGATTGCACAATAGTATCTTGTTGGTTTTTTTTTTTTTTTTGAGATGGAGTCTCACTCTGTTGCTCAGGCTGGAGTGCAGTCTAGTGATCTCGGCTCACTGTAAGCTCCGCCTCCCGGGTTCATGCCATTCTCCTGTCTCAGCCTCCCGAGTAGCTGGGACTATAGGCGCCCGCCACCAAGCCCGGCTAATTTCTTGTATTTTTAGTAGAGATGGAGTTTTACCGTGTTAGCCAGGATGGTCTCGATCTCCTGACCTTGTGATCTGCCCACCTTGGCCTCCTCAAGTGCTGGGATTTGGACAGTAGTATCTTATTGGATTCTGATAATATAATACTTTCCTAATGTGAACTTTAGAGTTATTGATTGTTACTTAGCTTGAGGAGGCACATATCTATTCATTGTCTAATATTAATGGATTTACATCTTTTTTTTAGATATTGGCTCCAATAATTGTGGATACTATGACTTACAAGCAGTACTAACACACCAGGGAAGGTCTAGTTCTTCAGGTCATTATGTATCATGGGTGAAAAGGAAACAAGGTAATGAGTATTCTTTTTTCAACTGTTCAGTATTATTTTAACAGTTCATTTATTTTATAGCAGTGGTTTTCAAACTTTGGGTCTCAGAACCACTTCACATTCTTGAAGCCCCAAAGAGCTTTGGTTTATGAGGTTTGCCTCTTAATATTTACTGTATTAAAAATTAAAAGTGAGAAATTAAAAAAATTAGTTTTAAAAATGATAGTAATAAGCCCATTACATATTAATGTAAAAACAAAGTGAGTGAGAAATGGTACTGATTTACATTTTTATGTCTTTCTGTTGTCTGGCTTAAATAGGAGGCAGCTGGGTTCTCCTGTTAGTGTTTGCATTCAGTCTGTTGCATTATCATACATTATGTAGCCTCTGGAAAATTCCAGCGCACACTTGAGAGAATGCAGGGTGGAAAAGGCAAGCAGTGCTGTAGTGGTGTCATTGAAGTAGTTGTAACCTGGTGGAACCCCTGCAGTGCCCTTAAGCCTGTGTGGTCACCGTGCCGCATTTGGAGGACTGTTGGTGTGGCCAATGGAACACTGCTGTGCCTCCGATGACGCTATACCTTTTTTGCAGTGGAACTCAGAGAAGAATCCTGCATAACATTAATTCATCTTCTCCCTGTTATTTAGATGAATGGATTAAGTTTGATGATGACAAAGTCAGCATCGTAACACCAGAAGATATCTTACGGCTTTCTGGTGGTGGAGACTGGCATATTGCTTACGTTCTACTCTATGGGCCTCGCAGAGTTGAAATAATGGAAGAGGAAAGTGAATAGTAGTCTTCATTTTAGCTATTTATGCTTAGGTGTGAAAATAAATGTTATTTGCTGATCATTTCTATAATCCAGAGCTTTAGAGGAAGACACATAGGTGGTTTTATCTGTTTCCCCTCGTTTGAAACAAGAGGACAGAAGCAGACCACTCTGTGCATCAACCTAAAAAATTACAGAAAAGAGAAAATTATCTTTGGATTGTGCTGCCCTGTATAAGGGTGGCAGAAAGACATTTTTTAAAAGCTTATTATTTCTTGCATTATTTTTAAAAATTCTGAGTTGAAATGCCTTTCAACCATTTCTTTCTGTGGTCATTTTTCTTGCTGCCTTTTTCACCCAAGATTCAGCAATCAGATGTTTATTGCACACCTATTACCTATTATTTGTTGTTCTTGCATGGTTCAAACCACCATTCTATAGCCACCCATCCTTTGCCTTATCTAACAAACATTTTTCCAGGAAGGTGGAAAAGGAAGTTTTGCTCTCATTGTGTAACTCAGTGCTGCTGTCCATCCCATGGAAACATGGGCACAATCAAGTATTTGTCCAGCCTGTTGCAGGCTTTTCATGACTTTAAAATAAATTGTGATCAGTAATAGTACATTTGATTATACATTTATTATTGTGTCTCTCTCTGATGTACTGTGGATTGTACATTTAACTTTGGAATGGCTTTGTAATAATCAATCTTAAGAAAATGTTGACAAGCTCTGGTTGCTTACTTTTAGAAAATGAGGACATTTAATAATAATAAAAAAAGGGGGATTAATAGCTTTTGACCTCAAGTCTTTTGTCTTCTGAGTGTTGGAGCTTGGCTGAAGATTCAGATATGTTTAATGCTGTACAGTTTCTGAAGATGGTTATTAACACTGTGCTGTCAAGCATCCATTTGAAAATATTTGTTATCTTCTTTGCCTGCCTGTATTTTACAAAGAAATAATACAAAGTTGTAAAAGTAATGGATTTCTTTGGATGCCAAATGCAGTGATGTTATCAGTCAGATTTGTTCCTTGGCTCAGTTGGTGTTTGTATTTCCTAATTCCCCAAACTTTGGCTGGGCGTGGTGGCTCACGCCTATAATCCCAGCACTTTGGGAGGCCAAGGCAGGTGGATCACTTGAGGCTGAGATTGAGACCAGCCTGGCCACATGGTGAAACCCTGTCTCTACTAATAATACAAAAATTAGCCGGGCGTGGTGGTGCACACCTGTAATCCCAGCTACCTGGGAGGCTGAGGTCGGAGAATTGCTTGAACCCGGAAGGCAGAAGTTGCAGTGAGCTGAGATCACACCACTGCACTGTAGCCTGGGTGACAGAGAGACTCTCTCCAAAAAAAAAAAATCCCCAAATCTTAATGTCTATTTCAGAATTTTAGTGATTTTAAGGTGATAGTAGAAAATACCAAGCATATGAGGTATTTCAATATGATAGGCTTCTTACATTTTAATACATTAGTTACTCATCTTTGTTCCAGGACCCTTGGCTGATTGCTAGGGAAAGGATAAAGCATAGAATACCAGCCAGTTTGGCTCTAATTTTGAGTTATTTATAATAAAGTTTGGGGATTATCATAACATCTCATATCTTTCTTTGTGTATGTTGTTTGAATGCTCTGCAGAGCACAACACTGATAACTATTAAAAATAGAAAACAGCCATTTTACTTTCAAATCTGATGTGATGTAATCTGTGAACACTAGGGGGGATAAAATAAGCATTGCAGGGAAACTTATTTGTAAATAGCTTCCTCACCTAAACTTTGACTTGGCAATCAATACTTTCTACTTCGTGGAGGGGATTAAGAATACAATGAGGAGGAGGAGACCATAAGAATTATAATGATTCATGTATATTTGTATGATGCTTATAACTTTGCAGTCTTTTTTATTCATTATCTCATTCAGTCAGAACAATTTTATTGAGGACATGAATTTAACAATTAGAATTTAGATTTTCTGACTGTAGCTACTAGATGCTGTAGCTACTAGACCAGGTGAGCTAGGTTTAGAGCAAAGTATATAAGCCTTGTATGGAATAGATTAGAATTTAAAAAATTGTAATTCCTTATTATAAAAAGTTTGATTTCATTTTATTTGATCTACAAAAGCATTATTCCAAAGAATTTTTTCAAGTAGAAATGGGAGTTATACCAGTGTCGTTTTAAACTAATAAGGCTATTTTAGAATTCAGCCTTGCCTGTAAGGTCTTTGAGAAGGGAGAATAGGCAGCAAAAAAAAAAAGTCTTGATTTCTGAATGTGCCTTATATGCTGTGCCACTCACACCGAGGCCATCTCAGCATTAGAGCCGTGCTAGATCACTGCTTGACTAGCTAGAAGTTAGGCCCAAGTAAGCACATTTACAGAATAATCTGCACTCAGTAGCCCTTCTTCAGGATTAAAAACAATGATGACCTCATCTTAGAGCCCTAAAGGGAAATGGGAACAGGAAAAGGCGGTGGTACTGTCTTCTGCTACTACTACTTAGTGCTTTGCTGTGTATAGGGTGCTTTCACATACATCTCATTTGAATGTCACAAGAATCCCTGAAGTGATTAAAAGTCTTGAGAGGTCAGGCAATTTTTGTAAGGCTAGAAGGAAAAGTGAGGTTTCAGACTTCATTTCTTTTAAAGTTGGCAAACATTTTCTGTAATGGACAAGATAGATAGTAAATTATTTCAGGCTTTGCAGGCTATGAAGTGTTGCAGCTCCTTACCTTTGCTGTTATAGTGTAGCTGGAGCCATAGACAGTTACGAGTGAGCACAGCTGGGTGCCAGTACAATTTTAACGATCAAGACTCGTGGCAGGCAGAACAAACCATCATTTGTTGATCCTCTGCTTGAAAGCACGAATAAGAACAGAGCAGTCATATGGTTTCAGAAAGTGTTATTCTGGGATTCCAGGATAGCTAAATTTTGTAACTACTAACAGCACACAGGAAACTAATTTGGTATAGGAAACAACATATCCCTAAATAATGCTTATTTAACTTCATTATAAATACATCTACTTAACAAAAATAGATTTTGTGAGGGTCACTTCGTTTAGGTCATTATCTCAACCCACCCTCCTCCCAACCTCCCCAAACTCTGGTTTGAGCCAATATGTGTTCTATTGTTCTTAGAGCACCAGCCGACTGTACAACAATTGTTATAAAAATGTTTATTGTTTACCAAAACCAGTGGACCTCTTATCAAATGCTGCTTGGTAACAAAATCTATCACAGTTTTAATAAAAAGAAAAAAAAAGAAGCTAACTATTTGTCTCATTGTCATTAGTTAGACTTTCTGCAAGGTCACTTAATCCAGACTTATTCAGTGCATTAATCAGATTCTCAGGTGTTGCATGAACTCCCTCTTGATCTTGCCAGGCAACCAGGAGCTGCTTAGCTCTCATCTTCATGTCTTCACTGTCACACTCAATCTGCCTAATTTCTGAGTCTTTCATTTCCAAGTAGGGAGCCAGAATCTTCCATTGTTCACCCAGCTTGTTGGCAAATACCTCTATTTGTTCTCCTGTTACAGGTTTGTCTCGCCGAACATCAGGACCTAGAAAACGGAGAGAATATAAATTATGTGCAATTCTAAGTATACAACAGAAATGGAAAGCTATGGGGCCAATGAGTTTTATTAACCACCTTTAGTAGACTTTATTTTAAAAGCAAACAATTATTTTTTATATCCTCCATAAGCTGAATACCACTCTTAATAAGCATGGTCAACAATCAAAGCTAAAGCTGTTACCTCTGTTAAAATTATGTAGGCTTTCCCTGAAATGAACTGCTCCCCTTCCAGTAACCAATAATTAACAAAGGTATGGGTCACCTTCAAATGTATTTTCCTTCCCTTTTAAAGTATCATTACTCCCCAATTTTATTGCATAAAATGTAGTATTTTTAAAGTTATTATTAAGCAATGTTTTACATTCCTCACTGTAAGTCAGAAACAGTTGAGATAAAATGGGAGAAGTTGCGAAGCCGATTAAATAATGTACCTATCAACAAAGAACCCCAATCTTCTTCAATTTTGTTAAATAACCAAGAAAATTAAATTCTTACTTTCATTTTCCTTCAGTAAAGCATCATTATCTTCCTCATCTTCATCCTCACCTGTTTTTATTTCTTCAGAAGGAGGCTAAAAATGAGAAAGAAGAATGTTTGAAAGAATGCCAGCCTCTGAAGTACGGTAACAAGTACTTTGTTTAGATAAAGATGATTGTGAGATTCCAAGTACAGGGTGCCAGAACCTCACCCCTGAGAGCGTTAGACAGTGTCAGGTAAGGATCCTAAGTGGGACTGTCTTCACATGCAGAAGGAGTGAACTTGGTAAGACCCCAGAGTTGGAAAGACTCCCCACCCCCAATCTGGGAAGCAGGAAGGCCGTGAAAAGCACAGTTCCAGGATTTGCAAATACCCAGGGTTTAGTAAAGATGGCCTCAAGGAAGCCAGTAGCAACAGTGTCCTTAAAAGTTTCTGATTCTTATCTTTTACCTTTGATAAAAGACAATATACTGCATTGGCAAACAGGAAAAAATTCCTGTCTGTGTGTATAGGTGCATAACAGTTTACCTAAAGTACCATGAATTTTATATACTTTTTTGAGATGGAGTCTTGCTCTGTCGCCAGGCTGGAGGGCAGTGGCACAATCTTGGCTCACTGCAACCTCTGCCTCCTGGGTTCAAGCAATTCCCTTGCCTCAGCCTCTTCAGCAGCTGGGACTACAGGCACCTGCCACCACGCCTGGCTAATTTTTTATATTTTAGTAGAGATGGGGTTTCACCATGTTGGCCAGGATGGTCTCAATCTCCTGACCTCATGATCTGCCTGCCTAGGCCTCCCAAAGTGCCGGGATTACAGGCGTGAGCCACCGCGCCCAGCCCTGTTGAACCTTAGTTAAATTACATGCTGTACAGAAAATTATCAGTTACTTCTTTATCAACTCATGTATTTCCTGTAAATGTATATTCCAGTGTGTTTTTCCCTCATTCTAAAACATGGGAGCTTGTGGACCACTGGTTTTTCACATGATTAAGTCAGTTTTTTGCTCACATAGTGATAGCAGTTTTAAAGATGATGTCAACTAAAGGGCATGAAAAGTTGATCTATGGTACTTACCGGTAATTCCTTGGCTAGCTTTATTACCATGTTTTCAAGATATTCTGGTAAACTTTTAAACTGCTGGTTGGTTGGCTGGAAGAAGTGAGGGCTTCTCCGTGCTAATAGTCTCAGGGCTCTCCAACCATAATTTGAATTGTTCACAGCCCTATAAAAAGAGATGTCAGGCTTGTAATTCATAGTTTTGTATTTCTGTATTCCCTTCTGCTTAGTTCTGCCACGTGCAATTCTATATTTAAGGTAAATAGCTCAAAGTACCATTCTTTTGATTGGAATCTTATTCCTCAAGAACTTTTCGGGATGTTGTCCACTGATAATAACAAATCAACAGATACACACATAACTAATAACAGGAACCAACAATGTCTGAAGAGGCAGGCTCATATGAGCAAACACATTTTCAAAGTTCATACATTTTGTTTAATTTTAACAAGTCAACAAGTGTGTGCAGTACTGGCTAGATGCAGTATGTGTACAACAGGAATCATCCATCTGGCTATTCGGAATCCATGAACTGTTCCCTAATGAAGTATAACAATGATCAAGGTGGTATACAATCAGGTGAGAAACAGAAACTGCAGAGAAATTCTAAAGATAATGCTCCAGAAATACGCAATGCTGCAGAAGAAACCAAACCACCAATTTATTCCATTTAAGAGTTTTGGATTGGAAGTCTCTCCCTCCCCTAAGAATAGCAATTTGGTTTATTTGGTCATCTCTTATAAATGAGCGTGTGTTACCTTTAGGATGTGCAGGTACCACTGAAGACTTAACAAAAACTACCCCTAGACATTGAGGACTCTTCCCAAGTCAACACCTGCTGTGAGGCTTTGCCCGAACAGTTAAGAGCCTTCCTCTCTGACATATCTCTGTTTAAACGATTTGATTATTTTAGGCATGTTCAAAATTCACTGTCAATTATATATATCATTTTTCTTATTCTCCACAAAACCCTCTTTGGAGATAATAATTTGAACTATCACTTTAGGAATGAGTCCATCTAGTCTTACGTAACAGTGATAAATATTCTTTCAATTGACAAACACTTGAGCCAGGCACTCAGTAGCTGTGGAGAGTACCTGAGGCACAGTAATGCAGAATGTGTTGGCAGGCATCGCTAGTGATAAACACACAAGGTATAAGATAATTTCATAAGGATGAGGAAAACGAGAAATGAGAAGGTGGTGAGTGCCACCTTCTCATTTGGATAGTGGTAAGTGCCATGAAATAAAAACCACGAGAATGCAACAGAGGAGACCAGGGAGGGGAAGAGCTTCCAGGGGGACTTAAAGCCATGGGAACCTTGGGGGAAAAGTGGTTCAAGCAAGTGAGACAGTCAAGTGTGAAGGTCCTGACGGGAAAGGGAAAGACGTTTGAAGTGAAGAGCACCAGGCCTGCTGTGGTTAGAGCAGAGGGAAGGCATAGCTACACAGGACAGTATAAGCCAGACCAAGGAGGTTTTTAGACCCTGGGAGGGACTTTGGAACAGGCACTCACTGGAAGATTTTAAGCAGATCAGACTTGGACAGTTATTTTAAAGATCACTGGCTGATACATGGAGCACTGACCACTGCTAGAGAAAACAGTGAAGAGGTCACAGAGGTCACAGTAATTAACAACTCTGGGCACAGGGTCACACTAGTAACGAATATTGAGTGCTAACGACATGCCCTGTATGGTTGAAAGTGAACTGTCTTATTTAATCCTCAGAATAACCCTGTGAAATGGGTACTGTTACTATTTAACAGATGAGGAAAGGGAGGATGGCGATTCAATTATTAAATTAGCCTTAGTCTAATAAGTAAGTGGTAGAGGGGACTGGAACCTATGCATTCTGACAAGAGGCCTCTTGCCTTTAAACCACTACTCTTCGATTCCTATTGAAAGCCATGAGACTGTGGTGTCACCCAGAAGGTTCTAGATAAAGAGGCTAAGACTGAGTCCTGATGTTACTCCAACATTTGAGTTAGGCAGAGGATGAGGAGGCTGAAATGGAATGTGAGGTGGAGTGGGCAGCGAGGGCAAAGGGCAAACAGAAGAACCATGGATTTGGATTCTCATGGACACCAAGAGAAGAAAACATTATCTAAGGGGAACAGGATAGGTTAAGAGCTGCTGTGAGATACTGTGCTTTGAAGGGTAGAGAGAAAAGAACTAATAGTTGGAGAGAAATGGGGGCCAGGGGGAGTTTTTTTTTTTTTTTCTTATATTTTGAAACAAGGGTGATTCCAAGTCACGCTTAGTTAACAGGAATACTCCTTGAAATCAGGATGTGTCCTAACAGGAACTCCCCTAAGAGAAAAAGCACTACTCTATCCACTGCCTCTCTTAATAAGTTTTCTAGTATACACATAATTCCTAAGGAAAAAACAAATCGAATAAAATTAAAATGAGCTAATGAGAAACATTACTTACTTATATTCATTTTCAACCATATTTTCAGGGTCTGCCTGTTCAATGGCTTCTTCAAAGAATTCCTCCAAAGTGGGCATGTATTCCCTGAGCAGTATAAAATAACTAGTGAGGATCACATATATTCTTAATAATAAATACTCATAAAGTGGTGGCAAGACAAGATTCTAATGGCCCCATACTTTTAGTTACAGTTTTGATTACTTGGGAAGTCAGACTTTTAAGGAACTAAAATCCTCAAAACTAAATTCAGAAAGGACAATAAAGAGGGGATAGTCTAATACTAAACACTATCATATAGTATTTACTACATATATTGTATACTTTAATTACACACCATAATATATGAATATGTTGCTACTCAAACAGGGCAGCCAGGGGATTTTATAGCATTTGAATTTTACCAGCAAATAAGAAACTTTTACATAACGTCCCCATCCATGAATTATTTTTTCTTTAGACCAGAATTAGACCAAAGCTAATAATCAGACCATAATACGATTTCAAGGGTTTAACCTTTAGCTCTTATTTAAATTGTTACCATGGTAGCATTGTTGATTTTTAAAATGCATCTTTCTTGAATTTGTTTTTAGAAATAAAATTTTTATACAGGGACAAGCAAAGAAATGAGATCTCAGGATCAGAAGACATCTTCTAGAATAAAACTAGGAAAATGGGCTCTCTAAAAAAAATTATCCCAATATCCATTTGTTTCCTAATGCTATAGATACTATATTCCATTTTATGAACATGCCACAAGTTATCCATGTCCTATCCAGAGATATTTAAGTTGTCTTCCCACTCTTTGCTCTGACAATGTTAAATGGACATTCTTGCACCTGTCTCCTTGTAGATGAACAGATTTCTTTAGGCACTGGGCCTTCAAACTTCCACTGCAACCCACAGTAAGAAACTCATTTTACATTGCAACCCAGTACACACATATATGCAAGTATATGTACCATAGATATAAGTAAAGCTAATGTTTCACAAAAGTACATTTCCTATTTCATTAAAAAAATGCTAGTTTAAATTACTAAACTGACTTTACAAACCACCAATGATTCTCAAACTTAGTTTTTGTTTTTGTTTTTGTTTTTTTTTGAGACGGAGTCTCGCTCTGTCGCCCAGGCTGGAGTGCAGTGGCCGGATCTCAGCTCACTGCAAGCTCCGCCTCCCAGGTTCACGCCAGTCTCCTGCCTCAGCCTCCGAGTAGCTGGGACTACAGGCGCCCACCACCTCGCCCGGCTAGTTTTTTGTATTTTTTAGTAGAGACGGGGTTTCACCGTGTTAGCCAGGATAGTCTCGATCTCCTGACCTCGTGATCCGCCCGTCTCGGCTTCCCAAAGTGCTGGGATTACAAGCTTGAGCCACCGCGCCCAGCCTCAAACTTAGTTTTTAGAAACACTATTCTGATCAACACACCTACTAGCGGGGCACAGACATCTTTAACATTCAGATAGAGTGGTTGTGTCATCAGACTCCCACCAGCAGCACTGGCAAATTATTTTTATCCATAATTCTTATAGAATCTGGGTATTTTTAAATTACTGAATCTCTTAGCTGTGAAACTGCCCGCTGTAGTTTTTAACTGTACTTCCAGTTACTAGTGAAGTTCAGCATCTTCTCAGAGGTTTATTAAGGTTTCTACTTCTGAATCTGGCTCTTCCTTTGTCCGTTTTTCTACTGGATTGATTTACTCTCATAGATTTGGTAGGAATCTAATTTTATTTATCAATTGTGCTAGAATTTTATCTATTTTTCTTGGTCTTAAAAAAAATCTTTTGATTTTGTTGATCTTCTCCATTGTTTGTTGGCTATTTTTACTGATTTCTAATCTTCTTTTACTTTCTACTTCTATACGTTTACTTTTCCTCTGAATGACTCTCAGTGTTAGACTCTTACTTAGCTTGGTTTTTAGATTCCATTCTTTTTGAAAGTGTGAACACTTAAGGCTCTACCTTTCTCTTCTGTGTTCTACTACGTTAGATCTCAAAGTCTGAACACGTAGTGTTTTCACTGTCATTCGGCCCTACATTTTCTAATTTCCATTATGATTTATTCTTTGATTCAAGGATTATTTAGAAGTGTGTTTAAAGCAGTTTTAAGTATTTTTGCTTTTGTTATTCACATATAATTTACAAAAACTTGTGGTTTCTGTAAGACCAAGCCTGTTAATTATTTTGTTAAATTCTAAATGTATTACACTAAGTTTTTTCCACCAAAATTTATTAAATTCTGAGAAACGTCTGTCAAAATCCTACTAGATGGTGGGTTTTCTGGGTGGTGGATGGTGAAAACTGACCTGGGTCAACTTCTCATTCTAATTTTGTCACATTTTTGAGAACACGTTCTTAGAAAATAAAGTTTAAAATGTGTGTATTTCTATTTTTTCCCTTTTATCTTTATGCAATGATTGCCTTTATTTTTAATAATGCTTTCTGCTTTTAAGTCTTTTCTGCCTGATCCGAATATAACTATGCCTTTTAAAATTTACATCTTTTAAAAGTTCTTTCAGTTTCAACCCTTCCATATCTTTATTTTTAAGGTATATTTCTTATAAACATATAGATGGATTAGATGGATCTTTTTTTTTTTTTTTTTTTGAGACGGAGTCTCATTCTGTTGCCCAGGCTGGAGTGCAGTGGGCGCAATCTCGGCTCACTGCAAGCTCCGCCTTCTGGGTTCACACCATTCTTCTGCCTCAGCCTCCCAAGGTGCTGGGACTACAGGCGCCCACCACCATGCCCGGCTAATTTTTTGTATTTTTAGTAGAGACGGGGTTTCACCGTGTTAGCCAGGATGGTCTCGATCTCCTAACCTCATGATCCACCTGCCTAGGCCTCTCAAAGTGCTGGGATTACAGGTGTGAGCCACCGCGCCTGGCCGATGGATCTTTAAAATGTAACACCAATTTCTGTCTTTGAGCCAGAAAGTCCATTTCCATTTATATTTGAATTTAACCATACTGTTTTGTACTTTGTGTTGTGTTTTCTGAGCTTTTTTTCTCCTCTCCTACTTTCTATTTACTTGCTTAAATTTTCTGTATTTACCTTTTTTACCCCTCAATTTATTTAAAAATTACACATTCCATTTCTTTCACATACTTTACAAGCATGTTTGACTTAACCATAACATTCTTTAATTCTGACCACCCCTTCTTGTCTTACCTGTCACTTTTAGCAAGTTCACCTTTTAAAATAACCCTAAATAATAATTATTACTATTTTATACAATGAATTCTTGATACGATTTATTCAGATTTCTTCATGTTTACCAAAGTGTCCACACAGTAATCCTTTCTGCAGTTTACTTCTTTCTGGGTTCAGTTTCCTTAAGACAGCTTTTTCACTAGGGACTGTTGATAGTTTCTCATAGTTTTAGTCAATCACTCAACCACAACTGTTTAACTTGTTACAGAATTTCTGAGTTGAATGTTGAAAAAGTAATACTTCTAGAAATGAGAAAATATACTCATTGAATTTACAAAATGGGCAGGTTTAATAGCAGACTAGACATAGGAAAAGCAAGAATTAATGGATTAATGATTAAGAAATCACCCAGAAAGCAATACAGAAGGAGCAAGAGTTGGAAACAATGAGTTAATGATAGTTGAGGAGGTCCAGCAAACATCTAATGGCAGAAGAAATAACAGAGAATGCGAAAGATTTTCAAACACTCGTCCCACTGTCTTCTGATTTCTTTGGTTATTCTTGAAGTCAACTGTTAGTTTAACTGTGCTCCTCTGTAGGTTGTTTTTTCTCTCTGGTGACTTTATTATCATGTACAGAGATATGGATTTATTTGGTTTATCCTCCTTAAGTATTATACTTCTTGAACCTATGAATTAATGCCTATTCTTAATAATTAACTCAATTATTGCCTCTTTCCCATTCGCTATTCTTTCTGCCATTAGATGTTTGCTGGACTTCCTCAACTATCATTAAGTCATCGTTTCTAACTCTGCTCCTTCTGTATTGCTTTCTGGGTGATTTCTCAATCATTAATTAACCCATTAATTCTTACTTTACCTATGTCTAGACTGCTATTAAACCTGGCCATTTTGTAAGTTCAGTGACTATATTTTTTCGTTTCTAGAAGTATTACTTGTTTTTCAAGTCTGCCTAGTCCTTTTTGATAGTGCCATATTCCTGTGTTTTCAATTCCTTCTTATTCTGTCTTAATTTTCTGAAATATACTTTTTTTACAGCCTTTATCTTATGGTTTTATTATCTAAAGTGGCCAACTTCTGTTGCTTGTTCTGTTTGCCAATCTTGCTCATGGTGGACTATTTCCCTGAAAGTTTTGTAAGTTTGGATGGTGAACTTATCTTTGGGTTTTATTTTTTTTTTTAACAACCTTGTGAATATAATCTTTAGATTTTTATCTGTGGGAATCTTGTTTAGTTTGGGTTGAAGGGGTGACCTTCAGAAAGATTTTTATTGCCAGCATGGGACTTTCTAGTTCACTGTCTTAGCTTGAGGGTTCCTTTACATTGCTGGTAGGAAAAATTTAAACTGTAAGACTGCAAGAGAGCAGACTTATGGGACAATTTCTCAGGGAATACTTTTTCCTGTAACCTATGTGTTGGTAAAAACCGATAAGCTTGTTTCCTGTGCCAGGGAGCATATCCCCGCCCTGCCCTTCTTTTACAGATGTGTAGTGCTTCAACAATTTCAGCTTTGTTCAGGGGAAACTCACTCACAAATTCATGCAGGCCTAAGGCCTTTCTGTCCTTTTGTGACTATTAAAACCCAAGTTCGGCTGGGTGCGGTGGCTCACGCCTGGAATCCAAGCACTCTGGGAGGCTGAGGCAGGCAGATCACAAGGTCAGGAGATTGAGACCATCCTGGATAACACGGTGAAACCCCATCTCTACTAAAAATACAAAAAATTAGCCGGGCGTGGTGGCAGGAGCCTGTAGTCCCAGCTACTCGGGAGGCTGAGGCAGGAGAATGGCGTGAACCCAGGAGGAGGAGCTTGAAGTGAGCCGAGATCACACCACTGCACTCGAGCCTGGGTGACAGAGTGAGACTCCGTCTCAAAAAAAAACAAAACACAAAACCCAAGTTCCCTGGTTCCCAAAGCTGGGAATCATTAGTACTGCTGCCCTAGAACCATATTCTGTTCATAGGCTTACTCTTCTGTTTGTAGTTTTGATTCCTTTTGTGAATCTTTATTTTTTTGTGATTTCTAAAATTATTTTATCAGCACTTTGAGGAGTTTTATGGTGGGAAGTTACACTCTGCTGTGCCAAGAGTCAACCACAATAAACTTTTAAATTTCGTTTGAGCTCTGATCATAGCTGAGAAAAGGCTCCATTCTACTCAACTTGGTAAAAGCAACACTTCATTTGAAAAATGTTCAACTTGCCTTGTCTCTGATTTACAGGCTTCCATATTATCAGGACAAAGATTCCAAAGCCTTGTTAACTCCTCACTACAAAACAGACACAGAAATAAATACGTTTTTTATGGACACCATCCTTATGTGCTTTGAAACTGAACAGAAAAACAATACAATGTACATAGTGGATTTGGGGATGTTGATAGTATGAGTTTTACTTTTCTCAATAATTTTTGGTATTTAAAATACCTAAAATTATTCTCTATATGAACATATAATCATTAATTATAATTATGACTAATGATAATTGAATAATCTTTAGTTTTTTCTAAAAATATTCAAGCACAACCTAAAGCAATGATTAGTTAAGTAGAAGGTAAGAGAACTCAAGGATTATGGTACCTTGCAACAACTAGAAGTGAGCTTCATCAATCTAAACAATCCTACTGTCTGAAACGGAAAAAACGGCACAGCCAAGAGACACAGATTTTGGAAGCTGGAGACAAAATGAAGGTTTTATCTGGTGCATGAACCTACATAATGGGCAGTATAGAGAGTGCGGTTTGCTCTATCTATGTGTGTACCAAACACAAATTCATATTATATTTTGGATGGAGAGTTCTTATAGTAACATCTTCAAAATATAAAAATAAGAACATTCCACATGAAGACAAGTTCACCTACTTTCCCATCAGAATTTTTTTGCTGGGTCCTTTCCCTAGGAAGTCCTCGGGTGCTGTTCTCTTCCGAATTATTCTCGTAGGTTTGGTATCTGATGTTCTGTGGTGAAAAAAAACATACACTATTTTTTGAATTACACATAGCAGAAATAGAAGAATGTTTAATGTAAAATAAAATTTAGTTATTGTTTTCCTCTTAAGAAAGATGAAAACTGGCTGGGCATGGTGGTTCATGCCTGTAATCCCAGCACTTTGATGGGCTGAGGTAGGTGGATCACCTGACATCAGAAGTTCGAGACCAGCCTGGCCAACATGGTGAAACCCTGTCTCTACAAAAATACAAAAATTAGCCAGACATGGTGGTAGGTGCCTGCAATCCCAGCAACTCGGGAGGCTGACACATGAGAATCGCTTGAACCCAAGAGGTGGAGGCTACAGTGAGCTGAGATCGCGCCACTGGAGCTGAGATCGCGCCACTGCATTCCAGCCTGAGTGATAGAGACTCCATCTCAAAAAAAAAAAAAAAAAGATGAAAACTTCATATTATGATAGAACAATTATCAAATATAAGACAAAAATGCCACATTGCAGGGCAAATCACATGGAGTAGATATACAGTATTCTTCTCAATAATATAGATGTTTGTTCCAGGAATTTAATGACAAGAAATTTATGAGGTAAAAAAAATACAGAGGTAAATCAAAGTGGTTGTACTCTTACAGAGTTCGACTTACATTTTTTATATGAAATATCTACATGTATCTTTACATGCTATAGTCGTATCGGAGCATATTTTCAAAAGCTTTTCTCATCGTTCTTGTGATGAGTATGTATTTACCTTTCTTTCACAAAACTTGGGCAACCTTCATTTTTCCATGAGTTCCAGTTTTCTTCAGTGTTTAATATATGCTGGGAAAAACAGAGATTACATTTTGGTTAATGGAATCCTCTGAAATTCTGTTTCGTGCTAAGAAGAGGATGTAAACATAAAAAACACATACCTCTACCATCTTTGAAAATCTTTCTCCATCGGGGGGGTTTTCAGATAGTAGCTGTGATTAGAAAGAATATACTAAGCTTTCAACAACTTTCTGCATCATAGGAGTGGTTTGTAGGCAGAGAACCAAGGAGTGTTTGTGGTCTTGTACCTGAGCTTAACTTTATCCTTATTTTCCTATTTGGGGCTGAAACAAAGAAAATCCTAAATTTCCATTTTTTCAATCATGGGTTTGTTGCGTGTTGAACTTACTTGATAAACTGATTTTGTAGTATCTTCAATCCAAAGTGATTGTTCATCAGTTAAAACATAGTTTGAACTAGGGAACAAAGCAATGAAAGCATGCTTGAGTTACAGCAATGCATATCCAATTTTAAGCTTTAAAAAACACAAGGCATGTAACATGTAACTATACTGTGGATAGTGTCAAAAATTACCAAGATAAGAATAGTCACAAATGAAAGGATTATAAGAGAAAATTCTTGTACTTCTTCCTCAAGAGGGTTGGTACTAAAGACATAAAAACATATGCAGGTAATAAAACATTCAATTAATCAATCGGATTCACTATGAACAGAGCAATAAATGTTTCCTAAAATAAGCTGAGTGTGAAATGAAAACCTCTGATTTGATATTAAGATATTTGTATACATGATGCACATTCAGTATGGCATGCTACATTCCTTTAAGGTTCATTCAAAACACAACGAATAAAAACACCCAAACCCTAGAAAAGGCAACAGGCAAACCCAAATTGTTAATAGCCACCACTAACTGAACTCTCACAATGCACTAGGTGATTTAAAGACATCCAATAAATATTGATGGCTAGGATCTGAACACTTTACATACATTATTTACTGAATTCTTGGAACAAGTACATGTACATATTAAACACAGACTACAGTGGCTCAATGATTTGCCCAAGGCCATAAAGCTTTAATTCAAACCTACGTCTCACTCCAAAGTCCCTGATCTTCCTACAATGCTATACCAAACCTCAAAAATAGATAGAAGGATAAGAAATTACATTTTTTTAGTGTTTACCATGTGCTACTACCTTAAAATGACAAGTCTGAAAGAGCTGCACTGCAGCCAGCAAATGATGAGCCTGGGATTCAAACCCAGCAGGTAGTAAAGTCATTATACAACTAATACTGCATTGCTCAGTGTCCTTAACACAAATATCGTTAAGTAGCAGTGGGCTCCACCTTCAGTTATGGACAGGACAGGAGGAAATGGATGGAGGGATTTAGATAGACAGTAGAGAGCCTAATAAGGTTTTGTGAAACCCCAAAGAAATGAACTCCTTCTTGCTTAAATATTTTATTTGCATCTTTTAGCTTGAATGTCCTACACAGCTCCACACCTTGTGAGAGATGTATTACTGGCTTAGTCTACAAATCCGCTTTGGAGGAGGTCTGAGGGAGGTGAGAAGGGAATGATGGAAGTTTGGAGCAGAGACCTCCACCTGCCAATAAAGACGACAACTCCTGCTAAGCCCTGGAATTGGGGCAGGAAAAACTCACACTGACAGATATATTTAACATCTTTTCCTTAATCCTAATATCTAAAAGCCTTCAATATATCAGCTGCAATACATGTGTTTTAGGGATACAACCTTAACATGAAATGGACACAATACAAAAGAAAAATCATAAGCAAGTCCTTTTTTTTCTTGGCTACTGTTTACAAATTATTTACTACCCATATTATCTTACCTTTTGAATTTGACCTGCCCCTTGAGATATTGGAATAAAATGAGATACTGCAACAGGATGTGTCGACGAAAGTTACTGTCACTCAGTTGTAAATCCATCAGCTACTCAAGAAACAAGCAAACACATATGAAAACAACACATTAAAATCAAGTTTTGCCTAAAGGTACAAAATGTGCTACTATAGAAATGGAAGATTCCAATTCAATTTAAAAAACATTTGTTGAGAATTCATTGCACATGAGGCATTACCGCACAAGCCCAAAGACGGTCCAGTCAAGGTTTCACTTAGACTTCTTGACTGTTTTATGCCATGACAGATTCATGTTGGTGGATAACAATGCGCTATCTGTGGTCCTGACATGAGGATAAAATAAGGCAGAAATATGAAAAAGTAAACTGGGCATGGTGGCACAAGCGTATAGTCCCAGCTACTCAGGAAGCTGAGAAGGAGGATCACTTGAACCCAGGAGTTCGAGATCAGCCTGAGCAACATAGCAAGACTCTAAATTAAAAAAAAAAAAAAAAGTAAAAAGTAAAATTGAGGCTACTACTTTCCCACATATGAAGAAATACTGGCTAAAGAAGATATGGATAACAGCACAATATCAACGGGTACCACTCATTTTTGCAGCCCTGTAAGTGCCTGCAACAGAGGTATTAAGAAATTAGAGGTGAAAATCATCTCTGATTAGATGGGCTTTGTTTTTTTTTAGCTTTTAGTGAAAACTGCATCATACTTGTATTATCACAGAATCTAGATTAGAAAGGACTTGAAGGTGATTTATGAGGAAGTTCTTCAACGACCCTGCCATCCAGCTGTAAGAATAACTTGCGGGTGACGAAGGAAAGTCATTCTGATTATGTGCATGGAGCACTGAAGGAAAGGTGAAGTCTGTAACCACAAACTCACGCTAGTACTGCTTTCAAAAACTACAGTAACAAAGGAAAGCCACGTTCTCCTAAATGAATCACCAGTAAGGCAGCTGGAAGCGTCAGAAATTGGTTTTGGTTCAATGTCCCAAGTTCTGGTGGCTCTGCTTTACATGGTTTGGTACCATTTACTAAGGCCACCTAACACACACAAGCCTCCTTATTCACTAGCAACCCCTTCCACACCGCGGCTCCAGGTCTTAAAAAAAAAAAATTAATGATCAGCCTTCCCGTCAGGTTTCCCACACTTTTAAGGACTGAATGTATTTGATTGTTATTTATATTAACTCTCCTATCCCAAACTGGAAATGTGAATGGCTGGCCATCAGCCTTCCCTTCCTCCAGCCCCTGGGCAACTTGACTGTCTCCACTCAGGCTGTTAGTTCCTTGCCATCAACTCCACGGACAGGCCCACCTCTGCTCCAGCTACCCACTACTGTGGCCACAGCTAGACCTGGGGTTACAGCTTCCCCAGATCTGAAGTCTTTAACTCACAATCCTATCTCACCACCTCTATCCTTCCCAGGTCTCTCACTCAGGTGCTTCCAATATACCTAATATTTGGATCTTACTGAGACTTTAAGGCCCTTTCTATTCTCTACCTGTTAGTCCAATCCTATTTTAGTCTAGATAAGGGGTCAGCAAACCTTTTCCTGAAGTGTGAAATAGTAAATATTTTTATTAATAGGTTACATGGGCTAAGAGGCATAGTATGGATATTATGTAGGTATTTAAACATCTAAAATATAAGAGATAAAAAAAAAAACCAAAACCACCAAAAACAACCAACACGGGTGGTGGGCCAGATTTGGCCTGTAGGCTATAATCTGCCAACTCCTGGTCTAGACTTCATGGTTAATCTCTTTGGCTGTTTTCTTGCCAACTTCCTCAACACACTTGTCCCATATTTCTTCTGTCACATCTAGTGAGCACACAGCAACCTTGAATAAACCAACTGTCACCTTCTCTATACCAACTCTCAGGCTTCCAATCTCGGCTGAAAGTGAGGTGCCTGAGTGAATATACCAAATTACACAGCTATGCAGAAGGCACCACTGGTATGTGGTCTCCACCTTAAACATATGTTTTTAGTCAGCAATCTCTCTTTATTCTTCAAGGTCATTCTCTCTCCTATTCTTCACAGTAATGATTTCAAACCCTTTTCACTTAGCAAAAATACTACTTTACCACTCCTCTTCACTTTCAGTAGATAACTACTTTTGCCTTCAATGAGGAGAAAAATTCATTAAATTGGAAAGCATTTCATTTCTTGGCCCCAAAATGACAAGTCAGCTGCACCCACACCTTTGTTTACCTCATTTCCTTCTGTCACAACTCTTTCATGACTAAAGGTATTCCATCTGGATTACCTTCCATCTGGAATCCCAATATCCCTAATAACTGAGTTCCATCAACTGCCTGCCCTGGTTTCTGTATCTACCACCTCTTCTTTCCAAGCTCCTTTCCATAAGCATTACATAACCTCCCTCAAAGATCTCCCACATTCTCACCTCCCCCTTTAATAGCAAAGCTTCTTTAACTGACTACAGGCACTGTTGCCAATCAGCCCCTCAACCTGCTATCATCTAACAGCCTCATCCACTAATCCATTGAAAGTGTTTTTGTTGGTTGGGCGTGGGGGCTCATGCCTGTAACCCCAGCACTTTGGGAGGCTGAGGCGGGCAGATCACGAGGTCAGAAGTTCGAGACTAGCCTGGCCAACATGGTGAAACCCCTCTCTATTAAAAAAAAAAAAAAAAAAAAAAGTTGGGCGTGGTGGTACACACCCTGTAATTCCAGCTGCTCCGGAGGCTGAGGCAGGAGAATAGCTTAAACCTGAGAGGCGGAGGTTGCAGTGAGCCGAG
The DNA here is from genome assembly GCF_049350105.2 of Macaca mulatta. Taxonomy (NCBI): domain Eukaryota; kingdom Metazoa; phylum Chordata; class Mammalia; order Primates; family Cercopithecidae; genus Macaca; species Macaca mulatta. Next base: position 71,562,574 of record NC_133423.1, read on the forward strand.
ACCATGCCACTGCACTCCAGCCTGGGCAACAGAGCGAAACTTGGTCTCAGGGCAGGAGAAGTGTTTTGTCAAGATCACCAATGACTTATTTGTTGTTAAATCCTGTGAACACTCTTTATTGTCCTCATCCTACTTGATATGCTTGGCTTCCATGAGTGCCCTGCTTTTCTAGTTTTTCTGTAAACTCACAGGTTACTCTTCAGTCTTCTCCTCGTCCCTTCATTCTCCCTTAAACATGGGTTTTCTTCAGGATTTGATTCAATATTTTCTTCTCTTCTCAATCTACACTCTCCCCTCCAGCTCATTTCATATACTCTACAGTTTGAATTACCATTTATAAACTGATAACTCCTACAATATACTCTCTACCTAGATCTTGTTCCTAATCTCCAGATTTGTATACTCAACAACCTATTACACATCTCTACTTGAATGTTCAACTGACACTTGATTGGATTTTACAAAGTAAAACATCAGTTTTCTCCACAAAAGCTGTTCTCCAGTGTTGACTAATTCAATGAGAGGCTCCAACATCCACCCATTTGCCCAAGCAACTCTAGGAAGGCTTCCTGGAGAAAGGAGCATCTAAACTCTCAACAAGGAACAAACCTAAAGATGGAGAGTGGGGGTTGGGGGACGGGGGAGAAAAGGGGGGAGCCAAATAAGAGACTGGTCTATTTGAAGGACCAAAGTTCAGAGTTCAATACATCCGGAGTAGAGATGTGAACCCCTGGCTTAAAGAGACGAACCAAAGTGGCTAGGTGATGCTTACTAGCTGTTCATTTTATTTTTTTATGTTGAAAGATTTTTCTTGATAGAAACAATGGATTGAAAATAGGAGTCAACAAACCACTGAATCGGGGGTGAAAAGGTCTAATGAGATTCAAGCTAACTGTTTCACATTATACTTAAGGAAACTAGGTCCAGAAAAGTTAAAACTACCTAGGCAAGATTACACAGCTAGTTAGTGACAGAGCTGACAGTGAAACGAATGCACTCAATTGTACCCTTTCCTTCATAATATATACTATCTAGTTCCATTTTTCTTTGCTTATTTAAAAAATTATACCATTTACACTATGTCATAGGTCAAACATTTCATTATTATTAGTTTTAGAAACAGGGTCTCACTCTGTTTCTCAGGCTGGAGTGCAATGGCACCATCACAGCTCACTGCAGCCTTGAACTCGGGGGCTCAAGCAATTCTCTCGCTTCAGCCTCCTGAGTAGCTAGGACAACAGGCATATGCCACAATGCCCAGCTAATTTTTTTCTTTTAAATTTTTTGTAGAGACAGAGTCATACTTTGTTGCCCAGGCTGTTTTGAACTTCTGGCTTCAAGCAATCCTTCAGTCTCAGCTTTACAAAGTGCTGGGATTATGGGTGTAGGCCATCATGCCTGGCCCAAATGTTTCTTTGTAAATGTCTGTGTATCTTGAGCAAAGGGCTTTTATTATCCTTAGCTGTATGTATGTATATATGTATTTAGTACAGAAGGGTCTTGCTATGTTGCCCAGGCTGAACTTGAACTCCTGGGCCCAAGTGATCCTCCCACCCTGGTCTCCTAAATAGCTGAACTACAGGCATACATCACTGGACAAGGCTACTGTCCTTAGTTTTTATGGCACATCTTAGCTCAGGCCTCAGTTTTCCCGATATTCTAAACCTAAAAAGTCTCATGCTTTTCATTTTAGTCATCCTTACATGCCTTTCTGTCAACCAATTTTACATATAAATAATATTCCTGGGTAAAATTAAAGTATATGAAATCTTCCATTTCTATCAATTTAACACAAAATACTTTAAAAAATGTGTGTTAGAAAACAAAATATTCAGAACATTCTCATTAAAATCTTACCAACTGTCATAACACATCAGGTGAGATCAAATTATCCAATTTTTAAATTATGAAATATTTTAAATGTTCAAAAAGGTATAGTTAAATAATACAATGTTCATGTACCCACTACCCAGTCACATATAAAATCCTAACATTTTTACTTGTTACACATCTGTTAAAGAAACAGAATATTATAGACACTGTTGAAGCTCCCTCTATAACCTCCCTACTTCTATTTCCCTCCCTCCCTCTACTATGGTAACCACTACCATGTATTTCACGGTTAGGATTTTTATACACATTTTATATTACTACATATGTAAACATCTATAAATAATATATGGATGTACTTTGCATTGTTTCAACCTCTATACAATATGTGCTATTGTGCAATTTGCTATTTTCATACAACACTATGTTTGAAATTTACCCATCTTAATACATGTTGCTCTAGTTCAGGGATTGGCAAATCTTTTAAGGACCAGCCAGAAACTATTTTAGGCTCTATGGACTATATATATCTGTCACAACTCTTTATCTCTGCTGTTACAGAGCAAAAGCCGTCAGAGACAATCTAAATGAATGAGGGTGGCCATGTTCCAATAAAAATTATTATTCTTTTTTATTGTTTTCTGAGATAGGGTCTGACTCTGTCACCCAGGTTGGAATGCAGGAGCACGAATATGGCTCACTGCAGCCTTGACCTCCTGGGCTCAAGCGATTCTCCTGCCTCACCCTCCCCTGTAGCTAGGACTACAGGCATATGCCACCACAGTCAGCTCATTGTCATATTTTTTTGTAGAGATGGGGGTATCACTTTGTTGCTCAGGCTGGTCTCAAACTCCTGGTTTCAAGCAATTCTCCTGCCTTGGCCTCCCAAAGTGCTAGGATTACAGTCACCTGACCTGGCCCAATAAAAATTATCTACAAAAACAGATGATATGCCAGATTTGCCAACCCCTGCTATAATTAATCCATTTTCAGTGCTTTATAGAACTATCACATAAAATTATCTTATCACCCAGTCTTCTGCTTGTGAACACTGACACTGTTTCTAAACTTTCATTTACAAATACATCATTTACAGACAATGGTACAGTGAATCTTCTTAGAGATTTCCTTGTGTACATGGGTCCTATGTAGGGGGCCATATTTAGGAACAAATTTTAACTTCACTAGTTTTTACAAAAGTATTCTGCAAAGTGGTTGATTCAATTTATATTTCAACAGTGTATAAAAGTTCTCATTTTCCCACATCTCTGCCAACACTATTATTGTTAGGCTTTTCAATTTTGGCCAGGTTGCTAAGTGTGAAATGGTTATCTCATCATTTTATTTGCACTAGAGAGGCTTAGCAACTTTTGCAAGCTCATTCACTATTCAGTTTTCTACATCTTTAAATGACTTGTTCTTATCATCTTTTCAGTTTTCCATCTGGTTGTCTTTTATCAATGGAATATTCTGAATACTAATCTTTCCTGGTTATATAGGTGGCAAATAATCTTCTCCTAGTCTGTGCCTTGTCTTTTTACTTTGCTTATGGTATCTTTTACTATTCAAGACTTTTACATCTTAATATTAAATCTTAAATATTAAATTGATATTTTTCCCTCATAATTTGTGCTTTTTGTAGCTCAAGAAATCTCTCCCTACTCCAAATTTACATATTTCATATTTTCTTCTAAATGTTTAAAAGTCTTGCCTTTCTCATTCATACTGTCAATTAACCTGGAATTGACTGTACTGAGGTACAGACTGAATTTTAATTTTTCCATATGGATAATTTATTAAGAATAGGCTGGGCCTGGTGGCTCATGCCTGTAACCCCAGCACTTTGGGAGGCTGAGCCGGGCAGATCACCGGAGATTGGGAGTTTGAGACCAGCCTGGCCAACATGGAGAAACCTCATCTCTACTAAAAATATAAAATTACCCAGGCATGGTGGCACATGCCTGTAATCCCAGTTACTCGGGAGGCTGAGGCAAGAGAATCGCTTAAACCCAGGAGGTGGGTTGCAATGAGCTGAGATTGCGCCATTGCACTCACTTGGGCAACAAGAGCGAAACTGTCTCCAAAAAAAAAAAAAAAAGGAAAACCACAAATAATTCATCCTTTCCTCGCTAGTTTATAATGGAATCTTTTTGTATATTAACTTTTCTACAATTCAGACTTTCTATTGTTTTAGTTTTCTTCTTCTGTATACTGGTACTAATAATTACCTGTCCTAACTACTATTGCTGTATAGGTCTTAATATCTGACAGGGCAAGTGTTCCTGCTTTCTTCATATTTTTCTTACTCTTGGCTCTCTGCTTTTCCATAGAAACATTAATACTAACTTTTTGAGTTCCCATGAAAAAACCCATTTGGTCTTTATAATAAAACAATTCATATTCCTTTGGGTATAACTTAAATTTAAAAATCCATTTGGATACTGATTCAAAACATGCTGAATCAATAAATCTGGGGAGAAGGGGCACTGGGTCTGTATCTATAAATGTAACGCTGCTCCATTTTTGTAATGTTTCTCTATGAAGACTACGCCTAGGTATTGGAGAGTTTTCACTGCTATTCTGAATAACATGTAATTGATTACTAGTTTATAAGAACACTATTGATGTTTCTCTTGCAATCTTGCTGAAGTTTCATTAGTTCTAACAGTTTCTTGGTTCTCTTGGATTTTTCTCTGCAGACAATTATATTGTCTTCAAATGGGGATAGTTTACTCTTTTCTTTCCAATACTTACAATTCTTATTTCCTTGTTTTTTTCTCTTATTGAAATGGTTAGATCCTCCAGTACGGTGTTGAACAGAAATATGGTTAGTGTCCATCCATGTCTTCTTTTTGGATTTAATGGGAATACTTTTTAAAGTTTCATAATTGTGTATGATGTTTGCAATAGGGTTTTTAAAATCAGTCCTTTTATCAACTCAGAGAACATTCCTTTCTACTTTTTGTATTGAATATTAGATTTTATTGAATTTTCTTGACTTCTGAGCTGATCATACAGATCTTAAAAATCTTTAATCTTTTTTTTTTTTCCCAGACATGGTCTTGCTGTGTTGCCCAGGCTGGTCTTGAACTCCTGGGCTCAAGCAATCCTCCAGCCTTGGCCTCCCAAAGTGCTGGGATTACAGGCGTAAGCCAATATGCCCAGCCAATCTGTTGTTCATCTGGCATTATATTCATCTTTCTGATGAACCATACTTACATTCCTAGGATAAACCATATGTCTCTATTTAAAAAAAAAAATAACTACTTCATTTGTGAGTTTATAAAACACTTCAATAAATAGAAAACATTCTATTTATATGTGAGACGAATATATATACACGTTTTTCCTTGTTCTGTCCTTATCGGGATTTTAAGTTATAATCTTATATAATGAACTGGGGGGCTTCTCTTTTTCTAACTTCTGAAAATTTTCATTTATGGTAGAAATTATTTATTCTTTGAAGTATTGATAAGATGTGCCTGAGAAACTTCTGGGCCTGATGTCATTCAAAAAGTGTCATTCTGGCTGGTATTTCTTTAATGGTTGTTCATCTATTTAGTTGTTTTTTTTTTTTTTTTTTTTTTTTTTGAGAGTCTATTTTGGTCATTACATTTTTCTAAAGAATTCCCATTTTATTAGGCTTCAAAATTTATTTGTAGAAGTTGTTCATAATATCCTCTTAATCATTTCAAATATCTCTAATTATGTCAATTTTTACTGTTAATACTGTTTGCTGGTATCTTTTCATTTTCCTTGCACAGGCTCTGGATTTCTTTTTATAACATTTTCTTTTCAAAGAAACAACTTTCAGTTTTGCTGATATATTTTATAGCTTCTCTTATTTCATTAAGTTGTGCTATTATTATTACTTCCATTTTCTTGAGGTTTACTTTGTACTTTTTCTAACTTCTTGAGTTGAATGCTCAATTTGTCACTCCTTCTTGACATTTTTTCCATTAATGCATATGAAGCTTTAACGGTCCCTTTACATCTCCCTTTATTTGTAACCCACACTTCTGACATATCATTCTTCCTGTAATTACAATTTTGATATATTTATTACAAATTTGGAATTTCCATTATGATTTCTTCTTTAATTCCTGGGAAATGCATTTTTATGTTTTCATATATTTGCCTCTTTTTAAGCTGTCCTTTTTGCAGCTTTAATTTTAGAATTCTAATTTGATGACAGAGAAATGTGGCCAGAGAATCTGTTCTTCATATATAATCTTTGAAATTTGCTGAGAATTTCTTTGTGACCTAGTACATGGTCAAATTTTGTGAATGTTCCACGTATACACAAAAATAAATATATTGCTTCTATTTACTCTGTACTACATCAAGCTTATTACTGTCATTGTTCAAATTTTCCATATACTTAACTAATATTTAGTCAACCTGATCCATCAGAAGCAGTTAAAAATACATACTGTTATTGTGAGCCAACTTCTCATAACTTTGTAAGTTTTTGCTTAATATATTTTGAGGGTATATTGTGAAATACATATAAGTTCATGACACCTTCTTGGTGGTTCATTCCTTTATTATGTAGTGTTCCTTGTCCTATTTATACTTTTCCCCTTAAATTCTATTTTATTTGTTATTTATGTAGCTTTCTTTTTGTTGGTATTCGCCTGGTATGTTTCTTTCCATCCTAATATTTCAATCATGAGTTTTGTTTTAGGTAAATATCCCTTGTGGATACAAACTGCTCCATCTTCCATTTATTAAATTTTTCTTGTGTTCTTTTCTTTTCCACCTAAGTTTTAAGCTCTTAGGTCTGCTTTCTTCCTTCTTAGTGAAAATCATGGAATTACGGAACTTGGCTTTGCATAACTAGGAAAGGATAAGATTCTGAGACGCAAATCTCATTAAAAGGAAACTGGCGCCCCCAGAAGACAAATGTACCAATGGCAATTTGGTGCATGGGAAGCTCAGAACATCTGTGTAAATGTGAATTTATGTTTTGCTCTTGAGCCCCCAGTGAGGAAGAGTACACAAAAGGATCGCTACTACTAACCTTGAGTTAGTTCAGAATGTTTTCACTCCTTAAAAGTGCTTTTGTATGACCTCTAGTTGGCCTAATTTAATACTTTTTCCTGTTGACTGAGTGTAGGCTCTTTTTTTTCTTTTACGTGAAAACCCATGTGAATTGTGTGTCAGAGAGTGGGTGACAGGGTAGTCTCTGTAACATGACTGCAGGCGTTGCGTATTTCTCGAAAAAGTCTTGAGTCTATGAAAGGAACACAGCTATACAGTTTCTACAGTATATAACTGATCAGATTGTGTGTCTTGAGAGATTTCTGGAAAAGTACTAAATCTCTCATGTACTGGATTTTTTTTTTTTTTTTTTTTTTTTTGGAGACAGAGTCTTGCTCTGTCACCCAGGCTGGCGTGCAGTGGCACAATCGTGGCTCACTACAACCTCTGCCTCCCGGATTCAAGCAATTCTCCTGCCTCAGCCTTCTCAGTAGGTGGGACTATAGGTGCGCACCACCACGCCCAGCTAAATTTTGTATTTTTAGTAGAGATGGGGTTTCACTATGTCATCCAGGCTGATCTCAAACTCCTGGCCTCAAGTGATCCACTCACCTCAACCTCTCAAAGCACTGGGATTATAGGCATGAGCCACCACACCCGGCTTCACATACTGGATTTCCTTTTTAAATTGCTGAAAGGCACCACTAAGTGCTTACATAATCCTGGACGAGGTGTTAAAATCTACCCAGACAATTAAGAAATCAAGGCTAAACTCCACATGTTTTGAATATACTCATTTTCTCCCCAGACTAGGAAAAAAATATATAGGTTCCACAGTTAGTATGTTTACAAATATTTAACTTTAAACTTTAAATTTAAACTTTTTAAACTTTTAAACAATTTAAACTTTTACTTTTCACAAATGTGTCAGATATTAAGTTAGGATCTAGAGGATTAAATTGTAAAATAGTTTTCTACCTGGAATAGTACCTTCCATATAGCTTATTCAATTGAAATAGAAAACACTGGTTTCTTAGAAAAGAATGTATAAACAATTGTATAAAAACAACTACATTATAAATTTAAATAGCATTCCTTCTTTTTTTTTTTTTTTGAGATGGAGTCTCACTCTGTTGCCCAGGCTGGAGTGCAGTGGTGGGATCTCAGCTCACAACCTCTGCCTCCCAGGTTCAATGGATTCCCCTGCCTCAGCCTCTAGGGTAGCTGGGATTACAGGCACCTGCCACCACACCCGGCTAATTTTTGTATTTTGTGGAGATGGGGTTTCACCATGTTGGCCTGGCTGGTCTTGAACTCCTGACCTCAAGTGATTTCCCCGCCTTGGCCTCCCAAAGTGCTGGGATTGCAGGCGTGAGCCACTGCGCCCAGCTCTACTTTGTAATAATTCTTTTCAAAGTGTCTTTCAAAAAAAAGTTCTTAAAAAAATGAAAATCTAATTTTAGTTTAAAATTAAACTAAAAGACCTCTCAGTGTCCCTGCTGAGTTATAAGATAAAAGGAGACGCCCATTGAAGGCAGGACCTATCAAGTCTCAATCCTTTTATTTAGTAAAAAAGTAACCTGAAGACACAGTCTCAAAGTTTTAAGCAACTTTCTGTACTAATACAGTAATGTGTCACTTACCTACAGGGATACAGTCTAAGAAAGGTGTCATTAGGCAATTTCCCCACTGTGTGAACATCATAGACTGTACTTAACAATAGTATTGCCTACTATACACCTAGGTTATATGGTACAGCCTATGGCTCCTAGGCTACGAACCTGTAGAGCATGTTACTGCACTGAATACTGTAGGCAACTGTAACACAATGGTTAAGCATTTGTGTATCTAAACATAGAAAAGGCAAAAGTAAAAATAGTATTATAATCTATAATCTTACAGAACCACTGTTGTACATGGGGTCCACTGTTGACCAATTATGTGGTCATTATGTGGTGCCATTATGGGGTGCATGACTGTACTGTGAGGTAGACTTAGAAGGCTATAGTATTCCTCAATAAAATAAATACCAAAGATTTAAATTTCATTTTCCTTAATACTCATAGTCAATGTAAAACAAACTCTAATGTTTTACATTAGTGCTATTTGAAAGTTTTCAGTCTAAAAGATGACTTTATGACTTTTCTTTGGTTAAACCACAAGGTAGAAAAAAGATACAAATATAGAATTCTAATAAACATAAGATTTTTCTGCCTTTAAAAGGCTAAAATGAAACTTTCTAATATAGGTTATTTTGTTGTTACCTGTATTATTAATACTTAGGATTATTTACACATAAACATGGGTGAACAACTAAATCAAGCTGTGATTAAACAGCCAGTGTCTATACGTTGGTTTTCATAAATCTCAGACAATACTGAAAATTATATGAATTTACAGAATATTCTTACGCTATCTGGTAAAGTTTTAATACTCTATAGGATCAGAGAGTATTGAAAACATTTCTACAAAAAATTAAAATTCAAACACAGAAAACATAAAAAATCCCTAACATATGATTCTTTTATTTAATTTAATTTTATTTTTTTGAGACAGAGTCTCACTCTGTTGCCCAGGCTGGAGTGCAATGGTGTGATCTCAGCTCAGTGCAACCTCTGCCTCCTGGGTTTAAGCGATTCTCCTACCTCAGCCTCCCAAGTAGCTGGGATTATAGGCACCTGCCACCACACCCGGCTAATTTTTTGTATTTTTAGTAGAGACAGAGTTTCGCTATGTTGGCCAGGCGGGTCTCAAACGCCTGACCTTAAGTGATCTGCCTGCCTTGGCCTCCCAAAGTGCTGGGACACAGGCGTGAGCCATTGTGCCTGGCCTGATTCATATATTTTTAAACCTATGTATCTCTGACCATACCTTAACATGTTTGCTCTTCGTAACACTCAGGATGAAATAAATCAGTTAATGTTTACATATTAAACATGCTTGATAGAATTGTTTTAAAAACTAATTTTAGGCCGGGCGCGGTGGCTCAAGCCTGTAATCCCAGCACTTTGGGAGGCCGAGACGGGCGGATCACGAGGTCAGGAGATTGAGACCATCCTGGCTAGGACGGTGAAACCCCATCTCTACTAAAAAATACAAAAAACTAGCCGGGCGTGGTGGCGGGCGCCTGTAGTCCCAGCTACTCGGGAGGCTGAGGCAGGAGAATGGCATAAACCTGGGAGGCGGAGCTTGCAGTGAGCTGACATCTGGCCACTGCACTCCAGCCTGGGCGACAGAGCGAGACTCCGTCTCAAAAAAAAAAAAAAAACAACTAATTTTAAAGTTTTAAATAATACTGTTATTAAACACTGATCTATTACAACATGCATATAAAAGTATATTGAAAACTAATAAATACTTGTATATAATAGAGGAGGGAGCCTGATTAACTCACAGAAAAAAATTTTTTTCCTCTGGGTATGAAGTCCATTTATAACCAGGGAATTTTTTTTTGCCCTCTATAGAGTCTGTCCAGAAGTCCAAAATTATTGTCCGCATCAGAGAACATTTTCTTTTCAAAGGTCTATTAACATTTATAAATATGACTTCGTTATGCTTTTGTGTAATCATGACTATACACTGTTGTAAACATAATAAGAGTTCTCATTTCTAGAGGACCTAAAATTTGTAATGGTCTGTTATAGTCAGTATTAATTTCTATTACTTTGGCTAATAAGAAGGTTGGGCGGCTTCTCACTCTCTCTCTGCTCTTTATCTTATCAAATAACTAGTCTCCTCTGCTAGGTCTTTCACAGCCTTTGCCTCTCTTCAAGATTAGGCTCCAAATTCAGAGCCTACTTTGGCAGTACACCTTCTGCACCCTAACTGCCTTTAGTCTTTCCTAGAGGGCTGCTACTTGGTAGCATCAATCACTTTACTTTCTTATCTTGCTTGTATAACCATGGCTTGACTCACACACAGAGGTTATTCTAAAAATAACAATGGCCGAGTATACTCTTAAGTTTTCTAATATGCTCAATGATATTTAAAGAGCTGTTCTATTTGTCAGGACCACAGAGTTCAAAAATGTCAGAACAGAGGGTAGTTCATGCCTTCCGCCCTGAGGACCATTACAAGTCAATTTTATTTATATTAAAAAATGTCAATCATATGAAAAGGTTTTATCTATAGTATTTATCTTTACAGGATGAGTGAAAGCATATGCTAAGACTGACACAACTGTCAGCAAAAGACTTCTAAAGCAGTGATCCCCAACCTTTTTGGCACCAGGGACTGGTTCCATGGAAGACAATTTTTCCACAGACCAGGGGTTATGGGGTAGAGGGAATGGTTTCAGGATGATTCAAGTGCATTACATTTATTGTGCACTTCATTTCTATTATTATTATATTGTAATATATAATGAAATACATATACAGCTCACCATAATGTAGAATCAGTGGGAGCCCTGGGCTTGCTTTCCTGCAACTAGAAGGTCCCATCTGGGGGTGATGAGAGACAGTGACAGATCATCGGGCATTAGATTCTCATAAGGAGCACACAACCTAGATCTCTCATGATCAGTTTACAATAGGGTTCATGTTACTATGGGAATCTAATGCTGCTGCTCATCTGATAGGAAGCGGAGCTCAGGTGGTAATATGAGTGATGGAGAGCAGTTGTAAATACAGATGAAGCTTCACTTGCTTGCCCACCACTCACCTCCTGCTGTGCAGCCCTGTTCCAGAGCTATCTAAAAGCCTCCCATACCAAAAACAACTAATGAGATTAAAAGAAAAATTGTAGGATAGTGGTTAGCCTGCCCACTTGTTAACAGCAGGGTCTTGCTTCTGCCTTCATTTGCTCCTAGCTAAGCTATAGTATATCTTATAGGAGACCTATCTTAGCCTTTACTACATAAAGATTCAACCTCTCAAATGGACATAAAAACTACAAAACATTTAAGGCAGAATGACTGTATGGATAGTTTCTTACTGCCAGGAACTTTTTTTAAAAAAATGACCAAAAGTCCTAACTAGAGGCCTCTTCACGCAATGCAAAGACCAAGCAAAATTGTGAATTTTCTTTTCTCCATGAAAAAGAATGGCCTAATGACCACACTAGGGTCAACAGTACATGACTGTGGGTAACCTCACCCTGGTAACTGCTAGCCACTGAGTATTCCGTCTGATCATTCTCGTCATTGAGTCTCAGACGGAAAGCGAGAAGCGTATTATTCTAAAGGACTGGATAACCCTAAAGCCTATATCTAGTTAGTGTTGTTATACTCTTTTCTGTGATAACTTAAAAGATCCAAAAATATATTCCTTTAACCATCATGGTAATACTCATGGTACTTAAATGTTTTGAAATGTTGTTCTACTTTTACATGCTACATAGTACGGAGGGAGGAATCCCTATAATACCAGTGCCTTTTATTTGGTATAAGTTGAACAATTAGAGGTAAAATCCTCCCTTAAAATTTCTGAGTATGACCTTGAACTAACCTTAAAGAACAGATACTTTTCCACTCCATTAAAAAATAAACAACCCAGGTATCTCAGCACTACATTTAGCAAGTAGTATCCCTGAATTATTTTGCTCTGCTAACAAGGGAACTATACTGTTGGGCATTAGTATTTACAATCACACTCTAGGTAGCACAAAAATGTGGCACTTTGTTTCTAGGGGAAACTTCTGTCTTTAAGGAAGGAAGATACGATAATTTACAAAGACACCCATTTTATTTGTAGAACCTCTGCCTACCTGTAGTTGCCACATAACTGGCCTATCTCCAACTATAAAGTTTATATCATCTGGCTGGGCATAGTGGCTCACGCCTGTAATCCCTGCACTTTCGAAGGCTGAGGCAGGCAGATCACCTGAGGTTGGGAGTTCGAGACCAGCCTGGCCAACATGGCAAAAAAACTTGTCTCTATTAAAAAATACAAAAATTGGCAAGGCGTGGTGTCGGGTGCCTATAATCCCAGCTACTCAGGAGGCTGAGGCACAATAATCGCTTGAACCCAGGATGTAGAAGTTGCAGTGGGCCAAAAAAAAGTGTCTCAAAAAAAAAAAACTTTATATCAAACTTGCCAAGTATTATTCCTGGACTATCCCTGAGGAAAAGTCTGACCAGATTCATGTAACAAAACACAATGCTTCTGGATAATAATATTCCCATTGGATGGGGTCACAGGCTCTATTACAGAGATGAAAGATCTAACCTTGTAATGATAAGCACTTTTCTAAACCTATTCATCAGTGAAATGATAGGCTATAGAATTATGCTCCAAATAATCACAGCTTTAGATTTCACTTTAGCTAGCTCTTACTGGCAAGGAATACAGCACCTGTATCCCTGAAAAATCCAGACCTTTCCCATGACTTACCAAATCTGTATCAGAAGTTGAAAGTAACATCAGGCCCAAAACTAGCGTATATTTAGGTGTGAAGGCCTTTTTGGGAATCCTAGTATACCACATAAGGTATAGAGATGCTGGAAGGCTTCTTTCAGTGCAGCAGTAAAGCTTACAAAATGTTGCATATTTTTCATGATATAGGTAACGCATTACAAATATTTTCACTTGTATATTAAGTAGTAAACACTAAAAATACACCAAAAAATATGAAGAATGTACAAGGAGGACTGTAAATTTAAGATAAAGTTGTTGCTCAAGGGGCAACAAAGGGAAATGAAGATGCAAAACATTATATGTCTCACATTCTCTTTGGTACTATTTTGTGCCTTTTTCTTATTCCTATGGTAAGTTTTAAGCTTCTCAAAGCTGGTTTTACCTTCCTCGTGGTATTAATTAATGAAATTTCAGAGCTTAATCCTGAAAGTTCATGTTCTAACTGCTGGTGAAAGCAAGTTTACAAAGATTCATAAAGGGAGAGATACTATTAGAAAGCCAAGTGTGATAAAGTGAATGGAGAATGATATAAAAGCATCAATCCCATATTCCAATGTGGAGATTTCTCTGAAAATGTTTAATCCTGCTGTTTTTCATTATTAAAATGTCTTTAGAAATGCTATTTGTTCGGGAGGCGGAGGCAGGAGAATCGCTTGAACCCAGGTGGCAGAGGTTGCAGTGAGCCAAGACCGCGCCATTGCACTCCAGCCTGGGCGACAGAGTGAAACTCCGTCTCAAAAAAAAAAAAAAAAAAAAAAATCTATTAAGACATCCAGATTTTTGAAATAGCTATCATGTCCTGAGAAATGTGGACCTGTAAGTCTTAAAAGTATACAGGTCTTACTGGTTGTTTTATTTTGTAACTTTTTTACCCTGATAATATTAAACTGACACCTCTGCATTCTAAAAAGTAGATAACCTTGGGAAGTTTCTCTGTTAAGCAAGAGCTTTGGGATTTTCCTCTCCTCTTCCACATAAGGTAGAATAAAACCTTTGAATTCTTTAGTCAACCAAAAGGTTTCTATATTTGTTTCATTTAAATTAACAAATATAGCTGGAGTTTAAAAAATCCAATCTGATAAAGTCTTATTAGGTAAATTAAATCAGTTTATACTTGTTATTACTGACATATTTCTCCCCTCCTTTCTCTTCCTTTTTCCTTCCCTTTCTGCCATTTGCCGGATTTATAAAGTAGCCTAGGTTCCTCCCTGCCTCCCTTTGATCTCTGCTCTTTGAGAGCAACAAGTTGGTTTTCTTTTGGTGGTTACCCTTTTAATATACATGAAAAGGAATATTCAGTATTCCTTTCCTACGCCTGAAGATTACAAGGACTGCCATAATTTTAAATTACTCACGAAACATCTCTGCTTTCCCCTTCCATATTATTACTGTCATCTAGTTAAGTTCCACGTTAATAAAACTTTTTAATCAAAAAAATTTTAAATCATTCATGACTTTTTTGTGTTTATAGTCAATAGTAAATTTACTGTCATATTTTTTAATTTTTGTGCTCACCGTTGCCTTCTGTATCCCACTCCATTCTTATGGGTTCAATTTCCTTCCTCCTGAAGAACATCTTTGAGTAGTTTTTTTCAAAATGAGGGTCACTGAGTGGTAAGTTATCCTGGTCTTTAAACAAAAATGTCTTTCTTCCATCGGCAGTCTTGGGTATATTTAACTTGGTATAAAATTCTAGATTCAATGCCATTTTTCTTTCAGCACTTTAGTATTTCTCTACCGTCTTCTGGTATTAATGGTTGATATCTGTTAGAAATCTGCTAACAGTCAAACCGCTGTGCCTTCCCAGTATATCTGTCTTTCTTATCCCTTAGTGGTTTTTAGGTTTTCTCTGAATGCCCACAGTTATGGCATGAGGTACTGAAGAGTAGATTTATCTTTCTTTATCCTGCTTGGCAGTTGTGGCATACTTTTAAGCCGAGGATTTGAGATTTCCTTCAATTCTTTGCAATCCAGTTTCTCTACCATTCCCTCCATTTTCTTCTTTGGAAATCCTACTAGACAGATGTTGGAAATTCCCAATCTATTCACCATGGCTTTTAACTGCTCCTTCACTTAAAAAAAAAAAAAAAAAAAAAAAAAAAAACTGTGCTGTTTGCTGGATGAAGTTCTCATCACCTTCTTCAGTTCACTAGTTCTTTGTTCATCTATGTCCAGTGTATAGTTTAATTCTGTGTGCTGAGTTTTGGTTTCAATGATTATATTTTCCATTTCCAAGACTCCTGATTAGTTGTGTTGACTGTCCTACTTCATTTCAGCCTGCTTCTGTTTCATGATTTCTTGTTCCTTTTCAATGGATTAAGTTATCAATTATCTTTTTGAGTATCCAAAACATATATGAAGTCTTGGTCAGGCTATATATTTCATCTGGAATAAATATACGTCTATCCCAAGAGTTGATTTTGCTGGTGATCCTTCTTAGCATTAGATTTATGGATTTTGGAATTTTAATTTATCAGAGTTTTGAACAGGAGCCTTTTCTTTTGGGATGTTTGTTTACTTCCTTTCCCCTCCCTCTCTGTGTACATCCTTCCCTTTCTAGCAGTTCTGCATCTGCTTCTACCAGGGCCCCTGAGTCCAAAAGTCTAGAATAAGTCTTATGATGACTTCTTACAGCAGCTGCTTCATAAGTATACTTAGCATATCACATATCTGGTCACTGAGCAAGCAGATGGACACAAAGCTGTCTTTGTTATCCCTAGGCTCACAACTTCCTATAAAACCATAGCCCTTGGCAGAAGACTGGCAATCTTTTTTCTTAGTTTCTTTCCAAAAGTGGATAAAAGTTCCACCCTAGTCCTTGGCTTCAAGAAGCGAAACTGGCTCTGGCCCCTTGTCCCACATGGTGCACATTTAGTCTCTGTTACTTGTAGCCAAATTCCTGGACACCACCACCTGCCTTGGATAGAGAGTCCAGCAGGCCCAGGCTGCAGTTTTGCTCACTACTTGGCATTTCTGGTCCATGAAGATATTTATCTTGTTTGTGGAAGCCCAGCCTTGTCTCTTTTGTTTTCTCGTTTATATTTTACCCGTCATTGCTATGTGTTTGGAGCAAAGGGAGTGAGTCGAAACATAAACTCAATGTGCCATCTTGACTAGAAACTTTACATCATCTTGTAGCATTATATTTGAACAAAATTTACTTTTTAAAATGTATAAATAAGATTAACAAGGAACTTTTAAACCCCTTACTTGTACCTAAATATTATGAAATATTATTTTCATATACAAATTAAATCCTAACTTGACGTTTAAAATATATAGACATGAAAGTAATTAAACTGCATTTATTCCAAAATTAGTCTACAAAACAGACTTAATGTAGAATTACTTTCACCTTTGAAATCAAATTAGTCCTACTTGTGAAAGGAAGAAATGGGACTTTCAAAGTAACATTAATCAGCTTTAACCCAAAGTAAAAATAGGAAACATTTCTATTCAATTTAAGTTAGAAAGGCTGTCAGCTAAACAGAAATAAAACAAGACCATTTCTTATTATGCTTAGTGAGAAAGAAAAACTTATACCTTTTCACTTGTTAAAAATTTTGCAAAATATACATGCTCTCCTCCTGTTTTCAATTCTTCCATCTTTTTTCTTGAGGCCTGAGTATCATCTAATTTATAACTCTTAAAAACAGCTAAAACTTCTTCAGAATACTGCAAAATAAAAATGTTAGTTTTATTCGACATTGTTACCCAAATTTGTTTAGTGCTTTTCTGCATCAAAATGTCTAGAATTTACTCTCAATCATGTATGTATATTGTATATTGTAAGGCACACTAACAATAAAAATTATGGGAGTAAAAACTATTGTGGATATTTCACTTGTTGTAAAAGTAGGAACAAGTTCCCTACTCCTAAAGAAATGCGATTTCTTGGCCAGTTGCGGTGGCTCATGCCTGTAATCCCAGCACTTTGGGAGGCTGAGGTGGGCAGGTAACTTGAGATCAGGAGTTTGAGACAAGCCTGGCCAACATGGTGAAACCCTGTTTCAACTAAAAACACAAAAATTAGCCGGGCACCTGTAGTTCCAGCTACTCGGGAGACTGAGGCTAAAGGATCCCTTGAACCTGGGAGGCTCCGTCTCCAAAAAAAAAGAAATATGATTTAAGAAGTTTGTGTAAGGGACAAACAGAGAAGGGAACACTTTTAAGAGTGTATAGGAATTTACCAGTGAAATTGTTTAACTACCTGTAGAAACTCTTATGTATTTCTTGTGCTAAAGACTGAGCAAATAAATTCCATCAAATTCTGTTCAGTTAGAAGACAATTTCAGATTATTTCTCACTAACCACTTAATCTGAATTTGGATAGTGCTGCCCCCACAAAAAATTGCATACAAAACAAAAACTATTAAAAATAACATAACACACACCACGCTACTTTGAGAACTACCTACTTATCTTATATTTTGATTACAACAAAAAAGGATAACTGATCTTTAAGTAGCCAAGAAAAATATAAAAAATTCTTCTAAAACAGGATTGGCAAACTTCTTCCATAAAGGACCAGAGAGTAATTATTTCAGGCTTTGTGGCCTTTATAGTCTCAGTTGCAACTACTCAGCTGTGCCATTAGAGTGCAAAAACAGCCACAGGTAAGTGGAGGTCATGGTAGTATTCCAATAAACCTTTGTTTACAAGCAGTAGGTCAGATCTGGCCCAGGGCCATGACTTGAGGACTTCTGTTTCAACAAGACAGCTAAAATAATTTTGTACAAAGACAGAATATATTCTGCAAAATATCATCAATTTATGTTGATAACACTCATTATATTCCAAAAAAGCAAGGCTGTAATGACTTTTAAATATCCGATTCTTACACACTACTTCACAATAATAGTGGTTTAAATATTAATTTGTAATTTAGCTTGTTATGAAATTGGTATAAAAATGTAAGAGGTAGAATAAAATAGTGAAAAGTATGTTAGACAAGGGTAAGTTTTAGCTCTATCACTGGCTATAAAATACTAGGCTTCTGACAGTCTGTCACTGGCAACTCACCTTGAGAAAAGTTTTCCATGAAATCTTCTCATAGCATTGCACGGGGTTCCTGAAGTAATCCTGAAGTGACCAGAATTTTCGATACAGGTTGTAATCAATTGGAATAGAGCTAATAAAATAAATGTTACATTACATAAATCATTTAAATTCTTTTACAAATATCTATTCTTAGCTTTGGTCACAAACCATTTTCAGAAGCTAATGAAAGTTATCAGAAAAGTACACATTCACAAATACTTATATAAACTTTTACAAATCATTTTAGGGAACTCACAGACCCCAATAGACTCTCTTTATCTACACTGGTGGAGCCCCTGAATTTTGGTAGGACACATGGTTATTCAGAATTAAAGATTATGTTTCCCAACCAATCTTGCTGCTAGTATGATCATGTGATTAAATTCTGGCCAATCAGTTGGGAGCAGAAGTCATATGTGCAACTTTTGGGCCATATTTTATCACTGGCCTTTTCCTCTTCCTGCTGGCTAGAATGTAGATGTGAGAGTGAGCCACCCTGCACTACAGGAAAAACGGCAAACACCAAGAGATGATGGAAGAAGAAGGCAGAAGAAACCAGGGTCTAGGCAATCTCACTGAGCAGCGCTCCCTTACCAGCCTTGGACTGCCTGCTTCTAGACTTCGATATGAGGGGGAAAAAAATCAACTTTTATGTTGTTTAAACCGATGTTAATCTGAATCTATGTTAACAGTCACTAACTAATAATATATCCTAAGAAGCATTAGTATGAGATAAACATATATGGTACATATCAAGTTAGCATCACAAAAATAAGCCCTTTCTCTAGTGACTTTATTATGGCACTACTAATTCAACTTCTAATCTTGATATGTCACAAATCTACAGTGTCAATACATATTCTTTTAATTTTTTTTTTTTGTTTTTAAAGGAGTCTCGCTGTTGCCCAGGCTGGAGTAGAGGGCAGTGGTGTGATCTTGGCTCACTGCAAGCTCTGCCTCCCGGGTTCAAGCAATTGTCCTGCCTCAGCCTCCTGAGTAGCTGGGACTACAGGTGCCCACCACCACGCCCAGCTGATTTTTTGTATTTTTAGCAGAGACAGGGTTTCATCGTGTTAGCCAGGATGGTCTCAAGCTCCTGACTTCGTGATCCGCCCGCCTCAGCCTCCCAAAGTGCTGGGATTACAGGCGTGAGCCACTGTGCGGCCTATTCTTTTAATTTTTAAAACAGCTAATATCTGATAAATGGCTAGTATGTGAGGCACGTGAAAATCAACAGTGAAGAACACTGACAACTTTTAACTAACCAAAATCTAAATCTAGTTCTTGCCAAAGCTTTCATCAAGAATTAGTAGTATCTGAAAGAATCTAATGGGCAGGTTTACTTTCACTCTTCCTAAACTTTTCCCTAGTAACAACTCGGAAAGTAGGAAAACAATGATCTGCACATTAACCTCTCTCTATAATTAAAGCAGCTTAACTGATTTACAACAGTAAGATTATACCTCTGGGTTTTCTATGAATTGGGTTTTTAAAAAAAAAGCCACAGCCTGGGCGTGGTGGTTCATGCCTGTAATCCCAGCACTTTGGGAGGCTGAGGCGGGCGGATCACGAGGTCAGGAGTTCGAGACCAGCCTGATCAATATGATGAAACCCCATCTCTACTAAAAATACAAAAACTACCCAGGCGTGGTAGTGCGTGCCTGTAATCCCAGCTTCTCAGGAGGCTGAGGCAGAAGAATCACTTGAACCCAGGAGGTAGAGCTTGCAGTGAGCTGAGACTGCGGCACTGTACTCCAGCCTGGGTGACAGAGCGAGACTCCGTCTCAAAAAACAAACAAACCAAAAACAAAACAAAACAAAACAAAAAGCCACAAAAAGAACATTACCTAAAACATTAAATAGAGAAAAGAAACCGCACTATATAAATTATTTACATCCATGAAAGAACAAGAACCAATATTTGTATAGTTCCACATTTGATAAAGAATGTTTTTGAAGTGCCTGTGCACACACACACACTAACAAAATGTTACTCAGTTACAACATGTAAGATTGAATATAATACCTCTTGAAATGTAGTACCAGGAAAGTTTGTCTCTTAAAAATGGGGCTAGTTCTAACAGAGAATGAGAATCACGCAACCATTATATGTCCCTTTTGTCTCAATTGATAAGAACTTCACATCTAATTTAATGCTTGATACCAATAATGTTATTCCAAGTTACTAATTACCATCTCCTACCTGTAAAGGCTTTTGATCTCTTCCCTTTTATCTTTAATTGGCTTGGTGGGTATCTGAGGCGTCTCACAGAATAAATTTTGAAGTTGTGTTAAATATTACTGTTAGGCAGTTTTTATAGTTGAGGCATTAATATATTTTTTAAAACTTAAAGTCCCCTCTCCTAGATGCTGTCCCTTGCTCTTTTCCTTCACAGCTGAATAAAATTCTTCAAAGAGTTGTCTATACTCCATGTCACCACTTCATTACCTTCCCATTCACTCTTCAGCCCACTTGCAATTTGCCTTCCACCTTCACCACTCTACAGAAACTTCTGAATTTTCTGTTTATCCACACAAAGCAAATGTAACCATTTATTGTATTTGCAAATAATAACAAATCAGAGACCCAGTTACTATGTAAAATAGAATGTCTTGTAACTATTTTAACCAAAATACTCTGGAAAATTTGATAAAGTTTTTAAAATGTTGAGCTATTTTATAGGATGTTACACATTGAAATTTCTTAACAAAATGTTTACTGGTGTATTTCAGCCAAATCTGAATGGACTTCATATTGTAGGTACATGGGTAATGTGCTCCGTTTTGTAAATTACAGTGCCTAAGACCATCTGCTGTTTACAAAGTAATTCCTCATATATTTTCTCCCTCTATTCAACATAAGTGACTGTGACAGAGAGAGGCAGCTGAGTGTTAAGTCTTATTTAAGGGATTTACAAACATAACCAATAGGGATGAACTGTCTATACAGTCTTAGGCAAAATCTAATTAGACAAAACTGCATTGGTCGGTGTCTTTGGGGCCATTTACACTTCAGGTGACTCATTATCTTGTAGCCTACTAACTTGCCCCAGAGCCCTGATGTTGCTCAGGCCAGACCCTAAAGCCTATTCCATCCATGCCTAATGAATAAATATGTCTCTAAAAAAAAAATAACGATAACAAATAATAGCTACTAGACACTGAATAGACAATATTCTAAGTGCTTTACACTTACCACTACATATAAACAATTAGTGCCTTAATAGACTATTTCTGATCATCGTCTTATTTAATCCTCTTAACTGTAGAGTGTAGGTGGCATTACTACATTTTAAAGATGTTGAAACATGACTAGGAAGTATTGGAGTTAAGCTTGGAGCCACACCACTTCTAATGTTTCTTCTGGAGATGTGTTTGAATTTGAAATCTGGGATGCCAGAAACACAGGGCAGATACAGGAATCCCATCTTGATCTTCTAAACAGTAATGGAAATTCTTTCAATTATAACTAATGACTCTCATCATCTCAGACACCTGGAAGAGTGCCAGTGAAGGAAAATTTTCCTTAATACCTTCTCTTTTCTCTTGCTTATTGCTTCTAAGCCAACGCTAGGAAGAAATTATGGCAGGTCTTCAAATAATGATGTTTCCTTCAATATTGTTTTATTGTAACGTTGATGAGGGGAAAAAAATGGATTCCTGGCTGGGGCCATGGTCTATGTGAAGTTTGTAAATTCTCCCTATGTCTCTGTGGGTTTTCTCTAGGTAGTCAGATTCCCTCCTCCATTCCAAAGAGGTGTACATGAAAATAACTGGCATGTCTAAATGGTTCCAGGATGAGTGAGTGTGGGTGTGTGGGTATACACACCATGAGCGGATGGCGTCCTGTACAGGGTTGGTTCCCGCCCTGCGCTCTGAGTTGCTGTGACAGGCTCTGGCCACCCGCAACCTTAAACTGGAATAACTAGGCAAATAATTATCTTACTTGTTTTTATTAATCTTTCTCAAATGCATGTATAGCTCACATTTATTCAATGTTTAATAACAGAAGCATTTTCATCTTTATCTAGGAGATTGGTGATTGTTTTTGTGACTAGAAATAGGCCATAGGAACCTAACTTTTGTTTATTAGCCTATGGGAAAATTGGTTTCATTATACATCGTTTCACTTAATGTTGCAGTTTCTAGAACCTATCTATGCCACTGAGGATTGCTTCTGGAAAGAAAGCACAGGGCTATAGAGGAGGAGATAAGAAACAGTTTTAAGAGCAAGGGGAGAGAAGGTGGAAAGGTTTCTTAACCTGCCTATTTCATTCAAAGTTGGCCCAATACACACAGGCACTGGGTCCACAAGTTTAATAGAAGGGATTAAGGGGAGGAGCTCCCACGGCTGCCTGTGGTTGGCTTTTCAAATGCTGGGATGATGCATAGGGTAGGCTATATAAACAATGAACTGTCTATACTTAATATAGAAACCAGCGGATAAAGCCCGTTAGTGATTTAGGATTATTTTAAGTAATATGCATGAAAATTACAAATGAAAGAAATTTCTTATAATTTCTTTCCTCCTTGCCTATATCTTCACCCCAGAGAGGATACTCAATAAATTAAGAGATTACCTCTGTAAGTCAAAAAGCTTAAGCTCTGAAAACTCACCACGTTGTTGGAGCTTCCTCATCTCCCATTTCACCTTCTTCTACATCCATTCCTTCTTCTCTATCTTCAGTGTGCTACATTGAAAAAAAATGTATAGCCTGTCATGAAGCAGTCATCAGACAGGAGATAAATACTAGAATAATAGGTCAGCTACACATTCCTAGGCAACCCCCAGTTAGAGAAGTCTAGTCACTAACTATCTAGACCTATAGTTAATCTGTAAGGCAATCAGAATTTTACCTGACGGACAGAAGAACTCAAGAGCAGTATGACAATGATATAACACAATCATGAAGACAGTAGAAAGTTTCAAATTTGCATTTCTAAACATAATCAATAGATTCCCTCTGGGAATAAAGGCCTAAATGTTTTGGAAACGCACAAAGACAGTTCAACAATAAAATGAGCAAATAGCATGAATAGGTAATTCACAGAAGAAAAATAAATCCCAATCAACATATAAGAAGTTCCTTAACACCAATAATGATCAACAAAATGTAATTAAAACTAAGAAGACTTATTTTTCAAATATATACATCACTTAAGCCAATATTTTAAAAAAATTGATAATTCACACTGTTGGGGTGAGGCTGTGGGGAAAAAGGGAAGGCATTCTCCATGTGCCACTGGTGGCTGTATAAATTGGTATAACCTCTTCGAGAAGTAACCAGGAAATAGCTATTGAAATATGAAATATGCATATATTTTAACCCAGTAATTTTACTTACTGGAATTTATCCTAAAAAGACAATTGCATAATTGATGTAGATGATGCAGACTGATGCAATATTATACACTACCTGGACACTAACTTTTTTTTCACTATCAGACATAATCTAAATGCCCACAAGCAGAGAAATGTGATATATCCACTCTGATATATCCATTTACCAAGGGCCATTTAAAAATGAAGATAAATCTAAATCTTAAAGGAAGAAAGTGAATTTCAGAATAGTATGAATGACCTCATTTTGGAGAAAAACAACATGTTTGTACATATACCCAAAAAGTCCTGGTATGGTGAGACACAGAATGCTATGAGTGGTTACAGAAATAATAAAAATTTATAGAAAAAATACATATTCTGCAAAAAATAACCCAACGTTTAAAACAGAAAGTACATCTATTCTATAATCTACCTTATGATTAACACTATCAAAACAGAAAGTACAGCTACTTCGTTAATCCACTTTAATAGAAAGCTATGCCACAATCTACCATAGTCTACCTTGGATTACAGAATAACTGTACAGTCTATTTTAAACACTGCTTGAATTTTTTACATACAAAACATTATTTCTGTAAGTTGGAAATAAAGTCAAAAGTTTTTAAATTTTTGATGACTTATAGGCTCGTTTATATGAATTTTTTTTTTTTTTTTTTTTTTTTTTTTTGAGGCAGGGCCTCCCTCTGTCACCCAGGCTGGAGTATAGTGGCATGATCAAGGCTCACTGCAGCTTGACCTCCCTGGGCTCAGGTGATTCTCCCACCTCAGCCTCTCAGGTATGCTCTGCTAATTGTACTTCTTTTGTAGAAATGGGGATTTGCCATGTTGCCCAGGCTGGTCTTGAACTCTTATGCTCAAGTGATCTGCCCATCTCAGCCTCCCAAAGTGCTGGGATTACAAGTGTGAGCCACTGTGCCTGGCCCCACATAAGTTATCTTAATAACAAACCTGCAAATATGTTATCTGAGAAGGTTTCAAATCAGCCTCACCTTCTGACCCAGGGTGCTTTCCTGCTCATTGGTATTGAAAACAGTGACATTTTCCAGATTAAACTGACTCTGTAAGTTAAGACCTAGTAAAAAAAAAAACCAAAGAAGATTCAAAGCAAGTCCAGTGACACCTAAACTTACGTACGAATGTAACTTGTGTCATAATCAAAACTACAAAATGCTAAATCCATAATTAAAGAGCAGTCAAAATGAACACACTTGATTTTCAAATCCTTTCAAAACTTCATTTCTTAAAAGTACCTTTGGAGTATGGGCATACCTTGTTTTGTTGCTCTTCACAGTTTCTTGTTTTTTAAATAAATTGAATGGCAACCCTGTACCATACAAGTCTATCAGCACCATTTTTCCAACAGCATATGCTCACTTCCTCTGTCACATTTTGGTAATTCTCACAATATTTCAAACTTTTTCATTATCATATCTGTTACGATGATCTGTGATCAGTGATCTTTGAGGTTAGCATTGTCATTGTTTTTTGCCACAGATTTGTTTTTTGCCACAAACTGCACCCATCTAAGACAGTAAACTTTTTTCCTTCTTTTTTGGACAGCGACTCACTCCTGTCACCCAGGCTGCAGTGCAGTGGCATGATCATGGCTCACTGCAGGCTCAGCTTCCCAAGCTCAGATGATCCTCCCACTTCAGCCTCCAAAGTAGCTGGGACTACAGGCAAGCACCACCATGCTTGGCTAAATTTATTCGTATTTTTAGTAGAGATGGGTTTTCGCCATGTTGCCCAAGCTGGTAAGATGGCAAATTTAATCAATAAATGCTGTGTGTGTTCTGACTGCTTCACTGACCAACTGTTCCCATGACTCTCTCTCTCCCCTTGGGTCTCCTTATTCCCTGAGACAAGACAATATTGAATTTAGGCCAACTAAGAATCCTACAATGGACTCTAAGTGTCAAGTAAAGGGAAGAGTCTCACATCTCTCACTTTAAATAAAAACCTAGAAATGATTAAGCTTAGTAATTAAAGCATATCAAAAGCCAAGACAGGCTGAAATTTCTCTTGTGCTTAACAGCCAAGTTGTGAATGCAAAGATAAAGTTCTTGAGGGAAGTTAAAAGTGCTACTCCAGTGAACATATGAATGATAAGAAAGCAAAACAGCCTTACTGCTGATACAGAGAAAGGCTAAGTGGTCTGGATAGACAAGCAAACTAGCCAGAGAAAAGCTTTAACTCTCTTTAATTCTGTGAAGGCTGAGAGGTGAGGACCACAGAAGAAAAGTATGAAGCTAGCAGAAATTGGTTTAAGAGGTTTAAAGAAAAAAGCCCTCTCTGTAACATAACAGTACAAGGTGAAGCAGCAACTACCAATGGAGAAGCTGCAGTAAGTTATCAGAAGATCTAGCTAAGAACATTGATGAAGGCGTCTACACTTAACAGATTTTTCAATGCAGATGAAACATTCTGATATTGAAAGATGCCGTCCAGGACTTTCATAGCTAGAGAGAAGTCACTGCCTGCCTTCAAGGAACAGGCTGACCTTCTTGTTAAGGCTAACGCAGCTGGTGACTTTAAGTTGAAGCCAATGTTCATTTACCATTCTGAAAATCCTGGGGCTCCTGAGAATTATGCTAAATCTACTCTGCCTTGGGCTCCATCCATAAAGACAAACCCTGATGACAGCACATCTGTTTATAGCATGGTTTACTGAACATTTTAAGGCCACTGTTGAGACTTACTGCTCAGAAAAAAAAAGATCTCCTTTCACAATGTTATTGCTTATTCACAATGCACCTGGTCACCCAAGAGCTTTGATGGAGATGCACAAGGAAATTAATGTTGTTTTCATGCCTGCTAATACATCATCCATTTTGTAGCCAATGAATCAAAGGGTTATTTCAACTTTCAAGTCCTGTTATCTAAGAAATACATTTCATGAGGCTATAGCTACCATAGTGATTTTTTTTTCTTTCTTTCCTGAGACGGAGTCTCGCTCTGTCGCCCAGGCTGGAGTGCAGTGGCCGGATCTCAGCTCACTGCAAGCTCCGCCTCCCGGGTTTACGCCATTCTCCTGCCTCAGCCTCCCAAGTAGCTGGGACTACAGGCGCCCGCCACCTCGCCTGGCTAGTTTTTTGTATTTTTTAGTAGAGACGGGGTTTCACCGGGTTAGCCAGGATGGTCTCGATCTCCTGACCTCATGATCTACATTTGAGAAGATGTGCTCATTGCTACTGGAGTATCACTACTTCTGCGGCCCTCTCAGAGACCAGAGCTAGGAAAGACATATGTGTATACTAACCATACTCAGGCACTACTGTAAGCTCTTCACGTGTTTTAATTCATTTAATCCTCACAACATATAAAATAGGTGGTATATTAGCCCAGCATTAAGAAAAAGAGAACTGAAGCAATGAGATATTAAAATCTCGCATATCTGAACCGACTGGGGAGGGGGAAGGCTCTGGAGAATAAGCAATGTCCCATTTCAGGAGCTACAGAGTGGTTATACAGTATTTGTTTCATTATTATTTGCTTTATGTACTTTTCTATATAAGCATTATATTTCACAATAAAAATCTGTTAAAAAAGAGAAATGAAAGGAAGTCTATATAGCTAAGTAGTCGTGACTGAGAGAGAAAATGGAAACACAAAAATAGGCATACATTACGAAATATAGATGTGACGGTTTATATCTACATGTTTCAGTATGATTCAACTGTACGTTAATAAGCTTTGAACTTAAAAGAATCCATGACTTTGTTTCAAGATTACCTGTATTATATACTAGGACTGCTATAACTATTTATAAGTAAAAGAAAATAAAGTGACAATTTCTATGATGTCTTTCAACTTTTTAGAACCATTTTTCTCATTATCATGACAGATTTTAATCTATTAAAAACTGGAAAAGATTTTCCTGCAGAAAACTCATTTAACGCATAAAAGCTTACCTGATTTCTCAGACAGTGGGAAAAGCCTGGCCAAAAAGAGCTGAATCCGTCCACAGAAGACTGTATTCTGGGATTTAGACAATCTTCTTAGGAGATCTAATGATATATGAAAATGAACGTTACACAGAAAAGATAATTCTATGTTTATTACAACCATACCTAAAAGTTTCTAAACCAGTTTGTCGAGAGTATTTTCCTAAAGCAGTAGTTCTTAAAATGGGGGCAGAAACCACTGCCACAAAAAAGTACTAGAAATTAGGAACAAAACAAGTTCAACATGACATGAAAAAGACAAACTTTACTACATGTTTCTGACTTTCATTAAGTTTATGCCCAGAACAAAAACAGCTTAAAGTGAATGAGTTCTAATAAATCCGATTGTTAGTTAAAAATACAAATACCTAATCTATTTTTAAAATGTTATCACTGGTATTTAATTCAACCACATGTTTTTCTGGGCATATTTACATTTTAAAAAGCTATCATTTAATCACTCAATTACTTACCATTGCACATACGTAGTAAGTAATTTTTCCCAGCAGAATAGAATGTATTCTGAAATTAAGATGGAAATTATCACTCTTCTTCTGAACTTGTTACACATTCTTCAATAAGTTGCAGGAAGTAAAATATTAAAGAACACTAACATGCACTGAGAATCTACTATGCCACTTACACTTTTTTAAAGTAAATAACATTTTCAATGAAATGAAAATATTTTCAGATATAAGATAAGAAAACATGATACTGTTTTTAACATGTGAAAGTGTGAATTTTCAAGTTAGTTTTTATTACTCAAATTAAATCAAATTTTGTATTTCAAGTTTTTCTCCACACATGGTTTTTACTTGGCTCTCCCAAGAGAGCAGTATATAATTTTTTCATAGGCACAAACTTGTTGGCGATCAGCAATACTACAAATAATTTCTTTTTTTAAATCTACCCTCAGAACTCTGAATCTACAGAAATACAAAGTTAGCAGGAAAAGAAACTAAGGCACTTACTGATTTCCAAGTAGCAACATTTTTTTCCACAAAAGTGAATATTGTGTCACACTGATCCAAAGGAAGACAATCCAAAACATCTCCCAACAATACAAAAGGTGTAGATGCGGTACAAATACCTTCAAGTGGAGCACAAGCCAGTTTAAAAGTTTAAAAAAACATTAGAGTAAAACAGCCTATGAAAAATAATACTGAAGAATATCTTAAAAGGTACACTTTGTTACTCATAACAAAGTTTTAAAAGGACAAGAAGTGGAAGCAGCCTACAAGTCCCCAAACAGGACATATTTAAGTAATTTTTGATATGTGCACTCAGTAATGATGACAATAATTCTTGACAAGATCTAGAGCATTTACTATATGTCAGGCACACTAAGTACTTTACATATACTAACACATTTAATCCTTATAACCCTATGAAGTAGAGCATATCATTATTTGCATTTTATAGAATGGGAAAATTGAGACACAGAGAGGTTAAATAACTTGCCCAAGATCACAGAGCCAGTAAGTGGCAGAGCTGGGATACGAACCCAGGCAGTCTGGCTCCACAGTCTGTTTTCTTCACCACTAAGCTATTCAAAAGAATATAATGCAGCCAATTAAAAACGATGGTTATAACGACTATAATAACTTGGAAAAATGCTTAGGATATAATGCTAAGTGAAAAAGGCAGGATTCAAAATTGTATGTACATATGATTATGACAATAAAAAAATTCTTAAAAGACTATAGAAACTAAAACCATTATACCAGATGAATGGTTTTTAAAAGTAGAGGAATTATGAGTACTGTTTTCCCTTTTTCTCATTTCCAAATGTTTTGTAGTGTTGCTAAATTGTCTTTGTGATTTGAAAAGATTATCTTCAAAAAATAACAAGGTTTGATATTAACTATGATTTAACATTTAAAATAACAGTATTGTTTCAGGGGAAAGAATGGAAAAGTAGAAAGTTACTGTTTAAAGAACAACAAAATTAAGATATTCTTAAGAAAAGGTCTATTTAGTCTATTCAGACTACCTAGAAATACTTTTATATCCCTACTCATCCTTCCTTCTATTTTAAGGCAATGGGTACTTACTAACACTCATAAGTGTTTAAGAAAAGTAGTTACTTAGGCATGGTATATGGGGAAAAATATCTAGGGTGATCTAAGTCCAAAACAGTGCATTAATACACTATATCTAGAAAAAGGAAGAAATCTTTCCAGCTGTACTCTGCACTAGTAAGATCATATCTGGAATGTGATGTGAGGGATATTGCCGAAAAGCAGTGGTGGAATAAAACAGCAGATTTCAACTCAATACAAGGGAACACACCAATAACCACACTTGTCTAACAGGACTCAAACAGTGACCTCCACTAATGAGCATGATTCAGCAGAGGCTGAATGACCACCCATCAGGGATGTTACAGCAGGGAAGCGGTCTAGGCCAGAGATGAGACGGGACTAGGTGACCTCGAAAGTCCCGAACAATACTTAGATTCAATATTATATACCCTGCACATCCAAGAGATTTGAGAAGCATACTCTCTGCCCTTAGCTGCAGTACAGCCTGGAATAAGTTAACTCACATTAAATAATTAGAGAACTTTTTCTAGATTCTACTACCAAAATTCTGAGTCAGTAGAACTAAGCAAGGTTTGGGAATCTCATCTAAAAATAGATTCACTGGTGGTTCTGATGAGCCAGCAAGTCTGGGAACCACTGGGTTACAGTGTGATTCCCCCAAGAGCTTTCACAACCTGTGTCCCAGCTTCCACACCAATCTCTCTCTACCCTTACCTGGGCCACAGACATCCCTCCCTAGTTCCCACTCCGCAGCTCCCAAACACCATGACATGTTCATCCTTCCATGGTTTTGTTTACAATGTTGTTTTCTGTGTAAATACTCTTCCTCCTTTTTACCACATGGTAAATTTCAACTCCATCTTTCTAAGCATAGAGTGAATGTCTGCTCATCTAAATAACTCTGGTATCTTGAAGCAGGCTACTTCATCTATGCTTTTGAAACACACTCTACATAAATACACTGTAGCATTTGGCACATCCTAACCAGTGACCTTTGAATGTAGACTATGAGCTTTTTAAGGTTAGGCATTTTCATACGCTTTAACCAGTAGTGTCTCACACCAAACAGAAGCTCAATAAATATCGGCCAAATTGAATTTAACAAAATATATTTATGGATAATTTAAAAACATGTCACATAAGCAAACAATTATAATCTGTCTCAAAAACAAAAATTCTCCCTAAAATAAAAATGCATTTATACCTTTACAGTTTAAGCTCTTAAGTCCTTATCCTTCTCAAAAGTTCCAAGTATAGACTAGACTTTGTACAACTTCTTCATTAAAAACATCACCAGCTGTACAAGAGTAATGTATAAAGTTAATCAATGAACTAAGGACACACTGAAAATTGACAGAAACTAGACAGGAACATTGCATTGTGGAACTTATCTAACAATGCCTAATGAATGAATGAATGATTAGGCAACTTGTATAAAAGTTTAACAACGTGAATTTATGAACTTAAGTTCACAAAATAGTTTGCCCCTATACTGGGAGGTGTGTGCCAGTTTTTAATAGAAGCATCAAAATAACACATAATGTGAATAATGCTTTACAGATTAAAAAGGAGTTTTCATATACATTATCTGAATTAATCAAATGAGTATTTTAACCAAATGGTTAAAGAAGAATGCTGATAAATTAATTTTTAATTTCTTCTTTCTGCAAGTATTTAATGAGCTCCCATTATGTGTCAGGCACTGTGTACTATGTGCACTGTTTACCCAGTCTTCTAAAGCTATCGCATACAGCCATTTTAACAGGCCCCTGCCCAGTTTTCCTGCCAGCAGTCACTTCAAATGGAATCATTCATCTGCAGCTGCTCTTTAGTATGGCACCTAATGCCCTTTATAAATGGACCTAACCAGCTTCTTTCCTCATCATTCTCATTGTCCTCTCCTCCTCCTGCTCTACACAATTCTCTAGCTACTCCCTTCTTAGTATGTCTGACAAATTCTTCATACTTCACATTCTAGTTCTCATGTTCTTTTCTAAAATCTCTCCTGATTCCTTTAGACTGAAGTTTAGAGAGACATGTTGGCTCTATTCCCTCTAACTACACTTCATTCCCACTTCGACCATAGTACTTACACCAAAGTAAGGTATGCATACATCTGTTTCTTCCATTAGCTCCACATAAGCAGGGGAATATGTTTTATTCACCATTGAATCTCCAGGTCCTAGCTCAGTACCAGGCACATAGTAGATGCTCAATAAAGATTTACTGAATGAACAAAACAACTGGAGGACAAAGCAAGTGCCAAAATGTGCACTGCATAATAGAGATGAGAAATAAGAGTGAACTAATTCAATTGGGACTTCTTGGCAAAGCTGGGAGTCAGGTAGAACTTGAAGAATAAACAAAATCAGATGTGGAGAAGTATGGGGAGAAGACGTTTTAAATAAAGCATGTCATGTCCAAGACTACTTTAAACAAAACAAAACAGAACCATACTTACCTTCAGTTACTCCCCCAATAGCAAGAGAAATAATAGCTAAAACGTTTTCACATGATGAATGATTTATCTACCAACAGAGGAGAAACAATTTAATTTAGGGGCAAGAGTTCAGACTAAACTTGGTAACAGTAAACACATGTACTCTGATATTATATTGACTATCACAAATACGGAATACTACATTTCTTATAGAAAATATCTTCTAATATGAAGTTACAAAAATTTAACAGTAACATATAGAATCAGTAGTTGTAGAAGTATGTCAAGTAACAGGTAGGTGACTCATTCAAAATCCAATGGTCTCAGGAAAATGGTTATATTGGTAAGATGAAGGCTATAAGCTAATCAAGGACAGAAGTGCTGAAGCCATAACTCAGCCGGTAGCACAGGGCAAAGGCAGGGCTAGGGGAATTAACTACTAATACACCCATGTGTCTGAGGGGTGGTTTTAATAGAAGGAAGGCAGTGCTTAGGTTTTATAAAATTATAATAACCAGCATTTACTGAGCGTTCATTAAGTGCTGTTTCATATACAATAACACTGAAAGAACGGTATTTCCCCTCTTTCAAAAGAAACTGAAGCACAGAAAAGGAAAATAACTTGCCCAATGCCTTTCAATGGAAGTAAAGGAAAGAATCATTTTTGAATCAGAATTGTCTGAGAGAAAGGGACACTGTATTATGGCCAATAGAAGGGAATATAGCTTTTGGGGACTCAACCTTTGCTTGACCAAGAATAAACTGTTGAAACTTTTCCTTTCATAAGGTGCCCCATTATTGGTAAATAAATTCAGATTTTTCATGGTTAGACTTCTCTCGTGAAGTTGGAGAGCCCTTATTTACATAAGTTTACTGATGAGGAGGATGCCAGAGGAAAATGAAGGAATGGAATCCCAGCTCCTAAGCTAAATATTCTTGGACTAGACCTTTCATGCCACTACAGGATGTGTCACTGTTTACATGGGAAAGTGAGAGAGCCCACCTTCACCTCTAGTTCTTCCTAAGACCTCATGTCAATTTTTCTTATCTCACTTGGACAGGGCTCTTGTCATTTATTAAACCAAACCCTGAGAATGTACCTGTGCTATCAAAATCCTTACAGAACTCGTATACTGTCAAGTCAACTTTTACAAAGCAGAAAGCTTACTCTAAAAAAAGATGTTTAAATATCCATTCTAAGAAAAAAAGCGGCCGGGCGCGGTGGCTCAAGCCTGTAATCCCAGCACTTTGGGAGGCCGAGACGGGCGGATCACGAGGTCAGGAGATCGAGACCATCCTGGCTAACACGGTGAAACCCCGTCTCTACTAAAAAATACAAAAAAACTAGCCAGGCGCGGTGGCGGGCGCCTGTAGTCCCAACTACTCGGGAGGCTGAGGCAGGAGAATGGCGTGAACCCGGGAGGCGGAGCTTGCAGTGAGCTGAGATCCGGCCACTGCACTCCAGCCTGGGTGGCAGAGCGAGACTCCGTCTCAAAAAAAAAAAAAAAAAAAGAAAAAAAGCAATTTTTAAATAACATCGTTTATTAATTTGTCAGCAAAATTTTAACAATGGAAAAACATACTTACAATTTCTTCTTCTAGAACACCTCTGAAAGCTTGGTCAAGGGTACATTTTTTTTCATTTTCACTATTAAAAACAAAAGACATCCTCATTTTTCAAACAGCTCAGAGTATGTATAAAGATTCAGGCAAGTAGTTTTCATACATATCAATGCCTTACCTGCCAGGTACCTGGCTGAAGGTACTTAACAATGGCTTGATGTTTTTGTTGTTCAAGGCCTCTCTGGTAGACTTCTAAAAAAAATTAAAATGGCAAATACTTGTAAAGATTCTGCTTATTATTTGCTGAAAAATATATCATTCATTGATAGTGTATCTTTCTAACTAAAAAAAGCTTATACCTGGGAAAAATTACCTATCAGTCATTCTCTCAGTAATCCTTATTCCAACGCTACTTAATGATATGGATACTCATCACTTTAAATTTGGCAAGAGCTTCCTTGCTGGGCTTTTTCATTCTAGGTTTTCCCTCCTACTATCTCTTTAAATATCATATTCATGACACTATTGTGTTAAAAAAAAAATCTCTAAATGGCTCCTTATTTGCACGTTTTAGTTTTGAAGCTTCATAGCTTCCTCAAGGTCCTTGATAATGTTATCCCACTCAATTTACCCAACCTTAATTCCCAATACTCCCTAACACATACTTTGCACTAAAATCTAGTCATTCTTCATCATTTTCTATCAAACTCATTCTAGTGTATTCACACATTTATGTTGCTCTTCCTACCTGCTCATCCAAATTCTACCCATTCTTCCACACCCAGGTCAAGTCTTGCCTCCTCTAGGAATCTTGTTCAGTCCCCGATATGCAGCACTCAATAAAACCATGCTGACAATCTGCAGATTGTCTTAAAGGAATCATAACTTAAAGACAAAAATACTGCAAAAGGCATTCATTCTATGAACACTCACATACACTTAGAAAGTCATCTTATTACCTCACAGGAATTACATTTATCCAAAACGTGTCCATTCCTTGCTCTGCCACTAACAGGCTGAGTAATTTGGGGCCTGTCCCTTTATCTCTTTGTGCTTCATTTTCATCACCAGTTAAATAAGAGGGTTGTTGTAGATTTTTACTACCAGCAGCAGCTGTAGTGGCATCATCTAGGAAGCTGGTAGAAATGCAGAATCTCAGGCCCCCTTCCAGACTTACTGAGCCAGAATCTGCATTTCACAAGAAGCTTGAGAAACACTGAACTAGATGATCTCCAATTTAATGGTCCTTTTCAGGGCTAGTACGAATTTTTTTGTTTGTTTTTTTGAGATGGAGTCTCCCTCTGTTGCCCAGGTATTGTGCACTGGCATGATCTTGGCTCACTGCAACCTCCGCTGTCTGGGTTCAAGCGATTCTCCGGCCTCAGCCTCCCAAGTAGATGGGATTACAGGCGCCCACCACCACGCCTGGCTAATTTTTGTACTTTTAGTAGAGACAGGGTTTCGCCATGTTGCCCAGGCTGACCTTGAACTCCTGACCTCAGGTGATCTGCCCGCCTCCGCCTCCCAAAGTACTGGATTTACAGGCGTGAGCCACCGCGCCCGGCCGCTAATATGATCTTGGATAGTCCTAACAGTTACTCTTAGCAGGCTTTCAAAGCACCAGAGATTGCAGCAAAATGCACACAAGGAAAACGATTATGATGACATACACAAAATATAATCCATTAAAAGAAGTGTGTGTGTATATACATATATATATACACACACATAAACAAGAAAACTACTACTTACTACAAAGGATGAATTTTTCTTTCACAGAATTTTCATCCTGGCATCCCTATAACTACCTAACCACAGCTGAATACCTGAGTAGTCGAATGCCTTGAAATGTTGGTGCAAATGCTAGAGACTAATAGAGTCAGGTAACTTAAAAGTGTTCTTCATACTTACGTTGCCGTGACGAGCAACATAAAAAGAATAGAGTGTCTAAAGTCAGAAAAACGAGTGAAGTCACAAGTTTTTTGGGGATGTCAGCTTCTATCTCATGTACCAGGAATAATCAACGTAGCCTGCTTCACAGTGTTACTCTAATAGTTAAATGAGAAAGTGCGCTGTCAAGGGTTTACCAAATGCTCAAAACCACCCTTCCACATTGAACAAGAATAAAATAGCATCTAGTTACCCTTCCCAAGGTGCTCTATCTGCGTTTTCCCGCTTAGGATCTCCTCATTGATCTCTTAGGAGGAGACACGGTGGGTTAAAGGGTGGTGAAGAGACGGCGGGAACAAGCACTTGGCAGCTCGGAAGGCTGGGGCGGGAGCCAGGTCTTTGGACTGAAACCACTCCCACCCTCCCCATTCAGCAGCTCCCCTTCCCCTTCTCGAGACACCTGCCCCACTAAACGAGCTGAGGGGATAGACCCGACCAGAAGTAGTCTGCAGGTGGGCACTCCAAGCGGGGAGCCGACGCGCCCAGCACGCGGAGTCCGGGGACCCGCTGGCGGGTGGGCGGAGGCTGACAGCCCAGCCCGCAAAGAAGAGGCGGGTAGCGCGTCTTTCCTTACCCCTCAACCCACGACGGGGCCCGGAGCGGACGCTGAGGCGGACACACCTCTGTCTCGCTTTACCCCAGGGCAAAATTCGAGTAATTTCAGGGAGAAGAGGGCAAAGCATAGCGCCGGGTCAGGCCTGCACCCTCCCGCCTACAGCTCACCGTAAACCGCGTCCGCGCTTCGGGCAAACTGAAGAGCGGCGGCGTCGGAGACATCTTCTCGGCTGCGCGTGCCCGCCACTGCGCTGCGGCGCTTGCCGATGACGTCAAGCCGGGAGCAACGAGACTGCCGTCTCTCTGAGCCCGGCTAGAGCGGCCTGTGAACACCGGGCGGGCGAGCTGGTAGTGGGGAATTTCCCTGGCGACTGAGTTCGGGTGGGCGTTGGGCGCCTGAGTCAGCCAAACAGCCTAATCGGGGTTCTTGGGTAGCCCTTGGGGTGAGGGGACTTGGGCGGCCTAGGTATGTAAGCTCTGCGCTCCCAGGCGTGGAAGAGACTGGCCGCGCACCTGCGTTTCTGTGGTTTTCCTGGTTTGGGGAAAGCGGGTAAATGGCGGCTGGTTGCGGCTAACTGGGCCGCGCGGAAAGGTAACCCAAGGCAGGTGGATTACCTGGGGAAACGGCTGGAGCAGTGGTCCTGGGCCGCCGGTCTGCGGTCATCCCGGGAGCTTAAGATTCGGAGTGGTGATAGGCTCCGATGTATGAGCCCTGTGGCTCAAGGGCACTGCTCTCTCTTCTCCGAAGTAGAAATAATACCTATCTCACAGAGCTGTTGAAAAGCTCGACTGAAATAATGACCGCAAGTGTGAATTGTAAAGAAAAGTAATAGTATTGATTATTAAAAGTCTCTACTGGAAGAGACCTAGGAGGAATGCAGTTCGCGGCGCTGATTGGAAAACGGGTGGCGCTGCGTCCTGGGCCGAGGCTTCCCTAGCAAAAACCATGTCTCCCTCGCCATTTCGTCCCTTGCCTCCCTTCCCAGGAGAGACGTGGCCAATAAAAGCCGAGTGGCAGTAACTCTTAAGTTGGAGTTACACGGTGGAGAAGGAAGCACTGACTCAGACTCGGGGTAACTTCCTCTTATTCCCTTACACGTGTATCTTGTTCCCTTCTTCGAAGTCTGTAAATTTAAAATCTTAAGCCCTCCAACAACTGAACAGACCCCCTTTTCGCCAAGGAGACACCAGAAAAATCTTAGCAACCGAGTGGCCAGACATAACGGGATGGGAGGTCAGATGGAGCTGGTTATACCCTGCCCCTTTTGTGATTAGAGGAGACAGCTGACTGGCCACACAAAATAGAGGCCGGGAGCGGTGGCTCACACCTGTAAGTAATCCCAGCACTTGGGAGGCCGAAGCAGGAGGATCACCTGAGGTCTGGCAAACATGGTGAAACCCTTTCTCTACTAAAAAATTACAAAAATTAGCCGGGCCTGGTGGCACGCACCTGTAATCCCAGCTACTTGGGAGGCTGAGGCAGGAGAATCGTTTGAATCCGGGAGGCGGAGGTTGCAGTGAGCGGAGATCGTGCCATTGCTTTCCAGCCTGGGCGACAAGAGTGAAACTGTGTCTCAAAAAAAATAAATTAATTTAAAAACACGGAGATGATAAGACTGATGGAACTGACTCCATGGCAGTAAGATACCAAAGTATAAACAGGACGTAAGCCCATGCCAGGCAAGGGTTAAAAGTCATGCATCCCTACACTTATAAAATAAACTATGTTCTCACTATGCTTCAAGGTTTTTCTTTTTCTTTAGCAGCTGAACAAGCACTGGCCTCACAATATTAAAACAATTTGCAACTCATCGACCACCAGACACTAACAACCCAGTCCCACCAGCCGTAAATACAGCTTTCATCGATTTCAGTAACTCCTGATAAGGTCGCTGACCATGGACTAGTTCTGGCCAGTGTACAGTGATTGCATGCTTACGTACCTTTCTGTCGTGAAAAGATGTTTTGCGATATAGGACCTAATTGTAATACATTTAAATGTTAAGTCTCCACCCCAAAGTGAACATGGGTTGTCTGTTAAACATGCATATTTGTTTAATATGCATGTGTCAAGACCACCTTCATGAATATTCATAGCCGCTCCTCTAACTTGTTGAATATGTATGTTTAGCCAACCTGTTCAGCATAAAGTTCCTACTCTAGCTCCTCCTCTGAAGTGCCTGTACCTGGTCTTGGCTGGAGGCATGCTTCCCAGCCGGCAGAATGGCCACCTTGCAGGCTGTAACTCCTTATAAGAAACAAAGTCTCTCCTTTTCTAAATCTATAGATCTTATGATTTTTGAGTTAACATATGCAATAAGAATACAGGAAGCTAAGCAAAAGATAACTGCAGAATCTTACTCCTAAGTGGGAATGGTGAACAATGAGGACTACCTGAAACATTGCAGGCTTTTTAAGAATCAGCAAGATCATTCAGGTTTGGTTGTATACATTAAATTTACAAATTGGCAAAATAAAAATGATTTAATTCAGAACTATACTGTGTTTATCTGATAGTAATTGTTGTAATAGTATTATCATATTACAGATGACTATTAACCATCTGGAACACAACTAAGACCTCAGAGGCAAGTACATTTTTTTCTTAAGAGACAGAGTCTCATTCTGTCATCCAGACTGGAGTGTAGTGGTTTGATCATAGCTCACTGTATCCTCAAACTCCTGGGCTCAAATGATCCTCCTGCCTCCATTTCCCACATAGTGGGACTAGAGGGGTGTGCCACCATGCTCGGCTAATTTTTTAATTTTTGTAAGACAGGGTTTTGCTGTGTTGCCTAGGCTGGTCTTAAACTCCTGGGCTCAAGTCGTCCTGCCTCGGCCTCCCAAAGTGCTGGGATTACAGGCATGAGCCACTGTGCCTGGCCTGGCACTTTTCTTATATTACTTCTAGTCCTTACAACAATTTTTTACTTAGTTATATATTAATGAGGATACAGCCTCATTGGCCCTAGGTCATGTGGCTAGAGAAAGCTAAGTTTGGGATTTGAGCCTAGCTGTTATCCCAAAGCCTGTATTTTTCTCAAGTCTTAACTCTTGAATCTTTACCATGGGCCTGTTCAATGTTTCAGAAATTATTTCCTTACAATTGGATAAGGGCGAGGACTGTAGTGTCATGAATAACAAAACAGGCCCGGCGCAGTGGCTCACACCTGTAATCGCAGTACTTTGGGAGGCTGAGCCAGGTGGATCACCTGAGGTCAGGAGTTCGAGACCAGCCTGGCCAACATGGAGAAACCTCATCTCTACTAGAAATACAAAAATTAGCTGGGCGTGGTGGCGGGCACCTGTAATCCCAGCTACTCCAGAGGCGGAGACAGAAGAATCGCTTGAACCCAGGAGGCAGAGGTTGCAGAGAGCTAAGATCGCGCCACTGCACTCCAGCCCAGCTGACAAGAGTGAAACTCCATCTCGAAACAAAATAAAATAAAATAAAATTGGATCCCTTGTATCATACAAAAAAATTCCAAGTGGATTAAAGATGAAGTATGAAATGCAAAACTAAATTGTTTAGAATATATCTTAATTATCTTGAGTAGGGAGAGATTTCACAAAATACAAAAAACATCAACCAAAAAGGA
The DNA here is from genome assembly GCF_049350105.2 of Macaca mulatta. Classification (NCBI taxonomy): domain Eukaryota; kingdom Metazoa; phylum Chordata; class Mammalia; order Primates; family Cercopithecidae; genus Macaca; species Macaca mulatta. Next base: position 71,602,223 of record NC_133423.1, read on the forward strand.
AAAGACTGATGATTTTGGCTACATTGAAATTAACATTAGCCTATCAAAAGACATAATAAAAGTGAAAGATGAGACTTAGAGTGGTAGAAGATATTTGCAGCTTATATAACTAGTAATTAGTGTCTACAATATATTAAAACTTTTACAAATCGGTAAGAAAATGGCAAAAGATATAAACAGGAAATTGATAAAGAGGAAACATGAAAAACTGCTTAACCCCTCACAAGTAATCAGGGAAATGCACAAAACAACACTGAGACATCGTTTTCTCATCTCGCAGATTGACACAAGTTAAAAAACATGATGAATGTGAGTGAGGAAGTTGGGCGAGTGTACCCAGCTGATGGAAATGTAATTTGGTACAACCATTTTGGGGAAGAATCTCACATTCTAGTAAGGGCTGAAGATGTAATATCCTTCCACCCTGAATTTTCTAGGTCTGAACACAAGAGGATTTCTTACGCATGTACAACTGTGTATACACGGAGACACAGAAAAATGTTTATTGCAGTATCATTGACAATGCCACAGAATTGGAAATGCCAAGTGTCAATCAATGAATCGATGAATAAATTTTAAAATACTCATTTGATAAGTGTGTCCAGCAGTGAAAATGAAAGAACAAACAAGTCTTTCACTGGTTGCAGTGATTATGTTTTATACTTTCATAATTTTCTACAGGAATGAAATCAGCAAAATTGATTTTAATGAGAAAGCCACAAAAGAAAGAGAGAAAATTTTGGGGATTGCCAAGGAAAAATCATTTTGGAGATGAACCCCCTTTTTTCTTTACCCATTACAATATGATAATTTAACTTACTTTGTCTCTTTCCATAGTAACACAAATAATTTTAAATTCCACTGGAATATCTTCTTTGAAGTAACTGGTTCCGACCACACGAGGACAGTATTTGCATGGAAATATCTCCTTCAAAGTAGTATAGTGGGAAAACAGAGACACACACAAACTTTTTGTATTTAGATGTATTACTGTGTCTGGAGCGGATTCTGACACTGACCTTCAACTATCTTAGTCAATGGAAATTTTAAGTAAGTTACTGTCACAGCCACTGTTGTGTTAGAATACCATACTTATTTTCATTCGTTTCGAGTCACTCAGCATCTCTCTGCTGCAGATGGCAGGAAGGCTCATCTGGACTTTGGTGGTGGTTTTCTTTCAACCTGTTTCTTTTCTAACAGCTGTTTAGAAAATAAGTGGTACAGATCTGCATCAGGGGGAATTACTAAACTGTGATCATTTCACAAGGTTTTGTGACCTTTAGCATGTATTATTTTATTAATACGTCCAAGAGGAAAATGAAGCACTTTGCCCTCAGGGTTGGAAGAGAGATCTGCCACTTGGTTCTGGTTAGACTTTCCACGGCACTGTTTTTTGACCCAACACCAGATTCCACCCACTTGGTGAAAAAGTGGAAAGAAATGAATAGTTTCCTGTTTTGAAGTTAGCACCAGACCTACACTAGATTTTCAGCATTGATGGCAACAAATTATACACTGGGAGTTTAAGATAGCATTTTGAGGCCGGGTGCGATGGCTCATGCCTGTAAACCCAGCACTTTGGGAGGCCAAGGTGGATGGATCACCCTAGGTCAGGAGTTCGAGACCAGCCTGGCCAACATGGCAAAACCCCTACTCTACTAAAAACACAAAAACTAGCCGGGCATAGTGGCACGCACCTGTAGTCCCAGCTACTCGGGAGGCTGAGGCAGGAGAGTCTCTTGAACCTGGGAGGCAGAGGTTCCAGTGAGCCGAGATCGTGCCACTGCACTCCACCTGGGTGACATAGCGAGACTCTGTCTCAAAAAAAAAAAAAAAAATAGCATTTTGATTCAAATATCTTTCCCACAGTGTTTAGCTCACTGCATTTTAGTTTAATGTCTTCCCTAATGAAAATAAACCTGATCAATCCATTCCCCAACTGAAAATCCTTCAGTGGTTCCAAATGGCTTTCAAGACCTAATTAACTCTGTGTTCAAATCTGTTTATAAATCACCCGTGCCTAACAAGCATAAAACTAGATGTAAGCATCTCATGCCTATGGCCTTTATAAAACCACAGAACTAAATGTACATATACAAATTAAATGGGAACAAAACATCAATAAAATTCAAACTAACATTACTAATGGGCAATGAATATCATTTTGTTGAAATGAAATGGAGGCTTGCAATATATTAAATTGATGCAAAAGTAATTGCGGTTTTCGCCATTACTTTTAATGTTCAAAGTTTAAAACTGTTCTCTACAGCTTGGCATTTCTATCTTCTGTGGGGTGATTCCATTTTGACATTATTATTTTCTCTTTGAACTACTGTGAAAAATCCAAGATTTTTATAGCACATAGTGATAAAATTTAGCCTCTGCTTGACTCAGATGATTATTTTATTATGAAATCCATTGTTAAAGCAAACTAAATATGGCCTGAGAAGGACTCCATACTTCTATATTTGAGTCCTTGTGGATAAACTGCAACCTAACAAAATTAGTAGACAAGATAAAAACCTAATTTAGGAGTATGTGCCTGTAACAACAGATGAGTCTCAGCCAATCCCAGCGGCTGTGCTTCAACCAGTCATATGCTGCTGAGTGTTCAAACTGTGTTCAATAAGGTAAACGCCAACCTGTAACCAATCCAGCTGTTTCTGTACCTCACTGCCGATTCCTGTATGTCACTTTACTTTTTTGTGTCTATAAATCTGTTCTGACCACGAGGCACCCCTGGTCTGAGTCTGTTGTGATTCTGGGGCTGCTTGATTGGCGAATCATTCATTGTTCAATGAAACTCCTTTGCATTTAATTCGGCTGAAGTTTTTCTTTTGACACCACCTCTGGTCTCGTTTCATTAGCCCATGGTAATAAAAACAGAATTATGTTACTGGAATGTCTACTCCTTGAGGGTGGGTCGTTTGTCTACCTTTTTCACTGTAGTTTTCTTACTATCTAGAATAGTGTGTGGTGCATGGAAGGTGTTCAGTAAATATTTCCTGACTGTAGGAGTTGATGAATGAAGAAATATTTGGCTCTAGTACATTATTATATGCAAATGCAGACCCTGAACTCTCGGGGGCAGTAACATTGTCAGATGGTCATCCAGAGGCTTAAACAATGTGTTAACATTGCTGATACAGTGTTCTGAGAAATTAATTATTGATTGATTTTTCTCTGTGTTTTTCTCCTACAGCCCTTCCCTTTCTTCTTACCCCAGCCATTCAAGCAGGTGCTTGGGTTCTATGCCGATGACCTCATGGGAGAGATCTGATTGGTCAGAAAAGCAGCAACTGGACTGGGCATGGTGACTCATGCCTGTAATCCAGCACTTTGGGAGGCCAAGGCAGACAGATTGCTTGAGCCCAGGAGTTCAAGACCAGCTTCGGCAACATGGCAAAACCCCCTCTCTACAGAAAAACACAAAAATTAGCCAGGCATGGTGGCATGCCGCTGAAGTCCCAGCTACTTGGCAGGGCTGAGGCAGGAGGATGGCTTAAGCCCAGAGGTGGAGGTTGCAGTGAACCGAGATCACGACACTGAACTCTAGCCTGGGCAACAGAGGGAGACTCCATCTCAAAAAATAAATAAATAAAAGTTAAAAAAAAAAAAAAGAAAGAAAGAAAAGCAACTATTGCTTGCAAGCTTCTTGGTTTGTGTTCCCTAAATTTCCAGAGGATAGAGGCATTTCAGAGTACACCCTTCCTCAGTGTGCTGGTTATCTTCCATTCCTGCCTCCACATCTACTCTCCATCTCCACCCTTATCTGTGCCCCTGAGGGTTGACCTTTATGAATTGCAAAATTGGGCCCTCTTGCCTTTTGGCTTCTGCTTAGATTTGGTCAGTGGGAGGCACTAGGGTGAGGTTGGAGGGCCACATCTCAGTGGCCACTTGTTTAGACAGATGTCATTCCTCCCACACCACACCCCCCACGTCCTTTGGTGTTGGGCTCTGTGAAAGGCCATGAAATTGTGACAAAACCCTGGAGATATGGGGTGAGGGGAAGAAAGAGACCTGAGGTTAAGTTGCCTGTCCTCCTGGTGGAATGGTAGACTCAAAATTAGAAATTAAGTTTAATGATAGAAAATTAAGTAATGTATTTACATATATAGATTTGCACACTGGGATTCATTCCTTCCATGGTTTTGCTTTAAAGGTTATCATTGCAATGGAAATCCAAAGCTTAAGAATTGTCATAGTGATCTCAATGGGCTCCACCCATGAATCCAATCTGAGAAACACTACACTATATTATGCTCAACTTTGGGTTATAGCATTCTAAAAGCTGGTTTCTTGTGAGCATGAATAAAAGTTGTGATTAAAAGTTACACTCTGGGAGGCAGCAAAACATAGTGGATAAGAATAAGAAACCTGGACTTAAAATCCAGCTTTGCCACTTACCAGCGATATGATTTTCAGTAAGTTACTTAATCTCTCTGTGCATGTTTCCTCACTTTTAAACAACACAAAATTTTGAGGATTAAATAAGACAATATGTGAAAATGACTTAGAAGGGTGCATATGATCTGCTCCCAATAAGTGTTATTATTATTATTATTACTATGATCTCAGTAGTCATTCAGGTGTTCCTTTATTTCGCTAATGTTTACTTATCACAAACCCTGAAATGTGCAGCAGGAGGTATTCATGCAGACGTGAATAAAGCATTCATCTGCTTCTGAGCAGCTGGCTAGCTGCTCACCAAAAAATCCATTCCTTCTTTTACTTGGGCCTGTGGCTAGACTACATTTCTAGCACCCTTGCAGGTAGGCATGGCACATCCATGAGTTCTAGCCAATGGTTTGTCAGTAGAAGTTTTTTATATGTCACTTTTCAGCCAGGGTTTTAAAGAGGCACATGTGCCCTCTTTATCCTCGTTCCCATTCTAGATTCTTGACGCAGAAGATGACAAAGCCCTGAGAAATGACAGAACCTGGGTTTCTGAATCACTATGTGGAAGAGAGCCGTCAAGCAACTAGGAATATCTACCTCACACTGAATTAAGGCAAGAAGTAAACTTCTATTTGTCTTTGAACCTTATATAGTATTACAAAGGTCTGTTTGTTATAGCAACTGGTATTATCCTAATTAATGCATTCTTCTTCTAATTGATGGAACCATGATGGAAAGGGTACATGCATTGCAATCAAGGATGCTGTCTATTTGGATTCAAATTTTTAGGAGAGTGGGGAAGAAGCTAGAAAAATGGGATCCTTGGCCGGGTGCGGTGGCTCAAGCCTGTAATCCCAGCACTTTGGGAGGCCGAGACGGGTGGATCACGAGGTCAGGAGATCGAGACCATCCTGGCTAACACGGTGAAACCCCGTCTCTACTAAGAAATACAAAAAACTAGCCGGGCGAGGTGGCGGGCGCCTGTAGTCCCAGCTACGCGGGAGGCTGAGGCAGGAGAATGGCGTGAACCCGGGAGGCGGAGCTTGCAGTGAGCTGAGATCCGGCCACTGCACTCCAGCCTGGGCTACAGAGAAAGACTGCGTCTCAAAAAAAAAAAAAAAAAAAAAAGAAAAAGAAAAATGGGATCCTTTTACATCCTGTCTTTTTATTGAAGCCAGACCCCTTTCAGATCCTCCTGATCTCACCATTGTGTCTTACCCTGGCCAGTATTTTCCCCGACCTTTCCTTTATCATTTTCTTTGTTTTTAAGGCTGCTCGCAGAAGGCAGCCTCCATAGTTCAACCATGAATAGCATCCACTAAAAGTGCTGACCCCTTTTTAATATCTGGGTCATGCTTTGTGTGTCTTTTTGCATTAGTGTGATGAAAAGGACTTCCTTTGGTTCCTTTCCCAAATGATCAATTGGCAATTTGTACAGTAGGTTGAAAGGTTGATCCTGCAACAGTTCATAAATAACATGACTTATTAATCAAAGAAATTTCATAATACACAAGGCATTTTCACTGTTTCTTTTAAAATAAGGTTTGTTATTATTTTTGGAAAACATTTTAAAATTCTAGATTAATTGCACATTTACTTCTTTTTTTTCTTTTCATATCTTTTATTTTTATTTTAGATTCAGGGAGCACATGTGCAGGTTTGTTACAAGGGTATATTGCATGATGCTGAGGTTTTGGCTTCTGTTGATCCCATCACCCAGCTAGTGAACATACCATAGTACCCAATAGCAGAATTTTAAGTCCTTCCCCACTCCCTCCATCTCCCTTTTTGGAGTCCACAGTGTCTGTTGTTCCCATCTGTATGTCTGTGTGTACACAAGCACATCTGCTTCTTGAGACAAAATACCTTACTTTCAATAAGCACTTTTCTGGAATATAGGGTCTACACCTTTACTAAATGGCAAGAACAGGTAGTGGTTCCCATACTGTTTTATCACCATCCTCCTGCCTAACTTCTTATGACATGGACAAACACCCATGCAGCAAACCTGCATCTGCACTTAGACAGGCCTGTGCAGAGTAGACTTATGTCAACATTGGTTTGGAGGGTACTGCTGCAATTCAGGACAGCTCAGGGAGGCCCGGCATGGTTAGTTCCAGCATGACCCTGCTCCAGGCTGTCTGGAGGCCTCCCTAAAGGAAGATGTGGGTGGTGTCCAGTTCTCTACTTTCTCCAGGGCACTGCAACCTTGGCTTAAGAGGTGTAATAACACAACTGAAAACAAATCATAGGCTCATTTTTACCTGGAGTTGCCAACTGTCCTGGATTGACTACTCTCATCTAATAAGCAAGCCTGAATCTCAGAAATATAAGCACTTCAGAAACACTGCAAGTTCTCTTTCTCTCTTTCTGTCTCTCTGCCCCAAGCCCCTAAACCAAAAGAAGACAATACTTCTTAAGTTGCTATATGCAGATTCAAGTACCCATATTGATAATATTTGCTATCAGGACTTCATTTTACATTTTAAAATAATATGCCACCTCTGAAAAAAAATTATTGTTTTGGCAGGTTTTCAGGAAACAAATGCTCACCATGTGAGATTTTAGAAAAAAGGAAGGGAAATTCGTCACTCAATACTTTGAAGCATCCAGCAACTTCTAAATCCCTGGAAAAATCAACACAAAGCAAGCCTCTTGCAGATTTCTTAACTTTTCTCTTCTCCTAGGAGATGCCAGTCTCTCAGCTGGCTGGAACACAATTTGTGAGCCAGGATTGGCCCAATCCAAATTGTGGCTTTTCATTCTTCTATAGCAGTGGCTTCCAAATGGGCAATCACAGCCACAGCCTAAAGTGTGCACCTGAAAACTAGGCAGAGTGGGATTTGGCACTACAGGCATTTTTTCTGATCTCCTCCATAGAGGGTGTCATGTTCTGGCCAGTCACTGAGTAGGAGTGACCACCCACTGGGCAAGGAGCTTATGGGAGAAACTACGCATTCCCCAGCCTCGCATTACTCCCAGGGTAAGTTGCCAAGGAAATGCACAAACGTAAGTGCCAAAGAGTCTCACATCACATATCTGCCCTGAACTTACCACGGCAGGAAAATTAACAGCTACCTACCACTTACCAGCGGAGTGAAAAAGAAAGATCACAGGGTCTTGGTGCTTGCTGAAAATGGACTGCTGCTGCAATATAGTCCCGCTCGGGGTGGCCCTAAGGAACATGGGCAGAAATGTAAGCAGTACACTTGGTGGTTCACTTTATAAACCGGGAAAAATGGCCTGAGAACAGATTGGCATGGACTCTGGGGCAAGGATGAATGGCTTGGCTGCTTAAGTGGTCAGGGCCCAGAAGGAATCAGACAGGAAGGTCCGTGACAGAAAAAAGGGAGAGGCATGAGGATGGACCTATGGTTGCAGATACAAAGTATGTGTATCTTTGTGCCTTAGATTAAATTAATGCCCACCAGGGAGCTCCCACTATAGAGGAAGCTCTCAACAATAAGGTGAACAGGATGTCTCCTTTCATAGATATGAACAGCTAATGCTGAGCCTTCACCATGACACCATATCTTAAGGAGACCAGACCAGCCACTTGGCAGCAGATTGATTCCAAATTCACTTTGTCCTTATGCTGCCCACGTGTCTCTGTTAGCACCACCATCCCGGTACTCACAGAATACCCGATTGTAGTACTCATGGCACATGGCCTTGAGATCCACTGCTCTCATCAGCTATTGGATCAACTGGAAGTAGCTAGTCTAACAGGAGAGTGGAAAGATTATTTGAAGGCTCAGGTAGGGTGCTAGCTTTGGGGCAATAGCCTATAGGATTAGGGTGCTGTTCCCCAGTATGTAATATATGCATGAAAACAGTGGCTACAGTACTATCTTCCCGATAACTAGAACTTGCAGGTACAGGAGCTGGGGAGTAGAAGTAGCTTTGGATTCTTTTACAATCACTGTTTCTCAAGCTTATGGCTTTAGGTTCTGCCATATTCATGGTTCTGGTTCTCACAGGGGAAACCAGGCAGTCACTGAACTTGAAGCTGTGACTACTGCCGGGTCCTTTGAGGCTATTCAATGTCAGTGAACAAATTGGCAAAGAAAAGAATTACTACATTGACAGGTGAAATTGACCCTAATTACCAAGAGGAGCTAGGGCTGCTCTGACATCATGGAGTGTGACTGGAACCCGGGGGACTCAGTGGGGCATCTCTTGGTTCTTCCATGCTCAGGGGATAACAGGAAATGGGCAAGTGCAATAGCTGTGACTCATTGAGGCCAAGGCAGACAAGGACTCAGTGCTGAAGTTCTGGGTCTGCCCATCAGGCAGCCTTGAGTCCCCAGAGTGCTGGCCAATGGTGAGTGAAATCAAGAATGGGGCTGAGGGAAGGAAGTGAAGCCTTTATCCTTGGGATCTGCTTTCCAGGGAACTCAAGAATGGCCCCCTCACCTGGCACAACATCTGGAACATAATGGGGGGGGCCCTGTGTTGTTGACTGTATGAATCTCGATGAATACATGAATGAGTAACTGTGCGCAGTGTCCCGCAGTGAAAGTGCTCAAGTTAATTCATGCTTGAGAATTGCTTCGGGATCTCAGGGGAGTCTACATGTGAATGCGTGGCACTCCCAGCTCCTGCTTCAGCAAGGTCCTCTGCGTGTCCCTCCCACAGAACCAGGGTTCTTGTGTTGAAGGCTCACACACAACTTTGGAAGTGCGCCAAACCACCTCTCTGCTTGCCTCCCCAAGACACTGTGTCACCAGCGGGAATTCATTATTCCTGCAAGTCAGAGCGACACAGAGAAATACAAGCCTTAGGGCCTAGCCATTTTCTTTCTCTCAAATAAAAAAGCCAAGTCACACATGGCTACAATTTGAATGCAGTGTCACTTGCATACTTTATTGCTGCACACACAAACCAGTTGGATATTTTTGTAAGTGACTGACTGAATTTAGTTTTTAAATTATGCCATGTACCTTATTTCGATAAATGACCAAAATAGCCAGTGCGTGTAATGTAATTACAGTGTTGACAGTGGTCTAAGGCTCAGTGAGATGAAAAATTGCTTTCCCTCCACCCCTTCATTTCTGTCTTCTGAGATCAGTTGGCTGGAGATGAATTCTCAACTTATGAGCTATTTCTTGAAATGGCCTGGATGGGCCCAGAAGTGTTTTTGCCTAACTCCTGATCGTGAAAGCAGAAACCTTGCAGATAGGGTCATAAAATCTATCAGGCTTTCACTCAATTCCCATAATATTGCTTCCTCTTAGTCTTGACATACTAATGATTTGGCTCAATGATTCTCAACTCATAGGTCTCCAGCCCATTCTCGAGTGCTAAAATTTTTGGTGGCATCCTGAAGAGAATGAAATACCCAAAACCACAGTAAACGAGTAAGCAGTAATTACCATGCCATCACTATTAGGGTTTAACACTTGTCCTGGTGTCTATACAAGCATCCACAGTTATTGCCTCATTCACCTGGCAGTTTTTCAGCCGGATGGTGTTTGAGAAGAGCTTTTCACTGCCTTGACCTTTCAATGACATGCTTAAATAAGTATAAAATTCAACTTTGGTACTGGCCCCATAAAAATATACATTTTGTGTGGCACATATACACCATGCAATACTGCTCAGCCATAAAAAAGAATACAATTACATCTTTTGCAGCAACATGGATGGAGCTGGAGGCCGATATCCTAAGTGAAATCACTCAGAAACATAAAGTCAAATATCACATCTTCTCACTCATAAGTGAGAGCTAAATACTTAGTATGCATGGACATAGAGAGCGGAATAATAGACTCCAAAAGGTGGGAGGGGGTTAGGGGTTGAAAACAGTACCTACTGAGGACAATGTACACTATGCAGGTGATGGGTCCACTAAAAGTCCAGACGTCACCACTACATGATACATCTATGTAACAACACTGCACTCATACCCCTTAAATCTATAAAAATAAAAATAAAAAATACATTTTGCTCCTATAATTACAGAGAGCTGCACATAGCTCTGTATTCCTTTTCACAGCCTTCTCACCTCTGTGTTTCATCTTTTGAACATGTCTGCAACAGCTAGTATTCCAGTTGTACCAAAAAGGAAATTTATACCGTGATCAAAATTTGGCTGCATGTTAGCAATGGGTTTGTGGGATGCCACAGTGCTACATGTAACCTACCAGTTAAGAACCATGGGTCTGGCTAGTCGTGATGGCTTCTGTGAAGAAAGAAGCACAAGGGTGACGAGTTATGTTTGTTTAGATAAAGTTATCCAAAAATTAGGTAAAAGGATGACTATAGATGCATGCAAATGTCACCCTGCAGTGTTGACCCCCAAGCCCTTCCAAGGGCCATCTGAACCTCCAGGGAAATGTAACTTTGACGACTATGTCGATTGTGGCTCAAACACTATGAAGTTAGACTTTAGTGAAGATAATTGGTAAGCTGCAGATGTTTTTTGTCTGGCAGAGGGGCAGTTAACTTCTGTTTGGCTAAAATATAATTCCAAACGTTATGACTCCATTGCCCTGTGGGACAGTTTTGTATCTAATTTAGTGGTCTTATTCTAACAATCTTTTTTTAAAAAAAATATACTTTATTTTTCTAGAACAGTTTTAGAAGTACAGAAAAATTGAGAAGATAGTACTGAGGGTTTCCTTATACCCTGCACTTGGTCTTCCCTATTATGAATATCTTACATTAGCATGATACATGTTATAATGAGTGAACCGATATTGATACATCATTATTAACCAAAGTTTTCCTTAGTGTTTTTTAAATTGTTGTTGTTTTGTTTTTGTTTTTGTTTTGTTTTGTTTTGAGACAGAGTTTTGCTCTTGCTGCCCAGGCAGGGATGCAATGGCACAGTCTTGGCTCACCGCAACCTCTGCCTCCCAGGTTCAAGCGATTCTCCTGCCTCAGCCTCCTGAGTAGCTGGGATTACAGGCATGCACCACCACGCCCAGCTAATTTTGTATTTTTAGTAGCGAGGGGGTTTCTCCATGTTGGTCAGGCTGGTCTCGAACTCCCGACCTCAGGTGATCCACTGACCTCGGCCTCCCAAAGTGCTGAGATTACAGGTGTGAGCCACCACACCTGGCCCCTTAGTTTTGACCTACTATCTTTTTCTGTGTCAAGATCCCATCCAGGATCCCACACTACATTTAGTTGTCAAGTCTCCTTAGGCTCTTGTTGGTGTGACAGTTTCTCAACCTTCTTTGTTTTCAATGACTTTGACAGTTTTGTGGAGTACTGGTTAGGTATTTTGTAGGATGTCCCTCTATTGGAATTTCTCTGATGTTTTCCTCATGATTAGACCCATTTTCTGGGTTTGGAGGAAAAGACCAACAGGTAAACTGCCATTTTCATTACATCATAGCAAGGGTACATGTTATCAACAGGATTTATGACTGTTGAGTTTGATCTTCATCACCAGGCTAAGGTAGCGTTTGTCAGGTCTCTCCACTGCAAATCAGTTTTCCTCTTCCTTTCCATGATGTGCTCTTTGGAAGGCAGTTATCTGCAGCCCACACCTAAGGAGTGAGGAGTTGGACTCCCCTTCCTTGAGAATTGAGTAGCTACATAAATCATTTGGGATTCTTCTTCATGGGAGAGTTGTCTCTTCTCCTCCCCTTAATAAAGTATTCAATCATTTATTTGAACAGTATTTTAAAATAGGCAATTCTCCCATCTCAGCTTCCCACAGTGCTGGGATTATAGGCATGAGCCACCATACCTGGTCCTGATCATCTTATGGTCTCCATAGTCTTGTCTTTTCCAGAATGTTACATAATTGGAATTATACAGTATGTAGCCTTTTCAGACTGGCTTCTTTCTGTTAGCAATGTGCATTTAAGGTTATGTCCTAGCTTTTTGTGGCTTGATATCTCATTTCTTTTTGTTGCCAAATTACATTCCATTGACAGGTATACCACAGTTAGTTTATCCATTCATCTACTGAAAAACATATTTGTTGTTTCCAGTTTTTGGCATTATGAATAAAGGTGCTACAAACATTCATGCCTATAAACCTTTTTTCACTATCTATATCCTGACTCCATAAGACGTGGATGTCCATGTCCTGATATTTTTTTTTTTTTTTTTGAGACGGAGTCTCGCTCTGTTGCCCAGGCTGGAGTGCAGTGGCGCGATCTCGGCTCACTGCAAGCTCCGCCTCCCGGGTTCACGCCATTCTCCTGCCTCAGCCTCCCGAGTAGCTGGGACTACAGGCGCCCACAACCGCACCCGGCTAATTTTTTGTATTTTTAGTAGAGACGGGGTTTCACCGTGGTCTCGATCTCCTGACCTTGTGATCCGCCCGCCTCGGCCTCCCAAAGTGCTGGGATTACAGGCGTGAGCCACCGCGCCCGGCCATGTCCTGATTACTTTAAGCCAGTTTTTCCATCCTGCTAGCTCCATCATTAATAACATGTACCCATTGGATATTTGTAGGAAAATATGTTTTTTAAAAAAATTATTTTTAGAAATGGTGTCTCACTAATTGCTCAGGCTGGTCTTGAACTCTTGGCCTCAAGCCATCTTCCTGCCTCAACCTCCTGAGAGCTGGGATTACAGGTGCAAGCCACCATGCCTGGCACAAAAATTATGTTTTTAACTTTTTGACAATCATGACTTGATGTGCTACTTTCATAAAATGCCTCTCCCTTTAGGATGATGTAAATATTGCTTTTGTGACATAGGGTACATGCCACATGACCTGACTTCAAGACTTGCCGCTAACCTCATTTCCATAGGCAGGAACTTTGATGTGGCCTTGGGCTGGGTGGGAACTTCTAAGGCTGAGCCAAGGGAACATTTCTGACCAGTGGTGCTATTGTTGGTGCCCTCTTACAAGAGTGGTTTTGAAAGTACTACTTTGCTTTTAAAGCTAATTAGGATCATCCTGTGTGCCCTGAAACGGTAGGTCACATTATGACTCCCAATTATATTATTATTATATTGTAAGGAGAGTGGGAAAATAGTGGAATGGAAATAAGACTAGGCTTAGGGCTCTGCTACCCAGCAGCAAGTCCATTAACACTCTGAGCCCCTGGGTCCTCATTTTGTAAAGTAGAAGCATAATAGCAACATAAGAATAATATGACTGATAAAATATCTTAATCCATAGAGGTATTTTGTCCTAAATAGATAAAATTATATGTGTGAAATAATCTCTTTCTTTCTTTTTTTTTCCTTGAGACGGAGTTTCAATCTTTTCACTCAGGCTGGAGTGCAGTGGTGTGATCTCGGCTCACTGCAACCTCTGCCCCCCAGGTTCAAGCAATTCCCCTGCCTCAGCCTCCCGAGTAGCTGGGATTACAGGCACGTGCCAGTATACCCAGCTAATTTTGCATTTTTAGTAGAGACAGAGACAGGCTTTCACCATGTTGGCCAGGCTGGTCTTGAACTCCTGACCTCAGGTGATCCACCCACCTTGGCCTCCCAAAGTGCTGGGATTACAAGCATGAGCCACCATGCCTGGCTGTGTGAAAAAATTTCTAAGCACTATAGAAGAATAAATTATATGTCTACTATAAGTATTGGCAAACTTTTTCTGCAAAGGGACAGATAGTGAATATTTTCAGCTTTGCAAGCCATTATGGTTTCTGTTGCAATGATTCAACTCTGCCATTGTAGTTCAAAAGCAGCCATAGACAGTACACAATGAGCACAGCTGTGTTCCAATAAAACTTTATTTACAAAAACAGACAGTGAGCTGTATTTGGCCTGTGGACTGTAGGATGATGATCCCTGGTCTAGTAAGAGCATGGAAGGAAATAACCTTTCTCTTGAGATTTCTTCCAAATACAGTGCTAGGGAGGACATTTAATAATTTAGCCACTGTATTGATTCACAGACTAAAAAGTTCCTGGGTGGGATTAAGGAGTTGCTGGTCAGCCCAACTTTATTATTATTTTTTTTTTTTGACAAAATCTTGCTGTGTCACCCTGGCTGGAGTGCAGTGGTGAGAACACTGCTCATTGCAGCCTCAACTTCCTGGGCTCAAGCAATCTTCATGCCTTAGCCTCCCATGTAGCTGAGCCCATAGATGGGCACCACCACAACCGGCTAATTTTTTTAAGTTTAATTTTTTGTAGGAATGGAGTCTCACCTTGTTGCCCAGGCTGGTCTCAAACTCCTCACCCCAACTCTTTAAAAAACACAGCTACTTCCTTGCACTCTTCTCAGGGTCTCATCTTTCCTATGGGTGGAGCTAACCTACTCTTTAAGGAGCAGCAGCTCTTTTGTCTATCCATAAAACTGCTAAGCCACTCAACTGGGCCATATTATTAGGTGTCTGGGCTGACTAAAAGCTGTTATTTCCTAAGCTGCACTGGGGACTTGAAAGACAGAATGACAAGGAAGGGAAGGGAATCAAGGCTGCAGCTTGCATTTTAGGAGCCAGATGCTGTGCTAGGTGCTTTTCCTACATTAATGAAATGAAATTTGCAAGAATTCTATGAGATAGGTATTGGTACACCCATTTTGTATTTAGTACATGTGTTTAATTTTACAGTTAGCACATTCAGCTTCTCATATATGTCAATTTCTTGAGTCCTAACATCCCAATTTCCACAGGGAGCAGAAAATTTAATTTTGTCAATTCAAAGCAACTCAGTCACTTCTGGATTTAAAAATGGTTCCTGCAGCTTCAAACTCAGTTAATGCAAGATCTTCCTTCTCCCCCTCCTTTCCCCTCCCATAGGATGTTCTAGGTTTCTGGGGGGTTGGCATATGTATCATCCTGCGATGACAGGGGTTCAGCTGCACACCGGCCTCTGCCTTTGCTGAGTTCTGTTGAGAGCTGTCTTTTCTGGCCCTCATGGTCCTGTTGGGTTTCCTCTCATGTTTGTGAAGATCACACACTCTTCTTGTCTCTAGCCCTGGCTTCTTTGGTATTGTGGCTTGTACTCGGTCACTTTCCTGTTCCTTGAGGGACTCACAGGCACCTTTTGCTTATGGTTCTGTGAGACTGTCCTGAAATTCATCTGACCAGGGCGTTCCCTCAGCCATTGCTAGGTGTCAGTCCATTCGGGGTGCTGCTATAACAAAATTCTATAAACTGGGTGGCCTGTAAACAAGACATTTATTTCTCACATTTCTGGAGTCTGGGAAGTGAAGATCAAGATGCTGGCAGATTTAGTATCTGGTGAGGGCCTGCTTCCTAGTTCATAGATGGCACATGCTTGCTGTGTCCTCACAGGACACAGAGAGAGAAAGAGAGAGAAACAACGGGAGAGAGAGAAAGTTAGCTCTGCTCATGTCTTTTCTTGTAAGGGTGCTAATCCCATTCATAAGAGCTCCACTCCATACCTAACCACCTCCCAAAAGTCCCATCTCCTAATACCATCACCCTAGGGGCCAGGATTTCCCCATATGAATTGTGGGGGGACATGAGCATTTAGAACAGAGCACTAGGCTGCCACTCTGCAGCCACCTGGGATGTGAGGCTTCTCCATAAGACTTTAATTCTCCTGAGCTGCTCCGTGGGGAGCCAGGCAATAGTGTCTGCGGCAGGCAATGGTGTCTGTGGAGGCAATGGTGTCTGTGGAGACAGTCTAAAGATATCTAAGGTCTCTCTGGCCCTGGAGAGGGTCTAAGGATATCTGGGGTTTCTCTCTTATTTTCTGAATAAGTGGCATCAGTTTGCAAACCCTCCCCAGCTGTGTAAATGGTTTCGGGCATGCAGTCTTTGTTATCTTACCCCAGGAGGGCTAGCTGCTGTCTTTGTCTTGGATGACAGATTTTTTTTTCTTTCTGGAACTGCCTCCTAAATGCCCTGTGATAGCCAAGTTTCCAAGGAAAATGGCCATACAGAGCTCTGTCCACTCAAGTGATGTGGCTTATGCCACCTCTAGGCTCTCCTGAGTTTTACACGGCTTTATGGTCTCATACTAACCATGTAAGGAGCTGAGACAGGGCTGGGGAGAGGGCAGAGTGGCTGCCATCAGTTATGTGATTGGAACCCGTGTGTCCTACCAATGACGACAATGTCACGCATACTCTCAAACAGCAGCTCTGCCAAGAATGGTGCATCCCTGGCTGGGACAGATAGCCTGTCACCTTCTCCTGTGGTGACAAACCCTTGGTTGTTTGTTTCATTTCTTCTAGAAACAAATATGACAAGGTTGAGATCAGATTAACTATAGATCAGTTTAGGATTCTGTTTGTTTCTTAATTCAATCTGATTCCTATTTATTGGGTGCATTTCATGTGTAAGACATTGTGCCAGGTGGCAATAAAAATGTAAAATAGTTCTTTTCTGCAGATGGGGGATGAGAAGGGAAAAAAGTAAGAAAAGAAAGACCTAGCTACGGCCTCAAGAGGTGTCTGTTGCCTAGTGAGGGACGGGGTAGACAGATACTCTGGGAACTCAAAAATCCCCGCAAGAGGGTCAGTGCCTTCAGAGAGGAACAAAGGATGCATGAGAGGGTTTAAAAAGTTGTTCTGGTTGGTGTCTTCATGGAGGATGTAGCATTCAGGCAGAATTTGTAAGGAGGGCCAGATTTCATTGGGTGGAGGTGTGGATGAGGGGTATTCCACCTGGGGAAGCCAATCAGGAATATAGAAATTCCGGACTTCTTGGCCCTCTACAGACCCCAGACCACCTGTAATTTCCTTTCACATTCCCAAGGCCAACTCTTCTCCATTTTCCCAGAAAAGAAAGAGAAAGAAAGAAGAAAGAAAGAAAGAGAAAGAAAGAAGAAAAAGAAAGGAAGAAAGAAAGAAAGAAAGAAAGGAAGAAAGGAAGAAAGAAATAAAGGAAAGAAAGAAAGAAAGAAAGAAAGAAAGAAAGAAAGAAAGAAAGAAAGAAAGAAAGAAAGAAAGAAAGAAAGAGAAAGAAAGCAGGATTGAAACCTGGGCGTGTTTGGCTTCAAAGCCCATGCTCCATTCATTCAACACTAATTAAAGCAGAGGACTCTGAGAGGCGCAGTGACTCTAGAATCCAGGGTGTTTTCTCCAAATTAGATCTCTTTGACATCCATAGCGTTGGAGGCCAAAATCACTCTTTGCTCATTGACAAGGAAGGGATTGGTCTACTGCATTTATCTAAAGTGTACAAATCAGGATTCCTACACCTCCTTGGTTCTTTTACAAAGAGAGGGTGTTCTTGGTGGCTCATTTGTTTCCTGTGGCCAAGAAGAACAGAATACAATGCACAAAGCCCAGGCAGTCAATAAGATTAGCGTTAAAACACAGAAGACAACATGACAGAGAGGAAACCAGAAGACCATGGGTTCAAATCCCAGCTTGTGGGAAAACTATTTAACCAGCCTGATCTTCAGTTTCCCTGGATAGGAGCTGGAGATAATACAGGTCAAGTTCCTAACCACAGTAGGTGTTATAATAGCTATTCCAGAGCCAGCACTTCATACTCATTTATGTCATGCCTGATCCAGCTCCTTTGCTCCATGGCATAGGAAGTGATTTTAAGAATCTTACAACTCCCTGCAGCTTCCAGGCATGATTTAGTGGGGTACAGGCACTGAGTGATGATTAAAGAATATAGCAAACTCTGGCACAAAATGTTAGAAGACCAGCCAATGGACAATTCTCCATCCCTGGCCCAGAGGACTAAATGGAGACCCCTTGGTTAAGCCCATTTAATTACCTGTCTGGATGAACTGTCAGAAGGAGCCCAAGCCCTGGCAGCTGACCCCTTCCCCAAGTTGCACAGTGATCCTTGCTTTGCAAACTCAAGGCTAATAAGTCATTGGAGGAGGCTGGAGTACAATCCCATCTATGAAGGCAGGGCTGGCTGGAGATGGTTATTCATATACTCATTCACTGAAAAAAATGTGAAAACCACTCAAAACCTCTGAGAAATTAAAGTTGGTTTTCATAAGGCTGCTTCCCCCTGGCCTTCTGCTCATCTGGTATAACCTGTGCATGCTACATACTTATTTGAACAGCGGTATGTAGGAGAGGAAGGATGAAAGAGTGGAATAAAATGTTGTCGACATCTGCCTTGTGACTTAGAAAATAAATATGATGCCATGCCATTAAGGGATTCTTCTGAGAAAAAGGAAGTTATTGCACAAAGAAACAGATTCTTAGAAAGACTGAAAAATTTGCTTGCACTTCTAAAACTGCTGAGTGTGACGAAGAAATGAGATGCGCCATCACATTGCCATTCAGGACAGGTTCTAAAATGTTTCCCTGACTCAGGGCCAGATTTTGGTAAAGAGAATGAAGAGAATGAGTCTGGTTTACCATGTGATTCTTTTACTCAATCTTCCATTCACACACACACACCCCCCAACTATTAGCAACATCATGAATTCCTTCACTTCTCCTGCTTAGTTCCTTCCCTTCCTTCCTTCCTTCCTTCCTTCCTTCCTTCCTTCCTTCCTTCCTTCCTTCCTTCCTTCCTCCCTCCCTCCCTCCCTCCCTCCCTCCCTCCCTTCCTTCCTCCCTCCCTCCCTCCCTTCCTCCCTTCCCTCCCTCCCTCCCTTCCTCCCTTCCCTCCTTCCTTCCCTTCCTCCCTTCCCTCCTTCCCTCCCTCTGTCCCTCCCTCCCTCCCTTCTTTCTGTCCGTCCTTTCTTTCTTATTTTTGAGATGGAGTATCGCTTTGTCACCCAGGCTGGAGTGCAGTAGTGCGATCTCGGCTCACTGCAACCTCCGCCTCCTGGGTTCAAGCAGTTTTGTTCCTCAGCCTTCCAAGTAGCTGGGATTACAGGTGCCTGTCATCATGCCCAGCTAATTTTTTTTTTTTTTTTTTTTTTTTCCAGTAGAGACAGGGTTTCGCCATGTTGGCCGGGCTGGTCTCAAACTCCTGGCTTCAGGTGATCCACCTGCCTCGGCTTCCCAAAGTGCTGGGATTATCAGTGTGAGCCACCACGCCTGGCTTTTAACTTTTTTTTTGAAAAGGTCTCGCTCTGTCAACCAGACTGGAGCACAGTGGCACAATCTCGGCTCACTGCAGCCTTGACCTCCCAGGCTCAAGTGATTCTCCCACCTCAGCCTCCCCAGTAGCTGGGACTACAGGCAAGCACCACCACGCCCAGCTAATTTTTGTAGTTTTTGTAGAGATGGGGTTTCACCATGACGGCCAGGCTGGCCTCGAATTCTTGGGCCTGAGCCATCCTCCTGCCTTGGCCTCCCAAAGTGCTGGGATTATAGGCATAAACCACCATGCTGGCCTCTCTCTTAATCCAGTAAGTTTTAGGCTTTTCAGCTAACCTGTAGATTACCTAACGCAATGAAGGAGTTTTGTCTTTTACTACCCAGAGCACTTGGTGCAGGAGGCAGCTCTACCTCCAGGTGGGGTTTGTTGGGAAAGGATTCAGATGAGAAGTGATGCTTGAGCTGAGTCTTAAAGGAGGTGTTTTCCAGGTAAAGGAGGCAGGGAAAGAAAACCCAGGGGGAGTATGGAGGTGAGAAAGAGGCTAGTGGAGGGTGCAGGTGCATAGTCTGGCTGTGCTAGTGCCAGGGCATGGGTGATGGTTCCCACCTGGAAAGAAGGCTAGACTTGGAGCTGGGAACCAGATACCAAGTGCCCTGTGGCCCCTGCAGGTATGTCCTACGGTCAACCAGGATCGTTTGGAAGATTTTAAGCCGAGGGTGAGGGGTAGGATGGACTCAGATTTGGGGACCTGAGTGGGGAACCTGATCAGATTTGCTTTTTGGAAAGTGACTGTGACAGAAACGTGAGCCATGGGCAAGTCTTCAACCTGAGCCTCAGTTTCCTCATTTCTCAAGAAGGAGCAATAGATGTGCATGAAGACTGGAAGAGATGATGTATGTGAAAAGTGGTATACGTCAACTATTATATGACTTTGAGTCATGAATCGGGTAACATGCTTACTGTCTCAAGAAGAGATCAGTTTTGTCATCTGGGGCAAAACACACATGCTTGGTATTGTTTCTTGATTTATACAGCTGTTTCCTTAAACTTTTTTTTTTTTTAATGGGAGCAGCTATTACTACTTTTTGTCTGTTTCAGCTTAAACTCTGTTATAAATTGGAAGGACTGAGTTGTTGAACATTGATTGTAGAAAAGGAAAAGAAAGTTTTTATTTTTTGCCTTGTTGTGCATTCATTCTTTCAAAAGCCATTTAAAGTAAGAAACATTTTCTATCTTCTTATAGTAAGTAGCAAGTCAGGTGCCTGAAGACCCCATCATATTTTACTAAAACTCTCCACTTCAAAAGAGCATCAGTTGTGTAGGTGAATAGAAATCTGGTGTGTAGGCCAGGCATGGTGGCTCAAGCCTGTAATCCCAGCACTTTGGGAGGCCAAGGCAGGTGGATCACCTGAGGTCAGGAGTTCGAGACCAATCTGGTCAAAATGGCGAAACCCTGTCTCTACTAAAAATACAAAAATTAGCTGGGCATAGTGGCACGCACCTGTAGTCCCAGCTACTCCAGAGGCTGAGGTGGGAGAATCGCTTGAACCTGGGAGGTAGAGATTGCCGTGAGCCGAGATCGCGCCACTGCACTCCAGCCTGGGTGACAGAGCGAGACTCTGTCTTAAAAACAAACAACAAACCTGGTATGTAAATTGCTAAATATAGAGACATACAGGAGGCATCTTATAATGTGTGATTATTCATCTGATTTTATTCAGTGTGCTATTAAGAAGGACCCTTGCTTCTAAAGAAAATTAGAACATTTTCAAAGCTTGCATGTGAATCCTGTCTACTCAGTGATGGACTGACTCAGGAAACCACATCACCTCCCCAAGCCCCAGTCCCTGTGAAATGGGGAGTGTAGTAAGACCTACTTCCCAGGGCTGTTGGGAGGATCAGGCGAGACAATCTGATTGAAGCACTTCGACCAGTGCCTGATAAATAACACGTGTTCGGTAAGTTATTATTAGGGCTGGGAGAGGAATAGCTTCAGCTGCGAAAGGTAACACTAGTCTACCCTGATGATGGCATTAGATACTTATTTTCAAGTTTCTTCTGAAGACAAATTTTAATTGATACTTGAAAAACAGGAAGAGCATGAAAAAGAGGACTCAGTGTAGTCTGTAAGAGCTGTTGAGCCTGGAGAGGTACTGGAATGCGGTGCCTGCCTTGTGTTGCAGGCTTCAGCAGTTTAGGCCCAGATGACCGTGGGTCCCACCTGCCGCACAGCAGGGCACACAGGTGCTGAGCAGTTGGCCATTACTGGGCTGTGAAAACAGCATGAATGGGGAATGGGGATTGTGGGCAAAGCAATACAGTCCACGTGTTTTCAGGTGGGAAAGTCAAACTCTGTCTTTATTCTTTTACCATTTTATTTGGGATACGTAGCAGCACCACCTGGGAAGACCCTTGGGAAGGAGGAGAAGGAATCTGTTGGATGGAAATCTTACCTTTGAGCATCAGTTATATTTAATGCCTAGTTTAAGCCCTTTTCATATTAGACTTTCCAACAGCAAGTCAAGGAAAGTCAAGGACTGGAAGGAAGATGGGCTCAGAGGAAAGGTTCTTTTTTTTTTGGAGATGGATTCTCGCTCTGTCACCCAGGCTGGAGTGCAGTGGCGCGATCTTGGCTCACTGCAATCTCTGCCTCCTGGGGTCAAGTGATTCTCCTGCCTCAGCCTCCCAAGTGGCTGGGATTACAGGCATGTGCCACTATGCCTGGCTAATTTTCATATTTTTAGTAGAGACGGGGTTTTGCCATGTTGGCCAGACATGCCATGAGGTCAGGCTGGTCTCGAACTCCTGACCTCAAGTGATTCGCCTGCCTCGGCCTCCCAAAGTCCTGGGATTACAGGTGTGAGCTACCGCGCCAGGCTGGAAAGTTTCTTTTAAGAGTTCCACAAAGTGGCCAAAAGTTTGTTCTTGCATTTCATCATGCATATGCCTTGGAGTTATGTTTTTGGAAACGACTTAAGAAAACAAACTTTCCAGGTAATATGCAGCTGGTTCCCATCTTTCTGGCATCTCTGTCTTTGACTGATGTGACGCCATACGTTCCTGACAGTTAACATCGGCTCTGGTAGTGGTCTAATACCAAGTACAGTCATAGCTCAGCCATGAAATAGGGCCTTCTAGAGAGGCCAGATTCAGTGCCCTTCCCAACAGATGCCTATCCATCCCCCACACCTCCTGACTCCACCAAAATGAAGTGGAAGCATGTCTTGAGTTGCCCACTTCTTCTGCGTCTGATCAGGCACATGTCAGGAATGTTGGCTGGTGATGGGCTCAAGGCACAGCCCACTTCACTGAGTCGTGCATGCGTGCAGGCTTGATTGACACTGGCAAAATCTGTAAGGATATTTCTAGACATTCCAAGTGATTGACTCCTCTGAGGAAATGAAACATTAAAAAAATATATATATACACATGTATATTTAATTATTTTTTTAAAACCACAATTGAAAAAATTCTTTGCCACTGGGTATAATTAAATCTGACAGGAAACCCTAGGAGTTTTTATTAGTACCATTATTGTTTTCTTTGGCTCCATGTATTATGTTGGTAAAATGACAAAAAAAAAAAAAAAGGAAAAAAATTGTAAAAGGCAAATATTTTGTACAAAAATACAAAGTTTTAAAAGCTCTTTAAGTATATTTCATATTATTACTAAGAGTTGGCCTATATATCTGTATGTCTGCATATTTTTCCTACACTTGGGATTTTTAGAAACGTATGGTACTGTTTACACAGTATATGCTTAAGTTCTTCCTATAACTCAACAATCAATGATAGCCTTTTTCTGATTGTAGTGTTCCATACTTCGGAAGATATAATTTGAATAATTGCATGGTTACTGACGGAGGAAAATCTATGTGATTCAGTCCATGTGCACAATGAATTTTAGCATATCACCCTGGGGAACATTTTAGTTCCCAAGTCTTTGGGTAATGATGGATGGTAAAACACTAGCTGTCAATTTTTTTTCAGTAATTGGTTTTCAGTGCTTTTTTTTTTTCAATCTGATGAGAAGGTGATGCAATTAGAAAGGAGTGTCCTTTGCCTTTGAGAGCTGAAAATTTGCTCATGTGATTCCATCACAGTCCATTATAATGCAGATGACAGTACTAAAAGAGAGAAATAAGAATGGGCATTAGTTTTTCTTAAATAATAAAGTGCAATTCAAAAAAAAGAAACGTGTATTTTTATAGAACAGTGTCTAAAATACATCATTCAACAATGCTTATATTTTCAAAGAAACATCTAGAAGATCTTATTCAGATGAAAAGCTAAGTTCCATTTTGAAAGAGCCTATTCTGGGGAAGCCTGGTCCCTACTCAAATCCCAAATGGCCAAACAAAGCATACAAAAGACAAATCTGAGTTACTTGTCACCATCAATTATAATCTCTTGTTTAGATATCTGTGTTTTTCCCGCTCAACTGACCCAGCTGTGAGTTCCTATGTGTCTTAAGGTCCCTAGCACTTGGACCAATGCCTGACACATCAAAGGTGCTCAATAATTGTCTACTGAATGGCAATATGGATAATTTATGCCCCAGTTACTTCCAAAAATAGTTTGACCAAAATATATTTGAGGTTTTTGTTTACTGCCAACTTTTTAAATGAACAGCTTTATTGAAATACAATTCACAAATTGTATAATTCACCCATTTAAAGTATATAATTCAGTGGTCTTTGGTATATTCACAAAGTTATGCAATTTAGAACCAATCTAGTCTAATTTTAGAACATTTCCATCACCCCAAAAAGAAACCCCATACCCATTTGCCTTCATTCCCCATTTCCCCCATCCCCATCACAAACTTTTAATCTCATTCTGGTGAAGAAAACGAAGATGCCGCATGCCAAAGAGGGTCGTGTGTTAAATAAAGCTGTAGGTACACAGCCTTTGAAGTCAAGAAAATCTCCACAAGCTGCTTTGGCTTATGAGCTTATAAGCAGCACAGACGATCTCTCTCTATTATGGATCACAGGATCTGGCCTATAGTAGATGCTCAGTAGATACTCGTGGAACTGAATGTGTGGCCACCTGGATTAGCTGTGTATGAATGTCTATGAAAAAGGACTAATATTGGTGCTATATCTTCTTTCTTTTTTTTTTTTTTTTTTTTGAGACAGAGTTTCACTCTTGTTACCCAGGCTGGAGTGCAATGGTGTGATCTCGGCTCACTGCAACCTCTGCCTCTTGGGCTCAAGCAATTCTCCTGCCTCAGCCTCCTGAGTAGCTGGGATTACAGGCACATGCCACCACGCCCGGCTAATTTTGTATTTTTAGTAGAGATGGGGTTTCTCCATGTTGGTCAGGCTGGTCTCAAACTCCCCACCTCAGGAGATCCGCCTGCCTCGGCCTCCCAAAGTGCTGGGATTACAGGCATGAGCCACTGTGCCCGGCTGGTGCTATATCTTAAAGAACAATTAACTCACAATATAAGATACTTATCTGGGTCAGTTAGTTTAGCATTCGTTGAGTACTTCCTACATGTGAGGCACACTTATTATTTAAATCTTCACAACAACCTTGTGAAGAAGATGCTATTACTATTCCCCTGAGGTTAATCACCTGCCCAGTTAATAAATAGCAGAACCAGGACTGAAACCTAATTGCAGAGCCTGCATTCAGGGCCCTTGTACTCACCACCCCTCACCCTTTCATAGGACATAAGCTGGCAGCTCCCTCTTAAATCCCATCTACGGCTCACCTGTCTCTCTGTCTTTTTCGCAAATGAAGTTATTGACGTCTTCACATTGGAAATCGTTCCACTGCCCAGCAAAAATCAAGCCAGCACAGTCTTCTCCTGGCCCGTGGCCATGACCCCAGTTATCCGGCTGTCCAGCTTTCCAATTTCTTTTAGCAAAACAGAAATTGAATGTTATTTGCACAGTAATGCACAGCTTTTCTTTACTCAAGAGCAGCAGAGAAATATAAAAAAACAAAACTGAAGCATGTCATCTATGCTGGAATGAAAATGCAGTTTAAGAAGCAGTACGTGTTCTTATTCAGAGTAAGGAGGAGCTGTTTTGGAGAGTAATGTGTAACGCAGCATCTCCCTGCAGGCCTGTGATCTTTGCTACCATGAACCAAACTCACTACGCTGGTTCATCACAATGCGGAGGGAGTGGATCTTGCTTTGGGACAGTTAGATGAATGATTTTCTAATGTGTACTGGAATGCTCACTTCTGGGCATGAGTGCATATATGTGTGTGAATATCTATTCATTATGAGGACATGATACACACACACACACACACACACACGGTCTTGTGAGAACCCAGAGGGACCTTGTACATTTCAATATCTTGCCTCTAACAAGTCCAAGAGCCAGGAAGAGAAAGTGAAAGACTTTTGAAATACATTTACAAGAACCTACAATTACAAATAACTGGTTATGATTATCTGGCTGAGTTGTGGAAGGTTGATCGCTTTAGAAATAAATAGTAATTTAATCTTACTGAAAATGACTCCTACATTTCACTGCCTTTTTTGAGAGAGAGATTCTTAAAAACAAGTTTCTTTAGGATGAGTTCACATGGGGCTTTTAACTTGGATGCTGTGGCTCGGAACAGCACTTTGCCACAGATAACAGTTCTTGATTCTGTTTCCATGAATAAATCAGGTGTGCTTCCAGACTTACCCTTTGAAGGCTCAATCTTGTCTAAGAAGCAGATTCATTCACAGAAGCTTGCAGCTGCTGCCTGAGAGGACAAGCCAGCCTCACGTGGAGGGTCTGGAAGAACATCTGCAGCAGAGGGTGCTTCCCATAAACAATGACTCATTACCGCACTGGCCACAGAGTGTCCTCAGGTCACCCGAGAAGACAGCCTGTATGGCCCTGCATGTCTGGACAATAAGACCCGCAAAACCAGAGGGCAGCGTGAAAGGACGGTTGAAGTCCATGGTCAAAGGATGGGGACAGGGTAGAACTGACTCCCCCACACCAAATGTGTATTTTGGGATTTTAAAAAAATGAATATGAAGGCTGGGCGTGGTGGCTCATGCCTGTAATCGCAGCACTTTGGGAGGCTGAGGCAGGTGGATCTCCTGAGGTCAGGAGTTCGAAACCAGCCTGGCCAACATGATGAAACTGCATCTCTACTAAAAATACAAAAATCAGCTGGGCATGGTGGTGGGCACCTGTAGGCCCAGCTACTTGGGAGGCTGAGGCAGGAGAATCACTTGAATCCAGGAGGTGGAGGTTTGCAGTGAGCCAAGATCATGCCACTGCACTCCAGCCTGGGTGACAGAGGGAGGCTCCATCTCAAAAAAATATAGATATTAATCGAGTGGCCTCAATTAAATAAACCTAGTGATGAAAGAGAATTCAGAGGAAACCATCGATTGGTGAGAGTAAAAATGGGATGCTACTTAGAAGGGAGAGTTAGAAAATGGTCTCACTCACTCACTCACTCACTCACTCACTCACTCACACCAGGCATCCATAGCCCTCCTGCTATGAGCCAGGTATCATCTGGGTGATGGCAACATAGCAGTGCAGAGAAGACACAAAGTCCCAACTCTTAGAGCTTACATAACAGACGAGTCACAATGAGTTCAACATTTCAGCCTGTGGCAATCTCAGCCCGACACCAGATAGAGGTGAAGTTGGAAGGAAAAGTAGTTTACTTTCACATTTGCTTTTTTTGTGTAACTCTTTCCACCTTGTGAGATTCTTCTGGAGATGTCAGCAATGCCTGAGCAGTTTGATCTTGTGGATGTACATTTTATTCATTTCTGCCAGTAACATGAGGGGGTTTGATTCTACTTTTGTTTATAAAATTTGAGATCTATGACTCCTGAAGGTATAATGATAGGATATTTGATATTCTTGATTTCTCAGTTAATTGGGAAATTGTATAACTACGACTTCTTTGGGCTTAGAAGTCCTGCTTAATATTTTCCCTTTGCGTTTCCTTTTAAGTCGTTTTAAGTTAAATAAATAAAAAGGATGTAACAACCAGGCAGAGAAATAACTGAGTGATAAGAAAGGAGATAATCTTTATCACCTTTCTCCATTTGATTTTCCAGGTCACTGGAATTCTTTACATACAGTGCTCAAGGCTTTCCTTAGGACTAAAAGCAGAATGCAGTTCTATGAGCAGAGGTGACTGCAGTAGGCCAGAATGGGTGGAAAGTGGGTAGCCTGAAGGCAGGCTGCAGGGACAATTTATTCTGTGGACTGACCACCCAGAGTCTCAAAGCATCTCTTCAGCAAAGCTAAAATCACATGGAGAGATTTGCGGGAAAACCCCTCAGTGTGCGTGTTTATAATAAAATAGCACATAACATGCCAAATAAGCATAATGTATATATTTTGGGGAAGAATGTCAGCTTAAACAGTGCCTTAACCTCATTCACAGGTAGATTCTGGCAAGATGAATGGCTGAAGTCTGGGGCTCAAAGCCCCGAATTCTACATTATCATACACATGTCACAGAAGTGAGTGGTAGCAGCACATACATGTACTTGGACATCATACTCTGAGTACACCAGGAATCTTGGAAATGCTTGGACTGACTGCTCTAGTGAGCTGGAAACACACACACACACACATCAAGTATATATATCTAAATATAAGATATTTAGAATAGGATTTAGAGGCTGGGCATGGTGGCTTACACCTGTAATCCCAGCACTTTGGGAGGCTGAGGTGGGTGGATCACCTAAAGTCAGGAGTTCAAGACCAGCCTGGCCAACATGGCGAAACCCCATCTCTACTAAAAAAATAGAAACATTAGCCAGGCCTGGTGGCAGGCGCCTGGAGTCCCAGCTACTGGGGAGGCTGAGGCATGAGAATCGCTTGAACCCAGGAGGTGGAGGTTGTAGTGAGCCAAGATCACACTACTGCCCTCCAGCCTGGGCGACAGAGCGAGTCTCCATCTCAAGAAAAAAAAAAAAAAAAATAGGATTTAGAATATAGGACCGTAGAATGAAAGAGCCTGGAAGAGAACTTTTAGCATCCTCTAATTCAGCCTAGCACAGTGGCTCACACTGTAATCCCAGCACTTCAGGAGGCTGAGGCAGGAGGATCGCTTGAGGCCGGGAGTTCAAGACTAGCCTGGGTAACACAGTGAGAACCCCCCATCTCTATAAAACATTTAAAATAAATTAGCCAGGTATGGCAGCTGATGCCAGAAGTCCCAGCTACTCAGGAGACTAAAATAGGAGGATCACTTGAGCCTGGGAGGTTGAGGCTGCGGTGAGCCAGGATTGTGCCACCGCACTCCAGCCTAGGCAACAGAACTAGACCATCTTAAATAATAAAAAATAAAACACAAAAAACTAAAAGCACAATGTATGATATTATATGAAGCAGTCTGCATAGACAGAAAGGCAGCACATTTTATCTTTGTGATGTGAAGATGAAAGCTGTGACTTGTAATTGTGATAGCACACTCCCATCAAATGATGTCCTGTGGACAGAGGAACAGAAGAGCTTCTAGTGTGTTTGGGAGATTCTCAGGAAGACTGTCACATCTCTGGTGATCCAAGGTAGGCAACTGCAAGCAGGGTAGGCAAAAAAGCTCCCTTAGCATTCTGCTGAGCAGGTGGGCAGTACCCAGGTCCCATATGTGTTCGGCTCTCACAGGTCTAGCAGGCAGCCTCCATTAACAATGACAGTCTGCACAGTGACATGCTTATACCTACATTCATTACACCAACAGTAAAAGGATCAGCCCTTTTTTTTTTTTTTCTTTTGAGACAGAGTCTTGTTCTGTCTTGGAAAAAAAAAGAAAGAAAAAAGAAAAAAAGCCAAGGCCAGAATGCAGAGGTGTGATCACAGCTCACTGCAGCCTCAACCTCCCAAGCTCAAGTGATCCTCTCACCTCAGCCTCCTGAATACCTGGGACCACAGATGTACACCAGCACACCCAGCTAATTTTTAAGTTTTTTGTAGAGATGGGGTCTTGCTATGTTGCTCAGGCTGGTCTCGAACTCCTGGGCTCAAGCAATCCTCCTGCCTTGGCCTCCCAAAGGAAAAGATCAACTTTGACATGTTCCTGTTTTATAGATCCTTTCTACTGTTGGTCTTTCTATTTCACTGCTTTCCAGTCTTTATTTTTTCCTTCCTTTGACTTACTTAGGGATTAATTTGTTCTTCTTTCTCTACCCTGGTAAAGTGGAAGCTCAGATAATTGATTTTCAACCTTTAAACAATGCTTCTAATATATGTATTTTAAAGCTATAACTATACCTTTCTAAATACTATTTTAGCTGCACTCCACATATTTTGATATGTTTTCATCTTCTTTGAAACATTTTCAGATTTCCTTTGTGATTTTTTTTCTTTGACCCCTGGGTTATTAAGAAATGTGTGATTTAAAATAATTGGGATTTCACAGATATTTTTCTATCTATGTCTAATTTAATTATTTTGGTCAGAAAACATACTCTATATAGTTCTAGTTGTTTTTTTTGTTTGTTTTTTGTTTTTTTTTGAGATGGAGTCTCGCTGTCTCACCCAGGCTGGAGTGCAATGGTGTGATCTCAGCTCACTGCAACCTCTACCTCCCGGGTTCAAGCAATTCTCCTGCTTCAGCCTCCTGAGTAGCTGGGATTACAGGTACCTGCCACCACACCTGGCTAATGTTTTGTACTTTTAGTAGAGATGGGATTTCACCATGTTGGCCTCACTGGTCTCGAACTCTTGGCCTCAGGTGATCCACCTGCCTCGGCTTCCCAAAGTACTGGAATTACAGGCGTGCGCCACCGTGCCTGGCCTTATAGTTCTGGTTCTTTTAAATTTATTGAGACTTATTTTATGGCCCAGAATATAGTTCATCTTGGTGAATGTACCACACGCACCTGAAAAGAATATGTATTTGCAGATGTTGGGTGAAATGTCCCACAAATATCAAATAAGTCAAGTTAGTTGATTGTGTCTATTATATCCCTATCCATTTGTCCATCAGTAACTGAGAGGGGAATGTTGAAATCTCCTTTGAAGGCCTGTTCTTTGCTGTATCCACAGTTAGGGTTGCTATGTTCTATTGACTGTGACATGGCCCCGGAAACCTGCCTTTTTAAAACATGATCCCAATGACGACTGCTCACTCACACTGCTGCCCCCACACTCCAGAAAATATCCTGCAGCCCAGCACAGAGGCTGGCTCATGGCAGACACTTCAAGGTAATTCATCAAATGTTATCATGAGACTATGGGCCAATGGACTCTAATCTCCAGTCACGGACTGGGTGTTGACCAAGAATGAAGTTTTCACAGGACCTGGTGAAAGGAGAAGAATAAGGATGGTGTGGTGTGTGTGTGTGAATGTAAGATGGCCAGCCGTCTCTTCCTGGAAATAATTACAGGTTTACTATTTTCTTTAATGTTGAGATTTGCCAATTGGTACTTTTTTAAAGCCTTGTCCTTAATCGGCAAATAAAATCCTGCTGATCTGCGTCAGACCTGCCAATCTTTCTTTTGAAATTGTATTGGTGTGTGGATCCAAAGCCGCTGGGGACCCATCCTTGGAACTGTCTTGGGCCATTGCAGCTGGCATCTCACGCCACCCTTTCCCCTCAGCTGGTCCCGTCCTGCTGCGGTACAGAAGGAGCCGTAAGATTCAGCAAGTCAGCTTGAGTGTTTCATAGGAAACAGGCCTGAGGTCAATCTGTGTGTCCCCTAAGCCTCTGGCTTCTGTTCCATGTCACTGTTGCTGTCCATTCCAGCACTCTCTTTCACAACCAGGTCTCAGCATGAAAAACGAGGTGAGGCCGAGACGCAGAGGATAGAGCCTTTTACCCCTCGTCTATTTTCTCTTTAACAGTAACCACGAAACCCACGAACCATTTTAAAAGGATGGTATGTGTGCTGGGAGAAAAGAGTAAGGGGAAAGCAGTGGTACTTAATTCTTCTTAGCCTGGGCAAGGGATGGAATGGTGCCAGGCCCATCGACTTCTATTTTTTGGAAGAGTTTAAGAAGGACTGATGCTTTTTGAATGTTTGGTAGAATTTGGCTGTGAAGCCATCTGGTCCTGGGCTTATTTTTTTTTGGGAGGTTTCTGATTGCTACTTCAATCTCCTTATTTGTTATTAGGCTGGCCAGGCTATTTCTTCCTTTTTTTTCCTTGTTTTTCTTTAAGAGATGGGGGTCTTGCTCTGTTGCTCAGGCTGGTCTTGAATTCCTGGCCTCAAATGATACTCCCACCTCAGCCTGTGCTTTCTATTTCTTCTGGATCCGGTCTTGGTAGGCTATAGGTTTCTAGGAATTTATCCATTCTTCTAGGTTATCCAATTTTTTGGTGAATAACTGTTCATAATAGTCTCTTGCGATGATCTGTTCCAGAAAGCACTGCTGGTGGCAGGGGTAAGGGAGGTGGATGGGCCAATGCTTGGAGGCCACAGATGCAAAGACGAGGCGAGTAAAAGTCAGTCTGATGGCTGGGTGTGGTGGCTCGCGCCTGTAATCCCAGCACTTTGGGAGGCTGAGGCGGGGGGATCACCTGAGGTCAGGAGTTCAAGACCAGCCTGACCAACATGGTGAAACCCCATCTCTACTAAAAATACAAAAAAGTTAGCCGAGCGTGGTGGGGGGTGCGTGTAATCCGTTACTGAGAGGCTGAGACAGGAGAATCACTTGAACCCAGGAGGCGGAGGTTGCAGTGAGCCGAGATCTCACCACTGCCCTCCAGCCTGGCGACAGAGCAAGACTCCATCTCCAAAAAAAAAGTGGGTCTGACTGGGAGGAGACATATTTGGGGCAGTTTATACTTGTGGGAGACCCCTGAGAGCCTAAAGCCCAGTCCCCATTGCCAGGGCATGCAGAGAACGTTTTTCTTGTGTTCTTCACAAACCTGTTGTGGGACTTGAGTAAGACACTGTGTGGACATCCCAATCAGGATACTGTAAAATATATATGTGCTATGTAGTATTTATCAGCAACTGCTAACTAATATGATAATAATTATGATGATAATAGTAATAATAGACCAATACCAGCAGGTACTATTTCTCGAGCACTTCCTACGTGCCAAGCCCTGTACTAAAGGCTTTACATACAGATATCACATTTGATTTTCACAATACTGACATAGGTACTTTTGTAAAATTCATCTTCTAAATGGGGACATGGAGGTTTTGTGGGGCTGAGGAACTCGCATGAGGCCCTGCAGTTTTGAGAGTTGCTGGTTCAAGGCCCAGAACCCCGATCTTGCTGACGCTGGAGCATGTACTCCCTCCCTTGACTGCACTGGCTTGCTTTCTAGTGTGTGCAATGTTTATTATTATATGTCAAATTAAATTAGCCTTTGGTTATTGAGACCTCATAACATGCCTGCCTAACTTATTCTTGCTTTCAAAATTTGATCCTGGGGATTTTTATGTGCCTATGTATTCCTTTGGGTGGAAAACGAGAAGCACAGCCTGTGTGGTGGCTGGGGTGCAGAGCTGAGGATTTGGGAGGCTCCAAAATGGCTGTGGTTGGGGACTGGGTGCCCAGTGAGGTGTCTGGTGACGTCATTCTTCTCAGGTCCTGGGTACCAAGCCGGTGCGCTCCATCCAAATCATATCATTCTTGCTGGACCCCAGGGAAGAGGAGAAAAATGTCACATTGGGAGAGCTGACACAGACAGTCATGTTCCAGCCCAATCCATTCCATATGGGCCAATCCAGTTTTTTCCTTGAGGAAAGGCTTAAGATTGAATTTCTTAGTGAGTCTAACCCAGACCTTTGTGCATTTATGGCGGTGAAAAAAGTGAAGATGATTTTTTTTCCAGCTTCTCCCAACACTCTTTAAAAAAAAAAAAAAAAAAAAAAAAAGGCCCTGGCACTCTTGGCTGTCAAAAAAGCAGAATTTGTCTTTCTAAGAAAACAGTCTCTGTCTCCCATCCCCAGCTCCAACCTTCTACAGCTACCGTTTCAGATGGTGATTCCTGCAACCGTTTTGGGTCTCCTAAAGTGTGTCCCTGATGTGTTGGGCACTTTCCTTGGCTCATCAGGCAAATTCTCAAGTGCCAGAGGATGCCAGGGGGCACCCCTTCCTCTCCCCAGGACAGGCGCAGAGAAGCAGACGGGTCTCTGACAGACCTGCAGCAGACATCCACTTGCCCTTAAGGGAAGTCTAAATCTTCAGAGCAGACCTAAAATCTTCTAATGTTTCAAATCAATATTTGGCCACGTGTTTATTTTTTATAAAGAGATGGCCTGGCTAGTTGCAGTGGCTCATACCTGTGATCCCAGTGCTTTGGGAGGCCAAGGTGGGAGGATCACTTGAGGCTAGGAGTTTGAGACCAACCAGAGCAACATAGTGGACCACGTCTAAACAAAAGCTGAAACCATTAGCCGGGTGTGGTGATGTGCACCTGTGGTCCCAGGGACCTGGGAGTCTGAGGTGGGAGGATCGCGTGAGCTGGGGAGATAAGAGGCTGCAGTGAGCCATGATCGTGCCACTGCCCTTCAGCCTGGGCAACAGAGTGAGACCTTGTCTCTTAAAAACAAACAAAAATAAAAGAGAGATGGCCTTATTCTGATTTCCTCCTTTATCCTCTGATCCTACTCACATGGAGAATTTGAAAGTACGAAAGAGCCTGTTTATCCAAATGCACATGCACACGCACACAGGGACATTTTAAAACCTCAATCTGGCTTCTCCATCACCTCTGACCCTCCTCCTTGCTGCTCGGCTGATACACGCCTAGGCCTCCATGGCCATGAGACTGTCTTAGGCCTGAAACACCCTTGTTTTCTCCTCTCCTGGGACAGCCCCAGAGGCCACACCACGGCCTTTGCCCAATGCTCAGAAAGTGCTTCCAATGCGGTGATGCTCTTGTGCCTGGTGGAGCCTCTGCAGGGTCTGGCCTCTCTGTCTCCAGCAAACTAAAGGTTACTCAGAGGGTTTTTTTTTTTTTTTTTTAAATAAATTCTGCTTCATTTGTTACAGTTCCTTGCAATTTTCACACCTGTTAGAGGCAAAGTCAGAGTACGGAGACGTGAAAATCAAACTGATGCAATACAGTCATTGTTAGAATTAGGGAAGGGGTTAACATCCCCTGGGGTAGGATGAGATCCTGGAGACTTCTGGGTTAGCTGAGAAGGTACCTCAAAGTGATTCTGTTCTTTGTTGCTCCTTTCATAGAACTTAGGTCACATGGGACTTATAGGGAATCTTCAAACCTCTAGGGGATGGTTATCCCGCAAATGCAACTTTGTTTATGGTGTATTTTAACTTCCTATGTGTAGGAAAATCACACATTTGTAGTTTCTTTTTTTTTTTTTTTTCTTTTTTGAGATGGAGTCTTGCTCTGTGGCCCAGGCTGGAGTGCGGTGGCATGATCTCGGCTCCCAACAACCTCCGCCTCCTGGATTTAAGCAATTCTTCTGCCTCAGCCTCCTGAATAGCTGGGATTACACGCATGCGCCACCATATCTGGCTAATTTTTGTATTTTTTTTTTTAGTAAAGACGAGGTTTCGCCATGTTGACCAGACTGGTCTTGAACTCCAGACCTCAAGTGATCTGCCCATCTCAGCCTCCCAAAGTGCTGGGATTACAAGCACGAGCCAGGAAAATTACACATCTGTAGTTTCTAATCACACTCTGCCCAGAAGCCCAACTAGGTTGTCAGGGGCATCCACAGTGTGATCCTGAAGGGAGCTCCCCAGTTCTTGGAAACACGCCTGGGGCGAATGCTGATCATGCTTGAGGTTGCCTGGGCTTCATCATGCTTTCCCATAGCGTTTAAAGAAAATGCCTCGACCAGAAGTATTACGCTGTGTGGTTTTATGAGTTTCATGATTTTTTCCTTAGAAATGAAAAAAAATTCACTCCATGAAAAGAAGAAAGGAAAGCCTTATTTGACAGCGTATCAACTGTCAACCACGATTTCTCCAGGGGAAATACGCAACTAGTACCAGAAGCCCCAGTTTGGGAGGAGCGTCTAGGACATGAGGTCATTAAGGAAGAAACTGTTGGGAGTCGGGCAAGAAGCGACAACAGAACAGTGAGAGCCTGACCACCAATCTGGAAGCTTCTGAGTACTTACTTGTAGTCTGGAGATGTCCCATCCAGCCACTTCCATTCATTTTCATGCTCTGAGTCTGTGAGGCCGATCCAGTGGCTCTCTCTCCCTACCATCTGTTTTTTTATCCATTGCTGAAAAACAAACCAGGGATGGTGCGTGACTATTTTTCAGAACAGATGTCTCAGGCCTTCTTCTTTTATTTAACATTTAGAAAAAAGGACAATTTAAAAGAGGATATTTGTTAGAACGTGTAGCCTGCTTTTGCTTTCTGCTTTTTTCTTGCTAGTTGCTCTGTTTTGCACTGTTTGGGGGGCTTTGACTTTTTCTTCTTACAAGTTTACAACTGATGTTAAAGTGAGGCTCTTCCTCTAAATCACGCAGACAACTCAGTGAATGTCCATT
The DNA here is from genome assembly GCF_049350105.2 of Macaca mulatta. Classification (NCBI taxonomy): domain Eukaryota; kingdom Metazoa; phylum Chordata; class Mammalia; order Primates; family Cercopithecidae; genus Macaca; species Macaca mulatta. The sequence goes on from NC_133423.1 coordinate 71,637,818, forward strand.
GGTTCCACCTCCTCCTACCACCCACCCCTTTCTCCCATGTCCTAATCATAGGAATAGTCATGATATTATTGGGCACTTCCTCTGGGCTGGGCCCCATGTGCAGTGTGTTGCACGCAGTGTGTCTTCAAGCTTTTATAACCACCCATTGAACAAGCATGAGAAGCAGCTGAGCTGGGCTTGGGCCTGGTCTGTGTATTCTAAAGCCCAGGTGCTTGGTCACTCTCTGCCGTGTGCTCATTCCAGTCAGTTACTACAGGAAACATCTGTTTACAGGACTGTGTCTGCTGGAGATAACTTAGGGAAAAGGGAGGAGGCTGCTGGAATGGTGTGGCATCAAAGAAAGCGCTGCATTGTTGCTAGACGGGCCGCAGTTTTGGTCTCAGTCTGCATAACCCTTGCTGGGCCTCAGTTTTCCTATCTGTCAAATGAGGACAATAATAATACCTACGTTCCAGGGTTGTTGTGAGGTTTAAGGGAGAAGATGCCTCGCACAGTGCCTGGCATACAGAAGGGGTCTAATGAGTGGACACTAGCATCACCATGTGTGGGCCCTGCCTCCTCAGCCTTCTTTGCTCTTCCTGACTCCTCTGGGGCCATGCGTGGTCCCTTGCACCCCACTCCATCCCTATAGTGCTCATGCCTCTGTCTCTGCCCCCACAGGTGCCTGGTGGCAGCCCTCAAGCTTCTCTGCATTATAATTATTTCAACAGCCACCAGAAGGAGCCACACATCTCCAGGCTTGATAAGTAATACCTTCCAGGAAGAATCATGAAGATACAATTCCAATGCCATGAACGCTTCTAGCCACTGGATGAAATCCAAATCTCTGTAATGTTGCCTCCCATGTTTACGTGACTAGGAATTCGTGATATCTCCAAATCCTCAACTAGCCTGCAATTTCCAGATGTAAACTATCCTTAAATTATAGTTTCCCCGACCAAGTATGTGGCAGGCATACCTGTTCCTCCCTAGTGTTTATGAAAACGAGATGGGAAGACTTGTCTTCACAGAAAAGCTTTGCTTCCTCAAAAATTTCTTTCTCAATAGAAAAATAGTAGCATTTGTCTGTGAAGTTCTTCCAGTGAGGCGGGCAGCCTAGGAATGCAAAAGTGGAAAACAATGATTAAAAAAATCACAGAAAGCACTCTGCTTTTCTTCAGTTGTGTTTCAGAGGCCAAAACTGTGGTCCTGCTGGGAGCAGCCTGAGCGTCCCTGCACGAGGCCCACAGCTGATGTTCACGGACGTGCTCGCAGCAAGCATGAGCCCAGAGTGGACTGCAGAGCACAAGCCAAAACCACAGAATCTGGAAAAGATCTTTGACTGGGTCTTTGTTCTTCTGCGTCTGGATCCGTCTTCACAATGACAGAAATAACAGAAGCAACAACAAGAAGCAGGGCAGGCACAGATGTTCAGCGTCAGTCTGGAATCATATGGAACCTGTGAACAGTTGGATGTGAGAACCCAGCACCAAAACTGGGCTCATGGATCAACAAAGATAACCCAGGCCTCACCGACCAAAATCAAGGAGAATAGGGGTTGGGTTGAAGGAGAGAAAAATAGGCTTGGTTGCTAACCAAACATTTGAGTTTTGTCAAATGTTTAATTATCAAAAGACTAGAAGGCACCATAACATCTAACACCTCAAAAAGAAATTAACTGTAGTCATCAATAGCTGAGGGTTCCATCCGCATGTTGATGGAGCTAACGGAGGGAGCCCATCTATCCCCAGAGTGAGGATGTAAAACGCGGCAAGAGTGGTCAGGGTGGCCAGCCGCAGGCTTCCCTGAAGGAAATGTTTTGCATTGTGTTTGTCTTCTGAGGGCTGCCCCCTATAAATAAACAAGTGCAAGAGCCGGTGCCGTGGCTCACACCTGGAATCCCAGCACGTTGCAAGACTGAGGCAGGAGGGTTGCCAGAGACCAGGAGTTCAAGACCAACCCGGGCAATATAACAAGACCCTGTCTCTACAAAAAATGAAAATAAAAAATTAGCCAGGTGTGGTGGCACACCCCTGTGGTCCCAGCTACGCAGGAGTCTGAGTGGGAAGATCGCCTAAGCCCAGGAGGTCAAAGCTGCAGTGAGCTATGTTTGCACCAGTTCACTCCGTCATTCCAGCCTGGGTGACAGAGTGACACCCTGTTCCATTCATACGTACATACATACTACATAAAACAATTTGTGCTAGAGAATCTGATGGTGTTTACAGAGAAACACATGACTGGTGTGGAGACCTGTTTTGGCAGCAGGGCTCCTGTGCCAGCCCCTAAGATGCCTTTGCTGTGAAATAATATGGAGCGGGGGACAAGACGTGGTGACTCACACCTGTAATCCCAGCACTTTGGGAGACTAAGGCAGGCGGATGGCTTGAGGCCAGGAGTTTGAGACCAGCCTGGCCAACATGGCGAAACCCCCTCTCTACTAAAAATACAAAAATTAGCTGGCCGTGGTGGCACACGCTTGTAGTCTCAGCTACTTGGGAGGCTGAGGCAGGAGAATTGCTTGAACCTGGGAGGTGGAGGTTGCAGTGAGCTGAGATCACGCCATGGCACTCCAGCCTGGGTGATAGAGTGAGACCCTGTCTCAAACAAAAACAAAAACAAATAACATGGGTGGGGCCACACACTAGGGGCTGGCTCAGTCTCAAGCACATGCACTGCCCTGTCCCCCTGGCTGGAGGGAGGACTCGGACTTACCATTGTCCTCTGGTGCCGGGGTTGGTTCATTCTGCAGGGCCAGGGGCACCACTGCTCCTGATGGGCCAGGAGGGCCGGGGGGGCCCTTGGGGCCTGGCATGCCTGGTACCCCAGGCAAGCCTGGCAGTCCCCGAGGTCCAGGAACCCCAGGCTCCCCCACAGTGCCCTGCAGTCCCTGGAAGCCAGGAGGGCCCTGGGGCCCAGGGAGTCCTTCTTTGCCTGGAGGGCCTGGGGGGCCTGGGTCCCCACTGGGGCCCTGAGGGCCGGGCTTCCCGGGGGAACCGCGGGAACCTTTGGGGCCCTGGGAGCCCTTAGATCCTTTGCCGCCACGCTCTCCGGGGGGACCTGCGGGTCCAACTGGGCCTCTCTCACCCGCAGGGCCAGGCGGTCCAGGCTCCCCCTTCTCTCCTTTCTGTCCCTTGTTGCCAGTTGGACCAGGGGGTCCCTGGGATCCTCTGTCACCTTTTGGACCCCTGGGGCCCGGTGGACCTAAAACATAAAAAAAAAAAAAGCGTCAACATGAAATCCACTGTGAATGACAGTTATGAATGATCTTTCTTCTTATAAAATCTCCAAACTAAAAAAACCTAGCATACAAAATATACACATTAGGGAAAGATTATTTGTTTATCATACGACTGTTGACTGTTACGGGCTAAATTATGTCCTCCTCCAAATTCTTATGTTGAAGTCCTAACCCCCAGCACCTCAGGATGCAACTTACTTAGAGGCACGGCCTTCACAGAGGTCATCGAGTTAAAACGAGGTGACATGGGTGACCCTAACCCAATAGGACTGGTGTCCTTAAAGAAGAGGGGATTTAAAAAAAAAAAAAAAAAAGAAGAGGGGATTAGGTCACAGACCCACAGAGGAAAGATCGCCTGAGGACACAGGGAGAAGACGGACACAGGGAGAAGACGGACACCTGCAAACCGAGGAGGGAGGCCTCGGAGGAAACAACACGGCTGACGCTTTGATCTCGGACTCGCGGCCTCCGGAACCGTAAGGAAAGAAATGTCTGCTGTTCAAGGCTCCCAGTCTGTGAACTTTGGTACGGCAGCCTGAGCAAGCCAGTGTACTATGTGTTCTTCAGTAAGCTCACCCTTCCTCTTCAAGCTTTGAGAATGTATTGTAACGGTGCACAGCTTTTTAGTGCCCCACTGATGTCCTTCATGGTGACACTGACAACCAGGGGCTTATTCTTCACAGTGACTCACACGATTAAACTGGGTTCTCTTAGTCACCTGGGCCTATGCTGTCATCAGCAGGAAAGTTGTGCAGACCAGGATCAGGATTTGCTCTTACTTATTTCCTGTTTTCCTTAATTTGATAAATATTTATTAAAGACCTATTATATGACAAGCACCGTGTTAAGGTATTGTGGGATAAAGAACTGAAGGAGACCAAAACATGCCATCAGGTGTTGACAGGCATTGATGTATTAATTCTCTCCCTATAACCAAGCCTGTAACTTCCCTATAACCTTCCTCTCTGTCGCACCCCAGCTGGCATGCCTGTGCTGTCCACCAAAGCTGTGGGGATGCTGGTGTCCTTAGGGCTGAGCCTCACTCACCCGTGGGCCAGCTCAGAGGGACGGGAGGTCTCTGTGGGAAAGCCTGGTGGGGCTTTGCTGCTCGTTGTGGACAGGTGTCCAAACTCTCTGGGTTGCTTTGTAAGTCTAATAATATACATAAGGAAGGTAGGCTAGAGAAAAAAGTTATGTGGACCATCAAATTGGGAAGAAAAGCAAATACTGCTGTCCCCAACATCTCATAAAGAGGCCCACATAACACAGGATTGTTTTTCTTTCTTTAGTTTCTCAGAGGGAACGGGAAATTTCACACAAATAATCCCCTACCAGGAACTGTATAGTGAGACAATTTTCAAGGTACTTTCACATACATTATGCCACCTGATCTTGCCTGTGATGTGGAATTCTCACTGCACAGACGAGGACATGTAGGGCCAGAGATGCCAAACTATTTGTTCAAGGATACTTAGCTACTAGGAACAGATACCAAGGAGAGTAAGACATGGTCAATCACAGTCTAGTAGTGGAGCTGGGGCATGAACTCAGGTCTTCTGATGTCGAAATGAACGAATCGGAGAGTTTCTGAAATCTCACAATTCTGCATGAATAATAAAAGGCCACACTTATTCTCTCTCTTTTTTTTAGCGACAGAGTCTCACTCTATTTTTTTAGAGACAGTCTCACTCTGTCACCCAGGCTGGAGCACAGTGGCATGATCATAGCTCACTGCAACTTTGCACTCTTGGGCTGAAGCAATCCTCCAACCTCAGCTTCCTCCCATGTAGCTGAGACTACAGGCTTGTACCACATTGCCTGCTTTTTAAAAATTTTTTAATTTTTTTGTAGAGATGGGGGTCTCACTGTGTTGCCCAGACTGACCTCGAATTCCTGGCCTCAAGCGATCCTCCCCCATCGGACTCTCAAAGTGCTGGGATTACAGGTGTGAGACACTGTGCCTGGCCTTACTTTTTCTACAGAAGCAGAAAGCCTGTAAAGTTAGAAGGATAGAAGTGCTGGAGCAATGGAGGATGGGTGGCAGATCTACCCTAAGTTCCTTTATCCCTCCTGCTCCTTGTCCTCCCTCTCCCATTGGTCTGAGGACAGAATCATGAAGCAATCCTTCCCACCTCTCTAGGGGGATCTCCCTGTCTCCTTCCCCACCCTAGGTCTTGATGGATGTCTACTGTACCCTAACATCCACGGCTCCCAGTCAAGCCAATCCATCCGTGTTCTCTCTTAGCAGAAGCTTAGGCTCTGGACTTAGTTTGCTTATGGAAGGCTACCCATATGTCGCTCACAGATTTATTAGCAGGACCCTCTTCCAGTGGTAAGAGAGTTTATGCTAATGGCAAGGACTGGCCTCAATGCATTCTGTCTAGCGTTATCTGCTCCACAAATGGGAGACTTTAGAAGACTTAGGGATGAAGTCACTTCTACCTAGACCCATGTCACTGACCTCTGCCCACAGCTCCTGTTGACTCCTACTTGTCTTCAGCAACCCTGGGCTCTGGGCCTTTATATGCACCTGCTAGTTGAAGGGTCCATTTTCTCTGGTTCTGCCAGCACCTCTAACCTGCATGTCCACAGCTGAACTTCTTGTCTCTTTGCTGTGCATGTTCTCCTTCCATCATCCCTTCTCCCACCACATTGCCACAACCCTCTTTTCCTCGCCCTGACCCTGGTCATGACCCTAGTGTAGGCTCTCTTCTTCCCACCTCTCTCTGTCTTTTTTGGAAGGTGTTCACGGTAACTTCTTAATTGATCTTCCTACCTGTGATTCCTCTCCATTCATTCCACTCTGCCTTTTGTCTTCCTTAAGCCCAGCTCTGATCTCCACTTGCTCAAGAATATGCGGCCCCACCTGATCAGTCTGGCATGAAGGCTCCTCCCAGCCTAGTCTCGCCTGTGTTTATTCTATCCTCCTCTGTACTTTCTGCACATCTCTTCTCTGACAATTTCCTCTGCCCATGTCCTTCGGTAATATTCCTGGCATCCTCCCAGGCCACTTCAGATGGAAGTTTTCTCTTCTCTAATCTTATAGTTCTTATTTGTTCTACTCAAGACCCTTCTCCACGTCTAGCCCCTTGTAGGGTCTGGCCCACAGTCACTATTAAGCAAGTGTTTATCAAATACATGCACATCATGGTTAAAAAGTCCAGCACTCTAATGCTCACATTTTGTGCCCCAGGTGAGATCAGAAGGGATAGGTTTTTGGGGAAGAGTGACCTGCCTGGTGCCCCGCATCTTATAATAATCTCTGTATCAGGTGGGCTGTGGCTGCCACTATGAAATAATCATAAGGAGATCCATCTTTCCTTGCTACTGACCCTCATGAATTAATCCAGTGGGTCTCCACATCCACAGTTGGACTTTTGTTCTGCCTAACCTGGTCAGGCTCACCTACATAGCCTATCCCATTTAGTAAAGATAGGGAAGGCAGACTTTTTGCTGCCAGATCTATCTCCTTAAAAAAAGTAACTTAATGCCTCTGTGTAGCTGGGAAATAGCATCTCAGAGACGAATAGTGGTGAAAGTGCCACGTATGTTCCCCCACAATGGACGTAGCATTATGGATAGTTCTAGGGAAAACATACTGACAATTTAGGCCAAAACAAAACAAAAAATTCTAGTATATGTCGAGTAACTGCAAAATTAAACTTTTTTCTCAACTATTTCTGTTTTACTTATGTTCTGTGTTTAACTTTAGGAAATCCAAATAATGAAGATGGCATATTGGGAAATTCAAGTGTTTTAAGAAATAATCTTTAGCTTTATTTTCTTAATTTTTTTTTTTTTGCTGATAATTTGTGTTTCTCCACCACTTACATCTGGGGCTAGTGCTATCCTTGCAAGTTACAAGAAATGAGTTTACCTGTGACCATGAAAGAGGAACTGATCACAGGCTCATGTCTGTTGGTGGGGGGAGCTGTATTTCTTCAGAACACCTTCTTCTAGCTTCTGACAGAGTTCCAAAGATACAACGCTCCCTCCCTCTCCTGACATGAATCCGAGGCCTCCCTCACCTGGGGTGAAGCTTTTCATTCATCCTATTTATTTCTGGGGTAGGGTAGTTTATGGTGTTCCGCTATTTTCCTCTGGACTGGAAGTGGCTGTTGAATCTCCCCACCCACTCAATGTGTAAGTTGTGGCTTATGTGAAGAACGACATCAAATGTGGATCCCACAGGTAGCACAAGATTCCAGCAGGTGCTAATCTCCAGATCTTGTGAAGGAAGGGAATAAACAACGGGGGGAAATGCACATTTTTGCCGTTAATGAAGATCTACAGTTCTACTTGTGATTGATTTCCCAGCTGGATTAGTATAAAAACCAAATTTCCCCATCTGAAGTACCACATCCATCTTAAATAGGTTACCTGTCTTTCTCTTAATCAGATAAGGCTTAATATTCCTGACTGTGGCTAAACTGGCAAGCACACTGTGATTGGTGTCATCCACTACAGTTGCCCCAGCCTTCCAAAAGCCACAAAGGAGCTGGCACTCTCTGCCCTCAGATGCTGGGTTAGGTCAAAACATATTTTATATGTCTTACAGATCAGGAGATTCACATAATCTACTTTGGTTCATTAAGACAGGCTAGAAATTTCCTGGATTTTTTTTTTCTTTTAAAAAAATCATTGAGAAAAAGAGCTAAAGCCATTTAAAAAGTCAACACTGGATCCTCATAAAAAGTAGATTATTCATGCCAGGGCTTGTTTTCCTCTAGGACCCGGGATGCTGGCACTGCTGATTAGCATCTGGATGATCTCAGGCTTTGAGGTCTCACTTGAATCTTTTATTGGGCAGCTGTCAAGGTGAAAATAAAATGAAATAGTGAAATAAAATAGAAGCTGCCCTTAGTGCCTGAAAGCAAAAAAAAAAAAAAAAAAAAAAGAAAGAAAGAACAGAGTATTTATGAGCTTGTGCAGCAACAGCTTGAATTCAGGGTTGAGAAAACCACAACGCTGCGTGGAAACACGTGATGTCCTACGTGGAAGGACATTTGAGGTTTGCTTTCAAACTGAGTGAAATTTTAACTCAATGTCAAGGCCAAGTACGGGTGGCTCACTGGCTGAGGTTTCTGAAATGCTAGGAAGCCCATGTGGCTGGTAAAGCCGTCACAAGCTCCAGAGATGCCTGAATATGACCAATACCAGAGCTCCAAGCAGCCCGGGGTCTGTGCTGTCAGTGACACCTCTACCCCACCGTCCCCAGGCCCCACGGTTTTGGGAGCCTTGAAAATCTGTATTTTCTAAACAAGCAGTTCAAAGAGGATGGAAGACTTTAAATCATTGTGCTGCTTGTGCTTTGACAAATCAAACTATAGGCCTGAGAAGTGCCCAGTCCAGTTTCCTACACAAGAGAAGTTTCAAATGTGTTTTCCAACAAAACTGCTGGTGCTTAAGAAAAGGAAGAGAAACTGCTTTAATTCTTAACTGCCATCCAAAATCTTAGAGACTCAATGTTAAGACCCACTGGTGGTAAGATTGGAAGATAGGCAAGGTAGAGGAAAAACAGCGATACGATCTGATGTTTTTCTTCTCATTTAAAAATCTACGTTGAATGCACTTAAATTAATCAAATATTTATTAAATGCCTACCATAGGAAAAAATCATTGTGCTTCACTGAGGTGAAATGGAATGTACAGATTAAAAACAAATACAACTGGGCTTCTGGAAAGCCTTGGAAGTGCCTTGTCCACAGAGGAGGGTGTATTTAACCACTGTTTCTTGCCAACTGTCTCCGGGATCTCCAGCCACGCCGTCTTGTTTGGGGAAGTGCAGCACGAGGGAGTGGTTGGTAATGGGAGGAACCGAGGCCCCTGCCTGACCCACACTGTGCTGTCCCCTGTCCCGTCAGCCTTCATGTGCACCTTTCAAGGTTCAGCTCAAATGTCAATCCCTATTGAAACTCTAACCAACTGCTCTGCTGTCAATAAACTCTCTGTCATTTCCACCTCTCCAAACATGTTATCTATTCATGGTGGAAGCATGAGTTTGCAACTAGACAGACCTGAGTTTGGCGCTGTCCGCCATTTACTAGCTGTTTGGCCTTGGATAAGTTACCCAGGCTCTCTGAGTCTCAGTTCCCTCCCCTGCAAATGGGGAATGTCAATAACTCCCCCCTTAAAGAGCTGTAACAATGAAAGCTGATAATTTATCCAAGGGCTTAGCAGCGTGATTGGCATAGCACAGACACCCCAGAAATGTGGCCTGAGAAAATGAACGAAAGCTCGCTAGATGTCAGCATCCCTGGGGTGTGATTCATCTCTAGGGCTGGGCACTAGAAACCCAGCAGTAAGTACTTTTAGACTCAAATCATCCTTAACCCCGCATGTGTGATTTTACTCTTTGTGCATATGAAGCTGTTTTGTTTTCCACTGATGTACTGGCTACAGGTGCAGCAGAAGGGAAAGCTTTGAAGGAAGTGACCTTATTTACATTTGGATGTTATGCTGACCCCACTCTAGACCCTGCACTAAGTACTTTCTTTATGTTACTTCTCTGGGTCCTCATAACTCTAAAAGGTACACACAGATGAGCACACAGAGGCAGTGAGAGGATGAGGAGCTTGCTACATGAATCCAGCCCTGTCTGATTCCAGAGCTCTTGTTCTCACTCATTAAATCTGATGCCTCTCGAAAGAGCAGAGAGGGAAAATGTCTGGTGGTACAGGAAGGATGCAACTGACCTTTCCTTAGTTTGCAGAGAACAGCCCAGGAGGTGGAGTGATCTTTGCACCTAGAAGCATGTGTGAGAAGTCCTCTATGTACATAATTAGAATAAAAATCTTTATATTATTTGTATCAAAAAATAAGGCTTTTTTTTTTTTTTTTTTTTTTGAGATGGAGTTTCGCTCTTTTTGCCCAGGATAGAGTGCAATGGTGCGATCTCAGCTCACTACAACCTCTGCCTCCCGGGTTCAAGCGATTCTGCTGCCTCAGGGTCCTGTGTAGCTGGGATTACAGGCATGTGCTACCACACCCGGCTAATTTTGTCTTTTTAATAGAGACAGGGTTTCTCCATGTTGGTCAGGCTGGTTGTGAACTCCCCAAAAATAAGGTTTTCTTAACAAGGCTTCTCGGCTGATGGATGTAGAGATAACGTGAACATCTATCTCTACACTATCATCTGCCTTCAGCACAGTCAGTCAGCTTCAGCTCCCACTTCTTAATGTGGCAAATGTCTATGTGGCTGAACTGGACAGTGAGCACTGGGGTTCATTAAGTGGGAGTCAATAGGAATTTTCTGGAAAGCATCAGACTATTTTGAATCTTGCAGACGCCAGCCTCACATAAGCCAATGTTAATCCATCTGCTTTATCCATCTGCTCCTCATCCTCAGGGATGAGATCTGCATGTACAGAAAGGGAAAGGTGCTAGAGAGAAAAGGTGTGGAAGAAAACACTTGCATTCAGAAATGGAGTTCGTTCTTCCCCTCAGTCTCTCGTTCCCTCGGAATACCTGCTGGGTATTGCCGGTCTGGAGGCAGTGGAAGAGAGTGAATAGAAAGGGACCAGCTTGGTTGGCCTGGGAAGCTTCTCAGATCAACTCACAGAAAGTGCAGTGAACAACAAGACCAGGGATAAATGTGATAGTGTCTCTGAAGCACCCTGGAGCCTGGTTTCAGAATTGAGACTTTTTTTTTAATCACATATGCTTTTCCATGAGTCAGAAACCTCATTCTATTATAATAGACATCTTCCTCTTGACATGTCTACATGGGCCTCTCTTTTTCTGCAGCTCCCCAGTCTGGATCACCATCCACCTCATTGCTCATGCTAAAGACTTAGGAAACATCCTGTTCCTCTCTTTCACTCACTCCCCACAGCCAATCCATCAGCAGGTCCTGCCCGCCAGTCTCGTCCAGACACTCACACCAACCCCCTACTGTGTGTTCAATTTCTGTCCACATCACCCCCAATCCCTATGACACACAGGTATCTCTTGGCTGCCCTTTGCTTCTGGGCACACTGGGTAGGGAATTCCAGGGTCCTGGGCACAAACATGGACAAGCAGGGGTTGGTGTGGGCTCTGAATACTCACAGCACCTTGAGGCCATAGACTCCTCACCTCAGCACAGGCTCGGTTGGGGAAGGCTGCTGGGACCTCCTAAAGCTGGGGTCCCTGTTGTCAGGGCAAGGAAAGGGAAGCCCTTGATTCTTTCTCCAACTCTTCTCCTAAATGAGGGTACCCACTTCTCCCTTCTCCACTGCCAGCATTCCAGGCCAAGTCACCAACAGCTGGTCCATGCTCTCACTGACCCCTCCCTGCTCTCTATCATCTCAACACCTTGCTTAAAACCTCCCCCTCACACTTAGAATAAAATCCCAACTCCCTGACCTTCTAGGCTCCCTCTGGGGTGACCGGGTACAGTGGGGAGGGCCACACACTTTCGGTGACTATCCTTGGAGTTAACGGCATGGGGTTTGGCACCAGACAGCCAGACTCTGTTCATTCCTGAGACAGAGCAACTTTAAATAAGTACAGATGGCTGTCTTGTTCTCCACTGAGCAGTCTCTCCTAGGGCTGAAAGCTCCCAGGTCCTCAACCCTTCCTCACAGCACATGGTTTCTAGCTGCTATCATTCTGGTGCTGCTTTTCTGAGCGTGCTGATCTGGGAATGTCTCTTTTGAAAGGGGCTCCTCAAAGTAAACATTATGTTCCAGAGGTGGTCTTGGCATACTGAACAGAGTCAGATATTACTTCCCTTCTTATTAACACAGTCAAAGATCACATTACCTTCCCTGGAAGACACATTTAACTGCTTCCAGTCAACTAAAATCCCCATGCTTCATGCACACTTCCTTCCAGCCACGACTTCCCATCAACATTTATCTGTTTTGTCTCATCCATTTATGAGCAGGATTTTACATGTATTCCTATCTACTTCATTTGATTGACATCTTGATACTCTTCTGGCCTCTCTAGATCATTGCGGATTATAAGTATATCAGCCACTGGCTGGCATATACAGTTTCAAGTCACACAAGCATTGCTTCAGCAGGTCATCCATGCTAGTCACTGACAAAGCTATTGAACAGAGTCCTGCTATCTGCTATCTGGATCTACTTTCAGCATCACAGGGACTTATTAACTACCACTTGTTATTCTTGATCATTTGACCAGTGTGGGGGACATATCCCAAGGTGGCCCCTAGTGACTCATGCCCTTGTGTAATCCCTTCCCCTTGAATGTTTGCTTACAGCCCATCTTCTCATGCCCTGAAATTCTCTTTATGTTAAACTACCTAAGGGTGAGGACCATTTGCTTTCCTCTGTATTACCCAGACTGCTGAGCACAACATCTTCCACATAGTACTTTCAACGTAAAAACTGTGAAAATAGTTTGTGACTGGAAAATACTGTTAATATATGATGCTGCAAATCTTCAACTGTAGACTTAATCTGAGTCAAGGACTTTTAATTTACATGGATGATCTGGATAACAGTAAAATTCAGATTATATGTATGTATTCATTCATTTATTTATTTAGGAGATGGGATACTGCTATGTTGCCCAGGCTGGTCTCAAACTCCTGGTCTCAAGTGATCCTCACACCTCAGCCTCCCAAAGTGTTAAGATTACAGGCATGAGCCACCACACCTACCAGAACTCCTCTGTGGCCTTACGGTTACTGTGATGGCCAACCATTCATCTACTCATGACTCGTAACTCCCTTAATGGTAGCTTTGTGACCCAAAAAACTTGATCTTGCTTTCAGAGGAGCCCAATTTATGTTGCATTGAAATGGCTCAAGGACGAAGAAAATTCAAATTAACCAACCTTTCACTCAACAAATAATTAATGGAGCCCCTTTAAGTACTGTTCACAGATTCTTAGTTACACTTCTTTTCAAGATGTGGAACTTAATTCCCCTTGCATTGAGTGTGGACCGGACTTAGTCACATTTCTAAGAAACAGAATACAGTGGATGTGATGGTGTGTGGTTTCTGAGGCTAGTATGTCATGGTAGCTTCCTTCTTGTTCTCTCTCTTGAATTCCTTGTTCTGGCGGCAGCCAGCTGCCATGTTGTGAGGACACACAAGCAATTTCACACAGCAAGGAACTGAGGCCTCCTGCCAAGAGCTATGTGAACAGGCCACTTTAGTAGCAGACCCTCTAGCCACATTAAGCCTTCAGATGACTGCAGCCCTGGCTGAGATCTTGACACAACCTCTTGAACAACAGTGAGTCAGGACCACCTAGTTAAGCTGCTCTTGAATTCCTGGTCCACAGAAACCACAGAAACATATGAGATGATTAATATCTATTGTTTTAAATTGCCAAATTTTACAGTAACTTGTTATGCAGCAATAGACAACTAATACAAATACAAATTCAGAATTTCGACTTACCTTGCAGTATTGTAAAATTCTTGATGAGCTGACCGTGCTTGGAGTCTACTAGCTTCATTTCTTCCATAATCACTGATAAGTTGGCTACTTCAGTGTCTAACCTCGACCTCATCAAATCTTGTTGCATCCTGAGAGAAACAGAATCCAAACGGATGTTGGCCAGGGTATTATTCAAGGAGGTCAGATCATCCGTGTGTTTGGTTAGGGTATCTGTGCAAGTGGTCCTGACTTCATTTAGATTGCTGGTCAGCGTCCGCAGGTGGTGGGCTGTGTAACTGATATTGCTAATGATGTTCACAATATCTGTCTCAAAGAGCTGGAAGCGTTCCTCCAGTTGGTTGAACTTGATGGCTGTTCTGTTCTCTGCATCCTTGTGTAAGTCCTGCAGGTCTTTCAGGTTCTGCTCATTGGCTTGAGAGATAGTGGTGATGTTCTCCATCTGACCTGTGAATGAGTTGAGCTGGCTGTTCATATCCTCCAGGGTGTCATTGTTGGCTTTGGCCAAAGCAGAGTTGTTGGCAGCCAGCGTCTGCAAGCTCTGCACTTTCTCCTTCAGCCAATCCGTGTCCTTCTTGGCTTGAAGAAAAACCTGCTGCAGATTTTGAAAGTCGTTCTTGATTCGCTGGATAGCCTGGCTTGTGTCATCCACAGACCGCTGCAGATTCGTGATGAGGTTCCTCTGCTGTACCTGGGTCAGGTTCAGGTTGTTGAGGTTCATGATGACCACGTTATGAGAATACATTTGGCTCTGCAGATTGCCCTGGAGCACGCTGGTATCTTGCTGCAGATTCGTGACATAGCCATTATACGCCTGGAGGGTTTTGTTCACAGTGGTGATGAGGAAAGAATTATTCTCCAAAGTTTCTTTCAGTTGACTCTGCCTGTCCACCAGTGCATCCCCGCTTGCCTGTAACTTCTCCAGCGTATCCTTGTTCTTGCTGGTTTTTTCTGTAATCTCACGAAGTTGCTGACGGAGATCTAGAATGTCTGATCTGAAGGTGGAGAGTTCTGAGTTGGTGCTGATAGCTTTCTTCCCAGTTTGGTCACCTGGAATAAGAAATATCTGTGACTTACATTGGTGGTATGGAGAAGTGTTCAGTCAAGGCCAAAGATCCCAAACACACTTAACTGGTATGCACTGTATTTTAGATGCAAAATTGGCAGTATAAGCAGACAGCTCTGCATTAGTAAAATGTACATATCTATTAAAACCGGGTCCTGGGGAATCAGAAAGGATGCCCAGAACTAGGAATGACAAACTTGGCTGAACATTTTTCTCAAAGAGGGAGGGGGAATTTACTAGATTTTTAGGGCAGTGGGCAGGATGTCAAGAAGAAAATAACCTTTTAAATTTCCCAATTTTTTTAATGAAAGCAAAAATCAAGGAATAGAATATGCTAGGATCTTTTACTTTATAACTTAATTTCTACAATTCTTCTATGTAGTTCAAAGTATTTCAAAAATGCTCAGTAAATTCCTATTTATCTGACAGTTTTTAATAAAGGGTATTTGTGGTTTTTTTAGTCAGGATTGATCTTCAGATATTATTTGGCACATAATAGTATTTTCGGCAGGACATAATTCCAAAATGGACCCTTAACTTTAAAATTTAAGCATTTGAATTAAATCATGAGGGAAGACTCAACATGCAATACAAAAATGGAATGTCCTTCTGGGTGCATGGGGAGTGTATAGCAACATCATTCTAAGAGGCTGTGGTCATTTATGTAGAGTCAGGGGATTTCACTGAATGGTTCAGTCTTGTCACAGATTACCTAATTTCTTCAGGTCACTTTCCACTGCTGTGAGCTTGTCATCATAGGTTTGGCGAGATGTCTCCATGCCGCCTGTGACATTGTCCATTTTCTCTACAACTAAGATTTGGAAAATGATGCATTAGTACACACACCTGCTCATATTGTATTTTTCAGTTTCAAAACAAGAGATCATTTCATTATGGAACAAAGGAAACAGATTGAACAAAAAAAGTGTAACTGAAATCAAATATAGGAAAGAAAAGCCATCTTTTTGGAAAAATAACTTACTTGTCACAAAACCCAGGGGTACAATTTACTCAGTTCAGAATTGTATGTTCTTAACGATTCTTATGATTCTATAATGCCTTGGATGTTTCAGAAATCATTTGGAACTAATTTTAAAATTTTCATGCATTTTAGAAGTCCCTAATCTGTTATTTCCTATATTAATTTTCATAGACGAAGGCACAGCACACTGTGATAATTTACAAAATGTTGTCACTCATCAGCTTCCCTAACATTCTTGGCAGGTGGGACTCATTTACCTAGAAGAGGATTCCATTGGCAAGGAAAACCCAGCTCAGGTCTATACATAAAATCGTCATAGAAAGGACACAAAGTCAAGAGTGTCTGCCACTTTCTGTTATGAGTTCCACCACAACGCCCTGGAAATCTGCTTTTTGTTAGTGACAACTGATTCTGTAGTTTATCAATCCTCAAGTAGATACCTGAGTGGTGTTTCCAAACAATGATTTGCCAAGAAGTATTTTTTGATAGCATTTTCTTGATTGTATATGATAGGGAAAGTAAAACCATTGATAGGGTTTGGCTGTGTCCTCACCCAAATCTCATCTTAAATTATACCCCCCTAATTCCCATATGTTGTGGGAGGAACTTGGTGGGAGATAATTTGAATAATGGGGGTGGTTTCCCCTATACTGTTCTCGTGGTAATGAATAAGTCTCACAAGATCTGATGGTTTTATCAGGGGTTTCCACTTTCGCATCTTATTTTCTCTTGCTGCCTGAAATGTTAATCCCCAAGACAACTGGGAAAATGTCTTCAGGGCAAGTCAGAGCCTTCACGGCAGCCCCTCCCATCCCTGGCCTGGAGGCCAAGGAGAAAATGGTTTTGTGGGCTGGGCCCAGGGTCCCCATGCTGTGTGCAGCCTAGGGACTCGGTGCCCTGTGTCCTAGATGCTCCAGCCGTGGCTGAAAGGGGCCAATGTAGAGCTGGGGCCGTGGCTTCAGAGGGTGCAAGCTTCAAGCCTTGGTAGCTTTCACGTGGTGTTGAGCCTGCGAGTGCACATGTCAATAGAGGTTTGGGAACCTCTGCCTAGATTTCTGAGGATGTATGGAAACTCCTGGATACCCAGGCAGAAGTTTGCTGCAGGGGCGGGGTGTGCGTAGAGAACCTCTGCTAGGGCAGTGTGGAAGGGCAATGTGGGGTTGGAGCCCCCGCACAGTCCCTATTGGGGCACTGCCTAGTAGAGCTGTGAGAAGAGGGCCACCGTTCTCCAGACCCCAGAATGGTAGATATACTGACAGTTTGCACTGTTCACCTGGAAAACCAACAGACGCTCAACACCAGCCATGAAAGCAGCAGGGAGAGAGGCTGTACCCTCCAAAGTCACAGGGGCGGAGATGCCCAAGACCATGGGAACCCACCTCTTGCATCAGCATGACCGGGATGTGAGACCTGGAGTCAAAGGAGATAATTTTGGAGCTTTAAAATTTGACTGCCCTGCTGATTTTGAACTCGCATGGGGCCTGTACCCCTTTGTTTTGGCCAATTTCTCCCATTCGGAAAGCCTGTATTTACCCAATACCTGTATCCTCATTGTATCTAGGAAGTAACTAGCTTGCTTTTAATTGTACAGGCTCATAGGCGGAAGGGACTTGCCTTGTCTCAGATGGGATTTTGGACTGTGGACTTCAGGATTATTGCTGAAATGAGTTAAAACTTTGTGGGACTGTTGGGAAGGCATGTTTTGTTTTGAAATGTGAGGACATGAGATTTGGCAGGGGCCAGGGGTGGAATGATACAGTTTGGTTGTGTCTTCGCCCAAATCTCATCTTGAATTATATCTCCCAGAATTCCCACGTGTTGTGGGAGGGACGCAGTGGGAGACGATTTGAATCGTGGGGGCAGTTTCCTCCATATTGTTCTCGTGGTAGTGAATAAGTCTCACAAGATCTGATGGTTTTATCCGGGGTTTCCACTTTTTCATCTTTCTCATTGTCTCTTGCCACTGCCATGTAAGAAGTGCCTTTTGCCTGCCACCATGATTCTGAGGCCTCCCCAGCCATGTGGAACTGTAATTCCAATTAAACTTCTTGTTCTTCCCAGTCTTGGGTATGTCTTTATCAGCAGCATGAAAACAGACTAATACAGCAACACTAAATAAAGCTTCAGTTCTTACTCATTTTCAGAAGGCAGTAACTCTCTACAGTTATGAATTCAAGTACACGTTTCTAAAATGTTAAGAGGACATTTCTCCGAAAGTGACTTATGTGAGATCCAGCTTCTAGCAGCTTGGGATCAAGTCTGATTGTCCTTCTTGGTATCAATAGCTTTAAAAAAAAGACTTCAGGCCGGGCGCAGTGGCTCACGCCTATAATACCAGCCCTTTGGGAGGCCAAGGTGGGTGGATCATTTGAGGTCAGGAGTTCAAGACCAGCCTGGCCAACATGGTGAAACCCCGTCTCTACTAAAAATACAAAAATTAGCTGGTTGCAGTGGTACACACCTGTAATCCCAGCTACTTAGGAGGCTGAGGCAGGAGAATTGCTTGAACCTGGGAGGCGGAGGTTGCAGTGAGCCAAGATCGTGCCATTGCACTCCAGCCTGAGCAAGAGTGAGACTCTGTCTTCAAAAAAAAAAAAAAAAAAGGACTTCAAAAAATGAGAACATGCTTTATATACCAATTATGAGCCAACGGATGCAATTTATTGTATTCATCACATGTTCTACCCACGCATGACTATGTGAGATTCTTCTGGCTCCTCTCAGGAAGAAGTAGTAAGTTCCCATGTGTTTGTGTGACCCAAAGTGAACTGGCTCCTTGGATCCTGGAATCGTCCCTGGAGAAGCTCACTATGTTTTCCCTCAAGCTTCTACCGTCTGGTCATAATGAAATGTGTGCACTGCAACGAACGCTGTCTCACACGAGCCTTTCCATGTGTTCTCTCTACCTAGAATGTTCTTCCCGGTTTTTTTTTTTTTTTACTGAGCTAAGTCCTATTTGCTCTTCAAGACTCTGCTTGTCACGTCCTGTGGGAACCCTTTCCTGAGGTGCACCTTGCAGAATTCCCCTGGCAAGCAGTCCTTTCTCTATTATGGGACTCACTGCACTGTGCTGTCATGACTTATCTACTGTTATATCCTCTAGGGCAGGAAAATTTACATTCTGTTCCATCTCTCCCTGTTAGCTCAGTGTGTGGCACTAGTAGGTAGTCAATGAATATATATTTATTATGCCATTTATTTATTTAATTTTTTTTTAGACAGAGTTTCACTCTTGTTGCCCAGGTTGAAGTGCAATGGAACGATCTTAGCTCACTGCAACATCCGCCTCCCAGGTTCAAGTGATTCTCCTGCCTCAGTCTCCTGAGTAGCTGGGATTACAGGTGCCCGCCACCACACCCAGCTAATTTTTGTATTTTTAGTAGAGATGGGGTTTCTCCATGTTGGCCAGGCTGGTCTCAAACTCCTGACCTCAGACGATCCGCCCACCTCGGCCTCCCAAAGTGCTGGGATTACAGGCATGAGGGATTTATTTAAATAAGTAGCAATCTGCCTGCTGAGCTACAGGGCATGCAAACACATGTGTTTCCCAACCAACCCAGGGAAGCCTGAGCACTGGCAATGAGTAGGACATTTCGTTGAATAATTATTATTTTTTAAATTACTACATAGACACAGAGGTGCAGTTACAATAATCTTAGGGTTGTTTCATAGGTACACATACTCCTAAATCCCTGGAAACTCTGAAGAATAAAATGTTTCATATGTGTTTTTAGCAAAGCTAATTTTTAAGAACTAAAATACAGAATGTTTACAAGTTTACTTTCAGTTTTGATCCTCAAATCAAAACATATGCCTCGGTCTGTCCTCAAACCACATGCAGGATCTCAAGTCCTGCCCTTCTTTCCTGGAAGCCAAAGAAACCTCCAAATATGCTGACAGTCAGTTTTTTTTTTTTTTTTTTTTTTGAGATGGAGTCTCGCTCTGTCGCCCAGGCTGGGGTGCAGTGGCCGGATCTCAGCTCACTGCAAGCTCCGCCTCCCGGGTTCCCGCCATTCTCCTGCCTCAGCCTCCCGAGTAGCTGGGACTACAGGCGCCGCCACTTCGCCCGGCTAGTTTTTTCGTATTTTTTAGTAGAGACGGGGTTTCACTGTGTTAGCCAGGATGGTCTCGATCTCCTGACCTCGTGATCCACCCGTCTCGGCCTCCCAAAGTGCTGGGATTACAGGCGTGAGCAACTGCGCTCGGCCGACAGTCAGTTATTTTCTACCTTTTCTACTTTTTCTTCCATTTTAGTTTTGAAAAACAGAGAACTGTCACGGGCAGATAATTCAGGTTTGTGTAGAATAAATACAAAAGGGATAAATACATTTGTTAAAAAAAGAACAAAACAATCTGTTGACTTTTTCTTCTGTGCAGCAAGGAAACTATTTTCCCCGCTCACAAGTGCTAATAAACAGCTTACATGCGTTGGGGGGTGTGTGTCTTTGTTTAAAAATAGGACCTGGTATAAAGCTGGAAATGTTAGGATTGCAATGCTGGAACCTGCTACTGCATAAAAATACCAGACTGGTGGAGATCCAGAACTTACCCTTGCTGTTAACAGCACATAGCACTTTTATTGGCTTTTATTCTGAATTTACTAGCACCAATTCTCAATCAGGAATATAGTCGCAGAGCCATCCTATATTACCCTGGAAATTCCCAGCCTGCAGACATAGACCTCAGTTTGTAGACCATTCTCATATGAGAAAAATGAGCAGGACACACAGAAGGGTGACCATCAGTCTGATTTCTTATGTGCTCTCCTGTATTGGGAACTGTTTCTTAAGGTAGAATTTTTCTATAGAATATTGGTGTTTCAGGTATTATACCTGAAGATCTGTCCCTCTTCAAGTATCCAAAGTATAATTCTCTAGGACACTCTGACAATAAAACCTTTTTTATAAAAGCACTTCAATATCATCCCTTGGCCTGGGCCACTAACTTCTTCTTCCCTCCTCTTGACTCCACTTCTCCTTGAAGGTCCACTCCACATCTCACTACCCCATTGTACTCAGCCACACCTACAACTTGATTCCACTGCACACCAACTCGATCTCTATTTGAATGATAATCATAACAGCCTCTATCTATCGAGTGCCTGCTCTCTGCCGGATGCACTGCACCATCACTGCAGCTAATCCTTCCAACTGTTGTTTTGCAGATGAAGACCCTGAGGCTCAGAGATGTTCAGTAACTTGCTAAAAATCACACAGCTTGTCAGTGACTATATGGGATACCAGGCTGGAAGGTTTAACTCCACAATCCATGCTCTTTCTATAAATCCATATCACCTCTCTTTTGGTATTTCTTTTTCCTAAATCTGGTTTCCTCCAATAAAGAATCCCTTAAGGGGAAGAATTATTTCTCTTTATATTCTCTTTAAAGTTAACATCACCAGACATTTATGAAGCATCTGCCATGTAGGTGGCATAGTGCTAGATATTGAGGATTCAAGAGACACGGGCCATGCTCTTGGCCCTGAGGACAGAGCACAGAGCTCCTAGCTGGTGCCCACACGTGTTTGTACCAGACTGATCATGGCACTGTGGGATAAATACTTCTCTCCGGGACCTGGGGTTTCCCAGTAACATCAGTTACACTCCCCTGGAATTTAATGAAGGCATTTCTACCTTGAACACCATTTTAGGTTTCCTTACAGAAATACAGAAAATCTGATTATAGGGTGTTATCCTGGATCCTAAAGCGCTCTCCAGTGTGATTTGATGTGTACTTTGAAAGCCTAAATAGTAATCCAATTGTAAATTTCTACACTGACCCAGCTTAGCAGCAAAGTAGACTACCAATGACTAGGAATGTTGAATTAAAGGAGATCCTTATTGAGAAGGATTCAGATTTCTGTCTTTTTTCTTTATCCTAATTACTTTTAGAAGGCTGCCTCTTGGAAAGGATAATGGAGTAGGATTTTCCTGTTCAGGAAATATTCTGGAAGAAACACGACCCGTTGAACTTAAGAGATGACTCCTGCTATGGAAGCTCTGTTGACTAATGATAAAAAGCCCAGGGCAGAGGATGTACCAAGCTTAACTGTCCAAGAACATGTTTTCTGCAAAGTGGCTGATGTGCCTCACAGTCACGACCACTGCACAGACCCTGTCTGGGTGACTAAGCGATTCTCTGGCTTCTTCAGCAAATTCTCTTGAAGGAAGCTCATTGTATTCTAACTTGTGGCTATGGAAGTAACATGAAAGAAGTAAAGAACAATTTTGAGCAAAACAGTATGAAGTTGCCTTTGCCAACTCTGATAAATGAAAGTTTTTACTCCTTTCCTTTCAATTTCTCCTCCAGAGGAATGCCTTATTGCACTTCTTTCATCGAATATTCTTTTCTTTCTTTCTTTCTTTTTTAACAGAGAGAGTTTCTCTAGACTTCAAAGGGGGAATGTGTGAAGGGAGAACTGGGTCTTATCTTTCTGCCTCTTACAACATTGGGTCACTAGAATCTTACCAGCAAGAAAGAGGAGTCACTGTGTGAGTAAAGAGAAAGCACATCTGGAAAATATCAACATTTTAGTCCATTAATGCTGTGTTTGGAAAGCAAAAGTGCATGTTGTATTATTTTATTTATTTATTTTTTTGTCAGCAGAGGCCTGAAGGAGGGAGGCACCGAAGGAAAGAAAAGAGGGGCAAGACATCATCTCGTCTCCCCTTGTACTTGCTCCCCATTATCTCTTCTTCCTTCATCTTGGTGAGACTGCCCCCACAGAGCAGGCCAAGCCAATCTCCAAAACATTAGGTTTCCAGGGAGGGCTTTTAGGGCAGCTATCCCCTACCTGCAGATTGGCCTAGAGGTCCCTGAGCATCTATTGTTTGCCTTCATGGAAGGCAGCCCTAATGCACAATCCATCCATCCATCCATCCATCCATCCATCCATCCATCCATCCATCCTCCCATTAATTCATCCAGTGAACTTTCCTAGGCACTGGTTAAATATCATGAGACTAGGTGCTGGTGGGAGATACAATAAATAAAAGGTAGTCTCTTGTCTTTATGGAAACTTATAGTTTGGGTGGTGACACACTCAAGTCCATTGACTCTAATGACACAGTGTGACAGGAGCTAAGAGTAAATACCGGGTGCTATGGGAACAAACAGGAAGGGGCCTAATTCAGCTTTCGGGAGCTGCCATGTGTCTACATGAGACATGAAGGGTAGGAGGGAGGCACTTTAGCTGGAGAGCAGAGAAAAGGTGCTGTGGGCAAATGGACCAGCACACGCTAAACATGCCAGAGCCAGGACGGGCTTTCCATGGATAAAAAGGGAGGAAATATCTGTACCTTAACAAACAAACAGAACAAAAAAGGCGGGGGGGGGGGAAAGCCTCTTCTTTGACTCTTTTTGTAAAATTCTGAATGCATAAATGTCCTAGACTTTATTTCCTAGCAGAGGTAAAAATTATAAAATGTTAATATATTTGCCAAACCACTCTCGTCTCTCTTTTAGCAGTAAATGTGATTACATAGTACTGAGACTTAAAGGTACTTATTAAACGGCTGTTTGATTTCAAGCTTCTCCTTTATCTTGGCTCACTAGGAAAAGTCATGGAGAAGTGAGTAATGACCTAAATAATCTAAACGACAGGAAGAGAAATAGTCCAGAAAACCCTCCTTTCTCTCACCAGGTTCCCTCCACCTCTCTGCCCAGGGCTAATCATGATTTAATAGCCTTCCTTAATCACTTACTCTGTTTGCTGCTTCATCTAAAAACTTAAGATGCTCCGGGTTAGATCACGGTCTAACTCGTCACAAATGGATAGAATGACCTGGTAATTTTCCAGATTTCCATTGCCCAGACTAATCAGTCAACACATCCAATGATGCACATTATTTTCCACGTATATGGCCTTAGAGATGGGACTAAAAGCCTCGACTATACTGAGGATTTTTAACAGGCTTTGCCATTCTAATGGCTAGATCTGTGTAATGTGGTTAGGAAGAAGCAAGGAACAGAGACACAGATATGATTTCCGGGGACCAGGCACAGGACAGATACTTCAATTACATCATCTTTGCTCATCCCAATCACTTTGACAGGTAGCATTATTATTGCCATCTTACAGATAAGAAATCAGGAACTCTAAGAGGGTATGATTTATACCTGGGTATGGAGCCATGTGGAAGACTCAGCATGGCCCCTGGCACACTAGCAAGCACTTACTGAACATTCACAATTGTATGACAAATGGTAGGATCAAGGCTTGAACCTGGACTGTCTGGCCCTGACACCCATCTCATTCCAATACACACTGTGCTTTCTCAGGAAACTACTGCATGCTGGGAGAGAGGTGGGAGGAATGACCAGTTGGAGGGAATTCACTTGGAATCTTTGTTTTCCTAGGTCAGTCTGCGGGCCACAGAGCAGAAGGAAGACCTGATGATCCACAGACTCTCTGTCGGCCTCTGTTCTGAAACAAAATGGCCGTGTTTGCCTCTCGTGTTTTTGACAGGAAGGTTCGCCTGGCTGTTTTCTAGAAAAGTGCTTATGTAGTTTTGCGATACTGAATCACGACACCTTCTACCCATGGTCTCTGAAAGGTGCGTGGGGAACTTACTGTGTCTGCAAGTCTGGAGGATTCCGGCAAAAATCCTGCCCTTACCCTAAACCAGATATGTTTAGGCCCAACATCCTATAAAGTGGGTTGAGGTGGGAGTGCTGCCTCTGTGCTTAATTTCTACAGTGCAGTATTTTTATAGAGCTATATAAACAACAGTGACCACAGTGAATGTGCTGAAGAGAAAAAAGGGAATTAGTTGGCCAATCCCTGGGTGAAGCATGTTGTATCTCTGGAGATCTTGTGTTTTGCTTATTCTCTGTCAATATAGTTTTCCTGTGTGCTGACACCAGGGTTTCCATAAAGCCTCCAAGAGATAAGATGAAAAAAAATAGAGGAAGAAGGAGTAGCTAGAAATAGGTAGGAAAAAGCAACAAGGGAAAAAAAAAACATTATAACTGTCAGAGAGGACCCTGATTATTGCTGAAATGAGTCAAAAGGAATTATTATGTCTCCCCTTTCAGATCTCCTAGCTGTAAGTTCAAGATACAGAGATGAAGTTTATCATGTTGCTATTTTGCATCTGAGTTGTATGAATGAAATACTTCATACTTGCAAATATGAATCTTCTCATGCTTAACTTAATGAAGGAACACTTGTTATTTGGAAGAAAAAAAAGAAAGCATACTTACCTTTATATCCCAAAATGGCTACTGTGATTGTTAGCAAGGCACACAAAATGTATAATAATATGATAGAGAACTTCAGCGCCCAGTTATTTTTACATTTGGTACATTGTGTTCCTTCCTGAATACCTGTAAGAGAAGTCAAATTTTAATAACAGTAAGCAAAGATGTCATTTAAAAATATATCTTTTTGCATTTTGGTTCAAACACTGGGACTAAGAATAATTTTTACATATGCCTTACTATGCTATGAGAACTATTGTGACAGTAAACATACCGCTTGAGCAACATAAGTACTTTAATATTACCACTCTATTGTTATAGCTGTATTTAATACGACTTTAAAATAATTGCACATAACTTTGTTTCATAGAATACAGTCATGCATCATTTAATGGGAATACAGTCTGAGAATGGCATCATTAGGCAATTTCATCACTGTGTGAACATCCTAGAGCAGGGGTCCCTAATTCTCAGGCCATGGACTGGTACCAGTCTGGTGGCCTGTTAGGAACTGGCTGCACAGCAGGAGTTGAGTGGCAGGTGAGCCAGCGTGACCACCTGAGCTCTGCCTCCTGTCAGATCTGCGGCAGCATTAGATTCTCTTAAGAGCGCGAACCCTATTGTGAACTGCACATGCGAGGGATCTAGGGTGCGTGCTCCTTAGGAGAATCTGACTAATGCCTGATGATCTGAGGTGGAACAATTTCATCCTGAAACCATCTCCCGCCCCCAGTCCATCCACGGAAAAATTATATTCCATGAAACTGGTCCCTGGTTCCGAAAAGGTTGGGGACCACTGTCCTAGAGTGTACTTATACAAACCTAGATGGTATAGACCAGCGGTCCCCATCTTCTTCCCTAATTTTTCCATGGACCAGAGTAGGGGTAGGGATGGTTTCGGGATGATTCAAATGCATTCCATTTATTGTGTACTTTATTTCTATTATTATTACATTGTAATATATAATGAAAAAATTATACAACTCACCATAATGTAGAAACAGTGGGAGCCCTGAGCTTGTTTTCCTGTCAACAGATGGTCCCGTATGGGTGTAATGGGAGACACTGACAGATCACAGGCATCAGATTCTTATAAGGAGGGCACAACCTAGATCCCTCGCATGCACAGTTCACAACACGATTTGCGCTTCTATGAGAATCTAATGCCGCCGCTGCTCTGACAGGAGGCGGAGCTCGGGTGGTCATGCAAGTGATGGGAAATGGATGTAAATACAGATGATGCTTCACTCACTCGCCCGCTGCTCACCTCCTGCTATGCAGCCCAGTTCCTAACAGGTAACCAGTCTATGGCCCTGGGGGTTGGGGACCTCTGATATAGACTACTACACACCTAGGCTACATGGTATGGCCTGTTGCACCCAGGCTCAAACCTGTACAGCATGTTACTCTACTGACAGGCAACTTTATTTTTGGCAACTTTAACGCAATGGTAAGTATTTGTGTATCTAAATATAGAAAAGGTACAATAAAAATACAGTTTTATAATCCTATGGGACTGCCATCATCTATGCAGTCCATTGTTGACTGAAATGTTATGTGGCACATGACTGTAGTTTCAAATCAAATTCCATTATGATAATTACAATGATAAGTTCAGTAAAAATCTCTATATGACAAAATATTTAAACATTCAAATTTACTTATTTCAGACATTATTAGACCTACAGCATTCAAATACAACAAAAAAATCCTATTGATTGGTCCCTTGATGTTTGTTTCAGTGGCGTGCTGAAGTTGGTTCTACTGGCTTGTAAGAGCCAATTGTTAAATTTGTAAGAATTTTGAGAGCTGGTTGTGAAACTGTTGGTAGCTTGAAATCCGCCTTGCAGGGAGCATTTACACCACAGAAATTGGCAAACACTACAAATTAGGATGACCCCCATTCCCTGGCTGCAAACAACTAGTTTATCAGCATGCCACCGGTTGTAATGTATTATAACCTATGGCAGAAAATACAAGTAATCTTGTAATTAACTGCCCAATATATAACAAATTTTGCATATTACGTGTATACAAGAAACAGACACTGACACTTATATATGTTATCATAGTGATTTGAATAATGACTGTAGAACAAATAAATATATGTTATCATAGTGATTTGAATAATGACTGTAGAACAAATAGAAAAACCAGACACTTTTGATGAGAGGAGGTAAATTTTTACTGCTAAAAGTTCAAGTTTTGGAAAAACATTCTTGTCTGAGCGGTAAACCAGCATCACTGCTGCAAGTGACTCCAGAAACTAACCTTTAAAACGAGAATTTCCATCTGATAGATTAGAAAGACACACAAGACAAAGACTGTGGATGTTTTAATGTAAAAATCACATTGTAAGGAATATCAGGAGATTCCCTGTTTCCCCGACCTGTTTCCCTATGTGTGTCTTACTAATAGCATCCCCCAGGAGCAACAGCACATAAAGAGGACTGATCTCCTATAACTGTGCTCAGTAACTTTTGATGGGTAAGTCATGAGGATTAAGCCACAGTTGAAGTTTCTCTCCTTTGGTTTGTAATTTTACGCATAGTGCCCTTCTTCAGTGAAAAGAGCTCTTCAGCTGTGTTTAATGCAAAATGATGAGAGAAACAGCATATAACAATGACTTAAATTTAGCTTTCAGGGTTCAACCAATCCCTCTGGTGTTCAGCACATCTCTCTGGCTGTAGACACAAAGGAAGGAGGTGCATCTGTCAATTTCATGACTTAGAGCAGTGCTTCTCAAACTTTGGGGTGCCTCAGAGTCACTTGAAGCACTCATTAAAACACATTGTTTCTAATTCAGGAGGTCTGAGAAGGGAACTGAGAATGTGGATTTCCTTTTTTTTTTTTTTTGAGATGGAGTTTTGCTCTGCTGGAGTGCAGTGGCACGATCTTGGCTCGCTGCAACCTCTGCCTCCAGGGTTCAAGTGATTCTCCTGCCTCAGCCTCCCGAGTAGCTGGGATTACAGGTGCCCGCCACCACGCCTGGCTACTTTTTGTATTTTTAGTAGAAACGGGGTTTCACCATGTTGGCCAGGCTGGTCACAAACTCCTGACCTCAAGTGATCCACCTGCCTCGCTGCCTCGGCCTCCCAAAGTGCTGGGATTACAGGCATGAGCCACCATGCCTGGCCAAGAATTTGGATTTCTAAGAAGTTCCCAGGTGATGCTGATGCTGATGATGCTGTGGTCTGGGGACCACACTTCAGAACAATGTTTCTCAAACTTTAAAGTGCTTACACATCACATTGTTGAAATGCAGGTTCCAATTCAGTGGGTCTGAGGGAGGAGCTAAGATTCTGCATTTCTGTAAGGTCTAGGTGACAACTGGTCTGAGGACCACACTTCAAGGAGCAAGGGTTTAGTTTAGAAGCTGGTCATGATGAATTGACCTTTGGTTAACCAATCCCTTGAAGGTGAAGCTGTAAAATTAGACTCACTGATCAAACAAACCTAGAGTAAATCAACTTCTTTATTATAATTTTTCCATTTCCCCCCTCTCTTTCCTTTCTGTCTTACTTCCTTATAGCCACCTGTATATCTCAGCACCATCTCTTATGTCTAAAACTGACTTCATTTCTAGCCCTGCCAAACCAGATCTCCAACTTCCACCCAACTTTTCTTATTGTACTCAACTTAACTACTATTACTACCCCAATTCCTCAGGTGGTTAAACTCAAAGACACCATCATTTCTTCTCTTGTACTTATTCTCCAATTCAGTCACCAGATCTTGTTAATCCTCCAGTGGGCTATTTTTCAACATGATCATCATCATCTACAGTTTACTGATGTTCAGTTGCTGCCTACAGTGTGCCAGGTTCTGAGCTAGGTCCCTTACACACAGCATCTCTAATCCATAAAAGGACTGCAAGGGGGCATCGTAGTGAGAGCTGAACTGACCAGGACTCCAACCTGTGTCAGACTCCAGATGCCACGATCTCTCTACTAGGCCATGGTCCCTCTCTATAGCCATCCTTTCCTCTCCATTTCCCCTGCCACCACCCTAGTGTGAGATCTTTTCATCTCAGTGGAAGCT
Source organism: Macaca mulatta (assembly GCF_049350105.2). Classification (NCBI taxonomy): domain Eukaryota; kingdom Metazoa; phylum Chordata; class Mammalia; order Primates; family Cercopithecidae; genus Macaca; species Macaca mulatta. Next base: position 71,666,686 of record NC_133423.1, read on the forward strand.
TCCTCTTCCATTCCCACTGGAATCTAGCCTCACTCTTTATATTAAAATACCACTGTCCTCATGACATTTGCTAAAAAGGAAAAAAACCAAAAAATCAAAACAACAAACTTTCAAGAAGGCACTCTTAACTAAAGGATGTGCGCATGCACACACCCACCCACACTCCCCCCACCCTGCCACACATACACACCAGTGCGTAAGCTCTCTGTAATCTGACGGTATAAAATGAAAAAAGACTCTTTACAACCAATAAGAGTAAAAATACTTTTGAAATTTAGAGAAAGGAACATATAGATAGACCCACAGACACGCCACATTCCATGCTGAGAAACCATGAACTTGCTTTGGTGGCAACTGTGAAGCACAGAAGGGCAACCGACACAGGGTGCTGGCCTGACCTCCCGCTGAAGGACTGGGTGGCACTCCCACGGCTGATGGGCGGTGGTTATTCCTTTGGGATTTTTGGACCATGCTGGGTGAGCTTCTTACGCCTCTTCAGGATGATTTCTTAGCTTCCACCTTAGTGGAGCTGCAGAGGATTTGGTTAGAGCAGAGATTATGGTATAGATGACACAATCTGGGAGCTAGAAGGTTGTGCAGATCAAGCGTCATTGTGTCATTGATGGGAAAAGAGAGGCCCAGAGAGAGGAAGCAGGATCAGAAGCCACATGTCCTGACTCCAGCACACTCATCTTTCCCTCCCATCCTTCCCTGTGAGCTAGCCCTGTGGCCGCCAGGCATCTTGTGCATGTGGTATTCGTGCAGATCCACTCCCAGACAGCTGTCACTGGTTCACATTCCGAAGAGCTGGGGCACTTCCTCACTGTGTGTATTTCTCACTGCTGACTCTATCAGCATTTAATCAATATCAGATGGCACTGCCTGGCCTCCCTTTCCACTTGACACACTTTCTCTGTCTTGTTTTGCCCCTCCCCTGACTTCTTTTTAATAAGAGTTCTGTTTTATCTTCCTCTCTGCCCTCCGCTGGGAGGACATCTGGCCAAACACACGGATGCCTACTACAAAGGGACCCTGCTGGCTCCTGTAGCTGGGGCACCCCCTCCTCCTTGAAACTAGATGGTTACAAAATAACATTCAAGAGAGATATCCCCCTGTTACCAGCCTTTATAGTGTTTGTTTTCTTAGCATTACTTTCCAGAGCCTGGGGACTTTGTTCCCATGGGAGGTGGGGGTGGGCAGGGAAGGAAGGGCTGGGGACTGGTATACAGAGTGCTGAAGATGAGAGATTCCAGCTCAGGAAGTGAAGCAGTGCTGCCCCTCAGCATTAAGAGATCCAGCGTCCCAAAGAACCTGGCCCCAAGAGCACATTTGAAATTCAGTGGCCTACAGGCAGCAAGGACCTGAAGGGTGCATGCCTTTCCACTGCTTCTCCCTCTTGAACTATCTCCTGCTGAACTCCACTCTTGGCTCATGTTTTGAATGTATTTTCTAGTGTCCAAGTCTTTGTTATACAAAAAAGTGTGGGGGCCCAGTGAAGCCAAAATCGCGCTGGTTAACTCCTTGAGTATTCCATGGAAGTTCAGAATAGGCTGACAATTTGGTCCCCAGTGCCCAAACTCAGAGTCCCCTGGGCTGCCCTGGTTCCAACAACACATTTCAAGTAGGAAGCTGGCAGTGGGGGAATGGGGGCTGCGGATCAGTGAGCCGTTTGCTGGTTGGGGAATAACTGAAACACTCCAGGAATGACAGTGCAAAGGGCCAGAAGAATTCACCAGCAAAGAGAATTCCTTTCTGCTGTGGTTCTCCATAAAGAGCCCTCCCAAGTGCTGTGGTCCAGGCTCAATCCAGTCTGTTTTTCCGATCTTTTTGTAGAAAAAAAAAAGAGTCTCCTTCACTCTCATATTTTTTTGCCATGTGTATCACCGAAGGTGGGCTTGTATGTTAAAATGGATACATTGCAGATCCATCCCCTTCCTTGGGAGGCGGAGGCTGGCATTGTGGGTGAGTGTGCGGGCACTTCTGGGCTCTTTTCATGATCACAAGTGTCTTATAGCTCAGTGGTGTTGCCATAAAGATCATGTTACCAAAGAGAAGCTTTAAAAAGGGTCAATTGCAAAATCCAGAAAACCACGAGTTTTGATCTGAGATTTGCAGTGACCTTTTCATGTGGTTTTTTTACAGTTATTAATCTACTGCCTGGTGGTATAGATTCCCATAAACCCATAAGAATGATTTGGCTCTAACAGTAAAATGGATGATTCAAATAAATTCCTATAATTAAAATGCCCTCAAAAGCAACAAAACAGTAAGAGTTAACAACCTGGTTAGTTGTTACGCAATATCACTGGAACAAAAGTTAAATACATAAAACACTTCATCCACTGAAATAACTAGCTTTTCCTTACAATAAAGGCTACTTACTAAATGATGAAATATGGAATTAGTTAGTAAAGAAATTTTTTTATTAGTGAGTAATTTAGTTCCCCAAATACAAATCCCAGCCCTGGACACCTTACTATGCCAAGTTTCCTAACGATGTGGATAGCCATGAAAACGGAAGCAGGACAAGAATTGGAAATGAAATCACTTTCTGTGCAAAATAAGTGAAGCCTCACAGCAGCTCTGTGTTCATAAAGATGTGTTCAAACCAGAAAAGTTACTTAGAAGAGAGTTTTATGACAGCATGAACTCTTCGGCATTCATTCTGAACTTACATTCAAATTCTGTGCATTTACCAAGGGTATAGTTTGTTTTCATTGAAATTTTTTCATGTGTATAAAAAGAAAAGGCAGTCAGTTCTGGTTTGGTTTTATTGTTTTTTTTTAAGATTATGCATTATTTATTTAAAATTTATAATTTATACCCTGCCTACTAAAAAAGAATTGTTGTAGGCAAAAACCAGATGTAAGGGTCCCACTCAGAGTATACAGTGTCTGCCAGAATATATAGTGGCTCAAAAGAACGCCATTATTTTCTCTTTGTGGTTTTTATAAGAAATCTTTTATTAGATGAACTGTCCACAAATGCTTTCAATTCCAAGGAGAGGAATCCTTGCTCACTGGGGAGCTCAACCATCACATCTCTTGCAGTCATCTCTCCTAGCTGGCCCCTTCCTCTTGGCTCTATTCCTATTCATTTTATGCTATGGGCAGAGTGAACTGTCAACATTTCAGCAGCCTGACTACTTCATTATCTGGCACTACCAGACAATGTCCTTCTGGGATTAAGTGCTGCATCTTTTCATTAAAAGGACTCATGAAAATGCAGCTCTAGCCTGGGTCGTCAGTCTGCTGTAGAGTGGAGCCTGACACTGACTCTGACAGGTAATTGAGGAAGGCCATGAGACATTTCTTGAGTGGGTAAGAGTTTGCTACTGCTGTGAATGTGAAGAGGAACTGCTGAGGATGATGGCTATTACTGAGGACCTGATATGGGCCAGGAACCCTCTCCTTGTTACTTACGATGTCCTTAACAACCCTGCAGAGTAGGAATTCTGACCGTAATTTTATAGATTTTAGGAAAGTGGGGAGTTCAAAGAAGGTGAGTACTCAAGCCACTGAGTAGCTGAGCTGGGAGTTGAACCTAAATCTTTTGCGTGTTGCTTCTCCAAGTTTATTCATCTCCAGAAGTGAAAAACAAAACAAAGCAAGATAAAGGATGTCCAACAAGATAATCTAGAAAATGGACCAGTTAGACTTGACGAAGTATTCTGTCAAAATAAAGGGGTGCAGAAACATCCCTTCACATGTTGATAGATAAGCCTTTCTTCGAAATGAGCAATAAAATGTAGTCTCCAGTGGGTTAACTATTACAGGCCTGATGCTTCTGTCAGCTATAATTTTTCCTTTATTATTCTGTGGTGACACACTTAAGCAGCAAGTTAATTCTGCCCTAAATACATGCTCATTCTCTCTAGGAGAGGTCAAGAGTGTCTTGGGGTTTTGGCTGGTAAGGCAATGTTAGCCCCTCAGGGGAATATCCCCCAATGCTGAGGGAGTTTTTGGAGTGAGGTGGGCCAGGGGAAGAAGGTACCTTTAAAATTTCAAAGCCAACTATGGGATATGCAGGGGCCTTGATCAGCTTAAGCTTGAAACCAAAAAACTGGGTGCCTCATGGTTTTCTTTTGAAGTTCTAGTATGCTTGAAATGGGAACCCCAAAAGCTAGTCTTCAATGGCTCCTTCATCCACAGAGCCAAAAAACTGCTTGTGGCTCAAGCTTGCACGAGCTGGGCAAGGTTAGACAGAGGCAAGGAAGAAGGTGAAAGGAGCGTTGATCAGATGGTGATTAAAAAATTTACTTACCTCTGGCCTCTCAGCCTCCCTCTAAAAAAAAAATTATCTGGAATACACTGGCAAAAAATAATATTTTTTTCTTTACCAATACCTCTTTGACCCCGTGGTTCAGGAATCCACAGTGATTCTCCAGCTGCTCCCGCACCTTCTGACCATGTTGGCACTCAGAATCTTGAGGCCAGGAGGGGCGCTGGTTGTCACCTTGGCTAGTATCTATCTCATCGTGAAGAAACTGAGACCCAAGGAACTCCACTCCTCTCTCCTACTCCTCCTGCCCCACGTTCATACACTGCCAGCCTGGCTTTAGGGCTCAGGTTTTCTACCTCCCAGCTGGAGTTCCTTCGACCCCAGAATTCTGCCCACATCACCACATTCCGTTCTTGCTACATCCTGTTTATTCATTTATTCAAGGTGTAAGTAGCAGGCAGTAGTTATAATGGTAAACATAACAGACAAAAATCTATCTCTGCCCTTCTGGAACTTGTATTCCAATGGGAGGATGTCTTCATATGACAGAAGGTGATGAATGCTATGGTAAAAACAAGGCAAGCACTGGGCGAAGGACACGTAGCGGGGGACGTAGACGTCAATTTTAAGTATGGTGTCTGGAGCCCTCTCCGCAGAGTAACATTTGAGCAAGGGTTTGAGCGTGCATAGGAAGGACCCCGGGCACCTGCATGGCTGTGGTCTCTGACAGGGCTCTGCTCATTTCGTTTCCACTCTGGGCTGTGAGATTTGCCCTTCTCCTTCCTGAAATGCTCTTCCCCTCTACCAACTAACTTCCTTTGTGCTTACTCACAGATTTCTTCCTCAATGCACCCTTTCCAAATTTGCCTTAAATCCCTAAGCACCTGTGTGGTTGATACTGCACACATCCACACTCCCCATGATCATCTTCATAGCTACCTCCTTGCACAGGCATGAGGGTTTTGTTTCTCTGCGGTGTTGCGTTTGCATTTCCCTAAGCAAAGCAGCACCCGCTAGTACTCGGCACATCCTGCGGCTTAACAGAGACATGACTGGAGTACAGATCCCAGCAGTGGGAAGAGGCCTTCGCTTCCACGAGCAATCTCCCTGTCCCCAAATTGGAACCTGCTGGCAGGTGGCAAGGGATTTCACAATCTCCTCTCCCAACTTTGTCCCCAGCCTTCTAGGTGATTTGCTGATCTCACTGTCCTGTGGGCTGGGGTATGGATGTCCTGGGAGAGGGGCACAGCTCAGGGGTCTGACAGTCAAAATACTGACACTGATGAGAGCCCCTTCCTCCTACACATCCAAGGCTGATGCCACAGGGAGCCGCGGTCTCAACAGTAGAGGGTGGAATGGAGGTTATTGATGAAAGGAATGCAAAACATGCCTTCAGACCCCTGCCCAGACCAAAGTGAGTCCCAAGACCCTACAGCGTTTCTCCATCTTGTGGGTCTCGGCACTTACAAAACTCCATCTGATAGGGCCAAGATGAGAACTGTAAACCTGCAATCCAACACTTGCCTTGAGTGTGGCTGCTTTATGAAGTGTCATTTGGGGGCAGCTGAAGGACTAATATAATGACGAGGGGGAACAGCACTGAGCAGGACAAATCTCAGTCAATGACAAGGTATTTGCTGTTTGTCAGTGACACAGTGTTGGGGCCTGTGAAAATTATGCTGCCGAGCAGGTGCTGGCAAAGACGTGCCTACATCCACTTTCCCTCACATACCGGTTCGATTCTTTTCAACCACCAAAACTAGTGTTTTGATGGGGAAAAAACGTGGACTTTAATGTAAATGAAAACATCAATCAGCCTGACAGACATTCCTCATTCCTCAAGAATATGTGTTTTTCCCTTTCTTCAAGTGAAGATGATAGTCGAAGACACTTAAAATTAAGGGAAGGAAGCCAAGACAGAGCAAGAGATTTCACCATTGGTGTTTTAAAGCAATCATTCTGTTCCGCGTTGAATGTGGCCTCAGTCTTGAACTTAATGAGAAATGAGTCAATCGACCTGAAATGATCCAATTGAGGAAAAGTTGGCACAAAATAAAAAAAAAAAGGAGGGAACCGGGAGGGACCTATTTTAATAGACTATTGGCCCACGAAGGCTGCGGGGGAGTGTGGCTCCAGGTTGAAGGACAACCACCCCTGTCACTAGCCACATACTTGTTATTAAAACTAGACAAAGGCCTGGTGTCGTGGCTCATGCCTGTAATCCCAGCACTTTGGGAGGGTGAGGCAAGAGGATCCCTGAGGCCAGGAGTTCAAGACTGGCCAGGGCAACATAGTGAGATACTGTCTCTACCAAAACTAAACAAAACTAGACAAAGGAGGCTGGGGACAGAAATATTTTCATGGGGCAGACAGCTATAGTTTTGGAGGTCAAAGCAATGAAACTGGAAATAAAATGAAAAAAACATTAAACAAAAAGTCAGAAGGCATGCAATGAATTATGGAATATAAAATAAATGGGAACATGTAGGCTTATCTAATTTTCCATGCCTTTATATGGAGTTTAGAAATGACAGTTAAATTTAGAAAATTGTTTAAAACTGAAATAACTAGATGGGAACACACGTTTGTATGCACACACATAAAGTGACTTTCTTCAGACAGTAGGGATGTTTGTAGAAAAGGATTTCTAAAGCAAAATTCAAAATCACCAGGCACAGTGGCTCATGTCTGTAATCCTAACACTTTGGGAGGCCAAGGTGGGTGGATCACTTGAGGTCAGGAGTTTGAGACCAGCCTGGCCAATATGGTGAAACCTTATCTCTACTAAAAATACAAAAAATTAGCTGAGCATAGTGGCACATGCCTGTAGTCCCAGCTACTTGGGTGGCTGAGGCAGGAGAATTGCTTGATCCTGGGAGGCAGAGGTTGCAGTGAGCCGAAATCCCACCACTACTCTCCAGCCTGGGTGACAGACAGAGACTGTCAAAAACAAAAAAAAAAACAAAACAAAAATCAAAAATCACAATTTCCCATGGGTTTATCATGGGTGTGACTGGAGCCAGTTTATACTGACTGATGACCCCCAATTATTGTTATCTCTTCACAACTCTATATTCAGTGACTTTATATTGGTAGCATGAAATTGGTCATGCTGGAAGTATTTACACCATTGAAATCAGCAAAAAGCTCCAAATCAGGGCTTTTGCCTTCTGGAGAGCTGGCTGTTAAACATTTGCCAGCATACCACTCAAACTAGTGCAACTGATCCATTGCATTTAAACAAGTAAAGAACTTATCTGTCCATATAGAGTAATTACTTGAGAAGCTCAGGATCACTGGCACCACCAAGCTTGGACATGAAGCATCATTCCTTTCCTTCCCCAGAGGTGATACAGATCTTATATGCCCTCTTACTAGTGATATTTTACACATTAAATGTTTTGAATTCAAAATTTCCATGGAAACAAGGTAAATTTCAAATTTACAATCTCTGTGGGGTGATTATAATTTTAGGTTCCTAGTGAAACTGAGCATGTTTAAGGTTCAATTCCCACATGTCTGTTAATTTCACACCATGGATACAGGTTGACTTAACTCTGACCAGCTACCCTGAACGTGCACTTCCTTCTCACGTGGAAATGAGGTACAGAGGGACTGGCCTGAGCTGTCACCCACCTGACATTAGCATGGCAAAGTCAAGAAGTAGAGCCCTGGTGGATCAACCTAGGACAGGCAGCTGTGGAGGACACATTTGGATTCAGATGGAGGAATCACCACCGAGGAAAGGACTTTGAAGAACAACCCCCATCTGGAAGATACTCTGTTTACCTCTCAAAATCATGCAGGGATTAAAACCCCACCTACCAGGCAGAAAAAAAATAAGAGTTCAGAGGAAAGCAACACTTCATTACATTCATGAGATGCATAAATGACTGTTAACAGCAGCAGACTTAGAAATCAAAATGGAAAAAATCAGATTCTACCAGCTGAGCCATTCTGCAGGCAGAAGGCCTTTTGAACTTCAGCTCTTACAGCAGAGAATCAGAAAATGTGACCAGGAGCACATCAGCTCTGGAAACAAGTGAATAATGGAGATCAGAGACGCAGAAAATACACATACAATTTCATATGGTATGAAATTTTTATGGTATAATCACTTCATTGTATTTCATGCCCAAAGAAATGAATTTTATTTCCCCGATGGCCAAACAGCTCCTAATTACAGTTGTAAACTGGTTAAACGGGCTTAACGAAGAGCGGCTTTGGGTGAGGACTTAACACTGTCCAGTCTGCACTTCACTGAGGTGTTCCCCACCTCCCCAGTGAACGTAGAATTTGGAATTAGTACCGGAATCACCCAATAGGGATTCACTCATACATTTTATTTTTAATTTGCAGCATTTATTTATTTACATTAACTTCCAGTACACTGCATGTGGTTTAGAACATAATGTGAGTTCATTGCTTATTATTCTTCACAATATCCTGTGGTAAGAGAGACCCTTCCAATTAAGAAGAGGTACTTGTCTTGAGAGGTTCACCACACAACGGGATCCTAGGGATGGTCTCAGCTTGACGGACCCAGGAAGCACACCCCTTCTAAATGGTGCTTAGCCAGAGCTCTTCCTGCTTGGGGCAGCCAGGCCTCTCAACCCTACTCTGGAAAAGCAACTAGAAGCTGAGGTCCTGCTGCTGATGGACTAGGAATACCATTTTTGCATCTCTGTCATGCACAAAGACAGGGCTCATTCATCACCTTCCCATTATGCACAGCCCTGAAGAGGAACTGAAAAAGAAGGATTCAGTGATTCAGAAAATGTTTGTTCCTAAATGAAGAATACAATGAAGTCTGGACAGCTCTCATTACTATGCAATGTTCCTTCCTGCTGGAAAGCAGTTGTGTTATTGCAGCAAAGCTGGTCAAGACAACCAACCACCTGTAAATACAACCTACTGGTTGCTCTGAAACAATCTGTCACTTTCTATAGGACTTAGGGGAAACAACACCTAATAAACAACACCTAGTAAAGCAAAAGAACATATACTACAGTCAAAGGAAAATCTCATGTACAACTGTGGTAATGACAGTGCTTATAAAATTAGAAGCACTAATTTATTAGGGTACACAGAGCCCCAGATGATGCTGTGATTATATGTTTACTAAACTTTATCCGGAGGACTACTGCATAGAAGTCAATCTTCTTGCCTTTGAGCTCGTGGAAGATCCATCTGTTTCTACTCCTGCTCACTTCCCAGACACACACCACAACTGGGCACAAATCATGGAAACGAAATGTTTATCCAAGTGGAGCTGGAAAAGCCAGGACCCCAGGAGGGCCCTGGGGTGCAGGGAGGACCCCTTCTTTCACAGGTTTCTGTTGCATGGGCCTAGGGTAAGATGGAAAGGATCACAGAGTAGGGGATAGAAACAATTTTTTTTTAAAGAAAGAGAAGAAAATCTTCTGATTATCTGGACAGAACAAGAGAAAGGGGAGCTGCGGCAACAGGAAAATGAAAATAAGCAATAACAGGCCTGTGACAGTTGACTGTAGGAATGTCCCTGCCGGTAGGTAACTTGTATCCTGACAAGCTGGTAGAGCCTGCGGCAAAGGATCTGTGCTTTGCTCACTGGGACCTAGAGAGGATACAAACTCTTTCTGTTCCTAATAAAGAACAGGTTCAAGAGAGCGAGGGGAAACACACCGAGGCATGAAACTAACATCTGCACAGCAGCCAGCGGCACAGCAGTCACATTACTTGGATATCCAGGGCAGAATCAATCAAGTATGTGAGTTCCGACGTAGGCACTGTGGTGATTCCTGCGAAGGTTTTATATCTGCACACTTGGTTTGCAGAGTGCAGCTGCACTTCTGCTCTCATTCTTCCCTCAGGTGCCTTCGTGCAGCACCAACTCTGTGAACCAAACAGTGTGACCCCACCCACCCATCCCACCTCTCCCTACTCAGAGACGCTAGGTTTAGACAGTGAAAGCGTTCTTTGGTAAATGCATTCCACAGTTCTCTTCCAGTCTCAATCCCGCTCTCAAAACACAAAATAGGTAACAGATCAAAAAGACCAAACCAGATCCATTAATTTTTTATTGTACTGTCTCATTTCTATTAAATCAAGTACCAGAGTCCTGAAGTCACCGAGCCAAAGCTGGGAGCAGCCAATCCAAATCTTTGAAGTTAGTGCAGAAGTAGGGGCAAAATAATTTCCCATATCATTTTGGAGGATATAACTGAAAGAGTGTTTTTTGTTTGTTTGTTTGTTTGTTTTTGGAGACAGGGTCTTGCTCTGTCATTGAGGTTGGAGTGCAGAGGTGTGATCTTGGCTCGCTGCAGCCTCAAACTCCTGGGCTCAAGCAATTCTCCCACATTAGCCTCCTCAGTAGCTGGGACTACATGCATGTGCCACCATGCCCAGCTAATTTTTGTGTTTTTTTTTTTTTTTGTAGAAATGGGGTTTCACCATACTGCCCAGGTTGATCTCAAACTCTTGAGCTCAAGCGGTCCACCTGCCTCACCCTCCCAAAGTACTCTGACTACAACATGAGCCACCACGCCCGGCCAAAAGAGTGTTGTTTACTGACACTGGATAATATGATTCACACAAAATAGAGCATTTAGTGATTCAAGGATGTACCCAGAACATTCTGCCAAGGGGACATTTAACGCTGTGACACAGGAAGTGTCATGATGACTCAGGAAGAGGGGATCCAGGTGTAGTTCCATATTCCAGCAGAACAATGCTTCTGGCCAAATATGTTAAAGCTTCCTCCTATCTTCAAAGGAAACAGAGACTACAGCTCTGTGGCAAGAGACAATGAATCCCTCTGAGGGATGAGTGTATTCTAGTTAGACAGGAACACAGACTACATCTGCCTGTGACCAGGACAAAACTGTGATGGTGACCGTGGTGAACTGGAACACACGCTCATCAGTGGTAAGAGTCTCTTAGTTTTCCTCTTATTCAATTTCCATCTTGATGAAAAATGAGAAATTGTATGCAATTGATGAACAAATACACAGATTTCTGTGTCAAAATCTTACTGCTGATTTTATGTACTTATCCAATGTAAGCTCGTCCTATTTGATCACGTCTCTGACAGTCATACGGTTATCCTTTCTTCCTCCACAGTGATCGCTGGAAAGGGAACACCTTGCGGCTTCTCCCACAAAGCTTTCGATCCTAATGTGAGGAGCAGACCTCTCCCGTGAGACTATTCAGTGGGGGAAAAGGGCCGTGTGGACACATGGAAATGGATTCGGGCAGGACCAGAACTATTTCCTTAGCCACACAGATGAAGGGTTTTTACTAGTTCCTGAGTGAGGAGGAACTGGAACCCGATATCAAAACCCACTGTATGTCCTTTACAGTTTATTGTATATAATTATGTACCATAACCTGTGCATGGCTTACATGCCAGGGCATGGGATCTGTCATTCCCAACAAATCTCGTTGTTGATTTCTGTAAGTCCCAGCTAAGAATCCCCTTAAGAGATTATCTGAACTGGGTAGAATCAAATATTGTGACAGAACCCAGGGCCTGGGGGAAGCAGCAGCCCCTACTTCTAGAATTCGGCCTGGTGTGCTTCGTGGTACATCTGCAGGTGAGCACCGACTAAGAGGTATACTTGGTGCACACCCTGTGTCCAGTACCGAATGGTGCCAATATGAGCCAATGGGACTTGAGGAACATGTAATTCTGTTCACTGAACTGCTGTGAAGCTGCTACAGCGCCCTGCTAAGTCGTGCTCTTTGTTCATTTCTGAGCTTGGGCCTCCTCTTGCACGTAGGCCCTGTTCCACAAATGACTCCAGGGGATAAGGGGCTTCCAAACACCTAAGTCCTAGAGTGTTGTTTTAAGCCACTTGGCTCATGTGCATGTCTGTAAAGCATTGCTAGAATTGGAGGTGTTTCAAAGACAGCGAGGGGCATAGGAGAATAAATGATCTAATACAGAGAGTGAATTCCTGGTGATTTAAAGCCATTGAGAAAAGGGGCAAACAGAGCTTGGGAGACAGTACACCTTGATGTCTTCAAAAACACATCCCTTAATTTCTAAGAGACCATAATTTATCTTTCTATATTGCTAACACCATATTTGTCAAATACAGATATTATGGACTTTTAATATTAGGGAATTAAAAGAGCCTTTTAAACTCTGTTTTGAAATACATGCATTTTTTCATGTTTGCACATACAGTAACACACCAGCATATCCAGTGTTGAAAGTATGATCTGAAATTGCAATCAAGCCATTCAAACCATTCAAAGAACCAGCCACATGGAAACTATGACCTCGCCCCTGAAAATCACCCACAGACATTTGTTTGGACATGATTTCAGGAGATCCATGGGCTCTAGAAACCACCTGTAGGCCTAAGGCTCGGAATTTGTGATACCTGGCCTCCCATAGGAAGTACAAGGATGTCCTAATTTTTCCCACCAGAATTTGTATAGACTAGCAAGTTTTTGGGCAGCTTGTTATACTGATAGGCTTCCTAGTCTCCACTGAGGGGGCAATTCTGTTTATAAACATTTCCCTCACCCTTCTTCCCCATTCATTCTTGTGGTTTCCCAGCCCAAGCAATACTTATCTGTGAGTCGCTGGCCCCAATAACTAACTCAACACAGCAACACGTTATGGATGGTGAGTTCAGACCGCAGATGTCTGTGTAGCCAGTTAAGTAGCATCGTCAAGACAATCCAGTGCGGAGCAGTGGCAAAGGACAGAACCACCCAAAAGAAGGGAGGAGGCTGGACGCAGATACATGGGAAGTTGGGGAAAGTTCATCTGTTGTTAAAATCAACAAGTACAATGTCAACGGTGGAGGCCCAGATGTCCCATTAAGAAATGTCCTACTTAGTCTGGAAAAGTTGGCAACTGTTCTCGTGGGAACCAGCAGCAGGAGCAGCCGCTGCAGTGCACGAATCAGAAGTGTCCTTCCTCACACCCAGCTCCATCTGGGTCATGTCCCTCCTCTGCTCAAGCTCTTCCGGGATCCTCTCCTCTCACTGAGAGAAAGAGCTGAGGTTCATGAGGCCCTAAGCTGTCTGCCTGCCAAAGCTGCCCACCTTGCTCGTTCTACTCCAGCCATGCTGGCCTCGTCACCAGGTCTCGAATACACCAGGCCTGCCACCACAAGGCCTTTGCACGGGCCGTTTCCTCTGCCTAGGACTCTCGCCTGTGGGTACCCTCATGGCTTTCTCCCTTTTTTCGGGTTTTTACTTAAACACCATCCTCTCAGAGAGGCCTTCCCTGATCATTCTTTTGAAAGATGCAATCCCATTTCCCCTCGCCTCTACCTTTCTTGTTTTATTTTACATATTTATTTAGACATGGAGTCTCATTATGTCGCCCAGGCTGGAGTACAGTAGCTATTCCTAGGTGCACTCATAGCTCACCACAGCCTCAAACTCCTGGGCTCAAGCGAGCCTCCCACCTCAGCCTCCTGAGTAGGTAGGCCTACAGGCACGCACGACCACACTTAGCTCTGTTTATTTTTCTTCACAGCACTTGCCACCATTTAATTTACTTATCCATTTTACTTATCTTTTGGCCTTCCCAACAACAACGTGAGTTCCATGCAGGCAGAGATCTTTGTTGGTTGAACTGCCCATCGTCTCCCCAGAGGCTAGAAGATGGTTAGAACAGTATCTGCCTCACAAAGTTGTTGAAGAGATTAAATGAATTAATGCCTGTAAAACACCTGAACAGCACGGGGCCTATACTAAGAACTACGGCAATATATGTTATAATTTTGATTTTGTTTTAAATTTTGTGATGAAGGTAATTGGGTAGTTATTACCATATCCATCTTACAGATTCCAAGATGGAGGCTCAGAGTAATTTACCTGAAGTTCTACATTAGCGACTGGCAGAGCGAGGATTCAAACCCAGATCGACTCCATTCTGTGCACTAATCTCCCCTCGCTCTGCTTTGGAAGTCCTGGGATAGAAGAGAGGCAGAAATCCATTCTTTCTGGAACAAGCTCAAAACCTGAGAAGGCTGGTCCACCCCGGGGGGTGGGAAGTGGGGAATAACAGCTCCAGAACCCAGGGACCGTTTCCTTTCAGACTTTACACTGCATGGACCTGACATGGCGTGTGGCATTCTGTTTACTTCCTAACTTCACCAAAAAATCTAATAAGACTTTGCCAATTAAACAATGTTTTCATGACCCCAGAAAATCCGTGGATTGGAGACATTTACTTTAAACAGCCATTCCACCATAACAGGAAAAGAGGTAGAGCAGAGAAGTTTATTATAACAGCTGCTTTCATACCTCAAACAAGGTTTGGCTGTTTTTGGCAGGTTGCACTGTAGCAGAGTTGGCAAGAAGTGGACAGACTGCATGAGTTTCCTTTCAAAAGATCATTTTGCTTCCTTAAAAAACCCATGACTGGACTATCTAGTGTGAACTGCAGATGTTTGTTCTTCCTTTGCTTCTCTGTCCTTGGGGGGCTCCCACCCTGCTTAGGCCTAAATGGGGACACAAGTTTGTAGAGCAGAAAGAGCTTTGGAATGGCAAAGTCCTTGATGAGAATCCCACATTTCCTTTGTTAGCTGCTTAACTCTCCAAGACTCTTGTCTTTCTCTGCAGGATTATTCTAAGGATTAGAGTAAGGCAAATAGAGACCCTAGCACAGTGTCAGGCAGGTAACAGGCAGCTATGATTATCATGAACTTAGATGGTTAGAGGCTTGAGTCTGAGTCCTCAGGGCTCTCCTGAGATACTGCATTTTACAAAATGCATGCAGCAGATAATGTATAAAGTACAATCTCTTGCCTGAAGCGTTTTTTAAAACAGGGCTTTTCTGCACCCCCTTCCCTTTCAACCTACAAAGTTGGTAAGAAATAGAAAAAGAATAGATGTCAGGGTTCCCCTGCACGTGTCATCGCTCTTGGGGTCCAAAAGGGGAGGAAAGGGAAGAGGGGATGGGGGACCTGGTGGTGCCCTGGAGGGCAGAGCTTCAGTGGGTTTTAAACTGGAAATCCTACAGGAAGTGAAGGCTCTTGGCTCCTGGGACCTGGGCTGCCCTGGGCTGTGACTCCTGTAAAACCCAGTGCTCAGCAAGCGGCTGAAACCATTTCAACGCTAATGGCTTCCAGATGGCAGAAGAGCAACCAGCAGCATGATGCTCATGGCACGTGTGAGCCCGAGGGGTCTGATGCCCATTGGTCAGGCTGCCGCCTGAAACTCATAAAGAACCCATATGAATCAGGACTGGAACCCCCAGCAAGCTTGCATTCCCTGGCTAGATCTAACAGTGTGCACTGGGATATGCCTGTAACTGGCATATCCCCTGCAATCTGCGGTGTCTTGGGCAGCATAGAAGCCACTTTTCTTACCCCTTCCAGCAATGTTTATTCTTCAGCATCCAAGTCTGAGACCCACAGACAACACAGGCCTTGTTGCTCCAAGGAAAGGGGCCTCCCAAAACATTTGGGAGAAATGCGCTGGACTGGATTTTTGGACCCTGCTGTGGTGGAGGGAATCCTTGGCCTTTGCTGGCAGCTTTGAAGACCTATTTTTGATTTCCAAAGCTTTTAATCCTTTGTCTATTCAGAGCCTGAGCTTGGAGCATTTGCCATCCAGAGACAAAACCTGGAGAGCAGCCCAAGAAAGACAGGGCCTGGATCAAAAGGACGCCACCAGCTGGGCACTTAGAAGCACTCACTCCTGGGCTGGAGCCTGGTGAGGAGTGGGGCTGGGGGAAATAGGGCGGCGGGGCTGGGGGAAATAGGGCGGCGGGGCAGGCTGGGGCTTGAACTCCTTCCCCACTGAGAGAGCTGTGGTTTCATCTGGACGTTGAAACATCCCACATCCCAAATACCAACTCAACCAAAAAGAGAATATAGAATTGTGCACATCTTCAGCCCTAACCCACTATCCACGGGTGATAATCCAAAAATTTAACAAACGCTCTACCACTGATCAATGAGAAGGGATACCCGCTGCTGCTGCCCAGCTGAGTATCAGCCCTGCCTGTGCCCCAGCAGAGACATTTAAAAAACTACCACTGCAGTTACTTGTCGGTGGAATCTCCCGGGCAGCCAACACATTTTCCAGTGTTGGCAGAAGTTTTCAACTGCCTGGCACTCTTCCTGGAGGGCACCCTGCACAGCGCTGGCCAGGCTGCACAGAGCTGAGGACACATCAGAAGAAGTTGTGAATTAAAAACAAAAACCGTCATAAATAAAAGTAGACGGATGGCTATTTTAAGTTGCTCCACCGTTTAGGGAAAGTAGCTGCAAGGAACAGCGGCCAGCGCGTGGAGAATATTCTTCCATTCTTGTGTGTTTTGGTGAACTGAAATGTCCGATGCAATTGGCACTGGTTTTTCAGCCAACACAGAGGCCCGCAGGGTGTGGCCACTGAGGGAGAAAGAATGAAGCAAACAGCACCCAATTCTTGCTCTCCAGGACCTTATCAGGAGGTCTTTGCAATCCATTTCTTGGCGATTACTATTAAAAGTTGTAGGTGGATACCTAGCTCCTTACCCATAGCCTATTGTGCTCTCCATGAGGTCTCCATTAGTGTCAAAGGGTCTACTAGGAGAACCATGTTTTGTCTTGTCCTTTCAAGACCCTTCTTCCCGACATGGTGTACACTCCTCCCCAATTTATTTCCCCTTTTCCTTTCTATTCCGAGATTGTTCTCCCCTCCATTCTTACATCTCCTTCCTTCTTTTCCCCAAGTATCTGCTTTCCTCTGCCATCCTCAGCAGTTTTTCTTCTTCCCAGTTCTTTCTTTCCACCAGTGCCCTCAAGAACTTCACACCCAAACTGCCAGCCATAACCTTGAATGGCCTTGGGTGAAGATTGAGCCATGCCGGTGGTTTCTGGCAACCATGCCCTCCCCAACGCAGGGTTCACTCTGGTCGACTAAGGCTGGAGGGATGGTGCCATCTTTTTATCTCCTTCTATTAGAAGAAGAAGGTTTTGTTTTTGCTTTTTTTCTTTGAGATAGGGTCTTGCTCTGTCACCTAGGTTGGAGTATGGAGGAGTGACCACAGCTCACTGAAGCCTTGACCTCCCAGGCTCAAGTGGTCCTCCCACTTCAGCCTCCCAAGTAGCTGGGACCACAGGCACATGCCACCATACCCAGCTAATTTATTTTTTACTTTTTGTACAGATGGGGTCTCACTATATTACCCAGGCTGGTCTCAAACTCCTAGACTCAAGAGATCCTCCCATCTCAGTCTCCCAAAATGCCAGGATTACAAATGTGACCCACTGCGTCCAGCCTGGAGAAAAGTTTTAACAAGCAGAAAGGTCCGTTTACTCCAAAGCAGGTCTGTGCAACTAAAAGTTTTGGAAAAGTGAAGAAAATAGAGGAGGACAACAAAGGGAAAAAGGAAGAAATAAAAGGAACAAAGAGCAAAGAGAAAGACCTAACTTCAGCGTGATCACAGTTTATTCCAGCCAAAGCCCAAAATATTAAGACTGTTTCTAATGTTCCACTAAGTAGTGGCCTCTCGGTGCTTCTGACAAGTGATTTAGAGTAAAGTGGTCTGCTCCCAAAGAGGCTTGCAAATATTCATGCATAATGATTTGGTCAAGAAAGCCAGAGTTGCCCAGTCAGGAAGGTGGTGATGCAAAGGTCAGATGAATAAGGGAGGAGTTCATTCATCAACCCGACATGTGAGCATGGCTGGGACAGTGCGCAGAACAAAAGCCATCTGGTAGCTTTGCTTGCAAGACCAGATTAAGAAAGCACCAGAACAAAAACCACAAAGGAGAAGATGAAGCTGTATTTCCGGAGGAAAGCAAAGAGTTCTACCCAAAGCCGAAGTAAGAGCTTTATTTTTTTTTTTCCAATGATGAAGAAAGAATCCTACTTCCCTCTGATTTGCATTATTTTTAGCACATATGCCTCAGCATTGGTGCCCAACACGTCCAGCAGTGTCTTTTCGACAGCCTGAAATTTTTGAGTAGTTTCCCATTGCCTAGAGTGTAAAACAAAATTCATAGCATGGCATAGGAGGCCTTCGTGATGGAATCCCTAGCTTACTCTTCACCATCATCTTTCTGCATTCCTCAGTGCAGCTTCAGAGTACTGGCCCCTTGCAGAGCACATTATGCTGGCTCTTCCCTCCCTTGTGTAATATGGTTTTCCCTCTGCCTGGCACACCTTCCCCTGCCTGACTAAATTGTACTCTTCCTCTAAACCATCTCAAAACTCACACTCCTCTGTGAAGTGTGAGCTCTCAGGGGTTCCCTCTTCTAAACACCTACTGCACTTGAATGCCATCCCATCGTGCTAATCATCTGTCATTGTCATAGGGACAAGAATGTTATCTTTTCTTTTCATCAACAGTGCCTAACACAGGAAGTACCCCAAATTTGTGTCGATGATTAATGCAGCATTCATTTGAATTCCACACGGATGCACATTTAATTACACACACACACACACATACACTCATGCATGCACACTTGCAATATGTCCTCTCCTGCATCTCTAGGGTTGTGGGTTCCAGGTGAGACCCTGCCATGAAGTTTCTGATCATGCCCCAGTGATATAATACGGACGTGATGGAACGAAGTGAGCTGTGTATCAGAAATCAAGTTTGAAATTTGGGAATGTCTTTAAGTTCTTAGAGACCTCACCCACACAGTCCTCAGCTTTCAACTCAGGCAGAGTACGCATGTCTGCATGAGAACGTAGAGTAGATAAAAGTGAGAGAGGGCAGAAAGAAAGAGGTACAGGGTCTTGTGTGGAGCCTCCCACATGGTTCCCTTCCAGTTCCCTAGGCAATCGGCCCCTGATGAGTAGTTCTATCTGGAGAGCCATATATTATTTCCATAGATGTTCATTCCATTTTTAATGAGCCCTTTCCCAAAGAGCCACTGAGCGTCAAAAGTGCTGAGAGAAGAAGTTGAGCCTTTTATAAATGTCAAAGCAAACAGAACCAGGCTCAGAGAAAGCAAGGTAAGTACTGGAAGGAACTCCTTGCACTGCAAGGCAGGTAAAGAAAAGTGCAGAAATGGCTATTTATGTAGGAAGGAGTTCCTGCAAGAGTGAATTGTATTGAGACATACTTCTGCTCTAAAACCCCAGTTTTCAATGTCTGGCATGAAACTGGCAGGAGAGAAGAGGGATATTGAAATCTCAAGGGTTCTGCAGTTCTGAAATTTGATGTAGTTTCTGTTCACCTCAATATAAAGAAATGATAAATATTTGAGGTAATGAATATACTAATTACCATGATTTGATCATTATACATTGCATACGTGTATCAAAATATCTCACTGTACCCCATCAATAAGTAAAAGTATTATGTGTTAATTAAAATCATAATAATAAATGAAATGCCAATTAAAACAAAATGATAATCCCTTTTTGCCACACATTTTGGTGGGAAAGTAAGTTGTTATAACCTTTTTGGAGGGCAACCAAAATTTTAAGTGTATATATTCTTTGATATGCCAATTTCACTTATAGAAATAATTTCTACTGAAATATTCCAACAATACACAGGTGCATGAATGAGAATATGCACTAAAACATTACTTGTCATGAAGGAAAAAATGGAAACTTCTAATGTCCATCCAAAGGGAAATTATTGTATAATTCACGGGGCATCATGGTCTGAAATTCTGTGCAGCAGATAAAACAATAAATTCATAGGCAGTAGCGTGGAGATACATCCTCATGACATACATAGTTTCAAGTAAAATAAAGCAAGTTGCTGAAGGAATTTTTTTTGAAAAAGCTCACCTCTCATCAGGAAAATAATGACTGGATTTACAAATGCCAAGAACTTATTATTCGGGCCTGTTAGACAAGTAAACAGATCTGTGATATCTTAGAGACTTAAAAAAAGAGTTACAGCTGCCACGGAAGACACAGAAGCATCACTAGGACCTACACTGCTACATAATCTGCAACACACCCGCGATGGAGCTGGAACAGTATTTTTACTAGCACATACCAGGTATACTGTGGGTCAAACAGGCATTGTGGATGGCCAGATGATCTGATTACCAACGAAAAACATGATTTCTAGGCCAAAATGTGTCTTTAAATTATCAAAATCTGTCTAATAATTGACCCTTCCTGTGTTAGGTTAGGAAGTACCTGTATAAATCAGATACAGATGGAAAAAAAAAATCCCTTTTTCTTTCTGCTTTTCATGCCCAGAATCAAGAATATAATTAGCTTCACAGATATGTGGTCTTACTACTTTATATAGCAAATTTACTCATAGGCAAGAAGAGTGTCTTCTAAGTGTTCTGTGTCTCATCACAACAGAGTAGGTTTTCCAACCTCGCAAATACATGACCTGAAAAAACAGGATTCAAAAAGATTTTGAAAGGCTGGAACTCTGGAGCAAACCCAGTATCATGAAATTCAACAGGAATGAAGTCCTTTCTTACCTTAGGCTTAAGTTTCTATCTTGACACTCCACTTATTAGCACTAAGCCCCTCTGAACCCCAGTTTCTTAATGTGTAGTATGGACATCATTACAGTCACATTATAGGATCATTGTATAGATTAAATGAAATTATGCATTTGCAGTGAATACAGTATATGTGGCACAAAGTGGGCCAGTGTATAGTAAGTGCCTGCTTCTTTTCTCCTTTTTGCTGATTCAAGCAAATGTTATTTTTAAAATTTTGTTTGAAGTGACACACAATAATTATACATATGCATGGGCACAATGTGATGTTTCTATACATGTATACATCGTGTAATGATCAAATCATAGCATTAAGCATCACCTCAGACATTTATCAGTTCTTTTTTGTGTGTTGTGATCATTCAGAATCCTTTAAAAATGCAATATTTTTTGGGGTGTCAACTGCAGACAAAGAACATGCATTCTGGCCTGCACCTCCATACTGTCCATTTTACAAGGCAATTCCCCCAACGGGACTCTGTGGTTTTCCAGGACTGCCTGTACTGCGTGGGCAAGTCTGTCTAATCTGGAGTCCAGGATCGGGAAGTTCATTCTTGTGGCACACCCAACACATATCCTCTCACTTGGGCCTTTATCAGAATTAAAGGTAAATTTTTTTTAATTAAAAAAGCAATTACCAGAACATAAGACGAGAGTAACGGCTTAGCAGTAGCATGAGTAAGAAAGACTTAGGAGTTTGAGTGAGTAGGATATTTAGTATGAGTTAGTGATGTGGTGCTGTTAATATGCAATGAGATGGAGGTGAGGAGGGAGTGAGGTCTCAGGAGGGAGATGTATGGCCCAACTCCCTGTATGTCTCACCATAAAGTTCCAGAGGACAAAATATGATAATACCTGCCAGAAACATGATAAAAGATGAGTGTAGCTACCCTAGCTGTGGAACTTATGTTGGTTTTGTATTAATGTAAAAGAAAAATCAAGATAAAATCTAAAAACCAAGAAACAACTACGAGTTTTAGCTTACGGAGAGATCAATTCATTCAACAATAGGTTGTAACTTCCCATCTCCCTTAACTGCCCCTCTACCCACTCCTCCTCCACACTCTACCTGGGCATCCAACAATGCCTCTGATTAGTAAAGAAAGAATCCAGCACAGTGGTTGTATTAGTCTATTCTCAGGCTGCTAATACAGACATACCTGAGACTGGGTAATTTAACAAGGAAAAAGGTTTAATTGACCCACAGTTCCACATGGCTGGGGAGACCTCACAATCATGGCAGAAGGTGAAGGAGGAGCAAAGTTACATCTTACATGGTGGCAGGCAAAGAGAGAATGAGAGCCAAGCAAAAAGCGGTTTCCCCTTATAAAACCATCAGATTTCATGAGACTTATTCACTACCACGAGAACAGTATTGGGGAAACCACCCCCATGATCCAATTATCTCCCACTGTGTCCCTCCTACAACACGTGGGAATTATGGGAGCTACAATTCAAGATGAGATTTGGGTGGGGACACAGCCAAACCACATCAGTGGTTCTCAATCTTGGCTACAATCGATATACCCAAGAAGCTTTTATAATTCTTGATGCTTAGACCACATTCCAGGTCTGTTAAATCAGGGTTTCTGCTTGTGGGTCCCAGGCATGCATCCGGTGGATTACAGCGTGCAGCCAAAGTTGAGAACAACTGCTCCCGAATGCTAGTCCAACTCACACCTGGAGGATGGTACCCATTCTGGGCCACTAACTTGAGGAAGGCTGGAGTGTGACCAGGATAGAGAGAAGTCTAATGTTTGACATAAAGACAGCTGGAAAAGGACATGAAGAACAGGAGGCTCAGGGAAGTGTGGTTGTTACCTGCAAATATATGAAGGACTGCCACGTGTAAGAGGAAGTTATTTTGTTTTCCCTGCATTGCTATTAAAGGTGGGAACTAGAGGGAATTGAATTTCAGTTCAACCTAAAAAGAGAACTCTTTCAACAGGGAGTAGGAGGCGCAGTTAAAAGAACATGCAACCTATTGCTGAATGCTGTGCACATAAGCTAGAGTGAAACCCCGTTGGTCAGAGATTCTGTAGAAAGAGGTCGGCACAAGACACAGGGAATTGAACTCCATGACCTTTAAGGTCCTGTGTAACTGTGATTCCAGATGTCTTTGATTCTAGGGGCTCAATGGCTTGTCATGGACTAATTAGCAACTTTGCAGAATGAATAAAAACATTTTGTTGAACTCAGGAGAACAAATCCATCATAAACCTTACCAAATGCATAAGCACAAATGGGCTGGGACATAGGAATAAGCCTAAGAAGCCTGAAATGCTTAGAAGTTCTTTCCACAGCACCATACAGTTCATGAGAACAACTTAAAATATAGCAATAAAAGGCAATCACAATAAATGGCCTTGCTGTGGCAGCTCTCTAGAAGGATATCTGCTGATTTAAGAAGGCAGACACTCTGGAGGAGACCCCTGCTGTTTATATGGTTGTCCAAGTTAATTATCCCTGTACTTTCAGATGAAGTGAATGGTAATCTGTTTATCTAGGTCAAATAGTTGGAACCTACTCTGTCCCTTGACAGTCATATGAAAATACGTAGTGTTGTCCTTTTGGGCATTATAACAAAGATCAGGTTAAAAAAATAGCATCCACTTCTTTATAGGCACAACATAGCCTTTATTTCTAAGGTACTCTAATTAGACCCAACTCTAAACAAGTGGTTTAAAATGGGATTTTTTTTTTTTTTTTTTGGAGATGGAGTCTTGCTCTGTTGCCCAGGCTGGAGTGCAATGGTGTGATCTCAGCTCACCGCAACTTCCACCTCCTAGGTTCAAGCAATTCTCCTGCCTCAGCCTCCCGAGTAGCTGGGATTACAGGCATGCACCACCACACCTGGCTAATTTTTGTATTTTTAGTAGAAATGGAGTTTCACCATGTTGGTTAGGCTGGTCTCAAACTGACCTCGTGATCCACCCACCTTGGCCTCCCAAAGTGCTGGGATTACAGGCATGAGCCACTGTGCCTGGCCAAAAATGGGAATTTTTTTTTTTTTTTTTTTGAGACGGAGTCTCGCTCTGCCGCCCAGGCTGGAGTGCGGTGGCCGGATCTCAGCTCACTGCAAGCTCCGCCTCCCGGGTTCACGCCATTCTCCTGCCTCAGCCTCCCGAGTAGCTGGGAACACAGGCGCCTGCCACCTCGCCCGGCTAGTTTTTTGTATTTTTTAGTAGAGACGGGGTTTCACCGTGTTAGCCAGGATGGTCTCGATCTCCTGACCTCGTGATCCGCCCGTCTCGGCCTCCCAAAGTGCTGGGATTACAGGCGTGAGCCACCGCGCCCAGCCGGGAATTTTTTTAAAGACAGAAAGAAAAGAGATCTTAGTGGCTAATCATTTCCGTTTCTTCAATTCATGGTATATTTTTGTCTTGAGTTTATGGAATGTTTCCCCATAAAGATAATGAAAATCTGGCTTCTGGCCTCTGCAACCATTCTAAGAACAGCAAAGTACTACTGCACATGGGAGAAAGGATGGAAATACCACAGAAAATTAGCAAAATGCTGATATTGGTTACCAGAACAAAGAGGGGTGTCAGAATGGAGGAAGAAACTTTATATGTCAGAATGTATCTAGGAGAGATGTCATTTAATCTACAAAATAAAATCTTTGGGAGAGTAGAGTGCTTCCTAATGGCATTTACCAGATGTTCTTTAAGGTTGATCTGATTTCAGATCAAGTCAGTCAGAGTGAGCTAGGGATAGAGTAGGGGTGGCTAAACCCACTGTGGGAGAAGTTAGGATTACCAGGGTACCTTTTGTGGGTGGGGGAGGAGGCTAGGCTTCAGTTTGACCCTTGAGGGATGGTGCCTTCAGGAAATTACAGAATTATTGAGCTTCCAGAGCTACAAATTTCCCTTAGATTATGTCCCTTTGAACTACTTATGCTTTTCTACCTAAATCCAAAGTACTGAACATTGTTGAGCACCAACTGTACAAGGCATGTTGTAACCATACATGGGCATGCAGGGATGACTGGAAGACTAAAATGTGGTCGCTGCCATCTTGGAACCCTAGAGTGATAATGCTACAAGAGCTTACTACTCAAAGTACTGTCTGGGGACTAGTGGCATCAGCATTATCTGGAATATTCTTAGATGCACAACCTCAAGCCTGTCCCCAGAGCTACTGAATCAGAATCTGCATTTTAACAAGATTCCCCAGGTGATTCCTATGTCTATTAACCTTGGAGAAGCACTGCCACTGGAGACCTCAGAGTCTCTAACCTCTCACCTTTCAGATACAAACCCAAGGCTCAAAGAAGTTAGGTGACTTGCTCAAGGTCACACCATACATTCATAGCAGCCAGGTTTAGAACAAACATTTCTTGATGCTTCATCTGGAAACACGTATTACAAGAAAAGAATGGATATGGGAAGCAGGCAGACCTGCATTTGGAAGCTGAGAGCCTCAGTTTCCTCATCTATGGAAACTAGGCTGCTTATACTTCCTCAAATATTCCTCAAGTACTTTCTCAAGTCTAAGCAACCTAGTTTCCAGAGGTCTCAAAAAATAAAACTTAGTTTCCAATTTTTTTTCTGTTCCTACCAGCACCTTCTGGGCACACATAGCTTCTGAAGAGGCCAGGTGTACAGCTGACTTGGGACTGAGGGGTTCTCCACGTGGTGAGGAGTTTTGTTACGGAAAGAATGCAGACCGGTACCATATCTGCTGAAGGTAGGGTGCCCACATTGCTGCCCCATGATCGCTAAGACTGTTGTCTATGCTTTATATAGATCCCTGGATGTCTCCAGTCCTGTTTTCTAACACAGCAACATGCTCACTTTTGGCAGATTAATTGGCAGTGTTGTCAGCACAGTTACCTTTTATTGCCAATAAACTTGGGTCCCTGAGCGCTGTGGCCTTAATTATTTGTTATTTCTTTTTCCTAGAGGGATAAAGAATGTTCTGCTTTTTTTTTTTTTTTAGTGTCATTTGCATCAGGACAAGACCCTGAATAATTAATTCACTGAGGAATTTACCATATGGCAGTGAGCAGAAGAAGTGCTTTAGTAAAAGCAAAAAATTAGACGACAGCACCCTCTACTAGCCTTTTTCCTTTTCTTTACCCTTTCATTCCTTCTTTCTCATCTCCCCATCAAAAACAATTTTTTAAAAAATCATGCTTAATGGCTAGAACTCCATTTTTTTTTTAATGGCAGAGAATCAGTGGCTTCTAATTTAAGCCTAATGATGAAATTTCCACCAGTAAAATATGGTGGGCATGTTTGAAGGCGTCAGTGCCACAGTGCAATTCTTCAGTGATGATTTCTCACTTAATACTTGAGAATTGCTCAGTCTCTCACAGCACCATGAATTCAGATACCACCATATACGGCTGTGTATTTTCATAACTCTTAAAAATAAATACGTGCTCTAGGAAAATTTGGGATCTTTGTTGAAAGAATTAAAGTTAGGCAAAAAACATTTTGATGAGTGTTAATCACTGTATAACCTAGTGTGTAATTTTAAGACGCTTCACTAGCTTGTGGGGATTATCAGAATATTTTTCCTTATGTATGACAAAACTGGGACCACATTAAGTAAAATTCTACCGATTACGTTTTATGCAACCAAGAAATAGTGAGTTCAGCCAATTGCTAGCTCTCTCCCATACTTGGTATCTAGGAAAATTTAATGCATGGGGAAGGGAACGCAAAGGTCTGTTTTGGCCAATAGTTTCAGTATCTTCCCCGCAAAATAGTTTACAGAATTGGCTAGTAGGCAGACAGATGTAAGTTGCACCTTCTTTCATTTCTACCTTCTAGTCAAGGGGCTAATGAACTGTAAAACAGCCCCAACTAGACAGCAGGAGGCGTAAGGAACAAAAAGAACTTGGTAATAAACAATCTACATAATTGGTTCTTGAAAAAAAATCAAGCTTAAATATTAATTTTTAAGGCTGTTAGTAGCCCTCAGCTTCCACAATTGCAAGACACAGTCAGCTACTTAGTATACTATTTTATTATAGTCAAATACCACCTCATTTGAAACAGAGGCCTAGATTGATGTTTCAATCAGAGTTATCTGTACAATCTCTAACTAAATCCGCCTAATTGGATCATCTGCAATGGCTCCTTGGGCCATTAGTCTTAATTAACGAGGCGCCATGGTTACTGCGCATGCTCACTGGCTTTAAAGTAGCAGCTAACCCGATCGTCCATCAGCCTCTTTATGAAACGATTCACTCGTCAAGTTTCTGTATGTGCATGGGTCTCTCCAAATGCCAACCACACATCAGTGATGTTTGTAAACTCCAGGTTTTTTTGTTTCGTTTTGTTTTTTGAGACAGGGTCTTGCTCTGTTGCCCAGGCAGGAGTGTGTGGCATGAACTCTGCTCACTGCAACTTCGGCCTCCTGGGCTCAGGTAATGCTCCCAGTTTTAATAATGCTGAAGTCATTTCATGAGCTACCTGTGGCCACCCAGGTCCCAGAGCTGGGATGTCACAGAAATGGACTAAACAGAGATGAGATTGGAGAAACAACTGAAGGTATTCCTGGCAATGAAGAGGTGGATTCTTGGGGTCTTCCTGCCTCCAACTCCTGCTCTTCCTTCTCTGAAACCCTCTCTTCCTGTGTCCAGATGTGCTCACATGGTGCCCTCCTCCAGTTCTCTCCAAGTACTTCCTCCTGTAACAACACTCCCTCTCCTGTGGCGTGTCTACATCAGGTGTGGGAAGGAAAGCAGCCCAGTTACATTACTCACAATTCAGTGAATCATATTATTAATGGAAAAGATGAGCTTATTGATACAATTGGATTTATAATTGATAGCATTTCAGCTAAAGTAATTTTGCAAAGGAAGTTATTTCAGGCAGAATTAGAAAAGAATTTTTGAAGAGTAGGGGATATATATAAATATATATGTCCATTACACACACACACACACACACAGGGCCATGATATATAATACTGTGCAGCAATTTTTTTTTTTTTTTTGGAGATGGAGTCTTGCTCTGTCACCCAGGCTAGAGTGCAGTGGCATGATCTCAGCTCATTGCAAGCTCCGCCTCCCGGGTTCACACCATTCTCCTGCCTCAGCCTCCCAAGTAGCTGGGACTACAGGCGCCCACCACCACGCCCAGCCAATTATTTGTATTTTTAGTAGAGACGGGGTTTCACCGTGTTAGCCAGGATGGTCTTTATCTCCTGACCTCATGATCCACCCACCTTAGCCTCCCAAAGTGCTGGGATTATATGCATGAGCTACCGCGCCCAGCTCACTGTGCAGCAATTTTTTTAGAAAAGAGATATAGCACTATATATACTGAAATGAAAACTCTCCAGGATATTGTAACAACAAGCCCCTTTTGGACTTCTTAAATCCAGCCACAAACTCACAAATAAGGTCATCCCTGAACTTTCTCCACTAATTCACAATAATCCCTCTCCTTCCTCTACTCCCTGAGAGAATCAGGCTTACTCAGTACCACCCACAGACTGAAGCCTGCAGCACTTAGCAGAGTACTTCTGAAAAGTTGCTAGTAGTCTCTGAGCCCAACCAACAAACATGAGAATCTTTTTCGCGGTCAAATCACACTCACAGATCTGGCCACAAAGGCAAATTCACTTTCCAGTGAGGGATTTACAGACCACATCTGTAGCTTGCTGATGAGTGACTTTTGTTCTAATTTTTGTTCTAATCTAAGGCTAAAGATAAGATTCTGATGGAATTTTTTCTTTAATATTAAAGGATAAATAAATAAAACAGAAAGCATTGAGCAAACACACTAAGACTTATTTCACAGTGCCATCTCAACTGAGGCAGTTCCCAGGACCCAGAAGTGCTTTGCCCAGCAGGGGGCTAGGTCCCCACCAATCACAGCTGCACTTCCCAAGAACAGGCCTCAGGTGTTCCTAAAACCTGAGATGGGAGGCCATCCTGCTGCCCAAATGTTGGTTTGTTATAAAAGCAGAAAGATGGGCCATACCTCTCCTCCCTCGAGCTATTTCTGAAAAAGAGGCAGGATGACAAACTTGAGTTACACTCTTCCAAAGCAGAAACTACTCTCTGGGACTTAGATTTCTGTTGTTGCTGTACGTTCCATTAAACCACTTCAATGGGCTAAAGATCATTCAGCAAATAATTCTTTCTGTGTTAAAAGATTAAAAAGATAACAGAAGGTCAGGCGCGGTGGCTCATGCCTGTAATCCCAACACTTGAGAGGCAAGGTGGGCAGATCACCTGAGGTCGGGAGTTTGAGACCAGACTGGCCAACACGGTAAAAATCCCATCTCTACTAAAAATAGGAAACCGGGCATGCTGGTGCATGCCTCTAGTCCCAGCTACTTGGGAGGCTGAGGCAGGAGAACTGCTTGAACTGGGAGGGGGAGGTTGCAGTGAGCTGAGATCGTGCCACTGTACTCCAGCCGGGGCCACAAAGTGAGACTCTGTCTCCGAAAAAAAAAAAGAAGAAAAATGATAGCAGAGGCAATGACTCCTTTGGTTTCTTTTTCTTTTTTTTTTTTTTTTTTGAGACGGAGTGTCGCTCTGTCACCCAGGCTGGAGTGCAGTGGCCCGATCTCAGCTCACTGCAAGCTCCGCCTCCCGGGTTTACGCCATCCTCCTGCCTCAGCCTCCCGAGTAGCTGGGACTACAGGCGCCCGCCACCTCGCCCGGCTAGTTTTTTGTATTTTTTTTAGTAGAGACGGGGTTTCACCATGTTAGCCAGGATGGTCTCGATCTCCTGACCTCGTGATCCACCCGTCTCGGCCTCCCAAAGTGCTGGGATTACAGGTTTGAGCCACCGCGCCCGGCCGACTCCTTTGGTTTCTTTGGTGTATGCACTGTCATCCTCAAGAGTTAAGAAGACCCTGTTTTCCTAATGTCCTTGTGACTGTTTAGCAGCAGGCACACGGGCACAGGGACACTCCTTGCCTGTGGGACAGACATCGTTCCCATAGCAGCAAACCCGTGTCTGTCAGGAAGTAACCATGCAGCAGCTGTGGGTGGCTGTGTGTCCATGGGGAACCGGTTCACTCTTTTTTTTTTTACTTAAAAAAAAAAAAACAAAAAAAAAACTGATTTTCTGGTTTTATTACAAAGCCATTTCTAAATGATGGGTTTTCTAAACCAAAGTCTCAGGTTTGGTTGTCAGGTGGTCTTATTCCTATTGACTTAACATGAGGAGAGCTATTGGTGTGTAGCTTCCTGCATCTTGTAGATCCAGTCTCTGTAAACTCTCAGTGCTTTGAGCCAAAAGAGACTTAGGAGATTACATTTTCTCTTATTTCAGGAGTGTGTGCAGGTGCCAACTGGAAGGCAGTGAGTGGTACTGTGTGTGCCCAAACAGAGAAGAGAACGGGAAAGGACATTCTGAAACACTTCACCCTGCACAATTTGGGGATGGATTGCTTTTGGAAACCTTTGGCAAATAATTGGATCAAAGTGTCTCAGTTCCTCAGCGAATACACGTGTGTTGTGGTACCAGGTCCACCTACTGTACTGAGGTCTGGAATCTCCTCCCTGACCATAAATTGGGGTTGTTGTTGTTGTTGTTTTGGTGCTATATTGAGCACCTCTGGCTCTCCGGTTATAAGTGCTCTTGTTGATTGGGAGGAGAACCCTGTCATTTGGGACACCAGTTTATAATTTAGTGCACGGTGGCAGCAGAGATATCAATGTCTGAATTTATCTCCCATCTTGGTATTTTCAGGGGGAATCAGAGAAAACAGTCTCTATCCACTCATTCTCCACCACACACCAAGTTATTTTTTAGATGTTTAATGAAAACGTTGGCAGGAGGTGGCAATAGTTTAAAAAACTTAATTATAGCACTCAGAAAGGCAATCATTACAACATAGAGTTCAAGTTTATCCTTGTATTTACAATGAATAAGTACTTTTGGGAAGATCTGGCTATTGAATCTCAACAGGCAAGATTATGTAAAGTTTCTACAATGATTGTGAAAATAATCTTGCATTCTGCTGAGAATATCCTCATCCACAATTCACATGTGGTGCCATACTTTGCATGTTTGGTAAATAAAGGGTGGAAAGAACAAATCTTTGGATTGTTTCCAGCCAGTGTATACCTGGGGCCATTCATGGGATCCAGGAACCAGACTGTGCCTGTCTCTCCATGAACAAAGAGCATCCTTGGAGCATTCTTGCCAATCAAATGGATGCTTTTTTCTAAGTTAACTGCAGGAAGCCTTCCCTACCTACAGTGTTTGTAATTTTTTAACATGTGTTACTGTAGCTTGGTACCTGCTGGACATGGTTATCATGACCTACAATTTGCTACTCCTTTGGATAACTCGGCTGAACCTTGAAAGGTAAGAAATAACTGCGCTAAAATCAAAAGACCTGGGTTACAATTCTGGTTTTGTCACCCAACATCCATGCTAACTCGATCAAGCCTTAGTTTTCCCATTTATAATGCGATAATCACACGAGTCCTGTACAAGGTTTTTACGCAATTTAAATTAGATACTGGATGGGAATATAGTTTATAAATTGTACCCTGTTATATAAATATGTAGGATTTGGTATTTGGCAAAACTTACACTCTCTTTTAACCCCCATTTCAGATGCTATTTGGTGAAATGCCACATCCCTGCCCCAACCTTCTGGACCCAAGTTTGTGCATCACACAATCACTTCAGCTACTAAGGAAAAAGGGTCAAATCTCAAAAGATGCTTAGCCCACAGTTTTACTTCAAAAATGTGAGGGTGTTTTATGGGCCCACTTTCAGCCTAGAGTTCACAACAAGACATGTGCTGTCAGGGCAGGAAATTTTACTTAACAACCTAGCCCTAACGCAGGCCAGTTTGAGCTGAGCCATTGGACTGCGCTTAGTCCAGAATGACTGGTTACTTCTCTTCCATGATTAGACATCTTTGGAAAAGATTCTTTTCTTTGTTACATAACCCAATGTTCAGACTGCTTTGTTCCTGAGGTCTTCACCAATGAATAGAAGCTCAAGTTCACTGCCTGCTACCTAATGCTTTTTAAGAGCCCTGTTGTAAGAAATAATATTCATGGATGATTGCCTGAAAGATATGAAGAACATCCATTCCTCTAGATACCCTAAGTTGTATTCACACATCAAGCCAAACCATCAAAAAACAGCAAGCTTAGGCTGAATTGTTCTGGTCCCGTGTAGAGCTGCTTTTACTGAATTACACTTTGGCGGGGTGCCATTGGCTCGCACTGAGGGACATTACAAGAAACAGTCCTATAAAAATTGCTAGTGCAGGGATATTGTTGAAGATATTTCCACCGTATCCCATCTTGAGCCTTTGAAGAGAATCAATAGAGAAGTTTCCCTTGGCTCTTAATTCCAGAAGAAGCCTGTTTCTCTTGAGCAATTGGCTTTTTTCATGTAGGCACAGCAAATTTCATATTTCCCTTTTTGCTTTGGTATCTAGGAAGCTTGGAGTCAAATTTTCTTCCCACTTCTAACAACTGTATATAAACTAACTGTATATAAACAAGCCACTCTCTACCATGAATCTGTGATGCCATCACACTGACCCGCAACATTCCTTGAATCTGCCATGCCCTTTCTTGTTGTTCTGCATCTCCCAATGCATATTCCTCTGCCTGGAATGCCCTTTGCCTGTCTCTTAGCTAAGTGAAACCCTGGCAGAACTCATAGCTCCAGTCTGTTCCCCTGCGGCCTTTCATCCACACCACCAGTGTAGCACTTACCATAATATATTCCAGCAGACTGTGTACACGTCTGTGCCCTTTGCTAGGTCATAAATTCCTTTCAGGCAATGCCATGTACATTTTATCTTTGTATCCTCAGTTCCAGATGCCTAATAGATGTTCAACAAATGTCTACAAAATTAGTGAGTAATTGAACACCCCTGTT
This sequence comes from Macaca mulatta, assembly GCF_049350105.2. Classification (NCBI taxonomy): domain Eukaryota; kingdom Metazoa; phylum Chordata; class Mammalia; order Primates; family Cercopithecidae; genus Macaca; species Macaca mulatta. Next base: position 71,699,120 of record NC_133423.1, read on the forward strand.
CCAGCACCAACATGAGGGAACCTTAAGATGTTTGTTTTCAAGGTTGATAACAAAACACATCACAGTGTTCACAAAGGCTTTGTGGCGGTGGTTGCAGGAGGTCCAGGGTGCAGGTGGTACATCTGGCTTAGAGAAGACCCCAATCTTCAATGTTTCTTTTGGAGACAGGAATAATGAGATGCTTTTTTTCCTACAACATTTCCCTTACAGCATTTTATACTCAGTGGATTTCCAGCAGCTTGTCCATTGATTAGATCAACATCAGAATAGCAATCGAGTGAAGTCAGAAATAAAGACATTGTGCCCGGTTCTGTTTTGTGGTTCCACAGGATGGAGGAGAGGAGCCCAGAAAGCAGGGTGGGAGGCAACCTAGCACCGGGGCCAGGGTGGGTGTAAACACACATGAGCGCTGAGGAAATTTAAGACTAGCAACCAATTACTCGATCCATTTTCCAACCCCAGAGGGGGCTGGGAGTGGGAATGATGCTATCACAGCCTCCCTTGTTCTTCTAGTGCTAGAACAGTGTGTTTCTCGTGTAAGAATCCAAAAATATCCACTGGGTGATGTAACAGCACATGAAAATGACATCAAGGTGTTTACAGCAGAATGTTGTATCAAAACATATTTGAAAGATACTGCAGAGCGACGTTCAATACAGTGAACTGAAACTTCTGACCTTGAAGGTTTCCCATTTTTGCTTCTTGCTTTGGTGTCTGCTTTTCTTTGAAACTGCACAGTAAAACTAATGGGATTATTACTGTTTCAACAGGAGGACCACTGAGTCCAACATCTTCATTTTACAAAAGAAAAAGCTGAGGCCCTTTCGAATATACTGACTTGCCCAAGGCTCCACCATGAGTTGGTTGCAGAACCGCCACTTGATTCCCAGCCTACTGTTCTTCCCATGACACCATGCCAGCTGCCTGTTGGTAGTCATCAAACAAAAACTAAGTACAAATAATGAGAAGCTTCTGGGAGAATACGCCAGTCCACTTGTTTCCATGTTGATGCCAACTCAGTTAAAACAAACAAACAAACAAACAAACAAAAACCACCTGGTATTGAAGTCCTAATGGACTCGGTTAAAGGTTTGTGCAAGTGATTAATGAGTACAGTGACAGGAATTAGAGGTTGCAAAGAGATGTTATATCTTCAAGCTTGGCATCTTGGACTGATTGTGCCAAACACTCTGGGAAAGTCTAACATCTGTTGATCCAGTTGCTGGAAGAAGGAGACAAGGTGAATGAAAGCCAAGTGTGGAAGAATGCAGCAGAAAGTTAGGACTCAGACCTCACGCTCTGCTGATGAATGTGTTATGTATGTCGCTTGGCAACTGGCACATGGCGTGCATCAGCAGAAACACTCAGGGGCTTTTGCAGTTGAGCTGGGAGAGCGCAGGGCCCTCCAAACACTGCACAGTTTAGTTGGGAGTGTTATGAGGAAGGCAAGACAGTTGGTGCCTCGTAGTTTTAATCCTGGCACAACAGACCCTCTCATCCCATTTTTAGGGGGCCAGGCGTACTCAACACAGGGGACGGGCTCTTGAGAGAGTGTACCAGCTCAACCCCTGCGAGCACTGGACCTTCTGGAATTTCTGATTGCCTTTTCAAACGATAAAAACAGGGATAATAATCCCTCCCAGAAAAATGTGAGGTTAAAAGTTTAATCTGAGTTCACAGCACATGCATTCCAAGAGGGTACTGTACTTGGGGAAATTACTCACCTAGAGTTTATATAAGTTCTGAGGCGATTAGAGTCAGCCGACAAATTGGAGCCAGAGCACGTTTACATTTGAGACTTAAAATGTAGATTCCTCTTATGGAAAGAAAGAAGTGGGGAAAATGTCACCCATCACCCAGTGTTTCTTGTTAAAAGACCAGGTCCCATTAGGTGTCAGTCCGTCGACTCGAAGAGTGTGGAAGATGCCAATCCTTAATTCCCCCCGTCCGTCCTCTTGAAAAGCACATGTCACATCTGCTTGCTATCAGCATTTATCTCGCAGCGTGCGTCTGACTCATTTGGAAAATTCAAAGCACATGTTTATTCCTGCCACGAACCCAGCCATTACTGTGCAATTTACAGGCCCTGTGCGACCCAGAGCACACGATGTGGCGGAGAGCGCTGCCAAGGAGCTGCCCTGGGCTCTTGGTGCTGCTAGGTTTGATTACTTTGCTATCAGCTTTGTAAGTGGAGATGGCACCCCTCAGCCTCCAGTGAGCTCTCCTGTCACTTCCTAGCCTGAGTCACAAAGAACCCGTTCCTTCTTTGCCAGCTGGGGAAGGGGAGGATCCCCACACCGGTGTGTTTGGGAAAGAATGGCAGCAGGTAATGAGTAAGAAGCACAGGGCTCCTGAGTTTCTGGACACAAACAGCATTTGTGCAACCACTCAAAAAGTCTTGGTCACAAAACAAAACTGATGTGCTTTTTCTTTCTCCAAATCCCGGCAGTCTCAGGACCCGGTAATTGCAAGACCTTTTCACATCAGTTCCTCTCCACCACCCAATCTGACTCCAAGTGGCTTCTCTAACAACTCCGAATCTATTAACCAGGACTTACACAACCTACGAACCTACTCAGTGGCTTCTCCAATAACATGTACTGATTTCAGCAGGGCCTACAGAAGCCATATTATGGGATGAAAAGTGAAAATTCATCCAATTTAGGGTTTTGTCCACTGGATCTCTTTTTCTGGTTTTGGCTCTATTTTGCCAAAATTTATTGCAAGGCCCTGGCCAAGGCCAGTCAACATAGATGTCTTTGTGTGAGTTAGAAAAAGGTGTCCCCTCCAGACGGACCAGCCCTCCTGGAAGCCTTTCTGCAAAGCAAAACCTGCACAACTGACAACTGAATGCAGCCGCCTTGGCAAGAGCTCATAGGCCCTTCCTTTCCAGAAACCTTGAACAGTGACGAGAACTCTAAAGTTTGTTTGCCTTAACTGGGAAAGGCCACACTTGGATGATTAAATGCAAGAGGCCAAAAGCCTAAGTCAAAACCTACTCTCTACCTTTGCCTGTGTTCTCAGTGTTGGACCACACTGAGGGCAGGTTGGAGAGGCCGGCCTGGCTGATGTACACCACCCGGGTCCCGTGAATGCATCTCCCACCACCATCTGTCAAGGGACCTGGAATGCCCAGTCAGCTCTGGAACCAGCTCGTGGATGGACCTTGTTGCTTTGTTGAGTCTGTGTCTACTTTCCCTGGGTCCTTCCCTAGTTCTCTGCATCTATAGAAAGACAAGGAGATTTCCTGTCCTTCTGATTTGTATAGTATGTCCTCCACGTTCTTTCCCTCTTATCTGTGGCTTCTATCACCCATTCAGACTTTGTTTGCAGGCAGGTTTGTCCTCTGAGGCCACCACCCCTACTTTTGAACATCAACCCTAGTCAATGACACTCCCTAAGCAGTAGGTTCCAAGCATTTTGAACATACACCACCCCCCCATGCTCCATTTCATCCATTATTTGTGACCTTATAAATTATCTACACAAGCCATTATCATTGGCCATTATCATTACTTACTAGTCCCAGGCGCAAAATATACTTTGAGTGTAAGATACATGATAACAATTATAGATGTACATTTTTCATTCCTATTTCCTAGTTAGATTTTTATAATTTTGAAGGGTATTCTGTGTCTTTGTTTTGTCCAGCTGCTTGGCACATCAGATCATTGGTCTTTCTTGTAATGGTGTTTGGCAAAGAGTTTTCGGGAAGGGGAGCAGAAGTGCTACCTTTGCTGTTTTTGTCAGTTTGGTTTTTTGGGGGGGCCTGTGTCATTAGTCTGTCTTTAACCCATGGTTTCTTCAGAGGAGGCTTTTTAAGCCATGTGTCCATCTTGTAAAGGTTAAAGCTAGATAATACCTCACTGGTAAATCCATTTAACCAGGCACAAGTATCCAGGTCCACTAGACTCTCTGCCCTTGAATTTGAGAACTTGTAGAAAAGGCCAAAGATTGGCCCATTCAGTTAGGGTTAAAACCGTGTCACCCAGCCAGGAAAAAATGTAAAGGATTTTGGAGCTGCCAGAGAAGGATAGTTTCACAGCTGATTCCATATCTACGTCATTTCTAGTTTAGAGAATTTTTTAAAAGGGAAGGGAAGTTACAGATACAAAATATGTCCAAATGTCTTAAATACTTACACAGGTCTATGGCCTAGGTCTATGACCTAACTTTCTATGTTACAAAAAAACAAACAACAGCAAAAAAGCAGAACATGTCTTCATACATCTTTGCCTCACAGGCACTTTCAAGAAAGCGTCGAAGCTACAAGAAACTGGAGAAGAATATGTTGTGTCTCTTCCCATTAGTCCACACTGTTTCTTATTCAGCAGAAATAATATCTGCAGTCTTAACACCTTCAGTAAATGGATTTTGTCACCCCATAGTAGGTTTGAAAAAATTAGAGCCCTTATATACCTTTTGAATATCAAGGGTCACAATTTCTAATTTCAGAAGAATTTTGTGACTTTATCCAAGAAAAGCAACCACCATCAGGATGAAAGGAACTAGCAGCAAATTCCCCTTTCCAACCACTTCTATGGTAAAAACACAAGATCAGCGCATTTCTCCAATGTTGCCAGGCAAGGATTTTCTGGGGCTGCTTCTCTAATGCTTGAAAACAGTTGGCTCTTTTGAATGTAGTCCCCTCTCCAGGTCCGAGCCTCCCTCTGAAGACAAGAAGCAGCTCTGTACACTCAGAGGTCCCTGATGTAGGCAACTGACTGTCACCGGGTCAGTCACATGGAAATCTCACGGATGGGAAAAGCAAATTCACACCGTGGAAGAATTAGAAGAGTCTGCTTATAATGTGTGACTATTTGACTCAGTGATGTCCATAACGAACTTCAAAGAAGTCAACAATTATATAAAGAACGAGAAGCAAACTGACATTGAAGCCAGCTGAAGACATGCACTGAGAACTCCAAAATCTCCAGGCTTTTCTGGGGAGGGGAAACGTGAGCTGACAGCTTTGACCTCACGTCCCACATGCTGCTTCTTTTTGTGCTTCTTGGAGATGTTTATATACTGATTCTAAGTGTCCATGGACTTAAATAATACAAGAAGGAAAGAGGGAATTAAAAGCAGGTCTCTATGTAGTATCCAGCTCTAAATCCTAACCTAAACACATCCAAATTCCTCTGATCTTGTTACCCATGTAATACAACAGAGTAGGTCCAAATAGTGCAAAGCATTTTGGGGCCACCCATGCACACTGGGCTACTCTGTCAGCAGCTCAAGGAACTGTTTAAAAAGCAAAACCAACCAAAAACAACACAAAAAACACCCCAATCTGAAACACTATCCAAAAAATGCACAGCGGTGTCTGAGGTTGAGAAGATTTTTCCACTACGTGGGTCTCAGGCTAAGCGTAAGATGCTGTCGATCTTACTTCAGACGACTAGAATGGGCACCGCCAGCACCACAGACCTTGTGTGTGCGGCAAGGGCCAGGCTGTTTGGAAGGGGGTCTCATCACTGTGCAGCACGCAGCTCTGTGCCCCTGCCCGGCCACTCCCTGCCTGGCTGGAATCCTTCCTTGTCAAACTAGCCCCAAGAGCAGGCCACACTCTGCTGTTTCCTACTGTGTCATTCACTAATGTTCATTTAGCAAATATTTACTGACCTCCTCCTAAGTGTCAGGCCCTGGGGATATGCTGGGGAATGGAGCACACATGGTCTCGACCCTCATCTGAAGCTTTTGTCTAATTTTCCCTGGCAGGTTGTTTGCTTGAGTTTGAATCTGAGTTAAAATGCAGCCGCTTTAGGGGAAGAACCCTACTTTGTGCTGTTACCCGTTGTTAGTTCAACGGGGATGCGGAATTTGGGGTGGATGCCGAGCTCTGGGAAGGAATATGCCCTCATTCCCCCGTCTCCATGACTACCACCGAAGGAAGGAGGCTGAGGGCAGATATGTGGTGAGGACTATGCTGGCGCCTTTGGCAAATTTATTTTCATCTGCTTCACAGTTTGCTTGGGAATAGCCCAGCCTCTAACAGCCCCCAGTTTTTGGCTCAATCCTCAGGCAATGCTTGTTAAAGGGTGGTGAGGGGTGGGGGGTGGTGACTGAAGAGGCTCTATTTGTTGGGAGTGTATAGAAATCCCACGACACAGGTTTTGCAAGGACTTCCAGCTTTCTCTTAGTATAAATGGTTAACCCTTTCATCTCCATTTGTATCCCCAGTGCAGGTCTGCTGGTATCACTAGAGAGGAATGAGATTGCAAGAAGACAGTGGCCAAGGGTATCTAAGAGATGGAAAGGGCCCTGAAAAATTCTAATCTGGATAATCAATCTCTGGATACTGGACGATGAAGTCTGGGTGTGCTCTAAAAAAAATGGAGCAAAATTTGGTCCAACTCATGCCAATTGTGTTCAACAGTTTATAGGATAAGTAGATCCTTTCAGGCTGTCATAGTTCAAGCTCTCGGAATGACCAGTAATGTATACTTAAACATATGACAAAGCTTAAGGGAAAAGAGGGCCCAAGGCATGCAGGGGAACTGAGCATGGAAAGGCCATTGTATTTCATGTATGACTTGACTGTGCTTCAGTAAAGCAATTTTAGCTCTAAACGGCACGTTTCCTTTCTTCTTTATTAGGCTTCCTGAAGGGTAATTTCACCCCTAGTACTTTCTGAATAGCATTTCAGCCATATTGTGCAAACCCAGAGGTCGTGCAGAGATCTCAGTAACACTTGGTATGTCACTGATGGCCAACAACTAGCAGGCTGTGGTTTTGGAATCCTGCGACTCATACTTGAATCTGTGGTGGATGTTTATGACCATCGGAATGTGTCTTCAATCATCGCAGAAATGCCTGAGCACATGGCTGTCAGTTATGCAACAGAAGACGTGACTGGCTGTGTTTTAAAGATGCGCATGTGTGCCATTATTTATTATTGTTCTGGTAACATTTACTATTTTGGAGGGTGTGTTGTTCTGTTTCAAGAAATAAAAATTTGTGTGTGTGTGTGTGTGTGTGTGTGTGTGTCTGTGTGTTTTAAGAAGTAGCCTAAACCTTCTTTCTGTGAACTGTGGAGCAAAGCAGCATCTGGGAACATATCGCCCAGCTTCCTGAAAAGTAAATTTTCCTTCTTCATTTTGTGAAGACGCATCCCTAGTGAAACTAAGACTAAATCAAAGAAGGAGCTTTTTTCTTCCTTGTGACTTATCCACATGGAAACACCAATCTCATTAGAGCATGAGAAGGCAATGGTGGAGTGGAAGGTAGACTTTGTCTTCCATGCAAATGTGTTCTGATCAAAATCCGGCTGTTCTCACCAGTAAGCCTCCTATGTTCTTTTCGGTACTACCTACATTCAGAGGCTTGTACAACCTTCTTAGTATTTAGAAATATAAAATCAGTTATTCATGAGTGAAGTCAAATATGTTTATTTGCATTATAGTTCTTCAGATCTGTTACCACTCATCCTGGCTGGTCTTTTAAATAATTCCTCTGTAAAATCTCCAGTAACTGCCACTCAAAGCAATGCAGTTACCGTTGGCTTCCTGACAGGGATTCAACCCTAATTCCAAGGGAAACAGACCAGGATTTCAAAAGGCCAATTGCAAGGCTGTTACAGCCAAGGCTCCTTAGTTGCTCATGAAAGTATAATTATTATCATCAGAAAAGATCCTTCTAATTGTCACCAAGGACTTGTCCTTAGTGCTTAGTGACTGCCTCAGACTAGAAGTGTTGAGGTGTAACGTGGAGGGTCAGTGTTCTGGTCTTCGACTCACAATGCATCCTCCTGGCATCTCAATGTTTTTGCTTACAAAGTTGAGTTATCATCCCTTGGAGATACTTCAATACCTCAAAGGGAGTATAATCAAAAATTTACTTTAATATAGTTCTTGGGGACATGGTATTGGGTATAATGTATTGAGGCTTCACAGCAGGCTTCAAGCCCTCTCTCTTCAGGCTTCAAGGACAGAAAGGCTGAACACACTGGCCATGTTGCATGATGATCTGAAACTTGGAGGACCTGAGAGGGCCTGAAAGGGACACAGGGCTTCTGAAGGTGTTAACATGTGGGTCCAACAAGGGCCTCCACTTTAAGACAGCAGAAAAAGTGATATACTTTAAGGCACGATAAATAAGTTCTTAATCTGTGACCCTCCCATGGTTTACATTCAGCTGTAAATGAGGGTGTGGAAATAGCCACTAACCTTCAGAACCCCTTCCGGGTTTAATTTGTGTGATTCCACAGTTCTGTTCTACTCAGCATCGTTACCAGTTGAGGGTAGTTGTGCAGGTTCTTAGTGTTTTGAACAAAGAATTGGACAAAACATACAAGCAGAGCGGCCAAAGCAGAGATTTATGTTAAATGAAAGTACACTCCACAAGGTGGGACCTGGCCCAAGCAAGAGACTCAGGAGCACTGATTACAGAATTTTCTGGGGTTTATATAACCTCTAGAGGTTTCCCATTGGTTCATTCTATTGGCCCACACCCAGTCTGATTGGCTGAAGAGTAGGCCCATGACCAGTCTGGTTGTGGGAGGGGACCAATCAGAGGCACTTTCATTTTCCAACTGCCAGGTAGCAACTGCCCCACAGAAAAAGGAGAGGTTGAAAAGGAAGTTGCCTGGGCAACTTAGGTTTCCTGCCACCAGACCCTATTCTCCTGCCTCAGTACCACGGCCCTAGCAGAAGGTGGTAGAGTAAAAAGGCAACACAACAGTATGAAAGAGGGTACTTTTGACTGGACGACACAAAGGCTAACCAGAGTGTGGGGAGGGGGGGAACATCTCTTGGCTCCTCTGCTGCACCTGGGAAATCTAGCAGAGATCTAAAGATCCAGAAGTCTTCCCTTGTGAAGTGTTTGATCTTCACCTAACAAAAGGTCTTTGCAGTAGCTGAATGAGGGTTATCGCTACTGCCGGGAAAGTCTGTGCCTTGCTTTCAGACGTGTGTGAGTCTTGGTGGGTCAGCAGGAGTGTGCACGCAAGCAGGAAGTGCATAAAATTGGGCATGAAGTGATTAGAAGCCATGGCCTGAGTTACCACTTTGGGAAAGGGTCTGAAGCGTCTCTCAGGAAGAGTCAGTGTCCCTGTTCCTGACAATAAGCCATCCACAGCCATTTCTCCTTTAAGGGTTAAGTCACTCTGCCCTTCAAAAGGGGTTTTCAACTTCCCGGCTACAGTCTTAGCCTCAGAAGAATGCTAATCCCACCGAGAGGACTTTTCAATACTCAGTTCTTAAGGACTAGACTTCAGAACCAAAGACTAAGAGCTATGTATGGCCAGTGTATTAAGGATCCCGAAGTAAAAAGTGCAAACTGGCTCAAGTGGGACGGGATCATGATACAAAGGACTTAGCCTCTGGCTACGGCTGAGTCCTCAGTGAGACAGAACTGGCAACATATTTCAGGACCTACATGATCTTCTTCATGGTTTGTTACATATACACATGAACACAAATTGTATAGAGTTCTCACCACTGGGTGTGTTTTCAATCACCCAAGTTATCCTTTTGTTGTCTTCAAAGTCTCTGGGTTTGGAAAAAAAGAGAAAACTCCTTGCAGGTGTCATTATAAATATATGAACTGGGTAAACAGTAGGTGATTAGGAAAGACAAGATTCTAATGCCTAGAGTGGGAAAATCTAGGGCAGCAGCACCCATTTGCTTCTCTTCACCTCACAGAATACAGACAGCCTGGGTGTGCTCACACTAACACTACACACTGTTATTCACGACAGAAGAGTGTGTGAGGTAAAGTGTGTTTTGCTTGTGACTTGTTTTCCTTTCAGTGACCCATGACTGTCTACCTTTTTGAAAGACAGCTTTAACTGAAAACACATCTATCTCATTTCTTTTGGGAATTTCTATAAGATAAATGGAATTGGTTATTAAAGCTGTAGGTCTATTAGGTAACCTAAGTGCAGAGTTGAGGAAACGGTCCTAATTAGGCAAAAGTAAGAGAAAAGTCATCTTTTCAAATCTAAAATGTCTACACTATCTCCATAGCCAATTTTGCCAGGTCACTGGGCAGCCTCGGATTCAAGTGAAGGCAAGTCAACGTGTAAGAGGAATGTCTTGCCATTTGTTCTCATACCTATGGCACAAACAAGGGATTAGAAGAGGCTTTCTTCTGCTGCTCTGGTATTGGAAGAACTCTAATATATAACCCCGGGCATCTTCCTTTTTCCCCAAATGTATTCTTGTTTGGGTTATTTATTTATCTTCTTTAAGGTAAAATGAAGATAGCAAAAACCATCAGAAAATTCAGCATGAAACGGAAATTCTGATGCCGTTATCTTCACACATCACGCCGCTGATGTGCGAGTATAATATAGGAATGAAAGCATTGCTAGATGAACTTCAGTGACTTCTTTTGATTTCTTGAAATCTGTTTATTCTCTTGAACTGAAATAATTCCTGTGGCTTGGTTTGTTTATTAGCAATTGTTTTTCAAAGTTTGGGAAAATGTGGTTTAAAAAAAAAGCAAATGCTAAAAGTATCATTCCTTGCTATTTGCAAGACACTAAAATGAACTAAAATTTACTTGAACAACACAGAATTCCAAAATGCTGTTTCCTATGTTTAAAGGTATTATCTGTGTGGCAGCAATTTATGGGGAACCAGCTTATGATGTTGTAAGCCAAGGCTTTTTTTTTTTTTTTTTTTACCAAGTCATGAATTTGTGTTACTGAATAAAGCAAAATATTCAAAAGACAGGATGGAGTCACACATGAATTTAAAGTGGGATGATGGGTGGTGTTGTGGGAAGTCAGGGACCCCCAACGGAGGGACCAGCTGGAGCCGCAGCAGAGGAACATAAATTGTGAAGATTTCATTTTAATATGGACATTTATCAGTTCCCAGATAATACCTTTATAATTTCTTATGCCTGTCTTTAATCTCTTAATCCTGTTGTCTTCGTAAGCTGAGGATGTACGTCACCTCAAGACCACTGTGATAATTGTGTTAACTGTACAAATTGATTGTAAAACATGTGTGTTCGAACAATATGAAATCAGTACACCTTGAAAAATAACAGAATAACAGCGATTTTTAGGGAACAAGGGAAGACAACCACAAGATCTGACTGCCTGCGGGGTCGGGCAAAAAGAGCCATGTTTTTCTTCTTGCAGAGAGCCTATAAACAGACGTGCAAGTAGGAGAGATAGCACTAAATTCTTTTCCTAGCAAGGAATATTAATATTAATACCCTGGGAAAGGAATGCGTCCCTGGAGGGAGGTCTATAAACAGCCACTCTGGGAATGTCTGTCTGATGCCATCGAGATAAGGACTGAGATACGCCCTAGTCTCCTGCAGTACCCTCAGGCTTACTAGGGTTGGGAAACTCCGCCCTGGTAAATTTGTGATCAGACTGGTTCTCTGCTTCTGAACTCTGTTTTCTGTTATTTAAGATGTTTATCAAGACAATATGTGCACCACTACCTTATTAGTAGTTCTGCTTTTGCCCTTTGCCCTGTGATCTTTGTTGGACCCTTATCAGTAGTTCTGCTTTTGCCCTTTGTCCTGTTCCCTGTGATCTTTGTTAGACCCTTATTAGTAGTTCTGCTTTTTGCCCTTTGAAGCATGTGATCTTTGTACCTACTCCCAGTTCTTACACCCCCTCCCCTTTTGAAACTCTTAATAAAAACTTGGTCTCAGACTCAGGTGGGCATCACGGTCCTACTGATATGTGATGTCACCCCCGGTGGCCCAGCTATAAAATTCCTCTCTTTGTACTGTCTCTTTATTTCTCAGCCGGCTGACACTTATGGAAAATAGAAAGAACCTATGTTGAAATATTGGGGGCAGGTTCCCCCAGTAGGGTGGGGCTGTATACGCTGAATGAAAAATCAGCTGCCCAAAAACAGGTATTTCAATCACGCTGATCCATTCATGGCCATATGGCTGGTGGTCAACACAAATGAGTTTCAGGTATGCAACAGTGGAGACTTCTGACTTACCTTCCCATCTACCTCTCACCCCATCCCAACATTTTCTCTTCTGGTCATACCCGTAGGGCTTCTGGCCCTTTCACCTGGCCTGCCATTCATCTGCTTGCCCATTGTGTCAGAGGCATATGAACCAGAGCAATTCCCTCTTGAACAGGGCTGGGTAAAATGAGGCTGAGACCTACTGGGCTGCATTCCCAGATGGTTAAGGCATTCTAAGCCACAGGATGAGATAAGAGGTCAGCACAAGATATAGGTCATAAAGACCTTGCTGATAATACAGGTTGCAGTAAAGTAGCCAGCTAAATCCCACCAAAACCAGATGGCAATGAGAGTGACCTCTGGTCATCCTCACTGCTACACTCCCACCAGCAGTTTACAGATGCCATGGCAACATAAGGAAGTCACCCTATATGGTCTAAAAAGGGGAGACATGAATAATCCACCCCTTGTTTAGCATATCATCAAGAAATAACCATAAAAATGGCCAACCAGCAGCTCCCGGGGCTGCCCTGTCTATAAAGTAGCCATTATTTTATTCCTTTACTTTCCTAATAAACATGCTTTCACTTTACTCTACGGACTCACTCTGAATTCTTTCTTGTGTGAGATCCAAGAACCTTCTCTCAGGGTCTGGATGGGGACCCCTTTCCTGTGACGACTGGACTGGAGTCAGGCACTGGCCTGGTCCTCAGTGCTCTCCAGGACTGGTCTGCTCCCCACTTTGGTGTGTCTTTCTCTCGTGTCTTCAGGTAATTATCTCCTTGCTTGGTGTTGGGCTCCAGGCCCTAAGCTCAGCTTTGACATCTGGCCAGCACCCTGAGAGGACTGACCACAGACCCCAGGAGTGATGACTGGACAAGGTGAGTTTGTAGTGGGCAGCTTCGCTCCCTAGGCTGCTCTTCCTGCAGCTGGACCACTTAGCAAGGTTGGGGCCTGTTAGCAAGGGTCATGTGTTCCTTGATCTCACAGCTGCTTCTGCTAGATGGGTGCAGTTGAAAGGTCTCAGCCGGCTGAGGGAAACATAGGGGTAAGAATTTGAGCTTCCTGAGGCTGAGCCACATCTGCTCTGTGTCAGTGTTGAGGTGGACCTCAGAGAGATGTCCATCTAAACCCCATTTTAAAGAAACTTTCTTTGATTTCGTCTCTATGGATATAAAGTATGAAAAACCTCAGAAACAGCAAAGGTGCCTAGAGGTCTTAGTTAAAAAGGAAGTGTATTAGTCAGTGATCTCCCAGAGGAACAGAACCAATAGGTAGTGTATATACAGAAAGGGATTTATTGCAAGGGATTGGCTCATGCAATTACGAAGTCTGGTAAGTACCAAGATCTCCAGTCGGCAAGCTGGAGGCCCAGGAGAGTTGATGGCGCTAGTTTCAGTCTGAAAGCCAAGGCTCAAAACCCATGAAGAGCCAATGTTTCCATTTGAGTCTGAAGGCAGGAAAAAAGAAAGAAGGAAAGAAAGAAAGAGAGAGAGAGAGGAAGGGAGGGAAGGTGGGGAGGGAGGCAGAGAGAGAGAGAGAGAGAAAGAAAGAGAAAGAAAGAGAGAGAGAGAGAAAGAGAAAGAAAGAGAGAGAGAAAGAAAGAGAAAGAGAGAGAGAAAGAAAGAGAGAGAGAAAGAAAGAAAGAAAGAAAGAAAGAAAGAAAGAAAGAAAGAAAGAAAGAAAAAGAAAGAAAGAAAGAAAAAGAAAGAAAGTCCCAGCTTCGAAGGCAGTCAGGCAGGAACAGTTCCCTTTTATTCAGAGAAGAATCAGCCTTTTTGTTTTATTCAGGTCGTCAACTGACGGAATGAAGCCCACCCGCATTAGGGAAGGTAACCAACTTTACTCACACTACCAATTCGAATGTTAATCTTGTCCAGAAACATCCTCACAGACACACAATAATGTATGACCGAATGCCTGGGTACCCCACAACCAGTCAAGTCAACACATAAAATGGACACCACAGGGAGTGATGTCAGAGACGACAGGATGCAATGAGACGGCAATGTATCAATCCTGGCTGTACATCAGAATCGCTCAGGGACTTTAAAAATAGCTGCTTGGAGCCCACCCCAGGCCAATGATCAGAATCTCTGAGGAGTGGGGCCTGACATTTATATTTTTAAAAAGCTCCCCAGGTGATCCTGATATATAGTCAGAATTGCAAAACTCTGGGCTAGAAGGAATATAATAAATGGCTGGATGAATGATGAATATGACTCATGCAGAGAAGGAATCCAGTTGGCACTAACTTAGGAAATGAATTTTTAATAACTCCAGTTTAGAATGCAAGAGGTTAAGTCAATTTCTTTGGTTTTCAGCAAGGTGTGGGGACAGTGTCCTGGGAAGACCATGGGCTTTAGGTTCAATCCCAGCCTTATCACAAGTTATTTAACCCTAAACCCCAGGTTCCTAATTGGGAAACTAGGTACAACGATACCTGAGAAAACATTATTAAAAGGTCAGCACAGTGCCTGGCCCCTGATACCTGCAAATGTCAGTCTCTTTTTCCTAACTCAGCAGGAATCAGATTCTTAAATTTAAGAAACAGAAACATTCTCATCATACATGTAATCCCATCTATGTTTTCAATAAATAATACATCACATACTGCATCTCCTTTAGTGGTCTTTCTTTTCAATCATTATAACAAAAATCCCTGTGGTTCATAAACAGGAAAAAAAAGTCAGATTTTGAACTTGGAAAGGAATGAAGGGAAGATTAAGCTTGAATTATTCATAATTGTCTCAAAGTTGAAATCCTTCAGGGAATTCAAGTATTACCAAATATTGAGAAAAAGAAAAAAAGAGACAGGGAAAATAAAAGCATGAGAGGAAAACAGATTTAAGATTATTTCTTTAAGTCAAATTTCAGACAGAGGAAATAGGTCTAAATTCATTAATGTGTACAGATACAGCTCCTTAGGAAACAATTTAGCCATAATAATGTATTTCACACTAAAATAGGATTGAACTGCCTAACTCAGAAATGATTGTGTACCACACTTATTTTTTTATTTTAATTTTTAATTTTTATTTTTTTTTGAGACAGTCTCGCTCTGTTGACCAGGCTGGAGGGCAGTGGTGTGATCTTGGCTCACTGCAACTTCCACCTCCAGGGTTCAAGTGATTCTCATGCCTCAGACTCCTGAGTAGCTGGTATTACAGGCACATGCCACCACGCCTAGCTAAATTTTGTATTTTTTTTTGGAGAGACAGGATTTCACCATGTTGGTCAAGCTGGTCTCAAACTCCTGACCTCAAGTGATCCGCCCGCCTCAGCCTCCCAAAGTGCTGGGATTACAAGTGTGAGCCACTGCACCGGGCCATGTACCACACTTATTATGAGCTTATCCCTCTTAAACAGAACCAATGAGTTTTCACAACTAAAAGAAAATTATCTGGATATTCTGCATGCAAATGGTTTAGGCTGTAAAATAAATGTCTCCTAGGCCAGGCGCAGTGGCTCACACCTATAATCCCACCACTTTGGGAGGCCGAGGCGGGTGGATCACCTGAGGTCAGGAGTTCGAGACCAAACTGTAGTGAAACCCTGTCTCTACTAATAACACAAAAATTAGCTGGACTTGGTGGCGCACGCCTGTAATCCCAGCCACTTGGGAGGCTGAGGCAGGAGAATCGCTTGAACCCAGGAAGTAGAGGTTGCAGTGAGCCAAGATCACATCACTGCACTCCAGCCTGGGTGACAAGAGCAAAACTCTGTCTCAAAAAATAAAAATGTCTACTTTCCCAAAAAAGCAAGCATTCCTATAAAGAGTACCAATGAGTTGTTTTATTTATGATTTTGTAGGTGTTTATTCACTCATGAAAATCAGTCTCTTATATCATGAATACACTTTATATAGCAATAATACTAGAACATGTTAACATTGTGAAATCGTTCACTAATTTGATACCATAGATATTAATTACCCACTGTAAGTATAGAGCTCCTTTGCTATTAGGCAGTTATACCTACACTTATAACCATGCATATATGAGCGTGTTTCGCCTACCTGAAAACTGACATGGAGTTGCATGGATTTCCTAGGCACAGATAAGCACAAGGAGGAGGAAAGATCATTTCTGTCCTCGTTGCGCTAATGGGCTGACTGAGGCATGTGGCGGGGAGAAAAATGTGGGCAAAACTGACTTCAAGACCTACATCTTCCAATTACTAGCTGTGTGATCTGGAACCAGTTACTTAATTTCTCTGAACTTCAGTTCTCACCTCTGTAAATCAGGGTGAATAATACCCTCCCTGTAGCATTCTTCTGAGGATTAAGTGAAATTAAGCATAAAGTGCCAAGCACATGGTAGACACTTTTCCCTTCACAAACCGTAGAAACAAATGTTTCCTGCAGGTGGTTTGGTATCCTTCTGCTTTGTTAAGTGGTGCAGCATGTTCATAAAATATTGAGCTTGAAAAACCAAGTCAACTAAAAATGAAAGTTCCAGGACTTCCGCTTGTAGAAGATGAAGTGGACACACTTTTCCCCACTTCTCCTGCCAAGTATAACTAAAACCCCGACATCAGATAGGAAACAAACATAAGAAGACTCTGAAAGGTGAAGTAAAGGCAGCCTGGCTAGAGATCTCAGAACTCACAGAACAACACATGGCTGAGTTGTTGTTCTTTTTTTTTTTTTTTTGAGATGGAGTCCAGCTCTTGTCACCCAGGCTGAAGTACAGTGGCGTGATCTCAGCTCACTGCAACCTCCACCTCCTGGGTTCAAGTGATTCTCCTGCCTCAGCCACCCGAGTAGCTGAGACTACAGGCATGCGCCACCACGCCTGGCTAATTTTTGTATTTTTAGTAGAGACAGCGTTTCACCATGTTGGCCAGGTTGGTCTGGAACTCCTGACCTCAGGTGATCTGCCCGCCTTGGCCTCCCAAAGTGCTGGGATTGCAGGCATGAGCCACCACACCAGGCAATTATTTCTATCCTAGACTTATAGTGAAGAAGACAACAACCTGGAAATGCCAAAGAGCACAGACAAAAAAAAAAAAAATCTGAAAGAAGCCCATCCTTTTAGGAATGAAGCAGCCTAGCAAGATAGAAAACTTTTCAATAATAAATGCTCAACACCAGCCAAACACCACAAAATAAACTGTGGCCCCACTTCCACCCATGCCAGCAAAGCCTGGGTGGGGAACCTAGACTATCCTCACCTGTTGGGCTGTACGGAGGTACCCAACACCCCCACTGGGGTGGAGTAAGAGAATGCCTAGTAGAGTGACTGGATGTTTACTACTGCCTACCCATAATGGGGCCACCCCTAGTGCGCTATCAAAAGAACCACATGGAGAGCTGGAATTTCTATCCCTTCCCACCAGTAATGCTTAATAATTAGCACTAATAATGATGATACCACTCAGGTACCAATGGAGATCCAGTAGGAACCTGAACTTCTGCATCCACCTAAGCAGTAATGAGGTGATGCCTACCCGTCCCTTGCTGAAGTCCTGCCAGAGGAAGCCAGCTTAAAACAAAAGGTTTTGATGTGATTCAGAGTCTCATAACATAATACTAAAATATCCTGGTTTCAACTGAAATCACTTGTCATATCAAGAGACAGGAAGATCTTAAATGCAATGAAAAATGTCAATCAATAGATGCCAACACTGAGATGATACAGATTTTAGGATTACCTGACAAAGATTATAAAGCAGCCACGATATATAACTTCAATGAGCAATTATTCATATGCTTCAAACAAAGAGGAAAAAAAGCCTTGGAAGAGAAACTATCTCAGAGAAGAAATAGATGACCTAAAGAAGAACCAGATGGAAATTTAGAACTAAAAAATAAATAACCAAAGTAAAAAGCTCATTGGAACAGAGCAGGCTGACCACAGTGGCTCACACCTGTAAATCCAGCACTTTGGGAAACCAAGATGGGTGGATCGCTTGAACCCAGAAGTCTGAGACATGCCTGGGAAACATGGTGAAACCTCGTCTCTACAAAAAAATACAAAAATTAGACAGGCGTAGTGGCATGCACCTGTAGTTCCTGGGCAAAAAAGTGAGATCCTGTCTCAAAAACCAGAAACAAACAGAAAACAAAAACAAAGAACAGAGAAAATGGGGGAGAGAATCAGTGAACTGGAAGACAGAATAGTAAAAATGACCAGTCTGAATAACAGACAGAATATAGATTGAAAAGCAAATAACAGAGCCTCAGGGATCTGTGGACTATAACAAAAAATCTAACATTTATGTCATCAGTGTCCTAGAAGGAGAGGAGAAAGGAGGAGCAGATAGAAAAGTACTAGAAGAAAAAATGGCCGTAAACTTCCCAAATTTGGCAAGAGAAATAAACCTACCTATTCAGAAGATGAGTGAACCCCAAACAGGATAAAGTCAAAAAAATACACATCAAGACACATCGTAATTAAACTTCTGAAAACAAAGGACAAAGAAAACATTTTAAAAGCAGCAAGATTAAAAAACAAAGCAAAACAAAAACCCTTACTTATAGTGGAAAGACCATTTGAATGATGGTGAGTTTATCATCAGAAAATACGGAAGCCAGAAGGAAGAGGAGAGAGAGTTTTCAAGCGCTGAAAGAAAAGAACTGATAACCCAGAATCCCATATCCAGCAAAAATATTCTTCAGAAATGAAAGGGGAAACGAAGACATTCTCAGAGGAAGGAAAATGAAGTGATGTCTTCAACAGTCCTAATCTGAAATATTAGCTAGAGAAAGTGCTCTAAATAGGAAAAAAAAAGAAAGAAAGAAAAGAAAAGAAAAGAAAATGAAACCTTTAATATTAGGAAGGAAGAACAAAGCAAGCAAAAATACAGGTAAATGCAATAGCCTTTTCTCTTCCTCTTGACTTTTCTAAATCATGCTTGATGATAAGGCAAAAATTATAAAACTGTTTGGTTTGGTTCTTAATGTATGTAGGCAAATTTAAAGACAAACATAAATGGAAAGGATAAAGGGAAGCAAAGTTTCCGCACTTGACTAGAACCAGTGAAATGACAATAGAGGTAAGCTTTGATAAGTTATGTAGATATATAATCCAGCACCTAAAGCAACCACTGAAAAAGTCATGCAAAGGGACTCACTGGAAACCACTATGGATAAGTCAAAACGAAATTCTAAAAATTGTTCAGATAACCCACTGGCAAGCAAGAAAATGAAAACAGAGCTATAAAAAACAGGTAACAATGACAGAAAATAAAACAGCAGACCTAAGCCCTAACATATCAATAATTACATTTAAAGTATTACAATTTAAAGATGGAGAACAGCATAGTGGATTAAAAACATATGACTCAATTATATATCGTCTCCAAGAGACTCATTTCAAATATAACATACAGGAAGGTTGAAAGTAAGAGGATAGCAGAAGGTATACCACACAAACACTAATCAAAGGAATTAACTGAATGGCAAAAATACAAATGATCTTATTTGAATATGGGCAGAAGACATGAAGAAACGTTTGACTGAAGAAGACAGAAGATGGCAAATAAACACATAGAAAGACATTCAACATCACTAGCCGTTAGGGTAATGTAAATCAAAGCCATAATGATATACTACTAGACATCTATCAGAATGGCCACAAATGCTGCAGAGGATGTTGGAAAGCTAGATCACTCATACGCTGCTGGTGAGAATGTAAAATGGAACAGCCACTCTGGAAAATAGTCTGGCAGTTTCCTAAACAATGGAACATACGATAGCTATATGACTCATCAATTTCACTTCTAGGCACTTATTCTGGAGAAAGGATGATTTACGTTTACACAAAAATATGTACATACTGGTCAGGCACAGTGCTACAATCCCAGCACTTTGGGAAGCCAAGGCAGGAGAATTGTTTGAGGCCAGGACCTCAAGACCAGCCTAGGCAACATAATGAGACCCCATCTCTACAAAAAATTTAAAAAAGAATCTGTTCATGAATGTTTATAGCAGCATTATTCATAATGTCCCCAACCTGGAAATAATTCAGATGTCCTTAGATGGTGAATAGCTAAATAAACTATGATACAGTACACAAAACCTGATGGAATACTACTCACCAATAAAAAGCAATGAAGTACTGATACATGCAACAGTCGTAATGAATCTCTAGACAATTATGCTCAGTGGGGTTGGGGAACACCAATCATGGAAGGTTATATACTGTACGATTCCACTGATACAACATTCTGAAATGACAAAACTACAGAAATGGAGAACATATTAGTGGTTGCCAGGGATTAAGGAGTAGGTGGAGGAAAGGGGAAGAAAACACATGGGATCTTTGTGGTAACAGGCATTTTTTGTATCTTGACTTTGTCAGTGTCAATATTCTGGTTGTGATACTGTACTATAGTTTTGTAAGATGTTACCATTGGGAGGAACTGGGTAAGGGGTACACAGGAACTCTCTATATTATTTCTTACAACTGCATGTGAATTTATAAGATTTCCAAAATAAAATTTAATTTTAAAATGGGATGCTCTAGGGGTGACTTGCAAATTGATAAACAGAGTAAGCAAAAGCACAACAAAATAAATGAACAAAAACCAAACTCGGGTTGGGTGCGGTGGCTCACACCTCTAATCCCAGCACTTTGGGAGGCCGAGGCGGGTGGATCAACTGAGGTACCTGAGGTCAGGAGTTTGAGACCAGCCTGACCAACATGGTGAAACCCTGTCTCTACTAAAACTACAAAATTAGCCGGGCATGGTGGCACATGCCTGTAATCCCAGCTACTTGGGAGGCTGAGGCAGGAGAACCGCTTGAACCCAGGAGGTGGAGGTTGCAGTGAGCCGAGATCCTGCCATTGCACTCCAGCCTAGGCAACAAGAGCGAAACTGTGTCTCAAAAAACAAACAAAAGACAAAACCGAACTCTTATGCAAACACAGATCTTTAAGGATAGAAGAGCCCTTAATTATCAATGTGTTTGACCTCTGAATCTGAAGTTAGGAAAGGGCGGCCCAGAGATGAAGTGACTTGCCCAAGGATAGAACTGGGCCTCTGATCCCCAAACAGGCTTGTTCTCAGACACCCAGCCTGCAGACCACAGCAAACAGGTGCCGCTTCTCTAGAACTGCTGATTAAAGTCCAGGGATATATTTGTGAGGGTGACCAAGAGATTTCAAGCACCTTTTAAAACTGTGCAATCACCTGCAAAGCCAGGAAGGACTGTAGGAGTTATTGCCTAATATTACACTTGGAATATTCAAATGCTTCTCTGCACCTAATAAAACTACTGTCCCAAAGACAAGAGAGGATCCTGATTTGCAAAGGTTCCATTCAAAGTGCATCCGTGCAAACATGGAACGAAGCTATTATTTACATCACCAGCATTACATACATTGGAGAGCCAAGGCGATGGCAAACATTTGCAGGAAGCTTTGCAGTTTACTAACATTATTTCATTTGATTGCAGCAACAGTTCTGTGTGATGTGGGAATTAATGCCATTTCCATTTTATAGATGAGGCAACTACCCCTCACTGAAGTGAACAGACAACTCAAAGTCAGGAAACTAGCAAACTGCAGAACGAGAGCTCCTACCTAGATTTCCTATCTTCAGTTACTGCTGCCTTTTCCTTGTATCACTGTGATATTCTCTTCTCCTAGGCCTAGGGATGAGGTAGTGCCTAAATCCTCACAGAGCTCACTCTATCCCAGATATAATTCCAGTCTCCAGACGCAAGTTAGGCCTAACTCCTCACCACCCTCCTCAAGAGCTTCTCTGCACTATCACATCTTTTTGCACAAGATGCTGTTACTGTGGCTGATTGAACTATAATTATGTGTTTACCTGTCATAGACTAATATTTGTATCCCCTACAATAGATGGCTACAAAATTGACTTACGTTTGTAAAAGTTGCCTCTCTTGTCATCTACATACATTGGGCTGCATGTATGAAGTCATGACTTCATGACTTCTATGAAATTTAAAAGGCTTTGCATTTAGACCTTTGGAAGTTCCTCCAAGGCACTGGGGCAAGCAGGTATGTGTCACCAGAGAAAAGGTGTGGCTCTTCAGGCACTAAGAGAAATGGAACAATAAATAGCTTCACAACTTTTCTGGCAAAACGTGCAGTAACACTGAGGTTTATTCAACTGCCTGTCATAGTGACTTATGAACCTAATTACACTGTAATTCACATCTGCCTTTCTTCAACTACTCAATACTCTGGTGTTGAATATGTTAGGATTAAAATAAGTTTGGACTGGAGAAAAATAATGACAAATGATAATCAATAGTACTAGTTCCTGGTCAGACTATTGATTTTCACAACATTTAACTGAGTTATCATCATGCTAGTAGATGTGGGTGAAATATATGTGGGGAGATGACTCAACTTTTAAACCTCTTTGTCTAGATTCTCCAGTTCCTGTCGTATTAAAGAAACCAAAAAATCTAACAGATAACAATGCAAACCTGACATTTTACATGTGTTGACCCCCAGAAAAAATTCATTTTGGGGATTGTTTCATCAAAAAGAAAAAGCAAGCTGAAAATAGTAAAGACCAGCAGGGAATCTAGTGAAGAACTGATCCCACACTGGCTGCTGGAGGTGACTGAAACACTCAGCAGAGCTGGGGATTATGAGATGATCTGATACAGAGGGAAGGATGGAAAACAGGATGAATCAGGGCAGAGGCTGACGAGAGATCTAACGGGAGTCAGTGCAAGGCTCTCTATGACTTATGGGTCTCTTTAACTGCTCCCTCAACATTTTGGTTAAATGGCTTGTTATTACATCCTAGAGGAATTCCATGACTCACTGAAAATGGCTTCTGTGCCTCCTCTCTTGTAGGGAATCTCTTTCATTATGAGCAAGCGGTAACTCCAAGTTTCCATTCACATTACAAGGCTTTGGGACTCCTCCACGGCCCTGCTGGGCCGCCTGCCATGACACAAACACTGCTCAGATCCTTCTCTTTGGGGTTCATGGGGAAGGCACCAGCTCTACGGAAGATTAAGGTCCTTCAGGTCTCTGTACTTAAAAGTTTTAAAAAATAATATAATAATTAAAGTTAGAAGACCTATCTTGCCCTACACTCTGGAGAGCATGAGATGAAACTTGGCAAGCTAATAGGTAGGGGCAGCTGGGGGGCTGGGGGCAGAGGGTTGGTAGAAAGGGAAGAAGGAAGGGAGGGGCATTCCAGGCAGAGGGTCTAGCATGGGCAAGGGCATGGATGTATGGGAAAGTATGCAGGTTTAAAGAACTGCAGTAATTAGCAATCATTCATTAACTTTACATATATACACACATGTGCACACAGACACACACTCATCAATTAATGATAGGGAGATGTTCTGAGAAATGCATCGCTAAGTGATTTCATCATTATGCAAACATCACAGAGTGTACTCACACAAACCTAGAGGTATAGCCTACTACACAGCTAGGCTACTGCTCCTAGGTTACAAACCTATACAGCATGCTACTGTGCTGAATACTGTAAGCTACTGTAACACAATGTTAAGTATTTGTGTATCTGAGTATATCTAAACATAGAAAAGGTACAATAAAAGTATGATATAAAAGATAAGCAATGATACAACTGTATAAGGCAACACCATCATAATCTTACAGGACCACCATTGTGTACGCAGTCTGTCATTGACCAAAACGTCATTATGCAGTGCATGACTGTGTGTTTTTTTTGTTTTTTTTTTTTAGCACTTGAGCCAGGCATTGTTCTAAAGGTTGTAGTGGTGACCAACACAGACAAGTTCCCTTTCCCTAAGGACCACTGCCAAGCCACAGTTCCCAAGGCCATCATCAACCTGTCTATCTAGTGACTGGGGCAGAGACTTATCTCGCCCTACCTGCTGGGCAGGAAGAGATCATCACGGGAAGTGGACATGGTAGAGGTGCTGAAATAGTGGACTCAGCGTTAGAAACATGATTCACAGAAGAGAAATTTCATTTCTGAGGCCTGTTGCTGTCAGCAAGTTCCAAGAAACACTGGTCATTGCTGTAGCAACTGATTTCACATGCATCAGGAGAAATCATAACAGGATTCGTTCTCCCTGGAGACAGACAAAATTGGAACTGTCCACAATTAGAGAGGGTTCCCCATTTCTTCTAATGTTGCTGCTGGCGGCTTGAAACTTTTGCCTTCCTGTAACCACTTCGGGCGATTCAGTCCTTGGAGGCCTCCCATTTTTGTCCCTGAGGAGGATGGTCCTGCGCTGCACAGCTAAGCCATGCGTATGCTGTTCTAAGGCCCAAGAAACCAGGGTGAGGGAGGGGTGAAGAACACAATGAGAAATGGCAGGATTCAGAGTTCAAAGTTCTAGGATTGGGCACCAGTTCTATGATTAGCTGTGTGACCCTTAAGTGATTTGCTTAACCTCGCTGTACCTCTGCTTTTCTATTTGAAAATGGTGTTATTAATACCTCTCTCATCGGATCAGCATATGAAGCAAAGTAGATAATGGGTATGGAGATACTTTGTAAGTTTAAGAGCCACATAAATACCAAGATTTGCCTGAAATAAAGGATCTTTTCTTCATTCTAGTAGATAAAATATCCCAAATGATGATATTTCTTTAGAAAGTCCTTACCACGGTCTTCAGCTTACTTCTACCTATATTAAGGAATTCAAGGAAACTATCAGTGAAAGTACAAACTAACTCAACCCTGGGTCTGCCTCTGTCAGAGGCGTGTGAACCAGAACAACTCCATCTTAAATAGGAGCTGGGTAAAACGAGGCTGAAACCTACTGGGCTGCATTCCCAGATGGTTAAGGCATCCGAAATCACAGGATGAGATAGGAGGTCAGCACAAAATACAAGTCATAAAGACCTTGCTGACAAAACAGGTGGCAAAACAGGTTGCAGGGAAGGAGCCGGCCAAAACCCACCAAAACCAAGATGGCGACGAGAGTGACCTCTGGTCATCCTGACTGCTACACTCCCACCAGCGCCATGACAGTTTACAGATGCCATGGCAACATCAGGAAGTTACCCTCTATGGCCTAAAAAGGGGAGACGTGAATAATCCACCCCTTGTTGAGCATATTATCAAGAAATAACCATAAAAATGGGCAACCAGCAGCCCTCAGGGCTACTCTATCTAGGGAGTAGCCATTCTTTTATTCCTTTACTTTCTTAATAAACTTGCTTTCACTTTGCACTGAGGACTCGCCCTGAATTCTTTCTTGTGCAAGATCCAAGAACTCTCTCTTGGGGTCTGGATCTGGACCCCTTTCCTGTAACACCTCTGCCCCCATTGGTAGTCAGTCGTGTGATCTGGGACAAGTCACTTAACCGTTTAGATCCTCAGGTTCCTCATCCACAAAATGAAAAGAGCTGATGTAAGGATTGGCTAATATATCTTAAAACTGTCTGGAAAATATCCAATCAATATAAGGCATCATACTCCTATTCTATTCTATTCTATTCTATTCTATTCTATTCTATTCTATTCTATTCTATTCTATTTTTGAGATGGAGTCTTGCTTTGTTGCCCAGGCTGGAGTGCAGTGGCATAATCTTGTCTCACTGCAACCTATGCTTCCTGGGTTCAAGCAATTCTCCTGCCTCAGCCTCCTGAGTAGCTGGGACTACAGGCACATGCCATCACACCTGGCTAATTTTTGCAATTTTAGTAGAGGTGGGGTTTCACCATATTGGTCAGGCTGGTCTCAAACTCCTGACCTCAGGTGATCTGCCCACCTTGGCCTCCCAAAGTGCTGGGATTACAGGTGAGAGCCACCGCGCCCAGCCTTGTGTATATTTTAAATGATACACAGTCACTGAGTTTGAAGTCAAAATGTTTCTACCAAAATGTTTGCTGTCAACAATCTTTATACAGGAAGAACTCTGAAATGAACTGCAGTTGAATATTTACCTTCTTAAGCAGATGCAGAGCGAGATAAAAATAATTTTTGTAGATGTGCTGAATGTCTGGGATTGTTGATATGTCATCTATGGTAGATTAACAATGACCACACATTCTTTGCTATTCCCCCCATTAAGAGGTGCTATCTGTGTCCTCTTCCCTTGAACCTGCACAGTGAGTTGGTGGCGGGGATCTCTGTGAAAACTTAACCAACAGAATACAGCAGAAAGAATGTCGTGCCAATTTCCAAGCTAAGCCTTAAGAGACCGGCAGCTTCCACTTTCTGACTCTTGGAAGTTTGTTCTTAGAGCCCTTGCAAGTTGTTTGACTGCCCTGAGGCTGCCATGCTGGAGGGAGCCCAAGCTGGTTACTCGGAGAGAGCCTACGAGGAGAGAGTGCCGGGCTGCCCCCAGCAATTCCAGCTCTCATCCCTGCCTGGCATGCCAGCTGAGACCCTGGATTGTGGCGCAGAGGACAGTTGTGTCTGCTGTACAGTCTGAATTCCTAACCCACAGGATCAGAGCTATAATAATAATAATAAATTGCTTTAAGACACTCAGTTTTAAAATGGTTTGTTTCATGCAATAGATACCTGGAAAATCATCCAAACATGAGATGATAAAATGTTTAATGGCAATTTAACACGTGTATCACTAAAATGAAATTTCAGCCCCAACGTTGCTCCAGTCTGAGAACAGGAAAGATCTTCCTCTGCCCAGCTGCAGTGACAAATCACGGCAAACTGCAGCGATGCCTCAGTATTTCCAAGGACACCGAAAAGGAAAAAAGCCTCATTGGGTTTTATAAATCAACAAAATATATGTAGATTAAATGTCTTCTGTATAAATATAGCAGAAACAGAGAGAGTCTAAAATTCCAAAAAGCCACACAAATTTTTTAGGTAAAGCAAAGGGGTTCTGGATTATCTTACCCTCAAGGTAGAGGTTAAATGCCTGACTGGACAGTGACTTAAAGACTGTGTAAATGAGAACATATTTCGCAAATGATTTTGCAACTCCAAGAGAGGTGACTGAGAAAGATTCGAATGTTAAACTCATTTGTTTGTATATATTTCTTATCTTTTGTATATTATGATGATGTTTTAACATCCTAAAAAAAAAACACCTTTCAGGCTGGGGAGAGACCACTGCTCCCTCCGGGGCTAGCTAATTCTTAAAGACAGCCAAGGGCCCAGAAAGGAGCATGCCTCTGATATGCAAACTAACCAGCCTAGAGCCATACCTCCTCTGCCTGGCCCATAGAACCCAGGAAGCAATGCTCCTCCGTCCTAATCGTCCCAGGGCCAGGTACCAAGCAACTAGGGACCACATCTATAGTTTACACCTACCAGAAATTATTCAAACTAGCCGTTCCTAACCTGTTTACCCTGCCCTGCCTGGCCCTTCCCATGGAAACCCTAATAAAGGCAGTGAACAAAGTCACACAGCTTTAACTTGTACAGGGCTACACATCTGAAAACAAAACCTGTCTCTATTGCTAAGTTGTGAAAACTCTCTATGAAGGTTATAAGCATATACGTTGACAGAAAAACAAGATGAATGCAATCTCTTTGCCTGGTGATATAAACCAAATATATTTTATTAATAGCTCATGTTAATAGAGAACAGATGGCAAAAAATGTATCAAGGTATGACTCATTCCTATCTTGAAATACTTCACTATCCCTATGTTCAGTAGAAGTCCGATCTCCCATTGTCTGTTTCCAGACACGGTGCTTTTACTTCTCTTTGAGAAAAGCTGCAGTACAAACGAGTGAGTTTGGTCTTTCATCCCTTTACAGATCTTCCACGCTCCCCGTGGCTTGTTTTCTGCTGGAAGGCTGACGAGGCAGGAGGCAGACATGAACGACTCAGAGGAATGTAGGAGAAATATGAATGTGTAATTAAAAGAATTACATGTCTGCCTTTTTGTGCCTTTAATTTAGAAAGTCAGTGGCTTAAATCACCTACTTCACAGCATGAGTAATGCACAGAAAGTCTGCGCTTAAGCCACATTTGAAAGGACTCTGCCACCCAGACTGAAGCTGAGTGGCACTTCCTTCCCTCAGTTGAAATACTTCAGTGCTTCCAGGAATTGACCACTGATGGTAGTCTTATCTAGACATTCCTGCCAGCGTTTGCAAATAGATTCCAAACTGCCATTCAAGCATTTTAAAGTATCTCCAACTTAGTTCCTCGACGAGAAGCCAAGAGTGAGTTTTATGCATTTCAGTCACACCAGCTGGATAGGAGCTAAATTTCTCACCCATCATATTAATCTTTGGACACCAATCTACAGGACAGGCCTATCCAGTCAACCCAGGCAAATTACTGCTGGGTGAGTCACTGGATTGCCGTCCCCTTCCCAGGACAGTCTCCGTAGGCCTTCAGATGGTCCAGCAAGCCACATGGCTGTAAGTACAAAGGCCTTTCACACTGTCATGCCTGTCCAGCCCTATAAGGTAAGAGTCATCAGGGTTAGTTAGCGGCCTCCTTGCCAGGTGATTTGTTCCTTGTTCAGTCAAGACATAGACCCTTAAGAACACCGATGATTAGGACTATGTAATTTGCCAATACCAGATAGGTATCTAACTTGGAGCATCTTTAAGGGTAGAAAACATGCAGTTTAGCAATGGCAACCCGAAATTATTCTTTTATTTCTGATGGCCTCTTTCAGCAATAGATCCAGACCATGCTCTCTTTCCTAAGCCCTCAGTTCAATTTCTTTATCATCAACCCTCTCCTAAACCTCTCAAAATCAAATGTTTGAGTATAATTTTTGTGCCACCCAATTGACTGATTCCCCTATTTGTAAAACATTGAATAAATGTTTATTAAGTGCCAGGCCATATGTTAAGAACTCAAGATACACAAATGCGTCCTCATTAAAAGAAAAATTCAAACAATGAGCAATATATAAGGTAAAAACATGAGAGTTTCCTTTACCTTTTCCAATTTTACCCCCCAGAGGTAACTATTGTTAATAATCTATATTTTTATAGATTTCATAAATATATTTTATAGATTATTGTAGATTATTTACAAAATACATATACATATAAGTATACATGCACACAGAGTCTAGGAATCACATTCTAAGCATACACATACGCAAGTATTGGGCGAGTCCGGTTATCTGCTCATGCACATTCTGAAACCCATGAGATAAAAGTACAAGTTATTAAAAATTATACTAATGCTCTCTTTAAATTCCTACTCGGATTTTTCGTTTATATAAATTTCTTAGTTTTTAGAAATAAGACACAACTGGACCCACAGCCAGCTAGCCCCAGAAGCTTTTACCTTGTAAATATGCTTCTCACTTATTTGTTCAAAATGATATTTACTGGAGCTGGGTACAGTGGCTTATGCCTGTAATCCTAATACTTCAGGACTCCAAGGTTGGAGGATCATTTGAGGTCAAGGGTTCAAGACTGGCCTGGACAACATAGTGAGACCCCATCTCTAAAAAAAAAAAAAATTTTGTTGGGTGTGGTGTTGATGCCTGTAATCCTAGCTCCTTGGGAAGATGAGGTGGGAGGACTGCTTGAGCCCAGGAGGTCAAGGCTGCAGTGAGCCATGATCATGCCACTGCACTCCAGCCTGGACAAGAGAGTGAAGAGTGAGATCCTATCTCAGAACAAAACAAAACCATTATTCATTGGCCTAGAACATGTGTAGGGCATCGTGTTAACCAGGAATACGAAAATGAAGATGTGACATTTCCCTCAAGTCTAGAATACACAGGATTAAAATTAAAATAAGTATTATTTTCTCCAAATAAAATTCTTCTCCTTCTTTTTAACAAAATAACCTCAAAAATCCTTTTGGTTATGAATCATTTTTTTCTTCTTCACATTGCATAAACTATCAGGTGCCATGATGATAGTTGTTTACATATTAGCCTTCCCAGTATCAGTAAATGCCTTCCCAGAAAAATCTTAAGAAATTACTCTTTCTAGTGGAAATTTCAGGTAACTTGAGAAACCAGTAAATGAGATTTTAAGGGAAGCAGAATGAACTTTGAGTAGCTTTCCTGTCATACTGACCACACACACCCAGGGCTGGTCTGATAGTAAGAACGACTTTAGGGCATTGTTTTTTTTTTCCCCACTCTTTCACAATTGAGGTTAGCTCAGTCAGAATGTGCTGATATGGTTCCTGGTTCAGAAGAGGTGTAAGAAGTGCTTGGAGACCAGTCTCTCCTCCCCAGAAGAGAATGATGCAGGTTGAGAGAGCTGAAGGGTTCATCTGATGTCAAGCTTTAATGCCATTTCTCTCGTCTCTCTCATCCTAGAAGATAGTCTCTCGCTCCTTCTTCCAAACGGGAGGGAAAAGAAAATGGCTTTGCGAGGTGCTACAGATGAGCATGTATAGCTGCCACTAAACCGAGTTTTCAGAACAGCATCTTTTAGAGAGAGAAAACAATTATAGAACCAACATCCCTGATCATTTTTCTATGTGGAATGAAAGCCCTGTTATAAATTACACCAAAGACTTAAATCCTGGCATGACCTACAAGTGACCCTCTTGCCTTACATCAGTGCAGCCAGCCTGGTGACTCCCCCATCCTCCATCACCATGGATCCTGCGTTACAGAAGGAATGAAGATCGCAGTGGGACTTACGTCAGCGGCGAGCCCGAGCCCGTCGCCATCCAGCCCTCTGCTCACATTAACACTAAGCAGTATATAATTTAGAAAGGGGGAAATGCGATCATAGCTTTTGCCCCCACGTTGCCATGAAATTCCAGACTTTTATGTGCAGGAAGCTCCATGTTGATCTTGGCGTCCCCATGGGTTAAAAATCTTGTTTAAATGTTGCAGCCTTAGAATAGTCTTTGAGGTTTTTCCTATGTTGTTTTATAAAAGGCTTCTGCCTGATTATTTACAGATGCTGTCTCTGAGAAAGCTGAAAATAGTCTTACTATGAACACTGAAATTCAGACGTAGGCTTCCCTTACTATTTTCTGGTGAACAGCTCACCAGAGCTCAAGCCCAAAGGTTGGCTTACTAAACTGGCTTTGCAAGAGAATTTCTGACGTTATCATCTCAGGCACTCAGGTTTCTGCTGACCTGACCTCAGCCGGTCAATAAGTCACTCATCAATGCACTGGTTCAACAAGTATGTTGGACCTACTCTGTGTCAGGCCTGCAACAGGATCTGGGGACACAGAGGCAGAAACCAAGGCCTGCCTGGGAGAGCTCAGTCTAAGGAGAAGCAGTAAGTCTGCCAAGAACCAGGAGGCAGGGGAGTGAATGCCATGTCACAGCTGAGTGGGGTGTGCTGGGTCACCTCATGGGTGCCGGGGAGAGGAGGCGAGCAGGCCGGCCTTCCCTTACAATAAACAAGGCAGGACAATCCAGGTGTGGTTTCCTGTACTTGGTTTTTTTCCTTCTTCAAATCCAAATCGGGCTATTGCCTCTAGGGAGGCATGATCTGTAACCTCTCAGATTGAGACAGATCTGTTCTTATTCTTCAAAATCTCCAGAGAAGAACTTAGTGCAACCTTCTGAGAGCGTCCACGGTATTCACCCATGTACACAGAAAGCTCTTCAGCCTCCATAACGCGAACCCGTGAGTTGCAGTTGAAGTTACTTTCCCTTGCACCAGCCTTGTTGGCGAGCCAGCCTCCTGGAAGCATCTTCCTACACATGGGGTCACGCCCCCCACCCTTCCTCTTTTCCAGGCTGGGCAACTGCCCCTCCCACCCAGGGCTCATTCTTCATCTCCTTTCCATGATTTCAGTGTCACATCCTGGACTCACTCCAAACCCTCCTATCCCTTCTCAATTACAAAATGCAGACTGGACCAGGAGGGGAGTGTGCTGGGCCAGAGCTTTTCCTTCCCAATTTCTGCAAATTCCTGAGAGTCCCCCCAGGCTGGTAAAATGAGTCTCTTTGTACATGATCACCAGGAGAGACTCTGGGATGACAGCACCGGGGGGAAAGGTGGGGGAGAATAAAATACAGTCCTTACAGGTTTAATTAAGGACACACAGCCCCCACGGTCATCAACATCACCATTCCTGGCACCACTAACCTCTCTGGAGCCATGAGGGCTTGTGGGTGAATATTGGAGCAGTGCTTTTGGACTAACAGTAATACCGTAAATTACTGTTACTGAGTTAAAGACATCTCCATGTGATTTACAACTTGCAGTAATAATGACCTGGTGAGTTTAAGAACTCACCACCCATCTCTTGTTCCACAGGCTCCTCTTCTTAAAGAAAAATGAACCCCAAGCTAAGCTGAGAGCCATAATATAATCACATCTCATCTTGGTATAGTGTTTTTCATTTTCCCAAATATTTTCCCATATGTCACCTCATCTAATCCTCACAGCAACCCTGTGCAGTCAATCTTAAATATACTTACTTACAGCT
This sequence comes from Macaca mulatta, assembly GCF_049350105.2. Classification (NCBI taxonomy): domain Eukaryota; kingdom Metazoa; phylum Chordata; class Mammalia; order Primates; family Cercopithecidae; genus Macaca; species Macaca mulatta. The sequence continues at coordinate 71,731,223 of NC_133423.1, forward strand.
AAGAAAACAGAGGCACAGGATGTTAAGTGACTTATCCAAGATCACATGGAAAGTATCAGAGGTCGGATTCAGACAGGTCAGCCTCACTCCTCTCTTTTAGACGACCACTACTATTTGTAAAATGCATCAGGGCTTCTATGGCACTTTTCACATATTTTATTGGCTCTCAAAACATTCCTAGGATGTAATTAAGGAACGAGCAATAATATACACTGTGTAGGATATAATTGCAAAAATTGTTGAAATGAACCAGAATGATTAATGGGTGTTGTCAATGGAAAACTAGGCATTGCCAAGGAGAGACCCTTCCGGGTTATATGATTCTATGAGGTCTCTGTGTGTTTTGGGGTCTGTGAGCAATTTTACTACTGTGTAAGTCGTAGGTAATGAAGAGCGATGTAAGCGATTTTTACTCAGACATGAGCAAATTTTGTGCAGTGGAAGCACAGTTGCTTTCCCTCCTTTCTATGGCAGAAGCCAGTTTTGCTTCTACTAGGTAAATTCACTTCAGCATTCCTGACTGCCTCTGTATGGACCTGCTCTTTGAATTCTCCTGTGAATTGGTTGTAACACCTTATTGATTCCCTCACTAATTAATCAGTTAAACAAATCTTTGACACATGTTCATTTGCTGTATGTATGAGTCATGATTTTATCTTTAAAAATAATAACTGTTTAATAACATCTAACATTTATTAAGCACTCAGTATAAGCCCTTACTAAGGGCTTTACATGCATTTAATTCTTACAACAATCATAAGGCAAGCACTCTTGTAGCCATTTTAGAGATGAAAAGAGAGAGGTTCGGAAGGATTCGATAACTTGCTCAAGGTCCCACAGTCAGGAAGGGAAGGGATCATTTTCTCTCCCTTCTGTCTGAGGCCATCACTATTTATTTTTCCTTAGGGTCTGCAATATGTGGAACTAAATAACTTTCTAGGGCTGCAAGACCCTGAAGAAGGTAGACACATGTGTCCCTCCAGGATGGTTGTACGTGGCAGGCTGCAGTTGTAAACAGTCTCATTTCCAATGCTGACTAACATTCCACTGATAGGCAATTTGGGTGTACTCAATATTTTCTGTCTGCTACACACAGAGTGACTTGAGGGAAGAGGGTGTCATGGAAATAGCACTGTCCTCTGAGTTGGAAGACATGCACACTGGGACTGGCTCAGCTACTGACAGGCAGCATGATCTGAGGCAAGCCGCTTAACCTTTCTCGTTCTCATCTGTATAGTAAAGATAAGTCAGTGGACAATACGCTTAGCAAAAGCATAGCCAAATTCAGCTACGCCAGCGATGCCAACAAAGGTGACTCCCAGCAAGCCAGGTGAGCATCCTATGTGGGTCTTGGGGAGAGAAATCCTCATTTTAAGACGGGTAAAGAAGCATTTAGAATTCGAGGTCATCAAGTCCACGTTGATAGGTGTGCTCTCTGTCTTGTGCTTGTTGGGCAGAGCTGACCTGGGTGATTTCTCAGGCCTAGCTCTTTAGAGCTTCTTCATTGGAGTCCCTGGACAGTGGTTCAGGGATGCAGCCCTCTTGAAAGAAAAGTAAAACTCTGTTACTGGGACTGAAAAATCTGAGGCTTTAATCCTTGGAGGAAAAAGACCTTGTCTTCTTCATTCTTGTATCCTCTCTAGTGACTTGCACAATTCATAACTGGTCCTCAAATGTGCATTGAATTGAATCGAATGCGCACATATTGACATTTATTTGGGGCCTACCACACACCCAGCACTATCCCAGGATGAAGGAGACCCTGAGTCCACCTCAGGGTGCTCCCCAGATTCCATATTCTCTTCTCTGGCTGTCTGGGGGGCATTCTTTTTCTCTTTCAATGTTTGAAAAGAACATTGCCTTTGGTGTTTATCATCTTTTGAAAACATGCAATTCTACACACTCTGTTATTTGTCCCCAGAGGTCCTACCTAAAGAGTTTTTCCTGGCCAGGCGCGGTGGCTCGCGCCTGTAATCCCAGCACTTTGGGAGGATGAGGCAGGCGGATCACCTGAGGTCGGGAGCTGGAGACCAGCCTGGACAACATGGTGAAACCCTGTCTCTACTAAAAATATAAAATTAGCCGGGTGTGGTAGTGTGTGCCTGTAATCCCAGCTACTTGCCAGGCTGAAGCAGGAGAATCACTTGAACCCAAGAGGCAGAGGTTGCGTGAGCTGAGATCGTGTCATTGCACTCCAGCCTGGGCAAAAAGAGCGAAACTCTATCTCAAAAAAAAAGAAGAGCTTTTTCTACCCAATATTAATTCAATGTTTACCACAGGCCTTGCCTTGCTCTAGGCACTGGGAATATGGCAGTGATTAAAACAGAAAAGTCCTTGTTCCTATAGAGTTTATTTACATTTGGTGTGAGATGAGAACAGAAAAATCAGATCCTTTTGTTAAAACTAGTGCTAAGTGATTATTTCGAGTAACTCATTGGGTGACTAAACAAATGGACCACAACACACCCCATCGATGGCTCAACCATCTGCTATTATGGCTTAAAAAAAGTCATTAATTAGAAATTATATTCAGTCGCTATGTTTAGGCACATGTCTTTGGGAGTTCATTAAAAAAGAATTACTTTAAATAAGGTATTATTTCTGAAATGAAGCCGCATTGCATTTAATTAGGTGACTGAAAGCTATCTTTATTTGAAAATTAAATTAAAAATTACAAGTTAATATAACATGGGAGAATAATAATTAAGACACCAAACTATTATATATAAATATGATGTCTTTTCAGTAACATTTCATTAATTTAATGTTTTTCTCCCTTTGGATTAAATTACATCAGGTCAAAATAGACTTGTTCAAGAGTAAATTTTCTAAGGAACAAATGTAGCATTTACTAAGGAACACAAACTCAGTAAAGGGGCTTTTATAAAAGGTATTTTTTAACCAGATGGAAGGCTTTTTACTTTAAAAATGTAAAAGGTCATACAGGCCCACCGTTTTGGGGGTAATCGTAATTTTTTAATAGGCCTAAGTGCATGTTCTTAACACACAAGTGAGACTTTTAATTCTTTAAAAAGCAGAAGGGAGTGATTTTTTCCTAAACATTAAGAAGGAAAATTCCCCAGAGATTATGAAGTCACAAAACCTGAAACTAAAAATTTGCTCATATTGAGATGCTGTAAGTTAATCATCTGCTCTGTGTGTGTTTTCGTGTTTTTTTGTTTTTTGTTTTTCTAACAAGAGCATGTTGTCTCCCCCATGGTAATGATGCAAATTTCAAAGCATTTAAACTATTATCAGAACAATGTGTACAATGCTAGACAATCTCTACAGTTGGCTGATTTGATTGTAAATAACACAAGCTATTTTTTTCATGTAATTCTTTTTTTCTTTCTTTCTTTTTTTTAAGACAGTGTCTCACTCTGTCGCCCAGGCTGGAGTGCAATGGTACAATCTCGGCTCACTGCAACCTCTGCTTCCCGGGTTCAAGCAATTCTCCTGCCTCAGCCTCCTGAGTAACTGGGATTACAGGTGCCTGCCACCATGCCTGGCTAATTTTTGTATTTTTAGTAGAGACAGGGTTTTGCCATGTTGGCCAGGCTGCTATCAAACTCCTGACCTCAAGTGATCCACCCCCGTCAGCCTCCCAAAGTTCTGGCATTACAGGTGTGAGCCACTGCACCTAGCCTCATGTAATTCTTTACCCACGCAAGCTAGCAAAGAACAGGCCCTGTAGAGAAAGACAACATAGAGCTAGCCGCACGATGATCGATGCGGATACGAATGGCTGATTCCAGACCCAGGTAAGCGTAAATGCGGCCCTATGATAGTTACGATTCCTCATCCACCTATCTACCCAAACTGGCACCCCCTTTGCTTTCTAATCTTTATCGCCCTTATTTTAATTACTGCCTGGCATCACAGGTCTATTGTTAACTTCCGTCTCTCCAAATAGAATGGAAGCTGGCTCAGGGTAGGGACTCTGTTCTGCTCACTTCTGCATCACCAGCTCCCAGGACAGGGCCTGGCCTATGGAATTTGCTCAATAAATGTTTGTTGAAAGAATAAATAAATCCAGCCGGGCATGGTGGCTCACGCCTGTAATCCCAGCACTTTGGGAGGCTGAGGCAGGCAGATAGCTTGAGGCCAGGAGTTCGAGACCAGTCTGGCCATCACGGTGAAACCCTGTCCCTACTGAATACAAAAATTAGCCAGGCTTGGTGGCGCACCTGTAATCCCAGCTACTAGGGAGGCTGAGGCACAAGAATCACTTGAACCTGGGAGACAGAGGTCACAGTGAGCTGAGATCACACCACTGTACTCCAGCCTGGGCAACAGACAGAGATTCTGTTTCAAGAAAAAAAAAAAAAAAGCAGAAGAAAGAACAAATAAATCCTTTGGAGAACTGCATACTCCATATCTAGATAAATTTGCATATTAATTACCTCTATTTTGGAAAATTATATTTTTCCAGAGTTCTTTCCTAATTATTAGTAGTACATTTTGAAAAATAATCTTTCCTTTTCACTTATATGGTAAATTTAAACTTCCAGTGAATAAAAATCTCTAAGAATTTATTGGTATAGACAAAACTGCTAAGAATTTGAGTATAAATAGGCTAAGCTAAATTTATAAACCCAGCCTACTATCTAAAAAGTAGTCACTTTTTTTAAACTGAAAAGTCAATTTTAATTTATTTTCAACCTACTTTTCTTTCACCACAATCATCATACAGACATCTACCTGAAATACTGAATATCCCAATGAAGAGGGAAACCATTTAATGTAAAGCCATGGTCATACGAAAGAACATTTTTAGGACACAAAATAAATATAGTAATAAAACTAATGTCCTAAACAAATATATTTTGTTAACCCATGGGGCCAAAATTTTAAAAACATAGAATGACTCCATGATTATACTTGTCAATTTTACTTGTAAAATCAATGTCCACTTTGCATTTAAGTGGGTGGCAACACATAGGAACTATGGTTGCAGCCTCTTGCACTGGTCTACACATTTTATTTTATTTATTTTATTTTTTTCTTAGAGACAGGGTCTTGCTCTGTTGCCCAGGCTGGAGTGCCGTGGTATGATCAAGGCTCACTGCAGCCTTGACCTCCTGGGCTCAAGCGATCCTCCCACCTCAGCCTCCCAAGTAGCTGGGACTACAGGTACGTGCCACCACACCCAGCTAAATTTTTTTTCTTTTTTTCTTTTTCTTTTTGGTAGACACGAGGTCTTGTTACATTGCCAGGCTGGTCTTGAACTCCTGGGCTCAAGCAATCCTTGCACCCTGGCCTCCCAAAGTGCTAGGATTTCACGTGTGAGCTGCCACGCCCAACCTATACACATTTTATAATGATTGGCCTACTGATGTGGGGTTTGGATCAGAGTCTTCATAGTTTACATCTCTGCCTCATATTGAAAGACTCTTCAGGACAAGGATTATGGCTCATTCATGTTTATTTCCTGAATCACGTTGGCAGATACCTGAGACCCAACTGGTTATCAATAAAACCAGACCTGAATGAATGAATAACCTATGGACTGTGGAGGTGGAAGAAGACAGCCAAGTCAAGGACGACGAGGTGTTTAGCCTGGGTAAATAGGGATGGCATTAATGTGGTGGGAATGCATGAGGAGGAGCACATTGGAAGCAAGGTAATGAGTGTGACATGTTGAGTTTGAAGTCCTATTACACAGCTGGGTGGAGAGGTCCAGTAAGCAGTTAAGCAAACTGGTCCAGTGCCTAGGAGAAGTGCCAGGGCTCCTTCTCCCACATTTACTAGTCTTTAGTTCCCTTCAACACACAGTATGTTGGGAAAGCAGCAGCAGTAGTAGCAGTGGTAGTAGCAGTAGCAGTAGTAATAATGTCGCCACTTGTTGAACTCTTGCCATGTGCCAGGCACTGTGCTAAGGAGATTTTATATATATATATACACACACACATATATATATATACACACACACACAAACATATACACACACACATACATATATATATAAAATACATATACAAGATATATATATCTTTGGGTTTTGTAAGAGGGCAGATTTTATATATATATATATATAGATAGATACAGATTATATATATATATAACCCAAAGATATATATAACCTCCCCTAACTCTTACAAAACCCAAAGATATATGTATCTCCCCTAACTCTCACAAAAACCCAAAGAGGTAGATCCCATATTATCTAGAGAGGTTAAATAACTTGCCCGTGGTCTGTCACAAAGCCCCCCACACTCTAAATCATTTTACCAAAATCCAAACCAACCCAAGAAGGCTTGAATAGAACATGGAAAGATCACTGCTGTCCTTAACTTTAAGAATGTCATCACATCTTCTCCATCTTTTCATCTATACTCTTAGGTCTGGAACTGGATTCACAGTGAACCTGGACTTGATTATGTCCATTCACTACCTTCATTCATTCATTCATTCATTCACTAACATTTACTGGATTCCAGTTATTAAGTTCTGGTATCTACATTAAAGAGCTAGCTCTGAGACCTACATTAAGATAGTTAAGTACGAAAACAATATTATCATCAGTAAATAGCACGAATTTATAAAATACAGCAAAGAGGAAACAGAGTATGATGGACGCTCCCACTAGAAACTTATGTCTAGGAATCCATACTCAGCTCAGCCATTAACCTGGCTACAAAACTTCATTTAGTCCGACTGGGTCTCAATTTCTTTATATAAAAACTAAGGGGTAAGACTGCAATCAGTTCTGCTGTATTGCTTATTTGGGGAAAATCCAAATTCATTCCAACCCAATTGATATATTAGGGAAAAATTTGGGTGTATGAGATCTTTTGTGAAAAACACTAAGTGAATGCAGAAAACTTCAGCTGGACTAATCCACAAAATACACACGCACACACCTCAATAATCTACCAGCTCCCTCGGTTCGCCATGTGCTGTGAGCCACACCCATCTACATCTGATATTATAACTGTCTGATTTTGGACAATCTTCCTTGCACCTCTTCACGAAATCTCACAAGCTGCAACCCTTCCGGTGCCCACCTCCCCAAGCAAACCTTTCAAGGCAAAGTACCATATTTATTTTAGTATTTATGTATTTCTTAACCAGTTAACATGCATAAAACTGTGCTGACAGTTTTATTAGGTTCTTATCTCTTTTTTCACACGTGTCATTGATGAAGTTTTGGAATACTGTGTCCCTTACTCCACCTCTCCTGTAAGCCTGTGGCTTTCACGGCATAATTTTGCACAGCGTGATGATTGTTAGGAAGGCAATACATTGGATTACAGCAGAACTGACTCTCTTGAGATCATTTCCATATTTAACATTCAGTTCTGCCTAACTTGTGTATGTTCGTGGATTGTTTCCCCGTGGTGCTCCTTCAAACAAGTTAACATGCTGAACCACACCACTTGGAGGCTGAAAATAAGCAGCAGCACTTATTTCAGTCTGAGCTTACATTTTTTTCCTATGAGGGAAAAAAGGATCAAGTCATATCATTAAAATGGTTGCGCACTTGCTATCGATTTTGCTCCACCCTAGGGGAAAGTACCCACTTCCTTGCGCTTGGAAAGTTGGCACTTTAGAAAGGCTGCCCTTTAGTTTTCTACCCCCAAACCAAGGATGCCTGGGGCTTCATGTGAGGCAGGACTGGTAAGTCCCAAGAAACCTCAGATAGTCTGAAGGCTATTTGAGTCCTACTGCCAGTTTCTTCTCTGAGACTCCTGTGGCAACTAGACCATTCGTTTCTTAGAAGATGTGGCATTCCCCCGGAGGCCCTGACGTCAAGCTGTTACTCAGCCCAAAAGCCAATCAGCTCCAGGGGTTGTCTCTCACAGAAGACAAAAAAGGCTTCATAAGCCAGAGCTGATCATCGCATCCTGTATCCCGAGCCTGCCCTGCTTATTAAAAGGCTAAGAAGAGGTCCAGCACAGTGGCTTACACCTGTAATCCCAGCAATTTGGGAGACCAAGCTGAGGGGATCACTTGAGCTCAGGAGTTCGAGACCAGCCTGGGCAACATGGCAAAACCCTGTCTCTACAAAAAGTACAGAAATTAGCCTCACGTGGTGGTGTGTGCCTGTAATCCCAGCTACTTGGGGGGCTAAGGCAGGAGGATCACATGAGCCCAGTAGGTTGAGGCTGCAGTGAGCCAAGAATGCACCACTGCACTCCAGCATAGGCAACAAAGTGAGACCCTGTCTCAAAAAAACAAAAACAAACAAACAAAAAAACTGCTAAGAAGAGACTTGCTTGTAGCAGCTTATAATCTTCCAAACATAAGAGAAAGAAAAGAGAAGAGCCAAATACCCTGCAAAGTCTACTATAAAAATCATACTCATACCCTAGGTGAGTCATTACACTTATATGAGGTCATTGCTACTATTACTAAAAATGTAACACTACTGAAACATTATCCACAAACCATTAAGTCACTCTCATTGCCTGAGAAAAAGGAAGGAGAATTATTAGGATATATGCTTTATACTTACAATAAAATACAGTAAGTGCATATGCCAACAATTAAAAAGTGGTTCAAAGCATCGTTTGAAATTGCTAGAAACAAAAGAAGATACACAATGTTTAAAATTGCAGGTATTTTCAAAAATACAAAGTAATAATGACTGATAACAATCCAGAAAGATAAATGCAACACACAGTATTTTCATGACAACTCTCTATCATTGGGACTAACGTTTGCTTCCATAATCAGCTATGAACTAGATCTGGCTCAGAGTCCCTGTTTCCATTACTGTATTGCAAGAGCAGTCACATCTGGCCCATTCTTCCTCTGCAAAACCTCCCTTGGCCACTCTTCCTTATGACAGTTCTTTGTCACTGTCCTCATCAGCTCAGGTTGCCAGTAACGCCTGCCTGGAGTGATGCAATGGACTATGAAACTCAAATTCCTGCCTGAGATATCTTCTCTCTCCAATCACTTCTCTGGTCATACTGCCATCAAAATCTTCCCAAAAGCACATATTTGAAGCTCACTCTCCCCAGCTGAACACACAGTGGCTTTTTTTTTCCTTACAGACTCCTTTAAATAGCTTTTAGTGAAAACATTATCTCCAATGCACGCCCCCCTCCCCAATTTAGCCTAAACCACTTTTTCCTGCTCTGTTCTCTCATCCCAGTTTAGCCTAAACCACTTTTTCCTGCTCTGTTTCTATCCACATATCCTTCTATTGAACCAAACCACTTGCCATTCCCAGAAGTGCCCCACCTCGAGGCCATGTTCATAACATTTGCTCAGCTTGGAATGTGAATCCTCTCAGCCTTGCCTGTTACGGCAACAACTTTCCTGATTCTGACTAGCAGCTTTCTGGTGTTTATTTAGTAACTACTCTGATATTTTAATTCTTTTCATTTATACTTCCCTAGCTGGACTCTGAGGTTCTTAAAGATTCTGGCTCCCAGCACACTCTCTTGCACATTATTAATATTCACAAAAATGTAACTGACTTGAACTTCCAATTTGAAGAAGGATAGGCAGTTGTATTAGTCCATCACACCGCTATGAAGAAATATCCAAGACTGGGAAATTTACAAAGGAAAGAGGTTTAATTGACTCACAGTTCCACATTGCTGGGGAGGCCTCAGGAAACTTACAATCATGGCAGAAGGCAAGGGAGAGGCAGGCACCTTCTTCACAGGTGGCAGGACGGAGTGAGTCCAAGCAGAGGAAATGCCAGAGGCTTCTAAAACCATCAGATCTCGTGAGATGCACTCATTATCACGAGAACAGCATGGGGAAATCGCCCCCATGACTCAATTACCTCCACCTGGTCCCACCCTTGACATGTGGGGATTATGGGGATTATAACTCAAGATGAGATCTGGCTGGGACACAGAGCCAAACCACATCAGAAGTTAAATCCAAATCTCTATCTCTCTCTCTCTATCTGGCTAATACACATTTGAAGTCTCTTTTTATACATTGGCTTTTTCTGACTATCCAGAGGTGGACAAAGCATTCAGAACTCTGCCTACTTTTAAAAAATCTTGGATATTCCAAATCTTAATATTAACATTATATTGAGTAGCCTTCTACACATCAGTTGAAGAAGTTCATTTGTTTTCAAAATGCAAAAAGTGTTGAAAGATAATAACTATTATATTGATGGGTCAGCCTGAAGAATTTCCTGGAACTTTACACTCTTGTTTCTGATAACACAAAACAGAAATTTGGATGGCAAAAGACTCGGATGGCATTTCTGGCAGTCAGATATTCTTAATAACTGTTCACCTTTCCCCTTTTATCTTCCATGTGTATGGAAGTTGTCTCTGGAGAGAATTGAAGTCAGAATCCGTGACTAATGGGCACAGTATGTCAGCCACATTATTGCTACAAAACAAGCAACCTCCAGTTAGCCATCAACTCTTTGCTTCTTGCTTCTTGGTCAAGTGAAAGAGCTCTAGTTAGTGATTAAAATTCTGCTCACATAGGCTCTGCTCTGCCAGGGAACTAGCTAGAGAAAGAGGTCTTTTTATTTTGCAAGCAATAAAGGGCAAAGCGGGGCCAGGTGCAGTGGCTCACGCCTGTAATCCCAACACTTTGGAAGGCCAAGGTGGGTGGATCACTTGAGCTCTGGCATTTGAGGCCAGCCTGGCCAACATGGTGAAACCCTGTCTCTAATAAAAATACAAAAATTAGCCGGGTGTGGTGACGGGTGCATGTAATCCCAGCTGGTCGGGAGGCTGAGGCAGGAGAATTACTGGAACCTGGGAGGCGGAGGTTGCAGTGAGCCGAGATCATGCCATTGCCCTCCAGCCCAGGCGACAACAGTGAGACTCCATCTCAAAGAGAAAAAAAAAAAGGGAAAAATGGGGAAAATGGGGGTGGCTTTCTGGAATTTAGATTTGGAGTTCTATGCTATAAAGGTAGGTTTGATCTAGATATTACACACATCTCCTCTGTGTTTAATTAGGATTTGCAGGCCTTACTTCCAATCTATCTGGGAGTCACCTGAACCAAAAGTCACAAGCAGAAGGAGACATCACAAGGGGGTGCGTGGCTTTCCCCGGCAGTGGTGGAAGGGTTAGGGGCTGCTCTCCGATGGTCTTCTGTGTGTTCTCCCTTCCTCTACAACCAGCTGCCAAGTTTCATGAGGCCAAGGTCCAGGTTTTATATTTTCTTTGTATCCCTCACATAGCTGGTAGAGTTAGCAATATTGAAATACTTAACACCTGCTCAAAAAAATCTGTTTATTAATTGATTTTGCCATAAAACGATGAGTAGCACAATACTTGTGTTTTTCAGAAATGTCTAGTTCATAACACACAATTACATGAGCTAGGAGCTTCTAAGGTGAGAAGCCATTCTCTGAGCGGAATAAAATTGGAGACTGGTATGAAGGAGGCAGTGGAGAGATGGAAGCAGAAGTCACTGGGGAAAAATTACAGGGGACAGTAGGCTGTCTTGGCCCAAACCAAGGCCTCTCTTGGACCCTACATTTTCAGAAAATAGCTCCACTAAATACTGATGATAGGACTGTGAAGGCCTAGAACTCCAATCCTGTTTTAATTTCATGGGCTATACAACATAAAGACCAAAGAAGAACATCTGGGCCACTGGGCCTCCAGGCACATGTTCAGCTGGAAGAGATCATAGATGACCCAAGTTAAAGTAGCTTCAGGGTGACCACCTGCACAGCATTTTCATTTCTCTAAAATTCTTTCCCCTGCCCACTGTGACCTGTCCCATGACTCGCCACTTAAAATGGATTTTTTTTTCAAGTCTGTTTCCATAGTCTCCTTTCTATCATAGCTCTAATGTCTGTCGGTGTTGGCTGAGCTGGTGGGGTATGTGCACACACAGAATGATGAACTTGCAGTCATCTGCTCAGCTGATGGCTGGCTGAGTTATGTCTCTTTAGGATATTCCTAAGTACGATTAGAAAGGACAGGAAATGACTCCAGGGATAAAAAGTTTTATTCTGATTTGGATAAGTGGCTTGAGTCAACCCAGATGGTGATACTTCACGTGACAATATTTGAGTTAAATGAAGTCTATGGAGAAGGAATATTAATGACAGTAGGTTGCGTTAAGTGAGCCTCTCCCAGGTGCCAGACACTTTTCTTCGAAGCTTTTTCGCATCTATTAGTTCATTTAACAAACTGAGCTAAAAATTGTGTAAAAAAAATTCCTACCATTTCTCTGACAACTAATAAAATAGACTCGGGAAAACAGGATTTAAAGCTTTGACCTGTCATCTCATAGCACACACAGTTGTGAAGAAATAGACTTTTTAGAAATTTATAGGCTACATACATATGTTACGTGTATATAGTCAATTATAATTCAGCTCTGAACTCCTGAATATATTTTGAGTTTAACCTATAAAAAATTATAAAAGGAGTAAGATGACATATGTGCTAGGTTGTAATGTAAAAGCCATATTTTTGAATAAAATGTAAAAAAGGAATTAATTTGGTCATAGAGATACTATTGGATTTTAAAAAGTAGACATGAGTGATTTCAGATGTTGTAAAGTCAAAGTGCCAGCATAAACCTCATGCTATTACAACCCAGCCTGAGAGAAGAATAATTCACTTTTTCTCTTATCTTCGAAGTTGATAGCTTAGCCTCAAATATAAAGTAGAACCATATCGTGGAGCTAAAACTCATTCCAAATCTTAATATACTCTATATTTCTGCCAACTCTTAATATTTCTCAATTTCAAACATATTAAAACCTGAAGTGAGCATTTGTCATTTTAATTTCAATACTTTAAAGATTTATAAGTCAAGTTTAGCTGCACTTAATAAAAAAAGAAGACATATTAGAGATACAATGGAAGATCAAAAATCCTCATTCCAGCTGGGTGCTATGGTTCACACCTGTAATCCCAGTACTTTGGGAGGCCAAGGCAGGAGATCACTTGAGGCCAGGACTTCGAGACCAGACTGGACAACACAGTGGGACCCATCACTACAAAAAATTTAAAAGTTAACCAGGTGTAGTGGCACATGACTGTAGTCCCAGTTACTTGGGAAGATGAGAAGGGAGGATCACTTGAGGTCAAGGCTGCAGTGAGCTGTGATCACACCACTGCACTCCAGCCTGGGCGACAGAATAAGACCTTGTCTCAAACAAACAAACAAAAAACTCATTTTGGAAAGTCCCAATTACCCTGGACATTTACAAATGCTCAAAGGCTACAGAAGAAAGAAGACCAGAGCTAAAGTTAGGGGATGAGGCCATGATGGTGAGGAGTTAAAGGGGCAACTATAAAGAAGGAATAATAAATAAAGGAAGCAGAAATAATGATTTTGGAGAGGAAGTGGCTGCCTTTAACATGCCTCATCTACCTGGGAAACTTTCAAGATCCCATTCAAACTTCTCTCTCTGCCTTCCTCTAAAAGTAGAAGATGAGGCAAGATCTTCCCAGGCAGACGAGGCAAGTTTCCTTGCTCTGAGAAATCAACTTCATCCCATTGTTCCTTGTTCAAACTATCACAATGGTATATTCTTCACTGTTTTACAGTGATTTGTTTCCAGGTCTGCCTTTTCTCAAAACCATGAACTCCTTAAAATAGTCTTTGCTTTATGCAGAGTCACTGTCCACGTGCCTGTACCAACCAAAATGGCATACAATCTTTGGCGCTCAGTACTTGTCAGATGAATGAAAGAGTAAACCAATGAACAAATGAATGCAAAGAGGTATTTAGGCCAGCAAGAGAGAGAAACCTGGAACACACACAGAGGGAATTATACCCTAACTAACACACAACAATCCAAATTTTCTAAACCTCAAAGGAGCAGGGATTCTTTTTTTTCTTTTTTGCACTTTTCCAACATATTTTAAAAATAATCTTTATTGAAATATAATTTACATATCATAAAATTCATCTATTTGGAAGCAAAACCACAATGAAATGTTACCTCACACATGTTAGAATGGCTGTTATAAAAATGACAGGAGATAATAAATGTTGTCAAGGATGTGGAGAAAAGAAAAACCTTATACATTGTTGGAGGAAATGCAATTTGGTGCAGCCATTATGGAAAATAATATGAAGCACTGCAAAAAAAAAGTAAAAATAGAACTACCATATGATCCAGCCATTTCATTTCTGGGTATATATCTAAAGGAAACGATCAGTATCCTAAAGCGGTATCTGCACTCCCATGTTCATTGCAGCATTATTCACAATAGCCAAGATACAGAAACAATCTAAATGTCCATTGACAGATTCGTGGGTAAATGAAATGTTGTGTGTATGAATGCACACACACACATACACACACACAGAGGAATATTATTCGGCCATAAGAAAGAAGGAAATCCTGCTATTTGTGACAACATGGATGAAACTGGAGGGCATTACACTAAGTGAAGTAAGCCAGACAGAGAAGACGAATATTGTATGGTATCGCCATATGTGAAATCTTTAAAAAAAAAACAAAAACAAAAAACCTCACACAAACAGAAAGTAGAACAGCGGTTGCGAGATGGGATGGGGAATGGGGAGATGCTGGTCAAAGTGTACAAACTTTCAGTGATAAGATGAATAAGTTCGGAGGATCTAATAATATCTAGCATGGTGACTGTAGCTAATACTACTATAGTATACACTTGAAATTTGCTAAAGAAGTAGGTCTTAAACGTTCTCAACACACACACATATACACACACATACACAGTAACTATGTGAAGGGATGAATGTGTTAACAATTATGGTAACCATTTCACATTGCATACATAAATCATCACATTGTATACTTTAAATATGTACAGTTTCATTTGTGAATTATACCTCAACAAAGCTGAAAAAATTCAGGAGTTTGGAGAATAGCACGTACAGCAACAATAGAGACGTCCCTCAGTATCTGTGCAGGATGGATTCCAGGACGCCCTGGGATGCCAAAGTCCACAGATGCTCAAGTCCCTTATCAGTCATCTGTATCCATGCGTTCCTCGTCCACTGATTCAGAGGGCCAATTGCAATTAGGAAATAGTACTAACACCTTACATTTGTATAGAGTTATACTTAAAAGCATTTTCACATATGTTAATGCATTGGATTCTTCCAACATTAGAGTTACATAAACAGATTTTGTCAGTCGCATCACACCTATAGGATACCTGAGTTTTGGAAAGTTTCAACTACTCACAATAACAGATGATTTGGGGAAATATCAGGTTACACTGAGATATAAATAGGCTCCCTACCGTGGGACTTCGTTTTAAAGTGCTATGCAGACTGTACATCTCCAAAGAAAACTACGCTCTGCAGTTTATGTGATCAAGGGACACTTTTACAAGGACCATCTTTGGAAACTATGTTCTAGGAACACACTTTGAGAAACACTTTGAGAAAACTCTCTTAATCATTCAGTGTTCTTTGAAACCGTTCATGACCCTGTGCGATGCTGAATATATAACGGTGAGCAACACAGACACAGCCTTGACCTGTGCAGCGTACAGACTCCAGATTGGGGCATTCACGGCGATGGGTCAGACGAGGGCACTGTCCATATGCTTGTACAACAATGGTGTCTATTCTACCTCATGCTCATATTTTCCTTTTACCAGTGAATATGCCCCAATAAAAATTTACATTAGGACAAATACTAACAATGTTTTTCTTTATATAGTTGTAGCTGTACACAATTCAACAGGAAACTGACCAGGCACGGTGTGGATTCACGCCTGTAATCCCAGCTCTTTGGGAGGCCAAAACGGGCAGATTGCTTGAGCTCAGGAGTTTGAGGCCAGCCTGGGCTACATGGCAAAACCCCATCTCTACAAAAAAATACAAAAAATTAGCCAGGTGTGGTGGCAGTTGCCTGCAATCCCAGCTACTTGGGAGGCTGAGGTGGGAAAATCACCTCAGCCTGGGAGTTTGAGGCTGCAGTGAGCCGTGATCATGCTGCTACATTCCAGCCTGGGTGACAGAGTGAGACCCTGTCTGTCTCTCTCTCTCTCATTCTCTCTCTCTCTCTACACACACACACACACACACACACAGAGCTTCTGATGACTGTCACTGGAGACTGAGAATGGTAATGGGCAGGATTCCTGAGCCTGTATCCGATGTTGTATTCCTTAATGCTGGGGGTGTTTGAGGAGTAAGAGTCAGAAAATGACACAGAGAGAAAAGAAGTTACAGAGGTGTGAAATGCAGGCTACTGTGGCTCTCCGATTTTCCATCCCCACAATATTTCCTTCAGAGATGGATTATAAATTCAAGTTTGATTGTGATGTCTATGTAGAGGGCATCTGAATCTTTCTCCTCAGCCCTGATTTCTCTCCTGAGGCTGCCTCTGGGACTTGACTGCCATGACCTTGGGTAAACAACAAAGCCTGGCCCGACACAGCCGTTGGGAGGCCCAAGTGAGAAAACCCACGCCGATGCTTAGCACCACGCTCAGCCTTAGCCCCCTCAGTAAGGAAGGTTCAGCTGTTGAGTTCTGTGTATTTCTGCCCTTTGCTCTCTACACATACTGCTGCTCCTATGTGAGTTCAAGTTTCCCTTGCCTGTGAAACTCTCAGCATTCCAGCCTGGGGTGACCCCTTCTTTCTCCAAACTCCTAGAACCTTTCTACCAGCCCTTCTGCACAATCCTACAGGCATCTGTCTAAAAGTTGCAAGTTGGCTGGGTGCGGTGGCTCACGCCTGTAATCCCAGCACTTTGGGAGGCCAAGGCAGGCGGATCACAAGGTCAGAAGATCGAGACCATCCTGCTAATATAGTGAAACCTTGTCTCTATTAAAAATACAAAATATTAGCCAGGCGTGGTGGCGGGTGCCTGTAGTCTCAGCTACTCGGGAGGCTGAGGCGGGAGAATGGCGTGAACCAGGGAGGCGGAGCTCACAGTGAGCTGAGATCGCGCCACTGCACTGCAGCCTGGGTGACAGAGCGAGACTGCATCTCAAAATAAATAAATAAATAAAAATAAATAAAATAAAAGCTGCAAGTCACTGCAGTGTTCATCTGGTCCAGCCACCTGTTAGCAGGAGTCATCTCTTTTCACTAATGTGTCAAGACTGTCTGATATAGAATCCTAACTTTTCATTAGTTTTCTATACATGTATTAGTTAATATGGAATTACACAGTATACGAAAAATACATATTCTGTATGTATATATTCTCTTTCCAATTGCTCTGTAAGCTCTTAAAAACACATACTTTTCTGATTTCTCCACAGCATGTAAAACATACTATGTACTTGAGGAATATTTAGCTGACTTTTGGTATTTTCAGATTGGAGTTAAATTATTGTTCAAAATCTCCAAATCTGGAAAAATTGATACATCCATTTTCTCATGACTGAAAGAAACCAAAGGTCAAATCTGAAGGAAACTCAATTATCTTGTATCTCACTTTCATGTCTTTTGGTTAGTAAAGTGAAACCGCTTTAACTTTTTGTTTAAACATCCTCTTGGGCCTTCTATTTAAATGGTGGTTAAAAATAGTTGGCTCTGGAAGTGTGGCTGTCTGTTCAGGTTTTCGTGGGAACGTGTGTTTGGCCGTGAACTTTAAGGTACCCTTGGCTGTAGATATGTGCCTGCATCCCCTCCGTCTAATGGTGTAGGGTAAGGGGAGCGAGAATCAGAGGAAATCTACCATGTGGCTGGAGCCTAAGGAGAAGGGTTCTGTTACCACGGGAAGGAGAAAGCAAAGAATAAACGAGAGTGCTGACACAGTTGGGATACTTGTCCCCAACCAAATCTCATGTTGACATGTAGTTCCCAGTAGCGGAGGTGGGGCCTGGTAGGAGGGGTCTGGATCATGGGGGTGGATCCCTGAATGACTTGGTGTCATTGATCTTCTTGGTAGTGTGTTCTTCTTGGTCTTGTTGATAGTGAGTTCTCATGAGATCTGGTCATTTAAAAGTCTGTGGAGTCTCTTCCCCACTCTCTCTCTTGCTCCTGCTTTCACCATGTGACGTGCCTGCTCTCCCTTCACCTTCAGCCGTGATTGTAAAAGCTCCCCGAGGCCTCCCCAGAAGCTGAGTGATGTCTCCTGCTTCTTGTACAGCAGGTACAACTGGGAGCCAGTTAAACCTCTTTTATTTATAAATTACCCCGCCTCGGGTATTTCTTTATAGCAATGCAAGAATGGACTAACACAAGGGATCTCCAAACTTTTTCATGAAACAACCTCATCAGAAACAAGTATGAGCAGGCATCCTTCAGTATGCACATATTTATTTATAAATTATATACATACACTACGATGATGGATACATTCAATAGTATTATAAATTAACTCTTTTTCAGATAAAAAATAAATGTTTATTTTTGTTTATTTTATGTTTATACCATACTTTGGAGATCACTGGGATAGAGTCTAGAATCCATATCTGGGGGCTGATCCAGTGAAAATGCTGTGGCAGGTAAAAACAATATATAATTGAAGTTAAACCTAAAAATTCTATACCATCAGTACTGAGAATAACCACGCCAATAGAAAATATAAGCCCATATTCACATTTCAGTGTAAAATAAAAGAAGCAGTTTTCATGACATTAATATAATTTTGAAATGATATCCTCAGAAGTGGCTTCCTATCCTCACACTCTCAGCTTTGTTTATGGAGCAAGAGTTTAATTTTTTGGAAGTGGGGGTGAGGTAGAGAAGGGAGAGAAAAGGTTAAAATAGGTTAAAATATAGGCTCGAAAACAAGAAAACTATCTCCAATGTGAAAACAACTTTTATTTTAAAAAAGATATATCTGCAAACAAATGGGATCAACATGTGATATTTCCATATTGCCTTAAGGCAAGAAATTTAAGTTGTCAGAAACAATAGCCTCCAATCATCCTATGGGGTCTCAAGCCCATAGTAACTGCAGTTTTGAAGGGTATGCATGACTGAGTGTGCAATGCTTTTCCAGATCTAGGAAAGTACTATATGCTTGGTTTTTTATGTTTCATGTTTGTCAGCTTAAGCTATTTCTATTTATTAAGATATTGTTCCTTACGTATTATTTTTAAATGAAGGTCAAGTATGACTTGTCGCCCTCTTCTTAGGATAGTCACAGTTCATTTCTTCCTGTTGAAAATGGTTTCCCTGCATGAAATTTGGCACTCTGGGGTGAACATATCATAAAGTAATCAAATCTGACGAGGGCAGTAATTTTCATACGGAGAACTCACTGAAATGTGTGCCAGAGAGTGCAATAACATGCAACTGTTCTTTCAATGTGGCATCAAGTATGCACCAGCAGATTCCATTTAGTGCAGATTTCAGAGCATCCTGGAAAAATCATTACCCATCCCTCCTAGGTTACAGCTACCATTTCTCAACTTTGCTCCTGGTAACTTGCAGATGTTGCCTATATTTGCAACACAAGACCTCATTTGTTTGAGCCCCAATTATGCCAAATTATGAAATTCCAATGAGGCAGACCTGACAGTTATCTGTTATGTTTTTAAACACAACAGTTTATTGAGATATAATCCCCACAACATACAATGTGCCCATCTAAAGTATACAATTCTATGGTTTTTAGTATATTCAAAGAGTTGTGCATCCAACACTATAACCAATTTTATAATATTTTCATCACACCAAAAATAAATCCCATACCTCTGCCAGCCCCCAGAAAACCACTAATCTACTTTTTTTTTTTTTTTTTTGAGACAGAGTTTTACTCCTGTCACCCAGGCTGGATTGCAGTGGTGCAATTTTGGCTCACTGCCTCCCTTCGCCTCCTGGGCTCAAGCGATTCCTTTGCCTCAGCCTCCTGAGCAGCTGGGATTACAGGTGTGCACAACCACACCCAGCTTTTTTGTTGAGACAGGGTTTCACCATGTTGCCCAGGCTGGTCTCAAACTCCTGAGCTCAAGTGATCTGCCTGCCTCAGCCTCCCAAAGTGTAGGGATTACAGGCGTGAGCCACCGCACTCAGCCTAATCTACTTTTTGTCCCTATAGATTTGCTTGTTCTGAACATTTCACATAAATAGAATTATAATATGTGGCCTTTTGTGCCTGGCTTCTTTCACTCAGCATAAGAGTTTTAAGGTTCACACATGTTGCAGCATGTACCAATACTGCCTTTTTTATGAGTAATACTCCACTGTATGTATATTCTGCATTTTATTTATTTGTAATTTACCGGTTGGTAGACATTTGGGTTGCTTTCGCTTTTTCACTGTTATGAATAATGCTGTTATGAACATTCATGTACAAGTGTTTATGTGAGTATGTGTTAATTTCTCCTTGGTGTATATATGTGTGTGTGCACATATATGTATACATACACACACACACACACACACCCCTAAGAGTGAAACTGCTGGGTCATATGAAAACTTTATATTCAATTCTGAGGAACTGCCAGATTGTTATGATATTTATATTTTTACTATAAAAACCATTTTTGGGCCAAGTGCAGTGTCTCACGTCTGTAATCCAAGCACTTTGGGAGGCCGAAGCAGGAGGATTACTTGAGCCCAGGAGTTCAAGACCAGCCTGGGGAACAGAGCAAGACCCTATCTCTGTTTAAAAAAAAAAAAAAAAATTGTTTTAAGTAGCCAGGCATGGTAGCACACACCTGTGGTCCCAGTTACTTGGGAGGCTGAGGTGGGAAGATTGCTTGAGCCCAGAAGATTGAGGACCTTCCAAAGTTTTAGCACTATTTGTATAAAATGGTTTACTAATTGCAAATTATTGTCTTATTAAAACAAGTCCAGTTGATCTTACACAATGCAGCATTTTCTCAGCCTTTCATGTTTATGACTGAGCACCCCTAAAAACAAACAAAAAGGCATGTATTTCATTCCCATTTTCCATCTGCTTTCTCCCTAAATCATCCTGAATCATTCTATCCATTTATCTTCAGAATTTAAAGGTCCTGAGGCACACAAACACATCAATAGGCCTTTGAAAAAATTAACTATGTTCAACTCCTAACAGTTTACCTAGAGTGCTCAGTACCACCTGAACAGTTATTCTTGATTATTTATATTGTTTATCTTTCCACGTCCAAGAGGACGACTGTTTAAGGGCTCCTCTGGCTCCTGTGCTTGGAGGGAAGGACTTCACCATGGGAATTACATGGCCTTTAGGTCAGATAGTCACATTTGGAATCTCTCCCTATGAAAGCCTCTTCACACTATGCAGATGACACATACATTCAGGCTTTACTTGGCTTACAGCCCTTTGTTAACCAACAAAAATAGTATCTTCCGGTAAAGCCCCTTTTCTATACATAATTCAGGGTCATCTGTGATTATGCCATCTAAGAGATACTGTGTCACTGGCACCTTCCTACATGGGAAGAGATCGGGCTTCTTGAGCAGGATGTGACTTAATCAGAAGCCATCGGACATCCCTTCAACTTCCCCTGGGGCAGCATGAACTTCCTCTGTTTCTCAAGGAGGTGGAGGGAAACGGGAGCAGCCTGCCACTTCTGGAAATTAACCCACAGCTCTTGCCTGGCGTGCTGAGCAGAGGCCACCCAGTCTGGCTTTGCAAATAGAATCTGACTCCTATGCCAGACCAAGTGAAACAGATCCACCATACAGGCACTCCAGGAAAAACAGCAATCCATAACCTGCGTGTGCTGAGAATCTAGTACATTGCTCTTTCTGAGCCACTGTAAAAAGTGGGATAGGATAATCCCAGTTTCTCCTTTTGTGAAATTCACCTTTCCACATATACTTGACAATATTACAAGGAAACACAGTTTCCAGAGCTTGGATATTTTGCTAATATGTAGCAAACATAAAGGTAAAACCATTAAATTGCAAGTCCTGTCCTCTCTCATTTTACTAAGCATAAAGCTATTGATCACTTTTTGTCCCCTATAGCAAGAATATATCAATAATATAATCATATCAGGAGAAAAACCACAACCTTCATCTTTGGTAATGGCCAATCACTTTCAGAATTCTTTTCAAAAACAGCCAGCAGTCAAAGTAAATTGTAATTTGGGTTGGGGGGTGGGATGGAGGAGAGAATCTGACTTTTGGGAACAGTGTGTGTGAAAATATGTAACCAAAAAGTTCAATGGGAAAATGTTGTACTCCTGTGACTGCCAAACAATAATTGTGCTGCTTTCAAATACCCAAGTGGTGCCACAAAGCTTGTCTTTCTCTGAAGCCTGTCTGTATCAGTGCCTTTGTGTCTCTCTTGAAAATATCACTTTTTGTAGTAATCTTCTCTTTTAACCACTTTGTCATCATCGTGGGATAAACAGAGTAGACTTTCCAAAATGAATCAGGGCGGTTGGGGTTGAATAGATAAAACATGACTCTGGCAAACGAGCGTTCGCTAAGGTCTGATCCTGTAATCTTTGTGCTGGCAGAACACCACTGTAGTAGAACTTGGTTTGGCAAACCCGGTATAAAAACAGGGCCCTTGACTTAAGATACAGTGTAAACATGTTGACTTCCTAAAACCCTCAGTGGGTATGTGGTGAAGGAAAGCTTAGGCCCAGACTCTGTTATGTAAAAACAAATTAACTTGAAATGTAATTTTTCTCTACTAAGGCTTTTCATAACATATGAGCAGCCCAACCCCCATGCCCCTGCCAAACCCATCACAATTATTGTCCAAATTCCTGTGGAGTCCAAAGGAGGGGTAGTATTCAAAAGAACCAACTGCTGGTGGACTTTGAATAAAATGAGAAGTCTGTGAGGTTAATTAGGTTGTCAGGGGACAAAAATAAGCATAAATTAGAGCAATTAAGTAAATGAAAATGATCAAAAGGAATTTGTGGCAAGAATTTTTTTTAACAGATCCTTTTCTATTATATAGGTACAAAGACCATTTTAATGAGTTCAAAAGATTTTTAAATTTACTATACTGTACCCAAACCTCATGAAAATAAAGCAATATCTTTTGTTATAGCACATGGAGGAATAAATTCTGCTTCTTTTAAAAAGTTATTTCAGTTGAAGGAATATTGTACATTTGGTATATTCACAAATATTAAAAAGAATTGTTGGCTAGATACACAAAACAAGGTCATTTTTCTATTCCTAAAGAAATGACACCCAGAGGGGAAAAGGAGAATAAATACTGTTTGCTAGAATTCATCTTTCATTGAAATCATACTGAAACCTAAAAATTATAAAAAATATATTATAATTAGAATGTTACAGTAAAATATAATAATAACAGTGGACTTTAAGGTAGAATACATACCTTTTTAAAACAATGATTATATTTTGGGATAGAGTGTTACAGAAGACTTTAATTCTCTAAGTTACACATTTCTATAGATTGTTATAGTAAGTGTGTATGATTTCAGTAACCAGAAAAAAAAAAGTATTAGGTAAAAAAATAACTCTAGTGTGAGAGGTTATCTTTGAGGCTAAGTTGAGAGGAAATCTGCTCCACTTACTGTTGTTTACACTCTAAACTAGTCACTCTAAACTATAGTTTACACTCTAGTTGGCATTGAAAGTGCCAAAACTTGTTTTGAAGAGGACTGCAACACAATGGAAACAAACTCTGCAAAGCCGTCAGTTGCTTTATGGGTCACCGTAATGAAGCTTCGGCAGCAAACTCTCTCCCAGGGACTCCCATACTGAACCGCTTTTAGAGAAAGGGACTCACTAGGTGGCCACGGAGGTACACCCTCAGTAAGCTAGTAAGGGACACCTAGCCAGCTGACAGCCTCCAGCACTGCCCCTCTCAATCTGCCACGTGATTCCTGCCGAGGCCACACAGTCCGGGCGGGGTCTGCTCACAGCCAATGATGGAGCATGGCAGGGACACGAGAGCCAGGTCACTTCTGCCCCTCAAGGGGTCCTTCTAACAGGTAATCTCTGCTCCCGGGCACCCATGTATGTGGCTGAGACTTTCGCAGAGCTGTGCTGCAGTCTAAGATTCTTCATATCCAACTCTCCTTTTTACCTCCTCTCTTTTAAAAAGTGTTGGACCTGTGTCATCATGTGAAGGCTCGACCTGGTTATTCGGGCAGTCTCATCCCAGTATTGTCCACAGGTGTTTCCACCACCAAACCTCTCATACTTCTGTCTTGGCTTCTGCTTTCTAGAGCAGTGGTCCCTAACCCGTGTGCCGCAGACCTGTACACAACCTGTTAGGAACTGGGCCACACATAAGAAGGTGAGAGGCAGGCAAGCAAGCATCATCGCCTGAGCTCCATCTCCTGTCAGATCAGCGGCAGCATTGGATTATCACAGGAGCGCAAGTCCTACTGTGAACTGCACATGTGAGGAACTCACGCTGCACACTCCTTATGAGACTCTAATGCCTAATGAAATCAACCCCCACCTGCCACCATCCATGGAAAAACTGTCTTCCACATGAAACCAGTCTCTGGTGCCAAAAGGTTGGGGACTACTGTTTAGAGGACTCAAATTAATGCAACCTACATTCTTGTAAGAAAAGCAGGATGCTAAGTTACTCTTGGAATACCTGTGGCACACAGACAGATCTCAAGATGAAAATGTCTGAGCCACTTTATCAAAACACTTGTGCTCTCCTGCTCAGACCCAGCTTCCCGTTTCTGCTGCAAAGCGGCTGGCAGTACCTTGATACTAACCCTGGCGTAGCTCCCGCACGTTCTCACTCGTAAGTGGGAATTGAACAACGAGAACACTTGGACACAGGGTGGGGAACATCACACACCAGGGCCTGTCATGGGGTGGGGGGAGGGGGGAGGGATAGCATTAGGAGATATACCTAATGTAAATGACAAGTTAATGGGTGCAGCACACCAACATGGCACATATATACAGATGTAACAAACCTGCAGGTTGTGCACATGTACCCTAGAACTTAAAGTATAATTTTAAAAAAACAAAAACAAAAACAAAACCTCTGGTGTAGCTCTAGCCAGGAAATGGTCTTTTTTTTTTTTTAAGTGTATTCTCAAAAATTACATAACATTTTGAAAATAATGTTGTTACTGACAGTAATAACATTACTAAAAAATAGCTTCCACTGGGATATTTCTTATCATTTTTAAACCTTTTCAGTTACGTAATTTCATTTTGTCAGTAAATCATTTATTAGTAGAACATTTAATGAAGAAATTAGGCATAGATTGCCTTCACTTGCATTAGTGGACATTTATGTTACATAAAGGGAAAACACTGATACAGAACAAAATTACTGATGAAAACACAAGGACTTTCTTTGTTAAAACTCTCTTGGCTTCCATGACATCACACTCTTTTGGTTCTCCTTCTAGCTCTCGGAAAATGTCTTTTCAGCCTATTTCACTGGGTCATTGATATGGTTTGGGATCTGTGTCTCCACCAAATCTCATGTCGATTTGTAATCCCCAGTGTTGAGGAGTGATTGGATCATAAGGGCAGAGTTCTCATGAATGGTTTAGCACCAGCCCCACTTGGCACTGTATCATGAGTGATACACTGTATCACTGTATCTGAGATCTGGTTGTTTACAAGTGTGTGGCATCTCCCCCACCTTCCTCCTGCTCTGGCCATGTAAGATGTGCCTGCTTCCCCTTCACCTTTTACCATGATTTTAAGTTTCCTGAGGCCTCCTTAGAAGAAGCTGCTATGCTTCCTGTACAGCCTGCAGCATGTGAGCCAATTAAACCTCTTTTCTTTATAAATTACCTAGTCTCAGGTATTTCTTTATAGTAGTGCAAGAACTAATACAGAAAATTGGTACTGAGGAGTAGAGCATTGCTACAAAGATACTTGAAAATATCAAAGTGACTTTGGAACTGGGTAATGGGCAGAGGTTGGAGGAGTGTGGAGGGCTCAGAAGAAGACAGCAAGATGAAGGACAATTTGGAACTTCCTATAGACTTGTTAAATCGTTGTGACCAAAATGCTGATAGTGATGTGGACAGTGTAGGCCAGGCTGAGGAGGTCTCAGATGGAAATGAGAAATTTATTGGGAACTGGAGTAAAGGCCACTTTTGCCATGCTTTAGCAAAGAGTCTGGCCACACTGTGCCCCTGCTTTAGGGATCTGTAGAACTTTGAACTTAAGAGTGATGACTTAGGGTACCTGGTGGAAGAAACTACTAAGCAGCAATGCATTCAAGATGTGGCTTGGTTGCTTCTAACAGCCTGTGTTTATATGCATGAGCATATGAATGAACATACACTTTCATATACCTCTTTCAAGTAGGCACACCCCAGGGCTCTGTCCTTGACTCCTGTTCCTGTCTTCTGCCTGCTCCCTGTCAGTGATCACATCCATTCTCATGGTTTTCACTCTCACATATGTTCTGACCATATCCCCTACTGTGGACTTGAGATTCACATTTTACTGACTGCTAGACATTTCCACCTAAATGATCTGAAATTAGAGCTTATATTTAAAAGGGAAGCGGAGTGTAAAAGTTTGGAAAATTTGGGGTATCTGGTGGAAGAAACTTCAAAGCAGCAAAGCATTCACGATGTGGCCTGGCTGCTTCTAACAACCTATATTCATATGCATGAGCAAAGAAATGACCCGAGGCTGGGTGCGGTGGCTCACACCTGCAATCCCAGCACTTTGGGAAGCCGAGGTGGGTGGATCACGAGGTCAGGAGTTTGAGACCAACCTGGTCAATATGGTGAAATCCCGTCTCTACTAAAAAACACAAAAATTAGTCAGGTGCAGTGGTGCATGCCTGTAGTCCCAGATACTTAGGAGGCTGAGGCAGGAAAATTGCTGGAACCTGGGAGGCGGAGGTTGCAGTGAGCCAAGATCACACCATTGCACTCCAGCCTGGATGAAAGAGTGAGACTCTGCCTCAAAAAAAAAAAAAGAAAAAAAAAGAGAGAGAGAAAAGAAATGACCTGAAATTGGAACTTATATTTAAAAGGGAAGCAGAGTATAAAAGTTTGGAAAATTTGCAGCCTGGCCATGTGGTAAAAAAGAAAAGCCCATTTCCAGGAGGAGGAAATCAAGCTGCCCACACAAATTCACATAAGTAAAGAGGAGCCAAGTGCTATTAATAATATCCAAAACAACGGGGAGAAGGCCTGGAAGGCATTTCAGAGACCTTTGTGGCACTTCATCACATACAGCCTTAAACTCTTCTCTATTTTTTAAAGATGAAGCCTTTTCTCATACCTAGATGGTAACTTGCTCGAGAAAAAGAATAGCATCACATATCTTTAAATGCCCAACTATGCGTGATTTAGTGTTAAGCAGAATAGATATTGTTGAGAGAATCAATTTCACTGGCATCAATGATCACTCACATACACTGTGTTGGAAAAAAACTTGAATTGTGCACCTTGTGCTCAATATACGATTTAGATTAAGAGCTTGGGTTCTGAAAGCAAATGTGGTTTCAAACTTCTACCAACTACTGGCCTATAACTTTGGGCAATTTATACAACCTCCTTAAGCCTCGGCTTTCTCATTGATAAAATGGGATACTTTCCTTATAGAGCCATAGTAAGAATTAACTAAAATGAAACGGGGAGTAGAGCACACTGCCTGGCATATGGTAAGCTCTCACTAAATGGTGGCTATATAATGATGGCTGTAGATTCTTTTAAGGGCTTTGGTTGCTGCTTCTAGGAACCCCCTCTTCAGCAGAAGCATCTTCCTCCTCCTCACAATGACCACCATCAAAGAGCATTTGGTTAAGAACCTTAGAAGAAATCTCATTAGCTGTGTGCTTCCAAGTGTTGGCTCTGGCAGGATTCTGTGGGAGGACAAAAGATCAGGTGCTATTACCCCAACAAAACCAAAATCTTTCCAATCACACCAGGACCCAAAGATGGGCTCTCCAGGACTGACTTTCAGATTTATTTTTTAAGTTACTGTGTTCTGCCAATTTGTGTTGTATTTCTTTTCCACTGAACTTCACATCTGTTCTTCCTGCCACATAAGTGCCTATGAGCTTTGGCCACAGGTGCTTCCAAGTGGAGCAGAGGGCGGCTGAGGAGGTGGGAAAGAACGCTGTGATTCTGTCCCACTGAATAGCACCACGCAGGGGTCCTCCCCCATGGGAATTGGAAGTTAATATTTTACGAGTTGAAAGAATGTAACCAAAAGACATCATCCTAAAAACCAGCGGGAAACCAGAGTCATCTTTTATTACACACTGCCAAGTCCATCTTCTGATACACAGGAGAACTTCTGAACAACAAAGAGAGGTCTCTGGGGTTTGGTGGTTTATTTTGCTTCTTTCTCCACCCCAGTCCAACTTCCCCTCCTAAGATGTGTCAGTGAATTTAGCAAGCAAGAATTCTAAATTAGCATCGTATGATCAGTGTCACTGGCTTGTTTTGGAGATCACTAAAGACAGGAACGTGCTAGAAGACACAAGGATAGGACGCACTCCTGGCCAGGTTGGGGATTTCTAGAATTTAAGAATTAAGAAAGAAAGGAGGAGGGAGAAGGAAGAAAGAAGAGAAAGTGGAAAATGAGAAGGATGAGGACGGAGGAGGAAAAGGAAAATTATCAGCCAGTTTCCCCTGACCACCACCTCCCCCCACCTCTGGTACCCACATGCAGAGAAACAGAGAGACAGAGACAGAGATGGAGATAGAACACAGAGCTGTGTGGTTGGGAGTGAAGGAACTAGACATACAGGATTTAGATTTGTCAGTGCTAAATGCTAACCCTCCTCTTCTCAACTTAAATAATGCCCCAGGGCTCAGTCCTCAGCCCTCACCTTCCCTGTCTACACTCTCTTCTTCTGTGGTCTCATCCAGACCCTGGGCTCTATGCTGAACAGACTCCTAATTTTTATGTGCAGCCACAACTTCTCGACTCAGCTCCAGACTCATGCAATTACACTCCACTGAATGTACAATAAGCATTGCAAACTTGACATAATTAAGACAAAATTCAAAATCTGCTCCTCCCTTCAATAAATGTACCCCTGTTCAGCAAGATGCTTAGCTCAAGCACCTAAAAGTCACCCTTAATCTCACTCTTTCCCTGATAGCCACATCAGCAAGCCTGGTCAGCTCTGCCTCTAAAATACATCCCAAATCTTATCACTTCTCAGCATCTTCAGGACCAGTGTCCTAAGCAAAGACACCATCACGTCTCATTTAGTCTGGAGGCACAACCTCCGACAGATCTCCCTGCTTCCTCGCTTCAGCAGTCAGTGGGGGTTACGTTATGAAACATGTCTGTTCTCTAGTTGAGTCCTCCAAAGGCTTTCCACAGACTCCAAAGCCCTCCCCATGGGCCCCCTGGTCTTAACATATTCTAGCCCTCCTATTTCTTGATGTCATCTCCTCCATCTCCCCTCCACTCTATTGTAGCTACATCTGGCTTAGTTCTATTCCTAGAACATTCCATGCCGTTTCCACCTAAGGGACTTTTTACTTACCATACACCATGAGGCTACGATGCACTTCCCAAATTGCAGCCTCCCTCACTCTGTTCTTGTCCCCACTCCCACATGACCTCCTCCCAGAGGCCTTTTCTAACCACCCCATCTAACATAGACACTCATCAGCCAGGCGCGGTGGCTCACACCTGTAATCCCAGCTCTTTGGGAGGCTGAGGCAGGTGAATCACCTGAGGTCAGGAGTTCAAGACCAGCCTGGCCAACATGGCAAAACCCCATCTCTACTAAAAATACAAAAAGTAGCCGGGCGTGGTGGCAGGCACTTGTAATCCCCACTACTTGGGAGGCTGAGGCAGGAGAATCACTTGAACCCGGGTGGTGGAGGTTGCAGTGAGCCAAGATCACGCCATTGCACTCCAGCCTGGGAGATAAAAGTGATACTCCATCTCCAAAAAATAAAATAAAATAGCCACTCCTCTCTATTGCTCCCTAGTCCTCATCCTCTCCATAGCATTTATCACTATTTGAATGACAGTTTTCGATTAGTTTGTTACCTGTCTTCCCATCTGCCATGAGGTCAGGTCTTTTCTGTCTCATTCTACAACTATTCCCAGAGCCTAAAACAGAGTCTGGCCTATGACAAATACTCAATAAATAGCTGAACAAATAAATGTTGAGCCATTTGGACTGGCTAGAAAGGGCTTCCTATACTCAGAATTTTGAGTTTTATTTTCAAAGAGATGAAAGACACATGTTGACAAAATCATACTTGATAATCACAGATGCTTCTGATTTTACTCCTGCCACAAACATTCCCATCCCCTCACCAGTAGGGCCACCTTTATTAGCGCAAACCCAGAGCATCCTTCAAGAAGGCCAGAGAGAAACAAGGCTGAAGATCACTGTATCCCATTCCGTGGCTGCAAAAGTGAAAAGTTACACTGGGAGATAAACAGAAATGAAAGGCACTGTGATGTTACAATGTGGTAAACACAGCACAGCATACTTTATTTTTGTTTTGTTTTACTTTTTTTTTTTTTTTTTTTTTGAGACAGAGTCTCACTCTGTCACCCAGGCTGGAGTGCAGTGGCACAATCTCGGCTCACTGCAAGCTCCGCCTCCCAGGTTCGTGCCATTCTCCTGCCTCAGCCTCCCGAGTAGCCGGGACCATGGGCACATGCCAACACGTCTGGCTAATTTTTTGTATTTTTTAGTAGAGACAGGGTTTCACTGTGTTCGCCAGTGTTTTATTTTACTTTAAGTTCCAGGATACATGTGCAGAATGTGCAGGTTTGTTACACAGGTATACATGTGCCATGGTGGTTTACTGCACCCATCAACCCGTCATCTAGGTTTTAGGCCCTGCATGCATTAGGTATTTGTCCTAATGCTCTCCCTCCCCTTGCTCCGCACCCCCCAACAGGCCCTGGTATGTGACGTTCCCCTCCCTGTGTCCATGTGTTCTCATTGTTCAACTCCCACTTATAAGTGAGAACATGCAGTGTTTGGTTTTCTGTTCTTGTGTTAGTTTGCTGAGAATGATGGATTCCAGCTCCATCCATGTCCCTGCAAAGACATGATCTCATTCTTTTTTATGGCTGCATAGTATTCCATGGTGTATATGTGTCACATTTTCTTTGCCCATTAATGGGCATTTGGGTTGGTTCCAAGTCTTTGCTATTGTAAATAGTGCTCAGCACAGCATACTTTAACTGACACAATACTTAAGTGTATCAGGCACAACCCAGGCAGGGTATGAAATCAGACCACATGTCAGCCCTCAGGTGGTAGGACAAAGCAGGTGGCGGGAGGCTGGCTGGTTTAAGAGGGTCTTGCAGTACCTGCTATGGAGCATTTTACTACTTTTCTGAATTGAACTTGGGCAAAGAATGGAGAAAAACATTTGACTTCCACCTTCGTCCTGTCTCACAGAGGTAGGCACGACAGCATTAAAACCCAACAGGCGTATTGTAGCTCTGCCCAGTCTGACTTCTCAATGAAGACCGAAAATAGTTCTTGGCGTTCTGCTGTCTCTAGTTCCACAACCTTCACACAAAACACAAACCCCTCGCTGGCTGAAGAGTGCCAGAAAGCACCGGGGAGTTAGGGCCAATCATGTGCCGCGAGCAACTTGCACTCATAAACCAGGCCCACACAGATGAGACGCTTTACACAAGGAGCGAAAAGCTGCCCAGAAACATCCTCTGGAGAAATACTCAGCTGGCCGGGCTCTGCCTCCAGTGTCGGAACAGCAGGATGACTTCTGCGTTACCGACGATCTGTTCCCCACACTTCACCAGAGCCTTCCC
Source organism: Macaca mulatta (assembly GCF_049350105.2). Lineage (NCBI taxonomy): Eukaryota > Metazoa > Chordata > Mammalia > Primates > Cercopithecidae > Macaca > Macaca mulatta. The sequence goes on from NC_133423.1 coordinate 71,762,662, forward strand.
ACACCTCCGCTTAGGAAGGTCACAAACCCATTTGGGTTAAATGCTCTTGCAGCTTACTGGAAACCCACTGGCAGCTGATGTTGTGTTTTGAGAATAAACGATGTAACCTGTAAGATTTCCAGAAGGCGTATTTTCTTCTCCAACAAAGAGCAGCCCGCTGACTGCGCTGTGGACCGCGAGCACTGGCAGCCCCTTGGCTGCTCGCTATTTTGAGTCTGGAGAGATTGTTCATGAGGAGCAAAGGCTGTTTGGCAAGATCAGAGCTCTACGCAGAAAGGAAGAGCTAGGCAGGCATGCCCATATACCTGATGACCCTGAGCCCGTACTCTCTCTCCTGGTGAAGTGCTCAGCCCTCCCATTTCTCGGCTTAAATACAGTATTTTACTGCTTTTCTGCAGCATTTTCATGGCATTTTGTTAGGATGGTGGTTTGTTCACATTCCCGCGGGTTTTCTCTTGGCAAGGATCAGTGCAGCTAGGTAACTGCTCTTCCTCTTAATTAATCTTAACTAGATTACATGTAACAGCATGGCTGCACAGGGAGGCCTGCAGATCTGCAGTCAAGGCGCAGCTTACCCTGTGAACGAATAGGCTTGACTGGGATTACGGACGCGAGCTGCGTAAATGGGAACGGAGCCCCCTAAGCTAACAGTCCTCGGCCTGCTGACACAGCTGCACTGAGTACCCAGGCACTGCAGCGCCGAAGGATATTCAGTTACAGTGAAGAAATCATAACAAAGACAGGAAACAGATCAGCACACTCTGGATTTAACACCCTCCCTGGGGAGCTCTGCTGATTTCTAGGCTGCAGATGTTTTTAACCCTGCCTTGAAGAACGTCCGTGTCACATGCTGGAGCTGATGAAGGCAAGTACAGTATTTAAGCAAAGCACACACATCCCAAAAGTGGGCCCAAATCACGTTGATTAGAGCTCCCCCATCTCTGCGAAAAGAGGACACAACTGTTAAAATCTGTAAACGGTCTGTTGGTGGAGTTTGATGAGCAGTTGCGAAATGGATGCCCACAAAGCCTGGTGTTTATATACTTAAAATGAGGTGTAAATGAAGCTAACTAGACTCTTCCATGAAGGGCTTCCTAGTCCCAAGAGTTGCAAAATGTCTCAGCTGTTCCCGACTTTCTGCTCTTTGCAGCCCTCTATACCAAGCGGGGCAGAATGAAAACAAACCTCCTCCGTGGCACATTTTTCAACGTGACTGCCAACGAGAGCTCATCCTTGACTGTTCAGTGCTTACGACTGAGGAGACGGCATATCTTACTGGCGGGACACAGGTAGTTTTCCAACAGTTACAGTAAGTTTGCAGAATTGGAAATGGATGTAAGTTCTTCTGACTGAGTTACATAAACATGTCTACGATGGCACAAAGGTGTGGTTTGCCAGAAGCACTGCATTTTCTTTGTGGCAAACGGCCTGGCCATGCCCTGTCAGAAAAGTTCAGGCAAAAGGAGGACTCTAATGTTAGATAAACCTCAAGTCCAAAAGTTGGAAAAAGAGAAAAACATTCAGCTCACTTGTGATCTGATTTTGTCCATTTGCAGTTATTTTACTGTTTTCCATAAGTATTTTTAAGAAGCTCACAGAGGACCTCATCAGGACCAGAAACTCTAGTACTAATTTCCTAACTTACCCTTGGAGCATCTCACTAAGGACCTATTTTTGTTTCTCATGTTAAGAAAGCAAGGATCATTTTAACTGCTACTGAATTTAATCCCGTGTTTGAACACACACAGATTTCTGGTAATCCAGAGCAACTCTCCTTTCCCCAGCTGAGCTTGCTGACTTACCCAGACAACTGAGAACACACGGGGGTGGGCTGAGGAGGGGAGAGAAGTGCACCTGAACGATCCGGTTGGCCCCCTCCTCTAGCCACAGGCATCGGCAAACTGCTGTTCCTGGTTGTCCAGCCCCATTTTCTGAAGGCAGCCTTCGCTTCTGTGAATCGGTGGCAGCTCAAGACCTAGGAGCTGAGGACTCCCTGATGGGGTAGCTTCTCCCACTACTGGACAGACCACCTGTTCAAAAGCCCCTCGTTATTTTGGACCTCTTCATCTAAACTGTCATCTGCCAGACCTTAGGATCACAGACTCTGTCTCCATATGATCACTCCTCAAGACTTCTCTCTCCCACATGAAGACATTTGCCCCAGTTTCATTTCTGGTCCACCACTGCACTCATGAACTTCTCATTTTGCACACGAGGTATTCAGATAACTTTTTGTTTGTTTGTTTGTTTTGAGACAGGGTCTTGTTCTGTCACCCAGGCTGAGTGCAGTGGCACGATCATGGTTCGTTGCAGCCTTGACCTCCCAGGCTCAAGTGATCCTCCCACCTCAGCCTTTCAAGTAGCTGGGACCATGGGCATGCTCCACCATTCCAGGCTAATTTTTTATTTTTTGTAGAGACAGGGGCCAGGGTGGCGAGGTCTCCCTGTGTTGTCCAGGCTGGTCTCGAACTCCTGGACTCAAGCTATCCTCCCTCCTTGGCCTCTTGAGCAGCCGGGATTACACGCATGAGCCACCAGACCTGGCACTCAGATAACTTTTACTTGCTATCTGAAAAACTGGTGGCTACAGCTGGATCACTCAGACTCTAATGAGGGGTCTGGATTGATTCAGGACAGATGGCTCTCAGGTTCAGACAGAGAAAACCTCCTTAAGATTTGAAAGACGCCGACAAAACTTGCTGTCCAGTTAATGTCAATCTGCCATAAGTCTGGAAGGTTATTTGCTGTGTCTTCTTTGGAGTTAAGCAGTGCCCATCAGAAAAGTCTACTTTTGAATGAATGACCACTTGGAAGAGTTAGCATGCACAATGTCTGGGACACATGTAAGGAACAGATTTATAAGTGACATTGTAAATCAGACAGCTTTCTTCATTGGGAGATACGTAAAACCTGAGAGGAGATATGAGGGGCATTTATGACCATTTCTGTCTACTCTAAAACTCTACTAAAGCCAGGTCCATATCAAGAGGCCCCAGCGCAGCTTTCTTTGCATATCTAGTGCAGCAGATGCCCTATGCACACCGGAATGCCTGTTCCCTTCTGCACCTTCCAGAAGCTTCAATGGTGGAAGCAGAGCCAGGGCCAAGACAGAATTTCCTGCCTCTCCTATGCCTCTCAGCTATGAGAGTACGGGAGAGAAATGGATGCTTAGTACTGTCTCAAAGGAGATTATTGCTCATACGGATAACCCTGAAACCAGTCTGGGAATCCAACAAAATACATGTGTTCAACACACATATTAGCTAATCAGATTGTTGTCTCTTAATTATCTTCTTTTCCAGTAAACCATCATGACCTCTCAGGACATCCCAGGGGGACCGCCCTGAGGCTTCTCCTTTAAAATGGCCAAGTGATGAGTGATGACTGATTAGCTTGCCGAATTCTTCACATAAGAACTCATCAGAGAAAAAAAGGAAAAAAGAGAAAAAAAAGAAATAGACTCAGATATTTTGACTGGGCTGTGAGCTCAAGTAAGCAGCATAGTAAAACAGTAAGAACGTTTTTGACAAGAGACTTCATTTAAACACACGTGGAGTCCCCCTGCTGTCAGCCAAGAATAAAATATTGGCCAGCTCGTACCTAAATTTTATTCTTCTTCTTCCATGGTCACTCGGGATGTGCCACAAGACAGACCAGGATTCATTTACTATACGCCTAAGGTTTTATGGACTTTGTGTCACCTTTTGAATCCCCCACCCCCACCCAAGTTTCATTTTACACATCAGTGAAAGCCTCAGCCAAGGGAAGAGGTTTTCTTCCCCATGGAGTAGAATGCAGGAATTTATCTGTCTTAAGGTCTTTAGTCAAGCTAAATTCTGTTACCTGGAGATGCTGCCAAAATACAGGTCTGTTCTCTGTTTTGAATCATGAAATCACTAGTAGTAAACTCATGTCCAGATATTTGAGATTAAAAACACCAGTACATTATGCGTGTTTTACAAAAGACAGTTGCCAAGTATGTTATGCCTTCAATATAGCTTTCCTGACAACCTGAACATTGACCCGCAACAAAAAGGCGCGTGAGAAGCCCAGGGCCAATTCTCTAGAATTAAGTAGTATTCACACATTAGCTGAAGGATGACCCAGGCACCAACCTCCCCCAGCATCTCCCAGGCAGTCTGCTATGTGCATCCTCTCTTCTTTCCTTTTTGGGTCTGCAGTGTCCACCGCTCACTCTCCTGGGTTATACAGTAGAGATAGGCATTGTCTCAGGCCAGCCCTTATTAGATGCACATATCACTGGGAGGGTCAGAGAAGCACTGTATCCAATTATCACAGGACTTTGCTTTAATGTCTTCATGGTCACGTTTCTATTTGTGTGATGAGCTGATTTTGAATGAAGGTTTGTTGGTCGGTCAGGCAAGACTCACTGCTTAAAGCTGACTGGCATGTCTTTGACTCACCTTCTCACTCAAGGAACAAACGGATTCCTGGTCTTTCTGCAGTGATGAAAAAAATTGCTAATAATTGGCTGAGTTTACCCAAAGGATATTTAGACTAATTAATTTTATTTTTCCAGTACTTCAAAAAACATGCCTTGAAAATCATCTATAACAGCATTGCCCAATAGAAACATAATGCAAGCCACATGTGTAATTTCAATTTTTCTAGTAGCAATATTAAAAGGTAAAAGGAAACAGGTGAAATGATTTTTAATAATAAATTTTATTTAACCCAATAGACACCAAACACTATCATCTCAACATGTAATCAACACAAAATTATTATGAAAGATTTTTTTTTTAATTTAAAAATTTTAATTTTTATCTTTTAGAGACTGGGTCTTGCTCTGTCACTCAGGCTGGATGGCAGTGGCATGATCAAAGTTCACTGCAGCCTCAAACTCCTGGGCTCAAGCCATCCTCCTGCCTCAGCCTCCTGAGTAGATAGGACCACAGGCATACACCACCATGTCCAGCTAATTTTTAAATTTTTTCATTGAGACGGGATTTCGCTATGTTCCCCACACTGGTCTTGAATTCCTGACCTTGAGCAATTCTCCTGCCTTGGCCTACTAAAGTACTAGGATTACAGATGTGAGCCACTGCATCCGGCTAAGAGATTTTTTTTTCTTTCATCTTGTCTTCCAACTTCAAGGTGGAGTTGAGACTTGCTGCATATCTCAAGTTCAAGTAGCCACATTTTCGAGTACTCAGTAGCCACATGCAGCCTGTGACTACCATTCTAGCAAGCTCAGGTACAGCACTGCCATACAACAGGAACTTGGGGAAAGGGGAAAAATAAGAATGTTAAACCAGGCTACATGGTAGCAAACCAAAGTGTATTGAGACGTACAGATAATGAGATGGAAACGAATAACATCATATCTAAAACCACTCTTAGGTCATTCCAATTCTCTCTCTTTTTAGTTAATACACATCATCCCTGTACTACAGCAAAATAATTCAGGCTGGTCTTTTCCCCTTTTTTGGTGAAGGGAATGAGGATACTTAATAATGAAGTGGTGGAGCCACTTGGGGATACACTCAGGTGGTTCCTCCAAAGATTAAATACAGAGTTACCATGTACCTCAGCAATTCCGCTCCTAGGTATACACCTAAGAGAATTAAAAACACAAGCCCACACAAAAGTTCACAGCAGCATTATTCATAATAGCCACAAAGTAGAAACTACCCAAATGCCTACCAACTGATAAAAATGGATAAATAAAATGTGGTCTGTCCATGTCATGGAATATTATTCCAGATTTTTAAAAAATGAAGTACTGCTACATGCCACAACACGGATGAAACTTGAAGACATAAGCCAGACACAAAAGACAATATAAGATGTGATTCCAATGATATGAAACGTTCAGCACAGGCAAATCCATAGAATCAGAAAGTAGCTTAGTGGTGGCTGAGGATGGAAGGGTGAGAGGGAGTTGGAAGGAAATGAAAAGTGACTGCTAATGGATACAAGGATTCTTTCTGGATGGATGAAAATGTTCTAAATTGATGGTGGTAGTTGCACACCTCTGGATTTACAAAAAACTACTGAACTGGTACACCTTAAATGGGTGAATTTTATGATATGTAAATTATATCTCTATAAAGTTGTTATTAAAAATAACGGAGAAGGACTCCCACTTGGCCTGTGAGGTCACCCCACACCACATGCATTTGGTCAGGCTTGCCATCTTATCATGAGGTTGAGCATGTGACCACATGGATATGGATTTATAAGCATTCTACCATGACAGACAATTGTTGAAATGGTGAAGCCTATACATTTCTTTTACTTGAAAAAGGCAAAGTAGGGTAGTCCCAGTTTAATTTCTCCCCAGCTGGAGTTTATTAAGAAACATAAAGTGTAATAGCTCAGATTCAAGCCTTCCTCAGCAACAATGGAAGAACGAGGTTTTCTGAGAGCTGTTCTCTCAGGAGAAGCGGGGAGTCAGGGAGAGGGTGGCAGGTTCTGAAGAAGCTCAGGCTCAAACTGAGAGGGTCCACTTGCTCCTGCCATTCTCACTGCCCTCCTCCTCAGGCTTCGTACCCAGAAAGAGCTTCCAACCTCAGTGCAGGCTTTCAGCATCAGCTCCTCTAGAAAGTGATTTACTTACCCTTGGCAAAGTAGTCATTGATTTTCATTTCATTTCACACTACCTTTATAATGTTTTGTTTTAGCCTTGGTTTATTGTTTCATTTTCTCCCCAATCATAAATGTCTCCAATATTATACTGGCACACAGGTGAAGCCATAGTTGCTTAGTCATAAGTGCTTAGCATCTGTACCCAACTATAAATTGTTGCATTTGGCCAGAGCCAACTAATTCAGAAGATCTAGATCAATTAAAATCAAGAAAGTAATAAACCACACACACACACAGAGAAAAATAATTAGTTGCTTCATCATCTCAATGCAATGAAAGGTGGCAGCATGTGTCGTAAACATGAGTGTGCCTGGGATTCCTTTGGGGGCTGGGAGTTGGCTGAGACTGCACAGCGGGGTCTCGGCTCTGTTCTCTCCCCGCCTGACCTTCGGATCTCAGTGGACAGATGCTATCAGTTACATAGAGCCAGCGACATCTCAGAGTCACAGATAAAAGTGTCTTGTCTGTCGTATCTTTCTTCTCTCTCACTTCATTCCTGTTGCCACACATCCATCACCAGCTTATTCACCGGTGACAGCTACAGCTCCCTTCCCCTAGCCCTCAATTTCCACTTTCTCTTCTTTCATATAAAACCATGTAGTAAATTAGACTGCTCTGTGAAAAGGCTGTCAGAGACCAGGCATTTTAATCAACTCAAGTTGAAATTTTTTTGCCTGGTTTTCTAGCTCACTAGCCTGGCCCATTCCCTGCACCTGCACCCTATGCCCTACAGCTCCAGCCCCAGCCCCGGCCCCAGCCCCAGCTCCAGGAAGGAAGGTTTTTTGACTGTTTCCCTTTCTCAGTTCTTTCTCTCCATCCCCACCCACACCCTGAGCTAATCCCTTCCTCTCCGCGTGTGCTCACCAGAGGCCCGCACTGCTGCTACACTTCTCCTTTCCTTCCCAATTTCCTCTTGTCTGGACTCATCTTTACCACAAACCTCCAGGGATACACTGGACTTGTATTGTCTGCTATTGTTCCACGTGAGTCACTTTTGTCCTCTTAATTTGGCTACAGCAAACTTGAGAGCAGGAGTCATGAGTCACTATTCTGCAGCCTCCTCAGCATCTATCGTGTACGAGCTCCCTAATAAACACAGCATCTCGCGACAGTCTATCACTTGACGATGGACCCGAGAGCTGGGTGTATGTATATGTGTTTCCCTCCTTTGAATGGGACCCCATGTCCCCATGGGACAGGCACTAATGCTCCTCATTGCTACTGGTGTACCTTCATTCTGTTTCCTCAGCCTTGAGGCTCTTTCTCCCACTGACTGTCTAGGGACTTTCTCATTTTAATGCCTCTCCCTTAAACAGTCATCCCTCTTTACTCTTTCTCTGAATCACGGGTTCCCCCCACTTTCTGCAGAATTAATAACTTCAGAATGTGGCTCCTCTATCCTCTATTTCCTTTCAAGCATTTCTCAAACTACAGTAGAGATACACTGATCTTTTTTCTCCCCTGCTAGACTGGGAGTACCATCAACACTGGTGCCATGTCTTAGCAATTCAATCCCAGGGTCCAGCATCAGGGCCAGCATACAACAGGTACGCAGCATATACCGTTCAATCTCATCCAACGAACTCTCATTGTAAGGCCTAAGACTCAGGCAAACGAAAAGAACTCATTTCTTACTCCTACTGAGTTAGACGTTCACAGAACTTGGTTGAGGAGTCCCAGCAGGGTGTGCTCAGCACCGAGGCCGGGGACTCACACACTCTTGGGCTCTCCAAAGCTCAGGTTCTAAACGCCCCGGTCACACTGGGGACCTCCACTTACAGGAAGTTTCTCCTGGGATCACATTCTCCCTCAAGCTGTTTTAAGGTTGACCCTTTCTTACCTGCTTTCTGGGAAGAAAGGGGAGATGGGAACAGACTTAAACAAAATTGTTAATTAGGTTTTGTTTTGTTTTGTTTTGTTTTTGAAACAGGGTCTCACTCTCACCCAGGCTGGAGTGCAGTGGCAGATCTCAGCTCACTGCAACCTCTGCCTCCTGGGTTCAAGCAATTCTCCTGCCTCAGCCTCCCGAGTAGCTGGGACTACAGGCATGCGCCACTGTGCCTGGTTAATTTTTGTATTTTTAGTAGAGACAGGGTTTCACCATGTTGGCCAGGCTGGTCTCAAACTCCTGACCTCAAGTGATCCGCCCACCCTGACCTCCCAAAGTGTTGGGATTACAGGCGTGAGCCACTGCACCCAGCCAAAACTGTTAATTATGAAAAGTTTGTTTCACATTCTCCTTTCTGAGTTTCTGCCCCACCACTTGAAATTTTTCTTTCCCAATCCCAGGTGCTAAGATCCAAAGTTCCTTGAACCTTTCATCTCTCTGAAATATAAATCTCTTAAAAACAATTCGCTGATTTCAGTTTGATTTTACGGAAAGAAAGCAATCTGATTAAATAATCCACCTTAAAGTACGGGTGACTATTAGGAACCATCATCATTTCTAAAATTTCCTAGTGTATTTGTACTTCAAAAGAGGCCTATTATCTTAATTAATTTTAAGCAAAGAATAAAATAAATTCAAGCAAGGTTACTATTTTGAAGCAAAAGGACCTTCCCAGTCTTTCTAAAGGAGTAAATAGTTACCTATGGCCGGGCACAGTGGCTCACAGCTCACGACTGTAATCCCAGCACTTTGGGCGGCTGAGGCAAGTAGATCACTTGTGGTCAGGAATTTGAGACCAGCCTGGGCAACATGGCAAAACCCAGTCTCTACCAAAAATATAAAAATTAGCAGGGCGTGGGGGCACACACCTGTAGACCCAGCTACTTGGGAGGCAGGAGAATTGCTTGAACCCAGGAGGTGGAGGTTGCAGCGAGTACAGATTGCACCATTGTACCCTGGCCTGGGGGACAGAATGAGACCATGTCTCAAAAAAAATAAAAAATAAAAAAACTTGGCTGGGCACCGTGGCAGGTGCCTGTAATCCCAGCTACTAGGGAGGCTGAGGAAGGAGAATCACTTGCACCCGGGAGGCAGAAGTTGCAGTGAGCCAAGATCATGCCATTGCACTCCAGCCTGGGCGACAGAGTGAGACCTTGTCTCAAAAAAAACAAAAAATAAATAAATAATTTTTAAAAAATAGTTACATAGACCAACCCTAGTTAGAGACTTACAGGACCTTCAGAGCAGTTACTTGCTTCCTTCAGTCTTTTCTGACACTAGAAGTTCTCCGGACCTCCGCCCCCTGCCAACAGCTCCAGTTTGTCTTCTCAGACTATCCGTGCTCTATTTTCTGCTTTTCCTGGATTCGAGCCTGTGTGCTGTGACTTACTGCTTGATTTGGGGTCTAGGCTGTGTCTCCCCATAATCTGACTATAGAAAATGTTTTTAGCCCACACACAGGCACTTTCAGGGACAGGCTTATTAGATCATGAGCTATGGTAGAATTTAAGAAAGCACCTTGAGTGCAAAGCACATTCTAAGCACTCAACCCTGTTACGCTTCCTTTCTCAAATATATGTTGAGCTGAGGAATTGTACCAGGTACAATGGTGAACAAAATAGACACCATCTCTGTCCTCATTCAACTTACAATATAACAAGAAAAAAATATACTTTTTTACAAAGTAAGGAATTATAAGTATGCAAGGAGCTGCTCACTCCGTCCTTCCTAAGTCACTGGCCCTTGAGAACTGAACAAGATGGCCTTATCCCCAACCCCAAAGCCTGCAGAACTTCCTGCCATGTCCAGCCCTGTTTTCCTCCCCTCTCCTATCTCTTCCCTCCTTTACTACTTCAAAAACTCCAAAATATTCAGCTCTCCTCAGCTGTGGGTGTACCTATATCCACCCAAGTACTCAGCAAGGAAAAGAAAAAGACTTTCAATTTATCAGAATACACCCTTTCTAGGTGTTTGCAATTATAAATAGAAAAAAAAAAAAAAAAACCCTAATACACTTTCTATTCCTTCTTTCCTTCCTTCCTGCCCTCTTTTCCTCCTTTCTTCCTTCATTCTAATGCTGACTTCAATTTTCAAAGTGAGGTTAACTATTTCCAAAAAGACAGAGAAGGAGAGAACTGACCTAATGATTTCCCAGCTGGGAAAACAACTCACTTACAAGCTTGTTAAATATACGTGTTCCCACTTTACAGAACTACACTCTTGGAGGAAGGAAAAAAGCCCCAAGACACTTGCACCACTGGATACCTTTCTGTGTATATGGATTCTAATACTTGAAAACTAACCAGAAAAGATGAGGGAGTCACAGCTCCCAATGGGCCATCTTCTTAAAGGGCCACAGCTAAAGTGATTTTCCTCTGTTGGTAACTGGTGGATTTACGTTTTTTGTCCAATATGTTTTTCATTAGCATGATAAGTACCAAGAAAAATTTCATATGATAAATGTAAACAGATTAATGAATTGAAACTGCCAACTGTCTTCAGATTGCTAATGGAAACATTATGCTTTCTATTAAATTTACAGACACCTGCATTTGAATAATTAACTGCTTTTATGAAGCTTGGAAAGAAAAGAATCTTCCATGTTTGAGTCTAGAGATCTAGAACAGAGTTCGTTCAAAATACGCCTAGAAAATGCTTCAATACTCATACAGTTATATGAAAATAACTTATAGCCAAATGGAAAACCAATAGTTTTGAGATTACTAAGATTTGTGAACAAAACTAATGCAAGTTTTCCATCTGACCATTTTTGCCAACTAAATTTTACATCAGATACCTGGGAAGATAGATCCATAATGAAGATACAAAATATTTATTTTGAAATGTTGGAATAAGGAAGAGTAAAAAATAATATATTTTAAAAATCAGGCCAGGTGCAGTGGCTCACACCTGTAATCCCAGCACTTTGGGAGGCTGAGACAGGTGGATCACAAGGTCAGGAGTTCGAGACCACCCTGACCAATATGGTGAAACCCCATCTCTACTAAAAATACAAAAATTAGCTGAGTGTGGTGGTGTGTGCCTGTAGTCCCAGCTGCTCAGGAGGCTGAGGCAGGAGAATCGCTTAAACCTGGGAGGCGGAGCTTGCAGTGAGCCAAGATCGCGCCTCTACACTCCAGCCTGGGCAACAGAGTGAGACTCTGTCTCAAAAAAAAAAAAAAAAAATCAAATGCAGTGGCAGAATGGAATCTTGAACCTTGAATCACATTATATAGATGCAAACCCATAACACTGTATAGCCTAAAGAAACCTCTGAAATCATCTGCCCTAACCCTTTTATTTTGCAGAAGAGCTTATTTGAGACCCAGAGAGTTTATATCGTTTTGCAAAATTCACGTAGCTAGTTAGTGTGTAGCAAAACGCTATAATTCTTATCTCCATGCTTCCAATTCAGAACTCTTTAAATAGCCAAACACACAGAGTGTATATTCACATACACATATGAGACACAAATGAAATACTGAACTCATAAACTCTTTTTTTTTTTTTTTTTTTTTGGTAAACTTTAATTCCCCATCTTTGTCTTTCTCTCTTAGTAAATAATGAGCATTTAAGAAGTACCTTTTAAGGGCCAGGCATTGTGCTAAGCACTTCACTTGCATTAGTTCATCCTCACAATGTCCCTGAAACATAGGTAGTCTTGTATCCCTCGTTCCATAACAAGAACATTTAAAGACTGGCAGTGCAAATTTACTTAAGGTCATTTGGGCCTTCTGATATCTTGTTCACGGACTCCACTGTTTATCGGAGGTACATTTTAGTCTATCAAGAGTGGACCAAATAGCAAAGGCTTCTGAACCACATTCTTTTATTACACTCTTTGTGAATTGTGCTTTAAATGAACGTGGCTGCTATTCATCAGCAGAGTGGCTTCACATGGCAGCAGTTTAGTAACAGCTGTGGCCAATGGCGTGCTCAGCGCATGGAAGGATATTGCCTTCCAAACTTCTTTTACAGGTTTATATCAAACAGATTCTCACACCTCGTCCTCAACCTTTTCTGAGGGACAAAGGAAAGAGACTTTTCTTCACTTGCACAGAGGGAGAGAGGTGGGGGCAAAGAGGAGTTCCCAACCTTATTTGGAAACCATTGAAGCTTTGCCAGTACTGAACCTAGAACACCCCCAGACAGAAGGAGGAGAGGGCTCACGGTCCATTTGGCATGTAGTGCCCTGTACTGTGCCTGTGGAAATTCTGCGGGTGAGAGGAGGCAATTTGTAGATTGGCTGATATTTTTCTCTTATGCAAATACACTGCTGTTTGAAAAACCTATTTTTTATTACATGTGAAATTCCCAGAGCCAAAAGGCCATGTCTCCCTTCTTTACTGTCCATGGTGCCCAACACATTATGGATAGGTAGTAAACGTCACATCACTTTCATATGCAGGACTAAGAATGACACTTTCCCAAGAGTCCTGCTTGCTTCTATTTCTCAACAAGTCTCACAAGGTGCATACATCTCCCAAGAAAAGGGAACTGCTGAAGGCCTGCATCTCGTCCTCATATTTCCATTAATGTTGCACTCTCTTCTTCCCTGGGCAAATGGACTCCCCCGCCCCCAACTGTTTTACTCGTTTTTTACTCACACCTGCAGAATTTATATCTGGATCCCTGACACCCTACTTCCTATCACTTTCAGCACAGAATGGGAGCTTCTGATTCTGTATATACTCTATGACTGTGTTTGGGAAGCCTTTGATGAGGCCTCACTGCCAGCATGGACATCTTTAGGAGAAAATTTTTGCTTCCATAAAGATTTTTTTTTATAACTTTTGTTTTCCAAGAAATTGAAACAAGATGAATGAATAAGTGTTGATGCTGGCAAATGAAATGATAAGTGGGAATTTTGTTTTATCCATCTTTGTACCACGGTTCATGGCATATGGAAGGCATTTGGAGAATGTGTATCAGAATTATAAGTATTTATATTTCCCCTCAATGATTTCCAAAAGCAATTCAATCATAAGACTTCTATGTAAAACATGAGGTGGGACAATCATTATACTTGATATATTTTATCAGGCAGGTGCAATGGCTTACCCCAGGAATCCCAACACTTTGGAAGGCCAAGGTAGGAGGATCACTTAAGGCCAGGAATTTTTTATCTTTTTTTTTTTTTTTTGAGACAGAGTCTCACTCTGTCGCCCAGGCTAGAGTGCAGTGGTGCGATCTCAGCTCACTGCAAGTTCTGCCTCCTGGGTTCATGCCATTCTCCTGCCCCGGCCTCCCGCGTAGCTGGGACTACGGGCGGCCATCACTGCCCAGCTAATTTTTTGTATTTTTAGTAGAGATGATGTTTCACTATGGTCTCGATCTCCTGACCCCGTGATCCGCCTGCCTCGGCCTCCCAAAGTGCTGGGATTACAGGCGTGAGCCAACACGCCCGGCCAAAAAAATTTTTTAATTAACTAAGCATGGTGATATATCCCTGTATTCCTAGCTACTCAGGAGGCTGAGGTGGGAGAATCACCTGAGTCCAGGAGTTCAAGGCTGCAGCGAGCTATGATCATGCCACTGAACTCTAGCTTGAGCGATGGATTAAGACCTTGTCTCTAAAATAACTAACTAAACATCCAAATGCTTTTAACAAGAGGAAGAACATAGTTATTTTTTACATATTTAAACTGCTGTGGATATCTTGATCTTAGGTTGAAGGTTTGAGATCTTACATGTCAGCAATAATTTTACTTTTACATTTTCCTGTTTCACAGAATGAGAATGATATGTTAGAAAGGCTGTTTCAAATATTAGAGATTATAGGGCATCTGTAGTCCTTGGGAATAAGAATGCAGTGTGGATTTCTGCCAGAACCTTTGCAGACTTCTGAGTTTGATTCTCTTGTTTTCCTGACAAGTCTCAATTCCTCCACCTTCTGCAACATGTGAAAGAAATTGATCTGTGCATGGAAATATTCACACTTATTAAAAAAATACAACTACCAGAGTGTATAAAAAGAGGAGCATGTGTCAATCAGGGCCAAATGTCAGTATTCTCCCAAAAACCTATAAAAAGAATAAAAATAAAATATCAGAAGAAGCAGAAAGTGTTTATAGTGATGACTCAGAGCAGGAGACCAATTTCACAATGTTTCATGTGGCAAGAGCCATATTCACTAAGATTTGGAACTTTCTCATTTTTTTTCTTTTTTTAGTTCCTCTTCTGAAAAAAAAATTTTTTTTCTTCAAAATCTGCTTAAGACTCTAGAGAATACTGAGCCAGAAAACAAAATGACTTTTGTTCATTCATTCACTTCTCTATTATGCTGATGTCTTGTTTTTGACGTCTTCTCCTTTTATAAACTGTCAAAAACTAGAACAGCACCTTGTAGCTTCATTTATAGCAAGGTTACAATTAGGAAGTAAACTTGTAATTATTTTATGAATAAACTGAATTTTTAAATTTTATATAAAATAAGATAATTTTATAAGTGAAACAAATTATAAATAATAATGTATCTGATTATATAAATAACAATATAAATTACATTGCTCTTTAATAATTATTGTATAACAGTATTACATTTGAAATATAATGATATTACATTATGTATTATAGATATTATTGTTACAAGTCATAATAGTGGCCAGAGTGCTTAATTCCTCACCAACCATTCCTCCCCAAATAATTAGTCCAAGCCAACCAGAGACCGCCCATTCCCTTTGTACATAACTAATTTCGAAAAGGACTTGTGACTCAATGTTGGTCAATGAGATGACAGGGAAAGTAGACAGAAGGCCCCTGGGAAAGCTGCTTTGCCTCTTAAAAAAAAGGCACTGAAACAAAGCCTGTACCCACTGTAGCCACCTTGTGACCATTTGTGCCACTTTTTATAATACATACATTACATCCATCTCAAATGGATTATGTATGTATTCCAGGCACAAGGCATTACTCTGAGTATTAACTCGTTCAGTTCTCACAAGAACCCTACAGGCAGACAATATAGTTATCCCTATATTCTAGAGGAGGACACTCAGGCACTGAGAGGTTAATTCGCCCAAGGCTACTCACTCGTAACTGGCAAAGCTGGAAACTGAACCCAGGCAGTCTGGCTCCAGCATACATTCTCTTAGCCACGATGACAGGCCAACTCTCCATGGCAGCTGCTCCAACCCCTCAGTATGCTACCTTCCTTCAAAGTATTATTCTTTACTGATGGCCACTAACCCTTTACACTTTTTAAAATGTCCTGCAAGAAAATGGACTCCTGGCCAGGCGTGGTAGCTCACATCTGCAATCCCAGCACGTTAGGAGGCTGGGCCCAAGATGGTCATTTGAGGCCAGGGTTTGAGACCAGCTTAGGCAACATAATGAGACCCCATCTCTACAAAAAATAATTTTTAAAATATCAGCCTAGAGTGGTAGCCTGTGCTTGTGGCCCCAGCTACTTGGGAGGCTGAGGTGAGAGAATCGCCTAAGCCCAGAAGTCAAGGCTGCAGTGATGGCACCACTGCACTCCAGCCTGGGTGACAGAGTGAGGCCCTGTCTCAAAAAAAAAAAAAAAAAAAAAAAAGAAGAAGAAGAAGAAAGAAAAATAACAGAAGAAAAGAAAATAGACTCCTTTGGAATTCCCTGAACAAATTACTAGGCTGCTGCAGGGTACAGAACATAGGAGGGAGGGTAGTAAGATTTTGATGGAGGGAGGGAATACGGTGAGAAGGATCAGAGAGAATGAGGACTGCTGGGCTTCACAAGGGGAGACCTGGGGCAACACCAAAGATAGAATGTCAGGGCCTGGGAGAGAGGAAAGAGCAGAGTGGGAGGGGTGGGAGCAGTCAGCAGTTTAATAATAGCCACAATTTAGTGCAGACCTACTGTATATCTGGCCCCCATACATATTACAGTTTTATAATCAATCTATATTCTTTGCAATATCCTGCAAAGAATACACACCATATACTTGTCATACCCATTTCACAGATACGCAAAATAAGGCTTAGCTGGTGAAAGACAAAACCATTATGCGAATCAGGACTGTCTAACTCTAAAGCCTTGCCTCCTGGGCACCACCATCCCCACAACCCCATAGTATAGACTGAACACAAAGGGCACCAGGGAGAAAGTGAGAGAGAAAAAGAGACACTCTAGTTTACAACTTTGCAGAGGACCGTAGTTTTTTCTCAAAATCCATGGCCCAAGGAGACAGCTTTCCTCTTCCCAAGGGGCCTCCAAATGAACAGGTCAAATCTCCAGCTCAAATCTCTCTTTTGTTTTGAAACAGAGTTTCGCTCTGTCGCCCAGGCTGGAGTGCAGTGGCGCGATCTCGGCTCACTGCAACCTCCGCCTCCCGGGTTCAAGCGATTCTCCTGCCTCAGCCTCTCCGAGTAGCTGGGATTACAGGCGCCTGCCACCATACCCAGCTAATTTTGTATTTTTAGTAGAGACAGGGTTTCTCCATGTTGGTCTGGCTAATCTCGAACTCCTGACCTCAGGTGATCCACCCACCTCGGCCTCCTAAAGTGCTGGGATTACAGGCATGAGCCACCGCGCCTGGCCTCAACTCAAATCTTTAAGGAAAGTTTCAGAGTCCATCTGTCTTAGTTGCTTGCAGTTGCCAGCAAAAGGGAAACTCTTTCCCACTCTACCCCTTAACAACAAACACTGGAAACAACCGAAATGTCTTCATGCTGTCTTAACCAAAACAGAGCTGAGTAGATTTTTTTTTCTTTAACTTTTCCAAAAATAAAAACAAACCACATTCAGTTTCAACCCAATTGTTGGATAAACAAATTATTCCACCCTTCTCCTTCCCACAGCCCTACCAGGATTCATAAGTGAATGAAAACCAGGGAAAGTGGGGAGGAGGAGTTGTACTTTAAATGGTGGAAAAATCAGGGTTCAAGTGTTCAATACGACACATATTATGAAATTGTGAAATATGAGACCATATCAACAGCTGCTAATTTAGTCCAGGATCATTTATGGTGACTTGCTTTTCCATTAAAATTTTAGGATGCTTGAGTATGGCTGTGTCTGTGAGCTTCCAAGCCACGAGTAGAGCAGAAAGAACACTGAGGCCTGAAATCAGGCTTAACTCCAAAATTGGCCATGCCACCAACCTTGGGAGCTTTGGCTCTCACCTGTAAACCACATAATTCCCACCTCAAAGGGTTTCTGGGGGAATTCAATGAACTAATGAGTGGGAAACCACCTGGCACATAATAGATATCCACAAAGGAGCGTTTAATGGTTTCTTTCCCGTGACTTTCTCTTCACATGGTTTAAAAAAGATCATAATCGGCCGGGCGCGGTGGCTCACGCCTGTAATCCCAGCACTTTGGGAGGCCGAGGCGGGCAGATCATGAGGTCAGGAGATCGAGGCCATCCTGGCTAACACTGTGAAACCCCATCTCTACTGAAAAATACAAAACAAAATTAGCTGGGCCTGGTGGCGGGCGCCTGTAGTCCCAGCTACTCGGGAGGCTGAGGCAGGAGAATGGCGTGAACCCGGGAGGCGGAGCTTGCAGCGAGCCGAGATAGCGCCACTGCACTCCAGCCTGGGCGACAGAGCAAGACGCCGTCTCAAAAAAAAAAAAAAAAAAAAAAAAAAATTCACAATCACATGGAATGTAGTGTTGAACCTTGTTTTTACTGATGGGCAGGAAAGACAAGGCAAGAAGGGTCTGACCCAGTGAGAAGTCCTCTTGGCAGGCAGAAGGGAAACGTAGGTGCATGGTGTTGCCAAGGGAGCCTGTGGTTATCATGTATAGTGATGAAGTGTATGAAATCTCCTCAGGTTATATAAAAAGCAGTGACAGCCAAGGAACTCCCTTTCTCGGCATTTAGGAGCCGCACCTGTCTGCCTGGAAGCAGAAGATACAGGGGCCAGAAAAAGAGCTACTCTGTGACTTCCCTTCCAGCTGAGTCAGCCTGAGAATCTCTTTTGCACTGAGTTCCCCACATGCCATTTTGACACTGAATTCTTATTAAATCGGAGGCCAGGCGTGGTGTCTCACGCCTATAATCCCTGCACTTTGGGAGGCCAAGGCGGGTGGATCACACGAGGTCAGGAGTTCAAGACCAGCCTGGCCAACATGATAAAACCCCATCTCTACCAAAATAATAAAAAGTTAGCCCGGCGTGGTGGTGGGCGCCTGTAGTCCCAGCTACTCAGGAGGCTGAGGCAGGAGAATCACTTGAACCCGGGAGGTGGAGGTTGCAGTGAGCCGAGATCACACCACTGCACTCCAGCCTGGGCAAAAAAGAGCGAAACTCTGTCTTGAAAAAGTAAATAAATAAAAAAATAAAATCAGAAATACCAACTCCATTAGGATTTGTAAAACCACATAAATGAAACTCTCCCCTTAACTTGATGCAAATGGTTTTGGACATTTCAAAGAAACCCCACGGGGGCACCAAGTTCCACTGTTCCCTTGCCCTTCAACTTCCTCCCAGTGTCAGTCCTGTGCCTCACTTAGGAATGTTTGGAAAAGGTGCCTCTGGAAGGACAGCCTCTCACTGGGCTTATTCAGTCGTTCCCCACAGGAAATGATGGAAATTCCTGGCATTCCCATCAGGGAATGGGTCAGCCTTCTGCAGGGCTGTGGTGAGAGGGATGCCTGGAGCCCTCCTTGTCGGAGATAGATGGCTTCAAATGGACACCTTCTCCAAATCAGAAGATGAACCAGGCTTCCGGGAAGAGTCCCAGGAGAGGGGAGACAGGCAGCCTGCTCCCTACAAGCCCAGCAACAAGAAGTAGAGGCATCCAAATGTTTATCTTGAGCGGCTTCCCAAAGAGAGTTTGGCATCCTCTTGGTAAACTCTTTCAATCTCTTGGCATTAAAAGTATACACTCACCATGCGCCTCAGAAAGAACCTTCCTTTCTAGCTATATGGTTAAGCATATCCGTGCTGTGATTTTTCAGAAGCCTCAGTAGTCCTCTATGCTTTTAGACATTAGTTTCTCTAAACCTCTTGGCAAGAAACAGCTCAATAATTTAACTAGAGTCATGAATTTGAAGTTCCATATGTTTATCTCTTTGGAGGCTAGGTTTAGAAGGAGGGGAAGGTGACGGTAAGGCATGAGGCAGGGGCACTGAGGGGCAGGGCTGAGTTCTCTTCCACACAGATTTATCAGGCTGCTTCAACATGCCCGGCACCGTGTGGGCCAAACTGTTAAAAATACACTTGCTAATCTGCAACTATTTTTCGAGGAAAGAAAGGGGAAAGTTAAAGCCTGGCTTGTTTGAAGCTACAGCTATAGAGAGGCCTGTGAAGTTGTGGATAAACAAAACTATTCAAGGACTTGCTTCAAAGAACACACTGATCGCAAAGGAAAAGGCATCTGATACCCTGTTTTGGACTGTAACCCCTAAATAATTTTTCAGCAATCCCCTTAGAACTCTCCCACTTAGTTTTCACAAAAAACTTGAATTCTACTCCATAGAAAACGCTTCCTTTTACTTTTTTGTTACTGTTTCACAGTTTGCCATTTTTCAGATCTTTTTCTCTCATAGCTATTAATAATTCCTATCCCTGAGCCCCAAAGAAGCAATTCTCTCAAAGTTTTGTTTGCCAAATACAAACAACAAATGTTCCCAGCTGCCCACAGTTGCTCACTGGAAACCCTTAACTCCACCCGTGATTTTCACAGGCTGAACCATGTATCTCTTGCTCCTCCATCATCCTAACTTTGGACGTCTATTATCATACCCGATCAGATTCCAAAAATAACAGAAGAGAACCCATTTCGACCAATCCAAGTCAGTCAGTCTAGCGCCCCCCAGCGCAGAAATGGAGAATGCAGGCTCCAGAGGGAGGGCTCAGGCCATGGGGGTGGTGCTGCCTCTCTTTCCCTTTCTGCTAAGCATAATAATAAAGGATTCTAGAGCCATGTGTGATGCTTTGAATGAAAACAGTAACTGGGAAATAAGTAAAAAAAAGTCACTTTCGTGGTAGTATATATAATATTTATGGAAAATAAAAATTAATATACTGGTACCTCATGTCCCAAAAAAGGAATTCTGCCAAATTGTAACTATAGTTACGTCCCAATTAGCTCTGCATACTGAGGCCAAGAAACGCTGACCCTCAAAGCCTGAGTAAAGCTTGAAAATGCTCACTTAATTAACCCTTCAAAGTCTCCCCTCATTGACGCTTTTGTTAGAGGAGCAAAGAAGTGGCAAAACCATCAGACCAAACTCCATCTCCTCTTTAGACACCTGCCCAGAACTTTGGGAATGGGGCTGAACAAGCTTGGTATATGGAAAGACTGAAGAAAAACAGAAGACCTGGCTGAGACTAAAATGCAATAATGAATCCCTGAGTAAACAAGGGATGACTGCACCAAATAGAATACCATGCCAGATCACTGGAGAAGATCGTGCATT
Organism: Macaca mulatta; assembly: GCF_049350105.2. Taxonomy (NCBI): domain Eukaryota; kingdom Metazoa; phylum Chordata; class Mammalia; order Primates; family Cercopithecidae; genus Macaca; species Macaca mulatta. The sequence continues at coordinate 71,783,512 of NC_133423.1, forward strand.
TTGCTCTTTACTGTAATAATATGCTAAATTTGAAAAAGCACAATATTATTATGTAAACAGCCTTGAATTTATGTAGCAAACACCTCTTAATAATAACTCTATATGAATTCACTTTGGAAACAGGCCCACTCAGTAGTGATTTGCTAAAACAATGACCCTTTGCCCTGTGAATAACCGACCTCTGGCTCATCTGTAGTCTTAATTTCGGGTTGTGTTTATCATACTTGCATAAGCAACATATACCTAAAATTAAACAATAACTGAACCCTCTATGTTATCCAGTCTATTTTTGCAACTATAAAAGGCTACAATGTTACTATCTTTAGAAGAAAATCACACCTTTACATTTCTTCAGGAATAAGTTTTCAGGTCTGTCACACTTTGATACTATGCATTGGCTGTACCAAAACGTCGAGAGTGCGCGAATAGCCCCAAATCTCAGGAGAGTGATAATACAGTCTTGTGTTTTTATAGTGTTGTAATTTCAAAGCACTTGTCCATCTGACGTCTCTCTTAACCTCACCAAAGCCCTGTAAGGTAGACTCACCTACCTTGGCAGGTGTCCCTCTGCTGGTTGGGCAAAGGCAGCATCTGAGACCCACCGCGTTTAAGTAGCTGGTTTCAAGACAGGAGTGATTAGGGGCAGGGCCTAGAGCGTTGACATGTCTCTGGACACCTTCCACCTACCATCGTACTATCAACCTGCTGCATGGAAGGGACTTGATCTTCCTTTAATGGTTAAAGTTTAATCATGCCTGAAGAAATGGGCTCTTGGGTTCTACTGGATTCAATTGGCCACTTCTTAGGAACTGAAAACCCATTTACCTTCTAAAGAATCAGAGTCCTAGCCCTATAACCATGATGAGGCCTCCCCAGTGGAACCAGATTGGGTGTCCAGTCCACTTTAGGGTTGCAGAGCTGCAGGGTCCCCTCCACAACACACAAGTTGAAAGGTCACCTCCACTTCACTTCACTGCTGAGCCCTTCCCCAAAACGACATTCTCCTAAGAGTTAGAAGATCCAGAATCTTCTAACCCCAGCTCCAACTAATTTGCTTCAGCAAGGACTTAATCTATCTGGGCCTCAGCTCCCTTATTGGTGAAAATAAAGGCAGAGTTAAATCATTTCAGTTGGGTGTAGTGGCTCACACCTGTAATCTCAGCATTTTGGGAGGCTGAGACTGGAGGATTGCTTAAGCCCAGGAGTTCAAGACCAGCTGGGGCAAGATAGTAAGACACTGTCTCTACAAAAAATTTAAAAATTAACTAGACATAGTGGCACATACCCGTAGGCCCAGCTATTTGAGAGACTGAGGCAGGAGGATTGCTTGGGCCCAGGGATTCAAGGTTACAGTGAGCTATGATCGCACCACTGCACTCTAGCCTGAGTGGCAGAGCAAGACCCTGTCTCAAAACTAAAATAATAAAATAAAATAAAACAAACATCTCAAAGACTCTTCCATCTGCAAAGATCTACTCTGGCCCTATGCTGGATATCTATCACCTTGCCTAGAGGCTGAATCCAAGAATTCTCAGCATCAGGAATGTCTCTTTCATAGACTATTCCAAGGTTTCCCACTTTAATTTCGTCCCTCTCTTCTATTTGTACCGCATGGCATCATTCTCTTCCAGCCTGTTTGTGCTAATATTTGTAAGTGGTTATCATGCCTCCTGTGAGTCATCTGTTGCAACTCCCATGCATAACTTAAGCACCATAAATTAAAACCTGTCAACAATGTGCTTTTTTGTGTGTTTTTCATCTAATCCCCACCCATCTAACTGGTAACATGGCTGATAAATTTATAAAAAAATTTTTCTCAAGGTCACCCTTGCTAAAGAGACTTTCTCTCTTGGTTCTTCATATTTCTACTGAGTTCCAAAATGTGTAGGCATCTCCACATTTATTTTGACAAGTTTGGTTTTCCTCTTGATTCCTGTCTTTGTGGTTTTTTTTTGTTTGTTTTGTTCTCCTTTATAATTCTTGGTTTCATCTTCACTCCTACTGCTGCCTTCAGTGAGTCCCCCCCCGGGAAAGGAGAACACAGGGCCAAGGTCCCATCGCAGAAACATGGAATCGTGTAGATGAGGAACAGGAGCACAGAGGAGGCGCGACGGGGCTGCATGTGGCCACTCTGCCGGGAACCAATGCAGGAGAGATGAGCTTGGTGCCTCTGCATTCCTATTTTAAAGTCGTATGTTTTCCCAGAAAGTAATGCAGATGTGTGTGTCCAGAAGGAAAAATGCTGGAGCAACGCGGGAGCCAGAGCAGCTGGGGGTTGTTCATTTTAATCAAAGTCCAGCCAGGATTTTTTTTTAAGCAACAGGAAGTAGATTCATTCACTCTCTGTCTCTCTCTCTCTCACACACACACACACACACGTGCACACACACATACACACACACACTCAATCACACACACTCTCTTCTCCTCTATTCTTCTCCATTTCCTCTGGCCAAGCACAGAAACAAGCTGTTGGGAAAATCCTCCAATCCCTGGAACTGCCTTTGAAACTCTGCAATGACCACTGGCATTTCAAGGTCAAAGAGAAGCAAGGTGGAAGCAGAGAAGAGCACCCGGTGCAGCAGCCTGGGAGGCAGAGGGCGTGTATGAGTTTCCTGCGGCTGCTGTAACAGATTACCATGAACATATTGGTTTAAATAATACAGATTTCTCCTCTTATAGTTCTGGGGGCCAGAAGCCTAAAATCACCTTCAGCCAGCTAAAATAGAAATATGGGAAGCACAGCTCTCCCTCCTAAGGCTCTGAAGGAAGAATCCATTAATGCCCTTGCATTTTTAGCTTCTAATGGCCACCTATATTCCTTGACCAGAGCACATAACAAAAATCTCTGCTTCCATCCTCACACCACCTTCTTTCTGCAGTCACATCTCCCTCTGCCTGTCTCTTATAAGGACCCTTGCGATGGCTTTCAGGGCCCGCCCAGGTAACCCAGGATCGTCTCCCCATCTCAAGCTCTGTAACTTAATCACACCTGCAAAGTCCTTTGTGCCACATAAGGTAACATTCAGGTTTCAGGATTCAGGGTGCTGTCACGTTTGGGGGCTATTCCCCAGCCACAGAGCACCTGTGTCCAGGCGGATTTCTGGAAGAAGTCTCGCTCTCACTCCTCCATGAACACCAGGTTAGGAGTGTAAGGCCTGAGCAAAGATGTTTTCTGAATATCAAAATCGAAAAATTCCAGGTATTTTGCCCCTGTCTTGTCACAGATTTGCCTTTCCCACCACACTTTGTCTAGCAGGCGGTCTCTTTTACATTCAGCAGACCCATAAACATCCCATCACTTCCCCACGCCTGGGTGCAGCTCCTGCCCCATGGCCCCTCAGAACCGTGCGAAACCCTCCCCCGGGACACAGACACTCACTTTCCAACCAAAATTCGACCTCAGAGCCGCAAACACCCATGTGCATGAAGGGCCTGCCAGTGGCCTGCCAATGGCCTCTGAGCGCCTGTGGCTGCATCCCAGGTTGACCACTGAGAAGGAACACAGCTTTGTTAGGACTCACCAAACCGCTTGTAACCGAAGGATTGCACCTCCTCCTCCTCTGCGAAGTCGTCTGTGAGAGAAGAAGAGACACAATGTTAACCCTGGCAAAGGGCACAGAAGCAGAGGGTGGGGCAGGATTCGACCTGCTTCATTGCCCCTGCTTGTCGCGGCAGCTTTCCTTCTGCTCGCGGATCACACCAGGCTTTGTGGAAAAGAGAGCAGGGCTCTCCGCACTGTCTGCTCCTGCCGCTTGGGATGCACTTCCTCTGTTCTTAATGTGACTGCTTCGAAATCAGGTCTTAGCTAAAGTGTGACCCTGCGAGATGCCTTTCTGGACCACCCGGCCACCCCCGTCACGCTACATTAATTCAATGTTTCTCTCTGATATCTTCCTCACACGTGTGCATGAATTTACTATTGTCATCATGCTTCCTGTGAACAGAAACCTTCTCTGCTCACAGAAACAATCGACCGCCCAAGGGGTTAAGTTATCTTTAGGCAACTGATGCTAAAGCCCCTGTTTTTAAATGTCTGGGCTCCAGGGTCATCTCCTTCACTAACTGCTGCCCCTCAGGAGCCAACATAACTCCTGCAATGACAACCAAACCCTTCCCACCCTCCTTCCATTGGGTAACTGGGACCAGCTGATGGTTTCGCAGTAAATGCATTTCAAAAGGCAGCCTTACTGTGGAAATCCCTAAATGTAGACCCACCATGGAAAGAAGAGAGATGTCGGCCGGGCGCAGTGGCTCATTCTTGTAATCCCAGGACTTTGGGAGGCTGAGGTGGGCGGATCACCTGAGGTCAGGAGTTCGAGACCAGCCTGGCCAACATGGTGAAACCCCATCTCTCCTAAAAATACAAAATTAGCCAGATGTGGCACATGCCTGTAATCCCAGCTACTTGAAAGGCTGAGGTAGGAGAATCGCTTGAACCTGGGAGGCTGAGGTTGCAGTGAGCCAAGATCATGCCATTGAACTCCAGCCTGGGCAACAAGAATGAAACCCCATCTCCAAAAAAAAAAAAAAGAGAGAGAGAGAGAGATGTTTTATCACCCAACCTTTCTACCAAAAGACCTAAAATCTCATTCCTAAAGTAGACACGAGATTCCTTATTGCATCTATAAAGAACTGCTCACTTACAGTTCTGCCAGGTAAAGGTCTAGGGGGGGCAAGCACTGTGCAGACACAATTTCCTATTAATTGCACAACTAAAGGACACTTTTTTTTTCTTTCCAAATTTTATTTTAGCTTCAGGGGGTACACGTGCATGTCTGTTACATGGGTAAATTGTGTGTTGCAGGGTTTGGTGGACAGATTATTTCATCACCCGGGTAGTGAGCATAGTACCCAACAGGCAGGTTTTCAATCCCCATCCTCCTCTCACCCTCCACCCTCAAGTAGGCCCCAGTGTCTACTGTCCAGGAGGAACACTTTTTTCTTTATTTTTGAGATGGAATCTTGCTCTGTCGCTCAGGCTGGAGTGCAGTGGCGCGATCTTGGTTCACTGCAACCTCTGCCTCCTGGGTTCAAGCGATTCTCCTGCCTCAGCCTCCGGAGGAGCTGGGATTACAGGCGCCTGACACTACACCTGGCTAATTTTTGTAATTTCAGTAGAGACAAGGTTTCACCATATTAGTCAGGCTGGTCTCAAACTCCTGACCTTAGGTGACCCACCCACCTCGGCCTCCCAAAGTGCTGGGATTACAGGCGTGAGCCACTGGGCCCAGTCAACACTTTCTGATGACAAGTAAGAGGTGCCAAAGCCAGGCCTTTCCAGGGTACCCTGTCTGACTGGGTCCATTACTGCCCCAGCACACAGCTTTCTCTCACAGGCAGCTCAGCTCAAAGGCATGTTCTTAGCACTCACCATGGCAGAGACTGCCAGGCTGTGGCTTCAGAGGTGAGTAAGTCATGGTCCCTTATCTTGATTTTCTTTTTGAGACAGAATTTTTCTCTTGTCGCCCAGGCTGGAGTGCAGTGGTGCAATCTCGGCTCACTGCAACCTCTGCCTCCTGGGTTCAAGCGATTCTCCTGCCTCAGCCTCCCAAGTAACTGGGATTACAGGCGCCTGCTACCATGCCCAGCTAATTCTTTGTATTTTTAGTAGAGATGGGGTTTCACCATGTTGGGCAGGCCAGTCTCGAACTCCTGACCTCAGGTGATCCGCCTGACTCGGCCTCCCAAAGTGCTGGGACTACAGGCATGAGCCACCGTGCCTGCACAATCTTGGCTTTCAAGAAAGAGAGGCATATAGGGGAAATGAAGCCTCTGTGATAGTCTTTTTCAATCCCCAAAAGAGACATGATCTAGTTATATCTGAACCTTGAAATGTTATGGAGAACCCAAGATGTATGCTCTCTACAAACACAATGTGGTGAAGCTCAGAATACTTGTTTGTTACAACGTATTTATAAAATCACACGTGATGCTGGAGCATGGTGGCTCATGCCTGTAATCCCAGCACTTTGGGAGGCTGAGGCAGGCAGATTACCTGAGGTCAGGAGTTTGAGGTCAGCCTGGCCAACATGGCAAAACCCCATCTCTACTAAAAATACAAAACATTAGCTGGGTGTGGTGGCAGGCACCTGTAATCCCAGCTACTCGGGAGGCTGAGGCAGGAGAATCGCTAGAATCCAGGAGGTGGAGTTTGCAGTGAGCGAAGATTGTGTCACTACACTCCAGCCTGGGCAACAAAGCGAGACTCCGTTTCAAAAAAATAATAATAATAATCACATGTGAGACAGTGTTCATGTCTAACGGAAAACAGAGACGTGTGATATCTTTGTATTTCACCACTGTCTCCTTATTCCGAAGAAAGGGAAGAGACCTTGGTTTGGAATCTAGAAGACCACGTATTTATAATCAAAGTAGTGTTCGCATGGCAGGGATTTAAGCTTTAGTTATTTCTGCATGGAAGAACTTGCTTACAACCAAGAGAACAGCACCTTTTTCTCTGATTCAGTGATTGGTTACCTCCACAAATACACATCAAGCCCATACTCTGTTCCTGCTTTACTTAGTAATCGGTCATATTAATGCTTGATGTGGTAATCTGTTGTATTAACGGCTGCAGTCTCGTCTGTTCTCCGTTAAAGAGAAACTCTGACCTGCTGCGTATGCTTAGATATCCATTCGTTTGTTTTTTCATTCATTCAATAAACACATGCTTACAGCCTAGCGGAGTTGATGAGACACGAATATCAGCATCAGTGGTACCCAGACATCCAATGCCCTTGGCCAGCTCTATCCTTTCCACCACTGTGCCACCTCTGCAGCAAATCCACTCACACTCAGGCACTGTGGGCCACAGAAACATCACTGAAGATGTCACAGTGGAAACAAGAGGGGAGGTTCATGCTGCATCACTGATAGCAAACAGCTTAAAATTTCCCATTAGACATGTCTATTCTCCCCCAAAAGCTTCATTTCAGCAGGGCTACCATTAGCTTGTTTGTTTGTTTGTTTTCTTTTCCCTCTCTAATCTTTTTCCCACGCAGCATTTAGTCTGACTGACTTCTCTCTCCTTCCTGAAATTTCCCTGGGAACTTCAAATTTCACATATTTTTGTTATTAAAGCAATTTAGCTGTGTCCTGCTTCTACCTCCAAATTAACATGTCCAAACCCATAAGGAGTTCAAGAAAACAAAGGCCTCACAGGCCACCCATCATAAAGCACAGGGTGGGTTCCCTGCTTCTCATCTCAACCCTCATCCGAAAAGGATTAGGGATTCTTACAACAGCCACTAAAAGAATAAAACAGTCTCTATCTCATCCAACTCTAAAATTAGAGAGAAAATCACAAGAGACATGAGGGGTACAAGTAAGTTACCACACATGACTTCTGACTGCAATTATACAGAAGTGCCTTAAATCGGTCTCTCTCAATGTTTTTGTTTTTTGAGGTTTTGGCAGGGGGGAGGATAGAGATTGGAAAACACTACATATTATATCCCTTTCTTGGAAATTCATAATGGTTTTGGAACTATCAGAGACTGTGAGATGTGCTAAGAGAAGAAAAAAAATGGTTAACTTTGTTTTAGTCAATATTTTCAAAAGTTGACTTTAGAATCCTCTTTTGCTACCCTTAAGAGTTGGGTGCATTCAGGGCAGAAAAAGCTTGGTGCACAGTTCACTCGCTTAGGTATTCCCCCAGACCCACTCCCAGATGTTCCCAGCTGGTCAGTTAGCAAACAGCTGATTCAGGCTAATGGAACAGTTGGGTGTTTAGGAACTTGAGGAAGAGGAAGAGGGTAAAGCTGGTGGGTCTTGTGGTTGTGGAGATGATTTACATCAAGCAACAATAGCCACAGGAGAGAGAATGAGTAGTCAGTGTTCCCAATGACTAAAACGTGCTAGAGGGTAGAAGGCTATACTAGGGCCCACAAGGGCTGACAGGCAGGTTTTCATGAAGACAAATAGCCTGATACGATGTGCAATGCTATATTCTATTCTCAAAACCTTTTCCTCACACCATATAGATCCAAGCTCAATGTGTTGTATCCCAGATTGTCCTTACAGTATCAGGACCTGCAAAGGTGATGTACTCAGATAAGGAGATTCTTCTGAGGTCAGTCTCTTTAGCAACTTACACTTTCCAATTTCTATCTCTGACAGTCATAGCCACACAACCGCCACACTCTGATGTGAATAAGGACTTGGTTAAGATTTAAGACCTCTAAGTCCTGCAGTGGTCATAACTTGATCCCTGTTTCTGACAGCAGTTTGTCTGTGAGGAAGAAGCAACCTTAACATATTAAATGACAGAAAGTGTTTAAGATTTATTCTATAAGCTCATATTTTCTTGGCTCCCACAGCTGAACTTTTGCATTTTCATTTTAATCCTACAGGCTACGTTATATTTTGCTCACCTATTTTAAAATGTGATTTTTATTTCTTTTTCTACTTTCCTTAGTAACTGGCACAGAGCCACACTGGCCAGAGATTTTGTGACAGAGAATGTTGAACAGAATTTGGCTGCTGGTTTATTCTTTGTGCCTTGCTATTTCAGAGTACCATGACTCCAAGTGAAGTTTGGTTCTGTTGGCTTAGAGCTGAGAGTCATCCATATTAACATGTTCCAGTCAATCTGTGGACCAAGTAGGGCACTAGCACTACAGTCAGAATTTACCTCTCATTCTTGTACGCTCCCTTGTATCAGTGTGATGGCACTTAACTCTGTCTGCCTCATATTCCAGTTCTGGTTCTGACTCCTCCAGATGGAAAGCCATTTGAAGACAGGAAACTCGTCACATTGTACCCTCAACAACTAACACATTTATGATGCCTGATAGGCACTCAACAGTAGTTGTTCAAAATTAAGGAAATGAGAGTTATACATGTCTCTCTCTTTCCCACTAGTTCATGAATTCCTAAAGGGAAAAGATAAAGTCTTTCTCTTTTTGCATACTCACCATGTTTGGGGAAGAGAAGAGACTAATATATTTAGTCAGTATCTGCTGTATGCCAGCTATTTCACATTTTGCTTTTTTTTTTTTTTTTTTTTTTTTTGAGACAGAATCTTGGTCTGTCATCTAGGCTGGAGTGCAGTGGCACCATCTCAGCTCACTGTACCCTCTGCCTCCCAGGTTCAAGCAATCCTCCCACCTCAGCCTCAGAGTAGCTGGGATTACAGGCCTGTTCCACCATGCCTGCCTGATTTCTGTATGTTTAGTAGAGATGCAGTTTTGCCATGTTGGTCAGGCTGTCCTCAAACTCCTGGCCTCAAGTGATCTGCGTGCCTCAGCCTCCCATAGTGCTGGGATTACAGGTGTGAGCCACCACACCTGGCCGCATTCTATTATGTTTCTGTTTTACAGATGAGAAAATCAAGGCTCAGAGAAATTACATTAATTTGACCCAAGGTCTCACAGCTTGTGAGTGGCCAGACCAAGAGGAAGACACAGGTCTGTGGGGCTCAGGAGTTCCACACCATGATGGTGACTGACCCGCACACTCCTGAAACTGAAGCCTGTGCTAGCAGCCGGGAAAGCTAAGAAGCAATGACTGATATTGCAGAATCCTGAACAGGCTTAGGAATTTGGGAATAAAGGAATTTGGGCAGTCACCAAAGAGCTGGGTGACTGCCCCTCCTTAACCACAGCAGAAGATTCAAGGTTTATTACTTGGAAACCTTAAGACAAAAGTTCTCTTGTCTAGTGGACACCAGGAACAGGAGATGAGAACTGTAATGAAATCAGGGGAAAGGTGAAAGTTTACCAACTGAACACTCAGATCCTGGGTCATCTTCTCCCACTTAGCCAGAAAGTACCCTCCATGGTAAAGATTAGAAGGTTATTCTCTGGGGAATTTGACCAGCTAAGAAAAAAAATAAACTAATGGTTCTAATTCCAGGAGGTCCCCAGTGGACAGCCCAACCAGATAAACTTAGAGTGATGGTCACAGTTCACAAAACCCACCAGTATAAAAGTTTCCGATTGACCTGTGTAATGTTCTGCCCTTAAATAAGACAGTTGAGGGTCATCAGACAACTGACACAACCTCTAACATGAAAAGACAAAGACGAAAATAAAGAAACCAGATAAAGCAATTGAGAGGAAATCTACATTATGCAGGAAAATTAATACCTCAGAAAAAAAAAATACCATTAATACATTTACAGAGATAAGAGAAGATAATATAACTGGAAAACAGGATGCTATAAAAAACCAACCATCAGAGAAAAAGGGCCAGGCACGGTGGCTGACACCTGTAATCTCAGCACTTTGGGAGCCTGAGGCAGATGGATCACTTGAGGTCAGAAATTTGAGACCAGCTTGGCCAACATGGTGAAACCCCATATCTACTAAAAATACAAAAATTAGCCAGGCATGGTGATACATGCCTGTAATCCCAACTACTAGGGAGGCTGAGGCAGGAGAATCGCTTGAACCCGGGAGGCGGAAGTTGCAGTGATCCGAAATCGCACCACTGTTCTCCAGACTGGGTGACAGAGTGTGACTCCATCTCAAAAAAGAGAAAAAGAAAGAACTCTTGGAAATTAAAAATATGATCACAGAAATAAATCTCAATGGCAAGGGGTGGAAGATGGAGTCAAAATATTACAGAAAGTAGAATAAAGGCATATAAATAGAAAAAAAAAGTAAAAATAAGGAAAAATTAGAAAATCAATTTAGAGGCTGGGTGCAGTGGCTCACTGGGATCACTTTGCAGCCCATAATCCCAGCACTTTGGGAGGCCAAGGCAGGTGGATCACCTGAGTTCAGGAGTTCGAGACCAGTCTGGCCAACATGGTGAAACCCTGTCTTTACTAAAAATACAAAAATTCGCTGGGCGTGCCAGTGTGTGCCTGTAATACCAGCTACTTGGGAGGCTGAGGTTGCAATGACCTGAGACTGCATCACTGCACTCCAGCCTCGGGGACAGAGCAAGACTCTGTTTCAAAAAAAAAAAAGAAAATCAAGTTAAAGGGTCTAATATTCACACAACAGGTGTCTCCCAGAAAAAGAACAGAGGGAGGGAAGCACTGGAGGAGTAAGTGAACCACATTTCCCAGCATTGAAGGACATGAGTTTCCAGGATGAATGGGCCCATCACTGCCCAGAACAAAGAAAGGAAAGAGAGTCATTCCAAGTCATTCCATCATAAAATTTCAGAACACTGAAGACAAAAATAAAATCCTAAAAGATTCCAGACAGAGAAAAAAAATGGATCGTTTATAAGAACTTTACAAAGAAAAAAAGGACAGTATCACATTTAGCAGCAAAGTTGGAAGCTAAAGTAAATACAGCAGTGCTTTTGAAATTCTAAGGATAAATTATTTCCAATATAGAAAGCTCTCAATTCAATGAGTGGGTGACATAAAGACCTTTGCAGACCAGCAGAATCCCCAAAAATGTACATCCCACACACACTAGTCTCAGGAAGCTATTGGAGAACGCATTGCACTAAAATAAGGAACAAACCCAGTGTGTGTGCGTGTGACTGTGTGTGTGCATGTCTGAGGGTGTCTGTGTGTGTACATCCTAACCTAACTCTAACCCTCAGTTGGTCAGAATGCTCCAGAAAAGATTTCTTTGAGAAGACAGAAATGAAAGAATTCCTAATATGTTAGAACACACAGAGGAGAGATTTGGGAAAGTGGAAGGGACTCTGGAGATGAACAATCAAGCATGTATGAGGAACTAAAATAGCAAGAGGATTGTTAACTTGGTGGGGGGAAACAAAAAGGTATGTAAGAAATATGACTCAGCTGTGAATTGCACTGACATTGTCACAATAATAACAACACTGAATGTGGATCTGAGATTACGCCATAACTGTATTAGAAAGGTAGACGGGAACAGGAGATAGCTGCGAGGGTTGTTAGGGGAAGGTAAAAGGTGAAAGAGAACAAAACCCTCCTCTGCTATAAAAGGAAGTCTGTATATAATGCCTAAGACAAAAAAAAGAAAAAAGAAAGCAGCAAGAGCACCATAAGCATGTCACGGAGAGATACAGGGTCCTGGCAGATCATCGTCATAAAGGACTACCAGCAATTCCTCCCAGCCCTCCATGTGCAAATCCACTTCCTTCCCTGGAATCTGGGCAGGCCCCATGACCTGCTCTGTCCCATGGAATGTGGCAGAAGTGGGAGTGGGTGGCTCCAGGGCCCCGGCCTTAAAGGCCTTGTGGCTTCTGTCTTTATACTCTTGGCAGCCAGTGGCCCTGTGAAAAGTTCGCCTCCCCTGCTGGACTAGAGGCCACCTGGAGAGAGAAAATCGCTGGATGAGAGCAGGGAAAACGTGAGACCAGCCAGGGAGCCCTCAGCCATTCCCGCAACCCCCAGTGATTCTCCAGGTTCCTGAGGGAAGCCACATGTCCAGTCCAGGCTGAGTTGCAGAATCATGAGCAAAACACCAGCTGCTGTTCTAAGCTACAGGGTTTCGGGATGCTTTTTTTAGGCATTAGCAGGTAACTGACAGAGGTGTAAATGCCAAAAGAAAATGGTAAAAAAGTTATCAAGAGGTTACCTCTGGGGAATGGAAAATGAAATGAAGGTGGCCTGGGCAGGAAAGTGCTGTTTTTCAGAATTTCAGGAAACCTATAACATTATCTGACTCTTTAAACTATGTACATCTCTAACTTTGATAAGAAATAATGTAAAACAAGCAAAATAAGATCATATGAATGGAAAAGTCAGACAGACAAAAACAAAAGTATTCAGGTCCAACAGCTAACCAGCACTGATAATCAGATTACCAGAAAATGCACCCAAAAAGCCAGAGTATAGAGTTTAACCTGAAGCCACAGAAGATGCAGTTTGAAGTTGGAGCCTTCAATATCTAGCACAAAGCAGGTTTCCAACAAATGCCAAACCGAACATCATAGCAAATGCAGACATTTTATTTATTTATTTATTTATTTATTTTGAGATGGAGTCTCGCTCTGTCGCCCAGGCTGCAGTGCAGTGGCACGATCTCGGCTCACTGAAAGCTCTGCCTCCCAGGTTCACGCCATTCTCCTGCTTCAGTCTCCCGAGTAGCTAGGACTACAGGCACCCGCCACCACGCCTGGCTAATTTTTTGTATTTTTAGTAGAGACGGGATTTCACCGTGTTAGTCAGAATGGTCTTGATCTCCTGACCTTGTGATCCGCCGGCCTTGGCCTCCCAAAGTGCTGGGATTACAGGTGTGAACCACCACACCCAGCCAAATGCAGACATTTTTAGGAGCCAGCCTGAAGGACCGCGGACACGGACTAGGCTGAAGTTAGACTTCTCTTCCATGCTGGCCCAGTGGTGCTGTCAACTGATGAGTATCTATCAGTTGCTCTATCCTGTTTAAAACAGGATCCATTCCCAGCTCTTGTACATTTGTCATTACTCTTAGAACAAAATGGTATGGTATCATTGGTTGTTAAAATATTTAAGTGCTTCCAAACCAACTGGTTGAAAAACAATGGCCTCTGCTCTGAGTGTTTCTGCAAGCTGTCCCTGTGTGTTTCTACTGTCCCCACTACCCACTGTAGCAGGCCCTTGCCCCTGTATCCCTGGGGCCAGATGACTGATGCCATCAGGACCCCTGAGTCTACAGTCACTCTCCACTGGCCAGTGCTCCACGGAGTTGCTTTCATATGAGAACGGTGGCTTCCACAGTGTGTTGCCTGAGTTGCTAAATATTTGGAACGCCGCCTTCTGTTGCTGTGATATCCTGGAAGACTTCTTTCCTAACACCAGAGGCTGATAGAATTAATGGTAATGTGTGGGCTTTGAAATTCAAAGACCTGGGTTTGAAGACTGGCTCCACCTTGTAATAGCAATAAGCTCACGTCTGCCTCTCAGTCTCCTATAAGCTGGAACCAATGATTCCTATCTCCCACATTTTGGGGAGGGAAATGTGAACGGACACATGGAAAACATCCAACACAAACCGTCTGCTTAATAAATATGAGTTTTCTTTGAAGCAAGAGGACAGAGGCAGTGGTAAGAGCTACTGTGTTTTAAGGTCCAAAATAAATATCTTAGGACTTTAATCATTTGGCTTCAAAAGACACAAAACTCCATTCTGAGGTGACTATTTGGGGGAAGGACCAACAGCAAAGCTTGATAAGAAAAAGAGTAATACGTGCTGCGGGTTCTATTTGGGCTTCAGCAAATTGGCACTGAAGTACCTGGTTGATATTGAAGAAAATTTATCTTAATGTATTTTGGGCTGTAAAACCTGAAGAAAGGTGTTCTTTAATCTTGATGTGTCCCGAAGAACAGTATGGGTAATATTTGCCCTGGTTTTATAGCTTTACAAATGTAAACCTTTATCCGGCTCCCTGTGTGGTTTCCGTTTTCCAGTCTTGGCATTTCTGGAACATAGTTATTATGTATTCTTCTGGTGAATGAACTCAATGCAGCGTAACAAAGTATCTGAGGTTCAGGATATTTTGCAGGGGGTGGGGGGTGGGCGCTGGGAATTAGATCGGCCTTCTATTCAACTGTTTTATCCCAAATGGATGAAGGAATCTGTAGCAGTTTAAATACTTGTAGATTATTTTAAAGTGTCACAGGAGATTCATTTTGATTACTCAGTTGCTTACTGAATTTATGTTTTGCAACAACGGCATCACTTTTGATTCAATTATATAGTTTCTTCAAGTCAAAAGTCAAAATTATAGACATAAAATGACTCCAATTTCTGGCACAACTTGCAATGCTGATGCTTGTAAAGACAGCAGATACTTGCTTTTAGAATAAAGAGGCATGGGTACCCTATTCCTTCCTTTACAGTCTAACAAAACTGAGAAAGGGTGTTTTTGTTACTTTTACCCCTAAGTTGGCAGTGGGGGCTAAATCAGATTTCCCCACAGCCACCAACTGCAAGAACTTAGAAGTAAGTAAATATACCATCCAAAACCTTGACATCTGCATCTATCATTTATAGATGATTATGGGGGAGGCGATGCGCTTCCCTTTCTTCTATGAGGAAAATTCTCGTCCAATCATTTTAATCATGTTAATAAGAGAGTCAGGATGAGGCCTTGAATCTCTGCCTTAAATTGAATAAGGGCCTTGGCAGGGCCTAAAATACATGGGTGATTTGGCAAGAAAAACTAATGCTGTCCATTTCTCTGGAGACCAAAAAAAAAAAAAAAAAGGTCTTTGTTTTAAAAATAACACTGACACAGTTTTTTGTTTGGAAATCCATTAATGTTGTTTAGATTATCTAAACAATTATGCCAAAGCAGTATACTATAATTATCTACAAATGTTGGACCAACATTTCAAGTTTAATAGACACAGTTCAAGAAGACTCTGAATTTGGTCTCCTCTCACCTCCCACACTCAAACGTCAGTCACACTTAAGAGATTTCAGGTCAGGCACAGTGGCTCATGCCTGTGATCCCAGCACTTTGGGAGGCCGAGGCAGATGGATCACTTGAGGCTAGGAATTCGAGACAAGCCTGAGCAACAGCAAAACCCTGTCTCTACAAAACAAACAAAAATTAGTTGGCCATGGTGGCACGCACCTGTAATCAATCCCAGCTACTCGGGAGACTGAGGCAGGAGAATTACTTGAACCCAAGAGATAGAGATTGCAGTGAGCCGAGACTGTGCCACTGCGCAAGGGATCCTCCCACCTCAGTCTCCCAAGTAGCTGGGACTACAGCCACTCACCACCGCACCCATTAACTTTTCTGTGGAGACAGGATCTTACTATGTTGCCCTGGCTGGTCTCAAACTCCTGACCTCAAGCAACCCTCCCAACTTGGCCTCCCAAAGTGCTGAAATTATAAGCATGAGTCATCAGCCCTCCTCTCTTTTAAGACATTTTCCTCTAATGTTGCTTAACCTATTAATATAATATGAAATATAATGTAATCTGAAACACGAACTATAATTCAAATCTCTCCTGCAAATTAAAATGTCCCTGTCTTGGCCTGGTGCGGTGGCTCACACCTGTAATCCCAGCACTTTGGGAGGATCACCTGAGGTCAAGAGCTCTAGACCAGCCTGGCCAACATGGTGAAATCCCATCTCTACCAAAAATACAAAAATTAACCGGGTGTGGTGGTGGGTGCCTGTAATCCCAGCTACTTGGGGGGCTGAGGCAGGAGAATCACTTGAACTCAGGAGGCGGAGGCTGCATTGAGCCGAGATTACGCCACTGCACTCCAGCCTGGGGAAAAAGAGCGAGACTTCGTCTTAAAAAAAAAAAAAAAAAGAAAACAAAATGTCCCTGTCTTCAGCCAGATTATCTGAACCTCAAATAGGGCATGTTCTACTGCCTACTTTGGATTCCAGTTGTTTACACGTAAGTCTTGTCTTGCCCACCAGACTGCAAGCTCCATGAGCACAGAAGCTATATTTTATTCATTTTATTTGGCATTTCTAGAGGGCCTTGCACACAGAAAGTTCATACTAAATATTTGTTTAAAGAATAAATGAAAGCTAGTTAGAACTTGGTGGCCCAATTATAAATAATAAAACAAAAACATGACAGCTTAATGGAAAATTAATACTACTGATGAAATAGACATGACATCATATAGTTTAAAAACATACATATACATACATCTGTCCGAATACTTTAGAGACAGATTTGTTTAATGTTGTGATTCCTTGATGTCATATCCTTACTGGATAAAACTGGACACTGGATTTGAAACACAGATCTTTAAAAATACCATGTCATCCGTAGGCACATGAGCAATAGTACTAAAAAAAAAAAAGTAGTGCTCCTAGGTAATCTACATATACTTCCATATATTTATCAATTTTATACCACTACTATAACAAATAGAAAAACTGTTTCATTACTACAATTACAAACTTCACTTTGAGAATAGTCCCTGCATTTGTTATGATGATAGCAGTGATGGCAGCTGGAATGCAACCAATACTAATACTTCCCCACGTGGAGCACAACTCACTCCTTCTATCCCTGAGGTCTGCTTTAACACATTTGCAATTTGAAAATTACTTTCATTTCAGAACTGAACATTTGCCTTCATGGTCTAAATTACATCACTGATTAAATTAACATAGATGGCTCATAATTGGCAATTAACTTATTGCTGGGAGGAAGCAGGAGGTTATAACACAATATTGCAATTACTAAAACAAATTGAGTTCTTATTACATACTAGCCACCATTCTGAACAACTATTTAATCCTTAAAACAACTCTATCAGGTAGATGCCATTGTTGTCCCTCATTACACTGATAAAGAAACTGGGGACTAAGTGGGGGTTAAGTGACTTGCCTGAGGTCACCAGGCTCTCTGGTTTCTGAGCCCACACTCCTCGCCAGCACACAGAAATGATTGGGTTCAACGCCTGGGATTGCTAAACATAATTGTATTTTATGAGACGGTTATATTTTAAAGCATGTATTATCTACTTTAAAGTGGGACTGTTTTGCCTTTGCATAATAAATTGTTTTATAAACATCAGCTAGTTTCCTAACATTTCTATGTCGTAAGAAAATAACTGGGGCAAAAGAAATGTGGCTTCTTCCACAGAGCCAGAGACAAGTGAGTTTTTCACGCCAAATGTAAAACATCCCACATCACAGGCTAGTGAATAATACCTCACATGATACTGAGGTAAAATACCACGTCATTCAAGAAGCATAAAGGAGTCATGTTTAATATATCCAGGTCCAATACATGTATTTCATTTTAAATCTCCCATGCTGAAATGTGAGTTTCTGTCCTATTTTTAAGAGTATCGATAGAATATTCCTGATAAATTCAGAAGTTAAGAGAGCTCCTAGAATCTCTTTGGAATCTTAACTTGGGATTACTAATTTATGTTTATATTGGCTTTCACTGCTGTATAATTACAAAACGCCCTTAAGCAATCAGCAGGACCTTTTTGAGGTATGATACTGGTTTTGGTTCTTCAAATGTCATGCACTGAAAAAGAAATCAAATCACTGCTTGACTGAGAAGTTACTTCCCTTAAGGTTTAGATGGTTGGTGTGGTTAGAAACTCTGTTGTCAGCAGTAAAGAGTGAACTTTCTATGAAAAATGTGTATACTTTCCTGTTCCTGGTTTAAAATACTTAGTAGTAGTATTATTTTTACTGACCACTCACCGGTGGTTACAGTCTGTTCATGAAAATGGCACTTCTGACAATATTTCATTTTCTCAATGCAAACCTGTTAGCAAGACGAGTGTAGGGGCCGTTTTCAGAGTTGGTGGCTACAGTGGGACACCCACACTCATTCAATCAGCGGTAAGCAAAACCTCCCAGAAGATAAGCTACACAGGGCAGCAATCCTGGAATCTGCTTTATCTTTGCAAGAGCTCCAGTTTAGAGCGTCTCCTCCAGTGGCTGACTGAAGAACACATCAATCCTTCAGACCTCTGATGCTAGGTCATTACAGTTACGAGGCCAGATGATAGAGCCTTGTCTACCTTGCTCACCCAGTATCTAGTGGAGTGTGACAGCACACAGTAGGACTTCACAAAGATGTAGGGCTTGAATGAATTATTAGGGTATAGCTAGGAGGGAGCCTGGGCTAGAGATTACACGTGTGATTCTGGAATCAGACAGTCTGAGCATGAATACTGATCACCCCCCACCAACTGGCTGGGTACCCTTAGACAAGTAACACAGCCTCTCGGAACCCAAGTTTTCCTACCATCAAATGGAGGAAATGATAATGCCTGGCATGGCAGGTGCTCAATAAATGTCAGCTATTATTAAAGGGAAGTGTGTGTTAGGCTGGCCTCCCTGAGAGATCACTCACATGCTGGTTTTACCCACGGCAAAATGTATTTTCTATCACAAAATTTAAATGTCCATTTTCCCATTTGAAAGCTAATACTTCAGGTCCATTTAAGTATATTTGGCAACGGTTGCAAGAGTTGTTTTGAAATAATATTACAGTGAGAATAAGCATCTAGTATGAAAATGAGATGCTCTGTTATGACACAGCCTGAAAGCCATCATCGGCTAGTTTTTTCCATTCACCGCATTTTCAGTGGATGAGCCACATGGCAAAGGGTTGCAGCCACTGGAACAA
Organism: Macaca mulatta; assembly: GCF_049350105.2. NCBI lineage: Eukaryota > Metazoa > Chordata > Mammalia > Primates > Cercopithecidae > Macaca > Macaca mulatta. The sequence continues at coordinate 71,802,480 of NC_133423.1, forward strand.
CCCTGGGAAATTGCATAGGAGACCACAGAGAAGATCTATACTTAGCAATAATTAAACCTCAGATTAAGAATGTCAAGCATTCCCAAACTAATGAAAAGTCAAAAGTATAATTAGATTGTAAATTTGCCTCCCAGAGAAGGGCAGCCCCTATTACCAATCAGTGAAGGGAGAAAGGCCTCATTTTGTTTCCATTTTCCTTTAGAAAATATGACTCTTTCAATGTTAAATGCAATTGCCTTTATAGGCTTGTTTGCTTATCCCAGTTAAAAACAAGAAATCTTAGAGAGACACTGGAAAAGCAAAAAGACTGTGAGTCCCAAAAAACTCTGGGAGAAGTATACTGCTTACTAGTGCATTTTAAATATATTATTGCCAAACAGTATTTCAGAAATATTTACGCACAAAAGTAAAAAAATAAGCAGCTGAACACTGTGTTTTCATGGCACCAGCCTCCTCTCTGTGTTAAATTATAGCACTGGCTTGGACCTCTGTGTCCCCGGGTGGTGGTGGCTGGTTTTGGCTGTCTCTTAGGCAACAAGTGCTGCTGCACTGAAACTAACCAATATCCCCAACTTTCAGAACCAAGAATGTGATTTAGTAACGACACACCTAACTCTAGAGGAGTCAGATTACTTCGTCAAGAATGTGAATATGTATCCAAAAAGCCATGAGATTTACGGTGTAGTACTGCTAATTGAAAATGAAATTGGAAATAAATTAAAACAAACTTCATGTTTTAACCAGTTTGGAAGACTTCAAGTACTGCAGCAACGGGGAAAGTAATTTTCTTCTGGGTAATATATAATGATGTCATTATTTTGGTACTTGTGACTCCCGGGATGGAGGAAATGGATGTTTGCTGAATGCAACAGATAGGTGGCACTGTGACTGACGGCAGACGCAGGATTACAGTCCAAGAGCCCCGTCATTACAAAGGCCATATACAGGTTTAAACATCAGAATTAGAAAGTCACGTTGGTACCCTAAAAAGGCATCTGACTTGCACAGGAATATTTGCTTTTGCAAATGAACTTCTGTAACTTCTATGGTGTCCACTGATTTTCAATTTGGCTAAAGAATGTGTTGTGTGTGTGTGTGTGTGTGTCTGTGTGTCTCTGTGTGTGTGTGTGTGTGTCTGTGTGTCTGTGTGTGTGTGTGTCTCTGTGTGTGTGTCTCTGTGTGTGTGTGTGTGTCTCTGTGTGTGTGTCTCTGTGTGTGTGTGTGTGTCTCTGTGTGTGTGTGTGTGTCTGTGTGTGTGTGTCTCTGTGTGTGTGTGTGTGTCTGTGTGTGTGTGTCTCTGTGTGTGTGTGTGTCTCTGTGTGTGTCTCTGTGTGTGTGTGTGTGTCTGTCTCTGTGTGTGTGTGTCTCTGTGTGTGTGTCTCTGTGTGTGTGTGTGTCTGTCTCTGTGTGTGTGTGTGTCTCTGTGTGTGTGTGTGTGTGTGTGTCTCTGTGTGTGTGTGTGTGTCTCTGTGTGTGTGTGTCTCTGTGTGTGTGTGTGTCTGTCTCTGTGTGTGTGTGTCTCTCTGTGTGTGTGTGTGTGTCTGTGTGTGTGTGTGTCTCTGTGTGTGTGTGTGTGTGTCTGTCTCTCTGTGTGTGTGTGTCTCTGTGTGTGTGTGTGTCTCTGTGTGTGTGTGTCTGTCTCTGTGTGTGTGTGTCTCTCTGTGTGTGTGTGTGTGTGTGTGTGTGTGTGTTTGAGAGACAGATTCTTGCTTCTGTCACCTGGGCTGAAGTGCAGTGGCGCGATCTTGGCTCACCGCAACCTCCACCTCCCGGGTTCAAGCGATTCTCCTGCCTCGGCTTCCCAAGTAGCTGGGACTACAGTATGCGCCACCATGCCCAGCTAATTTTTGTATTTTTTAGTAGAGATGGGGTTTCACTATATGTCAGCCAGGCTGGTTTCACTATATGGTGATCCGCCCGCCTCAGCCTCCCAAAGTGCTGGAATTACAGGCATGAGCCACTGCACCTGGCCAAGAATGTTTTAGATTAACACGTTTATTCTAAGAATTTACAAGGCTTGTCATTGTTTTCTATCATGTTGGCTTTCTGAAGCATGGTGAGTTAATAACTATTTGATGTAATCAGGAACCTGGGGAAAACCTTTAGTTGGTTCCCTATGGCAAATGATCAAAACAATTCCACTTGGTAAAAGCAGCTTTCCTTTTTGTCTAGGCTTCCAAAGCCTCAGGTCCAACTGGTTGGCTCCACCTCTTCCTGGATACAGCACCAATTGCGGGTTACTTGGCCAGTTAGTTGTCTCAGATTCACTTTTTTTTCTAGTCATCTTCACCAGAGGTTATCTATCTGGTGTCTTAGGGCCTTTCAAGTCACACGGGGTAACTGACAAGGCTTGTCTTTAGATGCCTACCCTATCCTCCTGGTTGCCAGTTCCTATTTCTTCTAGACTCAGTTTTCATACCTATACTGTTAGGACTGAAATATCTACTCCCAGGGCTGTTGAGAGGATTAATTGCAATATGTTTGTAGCGTATATAGTACAGTGGCTGGCACTTAGTAGGTACTAAAAAATTATTACTGCCCCTCCTGTTCCCACCTCACCACTCAGACAAACAATAAATACAGATCACGTGGTAATAATTTAATTGGCACGCAAACCTCTCATGAAATATATTTTCTTTTTTTTTTTTTCTTTGAGACGGAGTCTCGCTCTTGTCACCCAGGCTGGAGTGCAATGGCTCGATCTCGGCTCACTGCAACCTCCAGCTCCTGGGTTCAAGTTATTCTCCTCCCTCAGCCTCTCAAGTAGCTGGGACTACAGGCGCCCACCACCATGCGCAGCTAATTTTTTGTATTTTTAGTAGAGACAGGATTTCACAATGTTGGCCAGGCTGTTCTCAAACTCCTGACCTCGGGTGACCTGCCCACCTTGGCCTCCCAAAGTGTTGGGATTACAGGTGTGAGCCACCGCGCCCCGCCGGAATATTTTCATTTTTAAAAGAGGCCTTCAAAATGATTAAGTCTACCCAGGGATTCACCAGTCCATCCCTCCACCAACCTCCCTGACTGGGGCAGAAAGTGTATTGGGCTTTTGGGCAGTGCTTGACCACAGCGGATAGGTCCAGAATGCAGCATAAATCTCCCCAAAAATGTGTTTAGGACTTTTGGGTATGTTTTCCAGTGCAGATATAAAGTGGAAAAGTATTTCAAGTGCCACAGCGGTCCTTTACCCAGTAAAAAGCATAACAAAACTTTCAGGGTTTAAGAACCCACGTGGAAGCTAATGGAGTGAGTAGGTGGCTTATCTTCCCAAGCTTTAAAAACCAGTGGCCTTAATGACCAGCAAAGAGAAGACTGACTTCTGGCTAAAATGATAACTGAGCCCCAGATAACTTTTAGCCATGTGACATTCTTTCCTCTAGGGAGTCTCCTCAATTAGAGCTAGCTAAGGAATGTGTGTATTTCCTAGAATGTAAATGAGAGAAGAGAAACTGAGATGGAGGCAGAAGGAAAACACGCCACTGCATTTTGAAATTCTCTAGGCAGAAAGTTGTATCGTGTCTTTTGTTTCTTTTTGCCTGAGACAGACCACTTTTCACCTGGCTGTCAGTCACCTCCCTTCCCGAGGTCTCCCAACGTGGAGACCTCACACCTTTGGAAAAGGAGTGAATTGGTAGGGTATCATCACTCTGGATAGTTCACCGCGAGCTGCCCTTCAGAAAAAACTTTCCAGAGCCAAAAGTTACTTTCCAAGCGCCTTGGGGCTTCCTGGGCGCCTCCCTCGGACAGCAACCCTGGCAAGTCAAAGCGATTGCATCGCCAGGTCTCTGGCGGCTGCAAGCTCGGTCACCGCGGTCAGATGGCATTTCGCACCCAGCCCGGCACGGCACAGGGCTGTGTTATCCTAGCATAGAACCAGGAACTCTCACACGAAGCCTTGTGTAAACACCACGCGGGCCCATTCCTGAACGACTCTTTGATGCCTCCGCTGCAGTTATTTATCTCATACATAAATCAGGATTCCGCTGACAAATCTCCGTGTTTCCACTAAACAGAAGTCTGCCCAGCAAAGTCCTTCTCGTTGCGCTTCTTTTTAAAGTACGACAACATCTGACACTTCCAGAAACCGGCCTGCAGAGGACACCGCGCAGGGGGCGACGAACCGGCTGATGTGTGTCACCCCTGAACACACGTGGGCACACCCACCCCACAGGCAGGCACGTGGAAGGAACGCGGAACCGAGAGCAATTATTTTCCAGTCGGTGAATCTGATGAAGAAAGATGCCAAATACACTTCCCGAGCCAGCTGAACTCCTCGGGCACCTAATCATTGCCAGATGTGGCGAGGGCGCACGGAGAACATCCCCAGTCCGGGAGAAAACACCCAGCCGCCAGCGCGGGGACTGCTCCGGCCGGGAAACGGCAAGAGGCGGGAGGAGAGAGGACGGGGCGAGCGTAGGGAGCGCTGCGAAGTGGAAAACCGACCGGGAGGGACAGCGATGCCTCCACTCTCCTCGGCATGTTTTTTCAATTAAAAAGTTGGAAACTGGAATCCGTAAACAACGACTTGGGCTAAGGGCTTCAAACTACTTGCAAAGACGCGTTAGGGAGGGGAATACTTGCGCGCTTCAAAATCCCAACCTCGAGGTCTCCAGCCGTGCCTGACCCGGGAGCCGGGTGCGCCCCCAATGTCCGCGCACGAACCCGACACCCTGGCAGCCCCGACTCCCCCGGCCAGCAGCCCAAGGGAAAGTTCACGCCGGAGGCACCTCCACCGCCTCCCGCGCGCCCCAAAGCCCGTTCCCCCTGCCCGGAACCCCGCGGGGCTGCCGCCGCCCTACCTTTCATGGTGACCGAGGGGACGCACCGCCAGCCAGGGAGCTACGCGCGAGCGCCGCGCAGCCAAGGAAGTCGTCCTGAACGGCCGCTCACTGCACGCCCATGGTAGCCGCGCCGCGCGCCGGCCGTCTGCGCCCCAGTCCTCCCTCGCCGCCGCCGGCCCGCGCTCCCCGCGCTCCCGGCTTGGCGCTCTGCTGCCGCGGGGCTGCCGCGCGCGCCGCTCTCCCAGGGCGGGAGGCGCCGCTCCCGCCAGCGCCCCTCCCCCTGGCCCGACCAGGCCTAGCGGGCGGCCGCGCCCACGCCCACCTCGCGCCCTCCCGCGCCCGCCCCGCCCTCGGCCCGCGCCTGCCCTCGCTGGTCACTTTCTCGCCTGCCCTCTTCTGCGCGCCCTGGCGCTGCTCGCCCGGGCTCTCTCTTTTTCCCATTGCACCAGCATCAGAATGAAGTCGGGCGCAAAGCCTTTCCCGGGGCGGTCCAGCGTTCACCTTCGGTGTGCACCTAAGGGGCCGCTGCTGCTGGGGTCGTTTCTACACTCCAAACTACCTAGCAAGTGTGGGGCAAGAGGATGGGGAGCTGCTGTGCCACGGGGGTGGCGGGGTAAGGTGGGCCCTTCCCCAAATGGCTGGGGGGCATGGAGAGTTACAGAATGTCCTCTGGGTTCAGAGTTTCCAAGTGCGTGCGCTGGTTGATGCCCGAAGGAGACCGAGCAGCAGGGAACGCTCTCGCTGTCAACCAGGTAGAGCCCGAGTCGCCAGAATCCGAAGTCACCATTAGACACTCTCTCTGCTCTCTTGGACACCTCCAGAGAAAAAGCCAGCACATCCTGCCTTGGCTGGAAAAGCCACCCTTCCACCCGGCGCCCCTGAAATGATCAGGTTGACTCCAGTTTTGTTGCGAAAGGAGGCCGGGCTGCTGAGAGGCTCCCTGAGTTCCTTTCAGGGTCGCCCGTCACATTGCCCGGCTGTATACTTAATAAAGCCCGTGTTTATCTTTCCCTTTAGAACCCCCTCTAAGCAGACTCATTGCTTTATTGCTTTAAAACATACACTAGGTGGTGAGTGGAGCTGGGGCGACAGAGGTGCGGAGAAACTTTCTGCCACATGTTGAAATTACAGATGACTACTCAGACGCACTAGTCCCCCAAAAGCAATCGACCACCGGCTGGGCAGTGGTTGCAGCTTTTCAGTTTGCCCTCCTGAGGACTTGGTAACACGGTGTAACCAATCCATTGGTTCCCTCTAAGTACGGGATTCTTCGCTCTAGTAAAAGGTAGTGCCCCAAAGTGAATACATTCTAAAACATTAAATAAATTCTCCATTCCAGAAGTTTTCTTTTTGTCTTTTTTTCTTTCTTTCTTTTTAAATTTTTTAACATAAGGAGGAACCTTGAACATGACGAACAAATAAAAAGACCACAATGCTTTTTCGTTCCCCACTGTCTGGGGTTGATGAAACTACAGGGCCCCCGGTCCTGCAGCATGTTTTAGATCTCACTGAGGCACCAGCCTTGGTTTTCAGGGCAAATGGGGATCCCTGAAGGGAGCTCAGGATATGAATTCTCAGCCCGGAGTTTACTAACCAATGGTGTGATCTTGGCTCACTGCAACTTCCACCTCCCGGGTTCAAGCGATTCTCCTGCCTCAGCCTCCCGAGTAGCTGGGATTACAGGCGTGTGCCACCACGCCCAGCTAATTTTTTTGTATTTTTAGTAGAGACGGGGTTTCACTATATTGGCCAGGCTGGTCTCGAACTCCTGACCTCATGATCTGCCCACCTCTGCCTCCCAAAGTGCTGGGATTACAGGCATGAGCCACCGAGCCCGGCTTTTTTTTTTTTTTTTTTTTTTTTTTTTTTTTTTTTTTTTTTTTGAGACAGGATCTCACTCTGTCACCCAGGCTGAAGAGCAGTAACACAATCTCGGCTCACCACAACCTCTGCCTCCTGAATTCAAGCAATCCTCCCACCTCAGCCTCCCAAGTAGTTGGGAATACAGGCGTAGGCCACCACGCCCAGCTAATTTTTGTAATTTTGGTAGAGACGGGGTTTCACCATGGTGGCCAGGCTGGTCTCAAACCTGACCTCAAGCGATCCGCAGGCATCAGCCTCCCAACGACCTGGGATTATAGGCGTGAGCCACCGTGCCCTGCCGGAAAAAAAAAAAAAATCATTTTTAAAACCCGAATTATGAATATGACACCAAAAGTACAGGCAGCATAAGAAAAAATATAGATAAATTGTACTTCTTTTGTGCCTCAAAGGACAGTATAAACAGAGTGGAAAGCCAACCCACAGAACAGGAGAAAATATTTGCAAACCATATATCTGACAAGGGATTAATATCCAGGATATATAAAGGATTCCTGCACCTCAGCAACAACAGCAAAACAGACAACCCAATTTGAAAATGAACCAAGGACTTACACTGACATTTCTCCACAGAAGACATATAATGGCCAATAAATACATGAAGGATGCTCAATCACTAATCGTCAGGGAAATTCGAATCAACCGCAATGAGCTACCACTTCATACCCAGTAGGATGGCTATTTAAAAAAAACAAAACAAAACAGAAAATAAGTGTTGGCGAGGATGCGAAAAATTCAGAACTTCTGTGCATTGCTGGTGGGAATATAAAATGGTACAGCCACTATGGAAAACAGTATGGTGGTTTCTCCAAATATTAAACACAGAATTACCATATAATCCAGGAATTCTATTTCTGGGACCCAAAAGAATTGAAAGCAGGGTAACAAATAGATGTACATCCAGGCTCATAGCAACATTCCTCACAATAGCCAAAAGATGGAACAGCCTAGTGTTCACTGTTGAATGAATGGATAAGCAAAATATGGTACAGTCATACAGTGGAATATGATTCAGTCTTTAAAAGGGAGGAAATTCTAACACATGCTACAACACGGATAAAACTTGAGGCATTATGCTTTGTGAAATAAGCCAGTCACAAAAGGACCAATATGATTCTACTTATAAAAGAGAGTAAAATGCAGCCAGGCGCAGTGGCTCACGCCTGTAATCCCAGCACTTCAGGAGGCCAAAGTGGGTCAATCACGAGGTCAGGAGTTTGAGACCAGCCTGGCCAACATAGTGAAACCCCTGTCTCTACTAAAAATACGAAAATTAGCCGGGCATGATGGCAGGCGCCTGTAGTCCCAGCTACTTGGCAGGCTGAGGCAGAATAATCGCTTGAACCCAGGAGGCAAAGGTTGCAGTAAGCCAAGATTGTGCCACTGCACTCCAGCCTCAGCGACAGAGTGAGATTCCATCTCAAAAAAAAAAAAAAAAGAGTAAAATGCATAGGGACAGAAAGTAGAATGGTGGTCTCCGGGGACGGGAGAGATGGGGAGTTGTTTCACAGGCACTAAGATTCCATTTGGCAGGATGAAAAGAATTCTGGAGATGGATGGTGGTGATGGTTGCACAACAATGTGAATATACTTAAAGCCACTGAACTATACACTTAAAAATAGCTAAGATGATAAATACATATATATTTGACTACAATAAAAAAATTCAAACAGAAGAATGATGAGGTAAAAAATAAACAAGAAACCCCTAAGCCTATGATGTCAGCTGTGATAACGAGCCAGATTCACAGATCTACTGATGAGAAAACAGGCTTAGCAACTTTTCCAAGGATAATTTTAAGGAACAGTCCTGGGGCCAGGTGTGGTGACTCATGCCTGTCATCCCAGAGCTTTGGGAAGCCAAGGAAGGAGGGTCAGTTGAGGCTGTGAATTCAAGACCAGCCTGGGCAACATAGTGAGACCCTGTCTCTACAAAAAATTTAAACATTAGCTGGGCATGGTGGCATGCATCTGTAGTCCCAGCTACTCATCAGGCTGAGGCAGGAGGATTGCATAGGCCCAAGAGTTCGAGGTTGCAGTGAGCTAGGATCATGCCACTGCACCCCAGCCTGGGCAACAGAATGAAACCCATCTCTAAAAAAAGAAGGAGGCCGGGCACGGTGGCTCAAGCCTGTAATCCCAGCACTTTGGGAGGCCGAGACGGGCGGATCACGAGGTCAGCAGATCGAGACCATCCTGGCTAACACAGTGAAACCCCGTCTCTACTAAAAATACAAAAACTTAGCCGGGCGAGGTGGCAGGCGCCTGTAGTCCCAGCTACTCGGGAGGCTGAGGCAGGAGAATGGCGTGAACCCGGGAGGCGGAGCTTGCAGTGAGCTGAGATCCGGCCACTGCACTCCAGCCTGGGTGACAGAGCGAGACTCCGTCTCAAAAAAAAAAAAAAAAAAAAGAAGGAATCCTTGTGAGTGTCTTCCTCTCCCCACCCTGTCACCTTCAGCATAGAGTGAACTAGGCCCCACAGGTCCCCAGTGTGGAGAGTCTGAGCCCCACTCTGGAGGATACAAGCACTGAAGGTCACGGTCACAGGCAGATCATCAGGATTTCTCCAGTCAAGAGCTCTGAGAGGAATTGAGAATTGAGCTGGAGATCAGGGAGAGAAGAAGGGAAAGAAGAGAAGAATGTGACTGGAAAGGATTGAGCCATGGAGCTAAAGATGTTTTGAACTCCTCAAAGATGGCCTGCAGGTCCTCCGGTCATAGGCAATCTTCCCCACTCCCAGAAGCGGCAGCCAGGCCCTGCATTCAGACTACAGTTCCAGAACCCGGAGGAAGCATGATCTCATCTACCCCTCACCCTAGCCCCATGCTAGTATCAATCACCTTTATACTGATGGAAAAAGCCCAATCACCCTTGACTCCTCCCTCTCCCTCAACTCTACATCCTCACCAAGCCCTGCTTCTACCTTAGAAATACATCTCCAACTTCTCTGTCTCTCCGTCTCCACTGCATCCCCCATGTAGAGACCATCATAGCCCATCTGCGCTGCTGCACTAACCTTCCGAAGGGCCTCCCCACGCCCACCTTTGCACTTCTCCACTCCGGACTCCAACACACAGCAGCCACGACAGTCACAAGGGACAGATGGGAGATGGGAAACAAACAAGTCAAACGCTGCAGTTTCTCCAGCTTTCTGCCTTGAGAGAGTTTCCAGCCTGTGATAAAAGGAACCTGGGCAGAGCCTGATGGCCACCTTGGGTGGAAGAGAAGCTGAAAGTCCAGGGAGATCAAGGCAAGGCAGAATACTGGAGGAGAGAGAGCCACAGTCCATTTGTGCTGCCTGCTGGGATCACTGCAATACCTTGATCTCTCACACTCTCTAGGCTTCCTCTCCAGCTGGCCGCCAGAACATTCCAGCAATGTTCGTGGTTACCACTACCTCCTTCCCACTCCTATCTCTTCCCTCCTTATGCAGCATCTTTTGCTCCCTGTCAGCCAGGCTATTTAGTGCCTCCATCTATGATGCTTTGTGCCTTGTGTTGTGCCTCTTAAAACATCCTATTTCCTGCACTGTATCACTACATGTATCCATGTTATCATGTCAGGTTCCAGTCAGCCGAGTTGTGCTTACTTAAACGGCATGAGAGGTTTCACAATGACTCAATAATGCCTATTTAAATGCTTTCAAAGGTTTATTGCAAGGCTTTCATACACCAATAACTATGCAAATATATGTAACACACATAGGAAACACACATAAGAAACACACATAAGAAAGAGGAGGACGAAACCACGTGAATCTTCAAAACGCTGACCTGTGGGGGAAAGTGTGGGGGAGGGCAGAGTTTCTGCTGCTCCCCATACTCTGCTGGGAGGACCCAGCAGAGCTTCCACTGCCAGACTAAAGGAGGCTTCAGAGTGCTCATGGACAGAGCTTCTTCAAGCTTCTTGGCCACGGTTAGTTTCTTTGCTGTTTTATGGCCCTCCTCAGGAGAGTCCATGGTCATTAGCTCAGCCACCTTTTGGCTTTACTTTCTTGTGAATCTGTATCACATCTGTAATCTCAGGACTTCGGGCCAAGACAGGCAGATCCCTTGAGCTCAAGAGTTTGAGACCAGCCTGAGCACTAGCCTGAGTCTTGGTGGGGTGGTGCCTGGCCACAGCAAGTATTATCTTATCATCACGGTCCATCATATGTATGCGTATCACTTTGAGGGGTCGGCAATTTTACTGTGGGTTGAGTTACTTGTCATAAGTGACTCCATTTTGAGACATTTAGGATCACAACACATGTATATCACATGTCCACTTTTATATATCACATATCCACTTTAAAAATACAACTCTCCATTTAGAAACAGATCCCTTCGATTGTTCAAAATCAAAGAATACAAGAAGAACCAGCAATCACCGAGGAGACACTTTGTGTTGGCTTAGGCAGGGTTGGAGCAGACGACCAGAAAATTGCAGCAGGCACTTTACAGCAAATGTGTACTGTGGACTTGGGAGAACCATTGCATTCCTTGATCATCACAGGAGGCAGCATACATCCAATGGAGATGGAGATGCTAAATCTGTTTTCCACACCAGAAAATAGCTCAGAATCTCAAAGCATTGATGGACTTTGAACATAGATATTTACTATTGTCTGATTTAAATTTCAGCCATATATGGATTGATATGGTTTGGCTGTATCCCCACCCAAGTCGCATCTTGAATTTTAATCCTCATAATCCCCAGGTGTTGTGGGAGGTAATTGAATCATGGGGGGTGGTTTCCCCCATGCTGTTCTCATGATAGTGAGTTTTCATGAGATCTGATGGTTTCGTAAGCGTCTGGCATTTCCCCTACTGGCTCTCAATCTCACTCTTGCCGCTCTGTGAAGAGGTGCTTTTCGCCATGATTTTAAGTTTCCTGAGGCCTTCCCAGCCATGTGGAACTGTGAGTCAGTTAAACCTCTTTTATAATTAAAAAAAAAACAAAACCAAAAAAACAGATCCCTTCATTCAACAAGCATGACTTACATAATAACTATATATGGGCGCTGTGCCACATGCTGCAGAGAATGCAAAGTCAGATCAGACACAGTCTAGATTCCCTATCCAGACGACAGGTAGCTTAGACAGGGCATTCTAGAAAGGACCTACAGTACCAGACAGAAACTGGGGAAGGGGTAGTCAGTGTTCTGAGAAAGACACAGATTAAGTGCTAGAGAAGGAAAGAAAGTGGATGATGACTAAGTCAACATGGAAAGTTCCACTGGGACTGGCCCTGAAGGATGGTTAGAATTCCAATGAACAAGGGAAATGCTTTCTCTCCCTCCACACCAGTGGGTTTAGAAATGGAGCCTGGGAACCACCTGTATCAGAATGACCCGGGGTGATTTTATAAAGTGCAGATCTGTTTTATATCACTCTTCAGATGATTTTCATGCTCACTAAATTTGGAGAATCATCACAATAGACTAGGAGCTTCTTAAGAGAAGGACCATGTCTTTATCTTCGTAACAACAGCTTCTAACAATTAACATTCAATCAAAGATTGAATACAGGGAAATGAATTAACAATGGAGGGAAGTGCCTTAAAAATGCAGAGCAAGAGTAGCAAAATGTGGCAAAGCTTAGTGGCACACATCTCTAATCGCAGGACTTCCGGCCAAGACAGGCAGATCCCTTGAGCTCAAGAGTTTGAGACTAGCCTGAGCGACATGGTGAAACCCCATCTCTACAAAAAAATACAAAAAATTAGCTGGGCATGGTGGTGTGCGTCTGCCTGCAGTCCCAGCTACACAGGGGGCTGAAGAGGAAGGATCAGCTGAGCCCACATGGTCCAAGGCTTCAGTGAGCTGTGATTGCGCCACTGCACTCCAGCCTGCACAACAGTAGCAAAACGTATGGGACTTCCCTTAGGAGATTTTGTTGTGACTCACTGAGAGGTTCTGTCACAATTTTTAACCACCAATTCTCTGAAAATCAAGTCTTTGAGTATGGCAAGAGAGTGATCTTGTTTTTTTGAAAAGGATATTGGCTTCTACAGCTTGGTAATAAGTCACTTGATATTCTCTTCCATAGTTGAAAAAGAATAAACCTTGTGTGGCACAGCAGCCATGGTGCTGTTAATCACATCCACTAAAATGTTATATATATACATATATACACACACACACATATCCAGTAAAGAGACTAATGTTGAGATGGGTGCCAGATGCAATGTCTACAACCTCTAAGATGTGATTATGCTTGAAAACTGTGTGAAAACTTTTTTGAAATAAAGAAATGGCTTCTAGGTTTTTAAAAGCATACGGTTCTTTGGCTACTTCATATATCTATTTCTTTAGTTTTTAAACTTAAGGTTTTTGAAAGAGGGCTATGATTGAGAGCTGCTTTCTCTCTTTGTCCTGAGAGCCAGTATTTTATTCCATTTGCTGTGTCCCAGTTCAGAGGAACAGCCTGAAGTAATTCCTCCAAACTATTCTAAGGCCACTGATGATTCTTAGGACTGGTACTGGAGCCTCTTTTGAAGTTCAGTGGAAAGCCATGAGCCAAAGAAAATGGAATATGGCCCCCAAGTCTCAGTTTGGAGACTTGGACAAGTCTTTTAAAATCTCTGGCCACAATTTCCTCATCACGATGTACAAATACTGGAGACATGACCTGTAGGTCTGTTCCAACTCCAATATGTTAGTAATTGTTTTCCTATTAGGCTTTAGCTGTATCACATATGGACATTTCAGGCTATTGACCAATATATGCGGCTATTTTTATCACAATTAATTAATTAATTTATATTTTTAAGGTAAAACAGAAAGCCAATTGAACAAAGGTGAGATAATTTTGTCCGATTATTTATTTATTTATTTGTCTGAGAAGGAGTTTCGCTCTTGTTACCCAGGCTGGAGTGCAATGGAGTGATCTTGGCTCTCCAAAACTTCCACCTGCCAGGCTCAAGCGATAATCCTGCCTCAGCCTCTCGAGTAGCTGGTGTGACAGGCACGCATCACCATGCCCAGTTAATTTTGTATTTTTAGTAGAGACGGGATTTCTCCATGTTGGTCAGGCTGGTCTCAAACTCCCGACCTCAGGTGATCCGCCCGCCTCAGCCTCCCAAAGTGCTGGGATTACAGGCATGAGCCACTGCGCCCAGCCTTGTCCAATTATTTTATATGAAATAACAATTTGGTGGGGTAGGGAAGAGCCTACTAAAATTAAAGTCCAAATGATGGAATATCTTTAAAGAAACAGTTTTACTTGGCCGGGCGCGGTGGCTCAAGCCTGTAATCCCAGCACTTTGGGAGGCCGAGACGGGCGGATCACGAGGTCAGGAGATCGAGACCATCCTGGCTAACACCGTGAAACCCCGTCTCTACTAAAAATACAAAAAACTAGCCGGGCAAGGTGGCGGGCGCCTGTAGTCCCAGCTACTCCGGAGGCTGAGGCAGGAGAATGGCCTAAACCCGGGAGGCGGAGCTTGCAGTGAGCTGAGATCCGGCCACTGCACTCCAGCCCGGGCTACAGAGCAAGACTCCGTCTCAAAAAAAAAAAAAAAAAAAAAGAAACAGTTTTACCAAACATTTTACAAGCAAGGTTTTCAGAGCTTGTTTTTGTTGTTACTATATGTATTTTGCAGTGACAGAGATGAGAAGGGATTTACTTTGGCTTCGTCTTTCATCTGGTTTTGTCATTCATTTGTTCTGGTGGAGATGAAGCAAGTTGATGTGTATAAAGGCCACCGTCTGGTGGTCAGTAGCATCCAACGGTGGGCACTGTTCTGCTCTTAGCTCCCTGTCCCACGGAGCACAGGCCTCTCACGGCTCTAGGCTTAACAATTATCACCTGTAAAATGAAAGATTTGGGGGCTAATTTCCGAGGTCTTTCACAGCTCAAAACTTCTAACGGGAAAAACATATAAACACTATTTAAGTACAGAATAGAAACAGAAAATCTGAAAGTTGGAAATTTAGAAATATTTTAGAGAGAGAGAGATACTTGGCTGATCACTTTTTAAAATATTGGACTAGCTAAAAGATAGTACATCTTTGTTCATATATTCGTGCTAATATTCCCAGATCATAGGAAACTTTCGGTAAATGTTAAATGGATGAATATTCAAACGCAACTGAAACAGACCCAAAAGACAGAGGAGCTATTTTTTATGTCCTTGAATTCTCACCTACCTTTAACAAGAGCTTTATTATTATTATTATTATTATTATTATTATTATTATTGAGACAGAGTTTTGTTCTTGTCACCCAGGCTGGAGTACAATGTCCCAATCTTGGCTCACTGCAACCCCCACCTCCCGGATTCAAGCGATTCTCCTGCCTCAGCCTCCCAAGTAGCTGGGATTACAGGTGTGTGCCACCATGCCAGGCTAATTTTTGTATTATTAGTAGAGACGGGGCTTCACCATATTGGCCAGCTATTCTCAAACTCCTGACGTAAGGTGATCTATCCAACTTGGCCTCTCAAAGTGCCGGGATTACAGGCATGAGCCACTGTGCTTGGCCCAGAGCCTCTTTTTAATAGTAATAACAGTAGACATTTATTGAATGCTTTCTATGCTTTAGACACTTGATAAGGATCATCTTATTTATCACATTCAGAAAATACTTGGGACCTCAGGGCAATTACTTCTTTAAGTATCAATTTCCTCATCTGAGAAATGAGGACAATAATATCTATTTTGCAATAACTGGGATGGGGGATTAGAGATAACGTTTTAAAACGCCTCACACATTGCCTTTAACTTAATACAAGCTCAATAAATTGCACCTTTTTTTCTTTTTTTTTTTTTTCGAGGTGGCGTTTCGCTCTTGTTGCCCAGACTGGAGTGCACTGGCATGATCTCGGCTCACTGCAACCTCCGCCTCCCAGGTTCAAGAGATTCTTCAGCCTCAGCCTCCCAAGTAGCTGGGATTACAGGCATGCACCACCATCCCTGGCTAATTTCATATTTTTAGTAGAGACAGAGTTTCTCTATGTTGGTCGGACTGGTCTCAAACTCCTGACTACAGGTGATCTGTCTGCCTTGGCCTCCCAAAGTGTTGGGATTACAGGCAAGAGCCAACGTGCCTGGCCTTAATTGCACCTATTTTTCTCATAATTTATTATTTTTTTCTACCTTTAATGTTTTGTTTGTTTCACTATTGTTGCCCAGGCTAGAGTGCAGTGGCACAATCTTGGCTCACTGCAATCTCTGCCTCCCGGGTTCAGGCAATTCTCCTGCCTCAGCCTCCCGAGTAGCCAGAATTACAGGCGCCTGCCACCACACCCAGCTAATTTTTATATTTTTGGTAGACCTCATGTGATCTGCCTGCCTCAGCCTCCCTGGGAGGAGTGCTGGGATTATAGGCATGAGCCACTGCTCCCGGCCTATTTTTAATTTTTTTAAATTTACTTTTTAGTTTTATTTTTTGACACAGGGCCTTGCTCTGTCACCCAGGCTGGAGTACAGTGATTCTATCACAGCTGGCTGCAGCCTCAGACTCCTGGGTTCGAGGGATCCTCCTGCCTAAGCCTCTACAGTAGTTAGGACTACAGGCATTTGCCACCATGCCTAGCTAATTCAAAATTTCTTTTTTGGTAGAGAAGGAGTCTCACTTTGTTGCCCTGGTCTTGAACTCTTGGCCTCAAATGGTCCTCCCTCCTCAGTCTCCCAAAGTGCTGGGCTTACAGACATAAGCCACCTTGACTGGCCCTTTTTCTATTTTGTTTTTTTAAAGTAAAACGGGAGAACAACTGAACAAAAGCAAAATAATTTTGTCCAGTTTTTTTTTTAAATGAAATAACAGTTTGGTTAGGTAGGGAAGAGCCTAGTAAAATTAAACTCTATATGATGTGATATCTTTAAAGAAACAGTTTTATTTTTAAGAACAAACAAGTACAAAAATAGTACATGTCCTAAAGAGAACTAATTTAAGGGATAGATTAAAATATTTATAATTCACTTGTAAATTGTTACTAAGTATGGTATGCTCAAGATATTTGAACATAATTTGTACTCTAAAGTAATTTAAACATTAACTTTATGAATATTGTTTATTCTATAATTTGATTAATAACAGTGAAAAGGTAAACTTTTGCTAAACTTTTGTCAAAATTGTCACAAATTCCAAATAAGTATATCAAGATTGGTGAGGTTTCACAGTATGGTTTCATTCCTATGTGGTAGTATCTGTTGACATTATGGTCTTTGAAGACTGGCAGAATTTTACTTTACTCCTTATTTCTTGTAAATAACTAGCAGTTTTCACCAGAGTTTTTGACTATAAATAACTTACACTACATTTTTTATTCAAGGTCAAGGGACAATACTTCTTTCCATTTTAGTTATTTGTATCTTTCATTGAGACAATACAACATACTTTGAGTTTAAATTTTTCTTTATCTTGAGTGTGCTTTCTTAGCACATAAGAATATCAATATTCTAAAAGATTAAAAATAAAGCGCACTAGAAGTGCAGATGATTTATTAAATATGATCTTTTGTTTTGTAGACTTTTTGCTAAATTTCAAAGGTGTTCATTGCTGATTGTTCCTATGCCGTAGTGAATTTTCACATCATCTATTAAGTTTATTTGCTTTATAAACTTTTTTTTTTTTTAAGACAGAGTCTTGCTCTGTCACCCAGGCTGGAGTGCAGTGGTGTGATCTAGGCTCACTGCAATCTCCGCCTCCCATGTACAAGTGATTCTCCTGCCTCAGCCTCCTGAGTAGCTGAGATTACAGGCATGCACCACCATGCCCGGCTAATTTTTGTGTTTTTAGTAGAGACAGGGTTTCACCATGTTGGTCAGGCTGGTCTCGAACTCCTGACCTCGTGATCTGCCTGCCTCAGCCTCCCAAAGTGCTGGGATTACAGGCATGAGCCACCACCCCTGGCCTGCTTTATAAACTTTAAAAGTTGTTGTTTTGCAATCACATACAATAAAAATATAGTTGACCTCCATATCCATGGGTTCCACATTCATGGATTCAACCAATCACAGATCAAAAATTTTTTTTAAAAGAGGTTTTGAATGTACTAAATTTGTACAGACTTTTTTGTTCGTCATTGTTCTCGAAACAAGGCAGTATAACAACCATTTACATAGCATTTACATTGTATAAGGAATTATAAGTGATCTAGAGATGATTTAAAGTATACAGTGTGCACCTGTAGTCCAATTACTCATGAGGCTGAGGTAGCAGGATTGCTTGAGCCCAGAAGGTGGACGTTGCAGTGAGCCAACATTGCGCCACTGCACTCCAGCCAGGGTAACAGAACGAGACCCTGTCTCAAATAAAAATAAATAAATAAATATAAATGAAGCATACAGGAGGATACTTTACTAAACCATTTTATATAACAGACTTGAGCATCATGGATTTTGGTATCCATGATAAGGTGGTGTCCTGGAACCAATCCACTCTGGATAGCAAAGGATGATGACTATATTTAGTATTCCATATAATGGAAGCTGCAGCCCAGATGGGTCCCACACCTTTTCTAAAGCCATAGTAGCCAAGAATAAGGCTCCATTAAGATTACTATTGTGTCCGGAACAAGTCCATTTTAAATTGAATGTAATTTTCTAATAATTGCATTTTTATACACTATTCAGAAGAATGAAAAACTTGAGACTGAAAAGAATGAATGTAAATTTTATAATTAAACTTATGATTTATAAATTGCAGGAACAGGAAAATACGGATAGCTGAAAGATCATTCGTACATTCTACTTAATATCTCTCATGGAGAAAGTGTGGCTAATGAATTTTTTGTTGTTGTTGTTTTGTTTTTCGAGACAGAGTCTCGCTCTGTTGCCCAGGCTGGAGCGCAGTGGTGTGATTTCTGCTCATTGCAACTTTTGCCTCCCCGGTTCAAGTGATTCTCTTGCCTCAGCCCCCCAAGTAGCTGGGATTACAGGCTCCTGCCACCACACCCGGCTAATTTTTGTATTTTTAGTAGAGACCGGGTTTCACCATGCAGGCCAGGTTGGTCTCGAACTCCTGGGCTCAAGCAATCCGCCCGCCTCTGCCTCCCAAAGTGCTGGGATTATAGGCATAAGCCACCGTGCCCGACTCTGCTAATGAAATATTTCTAAAACTTCAGGTTCCTAGATTTTAAGGAGCTGTAAGGAATGTACCCAGAAGTCAGAAACCAGGTTTTAGTCCAGCACAGATCATAGCCAGCTCTGCAGCCTCCAGAGTCAGCTGGGGTCTAACAGTACTTCAATAATCCTGGTCTAGGAGTGGTTGCCGGGGAAATGGGCAGCCCAGAGTGTGTTCCAGAATTATGGAGGACCCTGCTCGACTCCCACCCTCATACTCTCCACAAATGATCTCATTTCTTCCCCTGCAAAAGCAGAAGTTATCTGCTGGGCGCGGTGACTCACGCCTGTAATCCCAGAACTCTGGGAGGATGAGGTCGGCGGATCACCTGAGGTCAGGAGTTTGAGAACAGCCTGGCCAACATGGTGAAACCCTGTCTCTACTAAAAATACAAAAATTAGCCGGGCGTGGTGACGGGCGCCTGTAATCCCAGCTACTCGGGAGGCTGAGGCAGGAGAATCGCTTGAACTCAGGAGGCGGAGGTTGCAGTGAGCCAGGATCGCGCCACTGCACTCCAGACTGGGAGACAGCGCTAGACTCCATCACACACACACACACACACACACACACACACACACACAGAAGAAAACAGAAGTTATCTAGCAGGAATCCCTGCAAGTTCCTGCACTCTGCCTCTACTCCACTCTCTCTGCAAAGGTCTCTTCTCAGCTCCTGGCCTCACCAGTTCCCCTTATTTTCATAGGAAGAAGCAATTGTCTGCCATTCAAGGCTCCCCTCCAGCTCTCTGCTCAACCCCCGCCTCTCCCTGCTCACACGCCTTCGCCATCTATTATTGTCCCCCTCTCTTTCCCTGGAGATTCTTCTCTTACTGCCTACCCTCTTTCCTGTTCGCCTAGCTCCTGTAGTAGTCTACACTGGCAGCGTGCACTTCCAGACCTCCTGACCCCACCTCAGACCTCGGCCATGCGTCTGCTGCCACACGGTGGCGCTGACCCTGCTCTACCGAAGGACATGCGTGGCCGTAGCAACGCCCAGTCCCGCAGGCACTTTGCACTCCTTCCTTGCTCTATTTAATGTCTCTCTGTGGACCACTCAACTTCTTCTCTCCCCTTCCTCTGTTAGGGGTCATCGCGTTTCTCTGATTTCTCCACGAACTCTGTGATTATTTATTTTGGGTTTTCATTTCTGGCTTTTCGTTATCTGCCTACTTTCAAAATAATGACACTCCCACATACCCTGCCATCACTTCTGCCTCCTAGACCTGAATGAATAACTGTCCGTTTCTGGTCACCTTTGTTTCCCATCTGAACTTTCCCGAGCTCCAGACACAAATATCCAATTGCTAACTAGATATTTCAAAACCATGCCCCTTCATCCAGTTTTTCAAATTTACTGTTGTGAAGTTCACCGTACCCACTTACGATTTTTTTAAAAACCTCATCTGTGTCTGTATTTATATTTCTTACTTCTTATATTATTTGACCTCATCTGCTAGAGGTTTGCCATTTCAAAGAAACACCTTCAGCCCTGCTCACCTCTATAGTATTTTTATTTTGTTTTGTTTCTCTATTTCTGCTCTGATCTTTATTATTTTCTTCCTTATTTCTTTGGTTTTGCTGTGTTGCTCTAGGGTTTTGTTTTAGATGAACGCTAACTTATACAGATGAGTAAATTTTCTTACTTTTTTGTTGATGGAGCAAAGGATTGCAGTAGATATTTGTTTTTGTTTTGGAGTATATGAGATGGAGCAGGGATCCCCGTTTTTAGGGGATTTTGGCCCCCAAGCCTGGAAATAAAGGCAAATCTTGAGTTCCTTGAAGGGAAATTCCAGGCACCTAGCTAGCCTTGAGAAGTAAACAACTTGATAAGCAAGAAGGTAATAGTAGCCTAAAACAATAGCCAAGGAAGTTGGAGTCAGGATATGGTTGGTTCCCCTATGGAAACTAAAGATAACATTTTATCTTAACATATGTCCCTGAGCTGTTTACAGAAACCCAGACCCCCCCCCAAATGGATCTGTTGGCACAGAGACCTCAGATAAGGGAAAACTGAGGACTGAACTCTAACCACCGTTCTTTGTTCTAAATTTTTCCTGAGAGGCTTAGAGATAGTCACACCCATTAGAAAGAGCTAACATTCTTTTCTGCTGACCCTAAATTTTTACATAAAATGTCTCCTCTCTTTGAATCTCTGACCTTAAGGCCCCACCTCAAGATATCCTGCCCTTTCAAGCCAAAACCAATGTGTAGCCTTCATGTACTGATGTATGATTTTGTCTGTAATTACTGTTTTCCTGAAATTTACCCCTGCCTTTAAAAACCCTGACCTCCGAGCCATCAGGAATGTCAGGATTTGAGCATTAGCTGCTTGGTCCTCCATGCTTAGATCCCTGCAAATAAATGCCTTTCCTTCCACCGCTGCACAGCCTCGGTGTGAATATCTGGTTTTACTGCGCTGGGCAAGCGGACCCCTCTTCGCTTCTTTTACGTGTCTACCATCTGAATCCCCATACTATGTTTTGGAAAATCCCCCACATATCTGGTGTCAAAAGCGTGGAGTGACTGTGTGAGAGTAGAGAGGAGGAAACAGCTTGCTTTTCTTCTGTCTCACAGGCATATTTGGAGCGACGTGGAATACGCCTTGCTGTTGGGTTCTCCCTTCTCTGATGATCTGTCATGAGAGGAATATGAACAACTGCTGTCCCCCGAGCCTGGGCCCCCGGATGAGAAATGTGAAGCAGACCACACGGCCTAGTAGCATTTGGTCCCAGAGGGATGAGACAGATACACATGGGTCAGAATGGAAGCCAACCTGGGGCCTGGGGCCTGCAGCCCAGAGGCTGGCTGCTAGAGCCTGGAGTCCAGCCAAACCCAGCAAAGTGACAGCCTGCCAGCAGCCCATGTTCCTGGGAGTAAACGGTTAAAACAGTGGACGCTTCTGAATTTTGTTACACAGTGTTGTTGTGGCCGTAGCCGACTAATGCCTTATACTTTATTTAGTTTTCTTCATGTTTTGAGATATTTGGTTCACAGGTTTATTTTGAATGTGAGAGTTTTTGTTTGTTTCCTCTTCTTCTCTGTGCTTATCACTGCCTGTTAGTACAGTTCAGAAACCTTCCTGCAGGCTTCCTGGGCCTTGTGTCCAGAGCTAAGTCTTCCGTGGATGCTTCACGTCCTATCCCTGGTTAGAGAGGGAAGAGTCCTCCAGCCAGAGTGTGTGTTGGCCCAGGTACTGGGTGTGAGCTGTGTTTGCATCTTTCCCTCTCTCTAGGTATGAAGATCACATAGGTGGAGACCCGGGTGGCAGGTGGTTGAAGCTTGAAGCTTTCGTCAGTTTCCACTGATGCAGGAGTAAGGGTCAGCCTGGCTCACTTAGTTTCTGCCTTGCCTCGGGTTCTTTTAGTCCTCATCATCCCACAGGACACCAACTCCATGTCTACCTAGTTCCACACCTGGGCCCAGCAGGCCACAGCTTCAGTCTTGCTTGTCTTTTTCTTCTTTATGTAGCCCAATGCTCTGTTCACCTTGCTTTTTTTTTGAGACCGCGTCTCACTCTCGCCCAGGCTGGAGTGCAGTGGCATGATCTCGGCTCACTACAAGCTCTACCTCCCAGGTTCCCACCATTCTCCTGACTCAGTCTCCTGAGTAGCTGGGAATACAGGCACCTGCCGCCAGGCCCGGCTAATTTTTTGTATTTTTAGTAGAGACAGGGTTTCACCATGTTAGCCAGGATGGTCTCGACTTCCTGACCTCGTGATCCGCCCACCTCGGCCTCCCAAAGTGCTGGGATTACAGGTGTGAGTCGCCTTGCTTCTGAGATGGAAATGTCTTTTCAGTTTTTCTGAATATATTTTCCCCATCGTGTTGTGAGTTTCAGGCAGAAAAGGGGGGTGCACTGCATGAACTCATGAACTCACAATGCTATTCCGACCAGAATTCCCCTGGAATTTCGACTTGCAGGTTCACCAAATACTTGAATTTCATATACTCAAAACAGAACTAAAATTATAATCATGTCTTTCCCATAAAACCACTGCTTTCTGGATTCCGTATTCTGGTTAATATTCCCATCCTCTTTTCATTTGCTGAAGTCAGAATTTATTCTTTCCTCTCACCTTCCATATGTATCTGCATCCCATCTGACAACCAACTCCCCTCCACGCACCTGTGAAGTAAGTTCATGGACATCTTATTCTATGACTCCACAGCCTGAAACTTCTCAGCTACAGAAAAAGTCCAAAGCCCTTAGTGCAGCATAGAGGGAAGGACAGGCACGGTTGTGGCCTGATTCTCTCTCAGCCTCAGCTCTGGCTATCTTGCCCTTGGCTTTAACAAAACAAACCTGTTGACAATTGCCAAGCTCTGTCAACCTGTTTCTGGCTCTAGTCCCCATTCCTGCCCTGCCCATGGCTCATCTGGCAAATGTTCAAGACTCAAAAACCACCTACTCAGAAAATAATTTCCATGAATTGCCTCCAATTGTTCATCCTTCATTTGCTTTTTTGTTTTGTTTTATTATTTATTTATTTATTTAGAGACAAGGTCTTGCTCTGTTGCCCAGGCTGGAGTGCCTCACTGCAGCCTCAACCTCCCAGGCTCCTCCTTGTACCTCAGGCTCCTCGGTAGCTTGGACTACAGGCACTCACCACCATGTCTGGCAATTTTTTTGTTTGTTTGTTTTTCATTTTCTTTCTAGAGACAGGGTTTCACCATGTTGCCCAGGTTGGTCTCGAACTTCTGACCTCAAGTGATCCACCCACCTCAGCCTCCCAAAATACTGGGATTACAGAGGTGATCCACCATGCCTGGCCTCCACTAGGTCTTCTGTCTTCTCTTTGGTAAATTAAGGAGTTAGACTAGATGATCTGTAAGAATTCTTCCAGACTCCTCCTGCCATTGTTACGCTTTGAATGTATAGTTTAACTGTAACTCATGTAAAAATTATTATTTATAGGTAACTTCAGTAAATCTTTGATGTTTCAGGCCTCAAAATATGATGGCAGTAAAATTGATGGTTGCTTTAATAAATGCTTCTAGTTTATCCCGGTTTGGGAGTTTTTCTTTGTTGTTGTTTTCAGCTAAAGATAAAACACAAACGAAGACCGTCGGGTAAAAGGTATGTTACTGCAAGCTTATATTGTACGTAATTACTTCAGACATTTTAATATAGTATTTATATTTTTGTTTAAAGTATTTGATTATAGTTTTATTCCAATGGGAGTCTTTCATTTGCAGTTGTTTGGATTTTGTGGTATTGTTGTTTTAAGGATTTAAAAATCCATTCAATGGAGACCTTAGCTAATGTAGAACAATTGAAATAGTTTTAAAATCGGAAAATTCCTTTCAATCTCTTTGCCTGGTTTGGCTACCCCAGAGTTTTCAGGTTCCAGTTGGAGATTTCAAGCACCTGTAAATGACATGAAATCTAAGCAAACTGAATGTGTGGTTCAGGTCACTCACTGCCCAAGAAAATCTGCCATTCATTCATTTCACTCATTTGACATATATTCATGCAACCCTTACCAGGTACCAAGCACTGGGAACACAACTGTGACAGGACAGTGGTGGTTCCTGCCCTCAAGGATCTTAGTGTTTACTGGGGGAAAAAAAGCAATTAAATAACCAAGAAAAGGCTGGGTGCGGTGACTCACGCCTGTAATCCGAGCACTTTTGGAAGCCGAGGTAGGCAGATCACTTGAGGTCAGAAGTTTGAGACCAGCCTGGGCAACATGGTAAAACTCCATCTCTACTAAAATACAAAAAATTAGCCGGGTGTGGTGGTAGGCACCTGTAATCCCAGCTACTCGGGAGGCTGAGGCAGAAGAATGGCTTGAACCCAGAAGGGGGAGGTTGCAGTGAGCTGAGATTGTGCCACTGTACTGCAGCCTGGGCAACAGAGTGAGACTCTCTGTCTTAAAAAAAAAAAAAAAAAAAAACGAAAAATATCATGTGTAAATGCTGATAAGAAGCTTCTGAGTGCAAGAAACAGAACACCCAACTCCAACTAAGTTAACAACAAAAGAAATTTACATATACCTGTGAAGTTCAGATGTAGGCTGGCTTCAGGAAGATTTGTTCCAGGCAACTCAAAGCATGTGACAAGACCAAGCACTTTTTTCTCTTTATTTTTCAGCTCTGGTTCCATGATAAGCTCTTTTGTCATCACAGTGCTCTTCCCAAGATGGCTGCAAGCAACTCCTAAAGCTATGTGATTTACATATAGCGAGGAATAAGGAATCTGCATCCCATTCCCTGCATCCTGACCAAAGTCTCAAGATGAATTCTGATTGGGTCAGCCTAGGGCATATCCCTACCCCAACCAATCACTGTGCACAATGGGAGGAAATACGTTGATTGGCTTAGCCTACATCACGTGTTTCACCCTTGGGGCCAGGGATGGACACTGGGTAACCAGATTGAAATAGAAAGGTGTTTGGAAAGGGGCAGGAGAGGGAGGGGGGGGTGGGCTAGAACCCCACTGACGTTTACTACAAGTACTATGATAGAAGAAACAAGAGTGCTTTGAGAGCAAGTAGTACTTCGGAAAGTAGGATAGTGTAGCAGTTAGGAGTAAGAGCTCTGAAGTCATATCACCTGTGTGTGAATGCCAGTTCTGCCAACTTACTTTCCTTCCCTGTACTCTGCCTCTTCAACTATGAAATAGAGATAATGATAGTAACTTACCCCTCAGGTTAGTTTCAGGATTAAATACGATAATGCATGTAAAGAGACTAAGGCGATGCATAGCGCTCTTAGCAGTTTTTATATATTAGAAAAGGCTTCCAGGAGGAAGTGGCATTGACATGAAATCCCAAAGGATGAGGAAAAGTCATCTAAGGAAAAAAGAGGATTAGATTTTATGAGAAGCGAGGCTGGCCTCTCAATGTTTGGCCCTAAATGGAACTTGTACCACCTCAGAAGGAAGTATTTTCCATCTCACTTTCTAAATGAAATGTGTAATGATTTTACCAGACATATAATTTCTGTAATGACCAGTAAGAAGTAGCTTCTAAGAAGGGCAGCAATGTGAAACTGGAGCTCAAGGAAAGAAAAAGTGGAAATAAAAATCAGTTTGTGCAGATTATTTTTGGAATTTGGCTTTCTTTTTTACAGGTCTGTGTATGTGAGCAAGCTCTTTGAATTTTGAGGGCATCTATCCAGCTATGTTTGGTCGATTTATAGCAAGAGACTTTTTTTTTTTTAAAGAGGGAGAGGGAGCTTCACAGTTAATTGTTCCTCGGTCATTGAAGCTAGTAAGAGGTTGGCCCCAAAGACACATAAGACCCAGGGCTGGGTGCAGTGGCTCACATATGTAATCCTAGAACTTTGGGAGGCTGAGGTAGGAGGATCACTTGAGCCCAGGAGTTCAAGGCTGCAGTGCACTGTGATCACACCACTGCATTCAGCTGATTGCACCACTGCACTTCTGCCTGGGTAACAGAGCAAGACCCTATTTCTTCAAACAAAACAAAATAAAACAAAAAACAACCAGTGTCCCAGTGTGTAGAGTCTGTGATTTATGAGTTGTGAGTCAGAGTAGTGTGAACAACTACAAAGTGAGTCCATGGAAAGAAAATGAGGCATCTTCCAGGGAAAGCAAACCCCAACCCACTTATAATGGAGGTCAGGGAGGACAAACCAGCCTTAAGCAAACCCCTTTTTTTTTTTTTTCCCATGCTCAGATCCAACCTAAACTGTGTCTATGGTTACCACCAGCAAGCTGTAGAAGGCAGCCAGCACTTATTCAGTAAGCCTTTACTTAGCCCCTTCTGTGGCTGAGGCCCTTCTCTGGGTACTTGGGAAAATAAAAAAAAAATGTATCAAACACACACCTTTCCAGGCTCTCACCCTTTGGGAGTAGTAAGGATAGCTAGCTAACATTGACTGATTATGTCCTGTGAGCTAATACTCCACTGACTGCCTTGTGAACAGGATTGTTACTATGGTTGTCTGCATTTTACAGATGAGTAAACTCAAGCTCTGAGAAGTTAAGTAACTTGCTCCAAGCACCACAGGTGATCAGGGTCAGAACCAGGATTCAGACTCATGGCTATCTGACCTCAGATGGTTTGCTTTTAACCCTGCCCGTGCTTTCTGAGTTGCAGAGACTCACTGTGGGGTTGGTAGGAAGTAGGTACAGCATGTCTATGGACAGCTGTGCTCTAGTTTCTTTGCAGGGCAGGGAAAATGAGGAGAAAGTGAGAACTTGGATTGGCTGGTGTGTATTGCCAGAATGAATTGTTTTGACCCTTTTCTCTCTGTTATTCTCAAAGATAGTTGAGATCTCATTTGATTCTTCATGGTGAATATTCATTTTCTTTCAAAAGAGTAATATTGAATATTGTAGTGCTCATTAGAAGTACTTTATTGATCTTCATATATATGCACAGAGTTTTTTCTAATCATAAAATTTAAATTCTGGTTGCTTTTATCTTGAGCCTTAAATACAATTTTAGTTCTATGATAGTCACTGCATTAGTCTGTTCTCGCATCACTATAAAGGACTACCTGAGACTGGGCAATTTATAAAGAAAAGAGGTTTAACTGATGTACAGTTCTGGAAGCTATATAGGAAGCATGACTGGGGAGGCCTCAGGAAACTTACAATCATGACAAAAGGCGAGAGGGAAGCAGGTGTGTCTTACATGGCCAGAGAAGGAAGGAGAGAGAGCAAGGAGGGAGGTGCTACACACTTTCAAACTACCACATCTCGGGAGAACTCACTCACTATCACGAGAACAACAAGGGGAAAATCCGCCCCCGTGAGCCAATCACCTCCAACCAGGCCCCTCCTCCAGCACTGGGGATTACAATTAGACATGAGATTTGGGTGGGGACACAAATCTAAACCATATTAGCTACAAAACTACAAGCTTAATAGAGAAGTCAGGCACAGTGGCTTACACTGTAGGCTACTTAGGCTGCTGCAGTGAGTTACGATCAGAGCACTGCACTCCAGCCTGGGCCACAGAGTGAGACCCTGTCTCAAAAAAAAAAAAAAAAGGAGAGTCATTAAGTTTCACCAATTAAAAAAAAAAGGAGAGTCATGTAAGTTTCACCAATTAAATGTGCATTATTCCCAACTGTAACTCGTATTTTAAAAGTGAGAATTTTCAAAGATCTTGTGTGTGTGTACCTGTGTGTGTGTGTGTGTGTGTGAGAGAGAAAGAGAAGAAAATGGTTTTCTCATTGAAATATTTGTAAATTTGAAAATTTTTCTGATTTTTTTAGGGCATAAAAACAGTCATTTCTCCTCCTTCCTTTCCTGAGTCATGTTTTTATACATTAGTAAACTTACCGTTGCTAAAAAAAATTTGAAACATTTATTCTGCCACTTTAACAGTATTTCAACAGAGCCATAATCTTCCTGATAAAGTAAAATTACGCTGGTTCTTAAGAAAACATACCAAGCAAGGACTATCTCAAGAATGTGTAGATGTTCTTAATCTTATTTCCTGACCTCTTTAAAGAACAGATATTCATTTAATTGAAATTCCCTTTGGCAACTCTTTATGCAGTTTCTGGATCTTCCATGATAGTAACCGGATTTTTTCTCGCTGTTCATAGCATATAGAGGTGGTTCTCAATTTTTTGTTTGCTGAACACTGCTGAATATAGATTTGGGGGTGGCACATTCGAAGTGATTAAAGTACAAGTACCTCACTATTCTGCTGTCAACCAAGTTGGTATTTGAATAAGTCTATTGACATGTTATTCCATCACACTGTGGATGCTCAGCTGGAGACCCTAGCTGTGGATCCTCTGGTGCAGGGGTGCAGAGAATAGGCTTTGCAGTCACGCACACTGAATTTGAATTCCTGTTATGCCATTTGTTTAGCTGAGTGACACTGAACAATTTGCTTAACCTCTCTGGATTTCATATTCATCAAAGAATCAGGGCAATAATACATCCCTTATAGAACTGTTGTGATGATTAAATGAAATGATTTATGGAAGGTACTTAAAACACAGTGATCTCTCAATAAATGTCAGCTGTTTTCAAAAATCAGTCTTTCAGATGTTTTTTAAAGGGCCTCATCTTTGTGATCGGTTCAACTGCCTATGTCTATGCTATTGACTTATTCAATGATCTCTCCACTAATGCCTTCTATTCTTGTCTGACAGTGCACTCCCTAATAATCTGCAGTCCCAAATTAGTTATGACTATTGATAGTGTTGGCCTCTTGAGGGCTATGAGCGCCATGAATATCTAGACCGATGAGGTTGTTCTTTGCGACCCTCCCTTACCTCTTAGACAGGGGTTACTGATACAGGAGCTAGAAAGAAATTATTTAGGCAGATAGTAAGGGCAACAGAGCCCTCTGTGTAATTTCCCTTTAAAAAAAAAAAAGCAGCTGCTGGATCATTTATTTTCTAACAAAGAACAGCCTGAAAAATGGAGCTGCGGACATAGATACGCAAGCTCGAAGCTTGCATGGGTAAAATGCCAGCAGCTGTGCCAATAGAAAAGGGCTACCTGAGGGCCAGGTATATTCAACATGGAGGCTCCATCTTCCCTTTTCTTTGTCACCACGTGTATAGTAAAGAACCAGGTAACATGGTGACAACCAGGTAGAGAACTCATCTGCATAATAAAAGAGATTAGGGTGGGATGGCCAGCTTCTTCATGCGCTATGCAAATGGCACACCTAGTCCAACCAATCTTTTGTGCCCTATGTAAATCAGACACCGGCTCCTCAAGTTCATTTATAAAACCTTCTGCATTTCATTGCATCAGTGGCAACGCATTTTCTCCGCTAACCCTCTCTGTTCAGAGAGCTCTTCTCTTTCTTTCGTCTATTAAACTTCTGCTCTGAACCTCACTCTGTGCGTCCGTATCCTAGTTTTCCATGGCCATGAGACAACGAATCTCGGGTATTTACCCCAGACAGCAATGCTGCTTCATTACCACGTTCCTGATTCCTGAAGGCCCAGGACAGATTGAGCCCTAAATTCAGTTTCTACTCTAGGTAGAATTTTATGAAGCTTCCCGTTGGGACAGGAGTTTGCTTCAAAATCAAGGGCTCCGGCCGAGTGCGGTGTCTCACGCCTGTAATCTCAGCACTTTGGGAGGCCGAGGCAGGCAGATCACGAGGTCAGGAGATGAGAGCAGCCTGGCTAACATGGTGAAGCCCCATCTCTACTAAAAAATACAAAAAATTAGCCTGGTGTGGTGGCATGAGCCTGTAGTCCCAGCTACTCGGGAGGCTGAGGCAGGAGAATCTCTTGAACTCGGGAGGCGGAGGTTGCAGTGAGCTGAGATTGCCCCACTGCACTCCAGCCTGGGCCACAGAACGAGCCTCCATCTCAAAAAAAAAAAAAAGAAAAGAAAAGAAAAGAAAAAATCAAGGGCTCCATCTGGAGGCCGGGGTTTCTGGTAAGCATCTACCCTTTCAAGGCTAGTCTTAGGCCTTAGCTTCTGTACTCTTGCTGACGGTCAATCACCACAGGCACCAGCTGGGGATTCTGCAGAGGGAATATGTGTGTGAATGGAATCTGTGATCTCTTTTGGTGCTGAGAAGCTGGACCTGCTCGGTTTTATGACCTTGTTCTCACAAACAACAGCTCTTAATTGCTTCTGCACCAATCTGCTTAGAGATGCAAACCAAATTTCATCACACCCTCACACTGTCAGGTAAATTCCGTGCTCTGATGTCCTATCCCTCTGCCACCTTCATGATTCCGGCACTGACACATACCCAGCCTCCCTGCTAAAATGTCAAAGTTGGAGCAGCTATGGTGGTATCAGTCTTCACAGCTGGAGTCACCATAATCCACAGAGACAGAAACATGACTCATATTATACAAAATCCTTTAATACCAGACTAGAAATTCTGATGCTGACTTTTTGGATCGAAGAAGTTTTGGTGCAACGATTTTCACTGGAGAAAGGGGAAAGATGGCTATGGTTCAACCGGAGAAAATCTTGGTTATCAGATCAAAGGTATGTTTAAGCGGAGCTTCAGATGGTGTCATGGTTTTATTCATTGGTCTCAGATTAAGTTAGAGATAAGACAGACTGCTAGACAAATCACATAATGGAGTGAGTTTACTCAGATAATCGTCGCTCGTTGTCTGGAGTCACTCAGTCATTTGACAAACTATCACATTTTCCTTGATGATCCATTTGGTGCCAGACAGTGTTCTAGACGCTGAAGGTGGCTCAGAAGCCGCTGGGGGATGTGACTGTTCAGTGGCAGAGATTGGAAAGTTAGCAGATAGTCATAGGTCATTCATGCTGTGAGGGAGATTTGTAAGCAGTCCTGAGAAGTCGGGGAAGGAGGGAGACAGTTTCCAGGGGAGTCCAGGTCTCCACAGAGGCGACAACGTGCTACACGTGAGACGTAAGTTCACTTTGTGTTCCAACCCTATGCAGAATCCTTCCCCCTTGCCATCTGGAAATTCTCAAGTTTGGAGAATCATTTGAACTCTACATAATTTTAACATCTTTAAATTTTACGGACATTCAAATCAAAATGTTGACACTGTGGAAGAAAGCCATTAGTAATAAAAATGTCTAGCTCACCTCTAGTGAGGTACACTTGATGAATGCAAGATTGAAATCATTTGAGCATACCTGAAAGACCACCAGGCTTCAGAACTTTGCCTTAGTGACTCTGAAAAACAAAGATAGACATCTGAAGTCAGTCCCTCAGGCGGAGTTTTGTTAATTCTGTTTGTTTTACACCAGAATCCTCAAGGGCTTGAAAGATAGCTCATGAGAATCAATGGCTATGAAATTAGTCTCATTTTCACAATTATAGCATTAGTAGGAATTTGAGTACTGATTATTATTATTATTATTATTATTATTTTGAGGCAAGTCTTGCTCTGTCTCCCAGGCTGGAGTGCAGCGGCATGATCTCGGCTCACTGCAAGCTCCACCTCCCAGGTTCGCGCCATTCTCCTGCCTCAGCCTCCCGAGTGGCTGGGACTACAGGAGCCCGCCACCATGCCTGGCTAATTTTTTTTGTATTTTCAGTAGAGACGGGGTTTCACTGTGTTAGCCAGGATGGTCTTGATCTCCTGACCTCGTGATCCGCCCGCCTCAGCCTCCCAAAGTGCTAGGATTACAGGCGTGAGCCACCGCGCCAGGCCTGAGTACCAATTATTAAAAAGTTCATTACAAAACCAAAATGAACTCAAACTTAGACATGCTGGCTTGCACCTGTAGTCCCAGCCACTCAGAAGGCCGAGGCAAGAGGATCACTTGAGCCGGGAGTTTGAGGCTGCAGTGAGCTGATTATGCCACTGCACTCCAGCCTGGGAGACAGAGACCCTGTCTCTAAGAAAAATAAAAATAAAAAATAAAATAAGATAAAACTAAATCTTAAACACACACACACACACACACACACACACACACACAAAGTTCAAAACAACGCAGAAAAGGAAAAGTTTCTGTGACAAACTCTCACTTCTAAGGAACAGCCTTCCTTTTCTTCCTCCCTTCTTTCCTTCTTTCCTCCCTCCCTCCTTCCTCCCTCCCCCTTCCTCCTCCTCATCCATCCTTTCTTCATTCCTTCTTTCCTCCCTTTCTCTGTTTCTCTTTCTCTCCGTCTTTCTTCCTTCTTTCCTTGTGAATATTTTTTCTTGTTGTATTAATAACTTTGGTTTTTTTCAGTTGAATCAAATGACAATTTGATTCTTGCTCTTGAACCACATTGTCAATCTGTCAATTGGAACATATTACTTCCAGGACACATTTTAGCCTAGCAACTGCCTTTAATCTACATATTTACTACAACTCTTAAGCAGAAGTCATTGAAACTAATTTTTCAAAATGCATATGGAAAGCACCATTGAGGAAACAGATGGGACTCAGGACCTGCCTCCAGCCCACTGCCTTCCCCATTTACTTGTCACTCTTCAGCCCTGACCCCTTCCTGGCATTCTCCACTGTGGGCTCCCCTCACCCGCTCCTTTCTCAGCCCCTTTAACCCTTGCTACCTGCTTCTTACTTGGACGTGCTCTTCTCCAGAAATGATATCCTCAGACCTGACAAAACCAAGCCAAGTACCCCTCCTTGGGGCTCCAATTTAGCCCTTTCACTGCCTAATTTTTGTATTTTTAGTAGAGACGGGGTTTCGCCATGTTGGCCAGGCCGGTCGCGAACTTCTGACCTCAGATGATCCGCCTGCCTCAGCCTCCTAAAGTGCTGGGATTATAGGCGTGAGCCACTACGCCTGGCCTTACCACTCAATTTTGGAGCTTCTTCAAAAGACGTCCTTTTGTAGGGTAATAATCTGTTCTTAGAGGCTGCGTTCTCTTGAAACGGGTATCTTTTAGATGATCTCTTTCCGTGCTTATTTCTTCAGACTTCAGTACAAAGGCTTGTTTAGATGCAGTCAGGTTGACTTGGTGATGTCTTTCCATAGCACTACCTGTGACGTGTTATGTTTTCAGGCTCAAAATTCTTTTTAACCCAACAGGCTTTGCCATGTAGTAGGAAAAAAGAATGAGCTACTACCATAGCTAAAACACCAAAGCAACCCAGTGTTCATCTGACGAATGGATAAGCAAAACGTGATCTATACATACCCGGGAATATTATTCAGCCTTAAAAAGGAAGAAAATTCTGAGATATTTTACAACATGGGTGAACTCTGAGAACATTATTCTAAGTAATAAAGCCAGTCACAGAAAGACAAATACTGTATGGTTCCATTTATAGAAGGTACCTAGAGTCACCAAACTCATAGAGACAGGAAGTGGAATGGTTGCCAGGGACTGGGGGGAGGGGAGAGAATGTGGAGTTAGTGTTTAATGGGCACAGAGTTGCAGTTTTACAAGATGAAGAGCTGTGGCAATGGATTGTGGTGACGGCTGCACATCATGAGTGTATTTAACACCACTGAACAGTACACTTTAAAAAGGTTGAAGCTGAATGTAGTGCTGCTTGCCAGTAGCTCCAGCTACTCGGGAGGCTGAGGCAGGAGAAATGCTTGAGCCCAAAGGTTTGAGGCTGCAGTGAGCTATGATTGCACCACTGCACTTTAGTCTGGGTGACAGAGCAAGACTCTGTCTAAAAAAAAAAAAAAAAAAAAAAAAAAAAAAAAAAATCACACCACTGTACTCCAGCCTGGTGACAGAGCGAGACTCTGTCTCAAAAAAAAAAAAAAAAAAAAGGTAAGATAATAAATTTTATGTGTCTCTCACAGTAAAAAAAAATTAAGATAAAAAGAATATACTAGGAGTCATTCTGCTTGCCGGCTGGCCTTGAGCAAACCGAAGGCTGTAGGCAAGTCCCCCAACCTCTCTGGACTTCCAAATCCTCCCTTGAGAAGTTAAGGTCCTCCCCAGCACTTAATCCTGGGAGCTATTCCTCCAGGATCTCCAGCTTTCTCCCTTCTAAAAATAGAAAGGACCTCCCTAGAGTGATACGTTTTGTAAATTTAATTTTGGCACTTTATTTCCTTTCTCAGAACATGTGTCTTAGAAGATGAAACAGAGAACTAAGTTAACTGTCCAGAATGATTCAGACCAAAAAGAAGTGCTAATAAGGCCAGGTGCAGTGGCTCATGCCTGTAATTCCAGCACTTTGGAAGGCCGAGGCAGGGGAATTGCTTGAGCTCAGGGTTTCGCGACCAGCATGGGCAACATGGCAAACCCTGACTCTACAAAAAAAAAAAAAATACAAAAACTAGCCAGGCATGGTGGTGCACACCTGTAGTCCTAGCTACTTAGGAGGCTGAGTGGGGAGGATCGCTTGAGCCCAGGAGGTTGAGGTTGCTGTGAGCGATGACTGCACCACTGCACTCTAGCTTGGGTGACACAGCGAGACTCTGTCTCCATTAAAATAATAATAATAATAATAAAATGCTAAGAAGTCAAATTTTTAGCCTTGCCTGAATTATCTGACCTCCTTTGACCAAACAATGCAATCTCTGAGTCCTACTGTCTTGCCTGGAGGACTGAGCTAGATGCAATCAGGCCTTCTGGGGTTCAGATGGTCATTGTAACACAATGTCTCTGGCAACCACAAGGAGAAAAATACAACCTTTGAAGCCGAGTCCCAGAAGTCAGAATTTTAATTGAGAACAGTAGAAAGAAATCCATTTTGATAGAAAATTGTCCATAGTTCCATGTGGATTTGTCTGTAATTACTCCCAAGGAATTCTTCACTTATCAAAGTCATCATGCTTAAGTTAGGTAACTTATTTTTCTCAGAGAAGCAAGTTGAGAAAGCAGAAGAGCACACCCAAATCACGAACACTTGGCACAGCAGAAGCAGCGCGTGGTGGGGCTGGGGACAGAGGGAGGTGAGTCTGATGAGTCACTCACGACCAGAGCAGGCTTTGTCAAAGCATTGATATCCGCCCTGTCCCTGGGTTCCTGTTTCCTCAGAGCATAATCAGGGGCCTTCAGTTCCGGGTGGTCTGTTTTCCCAATCTACAACGCCTGTTGTATCATCTTATCCCTCTTCCGCTTTCCAATTTCCTCTCCCCTTCCTCTTGACCATTTCCCCTTCTTCTCTCTCCCTCTCCCCAGTAACTCCTCTGCATAAGCACGCTCACATAGAGTTCCATAAAGCCAAATCCAACACTCAATCTTTTATTATAAGAGAAAACTAAAAACAAGAGTGAAACACTGGAGATTATTTTCCAATATAATAGAATTTTCATATCAGAAGTATATCTAGCAAGTCCCTACGCAAATTTCTGCGTTTGACCATTGAGTCAACAGGCTTGAGGAGCTTTTGTGATTGTCTCCAGTTGTTACACAACTAAAGTAGGAATTAAAACTGGGGCTCCCAGCACCCAGACATTCTCCACCACCATCTGATAACAGTAACATCTTAGACATGTATAAAATCTGCACTGTAGAAGCACACTTTCCCATATGGGACTCAGCCTAGGCATCTGGCCAGCTGGCTATGTATGAATCCTATTATTATTTATAAAAACAATAAGGCTAAGAAAGTGAGTGTCTTCCATTGGGCCACCTGTCTATTAAGTGGTAGAAGGAGGGCTTGAACTCTGGAGTCTTGGGCCAACTGCTGTCTTCCAATGCATGCTCACACTTGTATTTTAGGGTCAAAGGTACACACACAAATTTATGCATGGCAACAGAAATGATCTGGTTCAAGCAATAAACTCCTAAGTGTGAAGTCAATGCTATAAAATGATTCTGGAAGAGTCCATTTGCTCAGATGGTGCTTCCTGGCTCAGCCTGGAAGCATCATGGCCAATCTGGATACATTCACCCAAGGTCTTCTCTTAAATTTAGTACTCTGTCTTTAGGGCCTAAGTATTTCATCTGTTTTATCATCAGTCTCATCCTGAAACTCAGGATAGAGCGAGCAGTTGCAGTCTAGGGCAGGAACACCAACAAAGACATGAAATATCTGTCAGAGTCCATGGTTCCTTGAGATCCACAATTGTAATAACATTCAAATGATACTCAAAGCTGTTAGGAGGCCTAGGTTGTAACATGCGTTTTTTTCCACTTAGTGCTATACATACCATAAATGTTTCCATACCCACGAATCTATTTCCATAATGGGATGTGTAGTAGGTGCATAGAATTCCACCGTAGGTATGCCCTGTATTGTCTGTAGCCAGTCCTGAGTTGTTGAATTAAGGTTGTCTCAGATTTTTTATGTTACTAACTGAAAACCTCAGTAACACCTAAATCATTTGTTATGACTCCTTTCCTATTTGAAGACAATATGAAAAAATTGGAGTACAGAAGATCAGATTGATGTAGCCTGACATATAGACCTGTATGGTTTCCTCCAAAACATCTTTATCCCTGAAAGCTGTTTGTTCGATATTTTGATTTGTGCTGTCTAAAGGGAGCTAGTATTTATGAGAAAAAGAGAAGCTGATTAGTACGCCACTCATGAGCGTGCATTTATTTAATTAGTCAGTTATGAAATGTTTATTGCACACTGAGTTATGTCCACTGTGCTAGTCATGTGCTAGACAAAGATGGCTTAAGACAGAGTCAAACTGGGCATGGTGGCACATGCCTATAGTCCCAGCTACTTAGGAGGCTGAAGTGGGAGGATTGTTTGAGTTTGGGAGGTTGAGGCTGCACTGAGCTGTAATCATGCCACTGCACTCCGGGCTAGTTAACAAAGCCAGACCTTGTCAAGAAAAAAAGACACTTATATCTCAGTTAAAGCTTGCAATCTGGTGGATGAGGTGCTAATGTATGTTTCAGTCTTCCCGCCTGGAGAATGAGCTGCCTGAAGGCAAGGATGAAGCTGGTCCCCTCTCTGCTCACCTGGCACCTACTTCAGCAATCTGTTCCCTGGAGTCCAAGATAACCATTTACTGAACGGATGAGCACATTTAACTTAGAGTGAACCATTAAAGCCACTTACTTCCCAAAATTGAGAAAAGAGGCTGGGCGCGGTGGCTCACGCCTGTAATCCCAGCACTTTGGGAGGCCGAGGCGGGCGGACCACAAGGTCAGGAGATCGAGACCACGGTGAAACCCCGTCTCTACTAAAAATACAAAAAATTAGCCGGGCGCGGTTGTGGGCGCCTGTAGTCCCAGCTACTCGGGAGGCTGAGGCAGGAGAATGGCGGGAACCCGGGAGGCGGAGCTTGCAGTGAGCCGAGATCGCGCCACCGCACTCCAGCCTGGGCGACAGAGCGAGACTCCGTCTCAAAAAAAAAAAAAAAAAAAAAAAAAAAAGAGAAAAGAATACAGGGTTATGTGAGAGGGAAGGAACTCAACTTCTTTCCTGCTTTAGAAGAGCCTGAAATTGAGACTTACTGGGAATTATACAAGAGCATTTCGTCTCTTGTGTTGGCTTGTTTATTTTACATTTTATTTGTTTTGGGTCCGTTGAGTCAAGAGATTAGTTACCGGCTACTCATTTCCTTGTTACTAAAGACTTAAAGATAACTAATAAAAATCTTAACAATATTAACATTAAATGATTGTTAATGTATACACCAGGCATATTATCTATTACTAGTCCCAATAGCTTTAGTATTCCTAATAACTTTTTTTATCCATAAAGATTGCCCAAAAGCAAATAATTAGAAGATAAATTTTATAATTGGCCAACTGAAATTTAAGTTACTCCCTGTTTTTGTTTTTTTCTTTTATTTGAGACGAAGTTTCACTCTTGTTGCCCAGGCTAGAGTGCAGTGGCACAATCTCGGCTCACTGCAATCTCTGCCTCCCAAGTTCGAGTGATTCTCCTGCCTCAGCATCCCGAGTAGCTGGGATTACAGGTGCCCACCACCAAGCCTGGCTAATTTTTGAATTTTTAGTAGAGATGGGGTTTTGCCATGTTGGCCAGACTGGTCTCCAACTCCTGACCTCAGGTGATCCATCCGCCTCAGCCTCCCAAAGTGCTGGGATTACAGACGTGAGCCACCATGCCTGGCCTGTTTT
This sequence comes from Macaca mulatta, assembly GCF_049350105.2. NCBI lineage: Eukaryota > Metazoa > Chordata > Mammalia > Primates > Cercopithecidae > Macaca > Macaca mulatta. Next base: position 71,840,511 of record NC_133423.1, read on the forward strand.
TTTGTTATTTTAAAAGACAGAGTCTCACTCTGTTTCCAAGGCTGGAGTGCAGTGGTGCCTTCATGGTTCATTGCAGCCTCAACCTCCCAAGCTCAAGCAATCCTCCCACCTCAGCCTCCTGTGTAGCTAGGACTACAGGCATGTGCCACCACTCCCGGCTAATTTTTATTTTCATTTTTAGTTTTTGTAGAGATGGGGGTCTCACTTTGTTGCCCAGGTTGAGAATCCCTGATGTTTTATTCATGTTTTAGAAAAAAGTTTTAAACATCTTCCTTAGGAACAATTTCATAAACATTTTAATTTTCATTTGTAGTGAAAAAAGCTTGTCTTTTAAGCTTTCTAAAAGTAATTTTGAGAAGTTGCTATAAATAACCTAGTTACAGGCCTGAGCGCAGTGGCTCACACCTGTAATCCCAGCACTTTGGGAGGCTGAGGCGGATGGATCACAAGGTCAAGAGTTTGAGACCAGCCTGGCTGACATAGTGAAACTCTGTCCCTACTAAGAATACAAAAATTAGCCAGGCATGGTGGCACGTGCCTGTAATCCCAGCTACTCGGGAGGCTGAGGCAGGAGAATTGTCTGGGAGGCAGAGATTGCAGTGAGCAGAGATCATGCCACTGCATCCCAGCCTGGGTGACAAAGCAAGACTCTGTCTCAAAAAAAAAAAAAAAAAAAAAAAAACCAAAAACCCTAGTTACAGAATTAATTAGCATCCAAGCCAGAAGAAAATTAGAATGACAGACTCTTAGAGCTAGGAAAGCTAAGAAATAAAATTCAAGTTCTCCATGTAGATTGATGTTTGTAATTAAGTTCTGAGAATTCATAAAGTTGGGCATTGGTAAGGGAGAAAAAAGTTTTGGTCCAATGATAATCAATATACAATTTTCTAGGCACAGATGGAAAACAGCAAGGAAAAGATCATAGCTCTTTTAGCCTAGCTTAGAGAAGGAACTCTATGTGGGAGTTAATGGGGCAAGGGAAGGATACTGGCTACATGATTTGTGGGCCTTGTTGGAAAATGAGATGGGAGAACCATTTCAAAAATTAAGAATTGACTGGGCACAGAGGCTCACGTCTGTAATCCCAGCACTTTGGGAGGCTAATGTGGGTGAATCACTTGAGATCAGGAGTTCGAGACAAGCCTGGCCAACATGGCAAAATCTGTCTGTACCAAAAATACAAAAATTAGCTGGGCATGGTGGCGGGAGCCTGTAATCCCAGCTACTAGGGAGGCTAAGGCAAGAGAATTGCTTGAACCCAGGAGGCAGAGGTTGCAGTGAGCAGAGATCGTGCCACTGCACTGCAGCCTGGGAGACAGAGCGAGACTCTGTCTCAAAAGAAAAAAAGAAAAGAAAAGAAAAGATGGAGTGAGACCCTGTCTCAAATAAAAATTAAATTAAATAAAAAATTAAATAAAAATAAAAATAACTTCAAGACAACACTAGCGGAGCATCACAACGAGCACAAGTTGCATGCCCACAAAGCTAGCCCTGGGTAGCGGGTCCAACATTGTCTTGTCCCACCAAATTCAGGTGCCGGAGCTCACCCTCTGTGTCCTGGTACTTACAAACATTTCAGGCTTTAAAAGAACAATGAATAATTATATCACACTGGCAAATGTCAAGACATGAATGACCCAAAGGGGCACGAGGGTTGTTGTGTAGACCCACATGCCACAGTGAAAACTCTGGCTTTGATGGCTGCTTTTTCTGGGTAGTTTGCTGTGTTCATTAGAACAGCAATAGTCCCAAAGAACCTTAAGGCAATAGGAATAAAGCAAAACGTCTTTGTCACACCCCTCCCAGATTCTCTGTAGCACAATTGCAAAGCTTAGCAATTCTGGGCCCTGCCTCTGAGAAGCCCCACCCAGCCCACCCAGCCTCACATACTTTGACTTACGATTCTCGCCTTGTCCCCTTAAAACTTTCTTAGAGGAGGGAGAGCACACACCAGCAAAAGGCCTTGGAGGGAAGGCTTTTGGAAGATACCTCTTTTAAGAACCTTATTGCAGAATAATGAGTACATATGCAGCATTTGGGCCACAAGACAAGCCACTAGGACAATTGCACCTGTGCCACTATGGTACATGTCACTTGAGAAATGAAATGGGACATAACCCCAGCCTTGGGCAGACACAATCTGACACCAAATTGCCAAGTGGCTGGGGTGGGTGTGAATCGGTGGTAGTACAGGGTGTTGAAACAAGTATTGAGCTAGAACCTAAGGGTCCTTCTTTCTTGATTCGACTTAGCTTCTTTCTAGCTGTGTGAGTTTAGATAAGTTGCATAATCTCTCTGGGTTTTAATGACCTTGTCTCTTGAATTAGAAGGTTGGATTATCTCAACACTGGGGTCTTTTCCTGTGAAGGAAGAGAAATTCTACACACATTTTGTTGAAAAGATATTAAGAGAAGATAGGGTAAGGAAAGGGGAAAGAACGTGTTCAAGGGACAAAGAGTTTGTTCACTGACATAAATAATGAAATACCCAGGGAGGATGAATCATGTCCAGGAAACCAGAGGAGACAAGAGAAAGGACTAATATTTAGGGATTGAGATAATTGGCTACAGAGCACATCAGGGTGGTGGGCCAGGGAGTTGAAGGATGTTCAGGGCAAGCTCTTGGCTTAGTGTAATAGAAGAGGCGGGGAGAAAGGCTGGATGGGATACAGATTTTAATTTCAAACTTCCAAGAGGTTATTACAAACAACTGGAGAGAAGGTTGTTCTAAATTGTGTTTAATGTGAGTATTCTCTTGTTGGCAGTGATCAGCATTTCCTATAAATACCACTTACATCTTATGGAGTGAAGCTGTGACGGGGAACGTGTTAGGAGAAGAGGTGAAGAAAGAGCCGTGAGGGAAACTTGGAACCTGAGCACTTGGCATGAAAAATTGGGGAAACTGAGCTCCCCCCACCTTTTATTCTTTTTGGAACTTATGGCAAACAATTGCCTTTTGAATGACTGTGATCTTTTTAATATACATTTTTGCTTCGCTTTTGGGTATTTAATGTGCTCTCCAGAGAGTGGTTCAAAGCATTTAAAATAGCACTTGCCAATTTCTCCTTCTTTCTAATTAATACCAAGTGGTTACATTCAAACTGAAGTTTCAAGCTGATTCAACATAAGCAAAATGAAGTGTAGACTTGAGCTTTGGAGCCGGAATGATCTGAAAATCCCTGCCCTACCACTTGCTAGCTGTATGCCCTTAGGAAAATCATAGAACCTATCAGAATTTCAAATGTATCTTCTTTAGCATGAGAATTGTTATAATTATTGAGACAACATCTAACAGTTCTTTTTCTTTTTTTTTTTTTTTTTTTTGAGACAGAGTTTTGCTCTGTCACTCAGGCTGGAGTGCAGTGATCCAATCATGGCTCACTGCAGCCTTGGCCTCCTGAGCTCAAGCAATCCTTCTGCCTCAGCCTCACGCGTAGCTGGGACCACAGGTGCACATCACCATGCCTGGCTAATTTTTATATTTTTTGTAGAGATGAGGTTTTGCCATGTTCCCCAGGCTGGTCTCGAACTCCTGACTTCAAGCAATCTGCCCACCTTAGCCTCCCGAAGTGCTGGAACTACAGGCGTGAGCCACTGTGCCCAGCCACTAAGACAGTTCTTGAAACGTAGTAGGAACTCAACAAAGAGTAGCTATGTCTATTCTTCCACCTACACCCCCCTCTCCCTGAGAGGAGATGCATGTGATTTGGGAGGTGATAATTACAGTTGACTCTTGAACAACTCAGGTATTGGGGCGCCGACCCCCGGCACAGTAAAAAATTTGAGTATACCTTCTGACTCCCCAAAACTTAAGTACTCATAGCCTACAGTTGATGGAAGCCTTACCAATAACATAAAGTCTATTAACACATATTTTGTATATGTATTACATACTGTATTTGTACAATAAAGTAAGCTAGAGAAAGGAAAATGTGATTAAGAAAATCATAAGGAAGAGAGAATACACTTACTATTCATTAAGTGGAAGTGGACCCTCATAAAGGTCCTCATTCTCGTCGTCTTCATATTGAGTAGGTTGAGGAGGAAGGAGAGGAGGACAAGGAGTTGGTCTTGCTGTCTCAGGAGTGGCAGTGGCAGAAGAAAATCCACATATAGGTGGACCTCCACAGTTCAAGCCTGTCTTGTTCAAGGGTCAGCGGTATTAGCACACACACTTATGTTGGTCACATTGCCAAGGGTGACCACTCACCCCGTTCCACTTTGTGCCTGCAGATGAAGGCTTGGGTAAGAGTCTCTCCTCAACATCTCAGCTCCTTATGTGGCTCTGGTGGGGGGTGCCATATGCATCAGCTCGGGCAGTCCCATGTGCCTGCAATTCCCATTCTTCCCTTCCCACCTCACCCCACTTTGGGGTTCCTCTTAGGGGGTAACTGATGCAGAAGCTTTCCCTGACCCTGTCACTTACGGGTCCTTTCACAGTACCCTGTGCACACAACCCAGTACATTTCCCTTGCTGGTTGTATTGTATCTCTTTACATGTCAGTCTCCCCCACTGGTCTGTGTGTCCCGAGAGCAGGAACATGGTGTCCAGCATATGATAGACACCCAACACTTACCGAAAGGAAGAATAAAAGTATCATATCGAAAATGACCTTTTCTCATCCAATTCTGTTTCCTCCTGGCTTTCCCATTTCGCTGATACCAGCCGAGTTTTCCAGAAGCTCTCTCTGAAGACTCCAGTAAACCTTCCCTTGCTTCCTACTACCTCAAATAGGGTCACATGACAATCTTTGGCCAAGAATGGTGGATTTCTTTTCTTTTTTTTTTTTTTTTTTTTTTTGAGACAGAGTCTCACTCTGTCGCCCAGGCTAGAGTGCAGTGGTATGATCTCGGCTCACTGCAACCTCCACCTCCGGGTTTAAGCAATTCTCCTGCCTCAGCCTCCCAAGTAGCTGGGATTACAGGCTTTAGCCACCATGCCTGGCTAATTTTTGTATTTTTAGTAGAGAGGAGGTTTCACCATGTTGGCCAGGCTGGTCTGGAACTCCTGACCTCAAGTGATCCACCTGCCTCAGCCTCTAAAAGTGTTGGGATTATAGGAGTGAGCCACTGTGTCTGGCCCTATGCATGGCCATGTAAAAAATTTTTTTGTAGAGATGGGATGTCGCTATGTTGCCCAGGTTGCTCTTGAACTCCTGGGCTCAAGTGATCCTCCTCCTTTGGTCTCCCAAAGCACTCAGATTACAGGCATCATTTCTTCAGCCTTGAATGCCCTCCCTTCACCATCCTTTTTTCAAGCCCCACCTTGCACACTCCCTCCTCCCCAGCCTGAAACCACCTGTCCTGCCTTGGCCATCTCCTAGCTCTTTGTTTATGTGCATCATGGACATGGGCCCAGTGCTGAATGTGTGAACAGCAGGCAGGTCCATACTTGTGATATATTCCTTGCATTGCTGGAGGTTACTTTTGTTGGAAAAAACCATGGGGAAACCATTTGCACATAGGTAATAACAGTTTTGGAAATTTGGCTTTATTATTGAGAAAAGTTCTTGATAAGAAAGATTTGTGTGCATCAATGTAGTCTTTAATCCACTGGAGCACATTTGTAGGACAGAGCAGTGATGAAGATCCCAACTTCTTTTATACTTTCTTTCACTTCAACAGTTTTTTTCATGATATCAAAAGGTTTACATTTTTCAGTTGCAGCCCCATATATCCATTTGTGGGGCACAATGCCGTTACAGGGGTAAAAAATGAAGTGCTAATGTGTATATCTAGGTTAATTAGAAAACAGTTCTTCCTTTCTTTTCATATGCCCCTTTCTCTCTTTTCTATTTTGATTGGCATGGAAGCATGGTGTTTCTGCCAAATGAGTAAGTTGAAATTAAAAAAAATCTTTTTCAGCCAGAATAGTGTCAGTGTTGATCTGGGGGGAAATGGGTGCTGATCCGTGTCCTGGCAGACCCTACCACAAAACAAAACAAAACAAAACAAAACAAAAAACACCAGGAGTGCTTGAAGAAACTCCAGCATGAATAAATGGGTTGCCTGACAGTTTAAATAAATGTACTTGCACTAAACTATCTAACTATGGTTGTCTTTTCGAATGAAGCAAAAGAAGGTCTAGACAGATGACAACAGAATAATTCCAAGTCTGTTCCAATTCTAACTCCTAGTTGAACACATATACATAGCTGCACACACAGACCATGCAGTTTTCTATATATGTTATGGCTAATGAGCTTCATAAGAAAGCAGTGAGAATGGCTGGTAATTATTTTGTCACATGTATAGACAGCCAAAGTCCTGATACCTAGGTCTCTGCAGGAACTTTTCTACCTACATCAATTAATCTCAAGAACTTTTAGCAATTTTTGAACGTTTCTCAACATGACAGGAGGTCCTGAGCCCAGGAGCAACTGTTTTCTCTTTTTAAAAATTTATTATGATTATTATTTTAAAATGGGGTTTGGCCATGTTGCCCAGGCAGGTCTTGAACTCCTGGTCTCAAGCAATCTACCCCACTTGGCCTCCCAAAGTGCTGGCATTACAGGTGTGAGTCACTGCTCCTGGCCAGAGCAATTTCACTGAGCAAATTTTTACTCTAAGTCCTGACAGAGGTGCCCCAGGACCTCGGAGCCTTCTGCTGTATTTGCTTATGAGAAAATAAAGCAAATGGATGAACTCTCAGCCAGGTGTCTTGGGCTGAGGGCTTGAAATATTAAGGGGTTAACTTCAGTGATTAATGGGAGTCAGTGGCACAGCCAACCAGGGGGACAGCAGAGCACTCAGGAGAGAGGGGCCTGGACTCACTCTGTCACCCAGAGTGGTTAGAGACAACTGTCAAGGGTGGAGAGAGCAGGACATGCAAACAAAAGATAGGATTCAGGCCCCCGACTCCCCAACCCTCACTACTTCCTGTGCTGTTTAGAGCACGGGTCCATTGGTATATGAGAAGAAAAAATAAAGATTTCTGATTATATTAATATTCTATTTCTTACATTAGGTACCTAGAGTAGTCAACTTCATAGAAACAGAAAGTGGAATAGTGGTTACCATGGTCTGTGGGGAGAGAGGAACATGAAGTTATTTTTTAACTATAGGTTTTCAGGTTTACAAGATGAAAACATTCTGAAGATGGCTGATGGTGGTGGCTGTACAACGTGAATACAATTAATGCCACCTAACTGTACACTAAAAAATGATTAAAACAGTAACTTTTATGTGATGTATATTTTATGACAATAAAAAATAAATAAACATATAACAATAAACACTCCTACTCTGTCACTTTCCAATAAAGGTGATATGTTCACAATGAGTGAGAAAGTAAGTATTATCTGAATGGAATTAATAGTATACAGTATGAAACTGGATGAATGGAAATATTTCCACAATCGTAGAGTTTTGTTGTCAAAAATAGTGTGTGACATCTATAAAGTCTCTAATATCTGCATATTTTAAAAACTTGGGAAGGTAATTTCTAGCTTTAAAAAATCTTCTATTTTAAAAATTTCAATGGTTTTGAATCCACAATACAAAAATGCAACACTTTTTCATTAATTTGCAAGATCCAACTGACTAACATTAGGGAATAGCTGAATTTGAACAAAAGAGCTTTGCATAACTGCTAGAGCCAACTAAAAAGTAAGTATGATGTTTCAGAAAGTTTAGCCAATCATGCAATTCTTCTATTTGTGTCTATTTATCATTGTAAGAAATCTTTTTCTATGTAGCCCATTAAAAACCAAGTGTTATGTGAATACATAAGTTAGTATTACATGCCTATCTTAATCCTGTCCACTGAATGAGGCTAGAAGCAATGACACCCTAATAGCAATAAACATACCCAGTGCTTAGATCTTGGTCTCTAAACACCATTCTCTTACTAAAGAAACCAGGACTCCTAGAAGAAATGGCTGATTCCAGGACTGGGGCAAAGAAAATATAAGATGAACCAGGAGCATCGTGTAATGCCTGAAAGCATGAAACTGTCCCCCAAAACCACAAAAGGATGGTAGCAAGTCAAAGGGACACAGGAGCCAATCTGAAAGAATTCACAATGGCCAGGGATGCAGGTGTATTCAGAGGGAAAGGGTGGGAAATGAGTGAGGGATAAAAGACTACAAATTGGGTGCAGTGTATGCTGCTCAGTTGACGGGTGCACCAAAATCTCACAAATCACCACTAAAGAACTTACTCATGTAACCAAAGACCACCTGTTCCCCAAAAACCTATAGAAAAACAAAATCTCAACTCAGATTCAAGGAAGGGATCTCATGAATGCAAATAAACAAATAAATAAATAAATTTTAAAAATAAAAGAATTTACAATGGCCAAAGCTAGTAATTTTTGAGCAAAAAAATAAATAATGTAGTATAGGATTATAACCCAAATTATAAAATAAATATTCATGAGTCAATGATTGGATAAATAAATTTAAAAAAGGGAGAGACAAACCTTTACAGAATTCCGAACAATGTATGTAGATACTCCTTTTCTAGGGGGTAGAACTTAATTCTCAACTCCCTGTCCCCTGCCATGAAAGTGGGCTGCACATAGTGACTTGCTTCCAAACAATAGGGTAGCAAAAGGGGAAAACAGCAGCTCCTCAGTGAAGAAGCCTGACAAATAATATCTTAACCAAGTGACAGCTAACATCCTCTATGACAGCACATGGCTATCACGTACCCCCGATATGACATAGTGGGAGGGGCACTTGACCTCTGTGCTATTCTTTAAATAGAAATTCTTTAAATGTTCTTTAAAAATTATTAAAAATAACCATAATCATGAGAAAAAATCAGACAAACACAGATTGAAGGGCATTTTACAGGATATTTGGTTAATATTTCTCAAGACTGCCAAAGTCATAAATAACAAGGAAAGACTGAGAAACTTACAGACCAGAGCAGACTGAGGAGAGATGACAGCTAAATGCAATTGAGGACCCTTGGTAAGTTCCTGGAACAGAAAGAGGACATTAATGACAAAGTGATGAAATCCAAATAAGTCTGGAGTTTAGCTGAAAATAATGCAGCAATGCCAGTTTCTTAAGTTTTGACAAATGTACCATGTAAGGTGTTAACAATGGAGAAACGAGGGGAGTGGTATATACACAAGTCTGTACTATCTTTACAAGTTCTTTGTTTTTTTAAGACAGGATCTTGCTCTGTTACCCAGACTGGGGTGCAGTGGCATGAACATGGCTCATTGCAGCCTCGACCTCCTGGGCTGAAGCCATCTTCCCACCTTAGCCTTCCACATAGTTGGGACTACAGGCATGTGCCACCATGCTTGGCAATTTTTTTTTTTTTTTTTTGGTAGAGACAGAGTCTGGACATGTTGCCCAGGCTGGTCTTGAACTCTTAGACTCAAGTGATCCTCCTACTTCGGCTGTAATCCCAGCACTCTGGCAGGCCAGTAGCATAAGCCACTGCGCCCAGCCTATAACTTTTTATAAATCTAAAATTATTCCAAAATAAAAAGATTATTTTTAGGCTGGGCGTGGAGACTCTTGCATGTAAACCTAGCAGTTTGGGAGGCCAAGGCAGGCAGGTCACTTGAGGTCAGGAGTTCGAGACCAGCCTGGCCAATATGGTGAAACCACATCTCTACTAAAAATACAAAAATTAGCAGAGCGTGGTGGCAGCTATAATCCCAGCTACTCAGGAGGCTGAGGCAGGAGAATCGCTTGAACCTGGGAGGCAGAGGTTGCAGTGAGACGAAATTGTGCCCCTGCACTCCAGCCTGGGTGACGGAGTGAGACTCTGTCTCGGAAAAAAAAAAAAAAAAGTTAAAAAAATCAAAATAAATTGAGGACAAAACTTGAAAATCATTACATCACAAAGTGTTAAACCAAGATTTTCATAAACACTGACATTTTAACTATCACATCCCTAAAAATTAACATTACTTATAATTGAAGCAAAAGCAAAAATAATTTTTTAATTAATAGAGTTATCTTTAAAACATCATTTATTTCATTCTTATCTGTGTAAAACATGTTTTATTGTATCTTCTATAATGCACTCAATACACTAACATTGTCATCGATTTTACAATTCATAGATGAATAAATATACCTATGTTTGGAATACGGAAACATTTTCACAGCAATATGAGGCTAAAAATTGTTTGTGTATCAGTGATTTAAGGATATGACTAATATGCCATATAGAAATCAAGCCAGAATGTCTGGGTACAAGTAAGTGATCATGCATAAGTCACCTTGCTTCTCTGAGCCTCATTTTTCTCATCCGTGAAATGGGGACAGTAATACTACCTACTGCTCAAGCTTGTTATTTTGGTCAAATGAGATCATGAATGTGAAAAGCTTCACAGACAGTACAGTGCCCCATAAAGGTGAGCAGGAATTCAGACTAACGAAGGTGGGGCGTCTATGGTCCCAAGGCCGAAAGCTGAAATGCAAGGTCAGAAAACGCACAAAGTGGACAACTGATTGCTAACTGAAGCAACCTAGGGGGCTTTATACTATGGGACCTTAGTCCCTCCCCAGGCATTCAAAGTGGCAGGAGTCAGACCCAGCATCCCTTCAGGTCAGCTGGGGCCTTATGAACAGCTGAGGTCATAGAGTCACTGAGGCCTAGAAGCTGGGCCTCAGGTTATATCCTTGGGTTCAAAATGTGCTCTGATCAGTTCACTCAGAGGTACTGGAGTTGGGGGAATGCCCAAACTTGAGAAAATTGACTTACGCGCTGATGTGCTTGCAGTGGAGAGGGGAATACTTGGCCCACTGGCCAGGACATGCCTTTCCTTATAAGTTTTGGTTGGAGAATGGAAGATTAGAATGCAAAGAGTTGAGATCTTCATCCAGTTGGATATTTTGCCCTGGGCAGGAACAATTTCCCACTCAAATTGGAGTTCCTTGGTGTGCTGGACAGAGGCTTCCTTCTCCGGGTTCCCTGGTGACCTCCTTTTATCTGTTACCGTGACAACACTCCTTATTCTCCATATCATCCAGTTCTCACCATGAGTGACAATCCAGCCACAAGACGTTAACAAGATGATGCCTGCTCCTTCTCATATCTCTGGAGGCATGTTAATCTCATCAGTAGCGTCTCTAAACCCCACAGCAGGCCCTTTCCTTCTGAAAGCGCTTCGGACCATGTGGACCTGTCTAGGTGAATTTCAATAGCTTGAATCTCAGAAGCTATTGCTGTTGTAGAGGGCTGTCACTAAAAAAACTTTTTAATAATAAAATGATGCTCAGAGACTGGTATTTCCCCAACTTGGGTGTCATGTCTTCTCTTGACCTTCCCCTCCAGATGTGTCCCATCTTAAATCTCAGGGCCTTTCTTGAGGTCGTTTGTGTTTCCTCTACAATGAGTAAGACCTGATGATCGTGTGTGTGTGTGTGTGTGTGCACGCACGTGCACACGCACATTCAGGCCCTTCTGTTTCCCTCCTCACTGATCTTCAGAGATTTCAGCCTGAAACCAACTGCTGCAACTTCCTGTGTAAACAAAAACAGCCTGTCAAGATCCAAAGAAATAAATATGAACATCTCCTTATGTAGCACAGTTATAGCATTCATTTCTCTTGGAAGAAGACTTTACATATCCTCATGCGAAGCTGGGTACCCAAATCTAAAATTATTAAGATTCTGAACCCATGAAGCTTTGAACAAAGTTTGGTCTCATTAAAAAAAAAAATTGATGGTGCTGCACAAAACACAACCATCTCTTTGATCTAAATGTTTTGAAAAACTGCAAAAGTTATGGATTCCACTGTCAGAAGGAGACTCCTTTGATAAAGGAATGTTTTTAATTATTTAAATACCTTCACAGCAAGAGCTCATGGTGGGTTGGTTTCTAAAAGTATTACTGGAGTCTCACTGCAGGTAACTGTGTAACTCTGTCAAAGCCATTGATTAAACAACCTGGCATGAGGCAAAGTATCAGCATGAGGATGTGTATCCCACATATAAACATGCAGCGCAGTCTTAATTGTATATTTTTAAATAACTTAAAGAATGTCACTGGATTGCTTGTAACTCAAAGGATAAATGCGTGAGGGGATGGATGCCCCATTCCCCATGATGTGCTTGTTTCACACTGCACGCCTGTATCAAAACATCTCACATACCCCATAAATATATACACCATGTATCCACAAACATTTAAAAAATAATTTAAAAAAATTTTTTTAAATGCAGCATGCAATATTAACAGCCATCTATTTGCTATGCTTTATTCACTTTCACCTCTGAGTAAATTAAAGTATTATTATATCCTAACCCACCACAGACTTCTGGGGTTCAGGTAGGAGGAATGCAATTCAGCCACAGACCTCTGATGGCTTTTTATCTTTTAAAAGATGGTTAAAGAATAACATCTGGAGGGCACGGTGGCTCACGCCTGTAATCCCGGCACTTTGGGAGGCCGAGGCAGGTGGATCACCTGAGGTCAGGAGTTCAAGACCAGCCTGGCCAACATAGTGAAACCCTGTTTCTACTAAAAATGCAAAAATTAGCTGGGCATGGTGGCGGGTGCCTGTAATCTCAGCTACTCGGGAGGCTGAGGCAGGAGAATTGCTGGAACCCGGAGGGCGGAGGTTGCAGTGAGCCGAGATCGCACCATTGCACTCCAGCCCAGGCTGACAACAGCGAGACTCAGTCGAAAAACAAAACAAAACAAAACAAAAATCAAAGACAAAGGATTTTTTTCTAATCCATAGGCAATTAGCAGTAGCCTTGAGAATTTACGAAAATAGAATTCTCTATTTCCTCTATCCCTTGGGAAAACATTTTCACATATGGAGAGGTAGTTACTATCTCTGGACTCTTTTCTGACTGCTCTTGTTCAAAATGAGCACTGAAAAGGCTTTAAATAAGGTCAAAGTGAAACCCACTAAGTATTCTTTTTAACTTAGACAGCTAGATAAGAACACACAGAATTCTTCCCTCTCCTCTTTTCTCCTTTTCTTCTCCCCTATAGTCTTTTTTTCCAAAAACATTTAATACCTACTATGTACAAACATTATACTAGACACTTGGGATACAAAGATAAATAAGAAGTGGTCCCACATGTCAGATCACCATCTATGGAAGTCAAAACAATTAGGTCGTTCATTTGTTCATTCATTCATTCAAATAGTACCTATTGAGCACCTACTATGTACTGTGTGTACCGCACATTGAGGTCACGATAAAAAACTCAGTTACCTAGGGATGTCAGTGAACGCTAATGCCACCTGGGTCAAAAATAAAGGGATGGTAGATGTTCAGGTTATCAATTTTCCCTCCTGCCTGTGTATTTCAAATATACAATAATAATAAATAACAATAAATGTGTTCAAATGATCCATTGTCTAAATCTTTGACATAAAAAATTTTCACTAAGAGTAAATGGAATAAAATACCCATCAGGCACTACGAGGTATCAGCTAAACTGAAACTCAGTAAAACGACTTATGTCAAAGATAAGAAACTGGAGACTAGATGATCCCTGCAGAGTATGTTAAGAAATCTTTTCATTATTATGTAACTTTCTTGCCTGAAAGATGTGCCTCACCTATTAAAACACTTGTATCTGCCTACTTAGACTTGAAAAAAGATTATTTTTCAACTCTTCAAAATGGAGAATGTCAGCGTACTTTGAACCATTTGTCAAAAACATAAAAAAGCAGCATCCTCCGATGAGGGAATCTGAAAATTTTCTTTTTTTCTTTTTTCTTTTTTCTTTTTTTTTTGAGGCGGAGTCTGTCGCCCAGGCTGGAGTGCAGTGGCGCGATCTCAGCTCATTGCAAGCTCCGCCTCCCAGGTTCACGCCATTCTCCTGCCTCAGCCTCCCGAGTAGCTGGGACTACAGGCGCCGCCACCACACCCGTCTAATTTTTTTGTGTGTTCTTAGCAGAGACGGGGTTTCACCATGTTAGCCAGGATGGTCTCTATCTCCTGACCTTGTGATCCGCCCACTTCAGCTTCCCAAGGTGCTGGGATTACAGGCATGAGCCACCGCGCCCGGGCCCTAGGTGAAAATTTTCTAACCAAATTTTAGCAAAATCCTTTGTATAGTTGGTGCTTGGCACTAAAAAAAAAAAAAAAAAAAAGTATATATATATGTGTGTATATATATACACACACATACACACACACACAATTATTTGTAACTGTACCCAACAACTCACATCTTTCAGTTTTGTATATATATATTTTTTTGTGAGGTATCTTTTTCTGTTATCATAGCCATTAAAATCAAGTATATAGAAATAAACTGAACTGAGAACCAAACCCTTTGAGGGTTAAACTGTTAAACCAAGATTTTAAAATATGAAGAAGTATTTAATGTCTCAGTAAAGTTAGAACAAAGGTTGTTTAATATTAATAAGTGTTTTAGATTATTAGATATTAATACTTATTATTAACTATTACATATTCAAATACTTGAAAATTTGCTAGCCATAAATGCTCATAGTGGTAAAGAATAAAGGCTGAAATTCTGTGAACTAAACATGCTGCTTAAGAAGTTAAGAAGAGTAATGGGGATAAAAAAGAAAGCAAAAGGAGGAAAATAATAAAGAGATCAGAAATTAATGGGGGAAAAAGCTTTAATAAAGAGGACCAACAAAGCCAGAAATTGGTTATCTCAAAAAACTAATAAAATTGTCAAATCTCTGGCAAGACTGATCAAGAAAACAAGATAAGGTATCCGTAAATTATATTAGAAATAGAAAAGAAGACATAACTGTAATTATAGCAGAAATGTACAATAGTAAATAATATTATATACAACTTTATGCCAATAAATTTCAAAATCATAAATGAAATATGTAATTTCCTAGAAAACTATACATTACAAAAACTGATACAAGAAGAAACAGAAAATCATAATGGTTCATATGCGTTAAAGAAACTGAATCAAAAAAAAATTAAAGAAATAGAATTCATAAAAGAAATTGAAATAATTCAAAATCTTTCCTTAAAGAAAATATGAGACCCATTGTTTTGTTGTTAAATATTACCAGACATCTAAGGGTTAAATAACTTCAAGCTTTACAATATTTTCAAATTATAAATCCCTAATTCATATTATGACACCAGCTTAACCTTAATGCTAAAACTGGTCCCAGGCAGCACATTAAAGTTTTTGGAAAATTAATAGGGTTGGAAAGGGTAAAACGAAGCTACCATTCAGTGATGATAGACTTGTTCACATGGAAGACCCAAAGAAGCTTACACATTATTAGAATTAAAATAAGATTAGTAAAATTTCCAAATACTAAATCAATATACCAGGTTAATTGCCTTTCTCTTCACCAGCTACTCAATTAGAATATTGAATTAATAAAAACATTTTATTAATAATTTAATACTAGCAATAAAAATATAAAATACCTAGGAGTAAGTCCAACAAAAGATGTACGAGACTTATATGTAAAAATTATAGGCCGGGCGCGGTGGCTCAAGCCTGTAATCCCAGCACTTTGGGAGGCCGAGACGGGCGGATCACAAGGTCAGGAGATGGAGACCATCCTGGCTAACACGGTGAAACCCCGTCTCTACTAAAAAATACAAAAATCTAGCCGGGCGAGGTGGCGAGCGCCTGTAGTCCCAGCTACTCAGGAGGCTGAGGCAGGAGAATGGCGTGAACCCGGGAGGCGGAGGTTGCAGTGAGCTGAGATCCGGCCACTGCAGTCCAGCCTGGGTAACAGAGCGAGACTCCGTCTCAAAAACAAAAAAAAAAAAACAAAAAAAAAAATTATAAAACTTTTTAAAGAAGGCATTAAAGAAAACTTTTTTTTTTTTTTTTGAGACAGAGTTTCTCTCTTGTCACCCAGGCTGGAGTGCAATGGCGTGGTCTTGGCTCACTGCAACCTTTGTCTCCGGGTTCAAGCGATTCTCCTGCCTCAGCCTCCTGAGTAGCTGGGATTACAGGTGCCAGCGACCACGCCTGGCTAATTTTTGTATTTTTAGTAGAGATGGGATTTCACCATGTTGGCCAGGCTGGTCTCGAATTCCTGACCTCAGGTCATTCACCCACCTTGGCCTCCCAAAGTGCTGGGATTATATGAGCCACCACACCCAGCCAAAACTTTTTTAAGACTGGAAAGATGACATGTTTATAGATAAAGACTCAATAATTAAAGTCACAAATGCCCCTACCCCAGTGATTTATGGATTCAATGTAAATCCAATCAAAATCTCAAAAAGGGTCTATCATGAAATTTGACAAGATGATTCTAAAATTTATAAGGAAGACCAAAAAGTCAATAATACAGCAAAGACATGCAAAATAAAAGAGAAGGATGTGCTTACCAGGTATCAAGACTTATTATTCTATAGCTACTGTATTAATTTAAATGATGCAGTCATCGTGTAGGGACAGACAAACCGAATCAATGGAGCAGCCACAGACCCAGCATACATGGAAAACTGATGAGACCGTTCAATCTGTGGTGCTGAAGCAATGATCCATATTTAAAAAGATGAAAATGTGTCCCTACCTTACACTATTCAAGGTAAATTAAGGAATTTATCAATTCAAGACAGATTAAGGAGCTTCAACGTGAAAGGCAAAACTTTTAAACTTTTAGTATGCAGTACCTTAAAGTAGGGAGAGATTTCTCAAATAAGATATAAAAATCACTAACTATAAAATATTGAAGAATTCAACTACAGTATAAATCAGGGGTTCCCAACCCCCAGGCCACAAACCGGTACCTGTCCGTGGCCTGTCAGGAACCCAGCTGCACATCAGGAGGTGAGTGGTGGGCGAGTGAGCTTGACCACCTGAACTCTGCCTCCTGTCAGATCAGCCCAGACATTTGATTCTCATAGGAGCTCAAACCCCATGTGAACCGTGCATGCGAGGGATCTAGGTTGCATGCGCCTTATGAGAATCTAATGCCTGATGATCTGTCACTGTCTCCCTTCACTCCCAGATGGGGCTGTCTAGTTGCAGGAAAATAAGCTCAGGGTTCCCACTGATTCTACATTATGGCGAGTAAGTAATAATAATACAAATAAAAGTGTGGAATAAATGTAATGTGCTTAAATCATCCCAAAACCACCCCCCACCTCACCCCGCCTGTCAATGGAAAAATTGTCTTCCACAAAACCGATCCCTGGTGCCAAAAAGGTTGCGGACCGCTTGTATATGTTACAATTTGTGATAGTCAAGATATAGTGGTCCCCTCTTATCTCTTGGGGAGACACTCCAAGACCCCCAGTAGATGCCTGAAACCACAGATAGTCCCCAATCCTATATATAGTATGTATAGTTGTTCCTATACTTACAAACTTGTAATAAAGTTTAATTTATAAATGAGGCACAGTAAGAGATTAACAAGAATAATATAACAATTATACTGTAATAAAAGTTATATGAATGTGGTCTCTAGCTCTCTTTCTTTCTCAAAATACTGAAATATTTTTGGGCCTCGATTGACCACAGGTAACAAATCTCAGAAAGTGAAACAGTGGATAAGGGCGGCCTTCTGTATTATAAAGACAGCAAAAAAGGTATGCCTTGAAACAAGATTTTTAGAGCACATTTGATGAATTGTTTCTATTCTGTATTGTTGTATAACTACAAATTTTCTAGCTGGAAACAATAACTATTTTATTACCTGTGAGTCTCTGAATCAGGAATTTGGGCTGAGCTCAATGAGCAGTTTTTCTCTTTCCTGGGGCATTAGTGGAGATCATAGGTGCATTCAGCTGGCAGCTTGGCTGAGGCTTCCAAGACAGTTTCATCTGTATGGATAGAGAATCAGCTGAGGCAGTTGAATGAGTAGTGGCTGCCTGGGCCTCTCTTTCTCTGTATACCATGTCTCATCCTGTGGAGAGTCTCTCTGCATGGCCTCTCTCTTCATCAGGATAGCTGAAGCTTTTCACACAGCCGCTAACTTCCAAGATGGTGAAATGGAAACCATAAGGCCTCTAAGGCTTTGGCCTGGAGCTAACGCAGCATCACTGCCATATTCTATTGATCAAAGCAACACACAGGGCCACCTCCAATCCAAGAGGAGGCGCGATAACCCCACCTCATGATGAAAGGCGGCAGGTGGCGCGCACCTGCAGGGATGAGAGGAATTGTTGGCAGCCTTTTCTGCAGACATTCTGTGCACTAAGGTTTTAATATCCAAAATATGTAAAGGATTCCCATGAATCATCAAGAAAAAGATAAAAATAGAAAAATGCAAAAACACAGACATCCATAGAAGAGAAACATGAATGGCCTGTAAACATATGGAAAGATGTTTACTCTCATTATTCAAGAAAAATATATTAAATCTACCAAAGAGTGAAAATTTGGAAGTCAGATAAGACCAAGTATTGGTGGGAACTGTTATATACAGCTAATGTGAGTGTAAAATTACACATTACTTGAGAAAACAATTTTGCATCGCCTAGTAAAGATGAGTGTATATACACAGCAGTCCCACTCTTGGGAAAATCCTTGTACATATGTCCGGAAGACAAGTAAAATAATATTCTTAGGAGGATTTGGGAGGTTGGGGGGAAATACTAAAAACAACCTAAATGCCAATCAATGATTGAATGGAGAAATAAGCAGCAGTGGATTCATATCATGGAATACTATAACCCACAGCTAGATATGCCTCAATGTGGATGAAGCTTGAAAACATGATGTTGAAGTGGAAAAGAGTCACAGAAGGCGATTTCAGTGTAATTCTATTTATATACAAAGCTCACAAACAGGAAAACTGAACAATATATTGTTTAGAGCACCAAACTTATAAATGTGCTTGCGTGCGCGTGCACACACGTATGAGGGAAATGCTTAGCCCAAATTTCAGAATAGAGGGTAACTGGAGTGGGGAGAGGGAGGAGGCAAACATGGACTTCAAAGATACTGGTAATATTCTCTCTCTCACTCTCTCTCCTTTGAGCTCAATCATAGTTATATAGGTGTTTGTTCAAATATTATTCAAATATTTTTAGTTCTGAGAGTATTGATTATATACACATTCTGCACATAGAATGCATTTTTTTAAAAACAGAGTCTTACTCTATTGCCCAGGCTGGAGTACAGTGGCACGATCTTGGCTCACTGCAGCCTCTGCCTCCCGGGTTCAAGCAATTCTTCTGCCTCAGCCTTCCAAGTAGCTGAGATTACTGGCATGTGCCACCACATCAGCTAATTTTTGTATTTCTAGTAGAGACGGAGTTTTTAGTAGAGATGTTGGCCAGGCTGGTCTCGAATTCCTGACCTCAAGTGATCCACCCACTTCAGCCTCCCAAAGTGCTGGGATTACAGGTGTGAGCCACTGTGTCTGGCCTAGAATGCATTTCTAAAGTGGCAAGGATCTTCCAATAAATTGCTGAGAACAAAACACCTTGATGACATGAACGGAAAAATGATACTTTCATGTATGACCATGGGAAAGACTTCAAATTGGCATGTGACTCAATCATTTCATGTTCCCATACACTGAAATACTTGGAGATGAAATATCTGGGAATTGCTTCCAAATAATCTGACAGGGGTAGATAATGATGCAACGTATCAACCGCGAGTTGGTCACTGCTGAAGCTGGGTTCATTTGTACTCTTCTCCCTCCTATTGTGTATGTGTGAGGAGGAGGGGTAAGAGGGGACAAGGGTTGAGAACCCTCACCAGAAGATAACTGGAACAAGTGAAGATATTTATGGATTATCTGAATGCTAAGCATTCCCTGCTATAAAGCATAAAACAGAGGAGATTAAAAAAGAAAGGGGAACAAAATGAAGGGGGACTCGCCAGCTTTTTACATGCAGGAAAGAGTCTAGTTGGCCAGAACACATAAAATGTGCAAGCATGAGAACACGAAAGACCCAGCCAGGCTGGCATGGGAGGCGGGGGAGGAAGTGGGATCTGGAAGGCCAGCATGGACAGCTCTAGAGCTATGTATGAGTCCATCCCACTGCTGCTGCTGTTGCTGCAAAACTTCAGAGCAGTGCTGTGGCCCTGAGCCCTTGGGCTGGCCAGAGGAAGCCCACAAACAGGACGCTGTGGCCATCCTGTAGTGCCACACTGGCTATCAGCCACCTGACTTGGGTGGTCTATGACAGAGGAAGCCCCATCACCAGACTCTCCCCTTCTAAGACCGACTCCAAGACTCTGAGACTCTGACTGCCCTTTGAAGACTCTGACTCTGGACTTCCATGGCTTGCAGCTGCCAACCCAGTTCCCACCATACCTGAGTACCCATCAGCCCTTCACAGGACTCAGGCCACCCCCAACTTCCACCCTCCAAGTTCACAGGCTCACCTCCTATGCCTAACCAAGTCGACCCCTGCAGTTCGGAACGTGCCCCCCTTCTGGTTCCTACTCCTTTCTATGCGCTCTTCCCTCTGCATAAAAGCCTTCTGCTCCTCCCTACCCCTTGTTCTCTTGGGCAGTTCATAGTCATTTTACCAGAATGGGCTCAAGTGTGTCCTCCTCCTCCAGGGAGGCGTCTCCCTGACTCCGCAGGCCGAGCAGAGCTGTTCGTCCTCTGCTACACAGCATCGTCCTCGGGGCTATAAGTATTTGCAACATGGCTGGCTCTTTCCACCCTGCTGAACTGTTCCTCTGCTAAATATTGGAGCCTCTTGTAGAGGAATCCGAAGATGAGTTTTCAGCTCTATGTTAGGAGGTACTCATTAGAGCCAGAAAATGAAGGAAAATGTTCTCTTCCAATCACAATCGCCTATCTCTGTGGCCACCATTATACATAGAAAAATGGTCTCAAAATGCATATGTTTGCTATTTCAATGATCGTAGAAAGTATCAGAGGAAGGCGATTATGTTTGCAATAGGATGTTGCAGTTTGATCCTGGTTTTTGTTCTTTTCGATTTTCCATAATTATGTGTTGCTGTGATTTAGATGAAGTTAGCCTAGACAAGTTTTGCTGAAATAAAGGACTGCAGTTGATGCCCTCCTCCCCTGTGTGTTGGTTCCTCCTTCATATTAAATGACCGCTTTCACCAACCTCCACCAGAGGCAAAGTCACATCAACCCCTAAGTGAGCCAGGGTGGAGGGAAAAGGAGAGAAGAGAGAAGGTACTGAGTTTTAGAAAGCTATAATACCAGTCCCCTTCTTACAGGGAAAAAGAGATCTGGTTCATTAAACATTAGGTTGGGCACGGTGGTTCATGCCTGTAATCCCAGCACTTTGGGAGGCTGAGGCACGGAGGCTGAGGAGTTCACTTTGGGAGGCTGAACTCCTTACTTGAGGTCAGGAGTTCAAGACCAAACTGGCCAACATGGTGAAATGCCGTCTCTACGAAAAATACAAAAAATTAGCCAGGTATGGTGGTACATGCCTGTAATCCTAGCTACTCAAAAGGCTGAGGCAAGAGAATAGCTTGAACCTGGGAGGCAGAGGTTGCAGTGAGCCGAGATTGCACCACTGCATTCCAGCCTGTGTAAGAGAGGGAGACTCCATCTCAAAAAATAAAATTAAATATTAATCATTTTAAAAATTCATCAAGAAACCTATGCTAAAAAGGAGGATGTGGTTGGACTGGTTCATTTTTCTCCTCTAGTTTTGAGCTCCCATGCTCAAGAAGAACAAAGCTAGCTGTAGCCAAACTTGGCGATTTAAACTTCTGTCATATCCATGGTATCTGTTTTTATTTAGTAATATTGTACATTTTTATCCAGCACTGTTCTATTTCACATATGATACAGTACATGCACAATGTTTTGGATCATATCTATGGTACAGAACAGAGGGCAATTACTCTAATTTATGGGTGATCC
Organism: Macaca mulatta; assembly: GCF_049350105.2. Classification (NCBI taxonomy): domain Eukaryota; kingdom Metazoa; phylum Chordata; class Mammalia; order Primates; family Cercopithecidae; genus Macaca; species Macaca mulatta. The sequence continues at coordinate 71,862,189 of NC_133423.1, forward strand.
CAATTGTCGCTTCCCCCAAACAGCAATGGAATTTTTCAATATCTTCAGAATAAATCCCTCCTCTGGAGCAGTAAGCATAATATGACAGTGTGTCAACCATGGATTTGTTTCAAGATTATTTACTTACAATTCAACAACACTGCTGGCCCATGGAATGCCCCGTCAGCAAAAGCTGCATTGTTTGAAGTAGCTTGGGGAAACAGCCAGGGTTTCAGAATCCAAAGAATGTAGTTTTCCTAAATACCTCAGGATTACGAGATGCTATAGAACTAATAAATTTGCTCCTTAAAATAGTCCAGAAGGAATCCTTAACCACGGCTACATGTTTGAAAGTTTAGGTTATTAATGGGGAGAGAGAATGCTGTTTCGTCCCTTGGGCTCACATAATGAGTACCATGGGCAACTTTTTTCTCCCTTTATTCTCTTTATGATTATTTTTAAAAGGATAAATTCCAGAGGTGGATAACCTTTTGGAAAACAATGATGAAATGATGAGAGATGATGTGCAAGAGACCCACGCAATGAAACCTTTTCAGTTGGAAAATGCTTACCTGGTGCTGATGGTTGCTTCTCGGGATGGTGAGCTGGGCAATCTCATCCACCTATGGATAAACTGGATCGTGCTCTGTAGGTGTAACCAGTAATACAGTAACACAATGGAATCGAATGTTCTACAACTGGTTTATTGTTTTCATACTAGATCTAACCTATATTTACTAAGTTGGTGCAAAAGAAATTAAAAGTAATGGCAGAAAACCGCAATTACTTTTGCACCAACCTAATACATCATATTTCAAAACTTTCAAAGCATTTTCCCATGTGCACTGTAACTTTCCTCACAGTCACTCAGAGAAAGAAGTGATGATTATCACCAATTACCAATGAGGAAGTACCAGCTCAGAAGACTTAGCAACTTGCCTAAGTTCACCTGGAAAATGGGTGGAAGAGTGTGGATGAAAACTCAGGTCTCTTAGTTCAGTGGTCATAACCTCTAGCCTATCCATGATGCATTTAGTTGTGCAAATTCAAATTTTATGAAGCATGCACAGAGACTTCATCCACAGTAATGAACTTTTAAACTGAGAGCAAGTCTTTCCAGAATAAAACATCCATCGCTCAGCCCCCATTGCAGCTTCATGTGTCCGGTGGAATGTGAGCAGAAAGGATGAAGACAACTTTTGGTACATAAAAGGCTTGTGCACTCCCCTGTCTTGGCCAAGGTCCCCCTGAGACTAGAATCTAAACCTAAAACTCAACTGCAGGTTTATTTGGGAAGTGATCTCAGGGAGCAAGGCTGAGGGATAGAGAGGGTGGCAAGAAAGAGCGGAGGTCAATGCAAGAAAGAGGTACTAAGTTGGACACTCTTATGGGTGACTGGTGCTCAATCCCACAGGACCTTCTGACGGGAAGACACAAGGGGGAAATGTCCACTGATACTAGTCTGCCATTGATCAAGGTGTTAAGTCTACACTGCTGTGATGTCTAGAAGCCCCAGAATGGAAATTGAGAGGCTTGGGGCACGGGCCAAAGTAAGGTACTAACAGGGTGCAATTGTGCAAACTGGCAAAGTCTGCACAGATCTGATCATCACAGGAGTAGTTAGGTGGGGCTGAGAGAATTTGAAGTCGTCTTTAAGTAGTTTCCCTTCCTGCTGGGTAAGATGCCTGTGGTAGTAAGCCAGCTCAGACCATGTAGACAAGGGCAAACCACCTGGGAGGCCTGGGGCGATAATACTGAGGATCTTGGCACCCTGGAAATATCTAAGTAGCCATGTGAACTTGAGCTGTACAAGAGAGAAATAAATCTCTTTCATTTAAGTGACCCTTATTGTGTAAACTAATAAAAAGTGCATCTGATAATCATGAGCTACAAACATCAAACTGCAGAGACTTGTTTAGACCAGCGAATAAAAAGTTTAGGTGTTACTAAGCAGCAAAGCCATGGTCCGTATGATGAGCACATTGAAAATTTCACCTCTGTTTGGCTCAGTCCGTGACACCAAAGAACAATTGTGACAACTGGCACTAAATTATTGAATTCGCTGGATGGCGTTGCCATCCAAACACAACCCCTCCAAATACTTTATAAAATACACACATTCTTAGGCCAGGCACAGTTTCTCACGCCTGTAATCCTAGCATCTTTGGGAGGCTAAGGCGGGCAGATCACTTGAGGTCAAGAGTTCGAGACCAGCCTGGCCAACATGGTGAAACTCCATCTCTACTAAAAATACAAAAGTTAGCCAGGCGTAGTGGTGGGCACCTGTAATCCCAGCTACTCAGGAGGCTGAGGCAGGAGAATTGCTTGAACCCGGGTGGTGGAGGTTGCAGTGAGCTGAGATGGTGCCATTGCACTCCAGCTTGGGCAACAAAAGTGAAACTCTGTCCCCAAAAAATAAATGAGTAAATAAATAAAATAAAATATACACGTTCTAGCCTTAGCACACTGTATTTTAAGCTAAAGCAATGTAATGATGTTTTTTTTTACAAATATGATTATTTTATGTCATTGTATCATACCAGTTATTAAGAATTGATATAGCTTTAGCACACTAAATATACCCCTCACTGAATAAACTTTTAGCTAGTAAGTGACTAAATTTGACAGAGCCTTGAATAGGATATATAAAGGGACTGTGTTAACTGCTTTCCTTCAAAGTGCACATACTGACTTGAGGAAACATCTGTGCCACATTATGAAGGAGGAAATAGGTACAGGGAGTGAGGGATAACTTGATGAAAGTGGCCCAACTCGAAACTGGCAGAGCTGGGATTTGAACCCAGGTATGCTTGACTCAGAAGTCTCTGCTTTACTCATTATGCTAAATCTGATTGAAGAAAGTTTTAGCTCTAATATTCTCTGGGACACTAGAACACCTAAAATAAATAGCTTGCTCACCTGGTGCTTAAAGGGAGGGCCATAAAGGAAGAGCACGATGTCAGGATCTGAAGACTCGGCCATGCACGGTGGCTCACCCTGTCATCCCAGCACTTTGGGAGGCTGAGGCAGGAGGATCACTTGAGCCCAAGAGCTGAGACTAGCTTGGGCAACATAGTGAGACCCCCATCTCTACAAAAAATAAAAGTCAGCTGGGCGTGGCAGTGCACACCTATAGTCCCAGCTACTTGGGAGACTTAGGTGGGAGGATCACTTGAGCCCAGGAGGTCGAGGCTGCAGTGAGCCATGATTGTGCCACTGCACTCCAGCCTGGGCAACAGAGGAAGATTCTGTCTGAAAAATAAATAAATAAAAAGATCAGAAGACCAGTGTTGTTCTCTGTGTGAATGGGAAAACAGCTGAGACTGTCTGACCTCAGGCACTTCCTTGATAAAATGGGAATAATACAACCTACCTCACAGGCTTTTGGAGATATTAAATGACTGTATGTGTATATAGAAGTACTTTATAAACCATAAAGTACTACATTTACTTACTGTGGGCCATGCGCAGTATTAAAGCACTTTACATGGATAATCTCATTTAATCACCACTACAACCCTATGAGCTAATTATTCTTCTGTTTGTGGTAGAGGAATTTGAAGTTCAGCTTGCCTGTGGCCAAGTAACTAGTAGAAGGAGGAGGCTGATGTTCAAAGGCTTACGGGTCCACACTCAAGCCCCCCACCACACTGCTGCCCTGTACACGTGGTCATATGGCCACTACCTACACATTTACATGCCACCTACGTAATGTGGACAACCCGTCTCAGATTCAAACGGACTCTACAGCTGCAACATTCCTGCCTTGTCCTCACTGCAGTATTAACAGGCTCTGGCAGAAGTGGAATGATGAGAATCAGAGGACAGACATCTCTCTGGGAGCTGCTTTTTCCTAAGACCTGGGATACAATTTCCAAACACATTCTTAATTTTATCCCATTTATCTAGACATTAGTCCTAGTCTGATAAATTTCTGGAGTGCCCTCATGCTAAATTTAAATGTATTTATTTTGTGTGTATTATAATTCATCCTTAATGAATCAGGAATTCTAAGGTACCTCTTTATCTTAAAGAGTACCTAAGCATAACACATATAGCTTATGTTTTAGTCTCTAAAATTTGGCTGTGTTGGGAAATTAAGATGTTTACAGTCTAAGCCAGGTACAGTGGCTCAGGTCTGAAATCTCAGCACTTTGGGAGGCTGAGGTGAGAGGGTCACTAGAGGCCAGGAGTTTGAGACCAGCCTGGGCAACGGAGCAAAACCTCATCTCTATAAATATTTTTTTAAAAATAACTAGCTGAGGCCAGGCGAGGTAGCCCACGCCTGTAATCCCAGCACTTTGGGAGGTTGAGGGCAAATCGGTTGAGGTCGGGAGTTCAAGACCAGCCTGATGAGCATGGTGAAACCCCGTCTCTACTAAAAATACACAAATTAGCCAGCCATGGTGGTGTGCGCCTGTAATCCCAGCTACTCCGGAGGCTGAGGCAGGAGAACTGCTTGAACCCCGGAGGCAGAGGTTGCAGTGAGCCATGATCACGCCATTGCACTCCAGCTTGGGCAACAAGAGCAAAACTTTGTCTCAAAATAAAAATAAAAGTAAAAATGATTAGCTGGGCATGATGGCATGTGCCTATAGTCCCAGCTACTCAGGAGGCTGAAGGGGGAGGATCATTTGAGTCCAGGAGGTCAAGGCTGCAGTGAGCCCTGACTGTGTCACCGAACTCTAGCCTGGGTGACAGAGTGAGACCCTGTCTCTAAAAATATATAAACATATAAATATTTTAAAAAGATGCTCACAGCTTTAAAGCAGAAAGAGAGACTAAGAATGTCTACCACTTTCTTAGGATTCACTAAATACTCATGATTTTGAGTTCACGAAGACACTTCTGTTGTGAGATATGTATCCCTCCTTTTTTAGTCCAGCTTGGTAGATGAGTTTGATGTGAGTTTACATTTGAGAGTGAGTTTGCCTCCTCTTTCCCCCACTTGCCTCATTCTCATATGTTATCTGTAAAATATTCTTTTTCAATGTGCCTGTATGAAATCTGTTCTTACAGGCTGTGGGAGCTTTAAGATTAACTATGGACTCAATAGTAATGCAATGGGGTCTGAGATCACCCTGGCAGGCAAACACTTTGCATGAGGTGTAATTGAAAACACTAGTACAACTAAATAACCCAGTTTCCATTCTAAGCTTTGTCCCCTGTGCAGCATTCAAGGCAAAAGAAGCCCTGACCAGTGCCACGTGAAAAAAAGGAAAAGAACATGGATTTCAGATAAGAATGATCCAGAAACCAAAGGAATTTGGGAAAGACTTTATAGACGCAAAGGAGCAAATGCAGAACATGAAGAAAACTAAGAGGGCCTCAGTTCGGGGTGGGGAACCCACTGAGCTTCAAAAGATGTTTAAGCAGCATCTAAATGAAAAAATCTCCCTGGGCGTGGTCAGTTGCCAGCTCAAAAGGATGAGGGAGACATCATCGTCTTGCCTAATTGCACCCCCCGTTTCCTACTTAGAGCTTAGCAGGAGGGGGCTGTAATATGATTACTTGTTGAGAAAGGGATTTCTAGTTGCTGCTTCAGAGGAGACTGAAATGACCTATTGCTTTCCTTTGATGTTTTGTTTGCTGATACAACTGCTGGACTTTGAAATGCAGTAGAACTCTAATTTAGTTCAGAAGCTTGTTTTTAAACATATATTTCAGTCAGAGAACTGATTTTTATCTAAAATCCACTTTTCAGAATTTTTTAAAATGCAAGTCTTTTCTTCACAAAAGGCGTAAGTTTCCTCTCCCATCTCATCACTTTCATTTGGCTTCTCCAATTCCCTCTGAGCTCGGAGCAGACTTCTGGAAACAAGACTGTTGTGGAGTGCATGGGAGAGAGTCCTAGCCCCCAGCTGTTCTGTTCCCTCACTGTGCCATGTACTGGACCTCATGGATGGCCTCTAAGACTGGACCTAGATCAGCCCCGCTGACAATCCTAGAGGACTGCTAGGCCCAAGGAGGTTCCAGTGGAAAGGACACAGGGACATGGCTGGCAGAGTGGGCTTCTCTCCTTCCAAGCTGGTTTGGGGAGAAAAATCAAACAGGTTAATTGCTACATCTTCGTTAGTTGACTTTCCCCTGTGGGCTGGTCCTGTAGTATGGCCTAACCTTTAGTAAAGATACTTATGCTAAAGGAACTAGGCACAGATGGACTTTAGGCTAGAATTCCATCTTCCCTCTGTCTCTGTCCTTTTCTCTGAGAAGTGTCCTTACTGCTTGAACCTCGGCGGAAGAGGTGGCCTCTGCAAGGGCTGGGTGGATAATGTGCACCCTATAGGCCAAGTTCTGCTTCACCTGTTTTCTTGGACCTGCACAGTTTTCTTTTTTTCTTTTTTCTTTTAATTTGAATGTCAGTGTCTTTAAAAAGGGCACAAACTCTCCAGGTCACTGTTAATCCCTAAATCCACCCTTCCCAGGCAGCCCACTTGGCTCATTCTGTGTTACCTAACACCACTGTGGGCTTCTGACCTTTCAACCTCTGGTGAACGAAAAATTCTCAGTTAACAGCCTCAGAAACAGCTTTAGATCCTGACGTTCCAGGGCCCTTGGAGAATAAAAGGTGGATCAAAGAGTAAACCAATCGCTCATAGACTGAGATTTAAATGAGATTTAAAAATCCAATGAAGCCACTCCTGGGCCTCCTGGTTCTGCATTTTCTGTTGGATGCCTGCACCTGGTGGGCACTCTGAAGACCACTTACAGGGTGGGACAACTGCAGAATTGCAAACCCCATGAGGTTCTGCTTGGAGTTTATGTCAACATAGATCTCGTCTTTTCTCAGCCTGTTTCCATCAAAGTAATGCTTAATTGGGGCTGATCTGGGCTCCGGGAAGGAAGGGGAGAGGGCAGTCATTCTTTCACTGGATGCATTTAATTTTACTCTACCTAACAAGTTCAAAATGCTCTAGACTTTCATTCTTCCTTCCCTTCCTCCTCACACTTTTCCATCCTTTCCCTTCTTTGACTCCCAAACCCAAATGGGGTATAAGTGAGCAGCTAGGGGTTGGGTAGGGGTGAGAAACATTGTAGATCTTTATTTTATTCACCTCAAGCCCCACATTAAATCCCACATCCGTGTTTGCTAAAACATATAAGGTTCTGTAACCCCTGGTCATGTCCTTGGAGACCATTTAAAGTCATAAAATAAGCAATGTGTACTTTTTTGGAATGGTCAGTCATTTAAAACTATCATAGAACCAGCAAAGGCACTATGAAACAGAAAGCAACATTCACTTTTTAAAAAGTTAAAACACAGGATTATAAAGACATTTGATGCTTTTTGCAGGTTTCTTCCAAATGTTTCCTTGTATCTCAGGGGATAGCTTTCAACTCTCTTTTGCGATTAGGAATATTTGGGTGAAAGTTTGAGAAACCGTGTGAAATTCTGGCAGATCTTTTTAGAAAAGTCTGCTTTTGTATCTGAGAGGAATATTTTCTTATTTCTGGGGTTCATGGAATAAGGAATCATGTAGCCCTTGGCTGGACACTTAAATATGTTCCTGGACTTGCCAAAAAGACTTGGGTTGAGTCACTGGACTTGACTTCAAATTCCCATTCGGAGACCACTGGGATTGTAAAACCTTTTGCTGCTGAGTCCATTTCTTGTAACTGGCTCCATGTATTTAAGAATAAATAATTCAGCTCTGTTAGTGTTGGTTTTGGGGTCCCCCTCCACAGCCCCAGCACAGTTATCCTGGTTTGTAGGAGCCACATCCAGCATTCACATTTTGTCTGTTCTGCATTTGTTGGAAAGTAAATAAGCAGCAGTAAAGAAGCTGTATTATGCATGTTTTCTGCCTTGGGTGGCACCTGGAATTTGCTGAATTTGCTGAGTGCAACTTAAAGTTTAAAAGGCTCCTGAGCCTCACCTTTTTCATGCCATGCAAGTCAAATGGAAAACCAAATAATCAGCATAAGCAAGCTGGTGGGTCCTTTCTCTTGGTTTCAACTGACTCCAGACCCTGTTGTGCAATTCCAGTGCTTCTTTTCTCCCCACTTCCAGCTGTTAAGTCTCCATGACCGGACTTAAATAACCATCTCCTCTCCCCTTCTCAGAGAATCAACCACCAATTTTGCATAATACTTAGGACATTGTGGTACAACAAACAAATTGAGGACCCCCCAAAAACCCAAAACCAAACAGAACCCCACTCATCTCCACTGATTTTCTAGTATGTCTTGTTTACTTTATGTCAGTCTCACTAGAACTTAAAAATCACTTTTAAAGTAATAAAGCTGATTTTCACATGCCTTGTACAGACTTTCACTAATGCCAAGCAAAGGCATTTTGCCCAGATTGCTTTCCCCAGCTTATACACAGAGTTGAAAGCAGGGAATGGGGTGAAGTGGAATGGAAGAAGAACAGATGTAAATACTAAGCATATTGCAGGTTCAGTGACTTGCCCCAGAATGGGAGCCTGTCTTAGATCCTACAAATTCCTGTTCAATCCTTCTAGGCAAGATGCTTAATTATTGTTATGTGTAGGGAAGAAAATTGTTATCGGCAGAAGGTATCCGAGTCACATGGCACCAAAATGTATCACTGGTAGCGAATATCCAAGTTATCGTCAGAGAATCTGTATAGGTCAGCAGCAACCTCTATTCTTACGTCCTCAGAAGAAAGAATTCAACTCAGGGTCATAGGCAGAAAAAGAGACTGAGGCAAGTTTCAGAGCAGGAGTGGAAGTTTATGTACGCCTGAGAGCAGGAACATAAGGCAAGTGATACAGGAGACAGAAATTATTTTAAGCAGATAATGAGGGCAAAAGAGTCCTCGGCAGAAGGGCTTCTAACAAAGAACAGCCCAAGAAATCACTTCTTTTCCAACAAAGAGCAGCCTGGGAGATCGGGCTGCAAACACAGAGAAGAAAGCTGGAAACTTGCACGAGGGGATGCCAGCAGCTGCACAGTTAGAAAGAGGTGCCTGGGGCCAGGAATGTCCACCATGGGGGCTCCACCTCCCCTCTGTTTTTAGCACATGCACAGTAAGAAAGAAATAAGTGGCCGGGCGCGGCGGCTCACGCCTGTAATCCCAGCACTTTGGGAGGCCAAGGCAGGCGGATCACAAGGTCAGGAGTTCGAAACCAGCCTGACCAACAAGGTGAAACCCCGTCTCCACTAAAAACACAAAAATTAGCCGTGTGTGGTGGCACCTGCCTGTAATCCCAGCTACTTAGGAGGCCGAAGCAGGAGAATCGCTTGAACCTGGGAGGCGGAGGTTGCAGTGAGCCAAGATCTCACCACTGCACTCCAACCTGGGTGACAGAGTGAGACTCCTTCTCAAAAAAAAAAAAAAAAAAAGAAAAAGAAAAATAAGCAACATGGAGTAGCTACTCACCTGTATAATAAAAGATTGGGGTGGGGGCTGCCAGAGATTCGTGCCCTATGCCAATGGCACACACGGTCCTAACCAGTTTTTCACGCCCTATGTAGATCCGACACCGCTTCCCCACTAGCTCATCTATAACACCCCCTGCATTTAACCACGGATAGGCAACTCATTTTTTCGGGACCCCTCTCTGGGGCAGAGAGCTATTCTCTTTCTTTCACCTACTAAAATTCTGCTCTAAACCCCACCCTTTGTGTGTTTCCGCATCCTTTACCTCCAAGGCTGTGAGACCGAGAACCTTGGGTGTCATCCCAGACAACAAGGCCGCTTCACAAGTACACCTGGAAGAGAGCCAAGTGGACACCTTGTAGGTCAAGTGCCCCGTTTGATCTTGAACCTAGGATTTTATATGCTGGCCTACTTCCGGCATTTTGTGCCCCTTTCCCTCATTCTTCCCTTAGGGTGAACCTCCCACGTGCATAGTGCCCTGCTTGTGATTGGGAGGTGAGCATGTGCAGTGTGTTTAAGAAGTTGTATGCGTGCTCACCTAAGGCTTTCTTCCCTTTTCCAGTGGAACGCCGCTAGAAGGTCATACTCTGCCATTTTGTCTCTTAATGCGCATGCTCAAGCCCACTGGCCCAGTTCCAGAGATCTTAATTGGAAGCTGCCGACTACCAATTTCAAGTGTATTCATCTGTTGGGAAACTGCCTCTCCCTGTTGCGGCCATGATCAATGATCATTTTAGAGCGGCAGTGTGAGAACTGCCAAACCATCCCCTGATCGTCACCTGACATTTCTGGCCGGCTGGGAGGGGAGCCCTTCTCTGCCCCACTCATGCCTGACTACCTACCTACTCTAACAAAATCAGTATCTTGTCTTCCCAGTGATTCTTTATTTTGGTAATATAGAATCAACTTGTGGAGAAGGCAGCATGATGTAGTGAACAAAGCTTCAACAGGCCAGGATTTAAATCCCAGAGCCACCATTTATTGGCCATGTACCATCAGATATGTGTTACAGGCCTCTCCTGGTCCTCATTTTTTTCATCTGCAAAATGGAAAGTGATGGCAAGGATCAAATAAGACGATAACTACAAGAAGCAAGCCCAAAGCTAGGCACACATTAAATGTGTTTCCCTTCCCTTCTTAAGTCAGAGTTTGGACTCTGAACATAAAATGTAACTCCCCACCAAGAGTTGACTCTGACTATGGGCACTGTTTCTATGAAGGAAGCTCTTGGTGGCCCTTTGTTGTAACTGTTGATTGCACACATCTGGAAACCATGACAACCGTTGTGCTTTGAGTTCAGCTTGGCCCAAATGTGGCTCTATATAAGGCAGCTTCTATACTTCAGTTTTTCCCAATACATCATAGCTTGGCTTGAGTTTGGGCAGAGGGGTGGGTGCCAAAGGAAATGTACAATGTCTGGGAAAAATTCGTATTCAACTAACAATTACCCAGATCTGTATGGCCCCACTGGGGCGCTGTTCCTGGAGCTTTCGTGTCCATTCTCCCACTGAAAATGCAGTAGGAAGCTTTATGATGATGCCTACTTTGCAGGTGTTTCGATGACTCTGGGTGGTTTAAATGACTTTCCAAGGTCACAGAGATAATAAGGCAAGGACTTGGGATAAGATCCCAGGCTTCTGTCATGGAAGAAAGCAGGTCACAAGGATTTGCGGTGTTGGAAGAACAGCGGCTGTAGCGTCTGCCTGCCAAAGTGGTCCTTGAGTTGACACTGTCCACAACATGCACTGGAAGGCAGGAGAGGGGAGGTCCTATGTAAGTTTCCTTGGCCTTTAGAAGAAACCCTGTGTCCAGGCTCTCTGTCAACTAAGTCACATATCGAGCTGGGGCAGGTAGTGATATATGGCTAATTAAATGTGCCATGTAAAAAATTCCTGACCACGAATTTTAAAAAACAGTTTGTAAAACACTCCTGGCATCATTTAATCTTTTGGGGTTTTCACTTGTTGTATTCAGAAGGTATTTTAGGACCAACATTGTCATGCATTCATTCAACGAATATTTATTCACCTACTTACTGTGTATCAAGCACTGTTTTGTTTTGTTGTTGTTTTGGGACAGAATCTCACTCTGTTGCCTAGGCTGGAGTGCAGTGGCACGATATCTGCTAACTGCAACCTCCACCTCCTGGGTTCAAGCGATTCCTGTGCCTCATACTCCCAAGCAGCTGGGATTACAGTTGTGTGCCACAACTTTCGGCTAATTTTCGTATTTTTTTGTAGAGACGGGGTTTCACCATGTTGGCCAGGCTGGTCTTGAACTCCTGACCTCAGGTGATCTGCCCGCCTTGGCCTCCCAAATTACTGGGATTACAGGTGTGACCCACTGCGCCCGGCCGTTAAAACTTTTTAACACAAACTCTTCAAAATGCCATCTTTTGTAACCTTCATAGGTTACAAAAGGTATTAATAGATTGAGATTTGCTGGGGGAAAGAATGCTAAAAAATAAGTCAGCTTTCTTTTCTGTAACCATTTAAAGAAATACAAAGTAATTCTACAGGTAATTCCTTGGTGGGCTTATTTGGTAATTTTTTTCTTTCTTTTCCATTTTTCTCTTACTCTTTGGTTTGTAGGAGAACCCCTTTATTCCCAGGAGGCAATTTTGAGTCCCAACATGTCCTGCATCATCTCCTGTGCCCACTGCCAAAGGAAGGCTACCAGAGCGTGGGTTTCAGCACAGCTCTGATTGGATGATAAGCAAGGAGAGTAATATGCTGCTAGGGGGTTAGAGAAAAAAAAAAAAAAAACAACTAGAATACCAGAATGTAGTATTTCAAATTTCCTCCCTCCAAATCAAAAGCCTTGTGAATGAAATTATGACCATTATTCAAGTGTAATTATACTGAGTATGTAAAATGGAAACACTGAAAGTAAATCATACATTTGGATATTACATTTCATATTTGAGAACATTCCAGAAACATTTTATTATTGTTGAGTGTAATGTCAGGAGACAAACTTCTACAAATTTTATACATAAATTTTTCCATTTTCTCTGTTTCCCATTTATGTCAAGTTGAACACATGGTATGACTTTTAATATTCTCTCTTCCTTCTCCTTCCCCACATTGAATGTCAAGTGATCACACTCAATCTTGATTATCCTAAATTTACCCTTAGGCTCTATCACCCCATTGTGTGTTGCAGCCAGAACAAGAGGGTTTTAAAATTAATATCAAAAGGAGAGGCCAGGCTTGGTGGCTCATGCTTATAATTCCAGCACTTTGGAAGGCTGGGGCAGGAAGATCCCTTGAGCCCAGGAGTTTCAGACCAGCCTGGGCAACATAGTGAGATTTTGTCTCTACAAAAAAAAAAAAAAAGATTTTTTTAATTTAGCAGGGTGTGGTGGCATGCCCTATAGTCTCAGCTACTATGGAGGCTGAGGTGGGAGGATCACTTGATCCTGGAAGGTGGAGGCTGCAGTAAGCCGAGTGGCACCAGTACACTCCTGTCAAAAGAGAGAGAGAGAGAGAGAGGCTCTAAATAAACCTATAAAACTATAAAACTGGGGTCTTACGGATGCTAGCAAATATCTTGGAAAGAACTGCCAGCTCCAGTCAATTACGGAAGACCACGGCGGCTACAAGCTGTTTTCCAGCTCAGGCGTCAACTCGTGGAAACTGGGTAATACCGAGGGAACTGCGGATTCTCGCGTGAACAGGATCTCGCAGATGTGGGGGCGTAGGAAGAGTCTCCTCAGGCCCGCTCCAACCCCCAACGGACTTAGGGGTTGGCGGTGAACTACGGGTGGCCCCGCGCCGCGCCAGCTGGGGGCGCCGGAGCGCGAGCGCGGGGCGGCGCCGTTGGGATCACAGCCGAGGCGGGAGAATGGCTTCCAGCTTCAAGAAGCCCAGCGCCGCCCCCACCAGCCAAAAGAGAAAGTTGGCGCCTAAGCCCGAGCTCACTGAAGATCAGAAGCAAGAAGTTCGGGAAGCGTTTGACCTCTTTGACGCGGACGGAAGCGGGACCATCGACGTGAAGGAGCTGAAGGTGGCCATGAGAGCTCTGGGCTTCGAACCCAGGAAGGAAGAGATGAAGAAGATGATCTCCGAGGTGGACAAGGAAGGCACGGGGAAGATCAGCTTCAATGACTTCCTGGCCGTGATGACTCAGAAGATGTCCGAGAAGGACACCAAAGAAGAAATCCTGAAGGCCTTCAGGCTCTTTGATGACGATGAGACCGGGAAGATCTCGTTCAAAAACCTGAAGCGCGTGGCCAACGAGCTGGGGGAAAACCTCACGGATGAGGAGCTGCAGGAGATGATCGACGAAGCTGATCGGGACGGGGACGGCGAAGTGAATGAGGAGGAGTTCCTTCGGATCATGAAGAAGACCAACCTTTACTGAAGTCGGTTCAGAAGCTAAAGTGACTCTCTGGGTTCCCCGCTTCCATTTTGTGAAACCTTAGAGGACGGCAGTTGCCTGTCCCTTCTTCACCCCCTCACCCCCATAATTTGTCTAGATCTATTTCCATATCTCTAGTTCAATTATAGAATTTGAAAGATGCTTGTAATGTGAGTTTTGGTTTTTAATTCTCAAGAGCCTACCTGGAGCACATAAGGTTAAACAAAGGGCCCTGAAGTTTGAGTGCGCCCTCCATTTGCCCTGTGCTGAACTTGCAGAGACATCCGTTGAGCTGGAGGCAGGACAACTTCTGGGACACACAAAAATGTGATTGCCTTTGTCACTTCTTTGGTGGTCTTAAATTATCTTGCTTCATATATCATTCCTTAAATTCCAGTCATTGTTCCAGCATAATGAGATGGAATCTGCCAGTAGATTTGCCTAGCCTGTCCACTTAGCTGAATACCAGTTTGAAGGAAAACAGAGTGGCCACTTACAAACTTACTGAGCTCAGGACAGATAATCTTTTAAAGAATAGGCTTGCTTGGGTGGTAGTACGTTGTGCAATTTAGACTATTCACTGGCTTCATACGTGCAAATGATTCTTCGTTTGTGTGTAAATTGTCCACCGATTCTTCGTTTGTGTGTAAATTGTCCACCGTGCATTTATCTAGGGCTAGTATGTATACCTGGGCTACAGAATAAAAATAAAATCTAATACTGGCCCAAGCAAAGTATAATTTGCTTAAGAGGTTATGCTAACAAATGATTTTGAGTAAATATCTACAAATGTAGGATCTTAGTTTAGGAAATTGTAGGGAATACCTTAATATAACATTTTAAGCTACTTACAGTCCTTGGAAATATCAACAAATATCTTAGATATCAGACTATTAAAACCTTAGTCATCTCATTACTGCTTGATTATAAGACACTTTCTCCCCGCCAATCCTTAGAACATCTTGTTTCTTGGTACTTGACTTTTAGCCCCTCTGACATATAGTTGATGTTAGAGTGTCTGGCGTTTAAGTAGTGCTCTATTTTACAAATCCCAGTAAACTGTTCCACTGTGGCTTGTTTATGTGTTAATACTGCTTGTTTTCTGTTATAAATTCTTTCTTGCTTTGGAGTAAGATATCTATCATTTTGAATATCTACAAATCTGAAGGTAAAGAAAATTTTTTAAATGTAATTGTGGGAAAATAAATAGATCTGCTGAGATGGAGGCTTTGACTAGTGTTTTAATAATAGGCAACAAAACAAAAAGGCAGGATATTTTGGTCACAACTAAACCTAAATTAAATCCTCATACAAAGCCCCATTAAGATAAATGCTCAAATTCTGGGAACATTTCACTTGCTTTGCCAGCAATTTTACCCTTCAGAGGGTGTGGATCTAATCAGGGGAACAAACTACCCTGGACTTAATTCTCATTAACAGGGACTAATTTGTCAAAGCGGCAGTACTAGCTGAAGTGATGGGTATGGAAGTATTCACTGTGAGGATTTTGCTGAGGTGCCTGGCACAGGGCAGGGGAACTCACCCAGGCTGCAAGATGCTAATGGTTCAGGTTCAAGGTCTTAGTGTGGACTCAGGTGCAGTCAGGATGGGAACAGGTACAACTTGAGCCAACATCAGTATGAAGGGCCTGATCTGAGGGCGGTGGGAGGAAGGGGTATTCTGGGAAGCATGAGTTCCTGGTATCCTGTTGACCAGAGTCTTGGCCCAAGGATCAACGTATGAATTAAAAGTAGAAATACCAGAAACAAAGAAAGTTGGCAGAAACTAGGAGAAGCAGAGTCTCAGCCAACTGGACTGGGCTCAGTCTTGGCTACTGGCCCAGCAGATGATAGAAGAGAAAACCAGGAACCCAGGCTGAAGCCCAGCGGTCGGGCTGGCCACACACCTCAGGCCTTACAGGGGTGGCCTGAGGGCATGGTCCATTCCAAACAAGGAAAGGGGGCTCCAGAATATTTCTGAATCCCACTCACTGCCAGGGAAGAACCTCTCAATTCACTGAATAGTGCATTCTCCTGCCTCTCAATAGGCTCATACTCTAGAGAATATGGGGACAAGGGGAGGAGGGTCTACTGGAACAAGCCTAAACTGGCATTTAAATTTTAAGATAAGTTAATCATACATTGGCTGGGCCAGCCATGTCTCTTAGTCTTTACAAAAGTAGAACACAAAAAAATTCAATGGAAATCTGCAGACAACTATTTGCAGATGAGGAAACACGGCTATAAAGATTGGGAAGAACTGGCCAGGTGCAGTGGCTCACGCCTGTAATCCCAGCACTGTGGGAGGCCAAGGCAGGTGGATCACTTGAGATCAGGAGTTGGAGACCAGCCCGGGTAACATCGTAAAACCCTATTTCTACTCAAATTACAAAAATTAGCAGGGCGTGGTGGTGCCCTCCTGTAATCCCAGCTACGTGGGAGGCTGAGGCAGGACAATGGCTTGAACCTGGTGATCAGAGGTTGCAGTGAGCCAAAATCATGCCACTGTACTCCAGCCTGGTTGACAGAGCAAGACTCTTTCAAAAAAAAAAAAAAAAAAAGAGAGAGAGAGAGAGAGAGAGAGATTGGCTGGTCCCAAGGCATTCCAAATTGGGACGAGGAATTTGGGCCTTTAAAACTTCTCATTGACTGTCAGTCACTGGGCATGAGCAGTCCCCAGGAAGAGGGGATGACTTCAAGCAAGGTGGACGTCTTCAGTCAAGGGCAATCACTGGTTAGTTCCACTGGTTTTTTTTTGTTTTTTTTTTTTTTTTTGAGACAGAGTCTCACTCTGTTACCCAGGCTGGAGTGTAGTGGCACGATCTCGAATCACTGCAACCTCCGCCTCCCAGGTTCAAGCAATTCTCCTCCCTCAGCCTCCCGAGTAGCTGGGACTACAGGCACCTGCTACCATGCCCAGCTAATTTTTGTATTTTTAGTAGAGACGAGGTTTTACCACGCTGGCCAGAATGGTCTCGAACCTTCTTAACTTTTGAAGGATAATTTCACGGGAAGAAGTATAGGTTAGTGTATTTTTCTTTTAATACTTTAAATATTTCACTCCACTTTCTTCTTGCTTATGTGGTTTCTGAAGAGAATGACGTAATTCTTATTCTTGTTTCTGCGCAGGTAAGGTGGTTTCATACCTCTGGCTTCTTTCAAGAATTTCTCTTTGTCTTTGATTTCCTACAGTTTGAATATGATATAATTATGTGTAGATTTGGGGCTATTTATCCTGTCTGATGTAGTCTGAGCTTCCTAGGTCTGTGGTATGGTATCTTGTCATTGATTTGGGAAAATTCTGAGTCATTATTACTTCAAATATTTCTTCTGTTCCTTTGTGTTTTTTTAACTTGCACCAACTTTTTAATTGATACATGATATTTTACATACTTTTGGGGTACATGTGATACTTCATTACCTGCACAGAATGTGTAACGATCAAGTCAAGGTGTTTGGGCTATTACCTTGAGTATGTGTCGTTTGTATGTGTTGGGAGCTTTTCAAGTCCTCTGTTACAATAATTTTGAATTATACAATGCCTTGTTGTTAACTAGTCACCCTGCTCTGCTCTCAAACACTAGGATTTATTCCTTCTATCTAACTGGGTGTTTGTACCCATTAACCAACCTCTCTTCATCCCCTCTACCCACACACCTTTCCCAGCCTTGGGTATCTATCATTCTACTCTCTACCTCCATGAGATCAGCATTTTTAACTCCCACACATGAGTGAGAACATGTGGTATTTGTTTTGCTCTGTCTGGATTATTTCATTTAAGATAATGACCTTTTGTTCCATCCAGGTCACTGTAAATAACAAGATTTCATTGTTTTTTCTTTTTATGGCCAAATAGTGTTCCACGGTTTATATAGACCACATTTTCTTTATCCATGTGTGCATTGATGAACACTGAGGTTGATCCATATCTTGGCTATTGTGAATAGTGCTGCAATAAACATGGGGGTGCAGGTATCCCTTTAATATACTGATTTCTTTTCCTTTGGATAAATACCCAGTAGTAGGATTGCTGGATCATGTGGTAGATGTATTTTTAGTTTTTTAAGAAACCTCCATACTCTTTCATCATGGCTGTATTAATTTACATTCCCATCAACAGTATATGAGTTCCCTTTTTTTCCTGCATCCTCACTAGCATCTGTTATTTTTGTCTTTTTAACAATGGCCTTTCTAACAGGGGTAAGATGATATCTCATTGTGGTTTTGATTTGCATTTCTCTGATGATTAGTGATGTCAAGCATTTTTCCATATGCCCATTGGCCATTTGTATGTCTTCTTTGGATGAAGTCTGCTTGTGTCCTTTGCCCAGTTTGTGCTCCTTTCTTTTTTCCTTCTCCCTCTGGTATTCCCCTCACACATATGTCAGACCTTTTGTAATTGTCCCACAAGTCTTGCATTTTCTGTTCTTTTTCATTATTTCTTCTCTTTGTGTTTCAGTTTTGGAAGTTTCTATTGATATTCAAGCTCACTGATTCTTCCTCTGACTCTGTTCAGTCTATAAATAAGCCCTTCAAAGGCTTTCTCCCTCCCCTCCCCTCCCCTCCCATTCCCTTCCTCCCTCTTTCTTTCTCTTTCTTTCTCTCTCTCTCTCTCTCTTTCTTTCTCTTTCTTTCTTTCTTTCTTTCTTTCTTTCTTTCTTTCTTTCTTTCTTTCTTTCTTTCTTTCTTTCTTTCTCTCTCTCTCTCTCTCTCTCTCTCCCCCCCTTCCTCCCTTCCTCCCTTCCTCTCTTTCTTTCTTTCTCTCTTTCCTTCTTTCTTTCTTTCTTTCTTCCTTTCTTCCTTTCTTTCTTTCGAAATCAGTTCTCACTATGCTGCTCAGGCTAGCCTAGAACCCCTGGGCTCAAGTGATCCTCTCAGCTTAGCCTTCCAAGTAAGTGGCACAAATGCACCATTCTATCATACCCAGCAATTCTTCATTTCTGTTACAGTGGGTTTTATTTCTAGCATTTTCTTTTGATTCTTTCCTAGAGTTTCCATCTCTCTGCTTATATACACATTTGTTCTCTCATATTGTCTACTTTTTCCATTAGAGCCTTCAGCATATTAATTATAGCTATTTTCAATTCTAACCTGATAATTCCAAAATCTCGGTCATATCTGAGTCTGTTTCTATGCTTGGTTCGTCTCCTCAGACTCTGTTTTTTCCTTTTAGGATGTCCCTTATCTTTTTTTGTTGAAAACCAGACATGATATATCAGATAAAAGTAATTGAGGTAAACAGACCTTTAATATGAGCTTTTATGTTTATCTGGCTTGGAGTTAGGTTGTATTTACTGTTTAACATAGCTTTGGTGTCAGAGGCTAAAATTTCCTCTGGTGTCTTTGTTTTTGTCTCTCCTGTTATGTTTGGGTTTCTGTAGAGTCTCCGTGAATATGGTGTGAGGCTTGAGGTTCTTTACCTGTAACCCCTCTTATTATACAGGAGCCCTGCTGATGTGGTGGTAAGGTGGGAGGATGGGAGTAAGTATTCAGCAGTCCTGTGATCAGGTCTCAATCTTTTAATAAGCCTAAGTATTCCCCTTTCCCTTTCCCCATGTTAGAGTGGCCTGCAGTTGGAAGTATCCATTATCCCAGGTTGGTAGGCTTTGGTAAAACCACAGTCTATCAAGCTGTGGTAAAATAGTTTCCCTGCGGTCTGGCTTTGTTAAGGAGAACAGAGGGCTCTGGGGGTATTTCAAAATTGCTACTTTTCCTCTCTCCCTGTTGGAAGCATAAGGGAATTTCTCTTGATCTTCACCCTGAGAGTCTGGTGGGATTCCTGCAGGTAAAACTCAGGCAAGTATGAGGGCCTACACACAAAGCGTCCGCTGGAGTTTGTTCCACAGCCTCAGTTCTCTAATGAATCTAAGAAGAGTTGTTGATTTTCAATTTGTCCAACTTAATTCTTGTTTTGAAGACAGAAGTGATGACTTCCAAGCTCTTTATATGTTGAACCCAAACCTATATTATTTTCAATTAGCAATTGCATATAGCAACTGTACACTGCATTTATAGAAATATAATTGATGTTTGCCTGTGTATCTTTTTTCCTATTATGTTACTGAATTCACTTCTTAGTTCTAGGAGTTTTTAAAATACATCCCTTAGAATATTCTATATACATAATCATGTCATGTGCACATAAGGACAGTTTTGTTTCTTTTTCTAGTCTGTATTTCTTATTCCCTTTTCTTGCCTTACTGCACTGGCTAGAACTTCCAGCACTATATTAAAATAAGAGTGGTAAAAGTGAACATTCTTTCTTTGTTGCTGATCTTGGGGGGAAGATATTCAGTCTTTCGCTGCTGAGCATAATGTTAGCTATAGGTGTTTTAATCTTTATCCAGTTGAGGAATTTACCCTTTATTCCAATTTTTCTGAGAGTTTATATCATAAATTTTGTCAAATTTTTTTGCATGGATTGATATGATTATGTGATTTTCTTCTTTAGTTACTGTAGTGGGTTACATTGATTGATTTCTATTATTGAACCAGCCTGCATTCCTGGAATAAACCCCGTTTGGTCATGATGTGTAATTCCTTTTTTTATATATTGCTGAATTCTATTTGCTGATATTTTGTTAAGGATTTTTGCATCTATGTTCATGAGGGATCTGGGCTGGTAGGTTTTATTTCCCCCTGCAATGTCTTTGTCTGGTTTTGATATTAAGGTAATTTTTTTTTTTTTTTTGAGATGGAGTCTCGCTCTGTCGCCCTGGCTGGAGGGCAGTGGTGAGCTCTTGGCTCACTGCAACCTCTACCTCCCGGGTTCAAGTGATTCTCCTGCCTCAGGCTCCCCAGTAGCTGGGATTACAGGTGCGCACCACTACACCTGGCTAATTTGGTATTAAGGTAATATTATCATCATAAAATGAACTGGGAAGTGTGCCCTCTTCTTATTTATTTATTTATTTATTTTTTCTGAGACAGTCTTTTTGTTGCCCAGGCTGCAGTACAGTGGTACAATCATGGCTCACTGCAGCCTCAAACTCCTGGGCTCAAGTGATCCTCCTGCCTCAGCCTTCCCAGTACAGGGGCAGGCTACCACATCTGGCCAATTTTTAAATGTTTCCTTTGTAGAGAGGGGTCTCACTCTGTTGCCCAGAGGACCTCAAGCAATTCATCTACCTCGGCCCTTCTTCTTTTATTTTATGGAAGAATTATTGGAGTTAATTCTTCTTTAAAGTTTAGTTAGAATTCTTCAATGAAGCTGTATGGGCTTGAAGATTTGGGTTGTTTTTTTTTTCTTTTTATCTTTTTTTTTTTTTTTTTTTTTTGAGCTGGAGTTTCCCTCTTGTCCCCCAGGCTGGAGTACAGTGGTGTGACCTCTGCTCACTACAACCTCTGCCTCCCACATTCAAGTGATTCCCCTGCCTCACTCAGCCTCTGGAGGAGTTGGGATTACAGGCACCTGCCACTACGCCCGGCTAATTTTTTGTGTTTTTAGTAGAGATGGGGTTTCACCATATTGGCCAGGCTGGTCTCGAACTTCTGACCTCAGGTGATCCACCCATCTTGGCCTCCCAAAGTGCTGGGATTACAGGCGTGAGCCACCACACCTGGCTGAAGATTTCTTTTTGGGGAGTTTTAAATTATACAATCAGTTTGCTTAATAGATATAAGCTATTCAAGTTATCTATTTTATATTGGGTGAGTTGCAATAGTTTGTGGTTTATGAGTTTATATGGTCCATTTCATCTGAGGTATAAAATTTATTTGTGTAGTATTGTTGCTAATATTCCCTTGTTATTTTTTTATGTTCACATGTTATATGGTGATGGTCCTGGTTTAATTCCTAATATTAGTAACTATCTCACTCTCTTCTCTCTCTCTCTCTGGTAAGTCTTTCTAGAGGTTTGTCAATTTTGTTGACTTTTTCTCCTCAAAGAATCAGCTCTTTGTTTCATGGATTTTCTGCTTTTCTGTTTTCAACTTCATTGATTTCTGCTGTTTGTTGTTTCTCTCCTTCTGTTGGTTGTGGGTTTGTTTCGCTTTTCTTTTTCTATATATTCGATGTGAAATCTTACATTATTCATTTTGGACTTTTCTTCTTTTTTGATGTATGCATTTAGTATTCTAAATTTACTTCTTAGTGCTGCATACTATTTGAACTATGTCGACAAATATTGTTTTTAAATCTTTACTCAGTTCAATGTATTTTTAAAATTTCCTTCTATGCCTCTTCTTTAACTTGTTATTTAGAATTGTGTTGTTTAGTTTCCAAGTATTTACATTTTCCTGTTATCTTTCTGCATTGATTCCATCATAGTCAGAGTGCATGCTCTGTACAGTTTCAGTTCTTTCAAATTTATTGAGCTTTGTTTAATGGATCTGGATACAGTTTATCTTGGCATATATATATATATACACACACACACACACACACACACACACACACACACACACATATATGTGGCATTTGAAAAGAAAGTGTATCTGCCGTTTGGTGGAATGTTTGGAGTGTTCTGTAAGTGATGATTAGATACTGTTGGTTGATGATGTTGTTGAGTTTTCCAATAGCCCTACTGAGTTAAGTCTATTTAGTCTGTCAGTTATTCAGAGAGAGAGGTATTGAACTCTGCAATTTGAATTGTGGATTTGTCAAGTTCTCCTTTCAGTTGTATTGGTTTTTTCTTCACATATTTTACAATTCTGTTGTTTGGTGCATACACATTTAGGATTACTATAACTTTCTGGTGGATTGACCCTTTTACATTATATAATGTCTTTTTCTGTCCCTGGTCATTGTAGTTGCTCTGAAGTCTTTGTTTTCTCAATATAAATAGGCAACTCTGCTTTCTTTTGATTAATGTTTACACGATACATCTTTTTGTATTCTTTTACTTTCAGCTTACTTGTTATATTTGAAGTGAGTTTCTTGTAGACAGCATGTAGTAGGTCATGTGTATACATATATATATACACACACATATATATATATAATTTTTTTTTTTTTTTGAGATGGAGTTTCACTCTGACACCCAGGCTGGAGTGCAGTGGTACGATCTTAGCTCACTACAACCTCTGCCTCCCGGGTTCAAGCGATTCTTGTGCCGCAGCCTCCCCAGTAGCTGGGATTACAGGCGCACGCCACCATGCCCAGCTAATTTTTGTATTTTTAGTAGAAATGGGGTTTAACCATGATGACCAGGCTGGTCTTGAACTCCTGACCTCAAGCGATCCACCCACCTTGGCCTCCCAAAGTGCTGGCATTACAGGTGTGAGCCACTGTGCCCGGCTTAATATTTTTAATCCACTCAATCTTTGTCTTCTACTGGTGTAGAAGCATTTAATGTGAATGTTGATATGTAAGAGCTTGAATCTGTTATGGTTTTGCTTTCTCTATGTTATCTCAATTTTTAATTTCTCTGTTTTCTTTTTTTCTGCTTCATATTGGCTAATGAACACTGTGAGTCATTCCATTTTGATTTACTTATAGTGTTTTTTAGTGTGTCTCTTTGCATAGCTTTTTTAGGGGTTACTTTAAGTATTTCATTATTTATTCATAACTTATCATAGTGTATTGGTATCATTATTTTACCAGTTCAAGTAAAGTATAGAAATGTTCCTCTCTTTACATTCCTTTACCTCATTTATAATATAGTTGTCTTAGGTATTTCTTGTACATACATTTTAAACCAGATGAGTGTTATTTTTGCTTTAGCTATCAAATAATTCCAAAACTCAAGAAGAAAAGGAAAGCTCCTACTGTATTGACCCAAATTTTTATTTACCATGTTGTTTCTTCCCTCTTTATGCCCCATAGGTCCTTCTTCTATCATTTTCTTTTTGTTTAGAGAACTTCCTAGCCGTCCTATTGGAGTAGATCTCCTAGTGACAAATTCTCTTAGCTTTCTTTCCTCTGTGAATGTCTTTATTCTCCTCTTTGTTCCTGGAGGACATTTTCACTGGATATAGGATTCTTGGCTACTGGTTCTTTTCTTTTGGCACCTTTGTAAGTGTGCAGTCTGCTGTCAAAATAAAAATTAAAATAAAATAAAAATGAATGTGCTCCTTGGCTACATTCATGAAAGTGTAATTCACTGAATGAGGAGGGACACCCATGTCTATAATCTGGAGGCCCATGCTCACCTCTGGATAGTACATCTGCAGAGAAATTGGGGAAATCAAAGTCTGTTGAGACCAGCAAGATAAATAGCGTGAAAGGATACAAAACCATGTCCAAAGAGAAATGGTTTAAAGGAACTAAGGCTGTTTCTCCTGAAAAGAAAATAGTGGAGACATCTGACCTCCAAAGAAACAGGACTTTTTCTTTGGGGCTCCAAGGGGTTTTTATGAGAGAATGATAAGGGAGAGATACTTCAGCTTAGTCTCAGGAAGACTTTTCAACAACCAAACCTGCCCAAAGATGGACTGCCCTGCCTAAGGATTGTGTTCTGACATTAAGGGTATGGAGGTATGGGTTAGATGAATATTTTACCAAAATGCCACAGATATTTCAGGCTATTGACATTGTAACGTCATACCAGGCAACTCCACTTCAATATGAGTCTCTACGACGTAAAATGAAATGGGATGTGTTTTGATAGAGAGTTGCAGATTTCATTTTGATGTTAGCGACCACACAAAATTACTTTTTCCTACATAAGAACATGTTATTACTCTAGTTGATGATGGTACTTATAGGAAATGTGTCTGCTTCGTTATGAATCTTGCCTAATATATCTATAATTCAGGATGGTATTATAAAGTGACATATCTGATTTTAACATTAGCACTTAAAATAGCACTTATTCTGTACCACGCACTGTCTAGGAGCGTCTACATATTCCGTTATTATCTTTATTTTACAAGACAGGGAACTAAGGCATGGAGAGATTAAGTAATTTGTGTGATGTTACATACCTAGTAAGTGGTAAAGGAAAGATCGGAACCCATTCTGGCTCCATAATCCAGGCTGAAAGCCAATATACTATCCACCACCCTAACTCTTCATTTAGTTTAACCAACTTGTTAGGAATGATTCAAAAGTGATTTAACCCTTATTTATCTGTAAATTAAGGGGATAATTGCCCAGTTCAATAAATGTGTCCCCTTCAAAGGTCACATACATAACCAATGGTGCTACTGGGCTCAGAACATTTTTGGAACTACGATTTTGGTGACAACCAAAAAAAGCCTCCAGTACATTCCTCTGAACGTTCTCCAGAGGCAAACCTTTCTCCATGGAGACTGGGCTTCATTATTTGAATTAGCCTGAAGTTGTTTGTAGTCAAATCTGATAAAAAGAGCAGCTGGGGAAGCTGGCTGTTTTCATTTGTGGTTTAAAACAGTAAATGCCACCTAAATGAGGAGGCTACTTTCTTTGAATGGTTTGTAAACTGGCTTTGAAGGCACTTCTTTTAAAAAAAGCACAAGAAAGATGGTGACTGGCAACAGCATCACTGGAATAAGTCTCTAATCATCAAGGAAATCCACACTCATTTGGATGTGTGCATCTGGTATGTTATTATTTTTAAAGTTATGTGCCACAAAGATTCATCCTTTGCCATATAAAAGAACTGTCGTTACATTTATAAAGACATAAAAAGAGGAAAGGAGAAGGCACCAGATGGAAGATTCTTAGGCATTAAGTGCTCAGACAGCATAGATCTTCATTAGGTGACATCAGGGAGAAAAGACATAGACTTTGCCATCTCAGGTAGAAGTAACAAAGTCATCAGCCTCCTAGGAAGACAGACCTGGGTTTGAAGCTCTGCACAGTCATTTCCTAGCTGGTCTGGGGAAAAATTACTTCTTCAAGCCTCAGTGTCTTTATCTGTAAAATAAGGGGAATTATATTACCTTGTCAGGATGTTTTCAGAATTAGAAATAATTTAAAGAGGTCCAACACAAGTAGGTCAATCAAGGGAAGATGTTAAAATTAACAACGGGTGAAACATACTCCCAAAAGGTAAAGTGGATACATAAATGCATCTTTCTCACACATAGAGTACAATAACCTCAGAAAAATATTGCCTAGAGTAAACATGCCTACAGAGCCAACATTCACCATCCAGGAATATGGAGAGGATGTTTGGGATATGGGGGGTGTGAAATTTTACAATTGTATGACCCTTTAACAAGAGCAGACTTGCAAGTTGCACTGGCTTTCCTGCCGTCTGGTTACCTGTTCCAGCATCCAGAATTTGTGAACCTGGGGCCCAAGGACAGAATCTGGCATGGGCAGGCCTGCTAGGTGGCTGTCTCAGGGCTGCTGCAGCTGTGTCAGTGTCCCCACAAGGAGGCTGACATCCAGCCATGATCCTCGCATTAAGCCCAGCAGTCGGGCAGGGGAGCAACTGCTTATAGGCACCTTTGACTTGGCACATAAGCACCCACTACCTTTTTCCCCTCCTGCTTTATCTGCCCAGAGCGATGTTCTCTTTCTAATGTGTACAAGGCATTGTACCTATGACTCGTGGTCCTGCCATAGCAATGCTGTTTTTTTGTGGGGGTTTTTTTGCGTGTTTTCTTTTCTTTTCTTTCTTTTTTTTTTTAACTGAGGTTGCCAAGTTTGAAAAATCAGGAATTTCACATAAGCATCCATATTTCTGGCTTCTTTTGAAAAACTGAATGTTCTTTCCACGGTGAGCCCACATTCCTTCCTGACAACCATCGCCGTTCAGCGGGAGCCGAGAGGCCTCTGCTCGCTTCAGGCCCAGACTCGCAGGTCCTCTGCAGGCCCCGCCCACCGGTGTCACCTGCAGGCCCGGGCCGCGGGGTTGGCTTCCACCCTGGAGGTTGCCGACACCTGTGCCCCAGGCTCTGACTTCCAGCCGGTGGCGCACACGCCTCCAGGGGGCAGCACTCGAGCGCGTCTTATGAATGACAGGTGAGAAACAACACCCTTCAGGACACAAACTTCTCTCCTCGCCCCTCTTGCCCATTTCTCCCGAGAGCCAGAGAAGGTCGCTCCCAAGTCCAAGGCCGGGCTCCACAGATGCCCGGTCCTTCCGGCGCGGGCAGAACAAAGCCACTCCCTGTTCTTGCCGGGGAAGGTAGAAATACTGCGGGCTCCTTCAGAGGCTGCCAGCAGAACTCAGGCTATCTCCTGGGCTGTTCCAATGCATTTCTTTTTTTCAAAACAGCCAGGAGGAGGAGGAGGTAGAGGCAGGGAGACACATCATCCCTGCAAAACCACTGGCAAAATCTAAGCGGAGCCGGGTGTGGTGGCTCACGCCTGTAATCTCAACACTTTGGGAGGCCGAGGCGGTCCGATCACTTGAGGATAGGAGTTGGAGGCCAGCCTGGCCAGCATTGTGAAATACAAAAATTAGCCGATTGTGGTGGTACATGCTTGTAATCCCAGCTACTTGGGAGGCTGAGACAGGAGAATCGCTTGAAGTAGGGAGGCAGAGGTTGCAGTGAGCCGAGATTGCGCCACTGCACCCCAGCCTGGACAACACAGTGAGATTCTGTCTCAAAATAAATAAATAAATAAACCCAAGCAGAAAAAGAATCACTTTGAAAACGATCACATTCAAGGATCAATGCTCAGACAGTTTATGGAATTATCAGCCCAACCTGATAAAATCAGTATTTGAGGAAACTGTGGATGAGCCCCCTGGTTTCAATCCCCATTCTGCCAGGTCCTGGTTAACTGAGGTTAACGAAGTAAAGAGCTGTAGACACTATTTACTGCTACCTTAAACCGATTACTCTAGCTTAGCCTACTTTCCATGTACAGATTTTACCAGTGGACAACATGATGCTTTATCTTGTTTTTCTCTCCCTGGGACTTTTTTCCAGACATTGAAAACAGAAATACTAATAAGGCCACTTTTACCTGTCTGATGCAAGAACAGAATTTTCAAACTCAACATTCATGCAACCCCTCAGTCCCTGACAATGGCGGGTGGGAAAGTTTCTAAAAATATGCGGCAGCACAATTATCGGGAAAAGATGAGATACTGTTACCTAATAAAAATGCCATAGAGAATGATGAACTACCATAGGAAATGAATCCATAGAAGAGGACATGCTGGAATGTGGGACAGTAAAAATCACTTAAACTTTGCATGACCTTGAAGAAAGTCACGATGATCTGTTTTTCCAGGTTCCTCAAATAGCACGGGGAGATGTGGCTGTTTCCCAACTCTTCCTCTCCAGTTGCACTGAATTTAGACCCTTTGTGAGTCTTCCTTCTTTCGACAGCCTCGAGTCTCTCTCTTGAGTCTAAAGGCTGCCTGAGTTCCTCTCTAACATCGTCTAGGCAGCATCAGCTAATGAGACAATGAATTCCATGGAGGTATCTCGCTTGCAGCAGTGGAAACAGAAGTACCGCTCTTGGATAATTTAGAACACTGGTGAGCAGAGGGTCAGATCACCCGGGGGTTGGTGTCACAACCAAAAAAAGTGGCTGTGGCACTGAGTTCTTGGATGGTTTTCTACAGCTGGTCCAGATTTTCCATGGGCTCACCTTTAAATTAAAAGAATTTGTGCACTTTCAAGAATTTGAAAACAAAGCCATGTGTGAGAATAGGAGATCCACTCATATGCCCTTGCAAGAAATAGGTTGCATTCCTTTTTCGGCACTTATAAAAAGTACCTCCTCTTTTTTTTTCAGAAGGCATATATGTAAATGATTCCAAATTAATCTTTAGCATGTGCCCATGTTGTTCTGATTTACTAAACTTTAAAAATATGTCCATTGTTCTCTGTTAACAGCTTTTGGCAACTTTTTCAGAGATTGAAATATGTGAGCAAATTAAAGAAATGAGTACAATTATTAGCTAGTACCATTCAACAAGCACTAAAGAAACAAATACCTCTACAATACATCAAAGGTATGATTATAGTAGATTTTATAATGCCATATAAGGTTTCTTATTTAACTTCATTCTTAATTCTCAAAATAAAATGAAATTACATAGAAGCAAAGTAATATAGTTACCAGAATAGTATTTTTACATGTCTTTAAGTGATTTTTGTTGTTGTTGTTGCTGTTTTTAAGGTAATTATGTGATGTTGTGGAAAGAACAGAGACCTGGGTTAGATAGAATGCTAGTTGTCTACCTTAACAGTTTGTGATAGTGAGCAAATTACTTACCTTCTCTGATCCTTATCTTGTTTATCTATGAAATAGGATTAGTAATATTCATCAGGTTGAAAGGATTAAATGAGGCTCTATGTAAAACTTCTAATATGGTGCCTGGGACAGTAGAAGATGCTTAATAAAGATAGCTTTCATTATTATTATTAACTTTTTCAGGTGATGGTGATTTTAAATGTTTAGGTAATTTTTTAAACTTTAGAAAGAGTCGATTTTCAAATGATTAAGACTGCTGATTTTAATCATTTATTTTTGTCACCAGATTTATTTTTATTACCCAAAATGTCAATGACTGTCATAAAGATAAAAATTAATAATAATTGGCCGGGCGGGGTGGCTCACGCCTGTAATCCCAGCACTTTGGGAGGCCGAGGCGGGCGGATCACGAGGTCAGGAGATCGAGACTATCCTGGCTAACACGGTGAAAACCCATCTCTACTAAAAATACAAAAAATTAGCCGGGCGTGTTGGCAGGCACCTGTAGTCCCAGCTACTCGTAGTCCTGGCTGCTCCTAGTCCCAGCTACTCAGGAGGCTGAGGCAGGAAAATGGCGTGAACCCAGGAGGCGGAGCTTGCAGTGAGCCGAGATCGCGCCACTGCACTCCAGCCTGGGCGACAGAGTCAGACTCCATCTCATGAAAAGAAAAGAAAAAATTAATAATAATTTAAACCCGAAGTATGAACTGAATTATTTCCTTCAATAGCACATTACATAGGCTGATGATAGTTTTGGTGACTGGTTTATCTATTCTTCCTAAAAGCAAACTGTTGTTAGATGGATGATCACTTGCATGTTGTGACTGAACTCAGCAGTTGGATTTTATTTTTTATTTGCTTCAGTAGCATTAGCATTTCCTACCAAGATTCGAACAATCCATTTGCCTTTTTTTCCCCTAAAATCTCTCATACATTATAAATAATGGCTAAATATTTCCTGGACAGACATAAAGAACACATAAATCAGTCTCTTTATGATGTTTCTCACTGTAAAGGAGTTTATCTGGTTCAAGACCAGGACATTTATTGCATATCAGGTTTCTACAGTTCAGCCAAAAGTTTGAGGATAAGGACTTACTGCAAAAAGTCTTCTATTGTTCTCACCATTTTCTCACTTAGCATATGCAGAGATGTGAAATGGTCAGTGGTGCAATCGTTGCGTCTGCGTATTTCTCTTGCAGAATATTAGAACAAGGGATTGGCAGTTTCCAGAGAAGGCTGGCAAGCTGTTTGGAAATACTCAGAAACCTGAGGAAATTAGTGGCAAGAGAGGCTTATTATTTCTAGAAATATGCTAGAGTATGTTTTGATTGTACACCTGAGGAATTAATAGATTAAGTAGTTTTATAAGGTTTGGGGTTACTAGAATACCGGCAGTGAAATTTGTCTTAGGACTTATTTATTTATTTATTTTGAGACGGAGTCTCGCTCTGTCACCCAGGCTAGAGTGCAGTGGCCGGATCTCAGCTCACTGCAAGCTCCGCCTCCCGGGTTTACACCATTCTCCTGCCTCAGCCTCCCGAGTAGCTGGGACTACAGGCGCCCGCCACCTCGCCCGGCTAGTTTTTTTTGTATTTTTTAGTAGAGACGGGGTTTCACCGGGTTAGCCAGGATGGTCTCGATCTCCTGACCTCGTGATCCGCCCCTCTCGGCCTCCCAAAGTGCTGGGATTACAGGCTTGAGCCACCGCACCCGGCCAAGAAGCTTTTATAAATTGCCTACTGTGTGCCATTTTCTGGAGGTGATATTGTTCAACTGATGGACGAGCATCACTGGTTGAAATATTTTGTGGTTCTCATGCTTTGTGTCTTGTGCTGATAGCCCCACATGGATATTTCTGTTTCCAGGTTTGTGTCACTTCTGGAGATATTAGCCTGAACTCAGCAAAATAGGATGATCAAAATGAACCTTTCCAGGGAATTCTGTCCTTGTTGTGCTGTTGTCATCTAACTTAGATACAATGGCCGGGCACGGTGACTCACGCCTATAATCCCAGCACTTTGGGAGGCCGAGGCAGGTGGATCACCTGAGATCAGGAGTTCGAGACCAGCCTGGCCAGCATGGTGAAGCCCTGTCTCTACTAAAAATACAAAAATTAGTTGGGCGTGGTGGCGTGTGCCTGTAATCCCAGGTACTCGGGAGGCTGAGGCAGGAGAACCGCTTGAACCAGGGAGTCAGAGGTTGCTGTGAGCCCAGATCACCCCACTGCACTCTAGCCTGGCAACAGAGTGAGATGCCATATCAAAACAAAAACAAACAAAAAAAATTAGCTGGATGTGGTGGTGCATGCGTGTAATCCCAGTTACTCGGAAGGCTGAGCAGGAGAATCTCTTGAACCCAGGAGATGGAGGTTGCAGTGAGATGAGATCGTGCCATTTTACTCCAGCCTGGGTGTCAGAGTAAGACTCCATCTCAAAAAATAAAAATAATAAAAAATAAATAAATACATAAATAAATGAATACATAAATTAGATATACCTAGAAAAGTATAAAAAAATCTTATGTGAACATAAATTAAAATTGGCCAAAATAGGTAACAGACAGGGTCAGGCATGGTGGTTCATGCGTGGAATCCCAGTACTTTGGGAGGCTGAGGTGGGAGGATCACTTGAGGCCAGGCGCTCAAGACCAGCTTGGGCAACAAAGTGAGACCTCATCTCTATGAAAGAAAAAAAAATTTTTAAGAGGTAATGAATAACTTGCTTGCCTTCCAGCCTCCCTTCCTTAAAATACTAAGTTAAATGCAATACATGCTCTGACATTGTAGTTTGCTTTCACAAGGACTTACTGAATACTTACTCTAGGTTAAACCTTGTGCTATGTGTGGGGCTACAGGGATGAAAGAGAATTGGTCCTGCCCTCAGGAACCTTTCATTTAGTACAGAGATTTAGTGTGGGCTGGTTGGTCTCTGTTCTCCCCCTCTCCTCCAGATCTATTCTCCACCTTTTTCTTCCCCTCTCCCTGCCTCCAGGGAGGGGGGCTGGATCACTGTGGTTCGTTGCTCTGTGGCTTCTGATTGAGTTCAGCCAATGGGAGGGATCATTTCGGCGTGGCAGCTCTGGCGGTTCCTCTGCAATTACAGTTCCCTCCTCCAAGGATCCGGCACTCACTGGGTTCCTGTATCCAATAACAGACTCCCTTAAATGCTCACTTCTGAAAATAGTTTCTTCATAAAACTATTTTTATAATTTCCTCTGAGTGTGCCTTCTGTTTCCTGTGCAGACCCTGATTCAATAGGAAAACAAATTATTGAAGTAGAGGAAGAGAAGTGTAATAATAGAGGTATACATAAGTAGAATGGGGCAATAAATGGCGCATTTTCACGCCATCAAGAGTGCCCATATAACAGAGATAAGTAAATATATCTTGAGTTGAACACTGAAGGATAAGAAACAAATGGGAGAAAGACCTAGAAGGGGCAATATACAGCAAGGAGGGAAAATAAACTATTGTACATTCATGCAAATGTTAGTGTTTAGGACATCTGGAACACAAAGTATATGGGAGAAAGCAGTGGGAGATAGTGTGGAGAGACAGGCCAGGGTCCATCTGTCTCATGTATGTATGGTAAGCAGTTTTGATCATTATTCACACCCACCCATCATGTACCAGACACCATCTAGCCACTTGAGATTCACTAAACAACAAAACAAAGATTCCTATCCTTAGGAAAACGTGAACAATAAGCAATAGAAGGCCAGGCTCGGTGGCTCATGCCTGTAATCCTAACACTTTGGAAGGCCGAGGTGGGCAGATCACCTGAGGTCAGGAGTTCGAAACCAGCCTGGCCAACATGGTGAAACCCTGTCTCTACTAAAAATACAAAAATTAACTGGGTGCGGTAGTGGGCACCTGTAGTCCCAGCTACTCAGGAGGCTGAGGCAGGAGAATCGCTTGAACCCGGGAAGGGGAGGTTGCAGTGAGCCAAGATCGCTCCACTGCACTCTAGTCGGGTAAAAGAGTAAGACTCAATCTCAAAAAAATAAAATAAAATAAAAACATAAACAATAGATACAACATAGAAATAAATTACGAAGCATGTTAGAAAGTGCTAAGTGTTTGGTAAAAGAAAAAGTAGAGAGAGCAAGGAAGGTCAGGAATGAGTTGGGAGGGTAGTAGGTTGCCATTAAAAAGGGGAATAGGCCTCATTGGAAAGGCCACATTGAGAAGAAAATTTGTGCACAGAGTTGAGGGAATTTAGGGAGTTAAGAATGTGGATTTCTGGAGGAAGAGCATTCCAGACAGAGGGATCACCAGTGCAAAGGCCCCATGGCAAGACTGTACCTGGGACATGATCCTGACATCAATAAGGCCAGTGAAGCTAGAGGTGGAGTGGAAAAGGAGAGAGTGATAGGAGCTGGGGTCAGAGAGTTTCAGGGTGGGAAGGTCTTGCAGGACCTTATAGGTCATTGTAAAGCATTTGGATTTTATTCTGAGGGTCACTGGGGTGTCATTAGAGACTTTTGAGCAAAGAGGTACATGCTCTGACTGAACTTTATTCTGTGAACAATGAGAATCAACTAGATGGATTTAAATATGGGTATCCCATGAAAGAAAATTACTTAACATCCTTGCTACTCAAAGTATGATCCAGGACCAGCCACATTGACATCAGCTGGGAACTTGTTAGAAATGCAGAATCCCAAGTCCCCAAGACAAACCGAATCAGAACTTGCACTTTAACAAGATCCCAGGTGGCCCATTTGTATGGTAGAGTTTAAGAAGCATTAGTTTAGGGCGGGGCGCGGTGCCTCAGGCCTGTAATCCCAGCACTTTGGGAGGCCAAGAGGGATGGATCACGAGGTCAGGAGATCGAGACCATCCTGACTAACACGGTGAACCCCGTCTCTACTAAAAATACAAAAAATTAGCCAAGCGTGGGGGCAGGTGCCTGTAGTCCCAGCTACTCGGGAGGCTGAGGCAGGAGAATGGCGTGAACCCAGGAGGTGGAGCTTGCAGCGAGCCGAGATCGCACCACTGCACTCCAGCCTGGGTGACAGAGCGAGACTCTGTCTCAAAAAAAAAAAAAAAAAAAAAAAAAAAAGCATTAGTTTAAAAGATCCATCTGATAGGAGCGTGGAAGATATATTTGAAACAGAATAGACAAGTCAGAGAGAGGTGGGAAGGGCCTAAAACAGGGCAGCAGTAGGGAGGTAAAAGAGGGGAAAAATATAAAGGAAGAAAATGCACAGCACAATGTAGACAATTCCTAAATACTTAAAAAAATTTTTTTGAAATAGTTATAGATTCACACGAGGTTGTAAAGAAATGCGTAGGAAAGAACAATGCACCCTTTACCCAGCCTCCTCCACCATTAACATCTTATACAACTATATTAAAATATCAAAAACAATCAAATGACATTGCTACAATCCGTAGAGCTTATTCAGATTTCACCAGTTATTAGATGCACTCGTGTGTGTGTGTGTGTGTGTGTGTGTGCATAGAGCTCTGTGTAATTTTATCACATGTGAAGCTTTGCTACCACAATCAATATATTCAAGCCATTAGCAGAAGACTTTCTGGTGTTACCTCCTTATAGCCACACCCATCCCTCCATCATTAACCCCTGGGAACAACTAATCTGTTCATCTCTATAATTATTTTGTTTCACAAATGTTTTATAGATGGGTATGTGCAGTATGTATTTTTTGGGACTGGTGACAGAGCAAGACAGGATCTCACTCTGCACCCAGGCTAGAGTGCAGTGTCATGATCTTGGCTCATTGCAGCCTCCACCTCCTGGGCTCAGGTGATTCTCCCATCCCAGCCTCCTGAGTAGCTGGGACTACAGACACGCGCCACCTCGCCTGGCTAATTTTTATATTTTTGTAATGGTGGGGTTTCACCATGTTGCCCAGGCTAGTCTAGAACCCTTGGGCTCAAGTGATCCAACCGCCTTGGCCTCCCAAAATGCTGGGAGTACAGGCATGAGCCACCACTCCCAAGAGCTTTTATTCATTCATAATTTCTTTGAAGTTCATCTAAGTTGTGTGTATCAATATTTCACTCCTTCTAATTACTGAGTAGTATTCCTTGGCTTGGATGTACTAGAATTTATTCATCCCATTCAACCCATTAAAGGACATTTGGGTGGTTTCCAAGTTTCCAGTTTTGGGCTATTATGAACAAAGTTGCTATGAACATTCATATACAATGAATACTTTTTGTATGAATGAATGGAATGGAATGGATAGGATTTAGTGATCAGTTATGTGGGATGAAGAGTGGCAAAAGTAGGAAAAAGTAACCCTCAATGCAATGTGCAGCCAGCAAGTACTACTACTAACAAAAAAGAGTTTATTTTGTTTCATACATATATTTCTATATATACATACACATGCTTTATTAATAACCAAAGAATATCCTTTTCAAATGAAAACAATAATTTAACATAAACTATGAACTTAAAATCTAAAGTAAAACTTGACAACAGTGATACAGGATTTTTTGCTCCTTAGCTCAGTTGGGTCTGTGTTCTTGTCTTATGCCCAGGAAGAAATAGGTACCCGGACATCAGAGAATGAGTGGCGTAGAATTTATTAAGCAAAAAGGAAAGCTCTCGGGAAAGAGTGGGGTCCTGAAAGCAGGTTGCCGGTTGCCGCTTCGTAATTGAATACAAGGGCTTCTATATAAAAGCTGATGGGGCTGAGTTCCCTGTTCATATAAGGCATGAATTCCTGGTGGCTCCACTGCACTCCCCCAGTGCACATGTGGGCCCTTCATCCGCTAGGGACATGTTTGGGCAAGCCGCCTGTGCACGCTCCCTTATCTGCACAAAGCATGGGTTGGAGGTTCTCTGGCGACTCTTCCCTTGCTTTCCACCTAAAGCAAGCTGGCTAACTCCTTTTAACAATAATAAAGACATACAGACAATGGTTCTCAGTACAATCATTTTAAATATTTAAGTAAACTTAAAATGGTGTTTGTTTTGATTTGACATTTTAAAAGATATTGCTGTTCTAAAAATTCTGTTTTTTTAGTTGTTTGGGCTCCTATTCTACAATGTGCTATTACTATTAAGCATTATTGTATCATGGCATTCCTCAAATAGTTTTTAAATTACTTTTAATTTGAAGAAAGAACATTCTATACAGTCATGGAAAGTGTCAAGAATGAAAATGAGGCAGGGCGCGGTGGCTCACGCTGTAATCCCAGCACTTTGGGACGCCTAGGTGGGTGGATCGCTTGAGCCCAGGAGTTTGAGACCAGCCTGGGCAATATGGTATAACCCCCTGTCTATAAAAAATACAAAAATTAGCCAGGTGTGGTGGCCCATGCCTGTAGTCCCAGCTACTTTGGAAGTTAAGGTGGGAAATCCTAGGTGACAGAATGAGACCCTGTCTCAAAAAAGCAGAAAAAAGAAAATGATAAAGGATACATACCAGGAAAACATGCATGGTATTTTGTATCATCTGCTTTAGAGTCATTCCAGTATAGTGGGTTTTTGTTGTTTATTTTATTTTTGAGAAAGGGTCTTGTGCTGTCACCCAGGCTAGAGTGCAGTGGTACGATCTTGGTTCCCTACAGCCTCCACCTACCAGGCTCAAGCCATCCTCCCGACTCAGCCTCTGAGTAGCTGGGACTACAAGCACACGCCACCACGCCCAGATAATTTTTGTATTTTTTGTAGAGATGGGATTTTGCCATGTTGCCTGAATGCCAGCCTCAAGCAATCCACCCCGCTCAGTATCCCAAAGTGCTGGGATTGCAGGCGTGAGCCACCACACCCGGCCCCCGTATAGCAGTTTTTTCTTTTCTTTTTTATTCTATGTTTTAATGAATTTACACGTTACCCAAATGTTCCTTAGTTTTTCTGCCCTCCAAGATCATTCTGGAAGAATATTTAAGAATATACCAAATAAGAATATTCAAGTCCTCCCCTGTGGGTGGCAGGAAGAACCTCCTTCCCCAGATGGTATCTAGCACCTTGGCTGGGAACTGCTTCCTCGTGCTCCTAGGTCCGGGTCCTCTCTTGGAACGACGCTACCACCACCGTGCAGACCCACAGCAGGAAGAAGGACAGCCACAGTCCCCCAATCCCCTGTCCCGGGGTGTGCACAGCCTGACTCCTAACTCCCCACCACTGACTCTAGGGGGAAAACAGCACAGGGCAGGAAACAATTTTCCTTGTCACCAACCTTTCTCTGAGGGAACCTACTGGCCACCTCCCTCTTAGGACCAGCCCATCATCCACAACATGGAAGTCCAGCTTCCCTTCAAATCAGAGTGCTTTCTTCATGACATTTCTTTGCAAAGTACCAGGACCCACAGCTCTGAGACTCTGGCCATCCTCCAACCCCTCATTCCCACCCCATCTTCCTTGTCCTCACCCCTGGTCAGGAGAATCCAAAACATCAGTCAGCGTCCCAGGAATTAATCGTGGCTTTCTCACCGAGGGCTCGCCCCAGATCAACCACCGGCTTCTTCTGATGTAGTCAAAAGGCTATTAGAGTCTTCTCAAATGAAGGAGATTTTATCAAAGACTTGGAGAATAAAAGCAAAAGAGGATTATGTAATAAAACATAAAACAACAAGCATACACACAAACAAAAATAAATGTGAGATATTATTCTCCCAGAGTGTTTAGAGCAGGAATGTTCTTGGGCATCTCTCTTTAGCCTTCCCCCTTGCCACAAGGCAAGGCCAGATCACCCTCAGTGCTCACTACTTTGCAGTGTTCATAGAATATCTGTAATAATTTTAGTAGGCTTCCTAAAACTTCTTTTTCTTTCCTTTCCTTTCCTTTCCTTTCTTTTCTTTTCTTTAGAGTCACGTCCCTCTCCATTGCCAGGCTGGAGTTCAGTGGCATGTTCATAGCTCAATGAAGTCTCAAATTCCTGGGTTCAAGTGATCCTCCCACCTCAGTCCCACGAGGATCTGGGACTACAGGCATGCACCGCTATACCTGTCTATATTTTATTTATTTATTTATTTATTTATTTATTTATTTATTTATTTATTTTGAGACAGAGTCTAGCTCTGTCACCCAGGCCAGAGTGCAGTGACATGATCTCAGCTCACTGCAACCTCTGCCTCCTGGATTCAAGCACTTCTCCTGCCTCAGCCTCCCTACTAGCTGGGCTTACAGGCTTGCACCACCTATATCCAGCTAATTTTTGTATTTTTAGTAGAGATGCAGTTTCACCATGATGACCAGGCAGGGCTCGATCTCCTGACCTCAAATGATCCACCCACTGTGGCCTCCCAAAGTGCTGGGATTACAGGCATGAGCCACCACGCCCAGCCTATTTTATTTAAAAAATTTTTTTAGACAAGGTCTAGCTCTGTTGCCCAGGCTGGAGTGCAGTGGTGCAATCACAACTCACTGCAGTCTTGATCTCCTGGGTTGGAGTGATCCTCCCACCTTAGCCTCCTGATTAGCTGGTACTACAGGTGCATGCCACCACCCAGCTAATTTTTAAAAATTTTTTTGTAGAGACGGGGTCTCACCCTGGTGTCCAGGCTGGTCTCAAACTCCTGGGCTCCAATGATCCTCCCACATTGGCATCCCAAAGTGCTGGGATTATAGGAGTGAACTACTGTGCCCAGTCTTTTAAAAAATTTTCAAGAGATTGGGGTCTTGCTATATTGCCCAGGCTGGTCTCCACTCCTCCTGTTAAGTGATCCTCCCACCTCAGCCTCCTTGAGTAGCTGGGATGACATTACAGGCACACACCACCACCCCTGGCTCTAAAACTTCTTCTGTGCCATTTGTGCACTTCACCCAATTGCCTCTTTATAGTAATTAATTAGGATCTTGGGTGAAAAAAAAAAGCCAACAGTTATATATAGTCCTCAAAATTGTGTATGTATCTGAGCAGTCATCAGTTGCACAGTGCAGAAGGATGAACTACAGTCCCTCCATCTAAAAAGCGTTAGTGACCATCACGGAACCGTCAGATGCGTGCCAGACCAAAGCAGAGCGAGGCTGTGCTGGGTGCTCTGTTTATGTCTGCCCGTGCTCTCACTTCTCTGTCTTGCTCTGTGCCCTTGCGAAGTTGACCCTGCGTTGGCATCACCAGGTCTGAGTCTGCTGGTTTCTTGGGTTCCCCTTGAAGGCTACTGCTCCCACAAGGCAACCACGGTCCCAGCTCTAGCTCTCACTGAGCTCCAGGATCATTGTTTCATCCCCTTAACCAAGTGAGAATAATTCTGTCTTATTCCAGGACCCTGACAAATGGACAGGCCAAAAAATTCCCTAGGTATTATCTGATCTTGGTGATCAGGGAGGTGTTTGTTTTGTTTTTTTAATGCAGACACACAATTTTAAAAATTATTCACTTTCACCTACTATAAGAAAAGTCATATTAATTCACAATTTTGATTAAAAGAACAAACAACTTCTGTGACATTTTGGCTAACAAGTGGTTCAGTATTAAAGCTTTGTCAACCAGGTGCAGTGGCTCATGCCTGTAGTCTAAGTGCTTTGGGAGGCTGAGGTGGGAGGATCACTTGAGGCCAGGAGGTCGAGGCTGCAGTCAACCACGATCTCACCACTACACTCCAGCCTGGGCAACAGAGTGACACCCTGTCTCTAAACAAACAAACAAATAATAAATAAAGTTTTTTCAAGCATGGCAGATAATGGCCTGGATCTCTTACTGCCTTTTAGATAAAAATCTGGCAATAACCAAAGAGTTTTCATAAGGCCTGTTGATCTATTTATAAGATATGCAAATAATTTACTTGACCATTATAATAATCTAAATCTATTGTCTTTATCTTCCAATAATCCAGAGTCAGCACACAAGGATTCTTTTTTCCGTATATAGAATAAGTATTCCTTATCTGATATGCTTGACGCCAAAGTGTTTCAGGTTCTGGATGTTTTGGGATTTTGAAATATTTGCATATACACAATGAGATATCTTGGGGATAAAATCTACGTCTAAACACAAAATTCATTTATGTTTCATATACACCTTATACACGTAGGGTGAAGGTAAATTTACACAATATTTTAAATAATTTTGCACATAAAAGAATGTTGGTATACATTGAACCATCAGAAAGCAAGGTGTCCCTGTCTCAGCCACCCACAAGGACAGTCTGTAGTTGTCTGGTGTCACCATCATTCCTCATTCCGAATTGATACGCTACTGATAAGCAATCATTTTCTTATACTTACACATAAGCACTTAGTTAAAAAATGACATATATATCTGGCATGCTCAGAAAAGTTATATTGCAGCAGAAGGGAGCTGGGAGGGTCCTTTTTCCCTTGGGGAACACTGAATAAATTGTGTATTATGTGCCTGTATTCTGACTGCGACCCCATCACATGAGGTTAAGTGTGGAATTTTCTACTTGTCTCTCTGTGCTTAAAAAGTTTAGATTGGCCAGGCACAGTGGCTCATGCCTGCAATCCCAGCACTTTAGGAGGCCAAGGCAGGTGGATCATTTGAGGTCAGGAGTTCGAAACCAGCCTGGCCAACATGGTGAAATCCTGTCTCTACTGAAAATTAAAAAATTAGAGTGGTGTGGTGGTGCACGCTTGTAATCCCATCTACTCGGGAGGCTGAGGCAGGAGAATTTCTTGAACCTGGGAGGCAGAGGTTGTAGTGAGCAGAGATCACTCCATTGCACTCCAGCCTGAGTGACAAAGCTTGACTCTGTCTCAAAAAAAAAGTTAGATTTTGGAGCATTTTGGATTTTGGATTTTGCATTAGTTCAGTTCAAGTTGAAAAGAAAATCTGATTTGCTCAGGACAAACTTAACAAAACAAGTGAGATATTCTGATACTATATATATGCTCCTGTTTATATTTCCTTAATTAATTTGGACTTAGAACAACTTAGCCAATTACGGATTTGAGGATGAGACTTAAATGTTACTGTACAATGGTTAGAAAGATTCATTCCTCTATGTTATCATCAACTACTTATGGTATTTTACCCATCCTGCTGTCATGGAGATCAAGAACAAAAGTAAAACACATTTGCCAGGGTCATAATAATGTGGCCAGAATTTAAAGAAAAACTTGATTTTTAATTATGTATGATTTTGCTTGTTTAGTCTACCGATTTCTATTTGCTTTAGCTTACTCAAAAATAAAGCGCAGCACTTCTAGGGCTATTGACTCATGTAGGCCTTTATACTGCATGGGTCCAGATGCAATACATCTGGCGGTGTGCTTGGATTGGCCACTGGATTGAAGGAGAGAGAGAAGTCTGGGATGATTCCCAAATGCCGGATCTGGTGACAGGGAGATACGGCAGGGCGAGCTTGAGGGGAAAAAGCTGGGTTAGGAACCGTTGAAACTGAAGTCCCTGAGGGCTGTGCCGACAGAGAGAGAGGCGGTAGAAGGTTGCCTTTGCCTGTCTGTGGTTCTGGGTAAGTTCATTGAAAGAGAGTTCCAGGCAGTAGAAATAAGAGTACCCAGGACAAAGCCCCAGGGAAGAGAAAACATCTGACCGAGGACAGAGGAAGAAGGGTCAGGAATGAGACTGAGCAGGCGTCATGTGTCTGACACCAGAGCCTGACACACAGTACGCAGTAGACACTCAGCAAATACCATAACAGAGATGAATCCAAGGCTGGGGGAGGTGGCTCACGCCTGTAATCCCCACACCTTGAGAGGCCTAGGTGGGAGGATCCCTTGAGTCCAGGAGTTCAAGACCAGCCTGGAAAACATGGTGAGACCTTGCCTCTAAAAAAGTAAAAACTAAACATTAAAAAAGGAGATGAATTCATAACCTGGCTGCTGGAGCCCACTGTGGGTTGGGTGGGCATAAAAACCCAGCCCACTCTTACCAGCAGCTAATCAATAATTTGCCTGGAATTCTGAGGCTCTGTCCCACATCTTGGCTGCTCCTCCTCTCAGATCACCT
This sequence comes from Macaca mulatta, assembly GCF_049350105.2. Classification (NCBI taxonomy): domain Eukaryota; kingdom Metazoa; phylum Chordata; class Mammalia; order Primates; family Cercopithecidae; genus Macaca; species Macaca mulatta. The sequence goes on from NC_133423.1 coordinate 71,903,761, forward strand.
TCTGGCCGATCCCAAGTCCACTTCCCATGCTCCTTGCTTCCTTCCTCCTGGTCTCCCTCACACTTTCCTTTCCTACTCCCCTTCCCCCCGGGGCCCTGGCTCAGCCCAGCACAGGGAGAGCCCTGTGCCACCTATTACAGCTTGCCTGCACCTTTGCGTCTTTCAGAGTGGAGCACCTACAACATAACCCTCCCCCCAACCTTTTTTTTTTTTTTTTTTTACCAGTACAGATTGCCTCTCATAGCATAATTGGGCTTCATTATTATCCTTAAAGACCCTCTCTCTGTGGCAGATTGGAATGGATAAGATAAAGAAGATTGAGAGGATGAAGAACCCATCCTGTTTTGCCAGTGAGAAGGGGGTAGAAATAAAAAGATTAGGAGGGCTCAGGCGTGGTGGCTCCAGCGTGTCATCTCAGCTACTAAGGAGGCTGAGGCAGGAGGATCACTTGAGCCCAGGAGTTTGAGACTATAGAGCGCTATGATTATGCCTGTGAATAACCACTGCACTCTAGCCTGGGCAACATATCAAGACCCTGTTTCTAGGGGAAAAAATATTTTTTAATAAATTTAAAAATTAAGGGAAAGGTAACCACATCCTGCTACAAATAAAAGAAGTTGGAGAGGTAAGAGGAGGACCAAGAGCTAGTGGCATCATTTACACAAAAAGAGATGCTTTAAAATCAGTTGCTCATCCAATTCCACAAGGACAAAAAGTAAGAAAGAGGATAGAGAGTCACCAGTGGATTTGGTCATCATTGGCTTCTTGATGACTTTAGCAACAAAAATTCTTGTTGGTAGTGAGAGTTAGACCCTGGTGGGCTGGGTAGAGGGTTTCTAGAGCACGAGCAAAGGCCCATGCCAGCCAATGGCCCCCACTACACTCTGCCCTAGCCTTTCTCATCTCAGAAAATGGCATCCCCCATCCAAAGCTCAAGTCAAGAATCCAGCAGCCACCCTTGATTCTGACTTCCCCTCACCTCACAGTCCAGTCCTGTCTCCAAAATAAGTCCCAAATCTCACCACTTCTCACTGTCCAGAGAGCCACCATTATCTCTTTCCTGGCGATTAAAACAGCTTCCTAACTGGCTTCCCTTCTACCTTGCTTTCTCATAGTCCATTCTTCTTAGGACAGCAACAGTGGCCTTTTAAAACTAGTACATTGGCCGGGTGTGGTGGCTCACGCCTGTAATCCCAGCACTTTGGGAGGCCAAGGCGGGCGGATCACGAGGTCGGGAGATCAAGACCATCCTGGCTAACATGGTGAAACCCCATCTTCACAAAAATTACAAAAAATTATCTGGGCATGGTGGCGGGTGCCTGTAGTCCCAGATACTTGGGAGGCTGAGGCAGGAGAATGGCATGAACCCGGGAGGTGGAGCTTGCAGTGAGCCGAGATCGCGCCACTGCACTCCAGCCTGGGAGACAGTGAGACTCCACCTCAAAAAAATAAATAAATAAATAAAAACAAAAATAACAATAATAAAATAAAACCAGTACATTATCGTTACCCTTTGGAAAATCCTCCACAATTACGCAGTCTTTCTTCAAAAAAATATATGTATTTCTGACTTCTTACACTGCCCAACTTAGAGGATACGCACGTTTCTGATCTCCAGCTAATATCACACTTCTTCTGTCCCCGCACTCTGCCACACTCGGACAGGTTTGTTCCCACTCCTCCTGCACTTGCTGTCAGATCTCAGAAGAGGCATGCTGCTTGTCTTTCAGGCCAGCCGGCTTCACATATGGGCCATGTGCACCCCTCACTCAGAAGGGATCTGTACTTGGTTTAGATCTATTGTTGCCATCTTGAAATTCTTAATACTCTTTGAACACGGGGTCCATATTTTCATTTTGCACTGGGCCCTGAAAATTGTGTAGCTGGTTCTACTTTCAGGGATTGTATTAGAAGTCTCCTCCTCAAAGAGGCCTTCCTTGGCCACCTATCCTCAAGTAGCCCCTCCCCTTCTGAGTTACTCGCTATCCCATTATTCCCATTTAATTTTCTTTATAACAGTTGTCATGCTTTTATACATTCTGGCTTCTGTATTTATTTGCGTGTTGTCCAGTTCCCTCCCTTTGGAATGCAGCGTGAGCACCTATAACACAGAGACTGCTGTATGCCCGGTGCAGAATGTAATGAGTGCTCGATACATTTGCTGAACAAACTATTCCAAGGGTTGAACTTGCTGGAAGCAAGAGAAGCACTATTTTGGGTATAATGGAAATTTTAAATGTACTTGATTTTAAATGTACATTCTAATCAATAATTAAATTTGTATAGTGCTGGTCCAAACAGATAAATTCTGGCTTCACAATGATGGTTAAGTGGAATATAATTTTCTCATTTTGTATTCAAACTAGACCTTTTTCATGAAGGAGTTTGAAGTCTAGATTCAATGCCTACCTTTGCTACTTATTATATGAAACTAAAACAATTATTTTATTTTATTTTATTGAAATGGAGTCTTGCTCTTGTTGCCCAGGCTGGAGTGCACTGCTGTGATCTCAGCTCACTGCAACCTCCACCTCCCAGGTTCAAGCAATTCTCCTGCCTCAGCCTAAAGAGTAGCTGGGACTACAGGTGCGTGCCCCCATGCCCCACTAATTTTTGTGTTTTTAGTAAAGACAGGGTTTCACCATGCTGGCCAGGTTGGTCTCGAACTCCTGACCCAAGTGATCCGCCCGCCTCGGCCTCCCAAAGTGCTAAGATTACAGGTGTGAGCCACCGCACCCGGCAATAATTTTAGTTTAGTCTGAAATTTTTTTTTTTGAGACGGAGTCTCGCTCTGTTGCCCAGGGTGGAGAGCAGTGATGCGATCTCAGCTCACGGAAACCTCTGCCTCCTGGATTTAAGCAATCCTTCCGTCTCAGCCTCCTGAGTAGCCAGGATTACAGGCACCTGCCACCACCCCCAGCTAATTTTTGTATTTTTAGTAGAGATGGGGTTTCACCGTGTTGACCAGACTGGTCTCAAACTCCTAACCCAAGTGATCTGCCTGCCTCAGCCTCCCCAAATGCTGGGGTTACAGGCCTGAGCCATTGTGCCTGGCCTAGTCTGAATTTTTTAAAAAGGTTATTGTTCTACCTTCCAATGACATTGCACTCTATGTGGCTCAATAAAACATTTTCATTTATAATGACTAATTTGACCTGCTCAGCAATCTCTAAGAGAGACAAAGTAGCTGTAATTCTTCATTTTACGGGTCACGTCAAATCATTTCGTACATTCCAGCTATGTGGAAGCTTGGGGAGAATATGTGAATAATAATCACAGAACTTCAGAGCTGGGAGTAACAGTTGGAAATATTTCTTCCAATAATCACATTTTTTATGAGAGGACGATGAGGTCCAAGTGGACAGGCCCATGAGACAACCGTGTGGCAAGGAAGTTAATGAAACTTGACCTCTTAAGTCAGTGATCTTTATGCCCATCGTTCCTTTTGAGCAAGTGAGTTAGCCAACCTTTGTCTGCAAAGGGGGAAATTTTTGATTGAGAATTTATATTCTGCTTCTAAAATTTTGCTTATTATTGTGAATCATCTTCTTTAAGTTTATTAAATGAATGACTGAATAAATGGACATAAAGAAAGAAGGAAGGGAGAAAGGAAGGGAGGGAGGAAGGGAGGGAGGGAGGGAGGGAGAGAGGGAGGGAGGAAAAGAGGGAGGGAGGGAAGGAAGGAAGTAAAAGGGAGGGAGGAAGGGAAAGAAGGAAGGAAAGAAAGGGCGGGAGGGAAAGAAGGAAGGAAGGAAAGAAGGGGGGAGGGAGGGAGGGAAGGAAGGAAGGAAGGAAAAAGAGAGGAAGGGAAGGAAGGATAAGTCTGATGACATTAGCTGCTATTATATTCTACGTGGATAATTTATTTAGATCTTTATCTTTTGTTTTACTTCTCTTATGCATATTCTCCTCAACCTTTTTTCAATGGGCCAGAGGAGGAGGACTGCCTCTTGAGACTGCGGAAAGACTTCTATCAGGCTAACGCGCCTGGCCTCTCACCCTCCCGGTTCTCACCCTGAAAAGCAGAGTGTTATTTGATTCATGTTCTTAGTCTGTGGTTGTCAGTTGAGGAGAACTCGTTAGAGATTTGCCCTCTTTCCATCTTTTTTGGACCTTACTGGTGCAAGACAGCAAATCCTAGCTGGTGTCTATGGGACACATGCTCTCCTGGATTACATAACTGCAGGGACCACTGTCATTGTATCCTGGAGCTGGTTCTATATGAGACACAGCCTGAGTAGTTAGTATACAGGCTTCCTAGTCTGCTCTGGGCCAGATGTCCCAGTCGGAAGCCCAAAGGTTGTCTGGCTATGCCAGTGGCAGGATGGGCAAGTCTAACTTAAGGGTGAGATATTAGCAAGACCACTAGGTCATGCATCTAAGATGCTCTGTCCAAGCCTGAACTTAGCAACAATAAACTTGACATTTTGAAATCCATCGATTCCTCTATTTTCCAGTTGATACCACATGCATCTTGTTGCCATCTTTCTTAATTAAGATGACTTTGCTTCTAAATCTCCTTAATTATCAAACTGCTATGTATAATATTTTGTAATCCACTTAAATCTTGAGTATAATGATGTCATAATTATGAAAGTGACCGGATTCACATGAAGTATTGCTTAATCTTAAGAACAAAATGGCAGCTGTGAAAACAGATGAAGTAATTAGAGGAAGAGCCTTTTTGGAAGCTTCGAGGTATTTTCAAAGTAATTAGTACTAGTTAGCAATAAAGCTCTGTTCTCAGAAATTGCTCTTAAAGGAGGAACATGGATTAAAGAAAAAAACCTGCTACTAAGAAGGAAGCCACTAGACTTCCTAAAAACTGGTTCCGTTTTCAACAAAATTTGGGTCTGTTGAAAAAGAACACATCAGGCCGGGCGCGGTGGCTCAAGCCTGTAATCCCAGCACTTTGGGATGCCGAGATGGGCGGATCACGAGGTCAGGAGATCAAGACCATCCTGGCTAACACGTTGAAACCCCGTCTCTACTAAAAAAAATGCAAAAAACTAGCTGGGCGAAGTGGCGGCGCCTGTAGTCCCAGCTACTCGGGAGGCTGAGGCAGGAGAATGGCGTAAGCCCGGGAGGCGGAGCTTGCAGTGAGCTGAGATCCGGCCACTGCACTCCAGCCTGGGCAACAGAGCCAGGCGTCTCAAAAAAAAAAAAAAAAAAAAAGAAAAAGAACACATAGATGCCAGCCTTGACGTCAAACGGACCCAAACTTGGACAATAGTAAACTAATGAGCAACGGTGCACAGAGTCAGGGTAGAGCTGGACAGTTTCCTATAACCAACTTTTCCAGGACTCTGCTCTGCTCCTGAGAAAAATATCCAAAGTGCTGCCTCTTCCATTGGCCAACCATGCATCTTTCAGGATAGGACACATCTGTTTATAGGTGTGGATTGTAGTTGCTCAGAAGTGACATTAGGCTGTTAAAAATAATAATAGTTTGAGTCTTGCTATGAGCTGATCTGTTTTCCAACAGAGCTAAGAGGTTTCCAGCTAAAAGAGGGCATTAATGGGTAATCAAGGCAGCTGACATGGGGTGTGGCTGGGCCTTGAATGTGGGTCACTCTCTGTGCCCAAGCAGAGCAAAGATAAACTCCAGACTGCATGTTGCTCAGAGACCAGGACCAACTTCGTAGGCCCCTAAAATGTAGGTGGCCAAGTTCAGAATTGTCAAGGTCTGACCTGCTTAGACAAGTACTGAGTACATAGTAAGTAAGGATTGGCTAGTCTCTCAAAACTTGCAAACAGGGCCCAGGGTGATCTTGAGATTTCAGTTGCCGGAGAGACCCATTACATAGATTCCAGAGTTGGCTATTGTGACTAACAGCTGTCTAAGTTGTTTTTAAATGAATCATTAAGGGCTACATTTTCAGTTCAGCTAATCAAGTAGCAAATTGCAGTGGACCTAAAATACTCATCTATTGCATTATGTATATGCTAGGCTTTATCACTTTAGTGGGTTATATCGCTTCATATACTAATAGTCAAAAAATGTCAAAAGAACAAACAAACAGAACAAAAATGCCACATGACTGTGTAAGTACACTTTTCAAACTGTTTTATCTAAGCGTTTACTCACTTTCACATTGTGGTTTCTAGTATTTCCAATCTAAGAGACTTATTTTGCCTACCTAGGAAACTACATATTTTAAATTGAAAATTAAAAAAATATTTTTAAGGTTTTAATGAGTCCTATCAAAACACATTTGTATAAAGGAAGGTAGCCCAAGGTCACTGTTCCCAATTGTGTACACAGCCTGCCCCCTAGTGTTTTCTTCTAAACAGTATCAAATTTTAGATCATAGTTTTAATCTCAAAATGTTGGGTTAATAGGATTAAACACTGTGTCATCAAATTGATAGGACACAGGTAAATCCCTGACACAGATGAAACTTAAAGCAGAGAAAAACAAAGGTCCTTCCAGAAGCTGGTGGCAACTTCACTGGGGAGATATTGCAAAGTTAGTGGTAAATATACTATATTAAAAAGTTTTGTTTTGTGAACAGAGTAATGATAAGAAGAAGAGTTAGTTGAAATGATGTATGTAAAATGTGATAACTATATAATTACTAGTACAGTTGCTAGTTTATGATTGTATTAAAAAGATATTCCAAATGTTGATCAAATAATGGAGGTTTCTGTGGTTTTCTTTTTAAAATAGTAAATATATGTAAAGCAGATAAATATCCCCTTTGTGGGAGTTAAAATAATCTAGCTTATTTTATAGTTTTAACTTTATTAAAGCATACGGCTATTCTAACTTATTTAACTTTTCTTAGTAAAGTTTTAACCTCTGTATTTGGAATATGTGTAACTAATGTATATCAAATTAAACTCAAAGGGAAATTCATTAACTGAGAAGAGAAAATTTTAACTGTGCACTATTCACACCGCATAATGGGTTTTATAAGGAGTATGAGAAAAATGTGTGCGGTTGGTTTTGCTTTTTTAAAAAAAAAAAACATAGCGAACCACCTAGGTAAAAACTCACTTGAGAACATAGAATTTTGGAGGGAGATGCCTGGTGCGGTGGCTCACGCCTGTAATCCCAGCACTTTGGGAGGCCAAGGTGGGCAGATAACCTGAGGTCAGGAGTTCGAGACCAGCTTGACCCACACGGAGAAACTCCATCCCTACTAAAAATACAAAATTAGCCGGACTTGGTGGCACATGCCTATAATCCCAGCTACTTGGGAAGGCTGAGGCAGGAGGATGGCTTGAACCTGGGAGGTGGAGGTTGTGGTGAGCTGAGATCGTGCCATTGCACTCCAGCCTGGGCAACAAGAGCAAAACTCTGTCTCAAACAACAACAACAACAAAAAATTATAATAATTTGGAGGGGAAAAAAAATCAATCTAACAGATTCGAATCAATTCTGTGTTTCCAGATGTTTACTGTTGACAAGAAAATAAAATGAAGCTTGGACTCTGAGAGGATGTGATCTATCCTCTCCATTGCATTGAGTTTCAAGTACTTCACATGGCAGCCTTATTTAACTGTCATGAAGAATTTAAACCAAACAGGGACTCTAATTTGTTTGTTTTTTTAACTTATATTTCAAGCTTCCTTATGTCTCCGGCACATTAGCATAAGTTGTCTAAAGTCATAAAGAAAAATCGACAGAAAAATGCTTTGGAGCCCCACGTGTTTTCAACTGATGCCAACAGAAACTAACCTAATGGAAGGCATTTGATGCGAGTTTATTTTTCCTTTGCAGTAACAGCGGGAACATGAAGCCGCCACTCTTGGTATTTACTGTGTATCTGCTATGGTTGAAAGATTGTCACTGTGCACCCACTCGGAAGGACAAAACCGCTATCAGTGAAAACCTGAAGAGTATGTTCGGTTTCTTGTCTGTGCTGTGTCCTGTTTGCATGCTGGCTGTCCTGCTGGCATTTATAGTGAGTCGCAGTTGAGAGATAACCATATTCGCTGTTTTCACGGTGAAATGTTCTCAAGGCACTTAAACCAAGTCATCATGACGCCAAACATCTGGATAAAAATAGAAAATTCCAATGACGTCTCTGCAGGCGTTCACATTTCCAGATGTTCGTATCATGTAGATAAAACCTGCCAATTTTTTCACTGCATTTTTTTGTATCATCCAGATGGTTGGTGTCATCTCAGCACAGCTCTAATGAACAGTGAAATACTTTTCAAGCATTTGAAAAATTTAAACCATTAGAGTAATCTGTGCAATTATTCTTAAACTAGTGAAAGAACGGGTTATAATTACATTGAATCTGGTTGTTCTGTGGCCATTAACTTGCAGCCTTTGCTTGGTGATATATGCTTTGGGTACTTAATATTTAAAAGAACAAATTAGCTAAAATGTAGCTGATTTAGGTCTGTAATTAAAATCAGAGTCAAAAATAAGCTCCTTAGTAGGCCACATTAGCTATTTTGAACAGGGAATGACAATGAATTTTAAATTTATTAAAGGTGTATAAGACACATCCATTAGGTTATTAAGGAAGCTTGTATTACATGGGATACTTTCTAGGTTTCATGCCTCCTTATTAGGTGACTGAAGCTGAAAGAAAGAGAAATTGCTGACTCTGTTTGAGGTCCCCAGTTGGGCGCTTACTATAAATTGTGAAGAAAATGCGAAATTTTATCTGATATAAACACACTTGAGTCTTAAATGAAAGAAAAAAATGGATAAATGAAAACAGGGCCTGAGCAAACTGACAAGAATGAGGTTCAGTGAACTCTGTTTAGGAGCTTACAAGTGAGGAACAGAAGGTATGGTCCATGTGGCAGCTGACAGCTAATTCATTATGATCTGCTTTCAGAATATGAGCCTATAAAAGAACAGTGAAGCCTATCTTTAGGAGACATGAAAGACTGGTGAACTCGGTGTTTTGTAATCTGATCAGATCTCAAAGAAAAAATTGCCACGTGTCTTTTAGGTTTTTCTGAGGTGGGGGAGGTAGACACAGATGAAGAGGTGAAGAAGGCTTTGATTGGTATTAAGCAAATGAAAATCATGATGGAAAGAAAAGAGAAGGAACACACCAATCTAATGAGCACCCTGATGAAATGCAGAGAAGAAAAGCAGGTACAGTCATTGAAAATAATATCTGTTCTTACACAGATCTGGACCGGAAATATTATACTTGTTAGTGCTCTTGATGAATTACTTGCTTTCCTTAATAACACATTTTATGGGTATCTGCTTTTATTAGAGGAAAAGTTTGAGGGAAGCTTCAGACTTCCTTGAAGAACATATTTCGTGTAGGATAGGCTTCTGCAAGACTCCAAACCGGAGTCTGGGGGAGTCATCTCTGTTTAAGCGCTGCTTTCTCAAAAATGGATTATTCTTGGTCTCTTCTGAGTTAGCATATTGAGTCAAAAGTATTTGAAGAGTGTTTTTTACTAGATCAGTGGTCTCCAGAATTGTTTTTGTGTTCTGTTTTGGTTTTGTTTTTGAGACAAAGACTCGCTCTGTCACCCAGGCTGGAGTTGATCCCAGCTCACTGCAACCTTGGCCTCCTGGGTTCAGGCGATTCTCCTGCCTCAGCCTCCCTCGTAGCTAGGATTACAGGCTCCTGCCACCACGCCTGGCTAATTTTTGTATTTTTAGAAGAGATGGGGTTTCACCATGCTGGCCAGACTGGTTCCGAACTCCAGGGCTCAAGCGATCCACCTGCCTCAGCCTCCCAAAGTGCTGGAATTACAGGCATGGGCCACCGTGCCTGGCCCAGAGTTTTTTGGTCTCTCATTCCTATGACTAAAAAATGTGTTAGCACTCACTCCTAAATATATGCATATTAACTTACTTATAAATTAGATATATAAATTGCTACCATTAATATCTCAAGACACAATATGTATGTGAGGTGGGATTCACCACTAGCGAGTGTGGATGTAAGTCCACATTTCAAATAATCTTCTAAATATTTTGAAACTTTTAGTTGACTTGCCAGATCTGATTAGATCACCATAGTTTTCCATTGTCACATGACCAATAAAGAGCTCATAATAATCAAGTGTCAGCTCTGCCATGTTGCTTTTGGTCCACTTGAGCTTAAATTATTCATTTTTTAAAATCTGCCAATTTTTTTTTTTTTTTTCAAGAATCTTGTTAACCATGCTGTGCATTTAGTGAAGGTTGGTTTAGTTAAAACTAGATAATAAAATCCATCAGTCTACCTGAGTTCTCTTACATGGCAACTCATTACAATTGGCTGCATGTGCACAGAGCAAGGGAACTATAGTCGATTCTTCTGGAATGTAGAGGATCCCCTCTTTCCCAAAGTCATCACATACAGTTGGGCACATACGATATCTAACATATGCATCTCAAGAGAGTACCATGTATATCCAATAATGCATCAGCCTAATTCACTTTTTCAAAATCAAATAGCTTTATTTAATAGCTATAGCTTGAACTACATATTTTATCAATGGAGAACACATATTCAAACGTCTTTGGAAGATGTAAAAAATTGTTCCTATGCTACAATATAAAGTTCAGTAAATTTCTAAACTATAAACATTGAATAACTTGCAGTTTAATGACATTAATAATTAACATCACACTCAAAACAATGACTTTTTTTTAAAAAGGTTATCTTCAAACATTACCCTTAAATCAAAGAGGAAATTAAAACTGTAACAAAAATAATTTGGAAAATGTTTCCAATTTTAATATTGAGAGTAAATTACTTTTTTTTTTTTTTTGGCAGAGGGGACGGAGTCTTGCTCTGTCGCCCAGGCTGGAGTGCAGTGGCGCGATCTTGGCTCACTGCAAGCTCCGCCTCCTGGGTTCACACCATTCTCCTGCCTCAGCCTCCCAGTAGCTGGGACTCCAGGCACCCGCCACCACGCCCGGCTAATTTTTTGTATTTTTAGTAAAGACGGGGTTTCACCGTGTTAGCCAGGGTGGTCTTGATCTCCTGACCTCATGATCCGCCCACCTCGGCCTCCCAAAGTGCTGGGAGTACAGGCGTGAGCCACTGTGCCCAGCCAAGAGTAAATTACTTTTTAAATTTATTTTTATTTTTTGAAAAACGTTAAGTTGTAAAATACGTATAACAAAATTTACCATAATAACCATTTTTAAGTGTACCATTCAGTAGTGTTAAATACATTCATACTGTCATGCAACCAATCTCCAGAAATCTTTTCATCTTGCAAAAACTGAAAGTCTATACATATTAAACAATGCCCCATTCCCCCCACCCCAGTCAGATTTTTAATTTAAAAATACAAGTGGAAGTTCTAATATTTTCCAACTATCCCTCTATCTATAAAGTTGGGGGCCACTGAATTTCAGATTGCTGCTTGCATCTTTTTACTACTGAGCATCATGGCCTCTGGGAGTCCATTAAGCAACTGGAGCCGGGTAGTGTGACAGGCTGACCCCAAAGCTGCGTGTCAGCCTGTCACCGGACTGGTTGATGTTGCAGCCCCACCTACTGCCCTGAGTCAGTCAGGGTTCTGGCAAGGAAAGGAGAATGCGGGACCAGCAGCTGCAAACACTTCTCCCTTTTGGCAGCAATCAAAAGGTTTTGAGGAAATCTAAAATAACTCCTCATCAGGAAAATGTGGAAGCCCCTCCAAGACACTAGATAGCAGTAATACACTCTTCACCAAACACATTATCACATGGAATGCTTTAAACATCTGGGTAAACCACTACTTTCATTTTATAGCTAAGAAAACTGGGGTTTGAGATTTTTTTTTTTTTTTTTTTTTTTTTTTTTGAGACGGAGTCTCGCTCTGTCGCCCAGGCTGGAGTGCAGAGGCCGGATCTCAGCTCACTGCAAGCTCCGCCTCCCGGGCTTACGCCATTCTCCTGCCTCAGCCTCCCGAGTAGCTGGGACTACAGGCGCCCACCACCTCGCCCGGCTAGTTTTTTGTATTTTTTTAGTAGAGACGGGGTTTCACCGTGTTAGCCAGGATGGTCTCGATCTCCCGACCTCGTGATCCGCCCGTCTCGGCCTCCCAAAGTGCTGGGATTACAGGCTTGAGCCACCGCGCCCGGCCGCGAAGTAGGTACTATTATTCCTATTATTCTTTTTTTTTTTTTTTTTTTTTTTTTTTTGAGACGGAGTCTCACGCTGTTGCCCAGGCTGGAGTGCAGTGGCGCGATCTCGGCTCACTGCAAGCTCCGCCTCCCAGGTTCCCGCCATTCTCCTGCCTCAGCCTCCTGAGTAGCTGGGACTACAGGCGCCCGCCACTGCGCCTGGCTCATTTTTTGTATTTTTAGTAGAGACGGGGTTTCACTGTGGTCTCGATCTCCTGACCTTGTGATCCGCCCGCCTCGGCCTCCCAAAGTGCTGGGATTACAGGCTTGAGCCACCGCGCCCGGCCTATTCCTATTATTCTTATTTGCAAATGAGGAGACTAAGGCTTATACGTATTAAGTAATTTGCCCAAGGGTACACAGTCACTGTAGTTTGGAATTGGGAATATTAGGATTTTGGCTTAAGAGGACAATGAGCAGAATATGTAAAATTGGGACTAATTGAGAAGATCCTGGAGGTATTGTTACTTGCCTTGGAGAAACAACCTTTTTTTTTTTTTTTTTTTTTTTGAGACGGAGTCTCGCTGTGTCACCCAGGCTGGAGTGCAGTGGCGCGATCTCGGCTCACTGCAAGCTCCGCCTCCCGGGTTTACGCCATTCTCCTGCCTCAGCCTCCGAGTAGCTGGGACTACAGGCGCCCGCCACCACGCCCGGCTAGTTTTTTGTATTTTTAGTAGAGACGGGGTTTCACCATGTTAGCCAGGATGGTCTCGATCTCCTGACTTCGTGATCCACCCTCCTCGGCCTCCCAAAGTACTGGGATTACAGGCTTGAGCCACCGCGCCCGGCCTTTTTTTTTGTTTTTGACACAGAGTCTTACTCTTGTTCCCCAGGCTGAAGTGCAATGGTGTGATATTGGCTCACTGCAAATTCCGCCTCCCGGGTTCAAACAATTCTCCTGTTTCAGCCTCCCAAGTAGCTGGGATTACAGGCACCCACCATCACGACCAGCTAATTTTTGTATTTATAGTAGAGACAGGGTTTCACCACGTTGGTCAGGCTGGTCTCAAACTCCTGACATCAGGTGATCCACCCGCCTCGGCCTCCCAAAGTGATGGAATTACAGGCGTGAGCCACCGTACCCTGCTGAAAAACAACCACTTTAAGATGTAAGATTCAGCTGGGTGCAGTGGCTCATGCCTGTAATCCCAGCACTTTGGGAGGCCAAGGTGGGCAGATCACTTCAGTCCAGGAGGTCGAGATCAGCCTGGGCAACATGGTGAAACGCCATCTCTACTAAAAATACAAAAATTAGCCAGGCATGGTGGCACGCACCTGTAGTCCCAGCTACTCGGGAGGCTGAGGCCGGAGAATCACTTGAATCTGGGAGATGGAGGTTGCAGTGAGCCGAGATTGCACCACTGCACTCCAGCCTGGGTGACACAGCCAGACTCTGTCTCAAAAAAAAAAAAAAAAAAAAAAGATATAAGATTCCACAATTGTTCTGCAAAGTCCAAGGACACACACACACACTCCTGTCTGGGTCAAAATGTGTATTTGGCAAGCTGGGGCCCTGGTAGTTTTCTTATGTGGATCATAGCAAATGCTACCTGGCTTAGCAGCTGAACTTTACAGTGAGAGCAACTGACAAATCCTAGCCAGGCAGAGAACATGTGGAAGACTGTCAGTGCCCAGGTGATTCTTTGGGCTTAATACTCCAGGAAAGGGTCATTTCCATTAGCTCTGAGGCTCTCTTCTTATGGCCAGATCCACTATACTCACTTAATTCCCCTGCACAATATCTCGGCATGTAGGGGGCTGGGGTGCAGAAGTCCAAACTTGCAGGGAAGCCAGAGGTTTAGGCAGGGGCACAGGAAGAAGGTTCTGTTGCACCATAGTGCTGACCCATGAGGCACTCCAGGGGCAAGGCTGAGGCTGGCAGGGACAGGTGCCACCGCTGCTGGGCTCCTCACCACCCAGAGCAGGACTTGGCCAAGTACAGCAAGCACCACAAGGGGGAGCGCTGGGAATATAAACAAGAAGAACAAAGGCTTGTTTATATTCCCATTTATATTTATTTAATATTACATTATATAGAAATATAATATATTTATTATATTACATTCTAATTGCAGAGATGCAGGATGGCATCTCTGCAATTAGAATATAACTCAACGGGAACATTTAATTTGACATACAAGAATGCACTTTCTTGCAATGTTTAAGCATATACAACAACTAAGACAGCATAAATGAAAGAAATAAAATGTGCCAGCTTTATAAAGTGTAAAGCCCTCTTTCCCCATGCCCCAGTGGACGAGAATTGAAGACAAACTTCCCAGTAAATAGGTAAATCACAATTGTTCCCAGATCGGGATGGCATCTTCGTTGTCAGGTCACCCACACCTAGAGTAATGTTTGTCACATAGCAAACACTCAGTAAATACTTAATGAACAAATGAATGAACAGATGAATAAGATTTACAATCTTCAGTAGGGATCAATCAGCACTCTTTTCTTAAACTAAACAGAAAGCTTTGGAGGAGATCTGATAGCTGCGAGGCACCTGAAGGAGAAAGAATGAAAAAGCAGTTTAGAATGTACACATTTCAAGGGGTGAAATCAATTAAGGTGCACATAGATCATGAAATGGAAATTGGACTTTTGTTTCTACTTTTAATTAGGAGGCCCTGAAACTTCTGAATGAAGTTCAAGAACATCTGGAGGAAGAAGAAAGGCTATGCCAGGTGTCTTTGGCAGATTCCTGGGATGAATGCAGGTCTTGCCTGGAAAATAACTGCATGAGAATTTATACAACCTGCCAACCTAGTTGGTCCTCTGTGAAAAATAAGGTAAAAGAAAAAGAGAGCTCAAGATTTCACAGGTTTTTGTTTTGTTTTGTTTTGAGACGGAGTCTGGCTCTGTCGCCCAGGCTGAGTGCAGTGGCCGGATCTCAGCTCACTGCAAGCTCCGCCTCCCGGGTTTACGCCATTCTCCTGCCTCAGCCTCCCGAGTAGCTGGGACTACAGGTGCCCACCACCTCGCCCGGCTAGTTTTTTGTATTTTTTGAGTAGAGACGGGGTTTCACCGTGTTAGCCAGGATGGTCTCGATCTCCTGACCTCGTGATCCGCCCGTCTCGGCCTCCCAAAGTGCTGGGATTACAGGCTTGAGCCACCGCGCCCGGCCTGATTTCACAGTTCTTAAGGCACCTGTTTCAGCTTACTATTTTATTACTTTATGTTAATGTTTAGAACAGAGGCCTTTTGCTTTCCAGAATCTAATACTAATGCTTACATCCCATCACCTGTGTATACGTGATTTATAAGGTAGAGCATCCATTCAGTGGACACTGAATGCATCTCTTAAAATATCCTGGCTTTCTACCTTGTTTTGTTATTTGTGAACATGTTCCCACTAGATAGTAAGCTCTCTGAAGGCAGGGATCATATCTTATTTGTCTTCATTTGCTCATTGGTGGCATCCAGTAAATGTTTACCAAATCGCATTTGGAATCATAGCATTGCAGTCTCTGATTTCAATCCACATTAATTTTTCCTTCTGGAGGCCAAATATTTAAAGATATTCTCTGCCTCCCAAATGTCACCTTCAACATGCTTGCCCCTTATGCATAACACACACACACACACACACACACACACACACACACACACACCCTTTCATGTCCCCTTTCGCCCGACTCATGTATGTTCTGTAGGACTGGCATGTTTTCTTTTTTGTCCCCTTTGGTTATCTTCTGAGCAGAGGGATCACAGAGGGTGGTGACCTGAATAGGATGAGCTCTGCCCCACTAACGGCTCCAATTAGCTGGATTTTCCTCCCCCTTCAAGAAGTGAGCTGAATACAAAATTGAGTGGAATTTCACACTCCATATTAGAGCACATACTAATTAGAATACGTTCCTGGCTTGGCAATGCCATACTCAATTACAAAGGGAGCAACTACTAAGATAATGAATGCGCCAAGTTAATTTGCCTCCACTATTAATTGCATCTGCTCTATTTTTAGAGCCACTGTCACCTGCTAATACACCAGAATATGGCGTAATGAGCAGCAGCAGGAAGTCAGGAGATTTGGGGACCATTCCCATCTGGGTCAGTTGTGTGATCTTAAGAAAATTTCTTGGGGCTTTAAAGGTTTGTTTTTGTGGATGAAGAGTCAAGTAAACAGAAGCTGGAAGAGGGAGAGGCAGACAACCCACCCAAATTCTTTTCTTTATATTTTTCATGAGATGGGGTGTGGCTCCTTTGCCCTGGCTAGAGGGCAGTGGTGCCATCTTGGTTCACAGCAGCTTCCACCTCCTGGGTTCAAGTGGTTCTCCTGCCTCAGCCTTCCAAGTAGCTGGGATTACAGGCACCTGCCACCATACCCAGCTAATTTTTGTATTTTTA
Organism: Macaca mulatta; assembly: GCF_049350105.2. Taxonomy (NCBI): domain Eukaryota; kingdom Metazoa; phylum Chordata; class Mammalia; order Primates; family Cercopithecidae; genus Macaca; species Macaca mulatta. The sequence goes on from NC_133423.1 coordinate 71,920,154, forward strand.
GTAGAGACAGGGTTTTACCATGTTGGCCAGGCTGGTGACCTCAGGTGATCCATACGCCTTGGCCTCCCAAAGTGAAAACTTGACCTTTTTAGGTTATTGGTGGGCAAATGTAAACCAGGAGAAATTTCAGATCCTGTTTCCATAGGCAAAGGCAAAGTCAGGTATAAGAGGGTTAAGAAATTATCTTAAAGTTCATTGCCTCATCCTAGCTTGCCAAGAATTATTCTTGATTTGAAATGACTACTGTAAGTTGACTTTAAAATTTGCAATAAGAAATGGTCCAGGGCCAGGTGCAGTGGTTCACCCCTGTTATCCTAGCACTTTGGGAGGCCAAGGCATGTGGATCACCTGAGCTCAGGAGTTTGAGACCAACCTGGGCAACACGATAAAACCCTGCATCTACTAAAATACAAAAAAAAAAAAAAAAAAATTAGCCAGGTATGGCGGTGTGTGACTGTAATCCCAGCTACTCGGGAGGCTGAGACAGAAGAATTGCTTGAACCAAGGAGGTGGAGGTTGCAGTGAGCCGGGATGGTGCCATTGCACTCCAGCCTGAGCGACAGAACAAGACTCCATCTCAAATAAAAAAGAAAGAAAAGAGAGAGAGAGAGAGAAAGGAAGAAAGAAAGAAAGAAAGAGAAAGAGAGAAAGGAAAAGAAAGAACAAAAAGAAAGAAAGAGAAAGAAAGAAGAAAGAAAGAGAGAGAGAGAAAGAAAGAAAGAGAAAGAAAGAAAAGAAAGAAAGGAAGGGTCCAGAAAGAAAGTAATTTTTTATTCCATTTCTGTCCCCTACTCTACTCCACAGATTGAACAGTTTTTCCGGAAGATATATCAATTTCTATTTCCTTTCCATGAAGATAATGAAAAAGATCTCCCCATCAGTGAAAAGCTCATTGAGGAAGATGCACAATTGACCCAAATGGAAGATGTGTTCAGCCAGTTGACTGTGGATGTGAATTCTCTCTTCGATAGGAGTTTTAACGTCTTCAGACAGATGCAGCAAGAATTTGACCAGACTTTTCAATCACATTTCATATCAGATACAGACCTAACTGAGCATTACTTTTTTCCAGCTTTCTCTAAAGAGCCAATGACCAAAGCAGATCTTGAGCAACATTGGGACATTCCCAACTTCTTCCAGCTGTTTTGTAATTTCAGTGTCTCTATTTATGAAAGTGTCAGTGAAACAATTACGAAGACACTGAAGGCAATAGAAGATTTACCAAAACAAGATAAAGGCAAGTATTAAAAGATAACTTTTACTTAGAGGTCTATACCAAAGTCAAGTTTTGTTTAGCTTCAGAAATGGTAGACATTTCTGAGTCATATTGTATGGTGTTTCTTGAAGAGATAATTTATGGAAAATGTTTCGGAGCCTCTTAAAAGAAGCTTTGAAGTCTGCTAAACACCATCCCTCTTCCATCATTGTTGAGAACTGAACTCTTTCTAGAGCAAATTTTCAAAGCAGAAAGAAAAAATGCTAATAGGTTGAGAACTTAAAAAAAAAAAAAAAAGCAGTTCCCTCATTTATTATTTGTTTATTTATTTCATTTTGTGACAGAGTCTTGCTCTGCCTCCCAGCCTGGAGTACAGTGGTACGATCTTGGCTCACTGCAACCTCTGATCCCAGGTTCAAGCAATTCTCCTGCCTCAGCCTCCCGAGTAGCTGGGACTACAGGCACATACCACCACTTTGGGAGGCTGAGACGGGCGGATCACAAGGTCAGGAGATCGAGACCATCCTGGCTAACACAGTGAAACCCCGTCTCTACTAAAAAATACAAAAAACTAGCCGGGCGAGGTGGCGGGCGCCTGTAGTCCCAGCTACTCAGGAGGCTGAGGCAGGAGAATGGTGTAAACCCGGGAGGTGGAGCTTGCAGTGAGCCGAGATCGCGCCACTGCACTCCAGCCTGGGCAACAGCGTGAGACTCCGTCTCAAAAAAAAAAAAAAAGAATAATAGGAATAATAGTACCTACTTCGCGGCCGGGCGCGGTGGCTCAAGCCTGTAATCCCAGCACTTTGGGAGGCCGAGACGGGCGGATCACGAGGTCGGGAGATCGAGACCATCCTGGCTAACACGGTGAAACCCCGTCTCTACTCAAAAAATACAAAAAACTAGCCGGGCGAGGTGGTGGGCACCTGTAGTCCCAGCTACTCGGGAGGCTGAGGCAGGAGAATGGCGTAAGCCCGGGAGGCGGAGCTTGCAGTGAGCTGAGATCCGGCCTCTGCACTCCAGCCTGGGCGACAGAGCGAGACTCCGTCTCAAAAAAAAAAAAAAAAAAAAAAAAAAAAAAATCTCAAACCCCAGTTTTCTTAGCTATAAAATGAAAGTAGTGGTTTACCCAGATGTTTAAAGCATTCCATGTGATAATGTGTTTGGTGAAGAGTGTATTACTGCTATCTAGTGTCTTGGAGGGGCTTCCACATTTTCCTGATGAGGAGTTATTTTAGATTTCCTCAAAACCTTTTGATTGCTGCCAAAAGGGAGAAGTGTTTGCAGCTGCTGGTCCCGCATTCTCCTTTCCTTGCCAGAACCCTGACTGACTCAGGGCAGTAGGTGGGGCTGCAACATCAACCAGTCCGGTGACAGGCTGACACGCAGCTTTGGGGTCAGCCTGTCACACTACCCGGCTCCAGTTGCTTAATGGACTCCCAGAGGCCATGATGCTCAGTAGTAAAAAGATGCAAGCAGCAATCTGAAATTCAGTGGCCCCCAACTTTATAGATAGAGGGATAGTTGGAAAATATTAGAACTTCCACTTGTATTTTTAAATTAAAAATCTGACTGGGGTGGGGGGAATGGGGCATTGTTTAATATGTATAGACTTTCAGTTTTTGCAAGATGAAAAGATTTCTGGAAATACTAATGATATAAGTAAGACATACGATTTTTAAAACATATAAAAGAACAAAATTAACAAAAGCTGCCCTCTCCTACCTTATCTAGTCCCTCTTCTAAAAGATAGTTGTTAATAATTCTTCATGACTCCTCCTAGAAAATAAAATTACATGCATTAATATATTTGTGTATATACTAATACTAAATGTCTAGTAATGAGATTCTTGGATTCAAGAGTATGTGCAATTTTTAATAGATGTTCAGTTGTCCTAGGAAATTATTGCACCAACATGCGTTTCTGTGTCTAAATATAGGAAAAAGGGCCCAGCACGGTGGCTCATGTCTGTAATCCCAGCACTTTGGAAGGCCGAGGCGGGTGGATCATTTGAGGTCAGGAGTTCAAGAAACCGGCCTGGACAACATGGTGCAACCCTATCTCTATTAAAAGTACAAAGATTAGCTGGGTGTGGTGGCTGTCACCTGTAATCCTAGCTACTTGGGAGGCTGAGGCAGGAGAATCACTTGAATCTGGGAGGCAGAGGTTGCAGTGAGCCAAGATCCCGCCACTGCACTTTAGCCTGGGCAACAGAGCAAAACTGTCTCAAAAATAAATAAATTAAATACATACATACATACATACATGAAAAAGATTTTGAAAGCACCGGTAAGAAAAAGCAGTGGCATTGTCTTCACTTCTTTACAGTGCAAACTCTTAGACACTAACGTGTAAATGTTATGTTCCCTGTAGCCCCTGACGACGGAGGCCTGATTTCAAAGATGTTACCTGGGCAGGACAGAGGACTGTGTGGGGAACTTGAGCAGAATTTGTCGAGGTGTTTCAAATTTCATGAGAAATGCCAAAAATGTCAGGCTCACCTATCTGAAGGTAAATACTTGCTATTTTTTTAAATTATACTTTAAGTTCTGGGGTACATTTCGTTATAAAGTTTCGGTGCCACAAAAGAAATAGCACTCGAATATAAAATTTTCTTTTTAATTCTCAGCAAGGCAAGTTACTTCTATAGACGGTTGCACCCTTACAGATGGAACAACGGTGAGCGCGCACTTCGACAAGGGAGGGGAAGGGGTTCTGGCCCCTGCTGCTGTGTCGTTCCCCTATTGGCTAGGGTTAGACCGCACAGGCTAAACTAATTCCGATTGGCTAATTTAAAGAGAGTGATGGGGTGACTGGTTTGGCGGGAAGAATGGTTAGGACAGAGCAGGTAATTGGAATTAGTCAGGGTGAGTAGGTACTTGGAATGGGTCGGGGCGGGGCAGGGTAATCGGAATGGGTCGGGGCGGGGCAGGTAATCGGAATGAGTCCAGGTGGAGCAGATAATCGGAATGAGTCCGGGTGGAGCAGATAATCCGAATTAGGGTGAGTAGGTACTCCGAAAGAATCGGGGCAGGGCAGGTAATCGGAATCAGTCGGGGCGGGGCAGGTAATTTAAAAAGGTTGCTTTAGGAGGAAATCAAGTTTAAAAGTAGAAGGCAAAGAATTGAACATACTGACATATTGATTGATTGAAAAGAAATTCAAAACTCATATCTAACAATTTTTTTAGGGTTTCTTTAGTATTCTGGACAGAGGACAAAATCTCATTCTCACAAGCATGGTGGATTCATTTGCTTTCCTCCTCCAAGCACTTTTTTGCAGGCTCATTTCCATGTGGGGGCGTTCAATGTAGGTTTATAAACTGTTTTTTTTTTTTTTTTTTTTTTTGAGATGGTGTCTTGCTCTATTGCCCAGGCTGGAGTGCAGTGGTGCAATCTCGGCTCACTGCAACCTCCACCTCTCGCGTTCAAGCAATTCTCCTTCCTCAGCCTCCCGAGTAGCTGGGATTACAGGTGTGCGCCACCACGCCTGGCTAATTTTTTTGTATTTTTAGTAGAAACGAGGTTTCACCATATTGGCCAGGCTGGTTTCTAACTCCTGACCTTGTGATCCGCCCACCTCAGCCTCCCAAAGTGCTAGGATTACAGGCATGAACCACCGTCCCCGGCCCGGTTTACAAACTTTCGTTCTTGTGTGTGTGTTTTTTTTTTTTTAAATGATTAATGACCAAACACTACTGTGCGCAAAAGAAAAACCTTGAGCAAATTAGGGCAACTCTTTCCTTCTTACCGCAAAAAAAAAAGAATCCCCGCCTCCAACCATGAAAGAAACCTTTTCATTCTGTAAATCAGTGTTTAGACAAGTGAAATCTTTTTTTTTAAGCGGCATTGGCTCTCTCCCATTGGTGGGTTAATTAACTAATTAGCATTTAAATTGGGAAAATGGCTTCTCCTTCCAAACCCCGGGAATCCTTTTCCCTCTCAGAGTGGCCTTTCTAGTTCCTTCCCCATTTAGGAAATCATTCTCCCTTTCCTCCATCCCTCCCCTCATTCCCTTTTCCTTCTCGAACTAAAGTCACTCCTCCTACCCCACCAGGGCCAAATTACAAATTTTCTTATATAAAACAAGAGCTTGTGATTCCTATGCTTCTGCATTTTATCTCACTAAAGCCCTAAGGGAAGGAAATTTTTAAAGTGTGGCTAATGGCTTAGAGTTGGAAATTGGAAGATACAGGACGGACAGAAATCAATATGTCAGTAAATTCTACAACACTAGCTAGAGATTTTGGGCAAGTCATTTATGCTGTCTAGGCCTCAGTTGAGTATAAGTAAAGGACCCAAGATAATCTCTGGATTCTAACAAAATTCTTCTATAAAACAGTGGTCCCCAGCCTTTTGGTACAAGGGACTAGATTCGTGGAAGACAATTTTTCCAAAGATGGTGGGGCAGGGGGTACGGTTTGGGGATGATCATCAGGCATTATTCTCCTAAGGAGCGTTCAACCTAGACCCTTTGCATGCACAGTTCACAACAGGGTTCGTGCTCCTGTGAGAATCGAATGCCTCTGCTGATCTGACAGGCTCAGGCAGTCATGCTTGCTCACCTGCCGCTCACCTCCTACGTACAGCTCCCTTCCTAAGAGGCCGCAGGCTGGTACGGGTCCATGGCCCGGGGGTTGGGGACCCCTGCTATAAAGGATGTTCAGAAAAATCAGATTATAATTCGTTTACTACCAAGTAATAGCTCTTGTGCCCTTAACTTCCCACAGTGAAGACCGCTGGAGTAATTTTTATCAACAGAAAGAACAAAAAGCATAGTCAGTGGAAACTCCTGTCCCTCCCTTGGCTTTGTCCCCTCAATCTAACAATGAGCAACTTGCAACGAATTTTGCTGTTCAGAGAAAAGGGAGAATGGAATTGTTACAATCTTTTCTGTCACCTAGGCTGGAGTGCAGTGGTGTGATCTTCGCGCACTGCAACCTCTACTTCCTGAGTTCAAGCAATTCTGCTGCCTCAACCTCCTGAGTAGCTGGGATTACAGGCATGTGCCACCACACCTGGTTAATTTTTAGTAGAGACGGGGTTTCACCATATTGGTCAGGCTGGTCTCGAACTCCTGACCTCATGATCCTCCCACCTCGGCCTCCCAAAGTGCTGGGATTACAGGCGTGAGCCGCCGACCAAGAAATTGTTACAATCTTAAACAACATAATATCCTGAACATATTTGGCTTTTAAAGTATCATTAGATACACCACAATAGTAGTAAAGGTTACCTTTGGGTTTTAAGATTAAACATGATTTTAGCCGGGCGCGGTGGCTCACGCCTGTAATCCCAGCACTTTGGGAGGCCGAGGCAGGCGGATCACAAGGTCAGGAGATTGAGACCATGGTGAAACCCCGTCTCTACTAAAAATACAAAAAATGAGCCGGGCGCGGTGGCGGGCGCCTGTAGTTCCAGCTACTCGGGAGGCTGAGGCAGGAGAATGGCGAGAACCCAGGAGGCGGAGCTTGCAGTGAGCCAGGATCGCGCCACTGCACTCCAGCTTGGGCGACAGAGCAAGACTCCGTCTCAAAAAAAAAAAAACAAAAAAAAACCAAAAAAAAACCATGATTTAAAAAAATACTTCTTTCTGTATTTTCCAAACTTTTAACCATAAGATATTCCTTGACTTAGGATAGGATTATGTCACAGTTAACCCATCATAAGTTCGAAAAATTGTAAGTCGAACCATTGTAAGTTGGGGACCATATGTACATGTATGCATATATAATATATTAAAAAGTATTAGACATCTTTAAAATTTATTTGACTTTTTAACATATTACTTTTATTTAATCACCTTGCTCAAGGAGCCTGTAAATTACATATTAATATTCTCTATTATGAAATAGGTCTTTCCATTGTGCAAATTAACGCATTGTAGGGGTTCTAAACATCTATATGCTTTCCAACTCAAAAGGAATAAGGTTCCCTTTCTAAATTTTTTATTCAATTAAATAAAAAAACCATGAATTTAATGGAGTCTATTAAATTAGATCATTATTCGAGTAGTTATTAAACCTTTTTAGAGTGGACAACACTCCCTTTCTCTTTCTTTTTGAGCCAGAGTCTCGCTTTGTCACCCAGGCTGGAGTGCAATGACACGATCTCGGCTCACTGCAACCTCCGCTTCCCAGGTTCAAGTGATTCTGCTGTCTCAACCTCTCGAGTAGCTGGGATTACAGGCACCTGCCACCATGCCCAGCTACTTTGTTGTATTTTTAGTAGAGATGGGGTTTCACCATGTTGGTTAGGCTAGTGGTGAACTCCTGACTTCAAGTGATCCGCCCGCCTCCACCTCCCAAAGTGCTGGGATTACAGGCCTGAGCCACCACGCCCAGCCCCTTTCTCCTTTTTAAACATCACCAGCCTAGGTTCTTATTTCCACTGAATTCTCAGGCTAGTTGGGCTAGTGAGGGAGTCAGGTTACACGGGCCACAGAACAAGAACAAGGATTGTTCTTTCTCTCCCTCTTCCACTTCATTCTCTCTCAGCCTCTCCCCACCTCAGTAGTTGGTCTTTTCTCCCCCTTCTTTTGAAAGCAGAGTCCATTATACAAATGGACTTGTCTACTTCTCCACATCCCTCTTGGGCCAAATTTTCTGCCATGGGCACATCTACCCCGCCTTAGAATGTATATTAGACAATTTGACATCTAGAATGTCTTGTGGCAGAAAAGGTTTTGGAAAGCATTGCTCCAAGTAGTTTTGATTATAAACTGGACCTTTTCGCTGGGTAACCTGAGCAGTTGAGAGTGCTCTTTCTCCTGGCCTGGAGCAGTGGCTCACACTGTAATCCCAGCACTTTGGAAGGCCGAGGTGGGCAGATCACCTGCGGTCAGGAGTTTGAGACCAGCCTGGTCAACATGGCGAAACCCCGTTCTACTAAAAATACAAAAATTAGCCGGGTGTGGTGGCATGAACCTGTAATCTTAGCTACGCAGGAGGCTGAGGCAAAAGAATTGCTTGAACCTGGGAGGCGGAGGTTGCAGTGAGCTGAGATCAAGCCACTGAACTCCAGCCTGGGCCACAGAGCGAGACTCTGTCTCGAAAAAAGAAAAAATAAATAAATAGATAAATAAAATTAAAAAAATAAAAAAGGAGTGCTCTCTCTCCTGAATTGCTGACTCGAGGACTCTCTCAGCCTGTTTTATCATTTGGAAGGTGGGAATAATATATCTGCTTCATACACATCTTTTGAAGATTAAATAAAATGTCTGAAGTATCAGTGATTCTCATTATTCAAGTATTTGTTTTTTAAGTCACAGTTGCAAAGTTATATACAGAAGCAGAGGTTTTTATAACAGAAAAATATACACTTCATATACTGACCTCTTACAAAAATAGTCCCGCTCAAGCATCCCTCTATGTATCATCAACATCTATTTCCTTCTACCCAGCTAAAATAGTTTATTAATAATTCTTGAATGTCACAAGATAATACAGAATAAATCAGATAATACATTAAAATGCACCTGATAATCTATATGCACCAGATAATAGATACAGTATACATCAGGTAATACAGTACAAATTCAATGAAAGTTTAGTGTTGCAAAGGTAAAATGTAAAGAATGTCCTAATGTGCTCCCATACTGCTTAAAATTGTTATTATAAATTGCATTTTATTATAAATATATAAAGAATGATGTAATAGGCCAGGCATGGTAGCTAACGCCTGTAATTCCAGGTCTTTGGGAGGCTGAGGCAGGAAAATCACTTGAGGTTAGGAGTTCGAGACCAGCCTAGCCAATATGGTGAAACCCTGTCTCTACTAAAAATATAAAAATTAGCCAGGTGTGGTGGTGCACACCTGTAATCCCAGCTACTCCGGAGGCTGAGGCAGAAGAATCGCTTGAAACCAGGAGGCAGAGGTTGCAGTGAGTCGAGATCGAGCAACTGCACTCCAGCCTAGGTGACAGAGCGAGACTTTGTCTCAGAAAAAAAAAAAAAAAAATTCTCAATCACCTAGATTGAGAAATAGAACATTACCAAAACAGACAAAGCCCCACTATGTCCCCTTCCACATCACATTCACTTTATCTCCTCAAAAGGAAAGTGCTATTTTGAATTTGGTATTAATTATTTCCTTGCATTTCTTCCTACTCATATCATGTCCCTTATACATATAATATATACACATGCCTATATCCTACATAGCAATGTTTTACATTTTGATTTTTGCATTGTCAATGTAGAACTTTTAACCTTAAAAATATGCTTCATACAGCCAGGCGTGGTGGCTCATGCCTGTAATCCCAGCAATTTGGAAGGCCAAAGTGGGCAGATCACAAGGTCAGGAGTTCCAGACCAGCCTGATTAACATGGTGAAACCCAGTCTCTACTAAAAATACAAAAAAATTTAGCTGGGCGTGGTGGTGCGTGCCTGTAGTGCCAGCTAGTCAGGAGGCTGAGGCAGGAGAATCGCTTGAACTCGGGAGGCAGAGGTTGCAGTGAGCCAAGATCGCACCATTGCACTCCAGCCTGGGCCACAGAGTGAGACTCCATTAAAAAAAAAAAAAAAAATGCATCATACAAACATGAAATGGACACATGTCTGGCTGGGCGTGGTCACTCATGCCTGTAATCCCAGCACTTTGGGAGGCCAAGGTGGGCAATTACTTAAGGCCAGGAGTTTGAGACCAGCCTGGTCAACATGGTGAAACCCCATCTCTACTAAAAATACAAAAATTAGCCAGGCATGGTAGCGTGCACTTGTAGTCCCAGCTACTCGGTAGGCTGAGGCACAAGAATCACTTGATCCCAGGAAGCAGAGGTTGCAGTGAGCCAAGATTGTGCCACTGCACTCCTGCCTGGGCAACAGAGTGATACTCTGTCTCAAACATAAAAAAAGAAAAAGAAAGAAAATAAAAAGAAAAAAGAAATGGGCATGTATCAAATGTCAATTTGACTATTTGACTTATTAATGAAGGAACCAGCAGGGCGTTAGAGCTGGGTCAAAGGAGTATAAGAGAGACTGGAGTGCTTACAGTCAAGGACAGACAGAATGCTGAAAGATTATGGAATTAGATGTAAGTTAGTTAATATTCGAAAAGGCAACTAAACTGTAAATTTTGCCATTATCCTTTCTAACAGACCAAAATAATTTACATCTCTACTAGACAAACATTTGCCACTTTTCATTCCATAATTTACAGGTAATTTCATGGAGTCAGGCCCTAATCAATAGTAAATAGTGAAGACAACAAAGTATCTCTTCCTTAGACCTTGAAGTGATCTTTGGGTCAACCTCTTAGACAATAATTTAGTATGACATTGAAAGGACATGCAAGCCTGGGCAGCAAAGTGAGACCCCACCTCTACAAAAAAATTAAAAATTAGCTGGGCATGCTGGTGTGAGCCTGTAGTCCCAGCTACTCAGGAGGCTAAGGTGGAGATAGCACTTGAGCCCAGGAGTTCCAGGCTGTAGTGAGCTATGATCATGCCACTGCACTCTGGCCTGGGTAACAGAGCGAGAACCTGTCTTGGAAAAAGAAAAAAAGAAAAGAAAAGAAAAAGAAACGAAAGGAAATGCAACCATTCTTTTGCCTTATTTCCAAGTTCTGGATAATTTTTCTTTCCTAACAATATAAATATTATTACTTATGTATTCTTTTGCAATGTGGCTTTTCACTCAGTGTAGTTTGCAAGGGTTAGCCATGTGGATACGTGCTGCTCTAGTTCATTAATTCACTGTTGTATGTTGGTCTATGTAGGCAGATCACTATTTATTTATTCATTCCCCAGCTGAAGTACATTTGCTTTCAAGGTTTTGCTATTATAAACACATCTCATACCTTTAATCAAATAATAATTTTGTCTCTTCAATCAGCTTTGATTTACTTTGTTCTAATACTAAACACGCAACTGTAATTATAATTTCATTATTGATAAATATAAACTAATTTCCAAAACATCACAAATCTTTTTTTTTTCACTATTTACTATGCACTTTTGGTCTTAATTTTAAGTGGCTTCACTATATGTGGTTCTTTTCCTCTTTTCCCATACTGATTACTGGTACTGGACATATACATCCAAAATCAAACAGTAGTGTCCTTTTTAAGGGATAAATGGGATGTGATGTAGAAGGGGCATAGTAAGGACTTCATCTGTTTTGGCAAATGTTTTCTTAATATAGGTGGTAGGCATGTGGAATTTATGACAAAAAGTTCTGTCTCCAGCCCAGTTTCTGTTACATAAAACCATATAATTAACAGTTAAACTGGATCTGGTTTGACACAGATGTAGGCGATATTAGTAATTACTCCAGAATAACAGACATAACTAAAAACTCCCACAGGCAAAAGGGGAAAATAGTGTAAGGGCTGGGACATAAGCCCATGTCGCCCACCTCCAAGTTTCATGGACCTTTTCCTTCTCCACGTTACTTTCTTTGCTAGACTGTCCTGGCGTACCTGCTCTACACACAGAATTAGACGAGGCCATCAGGTTGGTCAATGTATCCAATCAGCAGTACAGCCAGATTCTCCAGATGACCCGGAAGCACTTGGAGGACACTGCCTATCTGGTGGAGAAGATGAGAGGGCAATTTGGCTGGGTGTCTGAACTGGCAAACCAGACCCCAGAAACGGAGATCATCTTTAATTCAATACAGGTAAAGGCGAGACCCAAGAGCAGATACGGAGATGACATGTGCACACCTTGATTTCACTGTTAATTTATGTATTAATTGTATCTGAATTTGAAGACAAGCTGCAGGGGGTATTCATATTTCCATTGTGATTGCCTTCAGGCTGACTTGATTTAACATAGTTCATGGTCTTTAGAAAACAAGAAACTCTATAAAGAAAATCAAGGCCGGGCGCGGTGGCTCAAGCCTGTAATCCCAGCACTTTGGGAGGCCGAGACGGGTGGATCACGAGGTCAGGAGATGGAGACCATCCTGGCTAACACGGTGAAACCCCCTCTCTACTAAAAAAAAATACAAAAAACTAGCCGGGCGAGGTGGCTGGCACCTGTAGTCCCAGCTACTCGGGAGGCTGAGGCAGGAGAATGGTGTGAACCCGGGAGGCGGAGCTTGCAGTGAGCCAAGATCCGGCCACTGCACTCCAGCCCAGGCGACAGAACGAGACTCCATCTCAAAAACAAAACAAAACAAAACAAAACAAAACACACAAAACACTTTCTAATCTAGAAATGGCCAATTCTGCTTAGAGTTATAGGGCTATAACTGATAGAGGTAACCTTGAAGAAATCTGGCCAACGTAGTTTTTAAGAGAGAAGACTTACAAATAAAGCAATTTGAGTTCAAAATTTGACGCTGAAACTTACCAGCTGAGTAAGCTTGGGAAAGTACCTGAACCATTGTAGGCCTCAGTTTTCACCTGTAGTAAAATGGGAATAATAACAGCTATCTTAACATGTACACCTATAAAGTGATTAGTATAGATTTCTTATACAAAACAAGAGCTCTGTAAATTATAGCTCTTATTAGTTGCTGACACAATAAAGCCACTGAGTTATCTTGAGAATTAAACATGTATATGTTACTCTTCACATAAAAATATATTGCCAGCTGGGCACGGTGGCTCATGCCTGTAATCCCAGCACTTTGGGAGGCCGAGGTGGGTGCATCACTTGAGGTCAGGAGTTTTGAGACCAGCCTGGCTAACATGGTGAAACCCCATCTCTACCAAAAACATAAAACATTAGCCAAGTGTGATGGCGCACACCTGTAATTCCAGCTACTCAGGAGGCTGAGGTAGGAGAATCGCTTGAACCCGGGAGGTGGGGGTTGCAGAGAGTGGAGATCGTGCCACTGCACTCCAGCCTGGGCAACAGAGTGAGAGTCTGTCTCAAAAACAAAAACAAAAATAAAAACATATTGCCATCTTAAATTCCACCTATACCATGACTCCCAGGTTCAGTCAATAACTTTTTGCATAATACTCAAGTGACTTTTCTTCCTAAGACATCCCCACTCCAACACACACACATTACCTTAATCTACAATCAGGCTAGTGATTCCTGATGAGTCTGGTATCGAGGGGTTCCCAAAAAGACCCGGATAAAAAAATTACTGGGCAGAGCAATTGAAGATGCAATATTCTGTGTAGTATGTTATGTTGGTGCCCTATCCAGATCCCTGGGGATCCCTTTTACCAGCTCCCACTGGTGCTGGTGCTGCTGCTAACTGCTTATCTCTGAAACTTTCTCCCAAAGATTGCCCTTGGGGCACTTATGCCCCAGAGTTTCCTGCAGGATCAGGCTGAGGCTAATGGTCATCTGAAGCCATATTCTTGCTTAGTTGCTTTCTCTTCTCTAGTTTGCTTTCCTCTCCCCTTAAAAGTCACACCTGAGAGCACTCTTTTCTAAACCATTTCTGTCAGAATCTCAGGCACTGCTTCTAGGAAATTTGACTTACAGCATTCTGTAATCCAGCATTTCCCTCTTTCAAACTACAAAGCTGTGGATCGTGCATGATTTCAGAAATAAGTTTGGAAAGTCACAGCAAGCTCATTAAAAAACAAGGTTAAAAACCATACAAAAAATAGAATAGGACAGGCCGGGCGTGGTGGCTCAAGCCTGTAATCCCAGCACTTTGGGAGGCCGAGACGGGCGGATCACAAGGTCAGGAGATCGAGACCATCCTGGCTAACACGGTGAAACCCCGTCTCTACTAAAAAATACAAAAAAACTAGCCGGGCGAGGTGGCGGACGCCTGTAGTCCCAGCTACTCGGGAGGCTGAGGCAGGAGAATGGCGTGAACCCGGGAGGCGGAGCTTGCAGTGAGCTGAGATCCGGCCACTGCACTCCAGTCTGGGCGACACAGGGAGACTCTGTCTCAACAAAAAAAAAAAAAAAAAAAAAAAAAAATAGAATAGGACAAACTAGAAAATATTAGCATGTATTGCATTTCATAAGTCATATGCACATCATGGAATTTCATTTCCATTTGGTATATGTGTATGTGTGTAAACATATACACACATATGTAGACATACGTGTGTGTTTTGAGTCATGCTATTAAGTGTATTCATTACTACAGACCACAGTCAAAGAGTTTTGAAAGCCACTGTTCCAATCCCTGCCAGCTCTCTGATTCTGTAACTCCATTAGATCATACTCAAGGAAGGTAAAGTAATTCAATATATTCGATCATCCTCGTATATACAGACTTTAAGTTTAATGAGGAAAACGTATTGTCTTGAAGAATAAAACTTGAAGAAAAATTTTAGCAGTGCTTTCAACCTTTAGAAATCTACAGTCAGGCTGGGCGCGGTGGCTCAAGCCTGTAATCCCAGCACTTTGGGAGGCCGAGACGGGCGGATCACGAGGTCAGGAGATCGAGACCATCCTGGCTAACCCGGTGAAACCCCGTCTCTACTAAAAAATACAAAAAAAACTAGCCGGGCGAGGTGGCGGGCGCCTGTAGTCCCAGCTACTTGGGAGGCTGAGGCAGGAGAATGGTGTAAATCCGGGAGGCGGAGCTTGCAGTGAGCTGAGATCCGGCCACTGCACTCCAGCCTGGGCAACAGAGCAAGACTCCGTCTCAAAAAAAAAAAAAAAAATCTACAGTCAATATTTAGTTGTTTTTACCATTGTCAGTATTTCCTATTCTGTGCTTCAATTTACTTCCATTCTAGTGTCTCTGAGTAACACTAACAGATGTATCTAAAATTCTTTATGCTGATAGCAAAGGCACTTCTATATAAAAACCTCCACATAAAATAAAATTATGGTTTTCAATTATATACTTTTATAACAATTATTACCACTAAAGAGCATTTACTAGGTGTCAGGCAATGTTCTAATAACTTTTCCCATATATCAGACCATTTAATACCCTCAGTGACCCTATAAGGGAAGTAGAATTCTTTCCCCAGTTTTTCAAATGAGGCACAAAGGAGGTTAAGCAACTTGTCTGAGCTCACACAGCTAGTAAATGGTAGAACTAGAATTCAAAGTCAAGCAGTATTTCTCTAGAATGAGTGAACGTAACCACTTTGCTAAACTGCCTGTGAAGTTACTTTTCTCAAAACAGCTCTTATGTCACCATGTAAAGAAAAATACAAACCCATAAAATAGCAAGTGCTGAAGAGAAGCCTTAGGAAAGAAATATGCAAATTCCAGCAAGTGAAAAGGGTTATGGCCCCTGGCTGTATAATAGTTACGTAAGTGTTTACTTTACAATTATTTAAACCAAACAAATACTTTATGCCATTTTTATATATGTTATAGTCACAGAAAGAGAAGGGAAAATTTAAAAATCATTCTCTTAAGGTTACATCAAGTTGCCTATCAGTTCAGTTCCATTTAAATGATTCAAATCAAAGTCTATGCACTGGAGAATTCATTAAGAGAGTAACATACATGTTATTCGTTAAGACTGACATAAATTTTGCACTGATTCTTGCCAAAATCACACAAACAACCATAAAGTGTAAATTTTTAGGAAAACTCAGTACAAAGCTTGGTGCAATGCAATAAAGTTTGTGGCACAGACAGTAATACTCAGCAAACATCCCACCTCCTGTCTCATATTTTCCAGCTCCCCCTGTGGTTAAACGTTGCCATGTGGCAAGTTCTGGCCAATGAAGCGTGAGCAAAACTGAGAAGGGTTCTTTGTAGACTGAGACAGTGAAGAGCCTATGTGTGCTCATCTATTCTCTTTTTCTGCTGAGGGCACAAAGAAAGTCATGAATTCATCTGCTACAGCTATGAGATAATGTGCCTCTGCCTACCAGGCTCCTCAGTGTTTACTGGTATGCAGCCCTTGTAACGGACACATAACACGAGCAAGAAATAAATCTTTGTTGCATGAAGCCCTAGGAATGCCGGGACTAATCTGTTACCTCAGCACAGCCTAGCCTATCCTGACTAAGGTGGTATTAAATTACTATTGAACGTGTATTGGGATTTAGTAATTTTTTACTGTATAATCCTTCTTCTGTAGGTAGTTCCAAGGATTCATGAAGGAAATATTTCCAAACAAGATGAAACAGTGATGACAGACTTAAGCATTCTGCCTTCCTCTAATTTCACACTCAAGATCCCTCTTGAAGAAAGTGCTGAGAGTTCTAACTTCATTGGCTATGTACTAGCAAATGTTCTACAGCATTTTAAGGAACATTTTAAAACTTGGTAAGTAGAGTGGCTGGTTAGGAATGCCTTGTTGACAGGAATAGTTAATTCTCAAAAGGGAAAAACAAAACTTGTTTGAAAATACCTGGAAAATATGTTTAACCTCATTAATAAAGACATGAAAACAAATAAGATGGCATTTTCTGCCTATCAAATTTGCAAATTAAAAAACCCCCGGGAAATCCTGATAGGAATGTGATGAAATGGGGATTCTCATATATCATGTATTAGTGGGAACATACATTGGTTTTGCCTTTTTGAAAGCTATTTGATTATGCATATGAAGAGCCATAAAATTTCTTTTTGATATGATAATTACACTTCTGAAATCAATCCTAAGGAATAAATCTAAATTTGATGAAAAGTTCTCCCTCCAAGATCTACATTTACAAAATTATTTAAAATATTAAAAATGTTAAACATTATCTTAATGTGTAAAAATGGGACAGTGGTTAAATAGATTATGGCTAAATACATTCAATACATTTTATGAAATGTTAAAAATATTCAAAAAATTTAAATAATGACTTGCTAACTACTTTAACAAGAGCTTTAATATAAGCCAGTCTTGGAGGTAATATTATTATCATCATTTTACAGAAAAAGATCCTGAGGCTCAACGTCCAAGGTCCAATGAACTACTCAGGTCGGAGGTGGTAGAGCAGAATGTGGAGCCAGGTCTCTCTCTGACTCCTTCATCACACTGTACTGCTTCCTGTTAAGATATTTGCTCAAAACATGCAAGATATAAAAATCTGGGTAATATGCTCAATCTTAAAGAATAATTACATTTTAAGTTACTCATAAAGGACCTTGTTAGTAGGTCACCATCAATGTGTAATTAAGCCAGATGTGACAGGATTTGCTGCCTCTCCCTTTACTTCTGAATTCTGGAGGCCTTTTTTTTTTTTTTTTGGTTGTATCAGTCAAACGGCCAACATCTTTTTAGCATCTACTAAGTTTAGATACAGGAACTAGGTACTGTGAAAGAGAAAATGAAAAATTTGACAAGATCCTGTCCCCAAGGAGCTTCCTATCCAACAGGGAGCACAAGACAGATAGACAGACATACACACAACTATAAAGCAAGGCAGGATTTAGCGAGTTCACAGGAGCAGGCTCTGGGAGTTCGGGGGAGGGTCGTTCACGTTCTGGTAGGGAAGAAACTTCTGAGCTGGATATATTCCCTTTCTCACCGTCCTTCTATCCCCTCTCTTCTTCTCCTTTCCTCTTTCCTCTTCCTCCTCCCACTCTCTCCTCTCCCTTTCTTTCCTTTTTCTCCTTTTTTTTCTTTTTCTTTTTCTTTTTTTTTGAGACAGAGTCTTGTTCTGTCGCCCAGACTGGAGTACAGTGGCATGATCTCGGCTCACTGCAACCTTGGCCTCCTGGGTTCAAATGATTCTCGTGCCTCAGTCTCCTGAGTAGCTGGGATTACAGGTGCACACCATCACACCTGGCTAATTTTTGTATTTTTTAGTAGAAACAGGGTTTCACCATGTTGGCCAGGCTGCTCTCGAACTCCTGACCTTAAGTAATCCACCCACCTTGGCCTCCCAAAGTGCTGGGATTACAGGCATGAGCCACCATGCCCAGCCTCCTCTCCCTTTTCTTTTCCTTTTTTTTTTTTTTTGAGACAGAGTTTAGCTCTTGTTGCCTAGGCTGGAGTGCAGTGGTGTGATCTCAGCTCACTGCCACCTCTGCCTGCCGGGTTCAAGCCATTCTCCTGCCTCAGCCTCCCGAGTAGCTGGGATTACAGGTGCCCTCCATCACACCCGGCTAATTTTTTTTTTTTTTTTTCTTTTTGAGACGGAGTCTCGCTCTGTCGCCCAGGCTGGAGTGCAGTGGCCGGATCTCAGCTCACTGCAAGCGCCGCCTTCCGGGTTTACGCCATTCTCCTGCCTCAGCCTCCCGAGTAGCTGGGACTACAGGCGCCCGCCACCTCGCCCGGCTAGTTTTTTTGTATTTTTTAGTAGAGATGGGGTTTCAACGTGTTAGCCAGGATGGTCTCGATCTCCTGACCTCGTGATCCGCCCATCTCGGCCTCCCAAAGTGCTGGGATTACAGACTTGAGCCACCGCGCCCGGCCCACACCCGGCTAAGTTTTTGTATTTTTTGTGGAGACGGGGTTTTGCCATGTTGGGCAGACTGGTCTGGAACTTCTGACCTTAGGTGATCCGCCTGCCTCAGCCTCCCAAAGTGCTGGAATTACAGGCATGAGCCACCACACCCTGCCATCCTCTCCCTTTCTTAAAAATACATCAATTAATTAAATATATAAATGTAGATACACACACAGGCAGCATCAAAGTGTATAGGTTGGAGAGGAGACTATTCCAAAAAGGGGGACGGCATGGGCAAATACAGCAAGAAAGAGTAGAACATCTAGGTACTGGGGGCGCTGGGAAGTCCTGCTAAACTGGTCCCCTCACACTGTGGGGCCTTTAAGCTTCCCTGTGTCAGGGCACCTCCCCTCTGTGAGTTTGGGTTCCTTCTTTGGTTGCAGGCAACCAAGACCAGCTCAGCTGAAAGAAATGGAAGGATGCTGACTCACGAATCAGAGGGGAAGCTGGACGACTATGCCCAGAGCCAGGCAGAAACGGGTCGGGTCTAGAGTCTGGGAGGAGGAAACCCATGGACAGTTGCTTCAGGGCCCAGCGCTCACGGTGAAGCAGCTGCAATTGTTTTTAGTCCTCAGATCACTCTGCTCAAGATGTGACTTGCCAGGAGGAGTCTGGCTGGCCCAGCTGGGACATGTGTGTCCACCTCTAGATCAGGAGAGAGGAGAGTGTTGGTTGACAGTCCCCATGTCTACCTCTTTGTCTAGGTTACTGAGTCATCAACAGATCTCAGTTCAAAAAGTCACTTGTTCAGGGGCAATATACCCTCTTCTACCCATAAACTCTCCCTCCCCTTTCATACATGACCATAACACCATGCAGCACTCAGCTCTTGTAAGTTGACATTTACCCACGTGGCTCTTTATGAACGTTCATCTCCATCCCGAGACCTACAGTCCATGAGGGTACCACCCTTCTAGGGTTTTTGTTCTTCTCTTTGTCAGTGGGGACTTAGGACTGTGCCTGGCACAGGGCAAACCCTCAATATTTGTTGAACAAATAAATTAATAAACACATGTAAATGAATATTAGTAGAATACAACAAGAGTGACAGTAGGTGAAGGTGGAAAGCAAAGGTGGGAAGAGGTCAGGGCTCTGAGTGCCGGCCTGTGGAGTCTGAGCTTCACTCTGCAGCGCTGGTGAGACGCGATAGGTTTTAGAGAAAGGAAGCCTCATGCTGGTGCCCCAGTGGGTACTGACTTCGCATTTGTAGCCAAATCAAAGTTTTTCCCGTAAAGTCATCTATCTCTTTCCCAGATGTTGGGACTTGCAATGGCAATGGGAAGTGAGATACTGAGTAATTGAGAGATCAAGTATTTTGATCTCTCAAAATATTTTACTAACAAGGCATACAAAGTGATTTTTCACAGGCAATGTTAATGTTTTTCTTTTTTTTTTTTTTTTTTTTTTGAGACGGAGTCTCGGTCTGTCGCCCAGGCTGGACTGCAGTGGCCGGATCTCAGCTCACTGCAAGCTCCGCCTCCCGGGTTCACGCCATTCTCCTGCCTCAGCCTCCCGCGTAGCTGGGACTACAGGCGCCCGCCACCTCGCCAGGCTAATTTTTTGTATTTTTTAGTAGAGACGGGGTTTCACTGGGTTAGCCAGGATGGTCTCGATCTCCTGACCTCATGATCCGCCCGTCTCGGCCTCCCAAAGTGCTGGGATTACAGGCTTGAGCCACCGCGCCCGGCATGTTTTTCTTTTTTATGTATAGTTTTAAAATTCTAAAAGTAACAAAATCACAACTACCAAACATTTAGACGACAAAAGTTATCCATAATCCCACCATCGTAACACAACCACTATTATCATTTTACTGTTTTCCTTATTCACATTTTCTACTTATTTTCTTAGATTCCAAGAAATAGAATTACTTGTTTAGAGGTTATTAACAATTAACATCTTATTTTTCTGGATATATATATTGCTAAATGTAATAACAGCAATGTCTGCAGTACCAATTTCTCAAATACTAATTTGCATTTCAATTTTTTTTTTTTTGAGACAGAGGCTCTCTCTGTTGCCCAGGCTGGAGTGCAGTGGCATGATCTCGGCTCACTGCAACCTCCACCTCCCAGGTTCAAGCGATTCTCATGCCTCAGCCTCCCAAGTAGCTGGGATTACAGGTGTGCAGCACCACACTTGGCCAATTTTTGTATTTTTTAGTAGAGATGTGTTTTCACCATGTTGGCCAGGCTGGTCTCAAACTCCTGGCCTCAAGTGATCCTTCCGCCTCAGCCTCCCCAAGGGCTGGGATTACAGGCATGAGCCACTGTGCCTGGCCTGGCATTTCAATTTTTAAAATCTTCAGTAGTAAATGAAAAATTTTATCTTATTGTTATAATTTTATGGTTTTTTATTGTTCATGAGAATAAACATTTTCCAAGTTTGTTTACTCACTGAATTTCTTTTTTCTGCATCTTATTCAGTATCATGGATACAATTTTGTCAATTTTCTGATTATATCAATGCATTCAGGGTCCCAAACCTGCCAAAGTTTAAAGGCAAAGATACTAAGGGAAAAACCAGGAAAAGATGGTAGAAAAGAGTCACCCTGGCATTGTCAGTCATGTAAACATTTGTCGGGTGCCCTAGCTGCAGGTATGTGGCTCACTGAAACATGAATTCCAATTATAGGGTGAAATATATATTTAGAACCCTCTTTTGGAACTTCCATCTAGTTATCTAGCATCCTAAGTTATCCCGGCCCGCGGGATAGTCGAAGCAGGCCCTGGAGGAGGGGGTGGGAATTTGGGGAACAAGAGATACGAGAAATGGAGACAAGACAGTGCCCTGATCAAGTCTCTTTTAATGGCGGTAATGCAATGCCTTATATACACTTGGAGGGAAAGGGGTTGGGCCAGAGCGAAAATGATCTCATAGTGGAGGCGTGGCCAGATAGGTATTGGTTTCTCTGGTCGAACGTCATGTTGCACCTGCGCTGTCAGTAATTTTCATGGGCGCGGGAAAAATGGGTGAAGAAGCAGCAGGAAGAGCGCCATCTTCAACGAGGTATTAGTACAGGGGAAAAAAGGCAAAGATAGGGAGAAGGTGTGGGGTGGAAATGAATATAGCTCAGGCGTTTTTAATCGTCAGTTATTATTCGCTATGGCCGGGGCGTGCAGCTCCGGACACTAAGTGCCTGGACATTCCTGATTGGTTTGCAATGTGTTTTGTTTCCCATCCCCAAGTTTCACAGCTGCTGGCCCTGGGATTAACAGTCACAGGCTGTAACACAATGTCTTGCACATCCCGAGTACTGAATAAGCTTTTGTAGATGGATTCTTACCATCAACATCATCATGAAAGGCAAACATACAAAATTTGTTGACTAATGTAATGAGTCATGAGTGACCGAAGTTTATTGACCAAACACTACGTACATGTAGAGTACAGAATAAACACTTTATTATCACATCTGAGGAAAAGACCATTTTAGAAGCTCAACAACCCAGGAAAACCGTGAAGATTTCTTCAAATTGTTAAGAATATCCATGCATACAGGTTTCACATTATTTTGCTATATACAGTATCAATTTTTCCAAAAGCCAAGAGCATTTTATTCTATCACCCATCCTGGACATTTACTCCAAGAAAAAATACACTGAGTCTATAAGTAATTGATTAGTATTTTGATCATTGCTGCCTTTTTTTTTTTTTTTTTTTTAAAGGTAAGAAGATCTAATGCATCCTATATCCAGTAAGTAGAATTATCTCTTCATCTGGGACCTGGAGATCCTGAAATAAAAAAGGATAATGCAGTAAACGTAGTTGCAGGAAAGTGTGTTAGCTATATACTATGAAGTACTCTTAGTTTACTTATGTTGAACGGCTCAGCTATTAATACTCAAATTGAGTTAAAATGAAAATTCCTTCTTAAAAAATGTAATGTAATATGTATTACATTTTACGGTACATGAGTAGTTCTTTGTATATTGAAAAAATACTAAATCACCTAGGTGTCTATGTTCTATCACATCTACAAACATGTCACTTTCTAATTAATAAAATGTTCTTCCATTAGTTTGCTTTTACACTTAAAATATATATAATTGACTTTTTGGAAAAAATATCTGAGATTCACTGCTTTGTTTCGTAAAAACCAATAGCTTCTGTGTAGTCTTTTTTTAAATTGTGGTAAAATATACATGGCATTAATTTACCATTTTAACCATTTTAAAGTGTACAATTTGTGGCATTAAGTACACTCACACTGTTGTGCAACCATCACCACTGTCCATCTTCAGAACCTTTTTATCTTCCCAAACTGAAACTCTGTGCTCCTTAAGCACTCACTTCCCATTTCTCCGTCCCCCAGCCCCCAGCCCCCAGCAACCACGACTGTACTTTCTATGAATTTGACTACTCTAGGTACTGCATGTAGGTGGAATCATTCAGTATTTGTCTTTTGTTTTGTTTTTTGTTTCTAAGACAGGGTCTTAGTCTGTTGCCCAGGCTGGAGTGCAGTGGTGCAATCATAGCGTCCTTTTGTGACTGGTTTGTTTCACTTAGTGCAATGTTTTCAAGGTTCATCCATGTTGTTGCATGTGTCAGAACTCCTTCCTTTCTTTGGCTAATATTCTTGCATAGATTTACCTAGTGTTGCTTATGCATTCAGCCACTGATGGACACTTGGGTTGCTTCCATCTTCTGGCTATTGTGAATAATGCTGTTTTGAACATGGGTGTACTACATAGTTACTTTTTAAAACTGACACAACAGCGCTGTCTTTTGACATACTTATTTTATGGAAAACATGAGGTTTTTCTGGCTGACGCTCAACCTCATAATTTGGAGCTTGGTGCAACACAATAGGAGAGCTTTTTGTCAGTATATATCACTAAGGATTACAATGAGAGTACATATAGTCAGTATTTCAAATTATAAAAAAAAAAGTAGGCTGGGCGTGGTGCCTCACACCTGTAATCCCAGGACTTTGGGAGGCCAAGGTGGGCGGATTACCTGAGGTCAGGAGTTCAAAACCAGCCTGGCCAACATAGTGAAACCTTGTCTGTATCTACTAAAAATACAAAAATTAGCCAGGCATGGTGGTGCATGCCTGTAATCGCAGCTACTCAGGAGGCTGAGACAGGAGAACTGCTTGAACCTGGGAGGCAGAGGTTGCAGTGAGTCAAGATTGCACCACTGTACTCCAGCCTGGGCGACAGAGCAAGACTCTTTAAAAAATAATAATAATTAAAAATAAATAAATAAATAAAATGTAATGAAAGAGAGAGAACTCTGAACTTTTAAAGAACTTTTCACCCAGTCTTGATCTATCTGATAGAAAGGCTTGTCAGAGAACGTTAGAGTTCAGAGGCAGCCAGCTGAATATAATTGACTCCAAATTGTCACGCACGTCCGTGTGAAGAGACCACCAAACAGGCTTTGTGTGAGCAACATGGCTGTTTATTTCACCTGGGTGCAGGCGGGCTGAGTCCAAAAAGAGAGTCAGGGAAGGGAGATAAGGGTGGGGCTGTTTTATAGGATTTGGGTAGGTAAAGGAAAATTACAGTCAAAGGGGGGTTGTTCTCTGGCGGGCAGGAGTGGGGCTCACAAGGTGCTCAGTGGGGGAGCTTTTTGAGCCAGAATAAGCCAGGAAAAGGAATTTCACAAGATAATATCATCGCTTAAGGCAAGGACCGGCCATTTTCACTTCTTTTGTGGTGGAATATCATCGGTTAAGGCGAGGCAGGGCATTTGCACTTTTGTGATTCTTTAGTTACTTCAGGCCATCTGGGCGTATATGTGCAAGTCACAGGGGATGCGATGGCTTGGCTTGGGCTCAGAGGCCTGACACAAATGAAGATAAACCTTTTGTAAATCATAACTAAAGGCTATAAAAAATGAGAGTTATATTATTTTTTTGAGACAGGGTCTTACTCTGTTGCCCAGGCTGGAGTGTAGTGGCATGATGTGGGCTCACTGAAGCCTTGACCTCCTTGGCTCAGGTGATCCTCCTGCCTCAGCCTCCTGAGTAGGTGGGACTACAGGTACCATCACGCCTGTCTATTTTGGGGTTTCTCCATGTTGCCCAGGCTGGTCTCAAACTCTTGGGCTTAAGCAATCTGCCCGCCTCAGCCTCTAAAGTGCTGTGATTACAGGCATGAACCACTGCTCCTGGCAGGGAATTATTGATAGAATCCCGGGTTCCTCGGTGTGCAGTAAATCTCAAATACAGTCTATTCAACCATAGATTTTATATATTTGTTAGTGAAGGTGACAAAAAAGTGATTAAGACAGCCTATTTTCTATCCAATGAGCTATCAAAAGCTTATAGAGTGGAAAGACAGTGGGGGAAGTCAGGCTCAAAGCAGCTAAGTGGAAAGAAGATTTTGCATGCAGGCTGACCTGGATTTTCATCGTGGCTACTATATTTTCTAGATGTGTGACTTTGGGCAACATCCTTAACCTCAGTGTCATCTATAAGGTAATTTAAGGACACTAGTGCACCACTCATCTGTGGTTTTGCTTTGCAAGCTTTCGTTACCCAAGATCAACCGCGGTTTAAAAATATGTGGAAAATTCCAGAAATACGTAAGTTTTCAGTTGCAAGCCATTAAATCTCATGCCGTTCCTGCCCCCTCCTCTCTGGAGGTGGATGCTCCCTTTGTCCAGCGGCTCCGCAATGACTGCATTCCCCAAGTTGTTCTCTTAGGAACCCCTTCTGTGTTCAAGGAACCCTTACTTTACTTAATTATGGCCCCAAAGCACAAGAGCAGGGATGCTGGCATACTGTTATAATTGTTCTATTTTATTATTATTGTTGTTCATCTCTACCTGTGACTAATTTATGAATTCAACTTTATCATAGGAAGGTATGTATAGGAAAAAAAACATGGTATATATAAGGTTCAGTACTATCTGTGGTTTCAGGCATCCCCTGGGGGTCTTGGAACATATCCCCTGTGTATAAGGGGGAACTACTGCAAAAGTTTGTGTTTTATAGAGTAGTTGTGAGAACTACATTAATTCATAATGTGTGGTTCATGAGACTCATTGATAGACGGTAGTTGCAACAATAAAAAATTATATTACAAGTAACTGATTCAGACTCTCAAAAACATTAATTTCCTGCTTTCTTTTACCTAAGTTTACCTACATGTTTGAGTTTGTAAAGGGGAGGTTTTTCTAGACCAATAATTTTCAAATGTTTTTGCTCTCTCATGCTTCCTCAAAGGTAACTGAAAAAGTTGCAACATACTTGCATGTGATTTTTCTATATAAGTTGAAAGAATAGCAAATTGTTATTTTCCCATGCCTTGTAAATATTAGCAAGTCATCCCTCTTTAAAATGTACCAGATGGAATCTAAATATCATTGCAATTTGACCCTGCATCATCCATTTACATCTAATTCTTTTTTTTTTTTTTTTTTTTGAGACGGAATCTCGCTCTGTCACCCAGGCTGGAGTGCAGTGGCGCAATCTCGGCTCACTGCAAGCTCCGCCTCCTGGGTTCACGCCATTCTCCGGCCTCAGCCTCCCGAGTAGCTGGGACTACAGGCGCCCGCCACTGCGCCCGGCTAATTTTTTTCTATTTTTAGTAGAGACGGGGTTTCACCATGGTCTCGATCTCCTGACCTTGTGATCCGCCTGCCTCGGCCTTCCAAAGTGCTGGGATTACAGGCGTGAGCCACCGCGCCCGGCCCGCATCATCCATTTAAACAAATATACAAGTTTTTCTTTAACAGTGGGAAATTGTATCTCATTCCATTTTCTCCTTAAACTCTTATTTCAATCTACATTCCTCAGATAATTTTATCCTAATGTAGTACACTTTTATGCTTAAGTATCTTTTGTTGATCAATAAAATACTGATTTTTAAATTTTAAAAATTAAGAATATCCTGTGCATCAAATTCCAGGTATGAAATATTTATTCTAGATCGGGTGATCATTGTAATTATTATTTGTACATAATTGATCAAAATAACATAAATATACTACAAATTTCTATGACTATTAAATATAAAAAAGTAAAATTTTAAACAAATATATCTCTTAATGAGAAGGAAGAGCTTTTTATACTCCAATACGTTAATGTATCCACTAATAATTATTATTTCTTCCTAGAACAAGACAGGATTAAGCATCATGACCATCCCTATTGGGGGATGTTTTTATAGATGCAAGCACTGTGGCACCTACTGGCATAAATGCACCTGCTGATTGGAATGTTCTTTCCCCAGATCTTCCCTGCTGGTTTCTTCCCAGTATTCAGGTCTCAGCTCAAATGTGACTTCCTCAATGAGGCCTCCTGGTGATCAGATCTAAAGCACCTTCTACACAATCACTCTTTAGTGCTATACCCATTAATTTACTATCATCACACTTGTCACTACCACACAGATCTTGTTTGGTTACTTTTGTAGTGTTTGTCACTGCCAGAATGTCAGTTCTATGAAGAAAAGGACCTTGTCTGTCTTGCTGTTTGCAGACATGAGGAAGGTACTATGATATAAATGTGTGTCAGTGAATGAATGAATGATATTTGTCTGAGAGAACCATTCATTCTAACCGACATTTATAGAGTAACCACTTTGAAAAGAACCATTCTCTCTTTACTATCAAGTCAAGATACTCAAGGAAGGCAGTGGAAGAGGAAGGTCCATGTGGGCAGAGAAGCCTAGTCTTGAGATGTGATTTAGCTGGTATTTGGGTGGAACCAATAAACCAGCCTCAAAAATAACACAAGGGGCCGGGTGCAGTGGCTCACGCCTGTAATCCCAGCACTTTGGGAGGCTTGAGGCAGTCGGATTACTTCAGGTCAGGAGTTCGAGACCAGCCTGGGCAACATGGTGAAACTCCATCTCTACTAAAAATACAAAAACTAGCCGGGCATGGTGACGGGTGCCTGTAATCCCAGTTATTTGGGAGGCTGAGGCAGGAGAATTGCTAGAGCCTGGGAGGCAGAGGTTGCAGTGAGCTGAGATTGTGCCACTGCATTCCAGCCTGGGTGATAGAGAAAGACTCCGTCGAAAACAAAAAAAGAAAAAAGAAAGAAAGAAAGAAAAAAAATACACAAAGATGTGCAATTGATGCAGGGCAGGTGAGCCTGGAATTGGGCTTAGCCCAGGAGTGTTCTTGGTTTTGCTCAGGAAAGAATTTAAGAGCTACCTGGTAGAAAAAGCTCATGGCAGCTACAGCTCCCCAAGTGCTCCTGCAGAGCAGAGCTACCCTATAGGCAGTGGGCTGACAGCAGTAGCTCAAAGGCAGGTCTGCAGTCATATTTATAACCTACTTTCAATTACATGCAAATTAAGGGGCAGATGATGCAGAAATGTCTAGAAAAAGGGTGGTAACTTCCGGGTTGTTGGCTCATTGCCATGGAAAGGGGCAGTAAGCTCTGGGTGTTGCCATGACAATGGTAAACTGACATGGCACACTGGTGGGCGTGTCTTATGGAAAACTATTGCCCCATCCTTGTTTTGACTACTCCTCAATTTGGTCCCAAGTCAGAGCCCTGCCTCCAGAGTCAAGTCCCACCTACCTCACAATTATTATGTATCAGGTTTTTAAAAAGTAACACAAGGAAGGCTGGGCATGGTGGCTCACACCTGTAATCCCAGCACTTTGGGAGGCCGAGGTGGGCAGATCACTTCAGGTCAGGAGTTTGAGACAAGCCTGACCAACATGGTGAAACCCTGTCTCTTCTAAAAATGCAAAAAAAAAAAAAAAAAAAAAAATTATCTGGGCATGGTGGCAGGCACCTGTAGTTCCAGCTACTTGGGAGGCTGAGGCAGAACTGCTTGAATCCAGGCAGCAGAGTTTGCAGTGAGCTGAGTGCCACTGCACTACAGCCTGGGGTGCAGAGCAAGATTCCACCTCAAAAAAAAAAAAAAAAAAAAGAATAACAGAGTAACACATGGAAATTAAACACAGATAATGTGCATCTGGAGAATCTGGACTATTTTCAGCCTGGGATCTTGCTGGTGCTCCGAAACGTGTAAGGAAATGTGTAGGGAGTTTTCAGACGGTGTGGGGTGGGGGAATGCCAACATATGGTTGGCTTTCCACAGTCCTGCTAAAAAGCCCTGCAATGTGCAGAACAAACCAGTCCAGCTAAGAAAAGTCCCACCCAAAATGCTGAGAGCACCTCTGTGCTCAATCAACAGTTGAGGCAAAAGGATGCTTTGCAAGTACAACACATGTATCAGTGCATTTTAAACTCATTATAAAATCGTTCTGTAAACCCAAAATAAAATTCTAAGCCCCAGAACCATCTGAAAAGACCCCTCCTCTGGGCCAAAGGCATTCCAAATTTAACCTGAAACACTAGTTCAGGCCGGGATGGGAATGGGAGCCAGACATGCCTCATTATTCCCTCCTCCGTTTGGAATTTAGGCACAGCTGACCAGCATTGACATCAACACTGGCCTTAAGACAGGTAGAACACACTCTTTAAGTCTGACAAGAAACATTTACAATCTACAATCTATCTGTCTAAAGCCTGCTACTTTGAGGCTTAATCTGCATGATGAATCCTTGGTCTCCACAACCCCTTATCTTAACCCAGATATTCCTTTCTATTGATTCAAATCTTTTTTTTTTTTCCCCCCCAGACAGCTCTGTCGCCCAGACTGGAGTGCAGTGGCACTTTCTCAGGTACTGCAACCTCCGCCTCCTGGGTTCAAGCGATTCTCCTGCCTCAGTCTCCTGAGTAGCTGGGATTACAGGTGCATGCCACCTTGCCCAGCTAATTTTTGTATTTTCAGTAGAGACGGGTTTCACCATGTTGGCCAGGCTGGTCTCGATCTCCTGACCTCGTGATCTGCCCGCCTTGATCTCCCAAGTGCTGGGATTACAGGCGTGAGCCACCACGCCCAGCCTCCTATTGATTCCAAATCTTTAGATAACAATTCTTTCAACCAAATGTATAAAAAATCAAGTTGTAGCCCAACCACCTTGGGGACATGTTCTCAGGATCTCCTGAGGGCTCTATCACCGATCATTGGTTACTCATATTTGGCTCAGAATAAATTTCTTCATATATTTTACAGAGTTTAACTCTTTTCGTCAACAGTTCCCACTCCCCAGTGTTAATGTTATAAACAATTCAGTAAAATTGGAAAATGTGGTCTATTAAAAATTTGGGGCCGATTGCGCCAGCACTTTGGAAGGCCAATGCGGGTGGAACACCTGAGGTGAGGAGGTCCAGACCAGCCAAACATGGCGAAACCTCATCTCTACTAAACATGAAAAACAACAACAACAACATTAGCCGGGCGTGGTGGTGCGCCTCTAGTCCCAGCTACGCGGGAGGCTGAGGCAGGAGAATTGCTTGAACCCAGGAGGCGGAGACTGCAGTGAGCCGAGATCACGCTACTGCCCTCCAGCCTGGGTGAGAGAGCAAGGCTGTCTCAAACAAAAAAAAAAAACCTTAGAAAAGCCCAGGCGGTTTTTTTTTTTTTTTTTTTTTTTTTTTTTGAGACAGAGTCTTGCGCTGTCGCCCAGGCTGGAGTAGTGGTCGAATCTTGGCTCACTGCAACCTCTGCCTCCCAGGTTCAAGCAATTCTTCTACCTCAGCCTCCCAAGTAGCCACCACGCCCAGCTAATTTTTGTATTTTTAGTAGAGACGGGGTTTCACCATGTTGTCCAGGCTGACCTGGACAACAGTTGAACTGCTGACCTCAGGTGATCCACCCACCTCGGCACCCCAAAGTGCTAGGATTACAGGCTTGAGCTACCGTGTCCGGCGCCCTGGAGGTCTTTAATCAAGTAAAAAAGGTGCATTATATCACTTGCTCAGGTTGCAAGCCTTTAGTGAGAAAGAATAAATGGAAATAGAAATCACTTATTGAAACAGATCTCAAACAGCAGTTTTGTTGATAAGACCGCAGGAAAACGTGGGAACTGTGCTGCTGGCTTAGAGAAGGCGCGGTGGACCAGACGGTTCCCCAGGGGAGCAGTCCCTCCGGGCCACCGCACCTGCATCCAGGTTCCCGGGTTTCCGAAGACTCTCAGCTGTTACCCAGGGCTCCGTTCCGAGCCACACCTGTGGCTCCTGCGTTTCCCCCTGGCGCACGCGCTCCAGAGCTGGGGCCGCTTGGATCCCGCTGAGCAGGAAGAGGCGGAGCGCGGGACGGCGGCGGGAAAAAAGCGCGCGGAAGGGGTACTGCCACTGCACCACTTCGCCTGCCTCCGTCCCGCCGCGCCACTTCGTCTTCCTCAGTCCCGCCGCTCGCCGTGCCACTTCGCCTGCCTCTGTCCCGCCGCGCCATGCCCGTCGCCGGCTCAGAGCTGCCGCGCCCGCCCTTGCAGCCCGCCTCACAGGAGCGGGACGCCGAGCCACGGCCGCCGCACGGAGAACTGCAGTACCTGGGGCAGATCGAGCACATCCTCCGCTGCGGCGTCAGGAAGGACGACCGCACGGGCACCGGCACGCTGTCGGTATTCGGCATGCAGGCGCGCTACAGCCTGAGAGGTGACTCCGCGGGCCACTGCGGGACCGGCGGCGGGAAGGAGGGAGGCGCGGCTGGGGAGAGCGCCCGGGAGCTGGCGGGCGCTGCGGAGCCCGTTTAGTCCTAACCTCAATCCCGCGAGGGAGGGGACGCATCGTCCTCCTCGCTTTACAGACGCCGAAACTGAGGCTCCCATTAGAGACGTGACACACAGGAGCGAGAGCCGGGTCCCAGCGGCTCCACGGCCGGGGCTCGCAGTCACCCCAGTGATGCCGTGGCCCCTAAGGCGGGCATGATCGGGCAGCGTTTGCCCGGTGCTGGAGAGTGAGGGAGAGCTGCCCGGGCTTGACCGGGCGCTGGTCTAAAAGTCCTGCCTTTTGCCCCTCCTCCTTCCTCCCCTGTTGACCGTTCCTCTTTGCAGAGTTTTCAAAAACTGGAGCGAAAGTGATGTGGGCGGGGCACAGGCGGCGGGGAGAGGAGAGTTGAGGCTGGCGCGGGAACTTGGTTTCCTGGCGGCCTCCCATCCAATCCCCACGAACCAGCTTTCCTCTTAAACCTTGAAAAGAGAAATTCGGGAGTCCGATTATAAGTTCTTATTCGTCCTTTCCTCTTTTCCTTTCAGACAGGATCACCCCAGGCAAAAAATGCCTCGCGGGTTATTGGCGTCAGGCTTTCAGGGGACAGTGGGGCGGGTGGGCACAGGACGTTAGGCAGCCGATGGCCCTGCCTAACATCACACGGTCCTGTCATCCTGGATCCTGCGCCTGCTGCGTGGGGGAGGGGAGACTCCAAGGTGTGTAAGCCAGGGGCTGACCTTGACCTCTCAGATAAATGGAGCGCAGCCTTGACACAGGGTTGGAGGTGGTTTTGAGTGGGGAAACCCATTCTTGATGAAGCAGATTCACTGTGGTTAGGTAGGGGGAAAGCCGTCTAGCCCACGGAACCATCTAGAGACTGGAATACACACCAGCTGCTGTGGCTGATCCGCGTGGACAGCTTGGGGAGTTTTGTCTAAGCAAAGGGATCCACTTTTCTGCAGCTTCAAGCCCAGGGGACTTTGATAAGCCGTAGACCTCACTTTTAACCCATCTTTCTGCTTAGACATTGAGCAAATTACTTCTCTTTTCTTTTTTTTTTTGAGGTGGAGTCTCGCTCTGTCGCCCAGGCTGGAGTGCAGTGGCGAGATCTCTGGTCGCTGCAAGCTCCGCCTCCCAGGTTCACGCCATTCTCCTGCCTCAACCTCCCGAGTAGCTGGGACTACAGGCGCCCGCCACCACGCCCGGCCAAATTTTTTGTATTTTTAGTAGAGATGGGGTTTCACCGTGTTAGTCAGGATGGTCTCGATCTCCTGACCTTGTGATCCGCCCGTCTCGGCCTCCCAAAGTGCTGGGATTACAGGCGTGAGCCGCCGCACCCGGCCCCAAGTTACTTCTCATACAGCTTCCCTATATGTTAAAAATGGAGGAAATAATGCTTGGTAGGCAATTCTGATAAAAGCAGGTGCTTGCAAAAATCTCTCTCTGTTGTCTGAATATCAGCTATACCACAAGAGAGTGTGGGATGAACGAGTACTGCATTTAAAGATAAGTTTTTACACTTTTATTTCTCTGTGGCTCGACACTTCTGATGCCTCCCTTTTTGTCCCTGGGACACAGGCTTGGTGTTGTCTTCACACCTTTGTGACAGGATTAGCACTAGTGGGCAGTGGATAGTAGCTCCTCCCTTTTTCCACATGGTCATCCCTCCTCTTGCCACCATCTCACTGTGTGGAATTCCTGTGTCCAGTGGTCACCGGGGCACAGAAGTGCTGTCTCAGCCTGAATTGGGTTATGATGTGCCTTGCAGCCTGGCAGCTCCACCCTGATCTCTGGCGCACTTTGCGGGAGTCTAGGCTTTCTGGATGCTCCAGGGCCTCGTGTCCCAGGGCAGCTTTCTTCCCTGAAGAAAGTTGGATGGCATGATCTGTCTTCCTCTCTTGAAACTGTGTGGCAAATTGTTTTTCAGGTGAATTTCCTCTGCTGACAACCAAACGTGTGTTCTGGAAGGGTGTTTTGGAGGAGTTGCTGTGGTTTATCAAGGTAAAGAAGTCGCTCCTATTAGAAGTCATTAGTCTGTTTTCAACACAGCAGCCAGTGAGATCCTTTCAAAAGTCAAAGCGGCCAGGTGTGGTGGCTCTCGCCTGTAATCCCAGCACTTTAGGATGCTGAGGCAGATCACCTGAGGTTAGGAATTTGAGACCAGCCTGGCCAATATGGCGAAACCCCCATCTCTACTAATAACACAAAAAATTAGCCAGGTGTGGTGGCACATGCCTGTAATCCCGGCTACTCAGGAGGCTGAGGCATGAGAATTGCTTGAACCCAGGAGGTGGAGATTGTAGTGAACTGAGATCGTGGCACTGCACTCCAGCCTGGGCGACAGAGGGAGAACTTGTCTCAAAAACAAAAAAAGACAACACAAAAGGTCAAAGCATATCATTCCTCACCCGCAAGCCCTTAGTGGCTCCATTTCACTCAGTAAGAGCCACGGTCCTTATGGGGTCCCTTTTTCAGCTCTGGCCTTGGCTGCTGCTCTCTGCACCAGCCCTGCTGTTCTTGTGAGTTTTTGTGCACACCGGGACATCCCCGCTCCCTGGAACCTTCTTCCCCCACACTTGGCTCCTTCCTTTGAGTCTCTACTCAGGCAAGCCTTCCTAGACCTGATTTAAAACTGTGACTCTTCCCCCAACCTCCTTGGTTTTTCTCCATAGACAAACGTCACCATCTGATGTATGTCAGCCTTTCCCCTCCCCTGTTAGAAGGGGGACAGCAGACAGTAAATAAATAAGTGAAATGTGCTGTAAGCTTTATGAGGGCAGAGGATTTGTTTCTCGTGTTCACTGTTTTATCCCTAGGGCCTCAAACACAGCATGCCACATGGCAGGAGTCAATATGTATTGATCACTAAATATAGATACCATCTGTTCCCGTGTTCATATAAACTAGAAGAGTCTCTTCAGTAACAAGGTAAACCCCTTCCAGAGGGCTGAGTAGGTAACCTCAGGCCGGGGCCAGAGTGCTCTGAAGACAGGCAGCAGCCCAGCCCAAGCTCCTCTGTGTTCTGTGTCCTGGTCTAGAACCAGCAATGTTCTGACCAGTGCTTTTTGGAAGGTAGCTGGAGTCTGGGCTCAGGTCTGGGCCATGCTAGAAGCTGGGATCCCTTCTATAGAGCCCTTGATGTGGCTTGTATGGTCCTGGGGCAAGCCAGACCCAAGCCCTCCTCTTATCCCATTTTAGAAAGGGCTTAAATTTGGATCCAGCCCCAGTCTGCCTTAGCTCTGTATTGGGGTATTTTGTTCTGTGTTGGCCTATCTCGATCGACAATGAGCCTTGGATTTGAAACATACCATCAGAAACCTCAGAAGATGACATTCTTAAACCGGCTAGAGCCTGGTCTGAATGGATGAAAAGGAGAGGCTTTTGAAGCAATATGTAAAAGACTGAGAAATGATTTGTTGGGAATAAAGAAAATCAGGACAAACTCAACAATAGAAAGGGAGGAAGCAAGAGACTCAGGAATAAAATGCATTCCCCTGTTTCAACTTAATGCTTGAATTCAGGATTCTAAGAAGTCCTTGTCAGGAACGTCAGACTCACCTCTGATAGAGTTACTCCACTGGCGACTCGATCAAATACAGGAGTTGATGCACCTGTACTGTAAAATACTGATTAGTCTGATCATTAGGAATATCCTGCCAGGTAGCAGATACACGGAACAGATTGCATGTAGGCATTAAATTCATTTTGGGATATCACGTGTAGACAACACATTTGATTAGGAAACATAAAACTGTCAGATCGGTGGATATCACTTAGAGGTGTTTAGTCTAGAAAGCTTAGTTGGGGGGAATGGAAGGAAAGATCTGAGAGGGTGGTTCCAAAGAAGGGATCAGACCGTCCTAAAGCCCCCAGGAATCTGGGCTGGGACCAGCCTGCTTAAAGTTAGGATGGGCAGCTGGGCGCGGTGGCTCACACCTGTAATCCCAGCACTTTGGGAGGCCAAGGTGGGTGGATCACCTGAAGTCGGGAGTTTGAGACCAACATGGAGAAACCCCATCTCTACTATACAAAATTAGCCGGGCATGTTGGCGCATGCCTGTAATCCCAGCTACTCGGGAGGCCGAGGCAGGGGAATCACTGGAACCCAGGAGGTAGAGGTTGCTGTGAACCGAGATCACACCATTGCACTCCAGCCTGGGCAACAAGAGCGAAACTCAAAAAAAAAAAAAGGATGGGTTCCATATGGGTGATGTCAAGTGCCCACCTCCCAGCAAGTCAGCAGGGGCCAGAGGCCCTTGTAGGTGGTGTCTTGGGGGGATCAACTGAGATGGCTCAGGATTTACTTGGATGCCTGCTCTGCCCTCCCCATCTCTTCCAGGGATCTACAAATGCTAAAGAGCTGTCTTCCAAGGGAGTGAAAATCTGGGATGCCAATGGATCCCGAGACTTTTTGGACAGCCTGGGGTTCTCCGCCAGAGAAGAAGGGGACTTGGGTCCAGTTTATGGCTTCCAGTGGAGGCATTTTGGGGCAGAATACAGAGATATGGAATCAGGTAAGGAGACAGAACAATGCCTTCCATTTCCTGAGTGCCCTTCCTGGCATGTGTTTGCTCTGTTGTTTTAGATAAGGTCTGGGGGATGAGTCAGTGTCCCAGGAGCTGATGTATAGCTTTGACCTTGTGAGGGGTGGTGCCAGTGAAGCCACAATTAAGCCTCATGAAGGCCATTTCACACTTTTTTTTTTTTTTTTTTTTTTTTTGAGACGGAGTCTTGCTCTGTCGCCCAGGCTGGAGTGCAGTGGCGCGATCTCGGCTCACTGCAAGCTCTGCCTCCCGGGTTTACGCCATTCTCCTGCCTCAGCCTCCGGAGTAGCTGGGACTACAGACGCCCGCCACCTCGCCCGGCTAGTTTATCATATTTTTTAGTAGAGACGGGGTTTCACTGTGTTAGCCAGGATGGTCTTGATCTCCTGACCTCGTGATCCGCCCGTCTCGGCCTCCCAAAGTGCTGGGATTACAGGCTTGAGCCACCGCGCCCGGCCTCACACTCTTGATGATTAGTACTTACTGGACGCTTGGCACTTTCCATACCTGTGTCATCGGCAGATAGCCGCATGGTTGGTGTTTGTGTTGGGGAATGGGAAGTTCATCCGTGGGACAAGGGACAAAATGCCCCCATTGCTTTGTGGTGGCTTTAATTGCCCTTTCAAGGCTGAGCCACAACATGCTGTAGGTGGCGCAGCTGTGAAGCACAGTGCCAGGGTCACCCTCTGCTGCCAGCTCTGCAGATGTGGAGAAAGAATGAAACATCTCACTCCTGGACTTCCACTTTACTGTCACTGTTGGTGTCACCTCTTGCTGGATGTCAGCCCAGCCCCTCCCACCTGTCCCTAGGAAAAGCAGATGCCACCTTGGGATGTGGGGGTTGTGTGTGCAATTTACTAGCTGGGCAGAGACCAGCAACCTGGAGAGCATGTGTTTCATCTAAGGGGACAGTCACAATTTACCTCCAGCCACCTGGAGGAATTTGGGCCTGGTGATGTCAGAATTATTCGATAAAAGCCTAAAATCTACATTTTATGTGCGATCATGAGATCTTTTAAATGTTAGTAGTTTCGGGAAGTTTAAAAATGCTGTGTGGACCTAGAATAGGCAGGTTCCTAAAGGCAGAAAGTGGAATGGTGGTTGCCAGGGACTGGGGAACAGGGAGGAATGCGGAGTTCATGTTTAATGGGCACAGAGGTTTTATTAGGGATGATGAAAAAGTTCGGGAGATAGATAGTGGTGATGGTTGCACAACATTGGGCATGTGCTGAATGCCTCTGAATTGCACACATAAAAATGGTAAGTTTGATGTTACGTGTACTTTATCACAATGAAAACAGTTGCTGTGTGGGCCAGGTTATTTGTGCAGGTAAGGGTTCTTTAGGTCGTTGCCTGCACCTCAGTTGTAGGGTGTCCTTAGGATGTGAGGCTACTCCCCTGGCTTAATGATGCTTTAAATCCTGCCTAGTGTTCAATTATTTCTTGGCACTGAAGAGGCCTAATAAAATTACGGTTTTAGTTTACAGTTGTATGAGTGCTTAGCTGTTGGATTTTAGTAGGGAAGTTTGTCCCTTCTTTTTTTTTTTTTTTTTTTTTTTTTGAGACAGAGTCTCGCTTAGTCGCCCAGGCTGGAGTGCAGTGGCGCGATCTCGGCTCACTGCAAGCTCCGCCTCCCGGGTTCACGCCATTCTCCTGCCTCAGCCTCCCGAGTAGCTGGGACTACAGGCGCCTGCCGCCTCGCCCGGCTAATTTTTTGCATTTTTAGTAGAGACGGGGTTTCACAGTGTTAGCCAGGATGGTCTCGATCTCCTGACCTTGTGATCCGCCCGCCTCAGCCTCCCAAAGTGCTGGGATTACAGGCGTGAGCCACCGCGCCCGGCCAAGTTTGTCCCTTCTTATATTTGATTTTGTTTTACAGACTCACAGGACATTTTTTTAAAAAAATGCACAGGAAGTTTCCCTGGACTGTACCCAGTTTCCTCCAGTGATAGTATCTTGGGTAACATCCTGTATACATTCACATTGGTGCATTCTTCAGAGTTGTCAGATTTTGCTAGTTTTACGTGCACTTGTATATGTGTGTATTTGCAATTTTAGCACGTGTAGATTGTTGTAACCACTACAATCAAGTTACAGAACTACACCACCACAGTTTTATCTTTTTAAAATCTTCGATGTTACCTTTTTCAGAACTGTGACCATGAGAGGACTTTCCTCCCAAAATTTTGAGAACTACTGAACCAGAATATAGTCTGACACTAATAGGCAGAAATTTAACCAGAGGAGATTATGAAGCTCCACACTTCAGTTAACAAATCACTTCTCAGATTCCAGTTCCATCTCAGAAGGAAGGAAAGGGATTAAAATCCAGAAACCAGAAATGGGAGCAAAGTACAAGGTGGTGTAATCATTATAGAGGTTTCCTGACGTTTCCAAGTCAGTCGTGTGTTGAGCTGCTAAACTCTAAAGTAATTTTAGGTGGAAGTGTTGGAAGCATGCTGCTGAGGTAATAGAAAGGAATCCATGGTCTTCTGTTAGTTGGAAAGTACATGGAATGCTATATTCTACATAAGATACAATACTTTCTGTGAGACAAGGATAAACTAGATTTGTCAGTGAAATTGTGACAAGAATCGTTGATGGGTTTAGAGCATAAGTTCGTGGGGAGCACTGGAAGAAATTAAGATTGTTGAGATTAGAAAGGGTTAGCTATGAGGGGAACAGGAGGAGGTGACTCCATGACAGACCAGATATTCAAAGGACTGTGTAAAAGAGGAAATAGACTTTGTTAGGGCTCCAGAGGACAGAGCCGGGAGTCAGACAGGGCCTTGAACTCAACCCACCAAGATCTGCAAACTTTGTGGAATGCACCAGGTATCTTGTAGCCATGGATCAAGGGGGGACCCTGGGTGAGAGGCTGTAATAGATGACCTCTAAGGCCATCTCATGACATGTGTGATTAATGTGTGTACCTGTCCTCTCTTTTTGACAATTCTACAGATTATTCAGGACAGGGAGTTGACCAACTACAAAGAGTGATTGACACCATCAAAACCAACCCTGACGACAGAAGAATCATCATGTGTGCTTGGAATCCAAGAGGTTGAAAGAACCCCATCATCTTCATTTATACTAACCATACTCTTAGAGGGAAGCAATGTGGTTTTGTGCAGAGGCACCTGAGGGAGGCAGGACCCTGGGAACTTCCCCCAGCCACATGGTTGGTTGTGTGACCTTGGGCAAGTCACATTTTGCTCCACTTTCACCTTCAGATCATGAGGTTGGGTCCAGATGATTTTCTTTTTTTTTTTTTTTTTTTTCTTTCTTCCCCTGAGACAGAGTTTTGCTCTGTCGTCCAGGCTGGAATGCAATGGTGTGATCTTGGTTCACTGCAACCTCTGCCTCCCGGGTTCAAATGATTCTCCTGGCTCTGCCTCCCGAGTAGCTGGGATTACAGGCATGCACCACCACGCCCAGCTAATTTTGTATTTTTAGGAGAGATGGGGTTTCACCATGTTGGTCAGGCTGGTCTCGAACTCCTGACCTCAGGTGATCTGCCTGCCTCGGCCTCCCCACCAGATTATCTTAATTTGTGTATTTATACTCATTCTTACTCTGAAAAGGGCTTTAAATTGCCTAGAAACTACATGTAAGGTGTTAACATTTTAAATGGAAGCCGATGAAGTTCTAGGTCGCTGCCACCTCACTAACATTTTTAACAATTATACTGTAAAATTCAGCTCTACCAGGGTGTAGAGCCAGGTGTGGTGGCTCAAACTTGTAATTCCAACAACTCCAGAGGCCAAGGCAAGAGGATGAGTTGAACCCAGGAATTTGAGGCTGTAGTGAGTCATGATCATGCCACTGCACTCCAGCCTGGGCAAGAGTGAGACCCCGAATATTTAAAAACAAGAACAACAACAAACTCTATCAGGATATCATAAGTACTTAGGATGGAATATTTGCATCTGTAATAAAGACTTTTTTTTTTTTTTTTTTTTTTTTTGAGACACAGTCTCACTCTGTTGCCTAGGCTGGAGTGCAGTGGTGTGATCTCAACTCACAGCAACCTCCACCTCCCAGGTTCAAGTGAGTTCCCTTCCTCAGCCCCCGAGTAGCTGGGACCACAGGCATGTGAATTTTTTTATTTTTAGTAGAAACGGGGTTTCACTGTGTTGGCCAGGCTGGTCTCGAACTCAGGTTGGCCTCAAGTGATCTGCCCACCCTGGCGTCCCAGTGTTGGGATTACACGCATGAGCCACTGTGCCTGGCCATGTAATAGAGACTTTTAATATAGGAGGGTGTACCAGAAGCACCAGTTCCCTGTGGCAAACAATTATTCCTGCTGTATTTGTAATTTGGTGCCACGAAGGTAGCCCAGATCCCTTCAGCTCTGATGAAAGAGCATTGCTTCAGCGGACATCTGCAGAAAGCTTGTGCCAATGGATAGTCTCCCTCAGTTCCGTGCCATCGCTGCAGGGGCTGTGGGTTATGGACATCACTGCAGCCCAGTGGCTCTCCTGGTCTCCACCATATGAGTTGGCTTGTTTTTCTCCTGTTTTACTTGGCCTTTAGCTGTGGTCTTTCAAACCACCACCCCTCCTTATCTTCCTCTGTGCTGCTTCCTCAGATCTTCCTCTGATGGCACTGCCTCCATGCCATGCTCTCTGCCAGTTCTATGTGGTGAACAGTGAGCTGTCCTGCCAGCTGTACCAGAGATCGGGAGACATGGGCCTAGGTGTGCCTTTCAACATCGCCAGCTACGCCTTGCTCACGTACATGATTGCGCACATCACGGGCCTGAAGGTGGGCTGTCTCGGGAAGGGTGACTTGTGAGCCTAACACACTGAGCTCTTCAGTTCTTTAATATGGGAAGACGAATTGCAGAGAGTTTAGTCTCTGAGTTTTTAATTTGATATGTGTAAGTAAGACGTGAACGGGCTTTTACTTTGAAACCTTCCTTTTCTGGAAGGTTTTCTGGCCCTGTGGTATATGCACTAACAGATCTATA
The DNA here is from genome assembly GCF_049350105.2 of Macaca mulatta. NCBI lineage: Eukaryota > Metazoa > Chordata > Mammalia > Primates > Cercopithecidae > Macaca > Macaca mulatta. The sequence continues at coordinate 71,960,588 of NC_133423.1, forward strand.
CAGGTTGTTTGTGATACGGCTTCTATGAATTTTCTCAAAAGCTATGCTGAGGTTGGGTGTGGTGGCTCATGCCTGTAATCCCAGCACTTTGGGAGACTGAGGCAGGAGCAATTACTTGAGGTCTGGAGTTCAATACCAGCCTGGGCAACAAAACAAGATCCTGTCGCCACAAAAAAATGGAAAAGCTACACTAAATTATTATTTTTTTTAAAGCCTTGAGGTATCTGCATACTCTAATGTTTTTAAATGGTGTTTTAAAGGAATTGAAACTAACATACTGTTCTGCTTTCTCCCCCGGGTTTATAGCCAGGTGACTTTGTACACACTTTGGGAGATGCACATATTTACCTGAATCACATCGAGCCACTGAAAATTCAGGTAAGAATTAGATGTTATACTTCTGGGTTTGATACCTTCTCTTGATAAAAGGTTGATTGTGGAGCAGGCATCTGCTCAATGCTGTGTCCAAGATAAAGATGGCTGCTCCGAATGCGGGGCTTCAGTTTAGGGAGAAGTGGTAGGCAGGTGGGCAGGACAAGGCAGGCATCTGCCTCAGCAACCATGGGCACTTAACACGTCAGGTGCTGTGTGGTACTAAGCACCAGCACCAGAGAGGGAAGAGCCACATTCAGGCCAGGGGATTGTCCAAAAGGGGGCATTTAAACTCATTTTAACTTGAAGGAGAATTGAAGTGCAAATGTTTTTCCTTTTTTTTTTTTTTTTTTTGAGATGGAGTCTTTCTCTGTTGGCCAGGCTGGAGTGTGCAGTGGTGCGATTTTGGCTCACTGCAACCTCCGCCTCCCAGGTTCAAGCAATTCTCCTGCCTCAGCCTCCCAAGTAGCTGGGATTACAGGTGCATGCCACCACACCCAGTTAATTTTTGTATTATTAGTAGAGATGGGGTTTCCTCATGTTGGCCAGGCTGTTCTCAAACTCCTGACTTCAGGTGATCCGCCTGCCTCAGCCTCTGAAAGTTCTGAAATTACAGGCATAAGCCACCACCCTGGCCATAAATATTTTTCATTAATTTTACATTAAGTACAATATTTAGGTCTAAACTTCAAAAGTCTTTTGAAATCCCTAAGTTATAGCAGCCAACAATTGATTTGAAATGGCAATAAAAATATAAGTTCATCTGCTTCATGAGCCTTAAGGAAAAAAACTCAGAACCAGAGACTTTTTAGCCCCTTCCAGGTTAGATTCAGGTTTTAAAAGTTACTCCTTTGAGGGAGTTTGACTGCTCTTGAGTGGAGGGTGACTTTAGGCTTATTCTCTCTGGCTTTCTGCTCCAGTCGTTTTTAGACATAGTAAGAAGTTGTAACCTGTCTTCACATCCTAATTGCCACTGTCTGTTCATCCCAGGAATCCTGGCTTTCATCCCTTTCTGTTCACTGTCCATGCATGTTATCTTTCCTTCTTTCTGCCAGGGACAGATGGGTTAGGGATTGTGGAATTCAAGTAAACTTAGAGCTACTATGAGTTACAAATTGACTGTGTTTCTGTCTTTAATAAATTTGCCAAGAGTGATTAAAAGAACTTACACCTGATGAGGCGCCAGGCTCCTGACACTGTAATGTCACAAAATACCCTTTACTCTTGATCTGTGCAAGAAAACAGCTGGTTGCACTCCAATCATGTTATATAACCTACAGCAAGGTACCGACAGGACCATACTCCTGTAAAATAAAACTCTGTTGATCACCTCCTGTGTGCTTGTTTCATGCACATGAGGAGCAGTTACTACAGGTTTTACAATTATAGCAAAATAATGATCTTATTTTGTTTTTAGCTTCAGCGAGAACCCAGACCTTTCCCAAAGCTCAAAATTCTCCGAAAAGTTGAGAAAATTGATGACTTCAAAGCTGAAGACTTTCAGATTGAAGGGTACAATCCGCATCCAACTATTAAAATGGAAATGGCTGTTTAGGGTGCTTTCAAAGGAGCTTGAAGGATATTGTCAGTCTTTAGGGGTTGGGCTGGATGCAGAGGTAAAAGTTCTTTTTGCTCTAAAAGAAAAAGGAACTAGGTCAAAAATCTGTCCGTGGCCTATCAGTTATTAATTTTTAAGGATGTTGCCACTGGCAAATATAACTGTGCCAGTTCTTTCCATAATAAAAGGCTTTGAGTTAACTCACTGAGGGTATCTGAAAACGCTGAGATGATGAACAAAGGAGAATGAAATGTATGTGCTCTTAGCAAAAACACGTGCGTACATTGCAATCCCACGTCCTTATAAAGAAGGTTGGTGAATTTTAAGAATTTCACAAGCTTCCCTCAAATCTGAGGGAGCTGAGTAACACCATCAATCATGATGTAGAGTGTGGTTATGAACATTTAAAGTTACAGTCGTTTTATATGTTGCTATAAAAAAGTGTTCTGCATTTGTCCACGCTTTGTTCATTCTGTAGTGCCACTTACCTGCTCAGTTCCTTCCTAAAATAGATTTAAAGAACTCTCCTAAGTAAACATGTGCTATATTCTGGTTTGGATGCTACTTAAAAGAGTAGATTTTAGAAATAGTGACTATATTTTGTCCTATTTTTCTCATTTTAACTGCATCTTATCCTCAAAATATGATGACCATTTAGGATAGAGGTTTTTTTTTTTTTTTTTTTAAACTTATAACCTTAAAGGGTTATTTTAAAATAGTCTATGGACTGCCATTTTGCCCTCATTAGCTTCAGCATGGTATGACTTCTCTAATAATTAAGCAAGAAAAAGATGCAAAACCACTTAGATTAAGCAAGAAAAAGATGCAAAACCACTTCAGGGTTAATCAGTGAAATCTTTTTCCCTTCACTTCGTACCAGATACCCCCTGGTGTTGCACGACTATTTTTATTCTGCTAATTTATGACAAGTGTTAAATAGAACCAAGAATTATTCCAACAAGTTATGCAACATGTTGCTTATTTTTAAAGTACAGTTTAATGTCTAGGTGCCAGCCCTTGATATTTTGTAAGAACATCTTCCTGGACTTTGGGTTAGTTAAATCTAGACTTATTTAAGTATTAAGTAGGATAATGTGTATTGATTTGCTAAAAGAATCAAGTAATAATTACTTAGCTGATTCCTGAGGGTGGTATGACTTTTCATTGAACTAATCTTGGTAGGATTTTTAAAAATCCATTTCTGTAAAACTATTTCCAAGAAATTTTAAGCCTTTTCACTTCAGAAAGGAAAAAGATGTTGGGGCTGAGCACTTAATTTTCTTGAGCAGCAAGGAGTTTCTTCCAAACTTCACCATCTGGATACTGGTGTTTCTTTACAGATTCCTCCTTCATTTCTGTTGAGTAGCCGGGATCCTATCAAAGACCAAAAAAAATGAGGCATGTTAACAACCAACTGGAACAAAAACAGATTTTATGTATTTATGCTGCTCCAAGAAATGCTTTTACGTCTAAGCCAGAGGTAATTAATTATTTATTTTTTTATTTTTTGAGATGGAGTCACTCCATCTGTTGCCCAGGTGGCAGTACAGTGGCACAATCTTGGCTCACTGCAACCTCCACCTCCCAGGTTCAAGTGATTCTCCTGCCTCAGCCTCCCATGTAGCTGGGATCACAGGCACCTGCCACCATGCCTGGCTAATTTTTTGTATTTTTTTGTAGAGACGGAGTTTCACCATATTGGCCAGGCTGGTCTTGAACACCTGACCTCAAATGATCCACCTGCCTTGGCCTCCCAAAATGTTGGGATTACAGGCGTGAGCCACCACACCCAGCCCCGAATTAATATTTTTAAAATAAGTTTTGAGATTGTTGGAAATAGGGCAGAAGGACACATTTTACTGGCTACTTGCCAGAGTTAGTTAACTCATCAAACTCTTTGATAATAGTTTGACCTCTGTTGGTGAAAATGAGTCATGGTCTCTTGAACATGATCAGAATAAACGGCCCTAACCACACAATTGTAGTCAAAACTTTTTAGGTCACTAACTTGCTAGATGGTGCCAGGTTTTTTTGCACAAGGAGTGCAAATGTTAAGATCTCCACTGGTGAGGAAAGGCTAGTGTTACAGAAGCCTTGTCAGAGGCAATTTAACCTCCAAGCCCTGGCCCTCAGGCCTGAGGATTTTGATACTGACAACTGAAGAACCGTTTGTTTCTGGATATTGCAAATAGGAGTCAAAGCTTGGTGCTCCATGGTCTAGTTCACGAGACAGGCATGGTAGTGGCTGGCAGCATCTCTGCAGGGGCCCCCAGGCCACAGCTTACCTTGGGAGGCATGTAGGAAGCCCGCTGGATCATCACGGGATACTTGAAATGCTCGTGCAGGTGGTCAACATACTCACACATCCTAGGAGGAGGGAATCAGATTGGGGCAATGATGTCTGAAGTCGGATTATTCACATGGTGCTAACTTAAAGCAGAAGGGGCAAGTACCACTCAGAAATGACAGTGTGGGCCAAGGCTTAGCTGTGTTACCATGCGTTTCTAGGCAAGTTCCTAAACCTCTGTGCCTCAGGTGCTTTTCTTCTAAAATATAGCAATGTGGGGTGGGGACTTTGATGAAATGAACACATGAAGTCCCTCTAGAGGTTTTGTGATGCCCTTTAAAAGGCATCAATTCAGACTCTAAATATCCGGAATTATTTGGGTTCCTCTGGTCAAAAGTTAGATGAATAGATTAAAATCACCAAATTTTGTGATCTATTTTTTAAGAAGTGTTTGTATTTTTTCCTATGGCTGCATTAGCTGCCAGGGGCTTGGGGTTTTTTTTGGCTGGGAGGGCTGTTTTGTCACTGCCTCAGCTGGGCATCTAGGAAGCATTAGCACTGTGGACTTTCTCGGTGCACTTTGCACCTGATAAACAATCCGAACAGGTCCATGGGACCACAACTGAGGGAGGTGGGACACACCCACCTCCATCCAAGAACTGAGACATCTAGGGAACCAAACCCAGATGCAGAACAATAAAATATATTCCATGCTCTCCACCCAAAAAATAAAATCACCAAATGAGGTTCCTTTCAGCTATACAAATGATTGAGATGAAAAGCAGAGGATTTAGAATCGGGGCAATCTGTGTTCAGGTTCTGCGTCAGCCACTTTGTAGTTCTGAGCCTTGGGGCCAGCGACCGAGATCTGCTGCCTGACTTCCATCACCTGTTATTGAACAGCTGTGACAGGCAGGCTGATAATGGTTTGGATTTGTGTCCCTGCCCAAATCTCATGTTGAACTGTAATCCCCAGTGTTGGCGGCGAGGCCTGCTGGGAGGTGATTGGATCATGGGAAGTGGTCCTTCATGAATAGTTTGGTACCCTTTCCTTGGTGCTATTCTCGAGATAGTTATCACAAGATCTGTTGTTTACAAGCGTGTAGCATCTTCCCCCCTCACTCTCTCTTCCGCCTGCTCTTTGCCATAAGAAGTGCTTGTTCCCCCTTTGCCTTCCACCATGATTGCAAGTTTCCAGAAGCTGAGTAGAAGTCACTATGCTTCCCGTGCAGCCTGCAGAACTGTAAGCCAATTAAATCTCTTTTCTTTATAAATTACCCAGTCTCAGGTATTTTTTTATAGCAGTGCAAGAATAGACTAACACAGTATAAAATAGTTCCGCTATATTAAAAGACAGCACCTGTCTACTCACTACATACCCCCCCGAAGAGAGAAACGGTTACCATTATTACTGAAGCCTCCTATGTACCCTCAAGGGTCCCATTTATCTCTCACAGTCCTGAATTTGGCGTTTCCCTTTCCCAGTGAATGCTTTTTTGCCTTTGCTATATACTTGCAGTGATCTTTCTGTGGGACATTTAATTCCAGGAGACAAGAAAAGTGTAATAAGCAAAACCCTATGTGTGCAGATGACTGGAAGGAGATTGTCCTAATTTAAAAGACCACCTGGGGCATTCTGAGAAATAAGATGAAATAAATGTATGTCTACACCATGGAAGACTCCAGTACTGGGAAGAGGAGATGGGACAGAAGTATAGAATACACGTGATGAAAACAGGAGCTGGTTAAGGGAGTAGTGTGGTTGCAAGCCTCACTTTCAATGTACTGAAAAAATAAAGTGAGTCAGCTACCAGACCCTATCCTAGGAGGCAAAATGACTGTTCGTTGGTGGGTCTCTGCTGTTACTGCCCTGTGTGGAGAAGTGGAAGCAGAACCCACTCCGCCTGAGAGTTACAGGACGGGCCAGTGGACAAGGTCTTAGTGTTTTTTGGTCATGAAGGCAGAATTTACAAGCTCTGGCCTAGATTGAGGGACCCTACTGAAGCAGAAAGTATTAATCCCACATTACTGACCTGTTTTTAAGGCTTGCAGAGACTGATACGTAGTCAAATATAATCAAGTGCTGCACCAGTTCACAGAGGCCAACTCCACCAGCATGGGGGCAAACAGGAACTAAAAGGAAATTGTTTCTATGTAATACCAAGAGTAGGGCAGGGAGAGGAAGGGGTGAAAGGGAACTTTCTGGTTTTTCTTATTGCCCACAGGTGATTAAATCATTAATTAATATTTAGGGATGAAATTCCAAGATGAAAATCATCAATAATTCCCGGATTAAGGCTAAATGAGTTAGAAGAAATCAAAATGGCAAACTAGAGACTCCTGCGCATGTGAACTGCAAGCCATCAAGGGAGGTGTCTGATTAGTGGGGAAATGAAGGTCTGGTCTGCAGCCACTGCAGCACCCTTACTTTTAAACTTTTTGGCCATCAGCAATACTGAGAGGTTCTCATTGACACTGCCCAGTCTGCAACTGTCAATCTGGAGGAACTGCAGGGCCTTCGCCTGTAGGAGTTGCTTAAATATCACTCTATTGTGGCACTGGAAATAGAATTGAACATAACACCAACAGAAGAGTCAGCCTTGGCCCTCAGGATCTCTAAAACCTGGCAACGCGGCCCCTCTATGCCAATCATTACTCATCAGTGGCCTTCGGGAAGCCCAGACTGTATTTTGTCTTTGTTCTCGCCGGGCATGAGGCACGTTTTTCTAGTGTGGGCAGGGACCTTGTGCTCACTTTACAAATCTGCTAATGCAACAGTGTGAGTCAGGGTAAAATCACACTGGCTCGCCATTTATGAGGGAATGACTGTCACAGCGACTGGTAAGTGGGAGATGAAGCATCAGGATGAAATACGGTGACAGTGATAAGCAGGTGGCACAGACGAAAACGCGGAACCTCGGCAGAGCAGTATTGCTCCTTTTGCCGGGAAAACAGAGACTCTGCTCCTCACGCTGCTCTGCTCGTGGGCTGACTGCAGCAGGTTTTGGCAGGCACTTGGGCTTCGTTTATAAGCTCAAAAAGTGAACACAGTCATGTTTATTCAATTTGAAAGCTGGCTTTCTTAACACCATTTTCTGCCCTTGCAATAGCAACTTTAAATTGCTGCCTTGTCAATTTCAATTAGACACTTTGAAAAAGAACTGACCTTAGTCATATAAATTGGAGAAATAGCCACAAACTTTTTCTATATCTGACTAGACTCTGATAAAATGACCCAGTTTCTAAGATGATGAAAATTTCCCAACTGAAAGTACAGCAGGTAGTGGAGCCTAACACACGACTGTGTCCTTGGTTGCTGGTCAGCGTGTACTGACCCCAAGGGGATGTCACTCACCTGTTCTCCTGTGGCAATGCCAATTCCTAATGGGACGAGTGCCTATAAAATAGAAGGCAGCCTGGTGTTATTTTCCTAAGTTTTGAACTGCAACTCCTAATGTTTAAAAACATTTATAGCTGAAGGAGGAAACGGCCCTGCTGTTGAGCCATGTGAAGACTCAAGACTGGCAAAGGATGTCCAGGGGAACACATGCGTTCAGGAGGGCTCTGTGCATCTGCAGAGGAGAAGGTGAGCCCTGCTGAGCTGCCACCACCAGCCCTGTTCCTGACCAGGGCTCTGCAGATGTCCTTCTGCAGTGTCCTGGCCCATGCTCCAGCTGCGCTCCTCCCAACGTGGATGGCACCTCCTTCTGCAGCCTGTGCAGTGGCATAAGGACAGGGCCACTTGGAGTGGCTCATTGTGAACTCACGGGGTCCAACCTTTGGCCGACTCCTTCCTGTGGGTCATCACTTTGTCATTTCCCTTCTTCTTGCCTCCCTGAGAAACCTCCTAGAACCCTCTCATATCTTTTTTTTTGAGACCAAGTCTTGCTCTCACCCAAGCTGGAGTGCAGTGGCATGATCCTGGCTCACTGCAACGTCTGCCTCCCAGGCCGAAGAGATTCTCGTGCCTCAGCCTCCCAAGTAGCTGGGATTACAGGTGCATGCCACCATGCTGGCTAATTTTTGTATTTTTAATAGAGTTGGGGTTTTGCCATGTTGGCCAGTCTGGTCTCAAACTCCTGACCTCAGATGATCCTCCCACCTCGGCCTCCCAAAGTGTTGGGATTACAGGTGTGAGCCACTGCACCTGGCCTCGTGTCTTTGTTGATTCCAAAATCCTCTTCCTTAAGGAGGAAAACTCTGTGAAAAAAAAACTAAAAAAAAAAAAAAAAAAAAATTCCTCTTCCTTCCAGCTCAGTGGGTGGCCTTAGACCTCAATCTGCAGGTTAGGCTGAGACCACTGCTCACCTGGTAGACTCCTCACCTGCTGAGTTACTGGACTCTGCACCTGAACACAGCCCTGCTGCTCTCTGTCCTCTCACCTGGTCCCTGAACACTACCTCACTCACCTGCCACCTGGCCTCTGGGCAGTCCGTCCATCCTCTACTGGGACTGCGACTCCACAGCTACTCTGCGAAGGCATCCTTGGTTTCTCCCTGGTTTTCCTTCCCTTTTGTTTAGGATAATAGCAATCACACTAATAGCTCACATTTTTGGAGCTCTGAGTACCTGCCAGGCGCTGTGCAAAACACTGTCTTCAATGATTCCTGGTCTCAATCCCATGGGAGAGGAGCCATCGTTATCCCCATTTTACAGAAAATGAGAAAACAGGTGTGCCGGGTTTGAACTGTTCCTGGATCACAAAGCTAGAAAGTAGTAGAGCCTGGGTTGGAACTCCACTGATCCCAGAGCCAGAGGAGGCATCTGAATCATCAGACTAAGCCAACTACTCAGCAGAAAAATCCCTTCATTCAGCAGCCAAGTATCCCTGATTCCAGTGCTGGCCCTGAGTCTCATGGGATGTGTGGCCTTGGGCAAGCCCCGCCTGTGCCACCCAAGGCCTCAGCCTTCTCATCTGCAGAAGGTCTTAGTTTGAGCAGATGGTCTCTAAGGCACCGTTTCAAGCTAACATTTTATGCTTAAAATTTCTAATTTAAGTACTCTTGGTTCTTTATCTCAGAAGAGAAAGGGAGAAACGGAGGACAGGGGAGGAAGAAAGGCCATTTGACTTACTTGTTCTACCATTTTAAGCATGTATGTCAGACTAGGGGCCAAATGTTTTTCTTCCTTTTCAATATTTCCTGAATCTGCTCTATTCAAGCTGCCCTCTCCCTTTATGTCTCCCAGATGCCTGGAAAAGCCTCCTCACTCCCATCCCTGCCTGGATTTCTCCCTGCCCGTTCCTCACCTCCCACACACCCTCTGTCTCAATGGACTCTACATGTAGCCACCAGTCACATCATCTGTGCTCCAGCTGTCACTATGCTATTTTTTTTTTTTTTTGAGACAGAGTGTTGCTCTGTCACCCAGGCTGGAGTGCAATGGTGCAATCTCGGCTCATGGCAACCTCTACCTCCCATGCTCAAGCCATTCTCCTGCCTCAGCCTCCTGAGTAGCTGGGATTACAGGCACACACCACTGTACCCAGCTAATTTGGTTTTTTTTTTTTTTTGAGACAGAGTCTCGCTCTGTCACCCGGGCTGGAGTGCAGTGGCCGGATCTCAGCTCACTGCAAGCTCCGCCTCCCGGGTTCACGCCATTCTCCTGCCTCAGCCTCCCAAGTAGCTGGGACTACAGGCGCCCGCCACCTCGCCCGGCTAGCTTTTTTTTGTATTTTTTAGTAGAGACGGGGTTTCACCGTGTTAGCCAGGATGGTCTCGATCTCCTGACCTTGTGATCCGCCCGTCTCAGCCTCCCAAAGTGCTGGGATTACAGGCTTGAGCCACCGCGCCCGGCTTGTTTTTTTTTTTTTTGAGACGGAGTCTCACTCTGTTGCCCAGGCTGGAGTGCAGAGGCACGATCTCGGCTCACTGCAAGCTCCGCCTCCCAGGCTCACCTCATTCTCCTGCCTCAGCCTCTCCGAGTAGCTGGGACTACAGGCAGGCGGATCATGAGGTCAGGAGATCGAAACCAGCTAATTTTTGTATTTTTAGTAGAGATGGGGTTTCACCATGTTGGCCAGGCTGGTCTTGAACTCCTGACCTCAGGTGATCCACCCACCTCGGTCTCCCGAAGTGCTGAGGTTACAGGTGTGAGCCACCATGTCCGGCCACTATGCCGTTCTTTCATTGGAGAAGCTGCAGTGGCTTTCTCTGACTGGCTGCATCCTCTGAGTGGACAGACCCCATAATCCAGCCCCACGTGGCAGCCTGTCTGACAGCTCCCCAGCGTGTGCCCTGTACTCCCTGGGGCATCTCCATTGCCCCCACCTGGACCTGCAGGCTGTGCAGCTGCTCCTTCCTCAGATGCTCCTAAGGGGATGGCCTCCCTCCTGTAAGCAAAACCTGGGAGGGTTAAAGCCCAGAGCAGCTTCCTGGGAGATGCTCAGTTGGGCAGAGATCAGGTTGGTGCTAGGCCAGCTGGCATTCAGCAGGGCACAGCCACCCTGCAAGAGCCCTAAGGAGGAAAAAGCAAGTGGGACCCAAGGTGAAAAGTCTTGTTTCCCAGGGGCTCATCAGCTGAGATTCTTGTTGTGGAATGATTCCTCGGAAAGTATTTGTCACACACTACAATTATTTCAGCTACTTCATCAGGAAATAAATGCAAGAGGGAACAAGTGAAGAAATTTTAGGATCCGTCCCCAGCACTCTGGGAAACTAAACAAAAAATAAGGTGCCCCAGCAGCAGCCGCCGTTTTCCTACCTTGGAGATGGCAGCATGCCCCAGAATGTCATCAGGGGAGGTTGGCTCCTCAATCCACAATGGCTTGAACTTGGCCAGCTTGGACATCCACTCCACTGCCTCAGGCACATCCCAGCGCTGGTTGGCATCCATCATCTGCAAAAAGAGACTCTTCACAGGGAGGTCTGCTCTGAGCCAACCTCGTGGCAGGGCTGTGGCTCCCAGGGAAGAAATGCTGTCACTCAGTGCCACCAACAGCCGAGTGAGACCCCCTAACACCTCCGCTGAGGCCCAGCACACAGCCCTAACAAAAAGAGTCCGAGAGCAGCCACTGAGACGGGGACTCTGGCTCCAGGTACAGTCTTTAGGAGGAGCTGTGAATTGTTCAAGGAGCCGCTGGGAGGTCCGGCAGTGCCCTGGGCTGGGCCATGAGAAATGCTCGCTGGCCCTGGGCTCTGGTCCAATCTCCATTTAGATACCACCCAAATACATGTGTCTTACAGTGTTGGTTCTGTTTGTAGAAACCATTTTGTCACATTCTGAATCATGTACAATCAACATTAAGTTTGTTCAACAGTCATTTATTGACTATAGCCCACTATGTGTCTGGCATAATAATAAACAGCCTAAACTCTTCCATAATGGCACACCTTCTCCACTAGGCACTTTATGGATTTTGTTCCATTTAATATTTATAATAATGGGCCAGGCATGGTGGCTCATGCCTGTAATCTCAACACTTCGGGAGGCTGAAGCCCGTGGATTTATTTTCTTTTTTCTTTTTTTTTTTTTTTTGAGACGGAGTCCCGCTCTGTTGCCCAGGCTGGAGTGCAGTGGCGTGATCTCGGCTCACTGCAAGCTCCGCCTCCCGGGTTCACGCCATTCTCCTGCCTCAGCCTCCTGAGTAGCTGGGACTACAGTCGCCCGCCATCACGCCTGGCTAATTTTTTTGTATTTTTAGTAGAGACGGGGTTTCACCATGTTAGCCAGGATGGTCTCGATCTTCTGACCTCGTGATCCACCCGCCTCGGCCTCCCAAAGTGCTGGGATTACAGGCGTGAGCCACCACGCCCAGCCGAGCCTGTGGATTTCTTGAGCCCAGGAGTTCAAGACTAGCCTGGGCAACATAGCAAAACCCTGTCTCTACAAAAAATACAAAAATTAGCTGGGTGTGGTGGTTCTCACTTGTAGTCCCAGCTACTCAGGGGGCTGAGATGGGAGGATCCCCTGAGCCAGGGGAGGTCAAGGCTGCAGTAAGCTGTGATCTTGCCGCTGTACTCTAGCCTGGGTGACTGAGTGAGACCCTATCTCAAAAAATAATAACCCCATGAGGCAGTTCATATTAACCCATTTTACAAATAAAACTGTCATGCAGAGAAATAACTTGCTTAAGAACAATAAGTCAAGTGAATGGTGAGTTCAAGTCCAGTCCTCTCCCTCCTAGGCCCTGGCTCTCTGTGTACCACTATCCTTCTTGGAAGCCAGGTGCTGGCTGTGCCCAGCTTAAGGGACAGCCCCTCATCCCTGATCTTATCATGCTTGGAGAAACGGTATCTCCATAGAATGTGCTAAGTGATAAGAGCTCCCTCCCAGGACACTATGAAAACCAGAGGACAGTATGCCTAGAATGATTTTTTTTTTTTTTTTTTTAAGAGACTAGATCTCACTCTGTTGCCCATGCTGGAGTGCAGTGGTATTATTGTAGCTCACTGCAGCCTCCACCTCCTGAGCTCAGTGATCCTCTTGCCTCATCTTTCAAAGTAGGAGGGATTACAGACAAGCACCACCACACCTGGTTAATTTTTTTTCTTCTTTCTTTTAGAGATGGAGTCTCACTATGTAGACCAGGCTGGTCTCAAACTCCTGGCCTCCAATGATCCACCCGCTTTAGCCTCCCAAAGTGTCAGGATTATAGGCATGAGCCACTGTGTTTGGCCCAGAACCAATTTTTTTTCTTGTATTTTTTGGCACAGATGGGGTTTTTCCATGTTGCCCGGCTGATCTCGTACTCCTGAGCTCCGGCAGTCCGCTCACCTAGGCATCCGAAAGTGCTAGGATTACAGGCATGAGCCACAGCGTCTGGCCAGCCCAGAATCAATTTTTATCATAAGTTATTTGGATAAAGATGACCTCATTAAAAAAAAAAACAGCATTAATTCATGTATAAATACTGATCCTGGGTCAAGAACTCAAAATTTCTATTTTAACTTACGCAAAAAAGCCTCTGAAGCCTCATAAAAACATCTTACTGTGACTTTCTTTCATGAAAATAGTTTACACATAAGAACTGGTTTATAAAAATACAAATCAGAAATGACTGATCCTTACATTTATCTCAGTGAAGTTCCAACATTTCTTCAGTAATGGCCCTGACACCCTCCTACCTGAGGAGCTGGGAGGGGAGATTCAATGACTGACACACCAGAGCACCAATGGGAAAACTGTTTGCTCAGGTGCATCTGTGTTAGCAAGAAAGGATCCTTAACCCCAAACTTACTTAACTAGTTCTGCAGAATTGGAAAATGTAAAACTATTAGTCCCTTTGCTTTTTTTTTTGAGTTTTCCTACTGCAAGACTATAGAACTGTACTTCCTCTGACAATTACGTTTTTAAATTCCCATTGTTTTTTAATCTTGAAACGAGTTGCATTTAGCCCTGGACAAAGGCCGCTGCTTCTCAGTGGTGTGAGAGGATATTTACCAAAGTCTTCTCTGGTCCAATCATGTCTCGGATGATTTGGCATCTTCGCACGTCATCCTGGAGATCAGCACCCACCTTTACTTTAAACCTAGAAAATGCATTTGGTTTGCTAGTTTAGACCTGTACCTGGACTTGGCGAGGGCACCTGGAGTTTCTGCAGAAGTGACTGTCTTTCTGTCAACAATTCACAGACCATGTTTTCTAGTAACCTCTTGCTCTTTCCTCATCTTCAGATAAGTCACTTGAAATAAACCTGTGAACTTTATCTCTTCATTCAGTATCAGGGCAATGACTCTCAATTATCTACTGACCTGGAGTTAAGAGGCTAGACAGAGAAGTCAGGTCTTTTTTTTGAGACGGAGTCTCTCTCTGTCGCCCAGGCTGGAGTGCAGTGGCCGGATCTCAGCTCACTGCAACTGTCACCTCCTGGGTTCCCGCCATTCTCCTGCCTCAGCCTCCCGAGTAGCTGGGACTACAGGCGCCCACCACCTCGCCTGGCTAGTTTTTTGTATTTTTAGTAGAGACGGGGTTTCACCATGTTAGCCAGGATGGTCTCGATCTCCTGACCTCGTGATCCGCCCGTCTCGGCCTCCCAAAGTGCTGGGATTACAGGCGTGAGCCACTGCACCCGGCCGAAGTCAGGTCTTTAATACAATTAACTCAGTTTTTGCTGTGCCATGAAAAGGAATTAAGAACAAAAAAGCCACAGTGAGAACTGAAAAGGAGAGCGGGGCTGACAAGGGGTGCTGAGCTACCCTCTGATAGCCTGAATGGGAAGGGTCTGGTTTACAAAGGAGAACTCTGTCTTGAATTAACTCAGTGAGAGGAAGGCCACAGGGATGGTCTGTCCCCTGCAGTGCAGGGGCCTGAGGTTCCGGCAGGGAAAATGATGAGGTCACATAACTAGGGAATAGCAAAGTGCAGCTGGATCCTGCGTGCAGAGGTCTCCTTTACACCACATCCAGACACTTATCGGGAGCTCCTTAATCTGTGTGGATGTCCAGCTATCTCTCGAGACACGGGCCTCTACGTCCACACCCCGTGACGCTGCTGTCAGAAGGGTGTGTTGCTGGCTTCAGTGTGGGCACTGGCAGGTGAAGGAGGGGGCACCACCACAAGGAGGCCAGCATCTGCCCCCTTGAACGCCAGCCTATCCTCCTTGTGCACCTCCCTGGCTGAAGTCCTCCGGCTGCTTTGCAAAGAGCCCCAGCTTACAGAGTGCCTGCGGCACACTCTCAGGCACCTGCCGTTCTCTTCTGTGCCAGCTAGGGGCTTCAACTACATGATCCGTGATGCTCCAGAGAGGGTGGCTGGCCTTAGGCTCTGAGTGCCAGGCTTCCTGTGCTGAGAAGAGGCCCTTTAAATCTCCCCGCAGCCTTCTCTGCCTTACCAGATACGTTGCTGCAGCCTCCCCCGGGTATGTAGAGGGCGGGCAAGCAGCCAGCACTTACAGCAGCTGCTCTGAATCCTGCCCTGTGCTGGTCCTTCTGAGATATGGCAACTTTGAGGAGGACCCAAGCTCATATTATTTCTACTGATAGACAGAAAATGAAGTTCAGAGAGGCTGAGCAATTTACTCATGACCACACAGCAAGTACTTGCAGGGGGTGAGGGGAAAAGGCAAGATGTGATTTCAGTTCCATCAGATGCCACCGCCTCTTTCCATGGCTTCATGCTGCCTCCTTCAAGCTCTCACTCCTCAACCCTTTATTTAGCTGAGGCATTAACAAGAATTCAGTGCCTCTCCAACTTAAGTGTGCACAGGAATCACTCGGGGCTTTTGTTCCAATGCAGATTCCCATGCAGCGGGTCTGGGGAGAGGCCCAGGCTGCATTTCTGACAAGCTCCCAGGTGATGCTGGAGCTCCTGCTCCACAGGATACACTGAGTAGCAGGAGGCTCAGGGGCCAGAGTGGCTGCAAGTCAGATAGGAAGCCTGGTGACATGTCACAGGCAAAAAGTGCCACCATGAGCTGCGCTGAGGGACGCACAGTGACTGGCTCAAGAGAGATGATGGTCCCTCTGCATCCTGCCCTGTGTCAGGACGCAGGGTCGTCAACCATCGAGGCTCATCCAGAGAAGGTCTTAGGATGGCCAGAGGTCTTGACCTGCACAGGCAAGAGTCAGAAGGGAGAAGCGCAGATGAGCAGTGTGGAAAGGAGGTGGCCTGGAGGGAGAGGAAGGTTGTCACTCAAGTGGAAGAGGAACAGCCTGGCTCTTGGGAACTGGGACCTCTGGCTGGGAATTACATGGAAGCAAAGGGTTCCTGACATCAAAGACCCACCTGGCTGGGTGCGGTGGCTCACGCCTGTAATCCCAGCACTGGGAGGCTGAGGCAGGCGGATCACCTGAGGTCAGGGGTTCAGGACCAGCCTCATCAACATGGCAAAAGCTTGTCTCTATTACAAATACAAAATTTAGCCACGTGTGGTGGCAGGTGCCTGTAATCCCAGCTACTCAGGAGGCTGAGGCAGAAGAATGGCTTGAACCTGGGAGGTGGAGGTTGCAGTGAGCAGAGACTGCGCCACTCACTCCAGCCTGGGTGACGAGAGTGAAACTTCGTCTCAAAAGAGAAGAAAAGACCGGCCTAATACTTAGAGCCCTCAAAGAATGGAAAGTGCCTAACCAAGTTAAGCTCGCTGCCTCTGGAGGTGTTCATGCAGAAGCTGAATCAACGCTAGTTACTGATGGTAAAGACTGGATTTCTATTCTAGGTTAGTGCCTGAAATCAACAACCTCCCAAGCCTCTTTCCACTCTGATGTCCTAGAATTCTACTGAGGACACACATCCTGCCTTTAGAGAAAGAGCCTGGCCTAAGGGGAAACTTCTCTTATGCAGCCCTGTGAGCCACAGTGATCCTAACCCGTGGGTGCCTTTTACTCCTTGGCTCCCCTCCACTGCCTGAGTCTCTCCTGCCACCAACTGGGCAAGTCAGGTCCATCATCACACTCACCTGGTCCAGCCGTCCTTCAGCGCCTGGGCACAGAGCTGTGGGAAAGGAGCACAGGGTCATACACTGGAGAGAGCCCCTTGGTCTGACCAGGACATCAGTCATTGCTGATCCATTTCACAAGCACTACGGTTATAGCACAGACCAGAGTAACACTCATGTGTTGTTGAAATTAACAGCAGAAACAGCTTGGTTGACAGAGATCACTTTTTACTTGTAGGGTGACTTTCTTTCCTCATCTCTATGGGAACCATTTTTTTAATGGTCACAACCTTCCTGGAAGGAGAATAAAGCATTGATCTTTCTCTTTTTAAAGCTAGAATATTCTGTGGCATCCACAGAACGATGTAAGAGTAACGTGCAGAAGCCAGCCCCTCCCTCCTCACTCTTTAAAAGTAGGCACAGCGTAAGGAGAAACGGTAATAAATCAACCACGTGCCGACTCCATGCCGTGTGCCAGCCAGGAGGCCTTGAGCATGACACAACTTACAGCATGTATCTGAATCCTCAAAACCACCGCATGAAATAGGCATTATTTCTCCATCTTGCAGTGGGTCTGCCGCTGGTGCTGCCTGGGAATCATACCCTAGGCTGTCACCTTCCAGAGCCCAAAGTGATTCACTAAGTCACAGAGTCCCAGGGTCCAAAAGGTGAATGACTTTGCATTTGCTTGTGTACCTTCAGAACGAGAAAAAATACTTTTTTTTGTTGTTTTTTGAGATGGAGTCTTGCTCTGTCGCCCAGGTTGGAGTGCAGTGGTGTGATCTCGGCTCATTGTAACCACCGCCTCCCAGGTTCAAGTGATTCTCCTGCCTCAGCCTCCTGAGTAGCTGGGATTACAGATGCACGTTACCACGCCCAGCTAATTTTTTGTATTTTTAGTAGAGACAGGGTTTCGCCATGTTGGCCGGGCTGGTTTCGAACTTCTGACCTCAGGTGATCCACCCACCTTAGCCTCCCAAAATGCTGGTATTACAGGCATGAGCCACCGCCCTCAGCCAAAATGATTCAGAAAGGTGAACAAGAAAATATTAAATTTCTCCCGGAGAGGCTGGAATCTAAAGCCCATGTGACATGAGAAGGAATATATATTTGGTCTCTGCCCCCATTGCTGCTCCCCTATTTCCTAGCACACAGCCCCTAAAACCCTTGGCATCTCCTGAGTAACAGGAGTGTCTTTTGTATGTGAATGAGACAGCCCTGCTGAGGTCCCCTATGTAGCTTTAGGATGGGACTGGGGACAAGAAAGACCTGAAAGGCATGATTGTGGGTTGGAAACTTTAGCCTATTCCCAGATCTCTGGGGAGGGGAGGGGGCTAAAGGTTGAATTGATGGCCAATGGCCAAATACTGAATCACACTTAAATACTGAAGCCTCCATAAAACCCCCAAGGGACAGGGTTCAGAGAGCTTCCAGGTTGGTGAACACGTGGAGGTGGTGGGGGCGTGGCTCACCTGGAGGGGACATGGAAGCTCTGTACCCACTCCTCACACCTTGTCCTACGTGTCTCTTCAGTTTGGCTGTTCTTAAGTTGCATCCTTTATAATAAATGAGTAAACATAAGTAGTGTTTCCCTGAATTCCATGAGCCATTCCACCAAATGACTGAACTCAAAGCGGGGTTTGTGGGAACCTCTAATCGGAGGTAAAGCCAGTCAGAAGCACAGATGACAACGTGGACTTGTGATTGGCATCTGCCATGGGCCAGTCCTCCAAGACTGAGCCCTTAACCTGCGGGGTCTGAGGCTAGCTCCAGGGAGATGGTGTCACAATTGAGTAAAATAGCAGGACACCCAGTTGGTGTCCACAAAGCAGCGGAAAACTGGTTGGCGTGAGAAGGAAAACCATACAGGTCTGGTGTCAGAAGCGAGGTACTGAGAGTAGTGGTGTGAGCACAGAAGGAAAAACAGGTTGGTTTCTCCCCATTCAGCCTGTTTACAAAGCCAGGTTAAAATGCCCACCTGCTTCAACGTGTCATCTGAGTACCCCAGCCAGGCGCACGAGGTGGTGTAAGCAGGGTAGCCTTGTGCCAGCATTTGCTTCTCTGTGAAAACACAGCACCGTCAACACTTTGCCCTTCAGAATTGGAAGTGCCTGTAGCTAAGCTGTTTCCCCTGGAGAGTCCAGCTGTTCTCCTGACCTGGCCTTTTACACACACCCAGCCACAAATTACTAGGATGTGAAACCCAGGTGGTCACAATACCCTCACAGACTGCCCTGCTCCCCAAGGGCCCTCCCTACAGTGTAATCCTAAAGCCAAACTTCCTTTCAGCAGTGGCTGAAGCAAACTCTGCAGTCAGAGGTCAAACTCAGGAGGCTTCACCATGCAGACCTGAATGTTGATTTGAGGGCCTAGCTACTCAGCACGGGGCATTTGGGAGGACAATGTGTCCCCAAAAAGGACAGGGGCACTCAAAAGTGGACAATGTTAGCAAAAACAATGAAGAAAAATTTCTTACAACCTACCTCTTTCTTTTTTACCAACTTGACCTTTCTGCAGTATTTCTGGAAGAAATAAAAAGCATCACTCACTATTTTAGGCAACAAAGCATGCCACTACTGTATGTGCACATTGTGTACCCGAGAAAGCTTCCAAACTCACCTAGGGCATCCTCCTCAGTCAGGACATCGGTGATGTACCTGAAATCTATGCAGGACACCAGCGTCCTGGGATCCTGGCAACGTGATAGGAGGGGAAGAGGCCTGAATCAATTCTAAGGTGGGTTATATTTTGTTTTAAAAAATTATTTATTATTATTCTTTTAGAGACAAGGTCTCACTCTGTTGCCCAGGCTGGAGTGCAGTGATGCCATCATAGCTCACTGCAGCCTCAGTCTCCTGGGCTTATGTGATCCTCCTGCCTCAGCCTCCTGCGACTGAGGAGCTGGGACTCCAGGTGTGTGCCACTATGCCTAGCTTTTTTATTTTTGTAGAGATGGGGTCTCACTATGTTGACCAGGTTGATCTTGAGCTCCTGGCTTCAATCCTTCCTCCTTGGCCTCCCAAAGTGCTGGGATGACAGGGGTGGGTTATGTTTCTAAGAAGTTGCTTATGGTGACACATGGGGCTCATTCTTTCCTGGCAGGGACCTTTAGGGCTTTGTTAAATTGTTTGACTCTGTCATTCCTAAGTGTAGAGTCCTTTAGTGGCTCCTCACTGCCCTGACAAAGCCCTCAGACACTGACGCTCTGGTCCCTTGCACCCGCCCCTACCCTGTTCTTTCCAGCTAACATGGCTTCCTGGAAGGAGGGCATGGCCTCAGGCAAACACTCAGCAGGAGCTCAGTGGGGAGATGAATGCCTGGCATCACTGTACATCAGCTTCACACCGCAGGGCTGTCCACGGTGAGCTACGAGGCTGGGGATTCGTGCTGAGACCTCTCCCCACCCTGACGGAACAGTCAGTTGGAAAACAGCCAGTAGTTCCATTCCCACTAACATCTTATAGTGACCAGTGATACTCTACCACAACTGTCGAAAATCCTAAAATCTCTTTCAAACCTGAGATTCTATTTCCAAGAGTTCTGGGCCAGGTGCAGTGGCTCACATCTGTAATCCCAGCACTTTGGGAGGCTGAGACGGGTGGATCACCTGAGGTCAGGAGTTTGAGCCCAGCCTGACCAATATGGTGAAACCCCATCTTTACTAAAAATACAATTAGCTGGGCATGGTGGCATTACAAGCCTGTAATCCCAGCTACTCAGGAGGCTGAGGCAGGAGAATCGCTTGAACCCGGGAGGTGGAGGTTGCAGTGAGCTGAGATCACGCCACTGCACTCCAGCCTGGGTGACAAAAAGGAAACTCCATCTCAAAACAAGCGAACAAACAAACAAACAACAACAACAACAACAATAAAGAAAACAAGAGAGTACTGGCATTGAAAGGGAACAAGATCCAAAAACGGAGAGTCCACAGGTGGGACCTCAAACACATTTCTGGTGGCCTGCAAATCATTCCCTTTTGGTGGCTACCTCCTCCAGCACTGTAAAAGGCCGGCCTTGAGTCTGGAAGGGGGCTCAAGAGCTCTGTGTCCTTCCCCTACGGATGGCCCCGAAGCTACTCTCCATGTCAGAGGCGATGTGACAGCTTCCTGTCTCCACTTTCCACCAGAGGAGGAGTAGTCTCCTGCCCAACACTCTTCAAGGCCATGGTATTCTTTGTTTTTCCTTAATTTTTTGCCAACTAATAACAAGGGCCTTCATTTGTGGATCACGAGGTTTTTAACCACCACCCAGGTGTTGCAGTGAGGCCACCGCAGCTCAGAGTGGGGAAGTCACATGCTCAAGGTCATGCAGCTGGTGAGCAGTGAAACCTGGACTCACAGCCAGCTCTGCACAGGTCTGAAGCTCATTCCCCTTTAATTTGCCCAGTTTTTTCCTCCTCAGCATCCAGTTGCTCACCCCTGCTACGAAAAGGTCAAGGAGAAAGAAAACAGTCAAGTGCATAGCTTTAGAACTCACTGTTGAGCTCCTTCCCTGCTGCAACTGTACAGTACAGGCTACAATGGCCTCATCTTACTCTTGGTGTCATAGTGACTGGATAGTATTTTTTCTTTTTTCTTTTTTTGAGACAGGGTCTTGCTCTCTCACCTGAGTGCTGTGGTGCAATTACAGCTCACTGCAGCCTGAAACTCATGGGCTCAAGCCATCCTTCAGCCTTCCAAAGTGCTGCGATTACAGGCTTGAGCCACCACGCCTGGCCTGGATAATATCTTCATAATATCATCACATCTTGCTTTTCAGAGTTTAAGAGTTGGTTTTCTCATTGATCTTTAATTTTGTGAGGTTCCTAGAGAAGTTAGGATGATCCTCTTGTCATAGTCAGGCAACGGAGGCTCAGAGAACTGGCATCGTGTGTTACAGATGCACGGTGGGGGAGGCAAGACCCCCTCACTGCTTCCCCTCGTGCCACACTGCCTGCATGAGCACAGCTATCCGTTACATCAGATATCAGAAAAGGAATGTCATGTTTTATTGGCTTTTTGCTTTATCATCACCATAGTGATCAACAGATAGTCCTGAATATATTTACTGATCATCAAACGGCATGTCATTCATGAAATCCATTTCATTTACAGAAACAATTGTAACATTAACGATCCTACTCACCATGTCCACAAGTAACTTCCAGACAGGCTTGAAGTAAAAAAGAAAGGATTTGTAAGATATATGTGTAAAGTCCCCATTTTTTTCCTGACAGTAAATGCATTGGCAGTAAATGCTGGCTCTCAGCCACCGGGTCCCTACACCCACCTCTACTGCTGCCTGTGCCTTCCGCCATCCCATCCCCTCTTTCTCCTCCTCCTGCAGTTCCCTACCTACTGCCAAAACCTCTCAGGGGAGAAAAAAACACCAAAGCAATTCTCTGTATTTCCTTTTGGGGGCTGCAGTGTGTCTGTCTCTCCTCTGTGCGTAGGGAAAGTCAGTGTGGTGCAGTTCCCAGGGGCCTCCTAAGCGTTTGTGAGAGGAGTTACCTTTCCCTCCTGCTTGGCCCACAAGTCCCACACCGCATTTAGGACAGCCGCTGTCGCCAGGTGCACCACGCCCTTCTCTGGACCAATCTGGTTAGGAAGCAAAGTACAACAGCACTTTAGAAATGAAAAAGAGGGCTGGGTGTGATGGCTCACGCCTCTAATCCCAGGACTTTGGGACCACAACCAGCCTGGCCAACCTGGTGAAACCCTGTCTCTACTGAAAATAGAAAAATGAGCCAGGTGTGGTGGTGTGTGCCTGTAGTCCCTACTCCAGAGGCTGAGGCGAGAGGATCACTCGAACCCAGAAGGCGGAGATTGCAGTGAGCCGAGATGGCACCACTGCACTCCAGCCTGGGCAACAGAGCAAAAGTCTGTCTCAAAAAAAAAAAAAAAAAAAAAAAAAAAAGAAAGATATTTAGGTCTTCCATCCAGGGACACATCTCAAGAATTAAAAGGCAGCAATAGTAACCCACCAACCCACCTAAAGGTGAAGTTTAAAAAAAAACAAACAAACAGTTGCTAACCCATTGAAGAGTTTCAAGAATAGAAGGAAAAACACCTGTGTTTTCCTCTCTTCTCTCTCTCTATATATACACACATATATATGTATATGTATGTGTATATATGTATATGTATGTATATACATATGAACACACACACACGTACTTCTTTTTTTCTGAACCATTTGAATAAAGTTGCAAATATCATGCTCTTTTTACCCTAAATACATCAGTGTATAGTTCCTGAAAACAAGGATATTTTCTTACATAACCATAGTACAATGATCACACTCAGGGAATACAACATTGATAGAATACTGTTATCTAAAGCCCAGTCCATAATCAAATGTCAATCAAATGGTTTTTTCCTATAATGTATTTTATTTGACCCTAATCCATATCCCATCTGGGATCACATATTGCATTTAGTCGTCATGCCTCTTTAGTCTCTTTTTACCTGGAGTAATTTTTCTTCTTCTTCTTTAAATGTTATTAGCAGGCCGGGCGCGGTGGCTCACGCCTGTAATCCCAGCACTTTGGGAGGCCGAGGCGGGCGGATCACAAGGTCAGGAGATGGAGACCACGGTGAAACCCCGTCTCTACTAAAAATACAAAAAATGAGCTGGGCGCGGTGGCGGGCGCCTGTAGTCCCAGCTACTCGGGAGGCTGAGGCAGGAGAATGGCGTGAACCCAGGAGGCGGAGCTTTCAGTGAGCCAGGATGGCGCCACTGCACTCCAGCTTGGGTGACAGAGCAAGACTCTGTCTCAAAAAAAAAAAAAAAAAAAAAAAAAAAAATAAATAAATAAATAAATAAATGTTATTAGCATTTTAAAAGAGTACAGGCCAGTTGATTTGTACAGCATCCCTCAATTTGGGCTGATCATCAGTTCCTTCATGATTAGATTCAGGTAATACATTTTTTTGGCATAAATACTACATAAGTGATTATGTCATTTGTTTTATTATTAGGGTTGTTAACTTTTACCACTTGGGTAACTTAGTGTCCATTTGGTTTCTCCACTGTGAAGTTACCATTTCATTTTCCAAGTAAGGAGGTTATTATTGTCCCAAAATTTGGGCATCCCTTGATGACTCTTGCCTCAAATTAATTGTAGCTATGACAGTTATGGTGATTTTCTGATGTTATTATTCCTTTTATATTTATTAGATTTTAATCAGCTGTAATGGTGGGCTTGACCTTGTTATTTATTATCTCCTTAAAAATTTTTATTTTATTATTTTTATTTTTAAAAAGTACAGATGGGGGTCTCACTATGCTGCCCAGGCTGGTCTTGAACTCCTGGCCTTAAGTGATCCTCCTGCTTCAGCCCCAAGGTGCTGGGATTACAGGCGTGAGCTACTGTGCCCAGCCGATAGTTCATTATCTGAATGGACTCATGGATTTTATTCAATGGGTCATAAGCCATTACTATCATATTTATTCGGATGCTCAAATTGTCCCAGATTCAGCCAGTGGGAACTTCTTCAAGGTGACATCTTTCAAGGTAAGTTTAATATTCTGTGTATAAAGTAAAATATGAAATCCCAGGCACTATTGAAAGTACATTCTCTTGTGCCCTTCTCTGTGCATGGATGGGAGACTGAACTGAGTTAGGAAAAGACAAAATCCGATATCGTGGGACAAAGACAAAGGTCAGGGTATTGAATTCACCTTACTGTGTTAGAATCCTTTCTCCAGAGCCTAACTTTCTCATGCCTTGAATTTACAGTTCAAATACCAAGCTATGCACATAAAAGGCACGATGGTCTTCCATCTTTTTAAATTTGTTCTTCTCTTACTGTTTTCTCTTTAATGACCTTCTCTTCTATCTCTAATACTACTCACATTATTTCTCCATAAAAAGATTGCCCATTCAGTAGTTTATCTCTAAACCATTTCTCAATTCAGGGAGGATGAGATGAGGTCCTTAGAGAAGAGATAGCTCTCAAGACCCAAATCTCAGGACCTCATCTCCTTAGTAGAACATTTTATTCAGCTAAATTTGGGCTTGAGTCATTTAGATCATCAGTCTTACAGAAATGACTTGTTTACCTCAAAATACTGATGATCTAAATGACTCAAGCCCAAATTTAGCTGAATAAAGTTTATACTTTATTTATACTTTAAATTTATACTTTAAATTTATACTTTATACTTTATATATATACTATATATACACTATATTATATACTTTATTTTATATTATATATTATTTATATTATATATAATATATATACACTATATATAGTATATAATATACTATATTATATACTTTATTTATACTTTAAATTTATACTTATACTTTACTTTAAAATTATAAAGCCATCTCTAGGCCGGGTGTGGTGGCTCATGCCTGTAATCCCAGCACTTTGGGAGGCTGAGGAGGGCGAATCACTCAAGGGCAGGAGTTCAAGACCAGCCTGGCCAACATGGCCAAACACCATCTCTACTAAAATTATAAAAATTAGCTGGGTGTGGTAGTGCGCATCTGTAGTCCCAGCTACTCAGGAGGCTGAAGCAGGAGAATTGCCTGAACCCAGGAGGCAGAGGTTGCAGTGAGCTGAGATCGCGCCACTGTACTCCAACCTGGGCGACAGAGTGAGACTCCATCTCAAAAAATAAATAAACAAACAAATAAACCCATCTCTATTTTCACATTTGTTGCACTCAAAGGATATCTCAGACCTTGGTAGTATTACTTATATAAGCATTTTACGAAATAGGTCCCTTACCCATCTGAGCTGCCCATCACTCGTCAGCTGCCTATAGAAGCCTCTGAAGTCACCAACAATGTCCTTGAGGTCCTTGTTGAGCACATGGTGGGCGAGGGCATTGACAGCACAGACAACTATTTAAAAAGGATTGAACTCTTGTTTATGTTTTTATATTAGGTCAAGAAATTAACACCCGAAAACATCACAAACAAACAAATGTGAACATTTTATGAAAAAAATGAAATCTAGACCAGGTGCGGTGGCTCATGCCTGCAACCTCAACACTTTGGGAGGCCGAGGCAGGCAGACAACTTGAGATCAGTAGTTCCAGATCAGCCTGGCCAACATGGCGAAACCTTGTCTCTACTGAAAATACAAAAATTAGCAGGGCACAGTGGTGCGCACCTGTAATTCCAGCTACTCAGGAGGCTGAGGCAGGAGAATCGCTTGAACCCAGGAGGCAGAGGTTGCAGTGAGCCGAGATTGTGCCATTGCACTCCAGCCTGGGCAACAAGAGCAAGACTCCATCTCAAAGGTATATTCTTTTTAAAATTGCATTAAATATGTTTTTTTTTTTTTTTTTGAGTCTAGCTCTGTCACCCAGGCTGGAGTGCAGTGGCGTGATCTTGGCTCACTGCAAACTCCGCCTCCCAGGTTCACACCATTCTCCAGCCTCAGCCTCCCCAGTAGCTGTGACTACAGGCACCTGCCACCACGCCCGGCTAATTTTGCTTTTGTATTTTTAGTAGAGATGGGGTTTCACCGTGTTAGCCAGGATGGTCGCGATCTCCTGACCTTGTGATCCTCCCGCCTCGGCCTCCCAAAGTGCTGTGATTACAGGTGTGAGCCACCACGCCCAGCCGTTCTGTTCTTTTCTTTTCTTTTTTTATTTTATTTTTATTTTTATTTTTATTTTTTGTCAGAGTATTACTCTGTCACCCAGGCTGGAGTGCAGTGGCACGATCACGGCTCACCACAACCTTGACTTCCCCAGCTCAGGTGATCCTCCCACCTCAGCTTCCTGAGTAGCTGGGATTACAGGTATGTGCCGCCAAGCCTGGCTAATTTTGGTATTTTTTGTAGAGATGCAGTTTTGACATGCTGCCCAGGCTGGTCTCAAATTCTTGGACTCAAGGGATCCACCCGCCTTGGTCTCCCAAAGTTCTGGGATTACAGGCATGAGCCACTGTGCCCGGCCCCATATATGTTTTCTGTGGTTGTCATAAGAAATATCACACAAGTAGAACAGGTGTTAATCCATATATTGAGCTAAACTTCCTGAGTAGAGAACACATTGTGATTGGCTGTCACATGAAAAACAGAATCACAGATTGACAAGTTTAAATAATGTTCCCAAATTATTTTCCTATTTACTTTGTAAAGTGTTTAAACAATCAGATTCAAAACCAAACCATGCTGGTTCATGTTCCTAAGGAATAAGAAGGCTGACTTAATAGAATTTTTAAAAAGAGAAATGCCTTTTTATTATTGACAAGTATAGAAGATGCCTTGAATTCACAATATAAACTATTAAAGATTAAATAAAATGAATTTGCAATTAGCATGCTATTTGCAAAATGTTAAAATACATGAAAACACTGTCTACAAACATGAAATTTCTTACTACTGACTTTCTTATGATATACTACATTTCTCATAAGTAATTTGAAGGTTAAATTTAATTTGTGTTAGCATTACCATCAATTATTTATTTTTGGTACCTTTAATTATTATTATTATTTTTTAGAGATAGGGTCTCACTCTGTCACCCTGCCTGGAGTACAGTGGCAGGACCTTGGCTCACTCCAATCCCCACCTCCTGGGTTCAAGTGATCCTTCCACCTCAGCCTCCTGAATAGCTGGGACCACAGGCTCCAGCCACCATGCCCGGCTAATTTCTTGTATTTTTGGTAGAGATGGGGTTTCACCATGCCTCCCAGGCTGGTCTCGAACTCCTGAACTCAAGTGATCCACCTGCCTCGGCCACCCAAATTGCTGAGATTATAGGGGTGAGACACTGCACCCAGCACCTCACTGTAATCTTGAATGCCTAGTCTCAAGTAATCTTTTTGTCTCAAGTAATCTTTTTGTCTCAGCCTCCTAGTAGCTAGGACCTACACATACCACCACACCAGCTAATGCTTAAATTTTTTGTAGTGACAAGGTCTTGCTGTGTTGCATGGGGCAGCAGGTAGAGAGGTTCTAGAACTCTGGGCTCAAGCGATCCTCCCACCCCGGCCTCCCAAAGTGTTGGGACTACAGGTGTGAGCCACCACGTCCTGTGGTATTTTACTTTAAAAGGATTTCTTGGACCTGGCATTCACTCCTGTAATGCCAGTACTTTGGGAGGCTGAGATGGGCAGATCACTTGAGCTCGGGAATTCGAGACCAGCCTGGGCAGTGTGGCAAGACACCATCTCTACAAAAAATACAAAAATTAGCCGGGCATGGTGGTCCCAGCTACTCGGGATGCTGAGGTGGGAGGATCACTTGACCTCTGGACGCAGAGGTTGCAGTAAGCTGAGATTGTGCCACTGCACTCCAGCCTGAGTGACAGAGTGACAGAGCTGGACCCTGTCTCAAATAATAATAATAATAATAATAAGGCTTTCTTGTGTTGTTTAAGATGATGAATAAGTAAAGTAACCCTTTGATCCTTTGCCAATTGTAGGAAACATTTAGCCTATGTTGTGTACATGGCCACAATAATTGAATCAAGCCATCAACTTAGCTTCAAAGAAAGGAACGTATTCCAAAACATTTTGATAAATTTGTTTGGTGCTGCCATGGATTCAATAGTAAAAGTTTTCAGTCATTTAATAGGACAGTTGTAGAGGTACAGTTTTACTGTCAATAAGATCCTGAGAAGGACACTATGAAAGTGGTGCCCCAGGCTGGGCATGGTGGCTCATGTCTGTAATTCCAGCATTTTGGGAGGCGGAGGCCGGTGGATCACCTGAGGTCAAGAGTTTGAGACCAGCTTGGCCAACATAGTGAAACCCTGCCCCTACTAAAAATACAAAAATTAGCTGGGCATGGTGGCGGGTGCCTGTAATCCCAGCTACTTGGGAGGCGGAGGGAGGAGAATCACTTGAACCCAGGAGGTGGAGGTTGCAGTGAGCCGAGACTGTATTATTGCACTCCAGCCTGGGCAACAAGAGTGAAACTCCATCTCAAGAAAAAGAAAGAATGTGATGCCCCAAGTTTTTGTTTTTGTTTTTTTTCCCTTGAGACAGAGTCTCGCTCAGTCGCCCAGGCTGGTGTGCAGTGGCCGGATCTCAGCTCACTGCAAGTGCCGCCTCCCGGGTTCACGCCATTCGCCTGCCTCAGCCTCCGGAGTAGCTGGGACTACAGGCGCCCGCCACCTCGCCCAGCTAGTTTTTTTTGTATTTTTGTAGTAGAGACGGGGTTTCACCGTGTTAGCCAGGATGGTCTTGATCTCCTGACCTCGTGATCCACCCGTCTCGGCCTTCCAAAGTGCTGGGATTACAGGCTTGAGCCACCGCGCCCGGCCTTTTTTTTTTTTTTTTTTTTTTTTTGAGACGGAGTCTTGCTTTGTCTCCCAGGCTGGAGTGCAGAGACCCGATCTCGGCTCACTGCAAGCTCCATCCCCCGGGTTCACGCCGTTTTCCTGCCTCAGCCTCCCGAGTAGCTGGGACTACAGGCGCCTGCTACCACGCCCCGCTAATGTTTTGTATTTTTAGTAGAGACGGCGTTTCACCGTGTTAGCCAGGATAGTTTCGATCTCCTGACCTCGTGATCCGCCCGCCTCGGCCTCCCAAAGAGCTGGGATTACAAGCGTGAGCCACTGCGCCCGGCCTCCCCAAGCTTTTAGCACATGCCTGGCTAAGGGTGAAACAGCTCTGGGATGACTGCACACTTGTGGTCACATGTAGCAGTTAGGGCTGAACCAGCCATTCCAGGTTCTCTAGGGCTTTTGTTAATGGGATACGCAATCATTCTGGTTCAGATATTCGTTCCCTAGAATTGTGAGAAGACAGAATCCTCCTCACTCCTTGAAGGTGGATGCTCTTGAATTAAAGAAAATCTGAAGTAAGTCAGTGACTCACAGTGAGGTACACTGACACCAAACCACCGTCTTGGCGATTTGATTGTTGCTATAAATCACTGACTGAAGCATACCTCTGGTTCACGTCACAATACCAAATGCACTTAACAAAAGCTAAGGAT
Source organism: Macaca mulatta (assembly GCF_049350105.2). Taxonomy (NCBI): domain Eukaryota; kingdom Metazoa; phylum Chordata; class Mammalia; order Primates; family Cercopithecidae; genus Macaca; species Macaca mulatta. The sequence goes on from NC_133423.1 coordinate 71,990,014, forward strand.
GATCTCATCTTTATGACTCTCAGCCTTCACAAGCAGCACTTATGCATTCATCTACAGTGTGTGGATTTTTCTTGCTCAACAGGAGACTAGAATTTGTGGCATTTAATAGAAATTTGGGTTGTGAGGCCAGGCACGGTGGCTCATGCCTGTAATTCCAGCACTTTGGGAGGCCGAGGCGGGCGGATCACCTGAGGTCAGGAGCACAAGACCAGCCTGATCAACATGGTGAAACTCTGTCTCTACTAAAAACACAAAAATTAGCCAGGCATGGTGGTGTGTGCCTGTGATACCAGCTACCTGGGGGGCTGAGGCAGGAGAATCACTTGAACCCAGGAGGCAGAGGTTGCAGTGAGCCAGCCAAGATCACGCCACTGCACTCCACTCTGGGTGACAAGAGTGAAACTCCACCTCAAAAAAAAAAAAAAAAAAAAAGAAATTTTGGTTGTGGCAGGAAATTGACTTGGAAAAGAAAAAAAGGCCCTTGAAGGCAGCTTCTTGCCAACTAAACATAGGGGGTTTTCTTTTGTTTGGGTCTGCTCAGGGACTTCAATTCTCTGGAGCCTCTAGCACTGGAAGGACATTGAGTAAAGTCTGTGGGTGACTTGTGGGTGTCTGAAGTAAGAGTGGTGTCACAAACTATTAAGGCTGGGTTTTTAAAAATTTTTGTCTATTTGAAAATTCTTGCCGGCCGTGATGGCTCACGCCTGTAATCCCAGCACTTTGGGAGGCTGAGGCAGGCGGATCACCTGAGGTCAGGAGCTCAAGACCAGCCTGACCAACGTGGAGAAACCCCGTCTCTACTAAAAATACAAAATTAGCCGGGGTGGTGGCGCAGGCCTGTAATCCCAGCTACTTGGGAGGCTGAGGCAGGAGAATTGCTTGAACCCGGGAGGCGGAGGTTGTGGTGAGCTGAGATCATGCCATTGCACTCCAGCCTGGGCAAAAAGAGCGAACCTCTGCCTCCAAAAAAAAAAAAAAAAAAATTATTTCTCTGTACATCTTTTTCTTTTTTCTATATATTCTTTTAAAAACTAACTTAGTCTACATTGTACATATTATTATATATGTGTCCAAACCCACCAAATATACAACACTAAGAGTGACCCCTATTGTAAACTACAGACTTTGGGTGATCATGATGTGCCGATGCAGGTTCATCAGTTGCAACAAATGGGCCACTCCGGGCAGAATGTTGATAAAGAGGGAGGCTGTGGCTGTATGGGGACAGGGGTATGTGGGAAATGTTGATAATGAGGGAGGCTGTGCCTGTGTGGGGACAGAGGTATGTGGGAAATCTTTGTAACTTCCAGTTTTGCTGGAAGTTTTGCTTCAGTTTTAACTTCAGTTTTGCTGTGAACCTAAAACTACTCTAAAACAAATTAAGTCTTAAAAAAAAAAAATGGCTGCCTCTGGTTGCTCACGCCTGTAATCCCAGCACTTTGGGAGGCTGAGGCGGGTGGATCACCTGAGGTAAGGGGTTCGAGACTAACCTGGCCAACACAGTGAAACCCCGTCTCTACTGAAAAATACAAAAATTAGCTGGCATTATAGTGGGCACCTATAATCCCAGCTACTCGGGAGGCTGAGGCAGGAGAATCACTTGAACCCAGGAGGTGGAGGTTGCAGTGAGCCGAGATCACGTCACTGCACTCCAGCCTGGGAGACAGAGTAAGACTCTGTCACAAAAATAACTAACTAAATAAATAAAATAGGCCGGGCGCGGTGGCTCAAGCCTGTAATCCCAGCACTTTGGGAGGCTGAGACGGGCGGATCACGAGGTCAGGAGATCGAGACCTGGTTAATACGGTGAAACCCCGTCTCTACTAAAAAGTACAAAAAACTAGCCGGGCGAGGTGGCGGGCGCCTGCAGTCCCAGCTACTTGGGAGGCTGAGGCAGGAGAATGGCGTGAACCCGGGAGGCGGAGCTTGCAGTGAGCTGAGATCTGGCCACTGCACTCCAGCCTGGGCGACAGAGCGAGACTCCGTCTCAAAATAAATAAATAAAATAAATAAATAAATAAATAAAATAAAACAGAAACAGGCCAGTCATGGTGGCTTATGGCTTATGCCTGCAATCCCATCACTTTGGGAGGCTGAGGCAGTGGATTGCTTGAACTCAGGAGTTCAAGACCAGTCTGGGCAAAATGATGAAACCCTGTCTCTACAAAAAATACAAAAATTAGCCCGGCATGGTTGCAGGCACCTGTAGTGCCAGCGACTTTGGAGGCTGAGGCAGGAGAATCGCTTGAACCTGGGAGGTGGGTAGGTTGCAGTGAGCAGAGATCATGCCACTGCACTCCAGCCTTGGCAACAAGAGCAAAACTCCATCTCAAAAAAAAAAAAAAAAAATTTTTTTTTTAAAGAAAAAAGCAAAACAAAGCCAAACCCAGGTCAGGTGTGGTGGCTCACACCTGTAATCCTACCACTTTGGGAGGCTGAGGTAGGCGGATCACCTGAGGTCAGGAGTTCAAGACCAGCCTGGCCAACATATAGTGAAACCCTGTCTCTATTAAAAATACAAAAATTAGCTAGGCATGGTGGCACATACCTGTAGTCCCAGATACTTGGGAAGCTGAGGCAGGAGAATCATTTGAACCCAGAGCTGGAGGGTGCAGTGAGGCAAGATGGCACCACTCCACTCCACCCTGGGCAACAGAGCAAGACTCTGTCTCTCAAAAACAAAACAAAACAAAACAAAAAACCCAAACATTAGCTAGGCGTGGTGGCTTGTGCCTGTGGTCCCAGCTACTCGGGAAGCTGAGGTGGGACAATCATTTGAGTTTGGAAGGTCAAGGCTGCATGAGCCGTGATTGCACCACTGTACTCCAGGCTGGGTGACAGAGCAAGATCTTATCTCAAATCAATTAATCAATAATAAAAACTTTAAAAACATAAAGAAGGATAAAAAATGAATATTAATTAAGTAAATTTAACAAAGACATGATTTAAAAAAATACCCAACCAAAAACTACATTGGTGTATTCTATACATTTGAAAAACAGCCCTCCTTCTCTTTCTCACACACAAGCACTCTCTTCACAGTAACCCTATGTTTTTTTAATCATAAACGGATGATAAGGTAAGTAAGCAGAAGAACCAGGATGAGCTAATGGCATTTTTCATCTTCAGTGTGAGTGCCGTGTAACACATTTAGCGAGACTGCAGTGAGTCACCTGAAATATGTAGCAAGGTTAAAGTTAGAATGGGTTCTGTCATGTTGTGGTCTGAAAAAGGCAGAAGCCAAAAACCTTAGCATAAAAGAGTCATTAATTAAAGTCATGGAGAGATGGAAATTGATTTACCCCTGCCTGAGACATCCACCAAGACAGTGGTGTGGGGCTGGGAATGGAGGAGGGGACGGGGAGTGAAGGCCCTGAACACTGAGCTCAGCACCCATCCCAGAAGAGCTTCTTATCTATCTTAGTGCCCAGGGCCCCTCCACGTGTGCCCGAGTCGGCAAAGTTTAAAGTCTTGGCTGTTAACAGAGAGTGGGTCCAATGGCCTAACATACCTTGTAAGCTCGCTGAGTTTTATCCAACCTTTGGGGGGGTGTGTTGTAGGGTTTGCAGGATGGAGAAAGACAGCAGCTTCATCAAGTACTCAACTTACAAACAAGAGATAATTAAAGTTGCAGGATAAGCAGAAACATAGCTCACAGCTCTACCTTAGTAAGTGGTTACTATTTTGGGGAAAACTTTTTTTTTTTTTTTTTTTTGAGATGGAGTCTCGCTCTGTCGCCCAGGCTGGAGTGCAGTGGCGCGATCTCGGCTCACTGCAAGCTCCGCCTCCCGGGTTCACGCCATTCTCCTGCCTCAGCCTCCCGAGTAGCTGGGACTACAGGCGCCCACAACCGCGCCCGGCTAATTTTTTTTGTATTTTTAGTAGAGACGCGGTTTCACCGTGGTCTAGATCTCCTGACCTTGTGATCCGCCCGCCTCGGCCTCCCAAAGTGCTGGGATTACAGGCGTGAGCCACCGCGCCCGGCTATTTTGGGGAAAACTTTAACAGTAAATTGTTTACTTAATAGAGAAAAGGGGGACTGACTCACAGTATGGTCTCCTCTCTCTGCCTGGCAAATTCCTGTTGGCTCTTCGAGACTCACCTCAAAGCAATACTTCTGCTCTGAAGCCTTCCCTGAGCCGTTTGGACAGAGTGAAGATAATATGGGTTAGACATTCTGCACAATTTTCATGTTGAAATGTAATCCCCAGTGTTGGAGGTGGGGCCTGGTGGGAGGTGATTAGATCATGGAGGTGGATTTCTCATGAATGGTTTAGCACCATCCCATTGGTACTGGCCTTGAGACAGTGAGTTCTCGTGAGATCTAGTGGCTTAAAAGCGTGTAGCACCTCCCCACTCTCTTTCTCTTGCTCTTGCTTTCGACATAGGACGTGTCTGCTCCCCCCTCGCCTTCCACCATGACTGTGAGTGTCCTGAAGCTTCCCTAGAAGCTGAGCAGCTGGCACCATGCTTTCTGGAAAACCTGCAGAACCATGAGGCAATTAAGCCTCTTTTTCTTTATAAATTACCCAGTCTCTGGTACTCCTTTATAGCAATGCAAGAACAGCCTGGCTTGGAGTGGTGGTTTGTGCCTGTAATCCTACCACTTTGAGGGCCCAGGTGGGCAGATCATCTGAAGTCAGGAGACCAGCCTGACCAAACATGGTGAAACCTTATCTCTACTAAAAATATAAAAACGAGCCAGGCATGGTGGTGTGTGCCTGTAATCCCAGCTACTCGAGAGGCTGAGGCACAAGAATTGCTTGAACCCGGGAGGTGGAGGTTGTAGTGAGCGAGATTGCGTGACTGCACTCCAGGCTGGGCAACAGAGCAAGATTCTTGTCTTCAAAAAGAAAAAAAGAACAGCCTAATATATCCTCTCTCTGTAAAACTTGTACATAATTTTAAAAAATAGTCATTCTCAGACTGCATTATGATCATGTCTTTTATGTCTACTTCCCCAATAAGTTTGTGTGCTCCTGATATGTGGGATTCTGTTTTCTTCATCCTCCTTCAACTTTTTTTTTTTTTTTTTTTTGACAGAGTCTCGCTCTTTCACCCAGGCTGGAGTGGAGTGGCAAAATCTCGGCTCACTGCAAACTCCAACTCCCAGGTTCAAGCAATTCTCATGCCTCAGCCTCCTGAGTAGCTGAGATAACAGCCACGCATCACCACGACCAGCTAATTTTTGTATTTTTAGTAAAGACAGGGTTTCACCATGTCAACCAGGCTGGTCTCGAACTCCTTGACTCAAGCAATCTGCCCGCCTCAACCTCCCAAAGTGCTGAGATTACAGGCGTGAATCACCACGCCTGGCCTATCTTTCTCTTTTTAAAATTACTTCAGTGCCTGATGCATGGCAGCACTCAGGAGAAGTCTGCAGAAAGACTGACTTGCCAGACAACTGACCGCCAGCCCTGTGAAGAGCAGAAACAGCAGCCACCTGGGCAGTGTCCGTTGCAAGTTCAAGGAAGGTTCCCTTGCCATTCACACATACACACACTCAAACTCACACACTTCTTTTATATGCTTAACAATTTAAAATCTCTCAATGGGCCAAGATTTTTTTCTACAACTACTCAGAGTGCTGATGGTGCAAATGTCCATGGGAGAGGTATCACAATACCACCAAAGTTAGAGAAACTCTATCCCCTCCTTCTAGACCCTTACCCTTCAATCTATCATAATTTGGCTTCAGCCCTTAATAATCCACTGAAATTGACCTGGCAAAGGTCACTGTTTTGTGCTTCTTGAATTTTGTACCATGTGCAGGTATGATGTGTTCAAAAAGAGTTGCATTTAAAAGTTCTGAAGAGAAAGTGCTTTGGGCAGTCAGGCGATTCTGCCATGACTTGCTGGGTATCTGCCTGTGCCTCAGTTTTCTTCTCTCTAAAAAATGAGATGGCTCAAGATCACCATTGAGATCACATCCACCTCTGAGAAAAGTTATGTTCTGTATCTTGTTTAAGAAAATAGAAAATGCAAATAAAAAAAGAATGACGTATACACGGCTCAGTATGTATCTTAGATTGGGCGGGGCCAAAGCCCTTTTTTGCCATGAAAATAGTGAACTTGAAACCAATTTGGTGTGAAATATTTTGAAAAGGCTGGCTGCGGTGGCTCACACCTGCAATCCCAGCACTTTGCTAGGCTGAGGCGGGCAGATCATCTGAAGTCAGGAGTTCGAGACCAGCCTGGCCAACATGGTGAAACCCCGTCTCTACTAAAAATACAAAAATTGGCTGGGCGTGGTGGTGGGTGCCTGTAATCTCAGCTTCTCGGGAGGCTAAGGCAGGAGAATTGCTTAAACCCAGGAGGCAGAGGTTGCAGTGAGTTGAGATTGTGCCACTGCACTCCAGCCTGGGCGACAGAGTGAGACTCTGTCTCAAAAAAAAAAAAAAAAAAAAGAAATATATATATAAAAGTGAGTAGACTCACTGTGCACATCACAATGAGCCTTTTTTTGCTGTGGGAACTCACATCTCCTCCCTCTCCTTGCCCTTGGTTACTCACCCACGGCAGGTTGTTAAAGCTCGACAGTGGCCCCGGGTGAAAGGCAGGTGAAAAACATCCTTGTAGCTGTCATTTGACACAGAGAAACAGACTAAAAGTCAAGGATTTTCTAACAGACTAGAGATGATTACAAGGAGAGAGGCCAAATTCTGTCACTTTTAAATTTCTCCCAGTGAAATAAATAACAAACCATGAAACACTGTTTTTACTCACTTTGAGCAGTTAAACACAGAGAAAAACAAGATTGGAACTGAATCTAAATCAAGATTCTAATGAATCTAAAAATCTAAGTTAGAATCACATCTGAAAATTAAGCATTCTGGAACCTTGAGAGAATCTTCAACTCACCAACTTCAGTGCCTTTTCCCAGAGTGAAGGTGATTCCACACCCCTTGATTCCATCTTCTGCATCAGTTTCTATGACGACATAGGCGGCTGAGTAGTCAGGATCCGTGTGCTGCAGGAGAGAATTCCCCGCCGAAACAATGCCAGCATGAGAAACCCGAAAAGAACCATGAGAATGATGTCACATGAGGACAGACAATGCCACAGGGGCCATGCCACAAGAGCTCCCACAGAAGGAACTGTTGCTATACCCCAAAGAAAACAAAGGGCTCTGAATGGAGAAAAGGAATGTCCTCCTGAAAGATCCAAAGTGTTTCAATAAGTGCAACGTATACTTTTTTTTTTGAGACGGAGTTTTGCTCTGTCACCTCGGCAGGAGTGCAGTGGCGTGATCTCAGCTCACTGCAACCTCAGCCTCCCAAGTTCAAGTAATTCTCCTGCCTCAGCCTCCCAGGTAGCTGGGATTACAGGCACATGCCACCACACTCGGCTAATTTTTGTATTTTTAGCAGAGACAAAGTTTCACCATGTTGGCCAGGCTGGTCTTGAACTCCTGACTTCGGGTGATCTGCCTGCCTCGACCTCCCAAAGAGCTGGGATTACAAGTGTGAGCCACTGCACCTGATCGCAATGTATACATTTTTATCACCTGCTTTCAATTAGGTCAAAAAGTGAGGCTCATTTTTATTTATGTATTTATTTTCTAAATAAAAAAATAGAGATGGAGTCTTGCATGTTGCCCAGGCTGGTCTCAAACTCCAGAGCTCTAGTGATCCACCCGCTTAGGCCTTATCTTAAAGTGCTGGGATTACAGGCATGAGCCATCATGCCCAGCAGCGGCTCAATTTTAAGCCAAGGAGTTTTCACTCGCAGCTATCTCTGTCAGCTCTTTGAACAAAGTTACATTCACAAGCAGCTTCAAATTGAACAAGCCAAAGGTTCAGAAAACTCTTACATAAAATTGGACTGATCTCACAGCAGTTTATAGCAGGGCTGAAAACACAATGGCTCAAGGTCAGACACCAGTGGGGGAAAATGAAGAAGTAAAGCTTCTAGATGAATTCGCTCTTTTTTTGTTTTGTTCTATGTCACGGAATAATGGAGACCCCGAAAAGCCAGGTAGAAGATCTGAATGCATTCTTAAAGAAGAATTTTGCATAAGGCTATAACAATTTATTACTGTTATTATTCTATAATATTTATTGTGCCAGACACACTATATTCTAAGAGCTCTACATGGTTTAATTTAATCCTATAACAGTATTATCAACTAGGTGCTCTTATCCCTATTAGAGAAGAGGAAATGAAGTTTTAAGGAGGTTTAGTAATTTGCAAAAGGTCACACAAGTAAATAATATATTATTATTATTATTATTATTATTATTATTATTATTGAGACTGAGTCTCACTCTGTCCTCCAGGCTGGAGCGTAGTGGCATGATCTTGGCTCACTGCAACCTCTGCCTCCTGGATTCAAGTGATTCTTCTGCCTCAGCCTCCCAGCTGCACAGGCACCCGCCACTATGCCCAGCTATTTTTTTTTTTTTAGTAGAGATGGGATTTTGCCACATTGGCCAGGCTAGTCTTGAACTCCTGACCTCAGGTGATCCACCTGCCTCGGCCTCCCAAAATGCTAGGATTACAGGTGTGAGCCACCGCACCCGGCCACAAGTAAATTATGAAGGCAGATTGTAATTCCCTGTATTGGGGATGTTGTGGCTGAGGGAGCTGTATGTGATGGATGGGAGCCCTGAGTCTGGTGTCACAGCCCAGTGGCAGGAAATCAGTGTGATGCATCACTGAGCACCAACTACGTGTCAGAGCTGGTGCAGCTTGCAAGGGTGTTACAGATATGTCTGCCCTTGAGGAGGTTACATTTGAGAAGACCTGGTTATAGGACGGGCATGGTGGCTCATGCCTGTAATCCCAACACTTTGGGAGGCCAAGACAGGAGGACTGCTTGAGCCCAGGAATTCAAGACTAGCCTGGGCAACAAAGCGAGACGCCATCTCTAAAATAAATAAATAAAAAGACATGGTTACAAAAACCTTAATAATATAAGGCAGAACATGCTAAGGCCTGGGAGAGATGCAAACTATGAACGACCGGCAGAGAGCACTGTTAGCTGAATGTGCTTCTTGAAGCGGGAGAAGGCTTTACGATGAAGACAGAATCTGAGCTGGCCGGTCGAGGAAGGGGAGCTTCTCAACAGTGGCAAGGGGAGTGAAGGGTCTGGGAGGGAGGAATATCTCAGGTGAGGTAGCAGCAGCAGTGCAGAAAGTAAAGGGTTCAGAAGAGGGAGAGACTGGAGTGTATTCAAGGGTTGGTGCCCATCCTGGCTTGGCTGAGCCACTGGGTTCCTGAAGGAGTTGAGCGATGAGGCTGAGAAGGAGACTCCAAGAATTAAAGACCCATCGACAGTTGCTGGGTTCCAAGAAGAGGAAGCAATGGAAAAAGGAAACCTTTCACTGAAGCCTCAGATGAGGGTCAACAGGACGAGATGAGCCAAAAGTGACTTGAAGCTTTTGGATCCCTGTGATTAGCAGAATGATCCAAGATGGGTCAGGAGGGAGGGGCGGCAGGGTATGGAAGATGACTTCCGATTTAGACAAACCGCGTTTTGCATGAAGGTGAAAAACCTAACAGGAAGTATCCAGACCTATGGGTTAAGGAGGCAGCTCTGGAAATGAGATCTGGGAATCTCCGGCATAAAGGGCGGCACCAAAGCCAGAATGCGGAGAGGGTCTTCATGGGAATGTGCAGGGAGATGGGGAAGATGCTGAAGCCTGAGTCTGAGAGAGGGAAGAAGGGGCCAGTGGAGGAAGGAGGAGCCGTCAGAAAGGCAGGAGGCCATGAGGGGAGAGAGCCCACGAAGAGGTGGCTGACAGCAGAAAAAGTATCCGAGGGTAAGGACAGGCAAAGGAGAAATAACAGGGGCAATTCACAGAGAAGAAAGGAACATAAATCGATTTCAGATTAAGAAGGAGGTAAGCCCAGCATAGTGGCTCATGCCTGTAATCCAGCACTTTGGGAGGAAGAGGCAGGTGGATCACCTGAGCTCAGGAGATCGAGACCAGCCTGGACAACATGGTGAAACCCTGTCTCTATCAAAAATACAAAAATTAGCCGGGTGTGGTGGTGCACACCTGTAATCACAGCTACTCCAGAGGCTGAGGCATGAGAATCATTTGCACCTGGGTGGCAGAGGTTGCAGTGAGATGAAATCGCACCACTGCACTCCAGGCTGAGCGACAAGCGAGACTCAGTCTTTAAAAAAAAAAAAAGCAGGAGTCTTTAGCAGATTTTGAGGATAGCTTTATTGCTCTTTCTTGAAAATATCCTACTTGTGATCAGGGAGGCTCACTTTGCTGCTAAGTGCTGATGGTCCAGCATGCCTCAAGGGCAGGTGAAGCCATCTCCATGGTGAACTGCAAAGCAGCTCATTCTAAAAGATGGCACTTGAGAGTTGGCCCACAACATGCGCCCTATGTTCCCAAGATAAAATGCTTAAATATTTATGAGCTTGCAATACAGGCATTAGATAATGTCTCCTCACCATGTGTTAGACACCACTCAGGCCCAGAGGCAAATTCCATTTCTTGAATTATTCTACAGTAAACCAGGCTGTCTTTTGAGACAGGGTCTCTGTCTGTCACCCAGACTGGAGTGCAGTGACACAATTACAGCTCACTGCAGCCTCGACCTCCCAGGCTGAAGAGATCCTCCCACCTCAGCCTCCTGAGTGGCTGGGACCACAGGTGCACGCAACTAAGCCCAGCTAATTTTTGTATTTTTTTTGTTGAGACGAGGTCTCACTATGTTGCTCAAGCTGGTCTCGAACTCCTGGGCTCAAGCGATCCACCTGCCTCGGCCTTCCAAAGTGCTGGGATTATAGGCTTGAACAACCACCACGCTCAGCCAAACCAGGCTGTCTTAACATTTCACAAATCCAAAGTCAAGTCTAGATTAGGGGTTCCTTCTGCTTCAGTTTCCTCAGAGGGAATATAATTACAGCCAACCCCTCCTTTTTTCTTTAGAAACAAGGTCTCACTGTGTCATCCAGTGCCCAGGCTGGAATGCAGTGGCACGATCATAGTTCACTGTAATTGAACTTCTGGGCTCAAGTGATCCTCCTGCCTAGGCCTCCACTTAGGATTACAGGTGTGAGCCTCCTGCCTGGCCTATAGCCAACTTTACTGATGGCCTTCTCTGAGCCAGGCTCTTTACAGGTATCTCATTTACAGGTATAAAGTGAATATTATTATACCCATTTTACAGATGAGAAACCTAGGCTTAGAAAGATTGTGTGACTTACCCACAGCTGCTAAAGCTTCACAGAGGCAAAGGCAGTTGCATAAGATTGAGTGGATTCTATAAGACAGTAAAATTTCAAACATTTGAGTTCCATAAAGGATTGCCTGCTGGGTGTTTAAGTCATTTACCAACATCATATAAGAAAGGACACATGAAGATTTTAAAGAGGATGACAGCCTGGGCCCTGTCAAAAAATACAAAAAGAAGCTGGGCTTCATGGCGCACACCTGTAGTCCCAGCTACTTGGGAGGCTGAGGTGGGAGGATTGGTTGAGCCAGGGAGGTCAAGGCTGCTGTTAGCCATGATAGTACCGCTGCACTCCAGCTTGGGCAACCAATAAAAGACACTGCCTCAATAAATAAACAAATAAATTTAAAAAATAAAATAGAATAAAATTTTAAAAATGCAGGATGAACTTAATCTCAAAAAGGACATTCTTTTGCATTTAAAAACTTTCTTTAATGAGAGGTCTATTTTTATAAAACATTTCAGGTACAGAAAGAGTATAGATAATGTAATGAACACCAGCTTGCCATCTACCCAGTTTAGGAAGTAAAACATTACAGTGGGAATTAGAGACCTCGTGGTCCCCTCCGTGACCCCATTTCCTTTCCTCCCTACTGGTAACCATTTTCCTAACATTGCCGTTCCTCACTTCCCGGCATACTTTCACACATTCACTACATGCCCATACAACTCTGCTTTTCTAGCGCGGCCAGTCTCATCAGTGGACCAAGACGGGCACTGAGGACCTAGAGGGGAACAGGCTGCCTGAAGACCCTGCACAGTGTTTGGGAAACACCGCTCTAGATGGGGGAGGGGAGGGAAGGCCTGACGTTCTAACACCCTCAGTAAGCAAAAAAGACCTTCAGTATTTAGGTAGGAGTCAGAGTTCCTGCCCTTACTTTATTACATCTCTTAAGACTGATACTTGCATCAATCCTTTCTAACCATGTTTGAGGGTAATTTCATGAGACCTCCCTCTCATGTGACCCGGTTATCACGCGCTTGCTTTCTCAACCCGACTGTGACACCTTCATTTCATGGACGGGTCCAAAAGACCCAGAGGTTTGGATCTTCTCCAAGTCACACAGCAAGTTGCGGAGGCGGGATCACCACTCCAAACTCCCAGCCCCGGCCTTCCTGTTCTCCCTCACCGTGAACTCCGTCGCGTTCAGGGTACAGAGGAAGCCAGCTGGCGCTGTGCTCTAGGGTTTCATTGGCGGGAACCCAAGAAAATAATTTTGCTGCTATTGCCTATTATGCATTCTACCATTTCCAGCAAAATGTGAGTCGTAAAAGTAAAACCAGCATATTCTAAACTCCAGCAAAGAAAAAACCCAGGAGAGTGGAAAGTTTCTGGATACTTATACAATTGCTCCAAGGCATGAAAAACGGGTGTCTGCTCCAGGCGCGCCTCCCACCGTACAGAAGCAATGGGTTCGAAGTCGGGAAGCTACCCGGGGCCTGCAGGTCTGCAGTCGGCAGGGCGAGACGGACCCGGGCCGCAGGTCGCCCTTACCATGGCGTCTGAGCCGTGGCCCCCAAGCGACGTCGGGAAGCGCACGTCCCGGACCGAGAGCCGGGAGATCCTGCCGCGCACCATGCTCCCCGCACCCCGCAGCCGCGCCACCCGTGCGGTCAGGAGTGGTCGGGATCCCCAGTGCGCGGCGGGAGGGCGGGAGCGCGGCGAGGCGGGGCACCGTAGGGGCATAGAGGGCGCTCATTGGCCGCGCGGCCGCACCTCGTGAGCTTGGCCCCACGGGAGCTCCAGTCCCCGTTCGGGGCTCCCCGCGGCGCGCTCCGCCTTCCGCAGTTCCCTTCTCAGCCTGGAAGGAGCTGACCCCGCCAGGGGTCGCTCAGGGCCGCCGCGGAACCTGGGCGGGCAGGAGGCCTCGCGCCAGGTGGGCACCTCCGCGGGACCCTGCTCGGCCCGAATTGAAGACTCATGAAGGGACTTGCCCGGGAGCGGCGCCCTGGAGGGAGACGTCGGGTCTGAGCGAGTGCATTTGCTCAGCGGCAGATTCCGGCCAGTGGCTCAGCTCCCGACCCGAGGCCGCAGGTGTCGCCAGCGTACCCAGGAGAGCAGTGCGCTAGAAAATGCTAGGTCTTTTTAAGTGCCCACAGTCTCAGTTTGCCACCTGATAAATTAAGAGGCAGGTCATCATTTATTACACCCATACCGATGCAGGGTGTTTTAAAGACCTTACCTCAGCCTGTAATGCCAGCACTTCGGGAGGCTGAGGCGGGCGGATCACCTGAGGTCAGGAGTTTGAAATCTGCCTGGCCAGCATGGCGAAATCCCGCCTCTACTAAAAGTACAATAATTAGCAGGGTGTGGTGGTGCGAGCCTGTAATCCCAGCTACTAGGGAGGCTTGAACCCGCGAGGCAGAGCTTGCAGTGAGCCGAGATCAAGCCGCTACACTCCAGCCTGGGCGACAGAGCGAGACTCTAAATAAATAAATAAATAAATAAATAATAAATAAATAAATAAATAAAAAGGCTGGGCGCGGTGACTCGCTCACGCCTATAATTCTAGCAGTTTGGGAGGCCGAGGCGGGCGGATCCCGAGGTCAGGAGATGGAGACCATTCTGGCTAACACGGTGAAACCCTGTCTCTACTAAAAATACAAAAAATTAGCCGGGCCTGGTGGCGGTCACCTGTAGTCCCAGTTACTCGGGAGGCTGAGGCAGGAGAATCATTTGAACGTGGGAGGTGGAGGTTGCGATGAGCCAAGACTGTGCCACTGCACTCCAGGCTGGGCGACAAAGCGAGACTCCGTCTACAAAATAAAAATAAAAATAAAATTTAAAAATTAAAAAAAAAAAAACAGGGGCCAAGAAAATTCAATGAGTAAGGCAGTCTTTCCAACAAATGGTGCTCGAACAATTGAATATCCCTATGAACGAACAAAACAACCCTGGATCCTTACCTTATATCATACACAAAAATCATCTCGAAGTGGAATATAGATCCAAATTTTAAGAGCTAGAATTACAGAACTTCTCAAGAAAACACAGGAGAAAATCTTTTTGTACTTGGATAAAACAAAATTTCTTAGGACATTAAAAGCATGAATCATAAAAGAAAAACATTGTCAATTAAATTATCAAAATTAAAAATGTTTTCTCTTCGATAAAAACCATTAAATAAATGAAAACGCAAGCTGTGATTGAGAGAAAAATACTTGCAAAACATCTGTTAAAGGACTTGTATGCAGAATATTGAAAAAATTACAACTCAGTACGATGACAACTTGATATAAAAAATGGGCAAAAGACTTCAATAGACATTCCACCTAAGCAGATATATGAATTTGAAATAAGCTTATGAAAAGACTCAACATTATTAGTCATTAGGGAAACGCACATTAAAACCACAGTGATGTACTACTAACACGCACCAGGATGGCTACAATTAAAGTGACTGGCAATACCAAGTATTGGCAAGGATGTGAAGCAGCTGGAACTCTCATACATTGCTGGGGGAGTGTAAAAGGGTACAGCTTCTTTGGAAAATAGGTTATCAGTTTCATAGAAAGTTAAACATTCATGTACTATACAACTCAGTAATCCTACTTATAGGTAATTATGCAAGAGAATTTAAAACCTATGTTTAAAATAAAAACTTGTATTTGAATGTTCATAGCAGCCTTCTGATAGCCTAAAACTAGTAACAACCTAAACATCCATCAACTGGTAAAAGGACAAAACCAGGATGTAGTACACATCCATACAATGGAATATTACTGAGCCATAAAAACATGAATCTCAAAAGCATTATGCTAAACGAAAGACATCAGACACATTGACTACATATAATTCCATTTATATAAAGCCCTAGAAATGTACAATTACAGTCACAGAAAACACTCAGCGGTTGCCAGAGGTCAAGGTGAATGGAAGAGGTTGACTGTAAAAGGGCATAATGGAATTTTCTGAAATGATGGAAATGTTCTGTGATTCTGGTAGTGGTTTCATGGCTGTATACATTTGTCAAAAACTCTAGTGGTACACTTAAAATGGTGAGTTTGTTGTATGTAAATTATACCTCAGTAAAACAAAAAATATTGCTTTGGGGTGCTGCCTCCTCTTTGAATTTGATTCTAAGTTTGAATTTTCTTTGAAATTGCACTTAAAACTGCAAAAATGTTCTCTTGTATTTCTTTTAGATTGGGTTTCTTCTGGTTCCACGAGTTTTTCAAAATTTCTGCTGAAGTGATACCACCCTTTTCTAACTTTCTAGCAATTACAAAGATTACAAAAACCAACCAAACCAAATTTGCCATCTAGTTCCACGGTATATCCTCTCAGTGTTTTAGGAGACTAAGACTTTCCATGAAAATGGTGCAATTATGATTGAATAAGTGGAATTTAATAAACTTTAAGGGCCACACCACTTTAATTCAGTTATTAGAATCACTGTCAACCTTTTTGGTCAACTGCAAAGTTTTTATTTCTCTCATCCCTATTGTCACAGGCTAGTGACAATTTTTTACTTGGATTTTCAAAGTCCTCCAACTTACTCAAGTTAACTTGACCTTTAAGATCGCAGTGGAGCTGGATTGAACCCCTATGCCATGTCCCTGTGAAATCCAGTGTCTCTCCAAGTATCTCTGGAAGTACTTGGTAGTCTTTTCTTCTACTGACCTGATTTATTTCCTGAATTTATTTCCCCATTGCATTTAAGCTAGGTTATGAAATCCATCCCTATCCTTTTTTGTAGCTTGTCATTACACCTTCTGGCCGTGACCCCAATCCCTTTTCTTTCCTAAGGTCACTGACTCACGGTTGTGTGTAGCCGATTTGCAGGAAGGTTTGGGGTAGCAAGGACTCTGCAAGGATCTTAAAATTGAATACCGCCATCTGTTTCTTCAAGGTCCCAGGGGCCATTCCTGCTACTACAGAATTTTCACATATTATCTACTTAGCTTTTATTGTTTTACTAAGTGTCATTTCTAGTTCTATTTTTTTTTTTGAGACAGGGTCTCACTCTGTCACCCAGATTGGAGTGCAGTGGCGCGATCGCAGTTCACTGCAGTTTCTACCTCCTGGGCTCAAACAATTCTCCCACCTCAGCCTCCTTAGAGGTTGGGACCACAGGTACGCACCACCATGCCCAGCTAATTTTTGTACAGATGGGGTTTCGTCATGCTGCCCAGTCTGATCTTGAACTCCTGGGCTCAAGCGATCCTCCAGACCAGACTCCCAAAGTGTTGGGATTACAGGCATGAGTCACTGCACCTAGCCTCCTTCCTATTCATTTTAAAATTCAACTCGTAAGTTATTGAATTGCAGTATAACAGCTAATTGAACATTCTGTCCAACAGTTTTAGAAGAAATGGTTTACTAATATTGGAAAAATAGACACTGAAAAACTCATTTAAAAAATATTTGTTTTGGGACAGTTGTGGTGGCTCACGCCTATAATCCCAGCATTTTGGGAGGTCGAGGTGGGCGGATCATCTGAGGTCAGAAGTTCGAGAGCAGCCTGGCCAACATGGCGAAACCCTGTCTCTATGAAAAACACAAAAATTAGCTGGGCATGGTGGCATGCACCTGTAATTCAAGCTACTCGGGAGGCTGAGGCGCAAGGATTGCTCTAACCTGGGAGGCAGAGGTTGCAGTGAGCCAAGATCGCATCACAGCACTCCACATTGAGTATAAAATGTGCCTGGCCCTTAAGTCACATTTTATACTCAACTTCCAAATGAATTAAAATGCTTTTTAAAAAGCATAACCTATAGGGCTGGGTGCAGTGGCTTATGCCTGTAATCCCAACACTTTGAGAGGCCGAGGCAGGTGGATCACTTGAGCTCAGGAATTCTGAGACCAGCCTAAGCAAATGGCAAAACCCTGTCTCTACAAAATATGAAAAGTTAGCCAGGCAAGGTGGCTCACGCCTGTACTCCCAGCTACTCGGGAGGCTGACGTGGGAGGATTGCTTGAGCCTGAGAGGTCGAGGCTGCAGTGAGTCATGATGGTGCCACTGCACTTCAACCTGGGCAACAGAGCAAGATCCTGTCTCTCTCTCTCTCTCTCTCACACACACACACACACACACACACACACACACAAGCACAAACTATAATACAGATAGATGAATATTAATCTTGGGGTAGATGAGGACTTCTAAGCATAAAAAAGGAATGAACAGATTTGACAATCTACAAATGTACAACTTACATGTCAGAAATTATATGGAAAATTAAAAGGCAAACAGGAAACTAGAAAAACATTCTTAAATTGAGGAACTGTTGGTATACTACAAAAATAAACGTTTACTAAATGAGGTGTTTTAGAAATCAGAGAAAAAGCCAATAATTTTAGATAGTAGTAAACGGTAATTAACACTATTATCTTATTGAAAATAAATGCTTTTGAATGACCATTCAAAATTTAGTACTATTTTATTTTCATTATACCTATATAATAAAATAATTATAAAACACACAGAGATAAGGCTATTTTCCTTTTTTAGAAAATTAAGCCCCTTAATTTATAATAAAACTGGTCATTCTATTTTATATTCTTTACAGAGATTGTGAATAGCTCCACTCAGATTACTTAGGTTTCTGCATTAACTGTATTTGCTGGTATAATTTTAAAAAGAAGAAAATGCTTATAAAAATAATGTCACTCACTTGACATAGAAAATTGACCACAAAGAATGAGTTCAATAATGTTCTGAATTTAATAAAGGATTGATTAAATTCTGCTCAGTAGTTACAAGTAACTGAACATTTTTTCCCCAATGGAAGAATAAATTCAGAATATACCAATTTTTAAAAAATGAATGAGAATATGAACGGCAACTAAAAGGATTAATAGGTGCATTCAATGAGAATTTTTTATTTCAATTATCCACAAAACAATATTACAATACTTTATAAAAATATTAAGTTTAGGCTACCATTATTCATTAAAAAAAAGTGTGCTAGAAGGCTGTTTTTGCCAACTTCCTTTTTTGGTAAAGGTTAACTTCCACTTTAAGACACTGAAGACGAAAAGCTGTTGGAAAAAATCTCCAAATTTACAAAGTTGTTTATTTTTCTTGGCAATTTAAAAATACAGAACAATTTAAAATGAATACACATTAAGTTAGTGTTTTATCCCTACTATGCAATTGTTATTACATAAGGAACTGCTCCATTCAGTTAAAACCTAATGAATACCATCAACTTTTCCTGGCTTACTTTCCTGATTAGATTTAGTACATAAACATAATTTTGTTACCCTTTTGAATATGCTCAGAAAAATTACAATATCATAGTTCACATAAAGCCCTTAAAAAAATCTCGTGTCACAAGTTGTTGACAAGAGGAAATAATGACAGCACTCTTCTTAGGAAGACCCTCTTGGTAGAGAGTGTCAATACTAAGCAGGTTACGTAAACAGAAAAAAACAACCACAATTTTTAGTACCAGAACTATTGCCAACTTGCATGAAGTCCACCTGTCACATTTTAAAATGGTTTGAATTTGAACATATATGACATGGCAAAGAACTTCAAATTTGATGATTAAAATCAGGTAAATAATGATAGTTAAGAATTATATCCTGAAAATAGAGGGGCCTAATATAAGATTAAGGTGTGACTATATCAGAGTATTTTAAAACATATACACCAGATCTTCATTTTATCAGATTCAATTTTTCCTCTGCTAGACACTTAAACCACTAATGCCGCCATTCAAATCTGTATTTTGAAATTACTGAGTTACTCTTAAAAATCAGTCTTATTTTGTATGTTTCACTTTTGCACTTTAGGGTAAAAACTGTTCCCTTTTCACCGCTGTTAATATTCAGACTAAGTTTTCCTCCCCAAATCAACCATTTAATGTATTCTAAAAGGGAAAAAATGACCACCATTATGTAGACTTTAAAAGCGAAAGTAGATTCAAACATGATTTGAAAACTGGAGTCCTAAAAATGTTTTACATTAAAGTCATATCCCACAGGAATGAATGTGAAACCGTAACTTCACTATTCTGAACAAATACCCATTTAGTGTGTAAAAAAAATTAGTTTTATAGTTATACCTTATAACTCTTAAAAGTCTCAGAACATAGCTAAGTGAGGAGCTTTGAGTGCCAGCAAAGCCATTTTGTCACTCCATGACATCAACATTAAACATTACATTCCATCCCTCTACTTGTAAAACTTTCACATTTTCTTTTCTTGTATTTCTTTTAAATACATTTTCCTCTCTGTTCATCTATATTCACCATGAGCAAAAGTGCATTCAAATCCCTGATCTGGTCATATTTTCTATTTGTGGCACCCATCCCCATAAGGACATATTAGCAATATCTCACAGTACCAAATCTATTTTTTAAAAAGGGCTTTTTAAATGCTGGGTCTTACTTAGAATGCTATCTAAAGATTAAAACATTTCCCCTTTCATTGGACAGTAGTTTCAATTATATATTGCCTTAAAAGATCAATGCAACCTCATACAAGATTAACTCACTTTCTAGTTACCTTCATTATTCTAAGACAAACTCCTCAGAAAAGGACTGAAGTGGAAAACTTCTTATTCTTTCAGTTCCATGAATATGAACATTAATGTACTGCATTATACTTTCAAATTCCACTTCTGTGGTCTAACATTTAATCAAGTTTGAGATCCTGTTTATATTCCTTTTGAAAAACCTGGCCCATGTCCATGCAAAAGAAAGCATATATTAAGATTGCATATTGACTGTTTAACTTAGAAAAAAACTTCTGAGAATAATAAATGCAAGAAACTTTAAAAACTGGAATGGAATCATTTGGTCCCATGTACTCCTTAATTTTAGATTTTATTACAGTATAGCTTTTTATCTCTCAAGTTTTATCTGTAACAATAAATAATTTTCTTTGAGCAATTCTAACTGTGGGGAAAAAAAGAAAGGAAATGATTTATAAGCAGTAGCCTCATTGCCCTTCATTACCATGCTATCACCCACACTGTCATCAGTATCTTAGCTCTATTTTCTTTGGACCCTGAAATACGTTGGAAAATTCATCATTGGTACATTAGAGTTTAATACTTGGGGGAAAAAAAGTGGTTTTGTGCAACCATATCTGGGATTCCAGTTTACATTAAAAACATGCAGAGTAAAGAAGATTTTCTTCTTTTGATTCCTGTAGAAACTCTACAAAAGTTCTTTACATTTTGGCAGATTTGTGCATATAAAATAGGCTACTTGAATTATAAATTTTCTCCTGGCTGGTACTGTGGCTCTGTAGCAGTGAAGTAGTCTTCCAAGAAGGACTGAATATATTCAAATGTTGGTCTTTCATCAGGGTCCTTCTTCCAACACAGATTCATCAATTCATGGAGGGATTCTGGACAGCCCTGAGGGCAGGGCATCCTGTATCCTCGCTCCACTTGTTCCAGTACTTCACGGTTCACCATACCTAACACACAAGATTAAAACATGAAAGAACAATGGTCCTGACTACCACTAGGAAAACATAACAAACCCCCTAGCCACTAACTGATTCAAAGTATATATATATATATTTTTTTTTTTTTTGAGACGGAGTCTCACGCTGTTGCCCACGCTGGAGTGCAGTGGCGCGATCTCGTCTCACTGCAAGCTCCGCCTCCCGGGTTCCCGCCATTCTCCTGCCTCAGCCTCCTGAGTAGCTGGGACTACAGGCGCCACCGCGCCCGGCTAATTTTTTTTTTTGTATTTTTTAGTAGAGACGGGGTTTCACTGTGGTCTCGATCTCCTGACCTTGTGATCCGCCCGCCTCGGCCTCCCAAAGTGCTGGGATTACAGGCTTGAGCCACCGCGCCCGGCCTGATTCAAAGTATATTAAGTTTATTTAGTGAAATAATTCTAGTAACAAAGCAACAAAATAAATTTTAAACATGAGAATATCAAGAAGAGCTTAGAAAATGTTAATCTATGTTTTAACATGTCTAATTTTTCATTCCATCTTATATCTTATTTTTAATACTAATGTCTTCAAAAGCCAACCTCATTTGATTAATAAGAATTTAGGGTGCCACTATGAGGTACTGGTACTTTCTAATATTAACATTTAACAATGACCAAACTTGGGTTACTGAGGAATGGTGGCAAGATCGTGTCTAAAAGAACTTTAAAACAGGAATTCAGAAGAAAGTTCTAGTCTTGGTTTTGCCAAATATACTAACTACATAACTTTATATTGAATTACTTCTGTGAAACAGTTTCCTTGTCCAATATCACCTGTTTGACTTTCTTCAAGATATTACACATGGTTCCTTTCTCGTATTCCTTTGTAATCCCCCCTCCCTCAACCCCCTGATCAGCAGCTCACCCCATCTTATCACAGGCCAGCAAAATGCCTCCTTTTCCAAATTCTTCCCAACAGTGTCTCACCAAGCCAGCAACCCTATTTCACTTCCTATCTCCCGCATCACCTTCCCTACCTGCCTGCAAGTCAGGCCATCCCTCGTATCTCTTGGAAACTTTATCAACCGGTCATCAGGAATGGTATTTAAAATAGACTATGATTCTCTAAAGAAAATGTAATGGGGTTAAATCATTATTATTTAGATGTTCAGTTATTTTTTTGAGAAATAAGTGATCTCTCAAAATACATTTTTTAAACTATTAAAAAGACTCTACACGACTTTGAAACTCAATACTTAAAAGGAAGTTTTCTGAGCTTTTCATCTAACTAGGTACTGTCATCTTCATAAGTGAAATCCAGCCAGGTGCGGTGGCTCTTGCCTGTAATTCTAGCACTTTGGGAGGCTGAGGTGGGCAGAGATCACCTGAGGTCAGGAGTTCAAGATTAGCCTTGCCAACATGGTGAAACCACATCTCTACAAAAATACAAAAATGAGCCGGGCATGATGGCAGGTGCCTGTAATCCCAGCTACTTGGGAAGTTGAGGTGGGAGAATCACTTGAACGGGAGGCGGAGGCTGCAGTGAGCAGAGATTGCGCCACTGCACTCCAGCCTGGGTGACAGAGCGAGGCTCCATCTCGGGGTGGGGGGAAAAAAGTGAAATCCAGTACATTTTACTAACCATGGAAATACAACCAGAAGTTGTTGGGGGAAGGAGGAAAGGAGTAAGGGAATTAATATTCAGTTAGGGCTTACTATAATTGAACTTTTCCATTCTCTTCTTCTATTTTATCCTTATTATTTTAATTGACTATTAGGATTAACCAATCTAAATAAGCTGGAACCTATGAAAATAACTTCTAATTACCAATAAGCTTTCATTCAAAACTTCATTCAAAGGCCGGGCGCGGTGGCTCATGCCTGTAATCCCAGCACTTTGGGAGGCCCAGGCAGGCGGATCACGAGGTCAAGAGATCGAGACTATACTGGCCAACATGGTGACACCCCTCTACAAAAAGTACAAAAAATTAGCTGGGGGTGGTGGTGGGCGCCTGTAGTCCCAGCTACTTGGGAGGCTGAGGCAGGAGAATTGCTTGAACCCGGGAGGTAGAGGTTGCAGTGAGCCAAGATTGCACCACTGCACTCCAGCCTGACAGAGCTGGACTCCATCTCAAAAACAAAACAAAACAAAACAAAACAAAAATGAACTTCACTCTTCAGAATTTTCTGATAATTAGAACTATTAAATTATTTTATGCCAGCTGGGCACGGTGGTTCACACCTGTAATCCCAGCACTTTGGGAGGCTGAGTGGGCGGATCACCTGAGGTCAAGAGTTCAAGATCAGCCTGGCCAACATTACGAAACCCCATCTCTACTAAAAATATAAAAATTAGCTGGGTGTGGTGGCACACGCCTATAATCCCAGCTATTCGGGAGGCTAAGGCAGGAGAATCACTTGAACCTGGGAGGCAGAGGTTGCAGTGAGCAGAGATTGCAACACTGCACTCCAGTCTGGGTGACAAAGTGAGACTCCTAAAAAAAAAAAAAAAAAAAAAAAAAAACAACAAAAAAAAAACCATATGGTAAATACTTAGCATACTGTCAATAAATGTAAGGATTTCACACCTGTTAGCGTTTACCAAGGTTTATTACTGTCCCCAAATAAGACTAGTAAACAGGAGCTGTTGCTTTGAAATGGACAATCTGCTGTGAGAAGTGTATGCAACGGATCGGTCTGTCCTATATGCGGAAAGTTCTTTCCAAATCCTCTTAAAATCATCAAAGAAAGACAATGATGTTTATAAAGTATCTCTTTTTCTTCTTTAAAGATGGGTACTCTACAAATTGTTTATACTCTGATTCTCATCTGAATATTTAACTAGAATATCCCGATCATATACATTTTTATGCATTTTGAAACTATGTAGTTACATAGTTCATTTTGGATTTTTATGTCCCTGTTGAACTGACCCTTTTATCATTATGAAACATTCTTTTTGTCCCTAGTACTATTTCTTGCCTTAAAGTCTACTGCTACCTAGGCTTTCTTCAGTTAGGATTTGCAGAGTATAACTTTTCCATCCTTTTAATTTCAGTCTCTTAAAATACCTTACAGTATGTATCTTATAAATACCATTATAGTATTTGTGTTTGTGTTTAAAATCCAGACTTACCTTTTTTTTAATTGCAATGTTTAGTGTACCTAAATGTAATTTAATTATGGATGTAGTTCTGTTTAATTCTACCATCCTGATCTTTGTTCCATTTATTCTTTTCTTCTCTCTTGCTTTTTATTTTGATTAAACAAGCATTTTTCAATGTTCAAATTTTTCTCTCCTCTGTTGGCTTTTTATCTTCTCTTGTTATTTTTGATCATTGAGACTACAATATGCTTCCTTGGTTTATTATATTTTACTCAAAATAAGTATTTTTACCTGCTCCAAACTTAAAACGATTTACCTCTTATTCCTTTACTCCCTTTGTGTTATGTCAGAGAGTCTATTTTTATATACATTATAAATTTGGTAAGATATTTTTATTTTTGGTGTTTTAGATCAGTTTTCCCCCAAGCACTTTAAAGACATAATTTTACTCTTTCCTGGCTTCCACATCTGAGGAAAAGCTAGCTGTCTCTGTTGCTCCTGTGTAGACAATACACAGGCTGAGTATCCCTTATCTGAAACGTCTGGGACCAGAAGTGTTTCGGATTTTTTTGGATTTTGGAATATTTGCATATATATAATGAGATATCTTAAGGGATGGGACCCAAGTCTAAACACAAAATTCATTTATGAGCCAGGCACGGTGGCTTGCACCTGTAATTCCAGCACTTTGGGAGGCGAGGGCAGGCAAATCGCTTGAGCCCAGGATTTCAAGACCATCCTGGGCCACATGGTGAGACCCCGTCTCTACAAAAATACAAAAATTAGCTAGGTGGATGGCACACACCTGTGGTCCCAGCTACTTGGGAGGCTGAGGTGGGAGGATCACCTGAGCCCAGGGAGGCAGAGGCTACAGTGAGCCCTGATTGTGCCACTGCACTCCAGCCTGGGGGAGACACCCTGTCTCAAAAAAAAAAAAATTCATTTATGTTTCATATACACCTTATACATATATGTACACATACATATACATAATCTTAAAAATAATTTTGTGCACAAAACCAAATTTTGACGGCATTTTGACTGTGACTTGTCACATGAGGACAGGTGTGGAATTTTCCATTTGTGGTATCATGTCAATGCTCAAAAAGTTTTGGATTTTGGAGCATTTCAGATTATTTTTTGAGACGAAGTCTTGCTCTGTTGCCCAAGCTGGAGTGCAGTGGCGCAATCTTGGTTCACCGCAACCTCCGCCTCCCCGGTTCAAGTGATTCTCCTGCCTCAGCCTCCAAGTAGCTGGTACTACAGGTGTGCGCCACCATGCCCAGCTAATTGTTGTATTTTTAGTAGAGACGGGGGTTTCACTATGTTGGCCAGGCTGGTCTCGAACTTCTGACCTCGTGATCCACCAGCCTTGGCCTCCCAAAGTGCTGGGATTACAGGCCTGAGCCACTGCGCCCGGCTGCATTTCGGAGTTTTGAATTAGGAATGCTCAACCTGCACCACCTCCTTAGGGCTGTTTGGCTTTGATTTTTATAATTTGACCATGATATGTTTGCTTGAATTTCACTGAGTTTATTTTTCTTGTTTGAGGTTCACTTAATCTGTGGGTTGGTATTTTGTTTTATCATGTTTAGAAGATTTTTAGCCACTACTTTTTAAAAATGTTGCCACTGTTTCTTTTTTTTTCCTCTTTTCTGCTTCTGGGACTCCATTACATATAAATTAGACCTGTTCACTACTATGCCTCCCTGGTTTCATACATTCTGCTCTGCTTTCTTCCCCATTAGCTTTTACCTCTGCATTACCTTGGATACTTTGTTAATGTGTCTGAATCCACTAATCTTGTCTTCTACTATGCCCAACTAGTGAGTACTTAATTTCATATAATGTTTTACGGTTCTAAGATTTCCATTTGAGGGCCAGGAGGAGTGGCTCACGCCTGTAATCCCAGCACTTTGGGAGGCTGTGGCGGGCGGGTCACTTGAGGTCGAAGTTTGTGACCAGCCTGGCCAACATGGCGAAACCTTCTCTCTACTAAAAATACAAAAAATTAGCCAGGCATGGTGGCACATGCCTGTAATCCCAGCTACTTGGGAGGTTGAGGCAGGAAAATCGACGGAATCTGGGAGGCGGAGGGTGCAGTGAACCGAGATCGTGCCACCGTACTCCAGCCTGGGAGACAAAGCGAGACTCTGTCTCAAAAGAAAATAAATAAATAAATAAATAAATAAATTAATTTCCATTTGATTCTTTTTTTATATATAGAGAGAGAGATTCCAATTCTGCTGAAATTCTCCAGTTTTCCATTATTTTGCAAAACTTTTCTATTTTAACATTCCATATATTGCTATTTTGAAGTCTTTTGCTAACTCCAAGATCTGAATTATCTCAGCGTCTGCTCCTATTGATTTTGAACTCTTTTTTTTTTTTTTTGAGACAGTCTCGCTCTATCACCCAGGCTAGAGTGCACTGGTGTGATCTCAGCTCACCGCAATCTCCACCTCCTGGGTTCAAGTGATTCTCCTGCCTCAGCCTCCCGAGTAGCTGGGATTACAGGTGCCCGCCACCGTGACTGGCTAATTTTTGTATTTTTAGCAGAGATGGGGTTTTCACCATCTTGGCCAAGCTGGTCTCAAACTCCTGACCTTGTGATCTACCGGCCTCGGCCTCCCAATGTGTTGGGATTACAGGGGTGAGCCACCACGCCCAACCACATTTTGAACTCTTGATAATCAGTCATCTCTTCCCTTCTTCGTATGTCTAATAACTTTTTATTTTGTGCTAGACATTTTGAATCATACACTGGAGATTATCTGGATCATGTTATCTTTTTCTGAAGGATGTTCAGTTTAATTCCATTTGTAATTTACTGGCAGATCACCTAGCTGTTAGGGCTTAGTTTTGCTCAGTTTTGCCCTTTCTCCTAGGGTATGGACTTTCTGGGGTCTCAACAAAAAGCCTAGGGTATTCTCCAACATCTATCCACTTTGGTTGGACAACAACTCAGCACTCTGTAGCCTCTGAACTCTGCTTGACTCCCCAGCCTCCTAGTGGCTATTTTCTGTTAGGTCTCCCAGAGCTTCCCCCTGTGTATGTGCAGATTAGAACTGAGCAAGGACCTGAAGGGATTTTTTTTTTTTTTTTGAAACAGGGTCTTGCTCTGTTGCCCAGGCTGGAGTGCAGTGGTGCAATCATAGCTCAGTATAGCTTCAAATTCCTGGGCTCAAGCGATCCACCCACCTCGGCCTCCCAAAGTGCTGGGATTATAGGAGTGAGTCACCATGCCCAACTGGAATTTGAAAGCAGAATTTTAGAGTTCTTTCCCTATATATAGTTCCTTCTCTGGGATCCTGTCCTTCAGATCCCAGCACTTGGATCTCTGTCTCCTTTGCTTAATAAGACTTATGCTTTCTGTCTGGGTTTTACTGCCCTATGCTATTTTAGAAAATGCCTTCAGAAAAGCCAATATAAATGTAAGGCTCAGCTCATGTACTTGCCCTGCCTTAAGGAATATGGCCTTTCTTGATGCAATGTTCTTTTACATATTTGATCTAACTTTTGTAGTTGTTTATAGTGCTATAGTAAGTTGGATTTTTAGAGGCTAATGCCTCTCCATCACAGCTAAAACTGAAATTTCCTCATGGTTTTACATTTAAAGTGAAACTATGGTGCATGGCTGTGTTGTTTTTTCTAGCCCTGTTTGCGGGTGTGTTGTAGGCAGAGTTGGATTTATTTAGCACAGTGATTTTGTTAAGCAATGATGATGAAATCAGAGAAGGGTGAAGGGCAAGGTAACTGCAAAGGAGTGATTATACTGCTTCACTAGGGAATTTAAGGAGAATGGTCTCACGAAGAGGGTGAGGAAGCAGGAAAAGGTGGCAGAAACAATGGAGTAAAGATCCTGGTAGCATCAAGAAATTGCTAGGGTTGGGGTAGAAAGAATTATCTAGAAAGATGGCAAGTGGTGGTCAGAAAGTAGACGCATGAAATAGATTTTGAAAGGGTTGCAGTTATTGGTAATGTTAAGGTTTAAGGTATGAATATGGGAAGACTGGCTAAGGTAGAGTGAAAGACAAGATTACACAGGAGAAGAGTTCAAGCTACAAGAGACCAGGGTAATAGAAAAATCATCACCATGCGTATTAAGATGACAAGGAATTAAGACAGGAGAGGAGTTTTGTTGGAGAGGACAATGGTGAGTCATTAAATGAGAAGAACTTGAATGGTATCAGTGAATAACAGCAACAAGACAAAGTGGGTGATAAAATTTGATGGCATTAGATCTACAGTTGGAGGTATTAGGGAAGAGGGATATGTTAGATAATATGCAAAACCTTTAAGATTAGCAAAACAGTTTTTCCTAAAGATTAAATTTTATATGCTTTCTCTCTCAACATTAGGATACTTCAGTAGAAGAGTTTGAGAAGTAACAAACTAAAATAATACTCAATGGTAGCTGAATTTCAAGTGGGCTAAAATTTCTCCTTCCCCCTAGGAACTATATAAATCTCATAATTTTGAAAGGGAGACATTTTTATTTTTCCTCCTTATTAATGGCAGACATATTTTTTAAAGTACTGGTTTATAAATAGGTTTTGTTAGGAGAAATAAAACAAGAAAAGGATCTCAAAATAATCTAATGAAGAAAACAAGGCTAGTATATATTTAAAAAAACATACCAGGATGGGCACGGTGGCTCATGCCTGTAATCCCAGCACTTTGGGAGGCCTAGGCAGGTGGACCACCTGAAGTCAGGAGTTCGAGACCAGCCTAGTCAACATGGCAAAACCCCATCTCTACTAAAAATACAAAAAATTAGCTGGGCGTGGTGGCGGGTGCCTGTAATCCCAGCTACTTGGGAGGCTGAGGCAGGAGAATTGCTTGAACCTAGGAGGCAGAGGTTGCAGAGAGCCGAGATTGCACCATTGCACTCCAGCCTGCGTGACAAAGCGAGACTCTGTCTCAAAAAACAAACCAAAACAAACAACAACAACAACAAAAAACCCACCAGTCACACTACTGGGAAATAACAATTATTTAGGGTATGGGGTGATGACCCAGGATATTTAAGATATGTTTATTATCTGAGAGAACAGTAAGAGGCCCTTTTGGAAAATGTCCTAAGCTGAGGTAAATGTGGGGCATACCTCATATGCTCACCCAGTCAAGGATCGTGGCTTTCACTGACTGTTACCCATCCAATGCCACAGTAAAGGGAAGGAGTGGGGAGAGGGAGAGGCAGGGGGACTATGAGAAGAAATAAAGGCCTTTTCCCCGCTTACAATTCTGTTCCTAATAAACTCCTGATAAAGCCACTCATGAGATAACCAAGAGCTAATAAAATGCAAGCTTACCTGGATATGGCACTCTGCCCTTTGTTACCAGCTCTGTCTGCAGAATTCCAAATGACCAGACATCAGACTTTATTGTAAACCGACCATACAGTGCAGCTTCAGGAGCTGTCCATTTGATTGGAAATTTTGCACCTAAAATAATATTGACAATCTTGCTTAATTGTTTTTAAAAAATCTATTTGTGTAAATACAGCATATGCAGGGCTAATCTTCTGTCAATATCTCTACTGTAGTCATCAGTGTCAATTCTTTAAATGTACAAGATACATGGGAGAAACATTAATTTTTAAAATTCATATTGAAATAAATCACATTTATTCCTGATTAGATAGCTGATGATTTAAAAAATAAGTTGGCTGTGGGAACAGAAAACAATTTAAGAAAATAGAGGCTGAAGTTGTAGTAAGCTAAAAATATGGGCTACAAGATGTATAACTTTTAAGTACAGTCTGGCACCTAATAGCTGTAGTTAACTATTGGTTGATGAGTGAATATTCTACTGAGTTATAATGTCTACGGGTTTTCAAACATAATTTCTTTTCTACTTTATATACCGTTCTGGAAAATTTTATTGTACTACTTTTAAAAGCCCATGTTAATTTACTCAAATATTTAGTGTATGTCTTTTATGTGGAGGGCATTATGCTAATCATTATGGAAACCTAAAAAGCATGGCTTTCATGAAGTTTATAAACTTACTGTGGAAATAAGATTATAGGTATCTTACATTCTTTAAGTTATTATATGTTTGTAGATCGTGTTTTAAAATAGAGTTCTTTAGATATTTAGACAAACAGATGATCAATTTTCCTTGGCACAATCACAAAACGTTTCATTTAAAAAGTCGCAGGTGGTTGGGCGCAGTGGCTCATGCCTATAATCCCAGCACTCTGAGAGGCCGAGGCAGGCAGATCACCTGGCCAACGTGGTGCAAACCGTGTCTCTACCAAAAATACAAAACTTAGCTAGGCATGGTGGCGCATGCCTGTAATCCCAGCTACTTTGGAGGCTGAGGCAGGAGAATCACTTGAACCTGGGGGGCAGAGGTTGCAGTGAGCCGAGATCATGCCACTTCACTCCAGCCTGGGCAAAAAAGCAAAACTCGGCCAGGCACGGTGGCTCACACCTGTAATCCCAGCACTTTGGGAGGCCGAGGTGGGCGGATCATGAGGTCAGGAGATCGAGACCATTCTGGCTAATATGGTGAAACCCCGTTTCTACCAAAAATACAAAAAAAAAAAAAAAAAAATTAGCTGAGGTGGTGGCAAGTGCCTGTAGTCCCAGCTACTTGGAAGGCTGAGGCAGGAGAATGGCATGAACCCGGGAGGCGGAGCTTGCAGTGAGCTGAGATTGCGCCACTGCACTCCAGCCTGAGCGACAGCCTGAGCGTCTCAAAAACAAACAAACAAACAAACAAACAAAAAACCAGTGGCAGCTACATCATCACTAATCATCAGAGAAATGCAAATTAAAACTACAATGAGACACCACCTTACTCCTGCAAGAATGGCCATAATGAAAAAGTCAAAAAAACAATAGATATTGGTGTGGATGTGGTGTAAAGGGAACATTTTTGCACTGACAGTGGGAATGTAAATTAGTATAACCACTATGGAAAACAGTATGGAAACTACTTAAAGAACTAAAAGTAGAGCTACCATTTAATCCAGCAATAACCTCCCAAAGGAAATGAAATCAGCCAGGTGTGGTGGCTCAAGCCTGTAATCCCAGCACTTTGGGAGGCCAAGGTGTGTGGATCACCTGAGGTCAGGAGTTTGAGACCAGCCTGGCCAACATGGTGAAACCTTGTCTCTACTAAAATACAAAAATTAGCCAGGCCTGGTGGCAGGTTCCTATAATCCCAGCTACACAGGAGGCTGAGACAGGAGAATCACTTGAATCTGGGAGGTGGAGGCTGCAGTGAGCCGAGATTGTGCCACTGTACTCCAGCCTGGGAAACAGATTGAGAAGCTGTCTCAAAGAAAAAAAAAAAAATCAATTATATGAAAAAGATACATACACGCACGTTTATAGCAGCACAATTCACAATTGCAGATATGGAGCCAACCTAAATGACTATCGACCAATGAGTGGATTATAAAAAGTGTGGCATATATACACCACGGTATACTACTCAGTCATAAAAAGGAATGAAATAATGGCTTTTGCAAAAACTTAGACGGAGCTGGAGGCCACTATTCTAAGTGAGGTAACTCAGGGATGGAAAACCAAATATCGTATGGCCTCACTTAAAAGTGGGGCTAAGTTATGAGGACAGAAAAGTGTAAGAATAATATAACGGACTTTGGGGACTAAGGGGGAAAGGTTGGGGGTGAATAAAAGACTACATATTGGAGGTGAAACCCCGTCTCTACTAAAAATACAAAAATTAGCTGGGCATGGTGGTACGAGCCTGTAATCCTAGCTACTTGGGAGGCTGGGGCAGGAGAATCGCTTGAATCTGGGAGGCAGAGGTTGCAGTGAGCCGAGATCGTGCCACTGCACTTCAGCCTGGGTTGGGCGACAGAGCGAGACTCTGTCTCAAACAAATAAACAAACAAACAAACTACATATTGGGTACAGTGCACGATGCTTGGGTGATGGGTGCAGCAAAATCTCAGAAATCACCACTAAAGAACTAGTTTCCCAAAAAGTACTGAAAAAAAAAGTGGCAGCTAAATTAAGCCCTAAAGAATGGTTAGGATTTTCACATGTAAAGATTACAGGCCGGGCATGGTGTCTCACGCCTGTAATCTTAGCACTTTGGGAAGCCAAGGCAGGAGGATTGCTTGAGCCCAGAAGTTCGAGACCAGCTTGGGCAATATGACAGAACTTCGTCTCTACAAAAAATACAAAGAATTCATCAGGTGTGGTGATGTGCACCTGTAGTTCCAGCTACTCAGGAGGCTGAGATGGGAGGATCACCTGAGCCCCAGGAGGTCAAGGCTGCAGTGAGCTAAAATTACGCCACTATACTCTACCCTGAGCGACAGAGTGAGACCCTATCTCGAAAAAACAACAACAAAAACAACAACAAAATACATTACAGATAGGAAGGCATTCCAGATGGAGGTAACTGCACAAAAGTATGGAGGTTGAAAGAAAGCACTGTCTGAAGCAGGGTTTCTCAATCTTGGCGCCACTACCATTTTGGGCCTGATAATTCTGTGTTGTGGGGGGTCTTGCCTGCACATTTTTGTACACTGTAGGAGGTTCAGCAGTATACCTGGCCTCTACCCACTAGATGTCGGCAGTAGCCCCCAGGTTGTAACCACCAAAAATGTCTCTAGACATTGTCAGATGTCCCCTGGTGAGTGGCGGTACTGGGCAATATCTCCTCTGATTGAGACCCTCTGGCCTTTCTAGGAAAGAAATTAAAACAGGTTTGTTGTCATGTCAAATGAAGTATAAAGAGGCTACCATTTGCTATATGTATAATGCAAAGGATACCTAGTCAAGTTCTTTCTTGGAGGAAATAACTATCAGAAAGCCATAGTGGTATTTACTGTACATGATTTTATGAATGAAATCAAAGTCTCTATGATTCTTCTGAGGGAACCTAGAACAATTCTTATTCTGGAAAACTCTGTATAGTCAAGAGAGTTAAGCAAAACACAGAACACTACATAACAAGCTTTTATGTAAAAGTAATTTTACCTTGTCTTGCTGTGTATTCATTGTCTTCAATTAACCTTGCTAAACCAAAATCTGCTATTTTGCACACAAGATTTTCTCCTACAAGAATATTAGCAGCCCGAAGATCTCGGTGAATATAGTTCATTCTTTCAATATATGCCATACCATCAGCAATCTTGGAAAAACAAAAAACACAAGACATATGATACAAAGGGAAGTAGAGAGAAGACAATTAAGGTTAACGTCAAATTGTATCACTGAAAATCATACTATCACAGAAGTGGATGATGGTAACAGGATATAGTCTAGAAGATAACACAGGAAAACCAGAAAACATAGTAAAAATGCAGGCTAAATTCAGATTTTAAAAATCTAACACTGGCTGGATGCGGTGGTCCACATCTATAATTCCAGCAGTTTGGGAGGCCGAGGCGGGCGGATCATTTGAGGTCACGAGTTCGAGATCAGCTTGGCCAACATGGCGAAACCCTGTCTCTACTAAAAATACAAACATTAGCTGGGTGTGGTGGTGCATACCTGTAATCCCAGCTACTCGGGAGGCTTAGGCAGGAGAACTGTTTGAACCCAGGAGGCAAAGGTTGCAGTGAGCCAAGATTGTGTCACACTGCACTCCAGCCTGGGCAACAGAGCGAGACTCAGTCTCAAAAAAAAAAAAAAATCTAGCATTACTCTGAAGACCAAGACTAACCCTCCTAATGTCTTCTTGTATCAGTGGTTAGGAGAAGAGATAAATCACAAGGTAATTTAGTGCCTCTGGAAACAAGCTCATCAAGGTCCCTATCAGGCACAATCTAAGATGACACAGTGATAAAGGTATTAACCACAAGGTGGAGGCTCCCCAACTACTGCTTGTAGGCCAAATGTGGCCTGCAGCCTGTTTTTGCATGGCCAGAGAACTAAAACTAAAATGTTTTTTACATTTTGAGTGATTGAGACATGGTCTCACTCTGTCATGCAGGTTGGAGAGCAGTGGTGCAATCTTGGCTCACTGCAGTCTCATATTCTGGGCTCAAGCAATTTTCCCACCTCAGCCTACTGAGTAGCTGGGACTTCAGGCATGCACCAGCACACCCAGCTAATGTTTGCATTTTTTTGCAGAGATGGGGTTTCACCATGTTGCCCAGGTGCAAAGTGCTGAGATTACAGGAGCCATCTTGCACAGCCTGGTTTTTACATTTTTAAAGGGTTGTAAAAAGAAAAAAGTATGACAGATTGGATGTGGCTCACAAAATCTAAAAATTTTTTTTTTTTGAACAAAAATGGATTGCCAACCTCCCCTACCACAGAGTGTCTAACTCAGAAGCATGAACCGGCCTGGCATATGCCTGTCGCCTATGTATAGTTTCTCAGTATAAAGTTTTTCTGAATTGTCAGATTCTGTGGACATTTGGATGCTAGGAGGTAAGATTCCCAAATCAGCATGTCAACCAAAGCCAATAATAAGGCCTCTCAAATAGCTACCACATATCTGAAGATAAACTTTTAACAGTTTTCACTGTATATTTAAAACAAAAAGAAGAGTAAAAAAGTTCCATTTTAAACTGCATATATACCATCTTAATTCTTGTGTTGGACTATAGTAAATAAAAAATTCAGCATACACTTTAGATTACTAATATTTTCTTTGGAACAGCACTCATCCACTTTAATTTTCTTAAAATTATCTGTTGAAATATGTATACATATAGACTTTACATTTGTGGAAACATCTATTTTCTTTTTTTCCAAGACAGGAGTCTTGCTCTTGTTGCCCTGGCTGGAGTGCAATGGTGTGGTCTTGGCTCACTGCAACCTCCGCCTCCCGGGTTCGAGTGATTCTCTTGCCTCAGCCTCCTGAGTAGCTGGGATTACAGGTGCCCCCCACCATGCCTGGCTAATTTTTAGTATTTTTAGTAGAGATGGAGTTTCACCATGTTGGCCAGGCTAGTCTTGAACTCCTGACCTCAAGTGATCCACCCACCTTGGCCTCCCAAAGTGCTGGGATTACAAGCGTGAGCCACCGCGCCCGGCCAGGAAACATCTATTTTCTAAGAAACCATATGATACAAGACAGCACTGGACTAAGAGTTATATAGCTGGTTCTAATACTGGTTCTGTTACTAACAAGTTATGTGAGTTTTAGATACCTCCGGTCTTTTGATACTTCATTAATCTGTAACATTAAAAGCTTGCATCGGATTATCTCTAATGTTCCTGCCAGTTCTAAAATTCCATTATTGGCCAGGTAATCCCAACACTTTAGGAGGCTGAGGTGGGAGGATCCTTTGAGCCAAGGACTTTGAGACCAGCCTAAGCAAAATAGAGATCCCTGTGTCTACAAAAAAATATATATTTTAAAAAATTAGCTGGGAATGGTGGCCTGTGCCTGCAGTCCCAGCTACTCAGGAGGCTGAGGTGAGAGGATTGCTGGAGCCCAAGAATTCAAGGCTCTTCAAGCAGGGAGCTATCAGTGCACCACTGCATTCCACCCTGGGTGACAGAATGAGACTCTGTCTCTAAAAAAATAAAAAATAAAAATAAAATCCCACCATTTCACTACATAAACTATAATATTCTGGTAAGATTATTCTACATTTTAATATACACTTTCAATTCAAATGGATACATGCATATATACAGATACCTGAGCAGCCATATCAACCAGCTGTGGAAGCTTCAAATACTTTCCATCTCCTTCCTTAAGGAAATCTAACAAGCTTCCTGTAACAGACAGTAAGATATTCATACAAAATAAGCAAATCTTATATTAGGATTGAAATGAATACTCCACCCCAAATCACAACACAGAACTTCTTAGCTTTTCATTTTTTAAAATTTTGTGCAGTTTTGGAGTTTCTAAATAATTATCTAGATCCCAGAAGAGGTCTCTAAGCTGAAATTTTGAAAACTTCTCCTGATAACATACGCAAAAAAAAAGAAAATGCATTAACTTTACCTGACAAGAGGCATTTTTTCCTTGCTTTGATCAATATCCCAATTCTGATTCAGGAAGTAGTATTAAATACTTACATAATTTTAAGTAAACCTGATTCAAGAATTCAGACAACTAGGAATATCTTGGGGGTAGTTAAAACTAAATACAGGTAGCTAAATGAGTTGCTGTCGAACTACTGCTGT
The DNA here is from genome assembly GCF_049350105.2 of Macaca mulatta. Taxonomy (NCBI): domain Eukaryota; kingdom Metazoa; phylum Chordata; class Mammalia; order Primates; family Cercopithecidae; genus Macaca; species Macaca mulatta. The sequence goes on from NC_133423.1 coordinate 72,025,756, forward strand.
GACCAAGCTCTCTCTGAAAACTACCAAGTACTATGAATAACAGCAAAGAAAAAGGCTAGAAGTCTGATTATGGCTTCTCTATTATTTGTTAAAAGCTTACAATGTACTTGAATTTAATCAAGAGAAAACATCACACAAACCCAAATTAAGGCACATTTAAAACATAAAAGTGGTCTATTCTCTTCAGAAGTAACAATGCTATGGAAGACAGAGGAAGGTGCAGGAATGGCTCCAGATTAAAGACGACTAAATAGAAATGACAACTAAATGGAATGCCTGACCACAAACTGGATCGGGGCAGTGTAGTCGGTGTACTTACTGGTCCAGAGCTAGGGAAACCAAATTCCAGGCGAAAGAAAAAACATGAAGAAAATCATGAAAACAAAGAGCAGAACAGTGGGTTTATGTTGGAATGCATGGGGCAATGAGTTTGAACAGATTATCAAGGGACAAGTGCTAAGTGAATACCAACATGAGGAATTAAAGAGTTTTAAAAATAGAAAGGACTTTTGTTATCTTGTATTCTAAATCTCTCCCGTCTGGAAATAATTGTTCCCAGTGGTCTGACAACACGGAATTCTACCATGTTCTCCCAATTAAGTAATTTTTAAATTAATATACAGCGCTAAATGGGCTATTAGTCTTACCTTCATTATATTTCTTATGCTCCCAATGTATTTTTTAATTGTTAAAAGTCTTTATCTGAAACCGAGTCTCGCTTAGTCACACAGGCTGGAGTGCAGCGGTGTCATCTTGGCTCACTGAAACCTCTGCCTCCCAGGCTCAAGCCATTCTCGTGCCTCAGCTTCCCAAGCAGCTAGAACTACAGCATGATCCACCAAGCCCGGCTATTTTTTGTATTTTTAGTAGAGATGGGGTTTCGCTATGTTGGCCAGGCTGGGATCGAACTCCTGACCTCAAGTGATCTACCTGCCTCAGTCTCCCAAAGTGCTGGGATTGGAGGCGTGAACCACTGTGCTTGGCCTGCTTCCAATACCTTGATTTAAACATCTTCCCTCTCCTTTTCTCCCTTTTTTTTTTTTTTTTTTGAGACAGGGTCTCATTTTTTCACCCCAGATGGAGTGCAGTGGCACAAGCACAGCTCACTGTGGCCTCAACCTCCTGGGCTCAAGCAATTCTCATGCCTCAGCCTCCTGAGTAGGGACTACATGTGTGTGCCACCATGCCCTGCTAATTTTTTTAGTTTTTGTAGAGATGGGGTTTCACCATGTTTCCCAGGTCAGCCACCATGCCTGGCCCTCCCTTCTCCTCTGGTTCATCTAATATACTCTTTGAAAGGGCATATTTGGCCTGGGTGTGGTGGCTCACACCTGTAATTGCAGCACTTTGGGTGGCCAAGGCAGGCTGATCGCTTGACCCCAGGAGTTCCAAACCAGCCTGGGAAACAGGGAGAAACCCCATCTGCAGAAAAATACAAAAATTATCTATGTGGGGTGGCATGCACCTGTAATCCCAGCTACTTGGGAGGCTGAGATGAGAGGATCACTTGAGCCCAGGGAGGTCGAAGCTGCAGAGAACTGTGACTGCACTCCACCCTGGGGGATAGAGTGAGGCCCCATCTCACAAAAAACCAAAAACAAAAAACAAAACACCAAGCAAACCAAAAAAATGCCGTATTTGGCAACTGTTTGCAGTATACATTCCTTCCAAAGAGCGCCAGGTGCTTTGGGTCTTTAGGTGTGTTCTGGCTATCAATAAATAGGCTGTACCATTTCTTAACTTTCGGTTTCAGTCCCCTTTTGTGGGGAAAACTTTTCCTATAGCAAATACGTAACTTGTAGTTGTCCTTGTCACCACTAGATGGAACTACATCATTGGTCAAGATAGACTACTGAAGAAGGTGACATAATTAGTGACTACTGTATATTATTGGTTCAAGAGTAAAAATAACAACAATAAAGCAGATCGAATCAAACACATAAAAATCAGGCCTGTCAGCTTATCTGCTGACTTACTAATTCCTCTTCTAAAGGATCATTTGCACAGGGAAAAAGAGGAAAGAGTATTAATATCTTTATCCTCCCCCTAACCCTGTTACTGAAGATCCCATCTTGTGGTCTAGAGTTTGGGAAAATGAAGAAATTTCCATTGAAAGCAGTGGGGAGGCCAGGCACAGTGGCTCATGCTGGTGATACCAGCACTTTGGGAGGCCAAAAAGGGAGGATTGCTTGAGGCCAGGAGTTCAAGATCAGCCTGGGCAACATAGTTGAGACCCCAGTCTCTATCCAAAAAAAAAAAAAAACAGTGGCGAAAAAAGTTCCTAGAAGTCCTGAATATAGGAATTATGTTTATATTAAAATGAGAAAACTAATTTATTTTAACTTTACCTTATTTCTTTGCTTTAGTACTAAAAATGTAAGTATCTTTCTGATTTTATCATTTTAATTAAATGTGTACAGACAATTTCTATTTTTCACCTTTCTAGCTTTTCCGTTTCTTTTAGCCAAACTTAATTTCAAAAATAATTCAGCTTGCCTACTTTTCCTTTTAAACATCATACTATCCTCTGGAATAACTGGATAATCACTATTCCATTAAACAAAGTCAGGTTTCTTCTATTCAAATGTCTATAGAAAAATCTTAAATTAGAAAACGGTATACGATAAGTCTATATGCATATAAATAGAAATAAAGACTCTTAAAAATATTATCAACACGAATACCTAAAGAGATACTAATACATACCTTTTGACATAAATTCAGTGACAATGTAAATTGGCTCTTCAGAAACAACAGCATATAGTGGGACAAGTTTATCATGTCTTAATTTTTTCATTATCTGAGCTTCTTGAAGGAAAGCTTCTGGCATCATTGTACCTGGTTTTAGTGTTTTGATTGCTACTTTTGTGGTTCCATTCCATGTTCCTAAACAACACATTTTATGAATTTATATTTTAAAGGATTTTAGACCAAACTTCAGTAAACAGCACTTACCTTAAATAATGAAACATATTTTATCATAAATTGTTGCACTTTAATCCACAGCTAAACAATGACAGAAAACAAAAATTCAGGCTTCTTACCCATCCACACTTCGCCAAAACATCCTTGTCCTAGTTTAACCTCTAGTCGCAAAGATTCTCGAGGGATTTCCCAAGCATCTTTTGCTAGACCTTGAGTCTGAGGTTTCACGGTTGGACACACAGTTGTTAACTTGTGGCATAAACCATCAGCATGTTCTAGATAAATGAATAAACTACACTGTAAAATCAATTACAAAAATTACGGGGTATGTAGTGTATCAATGTTTTAAGTTTACACTGTAGAGAAACAAAAATAGAAGTCCTTTCGAGTTTTACTCTAAAAACACAAAACAAAAAGGGAGTTGTCCATAAGAAGCAAAATATGAAATATATATATATATATAAAAATATATAATATAAATATATATAAGTGAAATATTTTGTAAAATTTATTGTTAAGGCCAGGCACAGTGGCTCACGTCTGTAATCCCAGCACTTTGAGAGGTTGAGGCAGACGGATAACGAGGTCAGGAGTTTGAGACCAGCCTGGCCAATACGTGAAACGCTGTCTCTACTAAAAATACAAAAATTAGCCGGGCGTGGTGGTGCATGCCTATAGTCCCAGCTACTCAGGGGGCTGAGTCAGATGAATCGCTTGAACCCGGGAGGCAGAGGCTGCAGTGAGCCAAAATCGTGCCACTGCACTCTAGTCTGGGTGACACAGTGAGATTGACTCAAAATATATATATATACACACACACACACACATATATATTATTTACTAAATACTTAGTATGTATATACTAATATATAGTAAATATATTAGCATATTTGCTACTTAGTATAACTTAAAAAATATATATATATATTTTAAGTTATTATTTACTAAACACTTAGTATGTTCCAGTACTGTGCTAAATTCGTACTTTACAAATATCTCATATAAATGAAGCTTTGAAAACATATGCAACTTTCCCCCAAGGTCCTGCAGTTAGTAAATGGTAGAGATGGGATTCAAATCAAGATCTGTCTGCTTCTAAAGTTCTGCCTTTGTACACTGGGTTTTATTAATTTTCAAAGAGAATGTTATCATTAAATGTTATATTTAATAGCCACTAATTTGTAACAGGCATACCAAAAATCAAAGAAAAAGTTTATTTAGGATCATTTAGGAGATTTTTTTTTTTTTTTTTTTGAGATGGAGTCTCACTCTGTTGCCCAGGATGGAGTGCAACGGTGTGATCTCAGCTCACTGTAACCTCCACCTCCCGGGTTCAAGTGATTCTCCTGCCTCAGCCTCCCAAGTAGCTGGGCCTACAGGCACACGCCACCAAGCCTGGCTACATTTTTTTGTATTTTAATAAAGATAGGGTTTTGTCATGTTGCCCAGGCTGGTCTTGAACTACTGACTTCAAGTGATCTGTCCGCTTCAGCCTTCCAAAGTGGTGCGATTACAGGTGTGAGCCACCGTGCCAGCCCTTTTTTTTTTTTTAAGAGATGAGGTCAGGCCAGGCGCGGTGGCTCAAGCCTGTAATCCCAGCACTTTGGGAGGCCGAGACGGGCGGATCACGAGGTCAGGAGATCGAGACCATCCTGGCTAATATGGTGAAACCCCGTCTCTACTAAAAATAAAAAAAACTAGCCGGGCAAGGTGGTGGGCGCCTGTAGTCCCAGCTACTCGGGAGGCTGAGGCAGGAGAATGGCGTAAACCCGGGAGGCGGAGCTTGCAGTGAGCTGAGATCCGGCCACTGCACTCCAGCCTGGGCGACAAAGCGAGACTCCGTCTCAAAAAAAAAAAAAAAAAAGAGATGAGGTCTCGCTATGTTGCCCAGACTGTTCTTGAACTCCTGGCCTCAAATGATCCTCCTGCATCAGTAGTTGGGATTAAAGGCACAAGCCACCATGCCTAGCAGGAGACTGATTTTTTAAATAAGGGAGACACAAAGTCAGGGAACCCTAGATTCATAACGGCTTAACTTGTGAATTCTGCTTATACAATCTTTCTTATTGAAAATGAGACATGTTCTCTCCTATTCTCACTAAATAACCACACAAATTCACATTGTGACAAAGGCAATTACAAGTGATGCCACTGCTTGGTAACATGCTTAATCAATGTCAAGATTGCTGGTTGACTTGACAGACACAGTTTGTAGCTAGCTGTCATTGAAGACATTACCATGGAAACATCCCCTCTCCCAGTATTAATCATATAAAGACTTTCAGGGGCATTCATATACCAAATTGGTAATGAAAAATTTTGAGACAGAAGATTCTAATATTAAATACCTTCAGTCCTTGAAAGACAAAAAATGTCTATAATCACTGTAGGTTAATTTTCTAGGATAAGAAAAATGTATCATCAGACCAAATTTCATTGGATTTATATTTAGGAAAGCTTATGTGATCCAGCCCATGCAGAGGAAGGTAATCCTTCTGACGTAGCTTTTTCTGCTACCCAATGTTTAGTTTTACTTACTAAGTGTCCATAAATATTTGCTTTTAGGTTTATTTTCACAATGTACATGTGACGAAATGAACTCCAGTGTAAATACTACGCCAGTAAGATATAAGGACTCAAATGATGAAAGTCTATTAGCACATTATCTGAGTAGCACGATTCAAGTACTAAGTATTACCTGTTCCTCCTTTTAAAACTAGAATACAACAGACATTTATTGGGTATGTATTATGTGTAAATAAGTGTGTTAAATCTTAAGAGAAATGAGGATATGGATTTTGTCCTCATAAACTAGAATGTGAAGAAATAATTTTTACCTTCGAAATATTCACATACCTGTGTAGTGTTTCACCAATTTCTGCAGAGTATCAAATTGTGCTCTGGTTGTGATATAGTATCCACCATTGTCAAGCTTCCTAATTTTGTAGTGTTTCACATTGTCACCCCTTACCTCATCCCAATCACGAATAGAGAGGGAATAAGCACCTGGGTGAAAAATAAAAACTTTCACTATATCTTTCTCAAAATACTGCCTCAAGAAATTTTATACTTAACACTAATATAACAATATTCATACCTTTAGTAGTTTCACTCTCTCTTACTAAGAAAATACCTCGTTGATTTCCAGGATTCAGAAGTAATCTTTCAGCATCTTTTCTCCCCATTTTGCCAAAATACCATCTGGAAAAAAAATTAAGTGTTTTGAATTGAAAAGTATGAGGTTCAGAAAAATTATACACAAGTGTCAGTAAGAATGGATTGGGATAGGTTTGGATGACAAAGAATAGCTAAGAGAACACAGCTCAAAATACAGGAAAATTTAAGAGTTTTATTGATTAGTAATATCCAAATATTACTGTTAGAATATACTTATACTCGGCCGGGCGCGGTGGCTCAAGCCTGTAATCCCAGCACTTTGGGAGGCCGAGACGGGCGGATCACGAGGTCAGGAGATCGAGACCATCCTGGCTAACACGGTGAAACCCCGTCTCTACTAAAAAATACAAAAAACTAGCCGGGCGAGGTGGCGGGCGCCTGTAGTCCCAGCTACTCGGGAGGCTGAGGCAGGAGAATGGCGTAAACCCGGGAGGCGGAGCTTGCAGTGAGCCGAGATCGCGCCACTGCACTCCAGCCTGGGTGACAGAGCCAGACTCCGTCTCAAAAAAAAAAAAAAGAATATACTTATACTCTTATAGTATTTCCATGTATTAACTACTCAATATGTCTCTTAAAACTCCACCTGACAGTCACAGGAACAGTAAATGGAGAAGGAAAGGCAGCAAAATAACAGACCCTTTCTGTCAGTGACAAATGGAAATATTAAGACTATGACAGGAAGAATAGAAGTGGTTCCCTGGTAACAGCATCATCATCTGTATTCAGTAAGACACAAGTATATCATACCCAAATTATTAGTAACTCTTAAATATGTGTGGGTTTAATTTAATAAGGTTTTGTGAATAAAATGACAGTGTCTGCTGTGGAAGAGCTCACAGAAAACTGCAGAAGACAAAAACAGAAAGTAAGAAGCACCATAGTAGAACAAAGAGTTATTGAGACACATTACAGGTCATTAATAAAAGCAAACAAACATTGATAGAGCACCTATCATATGCAAGGAACTCTGTTAAGTGTTATAATATGAAAATAAAGTAGCATTTATGAATCTCAGATAAACTGGTTTAACCTAAAAGTAGTATGTCACTGAAGGTGAATTTTGACTTTTTAAAAGTTGCAAAAATAGGACACAGAACTCCCATACACCCTACAACAAACCCTACAACTAGGTTCCCCAACAGCTAACACTTTGCTTTGTCATACTCTCTCCGTCTCTTTATATGTATGTGTGTGCATGTATATATAGATACATATTTTTTCTTAACTAATTTTAAGTTGCAAACATGCTGAATTATTACCTCAAATACTTCAGTGTGTACTTGCTAAAAGAGAAGGATACTTTCCTACATTAACTACAATGCAAGTGCCTAAAATCAAGAGGTTAACAGTCATATAAAACTAACTGAAGGTAATATTTTTTCATGGTCATATTACTTTTATAATCATAAAGTGGTAATAAATCTCTGAAATATTTAAAAATAGTAAAACTTTAAAGAATGTAGTCTTTGGGCCAGGCGTAATGGCTCACGCCTGTGATCCCAGCACTTGGGTGGGAGGCTGAGGCGGGTGGATCACTTGAGGTCAGGAGTCAGCCTGGCCAACAGGCAAAACCCCGTCTTTACTAAAAATACAAAAATTAGCTGGGCATGGTGGTGCATGCCTGTAGTCCCAGCTGCTTGGGAGGCCGAGGCAGTTATTGCTTGAGCTTGGGAGGTGGAGGTTGCAGTGAGCCGAGATCACGCCACTGCACTCCAACCTGGGCGACAGAGCCAAGACCCTGTCTCAAAAAAAAAAAAGAAAAATGTAAGTGTCTGATATGTATGGGATGCATATATACACCAATATACCCATCCATACCAGCACACCCCCATATATAAGCTGCAAGTTAAAAAATAAGTCAAGGCAGGGAATGAGGATAATCTGAAGGCAAATTTTTGAAGTGAGACAGTCTGAAAAATATGCAAAAGGTTTACAGATACATATTTAAGTGAAAACACAAGAGAGACTAGGCATAAGGAAATATAATTGATGCAGATTCGTTTATGATCCTACTCTAAGCAAATACTATGATGTTAGTTATTAATTTTTAAGTAACATCTATTAATACGATACATTAGCTGAATTAAGACTGGTATGTAATTCTGTGTGTGTAAAGTTGTGGCTAAGTAGAATGTGCATTAAAACATTTTAAAAATCAAAATAATTAATAAAATATGAGGTAGTGCCATACTCTTCTGCCTGAATGGAATCTGCAGGCGCTACATAATTGCTTGGGATATAACCATTCTTTCCTGTAGCGATTGATCTTGCTTCCCACCAATCTCCTTCCCTGCAACACATAAAACAGCAATCACCGCAAGGTAGACAATTGCCCAAGGTACAAAATATTGCAGTGCTATCTTCCATCTGAAGTAAACGAAGGGTATTACTTTCATTTTTTATTTATACATTCATTGGATCAAGAATTAAACTTGAACGATATTAAAAAATAGGTTACATGAATTAAAGGAAGCACAATTGTATACTGCTGTTCCAAATAAAGCCCCAAAACCCTACACACTTTCAGTTATAAGATTTCTTTTTTTAACACAATTCTTTCAACCTAAGACAGACTATGGTGAATAAAACAATTTGGGAAGTAAATCTTTCAAATTACTCAGTTTGTTTTCTTTTTTTTTTTTTTTTTCTAAAGCTTTAAGGTGTAAGCTGCATGCCATAAAATTCCCCCATTTAAGATGTACAATTCACTAGTTTTTAATATATTCAGAGTTGTAAAACCATTATCACAATCAATTTTAGAACATTTTCATCACCCCCAAAAGAAACCCTGTACCCATAAGCAATCACTCCACACCCCCAACTCCCTCCAACCACTGGCAACCCCACTCATCAGCTTTCTGTCTGTCTCTATGGATATGCCCACTGCATGCACTTCATATAAATGGAAATATGTCATTTATGTGGTCTTCTGTAACTGACTTACTTGGCATAATTTTTTAAAGGTTCATCTAGGTTATAGCATGTGTATCAGTAGTCCATTCTTTATTGCCAAATGCTTTTCTCTTTATAGTACATAAAATTGTAATATTCTTTTTTACTCATTTTAGATAAAAAAAACAAAAAAAACCCAAAAACAACACAATGCTCTAACAGTCCTGTAGCCAAACAATTAACAATGAGCAATAAAGTTAAAAACTGAATTGATGGGCCAGGCGCAGTGGCTCAAGCCTGTAATCCCAGCACTTTGGGAGGCTGAGGCAGGCAGATCACCTGAGGTCCGGAGTTCAAGACCAGCCTGGTCAACATGGGGAAACCCGGTCTCTACTAAAAATATAAAAATTAGCCAGACGCAGTGGCGTGCACCTGTAGTCCCAGCTACCTGAGAAGCTGAGGCAGCAGAATCGCTTGAACCTGGGAGGTGGAGGTTGCAGTGAGCCAAGATCATGCCAATGCACTCCAGCCTGGACAACAGAATGAGACTCCATCTAAAAAAAAAGAAAGAAAAAAGAAAGGAAAAAAAAAAAAAAACCACTGCATTTCTGGTCGGGCGCAGTGGCTTACGCCTGCAATCCCAGTACTTTTGGAGGCTGGGGTGGGCAGATCACCTGAGGTCAGGAGTTCGTGACCAACCTGGCCAATATGGTGAAACCCTGTCTCTACTAAAAATACAAAAATTAGCTGGGAGTGGTGGTGTGTGCCTGTAATCCCAGTTACTCAGAAGACTGAGGCAGGAGAATCGCTTGAATCTGGGAGGCAGAGTTTGCAGTCAGTCAAGATCATGCCATTGCACTCCAGCCTGGGTGACAAGAGAAAAACTCCATCTCAAAAAAACAAAAAACAAAAAAACCCTGAATTTCTAGAATAATGCATACTTATAAACATGTTATCTAGAAATATTCCAGTAAGACCAAAATTAAATTATAATTCAGAACATGAGAACTATGTGTGGTTTATAACACATAAGCCCTCATTTTTTCAAAATTAATGTGAAAAGACCAAATATAATCAGTCTTTAAACAGGAAGACAGATATGGGATTTGTTACTAAAGATTAAATGCATGTTTTGCTTCACCGAAGACAAAAATTGAAAAGGTACTGTCCAAATTAAAATGTTATCAATGCCTAGATAAATTTGCTCTCTAGAAAACGAATGGAAAATCCCTCAATAATTCAAATATTTAGAAACTCATACACTTGGTTTGTGGTTCCTCATATATACTAAGCACTTTGAGATACATAAACCAAAAACCTTGTATTTGATCCTGCTAAGCATTCACTGATTCATTCTAACATTACTGAACACCTATCAAGTGACAGACTTTAGAGTGTGCTGGAAATAAAAGTAAAAAGACAGTCCTCGACTTCAAGGAATTCACAGTCTAGAGCTGGGTTTTGCAACTTCAGCACTACTCACACCTTGGACTTGATCATTCTTTGCTGTGGGAGGCTGTTGTGTGCATTTTAAGATATTCACCAATGTCCCTGGCCTCGACTCACTAGAAGACAGTGGCAGCACCCCAACTGTGACAACCAAAAATGTCTCCAGATATTGACAAACGTCCCCTGGGTGATTCTGTCCCAGGTTGAGAACCACTGGTCTAAAAGAATGACAAGCAAGTGACAAATTGTCATTCAAAATGCGATGAGAGCTATGATTGAGGTTTGCATAGGTTGCTATGTAAACACCTAAGACAGATACTTAATTCAGCAGGGGATAGGACTGGGCCAGGCAGGGGAGGAAGAATGTAAGGAAAGGCATCCTTGAGAAAGGACATATTAACTATATTTTGAAGGGTGACTAGGATTAACTAAATAAAGGAAAGAAATGGAAAGATGAGACATCACATTCCAGAAAAAAGAAACAGTATGTGTGAAAGCATGAGAGTATGAGAAACTCCAGCATACTCAGAAAATTGCAAGTAATTCAGTATGCCTGGGTAGTAGAGTCAGAAGAGGGGAGAAGCATATAGTAAATTCTCAATGAATGATGGCTGTTATCATTGTTGTTTTCCTTTTATCTTGATGGCAAGTGGTAGGTACTGAGTAATTTTAAAAGTAGAAGGATATGACCATATTTTATGTTCTGGAACAATAACTGGTAGCAGATGGGAACAAGGATGGAAGAAAACATGACTGGAAGCAAACAGACCATAAATACATATTTTGAGAAGCTACAGAGTGGTCATTATGCTTGCTAATGAAATTATTCGATCTACTTTCTACAACGAGCATCAAATTTTCTACTGTGTACCTCTAGACTTTAAAAGTCTAAGAGTCACATAAGGAATAAAACAACTTAATTTCATCAATTGGAAAGTACATGGGTTCCTTACCCAACTTTTTCCTTTTTTTTTTTTTTTTTTTTAATAGAATGAGATAAGATCTTTAAACCATCTGGTACTTAGAAAAATAGGAGCATCGAATTCTCTTCCTAAAATTAAAAAAAAAAAAAATACACTTACATGTACCCCCCTCAATAACTCTTCATTCTTAAATCTCTGTTTATGGCAGAACCACAGCAGCACAAATGGTAGAAGTAATAACTTCTGGCTACAGCAGCAGTGTTACGACATGCCTCTAAAGAAGCCAATGCATCGTTAAACCCAGTGGGCAGCGCATGCCCTACCTCTCTCATCTCTGGATCAACAACTAGCTCAGCAGTTTCAGTGTAAAGACCAGATTTCTGTCAGTATTTCTCTCACAAAATATTCATGACACTTACGTATTGTTAATTATTTGAAATCTTTCACCCTTCTTAAATGAAAGGTCTTCTGTAGTTCTAGCTTCATAATCATATAAGGCCACAAATATAGTAACACCACCTATCAGAGGGAAAAAACACCAAGGTAAATTATGTAGCTAAGTTAACAAAACAGAAAAAAAGAACTATTGCCAGCCCAAAAAGAGAAAAAAAAAAAAAAAAAAAGCTTAAGGATAGTTTTTACTGTAGTCTCCAGAAACTATTTTTAGAAGCTGGAGCTACTGAATAATTTTAAAGTAGAGAGACATGACCATATTTTATGTTCTGGGACAATAACTCAATAACTGGTAGTAATAACTAGTCTTAAACTGTCTGAAGACCTTCCATACTACTACTATATTCTGCAAATTGTAAAACTCTGTAGACTTGGAGAAACAAATTTAATTTTGTTTCTTTTTTTGAGACGAAGTCTCACTCTGTCACCCAGGCTGCAGTGCAGTGGTGTGATACTGACTTGCTGTAACCTCTGCCTCCTAGGTTCAAGCGACTCTCATGCCTCACCCTCCTAAGTAGCTGGGATTACAGGCATGTGCCACCACACCTAATTAATTTTTTTCTATTTTTAGTAGAGACAGGGTTTCACTGGGTTAGCGAGGCTAGTTTTGAACTCTGGCCCCAAGTGATTCGCTCGCCTTGGCCTCCCAAAGTGCTGGGATTACAGACGCAAGCCACTGTGTCCAGTCAACAAATTTAATTTTGACTCATGGTTGCAACATCTCTGGCTTGGAAGTGTAGTCAAATTTCAAATCAATTATTTGACAGAAAAAGTATTGATAAGCACTATAAACAAGTGAGGCAGTGTTCTTCATATAAATAATGAATGAACAATTGCATCTAATCATTACCAGTAATAACTAATTTACTAGTTCTAGCAAAATTATTACATATTTAACACTTAAAGATAAAAATGTCATGTTCTGTCTTAAATGGTATCAGATGGTCACATCAGCTCATGTCTGTAATCTCAGCACTTTGGGAGGCCAAGGTGGGCGAATCACTAGAGGCCAGGAGTTTGAGACCTGTCTGGTCAACATGGCGAAAACCCGTCTGTACTAAAAATACAAATATTAGCCAGGCATGGTGGCACATGCCTGTAATTCCAGCTACTTGCGAGGCTGAGACAGGAGAATCGCTTGAAACCTGGAGGTGGAGGTTGCCATGAGCCGAGATTGTGCCACTGCACTCCAGGTTGGGCGACACAGCGAGACTCTGCATCAAAAAAATAAAATAAAATAAAATAAAATAAAATAAAATAAAATGGTATGGATGATATGAATTATAAAGTATAAATTCAAAAACTAAACTGTCATATTTAGCATTATGTGCAGATGCTTAAAGAGATTAGCATCCTGAACAGCCAAACTATTATTTGCAAACAAAACAAATAATAAAACAGATGTATACAATATGCATGACCATTTCAATGTTAAAATCATTCAAGGCAGGTATTCAGGTTAAAAACCCCATAATAAATTAATATTCTTTTTAAAAACGGTATATATTTATTGTATACAACAGGATGCTTTGAAATATGTCTACTTGTGAAATGGCTAACTAGAGCTAATTAACATATGCACTGCATCACATATCATTTTTGTGGTGAGAACACTTAAAATTTCGTTAGTAGTTTTCAAGAATACAATATATTGCTATTAACCGTGTTTTACAATAGATCTCTTGCCTCCTCCTATCTAAATTTTGTATCCTTTGGCCAACATATTTTTAATTTGAATATATATATGCTCTACTCAATATAATCCCACTGACTTGTCAGATCAAAAAAAATTTTTTTCTTTCTTGAAATGGGAGTCTTGCTCTGTTGTCCAGGCTGGAGTGCAGTGGCACAATCTTGGCTCACCACAACCTCACCTCCTGGGTTCAAGCGATTCTCCTGCCTCACTGTTCTGAGTAGCTGGGATTACAGGCGTGCACCTCCATGCCCCGCTAATTTTTGTATTTTTGTAGAGATGGGGTTTCACCATGTTGGCCAGGCTGGTCTCAAACTCCTGACCTCAAGTGATCTACCTGAGTCGGCCTCCCAAAGTGCTGGAATGAAAGGTGTGAGCCACTGTGCCCGGACGACATCTTTATTTGGATGTCTAATAAGCATTTAAAATCTATTACAAAACAAAGCTCTTGATTTTTGTCCTCTAACCTGTACCCAAGTCTTTCCTATCTAAGTAAATGGCCCTACTATCTAATCAGGTACTCAAGCCAAGTCCATTACTAGTGCTATCAGTTTTACCTCTAATATACTTACTATTTACTTTCCATTTCCACTGCTGCTACCCTAACCCAAGTCCTTGTCATCTCTCATTGGGGCTGGGTGGACTACTGAAAGTGCTAGTCTCATCTGCTTCTACACAGCTTCCCTACCATCCATTCTCCACACAGCTATCAGAGTCAGTTTTTCGCCAAAGAAAATTCAATCATGCAAATCCTTTCTTAATCTCTTCAGTAGTTTCTTCCTAGCTTTGAATAAAACCTAAACTCCCGACCAGAGTCTATGGGGTCCTGAGTAATTGTGGTCTCCTAACTCTTCAATCCCATATTATACAATTCTCCCCTCTGTTTATACTCAAAACTTCCAAGTCTCCCTGTATCTCCTAAATGTTGCATTTGTTATTCTCTCTCTCTAGAAAGCTCTTTCCCAGGATTGCACATAGGTAGGTCATTGTGGCTAATCAAATCTCAGCTCAAGGCTGGGAGTGGTGGCTCACGCATGTAATTCCAGCACTTTGGGAGGTCAAGGCGGGTGCATCACCTAAGTCAGGAGTTCAAGACCAGCCTGGCCAACATGGCGAAACCCCGTCTCTACTAAAGTACAAAAAAAGTTAGCTGGGTGCCGTGGTGCATTTCTTATCTTAGCTACTCGGGAGGCTGAGGCACGAGAATCGCTTGAGCCTGGGAGGCGGAGCTTGCAGTGAGCTGAGATTGCGCCACTACACTCCAGCCTGGGTGACAAAGGGAGACTCCATCTCCCTCCCCCCGCCAAAAAAAAATCTCAGTTCAAATGATTTCTTTTTGAGATAGCTTTCCCTGATTAACTGTAAGGCCTTCACCATCATTCTAGTTAGTTCCTTCACAGCATTTAAGGATCATTAATCATCCATCCTGTTTAGTTGTTTATTCACTAATTATTGTCCAACCCTCTATAATGTAAGCTCCATTAGGGCAGAAACCTTGTTTGTCTTGCTCAACTCTCCATACCTGATACACAGACACTGAGTTAATAAATGAATACCCCTAATGGAGTATTTTATATAAGTAAATTGCTTTAGGTAACTAAAGTGTGTCTTTTTTTTTTTTTGGGGGAGACGGAGTCTCGCTCTGTCGCCAGGCTGGATTTGCAGTGGTGCAATCTCGGCTCACTGCAACCTCCACTTCCTGGGTTCAAGCCATTCTCCTGCCTCAGCCTCCTGAGTAGCTGGGATTACAGGCACGAGCCACCACGCCCAGCTAATTTTTTTGTATTTTTAGTAGAGATGGGGTTTCACCATGTTGGCCAGAATGGTCTCCATCTCTTGACCTTGTGATCCGCCCGCCTCGGCCTCCCAAAGTGCTGGGATTACAGGCATGAGCCACTGCGCTCAGTCTAAAGTGTGCCTTTAAGTATCAATATTCAACCATTTTAGATCACTATCTTTCCCAAACATAATTCTAAAAGTAAACTTTTGCTAAAGACTGAGAAATGCCCTCATGGCCATCTACTACTGAAGTATTCAGAGTTAGGGGGCTGGAATTAAGACTGTAATTGACTTAATATGCATAACTTCTCAAATGAAGTCTAACAGAATCAGTGTACAGCAGTACTATGGCTTTTTTTTTTTTTTTTTTTTTTTTTTTGCGAGAGTCTCGCTTTGTCACCCAGACTGGAGTGCAGTGGCGCAACCTCGGCTCACAGCAATCTCTGCCTCCTGGGTTCAAGCACTTCTCATGCCTCAGCCTCCCGAGTAGCTGGGACTACAGGCACACACCACCACGCCTGGCTAATTTTTTTGTAATTTTAGTAGAGACAGTGTTTCGCCATGTTGCCCAGGCTGGTCTTAAACTCCTGAGCTCAGGCAATCTGCCCACCTCGGCCTCCCAAAGTGCTGGGATTACAGGTGTGAGTCACCGCGCCTGCCCTCGCTATTGTTTTTGGTTCAGTTGGAAAAGACTGAAGAAACAAATGTATAGTCAGTCCATGCTTGTAGTGGGGATTTATCTTTTGCCCCCACTGGCTATTAACGAGGACATATATTGCTTGATTTGACGCTGGCAGCTGTTTTGCCAAGCCTAAGGATAAAGACACTCCCAAGGGCTGCAGAAGAGAGATAAAGAAATCTGAGTCCTTGATGACACCACAGAACTGCTGTGTCAAGGAACCCTGAAACTCACCCTACCTTTTTAAGCCAGCTATACTTCGTTACTTCAATGAAAAAGCATCCTGATATGGGACCCTTTACAAAAGAGCTCATTTTCTCTCTTTTAAAACTGTTTGAATCTACTTTTTTAAGAACCTTCCTTCTCCACCAAAGGTTGTCAACTATCACTTCTTGCTATTCTGTAAAAGGATATGATAATGTAATAATTGGAATTCTGGAACAGGACAATAAATCTGAGCTCTCCTACTTACTGTGACTTGGGGGAAAAATCATTTCAACTCTCTGAGCTTTAGGATTTTTCTTTTTTAAATCAGCAGCATCTGGGAGAAACATTCTATTATCACTACTTCACTGTCACTTAATTAACATCTATTAAGTAACTACTATAAGCCTTAAGCACTTTATAATCCTGAGAAGTTGTCAAATTCTTGAGGGAAAGGTATATGTTTTTAATCTTTATGTTCCCAGTGCCTACCACACAGTGGGGTGGGTGGGGGGAGCTCAATAACTATTTGAATAATGAGTTAATAAAATAATTAATGACATGATCCAGTACATAATCACCATCAGGTTACCACCAATTTTCCAGAACCATACCCATGTATACAATAAAACTAATTTTTATGTTAGAGACTAATTTTCACATACAATTATTTGAGAAGTCCTCAGGTAAGGTATCTTTCTTAAAGGCAGACAAGACTTAAGTATATATTACCCAAGTTGATGTTCTCAAACAGACAATGTACTTGTCCATTTAAATCTCACCTGTTAAACCAGCAGGATATGAACTTGGCACCACTGAGAATGAGGAAGATGCACCTCCAAAAGGTGTTACCCCTGAGGATCCTCCAAATGGTGTCATGGAAAGACTGCTGAAATTAACTGCTGTTCCCTTTGCTGAAGATGATGGACATGGTGACGCTGTAGTGGGTTCTGCTCCATAATGGCTCACACTTGTACTGACAGGCTCTGGAGTATTTTCAGGTCTGTATTTAATGGCTGGACTTTTGTTTTCTTTACTTTTAATGCAGCCCATTATCAAATCTACAGAGACGATAAAACAAATATTTTGAGAGTCAGTTAATACACAGGATACTTCAAAAAGACAGGGTTTGAAAAATCATTTTAAGAAAAGCATCTGCCATTCCTGCAAAAAGGAACATTAACAAAACAAAAAGAAGAAAGCTGGAAACGAGGTCTCTTCCCCTCATTTATCTTTATTACAATTTGCAAAAGCCTTACTCCAATCGCTTCATTCTCCAACTCAATCACCTTTAATAGTCCAATGACAACATGCCACAGTATACTGGGAAAACCATGGCTCTGAAGCCAGAGAGGCCTAAATTTGAATCCTGGCTTCCTACTTAGTAGTGGCGTGATCTCAGGGTATGTTGCTTAACCTCTATGCACTCCAGTTACTTGAAAAAATATCGCCAGGTGCGGTGGCTCACGCCTGTAACCCCAGCACTTTGGGAGCCCAAGGCGGGCGGATCACGAGGTCAGGAGTTTGAGACCATCCTGGCTAATATGGTGAAACCCCGTCTCTACTAAAAATGCAAAAAAATTAGCTGGGCGGAGCTTGCAGTGAGCTGAGATCGCGCCACTGCACTCCAGCCTAGGGGACAGAAACTCCAACTCAAAAAAAAAAAAAAAAAAAAAAGAAAAGAAACAAAAAAAGTATCTGGGGGCCAGGCACCGTGGCTCACGCCTGTAACTATAACACTTTGGGAGGCCTAGGCAGGCCAATCACTTAAGGTCAGGAGTTTGAGACCAACCTGGCCAACATAGTGAAACCCTGTCTCTGCTAAAAATACGAGAATTAGCTGGGCGTGGTGGTGCACACCTGTAATCCCAGCTACTAGGGAGGCTGAGGTACGAGAATCACTTGAACCCGGGAGGCTGAGTTGCAGTGAGCTGAGATTGTGCCAGTGCACTCCAGCCTGGGTGACCAAAAAAATAAAAAATAAACAAGTATCTAGGTGATAAAATTATCTGTAAAAAAAAGGAGAAAGAAAGAAAACACAACAGAAAAAAAAAAAAAGAGAAAAACCTACCTCATAAAGTTTACCATGAGGATTAACTGTATTACAAATTCTAGACGATCTGGCACACAATGGGTACTAGCAAATACTGTTGTATTCTGTCTATACCAGCACTATGCCAAAAGAAATATAATCTAAGTCACAAATGTGAGCCACATAATTTAAAATTTTCTAATTTAGTGTAGCCATATTAAAAAATACAAAGAAACAGGTAAAATTAACTTCAGTATTTTATTTAACCCAGTATATCAAAAACATTTATTTCAACATGTAACCAATATAAACATTTTAATGACTTTTTTTCATACTGAGCCTTAAAAATCTAATGTGTACTTTGCACTTGGAGCACGTCGCAATTGGACTAGACATATTTCAAGGCCTCAAGAGTTGTATACAGCTAGTGGCTATCATACACCACAAAGTAGATCTATATCATTTCCCTTCCCTGTCAATGAAAACACCCCTAATGCTCACCAAATGTAACCCCAACCTATCTTTTCAACCTTTCCAACTTTATTTCCTACTATCCTCATACTTAATGCTCACACACACACACAAATCTTGTTTCCCCAATGCATATGCCCTGTGCTTTCCCATTTCGGGTTTCTTTTTCCCCCTTCTAAAATTGTCTCTGTCCAAAGTATTCTCCCCACCTCTCTACCTGCTAAAATCCTATCCTTTCACTGATGGTCATCACAAATGTTACTTTTCCATTCAGGCTTTCCTTATAATCAGTAAAATATCCTCTCTCTTAAAACCCACAATGTACCTTTGGGGAGATTTTATGAGGCTCACTTTAGTCCATTTTATATACCATTTTTTATTTACTGCTCTAATCCCAACCTACCCCCAAATTAATGGCAATACATTCCTTCAAAGCAAGAGTTGTGCTTTACTCATCACTTACCTACCATATTATCTACCATATAGGTTTACTAACATTACAAAATCTGCATTATTCACTTTCTACAAAAGCATTAATATAGAATTCATTAATTCACTTACTTTCAAAGGTCATTCCTATTTGTATAGTTTTTCCCTTTCTATGACATTCAAAAGGAAGTAGGTGAGTGATGGCCGCCTCATAAATTCTGAAAGACTGAACATTTACAACCTCAGCTGTATAATAATAATTTAAAATGTAGCTACAAATATTAAAATAGAAGCAGTCTCAGAACCTCAGAATTGGATTTTAGATCATTCTCTTAAATGGGCATATTCTAAAGATGTGACAGTTAAGAATAAGCATCAAAATATAACCGGGGCCAGGCGCGGTGGCTCACACCTGTAATCCCAACACTTTTGGAGGCCAAAATGGGTGGACACTCTGAGGTCAGGAGTTCTAGACCAGCCTGGCCAACATGGTGAAACTCCATCTCTATTAAAAATACAAAAATTAGCTGGGCACGGTGGCAGGCGCCTGTAATTCCAGCTACTTGGGAGGCTGGTGCAGGAGAATTGCTTGAACCTGGAAGGCGGAGGTTGCCATGAGCCAAGATTGTGCCATTGCACTCCAGCCTGGGCGACAAGAACGAAACTCCATCTCAAAAACAAACAAACAAACCAACAATCAAAAACCCACAACTGGATCTGGAAACTTATTACATGGTTAGCCTTTTGTATCTATGGGTTCTACATCCATGGAGTCAACCAAGAAACAAAAGTTTCAGAAAAAAACTGTGTCTGTACTAAATACGTACAGACTTTTTTTTCCTTGTCATTATCCCTAAACAACACAGTACAATAACTATTTACATTGTATTAGGTATTATAAGTAATCTGGAGACAATTTAAAGCATATGGGGGACTGGGCGCAGTGGCTCACACCTGCCATCCCAGCACTTTGCAGGGCCAAGGTGGGTGGATCACTTGAGGTCAGGAGTTTGAGATCAGCCTGGCCAACATGATGAAACCCCGCTTCTACTAAAAATACAGAAGTTAGCCACGTGTGGTGGTGCGCACCTGTAGCCCCAGCTACTCGGGAGGCTGAGGCAGAAGAATCGCTTGAACCCGGGAGGTGGAGGTTGTAGTAAGTCAAGATTGTGCCACTGTACTCCAGCCTGGGTGAAAGACTGAGACTCTGTCTTAAAAACACAAAGAAAACAAATAAACAAACAAAAAACAGCATATGGGGGATTTGTGCACAGGTTATATACAAATACTTGCTATTTTATATCAGGGACTTGAACATCTGGGAATTTTGGTATCCACAGGAGGTCCTAGAAGGCTCTACAATTTTCCACGGATCTTGAGGGATGACTAAAGTGAAAATATCGTAAAGGAATTATAAGCTAATAAAAGGCAGTTGCTTCTAGAAGTATTTAAAAAATTAAAGGTAAGTAGCTTCATAATCTAAAGTTGGAAAAGTCTTTTAAAGTATAAAGTAAAAGTAGGAACCTTAAAGGAAAAGACGAACAGATATGATTAAGTAACTTCCACATTGAGTGGGGCAGGGTTGGGGACAAAAGTTTAAGAGAAGCTAAAATATCTTTGTACTTGCTCATGCTTTCTTGTTCTCTCAATATATAACAAATGTACACATGTGGAATCTGGCTGACATTCTTAATACAGACAATTCTTATGCATGAAAAGAAAAAGCCCAATAGAAAAACATGAAAACCTATCAAGGGACAATTCACAACACAGGAAAAGCCAATTAACATAGGAAAACGCATCCAATCTTCCCAGTCTTCCAAGAAATGTACATTATAAGAAGATACCTTTTGTGATTATCAGACTGAAAGATTTTGACTAAATATACTTAAGCCTGAAGGGAAAATTGTAACAATCAATACATATCCACAAAATATGTAAAAACTGGGAGAGGGAAAGGTCCACTGTTCCCCACCCCACTTTCTGTTAGGGCCAAGCACTGTTCTTTGCCTTTAAAAAAGAAAAAAAGTTCAACTGTAAAAATTTGAAAAGTTGGTACAAGAAATTTGCACAATTACCTGCATCCAAGTCTAAATATTAAGAAAACAGTATTAACTATTACACAAATTATACATAAGAATGGCAGTTGTATGAAGGAGGAAAAATTATGGGGGAAACCCGTAATACTGTAATTTAAATTGAGAGGAGGCCAACTGGGAAATACCATGTCAATTCACAACAGAGGCTCCTATAATTACCCACCTACCTCAGTTTCCATTCCCAGCTTAATTCCCCATCCTCACCTCCTTTACCCATAACCATCTTAAAGTCCTCTTCCCTCAAAAGTCACACCTTTTCCTCTCACCCTATCAAGTCTTCCATTACTATGCTTAACCTGTCCTCCAGCCTCATTTTCTTAATCCAGAGTCCCGAGCCTCTGCCTCACATCACCCAATGCCTCACATCTATGCACTTATCTTTCCAATAACTTTAGGAAAGCCCATCATTTTCAGTCCAGTTCTAACAGCACCCCAGTATCAATGCACAGGACCATCATTGCTGCTCATCTCATTTAGAAATATTACTAATGTGATATGTGATCCACATTTTTAAGTAAACTTCAGGTACAATATGAGTTAAACTGATTATTATGGGTTGTCTTAGAAATGTTAACATCATAGCTGGGCAAGGTGGCTCATGCCTGTAATCCCAGCACCTTGGGAGGCCAAGGTGGGCAGATCACCTGAGGTCAGGAGTTTGAGACCAGCCTGACCAACGTGGAGAAACCCTGACTAACTAAAAATACAAAATCAGCTGGGCATGGTGGGGCATGCCTGTAATCCCAGCTACTCGGGAGGCTGAGGCAGGAGAATCACTTGAATCCAGGAGGCAGAGGTTGCGGTGAGCCGAGATTGTGCCATTGCACTCTAGCCTGGGCAACAAGAGTAAAACTCCATCTCAAAAAAAAAAAAAAAAAAAAAAGAAACGTAACATCATTTAAAACATTTATGTGGAAACCTCCCTATTGGATATTATACTGATTACCAGAGTAACAAAATTTATCTGTAGGCCAAAGTTTTAACGAAGTGGAGAGTAACACCACAATTAAGGTAGAAGACGGGGAACAGATTTTTTGGACCAGGTTCAGATGGTTTGTTTAGGTTCATGCTGTGAAGTCTGGTGGGGGATTAATAATATGTTTAAAGCTCAGAAAAAGGTGGAAGCCAAAGACAGATTAAACAAAAATAGTTTCATAGTTTATCTGAACCTTTTAAAGATAATAAAACTCTCAAACAAGGTACAGATTTAGAGGAAATCAAAAGAATTAACACAATGCTGGAGGACACCTACATAGAATAAGACAGGGAGAGAAATTTGGAAGCAACCATTAGAATTGGCAATACTTCCATAAATACAAAAACAGAGAAAAGATAATCATCAACTTCAAGACACTGGCAGGTTTGGGAAAGAGTTACAACCATATATACACACACACAATGTATATGTATGTATGCTACATATATATCTGTAGCAATTTTTTCATTACAGCAATTTTTCATTTCATTTAAGACAATTTTTTCATTATAAGCAAACAGAGAAAATGTTAGTGTGTTAAATGTGGATAAATTATTTTTGTTTGAAGTATTTTATAATTTAACACCTTTTTTTTTTTTTTTTGAGACAGAGTCTCGCTCTGTCGCCCAGGCTGGAGTGTGGTGGTGTGATCCTGGCTCACTGCAACCTCCCCCTCCCAGGTTCAAGTGATTCTCCTGCTTCACCCTCCCGAGTAGCTGGGATTACAGGCATGTGCCACCACGCCCAGCTAATTTTTTGTATTTTTAGTAGAGACAGGGTTTCACCCTATTGACCAGTCTGGTCTCAAACACCTGACCTTGTGACCCACTCACCGTGGCCTCTCAAAGTGCTGGGATTACAAGCGTGAGCCACCACACCTGGCCAATTTAACATTTTTTAATAAGAATTAAAATAAGTGGGAATAAACAGACTTTCAGGAAGAAAATGGCTAATAGTGTTAAAGACAAAGTCAACTCAAGTGGCATGTAAAATGATTTAAGTTGGGAACACACGTATTATCAAGATGTTTCCTATCATTTCTTTGTCTACTTCACTGATCCTCTCCTTCACAGTCTTAGTGTAATCAAATACAGTTGCAACTTGGTTAGTCAACAGCCATTCTTCCTCTTCTTTGATAAAAAGAACTGTGATTTTGTTGATCCTTCTTCCGTTTGCCAAGTCCTTCAGGGGACGCTCAGGGCCTTTCCAGCCCTACGTGGTAAATATTGATTTATTTAAGCCACTTACACGATCTTCTCTCTATTGCCAGTTGGCTGGTTGAGCCATGAGCATGGGCTTCCAGGAAGTTTTCTTCACTTGTAAAGAAGAATACAAGACAGAAATATTCTATTTTCCTTCCACAGATGTTATCATCGATGATGCCTAAATCAAATGACTTGCTCCACATCCTTAAGACTTGTTAAAACCGTTAATTAAATGTAAGTTAAAAACCGCAAAGGAATACCACTACATGATTAGTGAAAGATTATTATCTTTTCTGTGTTTTTATATTTATGGAAGTATTCCCAACTCTAATAGGAAGCAACCATTAGAGTTGGGAATACTTCCATAAATATAAAAACATAGAAAAGATAATCATCAACTTCATTCTAGAATCAAAACATTCTTTTTTTTTTTTTTTTTTTTTTTTGAGACGGAGTCTCGCTCTGTCGCCCAGGCTGGAGTGCAGTGGCGCGATCTCGGCTCACTGCAAGCTCCGCCTCCCGGGTTCATGCCATTCTCCTGCCTCAGCCTCCCGAGTAGCTGGGACTACAGGCGCCCACAACCGCGCCTGGCTAATTTTTTGTATTTTTAGTAGAGACGGGGTTTCACTGTGGTCTCGATCTCCTGACCTTGTGATCCGCCCGCCTCGGCCTCCCAAAGTGCTGGGATTACAGGCGTGAGCCACCGCGCCCGGCTAGAATCAAAACATTCTAATTTCTCATTCTAATTGGTGTGTAGTGATATCCCTTTGTGGTTTTAATGTATATTTCCCTAATGACTACACCTTATTTTGAGCACGTTCTCATGTGCTTATTTGCTTCCCATCTCTACTTTGGTGATGTGACTGTTCAAATCAGTTTTTAAACTAAAGTGTCTGTTCAAATCAAATTTTTAATTGGGCTGTCTTCTTTCTGTTATGTTCTGGAAACAAGAATATTTACCACTTTAACACTATTATATTCTTTATATATTCTGGAATCTAGTTGTTTGTCAGATGTTTATACTATACT
This sequence comes from Macaca mulatta, assembly GCF_049350105.2. Taxonomy (NCBI): domain Eukaryota; kingdom Metazoa; phylum Chordata; class Mammalia; order Primates; family Cercopithecidae; genus Macaca; species Macaca mulatta. The sequence goes on from NC_133423.1 coordinate 72,050,171, forward strand.
GTGATATTTCTCCCAGTCCATAAGTTGCCTTTGCATTTTCATAACAGTATCCTTGAACATCCTTTTAAATTTTAAGTTCAATTAAATTTTTTTATTTTTATGGCTTATGTGTCCTGAAAATTCTTCACCAGAAGATTTTCTATGCGTTCATCTGTAAGTTTGAACTCTTCTGTAAGTCAGGCCTATCGAGCCATTTTAAGCTAATTTTTTAATATAATAGTCTTACGTTCAAAAAAAAATTTTTTTTTGAGATAAGGTCTGGCTCTATCATCCTGGCTGGAGTGCAGTGGCATGATCATGGCTCACTGAAATTTCCCCCTTCCAGGCTCAATCCATCCTCTTATCTCAGCCTTCTGAGCAGCTGGGACTACAGGTGAGCACCACCACGCCTGGCTAATTTTTGTATTTTTTTGTAAGGACAGAGTTTCGCCATGTTGCCCAGGCTGGTCTGGAATTCGTGAGCTCAAGCAGTTCGCCTGCCTCGGCCTCCCAAAGTGATGGGATTACAGGCATGAGCCACAATGACCAACCCTATGTTCAATTTTTTTTTTTTTGAGACGGAGTCTTGCTCTGTCGCCCAGGCTGGAGTGCAGTGCTGTGATCTCCACTCACTGCAAGCTCTGCTTCCCGGGGTTCACACCATTCTCCTGCCTCAGCCTCCCGTGTAGCTGGGACTACAGGTGCCCGCCACTGTGCTCGGCTAATTTTTTTTGTATTTTTAGTAGAGACAGGATTTCACTGTGTTAGCCAGGATGGTCTTGATCTAATGACCTCGTGATCCACCCGTCTCGGCCTCCCAAAGTGCTGGGATTACAGGCGTGAGCCACCGCACCTGGCCCTTTTTTTTTTTTTCCCCCAAGAGTTTTTAAGATTGGTATTATTTTGTCCTTAAATGTGAGTAATCAAGAAGGACCTTCCCCTCTAGCCAGTAAAAACTCAAACGCTTCCCAGCCCTCTGTGACCTCTCATGTCTGTCAGTTCACATCAATCTGGTTGCTCTTTGTCTGGCTTTACAGTTTCACTCCATGTATGTCCATTCTAGAATTCAGCAAAAAGTCAAAGACTTCTATGGATAGCATTATTTTTTGACAAAGTGTCCTTCCTGCTGAACTTTGCCCTACAACTTCTGCTGCCTCAGCTTCCATAAATTCTGATCTCTATCTCTTCATCTTGTTCTTTGCTCCAGATTCCCTGTCCCAGATCTACAATTTAGAATGTGCCTCAGGCAAAAAGCCAGGGTGGGTGGGTGAATTTAGAGCTCACCTTATTTGTTTCCCTTCTTTTAGGGATCACAGTCCTGCATTGCTGTCGTCCAAAGTCTAAAACACATTATTTCATTTATTTTGTCCAGATTTTCAAAGTTTGTGTGTGTGTGTGTGGAGGTGTGGGGGTTGAGAGATGGTAAACTCCATCATGGTCACTTAAAAATTCTGAAAAGTTGCCAGTGTGGTGGCTCATGCCTTTAATTCCAACACTTTGGAACGGTGAGGTGGGAGAACTGCTTGAGGGCAGTGACTGTTGGGCAGGCACCACCGCACTCTGCTCAGGGCAACAAAGAAATATCCCGTCCCCCCAAAAAAAACCCAAAAAATCTGAATCAAAGTTAAAACCTAGAAAAACATTTCATTCCCTGGTGTTAATAATCATTCAAGTGATGGCTGGGCATGGTGGCTCATGCCTGTAATTCCAGCACTTTGGGAGTCCCAGGCAGGCCGATCACTTGAGGTCAGGACTTCAAGACCAGCCTGACCAACATGGCGAAACCTCATCTCTACTAAAAATACAAAAATAAGCTGGGCATGGTGGTGCATGCCTATAATCCCAGCTAGTCGGGAAGCTGAGGCGTGAGAATCACTTGAACCCAGGAGGTGGAGGTTGCAGTGAGCCAAGATTGCACCACTATACTAGAGCCTGGGCAACGAGAGCGAAACTTTGCTCAAAAAAAAAAAAAAAAAAAAAAAAAATCGAGTGCAGAGGATATTATTTCGTAAATGAACTTGTGCTTAACTTTTTATTATAACAGATAAAATATTCCTTAAAAATCACCTTCAAATAAATTAACATTTTAAGTGTTTTATTATCATCTGTTAAATTACTCTGTGGCATTTTTCTTTTGTATTTCAAGAAAGAAAATTTTTTGTGTGTGACAGGGTTTCACTTTGTCACACAGACTGGAATGCAGTGGCGCGATCATGGCTCACTGAAGCCTAGACCTCCCGGGCTCAAGCTATCACCCCACCTCAGCCTCTCTAGTAGCTGGGACCACAGGTGCAGGCCACGACGCCTGGCTAATTTTTGTACATTTTTGTAGAGATAGGGCTTTGTCATGTTGCCCAGGCTGGGCACAGGGTTCTTCACACTTTGGCCTTCCCTGGGATTACGGGTGTGAGCTACCACACCTGGCCTGGAAGAAAAAAATGTTAAAAAGTATTTCCTTATGTATCTGCTTGGTAAGTCTAAATATTTATACTCAGCTTAATGTTGGGTTCTTTTGGACTGAAGAAGGGATTTCATTGTAAAGATAAAAATGGTAATAAGGAAGAGGCAAGAATTTCACATAAAAATCAGAAATTACAAGACAGTCTGATCATACACTACAAAAGTTTGTTCAAGTTTTTTTTTTTTTTTTGACACAGAGTTTCACTCTTGTTGCCCAGGCTGGCATGCAATGCCGCGATCTCGGCTCATGGCAACCTCCACCTCCTGGGTTCAAGTGATTCTCCTGCCTCAGCCTCCTGAGTAGCTGGGATTACAGGCATGCACCAACCACACCATGCTAATTTTGTATTTTCAGTAGAGACAGCGTTTCTCCACGTTGGTCAGGCTGGTCTCAAACTCCCAACCTCAGGTGATCCGCCTGCTTTGGCCTCCCAAAGTGCTGGGATTAGAGGCATGAGCCACCGCATCTGGCCTGCACGTTCAAGTTTGAATTCAAGTCTTGATACTAGGTAAACATTGCTTTGTTTTCTGGAACTTATTGCTTCCCTACTGTAATGTGGATTAAGCATCTCTATTTCTTTTTTTTCTTTTTTTCTTTTTTTGAGGTGGAGTCTCACTCTTGTCACCCAGGCTGGAGTGCAATGGTGCGATCTCGGCTCACTGCAACCTCTGCCTCCTGGGTTCAAGCAATTCTCCTGCCTCAGCCTCCTGAGTAGCTGGGATTACAGGCACACAACACCATGCACAGCTAATTTTATATTTTTAGTAGAGACTGGGTTTCACCATGTTGGTCAGACTGGTCTTGAACTCCTGACCTCAGGTGATCCACCTGCCTCGGCCTCTCAAAGTGCTGGGATTACAGGTATGAGCCACCACGCCTGGCCAGCATCTCTATTTCTGTACTTCTGATGTGTCTAACTACTTTACTCTCTACTGATGGTACCTATTCTCTACCTCGTAACTTCTACTTACTCATAATTTTTATTCATTTGTGGTCTGCTCCAGGTTCCCTCAATCTTCCACAGCACTTGAATTGCCTATTTCTGAGTTTGCATTTGCATGGCCAAGAGTAAAAGCAAAAAAATATAAACTGCTATCTAACTGCACTAACCTGCTGACCAGTTATGGTTTGGCTACAGACTGGTCCTATGGTTTCCTTAAGAGGCTGTGGACTAGAAGGTTCTATGATGACTGGCCTCTTTGGCACAATCTCTTCTTAACATAAGGTCTCTTAGATTGATCTTTCTTTAATAGCTAGTAGAAATACACATTTTAGCAATATGCACTAAAAGTAAAAACTTTTCAAATTGAAACACATTTCCACATTAGATTTTTATTTAATGGAGATGAAGTCATAAATCTGGAATATTAATGATTAATGTTGATCCAGCTCTACTAAGTCACCTGCCATTACCAGAGGGAGGAGTCAGGTCAGTACAGACGGCTTTACTTTGTTCCCTCCTCATACCTGAACTACTTTCATCTTCCTGGATAATGGGCAAGAGAAGGCAGAGTGGAACTAAAAGAGCTTTGCTGATGGGGCAAGTTCTCAGGAGCAGAGAAGTAAAATGGCCCCTTTCCTATTTCTTATATGGCTGTCTTGTCAACCCCTAAAAGAAGGTAAATCACTGTATTCAAAAACTTGAACCATGACACTCATCTTTTGATTCAAAATCCTGTATGAATTAAAAGGTTGGTAAGACAGTGAGGAAAGACAGACACTGAGAAAAGCTACCAGGTATTTAAGATGGTCAGACTCCAGGTATTTAAGATGGTCAGCTACCAGGTATTTAAGATGGTCAAACCTCCAGACTTTCATAATCCTGTCCATTGTATAATAACTTTCCTGCTTCTTTTCTTTCCATATATCCCACTTTTAGCAAACTTTGTTCCAACTTTCCTATGTTTCTCACATTCACTTAAAATACAATCTGATCCACGAGGTCAGGAGATCGAGACCATCCTGGCTCACATGGTGAAACCCCGTCTCTACTAAAAAAAAAAATACAAAAAACTAGCTGGGCGAGGTGGCGGCCGCCTGTAGTCCCAGCTACTCGGGAGGCTGAGGCCGGAGAATGGCGTGAACCCGGGAGGCGGAGCTTGCAGTGAGCTGAGATCCGGCCACTGCACTCCAGCCTGGGTGACAGAGCAAGACTCCGTCTCAAAAAAAAAAAAAAAAAAAACAAACAATCTGATCCAATGCTGACTAATAATAATAAAATAAAAAATAAGAAAAAAACTGAGGTTCTGTCTCTTCCTTAAAACACTTTTCCCACCTGCTTGCTTGCTTTTTTTTTTTTTTTTTGAGATGCAGTCTTGCTGTGTTGCCCAGGCTAGAGTGCAGTGGTGCAATCTCGGCTCACTGCAACCTCTGCCTCCTGGGTTTGAGCAATTCTCCTGCCTCAGCCTCCCGAGTAGCTGGAATTACAGGCACCCACCATCGCGCCCAGCTAATTTTTGTATTTTTTAGTAGAGACGGGGTTTCACCATCTTGGCCAGGCTGGTCTCGAACTCCTGACATTGTGATCCACCTGCCCTGGCCTCCCAATGTGCTGGGATTACAGGTGTGAGCCACTGCGCCTGGCCCTCCCATCTGCTTTCTAAGACATCACCCTCTTGGTTTCCCCCATCTTACTGGCTGCTCCTTCTCAGTCTCCTGTGCTGATTGTTCCTCATCTCCCTGACATCTACACACTGGACTGCTGCAGAAAGGACTTCTCTATTTACATTCATTCCTTTGGAGATATCACCCAGTCTCATATCTTTAAATACCACCTGCAAATTGATTATTATCAAATTTATATCTTTATGGACTTCTGGACTTCTCACCTGAACTCACTTTAACTGTCTATGCAATATCTTCACTTGGACGTCTAAAAGGATTTCAAATTTAACATTTCCAAGAATCCTAATCTTCCTCCCCAAACCAACTCCTCTTGCAATCTTCCCCATCTTGATAAATGTTAATGCCATTCTTCTAGTTGTTCAGGCCAAAATTCTAAAATCATCCTTATTATCTATTTCACACCCTTAAATTCCTCAATAACTCTCCTGGCCCTATTCTCAAAATATATTCAGTATCTGAAAACTTCTCTCCACCTCCCACTGCCACCCTGGTCTAAGTCACATCATCTTTGACTAATTCAACAATACTGAATTATTCTAATAGCCTAACTGGTCTCCCAGTTCCTGCCACTGCACCATTTACAGGCTTGTCTCACAGTTTTCCTTTTAAAATATAAATGATTAAAAAATAAATCATTTAACATCACTCCTCTGCCATAATCCACCCAAATACTTCCAACTGCACTTAGAGTAAAAGCCAAAGTTCCTACCATGGCCTTCAAGTTCCAATAACCTACTATGTAGTCTTCAACTCCTACTACTTTGCCCCAACTTGCCTCACACTTCTGCTACACTGGCCTTCTTGCTCTCCTTCAAACAGACAGACCAAGCATACTCCCAGCTTATTGTATGTATGGCAGAGCAGTTAAGAGCACAGACGTCAGAGACAGAATGTCTAGGTGCAAAGTCTGAGTCCATCACTTACTAGCTGGGTGAGCTTCAGCAAGTTACTCAACCTTTCTGTGTCCCAGTTTCCTTATCTGTAAAATGCAAATAATAAAAGTAAACCTCATAGAGTTGTGAAGATTAAATGAGTATGTGTATATATACACAGGAGTATATATATATATGAGTGTACACACACACACACACACATTAACACCTAACACAGTGCCAGGTATTTGAAGCACGAATGTTCACTACAACAGCGATCATTTTGATAACGATGGCTCTCTTCCACAGCATGTAAAGATGGGCAAATTAAAAAAAAATTATTGAAATATAGCACAAAGAAAAATACACATAAATGTACCGGTGAATGAATTACATAAACTCAACACCAATGTACTCACCACCCAGACCAAGATGCCCTGTCAGCACCCAAGAAGCCCTATCTCAAGCTATTAACCCTGCACAGTTCCTCTTAACCACTATCTTGACTTCTAACATTACAGTTTAAGTTTTGCCTGCTTGTAAGGCTTCTTATAAATGGAATCATGCCCGGGCATAGTGGCTCATGCTTGTAATACCAACACTTTGGGAATCATGGCTGGGCATAGTGGCTCACGCTTATAATACCAACACTTTGGAAAGCCAAAGCAGGAGGACTGCGTGAGCCCAGGAGTTTGAGACCAGCCTGAGCAACATGAGACCTCATCTCTACAAAAAGTAAAAAAATTAGCTGAGCATGGTGGCATACACCTGTAGTCCCAGACACTTGGGAGGCTGAGGTTGGAGGATCGCTTGAGCCTGGGAGATGGAGGCTATAATGAGCCGTGATTGTGCCACTGTACTCCAGCCTGGGTGACAGAGTGAGACCTTGCCTCAAATAAATAAAAATAAAATGGAATCATATATAATGCCTTATTTTGTGTTTGACCTCTTTCACTTAACGATGCTTGTGAGACTCATCTGTATTATCAGGAATAGCTGTACTCTGTTTTCACTGCTGTGTAGCATTCCTTTATATGAATATACCATAGGTAAGGGATATGAATTGTTTCCAGTTTTTTTTTGCTATTATAATAATGACAGCAATGAACATTCCTGAGCCCTCCTTGGTATACATGTATGCATATTCCACTGGACATAACCTTGCAATAGATTGCTGGGTCAAAGTATTTGCACTGCTAAACAGTTTTCTAGAGTAGCTATAGCAGTTTATACTCTCACTAGCGAGCATGAGAGTTACCATTGCTTTACATCATCAATACTTGCTATATTTGATCCTTTTTTTTTGAGATGGGAGTCTCCCTCTGTCGCCCAGGCTGGAGTGCAGTGATGCAATGTTGGCTCACTGCAACCTCTGTCTTTGGGGTTCAAGTGATTCTCGTGCCTCAGCCTCCCATGTAGCTCGGGTTACAGGCTCATGCCACTATGCCTGGCCAATCTTTTAAAATGTTATCTGTTCTGGTGGGTGTGTAGGAGTCTCTCATTGTGATTTAATTAAAATTTAATTAAAATTATGTTCATAATTACTAATGAAATGGCACCTTTACACATGTTTACCGGCCATTATCTTTTATGAAAGGTCTGTTCAAGACATTTATCCACTGTTCTATAGGGTTGTCTGTTCTTTTCTTATTGACTTGTAAAGCATTCTTTAATTTTCTGTATATTGGAGGAGTAGGATTTAGTATTTTACTCCTGCATCCCCAGAACCTAGAAGACAGCCTGAAACATAAAAAGCATTAATATTTTGTACATGAATGAATGTTTGACTGTTTGTTTTCAGATCCTAATCATAACTGTTTCTATAATTCTGCCTCATGATCTGACAATATATGGTGATTCCTAACCTCCAATCCAACCCAAGGAGGTTCCAAAATGTTGACTGCCCAACAATCTTTATAAAGTAGAACTCTGTAACACTCTCTTGGATACATCTGTCAATGGCTTCCTACAACCTACAAAATAAAACCTCAACCCTTAACCAGGCATTCCAGGTTAACTTCCCCAACTTACTTTTCTAATATGCTTTCCCTATCTTCCAAAACACGTATTTGTGGTTATGAAAAACAAAAAGGTCAACTGGGCACTAACCACAAAAATCAGGAGGCAATTATTAATTTATTTTCGTTCTTTTGCTCTAGAAAATCTTTGAAGCAGAGGCAGCAGGATGTGCAAAGGCTCGTAAACAAGAGGGAACAAAGTGGGGTTTTAAGTCTTAAGTAGTCTGGTGCTGGTGAAGAATAAGAAGGGAAGGAGGTCAAAACAACAACAGGGAACAGAGCCTATGACTCAAGGATCTTATATTTCCTTCTATTTAGCACTAATTGCTTTATATATGTACATAAGGACATTCATTTAATTTTGTTGAAAAAATAAATCACCGTATTGTAACTTGATTCTGATTAATTCTATCCAACAACCTGCCTGACATTTATATTCCTCCCTCCTCCAAAAAGCCAAGCCTAACAAAAATTCTAGAAATACTTGTAGGTTTTCCAACTATTTCATAACTTATCAACTCCATAAGTCATATGAAAAATTTTCAACTTTATGTTAGGTGGTCATCTATCAGAATTACCTGTATCAGGCTGGGCACCTTGGCTCATGCCTGTAATCCCAACACTTTGGGAGGCTGAGGCGGGCGGATCACTTGAGGTCAGGAGTTCAACATAAGCCTGGCCAACATGGTGAAACCCTGTCTCTACTAAAAATACAAAAATTAGCCAGGCATGGTGGTGTGTGCCTGTAATCCCAGCTACTTGAGAGGCTGAGGCAGGAGCATCGCTCTAATCCAAGAGGCGGAGGTTGCAACGAGCTGAGGTCACGCCATTACACTCCAGCCTGGACAACAGAGCGACACTCTGGCTCAAAAAAAAAAAATAAAATAAAATAAAAAAAAGAATTACCTATATCAGAACGTACTTATAGCAGCATGTTTAGTAAAGCTATAACAAATTTGAAATAAGTTTATAATGTATCTGGTTCAATCATTAACAGTTAACACATTATGTTGTACACACACATTATGTTGTACAGTGTTACACTATTACTTTGCTTTAATAAAATTTTACACTTTGACAGTGCTTTATGTCTTCAAAGTTGTTATTATTTAATTTGATCCCAAAATAATCCCAATATGTTACCACGACAAGCAGGCATAATCTCTACATTTTACATTTGAAGAAACTGAAATGGAGGGAGGTTATTACATGCCTTGCTCAAGGACAGGGGGCTAAAAGTAGGCAAAACTAGGGAACCAGGTCTTCTGACTTCTATACTGCGTTATTTCTACAATCCATACATCCTTTAGGGAAGCCTTGTGTATAACATTCTTTGTTCATTGGTAAGTTATTAAATATTAGCCCTTTAGAAAATGTAACAAACATGGTAACATTATTTACAGCCAAACCCACTCCTCAACCTATGGCAAAAATCTACTAACTTTGGAAACAGCACCCTGCCTGTCAGCATGACAATGTTGCCTTATTATTAGTAACAGTGACTAAAAATTCTCAAATGATTTACCACATTTCTGAGCCTCTTAAAAAATTAAATGTACATTATTTCTATAAACTAACTCTAATAAGCTAACTAATTGTGACACTACATGCTCTATCTAGTTTGGGCGGAAGAGCCCTAGTCTGGCATTTTGCCCAGATGGCTCGAATTTACATACAAGTTTTAAATCTTTAAGAAATCCTAGAAAAATAAATTTAGAGACTTAACTTCATAAAACATGAACAATTTCCATAGGTCACGGTGTTCTACAGGCCATAATCTAGTCTATGATTTTTCTTTCATTTTTAAATCCCCTCTCTTAAGCATAAAGCACAAAGGACAGGCAGGACCACAAAAGAGAAAACATAGGCAGAGAAGGAAGCAGCAGATTACTAAAGGGCGTGCACTTTGCCTTGTAAAAGCAAACAAAGAACTTCATTTTCCAAGAGTCAAAGGAGACAAGAAATGTTAGCAATGGAAAACTGATCTTGCAGGGGTCGGTAATGGTACCAATTTTTTACCATCTTTTTCTTTTTCTGCCCTTTAGATATACAAACAATTGACTTTAAAGAAAAGTAACCCAACTCCTAAATTCCTGGAACCTCATGGTTTCTTTAATGAAGTCTGATATAGGATCAGCCATGAGAAGAGTCTGATGTAAAAAATATGTAAAGAATTGTATGGTTGGGTGCAGTGGCTGATCCCAGCAGTTTGGGAGGCTGAGGTGGGAGAATCACTTGAGTCCAGGAGTTCAGGACCAGCCTGGGCAACAAAAGGAGACTCCCATCCCTGACAAGAAAATTTTAAAATTTGCCGGGCATCGTGGTACACACCTGTAGTCCCGGCTACTCAGAAGGCTGAGGTGGGAGGACAGCTCGAGCCTGGGAGGTCAAGGCTGCAGTTAGCTACGATCGCACCACTGCACTCCAGCCTGGGCGACAGAGACCCTGTCTCAAAAAAAAAAAAAAAAAAAAAAAGAAATGTAGAGGATAATTTTTGTTTGTTATAGATTACAGTAACAAAAATAACTAACAAATTAAAGCCTCAAGATTTAAAAAAAAATGTATTAAATTCAACATAGAACAGATCTGAATTATGAAGATCCCAGGTAACAGTTAATTACCTTCAGCCACCTCAGGCAATTATTAAAGACATTTTGTTGGTAGAAAGGCACCTGTCAAGTACTATTATGCATCATTCCCTCTACAAATCCAGTCAACTCAAAAAATAAGCTGACCATACACCTGTCTCAAGAATCTTTATTCTCTCAGATTTTCACACCTTACTTTCAGTCTTTTGTCAAGATTTTTGACCAGCAAATTACAGTAAATAATTAGATACCACTTTCAAGTCCTTATGTCAATTAAATGCTCCTCAGGTACTGCATGTACTCTTCTTTAATTGGGGTTTTAAACTGTAAAAATACCATTCACTTGTTTCTGTAACAATGTATGTAGTCTTTTTTTTTTTTTTTTCTTAAATCTCTTTAAGAGAGACCAAAGAGGCTGGGTGCGGTGGCTCACGCCTGTAATCCCAGCACTTTGGGAGGCTGAAGAGGGTAGATTACCTGAGGTCAGGAGTTTGAAACCAGCCTGGCCAACATGATGAAAGCTCGTCTCTACTAAAAATGCAAAAATTAGCCAGACGTTGAGGCACACACCTGCTACTTGGGAGGCTGAGGCAGGAGAATCGCTTGAACCAGGGTGGTGGGAGTCACAGTTAGCCAAGATCATGCCACTGCAATCTGCACTCCAGCTTGGGCGACAAAATGAGACTTTGTCTCCAAAACAAAAACAAAAACACAAACTTAATCTCCAGTGTGGCAGTATTGAAAAGGGGGCCTTTAAGCGATGATTGGATAATGAGGGCTCTGCCCTTATTAATAAATTAATCAATGTATGGATTAATAAAGGATAAACAGATTCATGGGTCATCATGGGAGTACAACTGATGGCTTTGTAAGAGGAAGAGAGATCTGAGCTTAGCACAACAGCACATTCAGCCCCCTCACCACCTGATACCCTGCATCACCTAAGGATTCTGTAGGCAAGAGTCCTACCAGCAAGAAAGCCATTCCCAGATGCCACCCCTTGACCTTGGACTTCTCTGCCTCCAGATCTGTAAGAAATAAATTCCTTTCCTTTATAAATTAGCCAGTTTCAAGTATTCTGAAAATGGACTAAGACATCTTCCTGTGCCCCATATGGCCAACTGGTCACCAGGATCTGACCATACTGCTCTGTAATCTCTGGAATACTTCCATTTCTTCCCCAACTAATTACTACTTCCCTTGACTGGATTACTGCAAAAGCCTCCTCAACTGACTTCCATCCTTCTACAGTGTTAGGTCTCCAATCCTTCCTGGCTGTAATGTGAAAAATGTTTGTGTTCTCTAGAAAACAAAGTCTAATTATGAGCCTTTGATGGTCCAGTCCCCTTTTTTTCCCAATATAAAGTCAAAACTCCTTAACGTAAAACAGAAGACCTTGGCCAGGCACGGTGGCTCACACCTTTAATCCCAGCACTTTGGGGCCCAAGGTGGGTGGATCACCTGAGGTCAGGAGTTTGAGATCAGCCTGACTAACACAGTGAAACCCCGTCTCTACTAAAAATACAAACAATTAACCGGGCATGGTGGCAGGCACCTATAATCCCAGCTACTCAGGAGGCTGAGGGAGGAGAATTGCTTGAACCTGGGAGACGGAGGTTGCAGTGAGTCGAGATTGCGCCATTGCACTGCAGCCTGGGGGACAAGAGTGAAACTCCATCTCAAAAAAAAAAAAAAACAAAAAACAAAACAGAGGGCCTTCTATGATTTGCTTAACTTACCTCTACTGGCTCTCGAATTTCTTTTAGATCCTCAAATGTACCATACTATTTTCATAAATGTTTGGCACAACCTCCCTCTTTCCTTATGCTTGGCTTGTGACTATTCAACCTTCAGGTCTTAGCTTAAACGTTCAAGGAATCTTCCTTGATCTCCCATGTGCTCGCATAGTATATTTTATTCCTGTCCCCACACCATTTATGACACTGAATTGTCACTGCCTGTTTACCCTCCTCTGAACTGCAAACTTTGAGACAATGAAATTTTCTCTCTTGTAGCTTAGCCTAGTGTTGATCCATAGCTGATGCTCAATAAATATTTTTACAGATCATGAATACAAACTGACTTTGGAGTTAGACATACATTTCAATTCTGGTTCTGTCACTTACTAGCTACGGTGATCCTTCCTTGATCAAATTACTTTATCTTTTCTAAGCCTGAATTTCTTTCTTTTTTTTTTTTTTTTTGGAGGAATAATACCTATCTTGCAAGGTTGTAAGAATTAACTGATATCATATGCAAAGCAATCATAGCACATATCTGAATGACAGCAGTGTTTGCCTTGGTTAAAACTTACGGCTTCAAGGACAGAATCTGACTAGAGGTAGCTTAAGCAAAAAGGGGATTTAAAAAAAATAAGTTATAGGAGTGCCTCATGGAATTCAGGGTCATAAGAGAAACTAGAACCAGCAACCCACGTTGTGGAAATTTAGTTTGTTTCTTCTCTGTTTCTCCTGGTCTTTCCATCACTTCCCTTGCTTCCCCATTTCCTCTCCCCTCCCCAACTACCTGGTCCCTCTCCACCCCACCCCCATCTCTCCGTCACCCACTCCATGTGTTTATCTTAGTCTCTTTCCCTCTTTCATCTTTGCTACTATGCTCATGTGCTTCATTCTTCTCTCCTGTGGCACAACGGCCTTTTCAGCTCTTCATAAGGTAAAACATGGCTGGCAATAGTCCCAGAGTTATGATTTTCATTTTACAGCTAGGCTGAGGAACCATAAATATCAATTCCAAATGCCTAAAGGACCCTGGCCCAGCTTTGATCAGCTGCCTCCCTCTGGGTCAGCCCTCACTAGCCAAGAGGCAGGATCACCAATGGAACATGGCAGATCCCACCTGAACCATGAGATGATGGGAAAGGTCCCAGAAAATGAGAGAGTCTGGGCAATCAAAACACTTAGGGCTCACTACTCCATCTACTCAGTAAAAGCTATTAACATTTCAAGAGAATTGTTTTACTTAAGTGAATTAGCTATAATAAAAATATATTATTAATTAGTCACAAGTTTAAAGTTAACACATCTATGATTTTAAATCTTATATGAATGGGAAATGTGTGACATCAATATAAAATATGTAAAAAGGATTATTTTTTCTTTTTAATTTTAACTTTCTGAATTTTGAGACAGAGTCTTGTTCTGTCACTCAGGTTGGAATGCAGCGGCACGATATTGGCTCACTGCAACCTCCGCCTCCCAGGTTCCAGTGATTCTTGTGCCTCAGGCTCCGGAGTAACTAGGATTACTGGCGTGCACCACCATGCCCGGCTAATTTTTGTATTTTTAGTAGAGACAGGGTTTCGTCATGTTAGCCAGGCTGGTCTTGAACTCCTGACCTCAAGTGATCCACCTGTCTTGGCCTCCCAAAGAGCTGGGATTATAGGCGTGAGCCATCACGTTCAGCTAACTTTCTGAATTTCTGATCTCAATAGCTAATGCTGCAAAACAGACTACAAAGGTTAACTTTTTTTTTTTTTAAAGAAAAGTATGTAAAGATATTCTAATAATACTTTTAAAAATTATATAGTCACTAGGTTTGGTGGCACATGTCTGTAAGTCCCAGGTACTCAGGAAGCCAAGGCAGAGGATCACTTGAGCCCAGGAATTTGAGTCTGCCAGGGCAAAATAGCTAGACCCCATCTCTTAAAAATAAATAAATAAATAAATAAAACATTATACCGCATATTTTAGCTAAAGACCCAAAGAGAAAGTTGAGAAAATATCTCAAATATACATTTAAAAATTGAAACTAGTACACCCTAAATGTCTTTCCGAAACCTTGTTCCAAACTGAACAGAAAACTCTTCTTAGTAAAGTAGGGAAACACACACACACAAAATAATCACAGCTCTCAAGAAATTAATACGAATGCAATGTTATAACAAAATTGAATCTGAAAGCTCAATTGAGTTGAACTGGAAAAACCAGGAGAAAAAAAGGTAGAAGTCTGTAAGCTCGTAGCATATTTGCTTCCCATTCCCTACCCACAACAGATTTTTCTAAGCTTCTACATATATCATCAATTTTTCTTTCTTTCCTTCCTTCCTTCCTTCCTTCCTTCCTTCCTTCCTTCCTTCCTTCCTTCCTTCCTTCCCTCCCTCCCTCCCTCCCTCCCTCTTTCTCTCTTTCTCTCTTTCTCTCTTTCTCTCTTTCTCTCTTTCTCTCTTTCTCTCTTTCTCTCTTTCTCTCTTTCTCTCTTTCTCTCTTTCTCTCTTTCTCTCTTTCTTTCTTTCTTTCTTTCTTTTTTTGAGACAGAGTTTCACTCTTGTTCCCCAGGCTGGAGTGCAATGGTGCGAACTCAGCTCACTGCAACCTTGCATCCCAGGTTCAAACAATTCTCCTGCTTCAGCCACCCAAGTAGCTGGGATTACAGGCACCTGCCACCATGGCCAGCTAATTTTTGTATTTTTAGTAGAAATGGGTTTCACCATGTTGGCCAGGCTGGTCTTGTATGCCTGACATCAGGTGATCCACTCACCTCGGCTTCCCAATGTGCTGGGATTACAGGCATGAACCACCACATCCAGTTCATTAATTTTTCATGTTATTAATATTTGTAACATACAATAAACACTAA
The DNA here is from genome assembly GCF_049350105.2 of Macaca mulatta. Lineage (NCBI taxonomy): Eukaryota > Metazoa > Chordata > Mammalia > Primates > Cercopithecidae > Macaca > Macaca mulatta. The sequence continues at coordinate 72,065,310 of NC_133423.1, forward strand.
AAGCTTTTTTCTTTTGGGAATAATTAGAAAAATCCTTTTCCTTATATTAAACAAAACAGGCATAATACTGATGGAATTTTCTCAAATTTCATACTGGCAAAAAAATATTCATTTTAAGACACATGTTGTCATATATACGGCCCAACTTTTCTTGTAATTTTAAATGTCCATGGGACAATTACTAAATAAAATGTCTAACTTATTCTTATGTTTTAAGAAAAATTAAGATGAATAATTCAATTATTTTGTTTTCATTACAAGTTTTCTATATGCTCATATTAAAATATAAATAATAAAGATGTATGTAAGTGTGTACATTGGATGCACTGATTTAATCCAGGCAATAACCATTGAAGATATGTGTTATTATCCCTGTTTTACAGAAGAGGAAACTGAGGCCGGAGAGGTTAAATAGGTTTTGGTTCTATGTCACAAAACTACTAAGTGACAGAGCCAGAAGCTGAGAATGAACTCAGAACATTTCGGCTCAGTGTCCATTAATTATTGCTGCTACAACAAATTACCACAAATGTAGTGGCTTAAAACAATACAAACGTATTTGTCTTACAGTTCAGAAGTCTGGCACCAGTGTCACTGGGCTAAAATCAAGGTGTCAGCAGGGCTGCATTTCCTTCTGGAGATTCAGAGAAAATCAGTTCTTGCCCCTTCTAGCTTGTGGGGGCTGTCCACATTCCTTGGCTCACAGACTCCTTCCACCTTTAAGCCCTGGAATGTTGTCTCTTTCTGACTCTGCTTTGTTGTTACATTTCTTTGACTTTCCTGCTTTTCTCTTCCACTCCTAAAAACCACTGTTACTCTCTATTGTGCCTACCTGGATAAGCCAGGATAAACTCCCTATTTTAAAATCAGTTGATCAGGAATTTTAACTCTACCTGCAACTGTAACTCCTCTTTACCATGTAACCTAACATATTCAAAGGTTCTGAGAATTCACAGAGCATGGACATCTCTGGGAGCCAAGATACTGCCTACCACAGTACCCACGTTTATAATCAGTATACTACAAAAATCATGCTCATCCATTAGGGTTCAGCGAGTCAGTATGCTTCCATACTAAGCAACATAACTTCAATTAGGAGGATCACGGGTGTCCAACCCTTTGAATGTGAGGACTACTTTGCTTATCTGTGGTGGCAAATATCACAAAAGTTATGCACAGACCTTTTTTTTTTTTTTTTTTTTTTTTTTTTTTGAGGCGGAGTCTCGCTCTGTCGCCCAGGCTGGAGTGCAGTGGCGCGATCTCGGCTCACTGCAAGCTCCGCCTCCCGGGTTCCCGCCATTCTCCTGCCTCAGCCTCCCGAGTAGCTGGGACTACAGGCGCCGCCACCACGCCCGGCTAATTTTTTTGTATTTTTTTTTTTTAGTGGAGACGGGGTTTCATTGTGTTAGCCAGGATGGTCTCGATCTCCTGACCTCGTGATCCGCCCGTCTCGGCCTCCCAAAGTGCTGGGATTACAGGCTTGAGCCACCGCGCCCGGCCTTTTTTTTTTTTTTTAACCTCATCAGCTATCGTTAGTATTATTGTATTTTATGTGTGGCCCAAGACAATTCTTCTTCCAATGCGGCCCAGGAAAGCCAAAATGTTGGACGCTGGTGGAAATTATTAAAAACCAAGTGACTGAGTCAATGGAGTTAACTCATCCATCTAAATAAGTCTTAAAAGGAAACAAGCCAATAAGAGACACCATCTTCCCCTGCCCTCACCAAGCTTCTAAAGTATAACACTGAGTGTTAGGGGCAGAAAGAGGAACAAGTAAAGCTGGGCTTGTTCTAAGTAGCTGGAAGGAGAGAGAAGCACTCTAAAAGGTCTGAATCCTGGTGGTAGGGCTGTGGTTGGCATTATATCCAGCCTGTTCAGATGATACTCTACGCTACGGTTTGAATATCCCCCAAAGTTCACGTGCTGGAAGCTTAATTCACGATGCAACAGTGTTGAGAGGTGGGATCTTTAAGATGTAAATAGGTTATGAGGACTGTGCCCTCTGAATGGGTTAATGTCACTATCATGGGAGTGGGTTTGTTATAAAAGCAAGTTCGTCGAGACCAGCCTAAGCCCAGTGAGACTTTGTCTCTACAAAAGGAAAAGGAAAAAAAAAAAGCCAGGCACTGGTGAGCACCTGTAGTCCCAGCTACTTGGGAGGCTGAAGTAGGGAGGAACGCGTGAGGCCAGGAGTTCAAGGCTGCAGTGAGCCAGGATGGTGCCACTGCACTCCAGCCTGGGCAAAAGAGTGACTCTGTCTTTTTTAAGTGAGTTTCTCTCTCTCCCTCACTCTAATCCTCTCTCAGCCTCTCACCTTCCACCATGGGATAACGCAGCAAGAAGAAGGCCCTTGCCAGATGTCAGCTCTTTGGTATTGGACCTCCCAGCCTCCAGAACTGTGAGAAGTAAGTTTCTCTTCTTTATAAATTACCAAATCTGTGGTATTGTTGTAGCAACACAAAATAAACTAAGAAACCTTAAGATGCAATTGCTCTTCAAATAACCTCTAAATGAGAATTTGACAGGAAGCTGGTCTCCACATAGAAATTACTCAAATCACCAGAACTCAAAGATAGAAGGTGGGGTGGAGATGGGGGGGGGTGACTTCCTTCTTTGTCACAATATCAAACATGGAGACGTTTTCCCTTTTTTCCCCTCCCTAGAGTAGGAGGAAGGGGAGCTTGACATAAGAGTGTCAAGTTTGAGGGATCCTGGCAAGAAAGCTAAGGAAACCTAAAATAGAATCTTTGTCCATTGTTGTGGTTAGCCTAGAAGCCACTTTGCAACATTCATTACTATAAACATCATCTTTAATAAATACACACACACACACAGAGTTGCTCCTCATTATTTTCAATTCCATATTTATGAATTCACCTGCTTACTAAAATTAATACCGTATCAGTTCAGGGTGGCAATAAAAATTGATAATACCAATTTCTGCATTATTTAGCAACTGCTATTGTTTCCACTTGGAAACAGGAAACTAAGAGCCACTTGAATAAGAATGTATGGGAAAACAGGATTTGCTGCACATCAAGTTTTTATACGGTCAAGCTCCAAGGACCATATGTCTACCATAAAGTCAAATATACCTGCATGTTCTGAAGGACTTCATCCATTTACAATTTAATATACATAAGGCATCTCTGAACAAAAACACACATATAACAAGGTTGTATGATTTCTTTAAAAAAGCTCATAGGAGCCTAACCCTGATTCCCTCTAGGAGGAATGGTTCAGTCTTTGATAAGTTAGTGTTCATGATAATCTTATAGAACACAACCAGCACAAATAATGAGAACTGACTGTATATGAACATATTGATAGAAAAGATGGCCAAAATTATGTTTCTTTAAAAACTGTAATACATACTTTTTTTTTTTTTTTTTTTTTTTGAGACAGTCTCGCTCCGTTGCCCAGGCTGAAGGAGTGCAGTGGCACAATCTCGGCTCACCGCAACCTCCACCTCCAGGGTTCAAGCGATTCTCCTGCCTCAGCCTCCAGAGTAGCTGGGACTACAGGCGCCCACCACCAAGCCCGGCTAATTTTTGTATTTTTAGTAGAGATGGGGTTTCACCATATCGATCAGGCTGGTCTCGAACTCCTGACCTCAGGTGATCCTCCCACCTTGGCCTCCCAAAGTGCTGGGATTACAGGCATGTGCCACTGCGCCCAGCTGATACATACTGTCTTTTAAAAAATTTTGTTGGGCTTGGTGCGGTGGCTCACACCTGTAATCCCAGCACTTTGGGAGGCCAAGCCAGGTGGATCACTGAAGGTCAGGAGTTTGAGACCACCCTGGCCAACATGGAAAAACCCCATCTCTACTAAAAACACAAAGATTAGCTGGGCGTGGTGGTGCCTGCCTGTAATTCCAGCTACTCCGGAGGCTGAGGCAGAAGAATCACTTTAACCTGGGAGGCGGAGGCTGCAGTGAGCCGAAATCGCGCCACTGCACTTCAGCCTGGGCAACACAGTGAGACTCTGTCTCAAAAAAAAAAAAAAAAAATTCCGTTGAATTATCAATTCTTTTCCCCATCAACATTTAGAATCTGACCCAAATGATAAATACTGATCAAAAATTAATGTTTGAATCTATTTTTTAATGAAGAGAGCGGGGATAAAAAAAGACTGATATTAATCCATAGATCAACATATATCAAATTAATTTACTAGTTATGTGCATCTCCTTTTAAGCTGTGAAGACTTACTAATGCTTTGGAGTTCAACAACTGTCCTAGCCTCGAAATGTCCAGTTAAGGCATCAACGCTGGGTGACAAGAAAACAGCAGGTACATGAGAAAGGCAGGATGCACACTGACAGTTTCCAGACATTCCTCATATTTATATTTTGACTCTTCACATGCATTTACATGTTGAATCTCCCAACCATATGAACTTGCCTCCTTTGGCTTTTTGGAGTAAAATAATGAAGTAAAAAAATTAATAAGAAATAGCATGAATGGTTTTATTCTAGTTCAATAAAGGTGGTATATTAAAAAGAGATACAAAGTTTTCGACTCAAAAAACTTGATGTTTCCTTTCTTTCCATTTTTTTTTTAAATTTATTTATTATTATTATACTTTAAGTTGTAGGGTACATGTGCATAACGTGCAGGTTTGTTACATATGTATACTTGTGCCATGTTGCTGTGCTGCACCCATCAACTCGTCATTTACATCAGGTATAACTCCCAATGCAATCCCTCCCCCCTCCCCCCTCCCCATGATAGGCCCCGGTGTGTGATGTTCCCCTTCCTGAGTCCGAGTGATCTCATTGTTCAGTTCCCACCTATGAGTGAGAACATGCGGTGTTTGGTTTTCTGTTCTTGTGATAGTTTGCTAAGAATGATGGATTCCAGCTGCATCCAAGTCCCTACAAAGGACTCAAACTCATCCTTTTTGATGGCTGCATAGTATTCCATGGTGTATATGTGCCACATTTTCTTAATCCAATCTGCCACTGATGGACATTTGGGTTGATTCCAAGTCTTTGCTATTGTGAATAGTGCTGCAATAAACATACGTGTGCATGTGTCTTTATAGCAGCATAATTAGTAGAAAGCTGAAACTGGATTCTTTCCATTTTTATATTACGTGGGGGAGCCTTTTAGTATGGGCTATAAAATGACCATTTATATTCAGCTTTTCATTCCTTAGGATGACCTAAAAATTAAAGCCAGAACTTCGTATTTCTGAAATATCACTTACCTCTGGCTACACTATTTTAACCCTAAAATCATTGCTTAAAATATGTACATAATAACGATGTGTATACATGTTAAAATTTTTTAGGTTTTATTAAAAAATAAAACCTTTTGATTTTCAAAGTTTAGCATATACAGATATGGAAGTTTCCATCTAGAAAGGCACAAATATTCTGTGGAAAACTATTTTAGAATGCAACAACGTTAAGAATTTTTGTAATCCTGATACTACTTCGTGCTCTTAAAACAGTATTAGGGCTAGGCGCAGTGGCTCACGCCTGTAATCCCAGCACTTTGCGAGGCCAAGGTGGACAGATCACTTGAGGCCAGGAGTTTGAGACTGGCTTGGCCAACTTGGTGAAACCCTGTCTCTACTAAAAATATTTTTTTAAAAATTAGCCAGAGGTGGTGGTGTGTGCCTGTAGTGCCAGCTACTTGGGAGGCTGAGGCACGAGAATCGCTAGAACCCAGGAGGCAGAGGTTACAGTGAACCAAGATCTCTCCACTGCACTCCAGCCTGGGTGACAGAGTGAAAGACTGTCTCAAACAAACAAAAACAGTATGAGAAGTATTTGCTTGCTCAGAGCATGTAAAAAAGTTTGTTGAACTGAATTATATAAAGATTTATCATATTATGGCCCCCATTTTATAATATTAGTTTTGAGAATGGATGTTTTAAATTCCATGAAATTACCTATACATGCTTTAGTTGTTTCTGACTGGAAACAATTTTCCACACTGTTGTTTAGCATTTACTGAGTACTGATAACAGAACATATGATATAAAACCTAAGGAAATGGTATACAAGGTATTTTTTCAAAGTTTTCCTAACTGAGATGACTATATTAAAATATTCATGACCCAACACACTTATGTCAAAAAGACAACAAACCCCGCAATTCAAAAAGAACAACTTTGCGAGGCATGGTGATTCATGCATGTAATCCCAACACTTTGGGAGGCTGAGGTGGGAGGATGGTTTGAGCCCAGGAGTTCAAGATCAGCCTGGGCAATGTAGGGAGATCCTGTCTCTACAAAAAATTTAAAAAGTAGCCAAGTGTGGTAGTATAGGCATGTAGTCCCAGCTACTTGAGAGGCAAAGGTAGGAGGATCACTTGAGCTCAGGAGGTCAAGGCTGCAATGAATCATGACTATGCCACTGCACTTCAGCCTGGGCAACAGAGCAAGACTCTGTCTCAAAACAAAAACAAAAACAAAAACCACCAAAACAAAAAACCCCAACAACTTTCTACATCAATGAACTACAGCAAAGGTTGTATTCAGAGCAAAATTCAGAGCCCTACATACCTGTTACTAAAAGGGAAATAACATAAACAAATGAATTGAGCAATTTAGGAGGAAACAAAATTAGGGGAATTTACAATCTAAAAAAAATGGCCAGGCGCAGTGGTTCAAGCCTGTAACCCCAGCACTTTGGGAGGCCGAGGCAGGTAGAGCACCTGAGGTCAGAAGTTTAAGACCAGCCTGACCAATGTGGTAGAACCCCATCTCCATGAAATACAAAAAATTAGCGGGGCATAGTGGCACAAGATTGTAAATCCCAGCTACTAGGAGGCTGAGGCAAGAGAACTGCTTGAACCAGGGAGGTGAAAGTTGCAGTGAGCTGAGATTGTGCCACTGCACTCCAGCCTGGAAACGAGTGAAACTCCGTCTCATAAAAATAAAATAAAATAAACAAAAGAAACTCTCAGCCAAGTGCAGTGGCTCATGCCTGTAATCCCAGCACTTTGGAAGACCAAGGCGGGTGGATCACCTGAGGTCAGGAGTTTGAGACGATCCTGGCCAATGTGGTGAAATCCTGTCTCTACTAAAAATACAAAAATTAGCCAGGCGCAGTGGCACGTGCCTGTAACTCCAGCTATTTGGGAGGCTGAGGCAGGAGAATTGCTTGAACCCGGGAAGCGGAGGTTGCAATGAGCCGAGATGGGATCATTGAACTCCAGCCTGGGCAACAAGAGCAAAACTCCGTCTTGGGGTGGGGGGCGGGGGGGAACCTCCCAAAAGAATTTTTATTTGTAAATCATACTGAGATTTCTGTTTCTCGTTTCTAATTCATTACCTTTTCTTTTAATTTACCTTACTGTAACAAAAAATACAGTATAATTTACAAATAAACATCAATGAAACAGATAAATCACTAGATTTCATCATAAACAAGAAACACAAAGGGAGAGTACATAGTATTAGGTATGAGAAGGGTACTAGAGCCACAGATGATTTGAAAAGAAAGCGATAACTTTGTATAACTCCTGCCAATAAAGTTTTCAGAACTAGATAAAATGGTTAACTAGGCAAATACAAATTAATAAAAATAACTCAGTTAAAAGATAGGAGACCTAAATAAAGCAATAACTATTAAAATAGTTTAAATCTTGTTTTAAAAAACTACCAGAGGCCGGGCGCGGTGGCTCACGCCTGTAATCCCAGCACTTTGGGAGGCCGAGGCGGGCGGATCACAAGGTCAGGAGATCGAGACCACGGTGAAACCCCGTCTCTACTAAAAATACAAAAAATTAGCCGGGCGCGGTGGCGGGCGCCTGTAGTCCCAGCTACTCAGGAGGCTGAGGCAGGAGAATGGCGTAAACCCAGGAGGCGGAGCTTGCAGTGAGCTGAGATCGCGCCACTGCACTCCAGCCTGGGCGACAGAGCGAGACTCCGTCTCAAAAAAAAAAAAAAAAAAAAAAAAAAACTACCAGAAAAGCACAAATATTATGTATTTCATGGGTATTACAGGATGCTTTCTTGGTTGTAGCATCCTTCCAACAGACATCTGAGGTTATCAAAAGAGCTCCTTCCCAACTGTTACCTAGGTTTCTCAGAAATTCTCCATATTCATTCATTAATTCAAAAAAATATCTTTTGAAAGTCTAGGCTGGGCACAGTGGCTCACGTCTATAATCCCAGCATTTTGGAAGGCCAAGGCGGGTGGATCATCTGAGGTCAAGAGTTCGATACCAGCCTGGCCAACATGGTGAAACCCCGTCTCTATTAAAAATACAAAAATTAGCCAGGCATGGTGGCACGCGTTTGTAATCCCAGCTTCTCGGGAGGCTGAGGTGGGAGAATCACCTGAGCCCAGGAGGCGGAGGTTGCAGTGAGCCAAGATTGCACCACTGCACTCTAGCCTGGCCAACAAGAGTGAAACTTGAAGGAAAAAAAAAAAAGAAAGAAAGTCTAGAAAGTAGAGATGCAACAGTGAACAAAACAAGGTCCGAGGCATCGTGCAGCTTGCATTCTTATTAAGAATAGTAACAGATAACATTAGGTGGCTGCTATGTGCTAAATACTATCCTAAGTACGCTTGCATGTACTAACCCATTTAATTTAATCCTTACAACCACCCTTTTAGTTAAGGACTATTTTTACTCACCCCTTAAACATGAGGAAACTAAGGCACACAGATTAGGTAACTAGTCTAAGGTCAAAGATGCTCTCAGGCAATTTAGCTCCAGAACAGTACTATCCAACAGAAATATAATGTGAACCACAAATACAAGCCACATATGCAATTTTAAATTTTCCACTAACCACATTTAAAAAGGTAAAACAAAAAGAGATTAATTTTAATATCTATTTAACCTACTATATCAAAAATGTTCTCAACATGCAATTAATATTTAATAGTTGAATTATTCTACATTCTTTTTCCATATTAAAATCTGGTGTGTATTGCGCCAGGCATGGTGGCTCATGCCTGTAATCCCAGCACTTTGGGAGGCTGAGGCAGGGGGATCACTTGAGGTCAGGAGTTTGAGAACGCCTGGCCAGCATGGTGAAACCCCAACTCTACTAAAAATACAAAAATTAGCTGGGGGTGTTGGCACATGCCTGTGAGCCCAGCTACTTGAAATCGGGTGTGTATTTTACACTTACAGTACATCTCAATTAGGACTGGCCACATTTCAAGTGCTCATCTATTATACTGGAGAGTGTTCATAACCACCGTTATATGTTTTTCTACTAAAAGAAAATAGTGTATTCTCAGGATGTAAGAATATACTATTCTTACATAATAGACACTATTTACAGTCTATAAAATATTATTTTATTTTATAAAATATTACAGTCTATTAAATAATATTAATTCACCAAATTAAAAAATAAGGAAGTTTAGCCAAGTGTGGTTGCACGTGCCTGTAATCCCAGCTACTCCAGAGGCTGAGGCGGGAGAATTGTTTCAACCTGGGAGGCAGAGGGTGCAGTGAGCTGAGATTGTGCCACTGTACCCCAGACTGGATGACAGAGCGAGACTTCATCTCGAAAAACAAACAAACAAAGAAGCCATATTGACCATTTTGGGTTTGGGTTAAAAAAAATAAAATGAAAAATAAGGAAGTCAGGTGCAGCTGCACATATCTGTAGCCCCAGCTACTCTGGAGGCTGAGGCAGGAGGCCAGGAATTCAAGGCTGTAGAGTGCCATAATCACACCTGTGAATAGCACTATACTCCAGCCTCAGAAACACAGTGAGACCCCATCTCTTTATACACATACATAAATAAAAGGGTAGGGGAGGAGAAGGAGGAAGAGGAGGAGGAAGAGGAGGAAGAGGAGGAAGAAGAGGAGGAGGAGCAGGAGGAGCAGGAGGAGCAAGAGCAGCAGGAGCAGCAGGAGCAGGAGCAGGAGCAGGAGCAGGAGCAGCAGGAGCAGCCGCAGCCTCCAGGTGCAGTGGCTCAAATCTGTAATCCCAGCACTTTGGAAGGCTGAGAAGGGAGGATTGCTTGAGGCCAGGAGTTCAAGATCGGCCTGGGCAATATAGCGAGACCTTGTCTCTGTTTTTAAAAAAAATTTTAAAAAGAAAGAAAAAGAAAAAAAGCTATTTATTTCAATAAAAGCCAAGGGGGAAAAAAGCTTAAATCAACACCCACCCCCACTTTTTAATAACTCTCATAAACTAAAAATAGAGGAATCCTTCCATAATATTATATATCTATAGCTAACGTTCAAGTCAACTCTGGCATCACAGCTTAATGGCAAACACCAGAAAGAGTCTTAATGCTCATTATAATTATTAATTTTGTTTTTCTTTGAGACAGAGTCTCGCTATGTCACCAGGCTGGATGCAGAGGTGCAATCTGGGCTCAACCTCCGCCGCCCGGGTTCAAGTGATACTCCTGCCTCAGCCCCCCGAGTAGCTGGGACTATAGGCACCTGCCACCACACCCGGCTCATTTTTTGTATTTTTAGTAGAGACGGAGTTTCACCATGTTGGCCAGGATGGTCTCAAACTCCAGACCTCATTATCCACCCGCCTTGGCCTCCCAAAGTGCTGGGATTACAGGCGTGAGCCACCGTGCCCGGCCATTATAATTATTACTTGAAATGAGGTTTCACTCTGTCATCCAGGCTAAAGTGCAGTGGCATATCATAGCTCACTACAGCCTCGAACTCCTGGTCTTAAGCAATCCTCCCATCTCAGCCTCCTGAGTAGCTAGGGCTACAGGCACCTGCCGCCACACCCACCTAATTTTTTAATTTTTTGAAGAGATGGGGTCTCACTAAATTGCTCAGACTGGTCTCAAACTCCTGGGCTCAAGTGATCCTCCCGCCTCAGTCTCCCAAAGCACTGGGATTACAGGTGTGAGCTACTGTGTCTGATCTACATGATCCCTTATACAACAAAAGTAAGAGAATTAACTGAAAAGCTATCAGACACAGATTTCTATAGGGCAGCTACAAAAATATATTGAGAAATAAGTAGTTTTGTAATATACCAAAAATAGTTACAAAGTAGTACTCAATAAATGATAGGGACCTATCAAAAGTACACGGGAATTCATTTGAAGAGGCTCTTGCTGACCAAATATAGAATTTGAGCATCCAAAAAAAAAAAAAAAGGTGACACTAACAGATTACAACTAGTTGACTAGGGTAATCCATAAGTCACGCTAATAAATAAGAACAGGAAGGTTCTCTCTTACAGAATCCCAACTACTAAACTTGGAATAAGAGAGCTAGAAAAGTATTATTTTATAACTCTTACTGCAATAATTAATTCAGCCAAGGAATCATCAATGGAAGCAAAAACTATTTCCTTATGTATAGTTTATTAAAAAGAGAAAAATGTCATTTTATGAAGAAACCTGACAGATATCACTTAACTAAGTAATCAAAGTTAATATTGCCAATAGTAGGATAGACTTAACACAGCGTGCCTCCTGATGTCTTGAACTCTGAAGAACATAATAGCCTTTATGTGGTACTCCTGCCTCAAATTCATAATCTAAATCAAATCATGAGGAAACATCAAACAAAAACTCATTTATGTACACTATACAAAACCAGTAGTCTTTCAAAAAAATCAATGTCATGAAAGATAAAGACTGAAGAAATGTTCAGATTAAAGGAGACTAAAGAAACATGACAACTAAATGCAACATGTATTTCTAGATTGGATTTTGGATTTTTGTTCTAAAGAATATTATTAGGACAAATGGAAAAATGTATGAACTATTGTATTACTTTCCTTGCCACATTTCCTTTACTGTTCCCTCCTAGGGCTGCTGTAGAAAAAATGGCTTAAAACAACAAATTTATTATCTCATAGTTCTGGAGGCAGGATGTCCAAAATTAAAGTGTCAGCAGGGCTATGCTCCCGCTGAAACTCTGGATATCATTCTTCCTTGCCTCCTCCTAGTTTCTGATGGTAGCTGGCAATCCTTCGTGCTTCCGGCTTACAGGTGCATCCCACCAATTTCTGCCTCTGTTGTCACAAGGCATTCTCTCCGGGTGTCTGTCTTGACACGTGGGTTTTAGGTTTTTGTTTTGTTTTGTTTTTTGAGATGGAGTCTCGCTCTGTCACCCAGGCTGGAGTGGAGTGGCCGCAATCTTGGCTCACTGAAACCTCGCCTCCCGGGTTCAAGCGATTCTCCTGCCTCAGCCTCCCAAGTTGCTGGAACTACAGGCGCGTGCCACCACGCCTGACTAATTTTTGTATTTTTAGTATAGACGAGGTTTCACCGTATTAGCCAGGATGGTCTCAATCTACTGACCTCGTGATCTGCCTGCCTTGGCCTCCCAAAGGATGCTATTTCCAAATAAGGCCACATTCACAGGTACTGAGGGTTAGCACCCTTTTGGGGAACATAACTGAATTCGCAACTGGAAATTAGGTAACTGTATTATACTGATGTTGAACTTGTTGAATTCAGTAACTGTACTGCAATTGTACAAGAAAATGTCCTTGTTTTAGGAAATACATACCGAAATATTTAAGGGTACTGAGACATTATGTTTGCAATTAACTTTCAAATGGTGGTGGCGGGGACACACATACACACATACCCAAGGAGGGAACCATAAAGGAAAGGTGACAAAATGTTAACAACAGGTAAATCTGGGTGGAGGGTATCCAGGAGTTCTTTGTGCTACTCTTACAACTTTTCTGTAACTTTGGAATTATTTCTAAATAAACTTGCAGCACTATTTTCAACAGCAAAGACTTGGAACCAACCCAAATCCCCATCAATGATAGACAGGATAAAGAAAATGTGGCACCTATACACCATGGAATACTATGTAGCCATAAAAAAAGGAGTTCATGTCCTCTGCAGGGACATGGATGAAGTTGGAAATCATCATCCTCAGCAAACTAACACAGGAACAGAAAACCAAATACCGTTATGTTCTCACTCATAAGTGGGAGTTGAACAACGAGAACACATGGACACAGGGAGGGGAATATCACACACTAGGGCCTGTTGGGGGGTGGGGGAAAGAGGAGGGGGAGCATTGGGACAAATACCTAATGCATGCGGGGCTTAAAACCTAGATGATGGGTTGACAGGTGCAGCAAACCACCATGGTACATGTATACCCATGTAACAAACCTGCACGTTCAGCACATGTATCCCAGAACTTAAAATTAAAACGCACACACACACACACACACACACACACATACACACACACACACACACAAATAAGACCGATGAGTAAGTACAACAAAAGTTCAGAGTCTATGTAAGAAAATAAAACTGGGATATAAAAGACAATCTCAAAAAATAAACACATCACTTATTTTCAGAAGGTACATTATAAAGATGCCCATCCTTCCTATATAAATCTAAGTAACATTAAATCAAAATCACAAGGAAGTTCATATGAAAAAGTAAATGCATATGAATAGCTGAGAAAGTTCTGAAAAGGAAAACAGGAAATTTGTCCTTCTAGGAATCACAACCTCATGGTTAAGAGTATAGGCTCTGGGCCGGGCGCCGTGGCTCACGCCTAAATCCCAGCACTTTGGGAGGCTGAGGCAGGCAGATCACGAGGTCAGGAGATGGAGACCATCCTGGTGAAGAGACCAACACGGTGAAACTCCATCTCTACTAAAACTACAAAAACTTAGCCAGGTGTGGTGGTGGGTGCCTGTAGTCCCAGCTACTCGGGGGAGGCTGAGGCAGGAGAATGGTGTGAACCAGGGAGGTGGAGCCTGCAGAGCCAAGATCGCCCCACTGCACTTTAGCCTGGGTGACAGAGTGAGACTCCATCTCAAAAAAAAAAAAAAAAGAGTCTAGGCTCTGGAGTTACAAAGTTAGGTTATAGTCCTAGCTTGTAATTTGAGTAAATTTAACCTCTTGAAGTCTATTTATCTATGAAACTAAAGATGTCAAGAATACTTAACTCTTGATGGCTCTGTGAGAAATGAGTTAATAAATATGTTATTTATCACAGGCACTGTCACACAGTCAATTATCAATACATATTAGTTGCTGTTATCATGGTTATAATCAGCAGCATCAAGATATGTGGTATTGGCACAGAAATAAACAATTAGGCCGGGTGCAGAGGCTCACGCTGGTAATCCCAGCACTTTGGGAGACCAAGGTGGGCAGATCACAAGGTCAGGAGCTCAAGACCAGCCTGGCAAACAAAGTGAAACTCGTCTCTACTAAAAACACAAAAACTAGCCAGGTGTGGTGGCAGGCGTCTGTAGTCTCAGCTACTCAGGAGGCTGAGGCAGGAGAAGCACTTGAACCGGGAGGTGGAGGTTGCAGTGAGCAGAGAAGGCACCACTGCACTCCAGCCTGGGTGACAGCAAGACTCCGTCTCAAAAAATAAACAAACAATTAAATCCCTCAAAAAGAGCCCAGAAACAGGCCCAAGAGTAAAAAGAATTTGTAAATGCTAAAAGGTGGCATTTTGAACCAGTGTGAAGACAGATTTAATAACTAGCAGTAGTGAAGTATATCATCTGAGGAAAGAAAAAATTACCTCACAACACACACAAAATCCAGAGTAAAGAGCTAAATGACTTGCAAGACAAAACAAAACACAAACCTGTAGGTAGAATTTTTAACATCATCTTCAAGTGGAGAAAAAATTCTTGAAACACAAAATCCAAAAGGTATAGAAGGAACATTATGCACAGACATGGAAAAGTCTTTGCAACATAAAGACAAAGAATATCTATAATATATTGAAGAGTCCCTAAAAATTTATAAGAAAAAGACAAGCCAAGAGTAAAACTGGCAAAGGTTATGAGCAAGCAGTTCACCACAAGGAGAGATGCATAGTAGCCTTCAATCGAAAAAGCAAATTAAAATAATTTTAAGATATCTTTATTCATATATATAACTAACAAAAATAAAATGATGTTCTATTAATTGCCCTAAAAAAACTGAGAAAATATAGAAAGAGCTTTAAACCTGCTAACATCCGTGGCTCTGTTTATCATCAAAAGAAAAAGCAACACCTATCATGCCATTAGAACACTTCATTATGGAAAGAGGAAAAACAAAAACAAAACACAGGTAGAAAAGCAATCACTGAACCTTACTGTTAGAAGGAAAGAAACTAAGCTTATGAGGTCTGACCACTCACCAACACAAGAAAGTACCACTGACAATGACCTATATGCAGCATTTACTCAAACTCCAGAGGCAAGGCAGTTCAATAAAGCACTTCTCAACAACTGTTAAAAATTACTTCTTTATAATCTTCAAATTGCTTCAAAATGATAACAAACATCTGTTTAACAAACCTTTTAAAAACTCTGTCAGGAATCAAAGGCAACTTTCAGTGTCTGCATTTATTAACATTCACCTTTAAGGCAACATCTAATCATTTTTCTAAGATATCTACCTGTCTCCATGATTTCTCTCTTATTGGTAGGGCCCAGGAAGTATCAGAAATATCTTTCAGAACCTTGGAATTCTTCTAGACCTAGAGACATGAAATCATGTAAAGCTACATGCACCTTACTATTTTCTTCTTATTTATTTGTTTTTAATATTATAAACTTCACACTATGATCTCTTATGACAAAAAAATGACAGGGGAAAAGCACAAACACAGTCCCTCACTGCTACAAATTCTGCATTTGAGGAAATCACAGGGGTCAGCACAACCAGAGTGCAATGGATGAGCCTCACTCTGGGACCACCTTCACGATCATGGTATCTATCCTGCCAGATAAGTGTACTGTCTATTTTCTTTTTGTTTGTTCTAGTTTTTCTAATTTAAAGAGCAACTTCTTGTTACAGAAATGAGAAGATAAAAAGGAGATACACTATGTGTTCTGTGTCACCTATTATTTCAAGTTTCCTGAACTGTAGATTCATGACTTCTTACTCTTGCTATAAATTTATCTCTAAGAATCATCAATATTGTTTTCCCTTTTTTGAAACATCAGTCATTGTAAGAATCCTATTCATCATCTGACAACATCCTAAGAGGTTCACAACCCTCTCTTCTACTTGACATTTGTCATGAGTTTCTCCTTCTGACTTACAGTCTATGCATTTAAACAAAAACAAAACAAAACAAAAACTAAGACCCAGTTGGAGTGATGATGCGATGGGGTGGGGGAAAAGGGGAGATGGTGAGAAGATGCGCAGGGGAGCCACTTTAGCTCCACCCTAATTTCTACCTGCTACCCCCATGGAATTCTTTGATATGGCTAATTAGTATCTTTTCTCAATCACTAGAAGTGCTATATAAATGAACATATAATACTTGTTCTACTCTGACCCCCTCCCTCCACCAGTGTGCTTCCTAACCTTTCATATAAGAAGTGTGGGGCATTTTAAGACTTTTCACTACTTCAGGGGGTACACTGTTAGAATTTTAAGCCTCACTCTTACTGGTTTTCCAATGTTTCCTAAAGTCTAGTGCACACATCTTAAAATCCAGAACTCTCTTTCCTGCTACTTTTAATATAAACCCAAGATGACACGGCTTCTATCTGCAAAGGTTCTTTCTAGAATTTACATATCACTAGCTTTTTTTTTTCTATTGATCCTAATTAAGTTCAAAATAGCAAATATCTTAACAGCTTACCACTTCAAATATAAAATTAAATTAGTCAGATGCTCTGCTTTAAGAAACACATTTCCAGAAGCTGTTGGACTAACCAGTTTGCTTTATACCAATACTGTAACCTGAATTAAGATACCATCGATGCCCATACCTTTCAAATACTCTAACCACATCTGTACAACCAAATAGTATTTTCCATACAGATGTCTAACTTGTGTAACTACTGTACTTTTCATCCCCTTCTGTGACAGAGATAACTACCTGTTCTCCCAAAATTCATTCTCCCCTTCTACGGTATGCAGTCCTCACTGGGAGGTGGCTGACCTGCTAGGAACTATTTTTTCCAGCTCTCCTTACACTCAGATAAATCCATATGACTTGCTTATATCAATTAAAGTAAGAGGAACGGATGTGTGCCAGAGTTTTTAGGAAGTATAATTGCGACGCTGGGCATGGTGGCTCACGCCTGTAATCCCAGCACTCTGGGAGGCTGAGGTGGGTGGATCACTTGAGGTCAGGAGTTTGAGACTAGCCTGACCAACATGGTGAAACCCATCTCTACTAAAAATACAAAAAGTAGCCAGGCAAGGTGGTGCACACTTGTAATCTGAGGGACTCAGGAGGCTGAGGCAGGAGAATCGCTTGAACCTGGGAGGTGGAGGTAACAGTGAGCTGAGATCGTGCCACTGCACTCCAGCCTGGGCAATAGAGTGAGACCCCATTTCAAAAAAAAAATTAATTTAAAAATAAAAAATAGCCGGGCGCGGTGGCTCACGCCTGTAATCCCAGCACTTTGGGAGGCCTAGGCGGGCGGATCACAAGGTCAGGAGATCGAGACCACGGTGAAACCCCGTCTCTACTAAAAATACAAAAAATTAGCCAGGCGCGGTTGTGGGCGCCTGTAGTCCCAGCTACTCGGGAGGCTGAGGCAGGAGAATGGCGTGAACCCGGGAGGCGGAGCTTGCAGTGAGCCGAGATTGCGCCACTGCACTCCAGCCTGGGCGACAGAGCGAGACTCTGTCTCAAAAAATAAATAAATAAATAAAAATAAAAAAAATAAAAATAAAAAATACAGATACAAATACAAAAATTAGCTGAACATGGTGGCATACACCTGTAATCCCAGCTAGTTGGGAGGCTGAGGTGGGAGGATCACTTGAACCCAGGAGGCAGAGGTTGCAATGAGCAGAGATCGTGCCACTGCACTCCAGCCTGGGCTACAGAACGAGACTGTCTCAAAACAAACAAACAAAAACAAAAAACAACAAAAAAAAGAAGTATGGTTATTGGATATTTACAGAATATGATATAAAGAAACAGAACTCCTATATTGTAAGTGGGTGAATATGCTTAGGTTAAATAGTGCTCTTTAACATTTACAAGCTATTAAACTGAATCAAACCTTAGTTTCTCCATCAGACTCAAGTAGAATGCTTATTTGAAATTCATCCTGAGCATTAATCATACTAGTTTAGCACAAGTCTACCACTTCAGAGAGTCTTGAGTCAAAAACATTTGTGGTTACTGCCTGAGCTTTTAGTGAAGAACTACTTGTTACTTCTTTCTCTCAGGCCCATGATAGGCAGACAATGCCAGCTGACTGCTGCATGTTCCTACAATCAAAAATACTTAATAAATGTCTATGTGTCATTGTTCTATGTGCTTAGAACAACTTTAGTAACCAAAACTGAGATCCCTACCTTCATAGAGCTTACATTCCAGTGGCAGCCATTCCAGTCATTTGGAGTTGGCAGTTCCAAGCCTATCTGCCAACCTTTATGTAAAGACTTAATAAACATGGGCAATAATAAACTGTTGAGTTAACATGTGAAGGAGTTGTACTGTAGATATTCTTTGCTGGATAATAATGCTACAAAAATTAAGCTAGTATTCCCGCTAGAAAACAATGTTTCAGCTTATTAGGGAGGACAAAGGGTACATTCTTAGATACAATTGGAGAAATAAAAGGAAATCAAAGAAGAAAAGGCTACTAAGATGGTGAAGGAAATTACTATTAACGTAAGAACTTGACACAGTGGCAAGAGAGTGGCAAATAAAATTTCCACTGGTAGCTTTAGATGAGACTCTTCTTCCCGACAGTGATGTTCGTATAACAATAATAGTTACAAGGCTGGAGGTGGTGGCTCATGCCTATAATCTCAGCACTCTGGAAGGCCAAGGTCGGGGAGGATCAAACTCAGGAGTTTGAGACCAGCCTGGGCAACAGAGGAATGCCCCGTCTCTGGAAAAATAAAAACAAAGGCCGGGTGTGGTGGCTCACGACTGTAATCCCAGCACTTTGGGAGGCTGAGGTGGGTGATCACGAGGTCAGGAGATTGAGACCATCCTGGCCAAAGTGGTGAAACTCCGTCTCAACTAAAAATACAAAAATTAGCTGGGCATGGTGGCGTGTGCCTGTAATCCCAGCTACTCAGAAGGCTGAGGCAGGAGAATCGCTTGACCTGGGGAGTTGGAGGTTGCAGTGAGCTGAGATCATGCCACAGCATTCCAGCCTGGCGACAGAACAAGATTCTGTCTCAAAAAAATATAAAACTAAAAATTAAATAAAATTAGCCAGGCATAGAGGTGCACACCTGTGTTGCAGCTACTGGGGAGGCTGAGGTGACTGCATTGCTTGAGCCCAGGAAGAAGAGGCTGCAGTAAGCGGTGATTGTGCCACTGGACTCCAGCCTGGGAGACAGAGTGACCCTCTGTCTCAAAAAAATGATGTACAGGAACCAACTAGTATAGAAGACTATAAGAATGAGGAACAAGCCAGTATGGAAGAACCCTTGCTTCCTCTAGAAGTATAGCCTTGAATGACTGATGAGTCTGTACCAAGATGCAGGAAACTGCTATTATAGTGACAGGGCAAATTAGAAAATGGTTGTCTTTCCGCAACACGTCTGACATGTTGACTAAATCATCAGGCAATAAAGACCTTCCATCTATCTCTACTAACTCACCTAGAAATAAATGATATAATTAGTAGAAATAAAGGCAATATTGTACAGTAGCAATTTGATCCAGCTTCTGAGGCAGAAGACAGATTTGAGTACACACTCCATATATATGTGTATATGTATGTATAGAGAGTATGTATGTGTATATACAGAGAGAGAATATATAGACTTCACAAACCCAAACCTATAAAAGGGCAATATTTGCTACAGTTTAGTGTAATAACTCATCTTTTGCATGTTTCTTTATTCTTTTGATGAGCTAAGTTTAGGAAAAAAAGAAACTTTATTGGGAAAACATGCTCTGCTAATCTGGCTGAACAAACACCTTATTTATAAAAAGATGAAGAATGTCTTGGACTTAGTACATCATTTTCCATTACTAACCCCAACTTACAAAAAGATGGCATTTGCTACAGTTGTTAGTGTAATAACACATATTTTTCAGTTAATGAATATATTTAATATCTGACCTTAATTAACATCTGATGTCTATTATAAAACATGCACCACAAAGTTACTTCCATTAAAAAGAAAAGCATAGGCTGGGTGTAGTAGCTCAAGCCTGTAGTCTCAGCTGCTCAGGAAGATTACTTGAGCCAAGGAGTTCGAGGCTGTAATGAGCTATGATCACGCCACTGCACACCAGCCTGGCCAAACAGAAAGAAAGAAAAATAAAATAAAAAACAAAAAAAAGAAAGAAAATAAAATAATTAAAAAGTATTGCTGGGCGCGGTGGCTCATGCCTGTAATCCCAGCACTCTGGGAGACCGAGGCGGATCACCTGAGGTCAGGAGTTCGACACCAACCTGACCAACATGGAGAAATCCCATCTCTACTAAAAATACAAACAATAAGCTGGGCATGGTGGTGTATGCCTGTAATCCCAGCTACTCAGGAGGCTGAGGCAGAAGAATCGCTTGAACCCGGGAGGCAGAGGTTGCAGTGAGCAGAGATCGCGCCATTGCACTCTAGCCTGAGCAACAAGAGTGAAACTCCATCTCAAAAAAAAAAAAAAAAAGTATTAATTGAACATTCTTTGCCAACAATTCAAATGCACTATTTAATGAAGAAGAAAAAAGACAAGAAATCTCCCTTTCCATCATTGCTCCTCATTCCTAAAAAAGTTACGGCATACACAACAGGCTTGTAGTCAGCCCTAGATTTAAATCCCAGTTCTGCTAGTTGTGTGACCTTAGCATATTATATATACTTTCTGATCCTCGGTTTCTTCATCTGTAATAAATCCCTACCTCAAGGGATCCAGCACAGTCGCTCACACCAGTAATCCTAGCACTTCAGGAGGCTGAGGCAAGCGGACTGCTTGAGCCTAGGAGTTCAAGACAGCCTGGGTTGGCCGGGCGCGGTGGCTCATGCCTGTAATCCCAGCACTTTGGGAGGCCGAGGCGGGCGGATCACAGGGTCAGGAGATCGAGACCACGGTGAAACCCCGTCTCTACTAAAAATACAAAAAATTAGCCGGGCGCGGTTGTGGGCGCCTGTAGTCCCAGCTACTCGGGAGGCTGAGGCAGGAGAATGGCGTGAACCCGGGAGGCGGAACTTGCAGTGAGCCGAGATCGCGCCACTGCACTCCAGCCTGGGCGACAGAGCGAGACTCCGTCTCAAAAAAAAAAAAAAAAAAAAAGACAGCCTGGGCAACATGGCGAAACCCTGTCTCTATTCTAAAAAATAAAAATAAAAAAAAACAGGCCGGGCATGGTGGCTCACACCTGTAATCCCAGCACCTTGGGAGGCTGAGGCGGGGGGATCCCTTGAGCCTAGGGGGTTTAAGATGAGTCTGAGCAACATGGTGAGACATTTTAAATTTTAAAAATTAAAAACAAAAAATTAGCAGGGCATGGGGGCTCACAACTGTGGTCCTAGCAGCTACTCAGAGACTAAGGTGGGAGGATCACTTGAGCCTGGGAGGCAGAAGCTGCAGTGAACCAAGGTTTTGCCACTGCACTCCAGCCTGGGTGACAGAGTGAGACTCTGTCTCAAAAATAAAAAATAAATACCCATCTCATTCCTAATTTTTCTGTGTATTTTGGAAACACATTTCAAAGATTCAAGTCAAATGTGATAATGCATACAAAAGTGTGGCATAGTACCTATTACAGGACAGGCTTTCTTCTTTCCCTACCCAATGCCAAAGAGGAGTGAATGGGTGGGAAATGAAAAAGGACAGAGAAGATAAAGTTACAAACTCCATATTATAACACTCCTCATTTTCTCAAACCCTTTTCTACTATTTTTGTTTATTACTCCCAATCTTTTGAAGCTTTTCTGTAACTCATACTGTCCTATAGGGTTAGAGTATGAGGCAGGTTTCACACAGCGCCTATCAAACAGGTGGGGAAATCTAGGGAAGTTTCTGTACTTAAATTAAGCTTAACAGCAATGCCTTATAGGGAGAATCTGAGTATCCTAACAGGGAACTCGAAACAGTGATTTTTAAATAGTGAGAAGCTGGTAAGGTGGGAAAGGAGGGTGATTGGCAAGGCTACAGGGTTCACCCACCTCACAATCAGAGCATTTGTAGGCCAAATATTTTATTTGATCAAAGAGTTCAGCAGTTAACAAAAACAAGGCAAAAACTGAGAATCAGTCAGAAAATATTTTACCATCAAAACATTTTACCTATTTGTGAGGCTTTTATAAGACTCCAACGGGCTGCCTAGAAATCAGGCCAAAAGGTTTATGTTACAGCAAAGACTTTCTGGAAAAACAGACTCTAATTTTTTTTTTTTTTTTTTTTTTGAGACAGTCTCCCTCTCGCGCCCAGGCTGGAGTGCAGTGGCGCAATCTCGGCTCACTGCAAGCTCCGCCTCCCGGATTCACACCATTCTCCTGCCTCAACCTCCCAAGTAGCTGGGACTACAGGCGCCCGCCACCTCGCCCGGCTAATTTTTTGTATTTTTTAGTAGAGATGAGGTTTCACCATGTTAGCCAGGATGGTCTCGATCTCCTGACCTTGTGATCCGATCGCCTCAGCCTCCCAAAGTGCTGGGATTACAGGCGTGAACCACTGTGCCCGGCCTACAGATTCTACTTTTCAAATATCAACTTACAAACTTTCAGAACACTATAATTTTAGTTTCTTTGTTTTAGAAAATCTATTTCACAAAACTTAAAAAGTTAAACATTTTCCAATGCCATGCTTGTCTTGTTCTAAATATTAACTGTATGTGTATAAAAACAAATATCCAGAACAAGTTGTCCATACCTTTGTCAATTAAAAAAAATTAAGTGTAAATTTTGATAATAGTGGCTATTTTTCTGATATAATGTTGCAAAGTTTTTATTCAAACAGCCACAATTACTTGTTAATTGACATCATAACTATCCACTTCAACAGAATAATTAAGTCATTTTTCTAATTTTATTACGAAAAAATCTGGGCTGGACGCAGTGGCTCACGTCTGCAATCCCAACACTTTGGGAGGCTAAGGCAGGCAGATTACCTGAGGTCAGTAGTTCAAGACCAACCAGGCCAACATGGTGAAACCCCATCCCTACTAAAAATAAGAAAATTAGCTGGGTATGGTGGCACACACCTGTAATCCCAGCTACTCAGGAGGATGAGGCAGGGAGAACTGCTTGAACCCGGGAGGCAGAGGTTGCAGTGAGCCGAGACTGCATCTCAAAACAAAAACAAAAACAAAAACAAAAACCGGCTGAGGTGGCTCATACCTGTAAGCCCGGCACTTTGGGAGGCCAAGACAGGTGGATCACCTGAGATAGGAAGTTGGAGACCAGCCTGACCCACATGAAGAAACCCCATTCTCTACTAAAAACACAAAAATTAGCCGGGCATGGTGGCACACACCTGTAATCCCAGCTACCTGGGGGGCTGAGGCAGGAGAATCACTTGAACCCAGGAGGCTGAGGTTGTAGTGAGCCGAGATTGAGCCACTGCACTCCAGCCTGGGAGACAGAGCGAGACTCCAACTCAAAAAAAAAAAAAAAAAACCCAAAAAACAAAAACCTAGCATAATATTTGTCACACCACAGGTTTAATAAACATTTGCTTAATTAGTATAACTGCAATTTGCCTGAGAAAGTTCCGTGCCAAGTCCATGGGTCAGTTTTTTTATAATCTTTCCTTATAGCTAATTTGATTCCAAAATTGAGACTCAAACATTTCCTTAAAATTTTATCAATACGGTCATGCATCACTTAACATATATTCTGAGAAATGCCTCATTAGGCAATTCTGACATTATGTGAACACTCTAGAGTGTACTTACACAAACCTACATGGTATAGCTGACTACAACCTTAGGCCATATAGCATGGCCTATTTCTCTCAGGCTACAAACCTGTACAGCAGGCAACAGTACAGAATACTGCAAGCAACTGTAACACAGTAAGTATTTGTGTATTTAAACATAACTAAATGTAGAACAGATCAGTAATTACACAGTATAAAGAAAAATGGTACACCTGTATAAGGCAGCTCTACTATAATCTTAGAGGATCACCATCATGGACTGAAACTTCCTTAGGCAGAGCATGACTATATTGTAACAACTTCAACTGTGGCAGAAAACACATTTATATAAAGCGGAGAAACTATTAGAAACCATCAGGCCCAACTACCTTTTGTTTCAAATTGCTAAACTAAGGCCTAGGGAGTTTACTGAACTGACCAAGGCTAAACAGCTCTTCACCATCAGAAATGAAACTAAAATCTAGAGAGTGCTCTACCTTCCAGTCCTTTCCTTATAACACCATATTGCCTTCTCTACTCCTTCCAAATGTCTGACTGCTATTATTTTTAAAGTATCCTTATCTGTAAAATATTAATCACATCAGAATAAAAGTTAGAAGTCAACACATTTGCCAGGAAACAATTTGAAGTATTAAACTTATACACAACCACCACCAACTTTCTCCACCTCACCCCATTTCTGCTTAATGCTAAGAAACTGAAAAGTTACATTAAAAAATTAGAGAAGTGAAAATCCTCTTATGTCAGTTGAAGAAAACCTAGAATCCACATTTTGTTGGGAACAGAGGCTGAAAACCAAACAATCTTGAAGTTTCAGTGGTCAGTCCTTTTCCTCCCAGCACTTCCTGTTCCGTCCTCACCCCCAATAACCCAGCAAAAGTATACCTATGAATTATGCATTCCTTCACACACATTACCGCAAGACAATCAGGACTTTTTTCTTTTTGTCCTAGGTATATATGAACAAGTCATAATTGCGATACTGTCACTACTGTGATGAGATATTAAACGCATTTTTTAAAAAATCTAGGATTTGTCTTTAGCATAACTTGGACTTCTATTCGCTAAAATAGTACAACGTATTTAAAATAAATCTTACTAGAGACTAGTTTAACTTCAACTACAACAAATTTTCAGTTCATATTAGAAATATCAAAATGACCTTTAAATTAATGTTTGAAGGATTGCTTAAGCTATTTTGTAAAATCACCTTCTAGAATAAAACCTTGAGAGCAAAAATCTAAAGAATTAACTTAGAGCTATGAAAAAGCATTAAGCTAGTTTTATAACATTTTAGTAGAGCTGTACTCAAAACATTTGTCTGTAGTAGTAAATTCATATAAATCTGCCTACAACCACATCCCTACATGCAATTTAGAATTTATTTAGTATTTATTGTGGTAAGGGCTGTTCTCAAAGATGCTATAAAACAGCTCCTTGACACAGTGAATACTAGGTCAAGAATAACAGACAAGCATGGAAAGAAATAACTACAATGCAAGGAGAGGTGTGTTTTGACATAAGTGTTTTGTGGGAGCACAAAGAGGTCATAACACCAATGTCTTGCTAAGTATATGCCATAATGATGTGTACTTAATGTTCAAATGTATGGTCTTCCTGTACCTCATCCTTCCTCTGGTTATACAAGTTTGAGCACTACTTTTCTCAATCCTCTCTAATTTCCATCCCAAATTAGCCAAACCCCAAATTACCAAAGACAAGATAAGTCAAAGGAATTGTCTCCAGATTTTCAGTAGATAGTAGTGGTAAAAGCAAGGACAAGACGCTGCTGTGGCTGGGTGTGGTGGCCTATAATCCCAGCATTTTGAGAGGCCCAGGCAGGTGGATCGCTGGAACCCAGGAGTTTGAGACCAGCCTGGACAACATGGTGAGACCCTATTTCTCCAAAAAGTTCAAAAATTAGTCAGGCATGCTCCAGTCTGGCCAACATGGTGAAACCCCGTCTCTACTAAAAATACAAAAATTAGCCAGGCGTGGTGGTGCATGCCTGTAATCCCAGCTACTCGGGAGGATGAGGCAAGAGAATCACTTCAACCTGGGAGGCAGAGGTTGCAGTGAGCCAAGATCATGCCATTGCACTCCAGCCTGGGCAACAGAGTCAGACTCCGTCAAAAAAAAAAAAAAAAAAAAAAAAAGCCAGGCATGGTGGTGCACACCTGTAGTCCCTGCTACTCAGGAGGCTAAAGTGGGAGGATCCCTTGGGCCCCGGAGGTCAAGGCTGCAGTGAGCTGTGACTGCACCACTGCACTCCACTCTGGGCAACAGAGCGAGATCCTGTCTCAAAAACAAAGCAAAACAAAAAAAACAGAAAAGATGCGACTGTTGCTATTTGCTTGGCATATTTATAAGCTGAGCAACATTTTAGAAGCAGCAAAATTTGCCTATGGCATCTTCCAGTCTGGGGATTGCCATATATAGCTGATAATGTATTTGCAACTGTTGATGTCCATCTTCTCAAACACCAGGGATAAAGAAAGAACAAAAGGAAAAGAACGGAGAGTTCCTACTAGCAAAATTCAGGCAGCCACAGGGGATATGCAATGTATAGCTAATTCTAGAAGTCATCCCTCTTGAAGGCCTTCCACTTCCTAGGAGAAAGTAGAGTCCAAAGAACCTACACGCCAGCAATTCTACTCCCCTCCCCTAAACAACAGTAAAAGAAGCAATTCTAAGAATCACAGCTTAAAGCAAAATGAAGTATAAATGCTACAAGGAACCTGCAGTCTCACAGCTTACTGTACATTTGAACAAGAGAAACTGAAGGGCACTGCTACCCTAGATTTGGCAGGCGGGGGAAGGAGTTGAGGCACAGAGGCTTGTAACTCAGTCCATTAGTACCTCAACAGTACATTATTCTATACTCTAAATTTACAGGTTTCTGTCTTTCCTGGAGTGGGCTTTCAGATCTTAAAGGTAAACCCAAATCCAGACCAGGATATATTGCCATCAAGTCTGCTAGTTCCAAGACAACAGTAGTGCTGCCGTAGCCAACGATTCCTTGGCATACAGGCATGTGAAAATGATATTGGCGGCAGCACTGGCTCTTCTCTTTCACCCTCTACTGTTACTATAGCTCCTTTTGCTAAATCTGCCTCTGAGTTTAGACAGGAGCTGGATGGTTAGTAATCACCCAGCAGCTGCAGCTGAGCAATACTCAGCCTAATTGTGGCACTGGAGCAGCTGAGAGGAAGAAAAGAGATAATACATACCCTGCCATAGCCATACACGAACTACCAATAAGACAACACACTTTAATAGAAACAGATTATTTTCTTTAAAGAAAAGTAGTTGTACCTCGCTATAGCACTTATATTTATATTATAAACCTGTTTAAATGTGAACTGAAGGTGACCTAAGCCATGTAGGGTTCTAAACAATGGAAGATCTTACTAAAACTTCCTGTAAATATTCACAAAACAAAGCCTGCACCACAAACATCACCTTTACAACATGACCAAAAGTTCCTGTGATATAAGAATCTGGCACAGATGTGATCTCTTCTTCAACTCTACAACAATGCAAAGCCACAATGTGAACAACTAAAATAGCAAGCCATTACATAAAGCAAATAAAATAGCATGACCCAATGATTCTCTGCATTTCTGAAACTCCAACACCATATTGTAATTTAGAACCAAAACATATTCATCCTTCAGGTGCTGCAAATCTTCATAAACTTTAAACAAAAACTTACTTTATGCTGAGATTTCATGGCATTCTTAAGAATATAAAAACTAAGGCTGAAATTACTGATCTAAAGAATTACTGTTCTAGAAAACTGAAAATAGATAAAAGTCAAAACTTACGATCTTGATGTCATAATTGAGTTTTGTCATTTATGTAATTTTCAGAAAAACAGAGTATTTGATGACAGAATAGTATCCATTCGTTCAATAAACATTTTGATTACCTTCTATTGGTTATTTACAATACACAAGCCGAAGCGGATTTTAATTTTGTAAAACCTGTGTCTTCTCTCAAAATATTAAAACAATTAACTTACTAAAGAAAACCAAGTAGAACTTTATTTAGAAATTTTTTCCCAACAATTCTCTAATTATTGTACATTTAGGAGTATTTGACTTTTTTTTTTTTTTTTTTTTTTTTTTGAGACAGTCTCACTCTGTTGCCCAGGCTGCAATGCAGTAGCACTATCTCAGCTCACTGCAATCGCTGTCTCCGGGTTTCAAGCAATTCTTGTGCCTCAGCCTCCCAGGTAGCTGGGATTACAGGGGTGCACCACCACACCCAGATAATTTTTGTACTTTTTAGTAGAGATGGGGTTTCACCATGTTGGCCAGGCTGGTCTCAAACTCCTGGTCTCAAGTGATCCCCTTGCCTCTGCCTCCCAAAGTGCTGGGATTACAGGTGTGAGCCACCATGCCCAGCCTGACGTGTTCAAAGTCGTTATACATACTAGCTGGTATATGACAATTATGATTTAACAAATCTATTCCTATTTGCAAAGGATAGCCTAGGTAGTGTTCTAAAGTCAGTCACCAAATTATGTTCTTTTTTTTTTTTTTTTTTGAGATGGAGTCTCGCTCTGTTGCCCAGGCTGGAGTGCAGTGGCCGGATCTCAGCTCACTGCAAGCTCCGCCTCCCGGGTTCACGCCATTCTCCTGCCTCAGCCTCCCGAGCAGCTGGGACTACAGGCGCCCGCCACCTCGCCCGGCTAGTTTTTTTTTTGTATTTTTTTAGTAGAGACGGGGTTTCACTGGGTTAGCCAGGATGGTCTCGATCTCCTGACCTCGTGATCCGCCCGCCTCGGCCTCCCAAAGTGCTGGGATTACAGGCTTGAGCCACCGCACCCGGCCTAAATTATGTTCTTAAACCAAGCACCTCATATAGTACATTATACACTGGATTCCTTAAAAAAAATTCATGTAAAATAAAACATAGAAACAGATTCTGCATACAGACGTAGGGCTTAATGTATTACACTAAAACCAATACCCTTGGTAACTCCTATCAGGTTAAAACAACTTTGTCACCACTTCAGAAGCCAGGTCCCTATCACAATCTCCTCCCTCTTCCTATATATTTCCTTTCATAGAACCACAGGTATTCTATGCTTCTATCTTTACGTTCACAGAAATTTCCTTGCAGGTTTTTTCTTTTTTAATTACCCAAGTTTGGGCGACACCAGAGTTTAGCATCACTTAAATTTTTTTGGCATTAGTCTTCTTTCTTACTATAATGCTAATAGAATAACTGATGCCTACACTGATGTTGTAAAGAAAAACTACCCATAGGAATAAATTATTTACTGTCTAACATGATGCAAATTTCAACTTTGAGTAAGTCTTACACCATCGGTTGATAATATTTCGCTTATACAGGTTTACTTCTAGTCTTTTAGCACATTTATTCTTTTATCAATACATACCACGAAGGAATTCTACTTGCATAAACAATTTTTCAGCTTGTGAATTTCCTGAACTAAAACACACACAAAAAAACGCCCATGTATTAATGTTATATACTTCGACCATAAGACAAATTCCACCTAACCCAGGAAGACAGGTCAAAGCTGTAATTTCACTTTCAGATGAACAGAAAGGAATCAATTTTGTGGTTTATGAAGTCAGCAAAACCTAACTGCGAAATTAAAGCTATTATAACATTACGGTGGTTACAACAGAGTATGTATTTTAAGAGCCCTTTTATCTTTTATCCTGGAAACATGGATATAAACTGTTTTGTTTTCAGATCAAAGGCAACTGTCTATTTCAAATGTAGGACCCTCTGAAATGTTAACCAGCATTTAAAATCTCCACCGACTTTTAGCTAATGTCCAAAAATTAAAATACAATTTAACTTCCTTTTCTTACATGTCAATTGTGGCAGGGGTCTCACATTTATAAGCAAACAAAAACAACAAAACCATATATATTATTTGCTAAAGTAAAACTTCCTTACTGTACAATATATGAAAATCGTAAGTGATGCATACAAGATCCTTGGTTAATACAAGATACTCCTTTATTACCTGACCAAAATGCTTCCTGTCCACCGTGTGCCAAGCACTGTGACAGTTATTAGATTTACCATGCACTTTTCCTTAAATGCAGTCATGTGTATACATTTAGTAATATTTTCCTTAGTGAGTTATTTAACTTTAGAAATTTAACAGGATGGTTTAAACACATTTAAAATTATCAAGACATCTTTGGCACTAATCTTACAATTATAATACATGAAGATACTATAATCATATTATATACACGTGAAATCAACTATGTGAAAACACACATCCGTGGAACATATATACATAATAAATGGTATGGACATAAAATTGTGCTTCCACCAGACTTTATTTCCTTTAATAATGTACAAATTAGACCGTATGTTATTCCACGCCTATATCAATTAATTATGCAGAAAATAATTCAACCAAATCCGAACTGTTAAGTCCTACTCAAAACAAAAACTAAAGTCCCTACACCAGACTTGATTTTCAAAGAGCTTCTTAAAACAACTCTGCTCCATGCCCAATAAAGTGAAAGCTGGAAGCAATTATCAAGAAGAAAAACACACTTTAAGACAAAATTTTCTTTAACACATGTGGACAGGGAACCGAACGCAACGGGAGGCGGAGTGGCATGAAAAAGTGGACGCTGAATGGTAAATTTCCCAACCCCCAATCCAAAACAAAGGAAAACTTTAAACATGTTGCGGTTTTCAATCAAACCGAGTAAAGCCCGAGAGGCTCACCCACTCGCCCCACACACCCTCTCCTCTCCCCGCACAGCTGCTACCGGCGTCGGCCGAGACACAGACCCCCAGCCTTTAGGACCGAAAAGGGACCGCTTCCCTCGCCCCCACTTCGGCCGTGTGGGCAAAAATAAACCTCGCCTCCACGCCGCCGGGCTGTCCACACGACCCCAAAGACAAGCGGTGGAGAGTGTCCCCACGCCCCTGGGACCTCAGGTCGGACTTGGGCGGGACCCGGCAGGACTGAATGGGGCAGAGACCAAGTCAGGGGCGAGCAGGTAGCGCGGGGAACGAGACGAGCCCGCGGGGCGAGCCGGGGGAGGGGAGAAGTTTCTTCCCAACTTCCCGACTCTGGCCCGCGGGGGCGGGGAACCGCGGCGGTGCTGGCGGCTCCGGGCGCTGGGGCCTAGCCCTGTCCGTGCCGGGGTGGACCCCTCCGCCCGCGGGGCCCCACCCGGTCCTTACCTGTCCTCCGGCCGCGCTCTCATGAGTCGCTGCTGCCGCAGCTCGAGGTGGCGGGAGGGGACGGAGGGCGGAGGCGAGGCCCGCGGGCCCTCTCCCTCCTCCACCTCCTCGTCCCGGGGCGCCCGGCTGCAGCAACCACTGCAGAGCCGGCCCGGGACGCGTTGCTTCAGGACGAGGGAGTTCCCTGGCTCCCCACCCCTCGGCCTCACTCTCCACCTCCTTCCCCCGGCCCCGCCCCCTCACTTCTAGCGGGGGCGGGGGCGGGCGCGGGGCGGGGGCTGCGGCTACCTGCGCGCGCCGCCGTCCGCTCACCGGAACTCGGGCCACGCCGGCCAGGCTCCAGGGCCCCCAGCCTTCCGGCGCTTACGCCCCCGCCAGGTCCCCTCCGCGGGCTCTGGGCCGCTTTGCTGTGGTCTGGGTATGCGACCGGTCCGTGTCACTTCTCCCGACCCAACATGGCGGCGGGGTCCGGGGCGGATTCCCGGGGGCGGTGCAGGCTGAGGGGGCGTGAGGAGGAGGTGCTTCCCCGCCCGGAGAGCAGGCCCGCGGCGCCCCTTCCCAGCCGCGAACCCACCGACGCTCGGCTGCCGCGGGGATTGAATGGGGCGCCCCGATTCCGCCCCTCTGCCTTTCTCTTTTCCTTGGCCCGGCTCTCCGTAGTTCCCAGGGCTTTGGGGCTTGTTTTTGCGGGGGAGGACGGGGTTGAGTTTTTTTGGCTGGCTGCTTCTCAGCACTATGCTTCCGCACCCTTTGTCGTTGGTAGTAAAATCTCAGCCCAACCGCGTGAGCCGGGGGCGTTACTCACACGCTCGTCACTATCCAGATGCCGTCCAAACAACGTTCACGTCTGGCCTCCTTCCGAGGCAGGGATCCTGTCCCTGCCCCCAGGAGCTTCCTGTTAACTGTAGGTCGAACCAGCCTTGCCGGGAGGGGAACCGAAGCCGAGTTATGTTTGGCGACTATCTCAGTAATGGTGGCTTTGGCTTATGTTGGGACAGCGTATGTCTATATGCTGCTGGCGGCAGCCCAGTGAGGGAAGTGCAACAAGTATGGTTATCCTGCTCGAAAGCTGTGGAAACAGCGACCCCGAAAGTGGAGGAGCCAAGCTGGAATCGTGTCGGTCTGAAGCCGCGCACCTTTCCTATGAGCCTCGTACCCAGTCGCTGAAGAAGGGGGAGGACCCGGAAGGATGGGGTGGGGGCGTTAATCAAGGTCCTCATGAACTGACCCTTGAGGCACTTCTGCTGCAGTCACTTCTGCCTTGTCAGACTTTCGGAGTAACTTCCTTTCTTTATTTCCTCTTTGGTGGGGTTATCAGAATAGTTGTGTGACTATTGGTTTCCTTTGCGGTTTTTAGTGAAATTCAGAATCATCGACAGATACGAAATAGTACAGTCATACGTGTCAGAATTTCGGTGTTCTAGGAACTTAAGGAAATGCACATAAGGGTTTGAACATTTTTTTTTTCAGCTCACTAAATGAACGAAAGGTAGGCATAGGCATTAAAGATACACATAATGTGGAACGGTGCTGTATTTTCTTTAGCTACTAAAACTTCATTTGTCTTTGACTGTCTCAGGGTTGTAAAATTTTATGTAGGTCTATATTCAGCTTTTATTAAAGTAGAAAATTCCTTGAGCTGTTGAGTTTCTTCACTAAATAGAGATGTCTTTGTCTTCTTAAACACTCAGTCTAAAAACCAGCTCTGAAATACGCCGGGCACGGTGGCTCACACGTGTAATCCCAGTATTCTGGGAGTCCCAAGACAGCAGGATCGCTTGAGCCCAGGAGTTGGAGACCAGCCTGGGCAACATGGGAGACCTCCTATCTAGTAAAATATATTTTTAAAAATAATAAATGAAATTAAATAGTAGTTTGCCCCAGTTTAAGGGGTAAGGTGGCTTTGAAGATGTTCTATATGGAGTTTTAAAGTTGGGAGAGTATGTCAGAATGTCACCTACAAGTTATAGATTACATTGATTTACTGAGTTGCCTCTCTTCGCCCTTGCTTTTATTTTTATTTTTTAATTACCACATTCCCTGATTTATTTTTTAGTATAT
Organism: Macaca mulatta; assembly: GCF_049350105.2. Classification (NCBI taxonomy): domain Eukaryota; kingdom Metazoa; phylum Chordata; class Mammalia; order Primates; family Cercopithecidae; genus Macaca; species Macaca mulatta. Next base: position 72,098,261 of record NC_133423.1, read on the forward strand.
TCATCAATGTCAAACTTCAGTCTGTAAATAACCTGGAAAGTTTTCAATCTTAACATTTAGTGGCTCACTTGTTTCCAAGAATATTTTGTTTTAAAAAATTTTAATGAGGAAGAGAAAATCTGGAAAGTCTCACTGAGTTTGATGTAACAAAAATTGCTTTTAATCTGTTCATCCTGAAATGGACAAATAAGCTTGCCCCTACTTTTCCCTCCTGCACAGCATAGAGGTGTGGTATGTACATGTGTGTTAGGGAGTGATAAGGAACTTAAGTCTTGAAACCCCTGGAAAAGTCTGCTGGAGGAAAAAGCTAGGGGAAAGCTTTAAACAAACAAACTTTATGAGATATGTCCCTATAAAAGTAAAATGTTTTCATTTAAGTTGATTAATGCTTAAAATTATTTGGCTGGAAGTTTGAAAGGTTGAAAGTTGAACTAAGGCCCACTCAGTACCACCTTGGAACCTGTGATTCTACCAGGAAATGTTTTTGTTTAGGATAAACCTGTCCTACGTGCTATCAGTGATATGCTGCTGCTGCTGTTTCCGCCACTGAGGCTATGATGATGATTTTCTCTTCCTGGTAACAGTAAAAAAGCCTACAGCCCTACACAAGGTGCATGTATTGCCTCTTTTCTAACAACCATCCCCTCACCACCCTCCTCAAATCCGTTCAGTGCCTGACATTATCTGCACCACCTTAGCTTTGCTGCCTCCACCTGGCCAAGACTGCTCCTATGTCCAGTTAGGAAGAATATGAGGACCCCTCTAAGGATAAATTTAGAAGATCAGGAAAAAGGAAAGTGTTTCTCCTTGAGTGTTAGGCCTATTGTGACAAGCTCAGTGGAGAAATGCACCAACTCATCAAGTTCTCAATGCTCCTGATGTCTTCATGGCCTTGAGGACTGAGGTTTCTATATTACAGTTTTATTTCCCCTCAACTGGGAAAGGACTGTCTAAGTGACCTAAATAAATGTATATAGAGGGCCAGGCGCAGTGGCTCACACCTGTAATCCTAGCACTTTGGGACGCTGAGATAGGTGGATCACCTGAGGTCAAGAGTTCGAGACCAGCCTGGCCAACGTGATGAAACCCCGTCTCTACTAAAAAAAAAAAATACAAAAATTAGCCAGGTGTGGTGGCATGCGTCTGTAATCCCAACTACCCCGGAGGCTGAGGCAGGAGAATCGCGAGAATCGCTTGAACCCCAGGAACAGAGGTTGCAGTGAGCTGAGATCACGCCACTTCATTCCAGCCTGGGTGAACGAGCAAAACTCCGTCTCTAAATAAATAAATAAATAAATAAATGGATATAGAAGGACATATCTTGCAATGAATAGATGTCAATCGAATGTGTCTTGCAATTAATAAATGTCAAATATGGCAATCTTACATGAACTTCAGCAAGTCTACCTCCATCTTCTTGCTCCCTTTTGTTGCTCTCTCTAGCTTTTAACTTCTTCACTACCTGGTTTACAGTCTTAGAATTTAACCCTGTGCTGGCCGGGCGCGGTGGCTCAAGCCTGTAATCCCAGCACTTTGGGAGGCCGAGGCGGGCGGATCACGAGGTCAGGAGATCGAGACCATCCTGGCTAACACGGTGAAACCCCATCTCTACTAAAAATACAGAAAGAAATTAGCCGGGCGTGGTGGCGGGCGCCTGTAGTCCCAGCTACTCCGGAGGCTGAGGCAGGAGAATGGCGTGAACCCGGGAGGCGGAGCTTGCAGTGAGCCGAGATCACGCCACTGCACTCCAGTCTGGGCGACAGAGCGAGACTCCGTCTCAAAAAAAAAAAAAAAAGAATTTAACCCTGTGCTGAGTATGCCTTCTCCACTCCAGAACTAGTTTCTGGCAGTATAGTCTTTGCTATTGGAATCTACTTTGGGGACATCTCTTGTTTTATTTCTGACTTCAGTTCTTTCTAGTTCTGCAGCTTGACCCAGGCCTGTTTTATCTACCAAAGTCCCTGGTTTCAGCTCTAGATTCTGGTACCACTCTGCTTATTCCTAGGTAGCTTTACCCACAGCTTCAGACTATCATAGGCTCAGCTTGGTTTCTCACTCTGGTGACAGCAGTTTCTAGGCCAGATGAGCACCTTACATTCTCTCACATGCCCTCTGCCGAGTAGAATACAGCCAGTAGTGGACACCTCTTGAGGGTACCTGTTTAACTCAAGTTCCTCTTCTCTGAGAATTACTCCTTCAATAGGTAGCACGTAGGCCTATGATCAAAGTACTGCTAATCCCAGGCTCCAGGCTGAAAGTTTGAATTTTGAGGAGTAACATAAAAGTGACTTGGTTAGTGATTATTCATGGTGGCCATGGTGGAATTAAGTCAAATGGCAGAAGATGAGTGTCCAGGGGTAGAGGACTTCAGTGCTGGTGGTGCCTGGGTCGTGAGCATACCATCCTCGTGGCAGAATCTGGACTTTGTCTCGCCTTCCTTGCTTCCTGCCTGAGTGGGCTCCTCTAGTCTTCCTGTTGATTCTCACCATCCTCCAATAAATTCCCTTCATGCTTCAATAGAGACCATTTTTGTTCTTTCCAAATGAAAATCATTACTTAATCTTTGCTACTTACTTGTGCAGCCAACAGTAAACTCGGGAGCTGTGAGGGTGGCATCTCCTGCCACGTGCTCGGAGAGGCAGTGGGAGTGGAATGGGGGATCCAGTTTTCACAGAGGATGAAGCAGGCACAGCCAGAGGCGGGAGATAAGAGAATGTGGGACCCCCACACTGAGACTTGGGACTTGTGACTTTTGCCACTGTAAGACCCCAAACCTAGAACAGAGCTGGCAGGTCAGTCTCTCCTCCTGCTTGCCCATGGCAGTCATGGCTTTTAGACTGCGCATAGCATATACTCTCCCCCAGAGCATTAACACCATCCTCAGAATCCTCAACACAATTCAGGCAACAGCCACCGCAAAACTGGAGTTAGAATATGTTGAAAACCATTTCATATTTCTGCCCTATCAGCTTATAATTTCCTCCTGAGATCTATATTTGCAATTCCTGTAGTCGTTACCAAGTGTTGGGCCCATACTTTTCTGAAGTATTAAGCTGATACATAGTCATGTCAGTGTCTGACATTGAGTTTAGACACCAGTAAAATTGCTACCAGATTGCTACTTCCTGGAAATCTTTACAAATGGGTTATGAAAAGTAGAACATAACATTGCTTGAAGGCAAGAAGTTAAAGTAGATTGTTTATCTGCATTGAGTGTTTAGAAAAGAAACTATAAATCAGGTTCTTATCTTTAAAGTTAATGGACATTAGATCATGAAACATAAAAGGTTAGTATTAAGGAAATTTGTATTAGATGTTTTGCAAGGTAACACTATAACTGGGGTTTTTTTTTTAATGTATTTAGAATAAATCCATGCTTTTGAAAACCTTGTTTTAATCTCCTTTCTAAGGCTAAATCTTTATGCATTTTTGGCATATCATTATTTTTCACACTGAGCAAATTTTAAATTCTGACTACAGATACTATATGATGTAAAGAGTAAAACAGGCCTGGCGTGTTGGCTCACGCCTGTAATCCCAGCACTTTGAGAGGCCGAGTCAGGTGGATCACTTGAGGTCAGAAGTCCGAGACCAGCCTGACCAACACGGTGAAACCCCATCTCTACTAAAAATACAAAAATTAGCCAGGCATGGTGGCGCATGCCTGTAATCCCAGCTACTCGGGAGGCTGAGGCAGGAGAATTGTTTGAACCTGGGAGGCGGACATTGTGGTGAACTGAGATCACACTGCTGCACTCTAGCCTAGGCGACAGAGCAAGATTCTGTCTTGGGGGGGTTAGGGGGATCCCCATAGGTTTCTTTTGGAAGTTTTCATTAGAGACTAATAAAATCTGTTTTTTCAGTTTATACCTAATTTGGTTTTAAATTTGTTTTGATTAAAATAACTAGCCATGGCCGGGTGCAGTGGCTCACGCCTGTAATCCTAGCACTTTCGGGGGCCAAGGCGGGTGGATGTCTTGGGCCCAAGAATTCGAGACCAGCCTGGGCAACATGGTGAAAGGCCATCTTTAGTAAAAATAGAAAAATTTTGCAGTAACTCATGCCTGTAATCCCAACACTTTGGGAGCCCAAGGTGGGTGAATCACTTGAGGTCAGGAGTTTGAGACCAGCCCAGCCAACATGGTGAAACCCTGTCTCCACTACACACACAAAAATTAGCTGGGCGTGGTGGTGCGCGCCTGTAATCCTGGCTACTTGGGAGGCTGAGGCAGGAGGACCACTTGAGCCTGGGGGCCAGAGGTTGCAGTGAACCAAGATGGCACCACTTCACTCTAGCCTGGGTGACAGAGTGAAACTCCATGTCAAAAAAAAAAAATTATCTTCTAGCTTTATTACCATTATTATCATTTTCATTTCTTTATAGTGGGCTAATCTACAATAATTTCATATTATTTGAGCCCTGAGTTCTGATTATTAATTTGCATGGGTGCATCTTCTTCTGAATACTTGAAATCACATTTACTAAAGAATCAACAACCATGCACTGAAGATTCAAAATGTATACAATGACTCTCACAGTTTAAAGGGTGCTATTTAAATGATCTAAACACGACTAATGTAGAGATTTTTCTTCTGGAGACCTAGTAATTTTGGCATAAAATAGAAAATTGGTACTCATGCTTATTTTATGTAAAATTAATTCCAAGTTTAAAATAGAAGCAATGTGGGAGACCAAGGAATGGATGTTTTGAAAACCACAGACTGGAAAATTTGATTTATGTTATAATGAGTGACTTTTAAAATGTATATGAACTCCTATTTAGGAAAGTATTTAGGTTCTCCTTAAACCTTTTAAGGACATATCGTCCAGTCGTGGATTCTATTTGAAAACTTTGAAACAGAAAATAATCCTCTGTTTAATAAAAGCCTCCAGAATAAACAACTTCTTTAAGCTTTTCTCTAACATCTCCCATATTCTCTGTGAAAATTACCAGTCTCATTTCCTTTGAGATGGTATGCTGTGCATCCAAAGAACAAAGCATTTCCTGAGTCTGTTTGGAGTATGTAGAACCCATTCCTAAGCGTTTGCCATGTATCCTCAAGAATCTGGCATGTATTTGAAAAAACAACAAAAAAACCCCAAAGAATACAGAAACTTATATCAAAGCTTGAGATGGTTAATGGCACAGAATTATGCAAAGTCTTAGCAAGCATTTGATAAATTTGATTATTTAGACATTACTTATTAAATAAAACTTTACTTACCTAATCAATTTGAATATCCATATATGTGACTATGAGAATGCAAAAACTATTTGGACTAGAAGTGAAATATAAGTTCTTGTTCCACTGCTAGTGGGTACAGGATTTCTTCTTGGGGTGATGAAAATATTCTGGAATTATGTAGTGGTGTTGCTTGTACAGCTTTGTGAGTATACTAAAAATCACTTTAAATGGTGAATTTTACTGTGTGTAAGTTATATCACAATATAAAAAAAATTTCTGGTACCAGAATTTTATGCCCTTTTGTAGCTATGTAATCTTAAGCAAGCAAATTTCCCAATTTCTCAAAGACTTCAGGTTTTTCCATTGTAAAGTGAAGGGATTGTATCAGGTCAATGTTTTTTGAACCATGGGTTGTAATTCCTTACGGAATAGCAAAATCAATTTAGGATATGGCAACCAGCACCTTTTAAAAAAGAAACAAATATCACAGCATACTGCATATAATAAGTATAATTTGGCAAAACTTATTTTTTCTATGTGTATATACTGAGTTATGACATAAAATACATTTTTTTCATTGTGGGTTACAGTTACAAAGGTTAAAACCCACTGTATTTCCTGATTTGTAATGTCTCTCTTTCTATAAAATTTAGTCAATTTACATTCAATTTAGTAGTAGCAAACTCTCCATTTGATCTTATAATATTTGTAGGTTATGTTCTTGGAACACTTACCACGCATCAGACACCATTCTGAACTCTTTACGTGTTAACTCAATTCTCACCGCACACTATGAAACAGAACAATTTTTATGGTTCTTTCATTTTATAGACAAGGAAATGAAGGAAAGATAAGTTAATAACTAAGACAAAATCATACAGTTAGAAGGGGTGGAGCTGGAAATCGAGCCCTAATAGTTTAATTTACAGTATGTAAATTATATCTCAATTAAAAAAAATTAGTCCCAGAATTGTCTGCCCTTTTGTAGCTATGTAATCTTAAACCAGAGGATTTCCCAATTCTGTTTTCTCAAATCTATTTTTTTTTTTTTTTTTTTTGAGACGGAGTCTCACGCTGTTGCCCAGGCTGGAGTACAGTGGCGCGATCTCGGCTCACTGCAAGCTCCGCCTCCCGGGTTCCCGCCATTCTCCTGCCTCAGCCTCCTGAGTAGCTGGGACTACAGGCGCCCGCCACCGCGCCCGGCCAATTTTTTGTATTTTTAGTAGAGACGGGGTTTCACTGTGGTCTCGATCTCCTGACCTTGTGATCCGCCCGCCTCGGCCTCCCAAAGTGCTGGGATTACAGGCTTGAGCCACCGCGCCCGGCTCAAATCTATTTTTGATTGTGAATATTGTCCAAAAAAATAAGGAAAGTTTCATTGAGGCTGGGTGTGGTGGCTCACGCCTGTAATCCCAGCAGTTTGTGAGGCCGAGGCAGGTGGCTCACCTGAGGTCAGGAGTTCAAGACCAGCCTGGCCAACATGGTAAAACCCCATTTCTTTTTTTTTTTTTTTTTTTTTTTTTTTGAGACGGAGTCTTGCGCTGTCACCCAGGCTGGAGTGCAGTGGCCGGATCTCAGCTCACTGCAAGCTCCGCCTCCCGGGTTCACGCCATTCTCCTGCCTCAGCCTCCCGAGTAGCTGGGACTACAGGCGTCCGCCACCTCGGCCGGCTAGTTTTTTTGTATTTTTTAGTAGAGACGGGGTTTCACCGTGTTAACCAGGATGGTCTCGATCTCCTGACCTCGTGATCCGCCTGTCTCGGCCTCCCAAAGTGCTGGGATTACAGGCTTGAGCCACCGCGCCCGGCCGGTAAAACCCCATTTCTACTAAAAATACAAAAATTAGCCGGGTGTGGTGGTGGGCACCTATAATCCCAGCTACTTGGGAGGCTGAGGCAGGAGAATTGCTTGAACCTGGGGGGTGGAGGTTGTATGGAGCCAAGATCATGCCACTACACTCCAGCCTGGGCAACAGAGCGAGACTCCCTCTCAAAAACAGAAAAAAAGAAAAGTTTCACTGATGTGAAAGAAACCATACTGGAGAAAGCACTAAAGGAGACGGAAGAAGCATAGTCATCAAATCACTTTGGTCCATCAGTCCTCTTGCCAGCACCTTTTGTAGACTCAGGTTTTGACTGAGTAGCAGAAATTTTCACTTACAAAAACAGAAGAGGACACTCTGTATTAAATAATCTTCCCTTAAGAAAAATTAAGTAGGCTGGCCACGGTGACTCACGCCTGTAATCCCAGCACTTTGGGAGGGCTAGGCAGGCGGATCACGAGGTCAGGAGTTCGAGACCAGCCTGGCCAACATGGTGAAACCCCATCTCTACTAAAAATACAAAATTAGCCAGGTGTGGTGGTGGGCACCTGTAGTTCCAGCTACTCGGGAGGCTGAGGCAGGAGAATCGCTTGAACCCGGGAGGCGAAGGTTGCAGTGAGTCAAGGTCACACCACTGTACTCCAGCCTGGGTGACAGAGCAAGACTCTGTCTCAAAAAAACATAAATAAAATACAGAAAAATTAAAACCCCCATCTTTTCTTTGTTTTGTTCTAATAATATAAAAATGTCTTCAACTTTAGTTCAGTTGAATTTGGCTGCAAACATGTCCAGTGCTTTTCCCCAGGTAAGAATTGTTCTAATTAGTTTCCAAGGAAGGCAGTGATAACAGGGTGCATGAGAAATGTGAAACAGAATTCAGATGGATGACTGAAGTCGATGAGATTTTAATAAAAAAGAATACCAAATTATCTGTCTTCCTATCTTCTTTCTGATGATTGCTATATTCATTGGCACATACATATACCCATGCTTCTAATAATTTAGTAAATATGCAGGGCGTGGTGGCTCACACCTGTAATCCTAGCACTTTGGGAGGCCAAGGTGGGCGGATCACCTGAGGTCAGGAGTTCAAGTCAGCCTGGCCAACATGGTGAAACTTCATCGCTACTAAAATACAAAAATTAGTGGGGCATGATGGTGGGTGCCTGTAATCCCAGCTACTCAGGAGGCTGAGACAGGAAAATCACCTGAATCTGGGAGATGGTGGTTGCAGTGAGCCAAGATCGCACCACCGCACTCCAGCCTGGGTGGCTGAGAGAGACTCCATCTTAAAAAAAAAAAAAAAAAAAAAAAATAGCAAACACAAAGCATTTTTTGCTTGGAGGCTTCTCAAGGAGCTTCTGATCTCTTGGAAATTAAAATTGGAAACTCTTATTTCTTGGGTGTTCTTTAGCAGGCACTTGTCCTGCTTTTATATGCTAACAAATTTAAATTCATCTTCACCACAATCTGTGAGGTCATCCCTGTTTTGTTTTTGTTTTTAGTGTGAGTACACTGAAACTCACTTAAAATAATTTAGTGTTAAGAGAGCCAGCTTAAATTAAGCTTCAGTTTCTGTGAACCAACCCTGGTAGTTTTTCTTACTATATGGATCTGAAGTATTGCTCCCCTACTCAAATGCACCTCCATATACTGTGTACATGTATATATGCATTTCATATGTTTTCCATTGTTACAATTTATATAGATGTATTATGTCTACTCAGACATTTCCATTCTTTTGCTTTCATCTGCTATGGGATCTATATTTTACTGTTACAGAACATTTAAGGCCAGGCATGGTGGCTCATGCCTATTATCCCAGCACTTTGGGAGGCTGAGGCTGGAGGATTGCTTGAGGTCAGGAGTTTGAAATCAGCCTGGGCAAAATAGCAAGACACTGTCTCTACAAAAAATGGAAAGGAAAAAAAAAAACAAAAAAAAAAACAGGTATGGCAGCACATGCCTGTAGTCATACTACTTGGGAGGCTGATGCAGGAAAATCCCTTGAGCCCAGGAGTTGCAGTGAGCTGTGATTACACAACTGCACTCCAGCCTGAGCCTGGGTGACAGAGTGAGACCCTGTTTCTAAATAAATAAATAAGAACATTTTGAAAATTCAGTCAAACTGTGAGGAATTTTGTTCTTTTACCTTCAGTTTAGCTCAAATCTTGAATATTTATATTTAATAGTCACATGCAAATGTTTCCCATTATTTCCTATTTAATACTACACTGTAAGTTGTTAAATTTAAGTCCAGCTACTAATGACAAATGGGGCAAGAACAGTGTAGCTATTTATACAGAATTTTGCAAATTGATCATTGAATTTACAGAGGAATGGAGACCCCTGACTTAGTTGTGTGTGTGTGTGTGTGTGTGTGTGTGTGTGTGTGTGTGTGTTTAACTATAATCTTACGCTTGGACAATGCTTGAGATAATGATTCCCACAAGAAGATGTAAGTTATGCAGAGAAAAAACACTTGTATAAAATGTAAAATGAGAGATGAACTTTCAGCCTGTAAAATCTACTTTGGAAAAATCAGAAGTTCTTTCAAGGCATAGGAAGAACACATTTAACAGAGATTTTAGCCAAGTAGAAATAATGCAGAACCACTGTGAAGAATTTAGTGTGCCTAGCCACATACAAGCTTTCTGTTCATTTATTTTCTAAGGTAGATACCATTTTTTTTTTCACAATTACTAAAAGTCAGGCAAATTACTAGTATTTTACATCATCATAACTCATTCATCCCTCACAAAAATCTTACAAATTTAGTAATGAAATTAAAATCCCCTGGGAGTCGGAAACATCCCATTTGTGAGAAATACACTTTTCAATTTATGCCAACCAAAAGCAGAATAAAATTTTAAATTATGAATTTTTAAGATGAGGAAAGTTAGCAATGCTAACTAATATGTCCAAGTTTGTGCAGTTATAAGGAATCTGATTCATGATCACTTTTTTCCATTGCCTCCACAGATGAAAAAGGTATTCCTAGCCCTGCAGTTTTTCTTACAGAACTCAGTTCCTTAACCACATATCAATACATTTTAATTGTGGCCGGGTGAGGTGGCTCACACCTGTAATCCCAGCACTTTGGGAGGCCGAGGCGGGCAGATCACCTGAGGCCAAGAGTTTGAGAACAGCCTGACCATCATGTTGAAACCCCGTCTCTACTAAAAATACAAAAATTAGCCAGGTGTAGTGGCAGGCGCCTGTAATTCCAGCTTCGAGAGACTGAGACAGGAGAATTGCTTGAACCCAGGAGGGGTAGGTTGCAGTGGGCTGAAATCATGCCACTGCACTCTAGCCTGGGCGACAGAGTGAGACTCTATCTCAAAAAAAAAAAAAAAAAAAAAAAAAATTCAATTACATATAGTATATGGCTTATGCCTTTTCCAAAAGTTGGAATTTGATTTTTGATTATGGATTAGAATCCTTACATAAGGGAGGATTTTTGGATATTTGCCATGAACAGGAGATTTTTAAATCTCAGCAATTTATGTTAATTAATTTATCATAATAACATTATAAACAAATTTTTTTTCTAAACAAATTATTCTTCTTTGTAACTTATTTGCTCTTTTTATCCTTCTTGGAAGACAAAAATATTTTACATAATATTCCTGTTATCAAGTATTTTCCTCATAGTGCAGCTTGTGAAAACTCAGCACATTGCAACGAAGTGACTCCCCAATTTCTCATACTGAGTCAGTAACAGGAAAATATTATTATTACTCAAGGCATGCTTACTGTACTGGATGAAACAATGAAATATAAGAACGTATCCTACTTAAGAAGCTTAATACAATATTATCCAGTTACTCGGGAGGCTGAGGCAGGAGAATGGGGTAAACCTGGGAGGCAGAGCTTGCAGTGAGCCAAGATCACGCCACTGTACTCTAGCCTGGGTGACAGAGCGAGACTCTGTCTCAAAAAAGAAAAAAAAAAAAAAAATTATATACAAACACAAGTAGTAGCTTATATTTGATAAATGCTAATGAGGAGTCCAGAAAATTAAATCTTTGGGAATTTAGAGTCGGGAAGATCTTGGTAGGCGGAGGCAACTGACAAGAGCTTTGAAAAGGCAGTGGGATAATCAGGAGAAACAGCTCCAGAAAGGCATTCCAGAAAAGGAAGATGAGAGCAGAGGCAGAGTTTAATTTGAGTAAATGTGCATGAAATAGAGTGCTCCACTGTGCCAGAAGTAGAGGATTTGCGTGGGGGTAGAGTAGGAGATAAGGGCCCTTGATGATTCAACATTTACAACTCTTACACTTTAAACATTAATTTTTCTATCAAATGCCTCCAGGTCGCACTCTACTAAACTCCTTGAAGGGTGGGGACCTTTATCTTATCAACCTTGATACCTTCAGTGCTTAACACAGTACGTTCAGTTCCTGGTACAGAAAAGGCATTCTGTAAGTATTTGTTGAATGAATGAATGAATGTATCTCAGATAGAGTAAGTGAATTTCTCAAGGTCAAACAACACTAGGTGATAGTGTTATGACTGTAATCAACCATTTGTTTTGTTTTATTTTGAGACAGAGTCTCGCTCTATCATTCAGGCTGGAAGTGCAGTGGCATGATCTCGGCTCACTGCAACCTCCGCCTCCCACGTTCAAGAGATTCTCCTGCCTCAGCCTCCAGAGTAGCTGGGACTACAGGCACACGCCACCACACCCAGCTAATTTTTGTATTTTTAGTAGAAACGGGTTTTCACCATACTCCTGACCTCATGATCTGCCTGCCTCAACCTCCCAAAGTGCTGGGATTACAGGCGTGAGCCACTGTGCTGGGCCTCAACCATTTGTTTTTACTCTCTTCAGACATGAATGATGAAACGTTACAGAATCCTTATTTCTTCATTCTCCTTTGCTTTTTGGAAATTTTCTCGGGTGAACCTTACCTTCTACAGAGTAACAGAACCAGTAAGATGTATATGTACATAGAAACACATTTATGAGCAGGAATTGGTTCACATGATTATGGCAGCTGAGAAGTCCCAGCATCTGTAGGGTGAGTCAGCAACTACAGACCCAGGAGAGCCGGTGGGGTAGGTCCAGGCAGAGTTTGAAGGCCTGAAAACCAGGAAGCCAATGAAGTCAAGGAAAAAGCCAGCGTCTCACACTGAAGGCAGTCAGGAAGATTTCTTTTCTTTTCTTTTCCTTTCTTTTTCTTCTCTCTCTCTCTCTCTCTCCCCCTCGCCTCTCTCCCTCTCCTCTCTCTCTCTCTCTCTCTCTCGCCTCTCGTACTGTATTAAGCACTGACTCGCTTTGTCACCCAGGCTGGAGTGCAGTTGCCTGATCTCACTGCAACCTCTGCCTCCCGGGTTCAAGCAATTCTCCTGCCTCAGACTCCCTAGTAGCTGGGATTACAGGCATGTGCCACCACCCCTGGCTAATTTTGTATTTTTAGTAGAGACAGGGTTTCACCATGTTGGCCAGGCTGGTCTTGAAATACTGACCTCAGGTCATTGCATTTAATAAATATGGCATTCCACTACTACTTCTTTGATTCTATCAGACAGTCTTCAAATATTGAGTTGTGATACTCCTGCATCGCAGAAACCATTCATTTACATTTCTGTTTTCTTTTTTTTTTGAGGCAGGGTCTCTCTCTGTCGCCCAGGCTGGAGTGCAGTGGTGTGATCTTGACTCACTGCAGCCTCGACCTCCCAGGTGCAAGCAATCCTCTCATCTCAGCCTGCTCAATAGCTGGAACTACAGACACGCACCACCATGCCTGTCTAATTTTTGTATTTTTTTTTTTTTGTAGAGGAGGGGTTTCGCCATGTTGGCCAGGCTGGTCTTAAACTCCTGGGTTCAAGTGATCTGCATGCCTTGGCCTCCCAAAGTGTTGGGATTACAGGCACGAGCCACCACTCCCGGCCTCATTTACATTTCTAATTTCAATTCCTAGTATAGTTCCTGGTATGTAGTAAGCATGTGATAAAAATTTTAAGAATACTTATTGTTGTTGTCTCTGAGAAAAACATAATTTATGGTATCTGAATTCTGTAGCCCTGTAAGAAAATCTGTATATTAAAAATATACAAAGTTTAAGAACAACTATGTTTTATTTATGCACAAATGTTTATTTGATTTGAAATGAAACTTTAGAGAAGTTATAATAGCAAAGGTCTTCTTTTCCTTCATGTTTCTTAATTATGTGGCCTTATTAACCTTTCATTCTAAAATAGTTTCTATGAACAACTAAACAAGACATGATAGTTGACTCACTCAATAAAATATATAGCATGTTTGCATCAGGACATATTTAAATCTCAGTGGCACAAATATAATATTATGTTACACTAAATAATACTTTATATTTTGCAAATTATTTTATTATCACATTTGATCTGTATAACAATCTTATAGATGTCACTATCCCCATTTTACAGGTGAGGAAACTGAGGAATGAGAAATGCAAACCAGTATGCCAGTCACCAAGTGTCAGATTAATTACTGAGCTAGAGGCCAAACGAGGTGGCTCAAGCCTATACTCGTAGCACTTTGGGAGGCCGAGGCAGGCGGATCGCTTGAGCTCAAGAGTTCGAGACCAGCTTGGGCAAGAAAAAGAAAAATTAGCAGGGTGTGGTGGCACATGCCTGTAGTCCCAGCTACTTGGGAGGCTGAGGTGAGAGGCTCACTTGAGCCCAAGAGGTTGAAGCTGCAATGAGCTGTGGTTCTACCACTGCACTCCAACCTGGGTGACAGAGTAAGACCCTGTCTCAAGGTGACGAAATAATTAGAATTATCCCAAATCTACTATCCCGAATGGTATAGTTATTTTGTATCATTTTTTTTTTTTTTTTTTTTTTGAGACGGAGGGAGTCTCGCTCTGTCGGCCGGGGCTGGAGTGCAGTGGCCGGATCTCAGCTCACTGCAAGCTCCGCCTCCCGGGTTCACGCCATTCTCCTGCCTCAGCCTCCTGTGTAGCTGGGACTACAGGCGCCCGCCACCTCGCCCGGCTAGTTTTTTGTATTTTTTTAGTAGAGACGGGGTTTCACCGTGTTTGCCAGGATGGTCTCGATCTGCTGACCTCGTGATCCGCCCGTCTCGGCCTCCCAAAGTGCTGGGATTACAGGCTTGAGCCACCGCGCCCGGCTATTTTGTATCATTGTATAATTTCCTCCCGCTACTTACTCCTTCAGGTTCTAAGGGAGAGTAAGTTCCAGTTGGTTTCCAAAAGCCCCAGCTTAAATGGCTTCCTGGCAATTTTGATCTTAAAGACTGTCTTTTTAAGCTGGCCAGAGCAGCTGGCAAAAAGAGAAAAAAAAAGATTATGTCGGCTGGGCGAGGTGGCTCACGCCTGTAATCCCAGCATTTTAGGAGGCTGAGGCGGGGGGATTACGAGGTCAGGAGATCGTGACCATCCTGGCTAACACAGTGAAACCCCGTCTCTACTAAAGAATACAAAGAAGTAGCTGGGCGTAGTGACGATCCCAGCTACTCAGGAGGCTGAGGCAGGAGAATGGCGTGAACCCAGGAGGCAGAGGTTGCAGTGAGCCGAGATTGCACCACTGCACTCCACTCCAGCCTGGGCGACAGAGCAAGACTCCGTCTCAAAAAACAAAACAAAACAAAAAGACTGTATCTTTTCTTCTTTTTTCTCTCTGTCTCTCCTTTAGTACCTAGAACATATGCAGAAGGTGCTTAGTATACCCGTGAGCAATGAATACATAAATAGAGTGAGTGTAGAAGAGACTTAGGAAAGTCTGGGTAGTGGAATGGGAATGCTCTTCTTTGTTAGAAGGTAATAGATACCTCAGCACTGGGACATCAGCAGTGACAATCCTGCGTCACAGTTGGTGAGAAGCAGCAGGAAATAAGGGGGAATGGAGGCAGAGGCAGGCACAGAGGCAGTTCAAGGAAATGAAGGCAAACTGTGGTCGTGAGACCAAAGACAAGGAGAGCTGGGGAAGGGAATGATGTCATCAGAACAACAATAGAGGAAGATGGTTTTGGCAGCAGCTTTTGAATAGACTTTGAAGAAAAAAATCAGAGAGAGGGGAAAAAGGAAACGGGAAAGGGAAGTCTGTTGAGAACTCAGCATGACATTTGGAGTGGGTGGAGAGCTTCCTGTATAGCTTGATGTTTGGAACATCTGGTCACCTCTTACAATAACAAAACCTTAGAAACTTCAGCTTTCTCAAGTGGCCAGGTTAGAATGAGTATGAATTCCATGGCCAAACCATCATTGCCGGAAGACGGGAATATCTAAAGAAAGAAAAATTCAGATGGAAACTGACTCAACACTGAGAACACCCCCACTAATTCTTCGATGTAAGTGTTCATATTTGTAAATGTATATATGCTTTATTTTTGGAATACAGTATTAGCTTTGTATTAAATTTAAAGCGTTAAGTCTACTTTAATTCAATTATCTCAAAGGGCGAAAGGTAACCAACAGATTTACAAAGAAAGCAATTGTTTTCAAAGCTTATGATTTTCACAACCCATTTGTTGCATTAATTTTTGCTGGAGTCCATACCTTGTTTCATTTCCAATACTGGCCAAAATTATCCACAACTCAATTGTGCCCTCTAGTGTTTATTAGCATTTAGTGATGGCCACTTTGGAGGTTTTTGGAGGTTTTTTTTTTTTTGAGACAGAGTCTTGCTGTGTCACCCAGGCTGGAGTACAGTGGCGTGATCTCAGCTCACTGCAACCTCTGCCTCCCGGGTTCAAGCCATTCTCCTGCCTCAGCCTCCTGAGTAGCTGGGATTACAGGCGTGCACCACCACAACCAGCTAATTTTTGTATTTTTAGTAGAGATGGGGTATCACCATGTTGGTCAGGCTGGTGTCGAACTCCTGACCTCATGATCCACCCGCCTGGGCCTCCCAAAGTCCTGGGATTACAAGCGTGAGCCCCCGCACCCGGCCTACTTTGGAGTTTTAAAAAGTGATCCCACAGAACCAGACTCTTCTAATGGGCAGGGAAGCTAATAATGATTCCCACATTGTCATCTTTAGGTCACTTACCATAGCAATCAATCTCAGTGCCTTAAAAAAATGAAGTTTTTTTCTCACAGAAGGTTTAATGCGGGTTGGCTGGGCTTCTCTGCAAGCAATGTCTTGGAGATCGAGGCTTCCTGCATTTGGCGATCCCTAGCACCTTCTCACCTGCCATGACAGGGTAAGAAAAGCATGGAGGAGGCACACTTGATTTTAACTGCTTCGGCCTGGAACTGACACATGTCACCCTGCTATTTCCTATTGACTAGAACTCGTAACCTGGCCCCAGCCCAGTGGTAAGGGAGCCAGGAGGACGTGGAGAAGCCTGTGAATTTGTTCTGGGAGCACTCAGTGCCTCTGTTAAAGCTTCCGCCAGAGCAGCTAGGAAACAAGCATAATGGATATTCTAGCTTTATTATTTTGGAAAATAGTTTTTATTTGAGATTTTCCAAAAACAAAGTATTCAATCAGAAAGAAAGAATAACAATGGTAATTTTTTTTTTTTTTTTTTTTTTTTTTTTTTTTTTTTTTTGGCGATAGGGTCTCGATCTGTCACCCAGGCTGGAGTGCAATGGCATGATCTCAGCTCACTGCAACTTCTGTCTCCTGGGTTCAAGCGATTCTCCTGCCTCAGTCTCCCGAATAGCTGGGATTACAGGTGTGTGCCACCGCACCTGGCTAATTTTTGTATTTTTAGTAGAGAGAGGGTTTCACCATGTTGGCCAGGCTGGTCTTGAACTTCTGACCTCAAGTGATCCGCCCACCTCGGCCTCCCAAAGTGTTGGGATTACAGGCATGAGCCACTGTGCCTGGCCTAATTTTTGCATTTTTAGTGGAGATGGGTTTCACCATGCTGGCCAGGATGGTTTCAAACTTCTGACCTCAACTGATCCGCACACCTCAGCCTCCCAAAGTGCTGGGATTATAGGCGTGAACCACCACACCCAGTCAGATTTACTTTCCAACCTGACTCTGGCATAACATTAGGAGACAAATAAGGAAAGCAAAATATTTTACCCCAAAACAAGTTTATTTGCTATATTTTGAAATGACTCTGCAAAGCTATTTTTTTGTGGGGGAAAGTTTGCATCTGTAAAGGATCTCTATTAACTTAGCCTGATCTTTTTCTTCCAGACCCTCCCAATCCTAAAGAGATGATCTAAAATCTGAATAGGAAACATTTGTCATCCTATTATCTCCAAGGGCAGCCACTATAAGACTTCAAAAGAACTTTGGTCTCCACAATCTTCTTTTTTTCTGAGATGGAGTCTTGCTCTGTAGCCCAGGCTGCAGTGTGGTGGCCCAATCTCGGCTCACTGCAAGCTCCACCTGCCGGGTTCACGCCATTCTCCTGCCTCAGCCTCCTGGTAGCTGGGACTACAGGCGCCCGCCACCACACTTGGCTAATTTTTTTGTATTTTTAGTAGAGACGGGGTTTCACCATGTTAGACAGGATGGTCTCGATCTCCTGACCTCGTGATTTGCCCATCTTGGCCTCCCAATGTGCTGGGATTACAGGGGTGAACCACTGCGCCCGGCTCACAATCTTTATCTTAACCTGAACATTTCTTTTCTATCAATCCCAGGCCTTTTTTTTTTTTTTTTTTTTTTTTTTTTGTGACAGAGTCTAGCTCTGTCACCCAGGCGGGAGTGCAGTGGCATGATCTCAGCTCACTGTAACCTCCATCTCCCGGGCTCAAGTGATTCTCCTACCTCAGCCTCCCGAGTAGCTGGGATTACAGGCGCCCGCCACCATGCCCAGCTAATTTTTGTATTTTTAGTAGAGACGGGGTTTCACTGTGTTGGTCAGCTTGGTCTCGAACTCCTGACCTCAGGTGATCCACCCACCTCGGCCTCTCAAAGTGCTGGGATTACAGGCATAAGCCACTGTGCCCAGGCCAATCCCAGGTCTTCAAAGTCAACTCATTGTCAACCAGAAAATGTTCAAATTCACCTATAGCCTGGAAGGCCCAGCTTCGTGTTGTCCCACCTTTCTGGACCAATCCCATGTATTTCTTAAATGTATTTGATTGATGTCTCATGCCTCTCTAAAATGTATAAAACCAAGCTGCACCCCAACCACCTTGGGCACATGTTCTCAGGACCTCCTGAGGGCTGTCTCATGGGCCATAGCCACTCATATTTGGCTCAGAATAAATCTTTTCAAATATTTTAGAGTGTGACTCTGTTGACAATATGGAGGTGCTGTAGGATGTCAGGCACATTATTACCAGCTTCGCCGTGTTTTTGAAAGTTTTTATTATAATTCTATTGCTAATAGTATGGTTAACCTCCATATAATAATACAGCAGTCCCTCCTTATCTGTTCAGAATACATTCTGAGATCCCCAGTGGATGCCTGAAATCACTATAGTACCAAACTCTATAGATACTGGGTTTTTTTTGTAACTATAGACACAGGCATATCCCTATGATAAAAGTTAATTTACAAATGAGGCACAGAAGAGATCAACAATAACTAATGATAAATAGAACAATTATAACAATATGCCAGCATTCCTACCCTTGTGCTTTGAGGCCATCATTAAGTCAAATAAAGCTTAAGTGAGGGAAGTGACTCCCGTAAGGGCGCAAAGCAGCGTGGCCGGGGTCCGAGCTGGGGTTCTGTCCCCGCTGGACTGGCACCCCAGCTGGACTGGCACCCCAGCTGGACTACCCCCATGGAACTCAGCGCCAATTACCTCCAGGAGATGCTGCAGCGGACCCGGAGGTGGAGCACGTGGAGGTGGAGGACACGACCTTCAACCGTTGCGCCTGTAGCTTCCTGGTGGTGTCAGCCAAGTTCGAGGGGAAGCCGCTGCTTCAGAGGCACCGGCTGGTGAATGCGTGCCTAGCAGAAGAACTCTCGCACACCCATGCTTTTGAACAGAAAACCCTGACCCCAGAGCAGTGGGCCCGTGAGCAGCAGAAATGAGGGACTGGATCCTGCACAGTCATTAAATTATAAATCTGGACCAAAAAAACCCCCCAAAAAACTTTAAATGAGCACACACACTTCAGTACCATGACAGTTGATCTGATAACTGGGCCAGCTACTAAGTGATTGATGGGCAGGTAGTATAGACGGCACGGAGACACTGGACAAAGGGATGATTCACAACCAGCCCCAAGCAGGATGAAACAGGACAGCAAGAGATTTCATCACGGTTATCAGAATAGCGCGGGAAACTTAGGAGTTGTTTATTTCTGGAACTTTTCTTTTTTCTTTTTTTTGAGATGGAGTCTCACTCTGTTGCCCAGGCTGGAGTGCAATGGTGTGATCTTGGCTCACTGCAACCTCTGCCTCCTGGGTTCAAGTGATTCTCTTGCCTTAGCCTCCCGAGCAGTTGGTATTACAGGCACCTGCTACCACACCCAGGTATTTTTTGTATTTTTTGTAGAGACGGGGTTTCACCATGTTGGCCAGGCTGGTCTTAAACTCCTGATCTCAGGTGATCCACCCACCTCAGCCTCCCAAAGTGCTGGGATCACAGGCATGAGCCACAGGCCAGAAGGCTGTATATTGTATTTATATGACATTCTGGAAAAGATAAAACTATAGCTATTAGGCACTGTTCTAAGTACTAGACACAGACAATACATGATGATGCTAGTCTTTGAAATAGAAAACAGGAGAAAAAGCAGGATAGCAAAGGGGGAAATGATTACTTCAGTGTTGGGTATGTTGGGTTTGAGATGTCTGAGGGAAAGCCAGTGGAAGTGTGAATGGGAGGCAGAACTCAGGAGCACTGCCAGGGCTGGAGATAGATTTGGGAATCAATAACATGTAGGTAAGAGTGGAAGCTGTGGAACAAATGAGATTCCGGAGAGAGAGGGAATGCAGAGTGTCCACTTAGTCCAGCTCCAGCCCTGAGCTGAGCCAAAGGGATGAGCAGTAATTAGCTAGGAAAGAAGGTGGAAGAGTTCATTTCAGGCAGAGGAGATAGTGATGGCAAAGAAACCTGCAGGTCCCTGGGGCCAACTGAAAAAGCACAGGATCTGTACATTTAGAAAGGAGGGCTGGGTGTGGTGGCTCACACCTCTAATCCCAGCACTTTGGGAGGCTGAGGTGGGACGATGGCTTGAGCCCAGGATTTTGAGGTCAGCCTAAGCAAAACAGAAAGACCCCCATTTCTACAAAAAATAAAATAAAAATAGCTGGGTGGCGTGTGCCTGTAGTCCCAACTACTCAGGAGGCTGAGGTAGGAGGATTGATTGCTTGAACCCAAGATTTCAAAGCTGCAGTAAATTATGATTGCACTGCACTACAGCCTGGGTGACAGAGCAAGATCCTATCTTAAAAAACAAACAAACAAACAAAAAAAAAACGCCGGGCATGGTGGCTCACGTCTGTAAATCCCAGCACTTTGGGAGGCTGAGGCAGGCGGATCATGAGGTCAGGAGATCGAGACCATCCTGGCTAACATGGTGAAACCCCGTCTCTACTAAAAATACAAAAAAAATTAGCTGGGTGTGGTGGCGGGCACCTGTAGTTGCAGGTACTCAGGAGGCTGAGGCAGGAGAATGGCGTGAACCTGGGAGGCGGAGCTTGCAGTGAGCCGAGATTGCGCCACTGCAGTCCAGCCTGGGCGACAGAGTGAGACTCTGTCTCAAAAAAAAAAAAAAATTTAGAAGAGACTTTTTTTTTTTTTTTAAATAAAGGATTACAGCCTGCAAGGTGGCCGTTCTGACAGGTTGGGAAGTGTAGCCTCCAGGAGAGGCTGAAAGACCGGCTCTTCAAGGGAGACAGGAATTATGCTGAGGGGGTTGGCCAAACATACATATTCAACAGGTTACAGGAGGAGCTATGAATGTTCATGAAGGGGGTCCTGAAGCATGTGTGATAAGCAGACGTGCATGTTACATGTGACCCATGTTCACTTTGGAGCGGAGACTTAACATTTAAATATATTACAATTAGGGCCTATACATCAAAAGGTGAAGCAGGGACATGGAGCCTCTCAAGTGCACAGCTTCTGTAAACTGGCCAGAACCAGTCCACAGTTGGTGGCCTCTTACCAGGAGAAAGTTACAGAACTCAGTCTCTGGTCCAGTTAAAGCTGCAGTGATGGCTGGTGGAATGGGGAATCAGTCTAAGTGTCTGATGGTGGCTGAGCTGCAACTGCTTCAGCATTGCTCATCTCAAGGCCAGTGCTTGTTTAGTTGCTAGAGAAAAAGAAAACCCTGATGGCAATGAGAATGTAGTTTATTCTTTAATTCTAGGGAGTACATGATTTACTCCTTGCCTGGCATGGCCTTAGGTCCTGTTTATAATGTGCTATCTTATTGCCACAAAAAATCCATTGTGTCAGGATTATGAGTTCCATTTTAACATCAATGCTGGTCAGATTTTGTGCCTAAACTGCAAAAGGGAAGGGATATAATGAGGTGTGCCTGCCCTCCCATTCTGTCATGGCTAGGAACTCAGTTTTTTAGGTTTCTCACCGGGCATGGTGGCTCCCGCCTGTAATCCCACCACTTTGGGAGGCCGAGGTGGGTGGATCACCTGAGGTTGGGAGTTTGAGATCACCCTGGCCAACAGGTGAAACCTCGTCTTTACTAAAAACACAAAATTAGCCAGGTGTGGTGGCACATGCCTGTAATCCCAGCTACTCTGGAGGCTAAGGCAGGAGAATCGCTTGAACCTGGAAGGTGGAATTTGCAGTAAACTGAGATCACGCCATTGTACTCCAGCCTGGGCAACAAGAGTGAAACTTCATCTTGAAAAAAAGAAAAAAAGGTTTCTCTGGGGTTCCCTTGGCTAAGAGCAGGTTCATTTAGTCAGTTGAGGGGCTTAGAATTTTATTTTTAGTTTACACTGGCAACTATTATTCTACTTCTGTCTCTGTGAATTTGACTATTCTAGTACCTCATATGAGTGGAATCATACAGAATTTATTGTCAGTGTCTGGCTTATTCAGATCAGTGGTTCTTTTTTTTTTTTTTTTTTTTTTTTTTCCTGAGTCAAGGTCTGGTTCTGTTGCCCATGATGAAGTCCAGTGGTGCAATCTTGGCTCACTGCAACCTCTGCCTCCCAGCTCAAGTGATCCTTCCACCTCAGCTTTCTGAGTAGCTGAGACTACAGGCACACGCCACCACACCGGCTAATTTTTGCAGAGATGGAGTTGCGTCATGTTGCCCAAATTGGCCTTGAACTCCTGAGCTCAAGCGATCTGCCTGCCTTGGCCTCCCAAAGTGCTGGGATTACAGGCATGAGCCACCACACCCGGCCTCCACAAGTGATTTTGCTGCTCAATCAGGTTTAAGAACCATTGATCTGAGGTTGGGCACAGTGGCTTATGCCTGTAATCATAGCACTTTGGGAGGCTGAGGTGGGCAGATCACTTGAGCTCAGGAGTTTGAGATCAGCCTGGCCAACATGGTGAAACCTGTCTCCACTAAAAATACAAAAATTAGCCAGGCATCATGGCGCACGCCTGTAATCCCAGCTACTCGAGAGGCTGAGGCAGGAGAATCACTTGAAGCGGAGGTTGCAGTGAGCCAAGATTGTGGCACTGCACTCCAGCCTGGGTGACAGAGCAAGACTCTGTCTCAAACAACAACAACAACAACAAAAAAACACTTTTGGAGCTTTGAAAACCTGCGAATGCCCGGGCTATGCAGCTAGCAATTCTGACCTACGTGGTCTGAGGAAGGCGCCAAACATCTGCACCAGAAACAGCAAGTGAGAATGCCTGTTGTAGAAGTAGAAGATGGGAGGGGAATAGCATCTTGTGGGCTGCAGGAGGAGAGGCTGAGACGGAGGAAAATAGCAGTGACAAAGCACCTCTGAGGTTTGGAAGGACGAGGACCAGAGACAGCCACTTGGTCTGGCAAACAAGGTTTTATCAGAACCCTCAATACAGCAGTAGAAGAATGAGGGACGAATCATTGGTGAGCAAGTCCTCTGAACTCTGGAGAAATTGGAAGCAAAATTACGGGTAGAATGGGAAGGTTTAAAGGATGGATGGAGATACGGTTAAACAATTAGGTAGAAGGAATGGAAATAGAGGGACTTGATGTCTGAGAACTTCTATTTTCTTTTTCTTTCTTTTTTTTTTTTTTGAGATGGAGTCTTGCTCTGTTGCCCAGGCTGGAGTGCAGTGGCGCAATCTCGGCTCACTGCAACCTCCGCCTCCCGGGTTCACGCCATTCTCCTGCCTCAGCCTCCCGAGTAGCTGGGACTATAGGTGCTCGCCACTACGCCCGGCTAATTTTTTGTATTCTTTAGTAGAGATGGGGTTTCACTGTGTTAGCCAGGACGGTCTCGATCTCCTGACCTCGTAATCTGCCTGCCTCGGCCTCCTGGAGTGCGGGGATTACAGGCGTGAGCCACCGCGCCCGGCCTTTTTTTTTTTTTGAGACAAAGTTTTGCTCTTGTTGCCCAGGTTGGAGTGCAATGGTGTGGTCTCCACTCTGCAACCTCCGCCTCCCGGGTTCAAGTGATTCTCCTGGCTTAGCCTCCCAAGTAGCTGGGATTACAGGTGGGTATCACTGTGCCCAGCTAATTTTTGTATTTTTAGTGGAGATGGGGTTTCACCATATTGGCTGCGCTGGTCTCAAACTCCTGACCTCAGGTTATTCACCTGCCTCAGCCTCCCAAAATGCTGGGATTACAGGCATGAGCCACTGGGCCCGGCCAAAAGAGCTATTTTCTAAATGGCACTTCGGGCAGTCACCAGAGCCCCATGGCACTGGTGACCAAGAACATAGGTTTTACAGCCAGATGACCTAGGCTCACATTCTCAGTCCTTTGATCTCTGTTCTTCTGATTCTCATCTGTAAAGTGGGGATTTTTTTTCTGCCCTGTAGGACTGTTGCAAAGGTTAAAGGAGTTAGTCCCTATGATGTTTTTGGAACAATATCTGGCATGCAGTGAGCACTCAGTTTTGTGTTAACAGTGATAGAGGCAAGGAGTGGGTTGGATGGCCAGGTCATCTCTGTGAGGCATGGAAAAAGGAACCCATTAGAGCTGCAAAGCGGTGTTCATAGTGTCAGCGGCCCAGCTAAAACTGGAAACCATTAATTTTGTAACATAACCAACTAGTGACTATTTTATTTTCTTAGCAGAACTCAGCAACAGGAAGAAGCCAAGGCAAGGCATTAGCCAGGGAGGTGGGGCAGAAGGGCCAGGGGCTGGAGAATTTCAAGTGATCCTATGACTGTGGCCACATGGTTCAACTGTGGTCCAGGTCGGGGTTCGTAAACTCAGAGGTCAGGGGGACATCAGGTGTCTGAACCCTGGCAGAGTCCAGGGGAGATTTAGAGGCTGTGGAGGTGGTGGAAATGCAACAGGGAAGAGAATTATGACCAGAGAGAGAACGTCAATACGACAAGCACGTTTGAGGGCTCCTGGCTCAGAGTTTATTCCACTCCATCAATCATTTTCTTCTTTTTTTTTTTGAGACAGAGTCTCCCTCTGTTGCCCAGGCTGGAGTGCAGTGGTGGGACCTTGGCTCACTCCTCCACCTCCCAAGTTCAAGTAATTCTCCTGCCTTAGTCTCCCCAGTAGCTGGTATCACAGGCACCTGGCTAATTTTTGTATTTTTAGTAGAGATGGGGTTTCACCATGTTGGCCAGGCTGGTCTCAAACTCCTGGCCTCAAGCAATCCACCCGCCTTGGGCCTCCCAAAGTGCTGGGATTACAGGCGTGAGCCACCGCGCCCGGCCCATTTTCAAACTCTTCTGAGGAACCTGGTGATTCTTCAGCGATGCCTCAGGAATGATTCTTTCAATCAGGGCGACTCCATTTTCATTTAAGACGTGGGGACCTGGGTGGGGTGGATGGGGGCAGTGAAAAAAGTATATTTTATCAACAAAATTTCACTAAAAAAAGTGGTGTTGCTTGTTTTTTTGTTTCTGGTTTGAAAACCACTTTGGTTTGGCCGGATGAACTCGGGTTTTACAGAGAGGAGGTGTATTAGTCCGTTTTCACGCTGCTGATAAAGACATACCCGAAACTGGGTAATTCATAAAGAAAAAGAGGTTTAATGGACTTACAGTTCCACGTAGCTGAGGAGACACGTCTTACGCGGCGGGCAGACCAGAGAGAGCCAAGAGGCAGGGGAACCTTCTTATAAAACCGTCAGATCTCGTGAGACTTACTCACTACCAGGAGAACAGTACGGGGGAAACCGACCCCCATGATTCAATTCTCTCCCACCGGGTCCCTCCCGCAACACCTGGGAATTCTGGGAGCTACAATTCAAGATGAGATTTGGGTGAGGACACAGCCAAACCATATCAGGAGGCATGGTTCTGTCTCCTCCAAACTAGCAGTGTAGTTTGGGCTAGGTCCTCACCTTCTTGGGTTCTCAGTGCTCGTTTTGGGAAATGGGCGGGCTGCCCTAGCTCTTTCTGAGCTGCCTTCCCTGAGGGCTGGAGTGGAGTTCACAGCTGTGCAGCGTCTGTGGAGCTCTGCGGGCGCCACCTTGTGGTCAAAACTGGCAGTGCTGTTAGCGGGCTCAGCGGGACGTGGGAGCCCAGGCAGCTTGCCAGATGAGCTTCTATTTACATCAGAGAACAGTCTCTCCAGGGGACAGGGTGCCCTATCCAGGGTAAGAGAGCTCTTTTGTTAGAATAAATTCAGGATGAGCTGAACATGGCACAGTAGCCAGAATCTCATCATGAAAATCAGAATAACTCATCCACATACGTGAATAATTTATGGCATATGCAGCCTGTTGGAGAGAGAAGGCTGATACAATTAGTCAAAACTTACTTACAATCAGCTGACTTCAATTAGATTTTCCTTTATTGAAATAGTGACCTTGAAAATGACTCCATTTTCATATTCAGGCCTATCTCATGTGTTTCCCAGAATAGTGATAAAACTGATCTGATGTGTGTGCTGTTTACATCCCAGCACTTGTTGAATGGAGATGAAGTCAGGGTCACTCTACAATGAGCCACGACAGCCTCTTTTATCTCTAAATAATTTTAAAAATGGCTGATTGGTAATATTGGAGAGCCAGGTGTATGATTCAGAAGGGTTACTGGAACAAAAAATTCTGAAAATGGCCTTGGATTATTAATTTCCTATCCATGGGCATAGAGGGTGTCTGCAACAAAGGCTCTGTCACAAAACAAATGACATAAAATGATAATAGAGCGGAACTGGGAGGCAGTTTTTCTGTCATTGTGTTAGTCCTTCAACCCTCAAGGAAAGAGATAACAATGCCTCTGGCTTTGGACTACAAATACCCACTCCCTTTGTTTAACTCCTACTTTTTTTTTTTCCAGAAAAGTTTCAGACTAAAAATGTACCCTCCAAAGAGCTAGCTTCAAAAACTCCTTGCAAGAGCTCAGTTCCTTTACATTTATGGTCATTTCATTTTCTTTATGAGAAACTTGTGGATTAAAAACTATCAGCTAGGTGTGGTGGCTCATGCCTGTAATCCCAGCACTTTGGGAGGCTGAGGCAGGAGGATCCATTGAACCCAGCAGTTTGAGATGAACTGGGCAAGATAGGGAGATCCCACATCTACCAAAAAAAAAAAAAAAAAAAATTAGCCAGGTGTGGCAGTGCATGCCTGTAGTCCCACATCCTCGGGAAGCTGAATTAGGAGGATCTCTTGAGTCCAGGAGTTCAGGGTTCATAGTCTCAACCTCCTGGGCTCAAGCAATTCTCCTGCCTTGGCCTCCCAAAGTGCTGGGCTTACAGGTGTGGGCCACCTGTCTTTAAAAACATTGTCTGAAGACACCATCCAGGGTAGCAGTGGATGTGGCCCTGTGTGTCTTGTCCAGCAGTTTATTTTCACAGCCTAGAACAGTGACTGGTACATATAAAGCTTTCACAAAATATTTAGTGAATGATGAAGTATTTAGTGAATCTTCATCTTTTGACTCTCTCTTCAATTGGCTTCAGTGACACTATTCTCCAGACTCTCATTCTTCCTCTTTAAAAGTCCCTTTTTCTGTTTTTTTTTTTTTTTTGAAAATGGGAGTGTGTATTTGTGTGTTTGTGTGAGTTCTTGTTTGCCATTTACTGAGCCCCTCCTAAGTGCCAGGCACTGTAATAGTTTGCATACATTTTACAGTGTAATCCTCTGAATGACCTCATGACATCGGTACTTTAAATTTCCATTTTACATGATGAGCCCATGATTCAGAGAAGTTAAATAGTTTGTCCATGTTCTACAAAAAGGAACAGATTCAAACCCAGAGACACTGGTGTTCAGAGGTTGAGTTCTTACTCTCTGATATTATACTGACTCTCCTCTATCATGGCTCTTGAAGTTTTACCTTCCTGAAGGTGCTGTCCACAGTCCTTATTTCCCTAGGGAGTATTATTCTCACCCAGGGATTCAATGACATTTTTATGCTGATGCATGTGAAGTCACTGTGTGCACTGCCATTCCACACCCATGCCCACTGGACATCTCTAAATTCACGTCCCATAGGCCCTGCAATTTATCAACACCCACATAACACGGGAATTTTACCCACTTCCAGCTTCATCCCATATTGCTCTTCTACTTGGTCAGGGCTCTCCAGCCACACCATCCTCCTTTCTGTTCCTCAAAGATGTCAGACTCATTCCTGCTCCAAGGCCATTGCACGGGCTCTTCTCATTTACCAGAATATACTTTTCATTGCTTATTTTACAGCTGACTTCTTCTTGTACTTTTTTTTTTTTTTTTTTTTTGATATGGAGTCTCGCTCTGTCGGCCAGGCTGGAGTGCAGTGGCCGGATCTCAGCTCACTGCAAGCTCCGCCTCCCGGGTTCACGCCATTCTCCTGCCTCAGCCTCCCGAGTAGCTGGGACTACAGGCGCCCGCCACCATGCCTGGCTAATTTTTTTTTTTTTTTTTTTTTTTTTTTTTTTTTTTTTTTGAGACGGAGTCTCGCTCTGTCGCCCGGGCTGGAGTGCAGTGGCGCGATCTCGGCTCACTGCAAGCTCCGCCTCCCGGGTTCACGCCATTCTCCTGCCTCAGCCTCCCGAGTAGCTGGGACTACAGGCGCCCACAACCGCGCCCGGCTAATTTTTTGTATTTTTAGTAGAGACGGGGTTTCACCGTGGTCTCGATCTCCTGACCTTGTGATCCGCCCGCCTCGGCCTCCCAAAGTGCTGGGATTACAGGCGTGAGCCACCGCGCCCGGCAATTTTTTTGTATTTTTAGTAGAGACAGGGTTTCACCATGTTAGCCAGGATGGTCTCGATCTCCTGACCTCGTGATCCGCCCGTTTCGGCCTCCCAAAGTGCTGGGATTACAGGCTTGAGCCACCGCGCCCGGCCTTCTTCTTGTACTTCTTGTCTCAGCTGAATTGCCATCTCCTTAGAGAAACTTTATTGACCATCCTACCTATGAAATTCTTTCTCCTGTAGTTTTTCCTGATCACATCAGCCTTTATAGTTATCTTGCGTTTTGCTTGGTTGTAGTCTATCTGCTCCTATCGAAACATATGTCCCTTGAAGTCATTTGTTCAGGCACATATAAATATTTGTACAGGTCGTGCCCTGTGCAAGGACACCTAGCTGAGGTGGGTGCATGGGCTCAAATCTAGTCTGCCTCCACTTTCCGACCAGAAGGGCTGTCTTTAAAAACATTGTCTGAAGACACCATCCAGGGTAGCAGTGGATGTGGCCCTGTGTGTCTTGTCCAGCAGTTTATTTTCACAGCCTAGAACAGTGACTGGTACATATTAGGCTTTCACAAAATATTTAGTGAATGCTGAAAGGGAGTAATGTAGCTGCAAGACAGGTTTTTGTTTTTGTTTTAGATGGAGTTTTACTCTCGTTGCCCAGGCTGGAGTGCAATGGCACGATCTCGGCTCACTGCAACCTCTGACTCCCTGGTTCAAGCGATTCTCCTGCCTCAGCCTCCCCAGTAGCTGGGACTACAGACATGAGCCACCACTCCTGGCTAATTTTGTATTTTTAGTAGAGACGAGATTTCTCCATGTTGGTCAGACTGGTCTCAAATTCCCGACCTCAGGTGATCCACCCGCCTCCGCCTCCCAAAGTGCTGGGATTACAGGCGTGAGCCACCGTGCCTGGGCTGCTTCATTATTTTCTAGTATAAAGGTAGCCTGGCCGGGCGTGGTGGCTCATGCCTGTAATCCCAGCACTTTGGGAGGCCGAGGTGGACGGATCACAAGGTCGGGAGATCGAGACCATCCTGGCCAACGTGGTGAAACCCCATCTCTACTAAAAATACAAAAATTAGTCAGGCATAGTGGTATGTGCCTGTAATCCCAGTTACTTGGGAGACTGAGGCAGGAGAATTGCTTGAACCGGGGAGTTGGAAGTTGCAGTGAGCTGAGATCGCTCCACTGCACTCCAGCCTGGCGACAGGTGGAGAATCTGTCTCAAACAACAACAACAACAACAACCACCACCCCCGCCCCCCGGAAAAAAAACCTGTCCTGCAGCTACGTTACTCCCTTTCGTTCATTCGCGAAATATTTTATGAAAGCCTAATATGTACCAGTCACTGCATTCCAGTCTGGGCAACAAGAGCAAAACTCCATCTCAAAAAAAAAAAAAAGAAAAAAAAAAAAGAAAATAACCAAGCAGTCCTAACATTTAAAAATCTTCCAGTCGTATGTAGAGTAAAACTGAAATTCTTTACATGGGCAGGACCTGCCTCCAACCTATATCTGCAGCCTCATTTCACACCTTGTTTGCTGTGATAAATTGCTGTGGTTCTAACTCTCAGATTTCTTTTGAAAAATCGAAACCTGACTATAAGCACAGAGCTCACAAAACACAGGGAATGCTGTTTCTTGCTACGTTTCAACTTGCAAGAAGTAGTAGTTTGTATTTTGGGCATTTTTTCTAAATTTTTTTTTTTGCATTTTTTTCCCTGTCATGGAATTTCCTATCAATCTATCCTAGGATGGCTTCTAATGAGACTCCTCAGCAGAAAACTGCCTGGTAACATTAGTTCCCTCGGGTCATGTGATCCCCGTCAAATTTCCCAGTGAATGTTTTCTTGTCAATTTCTATTTGAATACTCAAAGCGGGAAATCTGTATGAACTCTGAACTTCTTTGACATGCTCTTTGACAGCTCTCTCCAGCCACTTAGCCCTTTGAATTAATTCCTCCTTAGATTTGCCTTTGTGAATCATCCATGTCTTTTTTTTTTTTTTTGAGACAGAGTCTCGCTCTGTCACCCAGACTGGAGTGCAGGGGCGTGATCTCAGCTCACTGCAACCTCTGCTGCCTCCTGGATTTAAGCGATTCTCCTGCCTCAGCCTCCCGGGTAACTGGGATTACAGGCACCTGCCACCACTCTGGGCTAATTTTTTTTGTATTGTTATTTTTAGTAGAGACAGGGCTTCACCACGTTGGCTAGGTTGGTCTCGAACTCCTGACCTCAAGTGATCTGACCACTTCGGCCTCCCAAAGTGCTGGGATTACAGGCGTGAGCTACTGCACCTGGCCCGATCCAGCTCTTTCAGTAGATTTTAACCCTTACTTAATTTCATTCCAGCAGTC
Source organism: Macaca mulatta (assembly GCF_049350105.2). Taxonomy (NCBI): domain Eukaryota; kingdom Metazoa; phylum Chordata; class Mammalia; order Primates; family Cercopithecidae; genus Macaca; species Macaca mulatta. The sequence continues at coordinate 72,128,683 of NC_133423.1, forward strand.
AGATCACCATGTACGTCTGGATGACTTTTTATTTCTTCCTCTCGTCTCTCCATTTTACAAATGTTGTCCACCAGTCCAGGTGAGACCAAGGCCTCTCTCACCCTGGTTGTAACAGTAATGCGGCCACTGTGGAATCACTTTCTTTCAAGCTCCCTGGGCAAGTGATGAGGTTCTTATTTATTTTATATTTTATTTATTTATTTTTTAGTGATGAGGTCTTGCTATGTTGCCCAGGCTGTTCTTGAACTCCTGGGCTCAAGGCATCCTCCGCCTTGACCTCCCAAAGTGTCGGGATTACAGCTGTGGGACACCGCACCAGGCAGGAATTCATTTCCTCCTGACTAAACTTCCTCTTCTGAAATGTGATAGGAGGGGCAGCAAATGCAAAAATCATGACCCTCTCAACTTCCTCTTGGGCTTTAATCAGATCTGTTTACAAAGGAACAATTTTAGGAAACCAAGCCAAACCAAACAACACCTCAAGCCGAAGTTTTAGATACTTCCTTATTCGCTCTTCTGGCAAAGTAAGTGACGGGGATGGCTGAGCTGACCTTCCCTAACATCAGGAAGATGTTATTTCTCCTGGTCCATGTTTCTGGTTAGTCCCATTTGGCCTGCTTTAATGTGCACATACTTCTTTCTGCTGTGCGTGTAGAACTCTCAGATCTCTGGAACAAATGTGATGACCTCTTAAGCCCTCATTAACTTGCTGAAGAATTTTAGGAAATGTGCACTAGGATTGGCACCGGGGTGCTTTAACCTTCAACCACAGGAATCCTGGTGTGCAGAGGCTGGACCTACGGACGATTTTTCTGGGAATACTGGCCTGACTCAAATGAAAACCATTTGGCCAAGCAAATTTATTGTTGTGAGCTGATAACACTGTGAATTAACATACAGAATCGAAGGGCTACTTTTTGAAAAGAAATCGGCAATTTAATAATCAGTCATTCTTTGTTTGTTTGTTTTTTGTTTGTTTTTTTTTTTTTGAGACGGAGTCTCGCTCTGTCGCCCAGGCTGGAGTGCAGTGGCGCGATCTCGGCTCACTGCAAGCTCCGCCTCCTGGGTTTACGCCATTCTCCTGCCTCAGCCTCCTGAGTAGCTGGGACTACAGGCGCCCGCCACCGCGCCCGGCTAATTTTTTGTATTTTTAGTAGAGACGGGGTTTCACCGTGGTCTCGATCTCCTGACCTTGTGATCCGCCCGCCTCGGCCTCCCAAAGTGCTGGGATTACAGGCGTGAGCCACCGCGCCCGGCCCATTCTTTACCTATTTCATTTTGAGGTAACTATTTTAGACCAAATTAAAAGTGATCATTTTTCTTTGTAAAATACATTCTGTCCCTCAATATTGTTGCTTTTCAAAAGTGCGTCTGATCATTACTAAATCAAAGAGTAAGATAATGATAATAAAAATGTGAAGAAAAAGTAGGTATTTTTCTAACCTCGTGAGTAACTTTTCCAACCAAAATGAAATGGAATTTTGTTATTTTGATAAATCTTTTTAAAACTCTAGTAGTTTTCTTCTGGGTGGGAAAGCAGAACTTATACTGAGTGCCTACAATATGCTAATTGCTTTACATATGCTGTATTATATAATTATCATACTGATTATGTAAGACGTGTATTATTATCACCATTTTACTCATATGGAAACAGTTTCAAATATAACTTGTCACATAATTATTGATTGAATCAAGTGCAAATCCTGCTCTGTTGGACTCTAAAACCTCTTCCTAGAAGCTTGTTAGAAATGGGGAATCTTAGGTGCCCTCCACCAGAACTACTGAGTCACAATCTGCACTGTAACAAGTTTCCCAGGTGACTGGGATACACATTAATGTACATTAATGTATATTAATGTGTATCGTTGGTTGGACCCTCATTACATAAAAATGTTTGAAGCAGAGTTTTTTTGATTGTTTTTTTTTTTCCCCTATCTCCACCTTTTTTCCTGTATACCTTTTAAGATAACCTACGAGGGAGTATGTTTAGATGCTATCATTCATTGATTTCATTGATCCTTCACACACATAACTCAGCTAAGCTTCCTAATCATCCCACAGTGTCATTACTAGCATCCCTACCTTATAGGTAAGGAAATTGAGCCTTGGGGAGATGAGAGTGGTAATGTAGGAATTGGAAAAGATAAAAATAATCCTTCTCAGGGGAAATTTAAGTTCAAAATGGTATACAATATTGCTACTTTTGGTCTTCCTTTTAACGAATATTTAATAGTCAAGTATAACTAATAATGGTACTAGTAAGGAAAATTGTAGCTGTCTGAGTGCTCAGAGTTTGCTGAGCACGATATTAAGTGCTTTATGTGTTAGCTAATCAAATATGTAAAACTGTTACATAAGTGGTACTTATTCTTGCTAACTTAGCAAACAGAAAAATAAATATGAAAATGTTTGGCTTGTTTATCATGAACCAATCGCTACAAAAATAAATTGATACTTGTTGATTAACTATTTTTAGCAAGAGCATCTGCCCATCAGCCAGTGATTCTCAGTAAGGTGGGGGGTTAACCCTCCAAGGGACATTTGGAACCACACAGGGGCCCTTTCTGGCTGTCATAATGAATAGGGAGGTACAGCTGGCCTTTAGTATCTTGGAACCAGGGATGCTAAATTCTCTGCCAGTATGGGATCTGGGCACAACCAAATATTGTCCCCCCACCCCTCCCAAGTGCCAATGACACTCTCCTTGAGGAACGAAGAACTCTGCCAAAGTTTCTGCATGTATAAAACAAGTTTCAGCCTTTAAGAGAACGATACTAATTATTCCCACCCCCAAAGAGTTAGCACTTTCCATTACTAAATAATTCTTTTTTTTTTTTTTTTTTTGGAGACAGAGTTTCGTTCTTGTTGCCCAGGCTGGAGTGCAACAGTACGGTGTCAGCTCACTGCAACCTCCGCCTCCTGGGTTCAAGCAACTCTCCTGCCACAGCCTCCCTAGTAGCTGGGATTACAGGCGCCCAGGACCATGCCTGGCTAATTTTTGTATTTTTAGTAGAGATGCAGTTTCACCATGTTGACCAGGCTGATCTGAGCTCACTGCAACCTCTGCCTCCTGGGTTCAAGAGATTCTCATGCCTCAGCCTCCAGAGTAAGCTGGGATAACAGGCACATGCCACCACACCTGGCTAATTTTTGTATATATATATTTTTCGAGATGGGATCTTGCTCTGTTGCCCAGGCTAGAGTACAGTGGTGCAATCTCAGCTCAATGTAACCTCTGCCTCCTTGGTTCAAGCAATTCTCCTGTTTCAGCCTCCTGAGTAGCTGGGATTACAGGTGCCTGCCACCACACCTGACTAATTTTTGTATTTTTAGTACAGACAGGGTTTCGCCATGTTGGCCAGGCTGGTCTCAAACTCCTGACCTCAGGTGATCCACCCGCCTTGGCCTCCCAAAGTGCTGGGATTACAGGTGTGAGCCACCGTGCCTGGCAGCATTACTAAATAATTCTAATAAACTCACTAATACACAATGTACTGAAAACCCAGGGGCTTTGAGGCAATCAGGAATCCTTTAATGGCCAAAGGGACTGCTAGGGTCAGGCCCTTCTACCCAGTTTCCACCACGGCTCACGGATGAGGGCTTCTGCTTCCTCTCCACTCTGGCCAGTGTTGGAGGAAGCAGGTACAGCCCCCCTCTCTCTTTCTTCTGGGAAGACGAGTGATTAGTTTGATTGTGAGCCCAGACTATTCACCAAGGCAGGTTTTTTTTTTTTTGAGACGGAGTCTCGCTCTGCCGCCCAGGCTGGAGTGCAGTGGCCGGATCTCAGCTCACTGCAAGCTCCGCCTCCCGGGTTTACGCCATTCTCCTGCCTCAGCCTCCCGAGTAGCTGGGACTACAGGCACCCGCCACCTCGCCCGGCTAGTTTTTTGTATTTTTTAGTAGAGACGGGGTTTCACCGTGTTAGCCAGGATGGTCTCGATCTCCCGACCTCGTGATCCGCCCGTCTCGGCCTCCCAAAGTGCTGGGATTACAGGCTTGAGCCACCGCGCCCGGCCACCAAGGCAGGTTTTACTCATCAGTGAGTTTACTGTGCCAGACTTCATCCTTCCTCCTTCACTTCTACTTTTGCGGCAGCTTGGCCTGCATGCCTGCCCCAGCCACAGGCTAAATGGCCAAAGTCTTCTCGGAGCTGGGGCCTGGGCCAGTGGAAGGTGCGCGACTCCCTCGTGCTCTGTTGCCTTTTGCTCTGGCACTAGGAATGCACTGTGCATTGGGCTTTCCTTAGGCGGCAGAAGTTCCATCTACCCTAAGACGTGCAGGTGAAATGGCAGATGTTTATGGGGAAAGCCATGGAAAGCTCCGCTACCCTCAGTCCTAAACCTTTCTCCAGTCCAGCTTTTGGCAGAGTTTATGTCAAGGGCGTGCTCAGCTCTTCACAAAGAGCCACTGTCTTGCCTCCTGAGGTCTTCCTGCTGCACAAGCTCCACCCGTTGGGCTGCAGAAAGGCGCTGGGAGCGCTGAGGTGCAGGAGTCTTTGAATGGCTCACACTGTGCTGGGCACTTTCTTTACTTTATCTTCTTTATCCTTCAGAACGACTCTGGGGGATAGATGCGATCCCTGTTTCAAGGACGTGGAAGCAGAAAATTTGAGACCTTAGTAACTCCAGGCTACTTAGTGAGCAATAAAGCTGAAATGCAGTTTGTCTGGACTCTAACAACTACAGTTTCAGCACTTTGAAGACAAATGTGTTTCTCCCATGTTTTATGATATGGATTTATCAACAAAGCCCTTCTCTTTGAGTTTCTGAGTGGACCCAAAGCTGTTTTTTGAGAGAAATAATTGGTTCTGGTGGCACCCCTGAGGAAGCAGGACAGGCTTGTCTCTGGTAAGAACATAAATCACGTTTCTCCATTTTCCCAACACTCGCAATCCTGCCGTCTGCATGTCTGGGGCCTAAGACGTGTGTTTTCCTCTACTCACAACACAGAAAACTGACATTTACTCACTCACCACTACGAGTTGGTTGCAACTCAGCTTTTGATAGAAGTTTGCTTGTGACATCTGGTGAGAGAGGGAGGGAGAAAGAGAGAGAAAGGAATAATTTTAATGTAAAAGAAGATTTGTGGGAGTTATATTTGTCTAGTGTTCTACGGTATCTGTTATCAGACTGTAATATATTAGGTGACCAGGAATAATTTTTTTTTTTTTTTTTTTTTGAGACGGAGTCTTGTTCTGTTACCCAGGTTGGAGTGCAGTGGCGTGATCTTGGCTCACTGCAACCTCCGCCTCCTGAGTTCAAGTGATTCTCCTGCCTCAGCCTCCCTAGTAACTGGGATTATAGGCATGCGCCACCAAGCCTGGCTAATTTTTGTATTTTTAGTAGAGACGGGGTTTTGCCATGTTGGCCAGGCTTGTCTTGAACTCCTGACCTCAGGTGATCCACCTGCCTCGGTCTCCCAAAGTGCTGGGATTATAGGCGTGAGCCACCGTGTACATTCTAGAAATAATTTTTGACTCTCGCTCTCTCTCTCTGTGGGCATGTGTGTGTGCGTATGTGTAATCCTATTTCCCTTAGAAATATCAATATAAAAGTAACCAAAAAAACACTGTTAGGCGAAATTGTTTGTAACATCTGTCATTTTACTAGTCACTAAAGCTGCTTTGATTGATCCCGCAGGAATGACAGGTATCTCCTTTTCTCACTCTTTGGGGTCCGCCTCATGAAACTGGATGTTTGGTGGAGGAGGTCGTTCTTTTCAGATACAGAGGACCGGTTCTTTGGTGAAGGTACACAAATGTCTGGGCTTTCATACTCATTAGAATAATTATCCACTACCTTATTCGAGGTATTTATATAAGCATCCCTGTGAGAAATTCCTGCTGAAGTCCAGTTCACTTCTGTGAAACAATTCATGTACCTTATTCCATTTGGAAGCGAGCCCTCTAACTTTATATATATATATATATATATTTTTTTTTTGAGACAGACTTTCACTGTGTCACCCAGGCTGGAGTGCAGAGGCGTGATCTGGGCTCACTGCAACCTCCGCCTCCTGGGTACAAGCGATTCTCTTGCCTCAGCCTCCTGAGTAGCTGGGAATACAAGCGCCCGCCACCATGCCCGGCTAATTTTTGTATTTTTAGTACAGACAGGGTTTCACCGTATTGGCCAGGCTGGTCTTGAACTCCTGACTTCAGGTGATCCACCTGCCTCAGCCTCCCAGAAATGCTGGGATTACAGGTGTGAGCCACTGCGCCTGGCCCTCTAACTAAATATCTTTGCTTTATGTTTTGGTTGTCAGAAAATTCAGGGCCAAATGAGTACTCAGTTGTACTGCTTGATTCCTTACAGATGCTAAGTACACATATGGTTCTTTAAAATAATCTATTATTATTATTTAGACAGGATCTTGCTCTGTCGCCTATGCTGGAGTGCAGTAGCATGATCATCGCTCACCATGGCCTCCAACTCTTGGGCTCAAGTGATCCTCCCACCACAGCCTCCTGAGCAGCTGGCACTATAGGTATGAGTCCTCATTTTTGAGTCCCTGTCCCATGTTTAATTTCAATTGTCATTTTCAGGTTTAATATTTTATAAGTTATCTAAGACACCCTTTCCTGTTTTTATTTTAGGCTTATATTTTGGCAATAGGCATGGCATTTTCCCATGGGTTACTTGCTAATTTCAAAGGGCAAAAAACCCTTTAAAATGGAGACATCTGGCTTTTACTACCCCAATACAGCAATCAATTTAAAAATTACTAATAGTGGACCCATCAGGCAGTATATGACTCTTAATGTAAATGTTAACCTGAATAAGATGAAGTCTTTAGGTCTTACTTCCAGTTCCTGGAAATACAGGGGATAGAGAAACAAGCCAAACAATATCACAAAGAAATAAAGTCAAATCTGGAATGTGGGAGATTGTATTAGTTGGTATAAAAGTAATTGAGGTTTTTGCCATTACTTAGTTTTGGACTTGCTTATGTGGCCATTCCAGCCCAGACGACCTTCTAGATGACTGCCACATAAGCAAGTCCAAAACTAAGTAATGGCAAAAACGGCAATGATTTTTGCATCACCTAATGCAATGCAACTAGCCAGGTTGCCTAAAACACTTAATTTCATGAAAATAATTGGGGAGATGGAGTCTGTTCTAGAATAAAAAAGATGAGATGATGTACAGAAACTAGATTAACTTTCATTACTGGTGAGAATGTAAAATAACGCAGCCACTCTGGAAAACAATTAATGTTTCCAGTATGTGATCCAGCAATTCCGTTCCTAGGTATCTACCCAAGAGAAAATATATGTGCACGTGAGGACTTGTATATGAATGCTCATAGTAACATTATTATTATTATTATTATTATCATTATTTGAGATGGAGTCTCACTCTGTCACCCAGGCTGGAGTACAGTGGTGAGATCTCAGCTCACTGCAACCTCCGCTTCCTGAGTTCAAGTGATTCTCCTGCCCCAGCCTCCCAAGTAGCTGGGATTTACAGGCATGTGCCACCACACCCAGCTAACTTTTTTTTTGTTTGTATTTTTAATAGAGATGGGGTTTCACACGTTGGCCAGGCTGGTCTTGAACTCCTGAGCTCAGGTGATCCACCTGCCTTGGCCTCTCAAAGTGCTGGGATTACAGGTGTGAACCACCACGCCCGGCCCAGAGTAGCATTATTTGTAATGACAGAAAACTGGAAACAATCCAAATGTCCATCAACTGGTAGATGAATAAAGAAAATGTGATCTGACCGGGAAGAGAGCCTCATGCCTGTAATCCCAGCACTTTGGGAGGCTGAGGCAGGCAGATCACCTGAGGTTGGGAGTTTGAGACCAGCCTGACCAACCTGGAGAAACCCCATCTCTACTATAAATACAAAATTAGCCGGGCTTGGTGGTGCATACTCCCAGCTACTCGGGAGTCTACTCGGGAGTCAAACAAACAAAAAGAAAATGTTATATGTTCATATAATGAAATATTACTCTGCCATAGAAAGGAACAAACTGCTGATGCATGTTACAATGTGGATGAACCTCAAAAACATTATGCTAAGTAAAAGAAGCCAGAATCCAGATGCAAAAGACAACATATTAAATGCTTCCATTTATAAGAACTGTCCAGAAAAGACAAATCTCTAAAGATGGTAAGTAGATTAGTTGTTGTCAGAAGCTGAGGGTAGAAATGGAGATTAACTACTAATGGGCATGAGGGATCTTTTTGGGTGAAGAAAACGTTCTACAACTGGATTGTGGTGATGGTTGCACAACTCTGTAGTTTTACTAAAAATATCATTGGATTGTACCCTTCAAATGAGTGAATTTCATGGTAAATTACACCTCAATAAAACCAATTTCAAAAAAACATGGCAGAAGTGATGTTGTGTGAGCCCAGACCTTAAGAGGCTTTGTGCTTTTACCTTCCCTCTATGAAACCTCCCCTGAGACTGAAACAGAGGGAAACTGAGGCACCCAGCCAACAGCAGTACCAACCACTCACTGCATGTGGAAATTTGTCCCTCTTGGACCTTCCAGCCCAAATGACCTTCTGGGTGACTGCAGCCACATGAGCAAGTCCAGCAGAGGAAATGCCCAGCCGAGCTACGAGTCAAGAAATGTAAGAAATTGTTTTATGTCACTAAAAATTTTGTATGTATATGTATAAATAAATAAATCTATTTTATTTCATGCATATTTTATATACAAAATATATTTTATCTTTATACATGTTAAATGATATGGTAAAAGATCAACAACTTTATATTATTTATTTATTAATTTGAGGCAGAGTCTTGGTCTGTCACCCAGGCTGGAGTGCAGTGGTGTGATCTCGGCTCGCTGCAACCTCTGCCTCCTGGGTTCAAGCAATTCTCATGCACGATCTTGGCTCAGCTTCCCGAGTAGCTGGGATTACAGGCACGTGCCACCACGCCCAGCTAATTTTTGTATTTTTGGTAGAGACAGAGTTTCACTATGTTGGCCAGGCTGGTGTTGAACTCCTGACCTTTGGTGATCCACTCGTCTCTGCCTCCCAAAGTGCTGGGATTACAGGTGTGAGCCACCATGCCCCGCCAGGAAGCTCCACTTTATTCTCACTTGAAAGTCAAGGAAACTGGGGCATATTTGTGTACGCTTCCCTCTGTCAGTCACTGGCTAAAGTTTGCTCCCATGGGCATATTTTGGTGGCATTCCAGCTTGCAGTAGGGGACATGGGTGCTAGCAGCTGGAAGTCAGACTGTCTGCATTAAGAGGCCGGAGATATGGGTACCACATTGGGGGCGTCACTATTTTCCAGCATTTGCACCACTCGGATTCATTCATGCCCCACAATTGGTTCATGGCATTCTGTCACCAATTCCTCTGGGATGACCAATTGAAATTTCTAAAAGCTAGACTTGCAACAGGGTGGCAGGAAGCTCACGCTACAGCTTCCTCTACTGCGGTTGGTACCCAGATTGGAACTGATATTCACCATTTCCCTCGTTTCCCATTCTAAATTCCCCTCACGCTTGGCTAATCTTTCTGCTAGTCTCCATTGCTTGTCCAGTGGGAAACCCAGACCTTTTCCTGTGAGGGACCTGAGCCCTTAACTCCTGTGTTCTTGCCAGGCGTGGTTGCTGTGTAGGGAAACAAGGGAGGGCCTAGCGAATCCCTGAGTTCCCGACGTACTCTCCCCTGCCCCGATTAGGTAAAGTAATCTTATTTCCTCAGGATAACCAGGGGTAACTGCTGCCATTAGTATATAACTCCCACATGCTTTCTAATTCACTGGCATGAGAAGCCCCAAATGGCAGTTGAAGCTCTAGGTTCAGTGGAACCCCTTACTTAGTCCTTTGAAAGAAGTGTTACCCTTTCAGGGAACCAGGACCTGGGGACCAGCAGAGTCTAAACTTGCAGGTACAGTTGGGTCCTGGGCTCAGGGTCTCCCAAGGCTGAATTCAGGGTGTCGACCAGGTCTGCAATCTCAGCTGGAGCTCAGGGTCTTCATCTAAAGCTCATGGGTTGTTGGCAGAGTTCAGTTCCTAAGGGTTGTCGGATGGTGGTCTCTGCTTTCTTGTTGCCGGCCAACTGGGCTCCCTTCTCATGTCCTGGAGGCTGCCTGTGGTTTTCCGCCCTGTGGTCCTCTCTCCAACATGGCAGTTGCTCCTGTGAGGCCAGTGGAAGAATCTCTCTCATCCTCTGAATCTCTCCTTCAGGATGGGCCCAGGGACTTTGAAGAGCTCACCTGATTAGGTCAGGCCCGCCCAGGATAATTTTCCTTTTGATTGATTCAAAGTCAGCTGCTAAGAGCTACCCAAGTCAGCCTACATGCACCAGCTCTTGGGCCTCCACCTTCTCTTCCTGCTGTCCCAGGACTGGGTGGCTGAGTTCCACATGGAGTTGGAGTGGCTGCCTGCCAAGGACATCCAGACCAATGTCTACATCAAGCACTCTGTGTCCCTGGAGCCATACCTGATGGAGGGCGGCTACAACAAGGTGTTCCTGGTCAAGGGTAACATCCCTGCCAAGAGCTACACCTTCATCCACATCCTGCTTGACGCTATCAGGGATGAGATGGCTGGGAGCATTGAGAAGGCCTACGAGAAAATCCTTTTCACCAAGGGCACCTGGATCCTCTTCCTCAACACACTCAAACAGATGCGGACTACACCAAGAAGTGGGTCCTGGGCCCCGACAACTACTACATTTTTGCCAGCCAGCAGCAGAAGCTGGAAGACACCACCATTCTGAGTTGAGTATCCCAGCAGTCCACCAGGCGCTGGGTGGAGTAGGGCATACGTTATTTAAAACAGTTACAGTGCAGGGTTTCCTCTAATAAAGGTGGATTGCCATTCTGTCCTCCAGGCCCTTATCTCCCAATTGGGATGGTAGGGAGCCAGGTTCTTATATCTGAGATAGATAAGTTTTGGGGCCCTCAGGGGATGGCGATAATACCCTCCAACTGGGTCAGGCTCTGTCTGATGGCTGGTGCTCAGGGTTTCAAACACAGATGCCCACCGTAGAGCCCCAGCAGCACTGTGGCCTACAGGAGAGCATGGCCCCAGGTATGGGGACTATTCCAGCCGGCTATGGACACACAGGAATGCTGGGCCAGGGTACCAGATATTTTCAACAAAGCGGGTGAAGTGTCCCATTTAAAAAAATGTTGGCAACGAATTAAACAATTTTTCAAAAAAAAAAAAAAAATAATAAAAACACAGGCCAGATGTGGTGGGTCACACCCGTAACTCCAGCACTTTGTGGGGTGGAGGTGGGTGGATGACCTGAGGTCAGGAGTTCGAGACCAGCCTGGCCAACATGGCGAAACCTTGTCTCTACTAAAAGTACAAAAATTAGCTGGGCATGGTGGCAGGCACTGTAATCCCAGCTACTCAGGAGGCTGAGGCAGGAGAATCACTTGAACTCGGGAAGTGGAGGTTGTAGTGAGCTGAGATGGTGACATTGCATTCCAGCCTGAGTGACAAGAGCAAAACTCCATCTCAAAAAACCCCCAAACCCCCCCAAAACACACACGCACAACAAAGTCAGCTGCTAAGGGGCATTAATTACATGTGCAAAATCCCATTGGTCACAGGATGTCACATAATCATGAGAGTAACTGTCCCATCATAGGCTCAAGTCACAGTCATGCTCAAGGGGAGAGGATGACACGGAGCCTGTACACCAGGGAGCAGGAATCTTGGGGGACATCTTAGAATTCCACCTCCTACAGTAACATTTCTTCTCACCATGAACCCACCACAGGTTTACTGTCTATTCCATAAATACATTTGTGGTTAGAATTTGAGGAATTTCATACAAAACTGTCTGGTTGGTTCCCCCTGGGTCCTTTGGAAAAGAGTAGCCTTGAAGAGAATGGAGGGCAAGAGTGAGATTATTGAGGAAGGAACCCCCAGAGAAGCCACAGAGGATCAGGATAGAGCCAAGGAGTGCTGAGCCTTCCTCTTGGGCTCAGGAGTGCTGAGCCTTCCTCTTGGGTTGGGTGTGAGGCTGAAGCCAATAGTGTAGCTCGTGTCAGACTTTTGGCTGCTCTATTCATTACACAGAAGAATAACACTTCATTAGGTGCTGTCATTCAAAGTGGAATGTATCTTCGTTCTCTTCAGGGTTTTTGGCAGTTAGATTTCTGAGTTACTTCATACAAATTTAAATTAGCTGTTTTTAATGATGACTGGTAGAAGGAAGATAAATCATCAATCACAGAATTTTTAATGGGAAAAGTAATTTCAGTATTCTTTTGGGGGAAGCACTTTTGGGCAAAAGCTATTCCTACAGCCCTCATGTTATTACTTCAAACACGAACCTGGTTTAGAAGAAGAAAGATTTGCTGCTGAGTTTTGTGTTTGGAATTGGTGTACCTGAAGCATGGGGAGTGTCCAATATACGTGTGTGTGTTGTGTTTGAGATGGAGTTTTGCTCTTGTTGCCCAGACTGGAGTGCAGTGGTGCGATCTCAGCTCACTGCAACCTCCGCCTCTCAGGTTCACGTGATTCTCCTACCTCAGCCTCTGGAGTAGCTGGGATTACAGGCATGCGCCACCACACTGGGCTAATTTTGTATTTTTAGTAGAGATGGGGTGTCACCATCTTGGCCAGGCTGGTCTAGAACTTCTGACCTTAGGTGATCCACCCGCTTTAGCCTCCCAAAGTGCTGGGATTACAGGCATGAGCCACTGTGCCCGGCCCAATTTATTTGTAATACAGTAAATCATACATTATATTAACATTTTCGGTGATTCGTTTTCTCATTTATTAAATTAATGAATACATTTTTTCAAAGTGAGGCTTAACATTGTAAGTAATACAGTGGTAGTAGAATGGGGCAAGCCTATTCATCCTGGGTTAAGTGAGAACACCTTCATTTTCATAGTGTAGAGCATTATCCTTTTCTATGGAGATTGAGCTAAATGCCAGGCTTCCCGTCTTCACCCAGAATACGTAGCAGGCTGGTTTGTAAAAGAGGAGATATTTTGAGTTTGGCTGAAAGTAGCAATTTATTAATAAATTAATTTTTATCTTTTTAAAAATAGAGAAAGGGTCTTGCTATGTTGCCCAGACTGGTCTCGAACTCCTGGTCTCAAGTGATCTTCCCACCTCGGCCTCCCAAAGTGCTGGAATTACAAGTGTGAGCCACCACATCCAGCCTGAAAGTAGCAATTTAGGGAAAAAAAAAAAAAAAAACAAACTTAGGAAGCTTTTAGTGACTGAGAAAATGAGTTGGTTTCATGCTTCTGAGAATTTATAAATGAACTAACTGAAAATGGAAACAGTGGTTATAAAGATTGTCAATAAAAAAGAAAATGAACTAGTGTCATTGAGAACTTAGAAAGTTTTCTGCATCTTTGTAGCCAGGAGGAAAAAAAACCTTTTTTTTTTTTTTTTTTTTTTTTCCTGGGAAAAAGCTGGGAGTGGTGGCTCATGTCTGTAATCTCAGCACTTTGGGAGGCCAAGGCAGGTGGATCACAAGGTCAGGAGTTCGAGACCAGCCTGGCCAACATAGTGAAAACCCATCTCTATTAAAAATACAAAAATTAGTTAGGTGTGGTGGCATGCACCTGTAGTCCCAGCTACTCAGGAGGCTGAGGCAGGAAAATCTCTTGAACCCAGGAGGCAGAGGTTATGGTGAGCCGAGACCACGCCATTGCACTCCAGCCTGGGTGACAGAGTGAGATTCTGTCTCAAAGAATAAAACAAAAAACAAAAAGCAAAAATCTTAAAACTCATTTTGATAATATATATGGTGTATGTGTAATAATACATATGTTTCGTCTTTTATTCTAATAACTGTCTATAAGTATAGAACTAACTGTAAATAACATACCTGACTTTTATGAAAAATAAAATTCATCAGTAAGTTTTAAAAGAAAGGAAAACATGCTTGACATTGGACCTTATGATTTCATAATATCACCTAATGCACATATGTTGAAAATGCAGTGGTTTACTGACATTCCATCTTAAAAACAAATCATAGAGGATTCATTTCTGGAGGGATTAAACATAGTTTGATTAGGTTTCACCTCAACAGAGGAATCATATGTGGATACTTCCAGGATTCATGTCTTTGAAACGTTTGGAAAACTGAGGGTTAGTTTGTTCTAGTGTGTTGGGTGGGCGGCGCAGGGGATGGGGGCACAGCTCTGGCACATTGCTGCTCACTGCCAGCAGATTAGTTTGTTTGTTTTTGTTTTTTGAGACAACATCTCACTCTGTTGCCCAGACTGGAGTACAGTGGTGAGATCTTGGCTCACTGCAGCCTTGGCCTCCCTGAGCTCAAGCAATCCTTCCACTTTAGACTCCCAAGTAGCTAGGATTACAGGCATGTACCACCACACCCAGCTAATTTTTGTATTTTTTGTAGAGACGGGGGGTCTCACTTTGTTGTTCAGGCTGGTCTTGAACTCCGGGACTCAAGTGATCCACCTGCCTCGACCTCCCAGAGTGCTGGGATTACAGGGGTGAGCCACCTCGTCTGGCCTCTCATTTTAATAGAAGCAGGAAATCTGGGCTTTGTTTCGTATAAGATGTTTTGATTTTTTTTTTTTTTTTTTTTTTTTAGTAGAGATGGGGTTTCACTGTGTTAGCCAGGATGGTCTGGATTCTCCTGACCTCATGATCCACCCACCTCGGCCTCCCAAAGTGCTGGGATTACAGGCATGAGCCACCGCGCCTGGCCAGATGTTTTAATTTTTAAATGTTGGCTCAATTTTTATTAAAAATGTTGCTTGCTGGGCCCCAGGGAAGCCTGTGCGTGGCCCACTGGTGGCTAGATGGAGAGAGATGTAGTGGAGGCCTTGATACTGATGTGAAATAGAAAGAGAGTGGATCTGGGTGGCTGTGCTCCTGACCTGCCTGGTCCCATGTAGGGAAGCCTCTTCATCTTCTGAATCCCGACTTCCATTATTCAGGAGGGTTCTGATGACATTGTCTTGAAAGCACCCTCCTCTGTAATGCTCACACTTTGAAGAATTATTTTTTTTCTGTTTTGTACGAGAGACATACTGTTTAACATGTGTATGTGTGTTATGTGGGCATGTGTTGAGAGACAGGGTCTC
Organism: Macaca mulatta; assembly: GCF_049350105.2. NCBI lineage: Eukaryota > Metazoa > Chordata > Mammalia > Primates > Cercopithecidae > Macaca > Macaca mulatta. The sequence goes on from NC_133423.1 coordinate 72,143,708, forward strand.
CCTCTGTTGCCCAGGCTGGATTGCAGATGCCTGATTAATTTTTAAAATTATGTAGAGACTGAGTCTTGTGATGCTGCTTAGGCTGGTCTCAAACTCCTGGCCTCAAGTGATCCTCCCACCTCGGCCTCCCAAAGTGCTGGCATTACAGGTGTGAGCCACTGCACCTGGCTCAATGTGTTTTTTGATGAATCTTTTATTTGATATGTGACTCTCATGAGTTATGTGACTTCCAGCATTTTTCTTATGCCCATTTTTTTTTTTTTCACATAGACATTCTCGGAGTGGTAGCATGCTCTGGATGACCTGTAGCTTCTTAGTCTTTTGTTTTGACAATTTTCTTTTTTTTTCTTTTCTTTTCTTTTTTTTTTTGAGACGGAGTCTCGCTGTGTCGCCCAGGCTGGGGTGCAGTGGCGCCATCTCGGCTCACTGCAAGCTCCGCCTCCCGGGTTCACGCCATTCTCCTGCCTCAGCCTCCGAGTAGCTGGGACTACAGGCGCCTGCCACCACGCCCGGCTAGTTTTTTGTATTTTTAGTAGTGATGGGGTTTCACCATGTTAGCCAGGGATGGTCTCGATCTCCTGACCTCGTGATCCCCCGCCTCGGCCTCCCAAAGTGCTGGGATTACAGGCTTGAGCCACCACGCCCGGCCCGACAATTTTCTAATAAGCTACTAGTTGTAGCTTGTTACTCTTGTTTTGACAATTTTAAGGATTCATTTCTCGTGGTCCAAGAAATAAAGTCCATATATAATGTATAGAAAGAATTAGCATTGCAATTATTTTCTCTCCCCTCTTCCTTTTCCTTTTGTGTGGAATGATCTCTTAGGCTGTGACCAGGCAGCAGGAAATGAAGCTCAAGTTAGCAGAATGTAGTGAATTTTAGCTTTTCAGGCAGTCAGTGTGGTAAATTCAGTCCCGGTTTCGACTTCACTTGGAACTGTGTACAAATTCTAAAAATTCTAGTGTTAACTGTAGTAATTCTAGTTTTGCAGGTTAGGCTGCAGAATTTGATTTTATTAAGGTTGATTTATTAGGTTCCTGAAATTATTTTTGAACAAGCTGAGCTTGTGATACCATTTATAAGTGTAATACCATTTTAAAACAACACTCAGGCATAAGAAAAACAGTATGAAACAGGCAGCCTCATTGTAAGATTCCATTCAGTATTGCTAATCTTTTGTCAAAGTCTGCCTACTTTATATATTTGTGGTGAAAAGGTATCCTTAGCAACCAAGATCATTGGTTTGCTATATAAAAGGAGATCCCGGACTATTCTATTTTTATTTTTATATAATTTTTTCTTTTTCTTTTTTTTTTTTTAAATCAGACAAAGGTTAAAGCGTGACCCAGACTGATCTAACATCTAGTTGCTTGACCCTGAGTTTGCTTTTCCTTCCCAATGATAATAAGGACGCAGATGGCAAGACACGACAGCAAAAGTGCATGGGCTGCAGCGTTTGAATAAAAAGGTGGAATGTGCTTTAGGCCATGTGCACGGTGTCTCCCCTTCCCAGCTCTCTCTTCGTGTCTTTCAAGAGTCTCTTTTTTGCAAGGCTGCCCAACAAAAGGAAATCTGACATTTCCTTATGAGTCTGGGGAAAATTAAGGGAAAATAAAAATGCTTCTAGATCATTTCAAAAAATCAGAATGAAGGTAGTGATATTGAGCCTCACCTGAAAGCAAAATGTGTATTTTTTTTTTTTTACCAAGTATCATTACTGAAAAAAGAATGATAATGAGAAAGAAAATAATGAGAAAAGAATAATTAGTCCCTAAAATGACAATATTTGGGCATACTTGAGAAGTAATGACATAGCTGCTGATTTCTAACTTTTATTCTGATATTAATGATTTTTTCGATCAAAGGGAGTTCCCTGCCTTTATGGTGGTTCTTTTTTCATAAACTGGGTTCGGGCAATTTCCAGAATAAGGCTACTATTTTCTAAATTCCTTTGTGATACTAAATCCCTTCCTCTTTTCTTCTAAAGGAAATGGTGCAGCAAATGTCTCACTTTGAAGCTACCAAGGAAGCATCTATTAATTTTGTGAATAAGAAAAATAGAAGAGGATGATCAATGATAATGAAGAAAAACCTTCCTTTTTTGGCTCTTAGGCTTTGCATAGCCATTTCCTGAGTCAGCTTTAGTTCTCATTCTCTTTAGCACCTGTACTGTTATAGAAATTGTTTCTAGAATTGGTCACACGTATATTAGAAACCTCTGCACTGAGAATTTATTTAAGTTTTTTTTGCTATTTTTTTTTTTGACATGGAGTCTCGCTCTGTTGCCCAGGCTGTAGTGCAGTGTCACGATCTGCACTCACTGCAACCTCTTCTTCCTTGGTTGAAGTGATTTTCCTGCCTCAGCCTCCCGAGTAGCTGGGATTATAGGCATGCACCTCCATACCTGGATAATTTTTGTGTTTTTAGTAGAGATGGGGTTTCACCATGTTGGCCAGGCTGGTCTCGAACTCCTGACCTCAGGTGTTCTTGAGATTGCCTGCCTTGGTCTCCCAGAGTGCTGGGATTACAGGCATGAGCCACGGTGCCCGGCCTCACCCTTTGTTTTTGACTGACTGACTATCAAGTGACATTGGCAATTCAGGCAATGCTTTGTATTTCTGACCTGTAGGATAAGGACAAGCAGCCTAGGGAAGCTCATTCTCCACAAGGCTACCCAGAGTTCCCAGGGACACTCTGTTCCTTCATGAAGTGCAGAAATGAAGAATAGCCTGAGATGTGCAAGGAGTTTTTGAGAACTTCTCTTGTAGAATGAAGATCCATTTTTACAATCTCCTGGTTTATAAAAGCCCAAGGTCACTTTCAACACGAGGCATCATCCAGTAACTGCTGGCAAGTGTCTGGAAGAGTCATCTACACACAGAAAGTGGGAGAGTGTCAGACTGCAGCAGGGTTATTTGCACTCATGGTTTTTGTTTTTTTTAAACCCAGACACGACTTGTTGAATTTCTTTCTCATGAATGAATTCTTTTTTTTTTTTTTTTTTTGAGACGGAGTCTCGCTCTGTCGCCCAGGCTGGAGTGCTGTGGCCAGATCTCAGTTCACTGCAAGCTTCGCCTCCCGGGTTTACGCCATTCTCCTGCCTCAGCCTCCCGAGTAGCTGGGACTACAGGCACCCGCCACCGCGCCCGGCTAGTTTTTTGTATTTTTTCAGTAGAGACGGGGTTTCACCGTGTTAGCCAGGACGGTCTCGATCTCCTGACCTCGTGATCCGCCCGTCTCAGCCTCCCAAAGTGCTGGGATTACAGGCTTGAGCCACCGCGCCCGGCCATGAATGAATTCTTAAGGCACTGACTCAAGCAGTTCTATTTTTTTTTCCTGACTGAAATTACCAAATTCACTCTTACATTAATCAAATAAAAGGTTGTTAGTAATTACTTTCTGGTCTTCCTCTGTGGAAAATCACCCTGCAGAGAACTTGCAGACTTCTCTTATGCGGAATAGAATGCATGAACTACTTGGGAGATAGACTGTGAAGAGCAAAGTTTGGTCATTAACTTGGGATCCACCAACCAACGAAGACTCCTTCAGGCTTCACTCTTCAGCCATTGGTCCTCAGGGGTGAGGAAATTCTTTTTAAAAATGTCATTTTGGGCCGGGCGCGGTGGCTCAAGCCTGTAATCCCAGCACTTTGGGAGGCCGAGACGGGTGGATCACGAGGTCAGGAGATCGAGACCATCCTGGCTAACACGGTGAAACCCCATCTCTACTAAAAAATACAAAAAACTAGCCGGGCGAGGTGGCGGGCGCCTGTAGTCCCAGCTACTCAGGAGGCTGAGGCAGGAGAATGGCGTAAACCCGGGAGGTGGAGCTTGCAGTGAGCTGAGATCCGGCCACTGCACCCCAGCCTGGGCGACAGAGCAAGACTCCGTCTCAAAAAAAAAAAAAAAAAAAAAAAGTCATTTTGGGCAGGGCGCAGTGGATCATGTCTGTAACCCCGCCACTTTGGGAGGCCGAGGAGGGTGGATCACTTGAGGCCAGGAGTTCGGGATCAGCCTCGGCAACATAACAAGACCCCCGTCCCCACTAAAAATACACAAAGTAGCTGGTCGTCGTGGCATGCACCTGTAATCCTAGCTATTTGGGAGGCTGAGGCAGGAGAATTGCTTGAATCCAGGAGGCAGAGGTTGCCATGAGCTGAGATTGTGCCACTGCACTCCAGCCTGGGTGACAGAGCCAGACTCCATCTCAAAAAAAAAAAAAAAAAAAAAAAAAAAAAAAAAGGAAATGTCATTTTAGCTTACATCTAAAGTACATGAGTCCAAGCAAACACAGCACAAGAACAGGAACTTTTATGAAGTCCAAGTTCACATGTCACTAACAGCCAAGCAAACCTGGGGAAAAATATCTCGTATTCTCTTTTTTCTACCTATATTCAGAGATAATCAAGTGCCTCTTTGGTGCAGGATGTCAACTTTAGTATATACATACTGGTCAAACAAATGCTGTATTTTCCCATTTCATTTTTGTGTTCTCTTTTCTGTCTCATGAAGGTTTCTGTAAAATGCTGCACTTCAGATTGCTGCTGTAAATTCCAATTTTGCCATCTTTTATACATAGGAAGCAGCTGGAAATAAAACAGTGCAGTTTAAATAATTTTTAAAATAATTAAAAATATATTTATTTAAAATGAAAGATATGAAGATTGAGGTTTCTGCTCAACAAAATAAATTGTTTCTGGTCCCACTTGGCTTTATCATAGATGATTCTTCTTTGTTAGATGGATTGTAATCTGTGGATCAGAGGCGTCCTCGTAATAAGGTGGAAGTATTTTCAGGACCACATCTTGGTCCGGATAATCTAAAAAGATCGGCAAACCACAAGAGCCAAGGACTGAGGTTTTGGCCGCGTGAGTCCTTCAAGAGACCACTAGGTGGCGGTGCTGCACCGTTAGTGCCAGAACGCCGCTCGCTCTGGTGCTTCCAGGCCGGGAAATGTTACTGCAGAGCGAACTCTGATGACTGACGTTTGTCCCCTGGAGCCGTTAAGTTGGCCCAGCAGAGGTGGTCTCTCTGTGTTATAGATCTTGTAACCGAATTTTCTATTTAGCTTTTGTTGAGGCTGTAATTTATTAAGTCATCAAACTATTGTTTGTCTTTCTAAAAGCTGTGATGGTGTTTTTGAAAAACTGGCAAGGTAAAGCCAAAATTCAGATTTTGTGAAGATTATTAGTAAAATTTCATTTCATTTCATTTCATTTATTTATTTTTTCTGAGACGGAGTCTTGCTCTGTCATCCAGACTGGGATGCAGTGGCGTGATCTCGGCTTGCTGCAGCCTCTGCCTCTTGGGTTCAAGTGATTCTCTGCTTCAGCCTCCCAGGTAACTGGAACTACAGGTGTGCACCACCACGCCCTGCTAATTTTTGTATTTTTAGTAGAGAAGAGGTTTCACCACTTTGGCCAGGCTGGTCTCGAACTCCTGACCTCAGGTGATCCATCGTGCCAGGCCTACAATTTTTTTTTTTTTTTTTTTTTTTTTTGAGACAGATTCTTTCCCTGTCACCCAGGCTGGAGTGCAATGGTGCGATCTCGGCTCACTGCAACCTCCCCCTAGTGGGTTCAAGCGATTCTCTTGCCTCAGTCTCCAGAGCAACTGGGATTACGGATGTGCACCACCCTGCCCAGCTAATTTTTGTATTTTTAGTAGAGACAGGGTTTCACCATGTTGGCCAGGCTGGTCTCGAACCCCCGACCACATGTGATCCACCTGCCTTGGCTTCCCAAAGTGCTGGGATTACAGGCATGAGCTACCATGCCTGGCCAACATACATTTTAAAAAAATTATCTGGGTGTGGTGGTGCTCATCTGAGGTTCTAAGTACTTGAGAGGCTGAGGTGGGAGAATCCTTTGAGCCCAGGAGGTCGAGGCTGCAGTGAGCTGAGATCAGGCCACTGCACTCCAGCCTGGGTGACAAAGTGAGACCCTTGTCTCAAACAAACAAACAAAAATCCCATTCATTTGTTTTTCGTTGAATGATTAAGACTTTGCTAAAACTGAAGATACTTGATGGCTGAATGGAAAAGTGAAATACTGGTGGCCCAAGTGGCATTCAGGTGGCCTGAGCTCCCCCATGGAATCTGAATAAGGAGTTAGCAGGTTGCTGGGTGAGGCACCTGCCTGCTGGGCCTCTTCTAGCTGCAATATGAGAGATTTGGACTGGAGAACTCCAAGGTCCCTTCTAATTCTAGCAGCCTTCGATTATTTTATTTTAAGCAGTTGCAAAATAATAAAGTATAGGAGATCTTGAGAGACATTTAATTTGATTTCAATTTCCTCATTTCATAATATGGTATTTATATACATAAAAATTAAAAAATATATATACATATAAAGTTCTTCTCTAATACCAGAAGTGATTTTCATTCCTGGCATTCCAAGAATGAAAACTTTGAAGTTTTAGTTAAATAAATAATAGGTTAGGAGTTAAAGAGTCTGGGCCGGGCATGGCGGCACACGCCTGTAATCTCAGCTCTTTAAGAGGCTGAGGTGGACGGATCACTTGATTTTGAGACCAGCCTGGCCAACATGGTGAAACCCCATCTCTACTAAAAATACAAAAATTAGCCAGGCGTGGTGGTGGGCGCCTGTAATACAAGCTATTTGGAAGACTGAGCTTGGAGAATAACTTGAACTCGGGAGGCAGAGGTTACAGTGAGCCAAGATCACGTCACTGCACTCCAGCCTGAGCAACAGAGCGAGACTGAGTCTCAAAAAAACAACAACAACAACAACAAAAAACCCAAAAAAAACCCAAAACAAAGTCTATTATGATAGCATCTTAGAGCTGTAAATGTTTTAGAAACATTAGCCTTCTACTGCTACATTTAAAATCACTATAGAATTTCTGTATCACAAATCTGACCTTGAAGAATTCTATACAATTTTTTGGGGGGGATATGATATATTTTGCAAATGTCATATATATTCCCTTTGAATGAACATATTCATTGCTTTTCTTTTATATAACTTACTTATTGAGAGAACCAGTTATGGACTCTGCCTTCAAGGAGACTACATTTTTCTGGACAGACAATTAGTTCGCCAAGCCATTATAAGAATGTGTAGTAAGTGATCTAAGTGGAGAAGAATCCCTGTGAGAACATTGTAATAGAGATGAAAATTACTATTCATAGCAGCGTCATAAAGAAAGAACTGTATGTTAGATTAGATTATACACAGATGTTTATAAAAATAATCCTTTAACAGGAAACAGATAAAAAGCATTTTGTGTCTGTGTGAAATGTTTTTTTTTTTTTGGCCTTTGGAAACCTGGAAACATACATAAAATGTTTTGAACAAATCACTCATAGTCACTAGAGTAAAGCTGTGAAAATAAATGCTAGGGTAATATTTTTCTTTTAGTTTTCAAGGCATATAAATAGTTGGATATAACAAAACTTTATTTTATTCTAGCAGGTGTAGCTAAAGGAAAAACAACTCTAAAAACTAAAAAATTTTTTTAAAAACCTCAAAATATTGGTAGACTTTTCATTCTCTGTGAAACTTTTTCCCCCTGTTACTCATGGAGAATATCCTTTCCTTAGGAGAACTGTGATCCTAATTGGAAACTCATAGTTACCCCCAACTGACATTTAAAAAGCAACAGTTTGCATTTGTAGTATAGACCATTTCAGGTTCATGGTAACTTTTGCTTATTTAAGAAATAAGTATATGGAAATTTGTCATTCGTTCTGTGAAAAAAGCAAGGGAGAAAATATTCACAGAATCAATGATTCATAGTTATTTTTGTTAGGGTGAAAAACCATCTCTTGAGAAGGACAATAGTTCAGTGAACAAATGCCACAGTGCATGGGATGACACAGGCTATACTCTTACCTGAATGGAGGAGGAAGTATGTTTTTTTGTTCAAGGACAGTTTTGATGCAATTGAAATATTACAAAGTCCTACTCATTGTTCATGAGTAATTTGATTTTAATGATGATCCATTGTGTGAGATGCATATATTCTGACAATGAACTCCTCTTTCTACTCCCTAGATAGAATGTTTGTACTCTCTTATTCTTCCTTTTTTTTTTTTTGACAGAGTGTCGCTGTGTTGCCCAAGCTGGAGTACAGTAGCACCATCTGGGCTCACTGCAGCCTCTGCCTCCTGGGTTCAAGAGATTCTCCTGCCTCAGCCTCCCAAGTAGCTGAGATTACAGGAGCATGCCACCATACCTGGCTAATTTGTTTTTGTATTTTTAGTAGAGATGGGGTTTCACCATTTTGGCCAGGCTGGTCTCGAACTCCTGGCCTCAAGTGATCTGCCTGCCTCAGCCTCCCAAAGTGCTGGGATTACAAGCGTGAGCCACCGTCCCCAGCCAAAGTCTCCTGTTGTTCCTTATTGAAATTTTCTGTATCACTTCCACAACTTGGGCTTCTTCTAAGTGCCAAATTCACATCTAGCAATCAGAATGACCCCTTCCTCAGGGACGATTTTCAGGGTGTTTGTATTGAATTGGAGAATGTTAAAGGTGAACATAGCAATAAAGATAATCTAATCCCTTATTTTACAGGTGGAAAACTACATCTTGAGGAGTTTAGTTACACATCTGATAGGTTGCAGTGCTCCAGTTAGAACTCAGGAAAGATGAGAAGGTACAAGAAGATGTCTGTTGATGAAGAATTGACTGATAGCCGTGGAACACACCTTGTTTAATTTTAGTCCTCACAATAATCTTATGTTGTTGACAAATCCCTATTTTTATTCTCCCATAGCTTTATTGAGAAATAATTGACAACATTGTAGAAGTTTAAGGTGTGCAACCCATGATTTGATAAACATATATATTATGAAATGACAACCATAATCAAGTTAGTTAACACATCTATCATCTCACCTATTTACCATTTTTTTTGGTTTTGTTTTGTGGTGAGAACATTTAAGATCTATCTCTCAGCAAATTTCAGCTATACAAATTCCATGCATTAAGTACATTTACAATGTTGTACAACCATTATCACTATCCATTTCCAGAAGTTTTTCATCATCCCAAACAGAAGCTCTATGCCCATTACATAATAACTCCTCATGCTCCTTCCCAACAGCCCCTGGTAATTTCTATTCTACTTTCAGTCTCTATGAATCTGCCTGTTCTTGATACTTAATATAAATAGAATAATAAAATATTTGTCTTTCTATGTCTGGCTTGTTTCACTTAGCATAATAGTTTCAAGGTTTCAAGTGTTGATAGCATGTATCAAAATTTCATTTCTTTATTATAATTCGTAGAGACAGGGTCTCACTATATTTCCCAGGCTGGTCTTGAACTCCTGGGCTCAAGCTATCTTTCCACCTTGGCGTCCCAAAGTGCTGGGATTCCTGGTGTGAGCCACTGCACCCAGCCTCATTCTTTTTGATTGCTGGATAAGATTCTGTTGCATGTATATATCACATTTTGTTTATCCATTCATCTGTCAGTGAGCATTTGAATTGTTTCCGCCTTTTGGCTACTGTGAATAATGCTGCCATGAATATTGATGTACAAGTATCCGGAATGTAGTTTTATCATACCCTCAATGTGTATTTCCTCCCATTATCCTTCTCTTTACATTTCTTTTTCTAGCAATTCCGTCATGTTAGTATTTTCTGGTTAATCTGATAATAGTCTGCTGAATTTCCTCTCTCTAACGTCAAATGCTTTTAAAATTTTGTTTTGCATAATATCAGAATTGACATTGGTTCACTATTGAGACTTCCCATTCAAGTATTATGTCTTGTTTCGCTATTATTCAGGTTTAAATAATTGTGCCCTCAGTAGAGTTTTGAGCACGTTAATATTGTTCCTCTGCATTCTTTAAGACTATTTTTAGGTATGTTCTTTGATGGTTATTTACTTATTTATTTATTTTGAGACAGAGTCTCGCTCTGTTGCCCAGGCTGGAGTGCAGTGGCGCACGATCTTGGCTCACTACAACCTCCACCACCTGGGTTCAAGCGATTCTCCTGCCTCAGCCTTCTGAGTAGCTGGGATTACAGGTGTGTGCTACTACGCCAGGCTAATTTTTGTATTTTTAGTAGAGTTGGGGTTTCACCATATTGGCCAGGCTGGTCTTGAACTCCTGACCTCAAGTGATCGACCTGCCTTGGCCTCCCAAAATGCTAGGATTACAGGTGTGAGCCATTGCGCCTAGCCTTTGATGGCTATTTTTAGTGGAATATTTACCATTTTGTTTTCTACTGCTTATTGTTGGTATACTAGAAAGCCATTAATTCTTGCATAGTAATGTTGTTACTGATACCATTCTTTATAATATTTATATGTTAAATTCTAAACTGTTAGTTACTGTTTTAAATTGGTAGTGTACTTAGGATCCTTCTCTGCATGGATTGCTTTTGTACTTACTAAATATATATATTTAACAGAAAGAACATTTGCTTTAAAAGATTAAATTGTTGCTGCACATTATCCATATGTAGGGAGTAGCAGCATTTATTTTAGAGGCAGATGGTTTGTTTTTTCTTTAGGTAAAATCTTAGTAGATCTTTTGGTATGGAAGTCTTAGACTGGTGAAGATTGAAAAAAGGAAAATGAAGCCATTCTGTCTAATAAAGTAATACCATGAACATTCTCAACTTCCTTTGCTACACAAAGAGGGATGGGATGGGAAACTCCAAGGTTGAGAGAAGAAAAACCATGGGGAGAAATGGCCCCAGAAGGGAGCCAAGTCCCATGCAAATATGGCTGCTAAGAAATTCCCTTTAAGGGAATGTCTGAGTGACAATGATATCTGGTATTAAATTGTAAGTTCATTCCTGTTCTGTGCTCTGTTGTGATCTGTTCTAAAATAAAATACGTTAATAGAAAATTTGAGGTATAGTAAGGCCAACAGATCAGGAAATGATTGCCACTGAAAGATAATTACTCACAGTTTCCAAGAGGAACTCTACAAATTCCATGCATTAAGTACATTTACAATGTTGTACAACAATTATTAATTATTACTATCTTTATGAACTTGCCTATTCTTGATACTTAATATAAGTAAAATAATAAAGTATTTGTCTTTCTATGTCTGGCTTATTTCACTTAGCATAACAGTTTCAAGGTTTCAAGGGTTGACAGCATGTATCAAAATTTCATTTCATTTTTTTTTTCTTTGAGATGAAGTCTCACTCTTGTCTCCCAGGCTGGAGTGCAATGGCATGATCTCGGCTCACTGCTCACTGCAATCTCCGCCTCCTGGGTTCAGGCGATTCTCCTGCCTCAGCCTCCCGAGTAGCTGGAATTACAGGCACCTGCCACCATGCCCGGCTAATTTTTGTATTTTTAGTAGAGATGGGTTTCACCATGTTGGCCAGGAGGTCTCGAACTCCTGACCTCAGGTGATCCACACATCTAGGCCTCCCAAAGTGCTGGGATTATAGGTGTGAACCACTGAAACTGGCCAAAATTTCATTTCTTTACTATTGTTATTATTATTATTATTAGTAGTAGAGACAGGGTCTCACTATGTTGCCCAGGATGGTCTTGAACTCCTGGGCTCAAGCTATCTTCCCACCTTGGCCTCCCAAAGTGCTGGGATTCCAGATGTGAGCCACTGTACCCAGCCTCATTCTTTTTCATGGCTGGATAATATTCTGTTGTAAGTATACACCACATTTTGTATATACCACAAGAGGAAGGGGGCAGGGGCAATGAGGGAGGCAGGAAGCCCAGGCAGGGTGACTTAGGCATGTTATATCCCAAACGAGGCACACCCAGCATATGCACATAGGGCAGATATAAAAGCATTTTCCCAGGAGCTAGAAACATGGTCAGTACACAGTCCTTCTCAGTAGTTCTAAACCTTCCATAAAGTTCTATCATATGCAACTAGCTTATGTTAACAGCACTTTGGAGAACAAACAAAACATCTGTTTTTCAGGTTGCAGATGTTTCTACAGGAAGTGAGTAGAGTAGAAAATCCAAGTGAGAGGTGACCAGGAGAAATGCAAACACTTCCCACCAAGAATTCTTACAAGTACTGAGGAAGGCTGAAGACATCATGTGGGATGGAGGCCCATGGCAACTTATTTGGGGAACAAATGCCTCAGGAAGGCTGGGGAAGTTGGAAACACCCAGTATCAGGCCCTTGGGTTATGATGGCAGGAATTCTAGTTTTCAAAGCTTGGGAAACACTAGGGAGTGACTGTTCTTAAAGGAGGGATTCTTTACAAAAGTGATTCTGAGGTCACGGACATGAATTTTGGGAATCAGATAAAAATGATGCAGTTTCCATACCAACGTGTAATATTTTATATATCACATCGACAGCTAACAGAAGCTCTAGAGCCCATCTATAGATGTTGGTCCACAAACCTTGAGTGAAGGCTCATGTGCCTTAGAAGTCACAGTAAAAGAAATGAACGTGATATGTTCTCTTTACATTGGTCATGACACACCTGGTTCAGTTATGCATCTTTAATACCACTACATGTTTTAATGGCCATAACCACTTTTTCTTTAATCAGCTCTATTGTCTGGGTTCTTATCTATAATGTAGTATGAAATTAGGTCAACTTAAAATGGTAGAAGTTTATTGTAAATGCCAGGACAGTTTTCCAGTATTTATTATGAAGGGGTTATGAGTTCTTTCTAAAATAAGTCAAGTTAGGACTCATTTTCTTATCCTTCTTTCTATTTAAGAGTGTGCATCATATTAGAAAGCGTGGTTCCTTAGGTTCTGAGAAGAATTGAAGGAAATGATTACCAAAAGGGAGACTTTACCAGGTGCAGTTGTGCACACCTGTAGCCCCAGCTACATAGGAGGCTGTGGCAGGAGGATCGCTTGAGTACAGGAGCTCTGGGCTGTAGTGCACTATGCTGATCAGGTGTCTGCACCAAGTTTGGCATCAATACGGTGACCTCTTGGGAGCAGATCAAAACTCCTGTGCTGATCAGGAGTGGGATCACGCCTGTGAATAGCCACTATACTCTAGTCTGGGCAACATGGCTAGACTCTGTTTCCAAAAAAAAAAAAAAAATTAATTAAAAAATAAGAAGGACAAAAGGTAAATTTTATTTTCAAGTTATTGAAAAGTTTTCTGAATAGTTCAAAAGATAAATAAAAATCACATAAAGACATAGTAAAAGACTGCTTGACATTTCTCTTAAAATTTTAATAATTAATTTGATAATTTAATGCTGGTTAATACTCCCTTTGGGATCATAAATTAGAAGTCATTTCACTGACAAAATGACATCTAGAATGACTAAAACAGTCTACAAGAATTTCATACGATACATTTCAACAGTCTCCATTTATCTATAGGCATCATCTTAAGTCACATTAGGTATTGTGTAATAAAGAATTTGTCTGGTGTTTGCCCCAGATTCCTGGGACAGAGAATTTAAACCACTGGAATTTCCTCGGTGATAGGAGTGTCTGTTTTTCATGGTGGGCCCCCCAGACTAAGCCTGAGTTTTCACTAGTGAGATGACTCATGGCGGGCCCCTAGTTTTGGAATGGGAACTGGCCACGCTAGAAAGACCAACTATGTGATTGAGAGAGGCAGAGCTTTGAGCCAAGTGGTATCAGTCCAACTTCCAGAAAGGGGAGTGGGGCTGGAGGTTGAGTTCAGTCAGGCAGCCAATGAGGCAATGGACCATGTCCAAATAATGAAATCCCAGTAAAATCTATAGACTCTGAAGCTCCAATGAGCTTCCCAGCTGGTGAACACGACGAGCCAGGAGGGTGAAACATCCTGATTCCACAGGAAAAGGACGTGGAGTTTCATGTTTGAGACCCTCCCAGCCCTCACTCTACAGGTCTCTTCTTTTGGTTGGTCCTGGTTTGTACCTTTTATATTAAAATTGAAGACAATAAGCTGGGTAGAGTGGCTTACACCTGTAATGCCAGCACTTTGGGAGGCTGAGGCTGGTGGATCACTTGAGGCCAGGAGTTTGAGACCAACCTGGCCAACATGGTGAAACCCCATCTCTACTAAAAATACAAAAATTAGCCAGGTGTGGTGGTGCACGCTTATAATCCTAGCTACTTGGGAGGTTGAAGCATGAGAATCACTTGAACCCAGGAGGCGGAGGTTGCAGCGAGTTGAGATCATGCCACTGCACTCCAACCTGGGTGACAGAGCGAGACTCCGTCTCAAAAAATGGGAATGCCTCAAGGGACACTTCCCCCCTACAATCCCAAAAGAACCCCAAAACTGAAGACAATAAATGTGGTGCTATTCTGAGTTCTGTGAATTGTCCTATTAAATTATCAAATCTGAGGCAGATAGGAACCTCCAGGTTTTTAACTAGTTGGACAGAGAAGCATGGGTGGCTTTGGGACTCTGGAGCTGGTGGCTGGTGCCTAAGCGGGGAGGTTCTTGTGGAGGACTGTGTTCTCAGCCTGTGGGGTCTGTGTGATCTCCAGGTAGTTAGTGCTAGAATTGTGCTGCAGTAAGAGTTCAGATGGATGAAGAAAAGCTTCTTGGCTGGGTGCAGTGACTCATGTCTGTAATCCCAGCTCTTTGGGAGGCTGAGGCAGGCGGATAACTTGAGGCCATGAGTTCTAGACCAGCCTGGCCAACATAGTGAGACCCCTGTCTTTACAAAAAAATAAAATATTAGCTGGGTGCAATGGTGTGTACCTGTAGCCCCAGCTACTTGGGAGGCTGAGGAAAGAGGATCATTTGAGCCTGGGAAGTTGAGGCTGCAGTGAGCTATGATCACACTGCCACTGCACTCTAGCCTGAGTGACAAAGTGAGACTGGTCTCAAAAAAAATAAAAATATTTGTTTAGTATGCTTGGGTAATGGGTGATATGGCTTGGCTGTGTTCCCATCCAAATCTCATTTCAAATTGTAGCTCCCCATAATTCCCACATATTATGGTATGAACCCGGTGAAGACAATTGAATCATGGGGGCAGTTTCCCCATACTGTTCTCGTGGAAGTGAATAAGTCTCGTGAGATCTGATGGTTTCATAAGGGGAAACCCCTTTCACTTGGCTCTTACTTCTCTCCTGCCTGCTGCCATGTAAGACATGCCTTTCGCCTCCCGCCAAGATTGTGAGACGTCCCCAGCCACGTGGAACTGTGAGTCCACTAAACCTCTTTTTCTTTATAAATTACTCAGTCTCAGGTATGTCTTTATCAGCAGTGTGAAAACGGACTGATACAATGGGTAAATACAAAGCACGAAAGAACTCCAGAAACCACGGAGAAAACAGAACCTCTGGAGACTGCCACGAGTGCTAAGCCAGCCCTGAACACATATATGAACTAAGTGAAGTTTGTCTTCAGTGCCATTTGGGGACCTGGCCTTCGCTCAAACCACCATCCTCCCTCTGTTCAGTTTCCCAGTGCCATCAAGCTACCCAGGCAGACAAGAGTCGTCCACACAGTTGTCTTCCCAACTTCAGAACACGTTCTTCCCCGTGCCCCCCATCAGAAGTAGCTCTCAGTTATCATATTGGGAAGTTCTGATAAACTTATTCTCCTTAAGTTCTATTCACTGACGAGTGAAAAACATAATTTTTCCATGAGCGTTTTCCCAGTCCCTTTTATGAGAGTTGAGCTGTGATGGGGAGATTTCCTTTTCACCACGTGTTATCTTTTCTCAAGTCCTACCATTAACCTGATTCCTAAGGGTTTGAAGATTTTTGGCTTTTAATAGACCTCTATGAAAACATACTTTACCACTCTACTAGCCAAAACCAGCTAGTTGAAGAAATGGGAAAAGAATGGGGAATAAAGTTTGAAGGAGGGCGTGGGTGACATGTGGCTGTAGAATCTGGGAAGGACTCTGGAAGCAGAGGCAGAAGCCTGCCTTGTTGGGTGGAGTTAATTTCTAAAACTTTGATTTTATAGTCTTAGATATAGCCATGTGGAAGGAAATCTGGAGAAAATGATACCGGTAACTGTATGACTGCCTCATCCACCTAGAGGAAGGTGGTCTTGGTCCAACTTCTAGAAGCAGAAAAGCAGTGGGAAAGAGGCACAGTGGGAAAAGCGTGGGCTGGTTCTGGTCTCACCTTTGCCACTGGGCAGCTGTATGAACTTGGTGCAGTCATTTAACCTTCCTGGGTCAGAATCTTCAAAGGTGACATACGGGGGTTAGACTGGATGATTGATTTCTAAGGCACCTCTGGCTAGAAACCCACTTTCTGATAATCATGAATATAGTGAATAGGATTCACCCCTTCTTTGCAAGGATGGTACAATACTGTAGGTTTTGAGCTCCTCTGCCTGTGAAATCCCTCATTTCTTAAAAGATCCCATCTCTGTCTCCTGTTGCCAGTCACATCCTCTTCAAGGGCCACAATACTTAGCATATATCATCTTTCTCTTTTACTTTGATCGTGATCATTTTTCCTTAAACCTTTCAAATCCTTTTTATTGTTTTTGGCTTTAAATTTAGGAGCACAGCTTCCATGGGACTTTGGACTTAGGTCATCTCCCGGGGAGGGACACTGTGGGCAGCATGAATCCTGGAAGCAGGATCAGAAACAAGACAGAAATAGCAGAGGTGAGTCTGGGGTTTAGCTTGAGAATAGATCAAGTGGAAAACTCCCCTTAGGGGTGAAGAGCAAGTACCAAATCAGGAGCAAGCATCGATTCAGAAATGCAGGCACAGACACAATATCCATAGATAAAGGAGCCTCTAAACCACAGAAGACTCTCACATAATCCCAGATGCACCAGGACCCAGTGTTTGGCCTTTTCAGGGCATGGCCAAGTTAATGTTGAAAGGCTGCAGCGAGCTGGAGGCCATTATCCTAAGTGAATTAATGCAGGAACAGAGAACCAAATACCGCATGTTCTCACTTTTATAAGTGAGATCTAAACATTGGGTACTCATGGACATGCAGATGGCAACAGGAGACACTGGGGACTACTAAAGCAGGCAGTGAGGAAAGGGGAAAGGAGTGAAAAATGAACTACTGGGTACTATGCTCACCACCTGGGTGATGGCATCACTTGTATCCCAGACTTCAGCATCACATAGTATACCCAAGCAACAACCTGCACATGTACCTCCTGAATCTAAAAGTTGAAATTATAAATAAAATAAATAAAATAAAATACTCTAATTTCCAGACCAAAAAAATGTAAAAGAAAAGCTGCTGCAATGTAAGAGCTGACCACTCTGGGTAGATTCTGCTCTGCTGGTTGCAAAACAGAGTTATAGAGCAGACAAAATGTATGTTTGTTTGCGTAGAAAGAGGTAGGGAGTGGTGAGTGACTGGCTTAAGACGTCATCCCATTCGGAATACTTAGATATTAAAATAGCTTCAAAAGCGGGCTGGATGGCCGGGCGCAGTGGCTCACGCCTGTAATCCCAGCACTTTGGGAGGCCGAGGCGGGCGGATCACAAGGTCAGGAGATCGAGACCACGGTGAAACCCCGTCTCTACTAAAAATACAAAAAAAAAAATTAGCCGGGCGCGGTTGTGGGCGCCTGTAGTCCCAGCTACTCGGGAGGCTGAGGCAGGAGAATGGCGTGAACCCGGGAGGCGGAGCTTGCAGTGAGCTGAGATCGCGCCACTGCACTCCAGCCTGGGTGACAGAGCGAGACTCCGTCTCAAAAAAAAAAAAAAAAAGTGGGCTGGGCACGGTGGCTCACGCCTGTAATGCCAGCACTTTGGGAGGCCAAGGCAGGTGGATCACGAGAGGGGTTCGAGACCAGCCTGGCCAAGATGGTGAAACTCCATCTCTACTGAAAATACAAAAATTAGTGGGGCATGGTGGGGGTGCCTGTAGTCCCGGCTACCCAGGAGGCTGAGGCAGGAGAATCACTTGAACCCAGGAGGTGGAGTTTGCAGTGAGCCGAGATTGCACCACTGCACTCCAGCCTGGGCGACAAGAGCAAAACTCCATCTTAAAAAAAAAATCTTCAAAAGTATCCTGAATAGGTGGTTATTTTATCATGATTTTTTTTTTTTTTGTAAAGTGAAAGCAAATTTATTATTATGAAAGTGAAAGAATAAAAGAATGACTGCTCTACAGACGGAGTAGCCCCGAGGGCACTGGTTGCTCATTTTCATGTTATTTCTTGATAATATGCTAAACTAGGGGTGGATTATTCATGCCTCTCCTTTTTAGACCATGTAGGGTAACTTCCTGACATTTGTAAACTGTCATGGCGCAGGTGGGAGTGTAGCAGTGAGGACGATCAGAGGTCACTCTCATGGCCATTTTGGTTTTGGTGGGTTTTGACCAGCTCCTTCACTGCAACCTTATGTCCCATTCCCATTTCCAGGAATCCATTTCTTCCTGTTTTATCAGCAAGCCCTTTATACCTGTTTTATCAGCAAGCCCTTTATGACCTGTATTTTATGCTGACCTCCTATCTCATCCTGTGACTTAGAATGCCTTAATCATCTGGGAATGCAGCCCGGTAGGTTTTGGCCTCATTTTACCCAGCTCCTATTTAAGATAGAGTTGCTCTGGTTCACATGCCTCTGACATTTCCCCCCTTCTTTTTATAAGAGAACCCTTAATCCTAAGGATTGCAGAGGGATGAAGACTCTTCTTCTGTAACTTCTTAGGTTGAATAGGGGCAATGATATTCCTGCCTAACTATGAAGGTCTCCTGCATTCAGGTTAGAGAGGAGCTTAGTCAGAAAGCATCAGTATGATAAGGTCCATTCGTAAGTCTTGAGTTTCGATGAAAGGTGATATCTGGAAGATTAATAAGTGTTTAAGAAAACATTCAGTAAGCTTGTCCTGTATTCCTACACAAAGAGTATAACAGCAATATACTCCACAAGAGTAAAGCAAAATAAGTAAATTTATTCCAACTAAACTAAATTAGAAGGCTTTTCATGAACTGGGCAACTGTTAGAACTAAGCTGATATGGGGTTGCTAGATGATTCCAGCACATGCCCAGGATTAGAATATTGATCCAGATTTTTGCATTACCAAAACTCTTGTTTCTTCTGAGTAGCAGTCAGAGGTTACTGATTGGTTCACAGGAATAAACAAGGTTAGCCTAAATTGCAGAAACAACTTAAAAACAACTAATGAGACTAGAATTTAATAACAAGTGTACCATAGTTCTTGAGACGTAATACTTCCTCTCTCCAGTTTCCCATTTTTACTAAAGACAAATCATGGTAAGACTGATTTGCTTTATTATACTTGGCTTGATTATTTGCATAAAATGTAGCAAGAGTAATTATTTTTCACATAAGCTCTTTTAAAATTGGCTTTGATGGAACTCTGTTCCATAGAAAGGATTTCAGATAAGACTTTTTAAAAGCTGAACCCAGCCATGGGTTTGTACCCTCAAATACCAATGACTTGGGTAAATTTCTTTCCTCTTGTGGTGCCAAGATAACTTGGGTTCCTGGACCTGTTAGAAAGTGACATTCTTTACTTACCACAGGTTAGAAACCCTGCACAAGGACTATTGTAGGCAAGGTATGAGGCCAGTTCCCCATGGGGCTTTTATTGGCTATATAAGTTAAGTTTAATTCCTTAAAGGAAAACACACCATTCCAGTTAAAGCCTTGGTAAAATAACCAATTTCTCAAATTGTGTTCTGTTTTAAAAGAAAACAGATTCTTATTGCACTTATGCAAATAACTATATTGCCATAAGTTAAGAATACTCACAACTAGTTTCCAAAGTCTGGAGACATTAGATAGAGAGAAACAAATGTGCTCCCAATTTTGTTCACAGCAGTATAATTTACTTAATTGCTACAAGCTGTAAATAGCTGAAAAGAAAAATTTCCTTAACTCTGAAAAACAAAACAAAGGATCAGCAGTGTTTCAAGCAAAGTTAAAAAGATTACTTCAGTTTTCTGTTGGTTCAGTTAATTCAGTTAACTCCTTTTCTATATGATATTCATGAACATTCCAGCTCTTCATGAGAGTTCTGAAAGTTGTTTCCTCTATTCTAATGTTACAATTTCCAAAGTTATTAGAAACCTGCATTTAAGAACACCTGCTAGAGTTCTACAGTTGTTTATCATGATTTTCATCATGATTTTCTTTTTTTTTTTTTTTTTTTTTGAGACGGAGTCTCGCGCTGTCGCCCGGGCTGGAGTGCAGTGGCCGGATCTCAGCTCACTGCAAGCTCCGCCTCCCGGGTTTGCGCCATTCTCCTGCCTCAGCCTCCCGAGTAGCTGGGACTACAGGCGCCCGCCACCTCGCCCCGGCTAGTTTTTTGTATTTTTTAGTAGAGACGGGGTTTCACTGTGTTAGCCAAGATGGTCTCGATCTCCTGACCTCATGATCCACCCGTCTCAGCCTCCCAAAGTGCTGGGATTACAGGCTTGAGCCACCGCGCCCGGCCCTTCATCATGATTTTCTTACCACTATTTAATTTACAAAGAAACTTAGCATTTATACTGTAGTTTATGTTTACATTGTGCCAATTGGGGTTTTCAAATTTTGCCTAATTGGGTTATGGAACCAACATTTTTCGGGATAACAAGAGTAATTCATTTAACTTTCACAATAATCCTATGAGATAGGTATGGGGAATGAGGAAAATGAATTTCAAAGAGGTTAAGTAACTTGTCCAAGAGTGATTAGAGGGACCATAATGGAACTGGGATTCAAATATAAGCCTGTTAGACCACCTAAAACCCAAGAAAATTTCTCCACTGTATGTGCCATCATCAACTGGGAACAAAAATGGTTTCTCTGTTAGAACATTGTAGCTATTGTAGCATGAAAGGCCAAATCAAGGTTTTCTTCACTTTCATTTTCTGCCAAAACTCTCAGCTCATTACATCTGTGGAACTTTGTTTTTTCTAGTGAGTGGTGAAACAGCCAAAATAAAAACAATCGTTATGAAAAAATATCTTTAGAGTTTCCCCAAGGGAGAAAATAGGTTAGAGAGAGAAGCCTGTGACTACTAAGAGGCAGGGGTCTGTGCGTGCACCTCTCCCCTATCCAAGAGGATGATCTAATTGGAAAAATATGTTTGTTCAGTGACAGCAAAGAGTAGAGTTGAGAAGGGTCCCAGAGTTCTGCTTCCCCTCCCTGGGTTCTATATGTGTGTTTGTGCACATGAGTAGTATAATAACATTCAACTCTAGGTAGGCTAGTGGTGTGTAAATGCTTCCTTCCCCAAGTAAGGCTGCGGATGACCCAAGCTTTGCAGAGAAGCCCCCTCCCACCAAAGCTTGGCATGGCAGTGGCAAATGCCTGTGAGGGTGGTGGCTTAGTCAGGGTGCCTGGGTCTTGTTCCCCACACTGACCACCACCAGTCATGGTGAGTGGGACAGGAGAGTGCTGGAAAGTTTCTCGTATTCTCAAGAGAGGCTCAAGATTGGCTGAGAGAAGCTGGATGGAGTATAAGTGGCTGCCAATCATGATGAAGGGAAGCCGTCAGCAGATGCTGCATGGCCCATTTGAAAGAGAAACCACAGCTGGCATAGGTGCCCCTCACTGAAGTCCCAGCAAGGTGAGTGCCAGCTCCGTGGAGGCCCTGGAAGGTGGAGAGCCATCACGAACCAGATGCCAGTGGCCCTGGGGGCTCATGCTTCCAATCCCAGTACTTTGGGAGGCTTAAGCCTTTGAGACTAGGGGCTCATTTGAGCCCAGAAATTTGAGATCAGCCTGGGCAACATAGTGAGACCCTGTCTCTTACAAAAAAATTAGCCAGGTGTGGTGGCACAGGCCTGTAGTCCAAGCTACCCAGGAGGCTGAAGCGGAAGAATCGCTTGAGCCTGGGAGGTCAAGGCTGCAGTAAGCTGTGATTGCGTCATTGCCCTCCAGCCTCGGCGACAGAGTGGGACCCCGTCTCAAAAAAAAAAAGAACAACAAAAAAAACCCAGTTGCTTCTCCTACTCAAATATAGGCACTTCCACAAGCTCTCTAGAACTCACACCCTTAGGTGAAAGTGGAACATAAGCTCCTTGGATTTTCCTGGGAAAAAAATTCTGACTTAACTAATAACATCAATTTTTTTTGTAATCGTTGATTTGACTGAGTTTACCTAGAAATTATTAAACTTTCTGCTAATAGTAATGGAAGCTCAGGGAAACAATTAAATCCTATTGTAAGAAAATGAAAATACAATTTTATGCACTTTAGTCCTTGACTATAAAAACCCATTCCCCTGTATGTAATAATGCAAAACACATCCTAATATTCTCTGCCTGCCTCCGTGTTTTCCCACAGTTTTGCACTGGTTTCTTTCTTATTTCCTCCCACACGGGCTGAATTGCTAGGCTGTCCCTGTCAGCTTTCTCGGATTTAAAGGTCAGGAGCTCCAGGGGTCCTCAAAGGTGTCAGATTGTTAGTTATTATTGTAATAACTGTTCAGTTAACTAAAAGCTTTATGAATTTGTATATTGAAAAGTTTCAGATGGTTGCTATTTATTTTAGCTTGCTCCTTTTGCAATAAAAGCTTTCTATTTAATTATTAATTTGGCTGTTATTCCTGGCAATTCTTGGCTATAAATAAACGTTTTCAAAACACTATCCACAAACCACTAAGGGTTTTTTCCTAGTGGTAGAGCTGTTCTATTTGAGATTTGGATGCTGTAAGTAGTGTTTAACCATGAGTAAATACTACTGATATAAATTAAATTTAAATAATAGTTTCTTCTGATTTTGGGAGGGCTGGGAGCATTGTGTATATAATAGTTTAATATAATAATGATATTATTATAATAATAGTTTCTTCATGATTTTGGAAGTGACTGCTTTGACAGTTTAGACAAAACTTGTGATGTCTTCATTGTAATTGGAGGACCAAAAGAATTGTGTTATTTACCAATTATAATGAAAGCAGAAATAACTATTGGAGATTGTAATGGCTGGTTTTATGTGTCAACTTGGATAGGCTATAGTACGTAATTGTTCAATCAAACACTAATCTAAGTGTCGCTGTGAAGGCATTTTGTAAATATGGTTAACAGCTGCAATTAAGTGAGTTTAAGTAAAGGAGACTATTCTTATGTGTGGGCCTCATTCGATCAATTGAAAGCCGAAGAGCAAAATCAAGGCTTCTCTGAGAAAGAAGAAATCCTGCTTCAAGGCTATAGCATTAGCTCCTGCCTCAGCCTCTGAAGGCTGCTAGTTTGCCCTATGGATTTTGAACTTGCCAGCCCCCACACTCTTGTGACAGATCTCAGCTCACTGCAACCTTTGTCTCCTGGGTTCAAGTAATTCTCGTGCCTCAGCCTCCCGAGTAGCTGGGATTACAGGCGCCCGCCATCACACCCAGCTAATTTTTGTATTTTCAGTAGAGACAGGGTTTCACCATGTTGGCCAGGCTGGTCTCAAACTCCTGACCTCAAATGATCTGCTCACCTTGGCCTCTCAAAGTGTTGGGATTACAGGTGTGAGCCACTGCACCTAGCCTATATTTAGATATTTTTACATATACAAATTTTACCATTATGTTACAGTTACCTACAGTATTCAGTAAACTAACACGCCATGTGGGTTTATAGCCTGGGAGCCATAGGCTATGCCATATAGCCTAGATGTGTAGTAGGCTATACTATCTAGGTCTGTGTCAGTACACTCTATGGTGTTCACACAATGACAACATCATGTAACAATGCATTTCTCAGAACATATCCTTATCATTAAGTGGTGCATGATTGTGTACATGTATATCCTATTGGCTCTGTTTGTCTGGAGAATGCTAATACAGGCTGCTTGCTCTTAATTGCACTGGAGAAAGTGGAGAAAGAAAAGGATGAGCTCAGGGCTTTACATTCCCAGCTCAAGTTCTGCATAAATGACCTGAAAATTTCCGTGTTCTGAAAGAAACTCATTTGTCCTGTAGGCTCAGACCTGAGATTTCTGAAAACCAAGCTCACAATATCATCCTGCAAGTGGCCAAACTACAACACAAATTGAATTTCAAACCTTGCCAAGTGTCTTCTGTTGAAGTGACTGCATTGATTGGGAAGAAATGGAATCCTGGAAATGAGAGTGGGACATAAGGAAAGATCCCGATGAAGCTGGGGACACTGAACTTCTACCTTCTTCTGAGTTTTCTTTACCAGTGTAAGCAGCCTCCCACCCCTGTCAGAGGTGGCTGGCCCTGCTTTGCCTGAAGAACCTGTAATGGCCTCCTTTGAGGTTGTTGATTTGCAAGACCCTGCTGATTCTTCTGCATTGTTTTTTGCAATTTATACAGACACAAATCAGGCAAATGCATAGTGAAGGTGTAGGATAATTGTGCAAGGAGCAGAAAGTTGAATCAGGTCGAATTTATTGCCATGGGCCCACTAGGTAGAGATTCTGAATTCAGTGTTGTAACTCAAGGAGTTAGAAAGAGCTCTAACAGTTTGGTATGTTGGTGACGGAAACATGAACTGAAAGGCGAGACTACTCTAAGTGAAGATGAAATGGCAGAACTGGTACGTGGTAGAGAAAGGCATCCAAGGCTTAAGGAGATTGGGATGTGTATTAGTTAGGGTTCTCTAAAGGGACAGGACTAATAGCATAGATGTATATATGAAAGGCAGTTTATTAAGGAATATTGACTCACAGATCATAAGGTGAAGTCCCACAATAGGCCATCTGCAAGCTGAGGAGAAGGAAACCAGTCCAAGTCCCAAAAGCTCAAAAGTAGGGAAGCCGACAGTACAGCCTTCAGTCTGTGGCCGAAGGGTCGAGAGCCCCTGGCAAACCACTGGTGTAAGCCCAAGAGTCCAAAAGCTGAAGAACTTGGAGTCTGATGTTTGATGGCAGGAAGCATCCAGTACGGAAGAAAGATGGACACTGGAAGACTCACCCAGTCTAGCCGTTCCTTGTTTCTCTGCCTGCTTTTATCCCAGCAGCTGATTAGACGGTGCCCACTCAGACTGAAGGTGAGTCGACTTCTCCTAGTCCCCTGAATGTGAATCTCCTTTGGTAACACCCTCACAGACACATCTAGGAACAATACTTTGCATCCTTCAATCCAATCAAGTTGACACTCATCATTAACCCTCCCCAAAAAAAGAGGCCAGGTGGGGTGGTTCATGCCTATAATCCCAGCACTTTGGGAGGCCAAGGCAGGTGATCACCTGAGGTCAGGAGTTTGAGACCAGCCTGGCCAACGTGGTGAAACCCCGTGTCTACTGAAAATACAAAAATGTTTGAGGGCAGGAAGCATCCAGCACAGGAGAAAAATGAGGCCAAAGACTCAGCCAGACTAGTCCTTCCATGTTCCACAGGTGTGGAAAAATTAGCTGGGCACTGTGGTGGGCGCCTGTAATCCCAGGCTACTCAGGAGACTAAGGCAGGAGAATCGCTTGAACCTGGGAGGCGGAGGTTGCAGTGAGCCAAGATTGCGCCACTGCACTCCAGCCTGGCCAACAAGAGTGAAACTCCATCTCAAAACAAACAAACAAACAAACAAACAAAAAAACATGAGCAGTCTACTCAATTGCTACTTGAGCTGTATAAGTGCAAGGGTTCTAGGTCAAGAGAACAGAAGTTTCATTTGAATCTCTGAAGCAGAGAGTCACAGTCCCTCAATCAGTTTCCAGATTTGAGCCAGTTTGTAGAGTAGAACCTCTTGAATGAAGGAGAGGCCAGGTCCCTTCGAGGAATACCCCCACTAAGTGAGAAATATTTACACTGTTACTCTTTCTCTCAGCCTTCCCAAGAGAGATGTTTGCCTTTTACAATGGTAATTGTACTTTGAAGAAAAATAAATAATCAGATCTTTTGGGGACTACTGGACATTGACTCTGAACTGACACTAATTCTAGGAGACCCAAATTATCACTGTGGTTCACCAGTTAGAGTAGTGGCTTATGGAGGTCAGGTGACCCATAGAGTTTTAATTCTGGTCCATCTCACAGTGGATTCAGTGGGACCCCAAACCCATCCTGTGGTTACCTCCCTAGTTCAGATTGCATAATTGGAATAGATACACTCAGTAGCTGGCAGAAGCTCCATATTGGTTCTCTGACCTGTGGGTGAGGGCTACTATGATGGGAAAGGTCAAGTGGAAGCAACTACAACTGTCCCTACCTAAAAAATAGTAAACTACAAGCTATACTACTTCCCTGGAGGGATTGTGGGGATTACTGCCTGCATTCAGGACTTGAAAGATAAAGAGGTGGTGATTTCTACCACATTCTTCATTAAACTAGCCTGTTTGGCCTGTGTAGAAGACAGATGAATCTTGAAGAATGGTAGTGGATTATCCTAAACTTAGCCAGGTGATGACTCCAACTGCAGCTGCTGTTCTGGATATGGTTACATCTCTTGAGCTAATTACCACATCCCCTGCTACGTGGTATGCCTCTATTGATCTGACAAATGCATTTTTCTCCACACCTGTTAGTAAAGACCACTAGAAATAGTTTGTTTCGGTTGGCCAGCAATATACCTTCACTGCCCTATCTTAGAGGTATATAATTCTTCAGCCCTATGCCACAGTTTAGTCTGCAGGGACCTAATCATCTTTCCCTTCTACAAGATATGACATCGGTTCACAAAATTGATGACAGCAGTCTGATTGGATCAAGTGAGCAATAAGTAGAAGCTACTCAGACTTATTGGTAAAATATTTGCATGTCAGAAGGTGGGGGAAATAAATCTGACAAGAATTCAAGGGTCTTCTACTTCATTGAAATTTCTAGATATCCCTTCTAAGGTGAAAGAGCCGTTGTATCTTGACTCTCCTACAACTCAAAATGAGGCACAACACCAAATGGGGCTCTTTGGATTTTGAAGACAGCATATTCTTGTTTTGATGTGCTACTCTAGCCCATTTACTGAGTGGCTGAAGAGCTTCTAGTTTTCTATGGGGCCCAGAATGACAGAAGGATTCTGGTAGGTCCAGGCTGCTGTGCAAGCTGCTCTGCCACTTGCATCATGATCCAGCAGATTCAGTGGTGCTTGAGGTGTCAATGGCAGTTGGAGGTGTTATTTGGGGCCTTTGACAGGCCGCTGTAGGTGAATCACACCACAGGCCCTTTTTGTAGCAAAGCCCTGTCACTCTCTGCATAGGACTACTCTCCTTTTGAGAAACAGCACTTGGCGTGTTACTAGGCCTTAGTAGAGACTGAAAGTTTAACCATGGGCCACTGTCCGTTATGAACTGGGTGTTCATAACGGCCCTCACAGCCATAAGGCTGGGCATGTACAGCAGCATTCCATCCATCATCAAATGAAAGTGGGATACATGAGATGAGGCTTGAGCAAGATCTGAAGACACAAGTAAATTACATGAAGAAGTGACCCAAAGCCCATGGCTCTCACTCCTGCTACATTGCCTTTTCTCTCCCAGCCTGCACCCATGGCCTCATGTGGCATTCTCTATGATCAGTTGACTGAGGAAGCATAAACTTGGGCCCAGTTTTCAGATGGCTCTGCATGATAGGCAGGCACCACCTGAAAGTGGGGACAGCTGCAGCACTGTAGTCCCTTTCTAGGAC
This sequence comes from Macaca mulatta, assembly GCF_049350105.2. Taxonomy (NCBI): domain Eukaryota; kingdom Metazoa; phylum Chordata; class Mammalia; order Primates; family Cercopithecidae; genus Macaca; species Macaca mulatta. The sequence continues at coordinate 72,171,018 of NC_133423.1, forward strand.
ATCCCTGAAGGACACTGGTGAAGGGAAATCCTCCCAGTGGGCAGAACTTTGAGTTTTGAGCAATACACCTGGTTGTTATTTTTACTTGGAAAAAGAAATGGCCAGTGGTGCAAGTGTATACTGATTCATGAGTTGTGGTCAATGATTTGGCTTGGTGGTCAATGACTTGAAAGGAACATGGTTGAAAAATTGGTGATGAGGAGGAGAGGTATGTGGAATATCTCTAAATGGGTGAAATCCATGAAGATATCTGTGCCATGTGTGAATGCTCATCAAAGTGTCACCTCGACAGAGGAGGATTTTAATAATCAAGTAGAGAGGCTGACCCATTCTGTGGACACCAGGCAGACTCTTTCCCTAGCCACCCCTGTCATTGCCCAGTGGGCTCATGAACAAAGTGTCCATGTAGCAGAGATGGAGTCTATGCATGCACATGGAAACATTGAATTCTGTACACCATGGCAGACCTGGTTATAGCCCCGGCTGAGTGGCCAGTCTGTTGGTAGAGACAAACATTGAATTTCTGATATGGCACCATTTTCTGGGGGTTAACCTGGTGGCCTGTTGGACCACTTATATCATAAAAGGGGTAGCATTTGTTCTTACTGGAATAGATATTGACTCTGGATATGGATTCCCTGCACACAATGCACCTTCCAAAACTATCATCCTGTGGGCTTACAGAATGCCTTATCCAACATCTTGGTATTCCACATAGTTTGCTTCTGGTCAAGGGATTAACCTCACAGTCAATAAAGTGTGACAATGGGCCCATGCCCATAGAACTACCGGTCTTACCATGGTTCCCAGCATCCTGAATGAGCTAGTTTGATAAAATGGTGGAATGGCCCTTTGAAGACTCAATTACAGCATTATCTAGGTGGCATTACCTTTCAGGACTGGAGTAATGTTCTCCAGGATATATACCTTAAATCAGCATCCAATATATAATACTATTTCTCCTATAGCCAGAATTCATGGCTCTAGGAATCCACGGGTGAAAATGGGAGTGGCACCACTCATTATTAGCCCTAGTGTTCCTCTAGCAAACTTTTTTCTTCCTGTTCCTATGACCTTATACTCTGCTGGTCCAGAGGACTTAGTTTCAAAGGGAAGAATTCTTTGACCAGAAGATGAAACATTGATTCCGTTGAACTCGGAGTTAAGACTGCCTCTGGGTTACTTTGGACTTCTCATGCATTTGAAACAACAGGCAAAGACAGGCACTGCTGTACTGGATGGAGTAATTGATCTTGATTATGAAGGGGAAATTGGGCTGCTACTACACAAGGAAGTAAGGAAGAGTATGTCTGGAATACAGGACATCCTTTCGGGTATCTCTTAGTACTATTGTGCCCTGTGATTAAAGTGAATGACAAACTACAACTCAATTCTGTCAGGCTGCTAATGGCCCAGACTCTTCAGGAATAAAGACTTGAGTCACCTCACCAGGGAAAGAACCATGATTAGCTGAGTTGTTTGCCAAGGGTAAAGTGAATATGGAAGGGTAGTGGAAGAAGGTAGTTATAAATACCAACAACGACCATATGACCAGTTGTGGAAATGAGTGCAGTAAGTATTAAGAGTATTCATTCCTTATTTTGTTATTAATGGGTTTGAGTGTATCTGTCTGTTTATCTATCTCTAGCTATAGCAAATATCTGTGTTTTCTTTCCTCCCTTATTCCCTTACTGTACAACATTAAGATGTGTTAATAACAGTTAAGTGAAAGGATATCAAGGAGAAGAGTGAATATCACCCTAAGGATATAACCCTTCTGAGGAATGGTTAGTGCATTTTTAATTGTATGTTTTGGATAGCTGTATCATGTTAGGCAAAAGTATGACTTCGTAATTGTCCTTATTCGGGGATTAAGTATGGGTTAACATGTGTATGAATGCCAAATTAACAAGGGATGAATGGCTTAATTTTATGTGTCAACTTGAATAGATTATAGTACCCAGTTATTTCATCTGACATTAATCTACGTATTGCTGTGCAAATATTGTGTTGACATAGTTAACATCTATAATCATTTGATAATGTGTGTGAGGCTCATTTAATCAGAGGGCAGGGGAGCAACTGTAGTTTTCCAGGGAAGCAATTCTGCCTGAAGACTGCAGCGTCAACTTTTGCTCAAGAGATCTCAGCCTGCCAACCTGCCTTACTATGGATTTTGGAGCTGCCAGCTCCCATGATTACATGGGCCGATTTATTTAAAAAATAGCCTATTGTTTGGGAACCCTGGAAAACTCTAAGTGATACAGTAGAAGGGCGTTTTTCCTCTACTAAAAGTCAATCTTTAATGTTGCTATATTGTCTTTATGGACAAATGTTTAAGAAGACATTATTTGAAGGAAGTAAAAGTAGTTGCTATGCATATTCACAAGCAAATTGGTCATTTTAAAAAACGCACTTCTGTCCGGGCTCAGTGGCTCATGCCTGTAATCCCAGCACTTTGGGAGGCCAAGGCAGGTAGATCACTTGAGGCCAGGAGTTTGAGACTGGCCTGGCCAACATGGAGAAACCCTGTCTCCTGCTAAAAATACAAAAATTAGCTGGGCAAGGTGGTGCACTCCCGTAAACCCAGCTACTTGGGAGGCTGAGGCACGAAATCGCTTGAACCTGGGAGGCGGAGGTTGCAGTGAGCCGAGATCGTGTCACTGCTCTCCAGCCTGGGTGCAAGAGTGAGGCTCTATCTCAAAAAAAAAAAAAAAAAAAAGGCACTTCTATACATACACAGGCTATGACATTTTGTGGGTATTGGAAGATGATTTGGGCTTATATTTGCTACAACGAGTTCATGGTGCTTGAAAAGAACAATTCTATAAAAGGGTCTAGGCCTAGGATGGCAAATAAACTTCATTGATATGACAACTTTGATGGATTTTACATGCCTGGAATGCTGTATTGAGAAGGTTTATGACTCTGAGTCTGGGCTCAAGAGGAAAGAGTGCCATGATTAATCACCTATGTCTACCATAAAACCGTGAGGGGAAAGAGTGATATATGAGTCACGAACTTATTAGTGTCTGAAATTCTCTTGCTAATTTACCTGTTGGCATGTTTACCTTCTGTCACACTATCTCTAGGATGTAAGCTCCCTGAGAGCATGGACCTTGTCTGTTTTCTTTGTAGATCTGTTTTCAAAACCTAAAAATGTATCTAGGTTTACAAAGTGTTCAAAAATATTTATAAATAAATATTCAAAAAATAGTTGTTGAATGTATTTTCTTCTCTTGATCTGGTTTATGCATATTTTCATAAGCAATTTAAGTAAGAGCCAATACTTTGTAAGCTCTTGTTTCCAGGATTGGCTTTAGGAATCTTTCATTTTTTGTATAAATTTAAGGGTCACAAGTGCAGTTTTGTTGCATGGATATATTGTGTGGTGGTGAAGTCTGGACTTTCAGTGTAACCATCAGTTGAATAATGTGTGTTGTACACATTAAGTAATTTTTCATCTCTCACCCCCTCCCACCATCCCACCACTCTGAGTCTCCACCTTCTATAATTCCACACTCTTATGTTCACGTGTACACATTGTTTAGCTCCCACTTATGAGTGAGAACATGTAGTATTTGACTTTCTGTTTCTGAGCTATTTCACTTAAGATAATGGCCTCTAGTTCTGTCCATGTTGCTGCAAAAGACATGATTTCGTTTTTTTTTTTATGGCAGAGTAGTATTCCATTGTATAGGCTATACGGATCTTAATAAATATTGATTAGATGAGATAAGATACATGAAATCAAAGTATCCAAGACATTTTAAGGTACTCAATAAATAGTACTTGAATCTGAAATCTGCAGTGTTGCTCTTCATTCAGGCAGAATGGTTTATTAAGCACCCATAATGTCCGAAGCCCCTTAGTCAATGTTGAGAATATATACATGAATAAAATACAAACATTGGCTCCAGTAAGCCCACATTTTTATTTAAGCAGAATCAGAGAGGAAAATGAGTGTTGCAATCCAATGTGGTAAGTGCTTTAATAGAGCTAAGTTTATGGTGATCCCAGAGATAGTACAAAGGGAGGAATAATTAACTTTGCCAAATTGAGGGAGAATCAGTTCGTAGGGAAGCTTTTATAGAAGAGAAGATACTTGAGGGATGAGGAGAGCATTCCGATATGGGAAACATCCTTTGAAAAAGCACAGAGATATAGAATGAAATGCTGGGTTTATGAAATGCTAATATATTGCACATGCCTAGTTAGTAGAATGGGGTGGTTGAGGACTAGGTAAGGACTAGATCTGTTCTATTCAACATGGTAGTCACTAGCCGCACATGGCTGTCGAGTGCTTGAAATATGGCCAGTTCCCATTGAGATGTGCCACAAGTAAAGTGCACATGGAATTTGAAGAGTTAGTGAAAAAAGTATAAACCATCTCATTAATAACTTTTCAGTGTTTTTCAGATTTTATTTAAATGGTAAGTGATGGTGGGCATTGTGGCTCACGCCTGTAATCCCAATACTTTGGGAGGCCAAAGTGAGAGAGGATCACTTGAACTCAGGAGTTCAACACCAGCCTGAGTAACATGGTGAGAACTCATCTCTACAAATTAACAAAAAAAAAAAAAAAAAAAAAAAAAAAAAAAAGAAGAAGAAGAGAAAGGAAAAAAAAAGGTAAATGAAGGTTGGCTAGCATTTGAGGATTGGCTCTGCTGTGAAAAGTCCCTGAATTTTTCATAACACTGAACCAACTTCAAGGAAATTCTTTCCAGCTTCACAGTGGTGGGAATGGAGAGAGTTGGGTCCTGGGAGCCTGGACCACATCTGTCAATTATTTATCCTTTACCTGTGATTTGCATGCAAGCTGAAGGCAAGAAATCAAAATGGTATTATCTTCCACACTGAGCCCTCTTTTTGGCCCCCAGGATGGATGTTTCTCTTAGTGAGTTCTGCAGCTGAATTCAGTATTCAGGCCCTGACTGGGGCTGAGAAACTGCAATTCATTTTTATCAGTGACAGTATAACTGCCCCTGGGACCTCAGGTTCCAGGAGCCAGTTACAGGTGGCTTTAAAGGTCAGGTGTTCAACAGGGGTTGGTCTTGCTCTTCCTGTGCTCATTGCGCTTTTGCAATAGAAAAGAATTAGGTTTTAGGAAACAAACCTTTTCCACTGTGTTGATCCTTCAGATTCAACTATTGCCAACAAATATCTAGGCTTGGTTTTATGGCTAATCTATAGTCATGGCCATGTGGTGTATATTCAACCACTGTATACAGGCTTCAAGGGATTTCACAACTGCTTTTTTTTTTTTTTTTTTTTTTGAGACGGGTTCTTGCTCTGTGGCCCAGGCCAGAGTGCAGTGGTGCTATCATGGCTCACTGCAGCCTCGACCTCCTGGGCTTAAGCAATCCTCTCACCTCAATCTCCCAAGCAGCTGGAACTACAGGCGTGCACCACCATCCCCCACTAATTTAAAAAACAAGTATTTTGTAGAGACAAGGTCTCACTATGTTGCTCCTGGCCTCAAGTGATTCCCCTGCCTTGGTCTCTCAAAGCGCTGTGATTGTAGGCATGAGCCACCATGCCTGGCTGATCTCATGACTTGTAAAATGCAATAATTTTATTAATTATTATTAACTTATTAATCTATAGGTTGTTACTACTATAACTTGACGTAGTACCGATTTACCTAATTTTGAGCAGGAATACACTTAATAAACAGAAATAAAAATTTTTATTGTGGTATAACTTGAAGTGCACAAATCTCAAGTCTACCTGTTGATAATCTTTTATTTATGTTTAGATATATGAAACCATCACCCAGATTAAGGTATAGCACCATTCCAGAAGGCTCCTTCCTGTCCCTACCTCATCAATATCTTTCCTTTAAAGGAAACCACTATACCTTTGTCATCGTAGGTTAAACACAGGCATGATTTTAGCAACTTTCAAAGCATTGTAGATTTTTCTATATCTGGCCAACTGCATGTTTTTAATTTCAGAGTGGTGTGGCTTAAAAAAAAAACAGTGAAGGCAAGGAGATAGCAGTCATAAAATCTTCGTTAGTATATGTGTTCATGTTCTATAAGACTTTGGGGGAAATTCTAAGAGAAATAATGTTGTAAGTAGAATGACATTTAATTTCTGCCTCTTCTATGTATTCTAATTTAATTGTCGGGTGGAATCTGCTATGTGCCGTGACAGTAAAGTAAATAATGATGATGATGATGATGTGTGTGTGTGTGTGGGGGGGGTATGCTATTTGTAACACAAAGATATATATTATCTTTTATTTTGGAGACACAGTCTCATTCAGTCACCCAGGCTGGAGGGCAGTGGTGTGATCACTGCTTATCGTAGCCTCAACCTTCTGGGCTTAAGCGATCCTCCCACCTCAATCTCCCTAGTACCTGGAACCACAGTCACGTGTCACCGTGCCCATTAATTTTTGTATTTTTTGTAGAGACAGGGTTTCCCCATGTTGCCCAAGCAGGTCTTGAACTCTTGGACTCCAGCAACCACCATGGCCTCACAAACTGCTCAGATTACAGGCATGAGCCACTGAGCTCAGTGTGTTTTGTTATTTTTATTGTGGACCTGAAAGATAATAGCCTAGGTAACATCTGTATTAGGATGCACTTGCACAGTTTGCAGGCCAAGTAGTCTTCACAAGCCCAGTGATTTTTAAAAACAATTTGCAAAGCTGCTGAAGCTTCCATTCATACCTACTGCATTAGGTAACAACACAGCACTTACCCTTGTGAGTGGCAATGTCTTACTTACTGACTCAGTCTTCTCTAATTGGGATACTTGCTAGAAGTTTCAAAACAAAATATTTCTGGCAGCTGTGTGCATCTGCAGATATTTTCTGAATGAGGGCAGTAGCAGGTAAGTAGAGAGGACCTGACTTAAGGAACTCAATAGACAACTTACGAAAATGCATGTTGATTTTAGTTATTTTGATTACAAACTTCTTGATGGCAGGAGGTTTTCAAGTCTTTTTTTTTTGGTTTTCAAGTCTTATGTGGCTTCTATAGCCCCTTCAACACTTGATGTTGTTAACTGACAAAAGCTTGCTGATATTTGTATTTTGACTTGGCTTTAGAAGATGTAGTAGAGGTCTACTGTCTACAGTTGTACATATAGTGCTAAACTACTGACCTCAACCTTCCAGTTGCTCTATGTGCAGCCTACACATGATATTACTGTGTTTAGATTTTTACATAATTCTGGGCTCAAGAGACAGGACATTTGTTTCACATTTTTGGGGAGTTTGTTCTAAATGTAAAAGTTTGCCTAGCATTTAGACTGCATTAAAAGAGGACAGGTAAAAATATTTCCAGCTCTAAAATATGTGTTTATCCCTAGTGGGGGGCATTTGGAGAGGAAAGACGAATGGTCCTGCCTTCAGAATGAGGCTGACATGGGGCTGACTTTCTTAGAATGGTGTCTTTCACTGAATCTAGAATCTATGAGTGTTGAGACACCTTCAAGATGCGTCATCTTAAAGACACTGTGGTCTCCTTCTTTTGTTCTCTGCCTGTTCCTCTGAGTCATGCAGTTTTCCTAGAGAGATTTTATTTATTTTGCAAAACACTTGCCTTCCGGGGACAGCCTTATTTATTAGGTGTCTGTCCTGTGACTCTCTAGGGAATAACCATCACACACTGTTGCCCAAGAGTACGTAAACCATACAGACAGCTCCATGCAGATCACTCAGCCTGCACAGCAATGAGTTGGTGCAGTGGTTTGTTGTTTTAACCTGCGCTAGAGAAGCATCGTGAAATTGCCGACCATTTAAACAGTATTAGAGTTAACAATTGGCCTAATGTATCATGCCCTGTAGCTACTTCTGTTCAGCATGTTTAGTATGGTTGTCATCTTACTTAGTTCTGTTGTATTTATGTATTCCCTTCCTTTCCAAAGTGCTTCCCAGTATGTTTGAAGATATTAGTTCTGTGCAGCAATCCTGTGAGGATGACCAATTCTTTTTCTCTGTTTAATAAAAAATGATGGAAGGCTGGGCATGGTGTCTCACGCCTGTAATCCCAGCACTTTGGGAGGCTGAGGCAGGTGGATCACCTGAGGTCAGGAGTTCAAGACCAGCCTGACCAACTTGGCAAAACCCCGTCTTTACTAAAAATACAAAATCAGCCGGGTGTGGTGGTGCACGCCTGTAATACCAGATACTTGGAAAACTGAGGCAGGAGTTTCGCTTGAACCCAGGGTTTGGAGGTTGCATTGAACCCAGATCGTACCATTGCGCTCCAGCCTGGGCAACAAGAGCGAAACTCCATCTCAAAAAAAAAAAAAAAAAAAAAAGGTGGAAAATGAAAGTTGAGGGTGAAGGTATATGTACGTATGTATAAAACAGACAGAGGTTCTGCCTATGCATGCAGGCAGGAGACTGCTCGTGCTTTGACGAGCTTTACAGCAGCCAGGCTAGTTGGGCACAGTAGTATTTGAGTATCTTGATTATTTCCCAGCATCCCATGGGGTGCCCTTCTTTTGGAGAGGGAGAGACCCTATCATCTGCACTCGTTTCCTAGGGCTGCCCTAGCAAAGGATGACAATCTGGGGGCTCAGAACAACAGACATTTGCTGTCTCATAGTTCTGGAGGTTAGAAGTCCAAGATCAAGGTGTTGGCAGGGCCATGCTCTCTCTGAAACTTGTAGTCGAAGGATCCTTCCTTGCCTCTTCCAGCTTCTGGTAGCCCAGACATTCCTTGCCCTGTGGCAGCACAAATCCAGTCTTCACATAATCTACTCTTGGACCTGTCTGTGTCTGTGTCCAAATTTTCCCTTTTTATCTTTTTTAATTTTTAATTTTTTTTGAGATGAGGTCTGTCACACAGGCTGGAGTGCAGTGGTGAAATCTCCACTTACTGCAACCTCCACCTCCTGGACTCAACTGAGCCTCCCACATCAGCCTCCTGAGTAGCTGAGACTATAGGTACGTGCCACCATCCCTGGCTAATTTTTGTATTTTTTTGTAGATGCGGGGTCTTGCTGTGTTGCCCAGGCTGGTCAAGAATTCATGCGCTCAAGCAATCCACCTGCCTTGGCCTCCCAAAGTGCTGGCAGACATAAGCCACTGTGCCCAGCCCAAATTTCCCCTTTTTATAAGGATATCAGTTATACTGGGTTAGGGTCCATCCTAATGATTTCATCTGAACTACATCTGCAAAGGTTTTATTTATAAATAAGACCACATTCCAAGGTATTGGGGCATAAGACATCAACCTATATCCACCACATTTTGGAACTTCTGACTAATGGCCTCAACATGGCCCCTGACCAAGCGTGCTTCTAAATGTTGTTCAGCCCTGGTAACAACTAGCCCTGAAACCTGACATGGGGAAGATGTACTTTATGGGTTGTGTGTGTGAGGAGTCAGGAGACAGTCACCAGGAATCTGGACCTCCTTGGTCCCACAAAACATAACAAGATAATTGGATCATAAAGGAGCCAAACACTGACTAAACCACAAGCTAGATGTTCTACCTCTGAATAATGTGGGGTGAACTGTGCTTCTAAGATACAGCTTAACCTCATTCAGCACAAATTTGATTTAACACATTCAATTAATCTTATCAGTAAATATTACACACGAGATGATTCATTATCTACACTGGAAATGAGCACTGCTGATAGCCGGGTTGCTCGCCTCTCCCTTCTGCTGTTTCTTCTCGCACTTGCTTTGCCCAGCTTGCTTCCTTAATATGTTGGCTTGGTTCTCTTCTTCTTTTATCTGTCCTGGTTTGCCGTTAGCTTTCCTTCCAAGTGGAGGTCAAAAATCAGCATAATGAGAAGAATCCATAGATGCTTAGCTCCATATAAGACAAAAGAAACTTTGACAAAGAGGAAGTATATCTTTACTAAAAACATAATAAAGAGATGTCAGGCATTATATTAAAATATAATTCCCATACTTTTTTCTTTTATAAAAATATATACTTCAAAAGCTTTATGAAAAAATAGACAAACATAAGAAAATAAAAATAATCCATATTCTCCCTCCTAATTCCAAAACTAGTGTTGCACATTGTTAATGTTTTGGTATAGACTCTTCTAGGAGGAAGATAGATTATGATTTGTACTTGTATACCCACTGGTGCTGCATCAAATAGATCAAAGGAATAAATATTAAGTGCATACATATAAAGAAATAAAAATATAAAGAAAAAAACCGTAGAAATGTTTTGTTTTTAAAAAATTGATATTGTATTGTACATGTGAGTTTATTATCTGCTCTCTCTCTTTTCAGTAACATATTGTAAATATTTTCTTTTGTCGTTAAATATTTTTCTACAGCATCATGTCATTTCATCATTTTACAGTAGAAATTATCTTCCCTTGTAGGAATGTACAAATAATTTAATAAATTTAATCAATGCTCTTATAGGACATTTTATGATTGTTGTCAAATATTCTTTATTATCATCAGTGGTGCTATGCATAGAGCTGTAGTTCAGCTTTGAACAGACTCATGCTAACTTACTTCCTCAGCATTTCCTTTCCTTCACAGAAGTCAAGTCAGTGGGTTAAATTTATGCATAATTGACAGACTGCTCTCTGGAAAAGCTGGATCAATATACACTTCTGCCAGCAGTGCTTGAGGACATGTGCTTCCTAGCATGTGTGACAGTACAACACAGTAGAATATAAAACATTGTTTCAATTTGATAGATTATGATTTGTACTTGTATACCCATCGGTGCTGCATCAAATTGATCAAAGGAATAAATATTAAGTACATAAATATAAAGAAATAAAAATGCTAGTATGCAATTTCCAATGGAAAGAGTAGGGTACTGGGAGAACTGACCATTTGGAAAAGGAAAAAATTCTCCTGAAGATTTTTTGCAAATTTGTTGGTCATTCATATTTCTAATTTTCTGAATTGCCTGTTTATGTCCTTGATCCATTTGGCATTTAGGCGTGATTGTCTTTTCTTTATGGATTTGTGTTCTATTTCAGCAATTTGATTTCTTGATTTTTCATAAATGGTAAAATTTCTCTCAAAATTTCATTTGGCATTTAAGTTTGTGAATTTTCTTTTAATATAAAAACATGAAAAACATTTTAGTCGATTTGTTATTATCTCCTTTTATGGTTTATTTTTAACTGGCAGTCTTAAAATTTCCTTTACAGTTCTAAAATTATATATTTTTTATCTAGTACTTTTGAGGTTTTTACATTTAAGTCTTTAATCCATCTGAATATATTTGAGGTTGTAGGATATGAAGTAGACATCTAAGTTATCTCTTTTTTCAAATGAGCAGTCAGTTATCCCAGTATTCTACTGTTTTCATTGGGGATTATATACTAGTAGTTTTTTTATATTTAACTACTTTGTATTTATTTATTGTTCTATTATTTCATCAGAATCACACTGTTTTAATTGCTGCAACTTTATCACATTTTTAAATACCTGTGAGGGCAACTTTATTCATTACTTCTCTTTTGAAATGTTCTTGGAAATGATACTTGCACATAACCTCTTCATCTATTTTAAGATGTGAAATAAAAACAAAAATGATTTTTTTAATGCCTGCCTTAAAACTGGCGTTTAGTTAAAGAATCAAGTGCATTTTGGGAAAGCGATGCTTCCTCTCCCCTTCCTGATGATTGTAACTGTACAGCACTTCCAGGGAGGACAACTGGGGAGAGGAAGTATGGTAACTTTGGAAATAGCTAGTCTTAGCTTTGAAACCTGGTTTTGTCAGTTGTTAGCTGTGTGCTCTGGGCAAGCTAATTAATCTTTAAGAAACCCAGTTTAGCTGTCAATAAAAATAGCGATAATAATACCATACCTATCTCACAGGGCAATAAGAGGATTAAATGAGACAATGTTTGCTAATACAGAGTGTATCACTGCCATCAAAGAAGGAGCTTAATAAATGTTAATTTCCCTTTCCTTCTACTGGTCTAGGATTTTTGTTTGTAAAGCATTTTTATATACATCATCTCATTTGACTCACAAAGGTCTTGACTCACTAATCATACGATTTCTGTGGTATTGAATTACATGATGATTTAATAAGATATGATGATGATGTACTAAAAACCAGAATAAATTAGCTGGGCGTGGTGGCAGGTGCCTGTAATCCCAGCTACTCAGGAAGCTGAGGCAGGAGAATGGTGTGAACCCGGGAGGCAGAGTTTGCAGCGAGCCAAGATCGCACCACTGCACTCCTGCCTGGGTGACAGAGTGAGACTCTGTTTCAAAAAAAAAAAAAAAAAAAAAAAAAGAAAATAAATAAATAAATAAATAAATAAAAATAAAAAGAAAGAAAGAAAAGAAAAAGAAACTCCTTGAGCTCAGGAGTTTGAGACCAGCTTTGTTGGTATACATTTTTTTTTAGTTTAAAACTATTGTAACAAAAACTCAGTATTTTCTAGGTTCATAATTTTTAATCTCTAAATTTTTAATCTTTAAAAATTAAAAAAATTAAAAATTAAAAAAAAGATTGCAGCAAAATTTGTCATGTGCTTAAAAGAAACTCCTTGGCTGGGCACAGTGGCTCACGCCTGTAATCTCAGCACTTTAGGAGGCTGAGGTGGACGGATCATGAGGTCACGATATCGAGACCATCCTGGCCAACATGGTGAAACCCCATCTCTACTAAAAATACAAAAAATAGCTGGGCAAGGTGGCGAACGCCTGTAGTCCCAGCTACTCGGGAGGCTGAGGCATGAGAATTGCTTGAACACGGGAAGCCTCCGGAGGTTGCAGTGAGCCGAGATTGCACCACTGCACTCCAGCCTGGTGATGGAGTGAGACTCCGTCTCAAAAACAAAAAAAAAAAAGTTCCTACAGAAAATAAATACGCCAGTATAACATACTATGGCTATTAAGACTGTCTGGAGTCATTGAGACTTGAATTTGAAGCTCAGCATTACAATGTAGCAGCTGTGTAACTTTGGATAAGGTACCTGAGTTCTTTTAGCCTCGATTTCTCATCTGTAAAATGGAGGTAATAATAGTGCCTACAAAGAAGTTTGTTGCGAGGGAAAGGAAATAAGTAGTCAAGCACTTAGCCCAGTAAGCGCTCATTAAACAGTTGTTGCTGTTGCTGTTATTCGCTGGTGAGTAGCAAAACCATACAGTCCCTTTGGGAAGAAGGATTTAAAATAATTTAAAGAAATAATAATTAAAAATTTCAAGCAGTACATTTATGACAAATGTAATAGTATTCCAAGCAGATGATAGTTTTTAAAAATTTATGCCTCTGTATATTTGGGTAGAGACAAAGGGTTATTTGAAAAGTATTTTCATTTTCAGGTTGGGCACACTGGTTCATACTTGTAACCCCTGCACTTTGGGATGCTTGAGTCTAGGAGTTTGTGACCAGCCTGGGTAACATAGGGAGACATTGTCTCTGCATAATAATAATAATAATAATAAAATTAGCCAGGCATGGTGGTGGCATGTGCCTGTAGTCCCAAGTATTCAAGAGGCTAAGGCAGGAAGCTCACTTGAGCCCAAGAGTTTGAAGTTGCTGTGAGCTATGAATACACTACTGCACTCAAGCCTGGGTGACACAGCAAGACCCTGTAAAAAACAACACCAACAAAAAACAAACCAAAATAGACAAACAAAAACTGCAAAGCTATGATTACCATACAGTGTTAGTTAGTAATAATGATAATAAAAACAAGGCTCCAAAATTATTACAGGTAAACCTATATTCACAGGTAGATAATGCCAAGCCTGAGCCCAAAGGGCAGAGGGATGCTAGGAACTCACAAAGGAAGATCTTCTTTTGATTTTACACACAATAACCTTCTTTTATTTTGCATGTAGATTCCCCTTCCAACATTTTCTGAAGTGGTCTCAAAAACTTATTTAGGATATTGGTTTTCCTGGATCCTGTCCAAGCTTTTCCTTCTGCATTTAAGCCTTATATGAACAGAGGATTTAAACTGAAGTAGAGAGCAGACTTTCTTCTTGTTGGCTTTTTAGAGGAGGTGCTCTGGAAATGTGGGGAGAATTTGGAAGATGCTACACAGTGAAGCCTGGGATATACATTTTTGGTACCCAGTAAACTAATGTTCAGAGAATAAGGCCTTAGTAGAGCCATATATGTGAGATATTTGGAATCATCCAAGCCTGTAAGCAAAGGTTAGATCCTGGTTTTTGTTTCTTGGATGTCTGCTTTATGTCTTAAAACAACAGGCAAAATTTCTTGGCTCTGTGAATATGCATTCTGTTCTTAGATTAGAGAGAAACTTTACTCATGTGGTTTGGAAAGGCTTCCTTTCCTAGTTGTTTTCAGTGTGTGTGAAGCACAACATTTTGAAGGTCAGAGAAGTCACGACACATTATAGGTAAGCTCATCAGCTTCTTACTTCACAGTGAGTTCTGAAAGGCATGATGCATGCAGTCCAGTAAGTGATGGTCATGATGTTCTGGTTCAGAACATTTGGGTTTCCCTACAGGTGTAATCGGTATGGAGTGAGTCATTAGTCATTGCATTTTCTGGAAGAGTCAGAAGAGAAAAGGTTTAAGTGAAATGGAATACAGTGTTATAATTCACTTTTGTCACTCACAGGAGAGGATGATGGTTTGCATCAGGCTTGTTTACTGAAAAAGCTTATTATAGCCTGCTTCTTATGCTAAGTACTGGCTAAAAAAGAATAGAATGTGCCAGGTGTGATGGCTTACACCTGTAATCCCATTACTTTGAGAGGCTGAGGCAGGTGGGTCACAAGGTCAGTAGTTTGAGACCAGCCTGGTCAAGATAGTGAAACCCTGTCTCTACTAAAAACATAACCATTAGCCGGGCGTGGTGTCAGGCGCCTGTAGTCCTAGTTACTCAGGAGGCTGAGGCAGGAGAATCTCTTGAACCTGGGAGGCAGAGGTGGCAGTGAGCCATGATTGCGCCACTGCACTCCAGGCTGGAGGACAGAGCGAGACTCTGTCTCAAAAAAAAAAAAAAAGAATAAAAATGCACAACTTTTCCAATCTTGATTTAGATTATTTATACTAGGAATGTGTGAGGATGCTTTGAGCAAACATGTCCTTTTATATGATTAAGAAAAATCTAATGTTGTAGGATATAGAGATAGTGGTAGTAAAAGGTAATGGTATAGAGCTATGTAGCTAAGGAAAGAGAATGTGATGGAGAAATCCTGGGTACTACGGGTGACTGATCCAAAAAGAAAGTAGTGGAAATCTTATCCAAGTGACCAGGAGCCACACTTCACTGGGCTGCTTAAAGGCAAAAATACATTTAGCTCACCACTGATTTGCAGTATGGGGGTGGAGGGGAGCAGTTTAAAAGATGTTGAAGATTCCCATGCAAAAGAAGGAAAGCCAACTTCCCAAGTGGTGATGGTCCAAAGGCAGAAACCTGACACAGACACAACAGTACAAACACTATACTATTTGCTAATGTTGTGAAGCCATCTGCAATTCAAACTCCCAGTATGTATACTAGACATATTCCTCTTGTTTGAATACAAAAGCCCACTTCCTCAGAGGCTAGAGTTCTTTAAATTGAATGTTAATTCAAGGTTCAAGGATTGACCCTTCAACAAAGGCGGATGGATGTGTTAGCCACCAGGAAAACCAATTTGGGGAAGGGTTAGTTTGACTTTTAGCTAGTATTTATCATTTCTTACCAAAACTTGTTTTCACATCTGAAGGACCAACAGGATAAAAGTTGATACATTAGAGACTTGAAGTTCAGAGTATTATTAAATCATTTCCAACAAATATATATAAACAGCCTCTTCGGGGCAGGTCAGGGCTTAGCTCAAGTCACCTTCAGTTGCTGTGCCTCAGGGAGGATGCTGGTTAGACCTCCTACTCTAAGATTTCCGTTGTTCTTCTAATTTTTCTAGCTGAATATGATTCCAGCTAACGTAACAATCCTCATAGCCTGGAAAGAAACTTTGCCAGCCTGGGAAATCTACTTTGCTGGCCTGGGAAGTCTTCTGGTGAGCACTGAGGGGAGGGAGTGGGAGCATTGGAAAGAAGACTTGAAATTCCTTTGTGTTTTCTGTAAACAGAAAGTTCTAATTCTTTGGTCTCTTCTTCCTCCTCTCCCCCAATCCTCTCTTTCATCATTTTCAATTATATATAGGAGGTTGGAAGGTTTCTCTTGTACTCTTAACCCTAAATACCTAAATACCCTTCGTGAGGGAAACTGGGTAAGAACAGTAAAACCGGAAGGCTGTTGTACCCTGGTCTTGCTCTTCCCCAATTCTCCTCTAGCTCCTCCTCCCTTTCTCTCTCTCCTCTCATAAAAGTGCTTTAGTTGAGGGCCCCTAGGATTCACCCTCCAGCTCCTACCTGCACTTCAAGCCAGACTGGGGTCTCCACTTGCAATTAGCATGTCTGTCGGACTGGGCCACAGTATCCCACCTGGCCACTGCCCCATGCCTCCTCAGTGCATGTTGGGGCTGCTAGTCTCTCTAGCCTGGGGTTTTGGGCTGACAAGTCCCCTCTTCCTCGCTGGCCCCCGAAAGTCCCTCCAGGATGCTGTGCTAATGCTTGACTGGAGCCTTCCAAGATTAGAATCAGAGGGGCGTTTGGGGGTAGTTTTGGTCTTTGAAACATCAGTCATCCCATATTCCCTCCAACCAATAGAAAGCAGAAGGGGCCTATACTCTCATTTAGCAGCTTCGAGTTCCTCCTATCTATTGGCCTTTTCCCTTGGCCCAGGGGCCCAAGGCCAGATTTTCATGAATAGGAAAGCTCCCCTGGGAGAGATGTCAAACATGCCCAACTAGATGATGGCCACGAGCAACAAAAGATCTGCGGGTGATCCTGTGGGAGTTTGATTCCCCCAGGCAGTGTGGGCAGGGCTGGGTGGGTCTTTAGATTGTGTTGAGCAATTGCTGGGTCTCGAAACTTGATTTTCAGGAGTTCAGTGACCAAGAATTTCAAGTTCTCTGTTTAGTCTTTCACTCTGGTGAATGGGTTCAGGTCTGAAGACCTGTAATTTTTGGGTGCTGAGCCCTGAGTTCTGAGCTGAGGGTATCTAAGCTGAGAAGAGCGCAGGGGTCATAGCCTTGGTAAGTCAGAGGCACAGTTCAGCCCCTGTTGGCCCTTGGAGCCAGCAGTTAGTCGTCCCCCCCAGATGGTTAATCGTGTTTGTGGTTTTCCCCCTTTAATAGGCCGTGAAGTCAGCAAACTCCCCACATGGTGGCTCCCTTTACTAAAGTTGAGTAGTGAATTGTACAAGGAGTCTTGGAAATTTTCAAATATTTCTTCAGATTGAACTCATTTCGGAATTCGTGTGGGAGGAAAGAGTAAGGTTTTTAATGGGGTTCACCTTTGACGTGAAGCAAGGCGGAAGACAGGAAAGCCACAGTGGGGAATAGCTTTGGGCGCTTTAGTAAGAAAGACGTCTCTGCTTGATTATCTGGTAGTGTTCACCGCAGCCTCTTTGTGTGCGAGCTTGCTGCAGAGGCAGAGCTGAACACGGAACACAGGCATGTAAACACTCCGACATAAATCAGTGAGCATATGTATCAGAGTAAAAGAGACATATTCCCATGTAGATGTGGTTTGAAGCTTTATTGAAGGCAGACAATCTGAAGCACGGCCAGGAATAAACTAAGAAGAAGCAGACAGTTTTTGGTCATTCATGGCCAGGAATAAGCAAAACTTAGTTTTTTTAAGAAGGAGGAAGTATTAAATCTCAAGTAAGAGCGGGAACAGCATTTAGAAGGAGAAACATAATATCTTGGAAAAAGCATGCAGAACTAATATAGCTTATTTAAATGTTGGATCCGAATCATAGTAACAGGAAACCCTCTCACTAAACTGGAATTTCCCCTAATTTTTGTGTAAGATCCAAATAATTAAAATGCACTCTAATGGTTACTGATGGATCCTTCCTTCCTTCCTTCCTTCCTTCCATCCTTCCTTCCTTCCTTCCTTCCTTCCTTCCTTCCTTCCTTCCTTCCTTCCTTTCTTCCTTCCTTTCTTTCTTTCAAGAAATAGGCCCAATTTCTCTTACTGGTGTAGAAATATATGACCCTTCTTAAATTACGCAGGAAATTGGAAGCCTCTGGGTGGATATGGTCTTCCCTTATTGCTTTCCTCTTACCACATCATTTTCAGTTAAAAAAAATTTAACTGTTTCCAGCAGAGGGATTCCTGTTAGAAACCTTCATCAAGTGAACTTGTACTGGGAACCCTCATGCTTTCCCAGTCCATCTGTGTTTCCCAAACAGAGCTCAAGTTGTAAACAAAGTGGAAAAACATATTTCTCACCCCAAAATTCTTAACATTTCATTTCTTGTGGAAAACACAATTTCACAACATCAATTTTTAAAATCTGTAAGAGCCACAGAAGGTGTGAAGGTAGCCAAACGGCCAGTCTAGAGATCCAAAAGCCAGGACTAACGGAGGACAGAATGCTTTTTCCTCAAATCCAGGCAGGGATGGAGAGCATTCTCAGCATTAGGGCATTTGTGGACACTACAAAGGGGAAAGATGTATCTGAACGATGGGGGTGATTTAGGCAATGAATCGCCACGTTAATAGCACTACTGCCAACTCTTCAAATTTAGAGGCTCTGGTGAAAAATTAAACCAGTGGCAATTTTCAACGTTTGTAGCATCTGTGACCGAACACTTCAGCACCCGGAGTCTGGACAGCTCCGCAGGCCGCGCTCCGGAGGCAGCTTGAGCTCTCATCAATCTACTCCTAGCCCGACTGTCAACGGCAGCCAGACTCAAGAGAGATTTACTGAAAATCCTCCAAGACTTCCCTTTAAAAGCAAAACGACTTCCACATTTAATGGTCTATCTGAAAGAACATACGCAAGAAATTAGGAGATCTAAATTAAATTTATTAATAGGAGAGCTTGATGATGCTTAACTCCAGAGACCAGAGCTCTGATTGGTGGGGCTTGATGAAAAAGTAAAGAGAAATCGTAATTATATAGTTAAAAACATAACTTTTGCCATCCTCAAAATTCTAAAAATTCTTTACCTGTCCTTGAGAAATGGGTGAAATTGAAAACCATCAAAAATAATTGGACTTCTTAAAAATTGGATTGTATGAGTGAAAGGTGTTTATGAGAAGTCGATGACTCCGGATCTTATCATCCAAGAGGACAGCACAGAATAGTTAATATGTTCCTTGAGGGACTAGGATGCTGACGTCTTTTTCTGATACCCGATCATTACGTGACTGAAAAAAAAAAAAAAAGGAAGTCATTTCATGAATAAAAATCGGAGCGCAACAGTGAAACAAAATATTCTGTTCTTAAAGGCAACAGGCAGACAGATGTTGACAAAGAGGGCTCTCCAAAAACCATGTTCGGATAGATTTTTGCTGACTGCACAGATAAATACGAGCAGAAGGCCGGTCACCTCTGTAACCACCGGCAGCAGCTGAAGAAGCCACAGCTTCAGAGGCAGCCAGAGAGACCTTGGAGCAGAGAAGGCGCTGTCGACCCTCACAGCTGCCTGACCAGCGGCTCCTACAAAGGCCGGCTGGCGACCGGCCCTCTCCCTTTCCTTCCTCCCCTTCTTCTCTGACTTTCCCTCTTTTCCTTAACCGCTTGCTTATTCCTCCGGGTGGACTTACGGCCACTTTGCTCCTCCGCGCTTTACCTCCTCGCCCCCTCTTTCTTTCTTCTGTCTCTCTTCGCCCCCTTCTCTCCGTGTCACGCTCCCTCCTAGTTCTGCTCGTCTACAAACTTTTGAACAGAACACGAGCCTCGGCAAACAAGTCCTGCAGCTCCTCCTGCTGCTCCTGCTCGTTCCTGCGGCTTCTGCTCAGACACCAACGCCAGACGGTGATGCCTCTCGGGTTGTGACTCCAGCGCAGAAACTTGAAGAAGCCCTTTGCCCGCCGTCCTACTTGGCAGCACACCCTCTCCTGACAGCGGTAAGAGTTGAAGGGCAAGGGAAAGAAAACCTTACCAAACCCACCGACTCACTCGACTGCTGATTCTTTCGCTGGCATCGCGTCAGGATAGTTAGCTTTCCTTCAACCAGGTCTGGCTAGTTATTGGGCGCTGGGTATATGCATATATTTATATATTTCTAACTATAGCAAGCAAGAAGTGGCAGGGCGCGCGCCGGCTGTCGCTAAGTGGTGTTCAATACAGGGAGCCGGGGCTTCGCTCCGTCCCTCCCCCAGCTTCGAGAGTTTTTTGGGGTTGGAGGGTGGAAGGCCAGGGACGTTCTCACAGCTGTGTGCCCTCTTTCCCATCCTGCGCAGAATGACCATGTGTAGCGGAGCGAGGCTGGCCCTGCTGGTCTACGGGATAATCATGCACAGCAGCGTCTACTGCTCACCTGCCGCCGCCGGACTCCGGTTCCCCGGGATCAGGTAGGTGCTGGCTGCCCGGGCCGAGCAGGAGCTGGGGCTTCCCAGTCACAGACACTTCCTCACAGTCTCCTTCCTGCAGTCCTCTGGGTCCAGACTACTAGCATCGCCCTCTGCGCCCCCAGTGCGCCTCCGCCAGCCTTGGCTGGACAGCGGGTCCCCATTCTAGCCGGAGGGTCTGGCAGGCTCCGCGACGGCTCGGAACCCTCCCCCAGCCCTAGGCAGCTCAGGGTCCCGAGTAGAGTCAGTGAGCTTCTGGCCGCTGGACAACCCGCCTCTCCCAACCTGGCCAGCAGGATGGGGGCAGGGCATGGCCCCTAGGTTGGTTTCTTTTACCTATCCTTAGGATGAGTTAGGAGAACTTCAGCTCTGGAGCCTGGCCGGGGGTTGAGCGTGAAGCTCCTTCGGACTTTGCTTTGTTACCGCTTGTTCTGGACTATCCGGGTGGGGCCTCTCTCTCCTTTCCACCCTTTCTCTTCATTTCATTCCAGTTCTTTCCCCTGAAGAGCTTTCTTTCAAGTGATCCGTGTTCCAACTGCATTTTGAATCCCAGGCTGTCTTGGGGGGCGTGGGGTGGGGGAGGGTGTTGGCCCGGTGTGATTGAGGAAAAGCGACTTAAGAGAGGGAAGAACAAGAACGAGACTGCGAAGGAGGGGGAAAAACAGACGCAAGGGAGGAGGAAGGGAAAGCCAGCAGGCAGGCAGGAGCGGGAGAGCAGCCCTGCCCGGCCCAGGATGGAGGAACCTTGGCTTTTTTCTTAACCCCGGGTTTCTAATCGGCAGGCGCTGCCCAGGTTCCCGGAGGCAGCCCCAGGGAGTCGCGGGCCGATGTGCCGGACTGTGGAAGAGCCCTGGGCAGGGGAGGGTCCGCACCCGCGGCGCCTGGGGCAGAGAGGAGCGCTCTTTCTGTCTGCGAAGCTGCCTTCTCCTAGCCTCGCCCAGGAACATTAGCCTTGGGGGGCCGCTGACCATTGATTTGAACGGAGAGATGGGTTCTGGCTTCTCTATTAGGATTCCAGTATCTGGACTCGGGCCAGGGCAATATCAGAAAGACCCAGGGTTCGGGGTACCCGGGCCAGGGCTGAGGCGCATCGCCGAGAAAAGGCTGGGTGCGGGGCGTGCGGAGGTATGTGCTTGCCTTGCCCTGACCTCTCCAAGGATGGAGAAAAGGCGAGTGAAGTAACGAAGTACGACTCCATCCCTGCCTAGAGAGTGCTACTAGCGCTGGCTGCATTCCAAATCTCTCCAGGGGTCCAAAGCGA
Source organism: Macaca mulatta (assembly GCF_049350105.2). NCBI lineage: Eukaryota > Metazoa > Chordata > Mammalia > Primates > Cercopithecidae > Macaca > Macaca mulatta. The sequence goes on from NC_133423.1 coordinate 72,192,539, forward strand.
GAAGGATTTGTTTTAACTCATCTCTACCCGTCCTATGTCAAGAATGGAGGCTGTAGATGAGGGTGACTGCGAAGTCGCCAGGCACTCGCTGGGTATCGCACCCCCTCCTTGTGCTCTGGGGGTGAGATGGGGCCCCGCCATCGCTAACAGATTAGCGCGAACTATTCGTTTAGTTGCCTTAAAACACCCTCGTTTCACCCTCAGCTATTTTCAAATTCCCGTGTGCCTGGCACTTTCTCCGGTCGAGAGGCACCGGAGGGCTAGGACACGCCACAGTCTGAGCCGCCGCCAAACTGGCTAAGTTTAGGGGCATCTATTATTCATGTTCTTGCCAGATCCTCTCCTGCCCAAAATAGAAACCGAGGTTCTCCGTGACCTACATCTGCTCCGGGAAGGGCTCCCCTGGGCTCGGAGGCTGGGGTGGGGGTGGCTGCGGAGCTGGCCGCCGCACACCCCATCCATCTTCTCCTTTGCTTTCTGGGCCTCCCCATTCGGGTCTTCGCGTGGGTCAGCGCCTAGTCTCGTAGGGCCTTTCTCGTCCCCGCCCGTTGCTGCTTTGTGGAGGCTCGGGAGCCGGGCGGGGAGGGGGGCGGTCCTTTTCAGTAGCCAGGTGTGCTCGATCGGCGGAGACGCCTGTGTTTCCCAGTGCTTGTTGAGGCTGTGGCCCTGCAGGACCACCCTTTACCCGCGAAAAGGGGGGGTGGGCGAGCCGCCTGGCGGGGTAGGAATGGTCGGGTGTGGTTCCCTCCTCCTTACCTCTACTCCCACCTCCAGTCCTGGGAGAAAAGACAATTCTCCGTGGAGGACTTTTATCAACTGTGAAAATCAGCGCGAGCCCCTTTCTTTGGGTCCTCGCAGAGCTGGGGAGGAACTTGTACTGACCACTCCTTCTGTCCCGGGCCACCCCGCAGGCCGGAGGAAGAGGCGTACGACGAGGACGGAAACCCGCTCCAAGACTTCTACGACTTGGAGCCGCCGGGCGCCGGGAGCCCCACCTCCGCGCTGCGCGACGCCTCCGCATTGTACTACCCCTCCGACAGAAGGTGAGATTCGCGCGGCCTCGCGCACACCCGCGGCTGGGCGCTCGGGACTGCGGTGACTGGAGGGGTGGTGTGGTGACCCACCGAGGATTTTTTTTTTCCCCCCAAGAAAGTCCTCAAGCCTGTCCTCTCCCTGGCCCGATCCTATTGCAGTGACAGAAAATTAGCAGCGGGCGGGTCTATGTGGACCTGAGGGCCGCGTGGGGACCGAGGGGGCTGTGGCCCAAAGAGTGGCAGTGAGTGGCGTCAAGGAACCCACACTCCACAGCTGCCATTCCTAGAGCCAGGACTAACTCCCAATCCTAGCAGTTACTCTCGGGATTGTCCCGGGAGTTGCGAGTTCTGTGCCTCTGGAGGTTTCTCTGTCAGCCTCCCTGACAGTCAAGGGGGCGCGCGCCCAACAAGGGGGTCTCCGGCGGCCACCTGGGGGGCAGAATCAGTGACCCTGAGCGCGCACTTTGCCTCCCCGTTAGAGATGTCGCCCACGGGATCCTTAACAAGGCCTACCGCAAAGTGCTGGACCAGCTGTCCGCCAGGAAGTACCTGCAGTCGCTCGTGGCCAAGGGCGTGGGGTAAGAGTTTGTGGAAGGATTAACTCGCGCATGGTGGCTCGCGCGCGCCGGAGTGGGTGCTTGTGTGGGGCGCGCGGAGGGCGGGCGGCGCGGCTTCCACGGCCGTGCGTGCACGTGGGGCCCAGAGTGAGTCTGCGCCCCAGGGTCTGGGGTGGGTACCCGCCACAGGTCGCAGGCGGAGATTTTTAAGTGGCACCTTAAATTGGCCCAGAGAGCTCTGGAAGAGGGAAAAAGGGAACGCGAGCGAGGGAGTGAAAAGAAAGAGAAACCAAACCAAACCTCTCGGTCATTCAAAACCTTCAAGCTTCCAGGGAGGTTTTGCTATAATTTCCTCTAAGCATGACTTTTTTTGGGGGGGGGATGGGGAAAGGGGTGGTTGTATTTACTGAAAATTCAAATCGAAATGATAAATAGCCAAATTTGAAGACTTAGGGAACCAAACAGTTTTGCTCACGCCAGAGAAACTGAGAGCATAGGGCTTGCGTGAAGCGTATCTCAGCAGAAGGCAACATTTTAATAAAGCCCGTGGGAAGACAGATTACATTTTCGCCATGAATAATTCATGCAGTGAAAAATATTGCCTACAGCCTGTCGACTTATATTATTACCACGTTTTTCAACTTGGCGTGAGGAGGGAGAGGAGTGTTCACGTTTGACTAGGAATTGTAGGATCGATGCAAACTCCAGGGCAGCAGCCAGCCTGGCATGTTTAGGGCTCTCTGGTTATTTTCTCTGTACGTCGGGGGTGAGAGGAACAGTGAGGACAATTTAGTGCGAACGCACGGATGGTCAGATCTCAAGAGGCAGCGTTGGGAGAAAGGTCGTCTGCCCGGATCTCATCCCGGGCCCCCCCTCTGTGGGGTTTCGTGCCGGGAAGTCCTGGGTGGGGAGGGAGGCATTGAGGGGCTTCCATCTCAGCCCTCCCTACGGCTGCCTCCTGGCAGAGGGAGGCGGTGCGGTGGGCAGTGCGAGCCCCGGGCCCTCCCGGAAGGGTCCCGCGTGGGGTGGGGCCCGCCTGCTCCCCGCAGCGATTGAACCTGTGTCTCCCGCCCCGCCACCCTCTTCCCGACCCCTTTGCTTGCAGTGGGAGCCTAGGCGGCGGCGTGGAGGAGGACGCGGAGCCGCTCTCCAAGCGCCACTCGGATGGAATCTTCACGGACAGCTACAGTCGCTACCGGAAACAAATGGCTGTCAAGAAATACTTGGCGGCCGTCCTAGGGAAAAGGTATAAACAAAGGGTTAAAAACAAAGGACGCCGAATAGCTTATTTGTAGCGATGAGTTACCAGCTACCCTGTGTATACAGCCCTGACGCAATGAAAAGTCGTTTTCCAAACTGACTGAACAGTCATCGCTCGTGTGTTCTATCCAAACATGTATTTATGTAATGAAGTAAAGCCATTAAATGAATATTTTGATAATAATACTGTTTTTCTTTTTACAAAGCACTAGAGAATGCACAGATATACTTTGTGGACCAATTATTGATATATATTATAAATATATAAAAAGAATATATATATATAAGTATAGAGAGAAGTTCATACAAAGCGTGCACAAGGATTGAAAATTCGCCTGAGCTGTTTATGTTTTTATAAAAATAAATAGAAAAGTAGACAATCATTGTTTTGAATATTACTCCTATTTTTGTAAACTGGAATTAAAAGGAGAGTATTTTTATCCATGACAGGCCTGAAGATATTACTACTTACCATTTGCTACTGTACATAAACAATGATGCCCTGCTCCAGAGAGATTTTGAGGTAATGATTTGGAGAATTGCTGAAGGGCATTCTTTCCCAGTGAGTCTCTGGGGCAGGCTGCTTCAATCCCAGCCTAACTCAACTGGGCACTGTCCCCCTGGTTGGGTGACAATTCCAATATTTCTGCTTTCTTTGATTCTCCTTTTATGTGTAGTTGTCTCTCTTCAGACTCTCAGCCCAGAAGAAAATTCTCCCGATAAAACAACAGCTCGATCCAAATTGTGCTTCTCCCCAGAATTCACGCCTCTCCCTGGGGGAAGAGTTGAGGAAGTGCAGAAAAGGCGACTTCGTTAGACCGCTCTTTTTTCTGTACTTCCTGAGTTGCCAGGGAATCTAATATCCCCAAATTAGGGCAATTGGAACAAAGTGAAGGACACAGAAGTATATTGGAAGAGGCAGAGCATGCGGTGGTAGGGGGAGGACCCTGGAAAGGGACTGGTTTGAGGTTGTCCCAGGTCTGGGAAGCTGAGGGCAAGTCCAGTCCCAATGGTCCTGACTTTGAGCGCTGGGTATTGGAAATGGATGCAAAGTACAATGTGTTTTTCTCCAGTGCTGTCCATGCTTCTCATCTTGTGAAATGGCCAGGATCCTCCCCTTTGAAACCTGCTCTGTAGGAGCCACCCTTTTCCTTTGTGGTTTTATGGAGACCTCTCCTTCCTACCCTCCTGCACTGTTTAAGTACTGTTTACCATTTTTCATTCACTTCTCTTAAACTTGTGAATGCTTCTTTTTTTTGTTTGATGCAGGCACTTATTGTAAATTTTAGGAACCCCTGTGTAGCTATTAATAAGTAATTATGCACTAAATATGAACCCTTTGTTTCTTGTTTATTGAGTTTGTAGGTAAAATGTATTTTTCTACATTATTGCTTATTGCTTAGTAAAATTTATTTCATAAAACCAACCTTTGTCATATTAGAATGTGTAGTGTTTACATGTTGCTCAGTTTTGCTAACTGATAAATCATTTAATCCTCTTCTTCATATGTATGAGTACTATCTTATATCTGTGGTCAAGAGTGAGGTAAGCAAGCTCCAAAAGACCCTGAGAACCTACCCTTGTATCCTTTCTTTGGCTAAAGAAAGCATGTCTGTTTCCTGTCAATTCTTTCAACATATAGAGTAATCTTTATAAACAAAAGAACCTTCACCCAGCAACCAGATCGAGCAGCAACAGACAAACCAGCCAGCCACTCTCCCAAATTTCAGGCACAAGTTTATTTTTTATTTTTTGAAAAAAGAAGAAGAAGAAGAAGAAAAAAAAAAGAACAAGGAAAGATTAAACGTTAGCTTGTAAAGTTTAAAGGACCTTTCCGTTTCCTTTACGGATTTGATCAGTATGAAGTCATAAATCAAAGAAAACAGAATTGGATTTGCATTCCCAGGCGGGATGGATGCTGCCAGGAGATCACATTGCAAATAGTGAAAACAGAGGCATTCGATTTATGCCTGAGTCCTGTGTATAGGATCAATCTTCCTTTAATTCTGCAGTCTCCTCAGGCAATGTGACACGGGATGCAGTTTGCAGCTTTAGTGCCTTTCTTCGCCTTTTAAATTGCCACGAATCACAGATGGCTATTTAGTGGCCCTACAATGCTGCAACACATCAGCTTGCATTTTAGTCTTAATTATTTGTTTCTTGGATAATGGGCAGAGTTTTCTGTATTTGTGTCAGCTGTTAGTGGTGAAATAGGGCTCTAGTTAACCTTTTATTTATGAAGTCTAATTTAGTGTTCCCGTGGCTAGTTGCAAGCATTTTACAGTGATCACCCAGTTTAATCTTTTGTATACTTTTTAGAAATGCCAAGAGCCTTACTAAACTGAAGCAGATTTATGATATAGTGATAATTTAGGTAGATATTAGTCTTGAAGCTCTTATTTTGTGTGCAACTGATTATAAAAACACCTTAACCAAGTATTATTACACACATGATATCTATAACTAGGACTTTGATAACTGTTATATAAAGTGTGTAAAATTTGTATGAATAAATTTTTGTAAACAATGCAACTTGGTCTAATGTTTGGGAAAAAAGACATTCAGGAAATAACTACTTTAAAATCTCTTAAAGTATTATATTTCTTTAGCAACCATAAGATTTTTTTATGTCTGGAATATATATCTATCTAAGCATCCTTGTATTTTCATGAACTGTGCTTTAATACTTGATGGGCTACTGGATTCTGCTAAAAAATTAAAGTAGCTTCTCAGATGGAGATGCCTAAGAAGGTTTTAAGCTCATAGACAGGCACGTTGTTGCAACATTGTAAGACACACAATTGAGATTAATTTCTATCCCCTAGTGTGTATATACATTGCTCAATATTCAGAAAGTTACTAGGTAGTAGTGGGAGACACTACTGGAGTGTAACTAATGGAGCATTAGTTACACATCTGAAATAGTGATCTAACTTTGTTCTTTTATTTTTTGTTTTAGCGGCCAGGTCTCACTATGTTGCCCAGGCTGGTGTTGCTCAAGCAATCCTCTTACCTCAGCCTCCCGAAGTGCTGGGATTACAGGCGTGAGCCACCATGCCCAGCCTAAAATAGGGATCTAACATTGTTCTTATACAAGAAACTGCAGACTAAACTTGTCTTGATAAAATTTTGTATAAAATGATCTAAATAATCAGTTTTGGAGGTTTTAAAATGTGTTGAGACATACAAACAACTGTCTCTGATTAAAATGCTTTAGGTAGAAGGAACATGAACATGAGTAAGTAAAGAGTTAATTAGATGTCTTTAAAAGAAAATGTACTTTGAAGTACAAGACAAAACACAAGAAGTCATTTGTGGATTATATGCTGTCTTAGTTCGTATTTACAAACTTTAGAGCAAAACTTTCATATGAAATTCCCTCAAATTCCCTAGTGGTGTGTGTTTTGGCGCCCTTGACTATTTTTGGCTTAGAAAGTGTATAGAAAGTCACATAATAAGTGACATATCATTTAATTTAAAATGCCAGGGTTCCATCCTAAAAATTAATGGGCTCAATTAGTAAATCAATAAATGTGTCACAATAGAATTAAAGGATGAGTGAAGATTCTAAAATTCAGAATTTAGCTCAGTATTTAAGGCCTAGAATCAAATAGGGAGGAGCCCACAGTCTAGAAATCCCACTTGTTGTCAATGAGAAAATGAATCCAGTACAGTTCATATTTGCATTTGATTTTATTAGATAAGGAATTTTTCTTCTCCATCTTTAACTGCCCTCTTTGTCCTTGAAGACATTAGTGTCTTTAACTGCCATCTTTAACTGCCCCTCTTTGTCCTTGAAGACATTAGTGTGGTAAATGGAAAAATAAAGAAGAATTTATTTGGTTGGGGCTAGGCTAACGACTTGTCAAGAACATAAAGATAAACCCCAGACTTGGCTGACTTCAAGTGAAGTTCATGTATTTAGCAACTTGCTATATTATCTTCTGTGATAACTCAAATTACAGCTTTTTAAAGGAAGACTTGATATGTTTGGGTATTCAAGAAGCTGTAACAGGTGTCTTAATGCTGTTAGGGCTGAGAACACACTTACTCAATACAGTACACACTATTGAACACCTGAAGTGGGCCACCACACTGGTCGAGAGAGCTTGACTAATACCTGGGAGCTCAGGTAGTATTTTTTGCAGAGTGTTTTTCTGAAATGTGATCATCCGGGGGGGCTTAACAATGCAAAATTGTAGGGCTCTGCCAGATCCGGTGATTCTGCATTTTAAATAAAAACCCTAGATTACTGTGCACTAGAATTTGAGACTGCCTAGATTTAGAATTGGTGACATATGTAAACGTACATATGTGCTGGTCTGAATTTTTTTTCATATAAAATAAGCAAAAGGTCATGTTACCTGCACACAGTAATAAGTACATCACTTGCCATATTCTTCCAAGATATCTGGTCATTAAGCTCTTTGACAATTTCAGTATTTCCTTTAGGCCACTATAGCTACTAGTTAGCATTATTTTACTTGTACAGGCTGGTTGGACCTCTCCTACAGGAGCTTGTGGAAGGAGAGTGATCCTTTAAGTTGGGTCCAAAATATTCAATCACAGGACTAAGAGATTATCGCTATAATGAAGAGAACTTGTGCAGCTAGCTGGCCATAATTCTGGGGATCCGGAAGTCAACTTCCAGTTGCATTATATCCCAATTTGGTTTGAATGTATTTACTGCTCCCCAACTGTTCACAAGATGATTTCTCTTGGATGGCTCACTATGACCTTCAACCCAACCCTACTGTTCACATAATCACAAGATTGGAAGCTAAGATCAAGTCATCCCTCTTCTCTTTTGTTGCCATCCTTTTCTGTAGAACGGAGATGGCAGCTGCCGCTGCTGCTGCAGATTGCATCACTGCTGGATTCTCACGTTGGTTTGTAGTTGGTCATCCTGGTCATTTCCCTTGCAACTACATAGTTTTAGCTCCATCTTAGTATCATGTCCCTCTGATCAGATGTTCCAGAGTAGCTTCCATTGTCAAAGGGTTAAAGGGTTTAAGGTAATCAGTAGTCAATTTTACTTCTCTGTTCTTTAACACGATCCTTCCTCTTTTTTTTTTTTTTTTTTTTTGTTTTGAGAAAGGGTCTTACTCTGTTGCCCAGGCTGGAGTGCAGTGGCACGATCTTGGCTCAATGCAACCTCCGCCTCCCCGGTTTAAGGGATTCTTCTGTCTCAGCTTTCCGAGTAGCTGGGATTACAGGCGCATGCCAACACTCCCGGCTAATTTTTGTATTTTTAGTAGAGACAGGGTTTCACCGTGTTGGCCAGGCTGGTCTTGAACTCTTGACCTCAGGTGATCCACCCACCTTGACCTCCCATAGTGCTGGGATTACAGGCTTGAGCCACTGTGTGCACCTGGACCTTTTTCTTTCTTTCTTTTTTTTTTTGAGAAGAAGTTTTGCTCTTGTCGCCTAAGCTGGAGTGCAGTGGCTCGGCTCACTGCAGCCTCCACCTTCCAGGTTCAAGTGATTTTCCTGCTTCAGCCTCCTGAGTAGCTGGGACTACAGGTGCGTGCCACCACATCCGCCTAATTTTTTTATTTTTAGTAGAGATGAGGTTTCACCACGTTGGCCAGGCTGGTCTCGAACTCCTGACCTCAGGTGATCCACCCACCTCGGCCTCCTGCTGGGATTACAGGCGTGAGCCAGTGCTCCAGGCCAATCCTCCTCCTTTTAAAAAACAGGTTCTTATCAGTTTTTGAAAGCAAATGCTCCTTATCAGTTACCAGCAATCCCCCCATGACCACAATGTCCTTTCTCTACCCACCCATCCTCAATATTCTGTAAGGTCCAACTCAAGCTCTCCTGTTCTAGGCATCTCCTTTAGCCTCTCAGAGTCACGGTCATCTTCACTCCTCCTCCCCGGGAACCTGCACTGTTTTTCCATGACCATTATACTCTGTATTGCCCCTTCTGTATTCCCTTTCTGACTTTTAATTCCACGCTGCTCTGTCCAGTTCTGTAACTGTTTTGTAAGAGCATGACTTGTCTCCCCATTGGATGACCTCCTAGAGGGTGTGGACAATACATTTGCACTTTAGTGCCAACACACTTCTGGGAACATAAGAAATATCTTTTCTGAGTGATTGGAATAAACAGAGGACCTGTAGAATTCACCATGATATTTCTCCCTTGTAATAGGACAACTGCAAAGCATATACAGGAGTATTTTTTTTTTTTTAAATGTGGAAGAGCCAAAGATCTGAAAAATTAACTTATCACTTAGATGGGCATCATGAATCAGACTAGATCTACCTCCAAGAAAAGCTACGTAGAAAGAATGCCAAATTAGTGTGTTTCTATTAGTTAAGATAAACTAAAGTCCAAATTCACGTACAGGCAAAAGGCTGTCATAGATTCAAGCCACACAGGTTTTTATTTTTTTCATTCTCATAGAAAAAAGAAGAGTCATATTTTCAAACTAAAACAGAATTCACCTTATGCTTCAAGACAATAATACCTTTTTTCTGGAATACAGGAAAAGGGATACCTTGGGAGGCAGACTGGGAACTGGACTGCTCTCAAAGTGATAATTAACAGAGCGGTTATCTACAGCTGCCGAAGAAATTTCTCTCATCAGCTGAAATGTAATTTGAAACATGAGTTCATGAACAGCCAAAATAATATAATGAAAAAATATTTTTTAACAGTTTAGCATTATAGTAGGCGATGTCGTCTGGTCCCAGTTAAATTTTTTCTTAATTATGTCTTTGCTGTATATTATAGAATCCTAAGTCAGAGGGGAATATTGCCTATAAACCACAAAGAAAATAGTATGATGTGTATCTATGGGTATTTCCCTTTCTCTTGTTAACTACCCTGATATTTGCTTGGTTAACTATACCTACCTCATTCAGGATATGGATTTTATGGGGACAATAACTCCCCACTTTAAAATATAACTAATCAGGAAAATTGCATCTCCTGGCCACAGTTCCTGGAGTGGCATGTGATCCATTTCAGAATAGTGGGGTTAGAGAGGAATTTTTTTTTTGATGCTTCTGGAAAAGAAGTCCTTTTCTTCTTTGGAATGGTGTGGTGTGTAATGTAGTGCACCATATAAGAAGCCAGCCTCACAGTGGACCTGTCACCATGGAAGACACAGAGGAGTAACAGGAAAAGGCAGGTTCCTGATGACATCGCTGAGTCCCTGAGTTTCCTGTTAAATAAGTCAATAAGTCCCCTTCATTGCCTAAGTCAGTTTTTTTTTTTTTTTTTTTTTTTGGTTTGTTATTTGTAGTATCAATTAGGACCTGTGTTTCAAGTAGTGGACAACCCAACTCAGACTGGCTTAGTATGGTTTTCTCAGAACACAGAAGAGAGTTAAGAGTGGTCTACAGAGGTTCCAGCCGACAGGAAGCTTTACGAGTTCCAGTGCCCCAGTGTTCCAAAGATTTCACATCCTCCGTTAAAATTTTACTCTAAAGTTTCAATATTAAAACATTTCAGAGCACCTAGAAGTGAACCCTAGTCACTGATTTTAACCATAGTAAGAAATATCCTTTGAGGAACTCTCACCATCTTTTGCTGCCAATGGTACTACTTCTTTGAACCACAAGTACCTTAGAAGTGCTCTTCTCTGAAACATTTTTTGAAATTCTGTTGAGTAGAAATTGCTATCCTGTCACTGCTGTCATTCCCTAACACCCATGAAACTTGTGATCACACTCGAGGCTCCAGTCTTCTGATGCCCTGCCCGCCATTTCCCCAGGCTCCCTGCCCCTTTCTCTCTTCGCTGTTTCTCCTCTCATCCCAGATCAGTTTAGTGACCCTGCCCGCCCCCACTGACCATTTTTCACTCCCTGACCGTTTCTGCCACATTCACATTAACACTCCTCAAAGTTGGATCAACCCAACCATGTGTTTTCTCCTGGTTGCTGAAGGCTATTGAGAAAAATCTTGGCTCTGTTTTCATCCTTTCTTACTATAAATTTATGATTACCTGTGTCTGTAGGATCTATAAAGCACTCATTGCTAATCAGTCTTATTTTCTATTCCTGTACTTGTTTGCTTCACCCTTCAGTATCCTTGGCCCATCCTGCAGGGTGACCTCATTGTTGACTTTGCCTGCCATTTTCCAAAAACAAACAAATACAAAACAAAACTTCCCTAGTTTCTTTTCCTCTATCTCCATGTGTTTTTTTCACTTCAAATCCCCACCTCAATTTCCTGAGGTTTGTATTTCCTCTAACACTTAATTGCAATTTCTTCATGTTCAATTGTCCCATACTTGCCAAGTGCAATATTTTTGCAGTTCCCATCTTATATAATCTTTTTATAGCATTCCCTCATTCCTAAAACTTTCTTTTCACTTGTTCCTGGATCATGGCTTTTTTGTCTTTTCCCTCTCATACCTTTTTGTCTCTTTTTCAATCTTTTACATTGCCTCCTCTTCCTTTTTTAAGGTAGATGGCCTCAAGTCCTGTCCTTCCCCCTTTCTCCTAGGGCTATACTTTCACCTTGGATAATCTTATCTTTTATGATCTGATGGTTTGACAACTTGCAATCTTACAGACCTCGTGAGAAAGTTCACATGCCCAGTTGAGATATTTACCTGGATATCCAGTAAATACCCAAAATCAATACAATTATCCCTCATTATCTATGTGGAATTAGTTCCAGGACCCCTGCAGAACCCAAAATCTGTGGATGCTCAAGTCCTTGATATAAATGGTGTGGCATTTGCATGTAACCTGTGCATGTCCTTCTGTATGCTCTATCTATCTATCTGTCTGTCTATCTATCTATCTATCTATCTATCTATCTATCTATCTATCTATCTATCTATCTATCTAAGACAGAGTCTCACTCTGTTGCCCAGGCTGGAGTGCAGTGGTACAATCTCAGCTCACTCTAACCTCTGCCTCCCAGGTTCAAGCAATTCTTGTGTCTCAACCTCCCAAGTAGCTGAGACTACAGGCATGTGCCACTACACCTGGCTAATTTTTGTGTTTTTAGTAGAGACAGGGTTTCACCATGTTGGCCAGGCTGGTCTAAGTGATCTGCCCACCTAAGCCTCCCAAAGTGCTGGGATTACAGCTGTGAGCCACTGTGTCCGGCCTTTTAAATCATCTCTATATTACTTATAATACTTAATACAATGTAAATGCTGTGTAAATAGTCATTATTGTTTAGGGATTAATGGCAAGAAAAAAAGTCTGTACATGTTCATACACATGTAATTTTTTTGGAATATTTTCCATTTGCAGTTGGTTGAATTCACAGATGCAGAACCCATGAATATGGAGGGCCAATTATATGTTCCCAGGTAAAACTATTATCCACATTTATTCCTCCTCTTTGTTTTTGGCATCATATCCACCACACTTCTTAACTGATGTATTGCAGAGTGCCCTTCCTTTTCCTCCCCTTTACTCCATTCATTTAATTGGTCACAAAATCTTAGGATTTTTCAATCCTACTTTCTGCAGAACTCCACATTCACATAGTCTTTGGCTGTTTCTGCAATAGCCTCTCAAAACTTGGCTCTAGTTCCTCCCCCCGGTTCAGTCTTCTCTGTCTCCAGACAGATCTAAAATAAGACTCTGGTCATGCTACTATCCTATGCTGGCTTGATAAATGTTTACGGCTTCCTGTGGCCTACTGGATGATGTCCAAAGTCTTTAGCATGTATTTAGTAGTTCTCTTCACTCTAGTTTCCTGCTCTTATCTATCACCTTTTGTTTGTGGTCCCCTGCCTCTGCAATAGTCCTCTATCCCTTTGCCCTCCTAGTGAAATGCGACTGATCTTTCAGGGAAGAACCAACTCCTTTCTCTGTTTTTCTGCTGCATTTCTTTATACTCCTAGTTTAGCATGTAGCTGCATGCATGTATTTTGCTGACAGGAAGAGGACCATAATTATTCAACTTCCTATTCTTAGGGCCTGTAGTATTTGGCATGTAATGGGCACTAAATAATTATTTGTTGAATTGAAATTAATTCTATGAAAGTTGGCAAATAGTCCTCTACCACACAGACAACAGGAAAAAAATATGATTTATATAATTTAAGGTATAGCATAGAAAGATTTTTTTTTTTTGAGATACAGTTTCATTTTGGAGTGCAGTGACGCCATCTTGGCTTACTGCAACTTCTGCCTCCTGGGTTCAAGTGATTCTCGTACTTCAACCTCCCAAGTAGCTGGGATTACAGGCGTGTGCCACTGTGCCCAGGTAATATTTGTATTATTAGTACAGGCGGGGTTTCACCATGTTGGCCAGGCTGGTCTCGAACTCCTGACCTCAAGTGATCCACCCGTCTTGGCCTCCCAAAGTGCTGGGATTACAGGCATGAGCCACCACGCCCAGCCACATAGAAAGATTTTGATTAGATATTAGGAAGGATTTGGGCTACAACAAATACTTGTTGAATGATTTAAGTCAAAGCATACTCCTTTGAATACCGAAAATGTTTGCTGAGGTTGTCTGAGTTTTGAAAGGTTGTTTTCCTTTCCAATTTTCTTGTTAGCATCTGATCTAAATCGGCGATAGATTTTATGCTGTCCAATGACAGGCAGGAATTGTAACATAGAATTTGCAGATAGTAGGTGCTCACCAAAAGTTATAGATTGACCAAATGAATTTGTTTTCTTTTTTTTTTTTTTTTTTTTTTTGAGACCGAGTCTCACGCTGTTGCCCAGGCTGGAGTGCAGTGGCGCGATCTCGGCTCACTGCAAGCTCCGCCTCCTGGGTTCACGCCATTCTCCTGCCTCAGCCTCCTGAGTAGCTGGGACTACAGGCGCCCGCCACCGCGCCCGGCTAATTTTTTGTATTTTTAGTAGAGACGGGGTTTCACTGTGGTCTCGATCTCCTGACCTTGTGATCCGCCCGCCTCGGCCTCCCAAAGTGCTGGGATTACAGGCTTGAGCCACCGCGCCCGGCCGAATTTGTTTTCTGAGAAAAGGCAGGGCATTAATATAAAACTCAAATTCCTTGGAGTTACTCAAAGACCTCAAGTGTATTTGTCTTTGTCCATTGCCATAGGTGTTTCCAAATGTAAGCTTTGAAGAGAAGTGGTAAAGAATATAAGGCATTCAAACAACAGACATGAGACTCTCTTGAGTGGTTGGGAATTTTCCATCTGACTTGTAGATGAGATGTTCTTGGATTATCCCTAGGATAATCTTCTGGTTAGTCCACTTTGAATGTAAACAGCGTTCATCAGGGAAAGGTAGTCTGATTTACTTGTTCTCAAAAACTTTCTTACGTGAACAAGCCAGATGCTTGGTCGTGGAGTGAGCTGGGAAAAGAAATGATGCTCTTAGCATAATTAGATAGAACCTGTCTTGGGACTATGGTTTTGTAGGGGGCACATCTTGCTCACACAACTTTCATAATTAGGTAAGGAGCTGATGATCCCATTATCAGACTCTTTCTTCTGATCATAACATTATTTAATTGTGCTTCAATTAGAGAGAAGGAAGGAGAAGAAATAAAAATTCAAGCCAGTTCAATCTGCTGATTCCTAGGCATCCTGGTGGAAGAGCTGATGAAAAAGGAGATTGAAATTACCAAAGCAAGGCCCCTAGATTTTCCATAAATTAATCAGTACATATTATCAGTAATGGAGAGAGGATCTTTGTTTTCCCTTTTTTATCTTTGGAGACAGGGTCCAGGGTCTTTCTCTGTTGCCCAGGCTGGAGTGCACTGGCATGACGTGGCTCACTGAAGCCTTGACCTCCCAGGCTCAAGTGATCTTCCCACCTCAGCCTCCTGAATAGCTGGGACTACAGGCAAATGCCGCCACGGCCAGCTACGTCTGCTTATTTTTTGTAGGGAGAAGGTCTCACTATGTTGTCCAGTCTTGTCTCGAACTCCTGGGCTGAAGCAATCCTCCCGCCTGTGCCTCTGAAAATGCTGGGATTATAATCATGAGCCAACATACCTGGTGCAGGATCCTGTCTTTTCTTATGGGACCTTTGTTTGAGATGTAGAACCTCTCTCTATTTTTTTTAATAGGTTAAAGTTGACAATTAGTGTTAATGAGTAGTTTACATCCCTGACATTACTATAAAAGGCATCCTACTATAAGACAAAAACAAACAAACAAAAAACAACAACAAAAAAACTTAAACAAACTGAGGGAGTAAGGGTTTGTCTGATTATACCTCGAAATAAATATATTTTTAAGTCCTTCTTAATAAATTATCTCTGTATATATTATAGTCATTTAGACCAGACTTAACTTTCCATTTTCATTTAAGTTGTCTGAAAACGACATTCAACTTTATTGCCTGGTTGTTGAAAGGCTATTCAGTTCAAGTCTCTGAAAGCATCTGTTTTTTCTGATTGCTTTAGATGATCCTGAAGAATTCCTTCAGCGAACTGAGCTGGAGGCTTGGCAAAAAAGAGCGTTCATCACTTACATTTTCTAGAAGTCACCATTACTATGATAAGCACAAAGGATGCATTTTTAGCAAAGAATGTCAGGAGACACCAGGCTAGAGCTAGAGGAAATTTGACGAACATGGCTTTCCAGGTCCTCCCAATTCCTTGAGGGAGATGTGCTTGGGTGGGTAGCAATGGTAATTTGCCTGCCCACAGGCACATTCTGGGTCCTGTCGGGTAGAGGGAAGCCCAAAGTAAGGGATTTCCAAATCTCTTTTACCCTCAAGTACAACGTCCCAACCCCCCAGCTTAATTTCTTTATACGGTTACAAAAGCAGCCTTTGGCAAACCACCTGTGTCTAACATCCTGACATATTTTCTTATTTTATAACATATGCTCCATCATGCGCAGATTATACAATAATGGTTGGACACCACAAATTTCCAGTCACATGGAATGAACGATGTATGTGTGTAAACAGACACAATTAGTTCTGGGAACGGCTAGCTACATAATTTGTGGAGCTGAGTACAAAATGAAAATTTTAAAAAATTATTAAGAATTTCTAGATAGCAACAGCAGAGTATTAAACCAAGTGTGTGCCTGTTCTGAGCACAGAGTATGGTTCATACACCCATGAAGCTGGCCCTGGTTCTAGATGTAGGGATGCTGAGCATAGCAGACCCGGCCTGAGTCTACACCAGAACCCTATCGTCATTCGTTCTTACTCTATCCTCGTTGTGTGTGTGTATTATTTTTTGACATGCACGTAATTTTACTGTCAATTCAGTTTGCCATTTACAATGCAGTAGAGATGAATCAGGTTTAAAAATTTGTGTTTAAAAACATAACATGAGATCTACCCTCAGC
This sequence comes from Macaca mulatta, assembly GCF_049350105.2. Taxonomy (NCBI): domain Eukaryota; kingdom Metazoa; phylum Chordata; class Mammalia; order Primates; family Cercopithecidae; genus Macaca; species Macaca mulatta. Next base: position 72,208,603 of record NC_133423.1, read on the forward strand.
AAATTTTTAAGCATACGATATGTGCAGTGTTGTTTACTATAAGCACAATGTTGCACAGCAGATCTATAGAACTTTTTCACCTTGCATAACTGAAACTTTCTACCTTTTGAACATCTCCCCATTTTTCCATCCCCTCCACCCCTGGCAACCGCTTTTCTACTTTCTGCTTTGGTGAATTCGACTACTTTAGATACCTCATGGAAATGGACTCGCATGGTATTTGTCCTTTTGGGTCTGGCCTATCTCACTTGTCATAATGTCTTCAAGGCTCATCCATGCTGTAGCACATGATCTTCTTCTTTTTCATGGCTGAATAATATTTCATTGCATGTGTATGTCACGTACTCTTTATCAATGGATCTGTTGATGGGCATATCAACAGATGGTTGTTTCTGTATTTTGGCTCTTGTGAATAGTGTTGCGATGAACGTGGAAGTGCAGGTATCTCTTATCTTCACTGTGTTTTTAATAGGTCTGTATCTCACACATAGTGGTCCATCCTTTTGGAAATATAATTCAATTATTAAATGAATATAATCAGATTTATTGGTTTTGCAAGCTACTTTCTGTTAAAATGTCCACCTTATGTTACCTAGCTTGCAATTTGGGCATTAAACCAACATTTCAGAGAACTAAACTCACTCTGGGACTATGCGAGATGGTGCGGGCCCTGTGGTGGATGCTTCATGTGGGTCAGTGGTACATGGTGCTACCTCATTGGACTCCAAGGAGTGGATTTCATCAGCACAGTAAAGAAAAATATCACTCTGGAAGGGATGTTTTGAAACTGAGTAAATATTTGCCAGCAGGGCCTTAGCCCCTTCAGGCAGAGAGAGGCCTGGGGCATTTAGCTGCAAACATGTCTCTATTAAGAGCTAAGGCTTGGGTGAGTGTGTTAGCAATGCCTCCAGCAGCAGCAGCAGCAGGCTCTGTGCTGATTCTGGAGTCTGTTTTCTTCTTTGCCTAAATCTTAGTTGTTGGGTTTTAGTTCTCATTCTTGATTAGAACGTTTCTGGGGCTTTCACTTCCGCAATCTTGTATTGCTTCAGGGAAAAAAAATGGAAAGTTCAGGTTGCAGTAGTTTGTCTTTGTGAGGAGCAAGCAGCTTGATTTTATATGCACGTGGAAAGCAAAAACAAGAGAGAAAACTGGCCGACTGATTGCTGCTCCTGCTGTGATCAATTTTCTAGCAAGCTCCAGGTACTTCTGGCTTTCTCTTAGTCTTTTTGCTTATCAACCCTGTGAGTTGGTGAATGAGGATGATGCTTACCTTTATACAGACAGACCTCAGTGTATAAATCACCTGCCAATGTCCTTAGGCTATTTGTACTTATAGAGGCATCATTGGTGCATACATGCACTCATGCGCGTGCACACACACACACATGTGAATATATGTATGTGTGTCTGTGTGTGTGTGTATATATATATTATATGTATATATATATATATTATACCTCCTTTCTTGTTGTGGTGCTAGATTGAGCATTCTTTTTGTTCTAAACTTTTGTGATGCTCTAGTCATCTGTGATAATAAGAAGTGGCTGCTCTTAACGCATTTTAAACTTGTAAACTCCTGTGGCTCTCTCTTCTCCAGCAGTGCTGTTCAGGAAGGGTCAGTACAAGGTTATGTGCAGGAGCACTCACCACAGCCCACAGAAATACACCAGGGAGGTGGGCGGCAAATGGAGCGCACACTGAACGAATCAGCAACACCGGGCTGTTACGTATTAGTGATATTTTGGCATGAACATGACCCTGGCTTTTATTGTGTGGTCTTCTTTCAGAAGCTGGGAAGCCAGCCTTTTATTGGTCTGTTCCTCAGAGTATTGCATCCAGCACACTGTGCTGTGGTCTTTACATCTTAAGGTGAATGTGGGAAAATTGGAAAGGGACCACAGATGAGCAATGGAATTGATTAAAGCCATGAAAAATGGGACTTACGCCTTAGGAAATGTCCAAGGAGTTGGCGCTGCTTTAATAGAGAAAAAAAAAAAAAACCTGAAGGAGTTATTTGTAGGCGTGAACATATTAAATATATTGTTTAAGGGCACTGATGATCTCTTTTTGAGACCTAAGCAAGTGGATGGAAAACATTTAAATCAGACACAAAAGAATACTTTTTTTTTTTTTTTTAAATGGAGTTTTGCTCTTTTGCCCAGGCTAGAGTGACGTGGCATGGTCTCAGCTGACTGCAACCTCCTCCCCCTGGGTTCAAGCGATTCACCTTCTTCAGCCTCCCGACTAGCTGGGATTATAGGCACCAGCCACCATGCCCAGCTAATTTTTGTATTTTTAGTAGAGATGAGATTTCACCATGTTGGCCAATCTGGTCTCAAACGCCTGACCTTAGGTCATGTACCAGCCTCGGCCTCCCAAAGTGCTAGGATGACAGGTGTGAGTCACCACGGCCGGCCAAGAACACCTTTTTAATAGGAAAGAGTACTGAACACAGGAACGGGTCTCTTAAGGAAAGTGAAGAATGCCTCTTTTTCACCATTTACAGACAGACTAGACGACAACATGGACTGGATATTTGAGGTGTAGGCTGAGACTGGGTAAATATTTGCCAGCAGGGCCTCAACCCCTCCAGGAAAGAGGCACCCTTGAGGCCTCTTCTGCACCGTATTTTCTGTGGTCTCAGCTCATCCTGTCACCCATAGGAAGATGTGAGCGACGCACTCTCCTGATTTAGAAGGGTTGGGTTACCTTGCTTACCTGTCTTAATATTAGCCTCCCTCTTCAATTTCTCCTTTAGCCATTCACTCCATGTTTCGGGGTATACCAGTTTTCCTGATATGAGCAGCCTGGCTGACTACTGCTAGGTCTCTGGGGTCAGCTGTGGCCACAGTAAATGGAAACTCCGTAGAGGTATATAACTATGATCCGTGTGTATTGCAGGGGACAGAATCATTTGGCACATCTACTGGTTGTCCTGACACACATAGGCTGAAAAATATGGTAAAGAGACTTACTGAGGCCAGCCATGGTGGCTCATGTTTGTAATGCCAGCACTTTGGGAGGCTGAGGTGGGAGGATCATGTGAGACCAGGAGTTCAAGACCAGCCTGAGCAACATAGTGAGACTCCATCTCTACAAAAAATTAAAAAAATTAGCTGGTCATGTTGGCACATGGCACATGCCTGTAATCCCAACTACTCAAGAGGCTGAGGTGGGAGGATCTCTTGAGACCAGGAGGTCGAGGCTGCAGTGAGCCATGATCATGACACTGCACTCCAGCCTAGGTGAAAGAGCAAGACTCTGTCTCTAAAAACCAACCAAGCAACCAAGCAAACAAGCAAGCAAGCAAGCAACCAACCAACCAACCAACAAACCAACCAACGAACAAACCAACCAACCAACAAATCAACAAACAAACCAACAAACAAACCAGATCACTGGATTTTGAAGACCATGGTTTACAGTCCAGTTCTGCTGCTTACTAGCTCAGTGACCTTAGATGAGCCACTCAAGTTTTCTGAGTCTCACATTTGTCCCCCATGAAACGAGAAGGAAAATAACAATGCTCAATTCACTGGGATTTTACGAGATTTTAAGGAGATGAAAAAGTGCTCTGTGAACTGTAAATTCCTGTGCAGTGGTCCGTCTTGCACGGCCAGTGTTAGTCTTTAATCCCACTTCCCGGCTTCTGGTCCCTGGCACGCTCCTCTGCTCCCTGCTCCCTGGCGCCTGGGATCAGGCTGCTGGACTGTGCAGGTGTCTGATTTCCTCCTCTCAAGCAAGATTCAGGGTTTCTTAGGTCTCTCCATTTGTAGCCTTTCTTCTCATCATTCTTTCAGGATTCTAATCCCAAAGGCGTGACAATAGGGGGGCAGTAGAGGGTTGACCAGAAAAATGAACCTTTCCAGTCACTCATTTTAAATGGGCAAACTTTGCCAGATAACACAGTGTCCTGATCCAGGTAAAATGTGCATGTTCATAAAGAAGACTCTTAAAGACTGAAAGTACTGCTGGCGATGACTGGAAACTCAGGCTTCTGTGTGAAGCTTTTGAAGGAGTGTTTCTGGTCAACAGGCCCCATTACTCCCCAAGTTACACCAGGCAGTACTTGCCTGTGAGGCTCAATGTGAATGGCACTGTCTGAAGAGAAGCCAGGGCCTGGGGGAGGGCAGGTCTTCCTGTCCTCCCCGCAACACGTGTGCATGCACAGGCATACACAGTCTCTCTGAGGAGAATGGTCAATCCATAGAGGTTGGGCTGGGGGCAAGTCAGCTGAATTCTGAACATTCGTCAGTAAAATAATGCTGCCTCTTAAAATAGCTCAAGGATGTTTCTGTGCAAGGTGCTTTTGTTGATATTTGCATATAAATATATATATATATGTATATATAAAACCTATGTCTAAGCAGAAGGTATATCTTTAGCTACACTATGTATATAAACACACATTCAAGCACATGCCCAAATATAAGTCATCATGAAACAAAAATGATTGAAGTCACATAAGTTACAGTATTTATGTCCTGAGGATGGCTAAACTTAGCTACAACATCTAATTTGCAGTGACGTCTTTCTTTAACAAGTTTTATAAGAGGGATGATTTAAGTCAAGGAAGAGCAGTGACTCATTCACATGGTGGGCCAGTGGCTGAGCTATGTTTAGAATAGAAGGGATGCTAGGATCTTCTGGGGCTTAGATTTTTACCATTAAGTCATTTTGCTCTTCCACACTATTTTTTTTTTTAATCATTCACTTAGGTAAAACCAGGAACTTGTAATGCAATAGTAAAATTCTCATTTTCCTTATTTAATTAGTTCACTTTATATAACTCTCTGTTTCAGGTTCTTCTTTTGAGATTCCATTCAAATAGTTTGGGCTTATTTTGGTTGTTTTGCAATTTCTGGTATGAGATTTTATGATATAGTTTTTTACCTTTCAATTATGATAAGGGCAAAGGCCTTCAGCAATTACATATAGAAATGGAGAGACAGTTGGGAAAAGTAAGAAATTCTCTTGCCCCAAATGGACAAAAGAGTCAATTCCTTTGCCCCAAAGGAGGAGTTAATGATCTGAATAATACAATACTTGACATTCATTCAAAAAACATTTAAGGCCAGGCATGGTGGCTCATGCCTGTAATCCCAGCACTCGGGGAGTCCAAGATGGGCATATCACTTAAGGTCAGGAGTTCGAGACCAGCCTGGCCAACATGGTGAAACCCCATCTTTACTGAAAATACAAAAGAATTACCCAGTCGTGGTGGTGCATGCCTGTAGTCCCAGCTACTCGGGAGGCTGAGGCAGCAGAATCGCCTGAATCTAGGAGGCGGAGGTTGTAGTGGTGGAGTGAGACTCTGTCTCCAAAAACAAAAGCAAAGACAAAACCAAAAACATTTAATACCTGAAGGAGGTACTAGGGCTACCAGGGAGAGAGAGATTACCCTCAAGGAGCTCACTTTTTTTTTTTTTCTGTGAGAAAGATGGAAATGCAAACCAGAAATTATGAGGTAAGGAGAGAAGAATGTAGTTATAAAAATTGCTGTGGGAACCAGCAGGAGGTACTAACCAAATTAAAGAGGCTGGGATCTAGACAGTGTCAGAGAGGAGCAGATTGGGGTTTATGGAAGTCAGGGTAGGGGAGCCATCCCAGGTAGTCACTAGTATGTGCAAATGCTTGGAAACAAGGTGTATGTGGAACAGCCAGGCCGAAATGAGTCTTCCTTGGATTTTACTAGCTAGGGCTGTTTAAATGCACAAAGGCTGCCTCCACCCGGAATTGTTCCAAGGGAGGTGGGGTGGATGGGGCAGAGGGTAGGTGTCTGGAGGCCATAACCACGTAAGATGTTAAAAATTCTTCTCTGATTGTTAAGATTTTCCAGAAATGAGGATTCAGATACTCTTGCTTCTGGTAAGGTGATGGGTAGGTCAAGACTTATGACCTAAGCATCTAATGTACCATGGCGTAGGGTAGTGGTTCACAATCTTGACGGCACTCTGGAATTATTTGAGGGAACTGTACCTAAATCTTAGCAGCCAGACCAATTAATTAGAAAGCAAGGGTGAGGGAGGACCCAGAGACTAGCATTTTTAAAACTCTCCAGGTGATTCCAATGTACAGCTAAGATTGTGCATCATTGGTACAGGGCAAAGTGATTTGCAAAGTGTGGTCCCTGGACCAGTGGCATCGGCATCACCTGGGACCTTATTAGAAATGCAGATTTCTGGTTCCTACCTGATGCCTACTGCATTAAGAAATCTGGAGGTGAGTACTAACCATATTTTAACAAGCTTTCCAGGTGAGTATGCTAAAATTGGAGAACTGTTTGTCTGAGAAGACAATTTGTTCCAATAACTTCATTTTCCTAATTGACTCAGCAACTTCAAGTTTCACTGATTTTTCTGTTGCAACCACTCTGCCATAACCTTACTTGGCAACAAAGAGGCTCTTTTTTTTTTCTGGCTCCCTGGTCTCGGTAAGAATCAATGATTTCCCACTTGTTCCACTTGGTCAGATTGAAATTTTTAATAAGACCTTTACTATAGGGAAGCAAAAAGGAAACAAATGATATTCAAAAGCATAAAAACCATTGGTTGCTTAGCGTATTGAGAACTGGACATTAATGAAAGTCCTCCACTTATTAATTCATTTAAAAAATGTGCATTGAACATCAGAGACACAAAGATAAATCCAGAAACACCCCTAACATCAAGGGGCTCGGGGTTCTTGGGAAAGACAGATATAAATAAATATGTGTAAAGCAATATGAGAGGTGCCACCATGGAAATAAACCTCTTCTTCACAGGACTCATCAACAGAGTTGGGGCCAGGTTTTGTGGAATCTGAAGTTTGCTCATTTTTTTGAGGGAATCTTTTAAAGAAAATTATACAAAATTATGAAAAAACATTAGCTGCAGGCCTTGAAATGGGTCCTGAAGTGGCAGCTTCTTGAGCTTCGGGGTAAATGTGCCTCTGGTATCATGGTTTAGGTCTAGGTAGCCTCCTCAGGATGGGGACTGTGTTAATCCTTCTCACCACCATATCCTCTGCGTTTAGCACAGTGACTGGTACTTAGCAGTGCCTTAATAACTATTTATTGAAAGAAAGAGTAAATCTGTTATAGACTAAGGAGGAGACATAAACTAGTTCTGTCCTTATCCAGCTGGAGAAACCCCCAATTGCAATACTTTGGCTTGCCGTTGGTCTTATGGAAGGCCTGGAGAGATATCTACTCTCCCCTTTGACATGGTTTCTGTGAAACCTGGACTGTCTATACTGATGTTATTATTTCCTGCTAAAGCATGGACCATTGGGTGAGAACGTTCTAACTTCAAGAGCCCTAATCCGAGTATTAGGTTTCTTTGCTGGAATGTCACTGGACCATCTTTCATTGATGGAGAAGCTTCTTTGCGTTGGCCTCTGAAACTTTCACTTTCTCTTGATCTAAACCTCAAGGTCTTGTTTAATTTAGTGATGCTTATTCATAAACCGATGGCAATAGCTGGCTACATCAATTGGTTAAGCTTGTCTTTCTCATTAGTGTGTTTGACTATAATCTGGCTTGATGTTCATATTCACTGTATGACTCAAAATGGTGAACTCCATTGTTTTTCTCAGCACAGAGGGTTTATGTCCATTTTTTTCTTAAATTTTTATTTTTGATTATTATGGGTACATAACAGTTGTATACATTTATGGGGTACATGTGATGTTTTGATACAGGCATCCAAAGTTGTAATGATCAAATCAGGGTAATTAGGGTATCCATCAACTCAAGCACTTATGATTATGTCTATATTTTTCATCCTCATTCAGAGGGTGCCACCTGTATCTGCTTCTCCCCGCTGTGACTGCCTACTTACTTTCAGCATTTGGTTTAAGGAGCATATCAATTTAGACCTGATCTGCATAACCACGATGCATCATGTGAGCCATGACGCATGACTCAGCCCAACTTATACTCAGTGCTTTTGCTTCTGTGATTCTCCCAAGAGTTTCTCGTAAAGGCTAGTTGGTATGGTTTCCCATTGCACCAACCACACCTCTAGGAATATAGTTCTTTAACGGCAGGGGCATGGTTCTCTTGAAAGTTTGGGATTGTGGTCCATGGGGATCTTCACATTTGCTTCTTTGTCTTGTTGCCTTTGGGATTTATAGATGGTTTTGCTTGAATTGCTTAAAATTTGCTCTGTTTGTCCCATTTTACATTTTTCTCTATTGTTAAAAATTAATTTGTTTCTGCTTTAAAAACGATTACATTCTGAGGTGCTGCCAATATTCTCCTTCTTTACTTAGGTGATGGTTACATGGGTGAATTCAGTTTGTGACAATTTATTGAACTGTTGGTTTATGGAATGTGCACTTCTCTGAGTACAGTACTTTAATAAAAATAGAAAACCTATTATTAAATACTATGAAAATGTGCATATTTGTACACAAAGAATTTGTAAAATTTAGTTTTATAAGCATAGAACTACTGGATTATCAACTTTTTAAAGGTTCTTGCTAAATTGCTTTCAAAGGAGTGTATCAGTTTAAATTTCCACCATCAGCACTAAATTTTTTGGTTTTTTTTGGAGACAGAGTCTTGCTTTGTTGTCCAGGCTGGAGCGCAATGGGGCAATCATCTTGCTCACTGCAGCCTCTAACTCTTGGGTCTTGCTATGTTGTGCACGCTGTTCTCAAACTCCTGGCTTCAAACGATCCTCCTGCCTTGGCCTCCCCAGGTGGTAGGATTACGGGTGTGAGCCACTGAGTCTGGCCAGTACTAAATCTTATTACTTCAAAAAACTTTGATAATACATAAATAAAACTTACATTATTCTAATTTAAATTTCTTTAAGTATCCATACAGTTGAACATGGTCCAATTTAGAAATTTTAAATTATAAAATAATTTCTTTGTTTATTTACATATACACATATACATGCACACTTAAAGTAGATACAAATATGCATATATATACATATATGTAAATGTGTATGTTATCTATACCCATATACCTATTGTGGAAAAACTGGAAATGTAGAAGACTAGAAAGAAAAAATTGGGCTAGATTAACTTTAAGTTCTGAGTGCTATGACCCTAATATCAGACATTTCATATCTAAGGCTATATAGCCAAAGTCATGATAAGAAGGCTGGGCTCAAAACCATCTCTAATTAGAACGGCCTTATTTTTTATTCTTAAATAAAAACCTAGGTACTTTTCTTTTCAGATATAGGGGTTGCTCTGTCACCCAGGCTGGAGTGCAGTGGCATGATCATAGCTCACTGCAGCCTCAAACTCCTGAGCTCAGGCAATCCTCCCACCTCAGCCTCCTGAGTAGATAGGACTGCAGGCATGTACCACTATGCCCAGGTAAGTCTGTATTTTTTACTTTTTTTAGAGATAGGTATTTTTTACTTTTTTTAGAGATAGGGTCTCATTATGTCACCCAGGCTTCCGGACACATTTAAATCGAATTGAAAGCCATCTTGAACGAGTGGATCCTATTATTGTGTGTCTATAAGTTATATCTACACACAATTACTGCTCTAAATATAAAGAGATTCTCTTAGATAGAATTCCTCTATCTAGAATACCAGAGCTTTGGAAGGCTGAGGCGGGACAATCACCTGAGGCCAGGAGTTTGAGACCCTGTCTCTACAAAAAAATTAAAATAATTAGCCGATGGGAGGGCATGTGCCTGTAGTCCTACCTACTCAGAAGGCTGAGTGGAGAGGATCACTTGAGCCCAAGAATTTGAGGCTGCAGTGAGCTACAGCAGTGCCAGTGCCCTCCAGCCTGGATGACAGAGCAAGAGCTTGTCTTTAATATAAATAAATAAACAAAAAGTGCAATACAGTTATGAAAAAGAATTCCATTAAATACTCAATGATGAATATTTTACTTATACTTTTAGTTGTATCTCACTGAAAAGGTTACAATTTCTTTGTTATTTTGAGCACCTCAGAAAGCCTTGCTTGTTCTTGCACATTCTGAATTTTGTTTAGGAAACATTTCATTTTGGAACAAGCAACAATGGTAAGTCTGATGACTCTAATTCAGGAGTGTTTGCGTCCCAGGAGGTGCATCTTATCCCAAAATGTATCACTGTGTTTACACTTTCAAACTCTAATTGTTCTCCATCTTTCACACAGAAGGACAAAATGCCTATTGCTCCCTCTCAAAGTCCCAGAGAATACTAAAGCTGTGTGTGTCAAGCCTTGCCAAGACTGGAACATTTCTCAAGCAAGTGTTTATTTCTAACCAAGCTTTTAAAGTCAGTCCTTGGGCCAGTTAACACCAGCCTATCTTAGGTTGGCTCCCCAGAAGCAGACCCTGGAAAAAGGATTCTTGGAAGATGATGTACTTATTAGGAAGTGTCCCCTTGTAAGGTTTTCAAACGTGTGACGTGGAAGAGAGCAAAGCCAAACAAGGTCACAGTGTGAAGTAAAGTCCTACAAAGAGGAACTCCTGGAGTTCGACTCTTTCAGGCTGCCGAGGTGCAGGTTTGCGCTCTGCACCTGTCAGTCAGAGGTTAAGGGGTCTCCCTCTACCCCTCACAACCTCTGACATGGATTCCCAGGCAATCTCTGCAGGCAGCAAAGCGGATTGACAAAGGAGACACAAATGCTTGCAACTGGGAATCAAAGTGCACTGGGAGCTAGGGAGCATGAAAACGGTAATGGGATTTGAAGACAGATGAGAGGGTCACGGACAGCCTCTGCTGCATCAGCCTGCAGATCACATGTGAGGGAAAGGAGCTGGGAAGAGGATGTTTTCATTCAGATAAGCTGACTCTCCATAGCTTTAGTCCCACAGTCTCTGGAGGCCACTATTTCCCAATGCCATCACAGACAACATCTGGGAGGACTTTCGGGTGTGGGAGGGAAGTAATGACGATGATAATATAATTGAAGCTCGTATTTATGTTATATGCCAGGTTCAACTAAGTGCTTGGCACATATTTCTTCATTTGCTGAAGCCCATAAGGTTTTAAGTAGCTTCTTCGAGGTCATTCAATTAGGCAGTGACAGAGCTGGGTCTTAAGTGGTGGACTGAGAGGAAGTTCATGTTCTTAGTCTCTGTGCAAAGCTGCTCCTGACACATCCTCAGAGGCCTGTGGATCAGGGCTCTGCCTTTGTCTTGCAAGGGTGAGGATCCAGAGGACAGGATTTTTAATAACAATGAGGACACATTTTTTTTTTAGGGCACCATTTCCTTAACAACACTTACCATGACTTGTAATTCTGCATATTTTTGTTTACTTGTCTGTGGTCTCAGTTGCCTCAGTGTGTCAGCTACATGAGGGCAGAGATCAAGCTGCTAGGTCACCAAGGATCAGTGTGTTGGGGGTCAGTCAGTGGACAGCTCAGTCTCTCGCTCCTACTCCCGGACTGTGGTCAACCATAGGGACAGGCTCCTTCCTCTATTTACCTAAGTAAATTTGCAGATTAGATTTTCTATGTTATGGCTATATGAATCAGGCCATGCTATTTATTTAGTTTTCTTGAGACAGGGTCTCACCCTGTCACCCAGGCTGGAGTGCAGCGGTGCGGTCATAGCTCACTGTAATCTCCAGCTCATGAGGTCAAGTGATCTTCCCACCTCAGCCTCTGAGTTGCTGGGATTATAGGCACGCCCTACCATGCCTGGCTAATTAACTTTTTTTTTTTTTGTAGAGACTGGGTCTCACTATGTTGTCCAGGCGGGTCTCACACTCCTGGCCTCAAGGGATCCTCCCTCCTTAGCCTCCCAAAGTGCTGGGCTTACAGGCATGAGCCACTGAGTGTGGCCCCCGGACACATTATTTAACCTCTTTGAGCATCAGTTTTCCTGTTGAAAAGTAGGGATAGTTGTACTGACTTCAAAAAGATGTTGAGATGACTCAATGTGATAATTATAGAGAGGGCCTGGCTTATAATAGGACACATTGAATGTCCGTATTGAATGGGAAAAACACGACTGCTGTGAGGGAGGCTGGAAGAGGGGCTTTGTCATTTTCCCTTTGAATCAGAACCAGAGATTCAGACTTTACAAAGGGCTCTTGGCTTTGTGCCCCACAAGCTTTTTCGTGCCTGGAGCGTGGGTCAGGCCTAGGTAGGCTGTGCACGTGTCTGAGCCCCATGTGGAGCCACAGGGCTCGGGTGCCCTAGCTGCACTGAGAGTTGACAGAGCCCCACCCACCGCCATTCGTTGGATAGATGGGTTTCACTGAGTGTGTTGTACCTCAGCCACATGACTTAGATCCTGGAGAGAAGCAGGTTCCTGAAGGCACTTCCATTAACCACTTAATACGCTTAGGAGCCAGTAACACTGGCAGCATCAGGTTATTAACCAGAAAGTATTTCTCAAGTAGGTTGAAACGTATTTGTTTCCCTACTCTTCCTGTCCATTCAGAGCAGATGCCTGTTGTCATGGTAACAGAAACAAGAGCAAGCAAGAGTTTTTGAGTGCCCTAAACGCTTTTGTGCAAGAAGAAGGGTGAGGTTGATCTGAAATGTGGACTTGAAATATCATTTTCATCTCCCTCTATATATAGAGGGCAGATGTCATGATTGTTTCTGAATCTATTCCCTCAAAATAAGCACATTCTGTTACTGTATTTGAAGATTAAAGGAAAGAGAACAGGAGACGGAGAGAAAAGAGGTTCTCCTTTTTCCCTCTTGCATTTTCCTAAACTATTTCACCCAGGGATATGCTTCTGGAAACCTTTTCCGTCTCCTTTGGGTGCAAGGATTCTTAACAAACACGCTTATCGGTTTTGAGAAAGTTTATAACTTTTTCTCTCTGTGGTCTCTGCATTTAAAAAATATGTAGGCTAGGTGGTTGTTGTTGTTTTTTTTTCTTTTAAACATAGATCTGATTTAAGTAAACAAACAAACAAAAAATATTGGATTTGGTTTGGAGTTTAAGAGTGAATTTTGCTTTTTGTTTTTTCTGTCTGATTCAAACTATGCTCCCTGTTCTAGGAATCTCTCCTTCAGTCTAGACCCCTTTTTCCCCCTTTCAGCGATGAGGTTCATATCTTGTGCCTTCTTGTTCTGTCCCTTTCTGTCCGTTCCTTTTCAAGCTGCACAGACACACCAGACAGTCCTTTACACAGCACGCTCCTGGCATGCTGTGTACCTCATGGGCTCCACACTCGTGCTTCACCCTTCTCCCTTTGCAGTCTCTAGGACTCAGCCCACTTCCCTCAGTTCCGTCATGGGATGTAGACTCCCTGATTCCAAGTTACACCCTCACTCCTGTGTGTGAACCCTTGTGAACTCCTCTGTGTGTCTGTTGTGGGTTTGTGTGTATGCATGCATGCACGCGTGTGCTGACAGACATCAGTCCCCCTATTGGTCATCTCTATGACCAATAAAATAAGAGATTGCCACAGGAAACCTAAGGTTGGGGACCTGAGGCTACGGTGGGGCTGAGCAAAGGTAAGAACTGGAGGGCCTAAAACTGAGAGGAGGTGGAGCTTGGGAGAGGACTGTGGTGCTGGAGGCAGGAGAGCTCAGTGGCAGAGACTAGGCGCTGTGCAGGCTTCTAAGCCTGCTGGCACCCAGGATGCCGTCCTTTCCAACTGTGGAAACTTGGACAATTTATTGGACTTCTTTAAGTTTCAGGTTCCTCATCTGTAAAATAAAATAATTTTAGTACCTACTTGATATGGTTTGGCTGTGTCCCCACCCAAATTTCATCTTGAATTGTAGCTCCCACAATTCCCATATGTGGTGTGACGGACCTGGTGGGAGATAATTGAATCATGGGGAGTGGTTTTCCGCTACTGTTCTCATAGTAGTGAATAAGTCTCACCGGATCTACTAGTTTCATAAGAGGTTTCTCCTTCCTTGGCTCTCATTCTTTCTTGCCTGCTGCCATATAAAACATGCCTTTCACCTTCTGCCATCATTGTGAGGCCTCCTCAGCCACGTGGAACTGAGTCCATTAAATCTTTTTTTCTTTATAAATGACCCAGACTCGGGTATGTCTTTATCAGTAGCATGAAAGCGGACTAATACACTAATGTAGAGTTTTTTGAGTATTAGTTGAAATCACATGCAGACAAATTACTTGGTGTTGTACCTGGTCCATGCTAAATGCTCAATATTATTATTATTTGTTAACAGTACTACCCCTGTAGATTAACTTTGTCGATTTGTACAGACTGCCTTTCAAGAGAACCTATTCATCTGGACCAAGTACCTCTCTTGGTAAAGTTTGAGAGCATAAGAAATTTCAAAGGTTTAAATAGACAGTTCTTAATTTGTGATACTTCAATTAATTAATTTTTTTTTTTTTGAGACGGAGTCTCACTCTTGTCACCCAGGCTGGAGTGCAATGGCGTGATCTTGGCTCACTGCAACCTCCACCTCCCAGATTCAAGCTATTCTCCTGCCTCAGCCTCCCGAGTAGCTGGGATTACAGGTGTCTGCCACCATGCCCTGCTAATTTTTATATTTTTAGTAGAGATGGGGTTTCACCATGTTGGCCAGGCTGGTCTCAAACTCCTGACCTCATGTGATCCACCCGCCTCGGCCTCCCAAAGTGCTGAGATTACAGGCATGAACCACCGCGCCTAGCCTAACTTGTGATACTTTATTAAGCACGTTTGGTATACTTGGATTTTTGAAGTTCAAGAAAAAAATTGAGAAAAAAATGCTTAATATTTTCAAAAGCAAGAGGCATGAGTATAAATGAAGGTTCACAAATCATAGATCTAAATACTGATAAGCCATACATCAAGCTACCAAAATGTAACTTCCCATCTTGACACATACATCTTCATGACAACCTGGAAAGAAGCTTTGAATTGAGAATTTTTGGACTCCTTGGTGGTCTGTGCAGGAATGTGGTGGCACAGCGAGAGCAAGCCCTGGTCCTTGGCCTGAGACCAGCCCCTTCCCTCCCCATCCCTGGCTCTGTCCTGCATGCAATGGTGTGGGCCTCCCTCCCTACTGTGCAGACCACTTCTCAGTCCTAGTGGAGGAGCACTCTAGTCATGGGCTCCACCCTCTGGAGGAAGGACCCCAGAAGTGGTGTTGCACAGGCTCCAAAAGCAGGTTTGGGGTTGTCTAACCTGGGAACCCTGGGGTCCTAGATACTCAAAGCACGGTCTAGGAGAGGGTGTGGTCTTCAGGCCCTGTGGACTCCCCAGGAGGAGGGGTATAGCTGGACAAGCACCAGAGTGGTGACAGCTCTTGCTTGGGCCTAATGGATGTACTTTCCTACCTCTACTGATGGAAAAGAAGTCAGGTAACTTAAACATTAAAAAACTCCTGTACAAACATAATGAAGGGCCAGTGAATGCACATCAGTAGTCTGTATTTAACAAATAAGTCTAGATATGCATTACTATAATTTTATGCTGGAAGCAGAGTTGCTTTTGTAGTATCAGTATCTGAGCACTCGCTTATAGTTTAATAAAGTATATTTAGAATCAATACCATATGTCGCAGAATTAATTTAAAACATCATTTGTATTTCTGCTGTCTAAAACATGAGTCACAGATTCACAGATTTTAACAGTTCATTCATTCATGCAACAAATATTTATTGGGTGCCTATTCAATAAGTACTTGCCAGGTACTGTGCGAGGCACTCTACATACTAATAAAATAGGGAATGGCTAGATCTGCATTTTATAAACAATTGACACAGGCATTAAGTTGGAAATTCAGGCTCAGAGATGGCAAAGTGTAGGAGTTTTCTGGAGAGTATGAGGGTAAACATCTGCTTAGGAAATATTTTTTGATTTATAATATGTTCTTATTTTCCAACAACAGCACTTTATTTCCACTTGCTTAAAAATGTGACTTACGGGCTGGGCGCGGTGGCTCAAGCCTGTAATCCCAGCACTTTGGGAGGCCGAGACGGGCGGATCACGAGGTCAGGAGATCGAGACCATCCTGGCTAACACGGTGAAACCCCGTCTCTACTAAAAAAAATACAAAAAACTAGCCGGGCGAGGTGGCGGGCGCCTGTAGTCCCAGCTACTCGGGAGGCTGAGGCAGGAGAATGGTGTGAACCCAGGAGGCGGAGCTTGCAGTGAGCTGAGATCCGGCCACTGCACTCCAGCCTGGGCGACAGAGCGAGACTCCGTCTCAAAAAAAAAAAAACAAAACAAAAAAAACAAAAACAAACAAAAAAAAATGTGACTTACGAAATTTAGAAGCATTCTTCTTAAAAATGGCTCTTCTCGGTGGACCCCAAAACCTGCCCATCTGAGCTTGTCTTATGTCTCTCTGGGTCATGTTTTAAGCATGTAGACCTGGGATGACCAGACTGCGTGATGCTGGGGCACAAGGTGGGGAGGGGTGGATATATAATGGTGTTCTTATCACAGGCATTTAGGTGAACACCAGTGTCTCTCTCCAGAGATGAAGGAACTGGGATATGGCAGTAACTTTGAGGGTGGATCTTTTTATTTTGATTTTTAATGTTTGTGGGTACACGGTAAATGTATATATTTATGGGATACACGAAATGTTTTGATATGGGCATGCAATGTGAAATAGTACATCATGAAGAATGGGGCACCCATCCCCTCACGTATTTATCCTTTGACTTACTAACAACCCGATTATACTCTTTCATTTATTTATTTTATTTATTTTTTTGAGATGAAGTTTTGCTCTTGTTGCCCAGGCTGGATTGCAATGGCATGGTTTTGGCTCACTGCAACCTCTGCCTCCTGGGTTCAAGCAATTCTTCTGCCCCAGCCTCCCGAGTAGCTGGGATTACAGGCATCCACCACCATGCCTGGCTAATTTTTGTATTTTCAGTAGAGACAGGGTTTCACCATGTTGGCCAAGCTGGTCTCGAACACCTGACCTCAGGTGATCCACCCACCTCGGCCTCCCAAAGTGCTGGGATTACAGGCGCAAGCCACCATGCCCGGCCTCTTTATTTAAACATATACAGTTAAGTTATTATTGACTATAGTGACCCTGTTGTGCTATCAAATAGTAGGTCTTATTTATTCTTTCTAAGTATTGTTTTTGTACCCATTACACCCCCTGAGGGCAGATCTTAATGCTTGACACTTAGATGATGCTCAATAAAAGCTAGTAGGGTATTGTAACTCCACACTGTGCCAGAGATTCCATCATCAAGGTTTAGTCCTTTATTTACAGTGGCATCAGACCACCAACATCCTAATGATCACAAATCTAGTTCCTGCTTTGTTTTTACTTTGTGGTTGTATGTGCATATGGGAAGCATTGGAAATGAGAAGAAAGAAATAGTCTTAAAATGAGTATTTGGAGCTGAACAAGGAACTGAGTATGGACTCTCATAGAAATCATAGCCTTATGTTCCAGCCAAGTTGGAATGTTTATACCACTTATTTGCCACGAGTTTTGGATAGTGTGACATTTGAAATATTACCTGCATAAATGTATGCCTATAGTTCATTGAAATCCTGTTAATCTAGATATAGGAGAAAAAGGCCTGAAGACACAACCACCTAGGGGATCAAGGAGTGTGATTCAGCGATTTGATCCTTAAAGCATCTCCTAGGAGTGAGGAGTCAGATGGGTGAGGTTCTTGCGTCACAGGGAGTAGCCACCTTCTTTAAAAAGTGCCAATCTCTCCACAGTGCTAGAATTCTTTCATTTCTTTGGGCACACAAGCTGAAATCCATATTTCGTCTATCAGGAATATATGTGGATAAATACGTTCTACTTTAAAAATATGACTACTCTGGAAAATTGATCTTAGAAAGAACACTTTCAACCCTATCACTATCTTTCTGATACCTTGCACAAGTCATCCACACTGAAAGAGGGAAGTTTATTGGGAGACAGGTTGGGATGTTGGCCTCTTGGCAAGAGAGAGAAAAGCAGGCCCAGGAAGGGTCCTGAGTGCAGGATTTTGGGATGGACCAGGATGACTTAAGGGAGACAAAGGAAAGAAGGAGAGAAAAAGAGAGGCAGGAGGGCACTAAAATATTTCCAATTTTGCTATTTTGTCACAAACCAAATTATCTAAAAGGGTTTAAAGTCATTCAATACTTTTTTTCCAGAGGAGGAAGCATATGAATGAGATAGAATATTATAGATCATCTAAAGCAATCACAATTCTCTGTGTGTAAATTAAAACAACAACAACAACAACAACAACAAACTTATTCGGAGTGTAGGTTACAGTGGTCTCATTTAGGTAAAGAACAGAGTAAGCACTAAGAAGATCCCATGGCTATACCCAAGGCCTCTCAGCTAACTGGGCCAGACAGGACCCGGACCTCTGTTCTTGTCCTTGGCTGGGCAGCCTTTCATCTCCATCACCCTGAGTCTTTGCCATTTAAATGGGGTTCCTGGAGCGCATACACTCAGTGTTTGTGAGTCCCGTGTGTGTGTTTAAGGTAGTAGCAACTGCACTCTCTTATGGTTGAAGAGGATCTTTCAGATACCGAGAGTTATTTTAAATCCTTGAGAGGGAATGGTTCATAAGAGAAGAGTTTTATTTTCAAGCACACATCATGTGATGAGCCAAGATGGGCCAAGTGCCTCTATAACTTCCTACTCAGTGAGTAACTTGCAGGAACTACTGCAAACGTTGAACCTTGCAGAGGGTTTCAAACTTTGGTAAAGTAATTTGCCAGCCTTCTCAAACTATTTTTGTGTGTAAGAACTCAGGACTGAAATTTTTTAAAAAATAAGCCCTAAATTGCAGTAATTTGAAGCAAGATGCGGTGGAAAGAGCATTACAGACCTTGGCAGATGGATCCAGCTTTAAGGCACGGCTGCATTGCTCACTTGCTACAGGAGCTTGGGCAAGTCTCTTACAGTTTCCGAGTCTCAGCTTTCTCATCTGTAAATGCGGATGGCAGATGCTATTTCACAGCCTTACTGTGAGAATAGAGATAGGCTATGTAATATACATAGCACAGTGCCTGGTGCTTAGTAAATGCTCAACAAATGCTTGCCCGCTTGCCTCCCTTTTCTCCTTTTCTTCAGATGGTTGCAGCACAGAGTAAAAGGAAGAGTTTGCAGTTACTTCGTGAATTTGAGAATGCACCATGGTTTGAACTATTGAACAGTTTTTTAGAAAACAACATTTAAAATGAAGCATAACATAATAAAGAAAAGTGTGCAAAGCATAAGTCTACAATTCAGTGAATTGTCACCAAGTTCTCAGATCCATTTAGCCAGTACCCAGATGAAGAAATGAGCAGCACCCCAGAAGGCCCTCTTCCACTATCAACAAGATAGGCTGTTTTGTCTTTTTTTGAACTACATATATATATATTCTGCAACTACGTATATATATATATATATAAATATATATAATTCTGCAGAATATACTCATTTATATGAGGTTTCCTTCATTCAATGATGCATCTGTGAATTTCACCTGTGTTGTTGCAGGTAGCCATAGTTGGTTCTGAATCATTGAATTTTCAAGCTTTTAGAGATCCTAGAGCTTTTCTAACCTATCCCTCTCCATTGACCAGAACAGGGAAGAGAGGGTCAGAGATGTTAAGTGATTTGACTAGTTAATAGCAGAGATGTAATTAGATCCCAAGTCTTCCAATGTCTAGCCCAGGGCTCCTTCCTGAAGTAGCTGTGGCAGTAACCTACACAGTTTAAATCCACAGTTCAATTATTATTTAATTTTGGCATTCTCCGTCAGGGTGAAAAAGAAGAGATGCAGGGAAACCATTGTTGGCAACATGTGGATATGTATAAATTCCAGAGTTGGTGATTCACCGTCATCTTCAGATCTGATCCTCTCATGTGAACCTCCTTTACTAGACTGATGTTTGTTCTCAAGGTGTGAACCAAGTGTCCCTCTTAGGGCATCAGGGTCAGGAACGGACAGTTAGAAATATCTATACCTAAATCTTCCTGTATTAATAAGATGTTATCCTAAATTTCAAAACTTCTAGAATTCTATAATTACTATTGCTTTTTATAGACATGAAGTGAATCTACCCATCTAATTCTTTGAATCTGCCATGTACAGTTTAAAGCTAACTTACTTTTATTTAAGCCTAAAAGTTTTTTGACATTATAATGCCATATACGTTCATATTTATAACACCATATATTATATAGTATGCACACCTCAGTATCATTCAGGATGCCCCTAATTTGAAGCATTCTTCTAGAGGCTCACCATTCTTAATGCAGCTCTCTAAACCTGCCATGGTGCCCACAACCCTACAATTACACTTATCCAACTAGGTTCAAGCAGTATTTAAAAGTCAATGCTAAAGTTCCTATGTGTTGGCCAGGTGTGGTGGCTCATGCCTGTAATCCCAGCACTTTGGGAGGTTGAGGCAGGTGGATCACTGGAGGTCAGGAGTTCGAGACCAGCCTGGCCAACATGGTAAAACTTCATCTCTACTAAAAATACAAAAATTAGCCAGGTGTGGTGGTGAGCACCTGTAATCCCAGCTACTCAGGTGACTGAGGCAGGAGAGTCGCTTGAAGCCAGGAGGTGGAGGTTGCAGTGAGCTGAGATCGTGCTATATATAAAGTTTCTATGTGTTGACTGTGAATGGCATGACTTGTGTCATCAGTACACTTTGCTGCTATAACTTAGAGAGGACAGATCCATTTGATTGGGATGGGGAAGGAAAGGGAACTTCCAGTTGGAAGCTGCAGTGCGGTGGAGGAAGGACAGTTTTCTCCAAGCAACAAAATAGACTAGACTGCATTTCTTACAATACAAAATTCCATTCCAAACCAGTTCCCCTTCTTTAATCACTGTCATTCCTTAATAGAGAAAAAGGTCACGAGTCTTTGTGCCACAGAAAGTGCGGCAGTGGGAAGAACAGCCAGGACCTTAATTCCCCCCATTCATTAGTAGTTGAAAGCCTGGCCTCTGGAGTTGGAATGTTGGTTCTTCCATTTACTCACTGTAACCTTGGGCAAGTTATTTAATTCTCTGTGCCTCAGCTTTCTCACCTAAAAATTCCTCATGGGATTTTTCTGAGGTTTCAATACGTTACTCTATGTAAAGTGTTTGAAACTATACGCTAAATAATAATCATAATAAAAATTATTCCACCTAAATAAAAATACCCCTCCCACTAAAAATAGAAGCAAAGGAAAGGAATAGCTTCTACTGGACTCTAAATGTATAATTTGATTTACTTGATTACATAGTAAAGTAAAACTGGGTGTCAGTTCTGTTTTACCTTTAGGCTTAGTGGGCTAGAAATATGCCTTCTACCAGAATAACAAAATATAATTTTACTATAACAAAATACAGCTATGCATCGCTTAGTGACAGGGATATGTTCTGAGAAATGCATCGTTGGGAGATTTTGTCATTGCGTGAACATCAGTGTGCTTACACAGACCCAGATGCTAGAGCCTACTTGACACCTAGGCTATGTGGTATGGCCTACAGCTCCTAAGTTATCAACTTATACAGCGTTTTCCCCTACTGAATACTGTAAGCAACTGGAACACAGTGGTAAGTATTTGCGCATCTAAACACAGAAAAGATACAGTAAAAAATACCATATTATTATAATCTTATGGGACTACTATTGTATATTCAGTCTGTCTTGCACAACCCATGACTGTAACAGGGAACCCTTGGAGGGACTTACCTCAAGATATTTTGTTGGTTTTGGCCTTTATTTACGTGTTTTGTTCAAGAGGCATTTAGTAGCTGTGTGCCCTTGAGCAAGCTACTTCACTTTCCTGAATCTCAGTTTCCTTATCTGCAAAATGGCAACAGCAATACTCACCTTCAAGGGTTATAACTGGGCATAAGTGAAATGATACATGCAAAACACTCAGTTATCAAGCATTTATAGAACTTATGCTGTGAGCACAGGCTGGCTTCAACACAATTTTCCTGATGATGTTGAACCTATAAACGTTCGAATGTATTTAAAGTATGTCTGTGAAGGTATATAAACATATATACTAATGAAAACATTTTTAAATATCTAGATGAAGTCTCACTGCGTTGCCCAGGGTGGTCTTGAACTCCTGGGCTCAAGTGATCCTCCTACCTCAGCCTCCCAAAGTTCAGGATTTTTGGCGTGAGCTGCAGTGCCCGGCCAAAAGATATATTCTGGCTGTGGAGGGCAGCTCTGATTTTTACATACTCTGCCCCATTGTCTAACCCTGATGTGTCCTTATTTTTAATTCAAAAACCTTTTACCACGTGTGAATTACTGCTTAACCAAAGGACAGTTTTACATACCACTCTTAATTGTTTGAGTAATTAGCTCAAACTGTTCTGGGAATATGTTGAACTTGGTAGATTGGATCAGGGAACAAGAGGCTATTGAGCTAGCAACCCAGACTGTAGAAATGACCCCTGAAGAATAATCAAGTAAAATATGTACACACACATACACACATACACACACACACACACAAGTTACTAGTTATATAGAAGAAAGAGACTTTAGAGTAGTCCAGTCTATCTGAAATTGACTTTACGGTTCCGGGTCAGTCTCACCATAGTCTAGGTTTTTAGCGTTCCACCTATAATTCAATGATAAGAATATTACTGTTGTGAGGGAATGAATGGATTACTCTATGAACCCAGAGGGGAAAAAGTTGTAAAGCTCACAGTAAGTTTAAAAAAACTACTTTAAGAATTTACTAGAAGAATGCATTGGATGCTGGAAATACCTAATTAGGACTTTGGGTTATATCCTAAGAATGATCAAATGAACAGTAGACCTACTTAATAAAACTAGAAACATTTTATTACTCTAGGCAGTGAGCAGTGAATCAGTGTCTTGCTTTATTCCCTGAGTGCTGGTGGCTTAAGCAAAATCGTTAACACTGTGCCAAGTTCATGGCCTTGTGCCAATGCCATTGTACAGTCCCTGAGAGAAAAAAGGAGAAAGCTCCTTGGGATAATAAGGTTAGTAAGACAGGCACATCACCAGGCAAGTAAAACAATTCAGTCCTCTGCTTCAACAAACACTTAGAGAAATGCTTCTTTGATTTTGTTCTCCCCACTCCCATCTGTTTGCTGCAGTTCTCTGCCCAGCTCCTCTGCTTCCAGTAGGGGTGAGAGGGACTTTTCTGGAGCTGGAGAAAACTTAGACCTTTTCTGTCTCCTGCATCTACACCCCTGGAGTCCCTATAGCCTACTGCATCTGCTTCTGCGTGCTTCTGCGGTGGGCCCTGTATTAGTTTGCTGTTGCTGTTTAACATGTTACTCCAAACTTACATTTACTATCTCACAGTTTCTGTGGGCCAGGGGTCTAGGCGCAGCCTGGCTGGTCCTCTGCTCAGGATCTCATGAGCCTGTAATCAAGGTATCTTTTGGGCTGTTTTCATCCAGAGCTCCGAGACCTCTTCTAAGTTCATTGGTTCTTGGCAGAATTCACTTTTGTGTGGTTTCAGAGCTGAGGCCTCCTAGGGGCAGCCCACTGTTCTCTGCCACACGGCCCTCAGCAGGTGGTGTATTTCTTAAAGGCCAATAGGAGGTGTCTGCTGCTGCTTTGATTCTTTTTATTTTCTTTTTTTAAAAAACTTTTAAATATTTAAAGGTGCCTCAGTTTAATTAAAATTTTTTTTTTTAGATTCAGTGGGTACATGTGCAGGTTTGTTAGATGGGCAATGTGTGCTGCTGAGGTTTGGGCTTCTAATGAACCTGTTGCCCAAGTAGTGGACATACTACCCAATAGGTTGTTTTTCAACCCTTTCCTCTCTTCCTGGTTTCCTCCTTTTCAAATCCCCAGGGTTTATTGTTCCCATTTTTATGCTCCCTGATTTTCTAATGGCTCATCTGATTAGGTTATACACACCTAGGATAATCCCCCTAGTTTAAAGTCAACTGATTCGGGAATATTTACATCTGTGAAATCCTTTTACAGAAATACCTAGAAGATATGCATAGCAGGGGGTAGGAATCTGGGGCTGTCTTAGAATTCTCATACCACAGGTTCCTTGTTGAAGTCTGTTCTACTTGCAATGACCCTCTTTCTCGGAGAATGCTCTGTCACCAGTATCCATGTTGATGACATCCTTGGCCTCAGATAATTGGGTCCCAGATAGTTCATAGTGTGACCTGCCCCTTGAAGTAGTAAGGGAAAGGTACAGGTCTTTACTTTTCTGGGATTGCCCCTGTTTCTCCTTACATTACTATAAACTCCCATTCAAATATATTTGATGCTGTTTGCATGTGAACACTTACACTTTTAATTTCTTTTTTATTTATTATATTTTTTTGAGACAGAGTCTCACTCTGTCACCTGGGCTGGAGTGCAGTGGTGCGATCTCTGCTCCTGGGTTCAAGTGATTCTCCTGCCTCAGCCTCCGGAATAGCTGGGACTACAGGCATGCTCCACCATGCCTGGCCAATTTTTGTATTTTTAGTAGAGACAGGGTTTCACTGTGCTGGCTAGGCTGATCTCAAACTCCTGACCTCAGGTGATTGGCCAGCCTCGCTCTCTCAGAGTGCTAGGATTGCAGGCATGCGCCATCTTGCCTGGCCACATTTTTAATTTCATAGTTTGAAAAAACTGGAAGAATCCACTCAGGGTTATTTTATATTTAAAAGTAACAGTTTATTACCAAGTGGTGCCCCAGTAACACAGAGCATTAACATCTTCTGTTAAAAAGGCTCCTTTATTCCTAGAAGTAGGTTATGCACCAGGACAATCTGGTATATCTTCAGTAGCAGCTTCTTTTCCTGCTGCTCCTGAAGCAGGAGGCCTTTTATTTGATACCTTTTATTTCCTTCTCTTGCCTGATTGCCCTGGCTAGGACTTGTGGTGTTTTTTTTTTGTTTGTTTGTTTGTATTGTTTTTTTTTGAGACAGAGTTTTTCTCTGTTGCCCAGGCTGGAGTACAGTGGCAGCATCCCGGCTCACTGCAACCTCCGCCTCCTGGGTTCTAGCTATTCTCTTGCCTCAACTTCCTGAGTAGCTGGGATTACAAGCATATGCCACCATGCCCATACTAATTTATTTTTAGTAGAGATGGGGTTTCGCCATGTTGGCCAGGCTGGTCTCAAACTCTTGGCCTCAAGTGATCCACCTGCTCTGCCTCCCTGAGTGCTGGGATTACAGGCATAAGCCACTGCGCCTGGCCTTTCAGTGCTGTGTTGAATAGGAGTTGTGAAAGGGGGCAACCTTGTCATGTTCCAGTTTTTAGAGAAAAGGCTTTCAGCTTTCCTTGTTCAGGATGTTAGCTGTGGGTTTGTCATATATGGCTATTATTATGTTGAAGTATATATCTTCTTTGCCTAGTTTATTGAGAGTTATTATCATGAAGGGATGTTGAATTTTATCAAATGCTTTTCCTGTACTTATTGAGATGATCATATGATTCTTGTCCTTCATTCTGTTGAAGAGATTTATCACATTTATTGATTTGCATATGTTGAGCCATCCTTGCATCCCTGGGATAAATCCCCCTTGATCATGGTGTATTATCTTTTGAATGTGTTGCTGAATTCGATTTGCTAGTATTTTGTTGATAATTTTTTGTATCTATGTTTATTAGGGATATTGGCCTGTAGTTTTCTGTGTGTGTGTGTGTGTGTGTGTGTGTGTGTGTGTGTGTGTGTGTCCTTATCTGGTTTTGGTACCAATGTAATGCTGGCCTTGTGGAATGAATTAGGGAGAATTCTCTCCTCTTCAATTATTTTGGAATAATTTTGGGAGAATTAGTCTTAGTTCTTCTTTATAAGTTTGGTAGAATTTCGTAGTAAGCCATCCAATCGTGGCTTTTCTTTTTTTGGAGACTTAAAAAAATCACCAATTCAATCTTTTTACTCATTATTAGTCATTTAGATTTTCTATTTCTTCTTGGTTCATTATTGGTAGGTTGTAGGTATCCAGGGATTTATCTATTTCCTCTAGGTTTTCCAGTATGTTAGCATATAGTTGTTCATAAAAGTATCTGATAATCTTTTGTATTTCTATGTTGTGAGTTATAATGTCTCTTTTTTCATTTCTGATTTTGTCTTTTTGGACTTCCTTTTTTTCTTGGTTTGTCTAACTAGTGGTTTTTCAATCTTGTTTATCCTTTTAAGAAAATAGATTTCCATTGTGTTGATTCTTTATATATATATTTTTTTCAGTTTCCATTTCATTTAGTTCTGTTCTGGTCTTTATTATTTCTTTCCTTCTGCTAATTTTGGGTTTGGTTTGTTCTTGTTTTTCTAGTTCCTTGAGGTGCATTGTTAGGTTGTTTATTTGAAATCTTTCTACTTTTTTGAAGTATGTGTTTATTGCTATAGCTTCTCTCTTAGCACTGCTTTTACTATATCCCATAGGTTTTGGTGTGTTGTGTTTCCATTTGTCATTTGCTTCAAGAAATTTTTGAGTCACTTCTAAATTTATTCCTTCACTCAGTGGTCATTCCAGAGCATGTTGTTTAATTTCCATGTATTTGTAGAGTTTCCAAAGTTCCTCTTATTATTGATTGCTAGTTTTATTCCATTGTGGTCTGAGAAGATGCTTGGCATGATATTGATTTAAAAAAATTTGTTGAGACTTGTTTTGTGGCCTAACATATGGTCTATCCTGGAGAATGTTCTATGTGCTAATGAGAAGAATGTGTATTCTATAGCTGTTGGATAAAATGTTCTGTAGATGTCTGTTAGGTCCATTTGGTCTAAAGTGCAGTTTAAATCCCCTCCCCTCCTCTCCCCTCCCCTCCCCCTACCCTTTCTCCCTTTCTTCCTTCCTTCTTTCCCTCCCTTCCTCCCTTCCTCCCTTCCTTTCTCTCTCTATCTCTCTTTCTGTTTATCATTATGGATTGGTGGTTTTCTCTAGTGGTAACATTTGAGTCCTTTCTCTTCCTCATTGCTGTGTTTACTCTACCAGTGAGATTTATACTTTTGTGTTTTCATGATGGTAGATTTTATCCTTTTGCTTCCAGGTGTAGGACTCCCTTAAGTATTTCTCGTATGGTTGGTCTGGTGGTGATGAATTCCCGCAGATTTTTCTTGTTTGACAAAGACTTTACTTCTCCTTTATTTATGAAGGATAACCCTTCTGTGTCTATTATCCTTATGTGGCAGGGGTTTTTCCCAGCATTTTTGAATATATCATCTCATTCTCTTGTGGCCTCTAAGGTTTCTGCTGAGAAATCTGCTGTTAGCTTGATGAGAGTTCCTTTATATGTGACAGGATGCTTTTCTTTTGCTGTTTTTAGAATTCTCTCTTTGTCTTTGACTTTTGACAGTTTGACTATAATGTGCTGTGAAAAAGCCTTTTTAGATGGTATCTACATGGTGATCTCTGAGTTTCCTGTATCCAGATGTCTAAATCTCTTGCTAGACTTGGAAGTTTTCACCAATTATTTCACTAAATAGGCTTTCTATGACTTTGGGCTTCTCTTCACTTCTGGAACACTAAAAAATTAGACTATTTAATAATTTTATGGTGTCCCATTAAGTTATGCAGGCTTTGTTCATTCTTTTAAAATTCTTTGTTCTTTTTTTTTTTTTTTTTTTTGTCTGATTGGGTTATTTAAAACAAACCTGTCTTCAAGTTCCGAAATTCTTTCTTCTGCTTGATATAGTCTATTGCTGAAAATCTTGAATGAATTTTTTTCCAACGTTTATTTGGTTTCAGGGAGTACATGTACAGGTTTATTACCTGGATATGATGCTGAGGGTTGGGCATGAATGATTCCATCACATCATTGAGTTACTGAGCATAGTACTCAATAGTCAGCTTTTCAACCGTGGCCCCCTTCCTACTGCCCCCCTCTAGCAGTCCCCAGTTTCTATTGTTGATGTGTATATTTTTTGTCCATGAGTACCTAATATTTAGCTCACTTTTATAAGTGGGAACATGTGGTATTTGGTTTTATCTTCTTGCATTAATTCACTTATGAGAATGACCTCCAGTTGCATCCATGTTACTGCAAAGGACACGACTTCATTCTTTTTTAGGGTTCTGTAGTATTCCATGATGTATATGTGCCACATTTTCTTTATTCACTTCATCATTGATGAGCACCTGGATTGATTCCACGTCTTTGCTATTGTGAATGGAGCTGCAATGAATATGCAAGTGCACGTGTCTTTTTGGTAGGAAGATTTTTTGGGGGGGGATATATACCAAGTAATGGGATTGCTGGGTCAAATGGTAGTTTTAACGTCTTTGAGAAATATCCAAACTGCTTTGCATAGTGGCTGAACTAATTTACATTCCCACCAACAGTGTACAAATGTTCCCTTTTCTCTGTAGCCTTGCTGGCATCTGTTGCTTTCTGTTTTTTAAAATAATAGCCATTTAATGGATTTTTAATTTAATTCATAGAATTCTTCAGTTCGAGGATTTCTGTTTGGTTCTTTTAACGATATTTACCTTGTTGATGAATTTCTCATTCATATCTTGAATTGTTTTTTTCTGATTTCTTTGTATTGTTTATCTGTGTTCTCTTATATCTCACTGAGCTTCTTTAATATCATTATTTTGAACTCCTTTTCTGGCATTTCATAAATTCCCTTTTGATTGGAATCTATTACTGGAGAATTATTGTGTTCCTTTTGAGTGTCACATTTTCTTGTGTTTTCATGTTTCCTGTGTCCCTACATTGATATCTGCACACCTGGTGTCACAGTTGCTTTTTCCTATTTTAAAATCTCCTTTCATAGGGTAGCGCTTTTTTTGTGAAGATACATCTGTGTTGTTGGTTGGGTAGGGTACTTCAGCTTTGATTCTAGGTGCATGCACCGGTGTCATTTCTTCAGCTGTAAGTGGTATCAGCGGTGTCTCTGATTTCCTCAGTGACTGATCTGCATTTGTTAAGTGAAGGCTATGATAAGGTTTTGTTGGGGACGAGAAAGCCAGGTAGGGTAGTTCTTGGGCCCTAGTTGTAGCAGTGGCAGCCTGAGCACGCCTGTCCTTGGGCTCTTAGCTGATGCACGTGGACACCAATGTTAGCAGGTCTAAGTGGGAGATTCTTGGATCTCCAGGTGGCTTCCTCAGGTGCTGGCAGTGGCAGTGGTGGGCTGCACCTCAGGGCGGGTTCTGAGGCCTCTGGACAGTGTGCTTGGTGTGGCAGTGGCTATAGCAGTGGTGGGACAACCCTGAGGCTCCCAGGAGGCCCATGCTTGTGTTACCAGTGGCTGTGATGGACTGGGCAGGCCAGTCCCCTGGTCCCCAAAGTGGCACATGAGGGTGGATGCCACTGTGATGATGGTGGCAGGCTGGGTTGGTCCACCCTCAGATACCTGGGAGGAGTGCACAGATGCCAGCAGTGATGGACAGGGTGGGGTGATCCCCAAACCCCTGGGGTATGTTGCTTGAGCACTGGAAGAGCAGTGCCAGGCCAGGTGGGCCTGTCCTCTGTATGGGCTGTGGTGGGCAGGGCAGTGTGATTCCCAGACCTCTCAGTGGAGCTTGTGGGTGGAGGCAGCAGTGGTGGTTAGTAGGGAAAGCCCGTCCTCAGGGTGTGTGCAAGTGCACTGTGGTTCTGCTGCTGGGGGAGGGGTGGGGGATGGGGGTTGCTGTCAGTGGTAGTGGCCCCAGGCAGGCAGGCTTCAGGCTCTGTGGAGCATACACTTTGGCTCCCTTTGTTTTAGGGGAGGACTCCTCAGGGTGCTACACTGTCCTTTCTCTGGGGTGCAGGACTCTGTGTGTGCTAGAGTGCTAGGGACCCAGCCACCTTACTGGGTCCAACCAGTGTCACACTACTGCAGCTCTCTAGGTGGACATGTGGGGATGTCAGTAGGGCTCCAGAGATGTGGAGATGGAGGCACCCTTGGGTCACAGGGCAGGATGCAGTCTGGTGAAGCTGGACTCTCAAACTGGCTCTGTGCTGCAGTTGCTTGGGACTTGGGTGTGCGTGTAGGACGCAGTGTGAGCTCCCTATCTGCAGCAATGCCACTGCACAGTCCAGGCAGCTCCCGATACTAGTCTCAGGGCCTTGCGAGGGCTGGGGGTTCTCCCATGGCTAGGGCTGCAGGATTCCATGGTGGAAATGTAGACTACTGGGGATCTCTCACTCACCCTTTCCCCATAGTGGAGACCTTCTCTGGGCTCCCAACCAGTTCCGCTCAGCAGGCTGCCTAGTTTCCATCTCCTTCCGTGCCTTGGATATTTCCTGTCACTTCTCTGTGGAATTCCAATGGCTTTCCCTCTATTGAAGTGTGATTTTCTTCTTACCATTTTGGTTCTTCTTTGTGGAGGAGGTGAGTGCTGGATGCCTCTCCTCAGCCATCCTGAAGCCCCTCTGGTTATTTATATTCTTTAGCTTTCAATTTTTTCAACTAAAAATTGAGGCTAATTATAACACAGTAAAGACTGCCGTGAGAATGTAATAGCATAATTGTGGAAATCACTTAGCCCAAGTGCTGAAGTTTGGTAAGCACTCAATAAATGGTTGCTATTGTGATGATTCTAGGAATTTTATAAGACACAACTTTTGGGTATATAAGCATTTCCCCCTGGGAGCGCAGGAGAGTGGAGTGGCAGTTTATGTCAACCGAGGATGAAAACGGGCTGTGCTTCACTACTCACTACTGAGGCATTTATGAGCCTGCCCCTTCACTTCTAACCTCCCTGTTTCCTCTGGCAGAAGGGCCCAGAATCAGGATAAGCTGAACTGGAAAATCCAGCAATAGGAACAAGAGCCGGCTGCTGCTGTTCCTGGATCTAGAAAGGAGAGAAGCTATACTCGGGGCTCTTGATCCTACGCTCAGGGGGAAACATACCCAGGAAATTACAAGCGGATTGCTCATTTATGTTCAGGTTAATGATGTAGCCCTCAGAAACTGCTTGAGTTGCTTTCTCAACAGGTACACACTCTCCTCGGTTTGTAATCACTTTTTTGGAATGTTGATTGCGTAAAGCATAAACATAACCCTTTGCCACTTTCAAGCACTCCACAAATATTAACTAATTAATCCATTTCACAAAAGAGGAGGTTTTTGGCTCTGTCTTGGCAGCCTAACTTTCCAGTCTCAATATCAGTTAGTCACAGAGCCCAGGGACATTGTATTAACCTTATTAACATATTTTTTTAAGGCCAGAATTCCAGATGTAGAAAGAAACAGCTAAACTTGGCTCACCTCAACTGACCACCAGCTGGGGGCTTCCGCCTCTGCTCTTGTAATAGCATTAGTAGAGCTCTTCATCTGCTAATCCCCAGAAAGAGGGTATTGTGGTGGGAAGCCGAGAATCTTGGACTTGGATTTCATAGACAAGGAGCTTTTAAAAAAGAAAAATTAGTTTTCTAAGTGAGGTATATAAAAGCCCCTATTATCTTTTGTCACTATCATTTCATAAAAAAGGCAGAAATTTTTAAAAATTATACTTCAAGTTCTAGGGTACATATGCACAACGTGCAGGTTTGTTACATATGTATACATGTGCCATGTTGGTGTGCTGCACCCATTAACTCATCATTTACATTAGGTATATCTCCTAATGCTATCTCTCTCTCCTCACCCCATCCCACAACAGGCCCTAGTGTGTGATGTTCCCTACCCTGTGTCCAAGTGATCTCATTGTTCAATTCCCACCTATGAGTGAGAACATGCAGTGTTTGATTTTCTATCCTTGTGATAGTTTGCTCAGAATGATGGTTTCCAGCTTCATCCATGTCCCTTCAAAGGACATGAACTCATCCTTTTTTATGGCTGCATAGTATTCCATGGTGTATATGTGCCACATTTTCTTTTTTTTTTTTTTTAAATTTATTTATTATTATTATACTTTAAGTTGTAGGGTACATGTGCATAACGTGCAGGTTTGTTACATATGTATACTTGTGCCATGTTGGTGTGCTGCACCCATCAACTCATCATTTACATCAGGTATAACTCCCAATGCAATCCCTCCCCCCTCCCCCCTCCCCATGATAGGCCCCTGTGTGTGATGTTCCCCTTCCTGAGTCCAAGTGATCTTATTGTTCAGTTCCCACCTATGAGTGAGAACATGCGGTGTTTGGTTTTGTGTTCTTGTGATAGTTTGCTAAGAATGATGGTTTCCAGCTGCATCCATGTCCCTACAAAGGACGCAAACTCATCCTTTTTGATGGCTGCATAGTATTCCATATGTGCCACATTTTCTTAATCCAGTCTGTCATCGATGGACATTTGAGTTGGTTCCAAGTCTTTGCTATTGTGAATAGTGCCGCAATAAACATATGTGTGCATGTGTCTTTATAGCAGCATGATTTATAATCCTTTGGGTATATCCCCAGTAATGGGATGGCTGGGTCAAATGGTATTTCTAGTTCTAGATCCTTGAGGAATTGCCACACTGTCTTCCACAATGATTGAACTAGTTCACAGTCCCACCAACAGTGTAAAAGCGTTCCTATTTCTCCACATCCTCTCCAGCACCTGTTGTTTCCTGACTTTTTAATGATTGCCATTTTGACTGGTGTGAGATGGTATCTCACTGTGGTTTTGATTTGCATTTCTCTGACGGCCAGTGATGATGAGCATTTTTTTCATGTGTCTGTTGGCTGTATGAATGTCTTCTTTTGAGAAGTATCTGTTCATATTCTTTGCCCACATTTTGATGGGGTTGTTTGATTTTTTCTTGTAAATTTTTTTAAGTTCTTTGTAGATTCTGGATATTAGCCCTTTGTCAGATGGGTAGATTGTAAAATTTTTCTCCCATTCTGTAGGTTGCCTGTTCACTCTGATGGTAGTTTCTTTTACTGTGCAGAAGCTCTTTAGTTTAATTAGATCCTATTTGTCAATTTGGGCTGTTGTTGCCATTGCTTTTGGTGTTTTAGTCATGAAGTCTTTGCCCATGCCTATGTCCTGAATGGTATTGCCTAGGTTTTCTTCTAGGGATTTTATGGTTTTAGGTCTAACATTTAAATCTTTAATCCATCTTGAATTAATTTTTGTATAAGGTGTAAGGAAGGGATCCAGTTTTAGCTTTCTGCAGATGGCTAGCCAGTTTTCCCAGCATCAAAGGCAGGAAATTTTAACAGAACAAAATAAGGAAGATACTCTTGGGGTTTCGGACACCTTTAAAAAGAGTATGTTCAGCTTCTTGGAAATCTACATTTTTTTTTTACTGTTTGCCTCCAACAGGTCCTCATAGACTGGGTCTGGTAGGTGGGTTAGGAGTGGATCACTGGGAGAGGCCCATACCTTAGTGGTCCTGGTACCCACTTAGCCCTAGAAGGAAAGGGGCCAGGGCTATTTTATCAGTATACCTTATGCTGCATGTAATGCTTAGCACATATTAGGGACATAATAAATGTTTGTTGAGCAAAGTAATAAATATGATTATCTTTCTGTGATCTTGGCCAAGTCACAGCATCGCTGGGGCTCAGATCTGTACAATTAGATCTGTGCAATCTTATCTGCACAATTGGAGAGTCATATCACATGGCGTCCAACTTCCTTTCCATTCAAACAAACAAATGAACAAACAAAAATCTAGGTTTAGAAAGCATTAGTAGAGTGTTTTTGGTTCCTTTTCTGTTTTTAAGGATAATTCAACTTTTTGGACCACGATGACTTTTTCAGAGGTCTGTTGCAATGTTTATCTACCAAATGAAGGCGTTGACTCTTTATAGGGAAATCTTGGTTTTCACTGGCCACAGTTGAGGAAGGGACCCTTGACAACTGAGTTGGTGCTTTAAAAAAATAAGTGTTGGGGGATGAGAGAAGACTATTATAATTTTTATTTAGGGGCCTAGGAATCAACATTAAACAACTGGTTTTTTTTTCTTTTCCTAGACAGCATTTCTGAAAAAGATAATTTCATTACCCGTTTTGTTATTATTATTTTTAAGTGTCCCATGGTCACTATATATAATTGAGTTTGAAGGTCTGATAAATCTTTGATGAATAATACAACAGTCCCCCTGGCTTATACATATTTCAAAGCCAGTTAAATCCCAGGAGCCGGCGGCAGGCGAAGGGTTGAATACACATTATGTGTCTCCTTCCACATTCCTACTCAATCCACTCTCTTTAGTGGAAAGCTTCTTTTTGTCATGATCAGCCAGAGGTGAAGAATGAAGAAGAGATGGATTTTCATTAAGAATGGAGCTTTGTATAAAATTTCTTCATCTGCCTGAACATCTGATAGGAGCAGGGCTTTGAAAATGATCTCAGATCAGATTCTATATGCATTTTGATTTTGAATGATCCTGAGTTATGCGAATGTCTTCCCTAGTTATGGCTAATGTTTAGCTAAAAAAGAATTCTTCAGACAACATTAATATGGGTTGTCTGCTTCCTAAAACAATAACCATGGTCTGCATCCTGTATGTTTCTTTGGGAATATAGATAATTCATTTTTCAATTAGGAAATTTCATATGCCTTAAAAGTTTTTTATTAACATTTCACGGCATTGTTTCTAGCTTAGATATGGATAGAACCTAATGACGCTCTTATTTGGCATTAGAGAAGCTAACTAGATATTATGACATCTTCAGCCTATTGTTTCAAGTGGAAGAGCTGTTTATTTAGACACTGACAAATTGAATGTATTTTTTAAAAATGCGATTTATCAATTTTGATGCTTTTTTTTTTTGAGATGGAGTCTCACTCTGTTGCCCAGGCTGGAGTGCAGTGGCACAATCTTGGCTCACTGCAACCTCTGCCTCCCCAGTTCAAGTGATTCTCCTGCCTCAGCCTCGCTAGTAGCTGGGATTACAGGTGTGTGCCACCACTCCTGGCTAATTTTTGCATTTTTTTTTTTTTTTTTTTTTTTTTTTTTTTTTTAGTAGAGATGGGGTTTCACCATGTTGACCAGGCTGGTCTCCAACTTCTGACCTCAGGTGATCTGCCCACCTCAGCCTCCCAAAATGTTGGGATTACAGGCATGAGCCACTGTGCCTGGCCAGTGCTATTTCTCTAAGACAGAATGAGGCTTCCTGTTTGCAGAGAATGTCCAGCCTATCCTGTGTCACTCTACTCCCAAGGGAAGCCTGGCTCCATCCTTGATGGCTTTTGCTTGGCTTGGTGCTAGACTACTCTTGGACACATTTTTCCCAAGCTGGGATGAGAACCCAACCTCTATTGATGTCACTATAGACTCTGATCTGTGAGTGTATTTGTGAATGGGAGGGAGATAGAAAATCTCCACTGGGCTTCCCTAGTCTCTGCTCAGCTCAGTTCTGCATCCACATAGCCTCTCCTCTATTCTCATGGGTTTGTGAGGTGGTTTGTGAAAGCCAGTGTGAAGTCTGAGATGTTTACCATTGCTGGAGGGGATGTTGTGGGTAACAGAGGAGCTCTTTGATTTGGTTTCCGAAGTTGACTGTACTATTTGCTTGCTATGCAAACTCAAATAAGTTACTTGGCTGCTGTCAACCTCAGTTTGATCATCTGTAAATTTGAAATAAACGTATATACTTTATGGGATGAAGACTGAGCCCTCTAATCAGAACCAGAATCACTTGTGTTTTCATGGTCCTAAGAAATTCCTTTCCCCGGATGCATAAGCTAAAATTCTGTGACGGTTAACATGAAACTATGACTTGCTGGCTCTTTGAAGCCCTGCCCCTATGAGGACCTGTGAACTGCCTGCTAGAATTAAGACAGCCCAGCAGGAGGATGGAGTTTTTAAAATGTCCCCATTGAAGTCTCCCTGATTTCATTTACAGTCTGCTTAAGCAGTCTGGAGCTGGGAGGAACTTCTTTTTTACTAAAGATTCCCACATTCGACCCACCCTAAAGCAGAAAGAAAGTTCTGCATTAAGGTTTCCTTGCTGCTGTGAAGTGCAGCACAGCCATGGGTGGGAATAGAACAAAGACAGTGAAAGCTGGGAAATGCTGTTCTTATCGATGTTCAGGCACAATTAGGTTTGTTGCTCGCCACCTCTGCCACGGGGCTTCCTGTAGTTGGTGGGTTGCACGTTCCTCCCCTTCTTCCACCACTGAGAAAGTCCTGACAGGGTTGAAGCAGGGAGAAAAGAGAAATGAGTTTTTATTTTTATTAAAAAATAGCTCTAGGTGAATTATTAAGGTCGTGAAAAAATTGAAAGTT
This sequence comes from Macaca mulatta, assembly GCF_049350105.2. NCBI lineage: Eukaryota > Metazoa > Chordata > Mammalia > Primates > Cercopithecidae > Macaca > Macaca mulatta. Next base: position 72,244,409 of record NC_133423.1, read on the forward strand.
CTTTGGAATTCCTTTTGGTATTTTATGAAAAAATGATTAAAAGGCCACATTTTCTTCACAGATGACAACTTAGATAAAGTATTTGTGTTTATTTTTGACCCCACACTGGCCATTACTCCATAGAACAAACTATCATGGCATTAACCCCACTTCTACAAGTCTACACCTACTGTTTGGGTAGTTGTGGCTAGAAATGGAGTCCCAGGATTATTCAGGCAGATTTGGTGTTTGGAGTCACTGGGAATTTAATAGGCTGGATGGTAAAGTGGGGAAGGTGGCTATTTGGTCTTCATGGTGTACTGGGTGTTATTTTGTGAGATAAGGTTATTCAGACAACAATATATTTTTGCCTGTTATAAGCAACAATAATAACTACCAATTTCAATGGCAAATAAAATAGCAGCTAAACATGCTTACTTTGTGCTAGGCACTGGTGCTCAGTGCTGTGTAATTCATTTCCTTCTTTCTTTTTTCTTTTCTTTTTTTTTGAAACAGAGTATCACTCTGTCACTCAGGCTGGAGTGCAGTGGCACAGTCAGAGCTCACTGCATCCTCAGACTCCTGGACTCAAGGTCTCCTTCCCTCTTAGTCTCCCGAGTAACTAGGACTATAGGTGCATGCCACCACACCAGGCTAATTTCTTACTTTTTATTTTTGTAGAGATGGGGTTTGGCTATGTTGCCTAGCCTAGTCTTGAACTTCTGGCCTCAAGCAATTTTTTGCCTCAGCCTCCCAGAGTGTTGAGATTACAGGTGTGAGCCACTGCACCCAATCTTAATAATGTATTTTTAACAATTCATTATAATAATTCATTTAATTCTTCTAGTAACTCTACTTTCATTCTCATTTCACAGATGAGGAACCCTAGGTTTGGAGATGCTAAGTTATGGAGCTGTGATCATACAGTCAACCAGTGACACAGTTTGGGCCCTGGCAGTGTGCTGTCATACCTACATTCTTTAAGTACTATTTAGATTTCCAGCTATTTGATGTAAGCTGGCTTGAATTAATTTTCCCTAATGTCTGAATAACTTTTAGCCATGTAGCTAAATTTTACTGTAGATTCCCTGGTATTTTTCCAGTGTTCAATCCTCCAGACTCTTAAATGTTATTGTTATGTGTAGAAAAATGGATAGATACTGATTTAGTCATCCCATTAGATCTGCAACTTCCATAAAATTTTCATCTTGATCCAGAGTAAGAATTACATTTTTACAATATGATCTAGTATAGACATACCTAAATGTGTAATTAAAACATGACTGCCGCTTTACCCTTACTAAGTGGGACATGTTCTGATATTGTTCTATTCTATTTCATTTCTGTTCTATTTTATTAAAAACAGGTCTCTAGAGAGAGACTAAATTTCATTTCTCACTAGTGGGTCAGAGCCCACGCTTTTGAAAAACAGTTCTTTAGCTGGATAACTTTTGCCGTTCTTTAGAAATAGTCTCACAGTGTGACGTGCAGCACCTCAGCATCCCTGTAGATAATGTTTTCAAATTGTGAGGAATTGCCAAGGTGAAATTGGCAGTAGGGGACCCGGAGGACGGTGGCATTCTCTCTCTGAAAAAGGTCAAGACTATAAACCTGGCTTGCTTTGGAGCACTGAAAACTTCAGCCTTAGAATCAGCATCCCAGCAGAATAATTATTAGCATGGCACGAAGTCCAATGAGCCAGTGAATAAAGGCTTGGAAGCCTGTTCTACGTGGGGCAAGGGTTCTTTAAGAGTGTTCAAGGATTTTTAATAGTTCCTTAAGCAGAAAGGCACCTCTCACCCTTCGGCAGCATGTTGAAGAGAACTCAAGAGTCTCACGGAGTTTGCTGGGTTGGATTCAGCTGCTGAGAAATGCTGCAGTTGTTGACTTACTGGTTGTCATGGTGTCAGGGGCCAGCAGTTACTAACAAGCATGATCAGAGTGAGGCATAAAAGTGAAAGGAAAAAAATACAGCAGTTGGGCCCAGTCTTTTTGAAATTCTCAGGCACCAGTTTTTTGTTTATTTCTTATTTTCCTGTTTGGGTGTAACAAAAAAGGGCTTAATACTACTAGTTAGTTACCATTTATCTAATGTCAACTGTAGCCTCAGTACTTGCTCATTGCCTTATGTGGATTGCTTCATTTAGGACTTAGAGAAACCTAATGGGGTAAATGATTATTCCTGTCATTTTAACAATGTGAACACTGAGGTTTAGAAAGGCCAAGTAACTTTCCAAAGATTATATAGTTAGTAAGTCATGGACATGGGATGGAACCAAGAAAATCTGAATCTAAAGTGTGCGCTATGGACAGCCAAACTTCAATCTGACGATTTGACTTCCCCTCATTGGTGACTGGGAGGTGAGTTTCACAGAGAGGGAGGAGAGGTTGGTGTGGGAGGTGTCTGTCTGAGGTGACAGGGACTCAGTCTTTCTATATTGTGTGCGTCATCTTTTCTATACGTGGTGCTGTGAGTGTCTACTGTCCTGCTAGTAAAACTCCCAGTCTCTTGTTCTTTCAGATTCTCAGTGTTTGTGGAACAGGTGAACATTTTTGGATGCTGATACTCAAGTGCTTGAATTGGTAGTACTTTGATGGACTGTAGAGGTGGCCAAGGAGAGACCTGGAAAGCAGACATGGCGTTCAGGGCGGGCGGGTCTCTGAGGAGCATGCCTGGAAGCTGGCAAAGTGAAATGATCTGGATGATCTGGCAAAGCACAGGGACAAAGCAGTGGGTGACAGATGATGGAAATATGCCAGAAAGCCTGAAGACAGGGAGTGGCAACTGGGAGGGCTGAGCAGGCAAGAGCGGAGGAGCCCAGCTCTGTACTCAGATTCTGGGACTAGACTTCAGTTCCTAAGAGGCATCGTAAAGGCAGGTGAGCACCGCTGATAGAAGAACTGAACACTACTCCAGCTTGAACATTGGTCTACGGATCCTTAAATTCTCCTTGAATAGTAACAGAATTGGCCAAGAATTAGCTTAATCTTACAGCCGAGGGCTAATTGGTTCTAAATGTGGCAATGGAAACTTTGGGGATAGCATGCTTTGTTGTCCTCATGTTGAAAATGGAGACACAGATGACTTTGCCCAGAGAAGCATTTCTGCTGAGCAAAATGTGCCAGGAGGAGAGGTTAAATGCTAAAAGCAAAAATGTTATGACAGAAAAAAAATCCAACAGTTTGTGTTTTTGATTTTTTTTTTTTTTTTGAGACGAAGTCTTACTCTGTTGCCCAGGCTGGAGTGCAGTGGCGTGATCTTGGCTCACTGCAACCTCTGCCTCCTGGGTTGGAGCAATTCTCCTGCCTCAGCCTTCTGAGTTGCTGGGATTACAGGTGTGCACCACCACACCTGGCTAATTTTTGTATTTTTCGTAGAGATAGGGTTTCGCCACTTTGGCCAGGCTGGTCTTGAACTCCTGACCTCAGGTGATCCACCCACCTCGGCCTCCCAAAGTGCTGGGATTACAGGCGTGAGCCACTATGCCCGGTCAATTTTTTTTTGAAAGGAGTGACAAAGTCCTGGCAGGGACTGAAAAATAAGAGAGTGTGTGTGTGTGTGTGTGTGTGTGTGCAGGAGGATGTAAGGAACTGGGAAAGTGATTAGGAAGCTTTTCCTTAAAAGACAGCCTCCAAACCATTTGAAAGTGAGAACAGCAACAATAACTATGATTTAATAATCATTAACTCTTTTAAGTATGCTCAATGAATGCAGAAGATTAAATTATTTTAAGAGATTTGAAATTATTTCAACTTATTTGGCTGCTGTATATTTCATTTTGTGGCCTAAGGCAAATGACTATGCAAACTCCAGTTGTAGTTCTTTGAAAGGAAGTGGATAGTTGGACATTGATGACTGATCCTACGCTCTTTGGCTCACCATTAGAATTGTATCACCACGTGCTCTCTGCCCGGCTGTGGAGGGTGCTCCTTTAGCTTCTTATCAGAACCCTGTGGGAAAGATCCTGGATCAAACATTTCTGTTGTGGAGAAGATTCCATCAATAGTGCTTTTCATTTGTTCTTTATTTTACTTTTTTCTCAAGAAGATGGCCACACACAGAGAGAATCATACTTTTAATTCATAGAGGAACGTTGCCATCTGGATGAAAGATTACATTCTGAAGTCTCAATAAATGAGTTTTATTTCCAACTTTACTTGTGACTCACTCTCTAAGATGCTTTTTCTACATCTGTGAAATGGAACAATTAATCTCCACCTGTGTCACAGTAGTGTTAGAAAAAATGTGTTACAAAATGCCTGCAGTATACTTCCAGCTTCTTTTGGAGGAGTATAAAATATTACCATTATGTGGAACTGATAAATCTTAGTATACGAGTGTGAATTTTTATAGCATTACAGCATGATACATGGAGATGAAACTGACAAATTTAGGTTATCATATATACTGACATAGATTCTCTGGATAATAAAATAGTTTCCCGAAAGAAATTTTGAGTATCAAGAACAAAATAAAAATAAATATTTAAACACAGTATTCACAAATTCTTAAATATTCTTAGCACGAATACCCTAGGCTAGTGTTTTCCAAACCATATTTATAATGCTATTTTTATTGTTTATTATAATAAATTGCATGAGAAATTAAAAGGTAGTCAATGAAGAATATGTTTGGTGCTCAAATAAGTTTGAGAAATGCTAGGTTGAATAAACAAAGTTCAACAGATTTCTGTCTGTGCATTTTGCTTCTCCAAAAGTGAAGAATGGTTTACAGCATTTCAAAACTACTTTGACAAGCGAATACAGTTGGGAAAAAGTTGTTATGGATCAGAAACAAATGTAAAAGCACTTATGTTTAAAATGACTGCTCAGTTTTTGGTTGCTTAAGTGTCCTTGGTAATTAGTAATACTGAGAATAAATTATCTTGCTACTTTTGTATACTCGCTAAGTTAATTTAAAAATAATATATTAATATCTGTTAATAATTGTGAGATTTTTAACAGCCTGACTATATACATGAGGATACTGACTATATATGATTCTATTCTTATATCCACAAATATTCTATATGTTTATATAAATTATATACATTCTATTTATACATACATATAAAATTATATGATTCTATTTATGATTAATATATGATTCTATTTATATAGATTATATATTGTATATATGCATATATGAAGAGGGTTTAATCCTATTGAGTTGTTTTCTGGGACTCGTTTCTGTCCATGTTCAAATTTATCCTTCCTTTTCTATGTGTTTATAAATTGTATAGAAACGGGAAGTAGAGGATTTTAGGGCAAGAAGCAATAAGTATTATTAATGGAAGCCTCATAAGTCATGCAGGTTATGTTAATTTCTTAGTTGTGAGGTATGAAAAAAATCACTTTTTGCTCCTTGAAATTAAAGAAAACTTTGTAAAAAGCCATGATATTCAAGGTTGTTTCAGAACATAATGATAGACTTGTCAAGGAACATCAAGATCCTAAAATATTCTGTCATTAGATGTTGTCTGTGTTTGGCAAGGATTATGAAAGCTCTGGCTGGAGAAAAATGTTTTTGACTTGGCTCCTTGGAGACTTGCTGGTTGAAGTAGCTACGAAATTTAACAGCGCCCCCTGGAGGCTAGCATCGGAACTGTCACCGGCATAATTTCGTTATTGTTTTTAACTTTTCAGTTAAAAAACTTTTAACTTTTCAGTTAAAAAAGAAAGCAAGCGTTCTTTGGCTGTCTCTGTGCCGATGCAGAGGGCACAACTGCTCTGTGGCACAGCCTCTGTGATCTGCTGCCGCGTGAGGGTCCTGTCATCTTGTCTTTCCGTTGCTTCTTCCTTCAGGGCACCAGGGACACCACCAAAATGGTTTTAGCTGATGACTGTGTTGCTCCAGTCTCTTGGGTTGTGCACGGATTGTTTTGAATAGGATGAGAAAGCTCTTCTTCTCAAATGAACACTCTTTCTCTAATGAGAATGTGATCAACATTTAAAATCTCTCCCGGGGAAGGAACTGAGAAGGAAACATTTTTTCTTTTTTTTCCTCGGGAGTTTTGTGACTTATCTGCCAAGAACGTGAAGTGTGGGGGATACTCAGACATTTTACTCCAAAAGCCATTTCAGAAGGCCTGATTTTGGAAAAACATTTTCTATCTGACAGTTTGTGCTGCTTCTATCTTTTCATTTCCAGGTATGAAATGAGGTATGGTTTACATAAGTGCCACTGCTGCTCACTCCACACAGAGCTGTTAATAAGAATGAATTGTTATTTTTGGAAACAGTTTGGACTGTTTATCCAAAGGAGATAAATATTAAATAGTTTTTCGTCAAACATAATATGTATGTATTAAAGACAAGCATCATATATCCCAAAAAGAATATGAAGTAAAGAAAAAACAACCAAGGTTGTAAACTGAAATGATTTTTATTATTGGTTAGGTTTGTTTGGGATTTAGTGTTTTTGGGTCTTTCTCTGTTGCACAGGCTGGAGTGCAGTGGTGTGCTCACAGCTCACTGCAGCCTCGAACTCCTTGGCTCATGAGATCCTCCCACCTTAGTCTCCTGAGTAGCTAAGCACCAGTGTGCTCCACTATGCCTATTTTTAATTTTTTTTTCGTTTTTTGTGGAGACGAGAGTCTTGCTATGTTGCCCAGGCTGGTCTTGAATTTCTAGCATCAAGCATAGATCTTTTTAATGATAGCCTTCTTCTCTGAGTGTCATAGGCATGATGCATGGAGTGTTTGCATGTGGGACAGAGTCCTGGCTCTGTCACTTTCAGTCCAGTGACCTTGAACAAGTTGTTTGCGCTCTCTGTTATCTGTAAAAGAGGAATAAAACGATCCGTCCAGTCCACATTTTAGAATTCACATTGTGTTAAAATCCTATGTACTCAGAATACAGTTAAGGACCAAACCACTGTGTGTTTGTGTTGTTGTTATTTTTCTAATGCTTTGTGTAGTGTGGAAACTGATTGGTTTCTGGTGTCTTTGGCAACAGCAGTAAGTAGTAGAACAGTGAAAAAGGAGCGTTTATGCTGTTCTCCAGCAGCATAAATGAGGATGCAGGCAATTTGGAGCCGTGTCCCACAGCAAATTGTCTTTGCTGATGAAGGAAGAATTTGCACCTGGCAAGAGAAACGGACAGGGGGACTATTTTAAAGACCCTTCAGACAACATTACTAGAGAGTAACACTTTATTTGAGCTGTACAGATGAACGGAGTTAAGTCCATACCTGAGGAGCTATTGGTGGCAGAGTACTGTACAGGCATTTATCTTAAGATGAGTTCGGCATGGGGCTGGAGTGGGGCTGGTGGCCTGGGGGATGTCAGAGAGCACTGGTGAGCAGTAAATTGATGATGGATTGGGAAGCATGCCGGGTTGAGGAGCATGCTGATAGAACCAGTCTCTCCTTTTGCCCCCCAAATACAAGTCTGCAAGTGATCAAAAGTGGGCTATATTTAAATAATTGGCAAACAAAAATTGTAAAGTTTTTGCATTGAAAGGTCAGTGCTGGTAAGATAAAGTGTCTTGTAAATTAAGATTTGAAGAAATGCATTAAAATGTTTTACAATTACTTTCTGAGATTTCTGTATATCACACTAAAATTTTTTATATCATGTTCATCAAAGTTATTGACCTGGTAAGAAAATAAATCCTTGTCTTTAGACAAAGCCTCTTTGGACTTACAGAACAAATAAAGGCAAGAATATTTAAAAAATAGCACCAAACAACCAGATTTCATTGTCTATACTGACTATCCAGTGATGTTGCTTAAGTGAGACACAGTTCTTAGCTGTTGGCTAAGCAGGGATTTAATTTAATTTGATAAGAAATAGGCAGTTAAAGCAGTTGATTTCTTCCTTGTCTGGCAACTGCTTTCTATTTGCCCACATTTTATAAAAGAATTTTGCGCTACTGGCAGTGTGAGGAGCTTGGCACAGTCTTTAGCACATATTAAGCTCTCAATACATGGTCATTAGCAATATTATTAATTATAAGTATTCGCTGTCATCATCAGCGCATGTAAGTCCAAGTGGAAGGGCAAGGGGAGCTGGCTTTACGGACAACTAGATCCAGCATATCAAACATGATCTTTCTAATTTCTGCCTCTGCTTGGCAACTTCATTCTCTCCTGACAGCTGCTTCTCCGCTCAGCTGGGGACATGGCAGCAGCGGCTCTGTCTTCTCACCTTTGTTGTAACCAGACAGATAAAGACACAATTCTCCATCAGCTCAGGCAGAAAAGAACCCTGATTGGTCTGGTGCAGCTCATGTGCTCACATTTTGGACCAATTACCGATCAGTTTCATTGCAACATTTTGTAAGTTGTAAAGACACATGAGAATACATGGTGTTATAATTGTTAACATCATTATTGTTTTATTATCTCTCGCTTCTGTAACTGGCTCACTGCTACTTCAAAATTTGGTACAGATGTGGCCTTTCCAAGAGACTTCTTTTCACCTCCTCAGAACGGCAGGTGTAGCCCTTCTTTGTGTTCCATGATACTTGGTGCTTTCCCTTGTCCTTGCATTTATTGTGCTAGGTTCAGCCCTCGACTCTGAGCTCTTTGAGGGAAGAAGATGGTTCTTCATCTATAAAATAATAATTTTGTCAATAAATATTTACTAAGTGTGCTAGAAGACAAATTTTTGTGACAGAGACACACAATTAATTATTAAGTATTATTGGGTACTTAATAAATATTTATTGACAAAATTATCATTTTCCAGATGAAGCATTGAACTAAATTCATACTGAACCAAGGATGCCCCTTGGAAGTTATTATTTAAAATAAATCCATTAACAGGGTCTGTTACCCTGTAATTTGCTTCTGCCAATCCTATGACTATATACTAACTGCACTGAGGCAAAATTATCTGAAGATCATAGCCAGAGTTAATGTTAGTTGAACACTTACTATGTGTTGGACTCCGTTCTAAGCACTTTACATGTTTTAACACACACAGTCTTTGTGAGAGTGGGTTGTTACTATTATTATTCTCATTTTACAGAGAGGGAAATGAGGCACAGAGAAATTAAGTAACATGCTTAGGGGCACCCAGCTAATACATACATGACGGGAATGGATTTCAAATGCAATTAATCTGGTTTGAGAGCCTAGACTCTGAATTACAGGCTGCTAGTGTGTAATGTTTCCTGAAATGAATTTTAATCATATAATATCCACACAGACACACCTTTTTGTTGGTAGTAAGGGAGCAAACTCTCTAATTCTTTCTTCTCTACTTTGAACTGATCTCAATCACTCACATCAGCACCACCACCACCAATATTAAAAGAAACCTGCTAAGCTAGCCTATTAAGTGTAGGATACAGTGCTAGGTACAGGAACAAGAGGTTCATGACATATCCTTTGCCTTCAAAGAGCTTAAGCCTGGGCGTGGTGGCTCACACCTGTAATCCCAGCACTTTGGGAGGCCGAGGCAGGCGGATCGCCTGAGGTCAGGAGTTCGAGACCAGCCTGGCCAACATGGTGAAACCCCATCTCTATTAAAAATACAAAAATTAGCTGGGTGTGGTGGCAGGCACCTGTAATCCCAGCTACTGGGGAGGCTGAGGCAGGAGAATCACTTGAACCCGGGAGGCAGAGGTTGCAGTGAGCCAAGATCACACCACTGTACTCCAGCCTGGGGACAAGAGTGAGACTTCATCTCAAAAAAATAACAAAGCTTAAAATCCTGGTAGAAATATGGCCCATATACATAGGAAGATAAATACCTTTCTGGATAGTCTGTGCTAAGCGCAAAATGAAATACAGACAATAAAGTGTTTGGGAGTGGTTACAGCATTTTAAAAAGTGGCAGAAAAATCTGGATTGAAACCCGTGAGATGAGGCGCACTCCAGTAGACTGTCAATTCCTCAAAGATCATGGCAATGTCTTAGTAATCTCAGGATAAACACAGTGTCTGCTGCTGTGCGGGGCAGACCCTCGTCTGTGTTGTGAAGTGAATTGGATCCTAGCTGTGTTACTTACAGCACGCCAGCTACCTTCTCTGTGCTGCAGTTGACTCATCTTCCTATTCTTGCTGTGTTCGTTATGAAGTTAACAAGCTAATCTTGTGAAAGTTGGTGGCAGAGTTCTTAGCACCCAACACTGGGTGCCCTCACTAAGTGTCTAGTACCAATCTAGGAGCTCAGGAAGGGGACATAGGCATGGGCTAATTCCAATGGCTTTGTCAAGTCATCCTGTGGGCATTTGGAGAGGAGTACCCTAGGGCTTTTCTTCGGAAGCTGCGATATGCTGTACTCAAGTGTGGTGTCTCTAGTGACAAACTTCTCCATGGGGAGGCTTGCTGTTGCAGTTGCTGGCTCAGCTGGTTGTTGGAGGGCCCTGGAGATGTAAGCTGCTGGGATGAACCCAGATTTACACTCAAAACAAGGCACCATAAGTCAGCTGCCAGTTCTTCACACTTCTCCAGACTGAGCAAAGCATTGCATTGAAAAGTTGGCCCACAAAACATTTCTGGTGAATCCCAACTGGTTCATAATTTGTATATGCGACTGAAACTATGAACATTTCACGTTCTCTTACATTCTGTTCTCGCAGGCTCCTGCGATCTGTTTTTGCTTTTTCTCACATTGTTGAAGTTATGACACCCATTTTTTGTTTTTTATTTTTTCCCTGCACGAGGTCCTCTTCTCATAGGCATCCATGGGAGTCTGGAGTTATGATTAGTGATGGGAAACAGACTTGTGTCTTTCACTCTCTTGCCACTCTGTGGGGTGGCAGCAGGAGGGAGGCATGCTTTCTCTTTGTGGGCTGGAGCCCCCTGGGTGATAATTTTAGAACACGGACCTTACCCTCCCACCACGTTTCATGGTCAAGTTTGCTGATTCTGGAGAAGTCTCTCCTGGTATATCTGGCATATGAAGTGACCCAAAGGACCTTTATCTTCATGTTTCCGTTGAAGCACACAACCTCATTTCTACTCTATGCTCAGCAGACTCACTATCTTTTCTGCCTCCTCTGCTGCTTGTGTTACGGATAGGAGATAAGATTGGAGAGGAGGAAGAGTCAGCTATGAGTCTCTGACAACAGGGCTGCCACTGCCAAATTGCGTTGAACCATTTTAGGTTTTATCTTCTGGGAAGCACCATTGCATCATAGTCAAACATGAAGGCCAGGAAGCCCAAGAAGTGTGGGTTTCAGTTCCATCTCCATTTATTAGCCACACTTTTGTGCCTCAGTTTTCTTATACACAAGATGAGGCTGGTAATCTGGTCAAACTTTCAGGATAAGAATTATAAACATTTAAGAAACCCAGGAAACTGTCCAGCACATAGAAAGCATTGATATTACTGAGTGATAGCACTGAGTCAGTAAAACCTAGATAGAAGTTGGAAGATAGAGCACAGTGTTCTTGTATCTTCTGAGCAGATGGGTAAAGATATTGGATAAGAATTCAGTGTGGTGGCTGTTGGAAAGTCATTACTGGGTCTTCTTGGTCCAGCCATTCCCTTTGGTCTCTGTCTTTGGCCTGGACCACCATGTTACCTCCATCATTCTTGAAGGACACACCTGAAGCCTCACCATTGTAACAGGCTTATCATCAGGAATTAATAAGGTGCAGGGAATTACTGACAACCTCTGAAACACTGCAAAAGGCACTGCCTCCTCTCCGTTGGAATCTTGAAATATGAAGAAGGGAAAGGAGGCATTTGAATGTCATTTTAAAGAAAATCTATTTTGCATCTGTAGATTGCAGTCTCCTAGAGGGTGGAGATTGGGCCTTGGGGCCCTGGGCTGCCCTATTTGTGGAGTGGTTGGCATGTTTTGTAGGCACACAGCATGAGGACGGTGGATTAAATTGGAGCCGTAACTGTGTCCACATCCTCTTCCATTGTCAAGCCTGGATCTAAGTGTGCATCGATTCATTGACCTGACCTCACCCATCAGTGATGAATGTTCAGAAGGTTTTGGTTCTCCTGCTTCCATTATAGGATTAACATCTCTCAGAGAGCACTGGCTAGGTTGGCAGACTGTGACACAAATCACAGTCATGGCATCTTGGTGGGTTCTAGCATCTATTACTTGAAAGAGGGATGAAAACTAAGTAAAATATGTAAATACTGAAATCATAGCCATCTTCCCGAGAGGTGAAAACTTTCGATGTGTTTCCTGCAGGGAGGGACTGACCTAAGTATGGAAGCACTCTAACACAATACTTGTATGCTGAATCAGAACAGACCAAAATCTTGGACTTAACACACTGCCATTTTTAGAAATATGACATCATTACAGACCAAGTTCCTCTGGTTTGAGTGGTGGGCTCTTATCTTATCCCTTCCACATTTCTTTATTATTATTTTTTTGAGACGGAGTCTCGCTCTGTCACCTAGGCTGGAGTGCAGTGGTATGATCTTGGCTCACTGCATCCTCCCTCTCCTGGGTTCAAGCTATTCTCCTGCCTCAGCCTCCCGAATAGCTGGGATTACAGGTGTGCACCAACATACTTGGCTAATTTTTTGTATTTTTAGTAGAGACGGGGTTTTACCATGTTGGCCAGGCTGGTCTCGAACTCCTGACCTCAGGTGATCCACCTGCCTTGGGCTCCCAAAGTGCTGGAATTACAGGTGTGAGCCACTGCGCCTGGCTATTTATTTATTTTATTATTTTAAAATTATACTTTAAGTTCTGGGATACATGTGCTGAGTGTGCAGATTTGTTACATAGGTAGATGCATGCCATGGTGGTTTGCTGCACCTATAAACCCGTCATCTACATTAGGTATTTCTCCTAACGCTATCCCTCCCTTAACCCCCCACTCCCCAACAGGCCTCAGTGTGCAATGTTCTCCTCCCTGTGTCTGTGTGTTCTCATTGTTCAACTCCCACTTATGAGTGAGAACATGCTTTGTTTGGTTTTCTGCTCCTGTGTTAGTTTGCTGAGAATGATGGTTTCCAGTTTCATCCATGTCCCTGCAAAGGACATGAACTCATCCTTTTTTTATGGCTGCATAGTATTCCATGGTGTATATGTGCCACATTTTCTTTATCCAGTCTGTCATTGATGGACATTTGGGTTGCTTCCAAGTCTTTGGTATTGTGAATAGTGCTGCAATAAATATATGTGTGCATGTTTCTTTATAGTAGAATGATTTATAATCCTTTGGGTATATACCCAGCAACAGGATTGCTGGGTGAAATGGTATTTCTTGTTCTAGATCCTTGAAGAATCGCCACACCATCTTCCACAATGGTTGAACTAATTTATACTCCCACCAATGGCGTAAAAGCATTCCTATTTCTCCACATCCTCTCCAGCATGTTGTTTCCTGACTTTCTAATGATCGCCATTCTAACTGGCATGAGATGGTATCTCATTGTGTTTTGATTTGCATTTCTTTAATGACCAGTGATGATGAGCTTTTTTTCATATGTTTGTTGGTCACATAAATGTCTTCTTTTGAGAAATGTCTGTTCATATCCTTCGCCCATTTTTTGATGGGGTTGTTTTTTTCTTGTAAACTTGTTTAAGTTTCTTGTAGATTCTGGATATTAGCCCTTTGTCAGATGGATAGATTGCAAAACTTTTCTCCCATTCTGTAGGTTGCCTGTTCACTCTGATGATAGTTTCTTTTGCTGTGCAGAAGCTCTTTAGTTTAATTAGATGCCACTTGTCAATTCTGGCTTTTGTTGCCGTTGCTTTTGGTGTTTTAGTCATGACATCTTTGCCTATGCCTATGTTCTGAATGGTATTGCCTAGGTTTTCTTCTATGTTGAACCAGCCTGGCATCCCAGGGATGAAGCCGACTTGATCATGGTGGATAAGCTTTTTGATGTGATGCTGGATTCGGTTTGCTAGTATTTTATTGAGGATTTTTGCATTGATGTTCGTCAGTGATATTGGCCTGAAATTTTCTTTTTTTGTTGTGTTTCTGCCAGGTTTTGGTATCAGGATGATGCTGGCCTCATAAAATGAGCTAGAGAGGAGTCACTTTTTTTCTATTTTTTGGAATAGTTTCAGAAGGAATGGTATCAGCTCCTCTTTGTACTTCTGGTAGAATTTGGCTCTGAATCCATCTGGCTTGGGGCTTTTTTTGGTTAGTAGGCTACTAACTGCTGCCTCAGTTTCAGAACTTGTTGTTGGTCTATTCAGGGATTCGACTTCTTCCTGGTTTAGTCTTGGGAGGGTGTATGTGTCCAGGAATTTATCCATTTCTTCTAGATTTTCTAGTTTATTGGTGTAGAGGTGTTTATAGTATTCTCTGATGGTAGTTTGTATTTCTGTGGATTCAGTGGTTGGTGATATCCCCTTTATCATTTCTTATTGCGTCTATTTGAGTCTTCTCTCTTTTCTTCTTTATTAGTCTGGCTAGCAGACTATTTTGTTAATCTTTTCAAAAAACCAGCTCTTGGATTCATTTATTTTTTTTGAAGAGTTTTTTTTCGTGTGTGTGTCTCTGTCTCCTTCAGTTCTGCTCTGATCTTAGTTATTTCTTGCCTTCTGCTAGCTCTTGAATTTGTTTGCTCTTGCTTCTCTAGTTCTTTTAATTGTGATGTTAGGGTGTCGATTTTAGATCTTTCCTGCTTTCTCCTGTGGGCATTTAGTGGAATAAATTTCCCTCTAAAGACGCTTTAGCTGTGTCCCAGAGATTCTGTTACGTTGTGTCTTTGTTCTCATTGGTTTCAAAGAACTTATTTATTTCTGCCTTCATTTCATTATTTACTCAGTAGTCATTCAGGAGCAGGTTGTTCACTTTCCATGTAGTTGTGTGGTTTTAAGTGAGTTTCTTAGTCCTGAGTTCTAATTTGATTGCACTGTGGTCTGAGAGACTGTTTGTTATGATTTCTGTTCTTTTGCATTTGCTGAGGAGTGTTTTACTTTTAATTATGTGGTCATTTTTAGAATAAGTGCAATGTGGTGCTGAGAAGAATGTATATTCTGTTGATTTGGGGTGGAGAATTCTGTAGATGTCTATTAGGCCTGCTTGGTCCAGAGCTGAGTTCAAGTCCTGGATATCCTTGTTAATTTTCTGTCTCATTGATCTGTCTAATATTGACAGTGGGGTGTTAAAGTCTCCTGCTATTATTGCGTGGGAATTTAAGTCTCTTTGTAGGTCTCTAAGAACTTGCTTTATGAATCTGGGTGCTCCTGTACTGGGTACATATATATTTAGGATAGTTAGCTCTTCTTGTTGAATTGATCCCTTTATCATTAAATAATGGCCTTTTTTTTTTTTTTTTTGTCTCTTTTGATCTTTGTTGGTTAAAAGTCTGCTTTATCAGAGACTAGGATTGCAACCCCTGCCTTTTTTTTTTCCTTTCCATCTGCTTGGTAAATATTCCTCCATCCCTTTATTTTGAGCCTATGTGTGTCTTTGCACATGAGATGTGTATCCTAAATACAGCACACTGAGGGGTCTTGACTTTTTATCCAATTTGCCAGTCTGTGTCTTTTATTTGGGGCATTTAGCCCATTTACATTTAAGGTTAATATTGTTATGTGTGAATCTGATCCTATCTTTATGATGCTAGCTGGTTACTGTGCCCATTAGTTGACTCAGTTTCTTCATAGTGTCAATGGTCTTTACAATTTGGTATGTTTTTGCAGTGGCTGGTACTGGTTTTTCCTTTCCATATTTAGTGCTTCCTTCAGGAGTGCTTGTAAGGCAGGCCTGGTGGTGACAAAATCTCCCAGCATTTGCTTGTCTGTAAAGGATTTTATTTCTCCTTCACTTATGAAACTTAGTGTGACTGGATATGAAATTCTGGGTTGAAAATTATTTTCTTTAAGAATGTTGAATATTGGCCCCTACTCTCTTCTGGCTTGTAGGGTTTCTGTCAAGAGATCCTCTGTTAGTCTGATGGGCTTCCCTTTGTGGGTAACCCAACTTTTCTCTCTGGCTGCCCTTAGCAATTTTTTTTCCTTCATTTCAACCTTGGCGAATCTGACAATTATGTGTCTTGGGGTTACTCTTCTCAAGGAGTATCTCTGTGGTGTCCTCTGCATTTCCTGAATTTGAATGTTGGCCTGTTTTGCTAGGTTGGGGAAGTTCTCCTGGATAATATCCTGAAGAGTGTTTTCCAACTTGGTTCCATTCTCCAAGTCATTTTCAGATGCACCAATCATACATAGGTTTGGTCTTTTCACATAGTCCCATATTTCTTGGAGGCTTTGTTTGTTCCTTTTCATTCTTTTTTTCTCTAATCTTGTCTTCATGCTTTATTTCATTAAGTTGATCTTTAGTCTCTGATATCCTTTTTTCCGCTTGATCGATTCGGCTATTGGTACTTGTGCATGCTTCACGAAGTTCTCGTACTGTGTTTTTCAGCCCCATCAGGTCATTTATGTTCTTCTCTAAACTAGTTATTCTAGTTACAATTTGTCTAATCTTTTTTCAAGGTTCTTAGCTTCCTTGCATTGGGTTACAAAATGCTCCTTTATCTCGGAGGAGTTTGTTATTACACACCTTCTGAAGCCTACTTCTGTCAATTCATCAAACTCATTCTCTGTCCAGTTTTGTTCCCTTGCTGGTAAAGAGTTGTGATCCTTTGGAGGAGAAGAGGCATTCCGGTTTTTGGAGTTTTCAGACTTTTTGTGCTGTTTTTTCCTCATTTTCGTGGATTTATTTACCTTTGGTCTTTGATGTTGGTGACTTTTGGATAGGGTGTTTGTGTAGATGGCCTTTTATGTTGATGTTGATGCTATTCCTTTCTGTTTGTTAGTTTTCCTTCTGACAGTCAGGTGCCTCTGCTGCAGATCTGCTGGAGTTTGCTGGAGGTCCACTCCAGACCCTGTTTGCCTGGGTATCACCAGCAGAGGCTGCAGAACAGCAAAGATTGCTGCCTGTTCCTTCCTCTGGAAGCTTCGTCCCAGAGGGGCACCCACCAGTTGCCAGCTGGAGCTCTCCTGTATGAGGTGTCTATTGACCTCTGCTGGAGGGTGTCTCCCAGTCAGGAGGTATGGGGGCCAGGGACCCACTTGAGGAGGTAGTCTGTCCCTTAGCAGAGCTCAAGAGCTGTGCTGGGAGATCTGCTGCTCTCTTCAGAGCCGGCAGGCAGGAATGTTTAAGTCTGCTGAAGCTGTGCCCACAGCTGCCCCTTCCCCCAGGTGCTCTGTCTCAGGGAGATGGGAGTTTTATCTATAAGCCCCTGACTGGGGCTGCTGCCTTTCTTTCAGAGATGCCCTTCCCAGAGAGGAGGAATCTAGAGAGGCAGTCTGGTGACAGCAGCTTTGCTGAGCTGCGTTGGGCTCTGCCCAGTTTGAACTTCCCCATGGCTTTGTTTACACTGTGAGAGGAAAACTGCCTACTCAAGCCTCAGTAATGGTGGACTCCCCTTGCCCCACCAAGCTCGAGTGTTCCAGGTCAACTTCAGGCTGCCATGCTGGCATCGAGTATTTCAAGCCAGTGGATCTTAGCTTGCTGGGCTCTGTGGAGGTGGGATCCACTGAGCTGGACCACTTGGCTCCCTGGCTTCAGTCCCCTTTCCAGGAAGGTGAATGGTTCTGTCTTGCTGGTGTTCCAGGTGCCACTGGGGTATGAAAAAAAACTTCTGCAGCTAGATCAGTGTCTGCTCAAAGAGCCACCCAGTTTTGTGCTTGAAACCCAGGGCCCTCGTGGTGTAGGCACCCGATGGAATCTCCTGGTCTGCGGGTTGTGAAGACCATGGGAAAAGCGTAGCACCTGGGCCAGAACCCACTGTCTCTCATGGAACAGTGTCTCATGACCTCCCTTGGCTATGGGAGGGTGTTCACTGACCACTTGCGCTTCCCGGGTGAGGTGACTCCCCACCCTCCTTTGGCTTGCCCTCCATTGGCTGCACCCACTGTCTAATCAGTCCCAGTTGGATGAGCCGGGTACCTCAGTAAGAAATGAAGAAATCATCCACCTTCTGCATTGGTCTCCCTGGGAGTTGCAGACTGGAGCTGTTCCTATTTGGCCATCTTGCCAGCCACCTCTTTATTTTTAATACTTATATGTTTGAAGATTGAAAACTGGGGAGAATGGGAAGGGAATTTATAGTAAAGGAGAATCAGTTTTTCTCTGTCTTTGTGCCCTCGGGAAAGTAGGAAGACAAATCCCTGAGAATTGGAGAATTTCATGCCAGTGTGAAATTACTGTGCTCTGTCCAGGCCTGCGGCTTCCCTTAAAACCAAGATTGTCCTTAAAAGCCTAGCATACATGTTTAATCACTTTACTGTTATGTAAGACAAAGTGGCCACATATCTGACTCATTCTTGAGAGGCAAGAAGATGATAACAAAGGAATCTGTCTTATCCCTTCTCTTTTGTCCTAGTCTCAGCAAGTGAGAGAAGGTTGGTCTGTTGGTTTAGTCTGGACATTTTCCTTGTTCCAGGTCAATAAATATTTATTGAACAGCTACTGTGAATCAGGCATGATGTTAGACTCAGGGGAGACAAAAATAAATGCAGTAACAGCTTTTAAGAGTTTGTGTAGCAGGAGGAGAGAGAGGGAAAGGAGAAGAGGGGGAGAGAAGGGAGCAAGGCCAGTTCTTTCCTCTAGGACACAGGGTGAAATGAACACCTTCACCCGAACTGGCCAACTGCAATAACTTCCAAAACTCCACCATTAGTCCATATAATAATGGCTTCTCCAAGATCCCTCCAGATATAAAAGAAGCACTGCGTCCTTAACAAGCCCTCAAGAACATTTCAATAAATGGAAACTTTCCTGCAGGTTATGGCTTCAGCTCTGCCATTTACTACATACCTGACTAATGCAAGTTACTTTAACCTTCCAAACTTCAGTTTCCTCATCTGTAAAATGGGAATAATAATGGTTTTTATAAAGTAACACATAAAATATTCTCAGCACACTCAGAAAATTTAGAGTTATTATTATTGTTATATTCCTTGAGGCACTTTTGGGTAGAGGCTATTTTTTCACATTTGATTTATTTAAGGATTAGACGGTGTGGTAAGTGTCTTTCTTCCTTCCTTGTGACATAGTTAGACCGTAACTACCCTTTCCTTTTACAAACATTTCAATCCTTTGGGGCTAAAACCATCCAGGTGTACCACTTTCTTCCCCTCCTCTTCATTGTAATTTCCTTACTTTTTGGTAAGTAAATCTCTGTCTCTCTCACTGAAGACTTTAGAACCTGGCTCCCAATCTTTCTGTCTACTTCAATATCTGTCTTTATCCTAGTTGACTTACACATCCACAGTGAAATCTATTCAACATTCCAAACTTTCAGTTTTTTGAGCACTTCATCTACAAGGACTTCCTCTTCCACTCTTAGGTTGAGCAGGCGCCTCCCATGGCTACGCTCTGATGGCCATCATCACCGGAGGCTCCGCCATCTGCAGAATCTCTAAATCACACACCCCACTCCCGAAAGCTGCTTGTTGTATCTTCCCCACTCCCCTGCTCACATCCCCCTTGCATCTGCAGTCCATGGACCCTTCTGCTTTCTCTCTCCCCACCAGCCCTTCGAGTGTCTACATGCCCTTTGTCCAGCTTAGACTTCATTGTTCACACGACAATTTCATTGTTGCAAATATCTTCCTATTTGTCTTTCTGCCCAGCTGACAAAATCCCAGGTCTGGATGAACCCAGCCACCCACCTTCTCCAGGTCTACTCGTCCCAGTCTTCCTTTTTGAAACAGAATCTTTCTTTGTCACCTGGGCTATACTGCAGTGGGTCAATCATAGCTCATTGTAGCCTCAAACTCCTGGACTCAAGCAATCCTCCCACCTCAGCCTCCTGAATAGCTGGGACTATTGGCAGGTGCCACCATGCCCAGCTAATTTTTTTGTTTTTTGTAGAGATAGGGATCTAACTGTGTTGTGCAGGTTGGTCTCAAATCCCTGGCTTCAAGCAATCCTCCCACCTTTGCCTCCCAAAGTGCTGGGATTACAGGAGTGAGCCACGTCTCTTAGCTCAGGTGTACTCTTGAATGTCTTGGCATGGTTGGAGAGTATCTCACGGCCTAGCTGATGATAACACTGTGCATTCACAATCACCAAACACGATTGGCTTCTCCTCATGGCATGGCAAGCTTCGTACTGCTTTCTTTTAGGAAGCTCCATTCTGCTTTCCTGAAAGACTGTCTTATACCTTTTTCATTATCCTTAAAACTGCCTGCTCTCCCTTGATCTCATAACATGACCTTGCCTCACATTTAGAAGCTCTCAGATGGAAATGCCCTCATGTTCCCTTCACATGATCTACCCGGCAGCCTGCGTCTGCACCCTCTTTTCACAACAGTTCTCACGGAGGACACGCCCTTCTTCCTCCCAAGGCCAATTGCTCCATGTATGTTTGGAATCCCATTCCCTCTAGCCTTTCTCATCTCTCTGGATTTGTCTGATCAGTATTAAAACATTCAAAAGAAGACATTCATACAGCCAACAGACACATGAAAAAATGCTCATCATCACTGGCCATCAGAGAAATGCAAATCAAAACCACAATGAGATACCATCTCACACCAGTTAGAATGGCAATCATTAAAAAGTCAGGAAACAACAGGTGCTGGAGAGGATGTGGAGAAATAGGAACACTTTTACACTGTTGGTGGGATTGTAAACTAGTTCAACCATTATGGAAAACAGTATGGTGATTCCTCAAGGATCTAGAACTAGAAGTACCATATGACTCAGCCATCCCATTACTGGGTATATACCCAAAGGATTATAAATCATGCTGCTATAAAGACACATGCACACGTATGTTTATTGCGTCACTATTCACAATAGCAAAGACTTGGAAACAACCCAAATGTCCATCAGTGACAGACTGAATTAAGAAAATGTGGCACATATACACCATGGAATACTATGCAGCCATAAAAAAGGATGAGTTTGTGTCCTTTGTAGGGACATGGATGCAGCTGGAAACCATCATTCTCAGCAAACTATCACAAGAACAGAAAACCAAACAAGGCATGTTCTCACTCATAGGTGGGAACTGAACAATGAGATCACTTGGACTTGGGAAAGGGAACATCATACACCGGGGCCTATCATGGGGAGGGGGGAGGGGGGAGGGGGGAGGGGGAGGGATTGCATTGGGAGTTATACCTGATGTAAATGATGAGTTGATGGGTGCAGCACGCCAACATGGCACAAGTATACATATGTAACAAACCTGCACGTTATCCACATGTACCCTAGAACTTAAAGTATAATAAAAATAAATAAATAAATAAATAAATAAATAAATAAAACATTCTGTTGTATCTCCCACCAGGAACAATCCCAAAGACAACAGCAACAAAGACAGCAGTGACAAATGACAACCATGGCTGCCCCTTCCTGTGACTCTGGCCTCTCTCCTGTGACTGTGCTTCTGTAGCCACCCTCGCCCAAGCCTGGTCTGCTCCTGCCCACGTGCTTCCTCACCTCGGTGTTTCCCACCCTCTCCAGACTGGCTTCTGTCCTCACAACTCCATGACATCACCACTTACTACGGTTACTTGGGTGTTGTTAAATCCAGTGGGCTCATTTCAGTTCTCATTTTTCTTTGTTTGGAACAACATTCAGCATGCACTTATGGAAATGCTACCTTACTTCCCTGGCACCAAGCACTCTCCATTTTCCTCCCATCCCATAGCTTCTCCTTCCCAGGCTTCTTGACCTCCATGGGAACGTTGAGCTGTCTCGTTCCTCTATATGTTCCTTGCGCAATCTCAGTCACTCTGGCGGTTTTGCTTATAGTTCATATATGTCTGTAGCTTCCCAGTTGATGTTTTAATTCTGACTTCTCTTTTGAGCCATAGACACATCCACTTTAGTGGTTGGAGACATTTTAAGCTTGAATTATCTGATATTAAACTCTTGACCTTTTTTACTGCCCCTTTCCCCACTCCCCAGTATGGTGTTATTTTGGTATACTCCATTCCATAGGTAGTACCCCCGTCTACTCTGTTGCCCTGACAGCCATTTGAATTTTAAGTTTGTCAATTCTACTTCAAAATTACGTATTAAACCCATCTCTACATCCTAGTATAAGCCCATAGCATTTCATGTTAGAGTTGCTGTAATAGCTTCTCAATAGCTTCCCCATGTTTACTTTTATATTGTTCTGATTTATTCTGCACACTGTAGTCAGAATGACTTTTTTAAAAGCAAAAGTGTGATCATGTTGTTTCCCATTGCATTTAGAATAAAATACAAAATTAATAACATAACCAATAAGACTCTGCCCGATTAGGTTCCTGCCAACTCTTGTCAGTCTTCGCTTTGCTTCTGCTATTCCAGCTACTGAGTTTGTCTTCCAGTTCTAAGAATGTGCCCATCTCTCCCTTGCCTCAGAGATTTCTCATGGGCTGTTCGCTCTGCCTGGAACTCTCTTTCCTCCATTCTTTCCCTGACTAATTTCTACACATACCTCAGGTCCCAGAAATTAGGTTTGCATGATATAAATACTCGCATAGCACTGTCTGTTCTTCCATCATAGCACTTATCATGATTCCTGTCTTCATTTATGTGGTTATTTGTTTATTTATCTCCCTACTAGGCTGTGAGCTCTTAGAAGGCAAGGACTACTCAGTCTTCCCACTCCTTTATCATCAGACCCTAGCACAGTCTGGCACATGGTAAGGGCCCAATAACTTACTCTGAATTCATGAATGGTTCATTAAAATACTCTGGAGGTGGTTACATAAGTATGTGTTTGTTTTCTCATTTATTGACTCATTCATTCATTCATTCAACGCATAGCTAAGTATTTTTGAATCCAAGGTGAGAATAAATTATTCTCTTCAACAACCCTCAACTCTTTTTTCTCTTAGCAGGTTTTATCTGGCTCCTCAGGGAATCAGTCCCCGGCAGTGACCACACTTGTCATGTCTGTCTGGTTCACTGGATGGATTAGGTTTCAGGAAAGCATTCTCTTCTCACCGTGTCTTGCGCTGTTCTGTTCCTGAATGTTCTTACTGTTCTTAATTCTGTCACAGATAATATGAACTCATCCACCAAAGGCGAGATCAGATGGGTCTAGAGGGTCACTTAGATGATCTGTGTATATTTTGTTAAACAAATATTTATCAGACAACAACTGTGTGCTAGGCTTTCCTAGACTTTTATCATGACAACCTTTTATTCTCATAACAACATTGTACATGGGGTTTTGCTATTTCTACTTTTTAGATGGGAAAATTGAGGCTCAAGGAATTAAGTTGCTCCTTATCACAGAGATAGAACTGTTTTCTTTTTGTTCTGATATGACTGTATTTTTCAAAATTGTTAATTTATGCTTAAAAATGAGCACAGCCAAGTATTGAATTATACTTGATAGTTCTTCTTTCAGACGATTTAAACACACATATTAAGAGATTCTATTTTACAGGAGTGAGATGCTAGTGACCCAGAGATCCAGTCAATTGTCCAGAATTTAGCTATGCCCTGTGTTTTGGAGGGAAATGTACACGATTCATTTTGTACCAAGTCAGGCAGAAATATGGCACCACCCTTCTAGACAGACATCTGTTCAAATATAAATTTCCTGTTTATTGAGGCTTCTGCTCTATTGAAGTAAAGGTCTCGATACGGCTGAACAAGTCAATCATTATAAACCTTGTTAGTGTGACAGCCCCTTGTGTATTGTTTAACTGGAAATGAAACACAAATACACCAAACCCCTGCAGTATCCGCTTCACGGTGCATAAATCTACTGCGCATCATGTCATTTGAAATTTGATGGCAATCTACCAAATGGCAGAAAAGACTTCATCCTCAGAGGGCCATGCAAATGATTCCAGGCTCTGAACAATAAGGTGAGAGGACACAGCCTGTCCTTGGCTCCCCTCCCCCACATCCTTCCCAGAAAGCATTCCCTAGGGTAATTTCTTAGTGGCAACTGGTGAATTATCCAAATACAAATGACCAGTGTTCAGTACCACATGCAGATCTGGCTTCAGATGACTAAATAGGATTGAATCGTTCTTCCTGCCTTCCACTACCTAAGCTGAATTATTATTGCTTGCAGCGAAACCCTCTCAGACCCTTATTAAGCCGTCTTAATTGCTTTCCTCAGCTTTCTTTCTCTTTTATTCAAACCTCAGAGGTGAGGTATAATCTGCTCTTAGTTATGCTAAGATAAAGATGCTCATCTCGCCCTGCTCTCCCTCCCTCCCCCGACTTTATCACACATCTATGCATAGAGAAGCCTGCATTTTCATTTTGGAAAGGTCTAAACCAGCCCAGTAATCTGCTGATAATAGTCCTGGACTGAGGTTAGATTATTTTAGCACTGATCATCTTTTCTTGGTTTAGGTTTTAAATGGATGGGGCATTTCTCTATTTAGTTCTTCTGGGAAGATTTAGTCACAAGTTGTTAGAATCAGAGCTGGAAGTCTCAAAGTACCATCCATTCCGTTGCTATTCTCAAGTAGATTAAATCATTCAAAACAAGCAGTTGGCTGCTTGAATCAGTCCTTCTGGGTCATGGCCCAACCTTGTCAGGGAGGCCCCTGAAGACTGGGCCCAGGTGTAGGAAGGCTAGGACAAGCTGGTGGCAGCTCCATCAGCAGCTCATGGGGAGGGGGCTGGGTGCGGTCTGGAGAGGTTGGGCTTAGTGAGGATATAAATGGGGTTGCCAAGCCAAGCAGGCAGAGCAGCAGAAGGTGGCGATGAAGCAGAGTTAGGAATGTGGCCAGATTGTGGAGGATCTACTTCCAATACAGACATTGTCTACTTCACCAATTCTTTTAGGAGCATCTAAGGGGAGTTACGAGACTTCTAAAGGGCTGAATGTGTGTGACAATCTTTTCTATGTTCAATGACTTTCTTGGAAACATTTAATGATCTTTTTTCCCCTTAGCAAGCGTAACTTCCCGTTTGTCATTGAATACCTCATTTTTGAGCAAAAGTGTAATACCGGTGGACTGGGGAGGTTCCCAGGCACCAGTGGGACCTCAACTTCAGCCAGTGTCAAGGCTCTTGACACCATTGTGAGAAGGAATTCAAGGATGAGTCAGAAAATAGAGAAGGTATGGAGATTTACTGCAAAGTGAAAGAAAAAAGTACACACTCAAGAAAGGGGAGTGTATGTGTACTCAAGAGAAAGTTACACAATGGGGCTTGGGGTTTCTATGCTTATGGGTTTTTAACCAAAGGGTGGAATATTCATGAAAATTCCTGAAAAAGGTGGAGATTTCTTGGAACTGTGGTGCCACCCATTTTTACACCAAATATCAGTGTTCTTGTGTATTAGTCTGTTTTCGCGTTGCTATAAAGAACTACCTGAGACTGGGTCATTTGTAAAGAAAAGAGGTGTAATTGGCTCACGGTTCTGCAAGCTGTACAGGAAGTGTGGCTGTGGAGGTCTCAGGAAACTTACAATCATGGCAGAAGATGAAGAGGAAGGAGGCACATCTTATATGGCAGGAGCAGGAGGAAGAAAGCAGGGAGGGGCTACACACTTTTAAACAACCAGATCTCATGAGAATTCACTCACTATAATGAGGCCAGCAGGGGGGAAGTCTGCCCTTGTGATCCAATCACCTCCCACCAGGCTCCCCCTCCAATACTGGGGATTACAATTTGACATGAGATTTGGGCAGGGACACAAATCTAAATGATATCATCTTGGAATGGTCATGGCACTTCCAAGCTCCCACTTGGTTTTCTGTTCCTGTCTTAATTTGCTTTGGATAATGGCCTCTAGCTGCATCTGTGTTGCTAAAAAGCACAAGATTTCATTCCTTTTTAAGGCTGCATAGTATTTCATGGTGTATATGTACCACACTTGCTTTATCCAGACCATTGTTTATGGGCATCCAGGTTGATTCCATGTCTTTGTTATCGTGAAAAGTGCTGTGGTGAACATGTGTGTGCATGTATCTTTATGGCAGAACAATTTATATTCCTTGGGGTATATGCACAGTAGTGGGATTGCTGGCTCAAATGGTAGTTCTGTTTTAAATTCTCTGAGAAATCTCCAAACCGCTTTTCACAGTGACTGGGTGTGTGATTGAGTCAGTCAATGAGTATAAAATGAGGTCCTAGGTGAAACCTAGGTCAAATCCAGTGTCATGTTGGGTCCAGTTGGTCTTTGCCAACTTGGTCCACACCCTGTTTTCCAAGGTCTTATCAACTCATAGCTTCTGCAGCTATTTCAACAATTTCCTTTGGCTTAGTCATGTGAAACTGCTGCCTGGAATTTTCTATTTTCCTGCAACCATTCTGTATTATTCTTGACTCAGGAGGAATTTATCAAATGTTATAACACAATCTATTCTTATTTCTCCTTAAGAAAACATCTATGTAACTTTTGAGGGGATCAAACATGGAAAAGCATATTCCATATAGCTGTTTGATTATATTTTAAAATATATTCTTATGATGCTCTTGAAACATTGAAGCAATGTATGAAAACATTCTTGAACCATTTTAGGTTGGGCGTACCTTACGAATTAAAAACAGCAGGTTCTATCTCTTGTTGATGAAGGGAGAAAATAGTCTTTCTTTGGAAGACAAAAATTTTTGTCCTGGAGAACATTTGGTTTCATAGGAAAGCTGTTGATGTCTCAGAAGAAACAGTTTATTTTCTCTCTCAGGATGAGGAAATTGCTTGAAAAATATTTTTTTATGATTCAGGAATAGGCGAATCTTTGTAGATTTAAAAGCCAGAGTATTCTATGGGAACATACATTTGCTTTAAAGTTTACACAACAGCAAGACGTCCTATAGACTTAATAATCTTTTCATTATTCTTGGGGCCAGAGAATATGTCGTTTCAAGGTTAGGTTGGTTTTCATTAAACAGGGGGAAGAACAGAGCTTTAGACTTTCTGTTTTGAGATGCCACAAGACTTTGCAATTATGACAATCGATAGTTTACAAGTCTTGTTTCTCATGTCACTCCATTAATTCTTCCTGAGCAGCACCATTGCCTATATCTATATCTATCTATCTATCTATCTATCTATCTATCTATCTATCTATCTATCTATCTATTTTTTGAGATGGAGTCTCATACTGTCACCCAGGCTGGAGCGCAGTGGTGTGATCTTGGCTCACTGCAACCTCTGCCTCCAGGTTCAAGCAATTCTCCTGCCTCAGCCTCCTGAGTAGCTGGGATTACAGGTGTGCACCACCATGCCTGGCTAATTTTTGTATTTTTAGTAGAGACGGGGTTTCACCATGTTTTTCAGACTGGTCTTGAATTCCTGACCTCATGATCTGCCCACCTCGATCTCCCAAAGTGCTGGGATTACAAGCGTGAGCCACCATGCCCAGTCTATAATTCTTGACTATGTAATTTTCTGGCTTTTTTCTTACAGCTTGTCTAGGACACTGATGTGGGACAGTGAGGCAGCCATCATTGTAGGCAGCTCTAAACAGTTGGAGGATATCAAAGAAAAAGAAGACATGGTGTCTGCCCTGATGAATATTCACCTCTAGCTGGGAAGGCAGAATATACGCACATGAAGGACATTTAAAGGCAAATCTATAAGGATATGTTTATCAGCATTTATACATTAACATCAAATAATTATAGCTACCATTTTCAAGTGATTATTATGTTCAGTACTAAAAACTTTACAAAACATGATGTAGGACATATTACTATCTCTGTTTTACAGATGAGGAAGCTGAGGCTCAGAGACGTTACATGACCTCTCCAGGACCATCTAGCTAAGAAATGACAGAATTGAGATGGGACTCTGGTTCTGATCCCTAAGCCTGGTTTTGTGCCTGGTACTGCATCTCCACCAACAGCAACTGTGTCTGTCTCATCCACAGCCTTACATCAGCACCTTGCACAATGTTGGGCACAGAGTAGACACTCAAGGATGATTTAACAGATTCAGAACTGCTGAAGTACACAAAAGATGTACCCTGTCCTAAAGCTGTAAACTTGTCATTGAATTACTTTTTTTTTTCTTTTTTTTTCTGAAATAGCCTTTATATGGTTGGGTGCAAGATTTTTTTTTTTCTTAGAGTATATGGTTCTGTTTTTTCTGTTTAGCTTCTTTATTTTATGTTTTTATTATTTTGTTTGTGGAGATGGGGTCTCCCTGCATTGCCCAGGCTAGTCTCGAATTCCTGGGCTCAAATGATCCTCCCACCTTGGCCTCCCAAGAAGTTGGGATTACAGGCATGAGCCTGTAATCTACAACCCTGTAAATTACAGCCCAGTTTCTTGATTTATACCTGTCTTTAGCAAACTGTGAACAAATTTTGGACTTAGGGAGGGTAGTGTTTGGGTGGTACTGGCTGGAGCACCCCCAGCTCTGTGGACGTGCAGTGCCTGACTCTGCAGCCAGCAGCTTGGCTGCAGTGGGACTAGGAGTGCTATTCTCGGGATGACTGCCTTCCTCAGGGGCTCTAGCATGGAGGAAGAGAAAGGGTGGGCCCTTTTCCTCTGAGCCAGAGAGTTGCACTGCTTGTGACTTCCTAAGCACAGGCTGGGAAATGCGACTTATTATTCCTCATTAGAAGATCACTCTAATTTACAGTCCTTAGAATGAAGTTATGTGCATGCTGCACTTTTGAACTCATTACTGAGTATATTAGATCATATCAAAATGCTGTTCCTGCAGCAGGTGTACTGGTGGCTCAGAGCTCAGACAGAGCCTAGGGTATGAAATGTCAGTCTGGCAACATTATTGCCTCTTCTTCTTTTGTCATATTCCTCCCCAATTTGGAACATCTGTTCATGTTTGTTTATTGAGCCCTTGGGGCTCACTTATCCAAAATCACGCTTAACTTCATGAAATTGCCATTTTAAGGACAGTTTTCTGCCACCCTACTAAAGATGAATGACATATCATGAAAAAGAATGGGGGTGAGAGGCATCATGCCATTTTAGCCCTTTTCATTGGCTGCAGATGATTAGAGGACACAGACTGTACTTACAGAGGGAAAATCAGCTTGGATGCTTGTGGGTTTTGGTGCTCCCTGTTGACAGGCTGGACTTTCAATGTAGTTTTAAACTCAACTTCTGGTAAGAGGAAGCCAGGACTAGAAAATGACAATGACAACAAGGTTGGAGAGTGCTGCTGCTGCTGGGGGTGGCGCATAGAGTGTACTAGTCTGTTACAACTGCCGTAACAGAGTCTTATATATCGGGTGACTTCAACAACGGAAATGTATCATCTCCAGTTCTGGAGGCCGGAAGTTGGAGACCGAGGTGTCCGCAAAGTGAGTTCCTTCTGAGAGCTGTGAGGGAGCATCTGTTCCACACTTCTATCCTAGTTTCTGGTGGTTTGCTGGTAAGGAACATCTGCGGTGTTCCTGGCCTTGTAGTTGCTGCACCCCAATCTTTACTTCCATTTTCACATGGCGTTCTCCCTGTGTGTGTATCCGTGTAGAAATTTCCTCTTCTTATAAGGACACCAGTCACATTAGGTTAGGGCCCATCCCAATGACCTCATTTTAACTTGATCTGCAAAGACCTTTCTCCAAATAATGGCACATTCTGAGGTGCTGCAGTTAGAACTCCAACATTCCTATTTTTGGTGCGGTGATAAATTTAACACATAATATGAGGGTAGGGAAAGGTAAAAGGAAACATTTTTTATAAGGGGAAAAAATTAGAATGAGTGCCTACTCTCTGCCCATCACTGGGCTGAGTACTGTAAATATTGGAATGAGGTGCCTTCTGCAGACTTTGTTGACATTATTTCTGATGTCCAGCAATGTTGTTCTTCCGTCTCTGTTCTTACGTGGTTTGAAAACCGGCACAGACTTCCATTCTCCCTCCTTCCTTCTTCCTCCTTCCCTGGAACTGCAGATTCTCCTCCACTGGCCTCTGCCAGCCACCCGTGCACGAGCAGTATTGGCCAGCAGTGTTTATATTCACTCAGCTGGGCAACTGGAGTTTATCAGTCATTATTTTTTTTTTCTTTCCAAAATAATTTCTCTAGCAGCTGATCAAACTCAACATAGAATATGTGGGGTTCACTTTTCTACCTCCCAGGGATAAATTGGCCATGATCCACAGTAAGCTTTCCCTGAAAAGGTTAGCATTTGCTGGTTAGCTCAACTTTGTGTACAAAGATAAGCTTAATAAAGGCTTTGCTAAGATTTGTTTGTTAATGCGTCCTCTAGAGATTTGTTGCCATTTATTTATTTATTAATAGAGTGACTTATTTGCATAGGGCAAGATACATAACACGATATAGAATTTATAAGATAGTCTAATATCAAGTGCAGTGTACGAATTCCTTCTGTAACACCTCTGCTAAGGCTATCTTGAATAATCCTTGAGATAGGCAGCTCACTACCTGAATAAGGAATTTATTTCCATAGGTAGGCATGTCAATTTCCAAAAGTAGAAAGTACTTTAAAAAATTGAACCAAAATCCACTTTGTAATTTATAATTTAACATGATAGAATGTCCACCCAATTGTCCTAGTTTTTCTAGGGGCACTAAAAAACTGAGATACCAAAAAATTCACCTTTTAAAAGTATACAATTCGGTGGTTTTTGGTTTATTTGTAAAGTTGTGCAACCATTACCACTGTCTATTTCATCTCCCTCAAAATACTGCACTCATTAGTAGTCACTCCTCATTCTCTCCTTCCTTCAACCTCTGAAAAACTACTGAATTCCTCTCTGTCTCTATGGATTTATCTATTCAGGACATTCATATAAATGGAATCATATATTATATGGCCTTTGGGTCTAGTTTCTTTTACTTAGCATGGCATTTCAAGGTTCATCCATGTTGTAGCATGTAGCATTTAGCATGTTCTTCATTACTTCATTGCAGCATATACTACATTTCTTTTTATGGGTGAATAATGTTCCATTGTATGGATATACATTGTTTATCCATTATCAAGTGATGAACATTTGGGTTGTTTCCACTTTTTGGCTATTATAAATAGTGTTGCTTTGAACATTTGTGTTCCACAAGTTTTTGTGTGAATATATATTTTCAATTGTCTTGGGTATATACCTAGAAATGGAATCACTGGGTCGCATGAAAACTCTATGTTTAACTTTTTGAGAAACTACCAAATTTTTCCACAGCAGTGATGCCATTTTACATCCCCATGAGCCATGCCTAAGGGTTCTGATTTTTCCACATCCTTGACAACACTTGCTATTGTTCACCCTTTTAATCATAGCTATTGTAGTGAATATGAAATAGCTTCTTGTTATGGTTTTGATTTGCATTTCTATAATGGCTAATAATGTCAAGCATTATTTTATGTACTTATTGAACATTTGTAAATCTTTTTTGGAGAAATGTAATCATTCTAAATTTTCATTTTGAAAAACATTTCCTTGTTTATTCATTTAGTAAACATTTACTGAACATACATTTATATGTCAGGCATGTACTACACACCAGGGACACAGAGAGGCATGAGAGAAATTTCAGACTGAAAGGTGGAGTTGTCAGATATCTATCTGCATGAGGACTTCAACCTAAAGACAGATTGTCAAGGCCCGTGAGGCCTCTTGTGAGAAAGGCCATCCTGAAAGCAAGAGGATGTCTACAACTCATTTGACTTCTGGTTAATTCTCCATGGATTTGGGTCCTCACTCAGAGGACAGGGAACCATAAAATATGCTTAGAATCATTTAACCAAAATTTCAGGGATGAGCCTACAGAAATACTGCCTCTGTAAAGCAAATGGCAATGAAGAGTTCAGTTCTTTTTACGTTTGGAGCTCATTGAACAAAGTCCAGAACAAATGCCGAGGCCTGAGCAGAAGGCCAGGCCAGCAGGAAGCTATAATTGGCCTGACTCATGGGTAAGGGCATGGGAATTGGCTCCTTTTGTGGATTCTAGAGGATTCTACAGGTGATTTGTGTGGTAGCTTCACTGAACAGTGCTGGTGCTGTTCACTGAAGCTACCACACAGATCCTCTGTAGAAAGGATCCATATTCTTTTCTTCTTTCTACTCTGTGGACTTCAGAGGCTTAGTTTCGTGTTTGTGGCCTCATGGTTTCAAGATGGCTGCCACAGCTCCAAGCATCATGAAGGGACTTATAAGCCACAGAAAATATTACTCCTTGAGCTGGGGCAGGATCACAAGAGAAGGAAAATGGTAGATAGCACAAGGTGACCAAGAAGACTAACTGAGCGTCCTGAGGGGACTCCTGAGCTAGGAAAAGTTTGAAGGAATTTGGAGGATCTCTGAAGAGAGTGTATGGACAGAGGCAGAGAAATACTAGTTTTGACTGATAATTTCAACCTACTTTTACTCCTGCGCAGGTGTGGCTTGGGGAAGTATGGGTTACAGATGAATAAGACATGGTCCCTTCCGTAGACAATCATAGAGAACAGAGGGGGAAACAAAGAGCAATATACAATTTCAATGTGATGAGATAGTTACTAAGAGAGGTATAAATAAAGTGCCTATTAGTTGGTACCTTGAATATCTCCGTCTCTACACATGCCCAAGGTTATAGTCATGCCCCCAAAAGTGGCTCAGATAATTTATACAGACTCTTCTCATTCTCCATGTCAGATGTTGGTTCTCTCCTGGTTTCTCCCATTTCTATCCTATTGAGTTTTACCCAGATTTTATCTTTCTGTCTGGTTTCATGAAAGTGAAGTCTCATTTACATAGTTTAGCTGATTTTTTGAATCTGGCCCCTCTAGTCTCTGGGGTGGTCCTGTCTACTGCAGCCCATGCCTTTCCTATTCTCCTGCCTGGCCTAGGGTTTTGGGGTACTTTGTGTATGCTAGTGTCCCTGGAGAGGAGAGTTTTAGGGGCTCCAAAAATGAAGAATTTTGAGCAAGAGTTTGAAGGGAATATTAGTTTTCTTCTTGTGGAGATGGAATGAGAAGATAGAGAAACACAGAAGCTTGAAACAGTTTGGTATGTTTTAAAGAGCCTGAAAATACCTTGGAATAAGCATAAGGTACTTGCAGGAAAGTAACAGGATGGGGGTATAAAAAATGGACATGGGCCAAATTATGAATGGTTAAGAATATTGGGTTGTACTCTGAATGCCAACGGAGAGCACTGAAAGAGTTTTAGTAGGGGAGCAATTAGGTCAAGTTTGTTTTTTAGAGGGCTCATGTTGGAAATGCCATGGAAGCTGTGCTGGGAGCCATGAGACTGGAGAGAGCTACTGCAGTGGTCCAGGGGAGAGACAATGGTGCCAAAGATGTGACATTAGAAATAGAAGAGGGGCTGGGCGCCGTGGCTTACGCCTATAATCCCAGCACTTTGGGAGGCTGAGGTGGGCTGATCAAGAGGTCAGGAGATCGAGACCATCTTGGCTAACATGGTGAAGCTCCCTCTCTACTAAAAATACAAAAAATTAGCCGGGCGTAGTGGTGGGTGCCTGTAGTCCCAGCTACTTGGGAGGCTGAGGCAGGAGAATGGCGTGAAATGAGGCAGAGCTTGCAGTGAGCCTAGACAGCGCCACTGCACTCCAGCCTGGGTGACAGAGCAAGACTCTGTCTCAAAAAAAAAAAAAAAAAGAAAAAAAAGAAAAAAAAGAAATGGAGAGAAGTATGGGGATGTGAGAAGCCCTAATAAAATAGAGCCATTGACAGTTGGGTGAATGGTGTAACTATATAAAGATAGATAGAGAATGTAGGAGGAGGAATTTTGTGGCAAAGTGGGCAGAACATTTTGTTCTCTTGTCTATACTGCATTAAAAACCTTCAGATGTTTGAATTAGCCATCATAATTCTTCTTGTCTTTTATTACACAGTATAAAAATAATTCATCCATTCCCTTCAGATATGTCTATATTTATGTTCCTCCTCATTTTAGTTGCTACTGGCACTTGACTTTTCCATGTGCCTCCTAAAATGCAAGACCCTGACCTGAGAAAACCCTACTAAATAGGGTTGGGTCAAGGGACAACAGAGTGGGACTACTATTCTCCATGGTACCTCAGTGATATATTATTTATGTGCTACATAAATTTGTAGACCAAGAATTTTTCTCCCATTTTAGAAGCCTCGCCAAAGTTTTCTGGCCAACTGCAACGCCTGAGGTCATTTCCTCATTCCTTTAAAGTTGAGAAGCACAGCAGTCAGGATGTCCTCAGCTAACAGTGACTCAAACCATAAGGACATTTATTGTCTATTTAATAAGAAGTCTGGAGAAATGCAATTTCAGGCTTGTTTGGTGAATAAATGATGTCATCAAGATCCAGGTTCTTTTCTTCTCTCTATTGTGTTATCCTCAGAGGATGAGTTTCATGTTTGTGGTCTCATGGTTTCAAGATGGCTGCCACAGCCCCAAGCATCAGGCTCTCACATAAAAGTATCTGCAGCAGGAATGAAGGGAGTAGGAGCAAAAAGAACCCCCTCTTTGTGTGCCTTTCTTCTTTCAGGGACGAAAGTCCTTCCCAGAAGGGCCCAGAAGACTTTTCTTTGCCTCATTGGCCAATCACTGGGCCAAATGGATTGGGATTGCTATGGTTGGCCTAGACCAATGAAAAGTCATTGCCTGGAAAATGAAATATTGTTGCCTAAACAAAATCATTGTTTTATTACCAAGGAAAGAAGTTCATGACTGCGTAATAGGTAATCAGTGTCTTCCCACAGGAAACCAAAGAGATGTTTGATTAAATACATAAACAGCATGGATGAGTTTGAATTTAGAGTGGTCTTAAATCTCTATATCTGTCAATTAATCAATCTACATCTATCTATCTATTTATCGCTGTATCTAATGACCTGCTTTCTAGTTCTTCTAGCTTAAATCCATGTAAATCTATTATCATCTAACTTACAGTTAATCATCTTATCCAGAAACATTATAGAGAATTTGTCAAACACTTTTATTAAAAAAGAAGATGAGAATAATTTGCCATTATATTATTAGGTGACCTAGCAGTGGTTTGGGGAATCACCACACATTAATTTTTGTGTGTCTACTGTTTCATAAACTAGCCTAAATTTTTTCTGGTCTTTCTGAGATCCATCCTTTCTCCCTTTTTGGTAAATCAGGACAGTGACACTGAAAAAAAAAATTATTCCCCAAAAGATAGCTTCAGTGGTTCAGAGATAAAATCTGGACGTTCTTTCATCCTCTTTGGATGGAATTTGTTTGGTCCTCAAGGATTGGACTCACTTAATATGACCTGATTCTGTTTTACTTTCATGTTTACTTCGAGATGAGTTGTTTGATCATCCCCCATCTTGTCCCAGCTAGACTCTCTCTATCTCTTCCTCTCTTTCCCCCAACACATACATAAATACGAAGTAAGAATTGTGTGCAGTAGCTCTTGATGTTGCCTGTTAATATTTACCATTCCTTTCTAAGTGATAGACCTATCTTCACCTTGTTCCTCTGGCTTCAGAAGAACATTTTTTTCTAGCCTTGGTGCACTTTCCATGAATGTGCCTTTCTTCCTGATTGCCATGATCTATGCCACATGGAAAGAAGACTCAAAAGGGTTAAAATGGGTAGATTTCCTAACCAGGGTATGGCAGCATGTGAGTCAAAAGACTTCCTGGGCCGGGTGCAGTGGCTCATGCCTATCATACCAGCACTTTGGGAGGTTGAGGCAAGAGGATTGCTTGAGGCCAGGAGTTTGAGATTAGCCTGGCCAATATGGCAAAACCCCATCTCTACAAAAAATACAAAAATTAGCCAGGCTTGCTGGCGGAAGGCTGAGGCATGAGACTCAATTGAACCCGGACGAGGGTTGAGGTTGCAGTGAGCCACTATCGTCCCACTGCACTCCAGCCTGGGTGACAGAAACAAGACTCCGTCCAAGAAAAAGAAAAACAAAAAACAAAACAAAACAAAAAACAGACTTCCTGACCCTGTTAGGTACAAGTCTTTGTTTGAAATATTTCCTTTGATGTCCATGTAAAAATCATTGTTAAGTCTGTGCAGTTTAAAATAATAATTGTAATCACATTCTAAAATTTTGTGTCATGCAAACTTCTATTCATGCTGAGTTGAAGAAATGACATCGTCATGCTTATTTTTATTTTGAAACACCTGTTGTTTTTCCTTAAAATGGTAACTTTGTAGACATCAGATTCAGGATAGTTTTTACCTCTGGGTGGGGGCAGGGGTGGAGGTGGGGATGAGAGAGAAAGGTACAAGGAACTCTCCAGTTACATAGGTAATGTTTTGTTTCTTAAGGAAGATGGCAGCTTAGGAACAGAAAACCACACATCGCATGCTCTCACTTATAAGTGGTGAGAACACATGGACCCAAAGAGAGATACAGCAAACAGTGATGCCTACTTGAGGATGGAGGGTGGGAGGAGGGAGAGGACCAGAAAAAATAACTATTGAGGCCAGGCATGGTGGCTCACCCCTGTAATCCCAGCACTTTGGGAGGCCAAGGTGGGCAGATCACCTGAAGTTAGGAGTTCAAGACCAGCCTGGCCAAACATGGTGAAACCCTGTTTGTACTAAAAATACAAAAATTAGCTGGGCGTGGTGGTGGGCGCCTGTAATCCCAGCCACTCGGGAAGCTGAGGCAGGAGAATCACTTGAATCCAGGAGGCGGAGTTTGCAGTGAGCTGAGATTGTGCCACTGCACTCCAGCCTGGGTGACAGAGTGAGAGTCCGTCTCAAACAAACAAACAAACAAAAACCTCCAAAAAATAACTATTGAGTACTAGGCTTAGTACCTGGGTGGCGAAATAATCTGTACGACAAACATCTGTGACACAAGTTTACCTGTTTAACAAACCTGCACATGTGCCCCTGAACCTAAAATAAAAGTTAAAATTTTAAATTTAACTTTTAAGATAACCTAAAAACCCTAAAATAAAAATAAGGGCTCTTTTTAGATCTAAAGAAGGAGCCCTTAGATTGGATTTGCCAGATTTGTCTATTTTATTGGTTATCTCAAATAAACAACCCTTGGAATTAAAAAAAAAGTGCCAGCTTAATGTTAATTGTGCTAGACTTTATAACTTTTTATGCCTATTTAATATCGCATAATTTAGCATGTGTATTTCTATACACATACAAACTTTGAAAAATAAATGGCATAAATTGGCTGAGCAATTTTATTTATTTTATTTTATTTTTTTATTATACTTTGTGTTCTAGGGTACATGTGCACAATGTGCAGGTTTGTTATGTATGTATATATGTGCCATGTTGGTGTGCTGCACCCATTAACTCATCATTTACATTAGGTATCCCTCCTAATGTTATCCTTCCCCTCTCCCCCCACCCCACAACAGGCCCCAGTGTGTGATGTTCCCCTTCCTGTTCCAGGTGATCTCATTGCTCAATTCCCACCTATGAGTGAGAACATGCCTTGTTTGGTTTTCTGTTCTTGTGTTAGTTTGCTGAGAATGATGGCTTCCAGCTTCATCCATGTCCCTACAAAGGACATGAACTCATTCTTTTTTACGGCTGCATAGTATTCTGTGGTGTATATGTGCCACATTTTCTTAATCCAGTCTATCATTGTTGGACATTTGGGTTGGTTCCAAGTCTTTGCTATTGAGAATAGTGCCGCAATAAACATATGTGTGCATGTGTCTTTATAGCGGCATGATTATAATCCTTTGGGTATATACCCAGCAATGGGATGGCTGGGTCAAATGGTATTTCGAGTTCTAGATCCTTGAGGAATCACCACACTGTCCTCCACAATGGTTGAACTAGTTTACAGTCCCACCAGCAGTGTAAAAGTGTTCCTTTTTAAAACTTTAAAAAAGTTTTAATAAAGAAATCCTGAAAGATTCCTGCATTTTAAATTGACCTATTCATTCAACAAACACTGAGCACTTACTGTGCTATGTGATGGAGCTATAAAGAGCGTTAATATGTGGCTCCAGGCCCCAGCAGATCTCCCCTTACAGTAGGGTAAATAAACATGTAAACATATGGATAAACTAGATAATACTATGACCAGTGATACAACAGTTATTTAAAAATGGGCTATGATCGTTAAAGTTGCATGTGAGTCACACGTACAGCTAAGTATGTTAGGGCAGTCACAGATGGCTTCACAAAAAGAGTCTCTAAGCCTCCCTTTTCCTTAATTATTTCTAAAGCATGCTTCCAGGG
Organism: Macaca mulatta; assembly: GCF_049350105.2. NCBI lineage: Eukaryota > Metazoa > Chordata > Mammalia > Primates > Cercopithecidae > Macaca > Macaca mulatta. Next base: position 72,282,218 of record NC_133423.1, read on the forward strand.
AGCCTCACTCTGTATTGGGAGTTTATGGGAACTATTTATTCTGAGGCCCCAGTGGTTGATGGGAGAGGAGATCTTAAATAGCACAGGTGGCTGGTCTTGTTTTCATGCTGACTGTGTTCCTCTGAGGCTTTTTCTTTTTCTTTTTTTGATATATCCTTTTGTAAATTTCTCTCTTGTCCAAGACCGATGGATGCTTTACCTTAAGGAGGAGGCCTTTATTCAAGTCACACCGGTAGACTGAGAGGACAGTAGCTGTTGACCTGGATCATGTGAAGAGGGAATATCAGCCTCAGTGATTGATTTCTGCCTTGCCTCGTTTCTATGTTTTCTCCTTTAGTTCAGAAATACAGAGAAGGGATAGAGGGTGGAGGAAAAGGAAAATCAATTCAGGGGTTCAGTTACACTTATCATGCTATTTGGACATGACTTGCCTCCAAAACATCGTCTGAGCATTTTCACTGGAGGAGGTAACACTTGGGTGTGTTATAAATTGAATTTGGTGCTGATGAAAGACCTGGCTTAGAATCTTGGTGTTAGGTTTGTTCCTCAGCGGCAGAGCTGGCCAAAGGGCAGCAGTGAAAGGATAAGTTAAATGAGAAGAGTGCCCTTGGCCTGAGGTCCCAAGGACCTAATGAATGTCTTATGTATCTTCACAGTTGGGGATTACATTACAAAATTCACTTACAAGAAGGTAGGGATAGGCACAGGAGCTGATCACAGGCTGAATTAAAAAAAATTCACTCTTGCTTTCCCAACATTATTTGTGTGTTTCCTTTAATTTTCATTAGACTGTTGTACTTGTCTGCCTTCCTACCACCAGCAACATTACTCATTCCTTTCTCAGCAATCTCCAGGTTAGAGAACAGTTTGGGGACCTCATTAAATCTCCAAGATTTAAGAATTTGAGATGCTTGACTAGAATAGTCTTGGAAAAGGAAAGTTGATGGTAATTCAAAACTTTTCCACTGCATAATACTCAGGGCTGATATCTCATTCCTGGAGAGTATTACAAATATTCCTTAGCTTCTGTTTTTCTTGACCTACTACTAATTTTCCCAAGAAGAACTATCAAGACTGTTTATTGTAATCGACATTGTGTAACTGCCATGGAAACAACAAGTGATCATTCTTAACAATTTTAATTTGGTAGGTAGACACCATTTCCCCTTTAACATTGCTGAAATCTGAGCAGAAGTTCCAAATAATACCTTCACAGTTAAAGAGAAATAAAATTTAAGATGCAAATATGTAGGTATTTCAGCAAAAGGAATCATGAGAAAAACATGCTTCATTACTTTTCTATTTATCTATCTATTTATCTATCTGGAGCTCAGAGGAGAGGTCCGGCGGGGTCATGTCAAGTTGTTGATGTACAGATTGCTATTAAAGCCATATTTTGGTGAGATATGGGCTGGGGTTGATGAACTAGCTAATGCAATTTAGCTCAACATGGTCACATGGAAGTTTATACAATTTTAGCATTGGATGGAAACTTAGAAGTTACCTTTAAAGCTTTGCTTCAATAATAAAATAATTTTTTATTATTTCCAATATAATACACTTATTATTAAAATTTTTTGGAAAGCTAGCCGTATCTTGTCCTTCCTTGTTTTTGTAAACAGATGAGAAAAAGTAGAACTCAGGAGATGAAAGTAGCTCTTCTTTAGCAGCAGAGTTCAGATAACAACTCTAAATGCCCTAATTATAGTTATTTTATATCATGGTTATAAGTTGTTTTTAAGCTAGGAGTTTTTTTGACATGGAGGGGTAAGATCTTGGATAACAGAGAACCTTTCTATTGTTATTATTTTAATTATGAACAGGACCATTTCTTAACAAAGGATCATTAACAGCAGGACAGTGTAGGCCCTGAGTGTCATTAGAAGTTTAGCACACAGAGTCATCCTTTTATCTTCCCCTCTCTTCTCCTGTAAAGTTACCTAATTTCCCTAATACCATTCTGATATGGAGAGGGCCAGGTCACACTTGGAGATTTCTGCTATTTCAGACAAATTTGTAGTTTCATATCTAGGTGAATTACTTATATGCATTCATGTACTTCTACAGTTGGAAAAGAGCAATGTTTTCTACCTTGGTGCCATTTCAGGGAAACAAGAGTTAAAGACAATAGTTTCCTTGCTCTTCCCTAGAAATCAAAAGGATCCAGAGCACCTAAATGAGCTGCCGACCAGCCTAAGTAATAGGAGCGTACCTGGCAGGAAAGAATGAATTGAGAAGATAGACAAGAGTTCTTCTGTGCTTTTTGTTTTCCTGGGACAGTCAAGGTGGGAGCTCTTAGAGCAAGGAACTTCCAGAAATCACAAGCAATGATCTGACCTCGAGTATTGCTGCTGAAACCAGGGAACAACCTGGTCATGGAAAAGGCTAGCTCACTGGAAGTGTAATTAATCTTTCTGGCAGTTTCTTGCTTTCAAAACAAGAATGAATCAGGGATTTTATCTGAGGTTAGTAGTGAGTCATTTTTAAAGAAAAAGTCTAATCAAACTCTGGACTTCTGGGGCCACCTTGGAAGATGGGATTCTGACCTCTTATAGTAAGTTGTTTCTCATCAATATTCATATCTAATGAGGAGAAACTATGATCAGTTCAATTATATTTTTGCTTATCTATTAACAGATAATGATGCATGCAATTTAGATTGTAAATGAATTGGCATTTATCAAGTACCATTCCAGGGAGAGAACTTATCTGACAGACACAAGTATCTCTGGTGCCTGTATTTTGGTGCATATCATAGGTTGGGTTCCCTGTGAAGCAGACACTGAGGTGAAGATGAACATTCAGGGTTCATTAGGGAGTGCCCTTGTGACCAACATCTGTAGAAGGAAGGCAGGATCCTTGGGTGGTGGGAGAAATTGAGCCATGAGACACAGTTTCAATAGAGGTCTCAGCCAACTCTCTGGGGAGACCTAAAGCTGAGATGACCCTTTGAAGTTGTCCTGAGTTGGGCCAGAGCCCAGGCATTGTACTCCCATGTCAATCAGTTATTGGATGCTGGCCATGATAGGATGGGGGTGTGACCTTAGGTGAGGCAGTTCTCTTCAGCCAAGGTAGTCTACATCAGAGCCTGATAGCTGAGAGCTTCTGCCTTCAGCACTCTCAGAAGGTGAGAGTGAGTCCTTTGTTCCTGGTGGAGGACTGAGGAGCATATCGCAGTGACCAACAAGGTCCATTCCTTGGGCTATGTCTTAGTCCATTTCATTGCAATAAAAGAATACCTGACTGGGTAATTTGTAAAGAAAAGACGTTTATGGCCGGGCGCGGTGGCTCAAGCCTGTAATCCCAGCACTTTGGGAGGCCGAGACGGGCGGATCACGAGGTCAGGAGATCCAGACCATCCTGGCTAACACAGTGAAACCCCGTCTCTACTGAAAAATACAAAAAACTAGCCGGGCGAGGTGGCGGGCGCCTGTAGTCCCAGCTATTGGGGAGGCTGAGGCAGGAGAATGGCGTAAACCCGGGAGGCGGAGCTTGCAGTGAGCTGAGATCCGGCCACTGCACTCCAGCCTGGGCGACAGAGCGAGACTCCATCTCAAAAAAAAAAAAAAAAAAAAAAAAAAAGAAAAGACGTTTATATGGCTCACAGTTCTGCAGGCTGTATGCGAAGCATGGCACCAGCATCTGTTTCTGGTGAGGACCTCAGGAAGCTTCCAATCATGTTGGAAGGGAAAGGGGAGTTGGCGAGTCACATGGAGAGAGAGGAAGAAAGAGGAGAGAGGTGTCATGCTTTTTCAAATGACCAACTCTTGAGTGAACGAATAGAGAAAGAACTCACTCATTACCATGGGAATGGCACCATGCCATTCATGAGGGATCTGCTCCCATGATCCAAACACCTCCCACAAGACCCCACCTCCAACACTGAAGATGAATTTCAACGTGAGATTTGGAGGGGACAAACATTCAAACTATATCAGGCTATTTTGATCCACTTCTTTGTATAAGTTCTAGAAGCAGACACTCTAAGATTCCAGGGGGCCTCTCTCTCTCTTGCAAATGTAGAAGAAAAAGGTAATTGGAAAAACTATAGTCCCTGCATTTGTAGCTGGTCTTGGGGCACAACTGACACTCACACTCACTCTCCTCTACTCTTCGTTCTAGATTTACACCACCCTTAGTTAACACCTCGGCTGGTCTCAAAGGCTGACTTGTTGGTGTGACCCAGATCTTCCTTCCTGAAGGATCTAAGCCCTTGGTCATCATGTCTTCCTCTGGCTGAGGTTCCTGCACTTTTCCATTTACCATCAAAATAGGGCCAAGGAGGAACCAAGCAGCACTCAAGTGGATCATCCAAGTGTCAAACATATTCCTCCCTCCTTATGATATAATAGCAGCCCTACATCCTCCTAATCATCAGGGCCAATTGCTCCTACTGAGATGATGGTGCTTTTTTGTGCCTGTTGGTCCCTTGGTGTGAGAAGCCTAAAGTGCCCAGGTTGAAGCTGTAGCTTATCATTCAATGAGACTTTTGTTGTGTCCCCTGGAGAAAGCATTTCCTCTTTGGGTGCCAGGATCTTTAAAACCACAGAGCCCCAAGTTGTGGGGGCAGGAAGCACAAAAAGCCCCAAGTGAGACCCTTGGAACAATGGTACTTGGAACTCCTGCTTTTACTCCTTGGTTCTCAGACCTATATATTCTGCCTGCTGGGGACATAGTAGGTAGACTATATATCTGTAAACATTGCTTATTTAAAACACACACTGCACCCTGGAGGATAGCCCCCTATCCTTGCAAGGTAATATTTGTGAGTTGGCAATTCCACTGTTCTTTCAACAGACGGTTCCACCATTTCATCAGCCTGTCAGCTTCTAGGTGTTACAGCATTTTATATGAAAAGTAGATTTTATGGTTGTTGCCCTCTCCTACAGCTCTTTTCCTGTAATATGCATACCTTAGTTGGATGCAATATTATGTGGGATACTTTGCCAGTGGATCAAATACTCAATAGGCCTTTGGACAGTAGTGCTAGATGGAGCCCTGTGGTGGGAAAGGCAAGCCCCAGCCCCAGAATAGATATCTATTCCTGTGAGGATGAGTAACTGCTCCTTCTATTGAGGGAGGGGTCCCATGTAGTCAGCTTATCAACTTTGGGTGGTTGGCCCCTTAATGGATGGTGCCAGACTGGGGACTCAGCATTGGCTTCTGCTGTTGGCAGGTTAGACATTCAGCAGTTGCAGCAGCTAGATTACTCTTGGTAACTGAAAATTCACTCTGTTGAGCTCATGCATAGCCTCCATCCCTGCCACTATGGCCATTCTTTTCATGTGTCCATAATGTCTGCCATGGGTGGCTATTGACAGAGGCTGACTGAGTCATTCTGTCTATTTGGTTATTTAGTGCCTCTTCTGTGATGAATGACCTCTGATGGGCATAGACATGTGATGTAAAGACCTTCATACTTTGTCCCATCCTGTATATCCATCCACATGTCTCTACCTAGACCTCCCGATCTTCCCCTCTTCCTTCTTCCAGGCTCCAGACTAATCAGACAAGCCATTTACTATCGTCCATGAGTCCATGCATAGTCTATCCTTGGGACACTTCTCTTCTTACAAAGTAGCTGACCATGTCCACCACCCAAAGCTCTGCTTGTGGAAGGATCTTCCCTTGCCACTGTATTTCAAGGCAATTCCCGAGCAAGTTGTAGTGCAGCCATCATCCATTTTTGTCTTTCAGTCATATATTGAACTCACCCATTTATGAACCAAGCTAGGCTTTTTCTTCTCCTATTAGCTGGTCAAAAGAAATTGTACATGTGAGCACAGGTGTGTGCTGAGGGACAGACTCTGGTGCAACAGTGGTGGATGACTTGTGGTCTGGTCTACTTGCTTGTACAGCTTGGTCGTGCTCTCTGGTGCAACTGTGTTTAATCCTGCAAGTACCATTTTCATGTTACAGTGAATTACTGCTGGACCTGTCCAACCCATGTCTTGATGATTCAGACATATCCAGGTCACAAGGGGGCAGTTCTGACTGCCTGATCACTTGGTATCCCATGATCAGGCACTCCATCTCCACCAGTGCTCAGTAACATGCTAACAATCATTTTCCAAAAGGTGCATAATTAATTTTGTGACAGGTGGCATGCCCCAGAGCCCTATGGATCTGTGTTCTGATTCTTCCACTGATACTGGCCATAAGATGCACATGGCATCTTTGCTGACCACTGAGGTATCTATTACCATAGGGTCTGCTGGAATATATGACCCAAAAGACAGATTGCTTGACCTCCAGCCTAGACCTTCTGTATATCCCTTTCCTGCTCCAATCCCGGTGAAAAGCTGACAGCTCTTCCTGCTCTGGACTTTCACTAAAAGTTGGAAACTTCGTAGATGTGTTGAAGCAATATTCCCAGGTATGGAATATGCTGCCCTCAGAACCCAGAGAAACTGATCAGGCCTGATGCGCTTCTTCTTTATGGGGGAGATGCAAGTTATCGTATTTGTCCCTTACTTTGGAGATGACGTCCTTCCTCGTCTGCCCCAGTCCACTAAACATGTAAAATTTTTACTGATATGTTGGGGTCCTGAGTCATTGGAGGGCATATTTCCCATACTTGAGAGTTCATGAGTTTTACCATGGCCTCCGGTGTACCTGCTGTATCTTGTTATCTGCTCTGGTTTGAACAGTGTTATCAATAGAGTGGGTCAGTGCCATGCTATCTCAGAAGTCCAGTCAGTCAGGTTTGTTAGCTTATGCTATGGCAGAGGGGAGGGTGGGAGAATTAACATAATTCTGGAGCATGGCTGTAAGTTTTTACTGTTTTTTATTTCAGGTGAATGCAGACTGTTTCTGATCTTTTTTCTAGTAGGAATGGAAAAAATGCCAGATTAATGGCCACATCCTTATGTGCCTGAAGCCGCTCTAGCAAAGATTTCACTTGTGGCACAGTAGCTGCAATTGAGGCTATTACTTGGATGAATTTATGGTAATCCATGTAATTTTTGTGGGATACTTGTAGTTTTTGCAGGAACCAGGAAGGTCAGTTAAATGCTGCTGATGATGAAGTGGTAATCCTCATCACCCTTCATCTTTCAGTTCTTTCAGTATGGCACGAATCTCTGCCATTATCCTGAGGAGTCTTATTTTTGATTTTCTGTCTTGGTGGTAGTGGGAGCTTGCAGTTTCAGAGGTAACCTCTTGGCCTTCCACACTGCCCTAAGTCTCACTCCACAGGCCAAGGAGCAAATGTAGGGGTTCTGCTGACTAGCAAGGGCGTCCGTTGCAGTAATGCATCTGACGACCAGGAAAATGACACCAGGTGGGTCAGTGAACCAACTGTGCTCACAATGAACTGGACCTGGGTCAGGGTTCCATTTATCACTGGCTTCTATGGGGGGTTCATGATGATACCTCAGTTTTCTGAATTTCTGTGTCAACCTCATAGGATGCTGCAGGAAGGTGGTTGTGTGCCTTAGGTGAATTACTTTTTTCAGCTAAAGCAAATCCCTGTAGGGGCTACTAGCTGAGGGTATTCTCTTTGCAGCAACCCAGGATGGGGGAAGTAATTTCATGATTCCTGAAGGGGGATCTGGGCAGTGCATCACAGTGTTCCCACTACATCCGCTCCCCCTCCATCTCCACCATCACTATTCTCCTTCTGTATTCTGCTCGGGGTGTATGCAGAGTAGTTAGTGAGGCTTAGCTTTGGAGCCCCTCACTTGCATGGGCTGCTTCCCAGACTTTGAACCTAATTTTGTATTCTTTTTCTTGAAAAGAGCCCCCAAATGTAGATGCTTTACAAAACTCAATTCTTCCCCTGATTCTGCTTTATATCCTTTCAGTTTGAGAAGGGGAAGATAAAAGAGATTGACATTTGAGTGCCTACCCTGTTCTAAGCACCAGTCTTGGTGTTTTGCTTGTATTGTATTGTTTAAGTTTGGGAATGTTATTTGGATTTCTCCAGAGTTCACAATCTTTGACTTCTCTGGTGCATATGCTTTTCCTTTTGCCTGGAAGGTCCCTCCTCATTTTGCTTGTATTTGGAAGTCTTTCTCATTCTTTCGTATTTAACTCAAATACTGTCTTCTCTGTGAGTCCTTCTTCATCCCTAAAAAAGAGCTGGGTGTGTCTCATGGCACCTTGTGGGTGTCCCTCACTAAGCTCTGCTCTCGGGTCACAATTGCTGTTTACACCTGTGCCTCCCTTGCTCCTTGTTGAGTTCTGAAGTGGCAGATTTCGTGCTGTTCACTCTTGTGTCCTCAGGATCTAGCACAGCTCATATTATAAAGTGGCAGCGCATTCAATATCAGTTGACTGCTTGAAATGGCATTGATTCTCCAGTCCAGAAAAAAATGTCTCGAGAGCATCAAATTCCCTTTCTTTTGAGGTCTGAGCTCATGAAGTAACCTTGGATAAAGAAGCTTGATTTCCTAGTTTCTTGATAACTGGGTGAAGATGTTTTCAGAGAAAAGAAACAGGCGTGTTCTGGAGTTAGGGGGTATATTTTCACTGCAAAATGACAAATCAGCATTCCAGTTTGTCAGTCAGATTCTTGAGAATATTTTAGCCAGAGTTAGCCCTTCAGAACTGGAATGTTTCTAAGTTAATAGATAGGATTGTATTTTAAAAGCTAAAAGCTATAGAATCTGGTCTCTATATGGTGTATTACCAATATATATCTTCATTAAGATTTTTTATTCGAAAATGGGATCATCTTATGTATTCTAGTTTATAAATTTCATAACAATCAATAAACAAACATTTATAGCATCATTCTTGTTTTGTCAACAGTATTCCATTAAATAAATATGCCTGAATTTATTTGATCAATCTGCTTAATTTTTAAAGGCTCTTTCTACTTTGTGCTATTAAAACATATATCACCTTTATGCATATATAAGTATATGTATTTATATGTATGTATCTTTGCCCATATATCTATTTACTTCAGATACATTTCTTAAAGTGGAATTGTTTGGTTAAAGGATGTAACTATTTTTAAAGACATATATGTATGTATGTTTGCATATTTATTTTGCTACTTTGGCAGAGAATGTCATGCCTCTCATCTGTAATGGAGATTTGTTGCTAGGAAGCAGGTGCTCCCAGCTCCCCTCAGTGGGCCTGTGTGCCTGATTCTCACCCACTGGACTCAGAGCAGTAAGTGTGTCACTTCCTGGACAAGGTTGTTGAAATGTAGGTGTGCCTTTTCAATGGCCTTCCTCTTCTCTGGTCTCTCAGTTGAGTGCCAAATTACGGGGTAGCACTGGAAGCCACACTCAAGGTGGTGGAGGCTGTCAGTCAGGCTCTACCATCCTCTCTGTCAATGAGAGGATGAGGGACGCCTACCACCGATCAGGATTGTCCCCCTTGGACCCTAGGTAACTGAGAAATAACTTACTGTGTTAAGCTCCTGATATTAGGGGTTCATCTGTTAGAACAGCCAGTGCTTCTCATCAACTATAGCTAGCTTGTCCTCCAAGAGGGTTGCTCCTCCACCAACAGCTTAAGAAGATCCTATCCTTGTTCCCTTCAGTCTCACCAATACTTTTGTAGCACTTAAAAATTGGCAGCTTCATAGCCAATGAGTGGTACATCTCAGTATTATTTGATCTTATAATTCTTCTGAGTCCTAGTAAATTTGATGTGTTTATTGACTACTTTGTATTTCTTCTTAGCCCAGACACCTGTAACTTCAAAAATTCCTGGAAGGCCAAAAAAAAAAAAAAAAATCTAAGTTTTAAAAGTTCTTTTACATGCATATTTATGAAGACTTGAAATACTATCTTTAAGCCAAAAAAATCTAGGCTGAATGAGCCTGAAGTAAGAGAGTAACTTCAATATAGTTCACTTGGGGCTGCCAACAGTTTCTCATGGTGTTGTGAGCCAATCTGATGGGGTGTGTATAAATAGAAAAAAAAAAACCTTAACGGAAGTTGTTCAATTGTTTTAATGAGTTTTGAATCCACTGGATTAAGCGAAAATTCATCTGATTTAATTGAGTGACTCTAATTGGTAAAGAGAAATGAATCAAATAGGCTATGCAGTGCAGTTATTCAAGGTTCATTTTATTTTTTTCTAATTTACTTCTGATGGTTTACTCTTCTTCCTTGGTGCTCTGTGGGCAGATTCTAAAAATAGTCTAGTATTTATGGAAATATACTACAACAGATTTAGGGACTGATCTGTGTATTTGGATTTGTTTTTATGCTTCTAAACCAAGGGTTATTTTGTTCTTTGAGTTAGATTATTGAACACAAAAATAGCCTATGATAAATCATCATGTCTGTTGTTAAAAACCTAAGTTTATAAGAGGATGAGGTCGTCTGCAGAGGTAATAGGAGGGAAAGGAGAAAGTCTGGAGGAAGAATCAGACTAACTTGGAAGAAGCAATGAGTTTCTGCCTGATGGAAGGCACAATTCTCCCATCTGGGCCGTGTGGGTCTAAAACCAGGCCCATCTTCATGGTGGTAACTGGTAAGGCAGCCAGATGGATCTCAAAGAGATGGCTCCATGGTGCATAGTAGAGGGCTTGACCTCAGGCATGGGGTTTCTAGCCTTCCATTTATCTTCCTACCTCTGGCAGAGCATAGAAGTCACAAGAATTTTCTGGATTTGAGAGAACATGTAAATCTGGGACAGTGGGTATCTCAGCAATAATTTATGAAGACAGATGACCTTGACATGACCCTGGAGACACGGGCATCCTCACTAAGCTGCAGGATGGGGACTGAGCCAGAAATTAAGTTTGTTTATTAAAACCTGGACTATGGTGCACACCTGAGTCAGCGGACAGAGATTAATGTCCATTCTAACTGCATTTCCTGGGGCCAAACATCTCAGATCGTTATGTGCTTATGAGGAGTCATAGTTTTATTTAATTGCATTTGTTCATTTACTATAATTTGATAATATTTCCTATGAGCACACATTTAAATAATTATTCAACTAAAACGATGTTTTCAGAGTTAGTCTGGCAAAGGGGCTTTGGAATCAGAAGACTCCAGTTATATGTGATCCCTCAGCACATGATTCAGATTTGAATTTCATCATGACTCGGCAGAAATCAGAGCAGATTTATTATGCCTATTTAACTCTGAGTAGAGTTATGTGCAGAACATATTTCTTAAAGACATGGAAAGGAGTTCAAAGTGCCATTGAGCTTCAGTCATAGGATGCTGGATCTCAAATTTTAGAAGACCCTGGAGTTTCTCCCTGAATCTTTGTATAGGAGTATATGAAATTTCAGTCATTGTATTCAGCTTCAAGTTATTATACTTTGAAGGGGAGAAGTAAGAGGGATGTTCCTGGGGACAGGAATTGTGCTGGCCCTGGCTTGGCCGAAGCCTGGATTCTGGAAGGCCGAATGTCTTATGATAATGGACCTTCCCACCAAATCATCTTCTCTAGCTAGTTCGATTTGAGACATGGAGTCACATGGGTGATGACTGGGCTCTCACAGTGGTTTTTGAGTTCCTGCCTTCTTTCCTGTGTAGCTGATTTTGATAGGTATTTGGGAACTGATTCTACTAATGCAGATCATGTTACTAGGTGGGAAAAACCAATCTCTGGTGTGTTCCCCGTTAATAGTCTGCAACATTTTCAGAGTCATGGCTGTTGTCAACATTGTCTGTGGGTGAGAGTGGCTAAAAACCCGATGTGATTCCAGTTATTAGGAGTGCAATTTATGGGAGTAATGTGAATATGTTGTATTGAGTTCGTAAGCTCGGATGTCTGCCAAAATGTCTGGAATGCCTAAATTTGATTAGACCAACTGTGTTGGGGTGTTCTGAGGCGTGACAACATCACGTGCTAGGGTGCGCCAACTTTCAAGCTAAGGAGACACAGGAGGATGCCCATAAAGTGACTGCCAAAAGGGAAGCCCTCAGTCAGCTCTACCTGCTTCACTGAGAAACAGACTCGCGAGGACAAGATGCTGCCACTCAGAAACGGACCTGGAGCCAGGCATGCCGTCTTTTTGCCTGGATGCTTCGGCCTCAATGCTCCAACCTTGATGTAGGAGGAACCTATTCCTGGATGCCCAAGGACTTGTACGATCAATTCTATGCCTATTCCTGTAAGATTGGTTGGCCGTAGAAGGGTAAAAAATGTTTCCAAACAGGGTAAAAAATAGGAATGGTGGGCAGCGTGAATGGGGATAAAATACCGGTATTTGTTAAGAATTTACATGTCAATAAACCGTGTGTTCGAGTATTCAGTTACAGTGTCTCTCATCCTTTGCAGCTTAATCCATTGTACATAATACCAGACCATTCTGATTATGGCTGCATGGAAACCCACCTTAACTGAGGTCCTTTTCACCTCCTGGATGACCTCTATGTAGGCTCTGCTGCTGCAGCAGCTTCTGCCAGGTCAGGGTAATACCAAGGGGCTTGAAGTCCTGCTTCAGTTCATCTGGAGACTATTTTTCTTGCATGAATTGCATTTCTTTTGCATAAACAACCACACAGTGACTGCAGAGGTGTTAACCACCTTCCACACCGGTTCTGCCTGGCTGGGCTAGTTGCAGCACACACCCCAGGCTGCACAGAATGTCAACTTGTTGGTGTAATTTGCAAGGAGATCAGCGTATCTAACCTCTATTTTCTGAGTCCTGAAAGGCCACTCCTAAAGCAGGCATGGGTCTGTTTGGTAGTTCCCCTTTGTGCAGGGGAATTCTGTTAATCACCATTGTGAAGGGAGAGGAGAGTTACTTAATAATGTCTCCATCCTCTCTTTGCATACATCTGCTGTGAAATTAAGGATTTTAAACTGACCTGGGGAACTGGGTTGATGTGGAGCAGCCCTGAGCTCTACTCTGATCCTTGAACCATGTATTTGTTTTTTAAACAAGCTTCAGTCCAGGAGTTTGAGACTATTATGGGCAACACAGTTGAAACTCCATCGCTACAAAAAAATTAGCTGCGCATGGTGGCATGCACCTGTAGTCTCAGCTACTCAGAAGGCTGCGGTGGGAGGATTGCTTGAGCCTGGAAGGTTGAGGCTACAGTGAGCCATGTTCATGCCACTGCACTCCAGCCTGGGTGGCAGAGCAAGGTCTTGTTTCAAAAAAAAAAAAAAAAAAATCAGTCTTGTATCTGACCCTAAACCAGAATGTTAATATTGGGTCTTTACAGGGACCTCTGTGTTTTCTACATTCTGAAACAGGTATTCATTCATAATTTTTAAAAATATGTCTCAGCAGATAATACCACAAAGCAGATGATCCAATAATACTTCAGACCCTAACTCTTTCAGAGGGTTTTGCAGGAAGCTGATTAGTGAGAGTGAAGCCCTTATTTCCGTTATAACAGATGTGGTGAGATGCCTGGGTAGGCAGCAATCCCTGTCCTAATAGGAATAGGAAGTGGTAGGTGTGGGAGAGGAGGAGCTGAGTCAGGAGAGGCTAAATTAACATTGCGACCTCAATGACTTGTTGCACTGAATAATTATTTCTTGATCCTATGTGGTATTTTTCAGGTCCTGATGCTCTACAGAGCAACTCCCTTCCAAGCAGTGATCTAGGAATCCCATCTTCTTTTTAACATCTTTGTTATCTTGGTATGTGGGTTCCAGTCCACAGCGCCTGGGGAAGGAAGAGCTGAAGGCTTGTGCCTGAGTTTTTTACCACTTTGCCTAGAAGTTACAATGGTACCTCGACTTAGAGTTCATTGACCAGGATTAGTCACCTGACTCTGCCTAACGGCAAAGAAGCTGGGAGGAGTAGTCTCATCCTAGGAATGGGAGTGGACCCTGATATTTGTGATCAATAGTAATGTTTACTCAGTGGAAGATATACCATCAGGTGAAGGCTCCTGCTGTGAGGTGGAGCAGCTGCGGGGCATCTGCCTACAGTTTCCTTCCCACCAGGGACCATGCTGCTGGTTTGGCATCTCCAGCAGGGCATGTCCACCTTGCATGTATGACCAGCTACATGTCTCCCCGAGAGCTTCTGCCATGGAACAGTGAGAAGCAGATGGAGGTAGCTGGTGCCCCTTTTTGTCTCCTGCACCCAGGAAGGTTGTTTCTTATTTCTAAGATTCCTTAAAAGTTCTCATTTTGCTTAGACCATTTGGAGGGGTAAGGAGGATTCTGAAAAGCTGCTGCTGACTCCTCCGGCTCATTTAGGAGCCATCTGGAAGAGGCCTTAGGGTCAAGGCGGATGTGTTGGTTCCCCAGCCTCTGAGAGCCGTCCCTAGGGAGCAAATACACATACACTCAGGCTATAAATTACTTCTCTCGTTGGTGCTAAATTAACTTTTAAGCCTTCTAAACTCCTGAACCAGCTGATAGCAGGAACCTGGTAGCAGGATGCTGAGCCCTGTGCTCAGCATTGATTAAATATAGATTGCATTTGTTGCAAGATTTAATGCATGCATGAATAGAGGCCGCAGTGGTTCCTAAATGTTGGCTTGTGACTGGCTGAATCAGAATCATCCAGGACACTAGGTAAAAGATTTTCAGGCTCCATCTCAGACCCACTGAATTAGAATTGCCTGGACTGAGGCACAAGAATCTGTATTTGAATTAAGTTCATCACATGTACAGTGAGGTTTGCAATGGACTCACTGCAGACGTGGAAAGGGCACTGAAAGGTTGAGGCTCTGTTAGCTGGGTTTCAGTCTTCACTCTGATGTTGTGTGATCCTCCACAAGTCACTGAACCTTTCTGGTCTCAGTATTGTCACATGCATCATGATGGGATTGAACCTATTTCATTGAATAAAATAGTATTCAGAGCCCTAATATATAAGCGGATAATATATATAAGCCCCGATATATAAGCAGAGGACAGCTCTGGTGGAAGGAGTGGTCAAATTAAACTTCTGTTCTGAAAATGGTACTTCAGGGCTGCCAAGAATCCTAGGAATTTCTGTGATGTGGTCTGAAACACTTCTGGGAGAGTGGTCATTAAGGTTCCTTTTAGTGCTGGAAGCTTTTGAGGCCATGGGGGTGCGGCATATGTCTCTGTCTTTGTTCCTGTCTCTCTCTGCCTGTGCCTTTCTCTGTTATTATCTCTGTCTCCGTGTGTCTGTCTTTCTCTCTTCTTGTCTCCTTTTCTTTCTGCTTCTGTCTCTACCTGTTTCTGTATCTGCTTCTCTGTTTCTGTCTTCTTTTCTCTGTCTTTGCTTTTGCATCTCTCTCCTAGAAGAGATGAAAGCTCAGGATATACATTTCTCTCCAAGTTCTCAGGTGATACATGGTAGAGATTTGAGAGGAGAATATCTGAAACCCATTTGAAGGAGCAAAGTTGTTCTTGTCTGTAGATTTTAAAAAAATCTTTAATGGAATTTGCAGGTCCAGGTCATGATTTTTTGAAGTTGAATTTATCAACTTACAGGTTTTAACATTTCTTAATAGATGTGACCAAAGTCCTGGTAGGTAAAACAGGCATTTGCTTAATAAAAATGTATGACGTGGTGTAGACTGTGTAAGCAGACTTTTGTTTTATTATTGCATTTAACCACTCAAACGCCCGCTGAATTTCTGATTATTTCTGTTCTGGGGATGCCAAGTATTTATTATATTAGAATGATATGAGATTAGGCACGACAGAACTCCTTTAGGAGTAAGAGGTTTAATGAGGTTCCAGAATTGTCCTGGTTTAGCACAAGACTGGATCCTACGAGATCTGAATTTAGCACATTTAGCAGTTTAATTTTAAAAATAAAGTCACTATTTCCAATATCAACAATAATGACAACTACCATGTGACTTCTAGCTTTCTTAATATTTTTACTCCTAAATACTTTAGGACACAGTTCCTAAGAACAAGGATATTGTGACAGTGTAACCACATATCATTCTAACACATAACTGTAATAAAATTTAGTGAGGTTAATTGACATTAAGATAATACAATTTTCAATTATTAGTCCAGATTCAAATTTTACCAATTGCTATTCATTTGTTCATACCAATACCAATATGAATTTTCATATTCATTTTTGAATTTGAAAGTGCTAGCCCTATAGTTGTAGTAAGAAATAAGTGCCATGAGATAATTAATCTATATATTCATCCATCATTCTATATTATTAAGTAATAATCCTTAGGGATATAGGAAAGTAATTTCTAGGGGTGTAGATAAAACATTCTTTACCCTGAAGATAGTTCAGAGGTATGCTTGGAGGTTAGGCAGAAAATCACAAATAGAACATGTTATGATAGAGAAAACCACAGACTAATATAAAAAGAAGGGGTGTCATTAACAGAAATAAGGAGATCAGCAGGAGATGGTTTGTGGATGCTAAATTGGAGCCTGTCTTTGTAGTATACAAAATAGGTGGAGACTTCCTATGGGCATGTAGATTTGTAAATCTGGAGAGAGATTAAGACTAAAACCACAGTTCGGAAAGTATCATAGAGAGGGGAAAGTAGAAATCTTGAAGGGGGTACATTTTTTAAAGGGCAAAAAAGTAAAGATAGAAAATTAAAAGAAGACAAGATCCAGAAAGACTCCACACAGAGTCTCATATAGGCACTACTGTTCTCATCTAATATTTTTTTATCAGGTTATCTGTTTATTAGAAGATTGGGTAATTGCAATTCATATTTTGCTATGCCTGAAAACTTTTTATAATCCATCTTCTGCTTTCGACTAGAGGGTCTGAAGAAAATAGTACATGCACAAGTTTAAATAGCAAGTTAAAAATTCATAGTGGCCTTTTTCTGTTGAAATTACTATATGAATCACTATTATTTGGGAGTTTTTTTTTTTTTTTTTTTTTTTTTCCTAAAATAGGTAACATCCTGTAGATGTGCTCTCACTATTCTATTAATTGAACTGCTGGCTTGTTTATGTTTTGAGACCTATTCTAGCACTATTAGATTTGCCAGATGAAAAATACAAAGACCAGTTCAACCTAGGATATAATCAATTTTTCATGCTCATTATCATTTAGATGAGTCTCTTATAAGGGAATGGTTTCAGCATGACGCATTTTAATGCTGAGTAACACCTCATTCCTCTAGGTAGTGAAGAGGGAGACTTATATATGCTCTCAGCGAAAATGTTAAGATCTTAAATTACAGAATAAAGAGGAAATCAAAAGGAAATTTGTGAAAACAAAATGAGAGCCAGAGAAATGATAAAATTTATTGCCAGAAAACTTTTCAGTTTGATCAGTTTTTATAGTTCCTTAACCTTCATCATTCTTTGTATGCCTCCTGCCTGTCCTGAAGGGAAAAAGAAAAGCATTCAAAGCTTAGGCACTTTATTAAACCTTTTATAGCTTGACACCATTTGGAACCATTTCAGTATTTCATACTGAAAACAAAGACATGTCTTTCTGAAAAATTAAAATGAAAACAGACCCAATTACAGTGGCTTCAGCAGTCTTGGCTGAAGGCTGAACGTTTGACAGCTTCACGACACAGGGCTTTATCCTTGTAACCAGCGAGTGGCCTTAGAGACCTGATTATTGGAAGAGTAGAGGGTCCTGTGATTCTAGTGCTCTGATTAATCAATTTACTAACACTTCCTAGATCTTACACTTACAGTGGGAATATTCCAAGTAATCACCCCTTTTCTCATTCTGAAATATTTAAGAAAGGTGTTATAATACTGCATGCCCTGTCTCTTAAGGAGTATGATTTAAAAGCTACTTCATAGTTGTGCTTAATTCTTATCTTTTCAAATGAATTTTGGCCTTTGGCTCTGGCTACCCAGACTACAAGCTTAAACTCATATTGCCTCTTCTACTGGGAGCTCATACTGTCCCCTCTCATGGGGGATTACCCAGCGAGGTGTGTGTGCATGTGACTCGCAACACATGCAATCCCATCAGACATATGTGTCCATATAAGGGACTATGGAACAGAAGAAATGACTTTTTAGGAATGTGAGGACTGGAATGGGGGAACAAAGAAATACTGCTGCCTTCCTCCAATATCTGTTAGGCTTTTTTTTTTTTCCCTTAAAGTATGGAAACTTTATTCTTTTCATCATAAAAGCCTCTGGCAGTGGTAAGTGTGATTTCCAAGACTGTACATAGCACCAGAAGAGCTCCAACTAATGTGCTCAGCTTCGATTTCAGCATTGCTCATTAGAACAACAATGCAAACCAGCTGTCCCCTGGTGTTTGGCGAAGAAAGATCCAATTAACCGGCCATCATCCACCTGGTTCCAGATTTAGCCCTCTCCTCATGAGTCTGTAAGAGCAGCCAGTTTGCATGAATTTTTGTCATTAAATGCAAGCCGGGGGGTGAGGAGCCATGGTGGGGATGGATATTCCCTGGACTGCTGTGGAGGGTTAAAATAAAGTATAAGGCCCTCTAGAGCTTGGACATCTGGAAAGGCAGCAATGAATTAATTTATCAAGGTTTTGACCTTAACACTGTTCCTTATATTGCATACATCATTGTGAAGTCTGGCAGTATATAATGTCTCTACGAATGTGAACATAGCACCATTTTGGGATGTAATAACTTTTGCTTGGATTTTTCTCTTTAGTAATAGTGAGGTTTGAAGTGTGAACCACCCACGTATATTGTAAATTAACCAAGTACCTAGGCTGGAGTATCCGGATTTCACTGGAACTCCTCACTAAAGCTTTCCTTTGTGTATTTGTCAAAAATACCCCGATTAACTCAGAAATAAAAGCAATGACTGGAGCCCTTAAGTCATCATTATTTTATCTTTTAGAGTAAAGCACCTAATTGCTATCTGACCATTTAGGCCCTGGAATAAAACAGCTAATGATATGGCTCCTGGAAACATTACAGGCCTATGTCTTTCTAGAGTAATATCACATTCTCAATAGAGCCATCAATAAAACAATCATTTCTCAGCACTGAAGACTGAAAAACCTGTTGTATTACACTTTCCAATCTCTTCAAAATCACATTTAAAAAATCCATTTTGTTGCAAGATGACCAATCTCATCTGATTTATAAGCCGTGGTCTCAGAGGAAATATGGAATACTTGGAGTTGGAGCCAAGGAACAAATGTGCCCGGTTGGAAGCAGACACTTCCTGAATTTCAAGCAGCTCCCCGGACGTGCTTTAGAATGTGTCAGTTTACAATTTTCAAGTCATGCGGCATATCATCATCTATTTGGCAGCCCATGTACAAGGTAGAGGCCTTGTATCTTCCATTAAAGGCTTATGTTTTAGGCTTACCTATACCTGCCCTTTTTCTCTGGTCAAGAAAGCATGTAAGTGGATGATTATTTTCTAAAAATCTCCCTCCTTACCACTTCTAATTTTTTAAAAAATTGTGAATTTTGACTTTTCAAACTGTCAAATGATCTTACAATGGTCTGATTTTAGGTAGGTTTTTAGCTTCCATCTCTTTCCTCACTCTTAATAAAATTGCAGGGCATTTGAGAACAAAATCAAGATCCTCCTGATGTAAAAGTTGTTGCAGCCTGCACAGCGCATCAGGGAAAGGGTTCTTCCTAAAGCATCCTGAGTGACGACATCACTGGAGGATTGCAGAATTCAATCCCTGTGTTTTTCTAAAGTTAGAATTTTACATCCTTCCCCTAACCAAAAACAAATAAAGAACTTGCTGATCTTGGATTTCTATGACCTTAAAAAATTGAATAAAGAAAATAAAGCTCCCCAGGCTATAATCAGAGTCTTAATGTTTAAAAAAATATTCTTCTAGAAGTTATTTATTAGCCATTGTGAATTAATGGGCTAACATTTGGTTTGAGTAGGTCTGATCAGTATCTTAAATACTTTTTAGTAATTCTCAAATATTCTTTTCCTTCCCCATTCTTACCACTCAAACCTCCTGATCTTGAAGATATTCTCACCACGTTAATCAGTGACTTCAGCATCTGTCTGAAAGTTGTCCTCTTTCATGCCTCAGTCCTCTTCAGTGGCCCTGTTTTCTACATAGCCAACCCTTCTAAAACCATGACTTCATATTTTCTTGATGTTCTTATCTCTTGTTACTTTCATATCCACTGTAAGCTTTTCAAAACAAAAACTATTCTGAAGCTTGGGCCTTGAAGTCTGAAATTTTCTTTTATTGTAATCATTTCCCTACTATTTTAACTACCTCTGCTTATTCTTTGATTTTTTTTTTTCTTTAATAAAGACAATCTTACTCTGTTGGCTGGGGTGGTCTTGAACTCCTGACCTCAAGCAATCCTCTGCCTTAGCCTCCGAAAGTGCTGGAATTACAAGTGTGAGCCACTGTGACTGGCCTGCATATTCTTATTGATGGAATTATTTCTGCCTATTGTGACGGTTGATGTTTTGTCTGCCCCTCATTACCTGATCTTTTAGATTTAATTTGTTTCCTTATCAGCCCTGATGCTATGTTTAGCCTTAACAAGGATGTCCTCACCAGTATCCCAAAATTCCTCAGTTCACGTCACCAACCTCATTTTTGTCTTTGTTTTGGATTGCTCCTTAACAAAAATTGCTAGAGAAAGTCAGGACGTTAACTCTGAGTAAACTCACACTTATTTTTGGCAGGACAGACCAATATTCTTAGTAAGGTCTGCAGGATGCTTTGTGAGCTGCTTGGTCTGGTGTTCCAAATTTCTCCTCTTAGACTTCTGTTCTAGCCACATTGGCCTTCTTTTCATTCCTCAAACATCTCTCTCTTCCCCTGGGTTAAGGGCCTTTGCTTAGAACAGTCTTTCCTTTATCTTCCCCTAGTTAACTCTTAACCAGTCATTAAGTGTCGGCTTAAATATCACTTCCTTAGGGAGACTGGTAGTTGAGATTAAGCCCCCACTTTCATCTCACCCCTCTGGCATATCCTAGACCATATACCTCTATCACAGTCACAATTTTACATTTATTTTTGTGATTATAGATTTGATGTCACTTGGATGAACACATGGACTATGACTGTTTCTGCTTTTCCTGGTGCCCTCAGTGACTGTACTGTATCCAATAAATGCCTTATGTGGAGTAAGCATAGGAGATACTTTAGAAGTGGCACTTTTATAAGTAGTAACTCCTGAAGCAAGTGATATTTTGACATCTTCAAATATTAGAAATGTTTTCTTTATATTGAAGTAAAATCTCTTTTCCTAACTCTGTTCCTTGGGGTCATTCAGATAAGTGGATTTCTGACATGTTGTCAAATACTCTAGCAGAGTAGAAATACCATTGCTTTGGTGTAAAATCTAGTTGTAGCTACCATATTTGGGAGGGCTTACTCAGTGCCTGGAGCTCTGCTCATCTGTAAAGTGGAAGTAATAATAATTGCTTTACCCAGTTCAGTTTAAAAAGCATCTGTTGAGCACCTAACTGTGTTCCATTTAGTGCATTAATGCCTGGGATAAAAGATGAGTAACACATATGCTATACTTAAGGAGTTTGTAGCTTGTTGGAGAAGTCCAAGAAAATATCCCAGGCAGCCTCTTACTGAGAAATTGACTTGATTTTCCCCATTCTCATAGTAATAAACACTCAGGAATGTGTTAGGATTCAGATTCTTTCCAGCTACTAGCCCAAAGTGAGCAGACAGGCATTAGCCAGAGCTTCCAGAATAGCTGTGACCCAGAAATGTGTCAAGAATCTCTGACGATGGGGTATGTGGATGAACTTGGAACAATCTCAAGTTGTATCATTGGCCACTGGTACTTCGCTGGGGACTCATGGTCGTGGAAACCTGCCTGCCTCACCCTCCCCCACCTAGGACTGCACCATTTCTCCTATTCTGTATAGCCATCTGTGCGCTGATACCTTTCCCCTTTTACATGAATAGACTAAATTTTATCTTTGCCTGTATCTGATAGTGTCTCTCCATCATTCCCTTCATCCTTTTATCAACCACATCAGGAGACGCACATGTGTGTTGATCATTTTTATGAGGTAAGCATTAGGAGAGGGAACTGCAGTGGGAGTATAACTTGGTAATCTTTTTTGTAAATTGGTGTGTTACCTACTCAAGTTGAAGATTTGAAGATGTGCATTCCTATGACTCTGCATTTCCACACTTAGCTATATACCCGACAGAAGTGTGTCCATATGTTCACTGAAAGGCATACTAGGATGTTTGTAGCAGCACTATTCCTTGCAGCCAGAAAGCAGAAACTGCCCAAATGCCAATTAACAGTAGATTTGATAATCAACTGTGTTGTATTCATACACTGCAATACTACACAGCAATGAGAATGCACACACTTTACAGTAAAAACCTACAATATGGAAGACCGTCGCTTGCATAAGATGCAAGACTAGACAAAATAAATCTAGGTGTTAAAGGGCAGGATAGTGACTACCCTTGTCAGGACTAGTTATTAGAAGAGAGAGCTCAGGATGGGACTTGATGGGTGCTGATAATGTTCTGTTTCTTGATCTGGGATAGTTTGTGAAAATTCACTGAGCTTTACATTTCTGACGTGTGCACTTACTTGTGTGTAATTTCCTCTTTTAATGTAGAGTTTAAAAAGAGTTCATTCTATTTTGTCCACTTATTGAACTAAAAACAGCTTGGATTGTGAGAATGAAACATGGAAAATTACCATGTAGGTAAAGGCACTGTCCTGTTACGCATTTCAAATTGGCACTTGGTTTGAAAAGCAATCATCACGCTAGTAGGGGGTGTCTTTGAACTGATGTTCCACAGATGATAATACTCATCTTGTAATTGCCCAACTCTTGGATGAACTGACTTGGAATCTATTTTCCTATTTTACTCTTGTTATACTTGTTATTTTTCTTTTAACATGGATTTGATAATCTTAAATAGGAAATGTTTCACTTTTTATTATGTAAATTACTCTTAAAAAAGGATAGGTTAGCCACAGGATTGTTATTGCTGCAGAAGATTGCTGGCTCTTCCTTGAAAATCCTGTAAAATGAGGCAATGGGAATGAGTAAGCTTTTAAATGTAAGAGTTACATTTTTAACTTTAAAGTTGTTGCATTGTTGCATTTTTCAGGACATGGAATATTTAAAAGGTCCATGTAACATTAGGACAATTCCAGATATTGAAGATGGCTTTAAAAAACATGCAATGATTTTTTCTTTTTATCACACATTTCCTTGATCATTGATCTACGGTAGTTTAAAAAAAATCTTGTCCTAATAACCATCAACAGCCTTCACAGGATACTGGATTACACAGTGGTATGAACATGAACTCCAAACCACAGTCATAGAGAGGTTCTTTATACATAGGCCAGGAGTTAGTTCTTGGCAAGAGAGGCCCTTGTTCTGGGTCCTTTTCTTGTTCACCTCTGGCCCTTATCCCTATCTAGGGGATAAGGTTTTCACAGGGCTAAGGAATTGTGGTTTCTACTTCTAGAACCATGTCCCAGATAGGAGGGGTCATGGAATTCCCAGCCCAGCCCTGAGCTGCTTCTAGAGCCTGCACTGCTGTTCCCAGTCTGTCCTCCTGCACTCAGATGTCACTGATCTGTGGGCTTCTAGGTCCGAAGGATGAATAAGGAGCAGCTATTTCCCTCGGGGTGGATAGGCGTTGACTGAGCTTGGATGTTTTTTCTGGGAAGGCCGCAGGCCTGTGTTCATGGGCCCTTGAACATAGAGATAGGAGTAGGAAGAGAATGTTGGGAAGCACACTGATGGGTTATTTGGGGGTCAGGGCTTGACTCTCACTATACCACCACCTCCTGTTGAGAAACTCCAGAGACTTGGAGAATTCTTCAGTATTTTGATCTGACTTTCGAAGACATGTAGTTATATTTGCTAAGGTGTGAGGATAGAAGGCATTTTATTTAAGTTTGCCAGGTTGATTTGTGACATGTATGTATTCTGCAAATGATATATGGACCTCCATGTGTAGTCTTGTCCTGGACCTTCTGAATGTTAAAAAAGAGTCTGCCTGGACATAAACAACTCATGAACTAAAGGAGAAACACCTTCAAAATCCATATTCAATGGTGAATTTTCACAACAAGTATCTAACTTCCTTTACTAATATAGAGCAATTTTAATGATTCTAAAATGTACACCTATGTTGATCTGATCAATTAGGTTGCAATCTTTGACAGCTGAATTTGGCACAACTAACTGACTCACTGTGTGCATAATCAGCCCTGTTGACCTGACTGGAGAATGGCAGATAGGACGCTTTGGACAAACAGAGCCAGCTACTGAAAACAGATCTTCATTTGGGTAAGATTACACAAAGCCCTTTTCAATTTAGAGCTAGAATTATCTGTCACTCATAGATTTCCTGTCACTCATGTAATCATGATTTAGCAATACAGGTATATGAATGCCTACTTTGCATTAGGCACTGGAATCCAATGATGAAGAGAACCTCTGGCCTCAAAATGCTCTCAGTCTGATGGGGGAGGCTATCTCATGAACAGCAAGTTAATTGCTGTGGCAAAGACGGATCCACCAGGCCAGGAGTGCACGCACTGATGGCTGTGTGCTCTGTGCTTCAGAATGTTATGTTCTAGCATCATTCACAAGACTGAGGACACAACATCAAAACTCTATGCCAACAACTTGTTACGGCAGCAGCCTTATTTAAAAATCTACATTCTGTCTCTTTGTTTGGAAACCTCTTTTTCCACATCAATTAGGCCTTTAATTTGAATCTTATTCTCTATTTCAACAAAAGTACATAATGTTGGGTAAATGTCTCCCTTTCTCCACTAATTTCACCTTGTGGTTAAGATACTCCAATAGTCAGAACAAGCCCATTGCTTTAAAAGGATACTTTTTGGCTTATCAGTGCTTAAATTAATTTCTTTATCTGGAATAGTAACATAGCATGTCCTACCTAATACAAATGTGCCTTGCCAAGATAAGCAACTGGGTGATGGGTAAATTCAGGTGTACGAAAAATCCATTATATATTCCTGTAATTTAGGGCTCTCAGAATGTTATACCCATGATGGTTGACACATTTTTTCCTTAATTGTTCCAATTGTTTCTATAGAGAAGGAGTGAATGGGCTTGCTTTTCATGAATCTGAGTGCTTGCTATTCTAAGTTGTGATAGTTTTCCGGTAAGGGCTCATGTCCTCTGAAGAGAGGACCACTAATTTGAGATGAGTGCATTTGTGTTTGAAAAGAATTAAATTGGAGGATGGTGGATTACATTATTTATCCACTTTGACTGTTTTGAGAATACTGAGTATACACATCCTGCTATTCCAGAGGAAGCTGTGACACAGTTATGAAGGAGGGTAGCAAGACAACCAGCTCGCCACACCTACCACCCTCTCAATTGCAAGAAATGATTGCCCATAACTATTTGACTTAATCCAAAATTGTTTTCAGGGTAAAATGCAACAAAGTTCAATAATCACTTGTGCCTTGAGTTTTAACAAAAATGTATGGATTTGGGCTGGATGATTATCCAATTGATTTGGATGAGGAGTTCCTTGAGGAGAAATAGATATTTAGAATCATACTGTGTGTACCAAGCTGAATCCTGCTATTTTCACATAACATTTATAATCAGTATCTCTCCATCCCATTAAAACCTTTTTAAAATAGTCATGGATGTGTCATTATTTGATCACTCTATAATTGATAATTGTTGGACACAGAAATTGTTTGCAATTCTAAAATATTTTCTACGGCTTTCTTTGTAGATTTGTCTGCATCTTTTATTTTTTTCTTTAAGATAGCTTCTTAAAGGAGAAATTGCTGGTTCAAAAAACATGGTGTTTTACTGTATGTCCTCACTTACAAGTGGGAGCTAAACGTTGAGTGCACATGGACACAAAGAAGGGAACAGACACTGGGGCCTGCTTGAGAGTAAAGAGTGGGAGGAGGGTGAGGCTAGAAAAACTACCTATTGGGTACCATGCTTATTACCTGGGTGATGAAATAATCTGTACACCAATCCCCTATGACATGCAATTTACCTATATAACAAACCTGCACATATACCCCCAAACCTAAAATAAAAGTTAAAAAACAAAAACAAACAAAATATATGGTATTTTAAAGATATATGTTACTAGAATGTTCTCAGTAATCATGCCAATTATGTTGCTACCACAGATCACCTGAGGTCAGGAGTCTGAGATCAGCCTGATCAACATGCAGAAATCCATCTCTACTAAAATAATACAAAATTAGCCAGGTGTGGTGGCGCCTGCCTGTAATCCCAGCTACTTGGGAGGCTGCGGTGGGAGAATCACTTAAACCTGGGGGGTGGAGGGGGTGTTATCATTAAAATTATTTTCACTATTTTGATAGGTAAAGATATTTTGTCATTTGATTTTATATTTCTGAGGTTACCAATAAGGTTGCATGGGTTTTTATGTTTGTTAATTTCTGTGGTCCATTTTGTGACTTGTTTCTGTTCATGTTCTTTGTCTCTCTTTTTTGTTTCAGTCCTGTTTTTTTTTTTTAATCAATTTTTGTAAGTTCTTCAAATATTATATATTGGGCACCATTTTGATAGTGTTTCCTTTTAAAAGCCAGTTTTATTGAGGATAATTTACATGCAATGAAATATATTTGTCTTAAGTGTACAGTACAATGAATTTGACAATTGTATGCACTCATGTAACTATCACCATAATCAAGATACAGATTTTGTTTACTCCAGAAAGTTCCCTCTTACACCTTTACAGTGAACTCATTGTACACCCAGTCTCAGATAACCTGGGATCTTATATCTGTCATTATAGCTTAGTTTTGTCTGTTATAGAGTCAGAAAGTATATTTTATTTCGAATTGGCTTCCTTTGCTCAGCATAATGTTTCTGAGATTCACCCATGCTGTAGTATATACCAGAAGTCTGTTCCTTTTTATTGCTGAGTAGTATTCCATTGTATGGATATACCACAATTTGTTTATCCATGCACTTACTGGTGGGCATTTGAGTTGTTTCCAGTTTTGAGTTATCACAAATGAAGCTACTATGAGTAAATCTTTGTGTGGACATATATTTACTTTTCTTTAAGG
This sequence comes from Macaca mulatta, assembly GCF_049350105.2. NCBI lineage: Eukaryota > Metazoa > Chordata > Mammalia > Primates > Cercopithecidae > Macaca > Macaca mulatta. The sequence continues at coordinate 72,309,001 of NC_133423.1, forward strand.
TAAATGCCAAGGAATGAAGTCACAAGGCCATGTGGTAAGTGTGTGTTTATCTTTATAAGAAACTACCAAACTGTTTTTCAGTATATGAACCATGTTACGCTCCCATCAGCAATGTTTGAAGGTTTCAGTTGTGCTTCATCTTTTCCCACACTTGTTATTTCCAGAATTTTAGTTATTTTAGTGAGTGCGTAGCGTATCTCATTCTGGTTTTAATTTAATGCATTTCTCTGAAGACTAATGATTTTGATCTTCTCATGTGCTTATTGGCCTTGTGGCATTTACTTTAGCAATTCTTGATTCAATTTTATTTTTGATATGCTTAAAATTTCTTTAAAGTGAGTGTTACAAATACATGCTAAAATTTTAAGTAATATGGAAAAGTCTATGCTAAAAAATATATTAATCCCCTCCAAACTTGTCTTAGTTTTCTCAGTTCTTTTTTTTCTAATGGCAACCATGATCACAAGTTTATATGATGCCCTTTGTTTTGTGAATATTTTTAATACTAATACTTATAGACTTTATCATATTTTATAAATACACAAGTGATACTTTTTAACCTTTTACTTGGATATAACATATAGAAAAATGCACATATCCTGAGTGCACAGCTTGAGAAAATTTTACAAACTGAACACAGCTGTATAACCAGCATCCAGAGAGAACATCACCAGCACCATGCATTCCATTCCAGTCATTGTTCATCACTTCCCCAAGGGTAGCTATCATCTTGATTTTAACAGTATGGATTATTTTAACATTTTTATACTTTATATAGATAGAGTTACTGCATATACTCTTTGGCGTCTGGCTTCTTTTGCTCAACACTTTGTTTGTGTGACTCATTCATATTGTTGAGTGCATTTGTAGATTGTTCATTCCTATTGCCATTTTGTATTGCAATGGAAGGATATATGACTACCTATTTATTAATTTTATTGCTGGTGGATATCTACCTCTTACTAAAGATGTTTTGCACGTATTCTATTGCATGTCTTTTGGTGAACATCGTGTGCACTGTATACAGTTGGATATGTATCTAGCAGTAGAATTTCGGGTCATAGGTAATATATATGACATAGGTGTACTAACTCCCACCCACAGAGTTCTGGTTGCTTCTACATCTTCAACAATCCCAATGTATTTTCTCTTCTTAGTATTTTGTGAGTGTTCTAGCTCATTCTCTTTTTTAAGTTTCTCATGAGCGTTTTCTAATTGTGATTTTAATTTGCATTACTCTGTGACTAATGATATTGAGAACCTCGTCGCGTGCTCACAGGCCAGGTGGATAGCCTCATTTGTGAAGTGGCTGTTCAAGTCTTCTGCCAATTTTGTCTACTGGATTGTCTGACTTTTATTTATTAACTTGTAGCTCTTTAACTCTGAATATGAGTCTTGTGTCATGAGTTATATGAATATCTCAGTCTGGGTTGGTTTTCACTCTTAATGGTATTTTGTTCATGAATATAAAGTCTCAATTTTTATATACTCTGATACATACTTTCTTTTATGCTTTAGTGCTTTTTCTCTCTTCTTTAAGAAGTCTTTTTCTCTTAGTTTACAATGATCTACACTTCTTCTCAAAATATTTAGATCTGCTATTTTTCTTCTTTTCAAATTTTGAATTAACATTTTGTTGACTTCCAAAAATAATTAAGAAGGGTTCATTATTTTTCTATTCTTCGGAAGAAGTTTTGCTAAATTGATGTTTTTCTCCTTAAATGTTTGGAAAAATTCACTGGTAAAACTGTTTGGGCCTAGGTTTTATGTGAGTGTGAGAAAGTTAAAATAATGGATTCACTTTTTTTGACGAATATCACATTATTCAGATTTTCTCTTTCTTCTGACAGTTTTAATGAATTGTATTTTTGGAGAAATTTTTCTCTCTTCCAAATTCTCAAATTTCGTGTCCTGAAGGTTTTGAACATTGTCATCTATATATTTTTCATGTCTGTAGGATCTATAATGCTGCTCCTTTTTCATTCCTGATATCAATAATTTGTATTTTTACATTTTTTTTCCTGGATAAATCTTAGGGTTTTTTTCATGTATATATATTTATTATTATACTTTAAGTTCTAGGGTACATGTGCACAATGTGCAGGTTTGTTACGTAGATATATGCATGCCATGGTGGTTTGCTGCACCCATCAACTCGTCATTTACATTAGGTATTTCTCCTAACACTATCTCTCCCCTAGCCCCCCACTCCCCAACAGGACCCGGTGTGTGATGTTTCCCTCCCTGTTTCCATGTGTTCCCATTGTTCAACTCCTACTTATGAGTGAGAACATGCAGTGTTTGGTTTTCTGTCGTTGTGATATTTTGCTGAGAATGGTGGTTTCCAGCTTCATCCATGTCCCTGCAAAGGACATAAACTCATCCTTTTTTATGGTTGCATAGTATTCCACGGTGTATACGTGCCACATTTTCCTTATCCAGTCTGTCATTGATGGACATTTGGGTTGGTTCCAAGTCTTTGCTACTATAAATAGTGCTGCAATAAACATACGTGTGCATGTGTCTTTATAGTAGAATGATTTATAATCCTTTGGGTATATACCCAGTAATAGGATTTGGAATTCTTTTCTGTGTGAATTGGAGTGACCATATATAGACTCCATGGGAGTGGATTATACAGAATCTAATAATAGTTGAAGAGGCTTTTGTTAGACAAAAGCAGCCCTCTATGGCTTTGAGAGCATTTAACATGTACAAAAGTTTTTTATAGTCAGTCACATGGATCATTTGAGGGTCCTAGTGATCTACTCTGTTCAGGACAGCAAGGTGATATTCAACAAACATGCTTTTAAATATTTGCATTTGAATCCCCAAATCAGTTGTAAATATATATTATGAACTGAGCTGGCTTGACATTTATTTATGTGAACAAGATTTGAGTTGACCACAGCTAATTGAACCCAATGGGATAGTGATCCCTCCAGTCTATCCCTCACCAAATAGGAATGTGTGGGAGCTAGAAATAATGTCATATGAAGAACAGTAATAAAAATGGAATGGCTCTAAAGGGCTTCATTGGCATCTGAGAATTATCCTGTGTTTTCCCAGAAAGCCAAATAACATGAGTAAGTACCAGTTAGAGTGAAGCTAATTTTGACTCTTTGCGGTAATTACAGCTAACATTTATTGATACTTGCTATGTGCCAACCCTGTGCTAAACATTCTAGATAGTTTATTTCCTTAAATTTTAATAATAACCCTATTTATCTAAATACAGTTTATAGATAAGTTAGGAGACTGAGGCTTTAAGAGGTACCAGGATTTTGGAGTCAGGACATTTGGTTTAATTCCCAGCTCTCTCCCCTCCTGGCATTCTATACTTGAACAATGTATACGTTTTCAGGTTTCTCTACTCTCATTTATAAAATAGAGATAGAAATTTCTACCCTTCACCATTATTGTGGATATTAGAGAGAATTCATATAAAGCATTTGTCATTCAATAAATAGTTATCATTATTATTCAACCTTATTTGGCACGACTTGTACTGTATGGTCAGGGACGACCATCACAGGCCTGATTGTTATGATTTGGTGGCAGCTGACTAAGGACGAAGAAATCTGACTTTTAGTTAGGCTTTTGGCTAAACTGAGTCACGTGTGAGGTTTTACTAGGTTTTCATCAGATCCCTAAATGAATAGGAAGGGTCATTTTTGATTTGCGAAACTGATTAAAAAATCAATCTAGTTACTTTGAAAGATATCCTTATTTTCCTCAAGGAGAGGGTATACTTGTTATCTGTAACTAGGGGGTTTGTCCTCTCAGAAAAGGAGCCGTTAGTCTACGGATTTCACACCTTAAAACGGCCCTTTGAGTCAGGAAGTTGTTTAAAAATGCACATTGTTTTGGCCACTTTAGGAACAATGGAAATTTAATGTGTCCCTTAGGCTAGATTCTAAAACTCTCATGACTTCTTTAAAATCTTCTGTGCACAGACAGGGGCCAGGACTCCTACTTTCTAGTTGTAAATGAGGAACTTCCTAATTATCCCAGTGGAAAGAAGTTGCTAAAGGATAATTGTACAGTTTATACCACTGTATTTATCTTTTAAAATGAGTAAGTGCAGATACATTAGATAACTTTTCTTACACACTATATACCTATATAAAATAACTGAAAAATTGCTGGCATTTATGCCAAGGTTGATGGATTTCATGTACATGTATACATTATGTAATGATCAAATGAAGGGAATCAGCATATCTATCACCTCAAACATTTATCATTTATTTGTGGTGAGAACATTCAAAATCCTCTCTTCCAGCTATATAGAAACATACAAAACATTATTGTTAACTCTAGTCATGGTGCAATGGGATACCAGAACTTATTCTATCTAGCTGTAGCTTTGTATCCATTGACCAATCAATCTCTCCCCACTTCCCCCTTCTTTCTACCTTTCCCAATCTATGGTATCCACTGCTCTGTTTCTGTAAGATCATTTTGTTTTAGGTTCTGCATGTGGCTGAAATCCTGCAGTATTTGTCTGTGCCTAGCTTATTTCACTTAACATACTGTCTTCCAGGTTCATCCATGTTGTTGTGAATGAGAGGATTTCATTCTTTTTTATGACTGATTAGTATTCCATTGTGTATATATATGCTAAATTTTCTTTATTCATCTGTTGATGAATGGTTATGCTGATTTTATATCTTGACTATTGTGACAAGTGGTACAATAAACATGGGAGTGCAGATGTCTCTTCAAAATACTAATATCATTTCCTTTAGATATATATGCAGTAGTGAGATTGGTGGATCATATGATATTTCAATTTTTAACTTTTTGAGGAACCTCTATACTGTTTTCCATATTGGTTGTACTAATTTATATTCTTGCAGACAGTGTATAAGTGTTCCCTTTTCTCCACATGCTTGCCAACACTTGTTATCCTTTGTCTTTTTGATAATAGCCATTCTAACTAGAGTAAGATGATATCTCATTGGGGTTTTGATTTGCAATTCCCTAATGATTAGTGATGTTGAGCATTTTTTCATATACCAGGTTGGCCATCTGTATGTCTTCTTTTTTTTTCTTGAGAAATATTTATTAGGGTCTTTTGCTCATTTTAAAAGTTGGATTTTTTTTGCTGTTGAGTTTTTTGAGTTCCTTATGTAGTGTGGCTATTAATCCAAGGGATATATTTCTTTTGAAGAAATTATTTTTCCATAGAGTATTTCTGACTCTTGGGCTAAAAATCAATTGAGAAATTTTTAAATAAAAGAAAGCAATTTTATTGAGTTTTCAAAAAAGAGATTAAAAGGCTCAACTCACTTGCTTTAAGAAAAACCAGATATTAGCTAAAGCTTTATTAACACAAATATATAAATAATTACATTTAATATTCTGGTGAAATAGGAAACAAAAAAAGAAAATCGAATGGAGGAGTAGGAATAACAAAATGGAGACAGCAGCAGAAGACAGAGAGAGGTGGACAAGAGAACACCCTCAAGATAAAGAGACCAGGGCACAGAAAGGGAAGAGGCAAAGAGACAAGTACATGAGGAAACATGTCAGACTTGGAGGTGGGTACGTGCATGACTTGGTAATTATTGAGCTCCATCATGAGCAAACATTTTTGTCTGGGGAACAATCATTATAGCTGGAATAATTAAATTGTATTTCAGGGAGAGGAAGTGCTAAATACCTCCAGACTTGTAATTTAGGGCCTGAGTATCCAAGCTAGCACCATTGATGAATTTATAAGTCATTAAAAAGATGAAAATAAACTCAGTCCTAAAGCCTGGCCTATACCCAATGGATGGTCCCACTGGAGTTGGAAAGAGTGTTACCGGAACAAAGTCAGAGTTCCACTAGAATGAAAAAAGCAAGCAGTGGACACTGGTGAGCAATTCACAGTGTTCACTACAAATAACTACAATGGGCAGAGGGCTGGGTCTCACACCAGAGGAAAAGAGAAACATGATTTATTCTATAAGTTTGGAGACAGAGACAAGTAAATACTTAAGCATAGTAAAATGTCACCAATGTCAAATAGAAGTGCAAACCATGAGCAGCCCTTTTTTGGGTGGGGGGTGAGGCTTGGAGGGGTAGGGGAGTTAGTTTTCCTGGTTGTCTTGCAGAGTCCTTTTCCATGACTTATACTCCTTGCTGCTCAGTGACTCTTAGGGAGGAGACCAATGAGATGACCATGGTGAGGGTATTTAACCTTCCTTGTCTTGGATGCTGCCTCCCTTGGAGGGCTGTCCCACACAGACACTCCTCTGTTCCCTAATTCTTTCTTCCCCTTTTTATTTTCTCTTTAACTTATTCCCTGTAGGTGTCCTCTGTGCCCTTTTGTTGTCCTGATTCTATCTTGGGATGTTTCATGAATTTCTCTTCCATCCTCTCATATATGTGAATCTCAGTCCACATATTCTCTCCATTAATTTTGTTGATTTCTCTGCTTCCATTGTCTGATGGATGCCAGACTTTTTCTTCCACTTTGCTCTATTGGCCTTGCTGAGCAAAGAGGTGAGGAGGATCCTACAAATGGGTCAGCATTGAGGACAGGAGGGAAATCATAAGGGAGTTTTACTCGGTTTGGCAGCTGCTTCCTCCCAGAGCCTGATTATTGATACCTCTTCATCAGATATTTGATATTTTCTTCCACATTTAAATAAGAAATTCATTTTCAATATTGATTATTAATATTTTCATATTAATTAAAATATTTGAAACATTTCGTCCTAATATTTCTCAGGAATGACCTGGCTTTATGATGTTAAGGCAGCATTTACTTGCCTTTCTTCTCTGGCTTATAATATAAAGTACCTGCCCATCAGCTCTTAATGAATGCATCACACCCAAATTACTTCTTTCCAATCCCTAGGCTTAGTGCATGACCAGTGACAGAAGGATAGGAGTGGGAACTAGAAAGAATGACCTGCCATGCGGTGATATAGGACATTCCTAGGAAGGAGGAAGCATCTGGACTGGCCTTTAAAAAATGAGATATGTAGTTAACAAAAAAATGTGGGGATGAGGAGTTCTGGGGATGAGGGAACAGCTGGATCTGAAACGTGGAGGCGTAAAAGTGTATATTCTGTGTAGGAAAAGTTATCCTTGAAAGACTGAAGTGAGTTTTACAAGTTGGTGATTGTATCCTTAAATCTTTTCTTTATCCTGGTATAAAATACTTCCTTGTGAAAATATTCTTAATTAAGTCTAGTAGGGCAGGGATCTCCCAATCTTATTTTTAATTCTTGACTTGATTCTGTAGTTAGGAGCAACAAATGAAATTGGGTTTAATTGCGTTAGTTCTTTCAGTTTAAAAATAGAGGTAAGTGATGACACCATGTCGTGAATCAGCACCTCAGAGTGGAGATGGGGGTTGCTGGATGGGACTACAAAATAATTTTTGCTGGGAAGAATTATGGCTAATAAAGGATATTTGGTTTTAGTTATGTATTAATTCTTCATGTGCCAAATTAAAGTTCTAGGCTAAGAAATTAATTTCATATCCCAGTGATTTCCCCAAAGTATCCATCATTATATGGTAATTCTCTTAAAGCCTAGCAATATAAAACTACAAGTCAACCTAATTCCACATATTAAAATCTGATTGTGTTTCTTTGCTGTCTTTTATTGCTTCTCATCCTTCTTTCTCTCTTGCTTATCTCATATTTTACTGCTAAATGAAAGGAAAGGAAGTAATAGATACCTCGCCCTTATATTTCGTGGAAAGGTCAATTAAAATGCCTGTGGAAAATTTGTTACAACCCTTAATTAGGTTTGGAGACAGCTACAAATGTGTTCCTTTGGCCTGCCTTTTAGTGATAATAGAATATTTGAAAGAAATGTATCTGGAAGAAAAGGGAACACTGCCTTAGCTCAGCATAGTTCCTTGGTTCCGTGTTTTGTGCCTGCAGCATCTCACTGGGGAAAGAGGCCAAAAATGATGTGAAGCCTGTGGACGCTTGTGGTCAACCAAAGACCAGTCAGTATTGCCTTAATGTTCTCTGAGATCTTCAAAGGAACTTTTGTCAAATTATAACAGGCAACATTACTTACTCCCTTGACCTTCTTGAAAAAATGTGTTTATATCCTAGCTTTACATTAAAGATCTAAGTCATCAAATATAGTTGGAGGAAATCTTAGACATCATTTAGTCCAGATCATGTGACAAGCTTAGTGAGTTGGAGGGAAACTCAGATTTTATTTTGCATAATGAATTTAGAAAAAAAAAACTCAACAGAAGTCAGGAAATAGAATCATAGATATAAGAATAGTGCTCTCAGTGTAAAGCACAGCTCTTCTCCAAAGAGGCTTCGATCTGAAAAGGCCAAAAAGAACAGTGAGAAGACCTGGAGCCAGAGGAAGTCTAAAATCACTAAAGTTTTTCAATTAAATTTCAGTTTTAATTTAGTTCATAGCTTCAGGGGTGTCAGGTTAGGTATCTGATATCCTAATATGGATGGCTCCAAGGGATGACCGGGAGAAAATGGTGACCACAGTAAATGCCACAAGGGTAACAATGAGTCTTCAGAAATATTTTTCTTTCCTATTAATCCATTTCACTACTGAAATTCAAGAATGCTCAATTTCTTTTTATCATTAAAAAGATAGGCATATTCACTTGTGCCTTATTCATTGTATTTGTTTATTTCCCCCCAAACTGGCTGTAAAACGAATTTCAGGTTATGAAATTATTTTCACCATGATTGGCACATTGGGAGGGCAATATTCTCTCTGGGAAATTGTTTGGTCTCAACATTAAATGCAAAACAAAGCAAAAACTAAACATATAATATTCTATTGCCTTTTGGAATCACGGACTACATCGAACTAAAATCATATAAAACGTTAATGACCTCAAGTCTCCAAATGCAAATACGCGCCAGAAATTTTATTCTTTTGGGATTAAATTTATTGAAGGAAATGCACCTCCAAATGACCCTGCCTGGATTCAGTCTTAGTGACAGAACAGTATGAAGGGATGTTGCTGTGTAACAAATTGCTATAAACTTAGAAGCTGAAAACAACACTGATTCGTTATCTCACTGTTTTGTGGGTCAGAACTGGGGATGGGCTCTTCTGCTCAGGGTGTCACATGACTGAGATCAATATGTCCATGGGCTGAGCTCTGGGGAAGAATTTGCTTCTAAGCTCATTCAGGTTGTTGGCAGGAACTGGTTCCTTGTGGCTGCAGGTCTGAGGTCCTCATTTCCTGGCTGGCTGTCAGCCATGGCTGCTTGCTGTTCCTAGGGACTACCTGCATTCCTTCTCACGTGGTCCTCTCCGTCTTCAAAGTCATAACGGTGCATCAAGTCGGTCTCACTCTCAGACTTTCAAAATTCCTTTCTGCCATCATCTGGAGAAAACGCTTTACTTTTAAAGGGCTGATATGATTAGATTGGGCCCACCAGATTAATCTCCCTTTTGCCATGTAAGGTAATATAATGACAGGAGTGATATTTAATTGTATTCATGAGTTCTACCTACACTAAAATGGAAGGAGATTAAGCAAGAATGAGGGTCATTGGAGGCCATTCTTGTAATTCTGCCTACCACAGGAGTAAGCTTGGATCTCTATAAACCCAATAAATGTTTTTTCTGAAAACCCCAAGGGTATAAGCTAAAAATAAAACAGTATTAGTTTCTGTATTATTTCTGGAGCTAAGGCATTTTCAGAAGATCTATACTTTAAAAAGTTTTAAACTTGTAAATTTGTAGTCCAAATTAATTTTTAGTTTAATATATATTGCTTTCTGATTATGAATAGCCTGTAGTCATATATGTATGTATGTATGTATTTATGCATAAATACTTAGGATTTGTTGTTTGCTAGGATTTGTTTATGTATATATATGCATAAATACTTAGGAACAACATATAATACTTAGTAACTCAATAGCTACTGCTAATGCTTTGGGCATGTTATCTTTCAGTGCTTTTTTCTATGCACATGTATTATGTTTAATTTTTAGTCATACTTGTAGTCATACTATATTTTTGCATTCCCAGTTTTCAGTTTTAAATATTTTAAAAATTGATACATAATATTTGTACATATTTGCAAGATACAAGTGATATTTTGTTGCATGCATACAATACGTAATGATCAAGTCAAGGTATTTAGGATATCCAGCACTAGTTTTCATTGTTTTACAACTATTTCTCTTACCATTTAACACATTACACACATGTACTATTAGTAGTTGCCTACTAAATGCTGCCTGTTATTCTGTTTATGTTTCCTTCCTTCTTTCTTTCCTTCCTTCCTTCCTTCCTTCCTTCCTTCCTTCCTTCCTTCCTTCCTTCCTTCCTTCCTTCCTTCCTTCCTTCCTTCTTTTGAGACAGGGTCTCACTCTGTCAACTAGGTTAGAGTGCAGTGGTGTGATCTTGGCTCACTGCAACCTCTGCCTCCCAGATTCAAGCAATTCTCCAGCCTCAGTCTCCCAAGTAACTGGAACTACAGGTACGTACCACCACACCTGGATAATTTTCATAATTTTAGTAGAGATGGGGTTTCACCATGTTTCCCAGGCCGGTCTTGAACTTCTGGGCTCAAACAATCTGCTTGCCTTGGCCTCCCAAAGTACTGGGATTACAGGCATGAGCCACTGCACCTGGCCATGGCTTTTTCTTCATGAAGCTTACATAAAACATATTATAGTTATAACATTGTGTTTTAAACTGATAAGAATGTAACTACAATTGCATTAAAAGACTCAATACTCTTACTTCTCCCTTCTTCACATTTTATGTGATTGATATCACACTTTAAATATATATCTATTTATTTATTATTATTATTATTTTTTGAGATGGAGTTTCGCTCTTGTTGCCCAAGCTGGAGTGCAATGGTGTGAGCTTGGCTCACTGCAACCTCTGCCTCCTGGGTTCAAGTGATTCTCCTGCCTCAGCCTCCCAAGTAGGTGGGATTACAGGCATGCACCACCATGCCCAGCTAATTTTTTATATTTTCGGTAGAAATGGGGTTTTACCATGTTAGCCAGGCTGGTCTCGAGCTCCTGACCTCAGGTAATCCACCTACCTCGGCCTCCCAAAGTGCTAGGATTACAAGTGTGAGCTACCATGCTGGGCCTAAATATTTTTATATTGAATATCCATTAACAAATTATTATAGCTATAGTTATTTTTAATACTTTTGTCCTCTAACTTTTAATCTAGAGTTAACAAGTGATATAGACACTAGCATTAGAGTATTCTGGACTTAACTATATATTTACCCTTACCAGTGAGTTTTATCTTTTCATGTGTTTATCCTTTTTATGTTGTTAATATGATGGTTAACACTGAGGGTCAAGTTGATTGGATTGAAGGATACAAAGTATTGATTCTGGATGTGTCTGTGAGCGTGTTGCCAAAAGAGATTAACATTTGAGTCAGTGGGCTGGGGAAGGCAGACCTACCCTTAATCTGGTGGGCACAATCTAATCAGCTGCCAGGAAATATAAAACAGGTAGAAAAACATGAAAAGGAGAGATGGGCCTAGCCTCCCAGTCTACGTCTTTCTCCCGTGCTGACACTTCCTGCCCTTGAACACCAGACTCCAAATTCTTCAGTTTTGGGACTCCGACTGGCTCTCCTTGCTCCTCAGTTTGGAGATAGCCTATTTTGGGACCTTGTGATCATGTAAATTAATACTTAATAAACTCTCCTTTATATATATATTTATATATATATGTCAATGTCTCATATATAAAAATGTCTCCTATTAGTTCTGTCCCTCTAGGAGAACCCTGACTAATACAGTTACTTAGCATCTTTCCATGTTATGTGAAGGCATCTCTTCAGCATTTCTTGTGATGACGAACTCCCTTAGCTTTTGTTTGTTTGGGAATGTCTTGATCTCTCTTTCATTTCTGATGAACAGCTTTGCTGGTAGTATTCTTGGTTGGATTTTTATTCTCTTTCAGAACTTTGAATATATCATCTCACTCCTTCCTGGCCCACAAGATTTGTGCTGAGAAGTCTCCTGATCTCCTTATGGTAATTATCTTATATATGATGAGTGTCTTTTCTCTTACTGCCTTCAAGAGTCTCACTTTGTCTTTGACTTCTGACAATCTAATTATGTGTTTTGGTGTATTTTTCTTTGCGTTGATCTTACTTGAGATCTTTTGAGTTTCATTAATCAGAATATTCATATCGCTCCTGAGATTTCAGAAGTTCTAAGCCATTATTTCTTTAAATAAGTTTTCGGCTCCATTTTCTGTCTCTCTTCTTTTGAAATTCCCATAATTAGTATATTTGTTTGATGATGTCCCAATTTGTCCCTTATGATTTCTTTACTAATTTTTATTTTTTTGTTTCGTTTCTCTAATCAACTAATTTTTAATGATCTGACTTTGCTTTCTCTATTCTTTCTTCTGCAAAATTGAGCTTGCTCTTGAAGTTCTTTATTGTATTTTTTAGTTTTCTTATTGTATACTTCAGCACTAGGATTTCTGTTTGGTTCTTATTTATGGTTTCTATTTCGTTCTTAAAATTTTTATTTTGTTCATGCATTGTTTTCCTGGTATTGTTTAATTATATGTGTTCGCTTGCATCTCATCGAGCTACTTTAAGATAATTATTTTAAATTGCTTGTCAGGCAATTTATAGATCTCAATTTCTTTGGGGTTGGAGCTTTATTTGTTTCCTTTGGTGATGTATGTTTGCCTGATTCTTTGTCATTCATGAAGCCTCGTGTTGGTGTCTGTGTATCTGAAGTATCAAACATATTTTTCAGTCTTTGCAGAGCGGTTTTGGCAGGTAAAGATCTTCTTCTGTTAAACATCTAGGCTGTTGCGATTGTCTCTGGGATCACAGTTGATTGAGTGGGGTTGGAGCTGAGTCACATGGCTATTGCAGGATTGCCACTGGACCAAAGCAGAATGAGGCTAGAGCCAAGTTACAGGGCTGTTTCAGGATTGGTTGTGGGACCAAGGTTGGCAAGCCTGTTTATTGGACCTCAGATGAGTGTGAGTTCAATCAGGTTCTTGAGTGGGCATGAATGCGCTTAGACTACAGCTGAGAGGGGCTGGAGCCAAGTTACCAGTTCGTTTCAGGATCTACTGTGGGACCAAGGTTGGCAAGCCTGTCTCCTGGGGCATGACTAGGTATGACCTCTAGAAGGTCCCTCGCTGAGTAGACCTGCTTTTAGGCTGTAGCTGAGAGGGACTGGAAATTAGTTATAGGGCTCTCTCAGGGTCTGCATGGGACTGAGGTTGGCAAGTCACAGACCAGCCTGACTAGGTGGTGGGTCCCAAGGAAGGCACAACTGCTTGCAGACCACAGCTAAGAAGAGCTGGAGCCAAGTTACAAGGCAAATTCATGGTCTGCTGCTGGGCTTTTGGGCCTATCATTTGAGACTCATGTGGGTGTGACCTCTCTCAGATCCCTTGGCAGATGGTTCTAGTGGCAGGACCAAGGCAAATGAAGTTGTATCTGATCCAAGGAGATGAGGCTGTTTTTTCACATCTGTAGCCTGCATTATTGTTAGTGACACTGCCGTATGAGTGCAAGCCTGTTCCGAAGACAGCCTTCTTAGGTCTTGGACTCCACCAGGGTTCTTGGTCTCCAACCAAGGCTCTCACAATGGCACTTTGTCTACAGATGGCTGTCACATTCTTGTTATTGTAGGGGGACAGGGGATACAAGCAGAGGACCTTCTATTCCATCATCTTGCTGACATTCCTATTAATCTCTTTAATATGTGCACTTCTTGACATAGAGTAATACTAACTTATCATAAAATTGAAAAAACCACTGCATTTTAAAGATTTATACACCTAAATTATTATTTTTATAACAGTAAATTTTTGTGTAATGTGTTTAAGTAGATGTATACAACTGCTTTGTCAATCACTTATCTGTATAGAGGGAGGAAATTCCCAAGTGAAGATTGAAACTTTCTTCTTTCAAGTTTTAAATTATGGTTTTCTTTAGGATGTTATGGTTAAAAATTTAGTCAGTCTTTGATCTCTCCTTGGATGAAACAGATTCATCCAATAATAGCACATTGAACTATGTGGTTTAGTGTAATCTCTGCTTCTACTGCAAACAGAAGAGAAATAAAGGATCTCTAGGCACAAAATTAGTTGCTCTGCATCAGGTTGCATTGCCATTTAAGGTAAATTTGTCTTTCATTATGATTGTATTCTCCATTATTTGAAAACTTGAGGCATGTTTATTTTTAGTATTGCGAGTTTCTGTTGTCAAGCTGACCACCATTATTTGTTATTTGTTGAATCTTAACCTCAAACAAAGGCAATGCCTCTTTTTGGGGGAAAAAGACTGACTTCTTATCATATAGATAGGCTTTCATTTTTATTTTCAAAACATCTCTATGCTCCACATTTAATTTTGAAAATACTATAAAGATATGGCTCATGTTACTGATTATTTCATTAAATTGTTAAATGTAAATGTTCAAAATTTGGCAGTTTAAACATTGTGAATCCTAAAACTGATTCAGAAAATTTCATAGAATCACAATTTTGACTGGGCTACCTAATCTTATCAATTCAATTTCACTTCATGTTCTTAATCTACCTAATTATATTCCCAATCCTTAATATAGATTTCCAATTAAAAAGAGGGAGAATGTTTTGTTTCTTTTATATTTATCCCCTAATTGCTTTTAGGCACTGCAAAGGTTCAGTTTTGTCCAGGTGGTTGTTTTGAAGCATACTGTGCTTTCAGAATCTCTTGAAATATTTACAGATGATGAATCTGCAGCCAAAACACTCAATAAACAGCACCTGCAGAAGTTAGACTTTGTCTAAATTTGGAAGTCAGAACTGAGGACTGGTGATTTGGATAGTTCTAGGGAATATGACTTTGGAAGAGGATTTCAGAAATTTGAAGTAAAAGCCTGCATCATGTTTACAACCTAACTGCTAGAGTTCTTCTTATATAATGTATTTTGTCATTTTGTTAGAGTTACTTTTTTTGAAATTTAACATGTCACGTTCCCAATCTTTTTGGCAACTAAGAGATTTAGTAAATATTACAAATTTGCAAAACTGTAGCTTGAAGTTAACTCGGGGCTGAAAGTAAGGATCTCTTGTACTCATTACCTGGCAAGATTGGGCCTTGCCTGTTCTAATCTCATCCTCCATCCAGGTGTGCTGGTAAGTATTTAACAATCGCCTCACCAAAAATAGGTAAATAAAAACAAAAAGCCTGATTTGTAGCATTTGCTGAGTTCCATGTAAATATGTCCTCTGACTGATTTCAAGGTATCAAAGATTTAACTGCTGGCTTTCACAATTTCTAAAAATTTAGTAATTGGCTCTCATGAGCCCATATAAACCTGCCACAGCAGGTGAATTTATATTATCACCTGTCTCAGGAATCCATAATTCAAGAATTTTCATCTTTATTTGTGTATAACTTGGTATTTTTTCCATGTTGTTACTGTGTTAGATTCATGAAAATGCTGAAACTTTAAGAAAGTTCTCATTCTTCTAATTTGTATGCAACAGAAACTGCCAATAGCAACTTCCCACAAATACCTTAGAATGGCTCCTTTGCATTGAAAGCAATAAATCCTATTTATAGGGGGAGCATGAAGTTCCTTATCTATTCCCCTCTCTCCCAAAAGAAACAAATGAACATGTATATATGTGAGAGAGAAAAGGGAAGAGGAATTTTAATAAAAAGATAAAATTTGGTCTAATGCTGATCATTTCTCTTTACAGCCTTATATGAGCTTCTGAAGTATAGGCACTTTGTATTCTGGGAAAGAGTAGCTTCTCAAAAAAGTTTGCTGGAGGAATGAGAAAGCTGCTTGCCTAACCTGAAGAGGGGACAGAGAGTCACTTAAACTCTTCTAGAAGTTGCAACAGGTCTCCAAGGATGTTTTACTAGAGGTCTTAGGATGGTGATGCAGAATAAGAGAAAAGAAATGATTGGGAAATGGCATTATCAGCTCTTTTCCATTCTGCCATCTCCCACCACTCTTGTGAGGAAGTGGACTTCTATGAGATTTGGGGCTGCAGTCTTCTACTGAGAATAATCAGGCCACAGTCAGCAAAGAAGCTGGGGGATCAGAAGTATGGAGGCTTTTTGGTCAATACTGGTTGTATTAGGGCTTTCTAGAAGGACAGAGATAATAGGATAGATATAAATATAAAGGGAGTTTATTAATGAGTATTAACTCACACGATCACAAGGTCTCACAATAGGCCATTGGCAAGCTGAGGAGCAAGGAAGCCAGTCCAAGTCCCAAAGCTGAAGAACTTGGAGTTTGATGTTCAAAGGCAGGAAGCATCCAGCATGGGAGAAAGATGTAGGCTGGGATGCTAAACCAGTCTAATCTTTTCACGTTTTCTGCCTGCTTTATAATCTAGCCATGCTGGCAGCTGATGAGATTGTGCATATCCATATTAAGGGTGGGTCTGCCCCTCCAAGCCCACTGACTCAAATGTTAATCTCCCTTGGCAACACCCTCACAGACACACCCAGGATCAATACCTTGCATCCTTCAATCCAATCAAGTTCACATTCAGTATTAACCATCATACTGGTTAAGTCAATTAGGGAGAAAGAATGAAGACTACCCAAGATTCTAGGAACAAGTTTCTATTCTCTTGGCTTTGCTTGTCATTTATTTACTAGTATTTAGATGATTGTGACATATTTCACCTGGGCAAATGATTGTATTGTGATTTCTTTGTCAGGAACATTCAGATTTCAGTGATCATCAGAGCCATGGCTAACCTTCAAAACAATAAAAATATGAACACCTTTAATTACATTATCTCAGAAGGACAAAAATTCTTGGGAGTACAAGTGTTCAGATATATTTCTTAAGTTATGCTTTCACTATGAACTATCTATTTGCTTTTGTCAAATTAATATCCAAAGAAAGTGGGTTCTTTGGTGCTTTTAGTATAATTTGGGGAAACTTGAAGTTATATTGGCAAAAAATTTTTAGAAATTCTTATTTCTTTATTTTCAGAAACCATTGCATGTACCATCAGAGTTGGATTGATTCTTGATTATTGAGATATGAAAATAGTCTTTGTTAATTTCTCTGTTCTTCAGTCATAATTATAGAGTCATGTCAATTTAAGGCAAGGTAATTCTCATTCAATCTGAGGGAATAATTAGGTAGGTTGCTGTGACCTAGTTAGTTGGATAAGGTGTAGTTTGAACAGAAACCAAAGTTAAATCATATGGGAGATTGTGACTGTTGGTTTATATGCAATATTATTATTTTTATTATTTCTTATTTCTTTATTTTTTTGTATGAAATATTCTTAGAGTAAATTTCAAATATTCAAATTTCACAAAAATGGATAATCACTTTGTAACACTGTCCTCAGGCAAACTTTGAGGTTTGAATATGGTTGGTTGGGGGGGCGTTGGGCACAAATATTTTTTCCTCACAGTTTACTAATACAGGGAATTATTTTGATTGATTTAAAGAGGTTAAACCAATTTTGCATTCTGGAGACAATCCTCGCTGGGTCATGGTGTATTATCTTTTTTATATATCATTGGATTCAGTTTGCTCAATTTTAAGAGTATTTACATGTATGTCTGAGAGGAATACTGATAGATAATTTTGTTTTCTTGTAATGTCTTTCGTTCTTCTAGCAGGATAATGCTGGTTTTACAGAATAAGCTGGGAAGTACTTCCTGGCCTTCAATTTTCTGGAAGAGTTTGGGTAGAATAGATACGTTTCTTTTTAAAATGCTCATAAGAATTCATTAGTGAAGTCACCTGGGCCTGGAGTTTTCTTTGTGAGGGGGTTTTTAATTAAAAATTTAATTGCTTTAATAGATACAGGGCTATTCAACTTAACTATCTATTTCTTTTTACGAGGTATTAGGCAGTTTGTGTCTTTTGAGGAATTCGTATGTTTTATCTAAGCTGTTGAATTTATAGGTATAAAGTTGTAGATAATATTTTCTTAATTCCTTATCTATGGATTGCAGTGATGTCACCTCTCTCATGCTTAATATTGGTATTTTGGCTCTTCTCTTTTTTTCCTGATCAGTTGGGCTAAAGGTTTATCAATGTGGTTTTGTCTTTTTATCCATTATTTTTTGTGTTCTATTTCATTAATTTAAACTTTGAATATCCTTATTTCCTTTCTTCATATTTTGCTTTTAACTTTCTCTTTTTGTCTAGCTTCTTAAGCTCAGGTAACTGTCTTGATACCTTTATTTTTCTAATTTAAGGCATTTAATTCTATGAATTTCCTTTTAGGTACTACTTTACTTGAATTCCACAAATTTTGATATGTTTTGTTCTCAATTTCATGTACTTCAAAATACTTTATTTTTATGTTTTATTCATCTTTAGTCTCTTTTCTTTTCCTATTCTTGTTTAATTCCTACATAGTTGGGGAATTTTCCAGAAATATTTCTGTTACTGACTTCTAATTTGATTCCATTGTGATCAGAGAAAACATTTTGTGTTGGTTGAATACTTTTAAATTTATTGATATGTATGGATGATGATGATGATGATGATGATGATGATTATGTTTGAGACGGAGTCTCACTCTGTCGCCCAGGCTAGAGTGCCATGGCACGATCTCGGCTCACTGCAAGCTCTGCCTCCCGGGTTCACGCCATTCTCCTGCCTCAGCCTCCTGAGTAGCTGGGACTACAGGTGCCCGCCACCACACCTGGCTAATTTTTTGTATTTTTAGTAGAGATGGGGTTTCACCATGGTCTTGATCTCCTGACCTCGTGATCTGCCTGCCTCGGCTTCCCAAAGAGACTTATCCTACAGCCTCTCTCTGTGTTTCCCATTTGTTATTAGTTCCCTCTTTCCTCTTTTTTTTTTCCCCCTCTTTTAAGTTAATTATTTTTCAAATTCTTTGTTGGATTATTAACTAGAAAACTTTGCTGTGTTATTTTAATGGTTGCTTTGGGGTTTATAGTATACATATTTAACTTAACATAGTCAACCTTCAAGTGATATTATACTATTTCACATTTATATATAAACATCTTTCAATAATATACTTCCATTTGTCCTTTCCTGGCCTTTATGTTTTGTTGTCATATATTTAACCTCTATATTTGTTACAAATCCCACAATATATCATCATCAGTATTGCTCCAGTATCTTCTGGCTTCCATGGTTTCTGATGAGAAATCTGCTCTAATCTTTATTGGGATATAATGCATCTCTGTACATTATAAATTGTTTTCTCTGCCTGCTTTTAAGATTTTTCTCTTTAGCCTGGTTTTTGGTAATTTGGTTATGACGTGCTTTGGTGTGCTTTTCTTTTCTTCTGTACTTGGGGTGTTTTAAACTTTTATAGCTTTTATCAAATTTGGAAACATTTCAGCCTATTTTTATTTTTTATTTTTTCTGTACACTTCTTTCAGGGACTCCAATTACAAGAATATGAGGCCACTTGAAGTGTATATTACTATGTTTTCAAGTTCACCAATATTTTCTTTTGCCATGCTTATTCTGCTATTAATCTCATCCGAAATATTTTTTTTTCACCTCAGACACTTTAGTTTTTATTTCTAGAAGCTTGATTTGGGTCCTTTAAACATCTTTAACGTCTACTTAACATGTTTATTCTTTTTCTAGCTTTTTGAATGTAATATAATTGTTTTAATGTCCTCGTCTACTAATGCTATTATCTGTGCAATTTCTTGGTTGGTTTTGGTTAATTTTTTAAATTTATGGTCTGTATTATGGGTTGTATGGTTATGGGCTGTATTTTCTTTCTTTTTTTTTCATTCCTCATAGTTTTTGGTTGAATGGGCATGGTCAGTTTTACCTTTCGGAATGCTGGGTGTTTCCATATTCCTGTAAACATTCTTGCAATTTGTTTTGGGATGTGATTAAGTTGCTTGGAGGCAGTAACACATTCTCATTCTAAAGTTTGGTTAGGTGAGATCAGAGCAGTGTGTAGTTTGGTCTAATTTCCCCTCCACTATTTGAGACAAAGTCTTTCTGAGTATTCTTCCCAATGTTTTGTAAATAATTAGGTTTTCTATTTTACCCTGTGGAAACAGAAATAATTCCTGGTTATCTGTGAGCTCTAGGTACTGTCTCTTCTTAGCCTTTCAGGTGATTCTTTTTCCCAATCTCAGATAGTTTCCTCTTATGTATGATCAGTACTTAGCTGAAGACTAGGAGATGAACTTCCTTTACAGAGGATCCCCTGAAAAATCTCTGGGGCTGTATTTCTGTGCACTTCTCTCTTTCCCAATACTCTGCCCTGCAAACTCATTGCCTTGGATACTCATTATATTTTGTATGCATTTTATCAGAGCATGTGTGACACACTTTATTTTGCTTATTTGTTTGCTTGTTTTATGCTTCTCTCTACTTATTAGACTTTAATTCCCATGAAGATTTCTCATTCTTTGTGACCTCAAAGAATGGTGCTTGGCATACAGTAGGGATCTAATAAATGTTGGTTGAATATATTTAGTATTCTTAGGTTTGTTATATTTCCTTTTGGATTAAATGTTTATTATATCAGATATTAGTTTTGCTTTAAAAAAGTAATTATAGCTTTTTATTTAAAATTTTATTACTAATTTCTAATTTTATTGAATTATTGTAAGAGTGTGTGGCCTATATATATTACTTATTAAAAATTTATTGAGTTTTTCTCTAAAGTTGCCACTGAAGTTAAAATATAAGTTTTCTAAAGTTTCAAAAATACGATTTGCTTTTCATAAGCATTTTAGAGACAGTTAAAAGGACACTATACTCTTTGTTTGCAGGAAATGTAATGTGCATGTGTTTAAGACCTTAGTATTTGTTCTCTTATATACATTTATCATAATGCTATGAACTGATAGGAATATATCTTCCACTATACTTATAATTCTGTTGATTTCTCTTATGTTTGTATTAGGCTTTGTTTGATATGTTTTAATGCTGTGTTACTCAGTGTGTAATAGTTCATGTCTCATATCTTTTATCCAGATACAACCACCATCTGTATACTATTTACTTATTGGCTTTTATTTTTTGGCCTGAAACTCATACTTTTATATTAATATGATTGTTGATTGTTTTTAGGCAAGTTTCTGCCTGTACTTGGGCGATAATGAGAATTTGCCTGAATTTGAAGATAAAATTGGTTTATTAGAGTTAAGTTTTAAAATACTCATAATAGTACAAAGTGATAACAGAAACTGTCAATTTAAAGAAAGAATAAATATCAAAATAGAACATCTTTATTTTTGTGGTGTTAATTTTGATTCCTGTCCTGTTATTCTGAAATACATCTGAAATCAGACTTTATGAAACAGTGACGTGCACAATAATTTACTCTGAAAAAAGATGTTTTAGGTTAGTGATGCCCCTTCTTGTGCATTTCTGTATTTCACAGACCATTATCTGCTTGACTTAGCCTCTTAGCAGAAAAGTCTAGAAATGAAATGTTAGAAGACAATTTTCCACTGGAAATGGAATTGAAGGATTTCTAAAATTAAAGTAAATACATTGGAAAAGACTATGTGATGGACACATAATTTACTGCTTTTTGGTGTAATAATTGTCATATAGGGCAAAATATGTTTGCACTTGATTTAATAGAGGGGTTGATGTTTGATTTGACTGACTTCATTTCTACCTATAATTCTAAGCATAAACATAAATGCTCATAAAAATGCAATATTAGCACCTTATATTACTTTCTAGCAGTTCTTATAGTATGCTGAGACTTCAAATTCCTTTGATTTAAAGTGAATCAGGCCTGGTGCAGTGGCTCATGCCTGAAATCCCAGCACTTTGGGAGGCTGAAGCAGGCAGATCACCTGAGGTCAGAAGTTCAAGACTAGCCTGGCCAACATGGCAAAATCCCATCTCAACTAAAAATATGCAAAATTAGCTGGGCTTGGTGGCACACGCCTGTAATCCCACCTACTCAGGAGGCTGAAACATGAGAATTGCTTGAACCCTGGAGGTGGAGGTTGCAGTGAACCAAGTTTGCACCACTGTATGCTAGCCTGGGAAACACAGCGACAGTCTGTCTCAAAAAAAAAAAAAAAAAAGTGAAAAGAATAACCTATTTTTAATTGTCAATAATCTAAAAACAGGAAGTAATGGAAGTATCTGTATTTCTCTAACATTGGCCAATAATTTTTATGAGCACTTTCTCTCAAGTTAGAAAAACTGTAAATGTAGTAAATAGTCACTTGTGTTCACAATGTTCTTCTACTTTTCTAAAAATATGACTGTGAAATCTTCCAATAATTTGTAGTCATGCAGTGTGGATCGGTTGTTTTTAAAAAGCTCATACTTAAAAGGCCCAAAACTTGAGAAGGGATTTGAAAGATAGAAATTGATTAAAGGAACCGATATATAAATAGAGTAGCAATACAGTAGCTAGTGATAAGATTTTAACCACCTCAATTCTGAAATGTGGTTACAGTTCTCAGAAAGAACAGGGGAAAAATTTATAAATGAAAAAATAGTTGATACAAAGTACATGTGTCTATGTATTTGACTCTACAGAGTCCCCATGCTTCCACTTAGAGTCCGTTCCTACATTAGACAAAGCACTAACAAGCATTTCAGAAACTGATAGAACCAGTAGAATAAAGAATTAAAGAGAGATGGTGGCTAGCTTGACAGCAAGGGAAGAGATAGAAGCCTATAAAATTAGACACATACATTTTTTTTCAGTGTGTTGTGCTTTTATTTACATAGTACTTGACATAAAAACGCCTTGCTCCACATTGTTAATCAGCACATTTTTATTTTCACTGTCTTGAGATTTAAAAAGATATTGATGTATCTATTTTATATTTAGATTATAACTTGATCAGCATCTGTGTTTGCAGAAAAAAAAGAGAGGTTTGGATAAATTTAGGGATAGGAGGCCGGGCGCGGTGGCTCAAGCCTGTAATCCCAGCACTTTGTGAGGCCGAGACGGGCGGATCACGAGGTCAGGAGATCGAGACCATCCTGGCTAACACGGTGAAACCCCGTCTCTACTAAAAAATACAAAAAAATAGCCGGGCGAGGCGGCGGGCGCCTGTAGTCCCAGCTACTCGGGAGGCTGAGGCAGGAGAATGGCGTGAACCCGGGAGGCGGAGCTTGCAGTGAGCTGAGATCCGGCCACTGCACTCCAGCCTGGGCGACAGAGTGAGACTCCGTCTCAAAAAAAAAAAAAAAAAAAAAAAATTTAGTGATAGGATTAAGACAATGGAATGTTCACGATGGAGAAGTCCCATAAGTTTATAACTCACAAACTGGTTCTCCCCTGATTCTAGAAAAGAGCAATAAAGAGGTCTATCATATTGGAACCCAAATGCAAATCTAGTCTAAAACCTTTTAACAATTAACATTGGTTCAATGATAGTTTATTTAATGAGCAGAAAAAAATTCAAGAAGACAGAAGTACTCAATTATAGGCTGAGAAATCTGATGAGATTCATGGAGCAAGGGGCAAATTTTTTTTTTTTTTTTTTTTTTTTTGAGACGGAGTCTCGCTGTGTCTCCCAGGCTGGAGTGCAGTGGCCAGATCTCAGCTCACTGCAAGCTCCGCCTCCCGGGTTCACGCCATTCTCCTGCCTCAGCCTCCGGAGTAGCTGGGACCACAGGCGCCCGCCACCTCGCCCGGCTAGTTTTTTGTATTTTTAGTAGAGACGGGGTTTCACCGTGTTAGCCAGGATGGTCTTGATCTCCTGACCTCGTGATCCACCCGCCTCGGCCTCCCAAAGTGCTGGGATTACAGGCTTGAGCCACCGCGCCCGGCCGCAAGGGGCAAATATTTACTTAAAAAATTCCTTTGAGTTGGAATACTGACAGTTGAATTTATTAAGTAAACAGGCCACCACTTTAAATCAATTGAAACAAATATGAACACAATATATTCCAACTCAGGCCTGATTCTTGGAGCTAAAAAATTGTACTTTTATATTTCAATATATCTATTAAATAGCATGATATTCTTAATAAAGGTTTCCTGATCTGAGAGAAGCATGATTTTTGCTCAGCTCTGGCATTTCAGTTTTTGATCATATGACAATGTCAGAATTAGAAAAAAATACTTTAAAAGTATTAGATACATAAAGGCATTGTCTTTTGAGAATATCATATTATTTCACATGTTATTTTACAATCTAACAGTTTTTAAGGACTAGACTGAAACATAGAGAAAGGATTAAATAAAGTTTTAGCATCATCTGGGAAATCTACTTTTGCGGGATACTTCACTGTATAGTGGTAGACAAATGCTTTTCTGCACAGGTAAATTCACACTGTGCCTCTTCCTAGTTGAGAACAATGTGCTGTCAACTTAGCTGTCGTTCCATTATGCTGTAGTATGCAGACTTTCCTGTTGCCTTCACCCCTTTGAAGCCCAGTCAGGTAAAAACAAACTGGGGTTTGGAGGCTCAATTAATAGAGATGGTTCAACAGATTCCATTAACAAAAGAGCTGTTTTAAGTCTTTGCCCAGGACTCAGACTAAATCATAGCTTGGATTTGTAAATGTGGGCAAATGTAAGGGCTAAAATAAAATAATACATTTTTATATTCCTAACTATAGAAGGAATGGAGAATTTATTTTTTATATCTGTAATTTTATTTGAAAAAATATATTTTATGGTACAGTTCTTTGTCTTATTTTCAGCGATACAAACATCTTAGTGTGCTTTCTCGAACCACGGGATATGGAACATCACAGACGTGTAATTTTGTACTTGAAAGCTACATTGACTAGATTTTCAAAATTAGAAAACAAAATCTTATTAAATGCTAAGACACATTGTGAACATAATGAGGAGTGCTTTTAAATTATGTTCCTATTTTGTGAGAACCGACAGAGTAGGGTGCCATTGTAGTGCATTTTATTAAGACAATAAATAGATTCTCTCATTTGAGATCTTATTTCAGTGTATTACAGAATGTAAATAAGTAAGAATTTTAGGTCATATGACACACACATTCACACACACTTTAAAATCAAAACCCCGTGTCCCTTTGGATTGCATTGTGTTGAACTCGTATGTTTTCCCTAGCAGTGAACATAGTTAGCACCCAGTTCTTTCTAAGAGTTCCAGAAAGATGTGTTAAATGATTTTATTTTATTCGTGAAAGCATTTGTTCAATGGGATAGGTCAATATTTGAGTACATTGAAATATTATTTTAAATCATGAAAGCTGGGGTGGGATGTTTGAGATCATCCAGTTCAAGTGCCATAAGATCGCCACTAATTTTAGAAATTTTAGTCTCTGTATGACAATTTTCTTGACCTAAAAAATATTTCCTCCAAATGCGATTATAGTTAGACTGAGTTACATAAATGAAATAAGATACTAATTTATGTGGACACACTCCCTTCTAAACGTTTTGTAAAAATTTGACGTTTTCTTTACACCATTGTACAGTATTATGTTACCATAAGCACTTTTACAGATGTTTGTTGAAATTCAAGGAGCCATAAGAGTTAATATTTAGTCTGAACAGTTTCCCAAACCAGTAACATTCATTTCAGTTTCCTGTGCATATCATGATGACACTGAGCTCAGTCTGCCTACTAATTGAGTTACTTATTTAAATGCTGAAATGGCTTCTTAATAACTTCTTTAATTATTTAGCTATTTAACAGAGCTCTACTCGTCTAGAAAATAGTGACATTAAAACTGTTAATATGTGATCCTGCGTGCTGGCATTATTTCTGGTTAATGAAAATAACCCAGATCTTTAGTAATGCGTTCATATTTGTATATCACTCATTTTCTTTGCCTTTGTGTTACCTTAGTTCAAAATTCAAAGCCTTGACATGTTGACACAGGCCATCTTTAACCACTAAAAGCACAGCTCAGCCCCAGACTCATTTATTTTGAATTAGGCAAGGTTGGCAACATCCCTGCATAGATGAATGGCTTTTGACTAAATGTGCTGTATTCTCCTCAATAGGAAACAGCTTCCCCCCACTGAACAAACACTGCCACTTTTATTACCGATCATTAATGGTTAGAGATGAAGCTGGCTGTTCTCTTGATGTTACCCCAGTGATTACATATTCATTCACTACATGCACTGTTACAAATAGGCTCTGTGTCTTATCTACTTGTGATCATTTCCAGATAACAATATGCAGCCAGATTGTTCCTGAACCCTGACCGTATGATATTGCTTGTTTTGTGTCATCTTATTTGTTAACTCATTCCTTGATTACACGGCTCTTATGCCTAACACATTTTTATCACCCTGCAGCAAATTTCTGGTATCCTTACAGCCCAAAGCTCATGTATCTGCTTTGTCAGAGTCAGAGTCAGTTTGGTAATGACTTCACCAGCATCTAGCAATACAGTAATAAGTTTCTTCAACAGGATGGGGGAAGGAAATGTTTGGTTATATACTTAGTTTTTTTTTTTTTTTTTTTTTTTCATCCTAGAGACTTGGCAAAGGGAGAAGCTATGCTCACTAAGTCTGTTTACAGCCAAGTGTTTTCAGAATCTTGGAATTTTCTTTTTTGGAGTTCTTCATACTGTGGACCCATTGGAAAACTGATAAAACAGATTGTCTGTAAGAGAGTCAATATAAAAATAGTCTGCAAGAATGCATGCCACCATCTGTGTTGTCTTATCTAGAAATTGTATCTCTGTCTCAGATTGACTTTCAAATTAATATGCTTATAAATATTAATTGATGGGGAGAAATTAGAAAAAGTGTAAATGTGTGTGTGTGAATATTATATATATATACATATATACACACATATATATTCTAACACATACACAGTTTTGGATGAGAATTTCTTCTGAATTGGCAGATGAATTCAGTCTGCAGGTTTCTTTTGAATCTGTATCAAAGTACATATAAGAGTTTAAAAAGTATTATCTTCTTGGCTGGCATGGTTGCTTATGCCTGTTAATCTCAACAGTTTGGGAGGTGGAGGTGGGAGGCCAGGAATTTGAGACCAGCCTGGGCGACATAGTGAGACCTTGTCTCTAAAAAAAAATAATAATTCTCTTTCATGATAGCAGTTTTGTAAGTTGTAAGTCAAAGGTTAATGATGGAGACACATATTAACCATGGTATCCTTGGTGACTCACAAAGCACTTAGAAATGCATTTACTTCTGGATAATGTATGAATGTGTACATGATATATGGCTACCATGTACCGGAATACTAGCTACTCCTAAGGACAGAGGGAGTAGAGAGGGGAAATTATTCATTAGGCAAATTAGAAAAAGTAAGGCTGACATGGCATTTAGGAAAAAGCTTTACTTGTTCAAATAAGCTAATATTTGAAGGAAAACAAACAGGTAAATACGATCATGTTTGGCCCAAGTTGTTCTAGTAAAAATGAGGGGTATTTCCCTTTAAATGCTCCCCGCCGCCACTTTTGGTAAAAAACTAGTAGCGATACATCCCAGAAGTTCTCTTTGTCTTGATTTATTGACATTGAAGTTTCATGCCTGGAGAAAATCTCTCTGCAAACCTTGTTACATCGTGCTTGTTACGAGTTTTTCCACGTGTTTTTCTAATTAAAATGGTTTTCTTTAGTCTAATATTTGTAGGATGAAAATATTTGAAAGTGAAATGTGTGATAATCTCTTGGACCTTTCATCACATTGTTTCATTTCCTATATTGTGTAAAGTACTTTTAATTGGGCAACTTAGGAAAGATGTTTCCGGGAGCTGTGGAATGAAGCAAGGCACGAGAACATCCACAGTCTTGTTCACTTGTCTAGATGGAGGCAACCAAACTAGATTAAACGTTAATGTTTTCCCTCTTTTAATCTTTCCAATTAATGGTATGGGTTTAGTGAATAATTAGCTTATGAGTAGACCCAGCCTGGTGTGAAGGAGTCAACAGCTCTTTAATGGGTGTTGATGCAATCATGTCAGGAAGCACTATCCATCCAAAAGGAATCTCTGCTTGCATAGAGTCCTTTTAAAAGGGGGACAAAGCCCTTAGTTCCACAATTAGAGTTGAAGACATTTTTTTGAGACAGAGTCTCACTCTGTTGCTCAGGCTGGAGTGCAGCGGCATGGACTGGGCTCACTGGAACCCCCACCTCCTGGGTTCAAGCGATTCTCGTGCCTCAGCCTACAAGGTAGCTGGGATTACAGGTGTGCACCACCATGCCTGGCCAGAGTTGAAGTCTTAAGAGGCAACACAGCAAACTCAGTACACGTTAGTGGGTAAATTACTCTCATCAAGTCACCCCTTAAGAACAGGCTTAGAGAAAAGAGATATAGTGAGAGTATGAAAACCCTGACTTCTTGAAGGGGAGCAGTTAAGGGGGCTGTACTAAGGGAGGTGCTAAAAAGAGCCTGATATACACTGGGAGTATTTCCATAAATATGTTTTCTCATATTCAAATATAGCAATTTCTAATATGCATCTCTGGTTAGAAAAGTAACTGAAAAAATTCTACCAAGTAGGTTGATGTGAGAGTGTGTGTGTGTGTGTGAGAGTGTGTGTGTGTGTGTGTGTGAGTGTGTGTGTGTGAGAGTGTGTGTGTGAGAGAGTGTGTGTGTGTGAGTGTGTGTGTGAGTGTGTGTGTGTGCGTGTGAGTGTGTGTGTGAGTGTGTGTGTGTGAGTGTGTGTGTGAGTGTGTGTGTGTGTGAGTGTGTGTGTGTGAGTGTGTGTGTGTGTGTGTGAGTGTGTGAGAGTGTGTGTGAGTGTGTGTGTGAGAGTGTGTGTGTGTGAGTGTGTGTGTGAGTGTGTGAGAGTGTGTGTGAGTGTGTGTGTGTGAGTGTGAGTGTGTGTGTGAGAGTGTGTGTGTGAGTGTGTGTGTGTGTGTGTGAGAGAGAGAGACAGAGAGAGAGATCCAGGTAGGATAGCTCTGCGTAAACAAGGTAAGAAAATGCTTCTGCAGAACAAATTCCACCTCCTCTTGTAAACGCAGGTGGGACATAACATAACAGGTGGGACAAGCCATTTGAGAACCTACAACGCCATCTCTGAACCAGTACCCCAATTTGTGCAGCTGGGGCCTGGTGCCTCATCTGCATACATCTGGAGGCAACAGGATGACACTAGTCCTAGAAAATGTCCCTAGTCTCTAGTCTCCCCCCGTGGATGTGTCCAAGCCTGCAGAAGAGCCCAGGGTTTACTTGTGCAGAAGCTGGAGCACTAGCTGGAGCCTAGTCCATGGTCCTTCTTCTTTTTTTTTTTTTTTTTTGAGACAGAGTCTCGCTCTGTCGCCCAGGCTGGAGTGCAGTGGCTCCATCTCGGCTCACTGCAAGCTCCACCTCCCGCGTTCACGCCACTCTCCTGCCTCAGCTTCCCGAGTAGCTGGGACTACAGGTGCCCGCCACCATGCCCAGGTAAGTTTTTGTATTTTTAGTAGAGATGGGGTTTCACTGAGTTAGCAAGGATGGTCTCGATTCCCTGACCCCGTGATCCGCCCACCTCGGCCTCCCAAAGTGCTGGGATTACAGACGTGAGCCACTGTGCCTGGCCCGTGGTCCTCCTTAAGCCTGGCTGTAAGAAGTCTTTTTTTCCAGCTGCTGTGTTCTTCCTCAACTATCTCACCCCTAATCTTCAACTTGATGCCTGTGACCACACTATGGCAGCAGTCTCCAGCCTGGTTGTACATTAGAATCACCCGAGGAGTTTTCAGAACTGCTAATGCTTGGGTTTCACCCCAGAACACTTGAATCAGGGTTTCTGGTGGTGGGCCTAGACTTTGGGTCTTTTAAAATCTCCCCAGGTAAGTCTAGTGTGTAGTAAGATTGAGAATCACTGTGTGTGTGCCTCTTTAAAAATTCTGTAGGCATGGGTGAAACTAGTTGCTCATATTCAAGGATAATGTCTTGGTTACTGAAAGGAGAAAAAATATATTAACATTTTGAAATTATGCCTATACAAGGTATTTTTATACTTAAAACCACTAAAATTTGTTTTTAAATTGTGGGAAGTTTCATTAAAGAAAATTCATAGATAACTGGTGGTTAATTGACCATAGAAGGAAAAACCTACATATAGCTTTTAAATAAATATTTTATAAGGAGATTTATATATCATAGTTAATGAAGGGGTAATGATTTTATATTTAGATTAACTAAAGATGCCTTAGGTTGAATTCATTAAATATTAACAGTATCAAAAATGACTAATTACCATAAAACTACGTATTTCACACTGTATGAGTGGGATGTGGACACAAACCGATTTGTCTAAATGACTTTATTATGTAAAAAAAAAAATCACATATGTCTGGAAAAAACTTGCTAAGAGATTTATTTAAACTTTCTTGTATTCCTATTGTTGCTTAAATGTCTTCAGAAAAAAAGTGTTTAAAACTACATTTAACAGGCTAGGCACGGTGGTTCATGCCTATTATTCCAGCACTTTGGGAGGCGAAGGAGGGCGGATCGATTGAGTTCAGGATTTCGAGACCAGCCTGGGCAACATGGCAAAACCTGAAACCCTGTCTCTACAAAAAATATTAAAAAATCAGCTGGGCGTGGTGGCACATGCCTGTAGTCCACGCTACTTGGAAGGCTGAGGTGGGAGGATCACTGGAGCTCGGGAGGTCAAGGATGCAGTGAGCTGTGTTCAAGCCACTGCGGTCCAGCTGGGGCAACACAGTGAGCTCCTGTCTCAATAACAAACCAAAAACAAAAACCAAACCTGCCATTTAATAAAGCATGAGATTAGTATTTTTAAAAATTATTATTATTATTATTTTTGAGACAGAGTCATGCTCTGTCCCCCAGGCTGGAGTGCAGTGCGTGATCTTGGCTTACTGCAAGCTGCACCTCCTGGGTTCACACCATTCTCCTGTTTCAGCCTCCCAAGTAGTTGGGACTACAGATGCCCACCACCAAGCCCGGCTAAGTTTTTGTATTTTTTAGTACAGACGGGGTTTCACTGTGTTAGCCAGGATGGTCTCGATCTCCTGACCTCATGATCTGCCCACCTTGGCCTCCCAAAGTGCTGCGATTACACGTGTGAGCCACCGCACCCGGCCAGAATATTCCTTTCTTTATGGGATGTCTTATGAGGTGAAGTAAGGAGTTTGCAAGTCTTCTGGTTCCTCTTGGCAAAAATAGGTGGATGGGAAGGGAAAGGAGTGAGAAGTCAGTTGTGGACTCATTGTCCACGGAACAATGGCAGGAGTCGGGAGCCGTGCAGGCCTGCCTGAGAGCTGGCAAAGCACAGAGCCTAACGGGCAGCTCAGCTGTGAGTGATGTGAGTGAAGCAGCCACTGACAGAGTTTCTACTCGGGGCCCAGGTTGTGGACTGTAATGTTGTTAATCCAGGTTGGAGGTGGACACAAGAATCAATGGACAGGTGACCGGGTTCGAGTTCACTGATGGGGCTCCAGTAAATGACCATGTAAGACAGCTTTATGGGAACTGAGGCAAAAGCCCAGTCTTGGGACTGCAGCATACGAGGTGGGGAGAAGTCCTCCTCTGGAAGCGGTGGGGGTTGGGGACAAGACACTCCGGTCCTATTGGAGCAATGAATGGACAACAAAGGACACTTAGCAACGACTTGTACTTTGCCCGGATCAGTGGCTGAGCCGACTGATATTGTGCCCGGAAGTGGGCAGGTTGTCTTTGAGGAACACAGGGCGGAGCCTTCATGACCTTAGAACAGATGTGAGGGTCTGGAGAGGCAGGCAAGGAATTGAGGCAGGGCTGATGTGTCCTTGACATCTGGCTTTTGGCTCACAGCTGAAGCTGCCTTTTGCAGCTGGTCCTTATCGGCCACTTTACCCAAGGCTGTCCCGTGCCTTCCCAAGGGTCAAGCCATTTTTCTGATTGCAGGTCGCCAGAGGAATCTCTGTACCTTGTGTTCTCTAGGTTTTCTTAGACGTGCTATATATTATTTGAAGAGATAATGGAATAAATTTTCCTCTGCACCCCCTTTTTTCTTGTAACAGTAACTTTCAGGGGCTCATGAGAGACATGAAAGCAAATAATGAGAACATCCATTCAACACATATATTGAGTAATTACTATGTGCTGCCCCCGAGGCTATAATGGTGAGCAAAACAGATGTAGTTTCTACCCGCTGTGGAGCTTGAAGTCTCATTAAGAGACAGACAATTATCAAATAATCACTCAAGTATATAAGGCCCTTATTATTATCCATGGTAACTGATAACAGAAAAGCACCACCTAATATGAATGTATATTCTAACTGAAAATGTCATAGTCAATAGTAGGGCTATTAGCTTTCTATTGCTGTGTAACAAATGATCACAAATGTAGTGGCTTAAAACAACGTATGTATTATTTCACAGTTTCTGCGGATCTAGCATCTGGACATGTTTATGTTGGATCCTCTGTTCAAAGTCTCACCGGGGTTTGAAGGTGTCAGATGGAGCTGCGATCTCATATGGAGCTTGAGGTCTTCTTTTCTGCTCGTTGTCTATTGGCAAAATTTAGTTCTTTGAAGTTATAAGTGCTTGCTTTGTTGCTGGCTGTCAGCTGGGGGCCACTCTCGGCATCTGGAAACTACCTGCTGTTTGCTGCATGGCCCTTTTTATAATATGGCAGTTTGCTCCTTCAAGGCCAGTAAGAGAATCTCTTTCACAATTCTAATGTCTCCAACCTCTTTCAGGGGCTCACCTGATTATGTCAGGTCCACCCAGGATAATTTCCCTTTCGATGAACTCAGTGCCAAATGATTAGGACCTTAATTCATCTGCAAGATTCTTCTGCCATTTAAGGTAATGTAATCGTGGGAGAACTGTCCCATCATATTCACAAATCCCTCTCACACTCATGGGGAGGGAATTGTACTGGGATGTAACAATAGGGGGCAGGGTTCTTGGGTCTGTCTTAGAATTCTGCCAACCACGGTGGAAAAAAGTTTGATTGGGACTTCATGTTGAAAAATAAAATGAAGATGAAAAAAACCTTATAAACATTTCAAAATTCATGTTAATTCCACCTACGAGCTAATTCTTAGTGAAAAACAAGAAATCAATTCGTTGCTTTAGCTTAGTGTTTCTGACAAAACTGTCAGTTGTCATAACATTTTTTACTTCTTAAATACAGGCATACTTCATTTTATTGCACCTCTCTTTATTGCATTTTATAGATACTGCTTTTTTACAAACGGAAGGTTTGTGACAGCCCTGTGTTGAACAAGTCTATTGCCACCATTTTTACAATAGCACATGCACACTTTGCATCTCTGTGTCACATTTTGGTTATTCTAAAAATATTGTAACGTTTCATTATTATTATATCTGCTATTGTGATGTGTGATTAGTGTTCTTTGATGTTACTATTGTAATTCTTTTGGGGCACTATGAACCCTGCCCACCTGACTGTGAACTTAATCCATAGGTGTGGGTGTTTTGACTGCATTACCAACTGGCCAGTCTCTCATCTCTTTCCCTCTCCTTGGACCTCCCTATTCCTTGAGACACAACCATATTGAAATTAGGCCAGTTAATAACCCTACAATGGCCTCTAAGTGTTCAAGTGAAGAGTCACACGTCTCTCTTTTTAAATCAAAAGCTATTATAGAAATGATTAAACTTGATGAGGAAGATGTGTCAAAAGCCTAGATAGGCCAAAAACTAGGCCTGTTGTGTCAAACAGTTAACCAAGTTGTGAATGCAAAGGAAAAGTTCTTGAAGGATATTAAAAGTGCTACTCTAGTGAACACACAAATTATAACAAAGTGAAACAGCCTTATTGCTGATATAAAAAAAGTTTGAGTGGTCTGAATTGAAGATCAAACCAGACACAACATTCCCTCAAGCCAAAGCCTAATCCAGAGAAGACCCTATTCTCTCTTCAACCCTATGAAGGCTAAGAGGTAAAGAAGCTGCAGAAGAAAAGTTGAAAGCTAGCACAGATTGGTTCATGAGGTATAAGAGAAGATGCCATCTCCATAACATAAAAGTGCAAGGTAAAGCAGCAAGTGCTGATGTAGAAGTTGCAGCAAGTTATTCAGAAGATCTATATAAGACTATTGGTAAAGGTGGCTACACTAAACAACAGATTTTCAATGTAAATGAAGCAGCCTTCTACTGGAGAAAGATGCCATCTAGGACTTTCATAGATTGAGAGGAGAAGTCAATACCTGCTTCAAAGCTTTGAAGGACAGGGTTACTGTCTTGTTAGGGGCTGACAAAGCTGGTGACTTTAAGTTGAAGCCAATGTTCATTTGCTATTCTGAAAATGTTAGGGTCCTTAAGAATTATGCTAAATCTACTCTGCCTGTGCTCCAGAAATGGAACAACACAGTCTGGATGACAGCACATCTGTTTACAGCAAAGTTTACTGAATATTTGAAGCTTACTGTTGAGACCTACTGGCTCAGAAAAAAAAGATTCCTTTAAGATATTATGGCTCATTGGCAATGTACCTGGTCACCCAAGAGCTCTGATGAAGATGTACAAGGAGATTGATCTTTTTTCATGATTGCTAACACTATATCCATTCTTCAGTCCATGGATCAGTTAGTAATTTTGACTTTCAAATTTTGTTATTTAAGAAATACATTTTGTAAGGCTATAGCTGCCATAAATAGTTATTCATCTGATTGATCTGGGCAAAGTAAATTGAAGACTTTCTGGAAAGGATTCACCATTGTAGATGCCAAGAAGAACATTCATGATTCGTGGCTGGAGTTCAAAATATCAACAGTAATAGGACTTTGGGGGAGAATTTGATTCCAACCTTCATGGATGACTTTTATGGGTTCAAAGGCTTCAGTGGAGGAAGTAACTGCAGATGTGGTAGAAATAGCAAGAGAAATAGAATTAGACATGGAGCCAAACGATGTGATTGAATTGCTGCAATCTCATGATAAAAATTGAATGAATGAGGAGTTGCTTTTTATAGATAAGCAAAGAAAGTAGTTTCTTGAGATGGAAACTATTCATGGTGAAGATGCTGTGAACATTGTTGAAATAACAAAAATGGATTTAGAATATTCTATAAACTTAGTTGATAAAGCAGCAGCAAGGTTTGAAAGGATTGACTCCAATTTTGAAAGAAGTTTTACTTTAAGTAAAATACTATTAAACAGCATTACATGCTACAGAGAAATCTTTTGCAAAAGAGTCAGTTGATATAGCAAACTTCATTGTTGTCTTATTTTAAGAGACTGCCACAGCCACCTCAGACTTCAGCAGCCACTACCCTGATCAGTCAAACAGCCATCAACATTGAGGCAAGACGCTCCACCAGCAAAAAGATTACAACTGGCCAAAGCCCTAGATGATCACTAGAGTTTTTTTTTAACCAATATTTCAAATTAAAGTATTTACTTTTTAAAGACATAATGCAATTATTGCATACTTAATAGACTACAGTATAGTGTTAACATAAATCTTATTTGTACTAGGAAACCAAAAAGTTAATGTGACTCACTTTATTGTGACTCACTTTATTGTGACATTTGCTTTATTGGTGGTGGTCTGGAAGTGAACCTGCAATATCTTCAAGGTATGCCTGTATTATCATTTATGTAAAAATATTTGAGAACCTCATCAATTTTTCTAATGATTAATTTTCCCAGTCAATATGTACATCTGATTAATAGCTATATTTGACCAAAACATATATCTTCAGAATGGTCAGGCATAGTGTTAAGTAGAAAGGAGTATTTCTATGTATGTGGGCAATTAATGAAGAAGTATTTAATATTTAAATGAATTATCCTTTCTTCTGTAATTGTGAAAACTCAGATAATGATGACTTTAATAAAGAATTTTCTTTGTATTGTTTTGTAATTTTATTTTGTTCACTTAAATCATGTTTTCTAAAGTTATTAAATTTTTTCGAAAAGATGATTATACTTTATAATATTCTGTTGTATACATTTATCTCTCTTTAATGAGATAAATATGAGATAATATTTTTACTTTTAGTTATTTTATGATGTTACCTTTAACTCGGATCTTTCTGGAAGTTACTGGGTGTGAACCTTGAGAGAACCATCTGCCTTTACTCTTTTGAACGAATGCTATTTGTTGATTTCCTCTACCAATTGTGTGGCCATGTTTTCATATAAAATTTTTACATATGTTAAATTTTATGTATACTAATTTTATGGATGCTGGAGTTTTGTATTATCTTACATGATTCATTAATTTGACTGTCAGTTCTCATTACAAAACTATGCTGCTGATGTTGAATTGTTGCTTTATAATACATTTTAACATCTGGTAGGACAACTCCATCCTTAGTGCCTTCCTTTAAAATCAATTTCTTAACTATTTTGACTTATTCAGTCTTTCAAATAACTTTATAATTCATGTATTAAGTTGTGAAACAATTTCTGCTAGTGTTTATATTACAATTGTGGTAAAACTGTGAACTGATTTAGAAAGAGTTTACACCTTTAGAGTATCAAGTGTATCTATTTGCAATGAACATGACCTCTCTGTGTATAACGTTTTAAATTCTTTAGCAAAATTTGGTAATTGTCTTCATGGATGTTTTAAATTTTTTGATTAATTTTATTACCAGTTATTATATATATAGTATAGTATTATGTGTATATATATTATAGTATTATGGTGTATATATATAGTGTGTGTATATATATATATAATATTATGACTGCAATCTTTTCTCCATTGTACTTCTAAATGGTTATTGTTGTTATTTAGGAAAACTCTAAATTCTTGTATATTTTTTAGTTTTCTTTTTCTTTTTGTTAAGTGTTTTGGATTTTACTAGATAGATAATAAAATCACCAGCAAATTTGGATCCTTTTTCTCCTCCTTTCGAATAGATATATCTGTTAAAGTTTTTGGCTTTATTGCACTGGAATCTCTAGAAGGATCTGTAATAATAGAGATGAGAGTGGGGTTTTAAGCTTGTGATTGATTTTAATAGGAGTGTGCTCACAATTTTTCATGCTGTTTGGTTTTGGCTGTTGAATTAAGATAGTTCATTTTATCCACTCAGTTGCTAGAGTTAGACATCTGACTCCTTCCTTTCCCTTACCCCCCACCCACTTCTCTCAACTAAACCCAATCTACCAGTAAATCCTCCATCCTAGTTGAGGGAAGACTGATAGTTTAACATTTGAAATAAATAAGTTTAGGTACTGAAGAGAGCTAGGAAGATAAAATATTGCAATGATTTAGGGGGAGGGCAATGCCCACTTTTTCTAGGATCGTCTATTACTGAGGAGATGACACAGGGTGTGACCTGAATGGAGTGCTGGTTAGAAATGAGGAATCTAGAGCGAGACCACTTGGAGCTGGATCCTGACTCTGCTACCTGCTAAATGAGTGACTTTCTGTGCCTCATTCCCTGATTTATAAATGGGGCTAATATAATAAATCTTTATTGGGTTGTTGGGAAGATTGAAGGATATGGTGCCCAAGAGAACATGCCTGTCAGAGCTCTGACTGCAGGGGTGCCATTGATTGACAGCCCCCACTGCAGCGATCTGAACCCCTTATTGCGGTTGCATTGAGACACTTCCCAAGGGGCTGCTCCCAGCCAGTGACTGGGCATGGCAGGGGTACTAAGGCAGACCCATTCCTGGCAGACATTGTACTCCCCTAAAAGGCGACTTTGGCTTGAGGAGCCTTGGTGAACGTTTTAAGGAACTGTGTGGTAATTTAAGATGCATCTATTCTTCCCTTCCTCCCTTCTTCCCTTCTTTCACCTGGGAACATGGCAACATGGTCTGAAGGCTCTCACAGTAACCCTCTCTTCCCCCATTTTTTCTTACAGATATTCCCTGCAATAAGTTTCTTACATTTTAAATCCTATCTTGGCATCTAGTTCTTGAAAGACCCAGACTAACCCGAATTAATTAACATGTGGAACACTCTTGGACTAAGGCTTGGAATATATTAGGTCTAGATAAATTTGAGATATTATTATTATTAACTTGTGGGAGCAGAGCATTTCCAGCTGGAGGAACAATAAATGCCAAGGCTCTAACCTGGGAAGAAACTTGGCAGATTCAAGGAACACAAAGCAAAACTGTGTCTGAATCGTGGTGAGAATAGGACAGACATAAGTGGGGCCAGATGAGGGAGGTCCTTGTAAAGAGGTGGGGTTTTGTTCTGCTTTAAATGACCTGAAGTCAGTAGGAGATTCACAGGATCTTATATTGCTTTAGGAACATCCCTCTGGCTGTTGTATGGAGAATGGACTGTGGGGAGTAAGAGCAGAGGTAGGGAAATCAGGAGACAGTTTCAGCTGTTCAGGTGAGAAACAATGGTGGCCAGGCCTAGGATAGAAGAGAGGAGACAGTGAGAAATGGTTAGCCTTGGCATGCATTCTGGAGGTTGGTATGGGAAAACTTATTGATGAATTGCATTTGAGGTTGAAAGAGGAATCAAGATATCTTCTAGATTTTGGACCTGAACACCTAGATAATTGTCAACGCCATATCCTGAGACAGAAAATGTTTGGGGGTGGAGGATGGGGAGATAGAGAGTTATGGAGGTGGAAATCAGTAGTTTTATTCTCACCAGATTGCACTTGTGGTTCTGGCCACGGAAAAATAACCAGGTTTGGGTTTATTTTGGGAAAGGCTAAAAACATTTTTTTAAGTCTCTTGAGACATATTGCTAGATAAATTTCCACAAGGGGTTTTAAATTTTTACTTTGATCAGTAACGTGTGAAAAAGTCTGTTTTACAGCAACTCCTGTGTGAGCTACTAGGTCCAGAGGTGAGGCAGTAAAAGGCAGATGGTCTTGTTTTGTTTGTGGTTTTTTTTTTTTTTTTGCAGTCTCCAGCTAATGGCTCTACTTGTTGGAGACATTGGAGGAGATGATGGAGTCTGCCCCTTACTTGCCTTCCGCTTCTGTAGTTTTAGGACACAGACTTTCAGTTAGATATTAGTGCCTTTTCTAAATCTGGCCCATATTGAATTTTTATTATTTATTAAGTTTATTTATTATTTATTCTGTATACAGATATATATAGACGTATATTTTGAACATATTTTTAAAAATAGGTTTAAATAGAACTATCGTTCTACCCAACAATTTTTTTTTTTTTTTTAGATGGAGTCTTGCCCTGTCACCCAGGCTGGAGTGCAATGGCGCAATCTTGGCTCACTGCAACCTCTGCCTCCCGGGTTCAAGCGATTCTCCTGCCTCAGCCTCCTGAGTAGCTGGGATTATAGCTGGCTACCACACCTGGCTAATTTTTTCATATCTTTAGTAGAGACAGGGTTTCACCATGTTGGCCAGGCTGCTCTTGAACTCCTGACATCGTGATCCACCTGGGCTGGCCTCCCTAAGTGCTAGGATTACAGGAGTGAGCCACTGTGCCCGGTCCCAACAATCTAATTACTAGTATATGCCCAAAGGAATATAGATTTTTCTACACAAAGACACGTGCATGTGTATATTCATCACAGCGCTTTTCACAATAGCAAAGACATGGAATCAAACTAGCTGCCCATCAACAGAGGACTGGATAAAGAAAATGTGGTTACACATACACCATGGAATGTTACACAGCCATAAAAAGAATGAAATCACGTCCTTTGCAGCAACATGGAGGCAGCTGGAGGCCATTATCCTAAGCAAATTAACAAAGGAACAGAAAATCAAATATCTCATGCTCTCACCTATAAGTCGGAGGTAAACACTGAGCACACGTTGATACAAAGAGGGGAACAATAGACACTGGGGCTTATTTGAGGGTAGAGAATGGGAGGAGGGTGAGGAGCAAAAAACCATCTAACAGGTACTGTGCTCACCACCTGGATGATGAAATGATTTGTCCACCAAACCCCAGTGACATGCATTTACCATCTAACAAACCTGCACATATACCCCTTGGACCTAAAATAAAAGTTGGAAGAAAAAAATAAAAGCAAACAAATAAAAAAATAAAATTACCCCTTCACAAAACTGAAGAAATGTTTAAAAGATTCGGAGAAAGAATTTTTGGTATTTATTCACTCTATTTTATCTTGATGGAAAATTTATACTTATATTCTTAAGTGTTATTATTTTGAAAGGAAAACATATCTATTAGTATAATCAAGGGGCTGTGCAAAAGTTATTAATAATAAATAGGGTTTGCTGGTATTTTAGACATGTTGGCAAATACCTTTTCACCATGCTTTCAGACAGTTTTTAAGTAGAGCCCAGGTGAGTATCAGGTAACATATTTCACTTTTCTGAAAGAAAATGCTCTAAGACACTTTTCAGAGTGACCATGGGATGGCGTGATCTTTCTGCAGACTCATCTGCATCTCAGTGGCTGGACTTTCATTGTTCTAATTTTAATCACATCAATCCCTTGAAAAAGACCTAATCCTTCTTTTGGCTTCACTGTACTTTGTGCATATGCTGGAAGTTTAAGTTGTCTTTCCCGACATTACGTTGTCTGATAAATATTGTTTCCTTGAGTGAACGTCCCTAATGTCCAGCCCCCATACTTGTGGGATTATTTTGATAAGTATCACTTAGCGGAACAGCTTTTTGCCCAGTCTCTGTACTGAGTACAATTGCTGGCTTTTCTTAGCATATCGCTTATTATTCTAACCTGTTTCTTCTTCCCAAACACTTTTTTTTCTCCATTTAAACCTTTACTGCAATTTCATAGGCTTGTTCAATTTCCACCGTATGTTGTACATCTAACTCTTCTATGCTGTGGACCATTATGTTACTTTCCTTCGTGATTTTTTTCGAATATATATTTGAAAGAAGGGCCAACTCATCCACTCAAGAAAGAGTAGACACTTTAAACTGTTTTTCCAGGAGAAAAGATGGATTTTTATTATTGCATCTGTTTTTGTAGTTTCATCTTTGTTGTGATCAATACCGTGGGTTTGTGAGTCTGTAGCTGTGAAGGAAGGCTGTGGTTTCAGGGCAATAATATCTTAGAATAATAAACTTGTATACAGAGTAGTCATGTTACTAAAACTGTGGGATGAATTACACGTAACATCTAATCTAGCAATTCTCTCTCTTTCCTGTCACAGCACATTCAGAGAACATACCACTTCACTTTAGCAATAGTGGCTCAATACAGCAGGTTCCAACAGAGGAGAAAAGCAGGCATGGTTTTTGGAAGCAGTCTGAAAAAGTCCTGAGGAGATGGCAATCTTATTTTGACCCTCTCAACCTATGCTTTCATTTGAGAGTGAAAGGAATTGAGTTCACTGGTCTGTAAACTTTATGTATGTAATGTTTACCATGCTACCACCCCTAGTGTCTTGGGTAGTAGTTACTTAATAAAAATCTATTGAGTAAATACATAGATGATACCAAGAATGGTGAAAGATTTGAACAAATTGAAATGGCTAGTAAGTTTTACGGATGAGACCTCTGATTTCTGCTGTTCTTTTGGTCATTGCTGTGCTTTATAAAGAGAAGAAATATGAACTCTGCTCATTTATAGCCATCTGCTTTCTCTCATTTTTAGATTTTCCTGAGCTCTAACAACCGCAAGAACTCTAACAGCCGCAGCAGCAACAAATACTGATCGTGCTTCGTATATGTTAGGCACTCTTCTATTCTTCAAAATAGCGTCATTACAATTAACAACACTAGGTACTATGATCCCCAGTTTACAGCTAATGATACCAACCAAGGCATAGAGAGATTAAGTCGCTTGACTGAAGAGACACAGCTAGTCAATTGCTATGCCTCATATACTGCCTTTGTTATTCCCAGTCGAAGCACATTTTGGAACTCCTATCTGTATCATTCTTCTTAGATTTTGTGCGTATAAACAGTTGAAGGGGAGGAGCTTTTCATTCATTTATTAACTTGTTAAATATTTATTGAGCACATGTTCTTTGCCAAAACTTGAGCTAAGTGCTAGGGGAAAAGAGTGAGCATTATAACTCCTATTCTGCAGAGAAAGGTAGAATACAAATTGTTATAGTAGAACATAAGTGTTATTAAAGAGGTGTTCACTTATGGAAATATTTGACAGCTTGTCATGCATCAGACACCGTGTCCTAGGTATTTTGAAAAAGTATTAATTAAGAAACAGTGCCTACTCTCACAAAGATTTTAGCTAATGGGGTGGCTGGCACATAAGCAGTTAAAGTATGATCTATTATTGTATAATGGGGTATATTTACGCATAAAGTATATTGGGAATACTAGGATGGAGTGCCCAAGTCTTCTTGGAACAGATTTCTTTGTGGGAGTGATGTTGAATTCTGCTCTGAGAGAGAGTTAAGATTTCTGGGTGGATCAGTTGGTAAAGGGCATGCCAAGCCGAGGCACAGAACTATGATGGTATAAGTATTACTGAGGCATAAGGCTGAAGAGATAATTGCAGGTCAGGTTGTGACGGGTCTTGCTTTTGCCTAGATCACTATTCATTGCTCTCTCGTATCTTGCCCTGTCATCCTGATTGTACCCTCTGACTTCTTTGGTCTCTGGATTTCTTCTTGCTTTGACTACATTTTTGGCTTACTTATCTTGACCTTGGTTCACCTCCTTGGTCTTTGTCTCTAACTTGCCTGAAGCTTAGTACCTTCTGTCCCTTTTCTGCTTGAAGCTCCTGGGTCTGGGATGGATAATCCTAAATTCTCCAGGAAGTAAGAGAGTCACCTGCATGTCTGCTAGGGGAATTCTTTCCTTATAAAAAGTGCTTATTGCCT
The DNA here is from genome assembly GCF_049350105.2 of Macaca mulatta. NCBI lineage: Eukaryota > Metazoa > Chordata > Mammalia > Primates > Cercopithecidae > Macaca > Macaca mulatta. The sequence continues at coordinate 72,351,434 of NC_133423.1, forward strand.
GGAAATTATCTAATTTTACCACAGGATGCCTTGGCCAGATCATAGTATCTGTTGAGTGGGCACACCTCAATATTCTTTTTTTTTTTAAATCCCAATTTCTACTCTTATTTGGGTAATTTTCTTGTCTCAAATACCAAAATAGAAATTTTTGCTGTGATGTCATAGAGTATTAATACATACATATTTGCCTTTAGTAAGAACTGAATAAAAGTGATGACCAAAAAATTCTTATGACAATGAAATGATGACATCTAACTTATTTTCCTTGAATTTATGATGATTAGAGTATCTATAATATTTTCTTTATCCTTTTCTGGATTTTCCTAATTTTGTAAATTTACCACTTTTTTTCTTCTAGAATTTCCCTTTAAATTCTGTCTGATATTATATCCATGTTTTAAAAGTATTGTGTGTGATCTTTTTGGAAATTTATGCCTTTCTAGTAATCCTCTGTTGTTTTACATAAAAGCTAAGGGAATCCAGTCATTTTGCCACTAAGAACTACTAGGTACATATTTTTGTGAAATTCTACTTTAGGATTTGAATTGGAAGAATCTTTGGTGGGAAACCAGGGTAAAATATAAAAGGGATAAGTTAGAAAATTGAATAAAACATACCTGAGATATAGATATCTGTTGGACTTAGAATTGAGTTTGTAGTCTAAGAGTCATAGGTTATTCTTTCTTACATGATGGAAATTATATAATTATTCAGCTTTCTTTTATTTTTATTATTATTTTATTTATTTTTCCATAAGTTACTGGGGTGCAGGTGGTATTTGGCTACATGAGTAAGTTCTTTTTTTTTTTTTTTAAGGTCACAAAGTTTTATTTTTTAGTTATTCATGCAAACGTATGAGGCACATGAGAAATTTTGTTCCATACATATAATGCATAACGATCAAGTCAGGGTTTTCAGGGCATCTAGGTACAATGCATTTTTGTTAAGTATAGTCACCCTACTCCGCTATCAAACATTGAATTTATTCCGTTTTTACTGTATGTTTGTACCCTTTGACCCAGTTCTCTTCTTCCTCCTCCGTCACTCCACTCATCCTTCCTAGTCTCTGTTAGCTATTTTTCCACTTCCTTCCTTCATATGATCAAATTTTCTAGTTCCCTTATATAGGTGAGAACATGCGATATTTGTCTTTTTGTGCTTGGCTTATTTCACTTAACATAACGACCTCCAGCTCATCCATGTTGCTTCAAATGACAGGATTTAATTCTTTTTATGGCAGAATAGTATTCCATTGTGTATATATATACATATTTTTAATTTATTATTATTATACTTTAAGTTCTAGGGTACATGTGCATAACGTGCAGGTTTGTTACATATGTATACTTGTGCCATGTTGGTGTGCTGCACCCATCAACTCGTCAGCACCCATCAACTCGTCATTTACATCAGGTATAACTCCCAATGCAATCCCTCCCCCCTCCCCCCTCCCCATGATAGGCCCCGGTGTGTGATGTTCCCCTTCCTGAGTCCAAGTGATCTCATTGTTCAGTTCCCACCTATGAGTGAGAACATGCGGTGTTTGGTTTTCTGTTCTTGTGATAGTTTGCTAAGAATGATGGTTTCCAGCTGTATCCATGTCCCTACAAAGGACACAAACTCATCCTTTTTTATGGCCGCATAGTATTCCATGGTGTATATGTGCCACATTTTCTTTTTTTTTTTTAATTTATTTATTATTATTATACTTTAAGTTGTAGGGTACATGTGCATAACGTGCAGGTTTGTTACATACGTATACTTGTGCCATGTTGGTGTGCTGCACCCATCAACTCGTCATTTACATCAGGTATAACTCCCAATGCAATCCCTCCCCCCTCCCCCCCCCCTCCCCATGATAGGCCCCTGTGTGTGATGTTCCCCTTCCTGAGTCCAAGTGATCTTATTGTTCAGTTCCCACCTATGAGTGAGAACATGCGGTGTTTGGTTTTCTGTTCTTGTGATAGTTTGCTAAGAATGATGGTTTCCAGCTGCATCCATGTCCCTACAAAGGACGCAAACTCATCCTTTTTGATGGCTGCATAGTATTCCATGGTGTATATGTGCCACATTTTCTTAATCCAGTCTGTCACTGATGGACATTTGGGTTGATTCCAAGTCTTTGCTATTGTGAATAGTGCCGCAATAAACATACGTGTGCATGTGTCTTTATAGCAGCATGATTTATAATCATTTGGGTATATACCCAGTAATGGGATGGCTGGGTCATATGGTACATCTAGTTCTAGATCCTTGAGGAATCGCCATACTGTTTTCCATAATGGTTGAACTAGTTTACAATCCCACCAACAGTGTAAAAGTGTTCCTATTTCTCCACATCCTCTCCAGCACCTGTTGTTTCCTGACTTTTTAATGATCGCCATTCTAACTGGTGTGAGATGGTATCTCGTTGTGGTTTTGATTTGCATTTCTCTGATGGCCAGTGATGATGAGCATTTTTTCATGTGTCTGTTGGCTGTATGAATGTCTTCTTTTGAGAAATGTCTGTTCATATCCTTTGCCCACTTTTTGATGGGGTTGTTTGTTTTTTTCTTGTAAATTTGTTTGAGTTCTTTGTAGGTTCTGGATATTAGCCCTTTGTCAGATGAGTAGATTGCAAAAGTTTTCTCCCATTCTGTAGGTTGCCTGTTCACTCTGATGGTAGTTTCTTTTGCCGTGCAGAAGCTCTTTAGTTTAATTAGATCCCATTTGTCAATTTTGGCTTTTGCTGCCGTTGCTTTTGGTGTTTTAGACATGAAGTCTTTGCCCATGCCTATGTCCTGAATGGTACTACCTAGGTCTTCCTCTAGGATTTTTATGGTATTAGGTCTAACATTTAAGTCTCTAATCCATCTTGAATTAATTTTCGTATAAGGAGTAAGGAAAGGATCCAGTTTCAGCTTTCTACTTATGGCTAGCCAATTTTCCCAGCACCATTTATTAAATAGGGAATCCTTTCCCCATTTCTTGTTTCTCTCAGGTTTGTCAAAGATCAGATGGCTGTAGATGTGTGGTATTATTTCTGAGGACTCTGTTCTGTTCCATTGGTCTATATCTCTGTTTTGGTACCAGTACCATGCTGTTTTGGTTACTGTAGCCTTGTAGTATAGTTTGAAGTCAGGTAGCGTGATGCCTCCAGCTTTGTTCTTTTGACTTAGGATTGTCTTGGAGATGCGGGCTCTTTTTTGGTTCCATATGAACTTTAAAGCAGTTTTTTCCAATTCTGTGAAGAAACTCGTTGGTAGCTTGATGGGGATGGCATTGAATCTATAAATAACCTTGGGCAGTATGGCCATTTTCACGATATTGATTCTTCCTATCCATGAGCATGGTATGTTCTTCCATTTGTTTGTGTCCTCTTTGATTTCACTGAGCAGTGGTTTGTAGTTCTCCTTGAAGAGGTCCTTTACATCCCTTGTAAGTTGGATTCCTAGGTATTTTATTCTCTTTGAAGCAATTGTGAATGGAAGTTCATTCCTGATTTGGCTCTCTGTTTGTCTGTTACTGGTGTATAAGAATGCTTGTGATTTTTGCACATTATGACTTTGCTGAAGTTGCTTATCAGCTTAAGGAGATTTTGGGCTGAGACAATGGGGTTTTCTAAATTTACAATCATGTCATCTGCAAACAGGGACAATTTGACTTCTTCTTTTCCTAACTGAATACCCTTGATTTCTTTCTCTTGCCTAATTGCCCTAGGCAGAACTTCCAACACTATGTTGAATAGGAGTGGTGAGAGAGGGCATCCCTGTCTTGTGCCAGTTTTCAAAGGGAATTTTTCCAGTTTTTGCCCATTCAGTATGATATTGGCTGTGGGTTTGTCATAAATAGCTCTTATGATTTTGAGGTACGTTCCATCAGTACCGAATTTATTGAGCGTTTTTAGCATGAAGGGCTGTTGGATTTTGTCAAAAGCCTTTTCTGCATCTATTGAGATAATCATGTGGTTCTTGTCTTTGGTTCTGTTTATATGCTGGATTATGTTTATTGATTTGCGAATGTATGAGTAAGTTCTTTAGTGGTGATTTGTGAGATTTTGGTGCACCCATCACCCAAGCAGTACACACTGCACCATATTTATAGTCTTCTATGCCTCCTCCACCTCCCATTCTTCCCCTCAAGTCCCCAAAGTCCATTGTATCATTTTTATGCCTTTGTGTCCTCATAGCTTAGGTCCCACATATCAGTGAAAACCCATGATGTTTGGTTTTACATTCCTGACTTACAAAACTCAGAACAATAGTCTCCAATCTCATTCAGGTCACTGCAAATGCTGTTAATTCATTCATTTTTATGGCTGCATAGTATTCCATCATATATGTGTATACACCGTATATATAGATACACACCATATATATACACACCATATATATACACACACACTATATGTATTTTATATATATATATATATATATATATATATATATATATATATATATATACACACACACACACACACACACACACCACAGTTTCTTTACCACTCATTGATTGATGGGCATTTGGGTTGGTTCCATGATTTTGCAATTGTGAATTGTGCTGCTGTAAACATGCATGTGCAAGTATCTTTTTCATATAATGACTTCTTTTCCTTTGGGTAGATACCCAGTAGTAGGATTGCTAGATCACATGGTAGTTCTACTTTTAGTTCTTTAAGGAATCTCCAAACTGTTTTCCATAGTGGCTGTACTAGTTTATATTCTCACTAGCAGTGTAGAAGGATTCCCTGTTCACCACATCTATGCCAACATCTACTGTTTTGTGATTTTTCTATTGTGGCCATTCTTGCAGGGGTAAGGTAGTAATATTGCATTGTGGTTTTGATTTGCATTTTGCTGATAATTAGTGATGTCGAGCATTTTTTCATATGTTTGTTGGTCATTTGTGTATCTTCTTTTGAGAATTGTCTATTCATGTCCTTAGAACTCTTTTTGATAGGATTGTTTTTTTTCTTACTGATTTAAGTTCACTGTAGATTTTGGATATTAGTCCTTTGTCAGATGTCTAGATTGTGAAGATTTTCTTCCACTCTATGGGTTGTCTGTTTACTCTGCTGGCTGTTCCTTCTGCCATGCAGAAGCTATTTACCTTTCTTTTTATTGCATTTGCTTTTGGGTTCTTGATCATGAAGTCCTTGCCTAAGCCAATGCCCAGAAGGGTTTTTCCAATGTTGTCTTCTAGAATTTTTGTAGTTTCATGTCTTAGGTTTAAGGTCTTAATCCATCTTGAGTTGATTTTTGTATGTAGTGAGAGATGAGGATCCAGTTTCATTCTCCTACATGTGACTAGCCAATTATCCTAGCACCATTTGTTGAAAAGGATGTCCTTTCCCTACTTTATGTTTTTGTTTGCTTTGTCAAAGATCAAATTGGCTGTAGGTATTTGGCTTTATTTCTGGGTTCTCTATTCTGTTCCATAGGTCTATGTGCCTATTTTTATACAAGTACCATGTTGTTTTAGTGACCATGGCCTTACAGTATAGTTTGAAATCAGGTAATGTGATGCCTTCAGATTTCTTCCTTTTGCTTAGTCTTGCTTTGCTTGCCTATATGAGCTCTTTTTTGGTACCATATGAATTTCAGGATTGTTTTATCTAATTCTGTGAAGAATCATGGTGGTATTCTGATGGGGATTGCATTGAATTTGTAGATTGTTTTTGGCAGTGTGGTAATTTTCACAATATTGATTCTACCCATTTGTGAGGATGGAATGTGTTTCCATTTGTTTGTGTTGTCTGATTTCTTTCATCAGTGTTTTGTAGTTTCCCTTGTAGAGGTGTTTTGACTCCTTTGTTAGGTATATTCCTAAGTCTTTTACTTTTTTGCAGCTAGCATAAAAGGGGTTGAGTTCTTGATTTGATTCTCTGCTTGGCTGTTGTTTGTGTGTGGAAGAGCTACTGATTTGTGTACATTAATCTCATATCCAGAAACTTTGCTAAATTCTTTTATCAGTTCCGGGAGCTATCTGGAGGAGTCTTGAGACTTTTCTAGGCAAACAATCATATAATCACCAAACAGTGACAGTTTGACTTCCTTTTTACCGATGTGAATGCCCTTTATTTCTTTCTGTGATCTGATTGCTCTGGCTAGGACTTCCAGTACTATGTTGAAGAGGAGTGGTGAGAGTGGCCATCCTTGTCTCATTGCATTTCTCAGAGGGAAAGCTTTCAACTTTTTTCCCATTCAGTATTATGTTGGCTGTGGGTTTGTCATAGAAGGCTTTTATTACATGAAGGTATATCCCTTGTATGCTGATTTTGCTGAGAGTTTTAATCATAAAGGATGCCATATTTTGTCAAATGCTTTTTCTGCATCTATTGAGATGATCATATGATTTTTGTTTTTAAATCTGTTTATGTAGTATATCATTTATTGACTTGTGTATGTTAAACCATCCGTGCATTCTTGGTATGAAATCCACTTGATCATAGTGCATTATCTTTTTGATATGTTGTTGGATTTGGTTAGCTAGTATTTTATTAAGGATTTTAGCATCCATGTTCATCAAGGATATTGGTGGGTAGTTTTCTTTTTTGGTTTTCTCCTTTCCTAGTTTTGGTATTAGGGTGATGCTGGCTTCATAAACTGAATTAGGGAGGGTTTCTTCTTTCTCTGTCTTGTAGAATAATATCAAAAGGATTGGTACCAATTCTTCTTTGACTGTCTGGTAGAATTCTGCTATAAATACCTCTGGTCCTGGCCTTTTTGTGTTGGTAATTATTTAATTACCATTTCAATCTCACTGCTTGTTATTAGTCTGTTCAGGGTATGTAATTCTTTCTGATTTAAGTTAGGAAGGTTGTATTTTTCCAGAAATTTATCCATCTCATCTAGGTTTTCTAATTCATGAGCATAAAGGTGTTCATAGTAGAGTTGGATGACCTTTTGTATTTCTGTGGTGTCAGTTGTAATATTTCCTGTTTTGTTTCTTAGTGAGGTTATTTGGATTTTCTGTCTTCTTGGTAAATCTTGCTAATGGTCTATCAATTTTATTTATCTTTTCAAAGAACCAGCTTTTTGTTTCATTTATCTTCTGGGTTTTTTGTTTGTTTGTTTGTTTCAATTTCATTTAGTTCTGCTCTGGTCTTGGTTATTTCCTTTCTTCTGCTGGGTTAGGGTTTGGTTTGCTCTTTTTTCTCTAGTTCCTTGAGGTGTGACCTTAGATTGCCTATTTGTGCGCTTTCAGACTTTTTAATGTAGGCATTTAGGGCTATGAATTTTCCTCTTAGCACTGCCTTTACTGTATCCCAGAGGTTTTGATAGGTTGCGTCGTTATTGTCATTCAGTTTGAAGAATTTTTAAATTTCTATCTTGATTTCATTTTGACTCAATGCTCTTCCAGGAGCAGGTTATTTAATTTCCATGTATTTGCATGGTTTTGAAGGTTCCTTTTGGAGTTGATTTCCAGTTTTATTTCCCTGTGGTTTGAGAGAGTGTTTGATATAATTTCAATTTTCTTAAATTTATTGAGGCTCGTTTGATGGCCTATCATATAGTCTATCTTGGAGAAAGTTTTATGTGCTGTTGAATAGAATGTGTATTCTGCAGTTGTTGGATAAAATGTTCTGCATATATCTGTTAAGTCCATTTGTTCCAAGGTATAGTTTAAATTCATTGTTTTTTTGTTGACTTTCTGTCTTGATGACTTGTCTAGTGCTGTCAGTGGAGTATTGAAGTCCCCCACTATTATTGTGTTGCTGTCTATCTCATTTCTTAGGTCTATTAGTAATTGTTTTATAAATTTGGGAGCTCCAGTGTTAGGTGAATATATGTTTAGGATTGTGATATTTTCCTGTTGGGCAAGGCTTTTTACCATTAAATAATGTCCCTCTTTGTCTCTTTTAACCACTGTTGCTTTAAAGTTTGTTTTGTCTAATATAAGAATAGCTACCCCTGCTCGCTTGTGGTGTGTTTGCATGAAATGTTTTTTTTCACCCCTTTAAGTTTATGTGAGTCTTTACGTGTTAGGTGAGTCTCCTGAAGGCAATAGATGGTGAGTCCTTTTCCACTCTGTGTTTCTTTTTTTTTAAGTGGAGCATTTAAGCCATTTACATTCAATGTTAATATTGAAATGTGAGGTATCATTGCTTTCATCATGATCTTTTTTGGCTGTGTACTTTTTTCTTTTTAACTTGTATTTTTGTTTTATAGGTCCTGTGTGATTTATGCTTTAAAGATATTCTGTTTTGATGTGTTCCCAGGACTTGTTTTTTCAAGATTTGGAGCTCCTTTTAGCAGTTCTTACAGTGGTGGCTTGGTAATGGTGAATTCTCTCAGCATTTGTTTGTCTGAAAAGAACTGTGTCTTTCCTTCATATATGATGCTTAGTTTTGCTGGATACAAAATTGTTGGCTGATAATTGTTTTGTTTGAAGAGGTTGAAGTAAGTCCTCAATCCTTTCTAACTTGTAAAGAATCTGCTGTTAATATGATAGGTTTTCCTTTATAGGCTATCTAGTACTTCTGTCTCACAGCTCTTAAGATTCTTTCTCTCATTTTAACTTTGGATAAGCTGATGACAATGTGCCTAGGTGAAGATCTTTTTGCAATGAATTTCCCAGGGGTTTATTGTGCTTCTTGTATTTGGATGTCTAGGTCTCTTGCAAGGCCAGGGAAGTTTTCTGGATTGTTCCCCCAAATACGTTTTCCAGGGTTTTAGAAGTCTCTTCCTTCCTCCAGAACACCGATTATTCTTAGGTTTGGTCGTTTAACATAATCCCAGACCTTCTTGGAGGCTTTGTTCATATTTTCTTTCTCTTTTTTCTTTGTCTTTGTTGGACTGCATTAATTTGAAGACCTTGTCTTTGAGCTCTGAATTTCTTTCTTCTAGTTCAATTCTATTGCTGAGACTTTGCAGAGCATTTCGCATTTCCAAAAGTGTATCTAAAGTTTCCTGAATTTTTGATTTATTTTTCTTTAAGCTATTGATTACCATGAATATTTCTCCTCTTACGTCTTGTATCATTTTGTGGATTTCCTTTCACTGGGCTTAGCCTTTCTCTGGTCTCTCCCTGATTAGCTTAATAACTAACCTCCTGAATTCTCTTTCAGGTAAATTAGGGATTTCTTCTCGGTTTGGATCCATTGCTGATGAACTAATGTGATTTTTTGGGGTGAAGAGCCTTGTTTTGTCATATTATGAGGGTTGCTTTTCTGGTTCCTTCTCATTTGGGTAGGCTCTGTCAGAGGGAAGGCCTAGGTCTGAAGGTTATTGTTCAGATTCTTTTGTCCCATAGAGTTCCTTTGATGTAATACTCTCCTCCTTTTCCTGTGGATGGGGCTTCCTGTGAGCCAAACTGCTGTGATTATTGTCTCTCTTCTGGGTCTAGCCACCCAGCGAGTCTTCCTGGTTCTGGGCTGGTACTGGGGTTGTCTGCACAGAGTCCTGTGATGTGAACTGTCTGTGGGTCTCTCAGCTGTGGATACCAGTGCCTGTTCTGGGGGAGGTGGCGGATGGTGCAATGGACTCTGTGAGGGTCCTTAGATTTGGTGGTTTAATTCTCTATTTTTGTCCTGGTTGGCTTCCTGCCAGGAGGTGATGCTTTCCAGAAAGCATCAGCTGTGGTAGTGTGGAGAGGGACTGGCGGTGGGTGAGACCCTAGAACTCCCAAGATCATATGACTTTTGTCTTCCACTACCAGGGTGGATAGGGAAGGACCATCAGGTGGAAGCAGGGCTAGGCATGTCTAAGCTCAGACTCTCCTTGGGTGAGTCTTGCTGTGGCTGCTGTCAGTGGGTAGGGTGAGATTCCCAGGTCACTGGAATTGTGTACCTAGGAGGATTATGGCTGCTTCTCCTGAGTCATGCAGGTTGTCAGGGAAGTGGAGGAAAGCCTGCTGTCACAGGCCTCACCCAGCTCCCATGCAAACCAGAGGGCTAGTCCCATTCCCACTGTGCACCCTCCTTGCCCTCAACCACCCCAAGTCTGTTTGGAGGCAGAGGGCGTGATAGGCTTGAAAACTTGCCTAAGTCTATCCGCCTCTCAGCTGCCAAAGAAAAGGGCATTAGTTCTTCCCCTGCCTGTGAAATCTGCACGAGGGATTTGCCCCCTCCCCCAAGTTCTGGCCAGGGGGCTTTTCACGCAGTTCAAACTGTTACAAATTTCAGCTAGAGAATTCCTTCTCCCTATGGAGTTTTACCACCTACTCCTCTGGCCCCCCTCCCGATGGATCCCTATGGTGCCAGGCAGGAATGGACTGCTTGGGGACCCAGTGAGCTCCCAGGGCCTTTCAGCTGCTTCCTCTACCCCTGTATTTCATGTGGCTCTCTAACTTGACTCAGCTCCAAGTAAAGCCAGAAACATCTCCCACAGACAGGCTTTCATCTTCTCCAATGGGGGTGTGTGTTTGGGAGAGGAGGATCTCCCTTTCTCACTTCTGCAGTTGGGGCACTCACAGTGTTTGGGGTGTCTCCCAGGTTCTGCAGGAGCAGTCCGCTTCCTTTAGAGGGTCTGTGGGTCCTCTTGGGATTGCTGGTTTGTTCTTGTACTTGATATGGAGCTAAAATTCACAGTGCAAGCCTCTGCATGCTGCTCTGTCCGGAGCTGCAATCTAGTCCTGCCTCTCATCCTCCATGATCCCTTGAAATCCCCAGTTATTTAGCTTTTCTGATAAAGTAAAGGTTTTTTAGGCTTCCAATTCCTGGATGGAGTTAAAGAGTAAAATATATTTGAAAAAGACAAATACAAATGGAGTTATAAAAGTTTCTATTTTTGGCCGGGCGCGGTGGCTCAAGCCTGTAATCCCAGCACTTTGGGAGGCCGAGACGGGCAGATCACGAGGTCAGGATATCGAGACCATCCTGGCTCACACGGTGAAACCCCGTCTCTACTAAAAAAAATACAAAAAACTAGCCAGGCGAGGTGGCGGGCGTCTGTAGTCCCAGCTACTCGGGAGGCTGAGGCAGGAGAATGGTCTAAACCCGGGAGGCGGAGCTTGCAGTGAGCTGAGATCCGGCCACTGCACCCCAGCCTGGGCGACAGAGCAAGACTCTGTCTCAAAAAAAAAAAAAAAAAAAAAAAAAAAAAGTTTCTATTTTTTTAGAAATAGAAAACAAGAAAGAAATCCAAATGTCTTAGTCCAAGTTTAGATGGATATTTAGTGATCGGTTCATCCAAAATCATGATAGTTTTTTTTTTTTTTTTCCACATCTACATAACAATGTTTAACCTTATCTAAAAGATGTCTAGAAATATAAATTCTGTGTGAAACCGTACAGTATAATGGAAATAACATTCTATTTGTAGTCAGACATGTTAGATTCCAATTTTGCCTGTGCAGCTTTGGAAAAGTCATTTGGTATATGTCTGGGCTTTTCCCTTTTATCTGCAAAATGAAAGGTTTGTCTATATGGTATTTTCATGGAAAAATACCATAAATGTATCCCAGATGGAAAGGGAGGTGTTGCTGGTGGAAGACACCGCTGACATCTCTGACCTTTTACAAGAAAACACAAACAGTATGAGGGCAATATATTCCCCGACCTGGGGTTGACATCTAAATAACATAACATTCAGAATAATTTGCTTATTGTCCTTGAGTTTCAGCCAGAAGATGAAATATTTTTCCTCTTAAATCCTCATTTTCTTCAAAGAGTCCCTCAAGCTTCCTAGAATTGTATTAATAACTGCAGATATCCTACACTAATTTTGGTATTTGTATACTTCTGCTGACAATAGGAGGTATGTTATTTATTCACAAGTAGTATCAAACTTTTGTTAAAATGCTAATTGTAAGTGCAGAGCTGTGGGCATTACGGTACACCCATCTGCAACAAAATACCCAGCTTGTGACCAGAATAAATTGTTATGCAGTGAGAAGGATGACCATGGAATGACTCCCATTGTGCTATTGTAGAAAAAAAAAAGGTAAACAACTTAAGGCTATAAATACCTGGCTATCAAGGGGGCAATTAGTTAAATAAATTTAAATGTATTTATGCATTTACTAGGTTGATATCATGCTGGTGCATCATTTTTTTAAACTGGCTTTAAATTTTCTAATTTAAGATGGAAGTCAAAGCTGCTGCAGTGTCACAATGTATAATTATTGGACAGCCAGCAGCGATTTTTAAAGCAAATTTCACACTATTTCTGAGACTAGTGTCATACTTTGTTAGCTTGAATTAGTTTGTGAAAGTTATTTATATACCAGACACCTTAAATTAATGAGACGTAGCATTCTATTAATAAATTAGGCCTGGGAATTTAAATTTGCAAATATAGCTACAAATAGGTATTTTCAACAAAGATAAAAATATTTAGATTTTTATTTTCTTTTGTAGAAAGCCACTTATTATTTTCCCTCTTTTATGTCTTTTCATTAGGACCTAAAGCTCAGCTTCCAATATCCATTGGGAAACAGGTAGCATGATTTAGGGTTAGCTTCCTCATAGCCTCTTCCCTGTTATCCCTCGCTCTCCACCTCAACCGAAGTCAGTTCTGTCAGTGTCTCCCAAGCTGTTTCCTTCCTTTTCACTTTGTGACTTCATTTCTCAACACAACTTTCTAGTAACATTTAGCTGGGGCTTTGGGGTTACCAGAAGAACCCCTTCCCCATTTCCTACCTCTATACACACATCTTAAGCATTATAAGAAGGGACAAATGAGAAGAGTAATCTTAATATCCTTATTACTTGTTAAGTATTCTTATATTTTCCTCTTCTTTTTTTTTTTTTTTTGAAATGGAATTTTGCTCTTGTTGCCCAGACTGGAGTGCAGTGGCGTGATCTCCGCTCTCTGCAACCTCTGCCTCCTGGGTTCTAGCGAGTCTCCTGCCTCAGCCTCTCAAGTAGCTGGGATTACAGGTATGAGCCACCAAGCCCGGCTGATTTTGTATTTTTAGTAGAGATGGGGTTTCATCATGTTGGTCAGGCTGGTCTTGAACTCCTGACATCAGGTGATCCACACGCCTCGACCTCCCGAAGTGCTGGGATTACGGGCCTGAGCCACCACACCTGGCCATTTTTTCTCTTCCTCAAGAATACCTCAGACCAGACAGTGGTAGGATGATCCACTGAGAATCCAGGCAAAAAAAAAAAAAAAAAAAAAAGCCAAAATGGAATCATGGCAGCACAGACCGTATGTCTTAGACAAGTTGCATGGTCAGTTGGCAGGGATGTGGACAGAGCGAGATAAATAAAAGCTTGCTAATAAGCAGAATATACAGACAAAGAAGACTCGGGTTTGGTTAGCCAGCAGAATCTGAGCGGATACAAGGAAAAGCAAGCTGGAGCCAGTGTTTTTTTTTTTTTTCTTCCAGCCAGCACCAAGGACAACTCCCAGAGACCCATCTGAGCACAGGTGTTTGTCCTGGCAATCGCCTCTGGCAGCCCAGGTACGGGCAGTGGTAGGAGTTCTTGGCCCAGTGACTATGAGCTTGCTAATATGCCAATAACACAGTACCACACTCTGAAGTGCATCTGAAGTGAATCATAGCTAGTTGATACTTCTTTGTATGCACTTTAGAAGTCAGCAGTCAATATACTATAACTTGTGCATAACTTGCAGTTTTAATGTTGAACAATTAAGCCTAGCTTAAACGGCTGGAAAGGTATGATAATATCTGGTAGGCCTCTATGGAAATTGGGAGGCAGTAAATCGTGATGGTTAAAAGCACAGGCATTTTTGGCTTTGAATACAAGCTCTACTTCCTAGTTTTCTGAATCACTGAATCTTTCTAAGGCACAGTGTCTATATCTGAGTATACTTCAGTAATACATGGATAATAATAATAGTACTGACGCTATATATTGTTGAGAAGATTAAATGTTAATTATTACTATACTAATGCTTACAGTAGGATGTGATATTTACTATATAATGCTACTTATTCCATCAAAAATTTCAAAACTGGCCACACCATCACATGGTACTTAAGATCCTGGTGAACGTCTTAAGCCTGCTAGGCTTATATAAAAGGCTTTACAAAAGTTATTTTTTGCGTCAGAGAAATGTGATAAAACCTCTATGTTTTGCCCTGAATGAAAATCACAGTTAAAAATACTTTATATTACAAATTTAAAATCAGGACTGCAAATCTAGAGGTAGAGATGTGCCCGAATCCTTTGTGACCAAAGCTAATTGGCAGCTTCAACTTAGGGATGTGTATAGTAATCTCAGGTTAATTTCTTTTAGTCTTGGATGCTTCTTAATCACGTAAGGAAATGACCTGAAACAACCCTAGCTGAGTCTACTGACCAGTAGTAGGATAAAGGTATTCGAGTTAAGTTAGGTGGAAATAGTAGCCAGTTTGCTATAAATACTCATACATTTCAAATCACTAGTTGTGTGAGCCTTATGTGTGAAAGAGAGAGAGAGAGAAAGAAAGGGAATTTTCTTTTTTTGCTGACACAGAGCACACAATTCATGATGTTATTTTGAATACCCACAATATATTTTCATTTTATTATTACTATTTTTTACAGATGGGAGTCTCACTATGTTACCCAGGCTGGTCCTGAGCTCCCGGGCTCAAGCGACCTTCCCACCTTGGCCTCCCAAAGTGCTGGGATTACAGGCATGAGTCACTTCACTGCACCCGACCCTGAATGCTCACAATATAAAACCCATTGCTTAGGGTGCAGGCAGGCTTCAGATATCTTAGAGAGAGACTATTGTACAGTGGAGAATTGTCAGGATTGTTTTGAAACCAGAATAGCTGGTTTGAATTTCAGAACAGAGGCTTACTTCACGTTGGGCAAGTCACTAAACTTCTTTGAACCTCTGATACACCTTCAGTAAAATGCAGATAATATTTATTTTGAGGGTTGTTATAAAATTCAGAGATGGCATAAAGTAGACATTCAAAAAATGTCAGATATTATATTTATTAAATTAATGTACCAATTCAGCCAGTTATTTGTACTAAATTTGTTTGTAATAAAATTTCTCCTTTTGTGATTTTGCCAAAGGTTAACATTATTCTCTAAAACATTCTGCTTAAATGACAGTTTAAGCTTTTAAAATTAAAAATGTTTTTAGAGCCTGGTTTATTCCATGTAAATATATTCTAGTGCACATTTCCTTACTTTTTGATGATTTGAACATTATCAAGGAATACAAGACAATGGATATATTAACTAACTTGATTTAATCATTTTATAATGCATATATATCAAATAATCACGTTGTATACCATAAATATATACAATGCTTCCTTTGTTAACTAAAACAATTTTTAAAAATTTTCAGTTTTTTCAGACATTTGCATGAACAATGTTCATACTTCATTGCTTTTTCAGATCATGTGACAATACATATTTGTATGTTAAGATTGAAAAGCCTACATGGCTATTGAATTTAAACAGCATTTTGTTTTCATTAACTTTTACATGTCTGTATTATCATGTTGAAAATGAACTACTTCATCCCAGGGAAAACACATTTTCCTTGGTGAGATGAATCACTGTTGACTGATTCATCTCCAGCTCAGGGCGGAAGCTCGGTCTAGTGGTTCAAGCTGTGAGGTGTGAGTCAGTTGTTCTGGTTCTATTCCCCTTTTGGCTCTTCAATAGTTGGCTAAATCCCTGTCCAAAGGAGATGGTACCTCCCGATGTATATTGCGCAGAGGGACTGTCAGACAGGATAAATTTGTCCAAGGAAAGTAGAGAATGGGATGATAGGGAAAGTGAAAAAACATCAGTCCTCCATTTAAAGCAATGCATTTGGTATTCATCTTTTCCCTTGGATCAGTGTTGGCTTCAGGGTTTAGTAGTAATCAGAAGTGGTTGGATAATGGGACTTCAATTGCAGACCAGGGGAGATAATTACCTGTATAGCCTCTTCTCCAATAGTGACACTGGAGTGACTGAAAAGGAAGTGGGGATTGACTACCCAGGACACCCAGAAGATAGGAGTCCTCTGAAAACTTTTAATATATTGGCGTTTTACTTTAAAACACCATTTAACTGAAGATTTTCTCAGTATAGTTTTATTTTCTGACAAAGGGTACACAGGGCTAACAACAAACACATTGTTATTATATTACTCAGTAAATTTTCAGTTCTAAATAGGCTATAGATTTTACATTTAGCATATAGGGTAAGGAGATCTTTAAAGCAAGCTGCAGTGCTGTCATGTCATTGTATGGTTATTTTAAAAAATCCATAAAAAGAAGAGATTTTATTTAAGAATCTATTAATAGAATTATAAATTCAGCATTAGGATAAGCCAATCATCTATTTATTAAATAAAAATATGCTAAAGCACTCTTGTAAATTTCATGGTTCAATATGTTGTTTACTTAAAAGTATAGACCAACCATTGGGCATCAGCTCCTCTATGTCTACCTTCGTTTCATATTATTGTTAATTTTTTCTCCCAACCTGGACCCCTTGGATGTTTAAAATGAACATTTTTTTTCCTCATGGTACTTTCTCCGTCTGTGCTGTTCATGGGGGGATGCTCATCAGGGCCTTGAATTTTTATTGTGTCTTAGTTTGAAATTATGCAGAAGACACTAAGACAAGGATTTGAGTGCAAGCTGTTTATTTGGGAGGCGATTCCAAGGAACACTGGTAGGGAACTGAGGAAGGGAGACAGAGCAGGGGAGGAAGGCAATCATGTGTTGTCAAGCAAGTTGCTGTGGTGTGATAGTTTCATCCCACGGGGATCTCTGGGCTGCATGGAGAACATGGAGTTACCCTCACAGAGCGGCAGGGAAGCTGAGGTGTTTATCCTCATCCAGCAGTGGCCCAGGGCTATTTCTGGGGGCCGTACTTCACTTCCACCTTGCCCTTGCCAAGGTCCAGCAAGAAAAACGCTCTCAGGCAAGAAGACACTGGTGTGCCTGGTAAGCAGGCTTCAACATGTAGGTGGAGGTGGGTGTTGGGGGCTATGAGCAGGCATTGAGAGTATTTCTCACACACTCTTTCCTTCCTAGTTATTTGTTTTTCTGGTAGACATTTTCCTCAGTTCTTCGGTATCTGTCTTGCTTCTTTCTTTTCCCGTGGCAAATATTGCAATATTGGTGGTGAAATATACATGACAAAATTTACCATATTAACCAGTTTCAGTATACAGTTCAGTGGCATTAAGTACATTTACATTGTCATGCAACCATCACTACCATCCATCTCCAGAATGTTTTCATCTTGCAAAACTGAAACTCTGTACCCATTAAACAATAACTCTCCCATCTCCCCTTCTCTCCAAATCCTGACAGTCACTTTTCTATTTTCTGTCTCTAAGAGTCTAACTACTCTAGGTACTGCATATAAGTGGAATGATATAATATTTGTCTTTTTGTGTCTGTCTTATTTCACTTAGCCTATCTTCAACGTTCATCCATATTCCAGGATGTGTCAGAATTTCTTTCCTTTTTAAGGCTGAATAATATTCCATTGTGTGCAGATACCACATTTTATTTATCCATTCACCTACTGATAGGCACTTGCATTGTTTCCACCTTTTCATATTGCATTTCATAATGCCCCTTTGAACATCGGTGTACAAATATCAGTTCAATTCTTTGCTTTCAATTCTTCTGGGTATAAACCCAGACTGGAATCATAGAGTAATTCTATTTTTAACTTTTTGAGAAACTGCTATACTGTTTTCTACAGCATCTGTACCATTTTATGTTCACACCAGCAGTGCACAGGAGTTCCAGTTTCTCCACAACACTCATAAATAGTTGTGTTTTTTGATAGTAGCCATCCAAATGGATATGAAGTGTTACTCTGTTTCTTATAACTTACTTTAACCTTAATTTATCTCTGTTCTTTAAACATGTTCAGTTCATACTAAAGCATGCCTTACAATATTTGTGTAAAATTTAGTTGAGCCCAGATGCTCTTTTAGGACAAAATTTACTTATTCTGTCATAAATTGTCACATCGTTTTAGAAAATTTGGAAAATTTAAAAAATTCACCTATAGTTTTATGAATTAAGTACAACTGATGGAAAAGATAATTTAATAGTTTATTCAACAAATACTTATATGATGGTGACTTTTAAAGCTTGGGCTCTAAAGCCAGACACTGTAGTTAAATCCCAACTCAATACATGGCTGACTTTGGGAAAGTTATGTGACCTTTCAAAACCTCAATTTATATACCCATAAAGTATATCTATAGTTATTCTAAATAACAATGACTTAAGGTTGTGGGGATTAAACATTCATTCTGCAATGATGAGCAAAAATAGACCCAAGGCCTACCTCTGTATAACAGTCTAATGAGGAAAGAGATATTATTAAAGAGATCACTGTAATTAATATATAATCACAAACTAAGAAAAGTTTTGGGAAAAAATAAAAACATTGTTCCCAGTTTCGTTTAAAAAGTCCTGACCTAGTCAGAGGTTTCAGAAGGCTTCCTTAGGAAGTGGTGGTTGGAAGGCTCTGAAGATTGAGGAGGAATTACATGAACAAAGAAATTGACATAAGGCTTGTCGTCGGGGGTATTGTAGACAGACGGAACAGTTTTTTTTTGTTGTTGTTGTTTTTTTTTTTTTTTTTTTTTTTTTTTTTTTTTTTTTTTGAGACGGAGTCTCGCTCTGTCGCCCAGGCTGGAGTGCAGTGGCCGGATCTCAGCTCACTGCAAGCTCCGCCTCCCAGGTTTATGCCATTCTCCTGCCTCAGCCTCCCGAGTAGCTGGGACTACAGGCGCCCGCCACCTCGCCCGGCTAGTTTTTTGTATTTTTTAGTAGAGATGGGGTTTCACCGGCTAGCCAGGATGGTCTCGATCTCCTGACCTCGTGATCCGCCCGTCTCGGCCTCCCAAAGTGCTGGGATTACAGGCGTGAGCCACCGCGCCCGGCCCGGAACAGTTTTATAATGGAAGAGAGTAGAAAATACAGGAAACGGCATGAAATTCAATCTTGGGGAGTCAGAAAACGATTTATAGAAGGGAGATATTGAGTTAATTTTTAAGGACAAGGAAGATTTTTATATTTTGCTGGATAGAAATTTAAGGAAGCAGGCGGTGCACGCCTGGCAGAAGGAACACTTCAGAGGCTTTCTTTCCATTCCGTAGAAGTCTGCTTATCATTTGTGTCGTGGAGAAGGGTAGCAGTGATAGGTTAAGATGGAGAGGTAAGCAGACATCTGACGATGAGAGATGTCAGAACCATGCAGAATTTAGACTTTTATCTGTGAGCAATGGGAAACTATTTGAAGGAATCATGGAGGAATAGGACTGGATTTGCATTTATGAAATATCACTCTGTAGTACATGTGAAAAATGAATTGGGAGTTGAAGTGAGTTTGAAAGTAGGGAAACCAATTAGGGGAATAGGGCAATTATTTTGATAGTCCTTTCAGAAAATGACGAGGACCTGAGGTAGAGTTGTGACTGGGGGGATGAGCAGAAGGGAGAGTTTTGAGAGATTGAGAATTAGAATAAAGTTTTATGACCCATAGGAGGTGGACGATGAGGAAGAGAAATGTAGAATAAGGTAGGCTTTCTGTCTTGGTGACTGAAAAGATTGAAAATATGAAGGAAGCATGGCCTGATTTTTGCTTTTGAAGGTAGTGGGGAAAATGGAGACAAAGGATTTCAGTTTGGATACGTTGACTATTAGGCGGTTGAAGACTCTATGCCAATGTGGAGGCAATGAGAATTTTCTGGGCTGGAAATGCAAATCTGAGACATATCAGTACGTAGATGGCAGTTGAAGCCCACAGGATGGTTTTTTTTTTTGCTGGATTTTCTCCTCTTCTCCTCTTCTCAATGCGAACATCTTATACATTGTGTTACAGCTGAAAAGTTACTTCCCCCAGCAGGCTTTCTCTCATCCCAGAGTAGGTTAGGTGCTCTCCTCACACGCTGAGCTGAGCCTTATTGATACTCAGCACTCTCCTTAAATATTTGTCTTCCCAGCAGCAACAGTGAGGGCAGGGACTGTCCCTTCTGGGTATCCAATGTTTAGCAGACTGCTTGACACATGGGAGACTAACATATATTAAGTAATACATGTTGATTGATTGAAGAAATGAATGAAAAAGATTGTTGAGGGAAAACGAGTGCAGTGAAAGAAAAAACTCTCAGTGTCAAATTGGGAGGGAGATTAAATAAGATGGACTTTTAAAGTGTCTTTTAAGAGGAAATTTCTGATCTTTGCCATTAATGTTTGTTGTATTTCCTTTTGACATTTTTATTGGTATGTAGTCAAAAAAATTCAACATAGTTATTCTAGATTATACAAAATGTATTGTTTCCCACTTAATATTTTAACGAGCATTTTTCTCATTGTTGAAATGTCTCTATTTTTAATTTAGGCTTTCTTTTATTTTTATAGGTTAAGCAGTAACTTTGTAGGCATTTTTTGCTATATAGCAGTGAATTTTATTCATACAGAGATGGTTTCAGAATTACCATCACCTTGTCCTTACACTCACTCCTTCACATGTGCAGAGTCATTTAACGATGTGACGTTACATATAAGATTCAGATGTCAACCTTTTGGAGCCCACCATAGGGTGGAAGAGACAGACATGCACACAATTAATTAAAAATGAGAATAAAAAGTATTCTAACAGAAGTCTATGCTAAGTACTATGAGTCTAAAGTGAGGGAACACCCTATTCATTTTTGCTAAAGCTAGATACCTGCCATCAGGATGACATTTTAAAAATTAAAGGCAGGTATGTTCTTTTTCACATAATATAACATTTATTTTTGAATGGATAGTCATCTTTTGTTAATGCCCTTAACTGTAAGCTTCAGACCATATGTTTTCTTACCCCTGTGCTTATAAGGAAGGGAAACTAGGATTTATTAATTGTGATGTGCCGGGTGCTGTACTAAGTGAAATTATTCATATCATTTACTTTTTACATGTAAGTGTAGACTCATATATGTTTCTTTTCTGTTAATACTTTGGGTTATAAATTAGTACTACCTTATTTATTTTGTTGCTTAAATTTTTCTGGCTTTGGCCGCTCAGGGTTCTTTCAGGTTGGCTCCAGAGTCTCCTTGACATGCCCCCATCCTTTTTTCGTTTGTTTTTTTTATTCAACTTTTATTTTAGATTCATGGTGTACACAGGCAGGTTTGTTATCTGAGTATATTGCATGATGCTGAGGTTTGGGGTACAAATGATCCCATCACCGAGATACTGAGCATGGTACCCAATAGTCAGTTTTCAACTTTTACTCCCATCCCAACTTTCCCCCCAGTCTGCAGTGTCTATTGTTGCCATCTTTACTTACATGAGTACCCAATGTTTAGCTTCCACTTATAAGTGAGAAAATGTGGTATTTGGTTTTCTGTTCCTGCATTAATTCACCTAAGTTAATGGCTCCAGCTACATCCATGTTGCTACAAAGGACATGATTTCATTCTTTTTTAAGGCTGTGTAGTATTTCATGGTGTGTGTGTACCACGTTTTCTTTATCCAATCTACCACTGATGAAAACCTAGGCTGATTCTATGACTTTGCTATGGTGAATAGCACTGTGATAAACATGTGAGTGTGTGTCTTTTTGGTAGAAAAATTTGTTTTCTTTTGGATATATACCCTGTAATGGGATTGCTGGGTTAGATGATAATTTTATTTTAACTTCTTTGAGAAATCTCCAAATCGCTTTCCACAGTGACTGAACTAATTTACATTCCCACCAGCAGTATATAAGCATTCCCTTTTCTTTGCAGCCTCAACCAGCATCTGTTGTTTTTTGACTTTTTAATCATAGCCATACTGACTGGTGTTAGATAGTATCTCATTATGGTTCTGATTTGTATTTCTCTGATGATTAGTGATGCTGAGCATTTTATTTATATATTTGTTGTTGTCCACTTGTATGATTTTGAGAAGCATCTGTTCATGTCTTTTACCCATTTTTAATGGGGTTGTTTTCTTATTCAATTGTTAAAGTTCCTTTTAGATTCTGGATATTAGACCTTTGTTAGATGCTTATCGTGAATTACATTGACCAATTGTTTTTCTCTCAACACTCAGCTGAATAGGCTCCCTAAAGCAAAAAGGGAATAAAGAAGTAGCTCAAAGGGGACATTTTGGAGGCTGGGGTAGAGGGCATGTCATGGAGCAAGCATCAGATGGCCCTGTTGGCTCTGAAGAGGGATGTGGGGGTCTGGGAATTCCAGCTGCGGAGGCTGGAGGGGAGTGCCTGGAGGAGGGTATCTTGAGGCCAACAGCACCCCTCCTTTGTAACATCCCCTGGTGTCAACTGACAGCATAGTTATTCTTAAAACTAGGACCTTGAAAGGTGACTTGTAGATGTAGAACATCCATATATACTATGTTCCAGTGTCCAATGAAGCTGTTACTTAATTTTTCCATGCTAATGTTAAAATGCTATGACATAGAAAATAACACTTGTAGAAAATCTCATACTGTCTTTTTACGAATAGTTTACTCTCTTCCTCTCCTCTCCTCACTGTCTTTTCCCAGATCTGTTACATGCGATAAAAACAACTGACTGAGTCCCAATTCTCTTTAAATGCCTTGTGGCAGCAGTAATGAGAGATAATGACCACCCCTAAAATGTTTCCAGTTAAAGGAAGGAAGAATATGATAGCACTTGAGTTGTGTTCTTCAGTTGTTTTTCATATGCACATCTGATCTTCTCAACAAAGGTAGTGGTTTCTTTCTCTGCCTCTCACTGAGCAAGTCATCGGAGTGCTATGTATAGAGTAAGGCCTTAATAAATATGTGTTCAGTTGACAGGAGCAGGAACCAGGGGCTGAACTGATCTCACAGTATAATGTCAGCTCCTGAATAATTGAGCATGGTCTGTGTGATTAATGTATTTATGTATTCGGCTGGTATTAGCAATATCCTCCCTGCCACTTTCCTGCCTGTGTCTGTCATCTGTCAGTCATGCATTTGTAGAAAGACTCTATAAGGGGTGCTTGCTAATAAAACAAGCAAGAGAAGGCATGTGCTGGAATAAATGTGTTGGGGAGTTATTGATTTGAAAATATTTAAACAATTCATGGAAATGTTCTGCTTCATATGTATACATGGAATGTATATACAGACCATCAACACTTTCTCAGTATCAACAGCTGAGATTTAAAAACGATATCCTCATGAGACGGTAAATTGACCAGAAACTATATCAGCAAGGCTAGCTTTTGTTGTTGTTGTTATGTTTCTTAGGAATGTAACACACAATTAGTAACAAAAAGGTCTCCATTCAAGGTCACAAATGATGTCTTATTTAACGGAAATGCATTGCGAAAGCAATAAGCAATGATTTCCTGTTAACCACAAAAATCCCAGCTGGAAAACATCACTAGAAGAAATTATAAGTAACTCTTATTTAGTTACTAGGAAGAGAGACAAAACATTTTCTTGGATGACTCTTCCATATTTTTTAATCCCAGGAGGTGGAAGCAGGGGTACAGCCAATTAGGATTATTCTGTTTTTACATGCACACTAATATAGAAAGAATCTTGTTGGTCACATCCACTTAGATTTAGCTGGATTATGTACAATACCTAACAAGATACTCAAGGCAGCACTTTTTAGCAAAAGGGTTTGTATGAGAATTGCTTGAATCACACACATTGTGGAGGATAATAAGTAATGTTTATGTTTATGAAGCAGATATAGTAATCTGTGCTTACACTGTGAGCTTTTTAAACCGCATCTAGAAATTTGGCATCTGTCCACTGGCCAGAAGTAGTTAGTCATCCCTAATGGAGCCCGCGTTGTTTTGTTGGTGCAGTTCTCTGGGGTTCTACTTTATCCTGATTTCTGGATCCATTCCACACTGTCTTGATCTATTTCTTCTGAAACTCCGGCTGCTGGACTCTAGAGAATTGTGGTTCTTGTTGCTAGGAAAATGGTCAGGATTTTAATATTCTTACTGCGGGTTCTTTTGGGTCAAGTCCTTACTGCTACAAGCCTTGCTAAGCCCACCCTTCTAGGTGTATTGTGGGGGCTGTCCTTGCCTTTGCTGGTGTCTTTCTCTACTCCATCCTCAGCTATCTGGAGTGCCTTCTATTCATGCACTTGTGGAATAGAAGGGGTAATATTTAATTCTTATGTGAAAGAAATTGTTTTTGCAGAGAAAGATTTGCTGGAAATATATGGAAGACTAGTTCCTTCAGAAACTATTTCTGACTTAGTCTGAGATCTGGGAACAGGGACTCCTAGGTTTCTTTACTTTTGCACATTCATAATCATAGCTATACTATGCTACTAGGATCAAAGGACCTTTCACCAATCCTGTCAAGCTACTTAATGTGTGAGTTAAACTTTTTAATAAGATATATTTTATTCAACCTTGTTCATTCATTCAATTTTAGGGTTACAGTTCTAAAAGCTTCCCCTTTTTGTGACTCCTAGGCTCCTTCTGCAATTTCACCATTCAACTCAATATTGGACCAAGATGGACACCTGACTCAAAGGCACTAAATGCATTCACTGGCTAACAGACAGTTAGATTCTGTTTCTGGGAACTTAAGGGATTCAGGAGAATCATTTGGTAGTGACCAGTGGCTGTACATATAGCTACAAAGACTTCACTCTAGTGGTTATGTTGGAACTTTGGTTGGCTTAGCATCGGTTAGATTCCATCCGCAATAAAATGACCCAAAGAGTCTGGTACTATGATTGGTACGGTAAGCGATTCATTTCTACACCAGGAATAGGGAGTAGGAAACAACAATAAATGTCACCACACACTGGCTACTACTAGAGAATTTGATTGTATTATTTACCTATTTACTGACTTTTCTTCCCTGTGTTAACAGTTGTAAGTCATAGAGGCTAAGGTTATTTGAGTAAGTAACCTGAGATTTGAGATGCAAGAATCATGTACTCATTTCTAGAAAAATGACAAAGAAGTCTCGAGGTAGGCTAGTTTTGGAATATAATTAAATTGAAACTGGACTTGGGATGGTGGCTATACCTAGTATTATAAAGCAATTTTGCTGAGCTCATCTATTGCTTGAGAGAAATGAGCTGCAGGACAATGAAAAAGCACTGGGAGTCTTTGAAACAGCAGAGCATAGTTCTTTGGAAAAGGAACACCAGGTCAGTGTGGAAGAACGTCTTGGGTAGATCATCACTTTCATTTGACAGCTAAATAGTGGTGCTGGCGGTCCTGTTCCTCAGGGCATAAGGTAAATGCCTGAGGAATGGAAGGCTTTTATTCCCCTAAGAATGTGAAGGCTTTACTCCTAGAGGCTCTGAACTTAAGTATGGTTAAATTAAATGGAGACAATAAAACTGAAGCCAAATGGGACAGTCTCAAAAGGAAGAAATCTGTTTTATGGGGGAAAATAATGGCTACCATTTATTGTGTGCCAATATGTGCTGAGAATGGTATTAGGCAACTTTAGATTATTTCTATCCTCACAGTAAATATGCAACATAGGTATTATTACGTCTATTTTACAGACCAGGAAATTAAGGCTTAGAGAGACTGTCTCATTATTTGCTAGTAAATGGAATGAAAACCCAGGCCTTTTGATTCCAACGAGCGTCCTCATTGGAAAGAACCTCACTTTGTTAGGCTCTGGAGGACTTTTTGTATTTTGCAGTAAAATACAGAACAGAAGATAGATTATCTGTACTTTATTTTTGGATAAACGGGAAAGTATGTAACTGTGTCCTCATATATATCCTAAAACAATAACAAACAAAAATACCATTTCTTGACTAACTGTCCTAATAGCTGATTTCATTATGCTTCACTCAAAAACATTCCATTGAGTCAGTCCCCTATTGGAGGAAGTCTATACTAGTTATGTGTCCAGAATTGGTGGGTTTTTGGTCTCGGTGACTTCAAGAATGAAGCAGCGGACCCTTGCAGCTAGTGTTACAGTTCTTAAACGTGGTGTGTCCGGAATTTGTTCCTGCAGATGTTCACATGTGATCTGGAGTTTTTTCCTTCTGGTAGGTTCCTGGTTCCTGGTCTCGCTTCAGGAGTGAAGCTGCAGACCTTTGGGGTGAGTGTTATAGCTCATAAAGGCAGGGCGGACCCAAAGAGTGACCAGCAGCAAAATTTATTCTGAAGAGAAGAGCACAAGAACAACACTTCCACACCCTGGAAGGGAACTCCAAGGGGGGGCTGCTGCTGGCTTGCGCAGCTGGCTTCATGGCCTTATCTGACCCCCCCTCACATCCTGCTGATTGGTCCATTTTACAGAGAGCTGATTGGCCCATTTTACAGAGCGCTGATTGGTCTGTTTTGACAGGGTGCTGATTGGTGCATTTACAAACTTTGAGCTAGACACAGGGTGCTGATTGGTGCATTTACAAACCTTTAGCTAGAGACAAAAGTTCTTAAAGTCTCCACCCGATTCAGAAGCCCAGCCAGCTTCACCTCTCAGCAGTATTGGCTGCCCAGCTTCACCTCTCACCAGTACTCGCTGCCCGGGCGCTCCAGGCAGCCCAGAGGGAGCTCCTCCCACCATCAAGCCCAGCAGGCCCGGCGGGGCGCCTGGCCGAATGCGGGGCCCGCTGAGCCCGCATCCACCCGGAACCCGCGCCTACCGGCGCGCAACCCGGGCTCCCTACCCGGCACCTCTCCCTCCACACCTCCCTGGAGCAAAGGGAGCCGAGGGAGCGGCTCCGGCCTGGGTCAGCCCCAGAGAGGGGCCCCACAGCGCAGCTGCAGTCCGAAGGGCTCCTCAAGCGCGGGGCGGCCAGAGCGGACGCCGAGGCAGAGGAAGCACCGAGAACGATCGGAGGCTGCTGGCAGGTTGTCACCTCTCTCACTTAGATTGGCATTCAAAATCCTTGGCCTGTGTGGCGTCTGAAATTCTCAATGTGGACCCGACCGATCTGATCCTATCCTATCCCATCCCACTTTTCTAGATGGTTCTCTAGAAAACCACTGCATTCAGATCTGTTTTTCTGCTTTTTCTCTTTTCTATTTCTTACCACCACCAGCCATCAGCAGAGCCTCCACTATCAAATTTGTGAAACACTCCTCAATTGCTTGATTCTTGCTCAAGCTGGCATGTCTATTCAGTGGCACAGTCCGTATTTAAATCCAGTTTCATCTGATCCCAAGGTCTGTTCTTTCTGCTGTTTCAGGAGCTCTTTTATTAAAGGACGCTGTTGAGTTTTCTCTTGGATGATAGATATAGGTTTTGGTTTCCTGTTTTTATTTCCAGCACTTTCTACTGCTACATTCTGATATGTTTGCTTCCAAGTGAGAGAAATAGTTTCCACCTACTGTCATGCCTAGCAGGGAGATTTCCTCAGGTTTCTAAGATGGAGCTTGGAAGTAAAATTAGTCTAAAAATATTAATTTGAGCCATTGGGGTAAGAGTAGTTCTAACGCAGCAGTATATAAATGAAAGATATTTGCAAGTCTTATAGAAAAAAAAAATTAACTACCTAAGTTTAAGTTATACAAGCGTACTAGTGGCTTTAAGTGATGTCCTATGTCAAGAACAACTTTTACTGTTTATGAAATTAGATAAAAAGCACTTGGAGTCAGAAAAACTTTTGTTTACTCTCAAGTTTCTATTTATTTGTGTAATCCTGGAAAAATTATCTCAGCTTCAATTTCCTGATTTTTAAGATGGGGATAATATAACGAAGTAAGGTTCAAATGAAAATTCATGTGGAGCACATTGTGATTCATAAAACAATACAAATATAAGGTGTAGTAATTATTATTGCTAGGAGATTTGAGAGAGAATATATGAGTCTATCTGAATGCAATTCACTTGCATGAAAAGTTTGGCTGATTATCATACCCCTAAGGAATTACTACTGTCAGTTTTGTTTGAACAATTACTGACTGATCAAGGAAAAATTATGAATCAGTTTCAATAATACACATTATTATTAGCTTTCCTGAACTAATTTAGAGCACGGAGGTCCCTCAGTGTTCAGAACTCATAACATTTATTGTTTATAACCATGGTTCACAAAATTTGACTACATCTTAAAATCACAGGAAGAAATTAAAAAGGAATCCTGGATTTCATGCTGAGATACTGTGGATCCATGTTTTTTAACTATCTGATGATCCAGTTTACTAACCGGGTTTGGCATACATCACTAGTATATGCAAATCTTTTGATAGCCAGTGATGCTTTATCTTAGACATGGTCATTTTTCATGTTTTGAAAGTGTTCTCAGTTACGTTGTGAGCTTTGCATCTCCACCTAAAGTGACTTGCACTGAGTATTATTGCTGATGATGTTTACATAGGGAAAAGTACTGGATTCTTCACAGGCCACAAGTAGTGGTTTGTACATCAATTATTTGAAGAGATAATAGCAAGTTTTTAATTATTCATGACACATACTTAGAAAATTTGGAACTTGAAGACACTATAGAAACTATCTGGTTCATTTGTCTTCTTTTTTTCTTAGATAAGGAAACTTAGGGCAAGAGAAGTTAAAAGGTTCATCTAAGGGGACCATATCGTCATCCAGGACTAGAATTCCCAGATCTTGTCTTTTTCCTTGATTCATGGTAATTGGAGAAGGTGTAATTAAAAGGCACAAATAGACAAATCCCTAATCTTAGAAGGACCTCGATCTTCTTTTACTAGAATTCTTAGTAAGTGGCAAAATGCACAGAGTACTTCAAATTTTTTTCTCTTGAATAGTATACGGTAGATTGCTATGCAGCATCTTCAAAATTCTGAAGTCAAGGAAAAATAATCTGAATCAACGGAGTGTTCATATCCTCATTTTTTGTTTTTTTTGTTTTTGTTCTCCCATGTATTACTCAGCATGGAAATTACTGCAATATTTATCCCCTCTAATGTCATTAAGGAGACGAATTCCTACTAAAGTGAACAAATTGGGTATTAGATGCATAATAAAGACCACGCACAGAAGCAAAAGAAAATCTTAACCTTGCCAAATAAAACAGTTGAGGTTTCATGAATCCATACATAAGAAAAAATTTCTCTTGTATAAATTTTTAAAAAATAGACCAGTTATGTTTCAGGACTACATCTTCTTAAAATATGAAATTCCTCTTAGCATAAATGATCTGTTTCTTTGTTATTCTTACTAAACTCTTCATCTTTTCAGGCATGGATCATGTCATTTTTATATTTGACCTTCTAGTACCTACCTCATGCCTGACTGTCAAGACATAGTCTGTTGAAACAAACTGATGAGGGAAGAAAACAAAAACCTTGAAAGCTGGAGCTAAGCAATATTTTTTTTAACTTTAAAACTATTTTTATTTCCAGTAGTATCCTAATGAAAGTGTTTTTGTACTAACATATATTTAGAAATTGGTTTGTTTTTTCAAATTAAACTAAATTTGATTTAACTTTTGACAATGAAAGACATAATGATCAAGATATGTCAATTGAAAGATTAGAAATTAGATGATTTGAAAGAGGTTATATTGAAAAACAGGCTGCTAAGATAAAAATAACAATTAGGGGGCTAAAATTCACTCTTTTGATCATTACAGGCATTGAACCAGACAATGAGAATATAACTATGAACAAAAGAGTTCCAGTTCTATGCCCTCTCCGGGGAGAAGACAGAATATACACAAACACATACTATCAGGTGGTAACTGTTAGGAAGAAAAAGGTGGAGTGAAGGGATAAATTGATGATAAGGAAAGAGTGCCTATTAGGTAGGGCGGCCACAAGAACTTCTCTGAGGAAGTGATATTTAAGTCAGTGAAACAGTGATCACTCAGCATGAGTAATTTTTGGGGTTAATATATACAATCATGTTTACTCAATATGATTTTCATATTATATAGTAATATATACAATTAAGTTTACTCATTATTTTTGTAAGTATAGAATAATCAAATATTTTTTGAAGTGGAATATATTTTAGATAAAATATTTAGAACATATTTATATTTTAGAGCTCACCTCTTTTTATTACAAGCCCTCCCATTTTATAGGTGAGGAAACTGAGGTCCTGCTTTAGACAAAGACTGCTCAGGTCATGTAGCTTTTTGTTGACTAGTCACTAGAACCTGGTTTCCCAGTCCCCACGCCAATGCTTTCTTCACAATAGCAAGCTCTTCTCCCTCAGGTTTTGCATTGAAAACCTCTAAAGGGAAAAATCGGCATGATTTTGGCCCAAGAGGATGTATGGAATGGGGAAGACAAAATTTAATTCCTTCATAGAGACAACAAGAAGAAATTGTATCATGGACTAATTCCGTGTATTTAAGCCTCAGCTGTGCTTTCTTAGCACGAATTGGTAGAGTAAGCTCTTTTTCTTACTGGATGTTTTCTTGAGCTGATGCCCAGTTGCTGGTATCATGGAGCCCCTAAATGTTGAGGCCTTGAAACATTCCCTTGATTTACTCTATTCTTACAGAATAGATGACTCTGCATCTCAGGCCATTCCCTGTTTGCTTTTAGGTAATATCTGGCTGTTGATTAAAAAAAAAAAGTTATCATGAAACCCAGCAAGGGCAATCAGTCAACTAGAGGCTCAGCTTGTTCATATTATGACAATTGTTTCTGCTTTAACCTTCAGATTTAAATGTATGTGGGGGCACGTGAATCTATGCTAATTGACAGGATAAATTAGACATTTTCTTCTTCACAGTGTTATGAGTTTGCTTATGTTTCTTTGAATGTTATCAATGGCAACATATCATTGAAGAGAAAAAATTAATGAACTCAAATAGTTTTGGGGTTTTATTTGAAAGGTTTAAGTCTGTACTAATGGGATCTTGATGTTGTAGTTCTCGTCCACTACAGTGTCCATAAAAGCATATTTTAACACCTTAACCTATCGGCTATTTGGTATCTGAGAACAACCTAGTAGGAGGAAGGACAAGAACTTGTCTTAAAGTTGCTTTTTCATAGCAAATATATTGTTTTATCTTACCCTGTACATTTATTTCACTTGGTTTGATGCTGTGTTTGCATAATGATCATACTATTTTTTTTTTATTTGGTCATTTAACATAATCCCAAACTTCTTGGAAGCTTTGTTCATTTATTTTAATTCTTTTTTTCTTTTTTTTGTTGGTTTAGGTTAACTTGAAAGCCTTGTCTTCAAGCTCGGAAGTTCTTTCTTCTACTTGTTTGGTTCTATTACTGAGACTCTTCAGTGTATTTTGTATTTATTTAAGTTTGTCCTTTGTTTCCAGAAGTTGTGATTGTTTTTTATTTATGCTATCTGTTTCTCCAGAGATTTTTCCATTCATATCCTATAATACTTTTTTTATTTCTTTAAGTTGGACTTCACTGTTCTCCAGTGCTTCCTTGAGTAGCTGAATAGTCATCTGAATTCTTTTTCTGGCAATTCAGAAATTTCTTCCTGGTTTGGATCCATTGCTGGTGAGCTAGTATGATGTTTTGGAGGTGTTAAAGAACCTTGTTTTGTCATATTACCAGAATTGTTTTTCTGGTTCCTTCTCATTTTGTTAGAGTATGTCAGAGGGAAGACCTGGGGTTCAGGAGCTGCTGTTCAGAATCTTTTGTCCCACGAGGTGCTCCCTTGATGTGGTGCTCTCCTGTTTCCCCCAGGGATGGGGCTTCCTGAGAGCTGAACTGCAGTGATTGTTATTTCTCTTCTGGATTTAGCCATCCAGCAGAGCTACTGGGCTCTGGGCTGGTACTTGGGAGTGTCTGCAAAGAGTCCTGTGATGCAGTTTGTCTTCAGATCTCTCAGCCGTGTATACTAGCACCTGCTCTGGTGGAGGTAGCAGGGGACTGAAGTGGATTCTGTGAGGGTCCTTGGCATTTTTGTTTAGTGAGCTAGTTTTGTGTTGGTTGCCCTCCAGTCAGGAGGTGGTGCCTTCAAGAGAGCATCAGCTTCAGTAGTGTAGGAGGATACAAGCTTGCCCTAGGGTCTCCTGGATAAATATTTGGGTTTCTCAGGAGGTGGGCAAGGACATAGAGCTACCAAGAGATTATGTCCTTTTATGTCTGGAATTGGTTCATTCCGGTGGGTTCTTCGTGTCGTTAACCATGAAGCCACGGACACTTGCAGTGAGTGTTACAGTTTTTAAAGATGCTGTGTCCGGAGTTTATTCCTTCAGATGTTCAGATGTGTTCAGAGTTTCTTCCTTCTGATGGGTTTGTGGTCTCGCTGACTTCAGGAATGAAGCCATAGACCCTTGTGGTGAGTGTTACAGCTCATAAAGGTAGTGCGGACCCAAAGAGCAGCAGCAAGATTTATTGTGAAGAGCGAAAGAACAAAGCTTCCACAGCGTGGAAGGAGACCCGAGCGGGTTGCCGCTGCTGGCTCGGGTGGCAGGCTTTTATTCCCTTATTTGGGCCCACACATGTACTGCTGATTGGTCTGTTTTTACAGAGTGCTGACTGGTGCATTTACATACCTTTAGCTAGACACAGAGTGCTGATTGGTGTGTTTACAATCCTTTAGCTAGACAGAAAAGTTCAAGTCCCCACCTGACCCAGAAGCCCAGCTGGCTCCACCTCTGAATCCCCCCCCTACATAGGACACCTCAACTGCTGTTGGGAATTGGGCATGACCGTTCTAGCTACTTCCTGCTCAATAGGAGTGAAGAAAGGGCCCTGCAGTTGTAGTGTCCTCCAGAGGGGAACTCTTTAGGCCAGTGAAAGGGCCAGTGGGTCGGTCTATGGGTCCTCAATAGAAGTTGTTAGTTGAGCTCATTTGGGGTTCCATTTTTAGGACCATCTGTAGCTTGATGGCCTCGATTCTAGAAGAAACAAATTTAACAAGGCAGTTAAAAAGACAGGGCCCGAACACAAGTAATAGCAAGATGGCTGCCACGGGACCTAGAAAGGGGAGAAGCCATGTTGCCCAACTCCAGAGGTCGGTAAAAGAATTTGAAAGGCGTTGTCTGATTTCAGAAGCCTTTTCCTGTAAATGCTGGTTGGCATCTTGTACTAGTACTATCCCTGACTGGTTAGAGTAAAAACAACACTCTTCCCCTAAGTAGGTGCAAAGTCCTCCTTTCTCAGCAGTGAGGAGGTCTAGGCCTCAGCGGTTTTGGAGAGTCACTGCTGTCAAAGAGTCTATTTGGGATTGTAGTTACCGTCCCTACTGGATAGATTTTGTTATTTCTTGCAAACTGAGAAATCCTTTGAGAGTGTGTGGTAGTAAGATAATGCATGTTACACTGCTAACTTTTAGCGAATTTTACTTTAGTTGAAAACCTTGTAAATTTGAGATTTTAATTTTTTGTTGCTATTAATAAAACTTTGTTCAGTCTGTATTAGCTTAGAATTGGTATAGATGGCTCCTTCCGGATTCTGTAAGTACTTTAAGACTTGGCTGAGTGCAAACAGCTTCCTCGTTTGAGCAGACAAATTATTAGGCAATTTTCCTAACTGCTTCTACAAGAGTTTCCTTATTACTTACTGAATACCCATTGTGTCTTTTTTTTTTTTTTTTCCTTAATTGCCTGGGAGGAACCATCTATCCTCCTGTCCTGAAGGGAGTTCCTCCTAGATCAGGTCGGACTTTTGTGTGGTAATTAATTAAGATTTAGATCCCCTGTTAGGAAACCTGCTGGGTTAAGGATTTTTGATAGGAAGACTATGGGTTGTCAGTGGCCTCAGTGCTTTCGGGCTATGCCTTTGTTTGCACTGACAACAAGGTGGTATTAGAGTGTTATAGGGTCACGGAGAAGACCTTCAATTATCAGTTATAGGTTTTAAATTTACCCTCGGAGAAGACCTTCAATTATCAATTATAGGTTTTAAATTTACCCTGGCTTTTAAAAGGAATAGGGTACACTGTTTTTTCTTTACTACTTCTATCTCTTTCTCTCTCTCTCTTTGACTTTGTCTCTTTCTCTCTCACTTCTCTCTTTCTGTCTCTCTTTGACTCTGTCTCTTTTTCTTTCTCTCTTTCTTTCTCTCTTTGTCCCTCTGTCTCTTCCTCTCTCTGACTTTCTGTCTCTTTCCTTCCTGCTGGTCTTTCCCTGCCTCTGCCAGCCACTTACACTGCTGTTCTCCCCTCTCCTCCTTTTTGATGACTTTGGCAGTGTAAGACTGCCACCTCCTTGGGTGTTTGCACTGCATGCAATAATTTCATGATTTCCTTCTGGTATTTAATGGGAATTCCCCCAGAGGTTAGGAACTCCCTTTCTTTCCATATTGCAGCTTGGGCATGTAGGATTAGATAAGCATACTTGTTATCTGTATACACATTTGTTCTTTTTCCCTTTCCCAGTTCTAAGGCTTGGGTAAGTGCTACCAGTTCTGCTAACTGGGCGCTGATCCCTAGGGGAAGAGGCTTACTTTCAAGTACTGTTACATCACTAACTGTGGCATAAGCTGCCCTTCATATCCCATTCTCCACAAATAGACTTCCGTTGGTGTATAGGTTAAAGTCAGGATTAGCTAAGGGGACTTCTAAGAGATCATCTCAGGCGGCGTAAGTCTGGACTATAATTTGGTGGCAGTCATCCTCGATTGGTTCCCCATCCTCTGGGAGAAAAGTAGCAGGGTTGAGGGCCACACACATACGTATTTGAAGCACCGGTCCCTCAAGGAGTAGCGCCTGGTATCTAAGTAGGCGGTTGTCTGATAGCCATAAACTTCCTTTGGCACCTAGTATGCCATTTACATCATGAATAGTCCAGACAGTGAGATCCTTTCCTCGTATTATTTTGATAGCCTCTGACACTAAGATGGCCACTGCCGCAACTACCCTTAAACAGCGAGGCAAGCCTTTTGCTACTACATCAGTTTCCTTACTTAGGTATGCCCCTGGTTGTGGGGTTGTCCCACGAGTGTGAGTAAGGACTCCAAGAGCTATCCCTGCTCTCTCTCTCATGTATAAAGAGAATTTTTGTCCTGTGGGAAGGCTTAAAGCTGCAGCTTGTACTAGGGCCTGCTTTAAGGTTTTGAAGGCTGTTTCTGCCTCTGGTTCCCATTCTACTAGATGAGTATTTGCCCTCTGGGTCTCCTTGATTAGAGTATAAAAGGGCCTGGTTATCTCACTCTATCTGGGGATCCATAGTCGGCAAAAGCCGGTGATTCCAAGGAACTCCTGCAACTGTTTTAATGCCTTAGGGTGAGGATAAGCCAGTATAGGTTGTATTCGTTCCTTGCTGAGGGCCCTGGTCCCTCTGGCTAACATTAGGCCTAGATATTTGACCTGCTGTAGTCAAAGCTGGGCCTTTGACCTAGACGCCTTGTACTCTTGATTAGCTAGAAAGTTCAAGAGATCTAGAGTAGCCTGCTGGCATGAGGCTTCTGAACTGTTAGCCAAAAGTAAATCATCCACATACTGAAGGACTAGAGTGCCTGGACTTGAGAAGTGGCCTAGATTTTGAGCCAGTGCCTGACCAAACAGGTGAGGGCTATCCCTAAACCCTTGGGGCAAGACCGTCCAGTAAGTTGGAACATGTGGTTTGTGGGATCCTCAAAGGCAAAGAGAAACTGGGAGTCAGAGTGCAGGGGAATGCAGAAGAAGGCATCCTTGAGGTCCAGAACAGTGAACCATTCTGCCTCCTCTGGTATTCGAGAGAGCAGGGTATAGGGGTTGGGTACAACTGGATATAGAGGAATTACTGCCTCATTGATGAGTCGAAGATCTTGCACTAGTCTCCACTGATCATTTGGTTTTTGTACTCCTAGAATTGGGATGTGCAGGGACTGCTGCCTTTCCTTACTAAGCCTTGAGCTTTTCAATATTCAACAATATCCTGTAATCCTTTATGAGCTTCAGGCCTTAAGGGATATTGCCTTTGATAAGAAAAAGTGGTGGGATCTTTTAGTCTCATTTGGACTGGGCGGGCATTTTTTGCCCTTTCAAATTGTCCTTCCAATGCCTAGATTTCAGGGTTGAGTCCCCCTCAAGTAGGGGACTAAAAATGGGTAACTTGTTCCCCATATTCATGTAGATAATAGCTCCAGCTTTGGCTAATATATCCCCTTCCTAACTAGGGTATGGGACTTTCAGGCATAACAAGAAAGGTGTGTGAAAAGAGCAGAGTCTCCCAATTACAACTGAGGAGGTGGGAGAAACACCTGGTTACAGGCTGTCCCAGGTTCCTTGGATGGTAACGGACCTTAAGGACAGTCGTCCAGGACAGGAGATTAACACTGAGAGAAGGTCATGCTAGTGTCCAGGAGGAAGTCAATTTCTTGGCCCTCAATGGTTAAATGAACCCAGGGCTCAGTGAGGGTGATGACATGAGCTGGCACTTGCCCCGGGCCACCCTCAGTCCTGTTGTTGAACCATCTGGTTGGGGGCTTCTGGCCCAGAGAACCTTTGTCCTCTGGGGCAATGCACCTTCCAGTGATTGCCTCAGCATAGTGGACATGGGTGAGGGGGCTTGTTTCTCATTGGACAATCTTTTTAAAGATATACTTGTAAACCACACTGATAACAAGCCCTACCGGGTGATTGGGCTGCTCCATTTTTTTGTCCTCGCTTAACCACCAAAGTCTGTTTTGTCTGAGGGCCATGACTAAGGCTGCAGCCTTTCTCTGATCTCACTTTTCCTTTTGGGCCTGTTCCTCTTGGTCCCTATTTTAGGATACTGAGGTTGCCAGGTTTAATAATGCCTCTAGATTTTGTTCAGGGCCCAGGGCTCACTTTTGGAGCTTTCTCCCGATATCTGCGGCTGATTGGGTAACAAACTTATCTTTTAGGATCAATTGACCCTCGAGTGAGTTAAGTGACGAGAGTATATTTTCTTAAGGCCTCCCATAGCTGCTTGAGGAATGCAGAAGGATTCTTCCTTTCCCTGAGTTATGGTGGACATCACTGAATAATTCATGGACTTTTTCCTAATTCTCCTTAGTCCTTCTAGAACACGGGTCAATAGATGTTTTGCAACTCCAGTCCCCATGATCTGAGTCGAGGTTCCAGTGGGGATCCATACCGGGGATGGCTTGCTGACTGGTAAAGAATTTGTCCCTTTTTTTCGGCTGTCATTCTATCATTTACTTGACTAAGATACCAGGTATCTCCAAACTCTTGGGCTGCAGCTAAACCCATATTCTTTTCATTAAAGGCCAGGGTTTGATCTAACAATAGCATGACGTCTCTCCAAGTGAGATCGAAGGTTTGCCATAGACCCTGTAGGACATCTATGTACCTATTAGGATCATCTGAAAACTTCCCCAGGTCTGCCTTGTTCTGCTTTAAATCAGAGAGGGAGAAGGGACATGTACCCAGGTGGGCCAAATTCTCCTCCCCCCTACAGCTTGAAGGGGACGTAACCAATAGCCCGGGGGTTTTTGTGGTCCTTTGTAGACTTCTTTGCTTATTTCCTTCTGGGCAGGGGAGATTAGAGGTGGTTTATCATTAATAGAAAGGGGAGCTGTAGGGAGGCTAGAATATGGGGGTGAGCAGAGAGGTCCTCCTGTGGGATGTAAATTGCAAGCTTTGCATAGTTGTGTGTTCTCCTTTAATGAAAATAAAGCTTGGCCTTAAGGTATTTCACTCCATTTGCCTTCCCTCTTACAGAAAAGGTCAAGCTGCAGGACAGTATTATAGTTTATACTTCTCTCAGGTGGCTATTTTTCCCCATCAGAGAGAGAATATTTGAGGCCAGGCCATAGTGCAGAAAAAAATGAGCCACCTCTTTTTCAGGGTTTGCGGGTCAAATTGATTCCAATGGCTTAGGATGCATTTCAAGGGTGAGCCTGTTGATGATGCCTGAGTGTTTCCCACCTGAAAAACAAAACCACCTGTGGTTTTGGTTTGTTTCTCCCCCTACCCAAAACCCCACAAACGGTCCCTGAACCCTGCTGATCAGCACAGCTGCACTCACTGACGCAGCAGCAGAAACACTAGTTTTCCTCCTAGACCACAAGGAGGACTGAGGAATGTTGGATTTAGTGGCCCTTACTGAGGCATTCTTGAAAACCTGCACCCTTGCCTGTTCTCCTAGACCACAAAGAGGACCGAGAAAAATCGGATTTAGTGGCCCTTACTGATGCATTCTTGAAAACCTGTTAGAGTCCTAAGCATTCTCCTGTTAGTATTGGGACTTTACCCCTGTCCTATAAAGATGTTATGCCCCAAAAATGAAGTGGAGGGCCATACTCTGAGGGAGGGAAGGAATCTCCAGAGTTGGAAGAGTGATGCCTTTTGTCCTCACTTGAACAGGAAGGATATCATTTCTGAGACTCCCCATATTCTAGCTTCAGGAATAGCTTTTGTTAGGTCTGCTAGTCTGAGGAGGGATCCCAAAATTCCAGATACTTCCCCCCACGATAGGGCTTTGGGCAAAAATTATGTCTTTCTGATTGGTGAGCCCAGGTGCTTAAAAAAGGGAATAGAGTCCTGGAGTTTACACTAGAAATCATTCTTACAGGAGAAACTAGAAAAGCAGTAGAAACAAGGAGTGGTTTTTAGTAGTGGGACAAGCCTTGGAGAAGAGAAGTGAGAGGAAGTTTGTCTGACAGGCATTAGAACCCAGGAGGCAAGGGTCGCTTGGGTGACAGGACTTTGAGAGTTCCGCTTGGGGCCGCAGGGTCAACCAACTTGCTGTCAGGACCCCGGAGCTGAATGGCTTTCCTCTCTGTTGACCCTCAGCTCAGCCCAGAATTACAGGAAAAGCAGAAGCTCGTTCTAGGCAAACCAATGCTCCCAACTCCAAACACCTGGGAATTGTTAGAGAGTCCTTTCCCAGAACGCCTGACACCTGTGTCTTCAGTCTGGCAGCCACGCTAGTTGCTTTTAACTGACTGAGAGCTTCCCGGTATTAAGCCCCCAAATTCTAAGGAAAAATAGGACAGAATAGCTAGTGAAAGGGGTCCAGTGGTGCTTACTGCTTGGCAATAGTTGAAAAATAGGACAGAGTAGCTAGTGAAAGGGGTCCAGTGGTGCTCACTGCTTGGCAATAGTTGATAGTCCCTTCATGGTTGCCAAAATGTGTCCAGAATTGGTTCCTCCCAGTGGGTTCTTGGTCTCACTGACTTCAAGCATGAAGCCATGGACCCTCATAGTGAGGGCTACAGTTCTTAAAAATGCTGTGTCCGGAGTTTGTTCCTTCAGATGGTCAGATGTATCCGGAATTTCTTCCTTCTGGGGGGTTTGTGGCCTCGCTGACTTCAGAAATGAAGCCACAGACCCTCATGGTGAGCGTTACAGCTCATAAAGGTAGTGCAGACCCAAAGAGTGAGCAGCAGCAAGATTTATTGTGAAGAGCAAAAGAACAAAGCTTCCATGGCGTGGAAGGGGACCCCAGTGGGTTGCCGCTGCTGGCTCTGGTGGCCGGCTTTTATTCCCTTATTTGGCCCCACCTGTGTACTGCTGATTGGTCCATTTAATAGAGTGCTGATGGGTCTGTTTTTACAGAGTGCTGATTGGTCCATTTAATAGAGTGCTGATGGGTCTGTTTTTACAGAGTGCTGATTGGTGCGTTTACAAACCTTTAGACACAGAGCACTGATTGGTGTGTTTTTACAGAGTGCTGATTGGTGCGTTTACAAAGCTTTAGCTAGACACAGAGTGCTGATTGGTGTGTTTACAATCATTTAGCTAGACAGAAAAGTTCTTCAAGTCCCCACCGACCCAGAAGCCCAGCCAGCCTCACCTCTCACTTTGTCTTCAGCTACCGGAGCAGGTAGAGACAGACCATCAGGTTTGGGGAGGGTTTGGCGTGTCTGAGCTCAGACTCTTCTTGGACGGGGCTTGCTATGGCTGCTGTGGGGGATGAGGAGGTTGTTCTCCAGTCAATGAAGTTATGTTCCCAGGGGGATTATGGCTGCCTCTGCTGTGCCATACAGGTCATCAGGGAAATTGGGGAAAGCTGGCAGTTACAGGCCTTACCCAGCACCCATGCAGCCTGAAAGGCCAGTCTCACTCCTACCATGCCCCCCCAACAGCCCCGAGTTTATTTCCAGACAGCAAATGAGCAGGGCTCAGAACTCGCCCCAGGCTATAAGCCTCCCCACTGAGAAAGCAAGCAGGACTTTCAGGTTTCCTGCCTCCCTGCCTGCCACAGCTTCTGTCCTGTGTCTGCACTCCTAGTTCACCCCTCCTCTGGGGTCCGTCTCAGAAGCTTGGCGTTAGGTTGAAGTTGTTACAGAGTTCAGCTGGAAGTTTTCTTCTCCCTATGGCGTTTTTCCAATTCTACTGGCAGCCCTCCCCAAGGATCCCTGTGAGACAAAGTCAGGAATGGCTTCCCTGGGGACTGAGTGCCCACAGGGCTCTTTCTGCTGCTTCCTCTGCCCCTATGTTTTGCTCGGCTCTATAAATTTATCTCAGCTCC
This sequence comes from Macaca mulatta, assembly GCF_049350105.2. Classification (NCBI taxonomy): domain Eukaryota; kingdom Metazoa; phylum Chordata; class Mammalia; order Primates; family Cercopithecidae; genus Macaca; species Macaca mulatta. The sequence continues at coordinate 72,391,443 of NC_133423.1, forward strand.
AGGTAAGGTCAAATCCTCCAGTGATCTGGACCTGCGGATTCCCCAGTGAGGATGTGTGTTCAAGGGGAGAGGATCCCCTTTCGCACTTTCACACTTTGGGTACTCACATGTTTTCAGCTGTGTCTGGGAGCTTGCAACAGCAATCTGCTTCCTTCAAAGGGTCTGTGGATTCTCTCAGCTTTCCTGTATGATCCTACAGGAGTTCTTGGAGCAAAAGTTCATGGTGTGAGTTTGTACACATTGCTCTGTCCATCCAAGTGGGAGCTGCAAGTTAGTTCTGCCCCCATCTGCCATTTTCTCTGGTAATGTGTTAATTATTGTAAAATGTTCTAATAAGATAGACAGATGATTTTAAATAAGTTTTACCTGAACGTGGGATACGGAAAACTTCATGGATTTTAATAGTTTTCAGAAGTGCTACAAGTTATTGGAAAAACTTGTTAGGTAAAATGTCCTTTTTTTAAAAAAATTAATTTTAAAAATAATTTCAACTTTTATTTTAGATTGAAGGGATACATGCACCAGATTTGTAACCAGAATACATTGTGTAATGCTCTGGTTTGGGGTACAAATGATCTTGTCACCCAGATACTGAGCATAGTACCCAACAGTCAGTCTTTCATCCCTTACCCCACTCCATCTCTCCCTCCCCTGTCTAGTAGTCCCCAGTGTCCATTGTTGACATCTTTATATCCATGAGTACCCATTATTTAGTTCCCAGTTATAAGTGAGAACATGCAATATTTGGTGTTCTGTTCCTGTGTTAATTTACTTAGGATAATGACCTCCAGCTGCATCCATGCTGCTACAAAGGACATGGTTTTGGTCTTTTTTATCGCTGGGTATTATTCCCTGGTGTATTTTATACCATATTTTCTTTATCCAAGCTACCACTGATGGGCACCTAGGTTGATTTCATTTCTTTGCTGTTATGAGTGCTGCTGCGATGAACATGCAAGTGCATGTGTCTTTATGGTAGAACGATTTGTTTTCTTTTGGATATATACCCAGTAATAGTATTGTTGAGTTGGATGGTAGTTCTCACTTATTTGAGAAATCTCCAAACTGCTTTCCACAGTAGCAGAACTAATTTACATCCCCACCAAAGTGTATGTGTTTTCTTTTCTCTTCAGCCTTGCCAGTACCTGCTGTTTTTTGATTTCTTAATAATAGCCATTCTGACTTACGTGAGATGGTATCTTACTGTGGTTTTGATTTGCATTTCTCTGATGATTAGTGATATGGAGCATTTATTCATATATTTGTTGGCAACTTGTATGTCTTTGTCCATTCATGTATTTTGCCCATTTTAAAATAGGGTTGTTTTTGGCTTGTTCAGTTGTTTTAGTTCTTTATAGAGTCTGGATATTAGACCTTTGCCAGATACACAGTTTGCAAATGTTTTCTCCCATTCTGTAGGTTGTCTGTTTACTCTGTTGATAGGTTTTTTTTGCTATGCAGAGAAGCTAAACTCTTTAATTAGGTACCATTTATCAACATTTGTTTTGTTGCAATTGCTTTTGAGGACTTAGAAATTTTTTCCCAAGGTCAGTGTCCAGAATGGTGTTTCTCAGATTTTCTTCTAGGACCTTTTTAGTTTGAGATCTTACATTTAAATACTTAATTCATCTTGAGTTAATTTTTGTATATGGTGGAAGGTAGGAGTCCAGTTTCATTCTCTTGTATGTAGTGAGCTAGCTATTCCAGCACCATTTATTGAATAGGGTGTCTTTTTCACATTGTTTTTGTTGACTTTGCCAAAGATCAGATTGATGCAGGTGTGCTGCTTTATTTCTGGTTTCTCTAGTCTATTCCATTGATCTCCGTGTCTGTTTTTGTACCAGTACCCTACTGTTTTGGTTACACTAGTCTTATGATATAATTTGAAGTCGAGGAATGTGGTGTCTGACTTTGTTCTTTCTCTTTTCTTTTTCTTTTTTTGGAGACAGAGTCTTGCTATGTCACCCAGGCTGGAATGCAGTGGCACAATCTTGGCTTACTGCAGCCTCCGCCTCCTGGGTTCCAGTGATTCTTGTGCCTCAGCCTCCCAAGTAGCTGGGACTACAGGTGTGTGCCACCACAACTGGCTAATTTTTGTATTTTTAGTAGAGATGGGGTTTCTCCATGTTGCCCAGGCTGGTCTTGAACTCCTGGCCTCAAGTGATCCACCCACCTCAGCCTCCCAAAATGTTGGGATTACAGGTGTGAGCCACTGCGCCTGGTCAGGTTTTGTTCTTTCTGCTTAGGATTGTTTTGACTATTTGGGCTCCTTTCTGGATCTATATGAATTTTAGAGTTTTTTTTTTTTCTAGTTCTGTGAAAAATATTGGTAGTTTGACAGGAATAGCATTGATTCTGTAGATTGCTTTGGGCAGTGTGGCCATTTTAATGATACAAATTATTGTAACCCATAAGCATGGAATGTTTTACTATTTTTTTGTGTCATCTCATTTCTTTCAGGAGTGTTTTGTAGCTCACCTTGTAGAGCTCTTTCACCTCCTTAGTTAGATATATTTTTAAATATTTTATTTTTTGTGGCTATTACAAATGAGACTACATTCTCTATTTGACTCTCAGCTTGAATGTTATTGATGTGTAGAAATGCTACTAATTTTTGTATATTTATTTTGTATCCTGAAACTTTACTGAAGTTGTTTATCATTTCCAGGAGCCTTTTGGCAGAGTATTTGGGATTTTCTAGGTATATAACCATATTGTCTATGAAGAGAGATAGTTTTATTTCTTTTCTTCCTATTTGGATGCCTTTTATTTATTTCTCTTGCCTGATTGATTTGACTAGGGCTTCCAGTACTATGCTGAAAAGGAGTGGTGAGAGTGGGCTTCCTTGCCTTGTTCTGGTTATCAAGGGGAATGCCTCCAGGTTTTGGCCATTCAGTGCGACATTGACTGTGGGTTTGTCAGAGATGGCTCTTATTGTTTTGAGTTATGGTCCTTTGATGCCTACTCCTTGAGGGTTTTTATTTTGAAGATGTATTGGATTTTTTTCAAAAGCTTTTTCTGTGTCTATTGAGACAACCATATGGTTTTTGTTTTTAATTCTGTTCATATGTTGAATCACACTTAGTAATTTGCATATGTTGAACCAACCTTGCCTCCTGGGAATGAAGTCTGCTTGATCATGGTTAATTAATTTCTTGATGTGTTGCTGAATTTGGTTTGCCAGTATATTTTTTTAAATGGCATTTATGTTCACGAGGGATATTGGCCTGTAGTTTTCTTTTTTGTTTTTGAATCTTTTCCAGGTTTTGGTGTCACTGTGATGCTGGCTTAGTAGAATGAGTTAGGGAAGAATCCCTCATCCTTAATTTATTGGGACAGTGTTGTTACTGACAAAGCTGGTCCCCCCAGAGAGGGGATTTTTCCCTGTTTGGTGTTACAAAGCCAATACACAAAACTGAAAGTGAGTGTCAAGTAGTACAGGCATTATTTGATGGCCATGAAATTAAAAAGCAAGACCATGTCTCACAAATTAACTTCTTGACAGTAAGGAGTGAACAAGTTAACATATAGGGTTTCTCTACTGAAAGTGTTGAACATTAAAAGCAGGAGGAAAAATATTTATGACTTTTATGGAATTGGGCAGTGAAGCTTCCAAAACCAGAGTCCTGCCTTCCTTTTGTCCTTTTATGATTTCTTCTGGTCATTGTCATGGTGATTGTCAACTGTCATGGTGCTGGTAGGAGTGTCATATAGCGTGGGAATGAGATTATAATGAAGCCTGAGGTCTTTTTGAAGTCATTTGGTAGGCTATCTTGGTTCTAACCAGTCTCAGCTGATCTGGTTACAAAGGGAACTTTTTATCACAGGTGTCCTGTTTCTTAAAGATAAGCAGAATTAGGACAGGGTAGAAATTCAGCTATGTCATTAGGTATTACACCAGGTAACAGTTTTAGTAGAATGGGAACCAGCTCTTTTTATATTTGGTAGAATTTGTCTGTGAATCCATCTGGTCTGGTGCTGTTCAGGGTTTCAATTTCTCCCTGATTCAATCTTGGGAGATTGTATTTCTTGGAATTTATCCAACTCCTGTAGATTTTTCTAGTTTGTATTAATAGAGGTGTTTGTAATAGTCTCTGAGAATGTTTTGTATTTCTGTGAGATTGGTTGTAATGTCTCCTTTGTCATTTCTGATTGTGCTTATTTGGATCTTCTCTCTGTTTTTCTTTGTTAATCTAGTTAGCAATCTATTGATCTTGTTTATCTCATCAAAGAATCAACTTTTGATGTTGTTCATTCTTTGTATGGATTTTTCGGGTCTTAATTGCATTCAATTCTGCTTTAATTTTAGTTATTTCTTTTTTTTCTGCTAGTTTGGGGTTAGTTTGTACTTCTTTTTTTGTTGTTGTTATTCTTCTACGTGTGATGTTAGATTGTTAATTTGAGCTCTCTAACTTTTTGAGGTAGGTGTTTAGCGCTATTAACTTTCCTCTTAACACTGCCTTTGCTGCAGCCTGGAAATTTTGGTATATTGTGTCTCTGTTTTCACTTATTTCAAGTAATGTTTTTGACTTCTGCCTTAATTTCATTGTTTACTCAAAAGTCATTCAGAAGCAAATTGTTCAATTTCTATGTAATTGTATGGTTTTGAGAGGTTTTCCTGATACTGATTTCTATTTTTATTCCACTGTGGTCTGAGAACATGACTGGTGTAATTTCAATTTTTTGACTCTATGGAGACTTGTTTTATGGTTCAGCATGTGGTCAATCTTACAGTATGTTCTATGTGCAGATGAGAAGAATGTATATTCTGTTATTGATGGGTGGAATAATCTGTAGATGTCCATTAGGTCAAATTGGTCAAGTATCAAATTTAAGTCCAGCATTTCTTTTTTTAGTTTTCTGCCTTGATGATCTAATGCTGTTAGTGGGGTGTTGAAGTCCCCCACTATTATTATGTGACTAATTCTTTTTATAGGTCTAGAAGTACGTGTTTTATGATTTTGGGTGCTCCAATATTGGGTGCTATGTATTTAGGATAGTTAAGTCTTCTTGTTGAATTCAACCCTTTATCATTATGTAATACCCTTCTTTGTCCTTTTTCTCCTGTTGTTGGTTTAAAGTCTGTTTGATCTGATATAAGAATAGTAACCCTTGCCTTTTTTGGTGCTCCATTTGTGTGACAGACTTTTCTCCAACCCTTTACTTTGGGCCTATAGTTGTCATTATCAAATGTCCTTTTTATACCCTAGAAACATAATTCAGCTGAGGTTTCCTTTATCTGCTACTGATTCTCATGGCTGTTTTTAGTGAGGCAAAAAAATGTGTGTGTATTCTAAAAAAAATTATGTACCTGGCAATTTTGGTTATATATCTTCAGAAAGGTTTTTAGTATGCTATGTGGACCACTGAATCTCAGCATTTTGTTGTTCACGATCTATTGTACTTTTCCTAAATATGGCTGCATAGCATGTTATCATAATCATTCTTTGACGTTTCATATTTTAAGCCTAAACCTGTGAAATATAAATATAAACATGAGATATATATATATATATATTTTTTAAATTTATTTATTATTATTATACTTTAAGTTGTAGGGTACATGTGCATAACGTGCAGGTTTGTTACATATGTATACTTGTGCCATGTTGGTGTGCTGCACCCATCAACTTGTCATTTACATCAGGTATAACTCCCAATGCAATCCCTCCCCCCGCCCCCCTACTCATGATAGGCCCCGGTGTGTGATGTTCCCCTTTCTGAGTCGAAGTGATCTCATTGTTCAGTTCCCACCTATGAGTGAGAACATGCGGTGTTTGGTTTTCTGTTCTTGTGATAGTTTGCTAAGAATGATGGTTTCCGGCTGCATCCATGTCCCTACAAAGGACACAAACTCATCCTTTTTGATGGCTGCATAGTATTCCATGGTGTATATGTGCCACATTTTCTTAATCCAATCTGTCACTGATGGACATTTGGGTTGATTCCAAGTCTTTGCTATTGTGAATAGTGCCGCAATAAACATACGTGTGCATGTGTCTTTATAGCAGCATAATTTATAATCCTTTGGGTATATACCCAGTAATGGGATGGCTGGGTCATATGGTACATCTAGTTCTAGATCCTTGAGGAATCGCCATACTGTTTTCCATAATGGTTGAACTAGTTTACAATCCCACCAACAGTGTAAAAGTGTTCCTATTTCTCCACATCCTCTCCAGCACCTGTTGTTTCCTGACTTTTTAATGATCGCCATTCTAACTGGTGTGAGATGGTATCTCATTGTGGTTTTGATTTGCATTTCTCTGATGGCCAGTGATGATGAGCTTTTTTTCATGTGTCTGTTGGCTGTATGAATGTCTTCTTTTGAGAAATGTCTGTTCATATCCTTTGCCCACTTTTTGATGGGGTTGTTTGTTTTTTTTCTTGTAAATTTGTTTGAGTTCTTTGTAGGTTCTGGATATTAGCCCTTTGTCAGACGAGTAGATTGCAAAAATTTTCTCCCATTCTGTAGGTTGCCTGTTCACTCTGATGGTAGTTTCTTTTGCTGTGCAGAAGCTCTTTAGTTTAATGAGATCCCATTTGTCAATTTTGGCTTTTGCTGCCGTTGCTTTTGGTGTTTTAGACATGAAGTCTTTGCCCATGCCTATGTCCTGAATGGTACTACCTAGGTTTTCCTCTAGGATTTTTATGGTATTAGGTCTAACATTGAAGTCTCTAATCCATCTTGAATTAATTTTCATATAAGGAGTAAGGAAAGGATCCAGTTTCAGCTTTCTACTTATGGCTAGCCAATTTTCCCAGCACCATTTATTAAATAGGGAATCCTTTCCCCATTTCTTGTTTCTCTCAGGTTTGTCAAAGATCAGATGGCTGTAGATGTGTGGTATTATTTCTGAGGACTCTGTTCTGTTCCATTGGTCTATATCTCTGTTTTGGTACCAGTACCATGCTGTTTTGGTTACTGTAGCCTTGTAGTATAGTTTGAAGTCAGGTAGCGTGATGCCTCCAGCTTTGTTCTTTTGACTTAGGATTGTCTTGGAGATGCGGGCTCTTTTTTGGTTCCATATGAACTTTAAAGCAGTTTTTTCCAATTCTGTGAAGAAACTCATTGGTAGCTTGATGGGGATGGCATTGAATCTATAAATTACCTTGGGCAGTATGGCCATTTTCACGATATTGATTCTTCCTACCATGAGCATGGTATGTTCTTCCATTTGTTTGTGTCCTCTTTGATTTCACTGAGCAGTGGTTTGTAGTTCTCCTTGAAGAGGTCCTTTACATCCCTTGTAAGTTGGATTTCTAGGTATTTTATTCTCTTTGAAGCAATTGTGAATGGAAGTTCATTCCTGATTTGGCTCTCTGTTTGTCTGTTACTGGTGTATAAGAATGCTTGTGATTTTTGCACATTAATTTTGTATCCTGAGACTTTGCTGAAGTTGCTTATCAGCTTAAGGAGATTTTGGGCTGAGACAATGGGGTTTTCTAAATATACAATCATGTCATCTGCAAAGAGGGACAATTTGACTTCTTCTTTTCCTAACTGAATACCCTTGATTTCTTTCTCTTGCCTAATTGCCCTAGCCAGAACTTCCAACACTATGTTGAATAGGAGTGGTGAGAGAGGGCATCCCTGTCTTGTGCCAGTTTTCAAAGGGAATTTTTCCAGTTTTTGTCCATTCAGTATGACATTGGCTGTGGGTTTGTCATAAATAGCTCTTATTATTTTGAGGTACGTTCCATCAATACCGAATTTATTGAGAGTTTTTAGCATGAAGGGCTGTTGGATTTTGTCAAAAGCCTTTTCTGCATCTATTGAGATAATCATGTGGTTCTTGTCTTTGGTTCTGTTTATATGCTGGATTACATTTATTGATTTGCATATGTTGAACCAGCCTTGCATCCCAGGGATGAAGCCCACTTGATCATGGTGGATAAGCTTTTTGATGTGTTGCTGAATCCGGTTTGCCAGTATTTTATTGAGGATTTTTGCATCGATGTTCATCAGGGATATTGGTCTAAAATTCTCTTTTTTTGTTGTGTCTCTGCCAGGCTTTGGTATCAGGATGATGTTGGCCTCATAAAATGAGTTAGGGAGGATTCCCTCTTTTTCTATTGATTGGAATAGTTTCAGAAGGAATGGTACCAACTCCTCCTTGTACCTCTGGTAGAATTCAGCTGTGAATCCATCTGGTCCTGGACTTTTTTTGGTTGGTAGGCTATTAATTATTGCCTCAATTTCAGAGCCTGCTATTGGTCTGTTCAGGGATTCAACTTCTTCCTGGTTTAGTCTTGGAAGAGTGTAAGTGTCCAGGAAATTATCCATTTCTTCTAGATTTTCCAGTTTATTTGCGTAGAGGTGTTTATAGTATTCTCTGATGGTAGTTTGTATTTCTGTGGGGTCGGTGGTGATATCCCCTTTATCATTTTTAATTGCGTCGATTTGATTCTTCTCTCTTTTCTTCTTTATTCGTCTTGCTAGTGGTCTGTCAATTTTGTTGATCTTTTCAAAAAACCAACTCCTGGATTCATTGATTTTTTGGAGAGTTTTTTGTGTCTCTATCTCCTTCAGTTCTGCTCTGATCTTAGTTATTTCTTGCCTTCTGCTAGCTTTCGAATGTGTTTGCTCTTGCTTCTCTAGTTCTTTTAATTGTGATGTTAGAGTGTCAATTTTAGATCTTTCCTGCTTTCTCTTGTGGGCATTTAGTGCTATAAATTTCCCTCTACACACTGCTTTAAATGTGTCCCAGAGATTCTGGTATGTTGTATCTTTGTTCTCATTGGTTTCAAAGAACATCTTTATTTCTGCCTTCATTTCGTTATGTACCCAGTAGTCATTCAGGAGCAGGTTGTTCAGTTTCCATGTAGTTGAGCGGTTTTGATTGAGTTTCTTAGTCCTGAGTTCTAGTTTGATTGCACTGTGGTCTGAGAGACAGTTTGTTATAATTTCTGTTCTTGTACATTTGCCGAGGAGTGCTTTACTTCGAATTACGTGGTCAATTTTGGAGTAAGTACGATGTGGTGCTGAGAAGAATGTATATTCTGTTGATTTGGGGTGGAGAGTTCTATAGATGTCTATTAGGTCTGCTTGCTGCAGAGATGAGTTCAATTCCTGGATATCCTTGTTAACTTTCTGTCTCGTTGATCTGTCTAATGTTGACAGTGGAGTGTTGAAGTCTCCCATTATTATTGTATGGGAGTCTAAGTCTCTTTGTAAGTCTCTAAGGACTTGCTTTATGAATCTGGGTGCTCCTGTATTGGGTGTATATATATTTAGGATAGTTAGCTCTTCCTGTTGAATTGATCCCTTTACCATTATGTAATGGCCTTCTTTGTCTCTTTTGATCGTTGATGGTTTAAAGTCTGTTTTATCGGAGACTAGTATTGCAACCCCTGCTTTTTTTTGTTCTCCATTTGCTTGGTAAATCTTCCTCCATCCCTTTATTTTGAGCCTATGTATGTCTCTGCGTGTGAGATGGGTCTCCTGAATACAGCAGACTGATGGGTCTTGACTCTTTATCCAGTTTGCCAGTCTGTGTCTTTTAATTGGAGCATTTAGTCCATTTACATTTAAGGTTAAGATTGTTATGTGTGAACTTGATCCTGCCATTATGCTATTAACTGGTTATTTTGCTCTTTAGTTGATGCAGTTTCTTCCTAGCCTCGATGGTCTTTACATTTTGGCATGTTTTTGCAATGGCTGGTACCGGTTGTTCCTTTGCATGTTTAGTGCTTCCTTCAGGGTCTCTTGTAAGGCAGGCCTAGTGGTGACAAAATCTCTAAGCATTTGCTTGTCTGTAAAGGATTTTATTTCTCCTTCACTTATGAAACTTAGTTTGGCTGGATATGAAATTCTGGGTTTCAAATTCTTTTCTTTAAGAATGTTGAATATTGGCCCCCACTCTCTTCTGGCTTGGAGAGTTTCTGCCGAGAGATCTGCTGTTAGTCTGATGGGCTTCCCTTTGTGGGTAACCCGACCTTTCTCTCTGGCTGCCCTTAAGATTTTTTCCTTCATTTCAACTTTGGTGAATCTGGCAATTATGTGTCTTGGAGTTGCTCTTCTCGAGGAGTATCTTTGTGGCGTTTTCTGTATTTCCTGGATTTGAATGTTGCCCTGCCCTACTAGGTTGGGGAAGTTCTCCTGGATGATACCCTGAAGAGTGTTTTCCAACTTGGTTCCATTTTCCCCCTCACTTTCAGGCACCCCAATCAGACGTAGATTTGGTCTTTTTACATAATCCCATACTTCTTGCAGGCTTTGTTCATTTCTTTTTCTTCTTTTTTCTTTTGGTTTCTCTTCTCGCTTCATTTCATTCATTTGATCCTCAATTGCTGATACTCTTTCTTCCAGTTGATCGAGTCGGTTACTGAAGCTTGTGCATTTGTCACATATTTCACGTTTCATGGTTTTCATCTCTTTCATTTCGTTTATGACCTTCTCTGCATTAATTACTCTAGCCATCAATTCTTCCACTTTTTTTTTCAAGATTTTTAGTTTCTTTGCGCTGGGTACGTAATTCCTCCTTTAGCTCTGAGAAATTTGATGGACTGAAGCCTTCTTCTCTCATCTCGTCAAAGTCATTCTCCGTCCAGCTTTGATCCGTTGCTGGCGATGAGCTGCGCTCCTTTGCCGGGGGAGATGTGCTCTGATTTTTTGAATTTCCAGCTTTTCTGCCCTGCTTTTTCCCCATCTTTGTGGTTTTATCTGCCTCTGGTCTTTGATGCTGGTGATGTACTGATGGGGTTTTGGTGTAGGTGTCCTTCCTGTTTGATAGTTTTCCTTCCAACAGTAGGACCCTCAGCTGTAGGTCTGTGGGAGATTGCTTGAGGTCCACTCCAGACCCTGTTTGCCTGGGTATCAGCAGCAGAGGCTGCAGAAGATAGAATATTTCTGAACAGCGAGTGTCCCTGTCTGATTCTTGCTTTGGAAGCTTCCTCTCAGGGGTGTACTCCACCCTGTGAGGTGTGGGGTGTCAGACTGCCCCTAGTGGGGGATGTCTCCCAGTTAGGCTACTCAGGGGTCAGGGACCCACTTGAGCAGGGAGTCTGTCCCTTCTCAGATCTCAACCTCCGTGTTGGGAGATCCACTGCTCTCTTCAAAGCTGTCAGACAGAGTCGTTTGCGTCTGCAGAGGTTTCGGCTGCGTTTGTTATTGTTTACTGTGCCCTGTCCCCAGAGGTGGAGTCTACAGAGACAGGCAGGTTTCCTTAAGCTGCTGTGAGCTCCACCCAGTTCGAGCTTCCCAGCAGCTTTGTTTACCTACTTAAGCCTCAGCAATGGCGGGCGCCCCTCCCCCAGCCTCGCTGCTGCCTTGCCGGGAGATCACAGACTGCTGTGCTAGCAATGAGGAAGGCTCTGTGGGTGTGGGACCCTCCCGGCCAGGTGTGGGATATGATCTCCTGGTGTGCCTGCTTGCTTAAAGCGCAGTATTGGGGTGGGAGTTACCCGATTTTCCAGGTGTTGTGTGTCTCAGTTCCCCTGGCTAGGAAAAGGGATTCCCTTCCCCCTTGCGCTTCCCAGGTGAGGCAATGCCTCGCCCTGCTTCAGCTCTCGCTGGTCAGGCTGCAGCAGCTGACCAGCACCGATCGTCCGGCACTCCCCAGTGAGATGAAACCAGTACCTCAGTTGAAAATGCAGAAATCACCGGTCTTCTGTGTCGCTCGCGCTGGGAGTTGGAGACTGGAGCTGTTCCTATTCGGCCATCTTGCTCCCAACTTCAAGATATATATATATTTTAATATCCCATTTTCTGCTAATTGCACTAGTGGAATGACGTGAGCTATGCTTTCTCAATAATTATTCAGATTTGGGCATATTAAGTAAGAATAGCACTTGCAAGGAAAACAATGTAATTGTGAGAGTAATTGCATCCCAGCCTCCACTTTTGTTGTCTATGGGATTGAGTGGACAGAGGCCAAATTAGAAATCTTATAGAAATTAAAGATATTTACTTTAAATTTACCTCTGATTGAAGGAATCTGAAGGATCTTTTATCTGCATATGTATGAAAAACAGGCCATGTTACCCTAATATTACCAAGGGTTTATGTCTTCAGAAACCAGACATAGTCCGTGTTGTCTCTTTCTCTGTCTCTCTTTGTTTCAACTGAATATTTTTTTTATTATTATTATAGTTTAACTTCTGGGATACATGTGCAGAGTATACAGGTTTGTTACATAGGTATACACGTGCCATAATGGTTTGCTGCACCCATCAACCCATCATCTACATTAGGTATTTCTCCTAATGCTATCCCTCCCCTAGCCCCCACCCCCCCAACAGGCCCTGGTGTGTGATGTTCCCTTCCCCTGTGTCCATGTGTTCTCATTTTTCAACTCCCACTTATGAGTGAGAACCTGCAGTGTTTGGTTTTCTGTTCCTGTGTTAGTTTGCTGAGAATGATGGTTTCCAGCTTCATCCATGTCCCTGCAAAGAATGTGAACTCATTCTTTTTTATGGCTGCCTAGTATTCCATGGTGTATATGTGCCACATTTTCTTTATCCAGTCTGTCATTGATGGGCATTTGGGTTGGTTCCAAGTCTTTGGTATTGTGAATAGTGCTGCAGTAAACATATGTGTGCATGTGTCTTTATAGTAGAATGATTTATAATCCTTTGGGTATATACCCAGTAATGGGATTGCTGGGTCAAATGGTATTTCTGGTTCTGGATCCTTGAGGAATCACCACACTGTCTTCCACAACGGTTGAACTAATTTACACTCCCACCAACAGTGTACAAGCCTTCCTATTTCTCCACGTGCTTTCCAGCATCTGTTGTTTCCTGATGTTTTAATGATCACCACTCTAACTGGCATGAAAGACTTAAATGTAAGAACTAAAACCATAAAAACCCTAGAAGAAACCTAGGCCATACCATTCAGGACATAGGCATGGGCAAAGACCTCATGACTAAAACACCAAAAGCAATGGCGACAAAAGCCAAAATTGATAAATGGGATCTAATAAAACTAAAGAGCTTCTGCATGGCAAAAGAAAGTATCATCAGAGCGAGCAGGCAACTTAAAGAATGGGAGAAAATTTTTGCAATCTATCCATGTGACAAAGCGGTGTCCCTTTCTCTTGCAGATAGCTTTAGGACATTGTAGATGGGGAAGAGAGCCATAAAGTATCTCAACTATCACCCATTTTCTAGCGTCACTGCCTTGAGAATTCTCTTAGGAGACAGGATATCTCTTAGGATAAAGCAAAAACTTTCAAGACATGGTGCTTAGTAGCATTTTTCTGTATGCTATGAGTTAAATTATCAGCAGCTGTCATGCCTAGCATTCTGGTACTCAAGTCTTCCTCTCTTTTGCAGCCTTCAGGGGAATTGGAAATAGCTTGAAATTATTTTCTAAATTCACGAAGTTACCACTGACCTTCGGTTTTCGTAAAATCTCCACAGATTCTGTAGTTCACTGACCCTCATGAATACTCATGCCCTTCAGGACTTTGAGATTTGGAGAAAAGCAGCTGTTCCCTGGTTCTCTGATTAGAAGTAAATGCATGCACGTAATATTCAAATATTCAGTGGAGTAAAGGCAGGCACATAATATTTAGATATTCGTGTTCACAAAAGCTCTGTTGATGCCAATTGCAGCTTTTCTATCCAGAGTACAGGCCTGAAGATATATTTCCTGAAAATGTATGCCACATAAAAAATAAGTCTCAAAACGATAAACAAGAACAATGCATGCCTTGCAGCATGCAGAGAAAGAACTGAAAGTGTCACATCTTCAGGATGTAAAATAGTTTAAAGTTAATACAACTATGGTGTGTAAAGCTTGTCTGAAAAATAGCCAAGGAATGATGTTATTTGTAGTGATTTTTTAAGCATGTAGACTGTGATGCACCCCTGGATTCAGTCTTATTTCCAGTAATGGCTTGGGCAAGATAATGAACATATTATGTATACTACTACTTCTTGATGAGAAAGTAACTCTAAACATTCCCAGACTCTTTGTATGTTTCAGTGGAACTCTTTTGTAATAACAGAATGCACCAAAAGGAAAATGGACCAGAGTTCTTAAACTCCTTTTGATGGAGTAACAAAAGGGCCCATTTTCCTTCCCTTTTCCCTAATTTAGAAATTGCTTTATGAAGCATTTGTTAAGTGAAACGTATATGCACAGTTTGGTAAATGAATTTAGTGGAAAGTTGCAGTGTGCGACTAATTACAGTCTGAAGAAAGCTGAACTAAAAATCAAGAGACAGACAATCAAGTCCTGCTAATTTTTGACCTTGGGCAAATCACTTTAGCCTTTTGTTCTCAGGTTTTTCATTGGAAGAAGAGGTGTGTATATATGTGTATGTGTGAAAAGGGTAATCTCTGGGTTCTCAAATAAGGTGATACTGACCTCCAAGGGATTGTTTGGAAAACTGTAGGGGCATTTTTATTTGTCACAATGACTTGGGATATTCCTGACATTCACTGGTTGCCAGTCTGGGTTAGAAAACATCCTATGATGTACAAGATGATCTTGCCCAGTGAAGAATTTTCCTTCCTCAAATGACAGTCATCAAGACCCCACCCTGGGGAAGCTGCAGATGATTTTCTGTAGTCTCTTCCAGTTCTACATTCAAATTACACAGCTGGTAAAAACAATATTAGGTTAAATAAAAAGTAGATTCCATGAATCCATAAAATCATGAACACAAGAAACACTTCAAATTTTTACAAAATGCTTGGGGCAGAGGTTTTATATATATATTTACCAGGAAGACAAACCATCATTTATTGAGTCTCTCTGTACAAGCCATTTTTGTAAGTGAAATAATCGAGATTTTATTTTATTTCATTTTTTTGAGATGGAGTCTTGCTGTATTGCCCAGGCTGGAGTATAGTGGCACAATCTCGGCTCACTGTAACCTCTACCTCCTGGGTTCAAGCAGTTCTCCTGCGTCAGCCTCCCAAATGGCTGAGATTACAGGTGCACACCATGATGCTGGGCTAATTTTTGTATTTTTAGTAGAGATGGGGTTTTGCCATGTTGGCCAGGCTGGTCTCGAACTCCTGACGTCAAGTGATCTGCCTGTCTTGGCCCCCCAAAGTGTTGGGATTACAGGCATGAGCCATTATGCCTGGCCAAATCGTAGACATCTTAATGAGGATGGCTCAATTTAGATGTTGTTATTATATTGCCGAAAATAAGCCTGAAGCTTAGGGAGGATGGGCAACTTGTTTAAGATCAGACTGCAAGTGGCGGAACAAAAATGTTAATTTGAACCTGTCTGGCTCCAAGTCTGGGGCTCTTTCCTCACATTGTGCTCCCTTGAAGATGGAAAATAGTCAAGATGAGGCTAGAAAAGTACATGTGTGTCAAGTGACCATGATGAACTTTTTCTAGTTCCTTGGTGGATGTATGCTAGTTACTCTTTTGCGTCTGACCCTTTGCAAAGGCTGCATCCTTTTTTTTCTGAACTACTCATCCACACTTGACCAACCCAGCTTCATCCTCAGATCTTGCTTGTGCTTTGCTTCCTCTGGGAAACTTTCCCTGACCATGTGGAATGGATGTTAGGAGCCTGCTTTTTTCCAGGAGTCTCCAGTACTTCCTCAATCATTCACACTCCACCTTAGTGTAGCTGTTTGATTGACTTCCACGCTGGTGGTAAGCTTTATGAGGATGAAGTGTGATGGGTCCCCATTTCCCAGCACTGTATATTGCACATTACTAAATATTTGTTGAATAGAGGGATATAAAAAGTGAACATAGCAATTCAGTTTAAGAAACACAGTGATATTAATTTGAACATTTGTTCTTCGAACTCTTTTAACATTAAATAGCATTCATTTTATATAAATATATAATTATATATATATTTATTGCTGTAATTCTTTGTAGTATGCATTTCTAAAATTTATTTCTCATACTCATGTGTTTCCTCTTCTACTTTTACTATTTCATATCTTTTATTTTATGTATCTTTGTGTTTGTATTTGTTTTCTTTAGACATGCTGTGTATCAGTTAAATGCATAATGATAATGTATTCTGGGGAGAGAATAGCAGAAAAGGCAGAGTGAAGACAGTGGAGCCAGGTGGCCTGAGTTTGAGAATCTTGGTTCCACCACTTACTAGCTACATGGCTTTTGACAAGTCACTTGGCCTTCCTTCATAGAAAAAAAAAAAAAAAAAGAAAGAAAGAAAGTAGGAGTACTTATCCCTGATGATTGTTTTGAATATTAACAAAGATAATATATGTAATATATGCAGTATAAATAAAGCACTTAAGGGGCTTGAGAAAAAGTGTTAGTACATGTGCAGTTATTCTTACTCTTTCTCTTTGGGACATTTTAAAGTATTAGAGATTAAAAAACTGTATGAGAAAGGGGAAATGATTAAACCTGATTATTTCCATTCAGGGGACGTTAAATGGTTTTCTAAATCTTCGATTTAGAAGACTCAAGGTGACTTATGCCAATCAGTACCAGTGCAAAGAAGCAAGGAGCACATTGCTTGTCCTAGGATGGACTTAGAGGGTAACACCCTGGAAGAGACAATCAGCCATCTGGTGTCATGTTATTACTCCAGTGAAGCTTTGTTCGTGTCCACCTCCTTTGTGCTGTTACTGTCAGCACGTGTAGGTTCTGCCATGATTCGCTTCTGAAAAGGTGAGATTGAAGTCTGATGAGCCTATCAAAGAGCAGGTCCCCGTGGCTAATATTGGTGATAGATTTTTGCAATATGGCTGCACGCAACTTTAATACTCTATGTTAGGAATCTTCTAAATCTCCTTGATGATAATTTAACAGATGTCTCACATGCATCTGAAGGAATTAATCACCAAAGCTATTCTCTCTTTTGGATGCTAGGCCCCAAAATAAACAGGCCTCAGAATGAACAGTTTGAGACACATCAAAAACCAACATTTTCAAGTTTTCTCACTCTTGTTTTAGTGTATGGATCACTGTGAATCTCTAGCTTGCAAATAATTAATAGATGACAATTATGCTGCTTTCCACATACCATTTCCTGTTAATCTTGGCTGGTCATGCAACTTGTATGAGGACTCATTTTAAATCATAGCGATAAATCCTAATTAGTGAAATGTGCATACAAATTTCTCAACATATTGTACTGTGAAATGCTGGATTAACAAATGTATATTTCTGTAATCCTCATCGGTAATGAGATTTGGTTTGAGAGGTGAGCAATTTTAATTTAAGCAGTGTTTTTTTTCCTCACTTTTGGAAGTCTGGAGAATTTATATTTTAGTTATTTATTAAACCATGAATAGCGTAAACTGTCATTGATATGCTATAATGTCAAGAGAAAGCTAACAAAGTTAAAATTATTCAAGACACAATGTGGCAGATTTTGATAACGGAATATGTAGTGCGCTGTTACAAAAACCAGATCTTGGAAGAATATCTGCTTGGTGATAGTCATGGCATTCTCCATTTTCCATTGAGAAAGCTCATTTGCTCCATTGGAGAGCTTCTTATATCCTTAAATGATATACATGTGTGGGAAAATACCAGAAGAATTATTTTTGAGAAATAGGGCATATTTTTACCCCAAACTGGTTGGGTTTTGCTTTAATGCTTACCAAATCACTATCATTCTAAGGCTATTCGTATTGGTAATTACCTGGTATTTTCATTTGATTACCCTTACTAATTGAGAATTGGGTAAATAATGTGGGACAAGACATAATATCTATGTTGTACACTTTTCTGTGAATATATTTTATAAGACCTTATGCAAATGGTAAGTTTTCTCAGGTGTAGCAGGTACCATGGTCATGACAATTCCAGGAATATATTGGAATACCTTTTTGTTCTCATGTTGTTAAGGAGAATAACAACTAAATTAAAGAAGCTGAGAGAGGAAAGTAAGACAAATATATATTTATAAAGCTTGCTACATTAACCTTCTTATTTACCATTTCTGGGTCTCTTCCTTTCTTCTTATGGCTTTGAGTTATCATACTGTGTCATTTTCTTATCCCAATACAATTTTCTTCTTTCCTATTTTGTGCTATTGTCAAATATGTTTCATTTCTATGTGTTATAGACCCCACAATGCAATTACATACATATTGTTTTGTGGAATTGCTTTTTAAGTTAGTTAAGAGAAGAAAAGGGAAGAAATGCGCAATTATATTGTCTTTTATAATTATCTACAGAAATACCTTTCTTGGCATTCTTTTTGTTTTATATGTGTGGATTTAAATTACTGCTTGTTGTCTGTTTTCTTCAGCCTGAAGACTTTCCTTTAGTATTTCTTCTAAGGTGGGTCTGTGAGCAACAGACTATCTCAGTTTTTGTGTATACGGAAGTGTATTTATTTTGCCTTCATTTGAAAAAATTGAGGTATAATTCAGAAGCTATAAAATTCTCTCCTTTAAAGCATGTTACGTGGTTTTTACTAAATTCACAAAGTTGTGTAACCATCATCACTATCTAACTTCAGAACATTTTAATTACCTCACAAAAGAAACCCTACATCCATTAGCAATCATTATTCATTCCTCCCACCCCCTGACCTTTGGCATCCATTTTCTGTTTCTATGCATTTGCTTATTCTGGGCATTTCATATAAATAGAATCATATAATGTGTGGATTTTTGTCTGTCTACTTTCACTTGGCATAATGTTTTAAGGTTCACTCATGTTGTATTATGTATCAGTATTTAATTTCTTTTTATGACTAAATAGTCTATCTATGAATATATCATATTTTATTTACCTATTCATCAGTTTTTGGAGATTTGAGTTGTTTCCACTTTTTAGGTATTTTGATTAATGCTGCTATAAACACATACATAGAAGTTTCGTGTAGATATGTTTTCAGTTCTCTTGCGTATGTACCTAGGAGTGGAATTGCTGGGTCATATAGTAACTCAACGTTTAACTTTTTGAGGAACTGCCGAAGTAGTTTCTGTAATAACTGCACCATTTTACATTCCCACTAACAATGTATTGCTTTCAAATTCTTCACATCCTTTCCAAAATGTGTTATTTCCTCCTTTTTGAATATAGCCATTCTAATGTGTATGAAGTGGTGTCACTCTAGTTGTGGCTTTAAATATGTCATTTCATTGCCCTCTGGCTTTCAAGGTTTCTGATGAGAGGCCAGCTGTTAACCTTGTTCAGGTCCCCTTAACATGATGTATCTTTTTTTCCCTTGCTGCTTTCAAGATTTTGTTTTTGTATTTCAACATTTTGACTATGATGTGAGGGTAACATCTCTTTGTATTTATTCTATATGAAGTTTGTTGAGCTTCTTGGATGTGTGGATTAATGATTTTCATCAAATTTAGAAAATTTTCAGACACGATTTCTTCAAATATATTTTCTGGTCTTTTTTCTTTCTCCTTTTTTTCCTGGAACTCCCACTATGCATATGTTAGTGTGTTAATGATGTCCCACCTTTTTCTGAGGTCCTGTTCACGTTTCTATTTTTTTCTTTCTGTTTTTGAGATTGCATAGTCTCTATTGATCTATCTTTGCTGTTTTTTCTTCTCACAACTCAAATCACTGTTAAGTTTTTTATGTTTGGTAATTTCACTTTTCAACTACAAAATTTTTGTTTTTATAATTTTTATCTCTGTCGTTTTTGTAATTTCTGTCTCTTTGCCGATACTCTGTATTTGATGAGACACTGTCATCATACATTCCTTTAACTCTTTAAACATGGGTTTCTTTAGCTCTTTGAACATACTAATAGTAGTTGTCTTGAAGTCTTTGTCTGATAAGTCCAACATCTAGGCCCCCTAAATAAGTTCCTTCCTATTGCCTGCATTCCCCTCACTGTATACGGATCACAGATTCCTGTTTCCTTACTGTTTTTTTGATAACTAGACATTTAAATTAATACATTGTAGCAACTCTGGATACTGATCTCTCACTGCTTGGAGCTTATCGTTTGCTTCCTTGTTTGTTTAATGACTTGGCTGGATTGCTTTAATGAGATCTATTCCCCTGTAAGGTGCAGTCTATGATGTCCCTTCTGAGAGGGACCCACACTGCCATGGACCCACAGTCTTTAATCCTGATCACCAGAGGTGACTGTGGTTTTAACTAGGCTCTTTTTGACTAATTCTTTTCCCTTTCAGCTTCTGGTCTTTCTCTATTCATATCACATTCCTCTGTAGCCTCCACTAATTGCTAACTGATTACTCTATTTTTTTTTTGACAACATCTTATGTATGGCCTTAATTGTTCCATAGTTTAATGCAATTAAAATTCAGCCCCTTGAAAGAGGCAGGTTGTTGCCAGTCTTTGAGGCTGGCTGGGATCCTCTCCTGAATAGAACCTCTATGCAACAGAGTAAGAGCTGAGAAGTGAACTAGATTTTCACTCGCTGTCCCACCTGTGTCCTCCGTGGAGCGATGAGGCTGTGTGAGTAGGAGGATGGAGGGAAGTAAGGGTTGGTATCACCTTTGGTTGTGGCCACAAGCTAGCATGGATCTTCTGTAACCCAGTGCCAGAGAGCGTGGAAACTGCTGACATTCATCATCTGCCACATGGTCTTTGCCTTAGAAAGCTGGTGGAGGTGGGAGCTGACACTTAGGTGCCACACCCACTGGAGCAACTCAGATCTGCTAGGAAAGGGGGACTGCATTCTTCAACAGCTGTCCTGCCTGGGTCCTACCCAAAATGCAGGAGTTGATGTGACAAAAGTTGCCCCCCAGCTGTTGCCAACTGCTTGATAAAGGTCCTCTGTATAATGATATGTGGAAAGTGGGATCTCCTGATATTCATGGGCTGCTGAAACCATCCAGAATAGTAATTCCATCCCACAGAGCTGAGGAGGATAGGAACTTCCAGTTGGGTACCAAACCCACGGGGTCCACTGAAACTCTTCTGCAAGGGAGAGGTGTTGGTGGATGGATACAGTCTCTAGTTTGAATGTTGCAGCCTCCCACAGTTCTTACTGAGTTTCCAGAGATTTTTTTGAGTAAGGGATTTTCAATTTGTTGTAAGCTCTTTGATTAGTCTTTAGAGATTTTAAATAATTGTTTTTGCTAATTTTAACCAGCATACTTGATATCGCTCTAGTGGAGAGGTTTTACTGAGCTATTCATAACATCATCTCAGAAATCCTGCCTCTCATAATTAAATTATATAATTATAAAAAACCCTGCTATATATTTTAAAGCAATTTTTGTTTATTGAATAATTTTTCAGCTAATTAGCTCATTTCACCTCTACTAAGAACTGGCTCTTCAAAAATCCCAAACTAGATGTCCTTACTTGGGACCAATTTAGGAATGTGTTCAGATCACAGTACTCATGTCACCAAGATCATGACTAGTTTAATGTTTTAATTTGCTCCAGGGAACACAAAATCTGTCCACTGGGCCATTCTACTGCCACTTTAAATCCCAATAAGATAAACTCTGTTTTTAATGTCCTTATTCACTTGGGTATTTTATCTTTCCATTTTGAAAAAGACATCCAAACAATTTCTTCTTTCATATAATTATTATTTTTCTTGCCTTGGGGAAGTGGTGGCTGGTCTCTCTGGTTATCCTGGGGGTGCTGCCTTGGCTACTCAAAGCTGACAGCTCAAGGTGAGCCAGGATCTGCACCCGAAGCAGCAGCAGTGTTTCAGTATGCTGGAGCATTAGCCTCTACCAAGGGTGTGCTGGAGCCAATAGAGGAAGATGCCCAGTGAAGACTGGGATCTGGGTCCCAAAACCACCATTTTATTTCCAGTAGTCAAAGATGTAAGAGTGTTTTCAATAAGTTTATTTAAAAGGAACCCCCCCCACACCTACATTCCATCATTGTAAAAATTATTTCCGCTTCTGTGTGTTATTGTATTATTCTTGTCCATATGCAAATAATTCTTATATTATGGAAATCTTAATTTTTAAAAACTCTGTGGTTTTTAAATGTGATATCATTCATTTTAGATCCTTAGGCTTTTCAGGCTACAAGTGGAGATGTAAAAAACTTGTTGCTCATCTTTAAAACATTTACTTTTCAAACTTTAGATAATATTTCAAAAATTAATTTTCATAGTTGGTAGAATTTTGGATCTGGAAGGAAAAGACCATCTATTTAATATTTATTGTTACAAAAGAGAAAACAGGGGCCCAGATAAGTTACCTGACCTGCCTAAAGGGAAAAGTGGCCAACGGCAGAATTAGGGGGATTTTTGTGACTCCTAGGTGCTTCCGTAAGTCTCACTATATTCCCTTGGCTGGCCTCAAACTCCTGGGCTTAAGTGATCCTCCTGCCTCAGCCTCCTGAGCAGGTGGGACTACAGGCCTGCACCACTACCCTTGGCTTTTCCTTACATTTTTAACAACATGCTTTGTACTAACAAACATCAGCAAATAAGGCTAAACAAGTTATTTAAATTATTTTTTCCCCACAACTGGCACAGAGCTCAAATAGTGACTTTTGGGCTTTAAATATTTGCTCTTTGAAAACCTAACTTGGCACACAGTAAGAATATAAAGATGATTTCTCTTTCCTGGAAATTTTACGTTGTCTGGGATACAAACAAAAGGGCTGCCAGGTCGCCCAAAGCACATGCTGAAGCATGCCAAGGAAGGCTTCTGATTGGTCCCAGCCTTCCAGGTCTCTGTGGGCCTCATTAATTTGATGTGCTTTGCTTCTATGACAATAGAACACTGGCCTAGTCAATTACTTGCACCTGCATTTCTCAGCTTGTCACACTCCCCCTCTCTTTTAGGGTCTGGAAATAACTGGGAGAGAAAAGCCTTGTTGAAAGAAGACATCTCCAGGTTTGTTTTCTTCTTGCACCCAGTAAAAGAATGTGGATTTTCCCTCAAATAAGTAAAAGTGAATATATTCGCTTAAAAACATAGAAACTGTTTTGATTGCAACATATGGAAACATCCAAGTTTTAAAAACAGTCAACTCTTTAATACACGCTTATCTCATTAGTCTCTCCTTTTTAATGGAAAATTTCTTGTTTCCACATGTAAAGGTAAGCAATGCAGTTTCTTTATGCTTGAAAACATTAGACCACTAAATATTGCTAATTCCAATATTTTAAAGTAGCCATTGTATAGAACAGTTTTATTCCAGACTGACATGAACACTCTCATATTTCTTGTTTTTAAGACAATACAAATTGTAATCCTTTCACTTTCCATATCGGGAAAGGGCTGTATTGAAAATAAGAACCAGCAAAGCCAGACTTTCTACTCTAGTATTATGTTACTTGAAAGTCAAAACCTCAGTTTCCTTCAGGCTTATAAAGGGGTTGATAACCTATTATGTAAGTCACAAGCCTTATGTTGGCTCTATTTTAGTAAGACAGTTTTCACTGTGAAAAAGTAAATAATCTGCTGTTAACTTAGTTTTTCTGCCACATGCCAACAATTTGAAATGTAGAATTTTCTTCTTTTCTGATATTTCAGAAGTTCAATTCCTCTACCTGTTTTTAAAATTCTATTTTCTCTAATCTCCGTCAATTGGTATAATAGATATTTATTGAACTCAGATTCAGGAAATTCTCACAGCAGCATTAAAAATGTTAAAATCATCTCCTTCCATTTTAGGGACAAGAAGCTGATGCTGAAGAGCTTAAGGAACATGTGCAAAGTCTTATTGGGAGCAAATGAGTTAGGACTTGAACCCAAGACTGACTCAAAGACCTCAGCTTCTGTCCATAGTGCTAAACAATCAATTCTAGTGCTTTCATCATCTCTGTAGCATCCTTTCTCCTAGCTTATAAACATGTGCCAGTGTCTCCTTCTTTAAACCAATAGCAGAGATTTATTTCCTAGATCCTACTCCTCAAGCCCATCTTTTTCTTTCCTTTCATTGTTCAATATCTTGAAAAATTAGGCTTTACACACAGACTCCACTTCTTTACCTCTCCATCCACTCCCCAAGTCACTACCACCTGGCTTTTGCCTCTACCATTGTAAAAACTTCTTTCACGAAGGTGAACAATTATTTAAGTGCTAACTCTTACAGCCTTTCCTTTAAACATTCTAAACTCGAAGTACAAATGCACAGATTTAATTTTGATGAATTTTTACATATTTAAACACCACTCATATCAAGTTATAAAATATTTGTGGCACTCCAGAAGGCTCCCTTGTGCTTCTTGACAGTCTTATACTTAACCCCACTCCCAGGTGCCCCCATTCTGACTTCTATCACCACAGACTAAGCTTAAACTAATTTTGAATATTCTGTACATAGAATCTGTACTTGTCTCCTTTTGTATCTGGTTTTGTTTACTCAATCTTACATCTAGTAGATTTATACAAACATCTACATGTAGTTTATTTTTAAAAATTTGCTGAGTAGTATTCAAGATCTGAGTAAGTCACAGATTACTTATTCATTCTACTCTTGATAGACATATGGTTTATTTTCAGTTTTTGCTTTTATTAATAAAGCTGATGTGAACAATCTTGTACATGGCCTTTGGTAGATGTAGCACTCATTTTCTTGGGGGCATATACACAGGAGTAGAATTGTTGGCTCATAGACTAAGCATTTACTAAGTTCTGGTAGATTGTGTCAAATAGTTTTTGAAGGTGATTTCACCAATATATACCCTTACTGACAATATATGAGGGTTTTAACTACTTTATATCTTCACCGTCACTTGATACTGTCCATCTTCTTTTAGGTGGTACTGTTTTTTAAAATTCCATATTCCAATTTTTCATTGTTAGAATTAGAAATACAATTTACCTTTTGAAACATTTATTGAAATATAATTCACAAACCATACAATTCACCCATTTAAAGTAGAAAGTTCATATTCAAAATATGATAAAAGTATAATAAAAATTCAAAGTGTAACAAAAAGTTGTATAACTATCACCACAATCAATTTTAGAACATTTTCATTACCCTAAGAGGCAACAGTCCCCAAGCCCCAATTCTCTGTCTCTATTGCCCTCCAGCTCCAGGAAACCACTAATCTGCTTTTTATCTCCAGATTTACCTGTTCTGACTATTTAATATAGGAGGAATCAGACATTATGTGATCCTTTCTGATGGCTTCTTTCACTCAGTGTAATATTCTCAAGGTTCGTGCATGTTATAACATGCTTCAGTACTTCATTCTTTTTTATTGCCAAATAATATTCAATTTTACGTATGTACCACATTCTATTTATTCATTCATTAATTAGTATACTTTTGGATATTTTTCATTTTTGATCATTATGAATAATGCTGCTATGAACATTTGTGTATATATTATTGTGTGGACATATGTTCCATTTCTCTTGCATGTATACCTAGGAGTGGAATTGCTGGATCATGTGATAACCCTATATTTAGACTTCTGAGGAAATGCCAGACCCTTTTCCAAAGTGGTTTACCATTTTAAATTTCCTGCAAGAGGGTGTAAAGATGCTAATTTCTCCATATCATTGACAACACTTATTATTATCTTTTTATTATAGCTACCCTAGTGTGTATACAGTGATATCTTATTGTGATTGCATTTCCCTGATGGTTAAGGATATTGAGATTTTTTTCATGTGCCTATTGGTCTTTTGTATATATATACTGGGAAGTGTCTACTCAGATCCTTTGCCAACTTTTAGCTGGTTTGTCTTTTCATTATTAATTTATAACGGTTACTTATATTTTCTAGTTAAAAGTCCATATCTGATATATTATTTGCAAAACTTTTTTGGTATGCTTTGGGTTGTCTTTTCACTTTCCTAATAGTGTCTCTGAAGCACAGAAGTTTTCCATTTCGATGAAATCCAATTTCTTTGGTTGCTTGTGCTTTTGGTGTTATATATAAGAAACCACTGCCTAATCCAGGGCCATGAGTATTTATGCCCCTATTTTTTTTCCAAACAGTTACATAGCTTTAGCCCTTACATTCAGGACTTTGATCCATTTTGAATTTTTAAAAAATATATGTTGTTAGGTAAGGATTCAACTTCATTATTTTGCATCCAATTGTCCCAGTGCCATTGGTTGAAACAGCTGTCTTTTTACCATCAAATTGTCTTGGCATTCTTGTCAAAAATAAATTCATCATAAATATGAGGATTTATTTCTAGACTTTCAGTTCTATTCCACTGATTCACATGTCTATCCTCATTCAAGTACTATATTGTCTCAATTACTGTGGCTTTGTAGAAAATACTGAAATCAGTAAGGATGAATCTTCCAACTTTGTTCTTTTTCAAGATTGTTTTGTTATTATGGACTCCTTGAATTTCCAAATAAATTTTATTTATTTGGATAAGCTTGTCAACTTCTGCAACAAAGTCAGCTACTAGGATTTTGATAGAGATTGTGTTGAACCCGTAGATTTATTTGGGAAGTAATGCTATTTTGACAATATTAAGTCTTCTAATCCTTGAACATGGGATGTCTTTCCATTTGTTTAGGTCTTCTTTAATTACCTTCAACAATGCTTTGTAGTTCTCAGAGTGTAAGTTATACACTTCTTTTTGTTAAGTTTATTCATAAGGGTGTTATTTTTTTTTGATGCTATTACAAATAAAACTGTTTCTTCATTTCATTAAATGTTACCATTTAGAAATACGATTAGTCACTGTACATTGATCTTCCTTCCTGCAATCTTGCTATCTTAGTCTGTGCTGCTACAAAAAATCTGAGACTGGGTAATTTATACAAACATTAATTTATTTCTTACAGTTCTTAAGGCTGGGAATTCCAAGATCAAGATCAAGGATGCAGTTCTAGCATCTGGTGAGGACCTAATCTCTGCTTCCAAAATGGCTTCTTGAATGCTGTGTCCTCACATGGCGAAAGGGACAGAAAGGCAAAAGAGAACAAACACCGTTTTCTTACATGGTGGAAGAACAGAAAGGGATGACCACTAGTTCCCTCCAGTGCTTATAAGCTCCTCCTACAGGACTTAATCACCTTCAAAGGGTCTCGCCTCTTAATACTATCACATTGACAATTTCACATTTCAGTACATGAAGCTGGGGGGACATTCAGATCATAACATTTGCTGCTTTTTTTTTTCTTAATTCTAATGGATTGTTAGTGGATTCCTTGGGAGTATGTAAAACTCTATTTGCATTTGGTCTGACTGCATATATTACATAACAATACCCAAATTATATATATGTATCTACACACACACACATATATACACATATATACACATATATGTATATGTCCAAAAATATATATGTATATATGTGTGTGCATATATATACACACAAAAACACTTTTATTGAATAGAAGTGTTGAGAGCAGATATGCTTGTATTTTTTCTGATCTTAGAAGGGAAGTATCCAGGCTTTCGCCATTAGTATTATGTTAGTTATGTGTTTTTTTGTAGATGTCCTTTATCAAGTTGAGGGCATTTCCTTCTATTCCTAGTGTATTTACTTTTTTAAAAAGTCATGAAACAGTACGGAATTTTGTCAAATGTTGCCTCTGTCTATTGTAATAATCATGTGGTTTTGTCTTTTATTCTATTGATGGCATTTATTACATTAATTGATTTTGAAATCTTAAATCAACCTTGTATTCCTGGGATAAGTCCTACTAGGTCGGCAATTTACTTGTTATAGATTTCAGATTTTCTATTTCTTCTTGAGACAGTTTCTGTAATATGTGACTTTCTAACTATTTGTCCATTTCATCTAGATTATCTAATTTGTTGCATACAGTTTTTTTTAAAAATAGGATTCCCTGCCGGGCGCGGTGGCTCACGCCTGTAATCCCAGCACTTTGGGAGGCCGAGGTGGGTGGATCACGAGGTCAGGAGATCGAGACCATCCTGGCTAACATGGTGAAACTCCGTCTCTACTAAAAACACAAAAAATTAGGCGGGTGTGGTGGCGGGCGCCTGTAGTCCTAGCTACTCGGGAGGCTGAGGCAGGAGAATGGCGTGAACCCAGGAGGCGGAGCTTTCAGTGAGCCGAGGTCACACCACTGCACTCCAGCCTGGGCAACAAAGGGAGACTCCATCTCAAAATAAAAAAAAAGGATTGCCTTATGATCCTTCCTATTTCTGTAATGTCTGTAGTAACGTTTCATCTTTCATTTCTGATTTTATAGTCTGAGTCTTCTGTTTTCCTTCATCAGTCTTGCTAAAGTTTTGTCAAATTGTTGATCTTTTCAAAGCTTCAACTTTCAGTTTTGTCTATTGTTTTTCTATTCTTTCTATTCTTGATCTAATCTTATTATTTCTTTCAGTCTCCTTACTTTGGATATGGTTTGTTCCTCTTTTTCTGATTTGTTAAGGTGTAAGGTTAGGTTATTTTTTTAAGATCTTCGAGTAAGCGTTCGCAGCTGTAACATTTCCTTTAAGTACCTGCATTGGTTGAATCCAATAAGTTTTAGTATTTTGGGTTTTCATTTTCAGTTTTTCATAGTTTTAAACATTTTCCTTGTTATTTCCTCAATTTTTTTTGAATTTTTATTTCATCCCATTGTAGTTGGAGAACATACTTTGTATGTTCAATCATGTGCAATTTATTGTTGTTTGTTTTATGCTCTCAATATGGTCTATCCTGGAGAATGTTTCAAGTGTGCTTGATGAGAACGTATGTTTTGTTTTGCGCAGTGCTCTATAGATGCCTCTTAGATCCAATTTTTAACATTTTCTATTTATATATTGATCTTCTACCTAGTTTTATTTATTGTTGAAAGTGGGGTATTGAAGTCTTCAACTAGTATGGTTGAATTATCTCTGTTTCTCTTTAATTCTATTGGTTTTTGGGTCTCTGTTATTAGGTGAATACTTTTTAATAATTATTATTTTTCTGATGGAATTACCTCATCATTAAAATATCTTTCTTTTTCTCTACTATTATTATTTTAAATACTATTTTGTCCAGTATTATTAAAACTATTCCAGCAATTTTTTTTTACTGCTTGCATGTTGTATATATTTTTTGTCTTTTACTTCAAGCTGGTATGTCTTTGAATCTAAAATGTATGTTTTGTAGTCAACATATAATTAGATTATTTAAAAAATCAATTTTACCAATCTTTGACTTCTGATTAAATCTCTTTATATTTATCTGATTAGATCTATTTGTATTTAATGTATTTACTGATAAAGTAGGTTTTATGTCTGTTATTTTACTGTGTTTCCTACATGTTTTATTTCTATTTCTCTATTTGTTCCCTCTATTGTACAAATAGATATTTTCTAGTGGACATTTTAAATTATTATATTTTGTTTCTCTTCCTATACATTTTCAGTTATTCTCTTAGTAGTTGCCCTGAAATGACAGTATCATAATTAAAATAATTTAGTTTGAATTAACAGTAACTTAATTTCAGTAGCATACCAACACTTTGTTCTAATTTACCAGTTTTCTCTCTTGTCATTTGTAGTTTTATTGCCATACAAACTACATTTGTATACATAATAAGAGCATCAACAGTGTTGTATAATTATTGCTTTATGCAGGTATCTTTTAATATACATTAGAGAAGAGTTACATACAAAAGTACATTTATATCATATTTCAGAGTACCTGCATTTTTATCTTTATTGTTGCTTTTGTGTGAATTCAAGTTACTGTCTAGTGTCTCTTCATGTCAGCTTAAAGGACTGCCTACAGTATTTCTGGTAGTGTAGGTGTACTAACAACAAATTATGTGTTTGTGTTTATCTTGGATCATGCAGTTTCTTCATTTTTGAAGGAGATAGTTTAGATGGATTTAGCATCCTTGGTTGACAGTCTTTTTAAATTTTATTTTATTTTATTTATTGATATATAATAATTGTACATATTTTTGGGATAAATGTGATATTTTGATACTTATATGCCATGTGTAATGACCAAATCAAGCTACTTGTATTATCTGTCACCTCAATGACAATCTTTTTATTTTAATACTTTAAAGATGTCATTCTGCTGTCTTCTGGCATACATGGTTTCTGGTGAGAATCCAACTATAAATGTTATTGAAGATCCCTTAAACGTGATAAATTATTTTTCTTTCCTGTTTTCTGTTTTTGACTATGGTGTATTTATCACTATCAATCACTATCAATTTGACTATAGTGCATTTAAGTGTAGGTCCCTTTGAGTTTATTCTACCAACATGTATTGAGCAATTTGAATATGTAAATTAATATTGTAACATTTAATTTTCAGCTCTTCATAATTTCTGTGTTAGTCACTTTGTATAAAATATTACAGAGTGAGGTAAATGATATTTACCTTGTGAAAGGAGCATATATTTTCTTAGGTCAGGCCACTGTTGTGTGGAACGAGTCAATCTAAAGTTTTTCACCTGAGTCTGGGCTTTTATCTGATTGATTTCACTACTTTTTTCAAACATTGTAAGCAAGGATGGAATGAGGTACTTTGGTTTACCAGGCCTGGGACTTAAACTTTGGCAATATCTCAGAGATCTACCTTTGATTCACAGGCAAGTTGAGAGATCTCTTCTTGCTTTACAACCTTGCTCTCTGTTTTTTGGGTTACTGCGTTCAATCTCACCTTCCTTTCTGAACTACCAGAGGTCACTTTCTACTGCTGCTTTTCTGCTTTCAGATATTTGGAAGGTGGAAACTCGACCCTCTGTGAAGGCTAATAATGCCTTGGTGTGGGCACTCTCAGCTGGCTTCTCCTCCAGACTTTGGCATTTGAAAGCCTGGGTGACTTGGAACATTTTTAACTCTCTTGCCTGGCCCCTTCGTTGAATGAAAATCCCAAGTACCTATGGGTGACATTCTTTCAGCCATCTTACTGTCTCTACCACTCCACTTTTGCCATATGACACTGATGGCTTGTGAGGAAGAGTTGGCAGGTGGTTGGAGACATGCTTTGTGGCTGGAACTCCTAAGGATTCCAGCCTTTCATACTACTACACATGCACCAATTAGAAATTCATTGTTTTTCTCCCTATCTCCTCCTCTTCTGCAGGGATAGGAACAGTCTTTTCTCTCTTCTGAAGGTTTTTCATTTTTTGGAGTTTGAGTCATTTGAGTTATTTTGGTTCCTTAGGTCTCTGATGTGTTTCTAAAAAAATCCATGATTTTGTAGCCTATGTGGCTTGTTACGTCATTCAGATGCAAGTAACAGTACCTTGTGATTTTCTGCATCCAAACTGGAAGTGAAATCATCCCTAGGATTTTAAGATACTATTTACTTTTCCTATCATAGAAGTCCTTTGAGCTTTGAGGTCTTTTTATCCCCATGTCATAGGTAAGGAAACATATCATGTTCAAAGTTCAATAATCTGTCCAGTGGTAGGTAGTCAATGAGTTTCAGTTTTCATTTAAAATTAGATTTGTTTTTACTTTAAATTCATTTATTAATTTTCTCATTCACTATATCTTTTGGGGCCAAGAGAGAGGAAAGAATGATTCATACTTCAGAACTGAATTGAGAAAACCATCATTTGGTGTTGTATTGTCTGGTATTCTATTCCCAGGAAGGTAGATTTTAAAAAAGTCTATCTTAAAGTAAATTGGGAAGCATTCCATAAATTCTTCTGTTGCAAATCCTGATTGTGATCCAATTTTGCTGCTTTTCTCGCCAGTTGGATAAGTGAACTTCAGAGCTTACCCAAGCCAGGTAGAGAGCAGCTGTTCTAGTGTCCATCACTCTGGTGCGTACACTCTGAGGTGACTTATTAGCCTGTTAGCAGCTGGCTTAGTAGAATTTTGAAAGAACCTGTGCTTCTCAACCCAAATGCCTGAGACCCAGAGAGAGAACACTCAGCTACTGATACCTGAAGAATAAATTACTTCCAATTCTGGGGAAAAATTTCTGACAATAAAAATGAACGTAAATATAAGAATACTCTTTAGGAATACGCATGCACCTGAGGTCCCCCAAATTTTATATTTTGAGACTTCTAAGGCGATAATCCTTTGTTTGCTAAATAAAATAATTAACACAAATGAGTGCCCTGTGTCATTTTTGAATTTTCAAAGTCTGATTTTTTGAGTTTGAGATTAATTTAAAGGCACCATGTCACCTGAAGTCATGTTTTGGTGTTGTTTCCCCTTACCCCAGCCCTTCTCATATTTCCTTCTTTGTTGCTGCAACTGTGCATCTTGCTTTGGCTTTAAGCATCTCTATATGTTAACTCAAAAGGAAACATGGTTCTGTCCTGACTGATTCCAAGATAATTCTACAGTCTGTATGTTAGGAAGAAAATCTCACGAATAACCATTAAAGAACCTACTCATGTAACCAAATACCACCTCTTTCCCAAAATCCTATGGAAATAAAAAATTTTAAAAGACCAATATAGGAGTGAAGATTCTTTGTCTGTGTAGTCACAGTGATACTTTTAAAGTGCAGATAGTGAAGATCTGAATAGACAGTTCCCCTGCTAGCAAATGCTTCAGTGGTTCTCCACTGACCTGAAGAATCAACCCTCCCTTTCCATTTGATTTATATGATTCTTCGTGGTCTGGAATGGCTTACTCCTTAAGTCAGACCCAGGCTCTATCCTCACTGTGCTTCTCATCCATCATGGTTTTGCTAACCATACGGGTGACAGCACGATTAGCGATTTGATCTGTTATCCTCTGAAACTTTTCTCCTGCATTTCATAAGATTGACTCCCCTCTTCTTTTGGAAGCGCTCTACTCCCTTTGCTTCTATGACAATGGTTTCTTCTGGTGATCCTCCTAAAGTACTTGTCATTCGGTCTCAGTTTCAATTTTGGACATGTTAATTTTGAAATGCATATGAGAGAGCCAAGCAGGGATCATTAGTATCCAAGGCATTTGGATATATGGGTTTGGAGATCCTCCTGGCTCCTCTTTTGAATTATCCTTCAACTGAGGTCCTAACATCTCAGTCCTGGGTCCTCCTCTTTCCATCTCTCTCTGTTCTCCTTTCATATTTCCTTTTCCTTATCCCTGCTCTCTTTTATTCTCTTTGGCAATGACTTTAAAAATCTATGACAATTCTCACACTTAAATCTCTAGCCAATACTTCTCTGTGAGCTACAGACTTTCATACACAAGCTGTTTGGAAGCATGTGTGTTTCTCAACCAAAATATGAGCTCCCTAGGAACAGGGCCTTATCTTTCTTGTCCGTTATTGTATCTCTATTACCTAGAAAGAGTGCTTGGGGCTCAATATATGCTAAAAAATATTCAAACAAATAGATACTAAATTTTATCAATCTATTATGCATATGGGGTCTTTTCAGACTCCTTTAAGTGAAGGCTATCAATTTTCCATTCCCTAGTGGATGTGTGGTTTGATGTGTGGATGGTGCAGTGTGAAAATTTATGTACAAGCCAAGCCTTGAGGTCACAAGTGAAAGGGGGCTCATTTTGTGGGTGCTTATAAAGACAAGATAGCAAATATGCCATTAAATTTAATTCAACTTACTGAATTCTATGAATATAATACAATTTTATTTGTTCATTCTTTGTCAATGAATATATGAAATGTTTCTACTTTTCTGTGATTAAGAATTTAGATCCTACTCAAATTACTAACAATGTCAAATAAAAATGTTATGAAGATATAGGGTCATGTGATTAGTAGAAGCATCTGCTATAACAGGCAAAATGTCCTCATGCCTTGGAAATATTTTCTGAACAACTGAATATGGCTAGAATTAGGATTGGCTTTTTTTTCTTTTATTATCTTTCATAATCTATATTAATTTGGAAAAGAAAAAGTGCCCTTTATAACATCTATTAGTTATAAATAATAACTGTGTAAGGAACATTTATGAGCCCACTTCCAAATACAAAACTACAACATTAAGACATTTTCAGCTCCCTATTAATTCTCTTCCCTCTGCCCATCTCTCTACCTTCCTGCCCTCTACATTGCTCCATGCCACAAAGGTAATCACTATTCCCAAACTTATATTTATCAATTTTTTAATAGTCTTATGATATATATGCGTATGCCTAAGTATGCCCATTGGCTTTATCTGTTATCGAACTCTACATACCCTATAGTTTATTGGGACATCTATAGTTTATCCCTATAGTTTATTGGGATAATGTTTTTGGCTGAACATTATCATTTCAAGCTGTGTCTATGTTGTTTCAGGTAGTCATAATTCATCGTTGTGTGAATATACCACAGTTTGATTTGTCTGTTCTCAGTCAGTGGATATTTGTGATGTTTCTACTTTTATGCCATTAAGGATTCTGCTATTATACAAATGTTTAACAAAGTAATATTTGTTTTTAAATACATAATTTTAATTTGCTGTTTTAAAACACATATTCAATGTGACTGTACTTTCTTTAATAAGATTTTGCCTATAAAATCTTTATCAATGCCTGCACTTTTTAGACCTACTGTATGTGATTATCATTCTTTAACTTCCTAAAGCGCCTTATTTTCCCTTACTCCGGGGCCTTTGCAGATACTGTTCTATCTTGAAGGATTTTTGCCTCACTACTTCTCTCTCATTTGCCTGTGTACCTCCTGTTCATCCTTCAGGTCTCATCTTAGATGCTACTTTTTCCAGGAAGCTTTCCAGACAGCCCCATGTTGTGGCAGGTGGCTCCAAGCCCTGCCACACTCACCCATACTACTCTGTATTTTCCTTTTCAAAGTGCTCATGATGCTCATATGTATCATAGTTTCTGGTTTACTTTTTTGTCTTCACCACTAACATGTTGACTGGGAATGGTAAACACCATGGCTCATTTTATGATACATCCCCAGAACCCAGACCAGGACCTGGCATTAGACAGATACTCAAAAAGTATTTGTTAAAATATGAGAGAAAGTGGTAGAGCAAGATGGCAGAACAGAAGGCGCCACCAATTGTTCCTGCTGCAAGGACACCAATTTAGCAACTATCTACAAGAAAAGCACCTTCGTGAGAACCCCAAATCAAGTGAGAAATCACAGTACCTGGTTTTAACTTCATATAGCTCAAAGAGGCGCTGAGGAGGGCTGGAGAGAGTCTTGAACCACTGACACTACCCCTCCCGCATTTCCCAGCAGTGACCACCTGGCTCAGAGGGAGAATTTCTGAGCCTGGGAGAGGGAGAGTACGGCAACTGTGAGACGTTGCATTGAACTCAATGGTGCCCTGTCACAGCAGAAAGTCAAACTGGCTCAAACCTGCTCGCAGGGGGAGCGTTTAAACCAGCCCTAGCCAGAGGGGAATTGCCCATTGCAGTGGCTGGAACTTGAGTTCTGGCAAGCCTCGCCACTGCGGGCTACAGAGCCCTGGTGCTCTCAATAAACTTGTAAGGCAGTGTAAACCACAAGGATTGCAACTCTTAGGCAGTTCCTAATGCTGAACTGGGTTCAGAGCCATCAAACTTGGCAGAGGGGGATGTGACCTACTGAGACACCAGCTAGGGCAGCAAAGGGAGAGCTTATGCCACCCCTTCCCTAAACCCAGGTGCACAGCTCGAGGCTCCAGAAGAGAACCTTTCCTTCCGCTTGAGGGAAGGAGAGGAAAGAATAAAGAGGATTTGTTTTATATATTGGATACCAGCTCAGCCACAGTAGGATAGGCCGCTAGTAAGAGTCATTAGGCCCTATTTCCAGGCTCTAGCTTCTGGATGACAGTTGCTAGATACATGCTGGGCCAGAAGGGAACATACTGCCTTGAAGGGAAGGACCCAGTCCTGGCAAGACCCATCACCTGCTGACTCAAGAGCCCTTGGCCTCCAAACAACCAGCAGTGGTACCAGGTACAACATCGAGAGTCTGGGGTGAGATTTTGAGACACGCTGGCTTCAGGTGACGTAAGCACATTCCCATCTATGGTGGCTACGGGGAGAGACTTCTGCTTGAGAAGGGCAGAGGGAAAAGTAAAGGGGACTTTGTCTTGCACCTTAGGTACCAGCTCTGCCACAATGGGAGCACCAAGCAGGCTCTTGGAGGCCCGGATAACAGCCCTTGGCTCTTGAATGTCTTTTCTGGACCAGAAGGGCTTTCTGGGATAGAAGGGAGCCCATTGCCCTGAAGGGTGACTCCAAGGCCAGGCAGCATTCACCACAAACTGAATAAAGAGCCCCTGGGCCTTAAGGGAGCATCGGTGGGAGCTTGGCAGTACTCCCCTCGGCCTGTGGTAGGCGTGGCCTCAGGGTGGAGCTCCTCTGCCTTTGGAAACGGAGGGCAGAGTGGAAAGGACCGCATGGTTTGAGTGCCAGCTCAGCCACAGTACAATACAGCAGGTAGACTTCTAAGGTTCTTGACTCCAATCCCTGGCTCCCGGGTGGCACCTCTGGACTGGAAGATCTCACCACTCTCAAAGGAAGGACACAAGCCTTGTTGGCTTTGCCACCGGCTGATTGTAGAGCCCCAGGGCCTTGAGTGAACATAGGCAGTAGCCAGGTAGTGATTACAGGGGAGCCTTGGGTGAGATCCGATGCTGTGCTGGTTTCAGGTCTGATTCAGCACAGTCCCAGTGGTAGTGGCCCCAGGGGTGCTTGTGTCACCCCACTCCCAGGTTGGCAGCTCAGAACATAGAAGGAAATTCCATTTGTTTGGAGGAAAGTAGGGGAAGAGAACAAGAGTCTCTGCCTGATGATCCAGAACATTATTTTTTCTTCTGTTTTTCATTTATTTTTAATTTTTGTAGGTACATTGTCGTCATACATATTTATGGGGTACTTGAGATGTTTTGGTAAACATACACAATGTGTAATAACCACATCATGCAGAATGGAGTATCTGTGCCCTCAAGCTTTTATCTGTTGTGTTACAAGCAATCCAATTATACTCTTTTAGTTATTAAAAATGTATAATTAAGTTATTATTTACCATAGTCACCCTGTTGTGCTATCAAATTGTAGGTCTTATTCATTCTTTCTATGTTTTTGTACCCATTAGCCATCCACACCACCCCTTCCTAGATGCTGATATTCTCTTTCCTTCTACTACTCTCCTGGCGCTCTCCATCCTTCTATTCTCTATGTCTTTGGGTTCAATCGTTTTGATTGTTAGATCGTACAAATAAGCGAGACAATATGATGTTTGTCTTTCTGTGCCTGACTTATTTCACTTAATATAATGATCTCCAGTTCTATTCATGTTGTTGCAAATGACTGGATCTCATTCTTTTTTAGGACTGTATAATGCTCCATTGTGTATATGTATCACATTTTCTTTATCCATTCACCTAATGATAGACACTTAGGTTGCTTCCAAATCCCGGCTGTTATGAACAGTGCTGCAACAAACGTGGGAGTGCAAATATCTCTTTCATATACTGATTTCTTGGTGGGGGGGGGCCGGTATTTACTCAGCAGTGGAATTGCTGGATCATATGGTAGCTCTATTTTTAGTGTTTTGAGGAACCTCCAAACTGTTCTCCATAGGGGTTGCACTAATTTACATTCCTCCCAACAGTGTACAAGGGTTCTTTTTTCTCCACACTCTTGCTAATATTTGTTATTACCTGTCTTTTTTATACAAGCCGTGTTAACTGGGGTGAGATGATACCTCATTGTAGTTTTGATTTGCATTTATCTGATGATCAGTGATGCTGAGCACCTTTTCATGTGCCTTATTTGCCATTTGTTTGTCTTCTTTTGAGAAATGTTTATTCAAATATTTTGCCCAGTTTTTGATCAGATTTTAGTTTTTTTTTTTCCTATAGAATTGTTTGAGTTCCTTATGTATTCTGGTTATATTATCCTTTGTCAAATGGGTCATTTGCAAATATTTTCTCCCATACTGTGGGTTGTTTCTTTGTTTTGTTGATGGTTTCCTTTGCTGTGCAGAAGCTTTTGACCTTGATGTAATTTCATTTTATTTTTGCTTTGGTTGCCTGTGCTTGTAGGGTATTGCTCAAGAAGTTTTGCCCACACCAATGTCCTGGAGATTTTCCCCAATGTTTTCTTGTAGTAGTTTCATAGTCTGAGTTTTAGACTTATGTCTTTAATCCATTTTGTATATGGCAAGAGATAGTAGTCTAGTTTCATTCTTTTGGATATGGATATATAGTTTTCCCAGCACCATTTTTTGGGGAGATTGTCCTTTCCCCAGTGTACATTCTTGGCTCCTTTGTCAAAAATAAGTTCACTGTAGATGTATGGATTTCTTTCTGGGGCCCGTATTCTGTTCCATTGGTCTATGTGTGTGTTTTTATGCCAGTTCCATGCTCTTTTGGTTACTATAGCTCTGTAATGTAATTTGAGGTCAGGTAATGTGATTCCTCCAGTTTTGTTATTTTTGCTCAGGATAGCTTTGGCTATTCTGGGTCTTTTGTGGTTCCACATAAGGTTTAGGATTATTTTCTTCTACTTATGTGAAGAATGTCTTTAGTATGTTGATAGAGATTGCAATGATCCTGTAGATTCCTTTGGGTAATATGGACATTTTAACAATATTGATTCTTCAAATCCATAAACATGGAAAATTTTTCCAGTTTTTGGTGTCCTCTTTAATTTTTTTCATCAGTGTTTTATGGTTTTCATTATAGAG
Source organism: Macaca mulatta (assembly GCF_049350105.2). NCBI lineage: Eukaryota > Metazoa > Chordata > Mammalia > Primates > Cercopithecidae > Macaca > Macaca mulatta. Next base: position 72,429,672 of record NC_133423.1, read on the forward strand.
ATCTTTCACTTCTTTGGTTAATTCCTAAGTATTTAATTTTATATGTGGCTATTGTAAATTAGATTACTTTTTTTTTTTTTTTTTGACAAGAGTCTTACTCTGTCGCCCAGGCTGGAGAGCAGTAGCGTGGTCTCGGCTCACTGCAACCTCTGCCTCCTGGTTTCGAGTAATTTTCCTGCCTCAGCCTCCCAAGTAGCTGTGATTACAGGCATGCGCCACCATGCCTGGCCTGAGATTACTTTTAAAATTTCTTGTTTTAGATTGGTCACTCTTGGCATATAGAAATGCTACTAATTTCGTATTCAAAAGTTGTTGATTTTGTATCCTGCAACTTTACTGATTTTGTTTAAGAGTTCTGATAGTTTTTGATAAAGTCTTTAGGTTTTTCTAAGTAAGAGATTATATAATCTGAAATTGAGACTAATTTGACATCTTCCATTTCAATCTGAATGCACTTTCTTTCTTTTGTCTGATTGCTCTAGCTAGGACTTCCAGTACTATGCTGAATACTAGTGGTGAAAGTGGGCATCCTTACTGTGTTCCAGAATGTAGAGAAAAGTCTTTTAGTTTCCCGTCCCCCATTCAGTATAACACTAGCTGTGGGTCTGTCATATATGGCTTTCATTATGTTTCTTATATACCCAGTTTTTTAAGGGTTTTATTATCATGAATGGATGTTGAATTTTATCAAATGCTTTTCATTGATCAGCATTTGATAAATATACTGTCGAATTTGGTTTGCTAGTATTTTGTTGAGGATTTTTGCATCAATAGTCATCAGAGATACTGGTCAGTAGTTTCCTTTTTTCATGTGCCTTTGTCTGGTTTTGGTATCAGGATAATACTGGCCTCATAGAAGAAGTTTGAAAACATTCCCTCCTTCTCTGTTTTTGATAATAGTTTGAGTAGGATTGGTATTAGTTCTTCTTTAAATGTTTGGTAGAATTCAGCAGTGAAGCCATCAGGTCCTGGACTCTTCTTTACTAGAAGACTTTTTATTATGGCTTTGATCTCGTTTCTAGTTGTTGGTCTGTTTAGGTTTTGGATTTCTTCATGGTCTAATCTTGGTAAGTTGTACGTGTCTAGGGATTTGTCCATTTCTTCTAGATTTTTCAATTTATTGTCATATAGTTGTTTATAGTAGCTACTGATGATTCTTTGAATTTTTGCTGTATGATTTGTAATGTCTTCTTTTTCATTTCTGATTTTATTTGTATCTTCCTTTTTTTCTTAGTCTGGCTAAAGATTTGTCAATTTTGCTTAACTTTTCAAAACAACTTTTTTGTTTCATTGATCTTTTGTATTTTTTAATTTCAATTTCGTTTACTCCTGCTCTGATATTTCTTATTTCTTTTCTACTAATTTTGGGTTTCGTTTGCTCTTGCTTTTCTAGTTCATTAAGATTCATTGTTAGACTGTTTATTTGAAGTTTTTCTGCTTTTTAAATGTAGGCACTTATAGCTATTAGTACTGCTTCTGCTGTACCCCATAGGTTTTGGTGGGTAGTGTTTCCATTATCATTTGTTTCAAGACATTTTTCAATTTTCTTCTTAATTTCTTCATTGACCCCCTGGTCATTCAGGAACACATTATTTAATTTCTATACATTTATTTAGTTTCCAAAATTCTGCATGATGTTAGTTTCCAGTTTTGTTCCATTGTTGTTGGAGAAGATACTTTATATTATCTGAATGTTTTAAAATGTTTTAAGACTTGTATTGTGACCTAACATATGGCCTATCCTTGAGAATGATACATATGCTTAGGAAAAGAATGTGTGAGTCTGTAGCCATTGGATGAAATGTTCTGTAAATATCTATCAGATCCACTTGATCTGTAGTACAGATTACGTCTGATGTTGCTTTGTTGATTTTCTGTCTGGAAGATCTGTCCAGTGCTGAAAGTGGGGTGTTGAACTATCCATCTCTTATTGTATTGGGGGATCTCTCTCTTTAGTTCTAATAATATTTGCTTTATATATCTGGGTGCTCCAGTGTTGGGTGCATATATATTTATAATTGTTATATTTGTTTGCGGAATTGACCCCTTTATTATTACATAGTGAGTTTCTTTGTCTCTTCTTACAGTTTTTGTCTTGAAATTCATTTTGTCTGAAATAAGTTTAGCTACTCTTAGCTACTCTTGCTCTTTTTTGGTTTCCACTGGCATGGAATATCTTTTTCCATCCCCTTATGTTCAGTCCAAGTGTGTCTTTATAAGTGAAGTGTGTTTTTTATGTAGGCAACAGATCTCCGAGTCTTGTTTTTTTTTTTCTTTTTTATTTGATCCTTTCAGCCACTCTGTGTCTTTTGAATGGTGAGTTTAGCCAATTTACATTCGATGTTATTTTTGATAAATAAGGACTTATTCCTGATATATATATTTTTTAATTTATTTTTTATTATTATACTTGAAGTTCTAGGGTACATGTGCATAACGTGCAGGTTTGTTACATATGTATACTTGTGCCATGTTGGTGTGCTGCACCCATCAACTCGTCAGCAACCATCAACTCGTTATTTACATCAGGTATAACTCCCAATGCGATCCCTCCCCCCTCCCCCTCCCCATGATAGGCCCCGGTGTGTGATGTTCCCCTTCTTGAGTCCAAGTGATCCCATTGTTCAGTTCCCACCTATGAGTGAGAACATGCGGTCTTTGGTTTTCTGTTCTTGTGACAGTTTGCTAAGAATGATGGTTTCCAGCTGCATCCATGTCCCTACAAAGGACACAAACTCATCCTTTTTTTATGGCTGCATAGTATTCCATGGTGTATATGTGCCACATTTTCTTAATCCAATCTGTCACTAATGGACATTTGGGTTGATTCCAAGTCTTTGCTATTCTGAATAGTGCCGCAGTAAACATATGTGTGCATGTGTCTTTATAGCAGCATGATTTATAATCCTTTGGGTATATACCCAGTAATGGGATGGCTGGGTCATATGGTACATCTAGTTCTAGATCCTTGAGGAATTGCCATACTGTTTTCCATAATGGTTGAACTAGTTTACAATCCCACCAACAGTGTAAAAGTGTTCCTATTTCTCCACATCCTCTCCAGCACCTGTTGTTTCCTGACTTTTTAATGATTGCCATTCTAACTGGTGTGAGATGGTATCTCATTGAGGTTTTGATTTGCATTTCTCTGATGGCCAGTGATGATGAGCATTTTTTCATGTGTCTGTTGGCTGTATGAATGTCTTCTTTTGAGAAATGTCTGTTCATATCCTTTGCCCACTTTTTGATGGGGTTGTTTGTTTTTTTCTTGTAAATTTGTTTGTGTTCTTTGTAGGTTCTGGATATTAGCCCTTTGTCAGGTGAGTAGATTGCAAAAGTTTTCTCCCATTCTGTAGGTTGCCTGTTCACTCTGATGGTAGTTTCTTTTGCTGTGCAGAAGCTCTTCAGTTTAATTAGATCCCATTTGTCAATTTTGGCTTTTGCTGCCGTTGCTTTTGGTGTTTTAGACATGAAGTCTTTGCCCATGCCTATGTCCTGAATGGTACTACCTAGGTTTTCCTCTAGGGTTTTTATGGTATTAGGTCTAACATTTAAGTCTCTAATCCATCTTGAATTAATTTTCGTATAAGGAGTAAGGAAAGGATCCAGTTTCAGCTTTCTACTTATGGCTAGCCAATTTTCCCAGCACCATTTATTAAATAGGGAATCCTTTCCCCATTTCTTGTTTCTCTCAGGTTTGTCAAAGATCAGATGGCTGTAGATGTGTGGTATTATTTCTGAGGACTCTGTTCTGTTCCATTGGTCTATATCTCTGTTTTGGTACCAGTACCATGCTGTTTTGGTTACTGTAGCCTTGTAGTATAGTTTGAAGTCAGGTAGCGTGATGCCTCCAGCTTTGTTCTTTTGACTTAGGATTGTCTTGGAGATGTGGGCTCTTTTTTGGTTCCATATGAACTTTAAAGCAGTTTTTTCCAATTCTGTGAAGAAACTCATTGGTAGCTTGATGGGGATGGCATTGAATCTATAAATAACCTTGGGCAGTATGGCCATTTTCACGATATTGATTCTTCCTATCCATGAGCATGGTATGTTCTTCCATTTGTTTGTGTCCTCTTTGATTTCACTGAGCAGTGGTTTGTAGTTCTCCTTGAAGAGGTCCTTTACATCCCTTGTAAGTTGGATTCCTAGGTATTTTATTCTCTTTGAAGCAATTGTGAATGGAAGTTCATTCATGATTTGGCTCTCTGTTTGTCTGTTACTGGTTATTCCTGATATTTTGTTATTTGTTTTCTGGTTGTTTTATGGTCTTCTCTTCCTTTGTTCTTTCTTTCCTATCTTCCTTTAGTGAAGTTGATTTTTTTCTGGTGATACAGTAATATAATTTACTTCACTTTTTATTTTTGTATATCTGTTATAAGATCTTAGGTTTGAGGTTACCATGAGGTTTGCAAATATTATCTTATAACTCATTATTTTAACCTGAATAACTACTTAACATTGTTTGTATAAATGAACAAACAAACATGTAAAAAGAAAACTAATAAAAACTGTACCTTAACTTTGTACCCTCACTTTTTAACTTTTTGTTTCTATTTTTATCTTATTTTGCTATGCCTTTAAAAGTCCTTGTAGTGATTATTTTTGATTGGTTCATCATCTAGTTTTTTTCCTTAGGATAAGAGTAGTTAACACACCACAGTTACTGTGTTATAATATTCTGTGTTTTCTGTGTACTTACTATGACCACTGAGTTTTGTATCTTCAGGTGATTACTTACTGCTCATTAACATCCTTTTCTTTCTCATTGAAGTATTTCCTTTAGCATTTCTTGTAGGACAGGTTTAGTGTTGATGAAATCCCTCAGCTTTCGTTTGTCTGGAAAAGCCTTTATCCTTCATGTTTGAAGGATATTTTCACTGGGTATACTATTCCAGCATTAAAATTCAAATTTCAGCACTTTGAATATGTCATGCCACACTCTCCTGGCCTGTAAGTTTTCCACTGAAAAACCTTCTGCCAGACGTATTGGAACTCCATTATATATTATATGTTTCTTTTCTCTTGCTGCTTTTAGGATCTCCTTTTTATTTAATCCTTGATCTTTGGAAGTTTGATTATTAAGTGTTTTAAGGTAGTCTTCTTGGGTTAAATCTGCTTAGTGTCCTATAACTTTCTTGTACTTGGATATCTCTTTCTGTAGGTTTGGGAAGATCTCTGTTATCCCTTTGAATAAACTTTCTACCCCTCTCTCTTTTCAACCTCCTCTTTAAGGTCAATAACTCTTAGATCTGCCCTTTTGAGGCTATTTTCTACATCCTGTAGTGTGCTTCATTTTTTAAAATTCTTTTTTCTTTTGTTTCCTCTGACTGTATTTTCAAATAGCCTGTCTTCAAGCTCACTAATTCTTTCTTGTGCTTGATCCATTCTGATATTAACAGACTATGATGCATTATTCAGTATGCCAATTTCATTATTCAATTTCAGCATTTCTGCTTAATTTTTAATAATTATTTAATTCTCTTTGTTACATTAATTTGATAGAATTCTGAGTTCCTTCTCTGTGTTATCTTGAATTTCTTTGAGTTTCCTCAAAACAACTATTTTGAATTCTCTATCTGAAGGTCACATAACTCTGACTCTCCAGCATTGGACCCTGGTGCCTTGTTTAGTTCATTTGGGAAGGTCATGTTTTCTTGTGTGGTGTTGATGCTAGCAGATGTTTTTTGGTGTCTGGGTATTGAAGAGTTAGGTATTTATTGTCATCTTCACTGTCTGGGCTTGGTTGTACCTGTCCTTCTCGGGAAGGCTTTCCAGATGTTTGAAAGAACTTGGGTATTGTGATCTAAGTTGTATCTACTTTAGAGGACACACAAAGCCCAGGATGCTATGACTCTTGCAGACTCATAGAAGTCCCGCTTGATGATCTTAGATAAGATCCAGGAGAATTCTCTGGATTACCAGGCAGAGACTCTGGTTCTCTTTCCTTATTTTCTTCCAAACAGAATCTCTCTGTGTGTTCTGAGCCACCTAAAGCTGGGGGTGGAGTGACACAAACCCTCTGTGGCCACTACCACTATGATTGCACTAGGTGAAGCCTGAAGCCAGCACAGCACTGGGTCTTACTCAAGTCCTGCTGTAACCACTCCCTGGCTATTGCCTGTGTTCATTCAAGGTTCTGAGGCTTTGTAATGAGCATATGGCAAAGCCAGCCAGGCCTGTATCCTTTCATGCAGGTGGCAAGTTCCTCCTGGTTCTGGTTGGGTTTAGAGGTGCTGTCTGAGAGCCAGGAACTAGAATAAAAAACATTAAAAGTCTTCCTGGTGTTCCGTTCTACTGCAGCTGAGCTGGCATTCATACCACAAGACGCGGTTCTTCCCACTCTTCTCTCCTTTCCAAAGACAGAGGAGCCTTACCTCAAAGCCATCACCACCACAGGCCATGGAGATTACTACCAGGCTACCACCAATGTTCCCTTAAGGCCCAAGGACTCTTCAGTCAGCTTGTGGTGAATGCTGCCTGGCCTGAGACTCACTCTTCAGAGCAGTAGGCTCCTCTCTGGCCCAGGGCAGGTCCAGAAATGCCATCCAAGAGTCAAGTCCTGGAATTGGGGGCCCTAAGTGCCTGCTTGGTTCTCTATACACCTGTGGCTGAGCTGGTACCTAAGGTCCACAGCTTGGGAAAGACAAAGTCCTCTTTACTTTTCTCTCTGCTTTTCTCAAGCAGAAGGAGTTTCTCCCTGTAGCCACCACAGCTGGTAATATGCTGAGTCTTACCTACAGCCATCAATTCTTTGGGGCTTACCCAAGACCCTCAACATAGTATCTGGGTATCACTGCTGGTTATTCACTTTCCAGGGGCTCTTCAGTTAGCAGGTGATGAATGTTGCCAGGACTGGATCCTTCCCTTCAAGGTGGCAGGTTCCTTTCTGTCCCAGGGTGTGTCTAGAAATGTCTGGGAGCCAGGGCCAGAAATGGGGGCCTCACAACTCTGACTGGTACTCTATCCTGCTGAGGCTGAGCTGGTATCCAAGATGCAAGACAAAGTCTGTACCACTCTTCTGTCTCTTCTCGTCAGGCAGATGGAAAGTGTCTCTTTTGAAGCTGTGAGCTGTGCAGCCTGGGGCTATGAAAGGGGTGATGCCGACACTCCTGTAGCCACCATAGTTGGTGTTTCAGTAGGTCACATGTCCCCCCAGTCCACTGTCTCTGGGCCCAGTTTAGCACTAGGGTTCACCTATGAGTTGGAATCCTTATGACTGAGACTGCCTTTCAAGTTTACTAAGAAACCTCAAACAATTTAGTCCTGGGTGGTGAGGTTTGTGAGAACTCAAGTTCTGAATGCTGGGATAGGTGATTCTCCTCTGGCTAGGGCTGTTTTAAACATTCTTTCTGTGGGCAGGCATCAGCTGAGTTTGGTCTTGTTTTCCTTTCTGTAGGAACAGGACAGTGAAGTGGTGTTTTTCATCTGGGGTAATACCCAAGGTTCATTGTCCCTCACCAAAGAAATCAAGGATGCAGATACACAAGGAGTGAGGTTAAGAGCCGAGCTTTAATAGGTGAAAGAAAGATAAAAGCTCTCTTCTGCAGAGAGAGGGGTCCCGAGCAGGTCTTCTGGTCTGTGGTGAAGTGGAGAAAGTTTTATAGATGAGTCTGAGGAGGCGGTGTCTCATTTACACATGACACACAAGATTGGTCTGATTAGGTGTGCCATTTGCATAGCATGGGAAGAGGCTGGCTACCCCACTCAAATATTTTATTAGGCAGATGGGTTCTATACCTTGCTGGCACCATCTTGCCTGCTTTTTTACCGTACATGTGGTGACAAAGAAAAGGGAAGATACAGTCTCCATGTTGAACATGCCTGGCCCTCAGATAGCCCTTTTCTGTTGGCACAGCTGCTGACAGTCACCTGTGCAAGCTTCCAGATTGTTTATGTCCACAGCTCAATTTTTCAGGATGCTCTTTGTTAGAAAAGAAATGATTTGGGGTTTTTTTTTGTTAAAAGGAAAAATTCTGCTGAGGACTCTATTGCCCTTACTATGTGCCTAAATAATTTCTTTCTGTCTCCTGTAGCAACAGCACTGAGTTCAGTGCCTTACAATTGCTGTGCTCTCCCTCCCTGTGCACCCAGAGATGCTCTCTGTACCAAGCTGCCACTGCTGGGGGTGGGGAAGGGGTGGCATTGGCAAGTTAGGACTGTTTTCTCTATCTTTTCAGTACCTCTTTCAGCAATATGGAGTTAAAACTAGGTATTATGAGGGCTCACCTGATTTTTGGTTCTTATGCAGGTGTTTTTTTCTGTGTAGATTGTTGTTAAATTGGTGTCCTTGAGGGTGTATGATCAGTGGAGCCTTCTATTCTACCATCTTGCTCTGCCTCCAATCCTTGTATTATTATCATTATTTTTATTATACTTTAAGTTCTAGGGCACATGTGCACAAAGTGCAGGTTTGATACATAGGTATACATGTGCCATGTAGGTTTGCTGCACTCATCAAGTCATCATTTACCTTAGGTATTTCTCCTAATGCTATCCCTCCCCCAGGCTCCCTGACAGGCCCTGGTGTGTGATGTTCCCCTACCTGTGTCCAAGTGATCTCATTGTTCAGTTCCCACCTATGAGTGAGAACATGCGGTGTTTGGTTTTCTGTCCTTGTGATAGTTTACTGAGAATGATGGTTTCCAGTTTCATCCATGTCCCTGCAAAGGACATAAACTCATCCTTTTTTATGGCTGCATAGTATTCCATCATGTATATGTGCCACATTTTCTTAATTCAGTCTATCATTGATGGACATTTGGGTTGGTTCCAAGTCTTTGCTATTGTGAATAGTGTCACAATAAACATTCATGTGCATGCGTCTTTATAGTAGCATGATTTATAATCCTTTGGGTATACACCCAGTAATGGGATGGTTGGGTAAAATGGTACTTCTAGTTCTAGATCCTTGAGGAATCGCCATACTGTCTTCCACAGTGGTTGAATGAATTTACACTCCCACCAATAGTGTAAAAGCATTCCAATTTCTCCACATCCTCTCCAGCATCTGTTACTTCCTGACTTTTTAATGATTGCCATTCTAACTGGTGTGAGATGGTATCTCATTGTGATTCTGATTTGCATTTCTCTGATGATCAGTGAGGATGAGCATTTTTTCATGTGTCTGTTGGCTAAATAAATGTCTTCTTCTTTTGAGAAGTGTCTGTTCATATCTTTTGTCAACTTTTTGATGGGGTTGTTTGCTTTTTTTCTTGTAAATTTGCTTGAGTTCTTTGTAGATTCTGGATATTAGCCCTTTGTCAGATGGGTAGATTGCAAAAATTTTCTCCCATTCTGTAGGTTGCCTGTTCACTCTGATGGTAGTTTCTTTTGCCATGCAGAAGCTCTTTAGTTTAATTAGATCCCATTTGTCTATTTTGGCTTTTGTTGCCATGACTTTTGGTGTTTTAGACATGAAGTCCTTGCCCATGCCTATATCCTGAATGGTATTGCCTAGGTTTTCTTCGAGAGTTTTTATGGTTTTAGGTCTAACATTTAGGCCTGTAATGCATCTTGAATTAATTTTTGTGTAAAGTGTAAGGAAGGGATCCAGTTTCAGCTTTCTACATATGGCTAGCCAGTTTTCCCAGCACCATTTATTAAATAGGGAATCCTTTCCCCATTTCTTGTCTTTGTCAGGTTTGTCAAAGGTCAGATGGTTGTAGATGTGTGGCATTATTTCTGAGGTCTCTGTTCTGTTCCATTGGTCTATATATCTTTTTTGGTACCAGTACCATTCTGTTTTGGTTACTGTAGCCTTGTAGTATAGTTTGAAGTCAGGTAGCATGAGGCCTCCAGCTTTGTTCTTTTGGTTTAAGATTGTCTTGGCAATGAGGGCTCTTTTTTGGTTCCATATGAAGTTTAAAGTAGTTTTTTTTTTTTTTTTTTTTTTTTTTTTTTTGAGACGGAGTCTCGCTGTGTCTCCCAGGCTGGAGTGCAGTGGCATGATCTCGGCTCACTGCAAGCTCCGCCTCCCGGGTTCACGCCATTCTCCCGCCTCAGCCTCCCAAGTAGCTGAGACTACAGGTGCCCGCCACCACGCCCGGCTAGTTTTTTGTATTTTTAGTAGAGACGGGGTTTCACCATGTTAGCCAGGATAGTCTCGATCTCCTGACCTCATGATCCACCCGCCTCGGCCTCCCAAAGTGCTGGGATTACAGGCTTGAGCCACCGCGCCCGGCCTAAAGTAGTTTTTTCCAATTCTGTGAAGAAAATCATTCGTAGCTTGATGGGGGATGGCATTGAATCTATAAATTACTTTGGGCATTATGGCCATTTTCACAATATTGATTCTTCCTATCCATGAGCATGGAATAGTCTCCCATTTTTTTGTGTCCTCTTTTATTTCGTTGAGCAGTGGTTTGTAGTTCTCCTTGAAGAGATCCTTCACATGCCTTGTAAGTTGGATTACTAGGTATTTTTTTCTCTTTGTAGCAATTGTGAATAGGAGTTCAGTCATGATTTGGCTGTCTGTTTGTCTGTTAATGGTGTATAGGAATGCTTGTGATTTCTGCACATTGATTTTGTATCCAGAGACTTTGCTGAAGTTGCTTATCAGCTTAAGGAGATTTCGGGCTGAGATGATGGAGCTTTCTAAATATACAATCATGTCACCTGCAAACAGGGATAATTTGACTTCCTTATTTCCTAATTGAATATCCTTTATTTCCTTCTCTTGACTGATTGCCCTGACCAGAACTTCCAACACTATGTTGAATAGGAGTGATGAGAGAGGGCATCCTTGTCTTGTGCCGGTTTTCAGAGAGAATGCTTCCAGTTTTTGCCCATTCAGTATGATATTGGCTGTGATTTTGTGAGAAATAGCTATTATTATTTTGAGATATGTTCCATCAATACCTAATTTATTGAGAGTTTTTATCATGAAGGGCTGTTGAACTTTGTCGAAGGCCTTTTCTGCATCTATTGAGATAATCATGTATTTTTTGTCTTTGATTCTCTTTATGTAATGGATTATGCTTATTGATTTGCATATGTTGAACCAGCCTTGCATCCCAGGGATGAAGCCCACTTGATCATGGTGGATAAGCTTTTTGATGTACTGCTGGATTAGGTTTGCTAGTATTTTATTGAGGATTTTTTCATTGATGTTCATCAGGGAAATTGGTCTAAAATTCTCTTTTTTTGTTATGTGTGTGCCAGGCTTTGGTATCAGGATGATGTTGGCCTCATAAAATGAGTTAGGGAGGGTTCTCTCTTTTTCTATTGATTGGAATAGTTTTAGAAGGAATGGTACTCCTCGAGAAGAGCAACCCCAAGACACATAATTGTTAGATTAACCAAGGTTGAAATGAAGGAAAAGTGTTAAGGGCAGCCAGAGAGAAAGGTCAAGTTACCCACAAAGGGAAGCCCATCAGACTAACAGCAGATCTCTCAGCAGAAACTCTAGAAGCCAGAAGAGAGTGGGGCCAATATTCAACATTCTTAAAGAAAATAATTTTCAACCCAGAATTTCATGTCCAGCCAAACTAAGCTTCATAAGTGAAGGAGAAATAAAATCCTTTACAGACAAGCAAATGCTGAGACATTTTGCACCACTAGACTGGCCTTACAAGAGCTCCTGAAGGAAGCAGTAAACATGGAAAGAAACAACTGGTACCAGCCACTGCAAAAACATGGCAAATTGTAAAGACCATCGATGCTATAAAGAAACTGCATCAATTAACGGGCAAAATAACCAGTGAACATCATAATGACAGGATCAAATTCACACATAACAATATTAATCTTAAATGTGAATGGGCTAAATGCCCCAATTAAAAGACACAGACTGGCAAATTGGATAAAGAGTCAAGACCCATCAGTGTGCTGTTATTCAGGAGACCCACCTCACATGCAAAGACATACGTAGGCTCAAAATAAAGGGATGGAGGAAGATCTACCAAGCAAATGGAAACCAAAAAAAAAAAGCAGGGGTGGCAGTCCTAGTCTCTGATAAAACAGACTTTAAACCAACAAAGATCAAAAGAGACAAAGAAGGCCATTACATAATGGTAAAGGGATCAATTCAACAAGAAGAGCTAACTATACTAAATATATATGCACCCAATACAGGAGCACCTGGATTCATAAAGCAAGTCCTTAGAGACCTACAAAGAGACGTAGATTCCCACAGAATAATAATGGGAGACTTTAATGCCCCCCTGTCAATATTAGACAGATCAATGAGACAGAAGAAGGTTAACAAGGATATCCAGGACCTGAACTCAGCTCTGCAGCAAGCAGACCTAGTAGACATCTACAGAACTCTCCACCCCAAATCAACAGAATATACATTCTTCTCAGTCCTTGTATTATTCTGTTGATATTTTGTTTTAGAGTGTGATATAAAAGCTCTCAGCCATGACTTCCTTTGAAGCAGAATAAATTAATTAAATTATCTTTACCCTGACTTTCTTATTACCGCTGTGTCATCTCCTAATTATTGTCTGTAAACTAAACATTTTTAACTAATAAGTCACAGTGTAGGTTCGATTTAATTCTCTGTCAACTATCTGAAAATAAAATGTCTTTTGATTTTGTGCCACCTTAATTACCTATATCTTCCAAATAATATTTGGTTCTGTTTGCTACATTCATTTAAGAATATTCTAATTTTTTTCTGGCCTCTCAATGACAAACTCTTTTATCATTTATGCTCATGTTTTATCATTTATGCTAATATTGAGAATGACCTTTCACAGACATAGAAAAAGACATTTGACTAGGGCCAGATTGTCAGGTTTGTACATGGCTCCCATGAAGTTTTATGTGAAGGACTCCATTTGAAACTTTTTATTTCACTCTACTTCCTAATGGATATCTACTAACTTCTTGAGGTGCTAAAAAGTATCCACATTTAATTAACATTTTTTTTTTTTTTTTTTTTTTTTTTGAGACAGAGTCTTGCTCTGTCACCCAGGCTGGAGTGCAGTGGCCAGATCTCAGCTCACTGCAAGCTCCGCTTCCCGGGTTTACGCCATTCTCCTGCCTCAGCCTCCCGAGTAGCTGGGACTACAGGCGCCCGCCACCTCGCCCGGCTAGTTTTTTGTATTTTTTAGTAGAGACGGGGTTTCACCGTGTTAGCCGGGATCGTCTCTCGATCTCCTGACCTCGTGATCCGCCCATCTCGGCCTCCCAAAGTGCTGGGATTACAGGCTTGAGCCACCGCGCCCGGCCAACATTTTTTTTTAATAGGGCAAAGTTTATTCGTATTTTACTCTTCTTGAAAAAGGTACATAAATCTTACAAAAATCTCATGTAGTGTGTCAGTAAGTTTTAGCAACCTTCAAAGGGTTCTTTAAAAAAATAGGAATTGTGGTAAGTGACAAAAACTGGAACATTTGACACTTCAGTAGGGGTCAGAATGTTCAACCCTAAAAGTGGTTCTCTCCTCTTTAAAAGACCTTAAATCCCAAACTCAGTTCTTTCTAAGTATTTTCCAATTTAATGTAACTAGGTAAAGAGGAAGAAAAACTCATTTTCTATCCACTCCACACTTCTGACACTATATGTGTGAGTTTTCTACACCAGTCCTCCAGTTCTCCTGCAGGCACCTTCTGAGTGTCCTACAGTTTAACTCTGTGCTGACACAGAGACCCCAGAGTTTATGGGCTTGGTACCACAAGACTGCCCTCTTCTCCCATTTCAGATGCCAACTCCAAACTCAGATAGTCTCCTGTGCTTGTGATTGGCTATAAGTCAGAAGTTCCCAAGATCCCCCGCCTCAGGTTCCATAATTTAATAGAATGACTCACAGAACTCAGGAAAACAGTTTACTTTGTAGTTTACCAATTTATTATAGAGATATAATGGAGGAACATCCAGATGAAAGAGATGCATAGGGCAAGGTATGGGGGAAGGAGCCAAGCTGTCATGCCTGCTCTGGGTGCACCAACCTCTCAGCACCTCCTTGTGTTCACCAAACAGCTCTCTGAACCCTGTGCTTTTTTAAAAAATTGACAAATAAAATTGTATATATTGATCACATACAACATGATGTTTCGAGATGTATCTCAAATATGTATATCTTGATATATATGTATATGTCTCTGAATAACATCTCCCGTAATTAGCTATATATATTAAATTCTATATATTATATATATTCAAATTAGTCTAACTGGTATTTTGTAACCTCTGAATAACATCTCCCCTAATTAGCTATATATTCAGGACATCTGTTGTACATTATGGTGACTATAGTTAGTAACAACGTAGTGTGTTCTTGAAAAATGCTACCGGAATAGATTTGAAGTGTCCTTTTGGGTTTTTTTTGGAGGCATCATTACCTAAGCATGATTGATTAAATCATCAGTCATTGGTAATGAAACCAATCTCTAGCTCTTCTCCCTGCCCTGGAGGCTGGAGAGGGAGATGAAAGTTTCAACCTTCTTATCCCAACCCTGGCAGCCAGGCCCCTATCCTTAGGAGCTTTCCAAAAATTACCTCAGTGACAAAAACTGTGGTGTGGTTGAAAGGGGCTTGGTATGAATAACAAAAGATGCTCCTTTCACTTTTATGGCACTTAATCATTTAGGGATTTTAGGAAATCTGGCCAGGAGCCAGGCACAAAGACCAAGTATACATGTATATATTTTATTACATTACAACATCATACTAGCTTCAAATAATTATCAAATCACAGATAAATCATGGAGAGTTAGTTTATTTCAACAAATAAGCCCTTGCCTTAAGCAAAGGTAATACCAGTAACTGTATCAGGAACAGGACATTTCCTATTTGTCAAATTTATAAATGTAACTTTTGTACGTTTCTCAACACTGGCCAGCAAGCAATTTAGTTCACATTTGCTTTGATTTATATCCTCAGGGAAAGCATGCTGCTTCTTCAAAGACTCCAATTTCAGATGGAAAAATACATGGAAGCAGAGATGGACCTTCCGGAGTTTTAGATAAACCACTGTAGCTCAGTCAGAGGTCCAAATATGATGATACCCACACAGCCCTGTCCTCCCACAGCCTACATCCAATCATCTGAGGAAGCTGAGTGGCACTGCGTTTATTCACCACAGATGCTACAGAATCAGCAGGTGAGAGACAATAGCACCCCCAGCTTCAAATACTACAACGATCTGTTCTATCTTTGGACATTTTAATTTTTGGGCTTGAAAAGCAACAAATGCATTCCATACTTCAATGGTATATCTAAAGCAATCGACTTTTATTGTGGTGTATAGTTACCTGTTTCATTCATGAGGGACCATTTATCTTTGTTTATACCTTTTGGAAGCAGCATCCCTCAGAACATTAGCATGCCCTGGTTTGGTTTGAAATTCTACCTCAGCAGCTTTCATTGGAGCCAGGGTAAAGTCAGTAAAATAAAATTCTTCTACACTGAGAGAGGGAGTAAAATAAAATTATATCAGAGATAGACATTTTCTCTGAACATGCTGCAGTAAAAGTCTTCAAGGGCTTATTTTATTTTATTTTATTTTGAGACTCAGTCTCGCTGTCTTGCCCAGGCTAGACTGCAGTGGCATGATCTCAGCTCACTGCAACCTCTGCCTCCTGGGTTCAAGTGATTCTCCTGCTTCAGCCTCCTGACTAGCTGAGATTACAGGCACCAGCCACCATGCCTGGCTAATTTTTGTATTTTTAGTAGAGATGGGGTTTCACCATGTTGGCCAGGTTGGTCTAGAATTCCTGACCTCAAGTGATCCACCTGCCTCAGCCTCCCAAAGTGTTGTGATTACAGGCATGAGCCACGGCTCCAGACTTCAAGGGCGTTTTTTTTTTTTTTTTTTTTTTTTTTTTGAGATGGAGTCTTGCTCTGTTGTCCAGGCTGGAGTGCAGTGGCACGATCTCGGCTCACTGCAAGCTCCGCCTCCCGGGTTCACGCCATTCTCCTGCCTCAGGCTCCTGAGTAGCTGGGACTACAGGTGCCCACCACCATGCCCAGCTAATTTTTTGTATTTTTAGTAGAGATGGGTTTCACCGAGTTAGCCAGGACAAGGGCTTTTAAAAGCTAAACTGACCATGTCTCTGCATAGTATGGCCAGTAAAATTGGGAGCTCATCCATTAGCCACATCAGGAACACTATCTTCTTAACTGTAGTGAAAATTTATTAAAAATGGCCTTGTACATTGAACAACTCACCTGCACATGATATTTTGCTAAACCCAGGTATGCAACAGTAAGGTTGTCATGTCATAATTTAACAGCTACTACAGTAATTGAAACTTAAGGGAGCCATAATGACAACTATATTCTTCTGGAATGTCATGGACTAGCTTGAGGGAGAGGGGAGTGGCCCAAGAGCCCTGCAAATGATGGTTGGGTGGGCCTCAGGAGTCATCTCCACCATGCCGCCATGTCGAGGCACCACAGATGGAGCATCTTCTCCCTAAGACAGCCAACACCCTGTTGCCCCTATTTTCTCTATTAGTTCTTACACTACTGTGATGAACTACGTGAGACTGGGTAATTTATGAACACAAGAGATTTAATTGACTCGCAGTTTTACACGCTTAACAGGAAGAATGAGTGAGAGTCCTCAGGAAACTTAGAATCATGGTGGAAGGTGAAGGGGAAGCAAGAAGCAAGCACCTTCTTCACATGTTGGTAGGAGAGAGAGAGCGAGAGAGAGAGGAAAGAGGTGATACACACTTTTAAATGATCAGATCTCATGAGATCTCACTCAGTATCACGAGAACAGCAAGGGAAGAATCTGTCCCCATGAGCCAATCATCTTCTATCAGGCCCCTCTCCTGACACATGAGGATTGCAATTTGACATGAGATTTGAGTGGGGACACAGAGCCAAACAATATCAGCCCCTCTACAGACTGTGGTCTACGACTAATTTTATTTTACTTGTGGTAGCACTATCACCTTGGGAAAATAATTTGGGTTGGTTTGTGGTGAGAAAAGGAAACGGGACTTATATAACTAAAATTTATTCCTCTCTGATCTAATGACTTCCTCCTCTCCAACTTAACCCTGAGCTCCAGCTAGAAGCCTCTTTTCTGCAGCTGTGGGGTAACCAAGGCCTATTTTCAACCTCACAGACTATCTCATTGTATAGTCCTCCCCACATTCCTGCTTACTTCTTCCTTAGTCTACCTCATTGATGTCCAGATGCACAAGTCCTCCCAGCTCCATCCTATCTCCATCACTCATTTGTCCCTCCTTGCATACTACTTTTCTGTCTCCTGTAACCACCTCCTGTGTATGTGCCCAGTCCTTGTAACCCAACTGCAAGTTGCTGGAGAGCAGAAACTATTTCCTGTGTCTGTTCTCCAGAAGTATGTGGTAAATTAATATGTGAAGGTAAGATGCCAGCAAACTATTTACTTTTTTTTAAAACCTTGCTTAAGATATTACTTAAAGAAGTGTTCACCTTTTTAGAGTAACTGGATATTTTGACTGCTCACTTTGCTACTTGAGTCTGGACCAATCATAATCCTGACCTGGAAGGATTATGAACCTTGTCCAGTATGCAACATGTATGTGAATCAGTAATAAGTCACATTAGTGATGTTTTTATGCTCTCCTTTTACTCCAGTTTGAGTAACTCGTTCTTATTCCCACCGATGTGTTTAAGTTCCTCTTCTGTGTCCATACCTGTCTTATTCAACCCAACTCATTCCTAGGACTAATTCCTATATTATGTCCCTGCTAAATATATCCAGACCTTTGTGACACTGTCTGCCCAGCTGTGTCTCTTCCAACTGACTTGTTTTTCTGTTAAACCCAGTCACCTCTAATCTGGTGTATCAGAAATATTCTGATGCATAGCACATCCTCCCACAGCCAGAGGCATGAAACAACAATGTGTTATAACTCATGATTCTGTGGGTTGGCTGGGATCAGCTGGCTGGTTCTTCTGCTGACCTCACCTGGTTCACCTATGCATCTTCAATTATCTGTCTGTTTGGCTGGGACTAGAGGGTCTAAACTAATCTCCTTTACATGTCTTACTTTTAGACAGAGTTAATTGCTTTCAGATCAAAACTGTTGTAACACCAAAGTGTCATAGCTTAGGATGGCATTTTCTGGTACCCTCCATTTGTTCAGTCTTCATGAAAGAAGCTTGGTGGAAGTGCCACATCAAGGTTTGTTATGTATTTGTCCAGCCCATCTTACCAGGCCTGACAAGACCACTAGAATTCAGAAAAGAAGTCTTGTTTATATAATAAGCATGCGTCCAGGGCAGCTCATAAGTGGTATCTTTCAGTAAAGTTAGATGGTAGGCAAAGTGCAGCCGAATGTCACTGAAGAAACTGCAAAATATAGCCTAATCAAGAGAACTGATCAGAATTACAAGTGCAAGAGAACTCTGATTTTTAAATTTATGTGTGTTTATGGAAGTAAAATATTTTGCATCAGGAAAACCTCAAATGAATTAGATTTGGAGCCCTTTATTTGCTCTAGGATCTAATTATGAATATATTAAACCACTATTTGCATCCTCTGTACCTAAAACTAGTACCTTTTATACAGTCCATAATTCTCCCTAGATGTTGACTATTTTAAGGAGAAATTTAGTCATCCTAATTGCATAGTTTCCAAAGTTAATGATTTCCTAAAACAACGGAATCATTAGTTCATATTGCTTTCCTGTAACATCTTTCCCAAGTTTAAATGAATGTATATACTAATGGGTACTAAAAGTAAATTTTCAGAAGCATTTTCAGGACCGGCATCTGCCTCAGACATGTATGTTCCCTTTCAGGAGGGAAGACTGTGAAAAGGAAAATTATACTCTTTTAAGGTAAGTTACAGTGAGTAGATACATTAAGCACCTGTACTAGTGAAGCAATCAACATACTCATATTTACATTAATTAGAACATAAATGAAACAAACCAAATTTCTTTATTGTGCTATTTTTATGTTTAACCTGGCATGGAAACATAGCATCTGGGGAGATTCTTTCTCAACTTGAATACATAATCAACACAAAAATAATAGGACAAAAACTTTAGAAGGAAATTAGAGTAATATGATAACATGAATTTATAAAATTGAGCCATCTTAAGAGGGAAAAGTTTGCTTTGGTAAGAGAAGAAAGATCCAGTAAACTTTCTCTACCATGACTAAGAGAATGAAATGAACCAGAGGATTTTGATACAATTATTTTTTGGATTTTATTTTTACTTTTTGGCAGAGGTGGAAGGTAGGGAGATAATTGTCTCCGTACCTTAGAAATGTCCAAGGCCTGTTTCCTTAAGATTTTTAAAACACATCTCTAATATGAGTGAGTGTGTTACTGCGTAATTATCTAGGCCTTCATGCAAACTCTATGTGTAATTCCAGGCCCCAAATGGACATTAGACTAAGTAATTTAGATCACCTGTATTCACTCTAATGAGTTCAAGGTGAGTAAGAATAAAAAATCAGGGAATTTTAAAGAAGTATGTTCTAACAAAGTTGAAAATTAACTTTTGTGCAGCTGTACTATGTTATCTCAAAATCTAAAGATTGCAGAGCAAATTTCAGAATTTCAGAGCAAATTGTGACTCAAGGATAAAAATCTGTTCTCTTTGTTCCCTTGACCTTGCATAGTCTTTTTATTTATTTATTTATTTATTTATTTATTTATTATTATTATTATTATACTTTAAGTTCTAGGGTACATGTGAATAACGTGCAGGTTTGTTACATATGTATACTTGTGCCATGTTGGTGTGCTACACCCATCAACTCATCATTTACATCAGGTATAACTCCCAATGCAATCCCTCCCCACTCCCCTCTCCCCATGATAGGCCCTGGTGTGTGATGTTCCCCTTCCCGAGTCCAAGTGATCTCATTGTTCAGTTCCCACCTATGAGTGAGAACATGCGGTGTTTGGTTTTCTGTTCTTGTGATAGTTTGCTAAGAATGATGGTTTCCAGCTGCATCCATGTCCCTACAAAGGACATGAACTCATCCTTTTTTATGGCGGCATAGTATTCCATGGTGTATATGTGCCACATTTTCTTAATCCAGTCTGTCACTGATGGACATTTGGGTTGATTCCAAGTCTTTACTATTGTGAATAGTGCCGCAATAAACATACGTGTGCATGTGTCTTTATAGCAGCATGATTTATAATCCTTTGGGTATATACCCAGTAATGGGATGGCTGGGTCATATGGTACATCTAGTTCTAGATCCTTGAGGAATCGCCATACTGTTTTCCATAATGGTTGAACTAGTTTACAATCCCACCAACAGTGTAAAAGTGTTCCTATTTCTCCACATCCTCTCCAGCACCTGTTGTTTCCTGACTTTTTAATGATCGCCATTCTAACTGGTGTGAGATGATATCTCATTGTGGTTTTGATTTGCATTTCTCTGATGGCCAGTGATGATGAGCATTTTCTTTTGAGAAATGTCTGTTCATATCCTTTGCCCACTTTTTGATGGGGTTGTTTGTTTTTTTCTTGTAAATTTGTTTGAGTTCTTTGTAGGTTCTGGATATTAGCCCTTTGTCAGATGAGTAGATTGCAAAAATTTTCTCCCATTCTGTAGGTTGCCTGTTCACTCTGATGGTAGTTTCTTCTGCTGTGCAGAAGCTCTTTAGTTTAATGAGATCCCATTTGTCAATTTTGGCTTTTGCTGCCGTTGCTTTTGGTGTTTTAGACATGAAGTCTTTGCCCATGCCTATGTCCTGAATAGTACTACCTAGGTTTTCTTCTAGGGTTTTTATGGTATTAGGTCTAACATTTAAGTCTCTAATCCATCTTGAATTAATTTTCGTATAAGGAGTAAGGAAAGGATCCAGTTTCAGCTTTCTACTTATGGCTAGCCAATTTTCCCAGCACCATTTATTAAATAGGGAATCCTTTCCCCATTTCTTGTTTCTCTCAGGTTTGTCAAAGATCAGATGGCTGTAGATGTGTGGTATTATTTCTGAGGACTCTGTTCTGTTCCATTGGTCTATATCTCTGTTTTGGTACCAGTACCATGCTGTTTTGGTTACTGTAGCCTTGTAGTATAGTTTGAAGTCAGGTAGCGTGATGCCTCCAGCTTTGTTCTTTTGACTTAGGATTGTCTTGGCAATGTGGGCTCTTTTTTGGTTCCATATGAACTCTAAAGCAGTTTTTTCCAATTCTGTGAAGAAACTCATTGGTAGCTTGATGGGGATGGCATTGAATCTATAAATAACCTTGGGCACTATGGCCATTTTCACGATATTGATTCTTCCTACCATGAGCATGGTATGTTCTTCCATTTGTTTGTGTCCTCTTTGATTTCACTGAGCAGTGGTTTGTAGTTCTCCTTGAAGAGGTCCTTTACATCCCTTGTAAGTTGGATTCCTAGGTATTTTATTCTCTTTGAAGCAATTGTGAATGGAAGTTCATTCCTGATTTGGCTCTCTGTTTGTCTGTTACTGGTGTATAAGAATGCTTGTGATTTTTGCACATTAATTTTGTATGCTGAGACTTTGCTGAAGTTGCTTATCAGCTTAAGGAGATTTTGGGCTGAGACAATGGGGTTTTCTAAATATACAATCATGTCATCTGCAAATAGGGACAATTTGACTTCTTCCTTTCCTAACTGAATACCCTTGATTTCTTTCTCTTGCCTGATTGCCCTAGCCAGAACTTCCAACACTATGTTGAATAGGAGTGGTGAGAGAGGGCATCCCTGTCTTGTGCCAGTTTTCAAAGGGAATTTTTCCAGTTTTTGCCCATTCAGTATGATATTGGCTGTGGGTTTGTCATAAATAGCTCTTATTATTTTGAGGTATGTTGCATCAATACCGAATTTATTGAGAGTTTTTAGCATGAAGGGCTGTTGAATTTTGTCAAAAGCCTTTTCTGCATCTATTGAGATAATCATGTGGTTCTTGTCTTTGGTTCTGTTTATATGCTGGATTACATTTATTGATTTGCATATGTTGAACCAGCCTTGCATCCCAGGGATGAAGCCCACTTGATCATGGTGGATAAGCTTTTTGGTGTGCTGCTGAATCCGGTTTGCCAGTATTTTATTGAGGATTCTTGCATCGATGTTCATCAGGGATATTGGTCTACCATTCTCTTTTTTTGTTGTGTCTCTGCCAGGCTTTGGTATCAGGATGATGTTGGCCTCATAAAATGAGTTAGGGAGGATTCCCTCTTTTTCTATTGATTGGAATAGTTTCAGAAGGAATGGTACAAGCTCCTCCTTGTACCTCTGGTAGAATTCAGCTGTGAATCCATCTGGTCCTGGACTTTTTTTGGTTGGTAGGCTATTAATTATTTCCTCAATTTCAGAGCCTGCTATTGGTCTATTCAGGGATTCAACTTCTTCCTGGTTTAGTCTTGGAAGAGTGTAAGTGTCCAGGAAATTATCCATTTCTTCTAGATTTTCTAGTTTATTTGCGTAGAGGTGTTTATAGTATTCTCTGATGGTAGTTGTATTTCTGTGGGGTCGGTGGTGATATCCCCTTTATGGTATTTTTATTGTGTCTATTTGAGTCTTCTCTCTTTTCTTCTTTATTAGTCTTGCTAGTGGTCTGTCAATTTTGTTGATCTTTTCAAAAAACCAACTCCTGGATTCATTGATTTTTTGGAGGGTTTTTTGTGTCTCTATCTCCTTCAGTTCTGCTCTGATCTTAGTTATTTCTTGCCTTCTGCTAGCTTTCGAATGTGTTTGCTCTTGATTCTCTAGTTCTTTTAATTGCGATGTTAGAGTGTCAATTTTAGATCTTTCCTGCTTTCTCTTGTGGGCATTTAGTGCTATAAATTTCCCTCTACACACTGCTTTAAATGTGTCCCAGAGATTCTGGTATGTTGTATCTTTGTTCTCATTGGTTTCAAAGAACATCTTTATTTCTGCCTTCATTTCGTTATGTACCCAGAAGTCGTTAAGGAGCAGGTTGTTCAGTTTCCATGTAGTTGAGCGGTTTTGATTGAGTTTCTTAGTCCTAAGTTCTAGTTTGATTGCCCTGTGGTCTGAGAGACAGTTTGTTATAATTTCTGTTCTTGTACATTTGCCGAGGAGTGCTTTACTTCCAATTATGTGGTCAATTTTGGAATAAGTGTGATGTGGTGCTGAGAAGAATGTATATTCTGTTGATTTGGGGTGGAGAGTTCTATAGATGTCTATTAGGTCTGCTTGCTGCAGAGATGAGTTCAATTCCTGGATATCCTTGTTAACTTTCTGTCTCGTTGATCTGTCTAATGTTGACAGTGGGGTGTTGAAGTCTCTCATTATTATTTTATGGGAGTCTAAGGACTTGCTTTATGAATCTGGGTGCTCCTGTATTGGGTGCATATATATTTAGGATAGTTAGCTCTTCCTGTTGAATTGATCCCTTTACCATTATGTAATGGCCTTCTTTGTCTCTTTTGATCTTTGATGGTTTAAAGTCTGTTTTATCAGAGACTAGTATTGCAACCCCTGCTTTTTTTTTGTTCTCCATGTTCTTGGTAGATCTTCCTCCATCCCTTTATTTTGAGCCTATGTATGTCTCTGCATGTGAGATGGGTCTCCTGAATACAGCAGACTGATGGGTCTTGACTCTTTATCCAGTTTGCCAGTCTGTGTCTTTTAATTGGAGCATTTAGTCCATTTACATTTAAGGTTAATATTGTTATGTGTGAACTTGATCCTGCCATTATGATATTAACTGGTTATTTTGCTCGTTAGTTGATGCAGTTTCTTCCTAGCATCGATGGTCTTTACATTTTGGCATGTTTTTGCAATGGCTGGTACCAGTTGTTCCTTTCCATGTTTAGTGCTTCCTTCAGGGTCTCTTGTAAGGCAGGCCTGGTGGTGACAAAATCTCTAAGCATTTGCTTGTCTGTAAAGGATTTTATTTCTCCTTCACTTATGAAACTTAGTTTGGCTGGATATGAAATTCTGGGTTTAAAATTCTTTTCTTTAAGAATGTTGAATATTGGCCCCCACTCTCTTCTGGCTTGTAGAGTTTCTGCCGACAGATCTGCTGTTAGTCTGATGGGCTTCCCTTTGTGGGTAACCCTACCTTTCTCTCTGGCTGCCCTTAAGATTTTTTCCTTCATTTCAACTTTGGTGAATCTGGCAATTATGTGTCTTGGAGTTGCTCTTCTTGAGGAGTATCTTTGTGGCGTTCTCTGCATTTCCTGAATTTGAACGTTGGCCTGCCCTACTAGGTTGGGGAAGTTTTCCTGGATGATATCCTGAAGAGGGTTTTCCAACTTGATTCCATTTTCCCTCTCACTTTCAGGCACCCCAATCAGACGTAGATTTGGTCTTTTTACATAAGCCCATACTTCTTGCAGGCTTTGTTCATTTCTTTTTCTTCTTTTTTCTTTAGGTTTCTCTTCTCACTTCATTTCATTCATTTGATCCTCAATTGCTGATACTCTTTCTTCCAGTTGATCGAGTCGGTTACTGAAGCTTGTGCATTTGTCACGTATTTCTCGTGTCATGGTTTTCATCTCTTTCATTTCGTTTATGACCTTCTCTGCATTAATTACTCTAGCTATCAATTCTTCCACTCTTTTTTCAAGATTTTTAGTTTCTTTGCGCTGGGTATGTAATTCCTCCTTTAGCTCTGAGAAGTTTGATGGACTGATGCCTTCTTCTCTCATCTCGTCAAAGTCATTCTCCGTCCAGCTTTGATCCGTTGCTGGCGATGCGCTGTGCTCCTTTGCAGGGGTAGATGCGCTCTGATTTTTTGAATTTCCAGCTTTTCTGCCCTGCTTTTTCCCCATCTTTGTGGTTTTATCTGCCTCTGGTCTTTGATGCTGGTGATGTACTGATGGGGTTTTGGTGTAGGTGTCCTTCCTGTTTGATAGTTTTCCTTCTAACAGTCAGGACCCTCAGCTGTAGGTCTGTTGGAGATTGCTTGAGGTCCACTCCAGACCCTGTTTGCCTGGGTATCAGCAGCAGAGGCTGCAGAAGATAGAATATTGCTGAACAGTGAGTGTACCTGTCTGATTCTTACTTTGGAAGCTTCCTCTCAGGGGTGTACTCCACCCTGTGAGGTGTGGGGTGTCAGACTACCCCTAGTGGGGGATGTCTCCCAGTTAGGCTACTCAGGGGTCAGGGACCCACTTGAGCAGGCAGTCTGTCCCTTCTCAGATCTCAACCTCCGTGTCGGGAGATCCACTGCTCTCTTCAAAGCTCTCAGACAGAGTCGTTTGCGTCTGCAGAGGTTTCTT
The DNA here is from genome assembly GCF_049350105.2 of Macaca mulatta. Lineage (NCBI taxonomy): Eukaryota > Metazoa > Chordata > Mammalia > Primates > Cercopithecidae > Macaca > Macaca mulatta. The sequence goes on from NC_133423.1 coordinate 72,454,755, forward strand.
CTGCTTTTTGTTGTTGTTGTTGTTGTTTAGCTGTGCCCTGTCCCCAGAGGTGGAGTCTATAGAGACAGGCAGGTTTCCTTGAGCTGCTGTGAGCTCCACCCAGTTCGAGCTTCCCAGCAGCTTTGTTTACCTACTTAAGCCTCAGCAATGGCGGGTGCCCCTCCCCCAGCCTTGCTGCTGCCTTGTGGTTAGATCGCAGACTGCTGTGCTAGCAATGAGGGAGGCTCCATGGGCGTGGGACCCTCCCGGCCAGGTGTGGGATAGAATCTCCTGGTGTGCCCGTTTGCTTAAAGTGCAGTATTGGGGTGGGAGTTACCCAATTTTCCCAGTGTTGTGTGTCTCAGTTCCCCTGGCTAGGAAAAGGGATTCCCTTCCCCCTTGAGCTTCCCAGGTGAGGCGATGCCTCACCCTGCTTCAGCTCTCACTGGTCGGGCTGCAGCAGCTGACCAGCACTGATTGTCCAGCACTCCCTAGTGAGATGAACCCAGTACCTCAGTTGAAAATGCAGAAATCACTGGTCTTCTGTGTCGCTCGCGCTGGGAGTTGGAGACTGGAGCTATTCCTATTTGGCCATCTTGCTCCGCCCCCTGACCTTGCATAGTCTTTTAAATGTCCCTGGTTAGAGGAATTAGGTCAGTTGATAATAGAAGTGTGAAATAAAATCAGAGGAAGCACAAAACAAGAGAAGGTAGCTATAGCTATGAAACTTGCAATAACAACTTTGTACTAGAAAAATATCCAAAAGGCATAGTTTACGTGAATACAGACCACTTTTGAAGTAAGTAACTAAATTACAAAGCAAATTCAGCTTCTAGTAGTTAAAAATAAGGATTTTTAGGGAAACTCTTAAAACCAGGCCCCACACTTTGTCTCATATCACACTGACCATAACTCAATCCCACAGCCACACTAAGGGATCAGAGGATAGGATAGGAGATGCACACTGTGCACATGTGGTAATTTGCCCAGCAAATAAGCCAAAGTTCTACAACAGAGCAGGAGGAATATGGGTATTAGGAGGCAGCTAATGGTCTTTCCTTTGTTGCTATTCCACAGCTATTCTTGAAATATGTTCCTTTTTGACTCCTGAAATGTAGCTGTAGGGGAGAAAGAGTAACATCTTTTCTTCACCATCACTAGGTTCATGACTGAAACCCCCATAACAAAAGACAGGTTATCAAGAAAAAAGCATACAAATATATTTAATGTAAGTTTTACATGACACAGTGTATTAGTCCGTTTTCATGCTGCTGACAAAGACATACCCAAGCCTTGGTAATTTATAAAGGAAGAGGTTTAATGAACTCACAGTTCCACACGGCTGGGGGGCCTTGCAATCATGGCAGAAGGTGAAAGGTATGTCTTATGTGGTGGCAGCAAGAGAGAATGAGAACCAAGTGAAAGGGGTTTCCCTTTATGAAACCATCAGATCTCATGAGGCTCATTCACTACCATGAGAACAAGATGGGGGAAACTGCCCCCATGATTCAATTACTTCCCACCAGGTCCCTCCCACACAGGAGCTACAATTCAAGATGAGATTTGGGTGGGGACACAGCCAAACCATATCATTTTACCCCAGCCCCTCACAAATCTTATGTCTTCACATTTCAAAATCAATCATGCTTTCCCAACAGTCCCCCAAATTCTTAAATCATTTCAGCATTAACTCAGACGTCCACAGTCAAAAGTTTCATTCAATACAAGGCAAGTCCCTTCCACCTATGAGCCTATAAAATCAAAGGCAAGTTAGTTATTTCCTAGGTACTATGTGGGTACAGGGATTGGATAAATATACTCATTCCAAATGGGAGAAATGGGCAAAAACAAAGGACTAAAGGCCCCATGCATGTCCAAAATTCAGTGGGGCACTCAAATCTTAAACCTCCAAAAAGATCTCCTTTGACTCCATGTCTCATATCCAGGTTGTGCCTATGCAAGAGATGGGCTTCCATGGCCTTGGGCAGCTCCGCCCCTGTGGCTTTGTAGGGTATAGCCACTCTGCTGGCTGCTTTCATGGGCTTTCGTTGAGTGTCTGTGGCTTTTCCAGGTACATGGTGCAAGCTGTCAGTGGCTGTACCATTCTGGGGTCTGGAGGATGGTGGCCCTCTTCTCCCAGCTCCACTAAGCTGTGTCCCAGTGGTGACTCTGTGTGGGGGCTTCAACACCACATTTCCCTTCTGCACTGATATAGCAGAGGTTTTCTGGGAGGGCTCTGCTCCTGCTGAAGACTTCTCTCTGGACATCCAGGGATTTCCATACATCCTCTGAAATCTAGGCAGAGGTTCCCAAACCTCAGTTCATGACTTCTGTGCACTCATAGGCTCAACACCATGTGGAAGCTGCCAAGGCTTGGGGCTTGTGCCCTTGGAAGCTATGGCCTGACCTGTACCTTGGCCCTTTTAGCCATGGCTAGAGTGACTGGGATGCAGGGCACCAGGTCCCTAGGGTGCACATGGCAGGGGGGCCCTGGTCCTGGCCCATGAAACCACTTTGTTCTCCTGGGCCTCTGTGCCTGTGATGACAGGGGCTGCCATGAATGTCTCTGACATGTCCTGCAGACATTTTGCCCATTGTCTTGGAGATTAACATTTGGCTCCTTGTTATTTATGTAAATTTCTGCAGCAGGCTTGAATTTGTTCTTAGAAAATGGGTTTTTCTTTTCTGTTGCATCATCCAGCTGCAAATTTTCTGAACTGTTACGTTTCATTTCCTTTCAAAACGGAATGCTTTTAACAGCACCCAAGTCACCTTTCGATTGCTTTGCTGCTTAGAAATTTCTTCCACCAGATACTCTAAATCATCTCTCTCAGGTTCAAAGTTCCACAAATCTCTAGGGCAGCAAAATGCCACCAGTCTCTTTGCTAAAACGTAGCAAGAGTCATGTTTGCTCCAGTTCCCAATAAGTTCCTCATCTCCATCTGAGACCACCCAAATCTCATCTTGAATTATAATCCTTATAATTCCCATGTGTAGATGGCAAGACCTGATGGGAGGTGATTGGATCATGGGGGTGGTTTCCTCCATGCTGTTCTCATGATAGTGAGTTCTCACAGGAGCTGATGGTTTTATAAGTGACGGTTTCCCCTACACACACATACTCTCTCTTACCTGCTGCCATGTAAGACGTGCCTCTTCACCTTTCACCATGATTGTAAGTTTTCTGAGGTCTCTCCAGTCATGCAGAACTGTGAGTCAATTAACCTCTTTTTTCTTTTCTCCCTTTTTTTTTTTTTTTTTCTGAGACAGAGTCTAGGTCTGTCACCCAGGCTGGAGTGCAGTGGCATGATCTTGTTTCACTGCAGCCTCTGCCTCCACCTCCTGGGTTTAACCGATTATTGTGCCTCAGCGTCCTGAGTAGCTGAGACCACAGGCATGCACCACGAGGCCTGGCTAATTTTTGTATTTTTAGTAGAGACAAGGTTTCACTATGTTGGCCAGGTTTGTCTTGAACTCCTGACCTCAAGTAATCCACTCACCTTGGCTATCCGTGCTGAGATTACAGACATGAGCCACCACACCTGACCATAAACCTCTTTTCTTTATAAATTACCCAGTCTCAGGTAGTATCTGCAGTTTGAAAATGAACTCATACAAGGAATATATGTAGATTTTACTCAGTGTAACTTGATCGGGAGTTGAGATAATAGTGGCTCTTAATTATAACCAGAAAATAGAATTTGGAGTTTGTTGCTGTGTTCGTTTGAATTATGTTTCTTTACCTTGAAGATCAAAGAACCATTCTTAGAGATTTCTTTAATATCAAGCTATGTCTGAAATAGGCTCATTTAAAAGCAAGGTTTGTAGTGTAATAAATCCTGGTATAATAGAAATTTCAGAATATCTTTCACATTTTCATAATCATTCATTTTAATCACTAGTGCTAGATGCCTTGATCATTGAGAGAAAAACATAAAAGAGAAATGAGTTAAAATATTTTGTGGCCTCATTTAGGTTTGAATGTTTATGTTTCAGGAATTACATAAATTTTACTTAGCCCAATATGTACTGGTACAAACTGTAAAACAGTCAACTATTGCTTCTTTAGCACATTTTCTGGAAGCATATTTTTATGACAAAACACTCTTTGTTTAATATTTACAGAGTATAAGGCTTTGAAACCTTTTGATATATATGTACTTTCTTAGAAGTAATAACTCAAATAATTGGATAGACATTCAATTCAAACAATTATAATTAGTCTAACAAATAGTGTATCTGTTCGCCTAATAGTTCTGAGGCCTAACTTGAAATTAAGATGTTGAGGGGACAGATGGTTATTAATTGGAGGGGTCACATATATTTTAGGTAAATTACATTGATAATAGAAGATTCCAAATATTTAATGTTTGAAGAGCAAAAACAAATGTTAACTCTGGTAAAGTTCAAAGACGTTCACAGTTTTAGCATAAGCCTATTGTTCTAACCGTGAGCAAACAGAAGAGGCACCTTGTTTGGAAGTTACGTGACACTTCAAAAAAAAAAAGGCCAATATTCTCACATGTCAAATACCTACCAAAGAGGGGAGCGCTGTGAATGAGTTACAATGGGAGGCAGAATTATGACCCCCCCCCAAAGAGGTTCATATCCTAATCCCTGGAATTTGTGAGTATGTTACATTACATGGCAAGGGGGAATTAAGGTTGCAGATGGAAGTAAGGGTGCTAATTAGCTGACCTTATAATAGGAAGACTATCCTGGTTGATTAGAGTGGACCTAACATAACCCCAAGGACCTTAAAATGGAAGAGGGAGGCAGAAGAGTCAGTGTTAAGAGTGAGGCAACGTGAGAAAGACTCCACTGGCCATTCCTGGCTTTGAAAACGGGATGGGGCCATGAAATGTAGGCAACCTCTAGATTTTGGAAAAGATGAGTAGAGGAATTTTCCCCTAGAACTTTCAGAAGGAACCAGCTGACACCTTAATTTTAGCCAAGAGAAACGGATTTTAGATTTTTGACCTCTAGAACTATAAAATTATAAAATTGTGTTGTTTTAAGATGCTAAGTTTGTAGTATATTATTTCTTCACTTAATGTCATTGGTAGGTTCTTGGAAACTGTGACTTAAGAAAAATAGCATACAGCAGACACTCAAATAATATTGTTTAGTTCAATATCATTTTGTTATAATGTTGGTAAGAAAATATTGGTTTGATTATACTTTATTTCTTTTAAAGTCACAGTTTCCAAGAACCTACTGACATTGTTCAGTGAAGATTTACTGTACTTGTTACAGCAGCAATAGGAAACTAAGAGCTCACCCAAGGTCAGCTCTCTGAATAGAAATACACCACGAATGGAAAACAATAAAATTTCCAAGTGCTAACAGGAACAGGATGAAATGACTCCTAAAATTATTATCTTCCACTCCCTCTGATAATAATGTCATCGGATTGAACATCTAGTAGTTATCTGGAGTAATAAGTAGATATAAAAGACAGAATAGATGACTGATCAGCATTCTTAAGCTGTTTACATCTGTTTAAAAATGAATGTAGGAATGAGAGAAAGCCTCATTCCTTGGAGTTTTGTTAGTGTGAATCAGCTGATGAAAACCTAATGATTCCTTCACGAGCAAATGAACTGGAATCTGAAGATAGACAAGACTGTGTCTGTGGAATTGCTTTTGTAAACACTTATCATATGGGTGTCCAACATCCAAATTTCCATTCCTATTGACACCCTTATCTTCATTTTACAGATTTCCTCATACTGTATAGTCTTAGGAGTTAGTGCTTTCCAGAAGACCAAGAGTCTCTATCCTGGCAGCAGCAGTAGTAGCAGTAGACCAGGCTGTGGTCATGGTAGGTCTCAGCAGTGGAGCCACTGCTCAAACCTCCAAAGTTCACATCTTCCTACATATTTTCTAATTTCTAATTTCTCATCCTGGACCTCCACCTTCCCTTCATTCATTGAGTCCCTGATATCAGTCCAGTAACTTATCTTTTGTTTAAATAAATGAGCCTGTTCCTGTAGCTTCTACCTGGGAAAAAAGCAGATACCCACACCAAGGAACAGCTCTGAACTTCAACCTTTAAATAGTCTATACATGCTGACAGCGTAATATTTTATTCTGTTTCTAAAACTGCCAACTGACTAATGAAAGCCATCCTAATAAACAATTGTAACTGCATAAACAAATATTATGACCTAAAGTTATTTTCTGCAATCAACTGCACAGTTCATTTCTAAAATGAAAAATTCTTTTACAAAGACAAAATCATGAAGAGAAGACTGACGTATTTGAATAAGAATATAATCTTATTCTTATTAAAAATAAGACAGAATAAATATTTACGAAAAATCAGTTTGACAAAATGCTTAAGTAGAAAAACAAGGTATATGCACCTGTACAGACTGAAGAGCTTACGTAACTGTCCCCAAAACATTCAAGATCCAAGAAACAATTCACACTTGATAACATACAAAAAGTTCCAACATTTTTGAAAAATATTGGGTCTTGGTTTGATATAATCAAAGGAATAAAAATTAAAGCATCATTAAGATGTAATTTTGTATCTATCAAAAAACGTTTTAAAGTATTGACACATAATTTTGATGATATGGTGAAACAAATATATTTATATACAATTATAGAACTATAACATTGTGTCACTGGCTGTTTCTGGCTGCAATAAGATAATTTTTGAAAGTCATAAAATATTCATAAGTAGTTAATTCAATAGAGAAAGAACAGCTACCCGGACAAAGATATTTATGACATCATTATCAAAAATACTAAAAATCTATAAAAGATAGGGTGGTAGGGAATAGTAAAGTAAATCATAATACAATATCTAACAGAATACTATGTAGTTATTGACAATAATAACTGTGGAAATAGTAAGACTACTTAATTTTAGGAATCTTAAAAAGAATAAAAATTACAACCATATAATCTATATTCATTAAAAAAGATTTAAAAGGAATATTTTAAAAACTGTGTTTAATTATCAAAATTGTGAGTTTTTTTTCGTTAAAAGTGACTTTAATGTGAGCCAGGCTCAATGACTTACGTCTATAATCCCAGCACTTTGGGAGGCTGAGGCACACATATCACTTGAGGTCAGGATTTCAAGACCACTCTGGCCAATATGGTGCAACTCTGTCTCTATTAAAAATACAAAAATTAGCTGGGCGTGGTGATGTGTACCTATAATCCTAGCTACTCTGGTGGCTGAGGCAGGAGAATTGCTTGAACTTGGGAGGCAAAGGTACAGAGTGAGACTCCATCTCAAATTTAAAAAAAAAAGTGAATTTAATGTGAACACAGTTTTGTAATAATAAGAGAGAATGATAGATCAGTGATGAAATTAATGTAAAAATTGGAAACTTCAAAAGCATAATCAAAATTTTAGGAGATTAATTTCCTCTATTATTAGATCAGTCAAAAGACATGGATTAAGCATAACAATAAAAGAACTCTACCAAGTACATTCTCTTGGAGAATGTTAAACTCAGAGTCTTGTATATTTATCATTTCCCAAAGAATTCCAAGTTCATGATTACTCTGAATCCAAAAACGTTCACAGTGTGGACTATTATATTGAAATGAACCGAATTTAAAATGAACCATCCTATCTCCACAATTTAAAAATGCTTGTTTACATTATATTGCAAGCATAAATCATATAGCCTTCATGTAAGAAGGGTTGTTGTGTCAAAGCTTGAAGATAATGTAGAGATATATAGAGAGACCAACAGACATGCAGAACATATACTACAATTATAACCATCAAGAAATGCTAAATTCTCTTTTGAGTGACTTTCAGTAACAGGCATCACCCCTCTTACAAAGCAGATGCAATAAACAAGTTCTCTAGTTATCCATTAGTAAGGATAATTTAGAGGAAGTTAAAGAATGGGGAGATCTATGCTTTCATTTGACATGGACATGTTTCAAATGTAAAATGGTGGCATTTTAAAAGCATACTAAATGTGCATCTACAAGCTGTCAGATCACAGATGGAAAACTGACCACAAGGAGATCATTTATATGTAAATTCTAAATAATTTACTCAAGAACACGGCTTCCACTGGAAGATATTACCAGTCAGGCCTCTCTGTACATTTTTACTTACCCAGCCTGACAGCCCATCTGTCTGTAGTTCCCTTCCTTATCCCAATAAGATTCTATACATCTCTCAAACACAAAGAAGATTAGTAGGGAAAATGACACAGGCAGGGCTAAATTTTAAAAGCCTATTTTTTCCTTACACAGCAGCAGTGATTTATAATAAGATGAAAATTAGCCAGAGAAAACAAAGTATGTTCTTTCTCATGGGTCAGTTAGACTAAGGCTTGGAACACGTGGACCAGCCCAGTAGCCAATGCACTTAGTTGATCAATACGAGCTCCTGTGTGCCACTTGGCCTTCTAAAGGCTGACACTACAATGCATTTCGTTAGGCCTGTGTGGTAACCAAGTGCATGACGGGTGCAAAGCTGCACCATGGAATAAGCTCAGACACCATTAAGAATATCCTAAGAATCTCTAATTTCACATGTTATTTAACTCATGAATGGTAGGAACACTACAGCACAGTATTGTACTTAAAAATAATTATTTAAAAATATGTATGAAAACTATATTTCGTTTAAACGACATTCCAGTATAGCTTCTGATGCGCTCTGTCATTTATTACTGAGCAGTAGGAAGTTCAAATAAAGTATTGAGCAAAACAAGGAAGCAATTGGATTGTTTATATGAGGAACTTTATATATCACTGCATATATCTCAAAGTGTTTTCACACGGTCCCTGTAAAACTATTTGGGCAAGTATTAAGGACCTAGACTGTTTTCCTCAGGTAATAAGGAAGATTCAGGCATCAAGAGTTGAGGGAAATGTCCAGGGTCACAGAAGCATTGTAAAATAGAAGCTGTCACAATTCAAGGATACCTTCAATTCATACTTTGATATTTATGTCATATTTAATAAACTGAATATATGTAATATTACAATTTAATTTTCTTAAGATATATAAAGATATTCAGCATTTATATGTGTACTAATCAAAGATATGTTAACCAGTAGGTAACCTCCAAGAGGCAGATAGTAATTGAGTACTGAGTCACCAAATCACAGAATCTAGAATTTATAAATAACTTTATCCAACCTCACCTCAAAAATATAAATGCCCTCGATAATATACTTGAAACATAACCTTTTTGAAATTTGCTTCGTTAAGTCCGGATACCTGTTTGACTCAGTTATAACAAACTCAGCGACGATAAGTCCACTTTCTCCCACAGTTCCTCCAGCTGCCACTTAGCTATTCACTTCTTGTGTTGATTAGACATAAGTTCACCGTAGTGCTTCTTTTACTGTTTTATTTTCTTTCTAAAGAAAAAAGTTCAGAAAAAATGAGGTTTAAGTTCATTTAACAGCCCAAATGTTCATCAACAAGTTTATAGTTCAGATAAACTTATAGTTAATGCCACTAATGGGGTATCAGGAACTCCCAAGGGTCCAGCACCATGCTTTGGGAATTTCTTCTCTGACCCAATGTCTCGTATTTTAGGATTGGGCTTCTGGTAGTATTGTATGTTTTATGTAGAATAAGCAATGATATACATATTTTTTTAATAGGGAGGAAGTAGTAGAGTGACTTCAACAAGATGGCAGAATAGGAAGTTTTGGATCCTCCTTCTCTCCAAGAACACACTATTTAAATAACACAAAAATTCCCTTGCGAGAAATTCATAAACCAGTTGAGAGGCTCCTACACCCTGGGAAATTGCAAAATCACACACAACAAAGCTGGTAGGGAAATTCCAAGACACCCTCTTACAAGAATCCCTATCCCCCAGCACAGTGCCATATGATCAAGAAAAATCGCCTTGAACAACTGGCTTCTCTTCTTCCTGTCTTGAAGCACTGAAGAGACTTGGCAAAATGTAGCCACCTAGGGGCCATTGAAAACAAAGATGGCTCTTTGCACTGGCAGTCACCACAGCCCCTCTTCCCAGCTGATCAAAGAGCAAGTAGATAAAAAAGCCAGATCTCAGCTTTTTCCTGGGGAGGGGGAATGTTGAACCATATGCCCAATGTCCTAACTTTTATGAGAGTTTCCCAAAGTATTGCCTGTCTTGCCTGTCACAGAACACTGATGGGATCTGGCACAATCTAGTCGTTTGGGGGCCAGTGAGAACAAATATGGCGGTTTGATCTAGCATGCAAATAATTTCCATACCACCCCCCTACCCCATGTTCAGCACAGAATGAACAGACAAAAAACCATAGATTCCAGCTTCCCTTTGGGAAGGAAAAGAGGCGGGCAGAACATACAATCCAAGTTTTCTGAAGGCTTCCCAAGGAACTGGTTTCAGTTTCACTTGTCTCAGAGCACTCATGGAACTTGGCCTACCCTAGATGTCGGAGAGCCACTAAGAACAAAGAAAGCAAGCTGGACAAGGACAAAGTTCTGAGAATCACTGGGTGGGTTGATTGGTGAGGAACTTCTATTGTAATAATCTAGTCTGTGAAGACTGGAAGAGCTAGCTCTTTTGTCTACTGTGCAGACACCAACACAGAGAGTCAAGGAAAATGAAGAAATAAAAAAAGATGTTTCAACAAAAGGAACAAGATAAATATCTAGAAACCAACCATAGCAAAAAGAGATAAGTAATTCACTTGACAGATATTCAAAATAACCATTATAAAGATGTTCATAAAGGTGAGGAGAACAATCCATGAATAAAGTGAAAATTTCAACAGGAATATAAAATATTTAAAAATGGCAAACAGATATCATGGAACTGAAGAATATAATAACTGAAGAATTTACTAGAGGGATTTAACAAAAGCATAGATAAAGCAGAAGAAAGGATAGAGAACACAGAGAGGTCACTAAAAGTGGTTGAGTCACAGGAGGAAAAAAAAAAGAAGGAAGAATAAAGAAAGCTTAAGGGATTTATGGGCCACTGTCAAGTGAATCAATATACACATAATGAGAGTCTCAGAAGGGGAAGAAAGAGAGAATGAAGCAGAAAGCTTATTTGAAGAAATACTGGCAGAAACCTCAAATCTGGAGAAGAAAATGAGCATCCAGATTCAGGAAGCCCAAATAAACCCAAATAAGATGAATAAAAAAATCCACAAAAAGATATCAAGTTGTCAAAAGTCAAGGCCAAAAGAGAATTTTGAAAGCAACAATGGAGAAGCAACTTGTCTTATACAAGGGAATGCTATTGAGACTATCAGTGGATTTCTTAGCAGAAACCTTGCAGGCCAGCAGACAGTGGGATAAAATAGTCAAACTGATGAAGAAAAAACCCCAAAATTCTCAACCAAGAATACTCTACTTGGCAAAGCTGTCTGTTAAAAATGGAGAGATAAAGACTCTGCTAAACAAACAAAAGTAAGGGAGTTCATCATCATTAGACCAACCTTGCAATAAATGCTAAAGTGAGTTCTTCAAGTTAAAATGATAATACAACAACACAATGGCATAAGAAAATATAAAACACATTTGTCAAGGTAAATATAAGACAGATACAGAATGCTGTATTACTGTAATAATGGTAAATCACTTTTAATTCTACTATAAAAGTTAAAACATAAAAGTATTAAAAGTAACTATAGCCTAAAAATGTTACAAGAGACAATATAAATAGATATAAATTGTGGCACCAATAATATAAAATGTGAGGGATAAGTATAAGTATAGTTTTTATAAACAATTGAACATAAGTTGTTCACAGTTTAAATTAGCTATAAGAATTTTATATAAGCCCTATGTCAACCATAAAGAAAATACCTATGGAAGTAACACAAAAGAAAAAGAGAAAGAAAGCAAAACTTATCAGTTTTAAAAAATTAATGAAATACAAAGACAGTAAGAGAGAAAAAGATAGACAAAGTAACTGCAAGGCAGACAGAAAGCAATGAACAAAAAGGCAATAGTAAATCTTTCCTGATCAGTACTTCCTTAAAATGTATACAGATTCAAGTTTCCAATCACGATACAGAGTGGCTGAAGGACTTTTTTAAAAGATCCAACTATATGCTGTCTACAGGAAACACAGTTTATATTAAAGGACACAGGCCGAAAAAAAATGTATGAAAAAATATATTCCATGAAAATAGTAACCCAAAAAGGGTAGATGTGGCTTTACTTATATCTGATAAAATAGATAGTAAGTCAAAATTGTTGCAAGAAACAAGAAGTATATAATCCAATGAAAAAAGGACCAATTCACTTGGAAGATATAACAATTGTAGATATGCACCTAACAAGAGAAGACTTAACTATATAAAACAAGCATTGATAATACTGAAGGGAAAATAGTGCTGCAATAATAGCAGGAGATTTTAGCACTCCATTTTCAGTAATTGATAGAAAAACAACCAGACAGTAAACTAACAAAGAAGCAGTGGACACAAACAACTCTATATATACATCAAATGGACCTAACAGATCTCTACAAAACATTCCATTCAACAGCAAACGAACATTAATTCTTCTCAAGTGCATACAGGACATTTTTCAAGATAGATCATGTTAAGTAACAAAACAAGTTTTAACAAAGTTAATAATATTGAAATAATACCAAGTACCCCTTCAACCAAAATGTAGTAAAACTAGAAATAAATAACAATGGGAAACCGAAAAAGTTGTGAATATGTGGAAATTAGATATGTATTTTTGAGCAACCAATGGGTCAAAAAATAAATCCAGACAAATAAAACATATCTTGAAACAAATAAAAATATAAATAGAACATAACAAAACTTTCTGAATGCAGCAAAAGAAGTACTAAGAAGGAAGTTTACAGTGATAAGTGCCTATGTTGAAGAAGAAGAAAGGTCTCAAACCCATTTTATATCTCAAGGAAATTGAAAAATAAGAGCAAACTAAATCCAAAGTCAGAAGAAGAAAGGAAATAATAAAGATTATAGCAGAATAAATAAAATAAAGAACAGAAAAACAATAGAAAAAACAGTGAAACTAAGAGTTGGTTTTTTTGAGAAGATAAACTTGAAAATATTAAGCTAGAATAACCAAGAAAAAAGAAGAGTCACATAAAATCAGAAAACAAAGAGGAGACATTACAACTGATACCACAGAAATGCATAGGATTGTAAGAGATTACTATTAACCATTATACACCAGAAACCTGGGAAACCTAGAAGAAATGGATAAATTCTTGGAAACATACATCCTACCAAAGCTGAATCATGAAGAAATAAAAAGTACGAACAGGCCCATAACTAGTATGGCTATTTAATCAGTAAACAGTAATCTCCCAACAAAGAAAAGCCCAGGACCAAACACCTCACTGATGAATTGTATGCAACAATTCAAGAATTAATACCAATTTTTCTCAAACTCTTCCAAAAAATTGATGAGAAAGAAACACTTCCAAACTTATGAGGCCAGAATTAACCCTGATAAAAAAGCTAGACAAAGCCACCACAACAAAAGAAAACTACACGTCAGTATTTCTAATGAATGTGATTGCAGAAATCATCAACAAAATATTAGCAAACCAAATTCAACAGCACATTAAAAGAATCATTCACCATGACCAAGGGGGATTTATCCCCAGGATGCAAGGATGATTCAACATATGCAAATCAACAAATGTGATACATCACATTAAAAGAATGAAAGATGAATAAAAGCCATATGATCATCTCAAAAGACATAAAAGAGAATTTGATAAAATTCTACATATTTTTATGATAAAAACTCTCAACAAAGTAGGAACAGCAGGAAAGAAGCTCAACACAATGAAGGTTATATATGAAAAGCCCTCAGCTAACATTATGCTCAATAGTGAAAACTTGAACACTGTTCCTTTAAGGTCAGTAAAAAAGCAAGGATGCCCACTCGTGCCACTTCTATTTAACATAGTACCAGAAGTCCTAGCCAGAACAATTAGGCAAAAAAGAAATAAAAGTCATCCAAATTGGAAAGGAAGAAGTAGAATTATCTCTATTTGAAGATGATGTAATAATATATAGAGAGAAAACCTTAAAGACTCAACCAAAAAAAATGTTAGAACTATTAAGTGAATTTAGTAAGTTGCAGGATACAAAATCAACATACAAAAATCAGTGGCATTTCTATACACAAGCAATAAACTATCCATAAGCTAAATTAAGAATTCAGTACTACTTATTACTAGCAACAAAAGGAATCAAATAGTTACAAATAAGTTTAACCAAAAAAGTGACACTTTTACACTGAAAATTATAAAACATTGATGAAGGAAATTAAAAAAGACAGATAAACGGAAAGATGTCCTGTTCTCATGGATTGGGAGAATGAATATTATTAAAATATCCATATTTCCTATAGTGATCTACAGATTCAGTGTAATCCCTATCAAAATTTCAGGGCCTATTTTTTTATATTAACAGAAAAACCAATCCTACAATTCACAGAGAACCACAAAAGACCACGAATAGCCAAAGCAGTCTTGAGAAAGAAAAACAAAGCTGGAGGCACATAACCACTTCCCAATTTCAAAATATATTATAAATATACAGTAGAAAAATTATACTACAGGCATAAAAACAGACATATAGACTAATGGAACATAATGAACAGCTCAGAAATAAATTAACGTGCATTAGTCTGTTTTCATGCTGCTAATAAAGACCTACACAAAACTGGGTAATTTATAAAGAAAAGAAGTTTAATTGACTCATAGTTCCAGTTGACTGGGGAGGCCTCACAATCATGGCAGAAGGTGAAGGGGAAGCAAGACATGTCTTACATGGCAGCAGGCAAGAGAGTTTGTGCAGGGGAACTCCCCTTTATAAATCCATCAGATCTCATGAGATTTATTCACTGTCACAAGAACAGCACAGAAAAGACCCACCCCATGATTCAATTACTTCCCAGCAGGTCCCTTCCACGACATGTGAGAATTATGGGAGCTACAATTCAAGATGAGATTTGGGTGGGGATACAGCCAAACCACGTCATCATGCATCTATAGGATTAACTGATCTTCAGCAAAGGTGTCAAGAACACACAGTGGGGAAAGATAGTCTATTCAACAAATGGTAGTAGGAAAATTAAACGTCCATATGTAAAAAATAAGAAACTGGATCTTTATCTTACAACGTACACAAAAAAATCAACTCAAAATGGATTAGAGATTTAAGCATAATGCCTAAGACTATAAAACTTACAGAAGAGAACATAAGGAAAAAAACTTTGTGACATTGGTCTTGCCAATGCTTTTGTGGATATGAAATGAAAACGAGGCAAAAAATGTGAAAGTAGACAAACAGGACTATATTAAACTAAAAAACTCCTGCACAGCAAGTAAAATAACAAAATGAAAAGGCAATTTATGGAGTGGGAGAAAACATTTGCAAACCTGATAAGGGGTTAATTTCCAAAATATATAAGAAATGTAAACAACTGATTAACAAGAAAACTAATAACTTGATTTTTAAATGAGCTAAAGACTTGAATACACATTGCTTTAAAGAGGACATACAAGGAACCAAAACGTATATGAAAAGATACTCAGTTACTAACCATAGTGAGATATTACCTCACACCTGTCAGGATGGGCATTATAAAAAGAAGGGACATTTTTTTAATTCTTGGTGAAGATGTGGAGAAATGACAACTCCCGTACACTCTTGGTGGGAATATTAAATGAAGCAGTTGGTATCAAAAATCAGTATGGCATGTAAATGGTTAATATTTCATGTCAACTTGACTGGGCCAAAGTATACCCAGAGAGCTGGTAAAAACATTATTTCTAAGTATGTATGTGTGAAAGTGTATTAAGAAGAGATTAGAATGTGAATTAGTAGACTGAGTAAAGAAGACTGCCCTCACCAATGTGGGTGGGCCTCAGTCAATTCATTGAGGATAGAACAAAAAGGTGGAAGAAAGGCAAATTTCTTTTCTGTGCTTGAGCTGGGACATACATCTTTTTCTGCCTGACATACATGCTGTGGTTCATGGGCTTTAGGATCCATATAGGGACTTACAGCATTGGCCTCCCAATTCTCAGGCCTTTCACCTCAGACTGCATTATACATTATACCACCATCTTTTCTGGTTCTCCATATTGCAGATGGCGGATGCTGGGACTTCTTGGTCTCATAACTTTATTAGCATATACATATGCTAACTATATATATGTATAATTAAATGTAGAATTACTATATGACCTAGCAATCCCACTTCTGGATATTTATTCAAAAGAATTAAAATCAGGATCTCAAAGAGATTTTAGCATTCCCATGTTCATTTCAGTGCTATTCACATTAGCCAGGAAGGAGAAACAACCTAAATGCTCATGGAAAGATGAATGAATAAAAACGAGATATATACATACAATGGTTACTATTTAGCCTTAGAAGAAAATTCTGCAAAATGCAACAACATTGAATGAACTTTCTTTCAATGAACCTTGAAGACATTATGCTGAGTAAAATAAGCTAGTCACAGAAGGACAAATGCTGCATGAGTTCACTTACCGGAAGTACCTAA
This sequence comes from Macaca mulatta, assembly GCF_049350105.2. Taxonomy (NCBI): domain Eukaryota; kingdom Metazoa; phylum Chordata; class Mammalia; order Primates; family Cercopithecidae; genus Macaca; species Macaca mulatta. Next base: position 72,471,226 of record NC_133423.1, read on the forward strand.
AATAGTCAAACTTAGAATCACAGAGTAGAATGTTGCTTGCCAGAGACTTATGGGGAGAGAGAAACAAGAGTTGCTAATCTGTGGCCATAGAATCTCATTTATACAAGATGAATACATTCTAGATATCTACTATACAACATTGTGCTTACGGCTAACAGTACTGTATTGTACACTTAAAAATTTGTTAAGATGATAGATCTCAGGTTAGGTGTTCTTAGCACAATAAATATATTTTTTTAAAAAAGTCAAAATTTAAATGCTTAGCACATTGGGGTTTATTTCTCATTCCTTCTACATGTGCATCATGAATTGGCTAGAAGCTTTAATCCAGGCATCCATATTCACAGGTTGATAAATAGCCATCATTCCAAATTTGCCTAACTGTGGAAGACAGAAGTGGCAAATAGATACAGCTTCTTAAAACTTTCACTAATAGTGATGTAAGTCACTTCTATTCACGTTCCTTTATTCAAAGAGGAGATGGGGGAAGGAGTGCAACCTTATCATGTTCCCAGAAAGAAAACAAGAAATACTTTGTATGATCATCATAGTCCAATAGACTGGATGTTTGTGTCCTCCCAAAATTCGTATGTTGAAATCTTAATCCATTGTGTGATGGTATTAGGAAGTGAGGACTTTGGGAGGTGATTAGGCAGTCTTGAATTACAAACTTAGCATCTCTTACGAAAGCTGACATGAGAAGTGAAAGTAAGTCCATTAGACTACAATCTGTCTCCTGCACTCCTAATAAAACCCTTTAGTGGAGAACACTTCTAAAGACAGCAATACTCTGAGTGGAGTTTGTGCCCTTAAAAAAGAGATCCAAGAGCTCCCTCACCCCTTCCACCAGGTGAAGACAAAGAAAGAAGACAGGCCATTTGTGAACGAAGAAGCAGGCCCTCACCAGACACCAGATCTGCCAGTGCCTGGATCTTGAATATGCTGGTGCCTTGATCTTGGATTTCCTATTCTCCAGAGTTGTAAGTAATACATTTCTTGTTTATAAGCCATCTGGTATTTTGAACTGGGTGGTATTTTGTTCAAGCAACCCAAACAGTCTAAGGCAATCATATTCTTTTCTTTAAAAGTATAAATTTCAACCAGTATTATTAATGTTCTTAAGTGGGATTCACAATTGTAATAAGATTAAAATAAATGTAAGCATATAAGGTCAAAGTAGTTATCTTACCACTCTTAGAGGATCAGTTGACAGAATGGTGTTTCAGCAGCCCTGCCAGTTTGCAAATCACTGAAGCCTCTTTGCTAATCTAAGGAGACACTCTTCTAGGAAGAGAAAGCTCTCATTTGCCACAAAACATTCTTTGGGTGTACGAATATGTTTTCTTTTTAAAACCTTGAGAAGTAAATAGCAAAGGTCAACTTAGCTACCATTTTTCCAGTGAGAGAAATAATACGCTTAGAACACAAGTGACTTGCCCAAGATCGACTCTGGGTAACAGATTCTGATTCAAGCCCTCTGACTGAAACATCCAATACTCATGTTATGTCTTGGAACACATATGCATTATTCAGGAAATCACAGAGCTCTGGGGAAGGGTAGGAAATGTAGGCACAATTATAAGGATGTTGGGGAAATTAACAGTGGCTTTAAGTTTGCCAACTCTGGTTTAAATATTTCTTGTGTTAGGAGTTTTTAAAAAAGCTCTGCAAAATTATGGTGTATCCATATAATTTATCATCTTTTTTCTCCATCCTAATCATGGTTGTTAAATTTCTGTGCCTAAAATGCAGACCACTTTTGAGTGCAAGTTTGCGTGGCATACACCAAAAAGTGATCCAAATTGGATACAAGGCTGGGGAGATGCAGTTCAAGCCCACATTGCCATTTGCCTCACCAGCTGGCACTGTCTCACAAGATGCCACCAGATGGGCCTTCATGAGCCTTCTAAATCAACAGAGAAATTCAGAGTGGAGATATCAAATATGCCATTACTGCTAAAAGCAAGTAAATGATATTACATACCTATTTGATACACTGAAACAGTCTTGAATCACAAATTGAGTATCTCTTACGAAAACTGGAATGAGAAGTGGAATAAGTACATTAGACTACAAATCTGTCTTCTACACTACTAATAAAACTTTTTAGTGGAGAACACTTTTAAAGACAGAAATAGTCTTTTCTCCTCCATTTATAAGGACCCTCAATGTGTTTGGATAAAAGAGAGGGAGATAATGATATACTAGGTAGAGACCTCAAAAAGAAAAAATGTGGCAAATTTGGGAACTGGTAAATAGAGGAAATGATATCCTCTATTTAGCCACTTTGGCTAAAAATGCCACTCTTTCCAATCTATAATCCTAATTTCAGAACATGGCACTCATCACACACCATCTTGAAATGTAACTATTGTTGTACATGTGTCATTGTCCTTACCATAACAGTGTAATGAAAAGATGCATGACTTAGAAGCTGATCAGCCTGATTTGAATTTAAATAACAAGTATCTGCATTGCCTTGTGTAACTTACTAATTTCTATAGGTCTTGTTTCCTCATATGAAATAAGGCTAACAGTTATCCTTCACAATCTATGGGGGATTTGTCCCAGGACCTCCTTCAAATATCAAAAATCCAAGCATGCTCAAGTCCCATTTATAAAATTGCATGTTCTCACTTATAAGTGGGAGCTGAACAATGGGAACAGATGGACACAGGGAGAGGAACAACACACACTGGGGCCGGTTGAGGGGCTGGGGAAAGGGAGAGCATCAGGATAAATAGCTAATGCATGCTGGGCTTAATACCTAGGCGATGGGTTGATAGGTGCAGCAAACAACTATGGCAGACATTTACCTGTGTAACAAACCTGCACGTCCTGCACATGTATCCCGGAACTTAAAATTAAACTAAATATTTAAAAAAAATTTTTTTATTTAAAAAAATTTTTTTATTTAAAAAAATTAAAAAATGCATCATATTTGCATAAAACCTATGCACATGCTCCCCATATAGTTTAAATCATCTGCAGACATATTACCTAATGTAGATGCTATATGAGTAGTTGTTATTAATGTATTTTTAGGGGATAATGACAAGAAGAAAATGCTAAGTATTTTCTTAGCATTTTAAGAAAGTACATTTCTTTCTTAAGAATGCTAAGTCCATGCATGCTAAGTACAATTGCAATTGTTTTTCCAGGTAGTTTTGATCCCTAGTTGGTTTTATCCATGGAGGTGGAACCCAGAGATACAAAGAGCCAACTGTACCTACATTTCGAGATTGCCAAAAAAATTAAATGAGTGTGTGTGTGTATATATATGTATTTATATATACATATATAATATCTGGTACATAATAGAATGTAATGACAAGTGTTATTTTTATTGTTATCATACAATTTTGAGACTTATGCAAAGGCTAGCAATTTTATAGAAAAGATAGAGTTTTTTCTTGAAAGAATAATAAATGAATGAATGAAGACGTAACAATACAGAAGTTATATAGAAATGGAGGCCGTGTGCCGTGCTAGCTCAGTAGGATGGCAGTACCATGTGGAATTTGTAAAAGGTCAAATGCTGATGTTGTGCTTTGTTAATGAAAAAATGACAACTTTTTGTTTATTTTAAAATGTTTCTAAATAATAGCTCCCAGAAAGTTTATGAATATTCATATTTTTGATAATTCATTTCATTCTTTCTCCAAATTTTCTCAGGACATATATAAATGCACATACAGCAAGGTCTTTTTTATACTTAATATGAAAGTAAGATTTATGTTGCTTTTTGCTTCATAGTATTTCTCGGTTTGTAACTATAAACTTATTTGTGTGAGTACTGGATTAATGATTTCTTATTCGACTAGACTTAAAGCTCCATGAGGGCCAGGGACTGGGTTGCTTTTGAATTCTCTTGGTGGCCTTAGTTTCTGACACAGTGGCTTGTGCATAGTAGGTATTCAAAATAATTATTTAAGGAACAGAAATTATCCTTTTCACTTCCTAAAAGTATGCCAAGAGGATCGACATCCTATATTTGGTTTTAGTTTTCATTTTAAACAACTCGATTTTAAAGGAATTGTGAAGAATTAATAATGGATTGTTTTAGACCATTTTAGACAATCAGGTACTCCATTACTTCATGTGTTAGAGAGCTTTTCAAAATCAGGTGTCAGGGGTGGAAACCTAAAATAGCATTCTGCTTTCAACTAGTGATACTATAGAGACTGTGCTCTGACTCAGCATCATATAGAATCATCTCTCAGGATGCTCTTCCTTGCTCTAGTGGCACACTCAGAAAAGACACCAGTGTTTATGAGATCATAAACATTGTTATGGGATCAGAGCTAGCGACAGCCTTTGCTTCAGGCCATATGATCATAAACAATGTTATGGGATCAGAGCTAGCAACAGTCTTTGCTTCAGGCCATATGTTCTAAATGCAGAAGAAAATTCCAAAAGTAAAAATTTCATTCCAGGATCCCTGGACTCAGCTGTAATTATCCACCCTCGACAGGTTCTGGCCTCTGACATCTGAACCAAGAACCATATGCGAAAGAAAAGAAGTCCTAAAAGAAAGAGGGTGTGGTTGGTTTTCAAGTAGAACAGAACTTGTAGAAATGATTCAACATCAAACTGCTGGTAAACACACATGCAAACACACAATTTTATCTGTTTACGAACAACCCTGAATATCCATAATGTAGAATAATATTAATAGGATTAAAGACACCTACTTCATATGACTATTTTAAGGAGTAAGTGAAATCACATATGTAATGTACCAAGCCAAAATCGGAATCTGAATACCAGCTGATATGCAAGGTGAGCACTCAATCAATGGGGAGTGAAGGAGTTGAGCCGATCACTCAAGAGCCACCTCAACCGCTTGTATTCAAGAGGTGAAGATTAGTTTTCAGTTTAATCTTCTTATACCTTCACATATATTCCAAATGTAATCACTTCCCATGACCTTTACCACTCCCATGTAGTGCTGGCCACCAGTATGTCTCCTTCAGACTTCTGTCTTTCCCTAGCCCTATCACCTCCCCTCACCTCTCTCACTTTACTTTCCCACCTACCACCTCCCAAATGGGTGTATTATCCACAAAGCAGTCTGAGTGATCCTTTTACAATAAAAATCTAATCTGGTCACTCCCCTACTCAAAGCTCTCCAACAACTTCCCCATTAAATCTAAATTCCTTGCCATAGCCAACAGTAGCTGGCCACTGACCTCACCAACCATCCTTTCTTACACTTCACAATGGCTGATGTTATAGTTTATTTGATGATTACTTGTTTCATTTGCCAGAATGCAAGCTTCATGAGAACAAAGACAATATTTGTTTCACTATTCTACTCCCAGATATGCGCATTAGGGCACATAATAGGCACTTAATGACTGTTTATGGAATGAAAGGATGCATGAGTATATCTCATCCATATTCAATATCAGATGTATCATTGGGAGATGAAGTCAGTGGAAAAAGAACTAGTTACAGCTATAAGGAAGACAGAATACAGTTTTCAGTGGTGGAACCAAAGGAGTCAAAACAGGAATAAATGCAATGTAGAAACATAAGTATAGGCAATAGTGTATTAATTTTCAATTGCTGTTTAACAAATAACCACAATCTTAGTAGCTTAAAATAGCACCCATTTATTAGCTCATAGTTCTGTAGGTCATTGCAGGCAAGCTTGACCAAATTATCTCCTTAGGGTCTTACAAGGCCAAAATCAAGTTGTTGGCCAGGAAGGGCTCTTACCTAGAAGATCTGGGGAAGAATTCACTTCTAAGCTCCTTCTGATTATTGGCAGGATTTAGTTCCTTGCAGTTGTAAGATGGAAATAGAAGCTTCCTTGATTGCTATTGGCTGAGGCCACTCTCAGCTTCCAGAGGCCACCTGCATGCTTTGCCATGTGACCCCTCCACCTTCTAAGATAGCAGGGCCATGTTGAATCCATCTCTTACTTGGAATCTCTCTGACTTCCTTTTTTGCTGCCCACCAGAGGAAATTCTCTGCATTTAAAGGGCACAAGTAATTGATTAGACTAGACCTACCTGGGTCTGATTAACTCCCTTCTGACTAACTCAAAGTCAACTGATTAGCAATATTAAGTACATTCGTAATAGCAGGCATGATAGTTCATTATACTCACAGTCTCAAAGATTAGGGCAGGAAATCTTGAAGTGGGGTGGGGCAGAGAGGCATTTTAAAACTCTGCTTATCACAAAAAGCTTATCCTAAACTAGATACCCCAAACTAGAACATTTAAAAGTGTTGTTCTTTGGGATCTCTTTCTTGCCATTGACAATAGCTTAAGACTCATATTTTAAATTTGGAAGTGTTAGTGTGTACCTTTTGCTTTTATCCTAGGAGCAGAAACTTCACAGAGAGGCCTGCAGTCCACTGAGCTGAAAACCAAACCCGTAAACAAAATGTCATGCTACAAAGATTAGAGAGAAAAGGCCAAATTTCCCTAGAACCTGTTCTCAGTCTTAATTCCTATAGTCATCAGGATCTTCTTGCATAGAAGGAATGTGCAAATGCACAGTCCCTGGACACTGATTCCATTTCCTACAAGCCCCATTGTTACGCTTGTATTAATGTGCTGCATGGAAATACCATATGCTTCCACATTTTATTTGTGTGGTGCCTTCTAGTTTTCAAAATACTCTAAGATATTTAATCATCTCAACCCTGTGAAGTAAAGCTGGGAGATAACTTTTTTCTCTGTTTTACAAATGAGAAAATTGGTGCCTGGAGTGATTAAATAATTTGCAGTTCCATAAGAATTTACTGGCACCCTTAGTACTAAAGTCCTAATTCCTCAACCTGTGTTCTTTTACCATATTCAAGACTAGAAACAAGAATGTCAGTAGACAGAATGCTGTTCAGAATTTCCTTCTTGGCTGGTGCCTGCTAGTCTTGTGGGCCTGTCTGTTCTTGTTTATCGTACATAGCATTTAAGAAGATCCCCATGAATTGCTTGGCTAGTGATCTCACTGCAGTGCCTGGGGTTTAGCACAGGGCAATAAAGGAAAACTCTCAATATAAAGGAGGAAATGTAAGAGGAACTGTCCGCTGAATAAGAAGGAGGTATCCCAAGGAATAGCAAAAGGGACTCTCTCCGGATGCTGTCTCTGACTACAAGTAAAACAGGCCATTTCAGGGCATCCGAGCCAGGGATGAAGGTGGCGGAAGTTCCAGCTTGCTCAGGCAGCTGTGACCTGCTATGGTGAAGTGAATCCACATTTAGGACCCATTGGAGAAGTTCCATAGCAAAATGGGGAATGAACAAAATTACATACTATCAGTAATATTCATCAGTAATACTGTGTAAGAGAATTTGATTACAAAAGTCCACTCTCATCCACAATGATTTATTTCTTAATATGTAGCTTCCAGCCAACTTAAACAAGAAAGAAATACTGTCTATGTGCAGAATTACCAAATGATAAAACACGTATGGCTTAAGAGTACTGACTTTGAGAGCAAACAGATTAGAATACCAGTTTCATATCCATCGCTTATTAGCTACGTGACTGGGAAATTTATTTAACCTATCTGAGCTTTACTCTTCTCATTGATAAACTTGGAATGAGGATATTACCTACCTCAGAGTGTTCTTGTGAGGATTAAAGCACCTTGCTCATAGTAAGCACTAATTAAATGTTTGCTATTGTTACCATAACTCAGTATTAAAGAACATGTCTTATATTTTTTCCAGTATTTACCGGCATAAATATAACGATGAGTCTCATGCAATATGATTATGGAGACTCATAGTTATTAAAACAAGGAAGGTGATCTGTGAGACAATTTGTGTTTAAATTTATACTTAAAAAAAAGGTAATTAATAAGATTTAATCCAGAAATAACAAACCAAATTGCCAAGCAATTGTATCTGTTTGTAAACATAACTGCTGGAATATATATGAATATATTTAGTTATTGTGTATCACCCAAAACAGCTTCTGCAAGAGAAAAAGAGTGGGTGGCAGATGTGGTAGAAAACACTCATTTTTAAGATTAAGTGTGAAATGTGTTGGAAATCACCATGGAGATGGTGTAAACAGCCAAATTACCCCAAATCCAGCAAAAGTTTGAAATTAGAATTTCTCTGGATTTTATAAAGCAAGATACTCTTAGTGCCTCAAAGCCCCAATAACGAATAGTGTTTTCAGGGATAATTCTCACTTCCCAAATGTTGAAATTAAAATGCCATGTAATATATCAAAATTACTAAGTCAGTCAATGGATGAAAGTTTTAGAGGACAAACATGAAGTCCTACCATTTACAGGTTTAACAAAATGTTTTATACCTAATTATCCTGGCAGTAAAAAAAACGGAAGAAAGAGATTTCTTTCAAGTAAACTGGCCACCACTTCCGTTCCAGGTTTCTTTGTGTCTTCCACAATAACTTTGAGAGATTATAGACTGTTGTTGGGCATATAGTGTCTAAGGAGGCATGCTGCTAACGTTTCTTATAGTAATAAGATCATTCCATATTATTTTATAAATAGAAAATGATTTTGGCCAATAACAATAGTCTTCAGCTGATTTTTGATACCCAGGAGCACCAGGTACTTAAATTGTCTTAAAATATAGCAAAATTTGTTTGGTTCCAGTAAACATTGTATCTCCACAAACCATTTTAAATAAAACCCATGAAGCCAAGAGTTAATGTTGTTAGAAACAAATGCTTGGTGCCACAAAGAAAATGAGCACTTAAACAAGATTTTCTCAGCAAGGCAAATTTTATTTCTGCAGAAGGGTGCTGTTTGTGCTGGGCATGGTCTCAAGAGCACACTGAACAAAGGAGAGAAGGAGTTTTTATCCCTAACGCAGTTCCTATTTCTGTGTCCTTCCCCTATTGGCTGGGGTTAGACTGCACAATCTAAAGAATCCCAATTGGCTAAAGCTTAAACTTCTCTAAATAAGGTAATAACACAAGAGTTTTTATGGCTGAAGCAGAAAAGGGAAGAAGTAAGGGGGATAAGTCAAGGCTGCTGACAAGGCAGGTTTCAGTATGTCTGAGCACTGCAAGGGTGAGGGGGTAGTTTACAAGATGAATAAGAACTTTTTCCAAATAAGGAAGTTGATCTTGGGAACAAAGAACGGGGAAGTTAACAGTTAAACCTTTGAAGAGGAATGTATTGTATCTGATATTATAGGGAAATAATGTTATTTAAAAATCCAGAAAGAAAGAAATAGGATATGCCTCAGACAGAAAGTAAATATCCAGTTTCTTCCTGCATTAACCCACACATAGATTCCAAAATATCATACAAGTAGAAGCTGACACTAGAACCCAATACTAAAGTGTGCACATCCTGCCAATCAGTCCATTTCTAGTTCTTCAGCAGCCACTCTCCTGATTGTCTGCATGCACTCAGTGTAAACCCCCATTCACATGACTTTTAACCTTCAAGTCAGAAATCCTCCTCCATTTGGCATACACGTGGTGGGAGGTTCCAAATGAAAAGTCTAGGGCCATTCCTTTCGAAGTTCTTAACTTAGCTCTCTTTTCTGTAACTGTAATCCCGACACCCAAGGTAACACTACCCCTTACACAGAGATTTTGGAGACTCGAGTCCTGTTGGCCGCATCACCAGCATCACCTTCCTTCCCTATAGCCTAAGTCACTTACCCAACAACATGTTACTGGAGCACTAAAATGGGCATGGGCAAGGATAGGAGCTGCCAGATAGGAGAGAATAAGGGATGTAGAGATAATTTTTATATACATTTTCTATCTAGTGGCACAAGATGTTTATAAGGTAGATGTTTTAACACACACTGGAACCTATCAGAGGGTGAAGGGTGGGAGGAGGGAGAGGATCAGGATAACTAATGGATACTAGGCTTAATAGCTGGGTGACAAAATAATTTGTACAACAAACTCCCATGACAGAAGTTTACCCATATAACAAACCTGCACATGGACCCCTGAACTTAAAATAAAAGTTAATTAAAAAAACCAAGGTAGATGTTGTATTCCTTTCACTAAATAGCTAGAAGAAAAGTAAGCACAGGAACCAAGCCAGGAAACACAGATCCAGCTCTTTAATGGCTTCCAAATTTTCTGAGAAGGTGAGAGGGCTTTGAGATGCTGCTTTTTTTTTTTTTTGGAACAAAACAGGAACCAATTTGTAAGTAGGCAATAGCCTACCTGGTGCAATTTTAATGGAGGTAGCAGATACATTACCTTCCCTAAGATATCACCACTGGGATTGTTCCATGGTTTTTAACCCATTCTTTCGATGTAGACCACCCCTTCTATCTTAGGAAAACCTTCTTAAAGTACAGATAACTTGAAAGCAGATACTGTTTTGCATGAATAACAAACATTTCATTTGTTTTAATGCCCAAATAGCAATAATCCAAATCTGCATTGTTTGACCTCTGGAATTCTAATATCTCTGGAAATCCTGGAATGTATATTCTACAGATATGTAATGTTTCTTGTCATCTCAGCAACCTTCGGCTGCCCCTAAGCAGGTCACCTCTCAGCCTCTTTCCTATTCTCCCAGTATAGAAGCAAACACAAGACCTTCCCCCCAAGCACAGCTAATTAGAGCCTGTAACGTTTAGCACAGTGTGACTAAAACCTGTGGATGACAAAGCAGAAATAAACACTTGATCTGTGCATTATACTGAACACTAGATATGACTGCCCTGGGCCATCCCAACCCCCCAAATCCCCTTACCAGTTCTCATCCTTCAGCCGCTGAGCTTGAGGGACCAACGAGGCCGCTCACGGTGGCAGTGACATTCCACCCACACTTCTCACAGTCAGGCTACTCAGTGTGTGTAGGGCTTCCTTTCTAGGGAGCGTGGTTATTTCTCCCATAGCTACAATAAGTACCCTGCGCCAGTTAAAATATAGAATAGAAAAAGGAACAATGCCACAAAGCAAGCTCATTATTAAACTCTGTTATCATGTAGAGCACTTGAGCTCAAATGCCAAAATCTCCATTCCAGAATAGGACCCTGGCTTTTCCATGCATAGAACCAAAAAGTAAATAGAGACTTTACCTGAAGGAACAACATAGTTGTCTCTCAGACAGAAACAGGAACACTGCTGGCGATTGTAGCATAGCAGTCCCTTTCCACACACTTCTAATCCAGGGTATAAAAACTGTCAAAAAATAGTGGACCTTTTTCCTAGCTTGAGTTTCCTGCAATGAAAGGATTATCCAGTTTAATCTTAAAAAGAAGCCTATGAAGTGGGCATTATTTCCCCATTTTACAGAAGAGGAGACTGGTCTGAGAAAGTCCAGTAATTTTAGCCACCGTCACCCAGGCCCATCTGACTCTAACACCTTGACAGACAGCTAATAAGAATGTGGCAGTGGTAATGACACGGGAAGTGAGGCTTAGCTAGAAGGAAGAGAAGGGACCCAGACAAGGGCCACAGGAAGACACCAAAGGAACAGCCTGCCTATGGCAGGACCTGCACACTCCATCGTCATACCTGCATCTGGGAGAGATGGCATAACTCATGCCACCAGCATCCTCGACTTCCTGGCTTGAGTTAGTGGTGGCACGCTAATTAGTTCAAGTTGCCTCTTGAGTCATGAATATTTGGCATTTAAGATTTATTCATCCTTCGTAACACACTCATTGTCTGAAATCTCTTTTAAAAAATTTTATTGGTTCGTGTCGAAGAAGCCTGAAGTCAAACCTCTAAAGTCATTTACCCTGCTATATGAAGGCAGCCAATACTATTATCATTTTAGAGCCCAGTTTATGTCTTCCGTCATTGCTATTGGCATACACTGATTAGAGAGTCTCCAGAGACAGGCCACCAGAATGTAATTTAATCACATGCATTTCAAGCATTTGTAGTGCAGCAGCAACTGCACTCATCCACAACTATGACTGTGAACCTCTCAACAGAGTTAACTAACAATATCTCAAATAAAGAAGTAGGACCTAAAATTCAAGCCATAATTTTATCATAAAGAGAGACAAATGAGAAAAACACAATAATTGCCCTTATATAGAAAACTCCTCTTACAAATGATTCTATTTAACAAATCCAAATTTTGGATGATGTATACAATACCAATAACAAGCCAATTCAATATATCTAAATTAAAATAATATTTTGACACTTGTTTTGACTTTATAATGAGGTTATTAAAAAACTCCAAAAGTTCTGGAGAGCTATTGTTAAATAAACTTAACACTATTGAATTTTACACTTGAAAGATAGTTAACATGGTAAATTTTATGTTATGTGTTTTTCACAACATATAATTTTTTTTTTCCCCTCCGAGATGGAGTCTTGTTCTGTCGCCCAGGCTGTAGTGCAGTGGTGCGATCTCTGCTCACTGCAACCTCTCCCTCCTGGGCTCAAGCAATTCTCCTGCCTTAGCCTCCCAAGTAGCTAGAATTACAGGCACCCAGCACCACACCCAGCTAATTTTTGTATTTTCAGTAGAGACGGGATTTCACCATGTTGGCCAGGCCAGTTTTGAACTCCTGACCTCAAATGATGTGCCCGCCTTGGCCTCCCAAAAGTGCTGGAATTACAGGCATGAGCCACTGTGCCTGGACTAAAAAATGTTTAAGTTAAAAAAAGTAAATTGAAAAAACTCTAAGCTCTAAAATTAAAATTAATTAAAATGAAATTACAGTAATATTTCATGGATTGAATAGTAATAATCATATCAAATGATGATAATGATAGTTTAAAAGGATTGGTTTGAGGATGTTACAAGTTGTTATGTTGGGTAATATGTAAGTATTATCATTAAATTAGGTTATAGGCATTTTTGTTTAAAAGGTGGAGATAAAAATAACATTTAACAAATATTTCCATTAAATTTGTTGAAAAAGTAAAGTTAATTATTTAAAAGTATATGCTGCTTGTGCTTAAAATTTACATGCTAGAAAAGCTTTTTCTCCAGAGACATTGAATAATGTATTTTTATTATGCTAGGGTCTCAGTGAGGAGGAGCTCATTGAAGATAAATGCAAAGTATACAGAGCTCTGAGGGAGCAATAATGATTTTTGTAAAATTTTGTAAACAACATATGAATACTTTAAATCCCAAATATTTAGGATCTTAAATACTAAATATTTAATTAGGATTTATTGGTTGTGAGACCATATGGTCAATGAAATTTAACCAATGACCACAGGGGTCACAATAGCTTATACTACTTTCACAGTTAGCAAATTCTCCTATTTTCCAAATTAATTATTTAAAAGATTATATAATGATAGAGACAGCGTTGTTATAAGCTGTAAACAAATGGACTAACATAATTTTCTGAAAATTAAAATTCCAAGGACTATTTTGAAGATTAAAACCCCCTTGTGCCATACTAATAAACAATAAATAATAATTTATTGTTAATAATTTAATATTATTAAATATAACATTAATAATAATTTTTTTTTTTTTTTTGAGACGGAGTCTTGCTCTGTCGCCCAGGCTGGAGTGCAGTGGCCGGATCTCAGCTCACTGCAAGCTCCGCCTCCCGGGTTCACGCCATTCTCCTGCCTCAGCCTCCCGAGTAGCTGGGACTACAGGCGTCCGCCACATCGCCCGGCTAGTTTTTTGTTATTTTTTAGTAGAGACGGGGTTTCACCATGTTAGCCAGGATGGTCTCGATCTCCTGACCTCGTGATCCACCCGTCTCGACCTCCCAAAGTGCTGGGATTACAGGCTTGAGCCACCGTGCCTGGCCAACATTAATAATTATTAAATAAATTATATAAATTAAATAAATATTATTTAATGTTAAATAAGAATTTAGTGTTATTATTGCAAAGTTTGTTACAGGGCTCTTCCTTAGTTGAGGTCTCATGATTACTCAGTCAACTCCATACAGTAATAGAGTAGTAGTCATGTTCTGAACAAACTCTTATGCTATTTCCTTTGTTTTTAATAACTGTGGATTAATACCTGAGAAAACTTGTTTGGCCCAGTTGCAGCCCAAACACAAAGAAAGAAGGCAAGCAGGAAAGATGACATAGATTCATCAAAAATGACCTTCATAAAAGGAAACTGAGTTACAAGATTCATAAAATTTTAATATGCCAAATATTGAATCTATCAAGTAAAAAGATATATAATTTGATTCTGTTTTCTAAAACTGGATTAACTAATTCATTTAACACTTATCGCTAGTAAAAAATATTTAGACCTGCATCTAAAATTAATCTGCCCTTGATGTAGCTGCAGTTCATTCTGTTTCCTCTGACAGGGCATTGGCGTGAAAAGAATGGAAACATCAAAAGGAAAACGGACAACTTTCATGAACAAAGTAGAATTCCTTGGAAATGTGGAGCAGGTTGACATTATGTGGTGAGAAATTAATACATTTCGCAAAGATTCTTGGCCTAATCGTTCCAGGAAAGCATGTGCTAGTACATTGGTACTTGGCTGAGGGAAATGTTGTAGAAAATAGACATCTAAATACCTTAACACAGCGGTCCCCCCTTTTTGGCACCAGGGACCAGTTTCATGGAGTTTTTCCATGGAGGAACAGGGATCGAGGAGGGAGGGTGGGAGGGTGGGTTTGGGATGAAGCTGTTCCAACTAAGATCATCAGGCTTTAGATTCTCATAAGGAGCTGTGCAATCTAGGTCCCTCGCATGCGCAGTTCACAATAGGGTTTGCTCTCCTGCTGCTGATCTGACAGGAGGCAGAGCTCAGGTGGTAATGCTTGCCAGCCGAGGCTCACCTCCTGCTGTGCAGCTGGTTCCTAACAGACCATGGTCCAGTACCCATCCTCGGCCCAGGGGTTGGGGATCCCTGCCTTAACATGTAATCCTATCTCTCTCTCTCTTTTTTTTTTTTTTTTTTTTGACACAGAGTCTCACTCTGTCACCCAGGCTGAGTGCAGCGGTGCGATCATGGCTCACTGCAGCCTCCATCTCCTAGGCTCAGGCAATCCTGCCTCCGCCTCCTGAGTACTGGAACTATAGGTCCCACCATGCCTGGCTAATTTTTGATTTTTTTTTTTGGTAAAGACACTATGTTGTTCAGCTGGTCTTGAACTCCTGGACACAAGTGACCCTCCTGTCTTGGCCTCCCAAAGTGCTGAGATTACAGGCATGAGCCAGTATGCCTGGCCATCCTCTTTTTTAATTTGAACTAAATATATACTTTCTACAGAAAAAGTCAAAAATACAAATAAGGAAAATATTTAAATAAATAACTAAAAAGAATCACACTATCCCAAACCAACCACTATTAACATACATTAGTGATGTGATTTGTATCACTATAGATTACTTTTGTCTGATCTAGAATTTCATATAACTCTCTATGTATACTCTTTAGGTCTGATTTTTTTCACTTAACATAATACTTGAGATTCTTTCATGTTTTGCATGCATTAGTAGTGTGTTCCTTTTAATGCTGAGTAGCACTCTGTTGTACAAATATACCACAATTTGTCTATCCATTTTCCTAATGAACACCTAAGCTGCTTCCAGTTTGGAGCTGTTATGAATGAAATGTTATGAACAGGTGTTTACATGGACATGTGTTTTTATTTCTCCAGTAAATATCTGGGAATGAAATCATTGTGTCATATTAGGTAAGAGTATGTTCACTTATTAGAAAATACTAAACTATTTCCTAAATGGTGGTAGTGTTTCACACTCTTAGCAGCAGTGTATAGCGTGTCTGCTGTTTGACATTCTTACCAACATTTGCTAGTAGTTTTTTAAATTTTAGCCATTCTAATGGGTAGGTACGGTATCTTACTGTGGCTTTCAATTTGCATTTTTCTGTGACCAATGATGCTTAGCACCTCTTATGTGAAATAACAAGAAATGTTTTTACATGGTTTTTGTATAGTATTTGGTCAAATCTTTTTTCCCAATTTTCTTATTGAACTGTTTATCTTTTAAATATTGAATTATAAGAGGTCTTTATATCTTGGATCTAATCTTTCCAAACCGATAAATTGCAAATATTTTCTCCCTGTGACTTATGTTCTCAGTTTAATGGCATTTTTCAATTTCTCATTACAGTGATGGATTTAGTGTGGAGTGTGTATGTGTGTGTAGTCTATAATCACACTGAGGAAGAATACATCTATTCTTATTTTCTGGAAATTTTTATTAGGAATGAGGGTTGATTTCGTAAAAGGCTTTTCTAGCATCCTTGTAAAATTATATGATGTTTCTTTCTCCACCAATTAAAATGGCAGATTATATCAGTAGATTTCCTAATATTCCTAATATTAACTAACATTCTTACATTGTTAGTATAAATTCTACTCAGTCTATTACTTTCTTAATGAAGTATCAAAGTTGCTCAGTTTATATTTTATTTAGAAGTTTTTCATTAATATTTATAAGTAATATTTATCTATTGGCTTCTTTTTTGTGTTACATTTAACAAAATTGAGTCATAGATGTTATACTTGTTTTGTAAAAATAATGTATACTTTAAAAAATTTTCTCTGAGTAATTTATATAGCATAGACACTAATTGGGCTCTGAAGTTTATAAAATTATTCTTCAAAACCATCTGGCTTTGCTGCTTTTTTTTTTTTTTTTACATTGTAGTTCCTTGATAACTCTTCTATTTCTTCTACACAAGTGGGTCTATTTAAGCTTTCTATTTTTACTGAGGTCAATTTTGGTAAACTATCTCTTCCTAAGAAAATATTCACTTTATCTGAGTTTTCAATTTTGTTTGCATAAAGGTGTACAGAGTAGCATCATGTGATTTAAAAAATTTTTTCTGGCCAGGCATGGTGGCTCACGCCTGTAATCCCAGCACTTTGGGAGGCCGAGGCGGGTGGATCACGAGGTCAGGAGTTCAAGACCAGCCTGACCAACATGGTGAAACCCTGTCTCTACTAAAAATACAAAAATTAGCCATGTCTAATACAGGTGGTACCCGCCTGTAATTCCAGCTACTCAGGAGGCTGAAGCAGGAGAATCACTTGAACTCAGGAGGCAGAGGCTGCAGTGAGCCGAGATCACGCCACTGCACTCCAGCCTGGGCGACAGAGGGCGACTTCGTCTTAAAAAAATTTTTTTTCTCAGTATTAATCATCATTTCCACTTGTCATTTATTATTTCATATTTTTCTCCTTATTTCTTGAATAAATTTGCTATTAATAGTAACGTGTTTGTTAATTTTTCCAAGGACCCAGAATTTTGGCCTATTGGATTGATACACTTTTCTATTCTCTACCTTATTAATTTCTTTTTTTATCATTAGTATTTGCCTCCTTGTGCTTTTTTGGGGTGTCTTTTGTTTTATTTCTAGCTTTTTGAGTTGAAAACTTTATTTTTACTTTTTATAAGACTTGCTGTGCTTTTTGGTGCATAGATATTTGTAACTTACCTCTTCATAATGAATTACAGCTTTTAGTATTAGAAGGTGTCCTATGTCTCATTTAATTTTTATTGCCCAGAATTCTACTTTATCTGATACAAGAGTCAGAACATCTGCTTTTTTATTATTTCCACCTGACTGTGTCTTTATCTGTTGTGTCTTTGTCCATGCCTTTAGTTTCAGCTTTTCAATGCCATGTTTTGGCCATATTTCTTGTACACAGGCTAATGTTGGCTTTTCCTTCATAAGCCAACTTTAAAATGTTTTTATTTTAATAGACAAGCAAAGCATTTTCATCTTTATTGATATAATGGATATACTTGGTCTCAAGTGGATCATTTCATACTTTATATGTGCCATGTATATTATGCTGTTTCTTTGGTGTGTTTATTATTTTTTTAAAATTTTCTGGTAGTAGGAAGCTTTGTATTTTTATTCTGTTGGCTATCTTTACGTGTACACTTTTTACTATGCTCTTAAGCCCCTTATTTTCTTACTTAACATTTTACTGTCTGGGAAGCCAATTCAAATGATATCCTTTGACTCCCACTTGCTACCTACACAGCAGTCAAGAGTAGTCTATTTTCCCCTTTCTCTCTGCATTTACTTCCTAGTCATTTAGTTGCATTATTTCTACTTTGTCAGAACATACAATATCTACACATTATTTTTCCAAACCTGCCTTCACTTTCTGCTTTAATCTTATCTCTACAATTAAATATAGTAAATGCTTACTATTTTTCATTTTGTTGATGTTTCCATGGTTATCTCTAGGCTGGAGAATACATTCATTACATTCCTCAAGAGGGGCTCATGTGGACAATATTGTCTTAATTTCCCCCTCTTCTTTCCTTCTTCCCCTGCCTGCCACACTTTATGTAGTTATCTAATTTCCCCATATGTAATGTTTCTCTGAGGCTGTCACCTTTGGTCACTTCCAAACTCCTTCCCTATAGTTGGTGTTGTGAATTACTAAGTCCCAGATCTCTGTTGAGTATTTCACCCTTAGTGTTGGACTTTCTCATTGTAAGGGTGATTTTGTTTATGCCTCATCCATGTCCTCTGTCCCTCTCTCCTCTTTTACTTTCAGACCCCTAGGTCTCCTTTCCTCACTTCACACACCCATGGGTTTGTAGCAATAATGCAAGCTCTGTTGGAAGTTTTTCATTTCTCTAGCTACAGGAAATACAAAGTTCATGGTAGTCTCTGCCTCCTGGTTAATGCTAAAAGTGTGGCTCTTGTGAGGTTTTATTTGCACCCATTGATCTTATGATCTGGGGAGAGGCTATGAGAGGAGAGTTGGATTTAGGCAGCTATCATTATCTTCCAATCTTTCTCTACACTGTTAGATCATTGATTTGTAGTCTTGCTTTTTTTCTAATGATTGTCCTTGTAATCATTGCTGTGTTTCATCCACAAGGTTTGATGTTTGTTTATTTATGTATTTATTTTTAGTTTTTGAGATGGAGTCTTACTCTATTGCCCAGGCTGGAGTGTAGTGGCAAGTTCTCAGTTCACTGCAGCCTCTGCCTCCTGGGTGCAAGCGATTCTCCTGCCTTAGCCTCCTGAGTAGCTGGGATTACAGGTGTGTGCCACCACGCCTGGCTAATTTTTGTATTTTTAGTAGAGACAGGGTTTCACCATGTTGGTCAGGCTGGTCTCGAACTCCTGACCTTGGTTATCTGCCAGCTTTGGCCTTTTAAAGTGCTGGAATCACAGGCATGAGCCATAGCACCTGACTGGTGTTTATTTTTGTTACAATTTAGTTCAACATATTTTCTAATAACCATTACGATTTCATCCCAGATCCATGAATTATTTATAAGTGAATTATTTTTAAATTTCCAGACATATGGTGAGTTTCTAGTTATCTCTATGTGATTGGCTTCCAGCCTAATTCCACAATGATCACAGAACCTTTCTTCTGTTTTTAATTCTTTGAAATTTGTTGAGACGTCATGACCCAGCTTATGGACAATTTTGGTAAATTTTCTATGCTTACTATAGTTGTCAGTACCCGTGTTTTATAATGTCAATTTTTCTAAATTATTTTGTTCAAATCTATAACTTTACTGATTTGTAAACTATTTGTTCTGTCTGGTACTGAGAGAGGCTTATTAAAATATCCCACTCTGATTACAAAGTTGTTTTTCCTGTATTTCTTTGTTTTATGTATCATGAGATTACCTTATTAAATACATTCAAATTTAGAACATTTGTGTCTTTCTGGTGAACTAAACCGTTTAGTATTACAGAGTTATAAGTTATTACTAATGTTTTTTGCCTTTAAGTACATTTGGTCTAGTATGAATATAACTAAAGTAACTTTATTTGGATAATATTTGCATGCTATTCCTTTTCCATGGTTTTACTTTCAATCTTTCTAATATGCTGATCTATTCAGTATCTCTTCTAACCAGTGTATCATTAGACTTGGTTTTTTTATTCTTTATGAAAATATCTGTCCTTTAATTTACATTCAATTATATTACATGACATTTTAAATCTATTATCTTACTTTTTGCTTTCAATTGGTTACATCTAAATAATTATTTTCCTTTTCTTACCCTTCTCGTAGCAATTGTTACTATCCTTTATTCATTGTCTTAGAAGTTATACTAATCTTTTACCTGTGATCTTTAAGGTTATAAAATGTATCCTTGACTTATTGAAGTCTAACATATATTGATACTTCTGTCTCTTCCCAAATAAGGTAGAAGCCTTAGAATTCCTTCATTTGCTCTTTCTTTCTATTTATTGTGGTTTATTTTAATTCTATATGTACTTAAAGTGTTAAAAGATACAACTTTTGGTTATATGGTCAATTTTAGCTCATATGTACCTACCTATATCAGTCTTCCAAGAATCTAGCAGGAGTGTCTGATGTGGACAGCTTCTCTGTTTTTCTTTGTCCAATACCTATTTATGCCACCATTCATTTTTGAACTTTATTTTAATTGGGTATAAAATTTGAACTCAGTAGTTATTTTCTCTCAGCAATTCAAGGAGTCAATTGGCTTTCGTTGTTGGTTTTGAGAAAGCAGCTGTCAGTTCTATTGTTGTCCTTTAGAGGTAATATGTCCTTTTCCATTCGGCTGCTTTGAGTGTTTTTTATCTTTTTCATTTTTTTGAGGTTTTATTATTATACCTCTATGTGTAGCTTTCTTTTAATTTACTCTGCCAGAGTTTGTAGGGCTTCTTTAATTTGTAGTTTTCTGTTCTTGATCATATTTAGAAAATTTCCAACCATCAATTTTTCAAATAGTACCTAAATTCTTTCTGGGGTTCTATTCAATATATTTCTTATGCCCTTACAGTTTTTCTTTTTGTATATTTCATTCTTTGGTCTCACTATGCTTCAGACTGATAATTTCTTTATTTCTTTTGACCTATCATTTAGTTTGGTATTTCTCTCTCCAGTGAATCTGTTGTTAATCACATTGATTTAATTCTGAATTTCAAATAATGATTTTTATAGTTATAGACTTTCATTTTTATCTTTACTATTTGCAATCCTCTGCGAGAGTTCTTAAACTGTTCTCTATTTTAATAAATATATTTGGCATGATTGTTTAAAAGTCTGTGTCTGGTGACATGGTTACCTGGATAATCTATGAACTTTTTCTTATTTTTATTCCCAGTTTCCTAAAATTTATTTTACTTTTAATTTTTTATTTTTAAAAAAATTTCCACAGGTTATTGGGGAAACAGGTGGTGTTTGGTTACATGAAAAAGTTCTTTAGTGGTGATTGCATGAGATTTTGGTGTACCCATCACCCAAGGGGTATATACTACACTCAATATGTAGTCTTCTACCACTCACCCCCTTCCCACCCTTGCCCCCTAAGTCCCAAAGTCCATCGTGTCATTCTTATGCCATTGCATCCTCATAGCTTAGCTCCCAGTTATGCATGAGAACATGCAATATTTGGTTTTCCACTCCTGAGTTACTTCAGTTAGAATATTAGTCTCCAATTCTCATCCAGGTTGCTGTGAATGCCATTAATTCATTTTTTTACTGGCTGAGTAGTATTCCATCATCTATATATGCCATAGTTTCTTTATCCACTCATTGATTGATGGGCTTTGGGTTGGTTTCACCCTTTTGCAATTGTGAATTGTGGTGCTGTAAACATGCATGTGCAAGTATATTTCTTGTATAATGACTTCTATTCCTCTGGATAGATACCCAGTAGTGGTATGGCTGGATCAAATGGTAGTTCTACTTTTAGTTCTTTAAGAAATCTCCACAATGTTTTCCATAGTGGTTGCACTAGTTTACATTTCTGCCAGCAGTGTAGAAGTGTTTTCTGTTCACTGCATCCACACCAACATCTACTGTTTTTTGATTTTTTTGATTATGGCCATTTTTGCAGGAGTAAAGTGGTGTCACATTGTGGTTTTGATCTGCATTTCCCTAATCATTACTGATGTTGAGCATTTTTCCATATGTTTGTTGGGCATTTGTATATTTTATTTTGAGAATTGACTGTTAGTGCCCTTAGCCCACTTTTTTATGGAATTTTTTTTCTTGCTAATTTGTTTGAGTTTGTTGTAGATTCTGGATATTAGTCTGATGTGTATGTCAGATGTATAGATTGTGAAGATTTTGTCCCACTCTGTGGGCTATCTTTTTACTGTGCTGACTGTTCCTTTTCCTGTGCAGAAACTCTTTCGTGTAATTAAATCCTAGCAATTTAGCTTTGTTTTTATTGCATTTGCTTTTGGGTTCTTGGTCATGAAAGCCTTGCCCAAGCCAATGTCTAGAAGGATTTTTTCAAAGTTATCTTCTAGAATTTTTATAGTTTCAGATTTAAGTTCTTGATATATCTTGAATTGATTTTTGTATAAGGTGAGACATGAGGATCCAGTTTCATTCTCCTACATGTGGCTTGCCAATTATCCCAGCACCATTTGTTGAAAAGAGTGTCCTTCCCCCACTTTATGCTTTTGTTTGCTTCATCAAAGAGCAGTTGGCTGTAAGTATATGGCTTTATTTCTGGAGTTTCTATTCTGTTCCATTGGTCTATGTGCCTATTTTTATACCAGTACCATGCGGTTTTGGTGACTATGGCCTTATAGTATAGTTTGAAATCAGGTAATGTGATACCTGCAGATTTCTTCTTTTTGTTTAGTCTTTCTTTGGTTATTTGGGCTCTTTTTGGTTCCATACGAATTTTAGGATTTTTTTTTTTGGTTCTGTGAAGAATGATGGTAGTATTTTGATGGGAGTTGCATTGAATTTGTTGATTGCTTTTGGGCGTATGGTTATTTTCACAATATTGACTCTTCCCATCCATGAGCATGGGATGTGTTTCCACTTGTTTGTGTCATCTATGATTTCTTTCAACAGTGCTCTGTACTTTTCCTTATACAGGTCTTTTGCCTCTTTAGTTATCTATTTTATTTTTATTTATTATTATTTATTGCATTTATTTTCTAAGCATTTTTTTTTTTTTTTTTGCAGCTACTGTAAAAGGGGTTGAGTTCTTGATTTGATTCTCTGCTTGGTTGCTCTTGGTGTATAAGAGAGCTACTGATTTGCATACATTAATTTTGTCATGGCCTCCATGGTTAGATCTGTTATCTTACCACCTCCCATTCCCCTTGTCTGCATCTATCACGCTACCTTTTCTAATTCCCCTTCAGCCACATTGAGTTCTTTGCTGAACCTTCACTAGGACAATTACACACCTGCCTCAGAGCCTTTCCACTTGTAGTTTCTGTCTGAAGCATTTTCCCTCAAGATACCTGTATGGCTTTCTTCTTCGATTCTTTTAAGTTTTGGCTCACATGACAAGTTATCAAAGAGGACTTCCTAGGTGACCTTATTCAAATTAGCACACACTGCATCATTCATTATCTGATCTCATTGCTTTGCTCTATTTTTTATTCTTGGCATTTATCACCTCTTGACATACATGATTATCTGTTTGTCTCCCCCACCTAAATGCACCTCCACTGGAATAGTGACATGGTCTGTTTTTGTTCAGAGTTGTATGCCCACCACTTGGAAAAGCACCTGGCACACAATAAGCCTCAATAACTATTTATTGAATACATTTTAAAAACAGGGATAATTTGAGCTAGTCATGAAAACATGGCCAGAAAATTTACTAATTTACATTCATCAAATTTTATTACACTAAGTAGATTAAAGCAATAGAGCCCAGTGTTAATTAATTTTCTACTTCCCCCCAAAAATCAAAATAATAAACAAGTTGATGAGGAAAAAAAAAACTAATAATGACTTAGCAGATTTGGGAAAACGGAACAGTGAAAAAGAGACCTACACCTGGTGGACATTGGAGCTCCTGAAAAGTATGGGCCACTGTGATGCTCACCTGCTAATTAACTAATATTGTGAGCTCCAGCGTGAACCCTTATAATTTACCCAGCAGATAAATTACAGAAAACAAGTTGTAGTGATTGGTCCAAGAGAAGGCAGGTCATACCCATCACCAAAAAATATACTAAAAGAGAACCCCTCCATACCAGCCAACAATAAGCATATTTTATTTTGTATGCCAGGGTGTAAAATGAAAGGAATGGGTAATTGATGCAATTTTTGTTTTTCCTTTTATCCCACATTAAAAGTCTTCATTTAAAAGGAAAATCATTTTAGTTTGCTGTAGTTTTGCAATTATATGGGACTTATTTCTTTGGAGATGATTATTGGAGGACCTAACATACCACACATGAAACTGTTTTCTACTCATACAAATAAATGGAGATTTTGTAAGACAAGAAATACATGTGGGGTTAGATTGCCATCTAGATTTATCTTTCTTAAAATACAGTTTCCTTACTCTAAAATGTATAATGCCTGTGTAATCTCTCGGCCTTATTTATCTGACATAAAAGTAGTTCTCTTTTCTTTCTTTTCAGTATCACTCTTAAGAAATCTCCTAAACTCAGTATGAAGTACTAGGGTAATAGCACCTAACAAAAGCGTTATGGGACAAAGGGGCACGAGGATTTGTCTAATGACAGAATAAATTCTTGTCATCTAAGTTCATTTTATTTTAACTTCTAAAGGAGATTAGTGTCTCAACACTTTAATAAATGTTTTAAGTGAAGTTGTAGGTGTGCATATAATTCATTGCAGTGCATTTCATCCTACTGCAGGATGTTGAAAATTTTGGTTAAGCTAGAAGTACTCCAAATGCAATAGATATTTACATTTCAGTACCTTTGAGTCAAGTGTTAATACAATGCTCCTAATGGAAACAGAAAAGCAAGACATAAAATATCAACACAAGAAAGCTCCTAAGATATAAAAATATATTCCTAGTGCTAAAATTTTCTCTGAGAATTGAGAAAACAGTCAATCACAGTTTTTTTTCTGTCTGCATCATAGTGACTATAATAAAAGGATAATATTTATTTTAATTATCATCTGTGGAATATTCACATATACCTATAATAATCTAAATAATGGTTTCTGTGCATACAATAGTGTATATTATTCTGAGAACAAACTCTGT
Organism: Macaca mulatta; assembly: GCF_049350105.2. NCBI lineage: Eukaryota > Metazoa > Chordata > Mammalia > Primates > Cercopithecidae > Macaca > Macaca mulatta. The sequence continues at coordinate 72,496,002 of NC_133423.1, forward strand.
CCTATACTCTGTCATTCTTATGTGCTCTTGAAAGACCCCTAAGAGGCTCCTAACCTTTATTGGGAAAAAAATCTATAAGAGATCCCCAGAGGATTCTCAAAACAAAACAGAGAAAAAGAGGGATAAGAGTTGCAAAGATTTCTAAAGCCTGGAGAAAAATAAGTCAGTGTCATAAAATCAATGAGCTGACAAGACTAAAACTTTTATTTCTCTCTGTTGAGTCCCAATGCTAGGTTAGCTTTTGTATTGTAATTCTTGAGCTAGGTAGAAAGGATCCTGGAAATGCTAAAATACAAATATAGTAGTCCCCTCTATTCCAAGGGGGATACATTCCAAGATCCCCAGTGAATGTCTAAAAACTCAGATAGTACCAGCCCTATATATACTTTTTTTCTTATACATATATACCTATGATAAAGTTTAGTTTATCGTAATTAAGCAGAGTAAGAGATTAACAATCATAAAATAGAACAATTATAACAATATATTATAATACAAGTTATGTGAATGTGGTCTCTCTCTCTTCCTCAAAATATATTATTGAATTGCACCCACCTATTTTCAGACTACACTGAAACCACAGAAAATAAAACCATGTATAAGTGGGGACTACTGTAAGTGTAATTTCAGAATACTTCATAGATTCTCCAAATGTAATTTCTACCTGTAAATTCAAGGTTGACTTTGATAATGTCACATGAAAATATGCCACGCTTCCTGGAAATAATTTTGTGTTTGCAATATTCACTTTCAAATAAATTTCATTCCACATGTCTCTGCACTGTTTGCAACTCTATGTTATTAGTGCAGTTTGAAGACCAGAGATTTAAAGAACTTCACATTTTCTGGGACTCCTTTAATGTCAGTGGAGTGAAACCCAATTAGAACTTGGATATAGGGGGTGGAAGATGTAAATATAGGTGGCATATTTGTTTCCTCCTGAAACCCCATCAAAACAACAGTAAATGTACATATTTAAAGGGATAAACACTCAGATTATGTAAGGAGGGAAGAGGAAACACCGAATATATCACATTTGTTTCTAGGCATATCCATATTAAAAGAAAACTCCTAGCCCATGAGAGTATTGTACATAAGAATGGTCAACATATTTTGGGCAGAATGAAGGCAGCTAATGAAGCAGTAATTGACATAGCAGAGGCTGAAGCTCCTTAAAGCATGGGAAGTGATTGTGTTTTTGAGCCAGGACAGAGAGCAGTGGGGAGGACTCCTATTTTTTCCTTAAGTCTTTTAGCACCACATACTTTATAGAAATGTATTAACTTCATGAAAGTAAAAACTAATGTATTAAATTTAAATTAAAGGAAATTATTGGAAAGATAATAGCACTTCTCATGGAATATGAAGGATTCAAAAAAATATCTGTGGGTATGTTACTGTGCTAGTCAGTAGTGCTTTTTGATCAACTATTTCCTTGTTGTCCCCCAGTGTAGCCATATGGTTTGTACTTCATACCCCCACCATATGGTTAGGTAGGGCAATTTAACCAACCACTCCTGGTTAATGATTTATGAATGGAAGTGGTAAGTGGCATTTCTGGACCAGAGCATTTAATTATTGGTGAGAGACCCTTCAGAGCGCGTTCATTTCCCTCTGACATGGGAGCAACAACATGGAAGAAGGTCTGCTCCGCACATCAGGGTCCCTACATGATCGCGATGATCCAGTCCTCAACTGATCCCTTATAGATACAAACAAGTACAAGAAATAAACCTGTATTATTTAAACTGCTGTGATTTGGAGGTTATTTGCTACTATTAACCATCCTAATAATGTTGGCCATCCTAATACAATTAGGCATATAGCTGGACCTATGGGACAGTCAGAATCAGAGACTCTCTGTCTGAGTTCCCATTTCTCTTTTCTGTGAACATGCAGCAGCAAGGTAGTTGTCAGTAGCTCCCAGGCTTCACATCTTACATCATCTGTCTGAAGACAGGCACCAACTTTCTTCCTCATTTTTAGGTCAGAAACTGGGGAAACACTTATTGCTGTGGCTGCTCTCCTGAGCCAATAAAGGGAGATCAGTGGTTTAGAGTCAGGAAATGACAGATAAGAGCATGTAAGAATCATGTAACCACATGATTGGGAAGAGAGTAAGGCATATCCCCAAAATGGCAGAGTAATGTTTCCAGAAGTTGCTGAACAGACAAAATAATGGACATCTACTCCAAGTTACTGTGAATTTAATTTACACCTCCTTAATCTTTTGGTGTTTAAATAAAAATATTTAACATCTATCATATAATCTTTGATTACTTTCACAGTTTCACAGTGCATCATTCATGAAACATAATCAGTGACCACTCTAGATGGCTATGTGGAATGATATGTAGTGTTTCAACAAGCCGTGCTCCTTCATGCCTCCTTGTATTTGGCACAACATGGAATGCCCTTATCTCATTGCCTATGTACCCAAGTCTACTCATTCCTAGAGACTCAACTCGAATGTTACTACCTCTGAGAACCTCCCCAGAGACAGTATGCCTTAGTGTAAAGGGTTCAAGCTTTGGACTCAGAAAGATGCAGGCTGAACAGCCATTGTACCATTTACTAGCATGTAAACTTGGTCAATTTACTAATCTCTTAGAAGTCTAATTTCAACATCTGTAACATGATAATAATAACAAATTAACAAGATTTTATAGATTAGAAATAACAGCATGCATGTATAGGTCCCAGAACATAGTCTGTAATAGCTAGAAAATATATATTCTATATCTCATATTATATTATAGTGCAATTTTCTACAGGTATACTTGTCTTTTACAGTAGTCTTCAAGTTTCCTGGATAAGTACCATGTTTTACTCATCTTCAGTGAGTACAGCTGTTTCTAGCACATTAGAATTGGGGAGTTAAAACCAGTTCTGCTTGCTGATTCTTACCCTAGAGACACTACTTTAATTGATGTGGGATGCAGCCAGGGCATTGGTGTTTTAAAATGCCAGCTTCCCTTGTGGTGTTAATGTGCAGCCAGAATTGAGAATCACAGTCCTAGGTGCTCAGATATTTGTTGAATGAATGTTGTTTGTTCTACAAGGCATTTCTAAGGCTCTACTAAATGTTTCGCTTATATAAAACTTTTACCTTTAACTTTAGGGAAAGCCTATAATCTTAGCAAAGGTGACATTTAATGAGATATATTACTCTGATGCACACTGGAAGAAACAAATGTAATAGACAAGGAGCTCAAGGCTCCTTGTCTAATCAACAAGGTTGATTATTACTGTTGACTATTCCCTTTTCGTCTCATGTGGAGACATTATGCTTCATCTCTAAGCAAGCTGCCCCTGGATAACCAGTAGCGTGTGAGTAGCACGGGCTTCAAAATGAGAACTGCCTATCTTAAAAAGTGGGGAGCAAAGGATACTGAAGACATTTTTGTCTTTTCTTTTCTCAAATTTCTGTTTATAAGTTTTAAATTTCTAGCTAGGTTTATGGTTGTATATTTCCTCCACTATGAAAATATGCCGAATAATAAATATCTATTCTGTTTGACAGAGCAGATAATATCTTTCCTCCCTCTAGGCATACTCCTGAAATGTGAAATGAATAAACAAATATATATCTCCACTAAATTGATATATTTGATATATAAATTGATATGAATTGATATAAATTGATATGAATTGATATAAATTGATATATATATCTCAGCTGTTTATAGCATTAAATGATAACATTGAATTTGCATTTCTTTTAAAGATGCATGGGGATTTATGCTGTTTCTTAGTTTTTAATTAAAGTGTACAATTGATAGTGAAGATTTGCAGCAGCTCCAAGTATTGCCCATTAAATGACATTTGTTGTCAAAGGAGTATTTATTACTATGGTTAATAAGGAAAATGGATTTTAGAAAACTCTAAACTCTATAATGGCTTTCCATTCTTTTCTTTCCTTTTTGTCTTTGATGTTCTTTAAGCAAGTATCTAATATACCACAGTGTCACCATGACTTATAACGATTTGAAATTACAAAGAAAATCCAAGAACAAGAACAACTTCTTAATCCCTTCCAGACCTTATGCCTCATCTGCAAGCAGCCACCAGTGGATAACTAGTAGTGTATAAATAGCATGGTTTGACAAAAAATTAGAATTATTTCAAAAAAGATAGTTTCAAAATGATCGAATCTGGATGCTAACTTACATTATTTGAAATACTCAATTTTTAAACTAATTGCACGTAATTGTTTTGACGACTCAATTTAATGGATTTCCATTTTTTATTTTACAACATGTAGCTATCCTTAACTATCATTGAGACATAGATTATTATTTCTTTGAACCTCAGCTTCCAGGATTGAACAGCGAAGAATTAAAAAATAGTTGAATTTCAGATTCCTTAAATTTCACCAGTTCTTTGTCTTAAAAAAACACACTGGTTAAATAAAAGGCAAAATAAAAACAACAAAAAAAAAACAACTTAAAAATTATCAATCAATGCTTTTTTATTCTAATTAAATTGTTGGCCAAGTTTTTGTGTGTGTGTGTGTGCAATGCCCATAGGCAACTGTTATAGCTAATGTCCATGTTTGTTTCACCTTTTAGTTAGCTATTACTGAGAGTAGTTGTTATCAAAGTTCTCCAGAGACTACTGGAGCCCCCAAGACCCTTTGAAGAGTACATAAGGTCACAATTATATTTATAATAATACTAAACTGCTTTTTGCCTTGCTTGCTCTTATTATCTCCCAAGTGTACAGTGGAGTTTCCCAGAGGCTATGTGATGCATGCTATTACAACAGATTAAACGCCGAAGCAGAGACGAGATCCAGTTGCATCTACTAAATCAGAGATTTGTAGAAAAAGAGCAACAATGCTACTTTTGATTCTGAACATTTTTTGTTTGAGAAATAAAGCTATATTTCATAAGAAGTATGCTGTTTATAAGAACATAAATATTGTATAATGGGTTTAATTATTTTTAAGTTAAAATCATTTTTAAATGTATTGATTTTAATTTCTAATATTTCAATATCAATAGATACAACCTATATAAATAAAAACTCTGTGGGCCCTTAAAAATTTTTTAAGAGTACGAAAAGGTTCTCAGATAAAAGTTTGAAATCTTTTGACTTAAAATATTGTAAATCGGGGTGTGTCATATAATATCTTTATACTTATGCATAACATTTTCAAAACAGTTACTCAATCCAGGCAGTGGATTGTCCCTGCCTTCTGCATGCCAAACCTATGTCATCTAGGCTTGCTGCCTTTCCTTCTACAAACATTAATTCACATGGACTAGGTGTGAACTCCCTGAGAGCAGGAACCATGGAGTCGCACACTAACAGTTACTGAATGAATAAATAAGTTGATGTCATTCAAAGCACAGTGTGCAATACATCAGTTCTGAACTTTTTTAAAGATAATAACTTTAAAAATAACAAATACATACATAAAAATCCCAATATTGGTTAAAGTCAACTCCTTTTGTGACACAACACCCTACCAGACAGCTGATATGGCTGGAGAAAGGCACAAAAGAATGCTGACTAGTCCCACTTGAAATTTATGAGAATTAATTTGAATTGTGTCCTCAAGGGAACCTGGCAATCATACTATATTTCCTTAGATGACAATTAAATACCTTCTCCTGTCTCCTCAAATATGCAACATCTGTTCCCCATCCCTACTCTCAGCTGATGACTCAGTTTCCTATTTCACCGCAACTATTGCCTACAAGTCCCTTCTCTTCTCTACTCTGTATCATAGACAGAGTGATTGTACCCCACTAAGGCCAATGCTTTCACTAGAGCCCATCCCTCTTTCTTACTCAAGGACATCATCCAGAAATTCCTCCTTGATCAATTGTCTCCACCAAAAATTCCTATCAGCATAAAAATCGGCTGAAATTCCTCCAGTATTACAGTTTCTTTTCTCCTGGTCCCATCCCTGACCAGCTATAACTCCACCTTTCTGCCCCCCTCTATAATGTGACTTCCTTCAAGGTTGTTGATATTTACCACTTCAGATTCATTTCCTCCCATTTTCTCTTAACCTCTCTTCAGGCAAGCTTTTCTTCCATTTTTTTAAAAAATCAGTATAACAGTGACATCCACACTGCTAAATCTAATGGTTAATTCTCAGCTCTTCTCTCACATGACCTTTCAGATATATTTGACACAACTGATAACAATTAATCCAGGAATAAAGAAACTTGTCCTAACTCAAAACCCCTCATAAGTCTGGAATATTTGGGCCTTCCTTGATCTGTATATATTAGGCATTTAATTTACATTAGATACATGAATAATAATTAAAAGTATCACTAAAATATGTTGAAACATTACTATCAATATTAACAATTTTACTATAAATTGATATCCTCAAAACCTCTTGGTTCAAAAAGTAAATAGATTTATCTGTAGATATAATGTCTTGAGAGCATTGTTTATTTATTGGATTGTACCATATTCACTTTTTAAAAAACTCCAGCTGTGTCTCAGCATCAAGATAAATTGTGCATCTCCTGAGAAATTACTTTGACTATGTCCTGTGGTCCCTGTGAATTGTGTACCTAACCAGGTTTACTTTTTTTTTTTTTTTTTAAATGTCTCCTTAGAATCAAATTAACAGCTCAGTCATTAACTAATAAGTAACTTATTAGGTTAAACATATTGTGATCACTATAAACTCCAATGTATGTCTCATATTTATTCTTTCCTTGCCATTATTAACCACTATAATTTTGGTATATTTTCTATATTCTCACAAGCCACCTTTCATTCATTCCAGAATAAGGCAGGGTATAAATAAATAGGCAAGCCGCCACTAAATAAATGCATATGCACATACATATATATGCACAAACATAAACAGAACAGACTAAAAGGGAAAATGCCTAAAGATTAAAGATGGCTTATCTGTGTTTCAGTGTCAAAGAAAAATCTGAGAGAAGGTTGTGAAAATTGGTATCAGTACGAAACAAGAATGGCATTTGTTACTTATTTTCCAGGGTCAGTTCAGAAATAAGGAGGATCCTTCTTTAAAAGATTTCTGGGGATTGGGCACCAAGATGGCCGAATAGGAGCAGCTCCAGCATCCAGCTCCCAGTGTGAGTGACAGAGAAGATGGGTGATTTCTGCATTTCCAACTGAGGTACCAGGTTCATCTCAATGGGGTGTGTCCAACAGTCAGTGCAGGACAGTGGGTGCAGCCCAGTGAACGAGAGCTGAAGCAGGGCGAGGCATTGCCTCACCTGGGAAGCAAAAGGGGGAAGGGAATTCCTTTTCCTAGCCAAGGGAAACCGTGACACACATCACCTGGAAAATCGGGTCACTCCCACCCTAATACTGAGCTTTACCAAGGGTCTTAGCAAACGGCACACCAGGAGATTATATCCTGTGCCTGGCTCGGAGGGTCACACACCCACGGAGCCTCCCTCATTGCTAGCATAGCAGTCTGAGATCTAACTGCAAGGCAGCAGCAAGGCTGGGGGAGGGGTGCCCACCATTGCTAAGGCTTAGGCAGGTAAATAAAGTGGCGGGAAGCTTGAACTGAGTGGAGCCCACCGCAGCTCAAGGAGGCCTGCCTGCCTCTGTAGACTCCACTTCTGCGGACAGGGTATAGCTAAACAAAAAGCAACAGAAACCTCTGCAGATGTAAATGTCCCTGTCTGACAGCTTCGAAGAGAGTAGTGATTCTCCCAGCACAGAGGTTGAGATCTGAGAATGGACAAGCCTGCGCAAGTGGGTCCCTGACCCCTGAGTAGCCTAACTGGGAGACATCCTTCACTAGGGGCAGACTGACAATTCACACCTCACATGGCTGGGTACACCTCTGAGATGAAGCTTCCAGAGGAACAATCAGACAGCAACACTTGCTGTTCAGCAATATTCTCTCTTCTGCAGCCTCTGCTGCTGATACCCAGGCAAAAAGGGTCTGGAGTGGACCTCAAGCAAACTCCAACAGACCTGAAGCTGAGGGTCCTGATTGTTAGAAGGAAAACTAACAAACAGAAAGGACATCCACACCAAAACCCCATCTGTATGACACCATCATCAAAGACCAAAGGTAGATAAAACCACAAAGATGGGGAGAAAGCAGGGCAGAAAAGCTGAAAATTCAAAAAATCAGAGCGTCTGTCCCCCTCCAAAGGAATGCAGCTCCTCGCCAGCAATGGAACAAAGCTGGATGGAAAATGACTTTGATGAGTTGAGAGAAGGTGGCTTCAGTCGATCAAACTTCTAAGAGCTAAAGGAGGAACTATGAACCCAGCGCAAAGAAATGAAAAACCTTGAAAAAAGATTTGATGAATGGATAACTAGAATAACCAATGCAGAGAAGTCCTTAAATGACCTGATAGAGATGAAAACCATGACACGAGAACTACATGACAAATGCACAAGCTTCAGTAACTGACTCGATCAACTGGAAGAAAAAGTATCAGTGATTGAAGATCAAAAAAATGAAATGAAGCGAGAAGAGAAGTTTAGAGAAGAAAGACTAAAAAGGAAATGAACAAAGCCCCCAAGAAATATGGGATTCTGTGAAAAGACAAAATCTACGTTTGATTGGTGTACCTGAAAGTGATGTGAGAATGGAACCAATTTGGAAAACACTCGCAGGATATTATCCAGGAGAACTTCCCCAACCTAGCAAGGCAGGCCAACATTGAAATTCAGGAAATACAGAGAATGCCACAAAGATACCCCTCGAGAAAAGCAACTCCAAGACACATAATTGTCAGATTCACCAAAGTTGAAATGAAGGAAAAAATGTTAAGGGCAGCCAGAGAGAAAGGTTGGGTTACCCCCAAAGGGAATCCCATCAGACTAACAGCGGATCTCTTGGCAGAAACCCAACAAGCCAGAAGAGAGTTGGGGGTCAATATTCAACATTCTTAAAGAAAAGAATTTTCAACCCAGAATTTTCATATCCAGCCACACTAAGTTTCATAAGTGAAGGAGAAATAAAATCCTTTACAGACAAGCAAATGCTGAGCGATTTTGTCATCACCAGGCCTGCCTTACAAGAGCTCCTGAAGGAAGCACTAAACATGGAGAGGCACAAACGGTACCAGCTACTGCAAAAACATGCCAAATTGTAAACACCATTGATGCTATAAAGAAACTGCATCAATTAACAGGCGAAATAACCAGCTAGCATCATAGTGACAGGATCAAATTCACACATAACAATATTAACCTTAAATGTAAATAAGCTAAATGCCTCAATTAAAAGACACAGGCTGGCAAACTGGGTAAAGAGTCAAGACCCATCAATGTGCTATATTCAGGAGACCCATCTCACGTGCAGAGACACACGTAGGCTCAAAATAAAGGGATGGAGGAAGATCTACCAAGCAAATGGAAAAAAAAAAAAAGGCAGGGGTTGCAATTCTAGTCTCTGATAAAACAGACTTTAAGCCAGCAAAGATCAAGGGAGACAAAGAAGGCCATTACATAATGGTAAAGGGATCAATTCAATAAGAAGAGCTAACTATCCTAAATATATATGCACCCAATACAGAAGCACCCAGATTCATAAAGCAAGTCCTTAGAGACTTACAAAGAGACTTAGACTCCCACACAATAATAATGGGAGACGTTAACACCCTACTGTCAACATTAGACAGATCAACAAGACAAAGTTAACAAGGATATCCAGGAATTGAACTCAACTCTGCACCAAGCAGACCTAATAGACATCCACAGAACTCTCCACCCCAAATCAACAGAATATATATTCTTCTCAGCACCACATCGCACTTACTCCAAAATTGACCACATAGTTGGAAGAAAAGTACTCCTCAGCAAATGTAAAAGAACAGAAATTATAACAAACTGTCTCTCAGGCCGGGCGCGGTGGCTCAAGCCTGTAATCCTAGCACTTTGGGAGGCCGAGACGGGCGGATCACGAGGTCAGGAGATTGAGACCATCCTGGCTAAAACGGTGAAACCCCGTCTCTACTAAAAAATACAAAAAACTAGCCGGGCGAGGTGGCGGGTGCCTGTAGTCCCAGCTACTCGGGAGGCTGAGGCAGGAGAATGGCATGAACTCGGGAGACTGAGCTTGCAGTGAGCAGAGATCCGGCCACTGCACTCCAGCCTGGGCAACAGAGCGAGACTCCGTCTCAAAAAAAAAAAAAAAACAACAAAAAAAAACTGTCTCTCAGACCACAGTGCAATCAAACTAGAACTCAGGACTAAGAAACTCAATCAAAACCACTCAACTACATGGAAACTGAACAACCTGCTCCTGAATGACTACTGGGTACATAACGAAATGAGGGCAGAAATAAAGATGTTCTTTGAAACCAGTGAGAACAAAGATACAACATACCAGAATCTCTGGGACACATTTAAAGCAGTGTGTAGAGGGAAATTTATAGCACTAAATACCCAAAAGAGAAAGCTGGAAAGATCTAAAATTGACACCCTAACATCACAATTAACAGAACTAGAGAATCAAGAGCAAACACATTCAAAAGCGAGCAGAAGGCAAGAAATAACTAAGATCAGAGCAGAACTGAAGGAGATAGAGACACAAAAAACCCTTCAAAAAATCAATGAATCCAGGAGCTGGTTTTTTTGAAAAGATCAACAAAATTGACAGACCACTAGCAAGACTAATAAAGAAGAAAAGAGAGAAGAATCAAATAGACACAATAAAAAATGATAAAGGGGATATCACCACCGACCCCACAGAAATACAAACTACCATCAGAGAATACTATAAACACTTCTACGCAAATAAACTAGAAAACCTAGAAGAAATGGATAAATTCCTGGACACTTACACTCTCCCAAGACTAAACCAGGAAGAAGTTGAATCCCTGAATAGACCAATAGCAGGCTCTGAAATTGAGGAAATAATTAATAGCCTATCAAGCAAAAAAAGTCCAGGACCAGATGGATTCACAGCTGAATTCTACCAGAGGTACAAGGAGGAGCTGGTACCATTCCTTCTGAAACTATTCCAATCAATAGAAAAAGAGGGAATCCTCCCTAACTCATTTTATGAGGCCAACATCATCCTGATACCAAAGCCTGGCAGAGACACAACAAAAAAAGAGAATTGTAGACCAATATCCCTGATGAACATCGATGCAAGAATCCTCAATAAAATACTGACAAAACGGATCCAGCAGCACATCAAAAAGCTTATCCACCATGATCAAGTGGGCTTCATCCCTGGGATGCAAGGCTGGTTCAACATATGCAAATCAATAAACGTAATCCAGCATATAAACAGAACTAAAGACAAAAACCACATGATTATCTCAATAGATGCAGAAAAGGCCTTTGACAAAATTCAACAGCCGTTCATGCTAAAAACTCTCAATAAATTCGGTATTGATGGAACATATCTCAAAATCATAAGAGCTATTTATGACAAACCCACAGCCAATATCATACTGAATGGGCAAAAACTGGAAAAATTCCCTTTGAAAACTGGCGAAAGACAGGATGCCCTCTCTCACCACTCCTATTCAACACAGTGTTGGAAGTTCTGGCTAGGGCAATCAGGCAAGAGAAAGAAATCAAGGGTATTCAGTTAGGAAAAGAAGAAGTCAAATTGTCCCTCTTTGCAGATGACATGATTGTATATTTAGAAAACCCCATTGTCTCAGCCCAAAATCTCCTTAAGCTGATAAGCAACTTCAGCAAAGTCTCTGGATACAAAATCAATGTGCAAAAATCACAAGCATTCTCATACACCAGTAACAGACAAACACAGAGCCAAATCATGAATGAACTCCCATTCACAATAGCTTCAAAGAGAATAAAATACCTAGGAATCCAACTTACAAGGGATGTGAAGGACCTCTTCAAGGAGAACTCCAAACCACTGCTCAGTGAAATAAAAGAGGACACAAACAAATGGAAGAACATTCTGTGCTCATGATAGGAAAAATGAATATCATGAAAATGGCCATACTGCCCAAGGTAGTTTATAGATTCAATGCCATCCCCATCAAGCTACCAATGACTTTCTTCACAGAATGGGAAAAAACTGCTTTAAAGTTCATATGGAACCAAAAAAGAGCCCTCATTGCCAAGACAATCCTAAGCCATAAGAACAAAGCTGGAGGCATCACGCTACCTGACTTCAAACTATACTACAAGGCTACAGTAACCAAAACAGCATGGTACTGGTACCAAAACAGAGATATAGACCAATGGAACAGAACAGAGCCCTCAGAAATAATATCACACATCTACAACCATCTGATCTTTGACAAACCTGAGAAAAACAAGAAATGGGGAAAGGATTCCCTATTTAATAAATGGTGCTGGGAAAATTGGCTAGCCATATGTAGAAAGCTGAAAATGGATCCCTTCCTTACTCCTTATACGAAAATTAATTCAAGATGGATTAGAGACTTAAATGTTAGACCTAAACCCATAAAAACCCTAGAAGAAAACCTAGGCAATACTGTTCAGGACATAGGCATGGGCAAGGACTTCATGTCTAAAACACCAAAAGCAACGGCAACAAAAGCCAAAAGTGACAAATGGGACCTAATTAAACTAAAGAGCTTCTGCACAGCAAAAGAAACTGCCATCAGAGTGAACAGGCAATCTACAGAATGGGAGAAAACTTTTGCAATCTACTCATCTGACAAAGGACTAATATCCAAAACCTACAAAGAACTCAAAACAAATTTACAAGAAAAAAACAAACAACCCCATCAAAAAGTGGGCAAAAGATATGAACAGACACTTCTTAAAAGAAGACATTTACACAGCCAACAGACACATGAAAAAATGCTCATCATCACTCACCATCAGAGAAATGCAAATCAAAACCACAATGAGATACCATCTTACACCAGGTAAAATGGCAGTCATCAATAAGTCAGGAAACAACAGGTGCTGGAGAGGATGTGGAGTAATAGGAACACTTTTACATGGTTGATGGGACTGTAAACTCGTTCAACCATTGTGGAAGACAGTGTGGTGATTCCTCAAGGATCTAGAACTAGAAATACCATTTGACCCAGTCATCCCATTACTGGGTATATACCCAAAAGATTATAAATCATGCTGCTATAAAGACATATGCACATGTATATTTATTGCAGCACTATTCACAATAGCAAAGACTTGGAACCCACCCAAATGTCCATCAATGACAGACTGGATTAAGAAAGTGTGGTGCATATACACCATGGAATACTATGCAGCCATAAAAAAGGATGAGTTTGTGTCCTTTGTAGGGACATGGATGCAGCTGGAAACCATCATTCTCAGCAAACTATCGCAAGAACAGAAAACCAAACAGTACATGTTCTCACTCATGTGGGAATTGAACAATGAGATCACTTGGACACAGGAAGGGGAACATCATACACCGGGGCCTGTTGTGTGGTGGAAGGAGTGGGGAGGCATAGCATTAGGAGATATACCTAATGTAAATGATGAGTTAATGGGTGCAGCACACCAACTTGGCACATGTATACATATATAACCTGCGCATTGAGCATATGTACCCTAGAACATAAAGTATAATAAAAATAAAAAATAAAAAAAAGATTTCTGAACACAAATTTATTAGATTGCCTGTCAAAGGTTCTTGAAACCAAAGAACTGATACCATATTATTCAAACAACTAAAATATAAGTAATCATAAATATACATGATCTTCCTGGTTATACTATTTCTGCTTTTCTACCAAAGCCTGAGTTAAATCTATGAAGCAGAAAAATAATAGCAACTGAATTGGACCAAACTGTAAGACAAAATTTTAGTGTGGACATGACTTATTTCACTTTGTTTCACATGGTTATCTAGCCTGTTTTTCTTTTTTTACAGGAAAAGATCCACTCTGTCATCAGATGAGACAGAGGGAGTCAGAAAAGGATTAGACATCTGAAAGACAAATAGGGATGAAACGCCTTTCCTATGCAAATTTATTACTTAGTGTCAGTTGTTTTGGTGACTAATTTTGTTCTGTTTTGTGAAATAATTATACTGTATGATTTCTAGTCTGCAAACATGTTTTCTGAGGCTCTGGGCAAATGAGGTACATTGGAGCACACAGAGAAAGAGAGGAGGAGTGTCAGCTGCCTGCCATAGCTGATGGCAAGAACACATCATTTATAGCAGGAATTGGAAACAGAGTTAGTTTCTCTGTATTGAGTTACCTATTTTTCAAGCCAGATGTTAGTAAGTGAAGGATTTTCAGCTTTTCAGCCTAAGATCCCAGGTTAGAGAACGATGATTCCCAAGCACAATGGAAAACTACACACAATACTTACCCTTCTCTTAAAATTCAATAGTTTCAGTCCCCACTTTATGTTTCATAATGAAGTGAAACAGAGGAACTATGCATCTCTTAAAATGTGTACAAACTGGTATCAACTTTATAAAATATATTCCTGTGTAGTAACATTTCATAAATCTTAGGTGAATTTTATCTCTAAAAATGTAAAGTTGGGACACACACATGGTGTTTTCCAGTCCTCATCATTCATCTTCATCCTTTAAATGAAAGTTCCATGGAAACAATGGACTGGAGTGGGTTTTGTTTTTCCTCCCAGGAATTACAGAAAGAAAAACACATTATTAGCTTGTAGCTCATTTGACAGCAGGATAAAAAGTGAAACCATTTTCAAGAAGCAGCTGAAAGAGGACTAGACTCATTAAAGTGAACTCAGAGGCTCATGGCTAAGTGGTAAAATATTTCAAAGGATCAAATTTAATAAACTAATAAGAAAGCTCAACGACTGCCATCTCTACTGTGCACCAATTTAATTCAATGTTGCACACGTGGTAAACCTCTTAGCCCAATACTTGACAGAATAATTACCTCATTAAAGAAAGGATGTAAGTGTAGTGTAGAAATCTTGGTGGACTCAGGTTTTCCTAAGGAAATAAAAGCTTCATAGAATCCATTTTCCACTTGATAAAAGAACACTTAAGCTTAAAAATGTCATCAGGTTTTTGGGAGGGGAATGAAAAGGAACTCTTTTTTTTTTTCCGGTGGGGGTAATAAAAGCATATATATATATGTATGTGTGTGTGTATATATATATATATGGAATTAGAAAAACGTATGACTATGTTGCAGTTTGTCTTAATCCCTACTGTTTGTTTTATTCCCTCCATTACTATAATAGTAGCAGTTTCAAACTTTGCTTTCCTTATGGAGTAAAACATGTATTAAGATAAAATAGAATAAAAGGATTCAGTTAACACTGAAATAGATGAAAAGATCCTCCAGGTAAGGGAATCTCAACACCTGTTGCACATTAGAATCACTTGGGAACCTTTCAAAATTACCGATGCCTGCATCTCATCCCCAAGATTCTGGTTTTATATGATGTAGGAACCACATTTATGTATCAGTACTTTTAAAAATACTTCCAGACTACTGTAATATATAAGTGCAGGCTGAGAAATCGCTGCACTAAGACACCATGTCATGTGCTGGAGCACTTTTGAGAGTAAAAGGAGCCCCATGAATAATTACACCTGCCACTGTCATGGGCCAACTAGGACGTAGGTCACCTACCTCATTTCCAATGCTAAATATATCTACAGTGTTTCTGATAAGAGAGAGTTCAGTCTACACATTATTACCTACACAAAAGAAAATTCCTTATCTTCCAAGACAACATCTTATATCCTTTAACAGAATATACTCTCTATCAGTTCTACCCATTATTTCCTGAGTTCACCCATAAGGGATTAACTCTTCCAGAGACAGGCCCTTAAGGTATTTGAAGATGTGTGTTATGTTCCTTCCTTAGCATTTTCTCTTCTGAAGCCAAATTTTTCACCTCCCGATTAAATACTCTTCAGTTTTTCAGGACTTGTCTCATGTTATAATTTTGAGTATTATCTTTTTTTTTGAGATGGAGTTCACTCTGTTGCCCAGGCTGGAGTGCAATGGCGTGATCTCGGCTCACTGCAAGCTCCGCCCCTGGGGTTCAAGCCATTCTCCTGCCTCAGCATCCTGAGTAGCTGGGATTACAGGCGCCCAACACCACGCCCAGTTAATTTTTGTATTTTTAGTAGAGAAAGGGTTTTGTTATGTTGGCCAGGCAGGTTTCAAACTACTGACCTCAAATGATCCACCTGCCTCAGCCTCCAAAAAGTTTTCTTATCTTTATGGTTGCTCACATATGAAGATTTTCAAGTTTGTTTATTCCATCTTATAAGGCAGAGCCAATGTAAGGATCCTGTAATGATTATTATTTGATATATAATAATGTATACACAACATTTAAGTAAAGATTTGTTAGGAGAATAAAGGCTGTATTATTATCTGAGCTACTCAAACCTCTTCTCCACCAACCAGCAGAGTTGTAGACACCCTAATAAATAGGACTTATGGCTATGAGGAAGAAAAGGGCTCATTAGTTTGTAACTTGTTTATCCTCAGGGATGCCTAAGGCAATTTTCATGCCAACCAGAGCTCCTTGCAAATATTGACTGATGGAATTTACTAGCAAAAGGATGAATGAGAGACCTGAGGAGTTGCTGTGTAATAATTGCTTATCTAGGATTGCTTTTAGCTGCATATATCTGGTCTGTCTAGATTTTTAAAAATAAATTATTCTGTAATTTATGGGCTGCCACTAGACTGAATAATAGATAGTTACTTGATTAAACAGGGCTATAGAGTTGCAAAACATAGAAAGCAAGAGATCCCAAAACTCAAAGACTTCCCTCTACCAGCTTGCCTTCTATGCAGTTAGCATTACTCATCCCCCAATTAAACTGCATCCAAGTGCTAGAAAAGAAGCTCAAAAAGTGATGTCTGAAAGAGTTAGGTCTCCCAGATATCCTTTTGCTCATGTTTCCTTTGTTTTTTTTGAGATGGAGTTTCGTTCTTGTTGCCCAGGCTGGAGTGTAATGGCACCATCTCGGCTCACGGCAACCTTGGCCTCCTGGATTCAAGAGATTCTCCTGCCTCAGCCTCTAGTAAAACTCAGTACTCTGTAATTTACTGTATGTCTAACAGTTTTAATCTTTGGGACTTCAGTTTCGCTTCATTCCAAGGGTACTGTTTTTAGGCTCTTATTGACCATTCTGAACAGTGTGCTGTCTTATCTTTGGTTCAAGTTTCTCTGGCTAACCTCTTTAGATTAATGTTTCCTTTTAAACGAAAACTTGGCTTTAGATTCCAACTTTCCCTCTGGGCATGGCTCTTTTTGAAAAAAAAAAAAAAACATGAGCAAAAATGTACAAAAAACATGAGCAAAAAAGTGTACAATTCAATGTCTTTTAGTATGTTCAGAGTTGTACCATCATCACCACAATCTGATTTTAGAACATTATGTCACCCCAAAAAGAAATCCTGTACCCACTCCTCTACCTTCCACCCACCAACTCCAGCCACCACTCAACATAGCAACAACGAATCTACTTTGTTTGTATAAGTTTACTTATTCTAGATTTTCATACAAATGGAATCACACATTTGTGACTAGTTGATTTCACTCAGTATTGTTTTCAAGGTTCATTCCAGTTGTAGCCCATATCAGTACTTCATTCCTTTTTATTGCTTAATAACATTCCATAGTATAGACCTACCACATTTTATTTATTTGTCCATTAATCAGTGATGAACACTTGGCTTGTTTCTTCTTTTTGGCTGTTCTTTTTGGTTATTATGAATAATACTGCTGTACACATTCATGTATTAGTTTTTGTGCGGATATACATTTACATTTCTCTTGGGTGTATACCTACGAGCGGAATTGAGAGACCACATGGTAATTCCACGTTTAACATCTGAGAACTGCACAGCTGTGCTTCAAGCCTGTGCACCATTTACATTCCCACCACCAGTTTATGAAGTTTACAATTTCTCACATACTCACCAATACTTTTTTATTTGTCCTTTATTATTGTTGTTGTTGTATCTCAATGTGATTTTCATTTACACTTCCCTAATGGCTAATGAGGTTGAGCATTATTTCTGGTTCCTACTGGCTCTTTATGTAAGAGCCAATGTCTTGAAAAATATCATTTCAGATCCTTTGTTCACCTTTAATTTTGTTATCTTTTTATTATTGAGGTGTAAGAGTTATAAAAGTTTGTTCATATTGTGGATACATGTAACTTATCAAATATATAATTTGCAAACATTTTGTTTCATTCTGTGGTTGTCTTTTTCCTTTTCTGATAGTGTCCTTGGAAGTACAAAAGTTTTTAATATTATTGCAACTCAATGTTTCAATTTTTTATTTTATTGTTACACTTTTGGGGTCATATCTCAGAAGGTTTTCTTTTTTTTTTTTTCCCGCAGACAGAGCCTCCCTCTGTCACCCAGGCTGGAGTGCAATGGTGTGATCTCGGCTCACTGCAACCTCCGCCTTCTGGGTTCAAGCCATTCTCCTGCCTCAGCCTCCTGAGTAGCTGGGACTATAGGCACCCACCACCACGCCTGGCTGATTTTTTCTTTTTTCTTTTTTTTTGTATTTTTAGTAGAGACAGGGTTTCACTGTGTTGGCCAGGCTGATCTCGAACTCCTGACCTCATGATCTGCCCATCTCGGCCTCCCAAAGTGCTGGGGTTACAGAAGGTTTTCTTAATCCAAGGTTACTAAGATTCACTCCTCTTTTTTCTTCAGAGTTTTATAGTTTTAGATCTTATATATAAGTCTACAATTTACATGAAGTTAATTTTTGTGTAGAGTGTAAGGAATGAATCTTTCCTCATTATTTTGCTTGTGGATATCCAGTTGTCCCAGCACCATTCTTTCCTGTATTAAATTTTCCTGGAATCCTTGTTGACAATTTATTGATCGTAAATGTGAGAGTTTATTTCTGGACTCTTAATTATATACCATTGATGTATATGTGTATATTTATGCCAATACCACCCTGTCTTGACTATTGTACTTTTCTTGTACATTTTGAAACCAGGGAGTGTGAGTCCTCCAACTTTTTTCTTCTTTCTCAAGATTGTTTGGGCTATTCTGGTTTCTTTCATTTCCATATGAATTTAGGATCAGCTTGCCAATTTCTGCACAGTAAAAGTTGGGGACAGCTAAAATTTTGATAGGGATTGTGATGAGTCTGGAATCTGTAGATCAATTTGGGAACTACTGCAATCTTAACTATTATAAGATTTTTGATCCATAAATGTGGGATGTGCTCCTTTTACTTAGGCATTCTTTAATTTCTCTTATCAATATTTTTTAGTTTTCAGTGCACAAGTTTTGCACTTTTTTGGTTAAATTTATTCCTATGTATTTATTAGTTTTGATGCTGTGGTAAATGTTAATGTTGTTAATTTCATTTTAGAATTGTCCATTGCCAGCAGACATGCAGCTGAGTTTTCTACATTGATCTTATACCTTGCAATCTTGCTGAATTCACTTATTAGTTATAAAAGCTTTTAGTGTATTCTCTAGTATTTTCTATACACTAGGTCATGTCATCTGCAAAAAGAAATTGTCTTATTTCTTCTTTCCTAATTAGGATGGCATTATTATTATTATTTTTTACTTATTCCTTCCCAAATGGGATGACTTTTTTGTTTTTTTACATAATTGCCCTAATTAGACTATCCAGGTGCAATGTCGAATGGAAGTGGCGAGAGTGGACATTCTTGCCTTGTCTCTGATATTATCTGGAAAGCATTCAGTTTCACCATTAATTATAAGGTAAGCTGTAGGATTTTTGTAGATGCTTTTTCAGGCTAAGGAAGTTTTCTTCTATTTCTAATCTGATGAATTTTTTTCATAAAAGGCCTTTGGATTATGTCAAATGCTTTTTCTGAATCCCCTCAGATGATTATATGGTTCTTTTTTTAATTACATGCATATGGTAGATTACTTTAATAGATTTTCAGGTGCAAAACCAACCTTACATTCCTTAGACAAATTCCCCTTTATCATGGTACATAGTTCCTTTTAAATATTGCTTTTATTTGCTAATATTTTGTTGTGGATTTTTTTTTGCCTACATTCATAAGACATATTGGTATGTAGTCTTTCTTTTTATGATTTATTTGTCTGTTTTTGGGTATCAGGGTAATTCTAGACTCATAGAATAAGTGAAAATGTGCTCCCTCATATTTTTCAGAAGAGCTGTTGAGTAATTGATACTAATTCTTCTTTAAATTAATAGTTTATTGTTACTAATAACATGATTATTAATTTGATAATAATTTACTTCATGACTAGTAAATCTGGGCTAGGCTATTTTCTTTAGGAAGATTTTTAATGACTAATTAAATGTATTTGCTTAGCGAGTATGTATTTAAATTTTCTGTTTCTTCTTGTGTAAGTTTCATTAGTTTGTGTCCTTCTAGGAGTTTTCCTATTTCATTTAAGTTAGTGAATTTGTTGGCATACATTTGTTTCTAGTATTCCCTTAACATCTTTTATTATTTCTGTAAGGTTGGTAGTAATGTCTCCTTTTTAGTCCTGTTTTAGTGACATGAGACTTCTCTCTTTTTTTCTTGGTCAGTTTAGCTAAAGATTTTTCCATTTTGTTGATCTTCTTGAAGAGCCAACTTTTGGTTTGGTTAATTTTTTTCCATTGTTTTCCTCTTTTCTGTTTAATTATTTCCATTGTAATCTTTACTGTGTTTTGCTCTTCTTTCATCATTGTCTCAGAAGACTGTGTGATTGATTATTTTAAGGTAGATATTTACAGCTAAAAATTTCCCTCTATGACTGCTTTAACTACCTAAGTATTGATATTTAAAAATGTTATCTCTAAAAATGTTATTAATCTCAAAGAATTTTCTAATTTAATTTGTGACTTTTAAAATTTGACCTATTGCTTATGTAAGAGTGTGTTGTTCAATTTCCAAGTATGTTTGAGTTTCCCAAATTTTTTTGATTATTGATTTCTATTTTACTCAATTGTGGTTGGAGAACACCTTTGTTATCATTTTAAATTTGTTGAGGTTTATTTGTTGCTTTATGTCCTAGCATGTGGTCTATACTAGAGAATTTTTCATGTACTCTTGAAAAAAATGTACATTCTGCTTTCTCTGGTAGTGTCTGTAGAGGTAGTCTATGTGTAGTGTTTATGGATATAGTCTATAGATAGTCCTAGTTGTTTTACTGTTTTTCAAGTTTTGTATACTCCTGTTGATCTTCTTCCTAGCTGATATATTCTGTTTTTATTTATTTTTTTGAGATGGAATCTCATTCTGTCGCCTAGGCTGGAGTGCAGTGGCATGATCTCAGCTCACTGCAATCTCTGCTTCCTGGGTTCAAGTGATTCTCCTGCCTCAGCCTCCTGAGTAGCTGGGATTACAGGCACCTGCCACCACACCTGGCTGATTTTCTTTTGTATTTTTAGTAGAGACAGGGTTTCACTGTATTAACCAGGATGGTCTCTATCTCCTGACCTTGTGGTCTGCCCACCTTGGCCTCCCAAAGTGGTGGGATTACAGGCGTGAGCCACTGAGCCCAGCCCCTAGCTGATATATTCTTTAAAGTGAGATCATTGAAGTGTTCAACTATTATTGTTGAATTGTTTCTTTTTTCCCCCCTCTATTCTGTTAACTTTTGCTTTGTGTTTTTAGGGATGTATTTTTTTCAGGTACAAACTTTTTTGTGTGTGATATATTGCCATTCAGCTTTCTTACGATTGCTGTTTATATGTATCTCCTTGTCCATTCTTTTACTTTCAATCTATTTGGATGGAGTTTTTATGGGGTCTTTTTTGTTGATGTTGTTGTTGTTGCTGCCTTCTATTTGTTTGTGTTTTCTTCTTATAACGGGCAGGTCCCTCTTCTGCAGGTCTGGTGCAGTTTGCTTGGGGTCTACTCTAGAACATGTTCACCTGGGTATTGAATTGATCTTTGTATATGGTGTAAGGAAGAGGCCCAGTTTCAGTTTTCTGCATAGGGCTAGCCAGTAAGCCTAGCACAATTTATTGAATAGGGTGGTCCATCCTCCATTGCTTGTTTTTGTCAGCTTGGTTGAAGATCAGATGGTTGTAGGTGTGTGGCTTTATTTCTGGGCTCTCTATTCTGTTCCATTCATCTATATGCCTGTTTTTGTACCAGTACCATGTTGTTTTGGTTATTATAGCCCTGTAGTATAGTTTGAAGTTGGGTAACATGATGCCTCCAGCTTCGGTCTTTTAGCTTAGGATTGCCTTGGCTATTCAGGCTCTTTTAAAATTTTGTATGAATTTGAAAATAGTTTTTTAAAATTATGTGAAGAATTTCAATGGTAGTTTGATAGGAATAGCATTAAATCTATAAATTGCTTTGGGCAATATGGACATTATAATGATGTTAATTTTTCCTTTCCATGAGCATGGAATGTTTTCCCATTTGACTGTGTCATCTCTGATTTCTTTGAGCAGTGTTTGTAATTATCATTGTAAAGATCTTTCACCTCCCTAGTTAGCTGTATTTCTGGGTATTTTATTCTTTTTGTGGCAATTGTGAATGGGAGTTCGTTCCTGATTTGGTGCTTAGGTTGACTGTTGTTGGTTTATAGGAATGGTAGTTATTTTGTATATAGATTTTGTATCCTGAGATTTTGCTGTAGTGTTTTTGTTTGTTTGTTTGTTTTTGTTTTACTTTAAGTTCTGGGATACATGTGCAGAATGTGCAGGTTTGTTACATAGGTATACATGTGCCATGGTGGTTTGCTGCACCCATCCACCTGTCATCTACATTAGGTATTTCTCCTAATGCTATCCCTCCCCTAGCCCTCCACCTGCTGACAGGCTCTGGTGTGTGATGTTCCCCTCTCTGTGTCCAAGTGTTCTCATTGATCAACTCCCACTTACGAGTGAGAACATGCAGTGTTTGGTTTTCTGTTCTTGGGTTAGTTTGCTGAGGATAATGTTTTCCAGCTTCATCCATGTCCCTGAAAAGGACATGAACTCATCCTTTTTTATGGCTGCATAGTATTCCATGGTGTATATGTGGCACATTTTCTTTATCCAATCTATCATTGTTGTAGTTGTCTAACAACTTAAGGATTTTTTATTGGCTGAGACTATGAAGTTTTCTAGATATAGACTCATGTAGTCTGCAAACAGCGATAGTTTGATGTCCTATCTTCCTATTTTAATGCTGTTTATTTCATTCTCTTGCCTGACTTCTCTGGTCAGGACTTCTAATACCATATTGAATAGGAGTATTGAGAGAGAACATTCTTGTCTTGTGTCAGTTTTTGCCCATTCAGTATGTTGTTAGGTGTGAGTTTGTCATAGATGGCTTTTATTATTTTGAGATATGTTTCTTTGATACCTAGTTTATTAGAGTTTTTAACATGAAGGGATATTGAATTTTATTAAAAGCCTTTTTTTTGTATCTATTGAGAGAATCATGTAGTTTTTGTCTTGAATTCTGTTTTTGTGATGAATTACATTTATTGATTTGTGTATGTTGAACCAAACTTACATCCCAGGGATAAAGCCCACTTGATCATGTTGGATTAGCTTTTTGATGTGCAGCTGAATTTGGTTTGCTAGTATTTTGTTAAGGATTTTTGCAAAAATGTTCATCAAAGATGTTGACCTGAAGTTTTCTTGTTTTGTTGTTTATCTGAAAGGTTTTGGTATTAGGATAATGAAAGCCTCATTGAATGCATTGGAAAAGCATCCCTCTTCTTCAATTTTTTGGAATAGTGTCAGGTGAATACCAGCTCTTCTTTGTTCATGTGCTAGAATCTTCTAGAATCTGGTCATAAGCTTATTTTGGTTGGTAGGCTATTACTGATTCAAGTTTGGAGCTTGTTATTGTCTTTTCAGGGATGCAGTTTCTTCCTGGTTCAGTCTTGGGAAGGGGTATATTTCCAGGAGTTTATCCATTTCTGTTAGATTTTCTAGTTTGTCTGCATAGAAGTATTTATAGTAGTCTCTCATAGTTATTTATATATTTTTTGAAGTCAGTGGTAACATCCTCTTTGTCATTTCTAATTGTGTTATTTTTGGATCTTCTCTCTTCTCTTTTCCACTAGTCTAGTTAGCCTTATATCTTATTAATTTTTTCACAAAAACCAACTCCTGGATTTATTGATCTTTTGAATGGTTTTCTGAGTCTCAATCTTCTTCATTTCAGCTCTGATTTTGGTTACTTCTTGTCTTCTGCTAGCTTTGGGATTAGTATGCTCATTATGTGATGTTATAATGCCAATTTGTGATCTTTGTAACTTTCTGATATGGGCACTTAGTGTTATAAATTTCCGTCTTAATTCTGCCTTAGCTGTGTGGCAGAGATTCTGGTTTATCTTTGTTCTCTTTAGTTTCAAAGAATTTCTTGATTTTTGCCTTAATTTCATTATTTACCCCAAAGTCATTCAGAAGTAGATTGTTTAATTTCTATGCAATTGCATGGTTTTGAGTGGTTTTCTTAGTCTTGATTTCTATTTTGATTGTGCTGTTGTCCAACAGAGTGGTTGGTATGATTCTGGTTCTTTTACATTTGCTGAAGAATGTTTTATGTCCAATTGTGTGGTCAATTTTATAGTATGTGCCTTGCAGTGATGAGAAGAATATATATTCTGTTGTTTTTGGGTGGAGAGTTCTGTGGATTTCTATCAGGTCCATTTGGTCCAGTATTGAGGTGAGGTCCTGAATATGTTTATTAATTTTCTGCCTCAGTGATTTGTGTAATACTGTCAGTGGGGTTGTGTGGGAGTCTAAGTCTCTTTGATAGTTTCTAAGAACTTGCTTTATGAATCTGGATGCTCCTGTGTTGAGTGCACATATATTTAGGGTAGTCACATCTTCTTGTTAAACTGCAGCCTTTACCATTGTGTAATGCCCTTCTTTGTCTTTTTTGTTCTTTTTTGGTTTAATGTCTGTTTTGTGTAAAATTAGGATTGCAACCACTGCTTTTTTTTTCTCTTTTTCATTTGCTTCTTAGATATTCCTCCATCACTTTATTTTGAGCCTATAGATATCATTGCAAGTCAGATGGGTCTCTTGAAGACAGTATACCATTGGGTCTTGCTTCTTTATCCAGCTTGCTACTCTGTGCCTTTTAATTGGGGCATTTAGTCAATATAAATTCAAGGTTACTATTGATACATGTGGATTTGATCCTATCATTATGTTGTTTTCTGAGTTATGCAGATTTGTTTGTGTGGTTGCTTTAACAGTATCACTGGTCTGTGTACTTAAGTGAATTTTTGTAGTGGCTGGTAATAATATTTCCTTTCCATATTTAGTGCTTCTTTCAGGAGCTCTTGTAAGGCGGGTCTGGTGACAATGAATTCCCTCAACATTTGCTTGTCTAAAAAGAATCTTATGTCTTCTTCGCTTATGTTTACTTTGACTAGATACAAAATTCTGTGTTGGAATTTCTTCCTTAAGAATGTTGAATATAGTACCTCGATATCTTCCCACTTGTAGGGTTTCTGCTGAGAGGTCCACTGTTAGTCTGATGTGCTTCTCTTTATAGGTGACATGATCTTTCATTCTCGATGCCATTAACTTTTTTTCTGACCTTGGGGAATCTGATAATTATATGTCTTGGGGCTGATATTCTTGTGAAGTATTTTGCAGGTGTTTTTCACATTTCCTGGTTAAATCTGGCCTCTCTAGCTAGGTTGAGGAGATTCTCATGGATGATAACCTGAAATAAATTGCTTCTATTCTCCCTATCTCTTTCAGGGACACCAGTGATTCATAGATTTGGCCTCTTTTTATAATCTCATATTACTCAGAAGTTTTGTTCATTTCTACTCTTCTGCTTCTTTGTACTAAATTAGTGTTTTGTAGGTTATATATGTTACAAACCTAATGATATATTGTTATAATTATTACTTTATACAACTTTATGTCTTTTAAAGAACCTAAGAAAAGAAAGAAGAGCAATTATATATTTATGCCTTATTTTATTAACCTTTTTAGTTCTCTTCATTTGTTCCACTGAATTCCAGGTACTATTGGTATCATATAATTATTCCAATACTGTTTTGCTCTAATTCATCTTATTTGTGATATTTTCTAATATATCATATTTCTATGTGTTACAAGCCCAATAATACAGTTATGTACATATTATTCAAATGATTGCTTTTAAGTCAGTTAGGAGAAATTTGCAAATATACTTTTAAAAATAATTACATAAATAAGTACTTTCACTGGCACTCTCTTTTAATCATGTGGATTTGAACTATGGTCTGAGTTCACTTTCATTTAGAACTTTAATGTTTGTTGCAAGGCATATCTGCTTACAACAAATTCTATCCATTTTTGTTTATTTGAAGATATTTTTATTTCACCTTCATTTTTTAAAGTTAGTTTTATTGGATATATGATTATTTCTTGACAGGGTTTTTTTTTTTCCCCTTTCAATTTATTACTTTACTTTGAATTTGACTTTCCACTGCCTCTGTCCTCCATTGTTTCTAATGAGAAGTCAGCTGCTAGACTTATTACAGTTTACTTGAAGTGATGGGTTGTTTTTCTCTTCCTGTTCTCAGAATTTTCTAATTGCCATTGTCTTTCAACATTTTGAATGTAATTTTCTGGGTGTGAATATCTTTTGTATTTATCCTACTTGAAGTTTCCTGAGCTCCTTGGATTTGCAGATTAATATCTGTTTTTATTAAATGTAGAAAGTTACCAGCCACTATATCTCTATTATGTCTTTGAATATTTTTATACCCCTTTCTTCCTCTCCTCTCCTTCCTGTAGTCCTATTATATCTATGTTGTTGCACTAAACATTGTCTGACATTTTTTGAAATTCTGTTCATTTCTATTCATTCTGTTTTTTCATATTCTTCATATTTCATATTCTCTAATAATCTTCAACATCACACTTCCTTTTGCCAGATCAAACATACCACTGAGCCCCTCTATTAAATTCTTAACTTTGTTTATTGCAGTTTTCAACTTGAGAATTTTCACTTAGTTTTTTAAAAAATAATTTCTTTCCTTCTCTATTGACATTCTTTACACGATGAAACATTGTCATCATACCTTCTTTTTCTATTTAAGGCTTGTTTCCTTTGGTTCTTTGAACATATTTTTAAGATTTGCTTTGAAATTTGTCTGCTGAGTCTAACATGTACATCCTCTCCAAGGCAGGTACCGTTGCCTTTTTAAAATTTCTCTACAATTTACAGGTTTTACTTCTATGTACATCTCATAATTTTTTGTTGAAAACTGGCCATTTTATATGACATTGAACTCTGAATACCTATTCTTTCTTTCTTGGGGCTATGGGTTGTTGTTATTTTGTTTGCTTGTTTATTTGTTTAGTTACTTAGTTGGAGTACTTTAATGAATTTCATTTCCCCCATGGTGTGTAGTCCCTGATGTCAGTTCAGGAGCGTAATCTTGGGCATACACATATACATCTTAGGATGAAAGTTCTTTTAGAAAGGCAATTTTTTTTACTATCTCTTTCTTTGATGTCTCTAGTAAGCTACATATTTCTGTTAGTGTCACACTGAGCAGTTAGCTTTGACTAACTGCTGGCTGATCATGTTATTATTCCATTAATTCCCTGGACATAAGTTTCTGTATAGTCTGATCCAATTAAATTTGGGCCCCTTTGCCAGGTTAAACTTTGAAGCCAGTCTGTGAGGTTTGTTCCAACCCAACAACTATCTCTTTCCCTGGTTCTTTTTATTAATCTTCTGGTTAACTATCGTTTAGCTCTCACGGTACTACCAGCCTCCTCTTAATTCCTTACAGCTGGCATTAACCATGTCTTTCTGTATTCTGACGTTTTCATCTGGGGGCTTTTCTGACCCTGTAGGGAATGCCCATAACTAGGATTAATCAATTACTAGAGATAGTAAACAACTCACGTGGGAGCATACTTTTCAAATGCAAACCAACTAATTCATAGCCATACCCCAACCACCTCTCTTATCAGGCTGTCACACTGACTCTACTATTCATCTGTCCCAATCATCCCAGAGCCAAGTATCAGAAGTCTAGGGACATTTTCTTATATCTCAGAGCTCACTGAAATTATTTAAACTAACGAATCTTACTCTTTTTCCCCATAGAAAACACAATAAAGGCTCTTAGTCACACTTTTCCCTGCTTTCTCAGATCCTGAACAACTCCAGTGTTTCCCTGTGTGTGTTTGGTGTACCATGCCTCCCATTTCCAGGAATCTATAAATATAATAAACTTATTATTTTGTGACAACCAATTCTGGTGTCTTCCTATCTTACCATGCCTGATTAAAACAAATCCAAGGTACTCTTGAAATACCAGCAAATTGCCTATTTTTTTCAACAGTTCCCAGAATATTGAACTATTCCAAATAAAGTCAGTTCCCTTGAAATGAGCTGTGGAACTCCCTGCTCTTGCAGAATGCCCCTGCACCTGAGAAAAATCTCCATAGTCCTGCTCTATAGGACAATTTACAAAGTATTTAAGTGCTTGGGTGATTCTTCTTTTATAAATTTTATCAGTTATGGTTGTTTAATTAGGGAAAAGATTCACAGAGATTTTCATGCACCATTCTGGAAGTTACTGCTCAGGCATAGTCTTTGAGTTTCCTTGGCTCCAGGCTTTAATCTTATGCATTTTGCCATTCTTGCATTGCTATAAAGAAATGCCTGAGACTGGGTAATTTATAAAGAAAAGAGATTTAATTGGCTTATGCTTTTGCAGGCTGTACAAGCATGGGGCTTGCACCTGCTTAGCTTCTGAGGAGGCCTCAGGGAGCTTTTACTCATGGTGGAAGACAAAAGAGGAACAGGCATGTCACATGGCAAAAGCTGGAATAAGAGAGGTGAGGAGTCACATACTTTTAAACAACCAGATCTCATGAAAACTTACTCACTATTGCAAGTTACAGCACCAAGAGGATGTTGCTAAACCAATCATGAGAAATTTGCCCCAGTGATCCAATTACCTCCCACCAGGCCCTGCCTCCAACATTGAGGATTGTATTTCAACATGATATTTGGGCAGGGACCAATATCCAAACTATTTCACCTTGCAGTCTAGCTTATACCTACTTCTGGCTCTTAGAAATCTATCTAGGTCTAGAAGTCTGTTTTCTACTTGTCCAGAAGAACAGTTTGACACTTAGTCCTCCTTAGTCAGCTTGGATTGTTACAACAAAATGTGACATATTGGGTGGCTTAAATAGCAGACATTTACTTCTCACAGTTTTGGGAGCTGGGAAGTCCCAGATCAAGGTGCCAGTATATTCAGTTCTTAATGATAGGGCTTTTCTTAGTTTGCATATGGCCACCTTCTCACTGTGTCTTCACTTGTGGGGCAAGGGGAGAGAGAGCTCTGGTGTCTCTTCCTCATCTTATAAGGACACTAGTCCTACAAGGCTCCATCCTCATGACCTCATCTAAACATAATTACCTCCCAAAGGCCCTACCTCCAAATAAAATCACGTTGGACGTTGGGACCTCAACGTGTAAATCAAGGGGAGGATACAAATTAGCAGTCCATAGCATCTTTAATCAGAAAGATTTACATTCAAGACCCTTTATATTTCTGTGTAACTAAATGTAATATTTGGCTCTTTCTTTTGAGGTCTTCACAATCAGTGAGATTTGAGAATACTTCAAACTTATTTTGACACGTATGCTTCCAATGTTCACTATGAATTTAAGATTACATTTGAAAACTTCTTACCTGATATTTTAAAAATAAATTGTATTGGTCCTGGCATAAATATGCTTACCTATATAAGAGGCTGGGAGTGTCACTGCATGTTTATTCAATTAAATGCTAGATTCAGAAAAATAAAGGCAAGGAAACTATTTGGTCGTATATCATTGCATATTGACTTATAATGTACCTAAGGAACTTATCATCAAAAAATCTTGTCTAATTATAACATATGCCATATAAAATAGTACTGTACCTGCAGAACGTCAAGTAAATTGGTAGAATGCATCAAGTAAAATGTGTGATGAGGATAAAGGCAGTAGAGACAGAAATAAATTATGAAAAGAAAGAAGAAAACAAGTGCCTTAAGTATAACTTATTAGTCTTAGTCTATCAAATCCTATTTCAGCTCATATAAATTATTATTTTAAAAAACCCAACAGTCCACAAAATTGAATGAAAATAAGAAAACTCAAACATGCCCATGCCTTTTTCTCACCATTTCTTCTATTCGTCATTTCTAAATATAACCAGTGAGCAAGTGCTGTTCCTACTGGCCTGAAAAAGTCAATGCAGATTCCAAGAACCAACTTCACACTCACCAATAAATTAATGTCTTCTCATTGCTTAAGGATCTATTTGAATGTATCTAGGACTGATTATTGATTTGCTGAGCTCCAACTATATGTCTATCATTGTACAGGGCAGTGTGGAAGATACGGTAAAAGCATGATACAAGGCCTCTTGTCTTAAACATTTTGTGTTCTATTTGAGAAGAGAACTTTAATTTAAAAAAGGATTTAATCACTGGATCCTTTCCTTACTCCTTATATGAAAATTAACTCAAGATGGATTAGAGACTTAAATGTTAGACCTAATGCCATAAAAACCCTAGAAGAAAACCTAGGGAATACCATTCAGGACATAGGCATGGGCAAGGACTTCATGTCTAAAACACCAAAAGCAACGGCAACAAAAGCCAAAATTGACAAATGGGATCTAATTAAACTAAAGAGCTTCTGCACAGCAAAAGAAACTACCATCAGAGTGAAGAGGCAACCTACAGAATGGGAGAAAATTTTTGCAATCTACTCATCTGACAAAAGGCTAATATCCAGAACCTACGAAGAACACAAACAAATTTACAAGAAAAAAACAAACAACCCCATCAAAAAGTGGGCAAAGGATATGAACAGACATTTCTCAAAAGAAGACATGCATACAGCCAACAGACACATGAAAAAATGCTCATCATCACTGGCCATCAGAGAAATGCAAATCAAAACCACAATGAGATACCATCTCACACCAGTTAGAATGGCAATCATTAAAAAGTCAGGGAACAACAGGTGCTGGAGAGGATGTGGAGAAATAGGAACACTTTTACACTATTGGTGGGATTGTAAACTACTTCAACCATTATGGAAAACAGTATGGCGATTCCTCAAGGATCTAGAACTAGAAGTACCATATGACCCAACCATCCCATTACTGCGTATATACCCAAAGGATTGTAAATCATGCTGCTATAAAGGCACATGCACACGTATGTTCATTGCGGTACTATTCACAATAGCAAAGACTTGGAATCAACCCAAATGTCCATCAGTGACAGACTGGATTAAGACAATGCGGCACATATACACCATGGAATACTATGCAGCCATTAAAAAGGATGAGTTTGCGTCCTTTGTAGGGACATGGATGCAGCTGGAAACCATCATTCTCAGCAAACTATCACAAGAACAGAAAACCAGACACCGCATGTTCTCACTCATAGGTGGGAACTGAACAATGAGATCACTTGGACTTGGGAAGGGGAACGTCACACACCAGGGCCTATTATGGGGCAGGGGGAGGGGGAGGGATTGCATTGGGAGTTATACCTGATGTAAATGACGAGTTGATGGGTGCTGATGAGTTGATGGGTACAGCACACCAACATGGCACAAGTATATATATGTAACAAACCTGCACGTTATGCACATGTACCCTAGAACTTAAAGTATAATAATAATAAAAAAAATGAAAAAAAGTAAAGATACAAAAAAAATCATATAGAATGTAACACAAATCTATTACACATAGTAATGTAGATCATTGTATGCTGAGGTAGCTAAGAAATCAAATCTTAAATTACCCTGTAAATCAGAAGATGTTGTTTTAAATCTGGCTTCCACTATTTCCCAGTGGTATGATTTTAGGGAAATCACCTCATTTCTCTGACTCTTGGTCTCCTCATCTGAAAAAATCAGTGATAGTACTTATGTCAGAGGTTTCTTTGGAAGATAAAAGAGGAGGCACTAGAAATGTAATGCGTGACATAAATAAGCCATGTGATCAGCGTTAGTTGAATTAGAAGATGAGAAGGATCTGGACAGACTAAAATAAAGCACGCAGATATTTCTAGGAGAAGCAAAACATAAATGTAAAATGTCAAACTTTAGGATATAAATAAATAACTTGTTTTCTCTTTTGTTTTAGACTAAGGTATATTGAAAATTTTGGTAGTCTTGTTAATTCGAATCACCAACACATTAATTTCTCAGTTGTATCAGAAGTATTTTCTCTGGAAATATTTGCTAAATCTGTGCCAATTCTGAATATTTTTTGGCAGGAAGGGTGGGGACTATTTGGACCATTGTATCTTTTCAGATCTCTACTTAGAACCCTGTAAAATATTGCATACTCAAAATGGAATTCAAAGCATGTAATTACGTATCAGCTCATAAGTAATTTTCTGAATTGATTGTCACCTTTTCCTAATTTTGGAATGTGTTTTCTATTTCTAAATGAAATGTTGGCATGCCTACTATTTTTTTCTTCTTCAAATCTGGATGCCCAACTGTCGAACTTCTAAAATTTTACTTCCTACAGCAGAATGAACATGTTCTTAAATACACTTTTAAATTTTTGCTCTGAGTTATTTTGCCAAAGCAAGGGAGTCTTTATGACAAAAGAGAATTGCTTGCAACAAACAAAGAAGGAAGAATGAATTTTTCCAAACACAGGCATTTTATAAATTACCTAATACGTGGAAGGGGTTGTTGAAGCTGTCTTTTCAAGAGCTTACACAATCTCTTTGGCTTTTTTTATATTTCACATTTTAAATTTTGCTGCTGTCATCTGTGTTTAGAGTCACATTATTTAAATGCAGCCACAAATAAGCAGGTTTTGCAAAAGATTCAAATCTGTAGCATTTTTAGCTCAAAAACAGTTCCAATAGTGGTGTGTAATTGAAAGACTGAATTCTGGTACTATTTAGACTTAGTTTAAAATATGGGTCTTCCATTCATTAACTTCATGGCTTTGAAGAAGTCACTTCTCATCCCAGAGTCTGTTTCCCAATCTGTGAATTGGGGATAATAATAAATAATGATCACACAGAGTCTATAAGGGTCATATTTGATAGTAAATGTAAAGGTAAATGGAACAAGATAGTGGAGTAGGACTTTGAAGCATTATCTCTACACACACAGAAAAACCAATTTAAACAATTGTCCACAGATGAAAATACCTTCACAAGAGCTAAGAAAACCAGGTGAGAAATCACAGTTTCTGGTTGTGGCACAATGATGTAAAAAGATGCATTGAATAGGGTAGAAAGGACAATTTTACATTACTCACATCCCCCTTTCCGCAGTCGCAGGCAGCACAGTATGGAGAGAGATAGCATCTGCTTGGGGGAAAGAAAGGGAAGTGAGCACAGGACTTTGTCTTGGACCCACATTGAGCCCACTGGAGTAAAACCCAGCACTGGGCAGACTCCCCAAGGACCCATATACTGGCCAGTATCACAGACTGAGCCCCTAGACCCACCCTGGCATGAGGTGGAATCACACAGCCCCAGGCTTCAAGCTTGTATGGTGAACTTGACCTATGGCCTGCATGAACACCAGACCAATGTCAGCAGCTTTGGGCTCTGGACAGCTCTAAGTGGCCCCTGACTATAGGCACTTCAGTATTATATTAGTCACAGCTGCCTCAGGCTTATCATCTGCTTTAGCACACATTTGTCATAGCAGGCCACAGGCTTCTGGCAATACTATGACAGCAATATCTGCCCCAGGCTACCACCTATACCAGTACTATACCTGCTACAGGGTTTTCCAAGAAAAAGCCAGCCTGTGAAAACTGGAATAACCCAGTTCTGTACCCAGTTCTTCAAATGTCCAGACATTAGTGTACAATAACAAGAATCAAGAACAATCAGGGAAATAAGACATCACCAAATGGACAAAGTAAGGTGCTAGTGACTGACCCTAAAGAAATGGAAATGTATAAAATGACTGACAAATGATTCAAAATAACTATTTTAATGAAGTTCAGCAAACTTCAATAAAACAGAGAAACAATTTAATGAAATGAAAAAAAACAATGTAGCCAGAATGAGGAATTTAATAAAGATATTAAAATAATTTAAAATATCAAACAGTAAATGTCAAGTGGAAATTAAAAGGAGCTCTTTAATTATAGCTATTATTATTTTATTAGAGAAAAATCTGATCATCATTCAAAGCATATGCAAAAATTGTGGCAGGGGGTATTGAGAAAATGTGGTCAGTTTTAGCTTATAGACCCTGAATTATGTAGGTGGTATCGCAAATTAATATATAATAGAGAAAAAAATGAATAGGAGAGGCAACAGGTGTATAGGAATAATTGTTCATAATATAAAATCATCAGTGTTTTATTTATATAATTGTTCATAATATAAAATCATCAGTGTTTTATTTAGTGAAAATCAGTTATTCCCTCATTTTCTCCAGGAAAATTTCATGGAGGCAAATGGTAACAGAAGGGATTCTTTTGCCAAAGGTCAGTGGGAAATCAAATCATTTTTGACATTAAAAAGACAAGCCCAGCTTTAAAAGTCTAAACATTCCTCAGTAAATGTATACTGGAGAAATCCCTTACTACATTTATTTTCTCTCTTTAAAAAGCCAATTTACATGGCATTCAAAATGGTCGAGATGGTAGGCTGCATAATGGCCCTACAAAAGATATCTTTTGATCACCAGGATTTGTAAATGGCATATTACATGGCAAATAAAAAGGCTAAGCAGGTATAATTAAATTCAGAATCTTAAGATGAGAAGATTATCCTGGATTATCCAGGTGGGCCCTAATGCAATCACAGGAATCCTTATAAGGAGAAGCAGAGAGAGAGACTTGACACAGAATAGAAAGAAACGAGTGAAAGAAGCAGAGGGAAGTAGAGTCAAAAGAGAATATGTTTTGCAACTGTCTTTGAAGGTGGAGGAAGGGGCCGTGGGCTAAAGAATACAAGAAATGAAGTTCTAAACACTGGAAAAGGTCAGGATGTAAATTCTCACCTCAGTCCTCTTGAGGGAGCATGAACCTGTTGTCACTTTCATTTCAGCTCAGTGATCCTTATTTTAAATTTCTGTCCTCTAGATCTGTGAAAGGATAATTTATTTGTTGTTCTAAACTACAAATATTTTCCAGGCATAGGAAATTAACACAGTAGATAAAACATATGTGTCTATATCTTTTTCTCCTAAATCTCCACTAAACATAAGAAATTTTAGTTTTTCAACTATAACAACTAAAATAGGAGGGATAGCATGGACAAAAAATGTCAATAGATTTCTGGTAGATGATAAAGGGACATAAATATATGCAGAGGAGGCTGAATTGTGAAAGGGCATGGGTGCCAAGAAGAATATAAGAGAAACTCGAGAATCTGAGAGGGAAGCGGTGGTGATGGATGGAAAGGAGTGATACACAGGACTAACAAGATGAATATTTACCAAAGATTTCTACATTGTTCACTTAGGGTCCTCAAGCCCCTCTTGCTTCTACATTCAGGATGATCTCCAGCCAGACATTCACATCCAGTTTCCAAAAAAGCACAGTTCTTTTTAAAACTGAAATTGAATATGCTGTCTAGAGAGAACCAGGCAAATTTATTTGGATACTGGTATCCAGAAGAAAGTCTTGCATTCTGGCATGTTGAGCAAGTCTAGCAAAACAACTTCCTGACCTTTCAAGCTGAAACAAATCCTGCTGTTGGCCCAGAGGACAGAGTTGGCCCAGAGGACAGAGTTAGCCATCTATCTTATTTCTTCACATTTAAGTTTGAACAGGCAACAACACATTACCGCCTTTTGAGGAAAGCCTGCATGAGAAAATGTAAGATAGAGAAACCGATCCAAGAAAAAAACCTTTATCAGGAAAGGTTAAACAAAAAAGTTACATTATAATTCTAACTAGATCCACTTTGATTTTGAAGATGTTTTATACATCAAGTAAGAAAAGGATGTCACGAATAAGGAACAGAAGACAGAATTTATGATTACAAAAAAGAAATCCAGAATTGAAATATAAAAATTGATAAAAGGTTCCATAACCTATTATGTTGGGGTCCGTGCCGGGGGTGGTGGAGAATGAGAGAACACACAAAAGACAAAGACACACAGAGAACATGGCGGCCACACTCAGAGCCTCCGCCTCACTTTATTTATACTCCATAAACCCCAGGTCAGCAGAAAGAATGCAATGCAAAACAAACTTTCTTTTCCCACATGTAACCTTCTACTCAGTTCCTTGTTTCTATGCTCTTCTTTATCTGCCCGCCTTCTTGGCGCCTACGGGAGTTCATTAAAAGTTCAATTGGAGATACTGTCCTTGAGCCCTATCTATTCTCAGCATACTGTTTTCAAAGGCCCCTGCACTATTATAAGGACAAAGACAGAAATATGAGAAGGAAAAAATAAGATGTATAAAACAGGAGTTCTAACATCAAATTAATAGATGTTTTTTAAAGAAATGGTAGGAAGGAAATTAGGAAAGCAAAGAAAACCTTCCAGAATTAAACAAAGCAATGAGTCTTGCAATTTAGAGGCTGACCAAATACTGACAAATTAAATGTACTTAGACATATCATTGTGAAATTTTCTCACATTAAGTATTCTTAAAATTTCCAGAGAAACATACTTTATAAAATGTTTTTAAAAAGATGCAGAATCAAATTGGTGTCAGATTTCCCATAAGCAGCATGCAATGCTTGAAAACAACAATGCTCTGAGGGAAATGATTTTTAACCTAGAAAAATATACTTAGTAAAACAACCAATCTACTGGGAGAGAGACGACTTGCCTACATTTTCAGCATACAAGGATTTAGAAAATTTACCTCCCACACTCACTTTCCTAGGAAGCTTCTTGAGGGTGTATTCTAAAAAATAAGACAAAATATAAGAAAGAGGAAGTCATGAGATTCAGGAAACAGTGGCTGAACGCCCAGGAGACGAGTGAATGGAAGTGCCAGGACTGCAACTGCATAGCAGATCTAGGAAGCAACCAGTTAATATTGGAGCAGGAAGATGCAAAACTCTGCAAGAATAAACCTCTGGGAAATAAAGAGAACACCATACAATAATAGTAACTGTGTGAGAGAGACTAGAAATATCAAGAACTGGATAAAAATTTTTAAAAATGCAAGAAAAAAAACACTACTCAAATTTCAGGAAACAAAAGTCAACGAGAGTCAAGTAGAACGGCATGGGCGACAGCCAATTGAGAGAATAAATATGAATTGGAAAAATACTGTGATTTTCTATTACCAGTAATAGTGAAAAACAGAAGCAGAAATTATAGAAAGCCAAATAAAACTCAAGAAATACACTGTCAAAATATGAAGTAAATAAAAATTATATCATGGTTTTAAGCATAGGGTTGGGTATGAAGAGACTCATCATTTGAACATGATGCTAAGAGTACTTTCCTTTGGATATCTCCAAAATAGTGAGTGGTATCTGTAATAGAAATGTAGATGGAAATGATAATATCTCACTAAATAGCCCTGTGGTAGTTAGATCATCATGATAACTTAAACACAGTTTGCCATTTCAACTTTTAAAATCTACCTATGTACAGAGCGTGAAAGGCTTAATTATGATCACAATAATTGAAAATATTATAAATTTTTATAAGGTAAAAGTAAAAATGACAGAAGTAGGGAGGTTGTTGGTATAGGGAGACATTAAATGGAAGGAAGGGTAAAGATACTAATACCATTATCTTAAAGAATTATGGCTCTAATTGAAGGAACAGATAGAGGTTTAAATCCATTATTTAATAGGGCTTGATATAAAATTTAAAGTGAGTTAGAATAATATTTATGAAAACAAAAGATGATACAATGATATTGGTAGAGAAAGGATTGATATAACTGAATTAAATTCTAGTCTATCACAGTAAAAAGTCAATATATGTTGTCTTAAGTGTATAAATAAAAAACTATAATATATTACTTAGCAATGTATTAATGCTTAATAATATTAAGCATTTTTTTATTTTTTTAATGTGAAAAGTTAAATAAAAGCTCTGAAGAAGAAAGAGACCAGATATTAATACTTACTGAATCTAGATGGTCAATACACAATCGTTTGGATTTCTCTGCACTTACACACACACACGCACACACACACACACACACAAAATTATGGAATAAGAAAGACTCAGTCAAACACAAATACCAGAATTAGCTATGTGACTTAGGGCATCTTCAGTTCTCTGAACATTAGCATCCTGATCTGAGAGGTAGAGAGTAGTATCTATAATACAGTGCTGTTGTAAGAATTAAATTAGTTTAAATTTTCAAAGGACTCAGTGTAGTTTCCGGCACCATAAATCTAAATAAATGATAGCTTTCTTACAAAAAAAAATCTTTCTTACAGGAAAGCTATCATTTATTGCCCTGGTGTGCAATTGATAATACAGAGCTGGAACCTGAGGTCCATTTATCTATATTAGCTCAAAAACAGAATTTCTGAAGACAATAGAAAAGTACCAAGCTTTATTATCTAAACTTTATAAAACACAGTCCAGAGAAGCTAAGGGTAGATCATCTTAACATAGATTTGTGAAATAATTAAAACAATCATTCAAGGAACCTTTAATCAGAAAAGTATTAACAACCACGCCTTGCTCACCAATAATGTCATAATGTATGTTTCTGTAACAATCCTGTTTGTTTACTATTTTATAAACTCCATGACTGAATACTGTTAGCATCTAATCAAGCAATTAATACATCTCTGTTGAACACTTATTAAATTCTGGGTACTACAAAAATAGTATTGGAAGGGATAATTGGAAGGACAGCTGAGAAAGGAATGAGGCCAATAGACTCAAGTTTCAGGCAAGCTGATTTATTGTCAGTCCTGCTAGGCTACCTCCTGACAAAAGCAGAGGAGGCAGCCCCACTTACAGACTACAGCAGGGCTTTATAGGGCGACAAACTGGGTCAGGGTGGGGGAGCTGAGTTGGGTGTGAAGGAGGGCTGAGTCAGGGTGGGGGAGCTGAGTTGGGTGTGAAGGAGGGCTGAGTCAGGGTGGGGGAGCTGAGTTGGGTGTGAAGGAGGGCTGAGTTGGGGTTGGGGAGCTGAGTCGGGGGTACAGGTGTCTTGACTGCATCCTGGAGATGTTCTTTGTCAGCTTTGTTATGCGTGGTGAACAGACATGTTAACCGCCCTGTAACTGTCTGGACAAACAGTTACTGGAGGGCGTCAGTGAAGAGGGGATTTGTCTTTTGCCCTGGGGTAGCTGTGTGGAGAGTGTAAGAGACTGTATTGAAAGGCCTGTGGGAGGGGAAGGGAATGGTCTGGTTGGGGTGACCCTAACAAATATTCTCCAGGTTCTTATGATATGGTGGGAATATACACAAAAAGGCACAGCAGGCAGTATTTGATAAGCTCTAGACTTGTCCATGGGAATTATAATTAAGATCTCCACCACTACAAATAAAGGAGGATGTTGCAACAGAAATAGCAATAGCATTGATGTCAAGAGACCTGGTTTCTAAGTCAGCTCTTTTGGGTCACTGTGTTACATTGTCACTTAATCTCTCTGAGCCTCAAGTTGTTCACTTGATATACCACCTAGCCTGACTACCTCAAGCACTGTTGTGAATGTTAAAATGAGTTGACACGTGAGAAATTGCTCTTGGAGGACATATAAACTCTTGCTGGGAAGCTGCTCCCAGCTGTGTCCAAAAGAATAGCTAAACGTTCATTGATTTCCCCAGAACAGATCCTCCAGTTTCCCTGCTTTCATTTCAAAAGCTAATTTCAATCTTCTTTGCTCTTCCTGATACCCCCTCTCCTGCTGCAGCAGTTACAGAAAAGCAGATCAAATCAGCAGACTGGCTTTCTTTCCATGGGGACAAAATTATCTTTACTTATGTGTATAAATTCCTGAGGTTAGGAAAAGGGCAGATATAGCTTAAGACTGCTGACTCCTAGCCCATTACTTTTGCAATGTCATATTGCATACCTGTCTATCCAGTGAAAATTATAGCAGGGAAAACACGGGCACTTAAAACTGGAAATTAAACAGTCCGCTACCCAGCATTGCCACTGCCTCTCCTTACCCACTAGTTACTTGTCAAGAGGTCCAAATTATAATTCTGTTAACTTGACAACACTGGTTTCTCAGATGCCAAATATCAAATTTCCCCTATTTTTCCCTTTCCCCTACTCTCCAATGTTTAATGTTATTGTCTTGGTCTATTTTGTGTTGTTATAAAGGAATACCTGAGTCTGGGTAATTTCTAAATACAAATAGTTTATTTAGCTCCTGGTTCCACAGGCCATATGAGAAGCATGGCACCAGCATGTCCTTCTGCTGAGGGCCTCAGGCTGCTTCTACTCATGGCAGAAGGTAAAAGCCAGTGTGTGCAGATATCACATGTTGTGAGAGGAAGCGAGCGAGAGAGAGAGACAGAGAGAGAGAGAGAGAGAGAGAGAGAGAGTGAGTGTGAGGTGCCAGGCTCTTTTTAACAACTAGCTCTGGTGGGAACTAATAGAGTGAGAACTCATTCACGCCTGAGGGACCACATTTATTTATTCTTGAGAGATCCATCTCCATGACCCAAATACCTCCCATTGGGCCCACCTCCAACACTGAGGACCAAATTTCAACATGAGGTTTGCAGGGAACGAATATCAAGTCCATAGCAGTCATTATGTAAAGCCTGAAATGTTTGTTAAAAATCAGTAAATTTAGAGCAGCTGTTACTGTCCAATATTGTTATTGGTCTGCTGTGGATACTTTAAATGAAGAATTATTTTCTTTAGCTCATTGGATATGCCGGTAGTACCGTAAAAAACAAGCTGAACTTTGCAAACTTGCAACTATGAAGACCACATTATTGTCTCTTCAGAATCGATGCTTTCCAAACCCAGAGAGGCAGGCTGAACTTTGCATAAAATATCTTATGAGTACAAACTCTTATAGCTGCATACAACTTCACATTTTTGTTTCTAGGCAACCAGAAACACAGAAATATGGCAGCCTCGTATTTGTAATGCAGAATTCTGCTGTCTTCAAGATTATTTATTGTAATAATTTCTGCACTTTATATAAACTTATAGGCTTAAATTAGGCCCTGGCTGATTAAAGAAATGTAAAGGACTATAATTTGCTTTCCACAGGGTTCTAACTATGAGTCAGGCACCATATAAAGGATAAAACTAATGCAAGATCCCTTCCCTAAAAAGTCTTACAATCTAACAGGGAGCTCTAACACTCTCATAAATATCTAAATCAAACTGTTATAACAAATGTTATCCATTTTTACATAATTATTTTCTTTCTTTATTTATAGTAATTACTGAGTACCATTATTTATGCCAAAGACTGTATGAGGAATTAGGACTCAAACATGAGTGATGTATTATTTCTGTCCCCTAAGCTTGCAATCTAGAGAAAGAAGCAAACAATAAGAAACTGATTTTACATCATCAAATGACAAATACTATATAAGATGTTCAGATACAATACATGGCAACACCTAGGGGAGACATTCGGGCCCTGTTCTAAATAATTTCCTCTACTTAAAACGTACTTCTCCACTCCTTACTTTGCACCCATACTCCTTTACCATCATGGTAACTTACTCACTCTAAAGAACTAAGCTCAATGCTAACCTTCTCTGATACCACCTTTGCTCTACATCTCAGTCAAATGTAGCTGCTATATGTCCTCTATGCCCATGTTAGCCCATGCTTGCATTGCTATAAAGAAATACCTGAGGCTGGGTAATTTGAAAATAGGTTTAACTGGCTCACAGTTCTGCAGGCTGTATAAGCATAGTTCCAGCATCTGCGCCTGGTGAGGGCCTCAGTAAGCTTCCAATCACAGCAGAAGGTGAAGGGAGAGCAAGCATGTCACATGGTGAG
Organism: Macaca mulatta; assembly: GCF_049350105.2. NCBI lineage: Eukaryota > Metazoa > Chordata > Mammalia > Primates > Cercopithecidae > Macaca > Macaca mulatta. The sequence goes on from NC_133423.1 coordinate 72,537,677, forward strand.
AGCAAAGCAAGAGAGAGAGGGAGGAGGTGCCAGACTCTTAAACAACCAGATCTTGCAAGAACTCACTCATTGTCCGAAGGAAAACGCCAAGCCATTCATGAGAGATCTGACCCCAGGACGCAAACACCTCCTACCAGGACCTGTCTCCACTGGGGATTACATTTCAATATGAGATTTGGAGGGGACAAACATCCAAATTTTATCAATGCCTACACCAAGGCTTAACATGTAGTTAGGAAATTTGTAGCCTTTATTTTTTTCCCAAAGGAATGACTCTGAAGTGAGAACACTGATATTTTCCTGTATCAAGTTTTTCTAAGACGTGCACCTTTCTTCTTGAAGAACCAAAAAATAGTGGCTGCTAGTCATATATAAACACTGACATTGAGTAGTTATTAACTTTAATTATTCACGATGTCTACACTATATAAATTAAACATGACATAAATACAACCTTTTTCCAGCTTACTAGGGGAGCACTCTTAGTATACAGCAAGTTAATGCATTCTGTTTGATAGCTGGGGCGTATTGCCTGGTGAGCACCCACGTGACCATCAAGTGCTTATGAGGTTAATGCTAAATGTTTGGCTCTTTCCAGTTCTGTGATTTTAAAGAGAGAACCCTATCCATACTATATACATCTGCCTGGCTCACTAACATACAGTAATTTCCCATTTTTTTCATAAACTAGATTGTTAACTGCCATAAAAGATCTCCTTATTCAGAGACAACATTAAACAGCTACCTAAAGAAATACTAGTACTAGAGCAATATCCCCTTCACCAACCATCGTCTTGTTCAGTATTTTTCTTATCTTTTTAGTTTTCTTCTCCCCTCTTTTTCTTTTCTGTGTAGATTTTGAAACATCTTTTTGTTTTTTCTTTGAGATGGAGTCTCGCTCTGTCGCCCAGGCTGGAGAGCAGTGGTGCAATCTCGGCTCACTGCAACCTTCACCTGCCAGATTCAAGCAATTCTCCTACCTCAGCCTTCCGAGTAGCTGAGACTATGGGTGCATGCCACCATGCACCCATATTTTTTGGCTATTTTTTTTTTTTTTGTATTTTTAGTAGAGACGGGTTTCATTGTGTTAGTCAGGATGGTCTCAATCTCCTGACCTCGTGATCCATTTGCTGTGGCCTCCCAAAGTGCTGGGATTACAGGGGTGAGCCACCATGGCCAGCTGAAACGTAGTATTTTTTATGGTGCTCAAGACCACTCCTCTTATTCAATTTATCTATCTTGGTATTCCTTGTTTCAGGCAAAAGAGTTACTTTAAATGTTTGACATGTAAATACAGATCAACATCTAAACACTACAATTAAAAGTCAGAGGGTATCTAAAATGATAAGTTAAAAAATAAATAAAGTAAGTGAGGTTCTTACAGGCAACCTATAATTACTCTTTTTTTCTTTAAATGCCTGGCTTTATTAGCTTTAGATGTTTTTAGCTCATGCAAAGTCTCAAAATAATATTAAAAATTTACAGCAGAGTTGTTGTAGATCAAAATTTTACTTAAAATATTCAGAAGCATTTCCCCCTCTCTTAGCCAATCTAGTTGTTCCTCAAAACCCATATATGATAGAGTGAAATACACACACACACACACACACACACACTTCTCCATTTAGATTATCTAATCTAAGTATTGTAGATACAAAACAAGGACAGCAGGATTATCCATAAATGGATAAAATTATAAGTGCAAAATTTGTTTAGAAGCCATGGAGTATTATAATTAAAAATGAAACCCCAAAACAAGTAACCAATATCTTTGCTTTGGTTGATTGCTGTGTAATAGATCACCCTCAAAATTCAGTGGCTTAGGCTAGCACGTAATTATTCTCTCTCACACTTCCGTGTGTTGATTGGTCAATATGGTGGCTCTCACTTGGGGTCTCTCACTGAAGTCAAATAGCTGCTGGGGCTGGAGCTTGCTAAAGGCTTTATTGGCTTAGACATCTACAATAGCATCTACACTTACGTGTCTTCTCCTTGGCTGGGTTGATTGAAATAGCTGGAGAATGTCCATGTATCTCCATTTTCCCCATGTGGCTCCACTGCTTGGCTAGGTTGGGCATTTGCTCACAGCATGGTGTCTGCTGGCTTCTTCCAGAGTACTCATTCCAAGAGACCCAGGTAAAAATCTGCAAGGAATTTTATCATTTTATCTCAGAAGTCAGGCAGTATCACTTCTACCATGTTCTTCTGGTTAAAAACAAGGTACAGGGCCATCTCAGATTCAAGGAAAGGAGACTATACAGAAGTGTGTGTACTGAGAGGCACGGCTCAAGTGTGAGCTATTTCTGAAGACCAGCCAGTCTAGCCTCTACTAGTATTTACTTAATAATAGTGATAACCTTAATTTAATCCTAAATTTTATGTCCAAAAGGTGGTACCAAAATGGTTGACAGAGAATAGAAATGGACACATCCCTCAGTGGATTTTATAGGATAGTGTCTCACAAAAAGATATATTAGCAAGTGAAAAATGTATTTGATTTTTAAGTTTTCTGCGTTTGTGAATAGTTCAAATACAAAGAAAATTTATAGATAATTCATAGGTCCTCCTTTCTGTCACTATTATCAATCACTATTCTTTAAAAAATACTTCTATAAAGAAGGTAATAAAAATATTTGTTTCATATTTCAATAAAAACGTTGTTTTAAGGAAAAGCATTTGATGCATTTAAGTCATACCTCATTTGCTTTGGTGCATATTCTAACAAGCAGCAGGTGGGCAATTAAAAAAAGTATTAAACAATAACATGTCTAAAAGATGGTATAGAAAAATGAGGAGTGCTATTCCTTCCTGTGACTACAAGGGATGTAACTAAATAGCCTAAGGCTTGAGGGAGCCATGTACGTCAAAGGAAACAAGCTCTCTACCACAACACGAAAAGGCATTCTTCAACTCTAAACTTTTATGTCTCCCTGCTGAAAAGGCCTATGTTGCTTACATTTGAGATCAGTATGACTATGCATACTAATAATATGACTTATTCCAGCAATCACTGTTTGGTTAGAATTTATAACTTGATTTGGACCTGACTAGAGATATGATTCTGTTCACTAATCCACTTTTGTCTTAGAACAAGCAGATTATGTTTGTCAGTTTTTGAATGCTATTAGGTTAATTTGATTTAGAAAAGCTAATTGGTTCAGTGTGTTATTTTTAAGAGGAAAAATGATTCCAAACCTAAGATAGACGATAGATGTGTGCTATCCTACACTGCTAGGAATGTCTTGAAGTGTTTATAGAGTCAAGAAAACTCCTCACATAGGTGGGTGCTTCACACGGCCCCAGGCATGAATCGGACACCCCCTGAGTGTCTGCAGTTTTGCAAATGTAATGCAAGAACAGAGTTTGCGGATTGCCTTAGAACAATGATTGTATTTTATTTTTTCTGCAATCATGTTAGAAAAGGAAAAACTAGCTTCTTAAATAACTAGGTAAGATGACATGCTTCAAGCTGGTCTAGTTCTTGAGGTCTCATTAAACCTAAAGATTATTCATCATGCTGTGAGTTTGAATTGCTCTTTACAAAACTTTTCGAGATGTCAGTTTAAACACGCAAGTGTACGGTATTCTAAGAAATGAGAGTTTTATAGCCTGTATTGATTCTTCTGTAAGTTTCAGGCATTCATATACTGCTTATAGTCTCTAGTGCTTCAATGACTAATTTATATCTAAGCTGTATGAACATCATTTTCTTTAGCCAATAGCCAAATACTGTGTTCCATTGTTTAGCATTGGCAGTAGTGTTTCAACTGAGGAGATAAGCCACAACCCAGATAGTTTGTTGCATTATGGTATATTTTGGTTTGTAAATTGTCAGGGACAATAAATGTATGTTTTATCTTTCTTGACGTATCTGTTTTCAAAGTAAATAACAATGTTCAGATACTTCTCTATCTAAAGCAATAATCTCACCTCAACCCATGGAACTTTTTGTTACTGGTTATTTGGAGCGTAAGATGTTGGCTAATATGGATCAGAAAAGAAATATTTTATATCGAAGGAGAGAAATGTATCAGGATTTGTTTGTGGAAATAGAAGGCATGAAGCCGCTGAATTCCAGTGAATATTTACAAATCTCTATGTCATTCTGGAGGAATGAAGAGCTAAGGACAAGAAGATTGCAAAACATTTACTTTCTTGGGACTCCGTTTGAGGTAAGCCAGAAATGGAGTTGAGAATTGACAAGGGAGCAGAGAATTCAGCTGACAATAAATTGTAGAGGCCCAGTTCCTGGTTGTCCTGGTAACAGCACCACTTCCTTATAATAAGGGTTTTATTATGTGAAAAGACTTAAGCCAATGGAGCAACTACGGTTTAGAGGTAGAGCAATACATGGTCTGGATCAAGGTTGGCAAATTACTGACACTGGCCTCTTTTTATATGGCCCTCAAGTTAAGAATGTTTTTTACATTTTAAAGGATTTTAAAAAAGGTTTTTGCCAATGCAGTAGGTATTCCTAGTAGCTACCAGGTCAGTGGAATTTGCTTAAAAATTCAATCAGTTGCTAGTTAATGTTATGAGATTAGAAATAAAGTACTCTGACCACTTTAAAACTAAATAAAACATTTTTTATTGTCTGCATTTTCTGTCTCCTTGTTTATAAACACAAAATCTGTACCAGTTATAACTCTTCACAGACATCTCCCTACTATATGAAATGTTAGTAGAAGTTTCATTTTCCCATTTACCTCATTAGTACTTCTAATCACCATGACTCAGAGACTACAATTCCTAAAAATGGAAGTGGTCAAGAAGTGGCATTGTTGAATAAGAACACATTTTATCTTGGTCAATACATCCCACGAAATGCCGGGGGTTGGATATTTCTACATCTAGTTGAATGTCAGAAGTCAGAGCCTGTTAACGCTTTTGCAAAGATAACTAGAAAAATCTAATAAACCAAAATTCTAGAGGAGAAAAAGTATATCTGAGGTGAGCTTACAATCACCTTAGGGGCATTTATCGATTCTGAGAGTGGGCTGAGGATCAGATTTAGCCCAGGCAAAACGTCTCCGTGGGAAGGTGAAGGGAGGAAAGTTGCGGGGTTGGGGGTTGGGATGTGGTGATGTGGGTGGGAGAGGGAAGAAAAGCATAAGCACTTTGGAGACCATGTGAAGCTGGAAACATAAATTCCAAACTTGAGGGACCTCACATGCACTGTCTGTTTTTCCCAAAGAACATTTGCTGAGTTTAGAAGCTGTGTCAGAGGCCGAGGAGTTTGGAAGAAAGCTTCTAAAGGTTGCAGTAAATCTCCCACAGTCTCACAGTACAGAGAAAATACAAATGTGTTGGCGAGAGGGCCTGTCTCATCTACATGCCAGTCTCCCCTTCAAGACATTTGTCTTATTTTGAAGTTGCATGGGGATGGAGTCTGGAGCTCTGTCCTAGGAAAATCAGGGCAGAGCTTAGTCATCTCCAGATATTCCAGAATGTAGACATAGACACTTTAATAGCAGTTAATCAAGAGCCTGGAAGGTCCCATGAAGAAATAGATGTAAACTGAACCTTACTAAAACTATAACCCCTCTTCAGTACAATTCAGTCCCTGATGGGCTTGAAGTGATCAGTCCCTAATCCTAAATGCCTAGCGAAGGAAAGTGAGATAACTCTCTGATGAATAGCGAGGTCATCTGAAATCTTTGTAACTCACAATGTCTGGTTTATAATAAAAAATACTGATACGCGAATAAGCTATATATATATGTGTGTGTATATATATACACACACAAAAATATCCAGATATGTATATATCCAACAATATCCAGATATATGTGTATATATATCCAACAATATCCATATATATATATATTCAACAATATCCATGTGTGTATATATATCCAACCATGAAAATAAAAATAGGTAATAGAAGTTGACTCATTGATAAGTAAAACAAGAACTTTAAAATAACTAATAATTATGTATTTTTTTAAATAGAGGAACTCCATTTCCAGTTTCTGGTCTGGCATGTAAGAAGCTTGGAAGGCATCACTCCTGTTCACATAACAATAAAAAAACATAACAAACTGAAAGTCAACCATTTCTTTTTACATCCATTAGAGAATTGACATCATAGGGCAAATCACTGCCTCAGTAATTAGAGAGACAGGCAGACACAAAATCACAGCTTGAACAGAAACCCAAGGGCAGAAACCACCGCTGGAACCGGTACTGGAGTCAGAAAATCTCAATGACAGTTGGGAAACTGCTAGAGGGTACGTGTGTACAATTCTGAGGGTTAAAAAATCCCGTGGACTCAGTACTGGGAGGCCCTATCCTTTTACGAGTTTTACCTCCAGGAATTCTCTCAGGATCTCAAAGTCAAAATTGGGGAAAAACCTCTACTTGATTTTGGAAGAGGAAAGGGGAAAGCAGCCATCTTGAAATACGACCAGATAATTCTATTCTTCTTAATAAGACCTGTTCTCAAAGGAAACAATTTCACTAGAGCCTAATTGACTTTAATTTTACCAGAGGCTGTCCAACCTGGGAGAAGGAAAATAACCAGCTGTAGCCTGCTCTAGCCTTTCACTTGGGGGAAGCAGTTTGCCCAGCTCTAGCCTCTCTCCACTTCCCATCCCACTGAAGAAGGGATAGGAACTGAGAAGCACTTATGAAGGTTATAACCCAAGGGTAGAGATTCCCTAAAGGCAAGAGACCTAAGTATAGAAACACAGAATACTTTCCATCTCCCCATATCTTACTACCACGTCAGTAGAGCTCCTGTGTAATAACAGGATAATATAACTAAAGAACTGCATATTAGACCTGATTTAAGAAGTCAGTAGGGAACCCCAAAGACATCAAGGGAGACAATATCATAAACACCAGAGGAAACTTTAGCTTCTGACACCTAAAGCTGCAGCTAACAGTAAACACAACCTAACCCCTAAAAGCCAGATAAAAATAAAACTTTACATTAGGAAACCTATTTCTAGTTACTTTTGCCCAGTATATTATGCCCAGCTTTCAACAAAATATTACAAGGCACAATAAAAGACAAAGACCACAGTTTTCAGAGATAGAAGAAGTACCAGAACCAGACACATAAATGGAAGATATATTGCAATTATCAGAAGGGGAACTTAAAACAAATATAATTAATATGCTAAGGGTTCTTATGGACAAAGTGGGAGACATTCAAGAACACGTGGGTAAGAAAATATCAAAATCACATGCAAGAAATCAAAAACACTCGACTGGGCGTGGTGGCTCATACCTGTAATCCCAGCACTTTGGGAGGCAGAGGCAGGTGGATCACGAGGTCAAGAGATTGAGACTATCCTGGCCAACATGGTGAAACCCTGTCTCTACTAAAAACACAAAAATTAGCTGGGCATGGTGGCACACACCTGTAGTCCCAGCCACTCGAGAAGCTGAGGCAGGAGAATCGCTTGAACCTGGGAGGAGGAGGTTACAGTGAGCCGAGATGGCGCCACTGCACTCCAGCCTGGCAACAGAGTGAGATTTCATCTCAAAATAAATAAATAAATAAAATAAAAACCACTCTAACAGAATTAAAGATTGCCTGTGATGGCTTCCTCAATAGACTAAACATCGCCAAAGAGAAAAAGAATTAGCTTAAATTTATGTCAATAAAAACTTCTAAAATGGAAATGTGAAGAGAAAAAAGAATGGAAAAGATAGAACAGAATATCCAACAACTATGGGACCATTGCAGAAGCTGCAAAATATACACACTAGGAATACCAGAGAGAAAAGAGAGAGAAGAAGAAATGAAACAAATATTTGAAGCAATAATGAATGAGAATTTCACAAAACAAATGATAGAAACCAAATCACAGATCCAGGAAGCTCAGTGAACACTAAGAAGAATAAATGCCAAAAACATCTACATCTAGGCATGTCATATTCAACAGAAAAAAATAAAAAAATACCTAGCAGACAAAGGAAATATATTGAAAGAAGCCAGGAGGTTGGGGGGAAACCTTACCTATAGGAAAGCAAGGGTAAAAATTAGATCAGATTTCTCTTCAGTTACTATACAGACAAGAAGCAATTAGAGTAAAATATTGCAAATGTTAAAAGAAAAAACTACTAAGTCAGAATTCTGTATTTAGTGAAATTATCTTTCAAAAGTTAAATGTCATCAGTAGACGTGCCTTGTAAATAATATTAAAACATATCCTTCAAACTCATACACTGTTGGTGGGAATGTAAACTAGTACAACCGCTGTGGAGAAGAGTATGAAGGATTCTCAAAAAACTACAGATAGTTTTGATGGCCCAAAAATGCCACTCCTGGGAATTATCCAAAGGAAAGGACATCTGTATATCATAGAGATATCTGCACCCCCATGTTTATTGCAGCACTATTCATAATAGCCAAGATATGGAATCAACTTAGGTGTCCAACAGTAGATGAATGGATTAAAAAGGTGATACACACACACACACACACACACACACATACATACATACATACATACATGCACACAGTGGAATACTGTTCAGACATTAAAAAAAATGAGATCCTATCATTTGCTGTAACGTGGATGGAACTGGAAGGATTATATTAAGTGAAATAAGCCAGGAGTAGAAACTTACACACTGCATCTTCTCACTCATAAGTGGAAGCTAAAAAAAAAAAAAAAGTAAATATTATAGAAATAAAAAGTAGAACAGAGGATACTTGATGCTGGAAAAGGTATAGAGAAGGGGGGACACAGAGAGATTTGTTGAGGGACACAAAATTATAGCTAGATAGGAATAAGTTCTAGCGGTTTTTTTGTTTGTTTCTGAGACAGAGTCTTTCTCTGTTGCTCAGGCTGGAGTGCAGTGGTGCTATCTCGGCTCACTGCAACGTCTGCCTCCAAGGTTCAGGCAATTCTCCTGCCTCAGCCTCCTGAGTAGCTGGGAATACAGGCATACACCACCAGCTCAGCTAATTTTTGTAATTTTATTAGAGATGGGGTTTCACCATGTTGGCGAGTCTAGTCTCGAATTCCTGACCTCAAGTGATCCGCCCACCTTGGCCTCCCAAAGTGCTGGGGCTACAGGCACGAACCACTATGCACAGCCAGTTCTAGTGTTTTATACCACTGTAGGACGACTATAGTTAACAATCACATATATAATATGTAATTTCAAATAGATAGAAGGAGGATATTGAGTCTATGTTCACAGATGCCCACATTGAAAAGTTAGAAAGCTCTTAAATTAATGACCTAACAATGCAACTAGAGGAACCAGAAAAAAAGAACAATGCAACTGCAAAGGTAGTAGAAGAAAAGAAATAACAAAAATTAGAGAAGAACTGAATGAAATTGAGGCCCCCAAATCTATACAAAAGATCAATAAAACCGAGAGTTGTTTCTTCAGAAGAATAAACAATGTTGATAGACTGCTAGATAACAAAAAAAAAAAAAAAAAAAAAAAAAAAAAAGAAGATCCAAACAAGCACAATTGGAAATGGTAAAGATGACATTACAACCAATCCCACGGAAATACAAAAGATCCTCAGAGACTGTTATGAACACCACTATGAACAGAATTTAGAAAATCTAGAGGAAAGGATAAATTATTGGATGCATACACAACCTCCCAAGTTTGAACCAGGAAGAAATTCGTACCTTGAACAGACCAAAAACAAATTTGGAAATTGAATCAGTAATAAAAAACCTACCAACCAAAAAGAGCCTTGGATTAGATAAATTCACAGCTGAATTCTACTAGATTTACAAAGAACTGATACAAATCCTACTGAAACTATTACAAAAATCGAGGAGGATGTACTCCTCCCTACCTCATTCTGTGAAGCCAACATCAGTTTAATACCAAAATTTGGCAGAGACATGATAAAGAAAGAAAACTTCAAGCTAATTATCTCTGATGAATGTAGATGCAAAAATCCTCAACAAAATACTAGCAAGCTGAATCCAGCAGTACACTCAAAAGTTAATTCATCAAGATCAAGTAGGGTTTACTTCTAAAATGCAAGGTTGATTTAACAATGCAAATCAATAAATGTGTTTCACCACATAAACAGAATCAAAAACAAAAATCATTTCAACAGACACAGACAAAGCCTTCTATAAAATCCAACATCTCTTTATGATGACTCTCAGCAGACTAGGCATAGAAGGAGCAGACCTTAAAATAATAAGAGCCATCTATGACAGACCCACAGCCAACATCATACTGAATGGCAAAAGCTGAAACATTCCCCTTGAGAACTGGAACAAGACAAGTGTGCCCACTCTCACCATTCCTATTTAGCATAGTACCAAAAGCCCTAGCTAGAGCAATAAGGCAAGAGAAAGAAAAAAAGGCATCTGAATAGAAAAAGAAGAAGTCAAATTATGACTCTTCACCGATGATATTATCCCATACTTAGGATAGCCCTAAAGACTCTGCCAAAAGGCTCCTGGAACTGATAAATGAATTAAGTAAAGTTTCAGGATACAAAATCAATGTACAAAAATCAGCAGCATTTTTATGTACCAATGACATTCTAGCTGAGAACCAAATCAAGAACACAATCCCATTTATACTAGCCACAATGAAAATGAAGAGTATAGGAATTCATTTAACCAAGGAGGTGAAAGATCTCAACAACAACAACAAAACCTAAAACACTGCTGAAAGAAAGAAATCAGAGATGACACAAATAATTTGAAAAGATTGCATGCTCATGGATTGGAGGAATCAATATAGTTAAAATGGCCATACTACCCAAAGCAATTTACAGATTCAATGTGATCCTTATCAAAATACCAATGTCATTTTTCACAGAATTAGAAAACTCTATTCTAAAATTCATTTGGAACCAAGAAAGAGCCTGAATGGCCAAAGCAATCCTAAGTGAAAAGAACAAAGTCAGAGGCATCATATCACTTGACTTCAAACTATACTTTAAAGCTATAGGAATCAATACAACATGATACCAGTACAAAAACAGACATGTAGAGCAGTGGAACAGAATAGAGAACCTAGGAATAAACTGGCACATCTACAACCATCTTCAACAAAATTAACAAACATAAGCTATAGGAAAAGGACTCCCTAGTCAACAAATGATGTTAGCATAACTGACTAGCCATATGCAGAAGCATAAAACTGGACCCTTACATCTCACTACATGCAAAAATTAACTCAAGATGGATGAAAGGTTTAAGTGGGATACCTCAAATTATTAAAATCCTAGAAAAAATCTAGGAAATACCATTCTCAACACAGGCTTTGGAAAATAATTTATTGCTAAGTCCAAAAGGCAATTTCAACAAAATAAAAATTGATAAGTAGGACTTAAGTAAACTAAATATCTTCTGCACAGCAAAAGGAATTACCAATGGAGTAAACAGACAGCCTATAGAATGGGAGAAAATATTTGCGAACTATGCATCTGACAGATCTCCAATATCCAGAATAGACAAGGAACTGAAGCAAATCAACAAGCAAAACCCAAAAAATCCTATTAAAAAATGGGCAAAGGACATGAACAGACACTTCACAAAATGAGACATACAACTGTCCAACAAACATTAAAAAATTCTCAACATCACTAATCATTAGAGAAATACATATCAAAACCACAACAAGATATCATCTCATACCAGTAAGAATGGCAAGAATTTAAAAGTCAAAAACAAAACAAAACAAAACAGATGCTGGTGAGGCTGAGGAGAAAAGGAAATGCATATACACTGTTGGTGGAAATGCAAACTATTTCAGCCACTGTGGAAAGCCGTTTGATTTCTCAGATAACTTGAAATGGGATTGCCATTTGACCCAGCAATCTCACTTCTTGGGTATATACCTAAAGAAAAATAATTCATTCTATCAAAAAGACACAAGCACCTATATGTTCATTGCACTACTATTCATTATAACAAAGAAATGGAATCAACTCAGGTACCCATCAAAGGTAGATTGGATAAAGAAAATGTGGTACATATACACCATGGAATATTACACAGCCATAAAAAGAATGAAATCATGTCCTTTAAAAAGAATGAAATCATGTCCTTTGCAGTAACATGGATGGAGTTGGAGACCATTATCCTAAGTGAATTAACATAAGAACAGTAAACCAAATACTGCATGTTCTCACTTATAAGTAGGAGCTAAACACTGAATACACATGAATGTAAAGATAGCAACAATAGACACTGGGGACCACTAGACAGTGGAGGGTGGGACAGGAGTGTAGGCTGAAGAACTATCTGTTGGGTACTATGCTTACTTTCTGGGAGATGAAATCACTGGGACTCCAAGCTTCAGCATCATGCAATTTGCCTATGTAATAAACCTGCATGTGTACCCTATAATTTATAATAAAAATTGAAATTATTAAAACAATGTTATTTTTTACTTAATTTTTTGTTGTTGTTGTCGAAACTAAGACCAAACATACACATTAGCCTGTTAGCCTAGGCTTGCATGGGTCAAGATCATCAATATTACTGTCTGCCACCTCCACACCTTGTCCCACTGGAAGGTGTTCAGGGGCAGTAAGATGCATGGAGCTGTCATCTCCTACGATAACAATGCCTTCTTCTGGAATCCCTCCCAAAGGACCTGAGGTTGTTTTACATTTAAGATATTTTTAATGAGTACACTAAAAAATAACAATACAAAGTATGGTGCATATACATAAACCAGAAACACAGTAGTTTATTATCAAGTATCATATACTGTATATAATTGTATGTGTTGGCCTTTTATACAATCGGCAGTACAGTAGGTTTGTTTACACGAACATCACCGCAAACATGTCATTAATGTGTTGCACTACAAAGTTATGATGGCTGAGATGTCATCAGACTATAGGAATTTTTTGGCTCCATTATAATCTTATGGAACCACCATTGTGTATGTGGTCACTGACTGAAGCATCATTATACAGTGTGTGACTGTACATCTATGGCAGGAATATCACAGAAGTGATGTTTTCCTCTCATTGCATCCTATTGGGTGGCACTTGATTTTGACATATCCTATTACTTATTATGTTCATTTTGATTGTTTGATTAAAGTGGTGTCTCTCCAGCTTTTCCATTGTAAAAGTAAGCCGTTTCCACTTTACACTGAATAGGCATTGTGGGTAGAAGTGCTTTGAAACTATAAGATTCCTCTTCTTCATCAAACTGTTAATGAATTCACTTGTGTCAGTAAGGGGTTCATCGTTTTCCATTTAATTTAATGGGTTATGATCCATTGCTGTCATTATTTTAAATCAACTTTGTCAACTAAGACATAATTACATATTATGAAATATAGCTGTTTTAGATATATGGGTTGATGAGTTTTTAAGAATAAGTGCACCTATGTAAACACCACACCAATCAACATATAGAAATTTTTCTTTCTTTCTTTTTCCTTTATTTTATTTATTTATTTATTTATTTTTGAGTGGAGTTTGGCTCTGTCGCCCAGGCTGGAGTGCAGTGGCGCTATCTCAACTCACTGCAAGCTCCGCCTCCGGGGTTCACGCCATTCTCCTGCCTCAGCCTCCCGAGTACCTGGGACTACAGGCACCCACCACCACACCCGACTAATTTTTTGTACTTTTAGTAGAGATGGGGTTTCACAGTGTTAGCCAGGATGTTCTCGATTTTCTGATCTCATGATCCATCCGCCTCAGCCTCCCAAAGTGCTGTGATTATAGGCGTGAGCCACCACACCCTCCCCTTTTTATTTATTTTTGAGTCAGGGTCTCACCCTGTTGCCTAGGCTGGAGTGCAGTGGCACAATCACAGCTGACTGCATCCTTGACCTCCTGGGCCCAAGTGATCCTCCCACCTCAGCCTCCCAAGTAGCTGAGACTACAGCTGTGCACCACCATGCCTGGCTAAATTTTTTATTTTTTGTAGAGACAGGGACTTTCTATGTTGTCTAGCCTGGACTTGAACTCCTGGGCTCAAACAATCCTTTCACCTCGGCCTCCCAAAGTGCTTGGATTACAGGTGTCAGCCACTGTGCCTGGTTCAAAAATTTTCATCATCTTAAAAAGTTTCCTGGTAACTATTTGTGGTTAACCTACTTAACCACTTAATTGTTTTCTGTCAAAATACCTGGATTTTTCCTCTTCTAGAATTTTATATAAAAGGAATCATACAGTATGTACTCTTAAAACATAATGTGTTTGAGATTCACCCTTGTTGTTGCATGTATCCATTGCTCACTCTTTTTTATTGCTGAGTAGAATTTCAATATGTGGATATACTACAATTTATATATTCTCCAGTTGATGGACATTTTAGGTTTTCTTATTTAGAAGCAATTTGGAACAAAATTGCTGTGAACATTTGTAAACAAGTCTTTGCATGAACATATGTTTTATTTGATATGTATTTATTGAACTTCATAACACATTGCCAAACTGTTTTCCAAAGTCACTATAACATTTCTTAATCCCACCAGCAATATATGAGTTCCAGTTGCTCTGCATCCTCATAAACATTTAGAATTGTCCTTTTTATAATTAGCCATTCTTGGTGAGTGTGTATCTCATTGTGGCTTTAATTTGCATTTCACTGATAACATCTTTTTGTGGATTTTTGGCCATTTGTACACTTTTGGAAGAGTCTTTTTATGCATTTTCCCCATATTTATTGGGTTGTATGCCTTCTGAATGTGTTTCAAGAGTTTTCATAGCTATCTATCCCTTGGTGAATTCATCTGGGTATAAACATAGGATAAATTCTTACAGATGTAGTTGTCAAGAATGCACTTTTTAAACTTTTCAGAGATCTGATTAATTACCCTCTGTAGAAACTATACCAATGTATAATCCCCTTACCAATGTAGGAGACAGAACAAAAATATCAATATTATAAAGTTCAAATTAATTTTCAAATTTTATAGATATCATCTCTATTTATTAGATGTGTTTTAAAAAATGTGGACACAATGCACCCGGGGTAGAATTTCTTCCACATTACTTCATATAATATAGATAAAATCATTGAAATAATGGGATGTAGCAAAGCATTGTTAAGTTTTTAGGAGAAAATTTCTTAATGCAGAGCCATAAGGTATTATTGTTATGGCAAGATTCTGGCATCAAATAAACGGTCAAAAATAAAATTACAAATTAGCTTATAACAAAAATTTGTTACAACAGGTCCTAATATATGAGTATATAAATTCAACTTAATTAAATATATCTGGAAAAATATATTTATTTTTTTTAAATATATTTTTATATATTTTATTTAAAATATTGCTAAAATATAAGACACTGCTGTAAATATATTTGAATACCAAAGATAAATTTTGTGGTAGTGTAAATAGATAAAGGTGACAAAATTATTCAAAATACAACTCTTTAATGAGTGCAGAGTTTTAGTTGGGGATGATGAAAATGTGCTAGAGATGGAGAATAGTGATGGTTACACAACAGTGTAAATGTACTTAATGCTGAACTATACACTTAAAATGGTTAAAATTGTAAACTTTATGTTAAATATATTTTACTACCATAAAAAATACAGAAAAAATCTAACTATTGTATTAGTTCAATATTTTTCTATATATCTATGTATATTTAAATGATTTCACACCATGTAAAAGTTTTTTATCTTACTAAAGAAAAAACCAATAAAAAGCCACTTCCTGTCCCTAAGTTTTTCTGTAACCCTTTGTTTTAATTCTACATTATATCAATGCACTTACTTCACATTTCATCACATTTCATCAGATAATATAGCTGTTGCTAAAAATATTTGAAAACTATTAAGAGGCAATGAATAATTATGTAAAGTCGTTATCCCATCACCTCTTTCCCCAACTAATCTATTTTGCAAATATGGGTTTTCATGTGTAGTTTCTTAAACACCTATGTTATTGTTAAAACAGTTTGTTTGAGCTTTCTTAAAAGTGATGATTCCATTGTCTATTTGTAAACTCCTGAAGTCTTTATTGACAAAGAAGACTCATCATTTTCAAAAGAAAAGGTCACTATATGAAATAGTCATGGTTCTGACTAAATAAAGATTTATAAAGACATTACAGATTTTATTTACTGCAATTATATTGAAAGCTCTTTCTCACAGAAAACAAACAGAAAGGATTATCTCCTTCAAGTATAGCATTAGCTTTTATGAGGAAATAATTGTATTTTACATAAGGGCATTTATCAATGATGCTAAAGGTTACCATGTCCAAATGTAAGATAAATGATAACAATTTCCATTTGTGGGTTTTAGGTCTCCAAAGAGTTTCCATTGCTTCTTTTGATGGGGCAGTCTGGTGGCACAGTGTCAAGGGGTTTTATTCACATATTTTATAGATGAGATAACTGAGGTTTAAAAAAATTCAATGAGTTACCCAAAATCTCACACTGAAACATCCATCTTGAACCAGCATTCTATGTGTCATTCCCAGACTGTCTCCCATGACTAATGGTAACAGACTACCTTAATCCTTGGTTCATCACTAGTTACAACCGTATCACAAGCAATAAGGAGGCTGGTAGAGTATGTGGAATTGTGTAATGCCACTGTTACCAACGTAGGAACACCTCAAAGAACATATCTTCATGGTGTCACTGGAATACTTTTTATAAAATAATAAAAGCTCACAAAATTCTGTAAAGTTGACTTGCCATTTCTGCATTTATTATTCTATTTGATATTCAGGTACAGTTGCAACACATCTGTGAGGTAGCAGATAAGGCAGATGGCTGACAAACTCATTTATTTGGTAAATAGATAAACCAAAGCTTAGGGAAGCCAACAGATTTCTGAAGCTCATACAGTCAAGTGTGTTGCATAGCTGAGTTGGGATACAGTGCTAATTGTGCCCAGGTCTTCTCAGTCCAAATACTGAGTGAGTTCCATTAATGTGGAAGATAAATAAAAATATGGTGGATTTCATTACCAACATTATCTAAACTTTCTAGCGCCTAATAACGGGATCTTATGTTAAATGAATATTTTCCACTCTGAAGTTTTAAATTTTCACCTCTAGAAGATACATTTGTGATTAAAAAGTTATGCTCAGATAGCTCTGCTTAAGATACTTGAGCTGAATTCAAGAAATCCTTCAGTTTCACAGCAGACATCTATAATGCCTAAGCTCTCAAGCCAGTTACTGAGAAAAGCAACTTGATATTTTTTCTTTCTTTCCTCTCTAAAGGATGAAAATGAAGAGTTTTCTCCTGAGAAAAGTGAGACACTGAAATATTTTCTGCCACAAGAAATGTTATTAAAAAGGTGAGGTGTGTGCAACAAAATTCTGAGGTACCCTTCTATAAAATTAGAGATTGAATTCCCTCCTCAGTAATTACATAAATCACATTTATGGAACACTGCTTTTCACCAAATGAATAAATCATAGCTGCTAAGTGCTGAGTATCCCCATGTTCCATGGACAGGTCCTGTGGTCCCTGCTGGAATCTCGTTCCCTTGAACCACGCATTCCAGCTTCTGGCTGCCAAGTATTTTTATGTCTTCAATAAACTAAACTGAACCAAGCTATTATTACTGAATTGCAGACTATTAGAAGCCGAATGTAGCTGTTGGTGTATCACCATGGGAAATAAAAACTTATTATGTTCATTTTGTATGTAACCTTGCCAGTTGCATTTGCAAGCAATCAGCATTTGCAGGGGCTGTTTCAGATCTGGAGAGGTTGCACAGGAGACCTCATCACGGTTTCTCTGCCTGCTTGGGGTTCCTAAGCTACCTGCCACAGAATTAATTGTGTAGAAATTGAAAGGATCAGACTTGTTTCCCAGGTTGCAGTGATATCTTGTTCAGTTGCTTAAAATAGTCTTGTTCTTCATGCACACAGAAGTGAGCTCTGTGTAAAAACAATAATAATAACAAAATAAAGTAATGGAGGATGAGCAAGAGTCATGTACATGGATCGCATGAGGTTAAAACCAACAGTGAATTTAATGTGATAGACATTCAACTCCAAGGAGACTGTAAATTTCCAGAGAAACATTGATTTTTAAAACGTTTGTTAAACAGAAATAAAAAATTATTTTTCCCAACACAATATCTATAGCATAAGTAGTTTGACTGCTAGCTAATATCTCTACCTCCATTAAGCGGAAGTCAGAAGCCCAGATATAAAAACAAAGCCCAGATTAAAGCAATTATCAGTTTAACTATTGAAGTCTCTCCTAGCCGTAAAGCTACCAAAGCCATAGCTAAGTAATCCATATAGCACAAGGTTCTGAAGCCACGTAAAGTGTTTTAGGCAATAGCTACACAAAATCTGGAGACTTTCTCAAAATTTTTCTTAGTCTCTAGTGAACAGAGAAAAAAGCATTTCTCTTACACTAATTTGAAAATAAACTGTCCTACTACATTTTTCTATTGCTGCGTAACCAAATTCTCCTGCTTCAAAAAGGATATAAACCTCATGCAACAGAGTTCTGTGTCTTCTAAATACAAAAAGGATTGTATTCAAGCCTACTAACTCTGTAATTAGAGCAATCTAAATCTATCACTTTTACAATATTAGGTCCTCTCCAAAGGTCTTCTACAAAACGACTAACCAAAAGCCAACAAATGTAAAGAAATGGGAAATTTCACTTTCTTTTTATTAGGAGGATAAACAATACTCTAAAAAGGGAGCAGACAACCATGAAGTGGAAATTCGAGTCCATATCAAAAGAATGACAGCATTTTCTTGTCTGGCTTGTGCATTTACACAGAGGTCCTTCCAAATGATTTCAGAATAACATTCCCTTTTTCACCTGTGGTGGGCAAAATAATGGCCTCCAAGTATGCCCACATATTAATCCTTGAAACCCACAAAGATGTTACCTTACATAAAAAAGTGGATTTAAGGTGAAATTTACCCAAGCTAAACACCACAGAGAAATAAGATTTAAAAAGTGAACAGTAAACCCACTTGTAATCTCCCGTAAAAATAATTACAGAAGCAAAACATTTCTAGATTTGTTTCTGCAACTCAACGATAGCAGTATTTCTGCCTGACTATGCTCAGCGTGTAGGACTTTTCCTCAGGCTTGTTGCTTTGTGATCACAAGATGGTTGCTAGAGGTCTGGGCATCACATCCAATGGCAGGAAGGAGAATTTTTCTTTGTTTGTTTTTTGAGTGAAGTGTTTTTGTGAGATAAAAGCTTTCCCAGACACCCATGTTATGACTCCTTCTTGACCGTTTAAACATATGCACATGCTCTGGGTGTAAGGAAGACTGTAAAAGCAAGCATCTGGCATTTTCAGCTTGTAAAATGAGAGATAATCTCTGCCAGTAGTGAAAGAGGGGAGTGAGGAAAGCTGGTGAATGGCTTTTGGGTCAGAACCAGCATGGCTTAACAAATTCATTTTTTAAATTGCCAATAAGTTCCTAAGGAAAAATTTCACAGATTATTACTTCCTCTTTCATTTCTTTTCTTTTCTTTTTTTTTTTTTTGAGATGGAGTCTCGCTCTGTTGCCCAGGCTGGAGTGCAATGGCGCAATCTTGGCTCACTGCAAGCTCCGCCTCCTGGGTTCACCTTCCTCTTTCATTTCCAATGACACAGAATCGTCTCAAACCCTATTGTTTTACCAGCCTCTCCTCCATTAGTTTCAATTTCCTTCCATCCATAGGATAAACTAGATTTTCAACAGTATCCTTGATTACCTCATTGCTTCTTTCCAAACTCCATAGTAGTTTTGCCTTTTGAACCCCATGGGGTAATGGATTGTGTGTTTTTAAGGATTTCCATCACAAAAGTGTCTTTTGTGGTATTCCCAAAAATTATTCCCCAAACTCATTTCCTTTCAAGCGTTTTATGGATAATCATAAAGAAAAGACAAAACACACACACACCAAATATAAACTTGGTGAAAATACAAAGACTATTAAGTTCTTATGGTTACAATCTTTTGTCTATAGCTCCACATCACCTTATGTCAATACTAACCTAAGGGTGAATCTCACTACTCGACCCCACTCCTACTGATGCAGGCCTCCCGCCATCACCATATCTCAGGTTCCAAAGTACAATAGAGGCTGTCTTCCCCAGACTGCAAATCTGAAGAAGAGATCCCTCTTGTCTCCAGCAGGTAATTCCCTGAAATTCAGACTGGCCAATGTCAATTTCAATGAGTTATTCTGAACTGCAGAAATGTGATAGCTCAGATCAGAACATCATAAAACAACTCTTAATAAATCATAAACTTTTCCATGATTTATCCCCATTTTCTAAAAATAAAAATAAATATCTCCTCATTTTCCTTCTCTACTGCAACTTCCATTAATACATATGTTATATCAAATACCAGATACAAGTAAACAGTTGATGCCAGGAATATTAAGAAGAAAAAAAAGGAACTTATCACATAATTATTTATTTTACCACAAGGATATTCCACACTTCATTTTTTTAAGGTCTCATGCAAATCGGCCCATATGCTCATTTATTCATGCAACAAATACTTATTAAATGTCTACTATAGATTGGCACGTGAACTTGTTCCCAGTAAATGAGTCATCTGGGAATGGAAATGTTAATATAGTTAAGTGTCAATATTGCATGTCAATATTTGTGTGAATAAAGGTGACTCTAGCACAACCACCATTGTCACAAAGCATCTGTATGGACATTAAGAAGGAGACACGGGGCTAGGCACGGTGGCTTATGCCTGCAATCCCAGGACTTTGGTAGGCCAAGGCGGATGGATCATGAGGTCAGGGGATCGAGACCATCCTGGCTAACATGGTGAAATCCCATCTCTACTAAAAATACAAAAAATTAGCCGGGCGTGGTGGCGGCGCCTGTAATCCCAGCTACTCGGGAGGCTGAGGCAGGAGAATGGCAGGAACCCGGGAGGCGGAGCTTGCAGTGA
The DNA here is from genome assembly GCF_049350105.2 of Macaca mulatta. NCBI lineage: Eukaryota > Metazoa > Chordata > Mammalia > Primates > Cercopithecidae > Macaca > Macaca mulatta. The sequence continues at coordinate 72,558,471 of NC_133423.1, forward strand.
GCCGAGATCACGCCACTGCACTCCAGCCTGGGCGACAGAGCGAGACTCTGTCTCAAAAAAAAAAAGAAGGAGACATGGGGCGAGGGTAGGGACATGTGTCCACCTTTCTCCTCAGTAATTATAAAACCTCAGAACTGGAACACTGCATTCCCTTGTGTAACTCCATAAAGCTTTGAAGCGTGTTTTGAATGCATCATTCACAAAACAAATGATTTGAATTGAACTTCTGACAATAATTTTTAAAAATAAGTCTTCTTACTAGTCATAAGAATATTACAGATAATATATAGATAACATAATCATCTGTAATATTAGATTTAGGAGTTGGTTTAGTAGTAAAGAAAACTAAAAATTAAAATTCAGTCAGGTTATCTGATATTTATGTATTTGAACATCACAGACAAAATAGCCTTTAAGAATATGTGAAACGTTGTCCACCAAATTAAAGACCAAATATCATATAAGGGAAGAAATGTACCAGATTACATTTACAGTGCCCATGGCATGGTTTTTAAAGAAAATACTAAGAACAATGCCAGTGTGAAGCAGCCTCAACTTGGTGCCCAGAACAGAGTTAACAATATGAGAATAATGAGTCTTTATGATTTTTCCCCTCAGAAATATAGAAGATAGTTTCTTTGTAGGAATGAATTATCATCTAACTGGAATAAAATCCTAATGATCATAAATCCATGTGTAAAACTGTATCTTTCTTTTCTGTATCTCACCTTGCTCTGGCGTTTCCATACCCATGACAACATCAGAGGAGGATAGGATGGGGAGGGTGATTTCTAAAAATTGCCAATTAAAAGTAATCCAGTGTCATCCAAGTTAAAAGGGTCCTTTCAGGTAAATATCCATTCAAATCCCAGTTCAAATCCTCTAAGAGAAAAGTTTAAATCCTCTTTTTACTTCCTCCCATCTTCCCTGTCACTCTCTGTATGTTGGGATCTGGGTGCAAGGGAAGTTATGGCAGCCAAGAAAGACTTGGGGTCCTTATTCTGCCCTTTAGGACATTACTGCATCCAGAAAGATGTCGCACTGAACTCTCTGGCCTTTGTACCATCGCCTCCCACGGCAAGGTGCATTCACTCCACCATTTTCCCACCAGAGCCCAGGTTTCCCAATTTCTCACCACATCCTCATTCTCCCACAAGGACAAAGGGGGCGCTTAGGATATCCTATAAGCTGCTCCGAGTGGTGACAAGTGAGAGTAAAATCTCTCTGAAGAATCTCAAACCAAACACCAAGCTACTTGGAATGGGAAATGGTGTCACTGACTCCCTAGGAATAGTCCTCAGACTTATGAGGATATTTTAACTCTCCCCACTCACCTCCTATGAGTTTCAAAAGAAGGAGGTTAGAAGTTCGAATTCTCTCTTTCTCTCTCTGTCTCTCCTTGAATATTCCCACTTCCAAGTCAACCCCAGACTTTCTTCTCCTCCTTTATCTTTCTAGAAGAAACTACCCCTAAGTCACATCCTTCTCTTTCTTTAGGTGGTCTTCAGTTAGAGCTAGAAGGCCAGAAAGGCTGCAGGAAAAGGAACTGGAATGTGGGGAAGGTAATGCACAAGTGATACATTTTGAATCTGTTATACTTAAATCTGAGCATGCTCGATGAGCTTTGAAAGTCTCAAAAATGCACTCAATAAATAGAACTGTAGGTGCTCCTCTATTTTCATGGCTTGGTGTTTCAAAACTGGGGTGTGGCCATCATCATTAGGGAGGATTCCTCTGGATCTGTTGAGAGTGGAGGTCTCTCCCTGGGTCTTGGATATTTAAAGGTTGTAAATTTTTCATTTCCTTGGAAGTTAATCATATTTACCCTACCAAAGGGTTATTGTAGGCTTGTCAAATTTCATCAAATGTTAACATGTAATCAGAATGAATTTTTTCTTGATGTAAATTGCACCTCAATAAAACCTGGCTTAAATAGACGGCACAAGTTTTGAAGGAGACAGGTCCAATTCGGTGACGTCATCTGCTTTCTTAGGAATCGTTCACCATTTGATGGCGTCTTTACCTTTGGACTAAGCCTCCACAGGACATTCCCCCTTCTAAGCTGCATTCTCTCCCCAGAAGTGATGAGTTGCCAATACTTCATCTCTGTTCCACATGCCTACCAACTCCCTTCATTTTGATTTTCAGGTAGCCCTGCTCTATTTGACTCGTGCTAAATATTTCCTCTTTCTGAGAGGGATTCTCTCCTTCAGGTAGTGTGTTCTGCCACTGCTGGGACCCACTGCTCTTTTCATTCTTCTTCTGTGCAATCTCCACCTAACTCCACTCTGGGAGGTTCCAGTGATCTTCTGGTATTCATTCGTTTTCAAATTTACATGAAAATGGACGTTTATAGAATTTGCTATCTTTTACTCTGCAGGTTATATGTGATTTTGTTTGTCCTCCTTGGTTTTATTAGTTTGAGAAAGGTAGAGAGATTTAGATTATTCTAACTGGCTTCTAATTTTATTGTAATAGTCTCAGACATGTTGTTCTGAATGTTAACTGTCCTTAGAAAATTCTTGAAATATTTTTCCCTATTCTATAGTAAAATTTGGTAAATTTTTTACATATTCTGAAAAGAGTATATATTACCTTGTTATTGAGCACAGGAGCTTGTTAGCTATATGGATAAATTATTCTAAAACTTACTGAAGTTTTGTCTACTGAAAGAAAAATTTATGATAGAAGGATGTTTCGAAAATCAATTTGATATAGATTTTTCAAATATAATACATGTGTATTTCCAAAATAAAATAACCTATTTGAAGCAACGTTTAAACTATGAGTGCTACAGACAGTTATTGCATTAGCCATAGAAACAAGATAAAATATATGATAACACTTGGCATAAAAGTACCAATTAAAAGTGTCCTGAAGAGAATTCATTCTGGATATTACAGTTTGTCTGACTGAGAGCATTAATCTTATTAGCCAAAGAGGCTGCCTTAAAACCTTTGCATAATAACAGTCAAAAACGTCTATGAGTTGCCAGAAGACTTTATTATGTCTATATTGATTGAACTAGAATGATTACTGCTCTCAGGACATACCAGAGTGAAATGGGAGAGTTCTCTGATTCTCTTGGCACGATATGCGACAGGGGTGTGGCTGGCATGCTTAGTCGCCCAGCAGCTCAAACCTCAAAGGGGAGCATACAGATGGGCGGTGCAGAGGCTGGAGCCAGCGCTTCTGGGCTTTGGCCTCAAAGTAGCATTTAGGGGCGGGTGTCTAACTCCTGAAGCCCAAGTGGGCGGGGGTTACAAAGCTCTTTCAGATTTGCCATCTGCAGGTGGCTTGTATGCTAATCAGTTCAAGAAACCCTTGCCTTTTCGCAAGGGCAGAGGGCCAGTGTGACAGCCTTCTGTATCCTGAGCTCTTGTCCAGTGTCCTTAAAGAATGAATCACATGTGGGCTCAAAGGATGAATGAAAGGTTTTACTGAGTGGTGGGGGTGGCCTCAGTGAGACAGATGGGGAGCCGGAAGACGGGGATGAAGTGGGAAGGTGGTCTTCCCCTGGTGTTGGGCCACCCAGTGGCTGGACTCTTCTCCAACAAGCCCCCAGCTGAACTCTTCTGGACATACAGACATCCCTCTTCTTCTCTCTTGCTCTGCTGCATTGTTCTGCCATTGCTGGTCTGCTGGTCTCGACTTTTAGCTGCTTGTGTGTGTGTTCACTATAAAGGTCTTGGGTTTATATGGGCATAGGATGGGGGCGTGTAGTGGGCCAGAATGGTCTTGGAAAATGTAACATTTGGGTGGAAAATAGAAGTACCTGTTCTCACTTATGTCTTTGGCACAGACCAGAGGATGGAGCCCTTGCCCGGGACCCTGCCCGTCTCTACCCAGCACTTCCCTGCCCCGTCCCATATCAATAGATATGTAATTGTACCTCTATCTCTTCCAACAAAGTCCTATTTGATTTCAATAAATCTCACACAATATTTTGGTACAAGACATAAACCTCTAAGACTTAAGAATGTCAAAGCACATTTTGCTAGTCATTTGGTAGAGTCCCAGGGGAATTGAACTTTGAGATATTTTTCAATCATGGGTTTTACTCAAACAAACAGTGTAGCTGCAAAGAGAGACTGTCAGCAGACAATTAGAAAGATATACATTTTAAAGGTCATTGTTTTCATTGTCTTTTCTGTGTTAATGAGCATGGCATTAAGACACGAGGATTTCAAGCAGACCCTGCAGGGTTACTGTGAAATATAATTGGATGTCATGAGAGTAGGGGAAAGAACCCCTGGTGTTTCTTCTCAATATTCTACTCTATCAGCTCATGAACCATGTTAAGGGTGGGAACCAAATACAGTAAAGGGATATTTTGTCTCTTTGCTAGTGATTCTGTATTTTTCTATGTGCAAGTGGGAAACCAAACATTTCTTGCATAATGAAAGACTAATTAGCTTTTCTCTAATGAATAAAGAGACTTCAATAAATGCCAATGGCTACGGTCTCACATAATCTATATAATGAAGGAGGGGCAATTTTTTTGAATGTGCACACATTTGCATTATAGACTCCTTTCTAACTAATTATCAGGAACATTCAGTGATGTTTTTAAACTCACTCACTTTTAGACAGTTTATAGACCTGGAAAGTGAATAATGGGGTTAGGAATGATAGGTCAATTATTCCTGTCTAGACAAGGACATTAGTGTTCATAAATTACGATTATGGGACTGCTATCATAGCCTATTGGAATGGAATCAGCATGGGGATCCAGTGCTCTGGTGACCTGGAAACCACTTTGACACTTCTCAAAGAGGCCCCAGTAGCAGAGCTGAAGGCCTAGAGAAGAAGTTAAGTGCATTTTTGTCAGGAAAGTGCTAGGTAAATTTAATGAGAAGATAAACAAAATGAGAAGAGAATAGATGAATGAATGTAGTTCTATGGCCATCCTTAATTTCAGGAACAGGATGTTTTCCTATTAGGAAAGCATATTTTACCAATGATATTTGTACCGTTTTTCAGATGTTAGAGGTGAGTTGTTAGGAGGACGATGTTAACTAGAACCAGCTTGCTTTTCTGTGACAAAAAAGCAATATCAAATATAAAGCTTTTTTTCCATTACTCAAATTATGTATTTTTCTCTCTTATCCACCAGTTATTCTCATGGAATAAGAGAGAGGGTGGTTGGAAATAAAGATAGCTCCCTTTGGCACTGCTGATCCTAAGCTTCTTGTCTACCTCCCATGGATCTACCTCCTATGGATGGATTGTAGCCTGATATATCCCTTTCGGCTTCACTTGGATACAACATTTCCCTCCTTCATGCTTTGGTGTGTGGAGAGTGTGGTGAGGAGGAATAAAAGCAAAAGTATGGTCATTTTCACGATATTGATTCTTCCTATCCATGATCATGGAATGCTTTTCCATTTGTTTGTGTCCTCTCTGATTTCCTTGAGCAGTGTTTTGTAGTTCTCCTAAAAGAGTTTCTTCACTTCCCTTGTTTGCTGTATCCTTAGGTATTTTACTCTCTTTGTGGCAATTGTGAATGGGAGTTCATTTGTGATTTGGCTCTCTGCTTGTCTGTTGTAGCTGTATGGAATGCTTGTGATTTTTGCACATGGCTTTTGTATCCTGACACTTTGCTGAAGTTGCTTATCATCTTAAGAAACTTTTGGGCTGAGACAAAGGGGTTCTCTAGATATAGGATCATGTCATCTGCAAACAGAGATGGTTTGACTTCCTCTCTTCCTATTTGAATACACGCTTTATTTCTTTCTCTTGCCTGATTGTCCTGGCCAGAACTTCCAATATTATGTTGAATAGGAGTGGTGAGAGAGGGCATCCTTGCCTTGTGCCTGTTTCCAAGGGGAATGCTTCCAGCTTTTGCTCAAAGTAATTTATAGAACCAAGGCTATTCCCATTAAACTACCATTGACATTCTTCACAGAATTAGAAAAAACTACTTTAAAGTTCATATGAAACAAAATAAGAGCCCACATAGCCAAGACAATCCTAAGCAAAAAGAACAAAGTGAAGGCATCACATTACCCAACTTCAAACTATACTACAAGGCTACAGTAACCAAAACATCATGGTACTGATATAAAAATAGTCACATAGACCAATGGAACAGAGTAGAGATCTCAGAAATAAGACCACACATCTATAACCATTTGATCTTCAGCAAACCTGACAAAAACAAACAATGGGGAAAGGATTTCATATTTAATAAATGATGCTGGAGGAACTGGCTAGCCATATGCAGAAAATTAAAACTGGACCCCTTCCTTACACCTTATATATAAATTAACTCAAGATGAATTGAAGACTTAAATGTAAAACCCAAAACTGTAAGAGCCCTAGAAGAAAATTTAGGCAATACCATTCAAGACATAGGCACAGGCAAAGATTTAATGATGAAATCATCAAAAGCAATTTCAAGAAAAGCAAAAATTGACAAATGGGATTTAATGAAGCTAAAGAACTTCTTCACAGCAAAAGAAACTATCACCAGAGTGAACAGACAACCTACAGAATGGGAGAAAATTTTTGCAGTTTCTCCAGCTGACAAAGGTCTAATATCCAGAATCTACAAAGAACTTAAACAAATTTACAAGAAAAAACCCAAACAATCCCATTAAAAAGTGGGCAAAGGACATGAACAGGCACTTCTCAAAAGAAGACATTTATGTGGCCAACAAATATATGAAAAAAAGCTCAACATCATTGTTCATTAGAGAAACGAAAATCAAAACCACAATGAGATATATCGTCTCATGCCAGTCAGAATGGCGATTATTAAAAAGTCAAGAAAGAACAGATGCTGGCAAAGCTATGGAGAAATAGGAATGTTTTTACATTGTTGGTGGAAATGTAAATTAGTTCAACCATTGTGGAAGACAGTGTGGTGATTCCTCAAAGACCTAGAACCAGAAATATCATTTGACCCAGCAATCTCATTACTGAGTGCATACCCAAAATAATATAAATCATCCTATTATATAGATACATGTTCACATATGTTCATTTGCAGCACTATTCACAATAGCAAAGACATGGAATCAACACAAATGCCCATCAATGATAGACTAAAGAAAATGTGGTACATATACACCATAGAATACTATGCAGCCATAAAAAGGAATGAGATAATGTCCTTTGCAGGGACATGGATGTAGCTGAAAACCATTATTCTCAGCAAACTAACACAGGAACAGAGAACGAAATACTGCATGTTCTCACTTATAAGTGGGAGCTGACCAATGAGAACACATGGACACAGGAAGGAGAACAACACACACTGGGGCCTGCTGAGGGAGCACGGAGGAGAGGGAGAGCATGAGGATAAATAGCTAAAGCATGCAGGGCTTAATACCTAGGTGACGGGTTGATAGGTATGGCAAACCACCGTGGCACACGTTTACCTATGTAACAAACCTGCATGTCCTGCACATGTATCCCATAACTTAAAATTAAAAATTTTTTAAAAGTAAAAGCAATCTCTGCAGTTATATTTGCTACTGTTATCACTGTTTAAAAAAAAGAAAAGAAAAATCCTTGCCCTTGTTCAAGTTTCTCAAAAATGCAACTTTTATGTAGCCCAGATTCTAAAACATTAAATAGTGAGATTATAGAACTTAACAAAAGCAAAGGTGAGGGAAGTTATTCTTTGTGAAGGGATAGCAGATCTTAAAGGTGAAATTGAAAATTATTTTTTGAAGAGCACACTTTTTTAAAATGAAATGCTATTTCTCACTTCTTGAGAATTATAAAATGCTCCTTTGGCCTTGCCATTTCTCCTTCTCCCATCTTTATTTACATTGTCAGGTGAACTTGTTTTTCCTTAATGAATCAGGCAGGATGAGGATGCCCATTATTTGGGCAGATGCCTGCAAACGTCCATGCGGGGTGGGAGGAGAGTACCAGTGTATCACACTGAATCAAGAATTCTTTATTTGTTCTAGAGAAACCATTATTCTCAAGTATAAAATATTTTTCATGTCACCAAATCTGCTGAATTACAAGAGGATTCTGGAGCACCATATTCAGATGTTTCAGCTGTGCAGAAAAGAAAAGCTTTGTGGGGTAATGGTGATTGTTTTGTTTTGTTCTGTTTTTGTTTTTGTTTTTTTTTTTACTAAAATAATGGAAGATTCAATCATTCCTGCCAATTCAAGGTCAAGCTGATTCAAACAAGGAAAGCAGGAAAGAGGCCAAAGTTTGGCTGTAGATTCAACTACCTTATCAGGGAGTAAATTATCTGCAGTTGGAAGAACAAAAATGGAGCTTGGAGGCAGTGAGTGATTTTGGAGTTCTACTACTTATATAATCATATATAGGTATACATATAGATATATAGATGTATATTTTCTCACCTACATTATTTGAGAACGAGGATGGTGGATTAATCTGTTTATTTTTCACCTTACCTAATTCCTCACCCCCAGGTGATTTCATCCATACCCATGACTTTAAATGCCAGTTGAGCATTTAAAAGTATAACTTCCAAATTTATATCTCAAGGAACTCACTTCATTGAACTCCATGCTAGTGAATCTAACTGTCTGACATTTGGATATTTAACAGGAATCTGAAAACTAACAAGTCCAAAAGGGAATTCTTAATTTTCCTCTGAAAACCTGCTTCACACAACACTTTTCATTTCTGTGCATGGAACCACTATCCAATTACTGAAGCCCCGGATGCAGATGTCATCCTCAATTCTGCCTTTTCTCTTGTATCACCACCCTCTCATTCAGTTCAGCAGCAACTTCTATTGGCTCTGTCTCCAAATTATTACCCGCATCCATCCACTGTTTTCCGTGTTCACCACTGCCACCTTTATCCAGATACCATGGTTTTTTGCCTCTTCTACTGAAGCAGCATAACTGGTCTCCCTAATTTCATTCTTAACCTGCTACGATCTATTCTAAACATTTACTTAAAATGTAAACCAAACAATGTCATTGTGCTTCTTTTTGATGGCACAGAGGAAAGAAAATCCAAACTCATTGCTGTCATCTACAAACCCCCACATAATCTAACCTTGACCAACTCTGCAGGGCCTAACATCAGCAAGTCAGACCACAGAGGCAGGCTTGCAAGACAGGTTGGTTTTTAAAAACAGTTTTTAAAAATAGTTGAAAGTCATTTAAAAGGATTATTCTGAATTCTTTGTTGGACATATCACAGATCTTTAATTCTGGGTCCATTACTGGAGCTTTGCTGGTTTCTTTAGGGAGTGTCATATTTCCCTGAGTTTTCATAATTCTTGTGTCTTTACATTGATACCTGTGCATTGGAGGAGACAGCCACGCCTTCCAGCTCTTGCAGGTGTTCTTTGGTGGTTTTAGACATTTACTACTTAAAATCAGAACTTAATTATTGGTCTGCTGTGGCTTCCTATTCTGGGGAGGACTTCTAGTGAGCACCAGAACTAAAACACTGCACAGGAACTAATTGCCCTGTCTGGGGAAGATTTAAACAAACCTGGAGCTTAATTACTGACCTTTCAATTGTTTCCCAGTCAGGGGAAGGCTGCACTCAAGCAGCTGGGTTTTGTGGGATATCCAGCCAGGGATTTATTGTACCCTCTACAGCCCTGTGGCACCAGCCAATCTCCTCAGCATGGTATCTCTGCTGATCAGACTGCATAGCAGCTGCCAAGGTATCCATGCCAGTTACTGCAATCAGCACCCCTGCTTTTCATCCCCCAGTTTACCCCAGGTGCTTCAGCACTACTGGCACTTCCGGTGATTCCCATGGGACATGACCAGAGTGGGCTTCCCAGGAAGATTCCCTGACTAGTGGAGAGATCAAATGTCTACCTCCATATTCCCTCCTTCCACCTCAGAAATCCTGCGTGTGGAGATTCTCTGGGAGTGAAGTTCTGATGGCTTGAGGGAGGTGCGGTGCAGTCTAAAATGGCGGCTTCTCTTACTGCTGGCAACTCCTCTCAATTGTGTGCCCAGTGGGTGTCTCCACTTCTTCTCCAGGTTCTGGTGGATTCAGGATGGTATTTTTGTCTTTGAATAGTTTCTGGTTGTATTTCTGTAGTGGGGGTGAAGCTGGGGGGAACTTCTATTCTGTGATCTTCCTGAGGTCACTTCAAAAGGCCTTCAGTGGGGGAGAATGTGCTTAGGGGGAGCAACTCTCTCTCTTTACTCATTCTCAGCTATATTTCTAGGACTCAGCCATTTTCACCTACAACACAACTTTGAAAGAAAAATAATTCTAAGAGGGTATGAATGAAAAAAGCCAAGCAGCCCAAATTACAATTCTTCTCTAGCAGAGAGCTTAGGACCAGGAGAGAAACTATCCTGGAACTAAGCAACCATCTTGGGACACTGTGGGATGCACCCATCACTCCTTCATCCCAGATTGTTATACCCAACCGGTGACCATTCCACACTAAAACTCACCTCAGGCAGGGACCGTGTGAAAATAACCTGACTCAGTATTTCATTTCTCGGCAGGGTCACCCTTACCTTTATGAATCAATGTGTATTACACTGAAAGTTCACTATAGCAGTACCTTGGGAGCTCTTGCTAATATTAGCTGTAAATCCTATAGCTCTTAATAAAATTCTTCAGATAATTGATTACCTGAACCATTCTGAATATGATTTAAAACAAATACATTTCTATCAAACCCAGACCGCTTGTGGAAAGCTTTTTGATGTGCCTTCAGTGTGCATTTATTCCTAGTTGTTGGTGTGTGGCTTCTCAGATGTTCCAATGATAGTTTTAACTTCTCAGGGACTCCTCTATGATTTTTCCTATATAGTCCTCTGCAGCATCACTGATCGTCATTCTCAAAAGCATAAAAAATATCAAACATCTTTCTTAAAATAAAGAATGTATTTGTCTTGAAGACTGCTGTAACAAAAATACCACAGACGGGGGACTTAAATAGCAGAAATTTACCCGTCACAGTCATGGAGACTAGAAGTCCAAGATCATGCCAGTAGGGTTGATTTCCAGTGAGGTCTCGCTTCCTGATGTGCAGACGACTGCCTTATCACTGTGTTATTACATGGCCTCTTCTCTATGTACACACACACACACACACACACACACACACACACACAGAAAGAAAGAGAGAGAGAGAGAGAGAGAGAGAGAGAGCTCCCTGGCATTTCTTCCTCTTATAAGGACACTAACGACTTCACTTAACATTAGTCACCTCCTCAGAGGCCCTGTCTCCAAATATAGTCACCCCATAGGGGGTTAGAGTTCCAACATATGATTTTGGCAGACACAATTTTGTCCATAACTCAGAGATTTTGCAATATCAAGAAAAGTGTCCTGACAGAAATGTCCAGTTAACACCAAATAATCCAATACAGTTGAGCTAGGACTAACAATGGTGTTACCAATTGATACTAGTGGGTATGAAAACCGAGCAGTTTTGTAAATCTAGTTAATGCCAGTCAGAACAAAAGTCACAAGTGAGCTTTAAATAAAAGTATATGTTTTTAAAACCAAAATCAACTCTGATCATAAATTAGGTATAAATTAAGTTCACAAGAAGACAAAGTTTTGGTTTTATTTTCCCAAAGAAAAGGAGGTCATTTAATTCACTGCAGGAGTAATTTACTAAATAGTACTCCAGCATCTTACTAATTAAAGAGTAACTCTGGTGATGTATTTAAGTGCACAGAGCCCAAAATGTCTCATAAGTCAACAATACTACATAAACAACACTTCTTTGTGCTGAATTGGGAATGTTTAACATTGAAAAAGTTCAAACTCTCTAGAATACAAGCTGTGTAACCCGCACTCCATTCCAAGTATCTTGAGCGAGGGAAGCTAGCTGGAGTAACATTTTTTCTTTAATTCTCTACTATCAAGTTTACTTGACAATATCTGAAACAGTGTCACTGAATTCGTGAAAGCGCTAGAGATTTACCAAGCCATATCTCTTTAATTGGAGTCAAATGGCTGTTTCTTTCACACTAAGAATTGCCCACCTAGATTCTGTCACCTCATTTGCTTAATGAGAACAGTATGTCACAGTAGATGGACTTTATCTGAAAATTAAAGCAGCAAATATAACTGAGCCTTCTTTCCTAGAAAGGGTTACTTTGAAAGCCCAGAAGGATTGAAGTTCAATGATTAAAAATGAGGTCATTTAGGTTTCAGTAGGATTTTCAGCATATATATTCTTGCATATACAAATAGTGAGACCAATACATAAAGTTAGTCATAACTGAGGAGGCTGTTCACTTGTTATGTAACTCTGCTTTCATTCTCAAGTTAATGTTATAGCTGTAAACTGGAATGACTAAAAATGGCTACTAAAATAACCCAAGCATTAGGCAAGAATTTGGAGCTGAAGAGGGTATATTTACTTTTAAAACAGAATATTGAGATGTTCTAAAAATCATACGAAGACAGACATTTTTCAATCAGGAGTTTGTTGAGGTTCCCTGGAATATTGTGAAAGTAAAATTAGACCTTAAGTGTCTGTGAAATTATGAACTTTTCCACACATTAATTTACATGAGGATAAATATATTTCTGAATCTAAATCAGGCTCTGTTGCCCTCTGGATTATATTGCCTTCTTTGCCTTACAGCAGAGCATTTCAACAGCCACCATCACAAATATGGAGACCTCTTATGTGCCAGACAGTGCTCGAGGTGTTGGAGTTGACAGTCTAATGAAGAAAACAGACAGTAACTAAATAAAAAGTAGACTAAACCATTTCAGAGAGTGATTCATGCAGTGGAACAATATAAGAGAGAAGTGAGTTAACAAGTGATGGAGTAGGAGGACAATGCTATGAATCTGGTGAGCAGGAAAGCCCTCCCTGAGCATAGGGCATTGAAGCTGAGAACTGAAGGAACCATCCATGAGAAAATACGGGGCAAGAGAACTCCAGATTGCTGAAAAGTCCTGAAATGAAGACGACATGGCGTTTTTCAGAAACAGCGAGAAGGCTAGTGTGGCTGGAGCTCAGAGTACCAGGTAAGAAGGGTAGGGAAAGGTTGAGGTTAGGGAGCAATTTCAATGACTTTGAATGACCGAGTCCTAATGTTTACAAGAAAGAAGGACACTAGTGAATGATGTAATTTCTGACTCCCTATCTAGAAATAGGAAAGAGCAAAAATGGAGCTTCAAAGGCACTAGAATAGACCACCTTCTTGTGCTGCTCTAATATTTTTCTTTCTAGAGCAGGGTCAACAAACTTATTTTTAAAGCAGGTGGCAATAAAAGCCCAAGCAAAAAATATTTCAGGCTTTGCAGACCATAAAGTCTCTGTTGCAACTATTTAACCCTGCTCTTTTAACACAAAGGCAGCCAGTGATGATACATGAATGAATGAGGGTGATTGTGTTCCAATAAAACTTTACTTAGGAAAAACAGGCAGCAGGCTGGATTTTCCCTCCTGGCCACAGTTTGCTGACTTCCTACTCTTGAGTCTCTAAAGAATTATGTATCTGTGTAGTTTTCCTCTATATCAAAAATAGTATAATTCTAACGTAGTGTCTCTTTAAGAATACTTGACTAGGTTATCCTTGTCCTACCTAAGTGCTATGCTAACTGCAAAAGAAAAAAAAATCTCTTTGAAAGATTTGAGTTCCAAGCATTTAATGCCTAAATTAATTTGCACATTCTCAGCTGATACATTGTGTCAAGGAGGGTCCCACACTATGTTTTCATTATCTCACTTTCTCCATCATTCATACTGATTGCGCCTTGGTAATTTTACCCTTCATTTTAAAAATCATGTTACTAGGCGATAGACCATTAATACAGCACATACATCTTCCTGAAGCCTAGAGAAGGAGCTTAATGAAGCTTCAGGACACAAAATAATTACCAGTAGAATATATTTTTCCTTAGTCTATTATGGCATTATCAAAAATTTAATGGAAGGATATTTCCATATGAGCTACATGTTGGGGAGGTATTAATAAAGTTATAGTGTTTAAATAATTCATCACATCAGGGAAGGATTTTATATTTGCCACAGTCAAAATACACAAAAAGGGATGAAATCTCATTTTAGAAAATAATGATTGAGTCTTAAGCTATGAATATAGAAAAGTGAATCACTCCATGTACAAGTGTTAGGTCAGAATACATTTACCAAGTGCTGATGTTTCTGGCTCCAAAATGCCATTTCTATTTACCCTCTTGTTCTAATTTACACAGCCCCTAACTTAGATCAGGTCCTCATCTCTGTATGCCTGGTCTACAAATGCCTCTTGGTTTATCTCTGGGTCTTTTATTTTTAATTTAGCCCATGTAACCCATAATCCCCTGTGTTAAACTGTTCTTGCATTGCTATAAAGGAATACCCAAGACTGGGTAAATGATTTAAAAAGAGGTTTAATTGGCATATGGTTCTGCAGGCTGTACAAGCTTGGGGTTGGCATCGGCTCAGCTTCTAGAGAGGCCTCCAGTAGCATTTAGTCATGGCAGAAGGTGAAGAAGGAGCAGGCAGTACATGGCAAGAGCAGGAGCAAGATAGAGAGTGAGTGGAAGTGCCACTCACTTTAAACAACCAGATCTCTCTCATGAGAACTCACTCTCTGTCATGAGGACAGCACCAAAGGATGGTGCTAAACCATTCATGAGAAATCTGCTCACTCCCATGATCCAGTCACCTCCCACTAGGCCCTACCTCCAACATTGATGATATGATTTGGCTGTGTCGCCACCCAAATCTCATCTTGAATTGTAGTTCCCACAATCCCCACGTTCATAAGAGGGACCCAGTGGAGGGTAATTGAATCATGGGTCAGATTTCTTCCCTGCGCTGATCTTGGGAAAGTGAGTGAGTTTTCATGACATCTGATGGTTTTATAAGGGGCTTTTCTCCTTTTGCTCAGCACTTCTCCTTGCCTGCCGCCATGTAAGACATGCCTTTGCTTCTCCTTCACCTTCTACCATGATTATGAGTCTTCCCTAGCCATATGGAAATGTGAGTCCATTAAATTTTTTTTTTTTTTTTAAATAAATTACCAGCTCTCGGGTATGTCCTTTTAGCAGCATGAAAACAGACTAATACAATTAGGGATTACATTTCAATATGAGATTTAGAGATGATAGATATCTAAACTATAACATCCCTAGAACAATCTTTGACTAATATTTTCATCATAATACAACTTTGCTTAAAAATTTAAGGGTAGCTTGGAAATCGTCCCAAGAAGGTAACCATTTCTTATCGATTCTTTACCCTTTACGCTGGATCTGGCTTTGTACTATCTCAATGAAGCAAAATTCACCCAGCACCGCTAAATTGCTATGCTACTCTGCTCCGTGAGACTTCCACTGTCTCTAATGAGCAACTCCTTCCTTGATCTTCCAGTAGTGAAGCATTTCCAACCCTCCCTGCAAGCAATAAGTCACTTCCTCTTTTATCCTGCATAATGTAAGTAATACTTCCTGGTTCAGAATTATCACACTGTATTATAATTACATGCTTATTCATCTGTCTGTCCCCAAATCAACTGTTAGTTCTTGAGTGGTGTGATTACAAATAAAACTTCAGTTGTGCCAAGTTATTTGTGTTTAATTTCACTACCTTGAAGATACGAGCTGCTTCTTCTAATCCAATGAGTGCTATTTCCAGAATTAAGCTTCATTAGACATACCCTCTAGATATTCTAACTCAATAGTTCTGAAGACAGGGCCAAGAATCCATCCTTTTCATTAGCATCCTTGAGATTTTGTGGCTGGTGGTCCACAGACAACTGTCTGAGAAACCCTTTACTAAAGCACTTGGTATTGCCACACAATAAGCCTAGAACTTGAGTACATCGTTACAGAGTTGGAAGCATGTGGACCCTTAAATATGTTAACTTCAGGCATGAGTATATGAAATGACAAAAATTTTGACTTTGATTTTACTACTGAGCTGTCTTTTATTATTACTGAAATCATATTGGTTGAGGTACATTCTGTAAAATAATACATAGCAAATGTGAAATAGAAGAGGGCAATATTTGAAGAAATGCAGTATCTCAATGGATGATATTTGACTACTTCTAATGGGTTGACTCTGATTTTTTAGGAAACACTTTTGATTACATTTTCTTTTTTTATTGTAATAATAATAATTATTATTATTATACTTTAAGTTCTAGGGTACATGCACACAACGTGTAGGTTTGTTACATATGTATACATGTGCCATATTGGTGTGCTGCACCCATTAACTCATCATTTATATCAGGTATATCTCCTAATGCTATCCCTCCCCTCTCTCCCCTCACCACAATAGGCCCCGGTGTGTGATGTTCCCTTTCCTGTGTCCAAGTGATCTCATTGTTCAATTCCCATCTATAAGTAAGAACATGCGATGTTTGGTTTTCTGTTCTTGTGATAGTTTGCTGAGAATGATGGTTTCCAGCTGCATCCATGTCCCTATAAAGGACATTAACTCATCCTTTTTTATGGCTGCATAGTATTTCATGGTGTATATATGTGCCACGTTTTCTTAATCCAGTCTGTCACTGATGGACATTTGGGTTGATTCCAAGTCTTTGCTATTGTGAGTAGTGCTGCAATAAACATACATGTGCATGTGTCTTTATAGCAGCATGATTTATAATCCTTTGGGTATATACCCAGTATTGGGATGGCTGGGTCAAATGGTATTTCTAGTTTTAGATCCTTGAGGAATCGCCACACTGTTTTCCACAATGGTTGAAATAGTTTACACTCCCACCAACAGCGTAAAAGTGTTCCCATTTCTCTGCATCCTCTCCAGCACTTGTTGTTTCTTGATTTTTTAATGATTGGCATTCTAACTGGTGTGAGATGGTATCTCATTGTGGTTTTGATTTGCATTTCTCTGATGGCCAGTGATGATGAGCATTTTTTCATGTGTCTGTTGGCTGTATGAATGTCTTCTTTTGAGAAGTGTCTGTTCATATCCTTTGCCTACTTTTTGATAGTGTTGTTTGTTTTTCTCTTGTAAATTTGTTTGAGTTCTTTGTAGGTCCTGGATATTAACCTTTTGTCAGATGAGTAGATTGCAAAAATTTTCTCCCATTCTGTAGGTTGCCTGTTCACTCTGATGGTAGTTTCTTTTGCTGTGCAGAAGCTCTTTAGTTTAATTAGATCCCATTTGTCAATTTTGGCTTTTGTTGCCGTTGCTTTTGGTGTTTTAGACATGAAGTCCTTGCCCATGCCTATGTCCTGAATGGTCTTCCCTAGGTTTTCTTCTAGGGTTTTTATGGTATTAGGTCTAACATTTAAGTCTCTAATCCATCTTGAATTAATTTTCGTATAAGGAGTAAGGAAGAGATCCAGTTTCAGCTTTCTACTTATGGCTAGCCAATTTTCCCAGCACCATTTATTAAATAAGGTATCCTTTTCCCATTTCTTGTTTTTGTCAGGTTTGTCAAAGATCAGATAGCTGTAGATGTGTGGTATTATTTCTGAGGACTCTGTTCTGTTCCATTGGTCTATATCTCTGTTTTGGTACCAGTACCATGCTGTTTTGGTTACTGTAGCCTTGTAGTATAGTTTGAAGTCAGGTAGCGTGATGCCTCCAGCTTTGTTCTTTTGACTTAGGATTGTCTTGGCAATGTGGGCTCTTTTTTGGTTCCATATGAACTTTAAAGCAGTTTTTGCCAATTCTGTGAAGAAAGTCATTGGTAGCTTAATGGGGATGGCATTGAATCCATAAATTACCTTGGGCAGTATGGCCATTTCCACAATATTGATTCTTTCTATTCATGAGCATGGTATGTTCTTCCATTTGTTTGTGTCCTCTTTTATTTCACCGAGCAGTGGTTTGTAGTTCTCCTTGAAGATGTCCTTTACATCCCTTGTAAGTTGGATTCCTAGGTATTTTGTTCTCTTTGAAGCTATTGTGAATGGGAGTTCATTAATGATTTGGCTCTCTGTTTGTTACTGGTGTATGAGAATGCTTGTGATTTTTGCACATTGATTTTGTATCCAGAGACTTTGCTGAAGTTGCTTATCAGCTTAAGGAGATTTTGGGCTGAGACAATGGAGTTTTCTAAATATACAATCATGTCATCTGCAAACAGGGACAATTTGACTTCTTCTTTTCCTAACTGAATACCCTTGATTTCTTTCTCTTGCCTGATTGCCCTAGCCAGAACTTCCAACACTATGTTGAATAGGGGTGGTGAGAGAGGGCATCCCTGTCTTGTGCCAGTTTTCAAAGGGAATGCTTCCAGTTTTTGCCCATTCAGTATGATATTGGCTGTGGGTTTGTCATAAATAGCTCTTATTGTTTTGAGATACATTCCATCAATACCGAATTTATTGAGAGTGTTTAGCATGAAGGGCTGTTGAGTTTTGTCAAAGGCCTTTTCTGCATCTATTGAGATAATTATGTGGTTTTTGTCTTTGGTTTTGTTTATATGATGAATTACATTTATTGATTTGTATATGTTGAACCAGTCTTGCATCCCAAGGATGAAGCCCACTTGATCATGGTGGATAAGCTTTTTGATGTGCTGCTGGATTTGGTTTGCCAGTATTTTATTGAGGATTTTTGTATTGATGTTCATCAGGGATATTGGTCTAAAATTCTCTTTTTTAGTTGTGACTCTGCCAGGCTTTGGTATCAGGATGATGTTGGCCTCATAAAATGAGTTAGGGAGGATTCCCTCTTTTTCTATTGATTGGAATAGTTTCAGAAGGAATGGTACCAGCTCCTCCTTGTACCTCTGGTAGAATTCGGCTGTGAATCTGTCTGGTCCTGGCCTTTTTTGGATGGTAGGCTATTAACTATTGCCTCAATTTCAGAGTCTGCTAGTGATCTACTCAGGGATTCAACTTCTTCCTGGTTTAGTCTTGGGAGAGTTATCCATTTCTTCTAGGTTTTCTAATTTATTTGCATAGAGGTGTTTATAGTATTCTCTGATGGTAGTTTATATTTCTGTGGTGTTGGTGGTGATATCCCCTTTATCATCTTTTATTGCGTCTATTTGATTCTTCTCTCTTTTCTTCTTTATTAGCCTTGCTAGTGGTCTATCAATTTTGTTGATCTTTTCAAAAAACCAGCTCCTCGAATCATTGATTTTTTGGAAGGCTTTTTGTGTCTCTATCTCCTTCAGTTCTGCTCTGATCTTAGTTATTTCTTGCCTTCTGCTAGCTTTTGAATGTATTTGCTCTTGCTTTTCTAGTTATTTAAATTGTGATGTTAAGGTGTCGATTTTAGATCTTTCCTGCTTTCTCTTGTGAGCATTTAGTGCTATAAATTTCCCTCTACACACTGCTTTAAATGTGTCCCAGAGATTCTGGTATGTTGTATCTTTGTTCTCATTGGTTTCAAAGAACATCTTTATTTCTGCCTTCATTTCGTTATGTACCCAGTAGTCATTCAGGAGCAGGTTGTTCAGTTTCCATGTAGTTGAGTGGTTTTGATTGAGTTTCTTAGTCCTGAGTTCTAGTTTGATGGCACTGTGGTCTGAGAGAGTTTGTTATAATTTCTGTTCTTGTACATTTGCTGAGGAGTGCTTTACTTCCAACTATGTGGTCAATTTTTGAATAAGTGCGATGTGGTGCTGAGAAGAAAGTATATTCTGTTGATTTGGGGTGGAGAGTTCCATAGATGTCTATTAGGTCCACTTGGTGCAGAGTTGAGTTCAATTCCTGGATATCCTTGTTAATTTTCTGTCTCGTTGATCTGTCTAATGTTGACAGTGGGGTGTTAAAGTCTCCCATTATTATTGTATGGGAGTCTAAGTCTCTTTGTAAGTCTCTAAGGACTTGCTTTATGAATCTGGGTGCTCCTGTATTGGGTGCATATATATTTAGGAGAGTTAGCTCTTCCTGATGAATTGATCCCTTTACCATTATGTAATGGCCTTCTTTTTCTCTTTTGATCTTTGATGGTTTAAAGTCTGTTTTATCAGAGCCTAGGATTGCAACTCCTGTTTTTTGTTTTTTTTCCCATTTGCTTGGTAGATCTTCCTCCATCCCTTTATTTTGAACCTATGTGTGTCTCTGCATGTGAGATGGGTCTCCTGAATACAGCAAACTGATGGGTCTTGACTCTATCCAATTTGCCAGTCTGTGTCTTTTTTTTTTTTTTTTTTTTTTTTTTTTAGACGGAGTCTCACGCTGTTGCCCAGGCTGGAGTGCAGTGGCGCGATCTCGGCTCACTGCAAGCTCCGCCTCCCGGGTTCCCACCATTCTGCTGCCTCAGCCTCCTGAGTAGCTGGGACTACAGGCGCCCGCCACCGCGCCCGGCTAATTTTTTGTATTTTTAGTAGAGACGGGGTTTCACTGTGGTCTCGATCTCCTGACCTTGTGATCTGCCTGCCTCGGCCTCCCAAAGTGCTGGGATTACAGGCTTGAGCCACCGCGCCCGGCCCAGTCTGTGTCTTTTAATTGGACCCTTTAGTCCATTTACCTTTAAAGTTAATATTGTTATGGGTGAACTTGATCCTGTCATTATGATATTAGCTGGTTATTTTGCTCATTAGTTGGTGTAGTTTCTGGCTTGTAGTCTCTGCTGATAAATCTGCTGTTAGTCTGATGGGCTCCCCTTTGTGTGTAACCCGACCTTTCTCTCTGGCTGCTCTTCACATTTTTTCCTTCATTTCAACTTTGGTGAATCTGACAATTAGGTGTCTTGGAGTTGCTCTTCTCGAGGAGTATCTTTGTGGCGTTCTCTGTATTTCCTGAATTTGAATATGGGCCTGCCTTACTAGGTTGGGGAAGTTCTCCTGGATGAAATCCTGCAGGGTGTTTTCCAACTTGGTTCCGTTTTCCCCGTCACTTTCAGGCACACCAATCAGACGTAGATTTGGTCTTTTCACATAATCCCATATTTCTTGGAGGCTTTGTTCATTTCTTTTTACTCTTTTTTCTCTACACTTCTCTTCTTGCTTCATCTCATTCATTTGATTTTCAATCACTGATACTCTCTTTCAGTTGATCGAGTCGGTTACTGAAGCTTGTGCATTTGTCACATAGTTCTCGTGTTATGGTTTTCATCTCCATCAGTTCTTTTATGGTTTTCTCTGCATTGATTATTCTAGTTATCCATTCATCCATTCTTTTTTCAAGGTTTTTCATTTCACTGCGCTGGGTACGTAGTTCCTCCTTTAGCTCTGAGAAATTTGATCGACTGAAGCCTTCTTCTCTCAACTCGTCAAAGTCATTCTCCATCAAGCTTTGTTTCATTGCTGGTGATGAGCTACCTTCCTTTGGAGGGGGAGATGTGCTCTGATTTTTTGAATTTCCAGCTTTTCTGCACTGCTTTTTCTGCATCTTTGTGGTTTATCTGCCTTGGGTCTTTGATGATGGTGATGTACTGATAGGGTCTTGGTGTGGGTGTCCTTTCTGTTTGTTAGTTTTCCTTCTAACAGTCAGGACCCTCAGCTGTAGGTCTGTTGGAGTTTGCTTGAGGTCCACTCCAGACCCTTTTTGCCTGGGTATCAGCAGCGGAGGCTGCACAAGATAGAATATTGCTGAACAGCAAGTGTTGCTGTCTGATTCTTGCTCTGGAAGCTTCATCTCAGAGGTGTACCCAGCCGTGTGAGATGTGAGGTGTTGGTCTGTACCTAGTGGGGGATGTCTCCCAGTTAGGCTACTCAGGGGTCAGGAACACACTTAAGCAGGCAGTCTGTCCGTTCTCAGATCTCAACCTCCGTGCTGGGAGAACCGCTGCTCTCTTCAAAGCTGTCAGACAGGGACATTTACATGTGCAGAGGTTTCTGCTGCTTTTTGTTTCGCTATGCTCTGTCCCCAGAGGTGGAATCTACAGAGGCAGGGAGGTCTCCTTGAGCTGTGGTGGGCTCCACCGAATTCGAGCTTTCTGGTGGCTTTGTTTACCTACTTAAGCCTCAGCAATGGCGGGCACCCCTCCCCCAGCCTCGCTGCCACCTTGCAGTTAGATCTCAGACTGCTGTGCTAGCAATGAGGGAGGCTCCACGTGATGGGACCCTCCAGGTCAGGTGTGGGATATAATCTCCTGGTGTGCTGTTTGCTAAGACCCTTGGTAAAGCACAGTATTAGGGTGGGAGTTACCCGATTTTCCAGGTGTTGTGTGTCTCAGTTTCCCTTGGCTAGGAAAAGGAATTCCCTTTCCCTTTGCGCTTCCCAGGTGAGGTGATGCCTCGCCCTGCTTCAGCTCTCGCTGGTCGGGCTGCACCTGCTGACGAGCACCAACAGTCCAACATGTGCCAGTGAGAAGAACCCGGTACCTCAGTTGAAAATGCAGAAATCACTCATCTTCTGTGTCATTCACGCTGGGAGCTGGAGGCTGGAGCTGTTCCTATTTGGCCATCTTGGGCACCCCCCAATTATATATTATGTTTGATTCAAAGACCTCGTAAGCTATGTGTGCTCCAATGGGCCCAAGGTTTTATGTAGTTTTTAGTTAGAGTCCCTACAAAGGAGTTTTCATCCAGCTATTTGCTCCTCATGATAATGCAACATTATTTCTTCCTACCATAGTTTGTTGATATGCATTACAGCCAACTCAATACAGCAACTTCTAGAAAGAAACTTGATTCCATCAGTGGGAACCGTGGTCTTAAACCTTCATGCCTGGTGAACAGCTCAACTTCTTTGAACTGCTAACAGATTCACCAACAGAAACCAGGACCTTCCAAAGGGAGTTCGTGTCTTTCTATCTAGATCTAACTAAAGGACCAATTCACTGAAAGAATAATAATCTATTTTACACATGGTAACTATAGTTAATAACAATACATTGTATACTTGAAACTTGCTGAACCTTACAGGTTTTCACTACAAAAAAATGATAGGTATGTGGGATGATAAATATGTTAATTAGCTTGACTTAACCATTTCACAATGTATACGTATCAAAACATCACTTTATAGTCCATAAATATGTACTATTTTCATTTGTAAATTGTACTGAATAAAGCAAAAAAGGTACTTTGGGAGGCTGAGGCGGGCAGATCATGAGGTCAGGAGATGGAGACCATCTGGCTAACACCGTGAAACCCTGTCTTTACTAAAAATACAAAAGAAAATTAGTTGAGCATGTGGCTGGCACCTGTAGTCCCAGCTACTTGGGAGGCAGAGGAAGGAGAATGGTGTGAACCTGGGAGGAGGAGCTTGCAGTGAGCCGAGATCGCGACACTGCACTCCAGCCTGGGCGACAGGGCGAGACTCTGTCTCAAAAAAAAAAAAAACAAAAACAGAAACAAAAAAAAAAGTACATTGCAATGGGTTTATCAACAAATAATCATTATGAAATTTGTAAAAATAATATACCTTTCATTTTAAGGGGAAAAATCAAGATTTTAAACTATCGTTTCTGAAACATATACCTAGTAGATGACATTGATGCTTCACAATTATCAAACTTAATATATTTACTGGTTCAGAGGAAAATTAGAAAAATAAAGCCCCCAAGAAAGGCATCAATTCCTTCCTAGTCACAATATCACATCTAGAACAGATCAAAACCCAAATCAAAAATGAAGTCCCTGCTATCCCTGTGAGAGCCGTGTCACATTACCACTTCTATAATTCTGCCTCTACTACTTGTCTTAAAGCACTGTAGGAATTGTTCTGAGAATAATTGGCCTTAATTAGATCACTAGTACTCAATGTTGAAGTCTCTGGTCAGCAGTAATTGTTACAAATTTAATTATAAGACAGAGAGTACAAGTTCTAATTCAGACCCCTGGAGCTCTCTGTCCCTGGAATCTCAGAAGATGACTTCTTCCCTGAGTTTAACTTTAGGTGTGAGTAACCCTCAATGATTCCCTTTTCAGGCATACTGTTCCAGGATCACAGATTAAATCATGTCTTAGGCTGAATATAACAAAGATGTCCAGAAAGAAAATTGCCTATGGCATAGAAAATATTCAGAAACCAGTGGTGGTCTATTTATAAAAGATTAGTGTATGGAGAAATTGCACAATTCTGTGGTAGAATAAAAATAACGAGAAGATATCATTATTCTTAGTATTTCATTATATCCCCAGTTTATTCCAAACCTGATTTAAAATAACCAGGCACAGACACTTGGTGAGTGCTTGCACTGGGTCTTGGTACCTTGCATCTTATCTCACTTATCCTAACAACCTGTTATGTCATGTAATAACAATAACATCAAGGCTGCCTGAGATTACCTTGAAAATTACACAGCAGCAATGCCAGTATTGAACCTCACAGCTATCGGAATGCAATCCATTATCCCACCATGCATTCAGTTTATTGGGAAACTCATTGCATGAGAAACTTGGGTATGTCTATTTCTGCTGGTCTGAAGCTGATTTAGGTAGTAGAAACACAAGATAAGGGACCAAAATGACTTGTTATGAATCTACTCTGGCAATGATGCAAGGGGAATCTACTGTAACAATGATGCAATCACTCAAAACATTTTGGATGTGTGTGTGGTGTGTATGTATGTGTGTATACAAGTGCTTTTAGAGGCAATGAATAAGCCACAAACTGAAAAGCCAATCTTACTACTTTACAGTCAAAACTTAAACTTTTTCCTTGTTTTAGTGCCAAACAAGACAATTCAACTGGAACATATATTTTCTTCCCTAGAAGTTGTCTGTAAATTATTTCTAACTATTTACACATATTCAAAAGAAAGTACCACAGGCTATGATGATAATTGCAAGAAGAAACTCAGAAAATAATTCAAACAATAACAATATCAGTTGAATAAGTAATTAGCATTCTAGTATGACTAATTTGAAGGATGATACTTTTTAAAAAACAGAAGTTCTAGTGTATTGGAGGTTTTTGAAAATATATTATGTTTAATAATACTGTTCTATTGATTTCATGACTTTAATAAAATTTAAATTCAAATGCAAAGAATACTATCTCTAAAGTCTGATAAAATAATAGTATAATTGTAAAGGTGACGAAAGAGGTTTTTTACTATAACGAGCATTATTCTGTGTTTTGCCTTTGAAATATTTGCTTCTATGACTAATAAATCTTGTCTATCATTTAATGAAAAGCAAGTATCTGCTACCAGGAGACCATAAATAATAACTAAGTATGCATTTATGCCATATTTGTAATTTTTGATCCTAATCATAAAAGAATTTTAGCTAAAATTGTTGTAAGGAAAATGGAGAAAAGGAGAAAACTGAGATGCATATTCTGGTGCAGAATTTGCTCCCATAAATACACACCCTCTTCTGATTCCCTAAGAAAGTCAGTCATAATGAATCATAGATTTTTTTTCTCACCTAGTCCACAGGTAACCTCACAATTATTCTCAACATGGCACCCCTAGCTTGCACTGTTAATAGATTAAAGTTGGTGCTAAAGAAGAAGCTCACTTTCTATCCCAAGAAATGGCACAAGGTTGTCATTTGACACAGGGAAGAAATGGACATCCGGACGTAATTCAGGTTATCAGTCTGCACTGCCTCCACCAACAGTAATGGGAACCAATTCAGAGAGACATTGTATCCTATTCTTAGAGGAAGGGCTAGAGAAGAGCACCGCATTTACTGAATAATTATTACCTTTAGTCATTAGAGAAACTCTTGGAGCCAGAGATTTCTTTTCCGTATTTCAGATGTGAGGAAAATGAGGTGCCAAAATT
Organism: Macaca mulatta; assembly: GCF_049350105.2. Lineage (NCBI taxonomy): Eukaryota > Metazoa > Chordata > Mammalia > Primates > Cercopithecidae > Macaca > Macaca mulatta. The sequence goes on from NC_133423.1 coordinate 72,583,948, forward strand.
TTAAGTAGCTTCTCTTAGGTCACAGAGCTGGTGACTAGTATGAATATATACAGTGATTTTTCCTCAACTAAATGGTATGTCATTGTAATCTGCAAATATAAAAGCTATTGATGTATGTATATTAATTTTATACTCATCCATCTTACTGGATTTTATTACAATTTTATATTTTTTCTTGATTACTTTTGTTTTCTATGTCTACAATAATAGCAGTTCACATAATGATAATTTTGTCTTGCTCTTTATTATGTCTCTAATTTCTGTCTTTTGTCTAATTGCATTGGCTTGTTTCTCTGAACAGCGTTAAGTAACAGCACTGAAAGTACATATCCCTGCTTTGTCCCAAGTGGTTATGAAGAAACATTGTTGCTTCCCTCATCAAAGTTGATGTTGGCTTGGAGGTTGAGACAGATTTTAAAAATCAATTTAAGAATATTTAATTTAAAGTAAATAATATATATATATATTTTTTTTCTTTCTTTTTTTTTTTTTTTTGAGACGGAGTCTCGCTCTGTCGCCCAGGCTGGAGTGCAGTGGCGCGATCTCAGCTCATTGCAAGCTCCGCCTCCCGGGTTCACGCCATTCTCCTGCCTCAGCCTCCCGAGTAGCTGGGACTACAGGCGCCGCCACCTCGCCCGGCTGATTTTTGTATTTTTAATAGAGATGGGGTTTCACCATGTTAGCCAGGATGGTCTCTTGTCTCCTGACCTCGTGATCTGCTCGCCTCGGCCTCCCAAAGTGCTGGGATTACAGGCGTGAGCCACCGCGCCCGGCATAAATAATATTTTAATCCAGAGTGTACACTGACTTTTTTTAAACAGCTTTATTGAGATTATAATTCATGTACCATGCAATCAACCCATTTAAAGTATACAATTTTAGAATATCCAGAGTCATGCAACCATCACCACAATCTAAATTCAGAATGTTTTTATCACCCCAAAAAGAAACTCTATACCCATTACTTTCCTCACTCCTCATCCTACCCTCCTACCCTAGGCAACCATTAATCTGCTTTTGTTTCACTAGAGCTACCTGTTCTGGATATTTCATATGGATAGAATCAGACAATATGTGGTCTATGGCAACTGGCTTACCTTTAACTTTTTCATGCTTTTCTAGAACTTTTGGAGATGCTTATGCGATTCACCTTAGATCTATAACAAAGATGAAGTATGTCAATATATTTTCTAATATAGAACCACCCTCACGTTCTTGAAATGACTTCTTTTAATTGACTACTAAGTTGTCTTTGCTAATAATTTATTTCAGATTTTTACATCAATATTGTGCTGCAGATTTTCTTCTGTGCTTTTTGTGTACTACTTCATAGAATAAATTTACAAGCTGTCTTTCTTCACTTAGCCTCTAGAGCAATTTAAATGGCATTGAATTTATCCCATATGAAATTGCCTGGACAGAGTCGTTTTTAGAAAACTAGATCTTTGACAACTTTATTTCTTCTATGTTAATTAGCCTTTCATATTTTTCTCCCCTTTCTGGAATCTGTTTTAATACATTTTATTCTCCTAGAAAACAATCTGCTTTTAAATATTTCTGATATATTTGCATAGGGAAACCAGGCTCCTATGATTCATTTAATTTCATCTGCCACTGTGGTTGTTTTCTTTCTTGTTTTTAAATTTATATATTTGTGTCTTCTCCCCTTTTCTTGCATAGTTAGCTGGCAATTATCTTCTGTAATATTTATTTTGTCTCTTGGATACACATATAGTGTTACCATTTTTCAGTTTTCTAATTCATTAACTTCTAGTTTTACCTTTACTAATTCCTTATTTCTGTTTTCCTTTTGGTCTTTTTCTATCTCCTTTAGTTATATGTTCAATTCATTTACAGTCATGCTTTCTTATTCATTAATATAAGTTTATAGGCTATGATTTATCCTCTGACTGTAAATCTTATGTGCTGTTATGTAGTATTTTCCTTATGTATATGTTCTGTTATTTCATGTTTATAAGTTGTTTAAGAAAAAGTTTCTAAATATCTAGTAGTGGGGCTTTTTGACTATCCGATTTTTATTAAATTTGAGTTTATTGCATTTATATCACACAATTTTGTCTTTATTATTTTATGATAGTTATTTGTGTTTTCTTTGTGGCATATGATAGTCATTCCTTTTACTGTCCTACTGATAGTTAAAAAGTAGGCATATTCTTTATTCTTAAGATACAAAGTTCAGTATGTATCAATTAAATCTACCTTATAAATCTACCTTGTACTTGTAGTTATATTTTTCAATGCTTAGTTATTATTGTCTTATTGTCTGCTCTTTTTTTTGTCCCCTTGATTTGTTACAAACCAAAAAAGGTATTCATCTGTTATAACTAACATTTTTCTATTTCTCTAGCATTATATAGCATAATATGTCTATTTCTCTGGCATCATATATCTCTAGCATTTTCTGTATAAATGTTGATTCTATATCATTTAGTACCTATTATTTATAACTATTGTATATTTATTGGAAGTTGTACATATTAGTATTATTGGTACCTTTCTTTAGGTGGGTTTATCTTTTGCCATAATTTATATTTAAATAAACCCAATTCCCATTGTCAGTCTTTTGCCATAATTTTCCAGTCATTATTTGGAAAACTAAAGTTCATCTCCTCATGTCTTCTAGAAAGATTCATAAAAACAACGTACTTTAAGATATATAATAGATTCCCTAAAATATATTTATCTGTTGTCTTTATACTTGAACGATAGTTTGTCTAAATTTAAAATTCTTTGGTCACAGTTCATTCCCCGAGGATTAGTAAGAATTTTTCCATTATGTCACATGTTGCTATGCATCAATCTGAGGATAGCCTCATTTTTTCTGTCTTTAAGTTACTTGATTTTATTGTCTGACTTTTCAAATAATTTTTTTCTTTGTCTTTGATGTCTTATAGCATTAGTAAGATGTCTCAGCATGGCCTGTGTTATTAGTTGGCATGGGCTAAACTACTACAAGGTAGACTCAATATGTAACGGCTCAAAAATAATAGAAATTGATTTATTTCTCATAGGATATATATTCCAGGTTAGGCACTGGGGGACTTCTAACCCACATAGTCATTTAGCTCTGCCTTCTTCGATCATTGTGGTCAGAATAAGAGGGAATGAGCATGGAGGAGTTCCCACGGATATTTTAATGGGCCATGTCTAAAACTGGACACATCACTTCTGCTCACATAATATTGACTAGAATGCAGTCACATGACACAATGGAGGCTGGAAAATGTGCTTAAGGGTTGAAGAAGAAAATCTTTTGATGAACATGAGACATTTCAGCCACAACCTGCTCCTCTGGCAACAATATAGTCATGCGGATTCCACTGACCACATGTGAAAAACAGTCACCTCTCCCCAAGGGAGAAAACCCAGTATTATTCTGTTATTACAACCAACTCAAAGTTCAGGATTTCCATGTGATTTCTATCCTTGCTATCAGGCCCAGTTCTGGTTCCTGGAGGATTGACAATCTATAGATTAAAAATACAATCCAACATCTGCCTTCCCCAAACACACATATACACAAATATCCAATAATGTCAGTGGAGTATAGAGAAGCTAGCCACGGCGAAAATCCCCATTCAGAAAAGGAAAGGAATGAGAAATACACAGAAGTCACAGCTTACCCAGTGGGACAAACAGTGTGAAGTCTGAACAAAGGTGACAGTTTCTCAGTTATACCTCAGAAGTGTTCTCTATGAGGAATTTACTGTTTTCAGTAGACTCACATTTCACCCTTGGAAAATTCTTGCTTGCCCAATTTCCATGGCCATATCTGAAGGGAGCATTGGGAAATATGACCTCCTTGGAAGCTGTACAGTGGTGAACACCTTTGCGTTACTTCCAGGCCCGGCAATAATGCCTTCTTGATATACTCCTCCATGTTCCTCATCCCCTTTCCACAAGCTAGGACCAGAGGAAAGGGTTAATGATAGCATTTATTGAGCATTTAGGTCAGTAGGCTTTGAAGGAACAACAAGCCTGGGTTCCTGAATGGCTGTGGGGAAGAGAGGTCCTCCTTCACCAACCTGGAACATTCAATCTTGATTATTATGTAGCCATAAATAAACTCTTTTGTGTTTTGCACTATTTGAGTGTATTTATTATACTAATCTAGCCTTCACTAATTATTATGGAAATAAGCAACAAAAACAGAATGATGCTATAACTCTGACTTAAAATATGTAGCATTGTTTTCATGATTTGATATTGGATGATAAGGAAATAGACATTACTAGGGAGGAAGCTGGAGACTTAAATCATGCTATGGCAAATCATTAAGTATGCTTAATTCCATTGGAGAGAACCATCACATAGCCACTCTCTAAGTAAGCAGGGACATGTCACCTGGTTCCATGCTCAGGAGTAGGTAGAATAGATTTTGGAATACAGCCAGCAGTCCCTGCCATGGTCATTCTGTATCAACTTTCTTTGAAATTTGGTGTGCCCTTTTAGTCTGTAGATTGAATGTTTTTGTTTATAAAGTGTTTTCAGAAATTCTTAATGTGTGTTCTGTTCCAACACTTCAGCTTCCTTCTTTAGGAACTCCATTTACACTTATATTTCATTTACTTTGAGTATGTTCCATATCTACACTAACATTCAACCCTATTTTTGCATCAATATCTTCTATGTTCCTTATTGTAGTTTTCTAATTTATTTGTCTAATGGAGGTTTGAGTATTTTTTTTTTTTTTTACTTTTTTACTAAGATCTGTCCACTCACATTTCATTTCCTCTTGTTCTCTCTACTTTGTGCTCTAGTTTATTATTAAGAAATTTTATTAAATTTCTTTTGTGTGTCTCAGAGGTGGAGCAAGATGTCCAAATACAAGCCTCCAGTGATCGTCTCCCTACAGGAACACCAAATCAAACAACTATCCACACAAAAGAGCACCTTCATAAGAACCAAAAATCAAGCGAGTGATCACAGTATCTCCTTTTAACAACAAGTTAAGGAAAGAGGCACTAAAGAGGGTAGGAAAGGCAGTCTTGAGCTGCCTATCCCACCCTTCCCAATCCTCCAGCAGCAGCTGTGTGGTGTGGAGAGAAAATCTGTGAGATAGGGTAAGGAAGAGTGAAGTGATCATGGGACTTAGCATTGGAATTCAATGCTGCCTGATTGATTCAATGTTGCCACAGTGGATAACAACACAGGACAGAATTCAGCAGGCACCCATAAAGAGAGTATTTAGACCAGTCCTAGACAGAGGCAAATCATCTATCCCAGTGGTCAGAATCCGATTTCCAGCAAGCCCTTCTAATGCATGCTAAAGAGCTCTGGAGAACGGTTTGGAGGTTCCTCAAAAAACTGAAAATAGAGCTACCATATGATCCAGCAAGCTCACTGCTGAATACACACCCAAAGAAAGGAAATCAGTATATCGAAGTGGCATCTGCACTCCCATGTTTGTAGCACTATTCACAACAGCCAAGATTTGGAAGCAACCTAAATGCCCATCAACAGACCAATGGATAAAGAAAATGTGGTACATACACACAAATGGAGCACTATTCAGCCATAAGAAAGAATGAGATCCTGTCATTTGCAACAACATGGATGGAACTGGAGAACGTTATGTTAAGTGAAATAAGCCAGGCACAGAAAGACAAGTATCACAGTTTCTCACTGATTTGTGGGAGGTAAAAGTTAAAACAATTAAACTCATGGAGCTGGAGAGTATAAAGATGGTTATCAGAGGCTGGAAAGCGTAGTGAGGGGAAGGAGGAGTGGATATGGTTAGTGGGTACAGAAATACAGTTAGTTAGAATAAATAAGACCTAGTATTTGATAGTATCACAGGGTAACTATAGTCTACAATAATTTATTGTACATTTAAACATAACTAAAAGAATATAACTGGATTGTTTGTAACACAAAGGAGAAATGCCTGAGATGATTGATACTCCCCCACCCCAAAAATTCATTTGAGAACATTTAGCAGCATTTTTTCAGTTGGGTTCTCTACTTTTCTGATAATTTTCTCCTTTTTTTGGTTATATCCTTGCTTTGTTTATTTTTTGATCTTCCATTTGTTTAATGAGGTGTATTTTTACCCAACCTATTACTGCAATGAGGTTCTTAGTGGGGAAAGGGCCAGGACTATGGGTGCTATTTTGGCCTTTATCTCCTATACATAGGACTTATCTCTGTGAATCCTCATTAGCCCCTCCTTTGCTGCTCCCCAGAACCGACATAAGTCACAGGAAGCTACCACCTCTAACTTGTGAACCCACTACCCGATGCTGTGAACACAGGATTTTGTTATGCAACTTAGGGTAACCACATCATCTTGGAGAAATATACTTCGCAGGCCCTTTTTTAGATCTGGGGCCATGTGTGTACTTTTACCAATTTCTACTGCAAATCTGCTTTTTTTACATTGATTTTGGAATTTCACCTATTTTGTAGTTCAAAGTTTTAGCTGACTCCTAGTTTTGTGGGAGGTAGGTTTGTTTCTTGTCTTATCTCCTTGTGACTTTCACATATTTTCCTCAAGGGTACAGGGAAATGTTGACTTTATCCCATCATTGTCAAAGAGGCATTCTAATTACAATTTTATACTGTCAAATGCCATTCTGGTGTGAGTTTTAACAGGTAGACATAAAAGAGAAAAACCACAGAAATACTTAATATTTCTTAATTCTGAATTGAATATTTCTGAAATACTACTTAAAAGAGTCTGGGGAAGACTGTTATTAGAGCCATGCTGTAGAACTCTTTTATAAAGTTTTTTGTAACTGTCTGACTTGCAACTAATAGTTATTCCCAAGATATATACATTTCTATAGCAACTCTGCTCAGTATGGAGTAGTAAATATCTGACTGAGTCCTATCTGATAAATATCCTTGCAAACAGATTTTTTCCTTTCCTTGTAACACACATATATGCATGCATAAATATGTGCATACATCGTTATTACCACGACCTATTTAATCTTCTCATTTCAAAAACCTGCTTAGATCTTGTGAACTGCCCTTCTTTAAATCAAAGAGAAAGCACTGGAGGCAACTTTTGAGAAAATGACTGTTTTTGATTTTTTTCAAACTCATGTACAGAATGATAGGATATTATCTATCCTATCAGAGTTAACCACATTTAACACCCTCATTTTATAAAATAAGGAAACTGCGAGTGAAAAGAACTAAAATTGCCTCCAAGGGCCCAAGCTAATTAGTGGCAGAGACAAAAGTTGAACTCAGACTTCCTGATATAAGCTATCCTCTATCACACCAGATTCTATCACCGATAATAGATATTCTAATTTGGCAAAATGGGTTTTAGAAACTTTTCTACATAATTCTTTATTGCAACTGAAGTTTAGCCTGTATGTACAGTAGAATTTCCTAGAACAAAACGCCAACTATTGTAAGATATAGGAGCAGAAAGTCCCAGATACTTTCAGGCAGGCATATCTGTATGGAAGTCCTTTTCAATTACTCAGCTTCAGAGGGCTGCACTTCTCAAATCTCACTACCCTAGTAACCACACCATAGTAACTGCAATGCCAACACAATGTCTCTACATGCTTAAATACAATAATCAAAACACATAGTTGAAATTGGTCTCTGGTAAATTTAGGTAAGTAGATTAAATTTGGACTCTAATTAAAATGTCCCTTCTGTCAGTTAGAGAATATGTTCACATCTATTCTATCAACTTTTCAGCAAGGATTCATGGGTTCTGGAATCAAGGAAGTGGCATCACTCATCATCACCCCTAGGGATCCACTAGCAAAATATTTGCTTCCTGTTTTTGCAACCTTACGTTCTGCTGGCCTAGAGGTCTTAGTTCCAGAGAAAGGAATGTTGCCACCAGGAGACACAACGATTCCATTAAACTGGAAGTTAAGATTGCCACCTGGACACTTTGGGCTCCTCCTACTTTTAAGTCAACAGGCTAAGAAGGGAGTTGCAGTGTTGTCTGGGGTGATTGACCCGGACTATCAAGATGAAATCTGTCTACTACTCCACAACAGAGGTAAGGAAGAATGCTCATGAAATATACGAGATCCATTAGGGTGTCACTTAGTATTACCATGCCCTGTGATTAAGGTCAATGGGAAACTACAACAGCCCAGTCCAAGCAGGACTACAAATGACCGGGACCCTTCAGGAATGGAGGATTTTCACATCACCAGGAAAAATCCACGACCTGATGAGGTGCTTGCTGAAGGCAAAGGGAATACAGAATGGGTAGTAGAAGAAGGTAATCATCAATACCAGCTACGATCATGTGACCAGCTACAGAAACAACGACTATAACTGCCATGAGTATTTCCTCCTTCTTTTTTAAAAAACATGTTCATGCATGTACACACTTGTACTAAGAAAATACCTTCAGGAGGCTGAGGCAGGAGAATGGTGTGAACCCGGGAGGCAGAGCTTGCAGTGAGCTGAGATTGCACCACTGCACTCCAGCCTGGGAAACAGAGCGAGACTCTGTCTCAAAAAAAAAAAAAAAAAAAAGAAAATACCTTCATTTTATTTCCTTTTCCTCTGTCATGTGACATGAAATTTATTGACTTCATACTGGCATTTAAATATTGTTAACTTTATGTAATAGTATTTGGGTTGGGGATTGGTGCGTTTCTGGTTGTACAAAGGATAGCTGTTTTATGTTAGACATAATTATGACCTCTTTTTTTTTTCTTGAGACAGAGTCTCACTCTGTCACCCAGGCTGGAGTGCAGTGGCGCGATCTTGACTCACTGCAACCTCTGCCTCCCAAGTTCAAACAATTCTCCTACCTCAGCCTCCCAAGTAGCTGGGGCTACAGGTGTGCACCACCATGCCTGGCTAATTGTTTTGTATTTTTAGTAGAGACGGTGTTTCACCATGTTGGTCAGTATGGTCTTGAACTCTTGACCTCATGATTCGCCCGCCTCAGCCCCCCAAAGTGCTGGGATTACAGGCATGAACCACTGCGTCTGGCCTAATTATGACCTCATTATTATCGTTATTTGAAGATTATGTATAATCTCAGGAGACGTGTATGGGTTCAAGTTGACAAGGGGTGGACTTGTGATGGTAAATACTGAGTGTCAACTTGACTGGATTAAAGGATGCAAAGCATTGATCCTGGGTGTGTCTGTGAGGGTGTTGCCAAAAGAGGTTAACATTTGAGTCAGTGGGCTGGAGAAGGCAGATCCACCCTTAATCTGGTGGGCACAATCTAATCAACTTCCAGCGAATATAAAGCAGGCAGAAAAAAATGTGAAAAAGAGAGATGGGCCTAGCCTCCCTGCCTACATCTTTCTTCTGTGCTGGATGCTTCCTGCCTTTGAACATCAGACTCCACATTCTTCAGTTTTGGGACTCGGACTGGCTCTCCTTGCTCCTCAGCTTGCAGACAGCCTGTTGTGGGGCCTTGTGATCGTGTAAGTTAATATTTAATAAACTCCCATGTATGTATGTATGTATGTATGTATGTATGTATCTATCAATCAGTCTGCCTGTCTGTCTATCTAGCTACCTACCTACCTATCATCTATCCTATTAGTTCTGTCCCTCTAAAAGAACCCTGACTAACATACTAGGTCTCTGAATTTTTTCTTTTTGTTCACTGTCTACTTTGTCCTATTCCTTTTCTGCATGTCCATCAACATATTCTAAGTGGATGCAGAACTTTCTGATGCCAGATTCTTATTATTACTTTGAAAAATTTTCCACCTCTAAATCCATAATTACTCCTTAAATACCTTGGATTTACTAGTTATACATCTAAGGAAATTGGTTTCACCAAAAATGTTCCTTTAAAACACATGCTGCTTATTACTTTCCTAAGAATGAATAGTCTATATCTATTCATATCTATATCTGTATCTCTGTATCTCCAGTTGCACTCAGGGACAGAGTGAACAATCAGGGGCTGTGGGAGGCAGGTTTTGGAGCATCAAGAAGGTGAGGGCACCCTGGTTCCCAAAGAAGAATGCGATTGGCTTGTTTGAATACTGTGGGCTGTCAGGCAAACGAAGCCCACTACTCAAGCATAAGCAGGAACTGCATTTGGTCTTTTTGATATGGTGAGTTGTTTGGTTAGAAGACCTTATGCACAGGATCACAGTGGTGGGGGGAAACTTGTGGTTAGGCAATCTGGGGCTCTCCCAATTTCATCAGCGGTCAAGGCAGCACAAAATATTAATTTTGAGTCTTATGCCACATTTACCTGTGGAAATGTAGAGTAATACCTAAACATAAATGCCAGACAATTGGCAGGTATAATTTTACTCACTATGGTTTATTAAATTATCCATCTTGAAGGAAAACTACTTCTCACCCATTGAACATCTAGTGATAAGGAAATTACTGGTCCTTTATAAGTTTGGCAACGAGTTAATGACTTAACACTCTCCCATGGTACCTAAGAAAGCAAGCTACTACTTTGTTATCTCAGCATGCCATCCTACTCTTGTTTCTAAAGATGACCAGTCTTCCTTAGGTATTTTAGTATACTATGTTCATTAGACATACATATGGCTTCAATAAAGCTTGGGAGATATTCTAGATGAACATCACCAGTTATCCTTTTATTCCTATTGCAACATATAGAAGCACTTAAAACTCAGACTTCTCAAAAAAAGTGTTCCCTAAAATAGCTTCCTCCCTGATACAACAGCAATAAGCACCAACACTATCTTGGGGCTGACTATATTGGAAAAATGCTTGAATTCCCACTAGGCACACTTAACAGATAGTACTAATTTATTCTTCACCACTAAGCGCTTTGAATATGACTGAAAAGTTTAGTTTCTTTATCAAGGTTAAACATATCTCAACAATATTGATTCCATATTCTTTTTTTCAAAATATGAAGGTTTTCAGAAAACTACTTGCCACACAGTAGTTCAGATCTCAGTCCGCTTAGTCCATCTCAGTCAGCTTGGGCTGCTATAACAAAATACCATACACTGGGCGGCTTACACAACAGCAACTTTTTTCTATTAAAGGCTGGAAGTTCAAGATCAGGATGCCAGCATTGTTGGGCTCTGCTGAAGTCTCTCTTCCTGGCTTGCCAATGGTCAACTTCTCACTATGTCATCACATGACACTGAGAGAGAGCAAGCAAGCTCTCCGGTGCTCTTCTCATAAGGGCACTCTAATCACATCCTGAGGGCCCTACCCTCATGACCTCATCCAAATCTAATTGCCTTGCCAAATCCCCATATCCAAATATATCACATTGGAGGTTAGGGCTTCAATATAGGAATTTGAGGGGAAGGACATAATTCAGTCACTGACAGAAGTGTCATATTTCCAAGGACAGCATTTTTCTCTCTGGTATTAATTCCCAATCACCTTGACTGACCTTGATATCCTCAAAATTTCCTCAGGTATATATTTGCAAATGATCTCATCCACTACATTCTTTAAAAATAGTATTGATTATTTTTTCTGATTATAAACTAACACATTTTTGAAAATGGCTGAATAGGAAGAGCTCCAGTCTGCAGCTCCCAGCATGAGCGATGCAGAAGATGGGTGATTTCTGCATTCCCAACTGAGGTACTGGGTTCATCTCACTGGGACTTGTTGGACAGTGGGTGCAGCCCACGGAGTGTGAGCCGAAGCAGGGCGGGGCATCGCCTCACCTGGGGAAGCAAGGGGTTGGGGAATTCCCTTTCCTAGCCAAGGGAATCGGTGACACATGGTACGGGGAAAAATCGGGACACTCCCACCCTAATACTGTGCTATTCCAACAGTCCTAGCAAATGGCACAACAGGAGATTATATCCTGTGCCTGGCTTGGAGGGTCCCATGCCCATGGAGCCTTGCTCACTGCTAGCACAGCAGTCTGAGATCAAACTGCAAGGTGGCAGTGAGGCTGGGGGAGAGGCGTCTGCCATTGCTGAAGCTTGACTAGGTAAACAAGGCAGCTGGGAAGCTGGAACTGGGTGGAGTCCACCACAGCTCAAGGAGGCCTGCCTGCTTCTGTAGACTTCACCTCTGGGGGCAGGGCATAGCTGAACAAAAGGCAGCAAAAACTTCTGCAGACTTAAACGTCCCAATCTGACAACTTTGAAGAGAGTAGTTGTTCTCACAGCATGGAGTTTGAGATCTGAGAATGGACAGACTGCCTGCTCAAGTGGGTCCCTGACCCCCAAGTAGCCTAACTGGGAGACACCTCCCAGTAGGGGCCGACAGACACCTCATACAGCCAGGTGCCCATCTGAGATGTAGCCTCCAGAGGAAGGATCAGGCAGCAATATTTGCTGTTCTGCAGCCTATGCTGGTGATACCCAGGCAAACAGGGTCTGGAGTGGACCTCCTGCAAACTCCAACAGACCTGCAGCTGAGGGTCCTGACTGACTGCTAGAAGGAAAACTAAAAAACTGAAAGGAATATGATCAACATCAACAAAAAGAACATCCACACCAAAACCCCATCTGTAGGTCACCATCATCAAAGGCAAAATGTAGATAAAACCACAAAGATGGGGAGAAACCAGAGCAGAAAAGCTGAAAATTCTAAAACTCAGAGCACCTCTTCTCCTCCAAAGGAACACAGCTCCGCACCAGCACGGAACAAAGCTGGACGGAGAATGACTTTGACGAGTTGACAGAAGTAGATTTCATAGGATCAGTAATAACAAACTTCTCTGAGCTAAAAGAGGATGTTCAAACCCATCACAAAGAAGCTAAAAACCTTGAAAAAAGATTAGATGAATGGCTAACTAGAATAAACAGCATAGAGAAGACCTTAATTGACCTGATGGAACTGAAAACCATGGCACGAGAACTACGTGAGGCATGCACAAACTTCAGCAGCCAATTTGATCAAGTGGAAGATAGGGTATCAGTGATTGAAGATCAAATGAATGAAATGAAGTGAGAAGAGAAGTTTAGGGAAAAAAGAATTAAAAGAAATGAACAAAGCCTCCAAGAAATATGGGACTATGTGAAAAGACCCAATCTACATCTCATGGGTGTACCTGAAAGTGGCGGGGAGAATGGGACAAAGTTGGAAAACACTCCTCAGGATATTATCCAGGAGAACTTCCCTAACCTAGCAGGCAGGCCAACATTCAAATTCAGGAGAACACCACAAAGACACTCCTCGAGAAGAACACCCCAAGACACATAACTGTCAGATTCACCAAGGTTGAAATGATAGAAAAAATGTTAAGGTCAGCCAGAGAGAAAGGTTGCATTACCCACAAAGGGAAGCCCATCAGACTAACAGCAGATCTCTCAGCAGAAACTCTAAAAGCCAGAAGAGAGTGGGGGCCAATATTCAACATTCTTAAAGAAAATAATTTTCAACCTAGAATTTCATATCCAGCCAAACTAAGCTTCATAAGTAAAGGAGAAATAAAATCCTTTACAGACAAGCAAATGCTGAGTTATTTTGTCACCATCAGGTCTGCCTTACAAGAGCTCCTGAAGGAAGCACTAAACATGAAAAGGAACACCCAGTACCAGCCACTGCAAAAACATGCCAAATTGTAAACACCATCGATGCTAGGAAGAAACTGCATCAACTAGCGAGCAAAATAACCAGCTAACATCATAATGACAGGATCAAATTCACACATAACAATATTAACCTTAAATGTACATGAGCTAAATGACCCAATTAAAAAACACAGACTGGCAAATTGGATAAAGAGTCGAGAGCCATCAATGTGCTGTATTCAGGAAACCCATCTCACATGCAGAGACACACATAGGTTCAAAATAAAGGGATGGAGGAAGATCTACCAAGGAAATGAAAAAGAAAAAAAAAAAAGCAGGAATTGCAATCCTGGTCTCTGATAAAACAGACTTTAAACCCACAAAGATCAAAAGAGACAAAGAAGGCCATTACATAATGGTAAAGGGATCAATTCAACAAGAAGAGCTAACTCTCCTAAATATATATGCACCCAATACAGGAGCACCTGGATTCATAAAGCAAGTCCTTAGAGACTTACAAAGAGACTTAGACTCCCATACAATAATAATGGGAGACTTTAACACCCCACTGTCAACATTAGACAGATCAACGAGACAGAAAGTTAACAAGGATATCTAGGAATTGAACTTAACTCTGCACCAAGTGGACCTAATACACTTCTACACAACTCTCCACCCCAAATCAACAGAATATACATTCTTCTCAGCACCACATTGCACTTACTCCAAAAAATGACCACATAATTGGAAGTAAAGCACTTCTCAGCAAATGTAAAAGAACGGAAATTATAACAAACTGTCTCTCAAACCACAGCACAATCAAATTAGAACTCAGGATTAAGAAACTCACTCAAAACCGCACAACTACATGGAAACTGAGCAACCCGCTCCTGAATGACTATTGGGTAAATAACGAAATGAAGGCAGAAATAAAGATGTTCTTTGAAACCAATGAGAACAAAGATACAACATACCAGAATCTCTGGGACACATTTAAAGCAGTGTGTAGAGGGAAATTTATAGCACTAAATGCCCACAAGAGAAAGCAGGAAAGATCTAAAATTGACATCCTAACATCACAATTAAAAGAACTAGAGAAGCAAGAGCAAACACATTCAAAAGCTAGCAGAAGGCAAGAAATAACTAAGATCAGAGCAGAACTGAAGGAGATAGGCACACAAAAAACCCTCCAAAAAATCAATGAATCCAGGAGCTGGTTTTTTGAAAAGATCATCAAAATTGATAGACTGCTAGCAAGGCTAATAAAGAAGAAGAGAGAGAAGAATCAAATAGATGCAAGAAAAAAAGGATAAAGGGGATATCATCACCAATCCCACAGAAATACAAAATACCATCAGAGAATTCTATAAACATCTCTATGCAAATAAACTAGAAAATCTAGAAGAAATGGATAAATTCCTGGACACCTACACCCTCCTAAGACTAAACCAGGAAGAAGTTGAATCTCTGAATAGACCAATAACAGGCTCTGAAATTGAGGCAATAATTAATAGCCTACTAACCAAAATTGTCCAGGACCAGATGGATTCACAGCCGAATTCTACCAGAGGTACAAAGAGGAAATGGTACCATTCCTTCTGAAACTATTCCAATAAATAGAAAATGAGGAAATTCTCCCTAACTCATTTTTATGAGGCCAACATCATCCTGATACCAAAGCCTGGCAGAGACACAACAGAAAAAGAGAATGTTAGACTGATATCCCTGATGAACATCGATGCAAAAATCCTCAATAAAATACTGGCAAACCAAATCCAGCAGCACATCAAAAAGCTTATCCACCATGATCAAGTTGGCTTTATCCCTGGGATGCAAGGCTGGTTCAACATATGCAAATCAATAAACGTAATCCATCATATAAACAGAACCAAAGAGAAAAACGACATGATTATCTCAATAGATGTAGAAAAAGCCTTTGACAAAATTCAACAGCCCTTCATGCTAAAAACTCTCAATAAACTAGGTATTGTTGGGATGTATCTCAAAATAATAAGAGCTATTTATGACAAACCCACAGCCAATATCATACTGAATGGGAAAAAACTGGAAGCATTCCCTTTGAAAACTGGCACAAGACAGGGATGTCCTCTCTCACCACTCCTATTCAACACAGTGTTGGAAGTTCTGCCCAGGGCAATCAGGCAGGAGAAAGAAAAAAAGGATATTCAATTAGGAAAAGAGGAAATAAAATTGTCCCCGTTTGCAGATGACATGATTGTATATTTAGAAAACCCTATTGTCTCAGCCTAAAATCTCCTTAAGCTGATAAGCAACTTCAGCAAAGTCTCAGGATACAAAATCAATGTGCAAAAATCACAAGTATTCCTATACACCAATAGTAGACAAGCAGAGAGCCAAATCATGAGTGAACTCCCATTCATAATTGCTTCAAAGAGCATAGAGTACCTAGGAATCCAACTTACAGGGGATGTGAAGGACCTCTTCAAGGAGAACTCCAAACCACTGCTCAATGAAATAAAAGAGGACACAAACAAATGGAAGTACATTCCATGCTCATGGATAGGAAGAATCAATATCGTGAAAATGGCCATACTGCCCAAGGTTATTTATGGATTCAATGCCATCCCCATCAAGCTACCAATGACTTTCTTCACAGAATTGGCAAAAACTGCTTTAAAGTTCATATGGAACCAAAAAAGAGCCCGCATCTCCAAGACAATCCTAAGTCAAAAGAACAAAGCTGGAGGCATCACGCTACCTGACTTCAAACTATACTACAAGGCTACAGTAACCAAAACAGCATGGTACTGGTACCAAAACAGAGATATAGACCAATGGAACAGAACAGAGCCCTCAGAAATAATATCACACATCTACAACCATCTGATCTTTGACAAACCTGACAAAAACAAGAAACAGGGAAAGGATTCCCCATTTAATAAATGGTGCTGGGAAAACTCGCTAGCCATATGTAGAAAGCTGAAACTGGATCCCTTCCTTACACCTTATACAAAAGTTAATTGAAGGTGGATTAAAGACTTTAATGTTGGACCTAAAATCATAAAAACCCTAGAAGGAAACCTAGGCAATATCATTCAGGCCATAGGCATGGGCAAGGACTTAATGACTAAAACACCAAAAGCAATGGCAACAAAGGCCAAAATAGACAAATGAGATCTAATTAAACTAAAGAGCTTCTGCACAGCAAAAGAAACTACCATTAGAGTGAATAGGCAACCTACAGAATGGGAGAAAATTTTTGCAATCTACTCATCTAAAAAAGGGCTAATATCCAGAATATACAAAAAACTTAAACAAATTTACAAGAAGAAATAAAACAACCCCATCAAAAAGTGGGTGAAGCATATGAACAGACACGTCTCAAAAGAAGACATTTATGCAGCCAACAGACACATGAAAAAATGCTTATCACTGGCCATCAGAGAAATGCAAATCAAAATCACAATGAGATACCATCTCACACCAGTTAGAATGGTAATCATTAAAAAGTCAGGAAACAACAGGTGCTGGAGAGGATGTGGAGAAATAGGAACACTTTTACACTGTTGGTGGGACTGTAAACTAGTTCAACCATTGTGGAAGACAGTGTGGCAATTCTTCAAGGATCTAGAACTAGAAATACCATTTGACCCAGCCATCTCATTACTGGGTATATACCGAAAGGATTATAAATCATGCTGCTATAAAGACACATGCACACGTATGTTTATTGCAGCACTATTCACAATAGCAAAGACTTGGAAGCAACCCAAATATCCATCAATGATATACTGGGTTAAGAAAATGTGGCACATATACACCATGGAATACTATGCAGCCATGAAAAAGGAGGAGTTAGTGTCCTTTGTAGGGACATGGATGAAGCTGGAAACCATCATTCCAAGGACAGAAAACCAAACACCACATGTTCTCACTCATAGGTGGGAATTGAACAATGAGAACATTTGGACACAGGGTGGGGAACATCACATACCAGGGCCTGGTGTAGGATGGGGGGAATGGGGAAGGATAGCACTAGGAGAAATAGCTCATGTTAATGACGAGTTAATGGGTGCAGCACACCAACATGGCACATGTATACATATGTAAGAAACCTGCACGTTGTGCACATGTACCCTAGAACTTAAAGTATAATTAAAAAAAGATAAAATAACACATTTTCATTGCAGAAAATTTAGAACATGAAAAAATACAAAGAAGAAAACGAAACTAATATAAACATCTTTTTTTTTGGTTTCTTTTCAATTGTACTGTGGTTTTGGGGGATATATTATTTTCAGAAAGATATATTACCTACTTAATTCATGGGGTGAAAAGCAACATAAATACTTCATATTTGACTTTTCAATGCCATGCAGATTGAAGAATTTTGTTGTATATAATGAATGCTAAGCCTCCAAAAAATCATATGTTTATATTCAGATATTCATTTTGCAGTGAATAAAACAGACAAATCCCTGCCTTCAAAACAAATGTTAGCCCCTTTCAAATAATCACAAATTCTTAATTTTAAAAATACTGAATAGATAATTTATTCTACTTTGGAATATAAAAATATCCTGTACAGAGAGCCTGGCTAATAAATATCCCATAACGTAAGAGCATCATGCAGAAAATAGAATTATTCTTAAGTTTTTAATAACAGAAAAGCTATATTTCTTTACCTAAAATAAGTTTTACTGGGGGGAATATTAGGGGAATGCAAGATTTTAGAGGATTACTGGCATGTGAACACTATCCATTCTATGTTTAAAGAGTGAAATGGCAAAATAATTCAACTCTAAGAATGTTGTCAAAAGGCAGTGGGAATCTTCAGTGAACAAGCTAGACACCTGTCAGGGAGCCCTGCGGAAGGAAGTGGACACAACGGGAAATAAAATCAGGAGACATAAGCTATGAAAATCTAACATCAACTTTCAGAGTCAGAACTGCAAAGACTGTTTAGAACAAGATGTTCCTGCTCCAAAAGAAAGTCTCGAAAAGTTTCAACTTCTCATGTTGGTGTCACACTGACATACAAAGACAGATTTTAGTCTCACATTCCCCAGTAAATTAATTTCTGTGCACTCGTGCTTCATCCGTGCTTCTCCACTTCCTTCTCTCCTGAAACTCATGGTTAACAAATGGTTCAAATCCAAAAGTTAATTTAATGGTGTGTAACTTTTGATTTATGATTTCCCCCTCCTTTCTTGACACATGGTACTGTACTTCTCATTTATTTCTAACTCAAAGTAAATCATCCGTAATTCCAAGTCCATCTATAGTTGGTCATTTTTAGAGTCTCTGATGTGCTGCAACTGGGAAGTAATACAAAACATCTCATCACGATCAAGTTTCATAGGGATGAGAAACAGCTGAATATCAACCATACCGGCAATAGTCAGTTGATTTCATATTATTTCTCCATGTAGACAAAGCTTATGTAGAAAAGCTGGTCTCGGCCGGGCGCGGTGGCTCAAGCCTGTAATCCCAGCACTTTGGGAGGCCGAGATGGGCGGATCACGAGGTCAGGAGATCAAGACCATCCTGGCTAACACGGTGAAACCCCGTCTCTACTAAAAAATACAAAAAACTAGCCGGGCGAGGTGGCAGGCGCCTGTAGTCCCAGCTACTCGGGAGGCTGAGGCAGGAGAATGGTGTAAACTCGGGCGGCGGAGCTTGCAGTGAGCTGAGATCCGGCCACTGCACTCCAGCTTGGGCGACAGAGTGAGACTCCGTCTCAAAAAAAAAAAAAAAAAAAAAAAAAGAAAAGCTGGTCTCAGGCAGCCCTTCTTCCTTCCTTATTTTCCCTCTTTAGAGCACTTCTGTGTCTTTATCATCTTTGTTCCTGGACTCTACTGCCATCCTCTTCTATTAAATGGAGTAAGTTTTTTGCTTTTACTGTCATTCTTGATTGACACATAATAATTGTACATATTTATGTGGCATAGTGTGATTCAGCAGGATATTCTGATATATACATACAATTTGTAATGATTAAATCAGGGTATTAGCATATCCATCACTTCAAACATTCACCATCTCTTTGTGTTGGGAGCATTCAACACAGGGTTTGTTGCTTCAAAGGTAAAATCACTTTCCAGAAGAAAATATAGGTGAAGTAAACATTTCTGTTGCTTCAAAGGTAAAATCACTTTCCAGAAGAAAATATAGGTAACGTAAACATTTCTTAGGACACAAAAATCACAAACCATAAGAAAAAAATATTATTGAGTTGGATGTCACTGAAATTTAAAATATCTGCTCTTTGTAAACATTACTAAGAAAATAAAAAAGCAGGGACAGAGAGAAAATATTTGCAATGCTTACATCTGACAGAGAACTTGAATACAGAATATATGCCTTGAATAATAAAAAAAGCCAATTTAAAAAAATGGGCAAAAGGGCAACCAAACACATGATAAAATGCTCAACATTATTAGTAATCAGGGAAGTGCATATTAAACCACAATAAAATACCACCAACCGATTAAAATTGCTAAATTTTTAAAAATGAAAATAAATGCTAGGTGAGAACATGAAGGAGCTAGAAATCTGATATATTGCTGGTGCGAATATAAAACGGTACTTTCCTTTGAAGAGAAATATGACATTCCCTTGTAAAGAGGACATACAACACATTAATTTTTCTCCTAGGTGTTTGTCCCACAAAATAAAAAATATATATCCACACAAAGACTTGTAATGAAGGTTTATGGTAGCTTATTTATAATAGTCCAAGCCTTAAAACAACCAAAATGCACATCAGCAGGAAAATGAGTAAACAAATTGTAATTTATCTATACAACTGAACACTACTTGGCAATAAAAATGATTTACTGATTAATGCTACAATATGGATAAAACTCTAAAATATTATGCTGAGCAAAACAAGTAAACACAAATTTGAGTACCTATTATATGATTCCATTGAGATAAAACTCTAGAACACAAATCTAACCTGTAGTTACAGAAAGCAGATTAGATTTTACCTGGCGATAGGGATGGGAACTTGACAGAGAAAGGACACAGGAAACTTTTTGGGGGTTAACGGACATGTGTTTTTTTCTTAATTGTAGTGGTGGTTAGACAGGCATAGACATTTGCCAAAATTCATCAAATTATATGATCAAAATGGGTGCATCTGATTGTATATAAATCATATCTGATAAAGCTGATTAAAAAAATTTTTGAATAAGAACATTACACAAAATATTAACACTTCTTAATTTTGAATTTTGAGTGTTGTATCATTTAGAATCCTAGCAAGAAATGTATGGAAACCTCACCTGGAACTTGAAAAAACTAGTGAAGAAACTATTGAAGAGGTATGGACAGAATTAAGAAAACCAACAGTGTTTTCAGGCATTGGGGTACTTGCAACAACAGGATGCTCTTCCTAGCCCTGGACTGCACAGGGCAAGAAGGATCGGGGTTTTCTGGACACAGAAACAAAGGCAGAGGCAAGAGAGAACACAGGCGCTTGGCTTTCTACATGCTGTAGGAGGAAAGGTGCTAGGAAACAGTGACTACAAATTAGATTTAATAGGATTTTTTGTTTTTTTTGTTTTTTGTTTTTTTTAATGGAAATTTTTTTTTAAATTATTATTATTATACTTTAAGTTCTAGGGTACATGTGCATAACGTGCAGGTTTGTTACATATGTATACTTGTGCCATGTTGGTGTGCTGCACCCATCAACTCGTCAGCACCCATCAACTCGTCATTTACATCAGGTATATCTCCCAAAGCAATCCCTCCCCCCTCCCCCCTCCCCATGATAGGCCCTGGTGTGTGATGTTCCCCTTCACGAGTCCAAGTGATCTCATTGTTCAGTTCCCACCTATGAGTGAGAACATGCGGTGTTTGGTTTTCTGTTCTTGTGATAGTTTGCTAAGAATGATGGTTTCCAGCTGCATCCATGTCCCTACAAAGGACACAAACTCATCCTTTTTTATGGCTGCATAGTATTCCATGGTGTATATGTGCCACATTTTCTTAATCCAATCTGTCACTGATGGACATTTGGGTTGATTCCAAGTCTTTGCTATTGTGAATAGTGCCGCAATAAACATACGTGTGCATGTGTCTTTATAGCAGCATAATTTATAATCCTTTGGGTATATAGGAATCCAACTTACAAGGGATGTAAAGGACCTCTTCAAGGAGAACTACAAACCACTGCTCAGTGAAATAAAAGAGGACACAAATAAATGGAAGAACATACCATGCTCATGGATAGGAAGAATCATTATCATGAAAATGGCCATACTGCCCAAGGTAATTTATAGATTCAATGCCATCCCCATCAAGCTACCAATGAGTTTCTTCACAGAATTGGAAAAAACTGCTTTAAAGTTCATATGGAACCAAAAAAGAGCCCGCATCTCCAAGACAATCCTAAGTCAAAAGAACGAAGCTGGAGGCATCACGCTACTTGACTTCAAACTATACTATAAGGCTACAGTAACCAAAACAGCATGGTACTGGTACCAAAACAGAGATATAGACCAATGGAACAGAACAGAGTCCTCAGAAATAATACCACACATCTACAGCCAACTGATCTTTGACAAACCTGAGAGAAACAAGAAATGGGGAAAGGATTCCCTATTTAATAAATGGTGCTGGGAAAATTGGCTAGCCATAAGTAGAAAGCTGAAACTGGATCCTTTCCTTACTCCTTATACGAAAATTAATTCAAGATGGATTAGAGACTTAAATGTTAGAACTAATACCATAAAAATCCTAGAGGAAAACCTAGGTAGTACCATTCAGGACATAGGCATGGGCAAAGACTTCATGTCTAAAACACCAAAAGCAACGGCAGCAAAAGCCAAGATTGACAAATGGGATCTAATTAAACTAAAGAGCTTCTGCACAGCAAAAGAAACTACCATCAGAGCGCACAGGCAACCTACAGAATGGGAGAAAATTTTTGCAATCTACTCATCTGACAAAGGGCTAATATCCAGAACCTACAAAGAACTCAAACAAATTTACAGGATTTTTTGTTTTTTAACAGAGGTAATGTTTAGGGCCTCATAAACCAAAATAAGCAGTTTAGTCTTTATCCTGAATCCATTTAAGAGTTTCATGCAGAGGACTGCATAAAAATAGTTTTATTTTCAAATAATTACTCTGATTATTTTTCTTGCATAGATTCTAAAAGAGTAATCACTATTAGGAATGGTCATTTTTACTACTCTTGATTTAGAAATGACATATATTATAGCATTCTGGATAATAGCAGTAGAATTGTTATTAAATATAAGCTTCTGATGAAGTCTTTCCTAGTCATTTGTTTTTACTTTTCCCCCTCTTTTATTCATTGTCTTTTAGTTTGGCTCAAGGTAATTATTTTCAAGTATAGTAATTTAGTTTGGTTAACTACTGAGTATTCATTTTCATGACTGAATGTGCTTCCTATTTGGAGGTATTTCCAGCAATATTTTCTTCTTCATTAACTTTAAAAAATTTTACCCTTTAATTCATCCGAAGTAAGTTTTAGCCAATGAAAGAAAACATATGCTATAAAATGATTATAGTAGAGTAGCAAAGAAGCATTTAGCAGCTTCTACAGCACCTTGCACATAAGAGGCCTTAATGATGATTTGTGGAATAAGTACGTGATTGCCAGGACCAAAGATAATACCATTTGCCCATGTACCTCAATGTTATAAGCATCGCTTGCTTCATTAATCACACTAGTGTATTCATAACACAGTGTGGCAATAACAAGATGCAGTCATTTTTTCATTAATTTAAAAAAATTTACTTATCTGTGAATCATGATCAACCAGCTAAACTTAAGCTAAAAAGGAGTTGAGCATTTAAAAATTTTAATTGATCCATAATTCATCAGGGAATTTTTAAATGCAATGAGTGGGATTTGTTGCAGAGAAGAAGCAAGCTGCTATGGTTTTTACTGTGTCCCCTAGAATTTACATGTTGAAAATTTGGTTCCTGATGGGGTAATGTTGTGAGGTGGGGCATATAAGAAGTGATTAAGTCATTCAAATGGATTAATGCTGCTCTCATAGAACTTGTTCAATTCTTGTGGAAGTCAGTGAGTTTTAGTTCTCTCCAGACTGGATTAGTTACCAGGAGAGGGAATTGTTAGAAAGCAAGACCACCCCTTGCATTTTGCCCCTTTTGCACATATAGACTTCCCAGTCCACTTCTCCACCAGGTTATGATGGTTCATCCATCATTATGAACATTATACATTATACATATTACATTATGAAGATGCAGCCACCGATCTTGAACTTCTCAGTCTCCAGAACCATGAGCCAAAATAAATTTCTTTTTAAAAATAAACAAGCCAGTCTCTGAGTATTCCACTCTAGCAACAGAAAACGGACTAAGACACATGCTACTTGGAATATAGTATGCTACTTGGAGTGTGTCCTAGTTTATGTGAAAACATGTTATATCTGCACAAATTATATACCAGTGCCAATGTCAAATCTCATGTTTGTATAGCCCAAAATCTTGTCATCTTTTTCTCAAAAACACAGCTTCCACTTCATTACAAATACTAAAAGAACTACAATGGAAAACAGAGGAAAACTATTTCTCCAGAACACCTCTGCTACTCTTTATTGCTCAAAGGTAACAGATACGAACATGAATCAAAAAATCCCTAACAACTGAAATTAGACTGAATAAGCAAATAAACTTTATTTGCATCATTGGCTATATTTTAATTTCTTATTCAGTTCATCACGTCTCTAGGTCATAAAATAATTTTAAAAGTTCCATATGGAATGATTGGGAGCTCCTCTATGTTCCATCTAGCAGAGCAAAGTCATCTAGAAAAGAGCTAGAACAGAAGTGTCTGCAGTGTAGCTGGGTAGACAGACAAGACGCCACAAGCACTGGGCAACAAAGAAGGTTTGAGAAGGTAAGTCCCTTCCCAGCTCTGGGCCTTAATGTCTTTCCCTTTAGAATAAATGGTTTGATTTAGGTAATCTCTATACATTCTGATGTTCTATGCCTGGGGACTATAGTTTTGAGGAAAGAGATAACAAAGATTCTGGGCTATTAAAACAACACCAGCGAATGACAAAGTGCAGAATGGAGCCTAAGAATGGTGTTTGGAGAATGTGTGTCCAGGAGACCCAGGCATAACAGTTTAGACTAATAGATGGTTCAAGCTGTGGTGTTCACATGAGCAGTGGAGACAGATGAGAAGAGGGAAGGCAATCCTGATCAGCACTTAAATATCCTTTCTAAGAATGTGGAAAATGTCTCTGTGAGCAGAAAGAAATCCAGCTCAATGATGTCCACCCTGGATCTGCCTCAACACCATTTGCAGATACAACACATTCCCATCACGCCTGGGGTCATTAGAGGTAGAAATTATAAGAAAGTCACTTGTAATTTCTTTCTCTAAACTATTTATGACTTTTGCTCTTATTTCTATTGGATCATTTATTATTTTCTCATTGATGAATAGAAAGTCTTTATTTATTAAAGAAATTAGCCTTTTGCCTGTGATATGTATTATAAATGACTTTCTAAATTTCTTGTATTTTATTTATGGTTATTTCTGCCATGCAAATGTTCTATTTTTAGTCAAGTTTATGAATCATTTTTTGCATGGCTTCTGGCCTTTGTGTGACATTTAGAAATGTTTTATTCCAAAATTATTGTTTAAATTTTTGCTATGTTTTATTTTCATACTTTTATGGATAATATTTGTACACTAAATTCTTTGCTTCATATGAAATTATGGTAGGAACCAATATTTTTTTCCAGATGACTATGCAGTTTTTCTAGCATCATTTATTGAATAATTCATGTTTTTTCACTCATTTTTCAATGTCACCTTTAACACATACTAAATTCACAAACTTACTGAGCTATTTTCTGGATATTTTACCCTGTTTTATTAAATCATATGTTACTTATGTAAGTGCTGGTATCAACTTTGAAATTACTGTATTATAACAATATGTTCAATATCTTGTAGGACTAAATACTCATCCCTTTGGAGGGTACATTCGGAAAGCAATAACTTTTCACTGTTTTTCAGAACTTTTGTAATGGTCAATACATGCTTAACATATGAAAATTAGCATCAGTGTAGTTCATTTAAAAGTCATCTTACTATAATTATAGAGGAGCAGATTAAACATATAGATTTATTGGGAGAGAATAAACATTAAAATGATATTAAGTTTTCATGTCCAAAAAGGGGGAATGCATTTCAATTTAAGCTTTCTTGAGTACCTTGGTAGTATTCTCAATTTTAATTTATTTATGTGTTTTACATTTCCTATTAAGTTTATTTCTGTGTATTTCACCTTTTCGTGGCTATGGTCAGTAAGTGCTTCCCTTTAATTATATTTTTCTATCTTGTTTTATTTTGTATATGAGAAAGCCATTACTTTTTTTCTTAATGTACTCTGCTACCTCATGGAATTGTCTTATTATTCTATGAGAGTTTCAGATCATCCACTTAAGTTTGTAATTCATATAACTATATTAAACTGCAAATATTTATTTTCCCTTCTCTTTCGTAACTTTATTTTTTTTTTTTTTATTTTTTTTTTTTATCAGTAATTACTTTAAACTCAAATGTTTCAACATCATTAGACATTAGGCATTTACAAATTAAAATTAAAATTTTACAAATTAATTTTAAGACTAAAGTTAATTTTTACAAATTAATTTGTAACTTTAAAAAATTAATTTTTGAAAACAAAAATAAACTGCAAACAAGTCACAATATATCAGTAATTACTTTAAGTACAAGTGTCTCAACATCATTAGACATTAAACATTTACAAATTAAAATTAAAATCTCACAAATTCATTTATAAAATTTACAAATTAAAACTATAATGAGATACCACCACACATTTATTAGAATGGTTACGTTAAAAAAATATTGGCAAGACCAAATGGTGGCAAGAAGATGAAGCACCTACGGTTTTATTCATCGCAGATGGGAATGCAAACTGGCATAGTCACATTCGAAAATAATTTGGTAGTTTCTCATTAAGTTAAAAATACGTTTACTATATGATCTGGCAACATTACTCCAAGGTATTTATTCTAGGGAAATGAAAACTTATGTTCACACAAATACCTGGACAGGAATGTTTATAACATCTCTATTCATAATTATCAAATACTGGAAGCAACCAAAATATCATTCAAGTGAATGATAAACCATAATACATTCACACAATGGAATACTACTAAGCAAAAAAAGGGAATGAACACACACGGATAAATTTGCAAGTCATTGTGCTGAATAAAAGAAGCTAGTCTCCAAAGTTATCTAATGCATGATTTAATGAATATGACATTCTCTAAAAGACAATAATATACAGATGGAGAACAAATTAGTGTTTGCCCAGGGTTTGGAATGGACAGAGGTGAAGTTACAAAGGGGTAGTACAAAGGAGTCTTTTGGATTGATGCAGCTATTCTGTATCCTAATTGTGATGGTGGTTACACAAATCTATATTTGCGTTAAAATTTGTGGAGATGTTCACTAAAAGGGTCGTTTTTACTGTATATTAATTTAAAAATAAAATAAGGGGGAAAATGATCTAGTAACCCTACAAACTGGATCAGGCATAAGGTGGAAATCATGTCAAAATATGATACATTTTAAAATATTCCCATTACTAGGTATTTCTCTTTTTTTTTTTTTTTAAATTTATTTATTATTATTATACTTTAAGTTGTAGGGTACATGTGCATAACGTGCAGGTTTGTTACATATGTATACTTGTGCCATGTTGCTGTGCTGCACCCATCAACTCGTCATTTACATCAGGTATAACTCCCAATGCAATCCCTCCCCCCTACCCCCTCCCCATGATAGGCCCCGGTGTGTGATGTTCCCCTTCCTGAGTCCGAGTGATCTCATTGTTCAGTTCCCACCTATGAGTGAGAACATGCGGTGTTTGGTTTTCTGTTCTTGTGATAGTTTGCTAAGAATGATGGATTCCAGCTGCATCCAAGTCCCTACAAAGGACTCAAACTCATCCTTTTTTATGGCTGCATAGTATTCCATGGTGTATATGTGCCACATTTTCTTAATCCAATCTGTCACTGATGGACATTTGGGTTGATTCCAAGTCTTTGCTATTGTGAATAGTGCTGCAATAAACATACGTGTGCATGTGTCTTTATAGCAGCATAATTTATAATCCTTTGGGTATATACCCAGTAATGGGATGGCTGGGTCATATGGTACATCTAGTTCTAGATCCTTGAGGAATCGCCATACTGTTTTCCATAATGGTTGAACTAGTTTACAATCCCACCAACAGTGTAAAAGTGTTCCTATTTCTCCACATCCTCTCCAGCACCTGTTGTTTCCTGACTTTTTAATGATTGCCATTCTAACTGGTGTGAGATGGTATCTCATTGTGGTTTTGATTTGCATTTCTCTGATGGCCAGTGATGATGAGCATTTTTTCATGTGTCTGTTGGCTGTATGAATGTCTTCTTTTGAGAAATGTCTGTTCATATCCTTTGCCCACTTTTTGATGGGGTTGTTTGTTTTTTTCTTGTAAATTTGTTTGAGTTCTTTGTAGGTTCTGGATATTAGCCCTTTGTCAGATGAGTAGATTGCAAAAATTTTCTCCCATTCTGTAGGTTGCCTGTTCACTCTGATGGTAGTTTCTTTTGCTGTGCAGAAGCTCTTTAATTTAATGAGATCCCATTTGTCAATTTTGGCTTTTGCTGCCGTTGCTTTTGGTGTTTTAGACATGAAGTCTTTGCCCATGCCTATGTCCTGAATGGTACTACCTAGGTTTTCCTCTAGGATTTTTATGGTATTAGGTCTAACATTTAAGTCTCTAATCCATCTTGAATTAATTTTCGTATAAGGAGTAAGGAAAGGATCCAGTTTCAGCTTTCTACTTATGGCTAGCCAATTTTCCCAGCACCATTTATTAAATAGGGAATCCTTTCCCCATTTCTTGTTTCTCTCAGGTTTGTCAAAGATCAAATGGCTGTAGATGTGTGGTATTATTTCTGAGGCCTCTGTTCTGTTCCATTGGTCTATATCTCTGTTTTGGTACCAGTACCATGCTGTTTTGGTTACTGTAGCCTTGTAGTATAGTTTGAAGTCAGGTAGCGTGATGCCTCCAGCTTTGTTCTTTTGACTTAGGATTGTCTTGGAGATGCGGGCTCTTTTTTGGTTCCATATGAACTTTAAAGCAGTTTTTTCCAATTCTGTGAAGAAACTCATTGGTAGCTTGATGGGGATGGCATTGAATCTATAAATTACCTTGGGCAGTATGGCCATTTTCACAATATTGATTCTTCCTATCCATGAGCATGGTATGTTCTTCCATTTGTTTGTGTCCTCTTTGATTTCACTGAGCAGTGGTTTGTAGTTCTCCTTGAAGAGGTCCTTTACATCCCTTGTAAGTTGGATTCCTAGGTATTTTATTCTCTTTGAAGCAATTGTGAATGGAAGTTCATTCCTGATTTGGCTCTCTGTTTGCCTGTTACTGGTGTATAAGAATGCTTGTGATTTTTGCACATTAATTTTGTATCCTGAGACTTTGCTGAAGTTGCTTATCAGCTTAAGGAGATTTTGGGCTGAGACAATGGGGTTTTCTAAATATACAATCATGTCATCTGCAAACAGGGACAATTTGACTTCTTCTTTTCCTAACTGAATACCCTTGATTTCTTTCTCTTGCCTGATTGCCCTAGCCAGAACTTCCAACACTATGTTGAATAGGAGTGGTGAGAGAGGGCATCCCTGTCTTGTGCCAGTTTTCAAAGGGAATTTTTCCAGTTTTTGCCCATTCAGTATGATATTGGCTGTGGGTTTGTCATAAATAGCTCTTATTATTTTGAGGTACGTTCCATCAATACCGAATTTATTGAGCGTTTTTAGCATGAAGGGCTGTTGAATTTTGTCAAAAGCCTTTTCTGCATCAATTGAGATAATCATGTGGTTCTTGTCTTTGGTTCTGTTTATATGCTGGATTATGTTTATTGATTTGCGAATGTTGAACCAGCCTTGCATCCCAGGGATGAAGCCCACTTGATCATGGTGGATAAGCTTTTTGATGTGTTGCTGAATCCGGTTTGCCAGTATTTTATTGAGGATTTTTGCATCGATGTTC
Source organism: Macaca mulatta (assembly GCF_049350105.2). NCBI lineage: Eukaryota > Metazoa > Chordata > Mammalia > Primates > Cercopithecidae > Macaca > Macaca mulatta. Next base: position 72,613,460 of record NC_133423.1, read on the forward strand.
ATCAGGGATATTGGTCTAAAATTCTCTTTTTTTGTTGTGTCTCTGCCAGGCTTTGGTATCAGGATGATGTTGGCCTCATAAAATGAGTTAGGGAGGATTCCCTCTTTTTCTATTGATTGGAATAGTTTCAGAAGGAATGGTACCAACTCCTCTTTGTACCTCTGGTAGAATTCAGCTGTGAATCCATCTGGTCCTGGACTTTTTTTGGTTGGTAGGCTATTAATTGTTGCCTCAATTTCAGAGCCTGCTATTGGTCTATTCAGGGATTCAACTTCTTCCTGGTTTAGTCTTGGAAGAGTGTAAGTGTCCAGGAAATTATCCATTTCTTCTAGATTTTCCAGTTTATTTGCGTAGAGGTGTTTATAGTATTCTCTGATGGTAGTTTGTATTTCTGTGGGGTCGGTGGTGATATCCCCTTGATCATTTTTAATTGCGTCGATTTGATTCTTCTCTCTTTTCTTCTTTATTAGTCTGGCTAGTGGTCCGTCAATTTTGTTGATCTTTTCAAAAAACCAACTCCTGGATTCATTGATTTTTTGGAGGGTTTTTTGTGTTTCTATCTCCTTCAGTTCTGCTCTGATCTTAGTTATTTCTTGCCTTCTGCTAGCTTTCGAATGTGTTTGCTCTTGCTTCTCTAGTTCTTTTAATTGCGATGTTAGAGTGTCAATTTTACATCTTTCCTGCTTTCTCTTGTGGGCATTTAGTGCTATAAATTTCCCTCTACACACTGCTTTAAATGTGTCCCAGAGATTCTGGTATGTTGTATCTTTGTTCTCATTGGTTTCAAAGAACATCTTTATTTCTGCCTTCATTTCGTTATGTACCCAGTAGTCATTCAGGAGCAGGTTGTTCAGTTTCCATGTAGTTGAGCGGTTTTGATTGAGTTTCTTAGTCCTGAGTTCTAGTTTGATTGCACTGTGGTCTGAGAGACAGTTTGTTATAATTTCTGTTCTTGTACATTTGCTGAGGAGTGCTTTACTTCCAATTACGTGGTCAATTTTGGAGTAAGTATGATGTGGTGCTGAGAAGAATGTATATTCTGTTGATTTGGGGTGGAGAGTTCTATAGATGTCTATTAGGTCTGCTTGCTGCAGAGATGAGTTCAATTCCTGGATATCCTTGTTAACTTTCTGTCTCGTTGATCTGTCTAATGTTGACAGTGGAGTGTTGAAGTCTCCCATTATTATTGTATGGGAGTCTAAGTCTCTTTGTAAGTCTCTAAGGACTTGCTTTATGAATCTGGGTGCTCCTGTATTGGGTGCATATATATTTAGGATAGTTAGCTCTTCCTGTTGAATTGATCCCTTTACCATTATGTAATGGCCTTCTTTGTCTCTTTTGATCTTTGATGGTTTAAAGTCTGTTTTATCAGAGACTAGTATTGCAACCCCTGCTTTTTTTTGTTCTCCATTTGCTTGGTAAATCTTCCTCCATCCCTTTATTTTGAGCCTATGTATGTCTCTGCGTGTGAGATGGGTCTCCTGAATACAGCAGACTGATGGGTCTTGACTCTTTATCCAGTTTGCCAGTCTGTGTCTTTTAATTGGAGCATTTAGTCCATTTACATTTAAGGTTAATATTGTTATGTGTGAACTTGATCCTGCCATTATGATATTAACTGGTTATTTTGCTCATTAGTTGATGCAGTTTCTTCCTAGCCTCAATGGTCTTTACATTTTGGCATGTTTTTGCAATGGCTGGTACCGGTTGTTCCTTTCCATGTTTAGTGCTTCCTTCAGGATCTCTTGTAAGGCAGGCCTAGTGGTGACAAAATCTCTAAGCATTTGCTTATCTGTAAAGGATTTTATTTCTCCTTCACTTATGAAACTTAGTTTGGCTGGATATGAAATTCTGGGTTTAAAATTCTTTTCTTTAAGAATGTTGAATATTGGCCCCCACTCTCTTCTGGCTTGTAGAGTTTCTGCTGAGAGATCTGCTGTTAGTCTGATGGGCTTCCCTTTGTGGGTAACCCGACCTTTCTCTCTGGCTGCCCTTAAGATTTTTTCCTTCATTTCAACTTTGGTGAATCTGGCAATTATGTGTCTTGGAGTTGCTCTTCTCGAGGAGTATCTTTGTGGCGTTCTCTGTATTTCCTGGATTTGAATGTTGGCCTGCCCTACTAGGTTGGGGAAGTTCTCCTGGATGATATCCTGAAGAGTGTTTTCCAACTTGGTTCCATTTTCCCCCTCACTTTCAGGCACCCCAGTCAGACGTAGATTTGGTCTTTTTACATAATCCCATACTTCTTGCAGGCTTTGTTCGTTTCTTTTTCTTCTTTTTTCTTTTGGTTTCTCTTCTCGCTTCATTTCATTCATTTGATCCTCAATCGCTGATACTCTTTCTTCCAGTTGATCGAGTCGGTTACTGAAGCTTGTGCATTTGTCACGTATTTCTCGTGTCATGGTTTTCATCTCTTTCATTTCGTTTAGGACCTTCTCTGCATTAATTACTCTAGCCATCAATTCTTCCACTTTTTTTTCAAGATTTTTAGTTTCTTTGCGCTGGGTACGTAATTCCTCCTTTAGCTCTGAGAAATTTGATGGACTGAAGCCTTCTTCTCTCATCTCGTCAAAGTCATTCTCCGTCCAGCTTTGATCCGTTGCTGGCGATGAGCTGCGCTCCTTTGCCGGGGGAGATGTGCTCTTATTTTTTGAATTTCCAGCTTTTCTGCCCTGCTTTTTCCCCATCTTTGTGGTTTTATCTGCCTCTGGTCTTTGATGATGGTGATGTACTGATGGGGTTTTGGTGTAGGTGTCCTTCCTGTTTGATAGTTTTCCTTCTAACAGTCAGGACCCTCAGCTGTAGGTCTGTTGGAGATTGCTTGAGGTCCACTCCAGACCCTGTTTGCCTGGGTATCAGCAGCAGATGCTGCAGAAGATAGAATATTTCTGAACAGTGAGTGTACCTGTCTGATTCTTGCTTTGGAAGCTTCCTCTCAGGGGTGTACTCCTCCCTGTGAGGTGTGGGGTGTCAGACTGCCCCTAGTGGGGGATGTCTCCCAGTTAGGCTACTCAGGGGTCAGGGACCCGCTTGAGCAGGGAGTCTGTCCCTTCTCAGATCTCAACCTCCGTGTTGGGAGATCCACTGCTCTCTTCAAAGCTGTCAGACAGAGTCGTTTGCGTCTGTGCAGAGGTGTCTGTGTGTCTTAGTTTACTGTGCCCTGTCCCCAGAGGTGGAGTCTACAGAGACAGGCAGGTTTCCTTGAGCTGCTGTGAGCTCCACCCAGTTCGAGCTTCCCAGCAGCTTTGTTTACCTACTTAAGCCTCAGCAATGGCGGGCGCCCCTCCCCCAGCCTCGCTGCTGCCTTGCCGGTAGATCACAGACTGCTGCGCTAGCAACGAGGGAGGCTCCGTGGGTGTGGGACCCTCCCGGCCAGGTGTGGGATATGATCTCCTGGTGTGCCTGTTTCCTAAAGCGCAGTATTGGGGTGGGAGTTACCCGATTTTCCAGGTGTTGTGTCTCAGTTCCCCTGGCTAGGAAAAGGGACTCCCTTCCCCCTTGCGCTTCCCAGGTGAGGCAATGCCTCGCCCTGCTTCAGCTCTCGCTGGTCGGGCTGCAGCAGCTGACCAGCTCCGATCGTCCGGCACTCCCCAGTGAGATGAACCCAGTACCTCAGTTGAAAATGCAGAAATCACCGGTCTTCTGTGTCGCTGGCGCTGGGAGTTGGAGACTGGAGCTGCTCCTATTCGGCCATCTTCTCTTTCGTAACTTTATACCCTTTATTTCCTTCTCTAATTTATTACTTTGACTTCATTAAAAAACAATGTCATAATGAACATATTTCTCTTGCTCCAAAATGAAAAGGAATAGTTTTAGATGTTCTAGATGCTGTTCTTTTTAAAATATGAAATAATATTTTTATTATTTTCAGGATATTTTATGTAAATACATTGCAGTGCGTTAAGAATTCTTAACAAGAATAGAGAATGAATTTCATCAAATTTCTTTTAGCTATAAAGAGATAATTATATGCATTTTCTCTTTTTATCTAATTAACTTGGTAAGTCACAGTATTGCACATTTTAATATTGAACTATGTACAGATGCTGTAACCCAGGAGAAACCCTTACTGATTCCAGGATTCCATTCCCCTTCTCTTGGTCTGTTGTTGAGGTTTTTATCAGGATATTTTCTTGGACAAAAGTTCTCAAATGCTAGAAGATAGAATTTAGAATACCAGTGCATGTTTTCACACTATTTCTAATGACTATAAACAACATGCCAGCACAAGCTAGTCCAGAAGGGCAAGGACCATCCACAGCCTATTTTCAAAGATCAAGTTAGCACAACTGACCTAGGATACAGAAGATGGGAGGCATGGAATTAAATAGTTGGTTAGGTGCAAAGGAAGACTGAAGTAGAAAAGAAAACTCTTATCAGTAAAAACACAATTAGTGGATCCACTTTTTTGTAGGCATCAATTACCTTGAAACTGCAGTCAGAAAACAAAAACATAAATAGGTTAGGACTCTTGGGTTTGATGGAAGAAACAAAAATATACGGTTTATGTGGGTTAACGAACTCTGGTTTTAAGTTGTTTTTACTATTCTCTGTATTTCCTTCATCAGAGTGCAATTCCTAGAATCACGAGGAAAATCCTATCTGATGACACTAAAACGGTTGGCAGTAATCTACATCAGTATTCGTCCCCTTGGAGTGGCACCTTAGGTTTAGTAAGTGTTTCAGTTTTCTCTCCAACCAACTCCCCATAGTCACCAAAACAGACTCACTCCATGCTAGTCTTCTCCACTTCACAAATACGTAGCATGCCAAGGGAAGCATATTTTTTCCTATTCAAAAGTATGGCTATGAAGAATAAACTGCAATGGTCTGAAGTGTCAGTTTTCAAAAGCAAGTGTCCTGTTCTAAAGAACAGACCAAAAAGAACAGGCAGAGCAAAATAAGCCTTGCGTCACTTTTCAAGATTTAGGCTGACAGAAGTGAATGAGGAGGGAACAAATGAAGCTACAGAAAGAAATAATATGTGTGATAGAGATGAGCTGGTATTTTACACAAGTTCACTTAATTATTCAACTTACACTTAATATATGACATATTTATACTGCATGTTATGAGCAATAGGGCACATATAAGAAATACACACACATATATAATTGTACAGATTAGAAAATTTAAGGAATGAAACATAAAATGCCATCAGTAGAAAGCCTCTGGCCTCATTGAATATCCAATAAAATATCCTTAGATCTCAGCATATATACAGAATGAAACAAGCAATTTCCTTGTTCTGAGTTCAAGAACTAAAAATCTGAAAAATCTCAACGAATACATGCTGCTGAAAATAAAGTACTTACTTGTGAATCAGACCTAGAGAATTACTTCTATCAGAGATACCCCTGGTTTATGTATTTAAGCTAAAACTATAATTCACCTTCCCAGCTTAAATAACTCTGACACAAATTCTAGTTTATTTGTATCAGTTAATCCATACAGTACAGCTACATTATGTATGAGAAGAGCCTTGTGGGCTGATCTACCTGCAATTTAAATGAACACATCATTTGAAAAACAGGTTCTCAATCCTTCAGTTCTTAAAAAACTAAATTTAAAGAAAACCTAAAACTAAATTTAAAGAAAGCCTTTGGAATAAAGACCCACCACAGTTCAGAGGTCCTGAATTTAAAAACGTGCATGCTCCTGAAAGCCCACCCACTAAACAAACCTAGGCCATGTGCGGAATCTTCTGTAAAGAATGTGAAATGTGCATTGAGTTCCAAATGAGTCACAGAGGGTTGACATTCTGCTCAGTGTCATCCAGCCAATTTTTAAATCAATTTTACGGGGTAAGAAACAATGCTTAGGTTATGTATGACACATCGCAAAATAATTTTCTAATGAAAAAGTGCAGATGGCAAAAAAATTTATTTGGGAGCCTATTACACGAGTTAATACAAAGATAACATGCTCTGAACTTTGCATTTGTGCTTTGCCTTTGTCAAATCTATGAGACAAGAAGAGGTTATATTCTCATGCTGATTCCACATGTCAGTACGTTCAGAGAAGTTATGAGTTTCCCAAGCAGTCGTAGAGATTTGGTTATGCTGTGATGCACATTTCAATGTTATGAATCAAAGTCCAGTATTCTTAGGTATCTATTGAAGCAACAATGGGGATGAGGAGAAGAGATCATCAAGAGATGAGATAATTACAGACAACCCCAGATAATTTTGGCAGTGAAAATGAAATCTTCAAATGAGTAGACAAAAGCAGTCTAAAGAAGGACAAGTGAGGCTTTTGATAAATGGAAAATAGGTATGATGATCTGATTCTCTAAAAGAAATGTTAAGGGGAATGATGGAGACTCTAGCAAAATTCAAACCTAGGAAGCAAATGATGGGAGCTATCTTTAGAGCATCATATGTAACTGGCTACCCATGATAAATCAGTGCTTAACTGCAGCTCAACCAGACTTTGGGCTTTACTTCCATTACTTTTCCACATGACATAAAAAAGAAACAAACATTCCAAGACATCAAAATTAAAAGATAACTGTCAGGAATTTCAGTATAAGTTATGATAAACTAGACTAATCACTCCATCTTGAATAAATAGAAAAGTGGGCAAAATGAATGAAACATTTTTTTCAGCATTGAGAAATAGGAACTATAATTCATAAGAGTAGGGGAAAAATCAGGTAAGCAACACAATCACTGCAGTTTACTGTCTGGGGGCACTACCTAGACTGTAGCCCAAAAGAAACAAATGGAAAAAGAGTTTTTTCAACAGAAACAGACTCCAAATGACTGAGATAATTAAATTATTATGAAAGGATTACAGAGTAAAAGATCAATAACCTTGAAGAAAAGCCAAATGAAAGTTTCCAAATTGAAGCACAGGAAGGAAAAGGGCTGGAAAAAAAAAGAACAGTCACAATAATCTCTTGGATGAAAATGAGAAATTTTTTATAAGTACGAAAAGAGTCCCGGGAAGAGAAGAATTGGGCAGAAAAAAATTTGAATAAATAATTGATAAGATTTTTCCAGATAGGATGGAAAATATTAACGTATAGATTCAGGAACCTCAATGAACCTCAAGCAAGATAAACACAAAGAAAAACACCCAAATCACATCATAAGCAAATTGTGTAAAACTAGTAATAAAGAAGAATAATCTTAAAGCCAGCCAAAAAAATATTTATGCTACACACCCAGAGGACAAATATAGGAATTATTACTGACTTTCATCAGAAACAATGCAAATCATAAAAGGATGGAAACATGTTTACAGTACTAGGGTGGAGAGTGGGTTTATCAACTGAGAATTCTATACCCACTAAAGTATTCTCCCAATGAAAAGGATCAGTTTCTAAACGTGCTAAAGGGAGTCCTTCAGGTCCCCACAGAAGAAAGTAATGTTAGACAAAAATGCTATAAGACATATAGAAAACAAATAGCAAAATGACAGAAGTAAGTCCTTCCTTACCCATCAGCCTTAAAAAAGAAAGGAAATTCTGACATATGCTAAAACATACATGATCCTAGAAGACACTATGCTAAGTGAAATAAGCCAGCCACAAAAAGGCAAATACTGTAGGATTACATTTATATAAGCTACTCAGAGTAGTCAAAATGACAGAGGCAGAAAGTAGACGGTTATTGCCAAAGGTTGGGGGTAGAAGGGAATGAGAAGGACTTGTTTAATGGGTATGAAGTTTCAGGTTTGCAAGATGAAAAGAGTTCTGGAGATGGATGGGTAGTGATGGTTGCACAATAATATGAATGTACTTAGTACCACTGAATGATTTACTTAAAAATAGTTAAGGTGGTAAATATTCTGTTATGTGTATTTCCCCACAATGAAAAATTGTAAAAAGTGAAGGTAAAATAAACACATTTTTATAGAACAAATTTTAAAAAATTAATCACTAGCAGACTTTAATTACCAAGGAAAGCAAGTTCTTCAGACGGAAAGGAAATGATACCAGATGAAAACTCAGATCTACACAAAGAAAAGAATGCCAAAAATAACAGATTTCCTTAACAAATTTAAAGACTTTAAATTTCCTTTAAAAACATAAAAATGTTTTACAGGTTTGTGATATATGTGTAAGTAAAACATATAATGACAATAACAAAGATTGAAAGCAAGAATTGTAAGTATACTCTTGAAAGCCTCTGACATCCTATGAGTAATAAAAGGTTAATCTAATGTTTGAAAAATCAAGTAATGTGACATCACATTTATCAAGTATAAAAATAATCATAATTCTTTTAATATAGCATAAAAGGCATTTAACTAAATCCAACACTCATTTATTAGATTTTTTAAAATTAAACAAATTAGAAACCCAGTAAATCTTTCTTGGCCTCGTAAAGGGCAACTATAAAAAGTTTTAGGTAAGGTCATGCTTAACGGTGAAGGACTGAATGCGTTCTTCCAAAGATCAAAACAAAGCAAGGATGTCCACTCTCACCATTTCCTTTCAGTATGGGAGATTTTAGTGTGTTCAATAAGGGAGGGAAAAAAAAGAGAATAAAAAATTTTAAAACAAAAGACATATAAATTAGAAAAGAAATAAAATTGTATTATTCACAGGAAACATGATTGTGTATGTAGAAAATCCTAAATAATCTACCAAAACTGTATTAGAACTGATAAATTAAATTATAAAAGTCACAAGATTCAGGATCAGTATTTAAATACCAATTGTATTTTTGTTTAGTAGCAATAAATAATAGAAAAAGGTAATTTAAAAAAATTTTATTTACAATATCATCAAAACATATAAACTAACTAGGAATGAATTTAACGTATGTATGAGACTCGTATCTTGAAGTTTTATAACATTGCTGAGAAAATTCAAGAACAGGTAAATAAATGGAAAGATATAACAATTTAAAGACTAGAAGAATCAATATTTTCATGTCAATTCTCCCAAGGGAGCTACAAATTTAATGCAATAAAATTGCCAGCAGTCTTTATTGATAAACTTGGCAGACAAGATGATTCTAAAATTAATATATAAATTTGAAGGCCCCTGCATAGCCAAAACAATTTTGAAACGTAAGAATAAAATTGCATTTTTATCTTATTAGAATTCAAAGTTTAATAAAACACCTATGTAATAATCAAGAAAACATGGTAGTAGCATGAAGATAGATAACCAATCTTGAATTGGTAGTGGTTGCACTGGTGTGGGGGGGGTCTGTCAAAGTGGTTCAAACTGAATACTTTAAATGGGTGCATTTATTGAGTGTCACTACATTTAGTAAAACTGATTTTAAAAAGAAAATTGTCATTAATAGGCAGGCTAAGAAAGGAGGTCTCCAAGGTATATGGACAAAGGAACATGATGTAGCATTTTAAAATATTTGATGAAAAGTCAATAAACATAACTTTGCTAAAATAGACAAACCTGCGCAACTGATAATCAGCCAGAATTTTGTTAAAACAATACAACTGGAAGTAGTTTGCTCTATGACATTTTTATGCCCTGTTGCCTTGCTGTGGATTACTGAGAACATAAATCCATTCTTTTGAAAGGCCTTTTAATCCACTTTCATGTAAATCAATTTAAACAAAAAAAAAATAAAGTTTTTACTCAGTATACTTACAGAAAGAGGTGAAATCAGTGTTGAGCACATGACCGTCTAACAACCATTCAATACTGATCACTGACCTAGTATTTTTATTTGATTATCCTGACAAACCTAATAATTGAGCCCATGTATATATGCAAGATGTATATATGCAAGGTGGAGGATTCAATTAATCAACTGCAGAAAGAAAAACACTCAACTTAAAAAAGGTTGAAACAAATCACAAATGGAAATGGCTGAATCACTGTACCTTTTTGACACAACCTTAAATCTTAGTTTTACTATGTATTATTTGGTACTTCTGGATTTAGTAGTTGGGTAAAAAAAAATTTTTATATTCAAACATATCTACAGAATGTCAATATAAAATGTGTGGATACATACATCTAATACACACACATATGTGCACACACATAAACACATACTCACAAGTCTAGGAAACAGTGCCTAACCACATCCCCATTTCTCACTAATGACCCAATGAATCATTTATGACTTTAAGACCAGCTTAGATTCTATAAGGCTGTATGACATACGGCTAAAGAGCTCAAACACAAGCACCCACGTTCAGACTGGATTAAATTGTTCCTCCTCATGATTTCTGACAAACAGTAATGCCACTTATATAACAACTGCATCTCAACAACTTAGAATTCAGAGTATAAAACCATAAACACTGAGCTCCCTCATTGTTTGGAGAGCACTCTTTCCATTCTGCTTCCACTAACTGATAAGAGGACACAAAACACTAGATCACTGAACTGTACAAATGATCTTTGCTCTTAATCTAAACAAATGTGTGTTAAAACATTCTGAAATCCTGCATGCTTTGATTTCTTTATCTTTTCAATTGCCCGATACAGGTTCTCTGTTGAACAGGCTGAGTTTCATCTTCATCCTTCTTCTGATATAGGATTAACATTCTCTGACGCAGAGGAGGGCAGCATCTCAATGCATCACGTTTAGGTCCCTTCCTGAAAACCCATCAGTTTCCGGGGAAACTTCTAGCAGGTCTACATGCTTACCCACATTTTCAGTTTTCAAGATGAGTTTCAGGATTGCTTCTCTCTGTTTTAAAGCAGGCTGGTTGATATGAAATCTTGTAGGGATTCTTCTTATTATAGCTGAGACAAGGTCCTGAGGATGAATGGTAGCTCCCATTACTTTGACCTGGCAGCTGTGATCAGTATCCAATCCATCCCAGAGATTCATAAACTGAACTTTCATCATAGCTGTAGCTTCATGGTCAGAACTTGAACAGTTTCGTAGAAAGGAGTCTATTTCATCTATAATGATGATGGACAGTTGTAGCTTTATGGCAGGAGAGAAAACAGCAGCAGTCAATTTTTGAGATTATCCATATCACTTACTGGTCAGTGTCAAAGGCTCAAGGTTAATAAATCGACAGCCTGCTTCTTGGCTGTGGCCTTGGCAATCAACGTTTTACCACAGCCTAGGGAGGCCCATAGAGAATAACACCTTCTGGAGGCTGCAGAAGCCTGGAATTATCAAACAAATGTTTCTTTTTGATAGGTAAGATGACTGTGTCTTTCAGATCCGTAATGACATCATCTAAACCTGCTATATCACTTCCAAGTAACATGCATATTAAGAGGGTCTACTAGGCTGGGCTCGGTGGCTCACGCCTGTAATCCCAGCACTTTGGGAGGCCAAGGCAGGCAGATCATGAGGTAAAGAGATCAAGACCATCCTGGCCAACATGGTGAAACTCCATCTCTACTAAAATTAACAAAAATTAGCTGGGTGTGGTGGCGCACATCTGTAATCCCAGCTACTCAGGAGGCTGAGGCAGGAGAATTGCTTGAACTCAGGAGGCGGAGGTTGCAGTGAGCCGAGATGGTGCCATTGCACTCCAGCCTGGTGACAGAGTAAGACTCCATCTCAAAAAAAAAAAAAAAAAAAAAAAGTCTATTAGATAAGCAGCAACACTCATTTCATATTCTGAGAGCTTCACATTTTTCACACCAATTAGCTTCATTAGTTTTTCTGCCTGTTTCTGAGCTTCTGGTTTTTGCTTTCTGATTGGATCAATTGCATCTACCATCCATTTGATACTAAAGTATGTTACTGAACCAAATATTGTCAAACAGAAAATTAAACCAACAACTGCATTCCGACTCAAAGGATGAGAAAAGGCATCAGCATGTACCATCTTGATTGTTAACCCAGGAGCAGAAACAAGAGGAGCAAGTGCCCTCAGTTGGCCTCGTGCAGGAGATAAATACAGGAGATGTTTCAAAACAGGCATGCAATGCATAATAATCACATCGGGGTAAATATCCATCACCTCAGGTATTGATCTTTTGTGTTACAGATGATCCAGCTGTACTATTTTAGTTATTTTAAAATGTACAATCAAATTATTTTTGACTATAGTCACACAGCTGTGCTAGCAAATACCAGATCCTATTCATTCTAACAATGTTTTTGTGCCCATTAACCATCGTTATTTCCCCCACATTCCCTGACTACCCTTCCCAGTCTCTGTTAACCATCCTTTTACTCTTATCTCCATGAGTTCAACTATTTTCATTTTTACCTCCCACAAATCAGTGAGGATGTGTAAAGTTTGTCCTTTGTCTAGCTTAGTTTACTTAACATAATGACCTCCAGTTCCATCTATTTTGTTGCAAAAAACAGAATCTCATTCTTCTTTATGGCTGATTAGTACTCCATTGTGTATATGAACCACATTTTCTTTATTCATTCATCTGTTGATGAACGCTTACATTGCTTCCAAATTTTGGCTATTGTGAACAGTGCTACAACAAACATGAGAGTGCAGGTATTCTTTGATACGTCGATTTCTTTTATTGTGGGTGTATACCCCGCAGTGGGATTGCTGGATAGTACGGTAGCTCTACTTTTAGTTTTTTGAGGAACCTTCACACTGTTCTCCAGAGTAGTTGTACTAATTTATATTCCTGCTAACAATATACGAAGCTTTCCTTTTCTCTCCATCCTTGTCAGCATTTGTTATTGCCGGACATTAGATAAAAGTCATTCTACCTGAGGTGAGATTAAATCTCATTGCAGTTTTGATTTGCATTTCTCTGATGAGCAATGACGTCGAGCACCTTTTCATATACCTGTTGGCCATTCATATGTCTTCTTTTGAGAAATGTCTATTCAGATTTTTTGCCTATTTTTTTAAAAAGGGATTATTAGTTTTTGTTTTTGTTTTCCTACAGAGTTGTTTGAGCTCCTCATATATTCTGGTGATTAATCTCTTGTCAGATGGATAGTTTGCAAATATTTTTTCCTGTTCTGCGGCTTTTATCTTTGTTAATTTTTTTTTTTGCTGTGCAGAAGCTTTGGAACTTGATATGATCCCATTTGTCAATTTTTGTTTTGGGTTGCCTGTGCTTGTGAAGTGTTTATTAATTAAGAAATCTTTCCCAGTTCAATGTTCTGGGGAGATTCCCTAATGTTTTCATGTAGTATTTACATCATTTGAGATCTTAGATTTCAGTCTTTAATCCATTTTGATTTGATTTTTGTATCTGTTTGGAGACAGGAGTCTAGTTTTGTTCTTTTGCATATAGATGTCCAGTTTGCCCAGCATCATTTATTGGAGAGATTGTCCTTTCTACAATGTATGTTCATGGCTACTTTGTCAGAAATGAGTTCACTGTAGATGTATGGATTTATCTTTGGATTCTCTATTCAGGTTCATTGATCTATGTGTATGTTTTATGCCAGTACCATGCCTTTTTGGTTACTTTAGCTGTGTAGTGTAATTTAAAGTCAGGTAAGTAAGTGATTCCTACAGTTTTTTTTGTTTGTTTGTTTGTTTGTTTTTTGGCTTAGTATAGCTTTGGCTATTCTGGGTGTTTTGATTTTAGATTGTTTTTCTATTTCTGTGAATAATGTCATTGGTATTTTGATAGGGATTGCATTAAATCTGTAGATTGCTTTGAGTAGTATGGACATTTTAGTAATCTTGATTTTCCAATTCATGAACATAGATTGGTCCAATTTTGTTTTCTGTTATAATAAGGCAGCACTGAGTTCAATGCCTCACAAATGCTGTGATCTCCTTCTCCGCAGAACACAAAAATGTTCTCTGCACCATGCCACTGCCGCTGGGGGAGGGAGGAGGTGTGATGTCAGCAATTCAAGGTGGTTTTTCCTACCTCTTCAATGCGTCTTTTAGTAATATGAAGTTAAAACCAGGTACTCACCTGATTTTTGGTTCTTATAAAGGTGCTATTTTGTATAGTTAGTTGTTAAATTGGTGTCCTTGAAGCAGGGACAATTGGTGGAGCCTTCTATTCTGCCATCTTGTTCTGCCCCAAGTCCTCATATATCGTCTTTTATGAAGCAGCCATTCAAATATTTTGTGCAGAACTCAAACCATGTAACCCTGAGTCTGTGGTTTGTCTTTATAAGGTTTGGCTTGATTTGCCTTTTAAGTGGAGTCCTTTGTATTCTTCCAAGGTGGAGGTAAATTTCTATCAGGAGTGGCATGGAACCAAGATAAATCTGTATTTCTGTCAATCAAGTAGAAATTTATCAAATTTTACTGACGCTAATAATATGTAAGAACTTTACATTATAATGGTATCTGGGGAAGATTAGACGCTCCTTTTGTAATGCTATGTTTGACTAATATAACCAGTGCAAAAAATATACTTGTTGATATTCCTTCATCATTATATTCTGTTCTTAAACTCTTGTGCATTTTCTATATGAGATCATGTGAACCAGAAGCAACATAATTAACTGGAGGAAATATCAACATAAAATAGAACTAAGATTGCAAGGACAAAGGAATACATGGTTCAAATCCTGTCTCTTCCTCTATCTCTCCTGTAGCTCTTTCTCCTTTTTTTCCCTTTCCCTCCATCCCTCTTCCTCCTTCTCTCCCTCCACCCTTGTCTGTGTGTGGTTGAGAAAACTTTAATGGAGCAATTGCAGTTTACTTATTGACCTCCTCACTTTTCTCATTTGTGAATAGCATGAATTATTTTTTGGATAGTTCTACATCCAAAGAGTATTTTTCAGTGGTAAGGCCATTTCCTATGTGTGATAAAACTGAAAAATGACCCTGTACAAAGCACTATATTGGCCATCCTATTTCCGAGAAGGCACAGAAGCAAGTTCACGTACTTTCCTGGGAATGTTAAAATGTCAGCTAGGAGTGCTTTCTAAACTATTTATGCTTACCCAGGTGTATATATACTACACACAGCTGAAAAGGGATACATGTATTGTTTTCAGTTTGAAAATTATAACTTTTTTTTTTTTTTTTTTTTTTTGCTAAGGGGAAATATATTCTTTAAGAAGAAACTATCAGATACTTCTCATCCAGGCTGTTCTTTAGGTCATGAGGGCTCAGTTGTGATAAAAGGTGAAGTTAGAATTAGCAAATGGAGAACTAGCTTCCATTATACCACTTCCTGGCCAAATCACGGACTGACCATGGGACTGCCCCATGTGTGAACCTATGTTGCCTTCACTGAGATTGGGGGCTTTGAGAACCACTGGCGTATTTGGAAACTTTATGCAGCAATTAACCAGTCTAAAAATTACACAGATGAAATCTATCTCAAGAGAAATATATTCTTAACTATCCTACTCTCTTTCTCCTCTATAATAAATGTTATAGAGGTTTGTCCCATGTTTGTTTCACTTTATATGCAAAACAAAAATTTTCAAGGGTAAACAAGTTAAAGTATTTGCCTTTTAGCTAAAAAAAATGAGATGTTAGCTTAAGAATAGTCCTCCACTTATAGGCTGATTTATAACATTTACATTGGAGGATATGGAAAGGATATAATGAAAACACAGAAACTTCTGTGGCATTTTCAATTTTCACTTTTTTATCAAGAAAAAATTGAGCTCTTTTTGAAATAAACTGTATACAACCTGATTTTAAAAAATTGT
This sequence comes from Macaca mulatta, assembly GCF_049350105.2. Taxonomy (NCBI): domain Eukaryota; kingdom Metazoa; phylum Chordata; class Mammalia; order Primates; family Cercopithecidae; genus Macaca; species Macaca mulatta. The sequence continues at coordinate 72,628,930 of NC_133423.1, forward strand.
TTTGGATGTTGCTTACATGCAAATGATTGTATAATAAATAATAAGAAAAATTTGAATTTCAATTATCTTGTGAAAATAGAACTACAAAATATTTTAGGTTGAGTATAACTAAAGGAAGTGTTTAGAAGATTTTTTTTAAAAAGGCAAAGACATAAAAACAGTATTTATCACCATCAGTACTCAATCACTAAAGTTCTTAAGGTTGTTATTGGGGGCTGTATTTACATTTATATAAGTAATAGAGAAAATTCATCAGCTTGGTTACAAAAACAGTTTACCATACACTGAAAGGCAATAATTAAGATAATCAAAAGTCACATTTTCTCATATAAGTTAGCCAACCAGTACCAAGAATGGTTTAATCTCTAAGAAGTTCAAGTCTAGGCACTGGAATCATAGAACAATTCACACTTAAAAAAAAAAAAAAAAAAGATTTTTTTTATTGACAAACTTATTTTGAATTTTCTCCTAAGAACCCAAGATATTTTCTTCTAAGAACCCAAGATATATTTTCCTTTAGAGAAAATGATCTGAGGCATGCTAGAGGGTATGTATTGACAGCTGTCCTAAACTATTTCCCTATTAAATCTCTATGGGTTAAAATAAAGCAACACTCTGTCAGGTGTTATAATGTTGAAGTATGAGCTCATTTCCCTGTAAACTGCATCTCTTAGACTGTCAGGGGGTTTCTGGCTTTTCAGTTAGGAAGAGGAACCCATTTTCTCCATCTTACTCAGGATGTCCTCACGTATCTGAGTTTATGGATTCCTTCACCTTTGGCTCTTGGTTCCAGGCTCTGATCAATGTGTTTTGATCTCAACTGGAAATCAAAATGTGGAAAGAACAATGAATGGCTCTTCTCTCTCTCATACCAAGAATTGGAGTTAGAGAACACAGATTGCATCTTGAGAAATAATCACTTCAAGTGTTAGCCATTCCTAGATTTCTACCAGATATTAACCATCTAGAAAATTAATGCTATTTGTTGTTTTATCTAGATTTTGATTTTTTAAAGGCACCTTAAAAAGATAAAATAGTACTATTTATGGGCAAGAAATATCTGGGGTTTGAGAATTCTCTACTGTGCCAGTCAAATGCTTGTTTGACCCAAGTCCATTTTCCTACAGTCTTAGTCTATTTGTGCTACTATTACAAAATACTACAGAATGGGTAATTTAGAGAATACAGAAATTTATTTCTCACAGTTCTGGAGGCTGAGAAGTCCAAGATTTCGGCACCAACTGGTTGGTTGTCTGGTAAGCGTCTGCTCTCTGCTTCTAGGATGGCACCTGTTGCTGTGTCCTCTGATGGTAAACTGTGGAGCAGAAAGTCAAACGGACTGAAGAGTGTCTGAGGCCTCTTTTGTAAGAGACTTAATCCCATTTATAATGGAGGAACCTTCACGGCCCAATCACCTCTTAAAGGCCTCGCCTCTTAATACTATCATATTGGCAACACCTGAATTTTAGATGGGACACATGGAAACCATAGCACCTACCTTTTCCTGCTTTGCTCTCTAAATTAGGGAACCTCATTTCTCTGGCTGTCTTGCACTCTAGCTTCCAGACAGGTTTGCTTAATGGGAGTTACTGGTGGTAGACTGGAAGACAAGAATGATGGGAGAAGCCAGGATATTCTACCCCTGATCAGATGCCTCTTGTAGCATCTCTGGTTGTGAATTGTCTTCCCGGTAGCTCCAAGCCTAACTGAGTTCCTCTCCCACCTTGGTCCCACCAGTGCATATTCCAGTGTTCTGGCTCCTGCCAGAGAGCCTGACATCTGACCTCTAATAACAAAATCTTCCATTGTCCCTCTAACATGAGGGTTGGTGGTAGCTTCCAACTGTTGTCGATCTCTGTGTTGATTTGCTGTCTCTTTTTAACCTCTTAGACCTTCGATCACCTGAAAAACCAATTTGCTTTTAATTATATCCTTGTGTTTGAAAAACCTGAAGTGGTTCTTTTATTTCCCAGCTGAGCCTTCCTGATATCTTAGCAAACAAACAAACCAATAGAAAAGAGGGAGGAGCATCCTGATTCTGTTATGGTGGTGTAAGCCCACTCCAGCTGTCTCACCTGCCATTGACAACTAGAAACTCAAACCAAAATAAACAGCAACATGAGGACTCCAAGAACTAAATGAAAGCACAGGATTTTGGAGGTGAATCACAACTTGGAGAAGTCAAATGCTTGGAAGTGGGGTTTACTATTTATTTTTTTCCTCTCACAGTCTTACCCTGAGGGCAGGCCTCAGCCATGGAGTTGCACATCGGCACATGCAGCTGAAACTGATATAAATTTAACTTTTTAAAAATTTTTGGCCAGAGAAACCAGAGAAGGGAGCTTCAGTGGGTCAGAGAATTTGGGGAGAAATTCTACAGTGAAGAAAGACAGGAAAGGGTTCTCCTAATTCTGTGTATTAACCTGAACTAATTTTAGATTAAACCCTGAGATATGTACGCATGAGGCACAATCAAAGATGTATAGCCAAGGCTTGGGGAACTTAAATGAAATTTGAACCACCAGCACAAGTCTCCTGAATAGCATATGGATGGAACAGAGCCCAACCAATGTTGTAGAGACTTAAGGAAGTCAATGGAAATTAAAACTACCCTTACAGAAGGAAACAGACTATAATGTATAAACCTAAACAGGTTGAATGCCTTCTAAAATACAGGCTGGGAACAGTGGCTCACGCCTGTAATCCCAGCACTTTGGGGGGCTGAGGGGGGTGGATCACCTGAGGTCAGGAGTTCGAGACCAACCTGGCCAACATGGTGAAACCCCGGCTCTACTAAAAATACAAAAATTAGCCGAGTGTAGTTGTGGGCACCTGTAATCCCAGCTACTTGGGAGGCTGAGACAGGAGAATCGCTTGAAGCTGGGAGGTGGAGGTTGCAGTGAACTGAGATTGCACCGCTGTACTCCAGCCTGGGTGACAGAATGAGACTCCATTTCCAAAAAAACAAACAAAAAATACAAACTTCAGCATTCTCTAGAAGTTTACAACAGGACTCAGTCTGTGCAGTATAATGCTCACATTGTTTTAAAAAACAACTCAAAATTACTCAAAATTCAAAGAATCAGAAAAATGTGACCAATTCCCAAGGGAAAGCAAGCCAACACACACATACACACATACACACATACTCCAACCATGAAATGACCCAATGTGTCAACTATCAGATAATGATTTTAAAGCGGCTGTTATAACTACAGGAAATCACACTTGGTATTATAGCTGTTGTGCTTTTAATGATACTTATAAGGATAATAATTTGGACTGGATTGCTTCTTTTTTATTGCGGTAAGTACACATGTAAAATTTATCATTTTCACTTTTTTAAAGTGTAAGTTCTGTGGCATTCACACTGTTGTGCAACCACTACCAGTACTCATCTCCAGAAGTCTTTTCATCATCCCAAGCTGAAACGCTGTACCCATTAAACAATAACTCATCATTCGATCCCCTAGCTTATAAACTTGCAGAAGCCAGGCAGAGGCACTGAACTGTCAGAGGGAAGGTGAACATAACAACCATAGTAGGCAGCAAGACCGGAATGATGAAAACGGTGCCTGGAATCACAGAGAGCTATGATGATCGCTAATGGATCATGGGACTCTGACCAGTGAGATAGATGAGAAGCTCAACTAGGAGGTCACTCTATTTTATTATTTAAAAAAAAACACAGTTGGCAAGTAGAAGTTTAGTGTCTGTTCTTGCAGTGAAAAATCATGGTCTTTAATTCAGTTTTCAAATCCAAATTAGTTAACAAATCCAGAGCCCTGTGATTGGAGGTGAGCCTGGTATTCTTCTTTTTGAAGAAGGATCCTGTGATGCCATTAGAAGTATCGGAGATGACTACTCCACTGATCCTTCCTTAAACAGACCTGATGCCATTTTCCAGGATAACTTTGCAGAGAGGAATCAGAATTGTTAGTTGTGAGGTCTGAATTAACATGAATACTAGGGAACCCAAAACATTATCATGGTCTCCCTAAGACTGAGCCCTTGACTCAAGTTTATTTCATGCCATACCCATTCAGTCACAAGGCCCATTTTGTGGTTATTTCTGGAGTTTCTGCATGTGTAATTGGGACAGATAAAACTAGCAGCTGGCAGAATTTCTGACTTGTGTATGTCTGTCTATGGAGTAACAGCTATTACAATAGAAGGAATTAGTTGAAGTTCTTGAAAATGTCCTCCCACATCCTGGCCAAGATGGTTAACCGGAAGCAATACTGGGAAGGGCTGTAGAGACCAGCACTAACACGAAAGACCTGCAGGATGCAGAACTGGTGGTTCCCATCAAAGCCTCACTCCATTCACCATGCTTGAAACACTGCCTAACGAGAAAGCCCAGTTGTGTCTGCCTATGACAACAGCTGTCTTGAGACACCAATAAACACAACCTGTAAGTCTGGAGGAGTTAACTCCTTGTGGGGCATGGGAAGTCGATGAGGAGAGTGCTGGCAGAAAAATACTCCTTCTTTCTTCCTCATGGTGGTCTATTCCAAGATGGAGTCATTCAAACAGCCTATTGCAGAGGCCTCATGAGACTGAGCAATTGACTGCATTTATTATGAGGCTGTGGTCAGCTTTGTAAAACACCATGTTGAGTCTTGTCTCATTCTTCTCTAGCTCACTGCCCTATCTCACTTCTGCTTATCTGAGACTGCACACCCCCCAAGAAAATATCAGCACAGAAGCTTTCCTCTTAGGCTCTGTTTTCAATGGGACCAGAGAAAAGATAGAAAGGATCCAACTTCTGATGCTGTTTGTTTGTTGGTTTGACTTTATTAAACAATCCCGAGCCCTCCACAGTCAATATGTTTTCATAACATTTTACAAATAGACTATTTCCATCCCATTTCTGAACCAAAGGGAGATTATCATAGTTAGAAATGGAACTATAAGCACTAGATGTTCAAATCTTTTCCTCCATTGCTATAGAAAAGCAGGCCGGACCTGGTATCTCACGCCTGTAATGCCAGCACTTTGGGAGGCTGAGGCGGGCGGATCACCTGAGATCAGGAATTCAAGACCAGCCTGGACAACATGTCGAAACCCTGTCTCTACTAAAAATACAAAAATTAGCTGGGAGTAGAGGCAGATGCCTGTAATCCCAGCTATCCCAGATACTTGGGAGGCTGAGGCAGGAGGATTGCTTGAACCTGGGAGGGGGAGGTTTCAGTGAGCCGAGATCTCATTGCACTCCAGCTGGGGCAATGCAGCAAGACTCCATCTCAAAAGAAAAAATAAAAGCAAGCAAACAAGAGCCTCTTGTCTCTCTAGCTGTACTGAGTCTTTTTTAGGATTTTAGGAAACATTTCCAGAAAGGATGAATCTTGTGGAATGGTAGAGGCAGCTCGGTGAAATAGGACTAGGAACAACAGAAGTAAAAGCTCAGGTACAAGAAATAATTGAGTGTGTTGGAAGAACATCTACATCTCAGCATAACTTGAACAAAAAGTTCAGGTGGGACATGGCAGGAAATGAACCCAGGGCCAGGTAAATGCCTGGTGATAGAAGTCCACAAGGCCAGTGTAAGGAATATGAATTTTATTCGGCATGTTTCATGAACCACCTGCCTCAGAATCACCTAGAATACTTGTTAAAAATACATTTAATGCACTTTCTCGGACACTAAGCCAGATGTACTAAATCACAATCTCTTAAGAGAGGGCCTGGGAATCTATGTTTTGAATACCTCAAGATGTTTCTTAGCACACTAATGTTTGGGAACACCTGGTAGTGCCTTGAAAAGTTTTTGTTAGTACTGTTGCACAGTTAGATTCTGTCTAGACCATTCTGGCGTCAGTGAGAAGGACAGGTCCAAAAAGGGAGACCCAGATTAGAAACAGAGAGACCTTTCATTCATTTGTTCAACGTATACTTTAAACACTTCCTATATGCTTGCTAAAAGCATGTAGGAATGAAGGAACAGATGAAATCTATCTTAATCTGCTTGCTATCTCATGAGGGAGATAAACAACAAACAAACAAACAACATGCAAACAAGATCATTCCAGATATGACAAATGTGATAAAGAAAATAAGTAGAATAGTGTGAGAGAGAATAGCTGTGTATCTGTGTGTGCTAGAGGGGGATTTATATAGGGTGCTCGGGGAAGGCCTCTTGAGGAGCTGACATTTACTCACATTTGAAGAGGGAGAAACCAGCCACGTGAGAAACCTGGGGAAAGGATTAGTTCTCCAGGCAGAGTGAACAGCTGGTGTAAAGGCTCAGAAATAAGATCAATATCTCCAAGATACCCTCCTTAGAGGGTAAGGAGGGTAGAAGATAGCAGAGAAAGGTATGGTTGTTAAAGTAGAAGAGTAAGGTCATGCAGGGGGATATTAGGCCATAATAGAACATTTGCATATTATTGTAAGTGTTATTTATTAGTACAGGAAAGAAGTGCAATGTAAAGATAGTTCACATATGAAGAGGAGGATATACTTAAGAAATATCTAGAGAATGGGGTAAAATGAAAAAGCCCTAGGTATTTGTTGAATGTGGAACATGAAGGTAGAGAAGGATTCTAGGATGATTCTCAAGTTTGTGATCTGGCTTCCTATGGGTAGATCATGGTAACATTATTTGAAAAAGAAAGAATAAGAGTAAGGGGGCATTTGAGGGGATGGAATATTGGGCACTATTTGAATATACAGTATCTGAGGGGTTTGTGGAATATACTAGTGATGTATGTCTATATTACAACATTTGATTATATATGATAGAAAACTGAAAATAACAGTCTTTTTTTTTTGAGTCATGTTCTCACAGGCTGAAGTGCAGTGGCATGATCATGGCTCACTGTAGCCTCGAACTCCTAGACTGACGTGATCCTCCTACCTTGGCTCCCAGACTGCTGGGATTACAGGCATAAGCCCTCATGCCTGGCCAAAAGTAACAGTAATTTCAATAAGATGAACATTTATGTCTTTCTCATATCAATAAGGTTCAGAGACAAGGGTACAAGATTTGTGCCCAGGTCTTAGTTCATAAAAGTGACTGGGTGACTACATGGAGAAGTCAATGTCAGTGAAAGTGACATTGAAAGGAAAGTGCTTTCCTGACAGGAAAGTGCTACATTTCCTCTAGAAATGAGAGACGCAGCCATGCAAGACTACATAGGAAGCACCAGAATTGGTCAGGAGAGAGGCCAAAGCAGGAGTGAGGGGAAGGCATAGTCCACAGCCTTTAGAGGGGTTTCTGTGGGAAGTTGAGGGTAAACAGTTTAGGGTTGGTGAGTTTGAATAATTCCAGTGGGTCTTCAGGCGTCGGGTCTGTCCCTATGTGTCTGGAACCTGACCCTGGGTTGATTTACTACAGGGGGAATATTGGCTTGCTGTGTGAATTAGATAAAGGAAGTGGTTGGAGATATAAACTCAGGATTAGTTCGTTTGCATGTGAAAGGCGTGCTAGCAGGTGAATTGTTTAGTATTTCTAGGAATTTGTTAGACCTGAGAGAAGCAGTCTTTCCCGGGCCAGCAAGGCCCCCAAGATGGCAAAACATAACCAAAAAACATAATCAATTCAAGGCTGGTAGAGCAGCTACATTTATTATCAATGATGCTTTCCATCTTGTTAATTCTCCATTCTCAACACATGGATCAACCTCAGGAGCCAAGATGGCTCCTCAACCTTCAGATATCACATCTATATCCTATCTAGTGGGAAGAGATGAGGACAAACATGATGTCCCCTTCCTCCAAGGATATCCCTGGCAGTATCATAAACCAGTTTCCTTATATCCCGTTGGCAGACATCTGAGGAAGAGTTTGTGAAAGAAAGCAAGAGGGACTGGTCTGGAATAAGTGGGTGCACCAGAGCACGCTGCGAAAGCCAAGGGAATGGAGGCTTTAGGAAAGGAGGGAGGGATCAAAATTATAATGTGGCCAAGAGAAGCAGCAGATCAGAACTGCCGAGTGTCCTTCGGGATAGTTCAAATGAAGAGTCACTACTGTTACAGCAAATTTAAGGGAGAAGTAAAGAAGAAATAAAAGAGAAGTGAGGAAATAGACAAGGTAGCAAGGATGAACTGCTCTTTGCTGAGGCTTGGCTGCTGAGGAAAAGTAGGAAATTAGAGGTCACGTAGAATTAACAGATTTTTATTGTAGATATTAGATTCACAATCTTTAATGTAATATATCCACAAAGGGTAAAATATTTAGAAAAAATAGAGACTGGCTAATAAATTAAAGCAGACATATTGAAATAATTGTTGAATGCGGTTCTTATTGAGGTCTTTTGAAATATATAGTAACTTGTAGGGCACTAGAACAAGTTAAAAAAGTGAACGAATCACTAAGTCCTCATTCTGAAAATGGTTAAGATGAAAGTGATTGACGACTCACATTTCTTTCTGTGCGAGAAACTGACTGCAGGGTTGGTGTATGCAGAAATGGAAGGCAAATTTAGCCTATGTGCATTTGTCTTTAATTTGACCATATAAACACCTACTTATTTTTTCTAATGACACAGTTTCATAAATATCAATTTAGTTGGATTTTGTTTTCTTCTTGCTTGAATATTCTCCCAGAGGAAATGTTTAACCTGAGATTTTATTTAGACAAGTAGTGAAAAATCAGTATGATACATTATGGAAGATAGTATGAGTGCCATGTCTAAATGAAAAGTTTTTAAGGAAGGCTTCCTTGGGAGTGGTTTATTATATAACCTGTCAGATGGTCTCAGTGCCAAATGGGCAGAATTTAGAGACCATTAAAAGACTTAAATATTAATGTGACTTGTACTTTCATGAGCAACCAACTTATTGGTATTCAACTAGCATTTTTTACTCTTTAACAGGAAAAAAAATACCCTCTCATTTTCTTCCTAATACTCAACAGTGCCCTTAATTATGTCACTGATCTTGCTACAACTGCTGCACTTGACATCTAATAAATCTGATTCTAAATTGGTTTGTAGTCGAATTTTGAAAAGGATCAATAGATTCATTTATGTGGACTCTTGCCCTGCTGCTGAAAACGTGCCTGTACATGCAAAGAAGGAGATTACCAGATTTGATTCACAACCTCTTGGCTGTCTCAGTACCCCTGGAATACTGTATAACTAATGAAGAACTAAATTAGTAGTACGACTGGTCACACCTGACACTCTTGTCTGTGCCTAATCCATAGCAGCAGTGAGATAAGATGTTGATTTCTCCCTCCATGAGCAAACACTCTTGCTTGGATTTTGTAGACTCAAAAATAAACCCTTAACCACTATTATGATCAATAACAGTAATAATAATGATCATGATAGGATTGAATGCCATGTTATTTACACGATTGTATTTTCAAATAAGGAAAAACATATCAGTAAATTATCTTTTAAATTTAGCTTGCAGAACTTAAGAAAAACTGATTAAGATTTCATGTAGATGAAACTCATTGAGGATTTATTTTTTTATTTATGCGTACATTACTAAATTTGTTTAAACAGTTATTGAAGTAACATACTATACCATTATGTGTTATTTGATGGTGAATAATAAAAATGCACTTAGAACCCTCTCTCTTTTTTTTTCCTGAGATAGAGTCTCAGTCTGTCGCTCAGGCTGGAGTGCAGTGGCGGAATCTTGGCTCACTGCCACCTCCACCTCCTGGGTTCAAGAGATTCTGCTGCCTCAGCCTCCTGAGTGGCTGGGACTATAGGCACCCGCCACCATGACTAGCTAAGTTTTGTACTTTTAGTAGAGACGGGGTTTCACCATGTTGGCCAGGCTGGTCTCAAACTCCTGACATCAAGTGGTCTTCCCACCTTGGCCTCCAAAGTGCTGGGTTTATAGGCATGAGCCAATGTGCCTGGCCAGACAGACTCTATTTTCTTAAGTAACTTATAATTCAGTACAGAGCATAAAATATAGTACAAGACAGAATAAAAATGCTGTTCTAATAAAAATCTTAACACCCCATAATGGTTGCAGCAAAAAGGTAGCAATTCCAAATCGGGATTTTGGAGATGGCTTATGTGGAGGTAGGAGATGTTTAAGCTGTCTTTGGGGGAGAGTCAATTGTCTAATAAGCAAGAAGAAAGTAGGATGTTGTCTTAGGATAAAAGTATAATCACGACAAGGGAAACAATAAAAAAGGACTTCTTATGCTCTCAAAATACTCCTGCATAACTGTAGTAGAATGTAGAAGATGAGATGATGAAGGTTGTAGTCATATCATGGGGTTTTAAATACCTAGGTAGAAGCTTGGATTTAAATTTCAGGTCAACATCATGTGATGGCCAGTATTTTATGCAGGAAAATAAGAATCAACGTGATTAATTAATGACATAAATTAATGTCAAGTTGCTTTGAACATTCTGAAAGTTACTAAATACCTTTTACACCCTTTGTGAACCCAGTGTATTTACACAGGGGTATAAAATATCACTGTATTTTGTAGTCCAAATCTCTGAAATCAGGAGAGCCTCTTAGCCTTCCTGGCTCTCTTAGTGATTAGCCTTATGACTTGAGTAAGTCACTTCACTTCTGAGTCCAGCTTCCACATCTATAGAGTGGAGACAGGAGATTTTAAGGAGCAAATGAAATTACAAAAGCAGCACTTGTTTATATCAAAAAGCACTGCATGGGTGTAAATTCACCTCAGAAACTTAAGTGTACAAGAAATATAATTTGTTTTGTTTGCTCTTTATTTTTATTAGGATAGATCTTATATATGCCAAAAGTTATATATTATGTTTATGTGCAGTTTAAAGAATAATAAAAAAATTACCACCTATGTCCTCACAACCAGGCTTAAGAAGTAGTAACTTGAGGTCTCCAATTGGGTTCTCCTTGTTCACTTCAAGATGAAAAGCATTTCTTCTAAAAACATTTTATTGCAAATGTTTCTATAAATGTTTTGTATTTTAATGTTTCTACGCTTCATATAAATTAAATCATGTTGTAAATATTCTTTTGACTTGTTTTTTGAGTGCAATATCAAATTTCCAAAATTCATGTATATTTTTATTTTCAATGAGTCAAAAATATTTATTAGGTTTCTTACATGCCAAGCCTATTTGTAGATGGTGCAGATCTACAGTGAATGAAACAGACACAAATACCTGCTCTCCAATTTATATTCTGGTGGGAGGGGGTATATAGTAAATAAACATAATATATGATAGATGATTGATAGAGAGAGAGATAGGTAATTCAGCAAAACAAGAGTTGAAATGGTACATATATAGCAGGATAGGGGACAATGAAATTAGAGGAGAGTGCTGTAATTTTAAACAGAGTTGTCAGAGTAGGAAACTATGGGAAGGAGCTGGTGCTCAGAGTTCTTCATAGAAACGGAAAAAAATGGGATGTATATATGTACATATGTATGTTTCTGTGTGTGTATATATATGTATGAGTATATGTGTGTGTGTGTATGTCTCGTGTGTGTGTGTGTGTGTGTATATATATATATACACATATATATATATATGAAAGAGAAGGATGTACCTTAAGGAATTGACTTGAGATTACAAAGGCTGGCAAGTCTTTTATCTGCAGGGTAGGCCAATGGGCTGGAGACCCAGGAAGAGTTGATGCCTCAGAATTCCCTCTTACTACTAGGGAGAAGTCAGTCTTTTATTCTGTTCAGGCCTTCAACTGATTGAATGAGGCACACTCAGATTAAGGAATACAATCTGCTTTACTCAAAGTCCACCAACTTAAATTTTTTTTAAGTCTTATCCAAAAATACCTTCTTAGAAACATCCAGACTAATATTTGATCATATATATGGGCATCATGGCCCAGCGAAATTGACACAGAAAATTAACCATTACAGAGCCTTGTAAGCAAAGAATCAATAAGTTGGAGGATTTAGTCATGTGGTGACTTGGGGGAGAACACTTGGGAAAGAAAGAGCTAATGCAAAAATCCCAAGGTTCTCTCAAGAATGGTGTATTTGAGGAACATCAAGGAGGCCAGTGTAATGAAAGAGAAATGAGTGAAGGGTAAGGATGGTAGAACATGAAGTCAGAGAGGTAATGGGGCCAGATATGTAAATTTTATAGATAATTGTAAGGTTGTGGCTTTTATTTTTGAAGGGCAATGGAGAGCCACTCTAGGGTGTTGCACAATGAGTAATTTGACTCAATATTTAAAAATAAATTTTGCAGCTGTGGTGCCACAGAAAGACAAATGTAGAAGAAAACAAACAAACAAAAAACCTCCAAACAACCCCCAAACCTACTGTGTAAAGTATTGCAGTAAAATTTCCTCAAAATAGTGGTTGTCAATCTAGGGTGGAGATTTTGAGAAGGAATAGATGTGTGTATATATTTTAATGACAGATTGAATATTGGATGAGAGGGAAGTCAAAGATGAATTCAATGATTTGGCCTGAACAACCTGGGAGGATGAAGTTGTCAGCCGAGCTGGGAAAGACTGAGAAAGATATAGAGTTTTGTAGATTATCAGAAATTCAATTTTGGAGATTTAAATTTAATATGTCTCTTAGATACCTGAGTGGAAATATCAAATAAGAAGTTGGGAGTTATATAAGAGTCTGGAGTTTAGGAAGAGGTCTTAGCCAAAGATATGTTAGAATAGGTCAATGGCGTTTAAACTTATGAGACTGGGTGACATTACTAATGAAGAGAAGAAATAACAGACAAATAGTGAGCAATAGTGAGCTCTGGAATATCAGCATTAAGAGTTCAGAAGGAAGAAGAGAAGCTACAAATGAACCTAAGGACAAACCAATGAGGTAGAAAAAACAAACAAACGAACCAAGAGTGGTGTCTTTGAGGCCAAAGAAAGAGTAGCAAGTGAGAGAAAATGTCAACTGTGTCAGATGCAGCTGATTGGTCCAGTAAGATAAAAACAGAAATGAAAAGTTTTAGAGGAAGCCAGTAGATGAAATCCTCTGGGAGACTTTGAGACAAAAGGAAGTTGAGAAACAGAATGGTAGATGATGGAGGAATTAGAATCAAGAGAGAACTTTGAAGGGATGAAGGTTTGTTGTTGTTGTTGTCAAGTTGTTTGAGCTCTTTGTAGTTTCTGGATATTAGTCACTTGTTGGATGCATAGTTTGAAAATGTTTTCTCGGTGAGGGGGCGCCTGAAATGGCCGAATAGGAACAGCTCCAGCCTCCAGCTCCCAGTGTGAGCAACACAGGAGACAGGTGATTTCTGCATTTTCAACTGAGGTGCAGACCGACACCTCACACACGGCTGGGTACACCTCTGAGATGAAGCTTCCAGAGCAAGAATCAGACAACACTCGCTCTTCAGCAATATTCTATCTTCTGCAGCCTCCGCTGCTGATACCCAGACAAACAGGGTCTGGAGTGGACCTCAAGCAAACTCCAAAAGACCTGCAGCTGAGGGTCCTGACTGTTAGAAGAAAAACTAACAAACAGAAAGGACACACACACCAAAACCCCATCGGTATGTCACCATCATCAAAGACCAAAGGCAGATAAAACCACAAAGATGGGGAAAAAGCAGTGCAGAAAAGCTGGAAATTCAAAAAATCAGAGTGCATCTCCCCCTCCAAAGGAACGCAGCTCATCGCCAGCAACGGAACAAAGCTGGATGGAGAATGACTTTGATGAGATGAGAGAAGAAGACTTCAGTCGATCAAACTTCTCAGAGCTAAAGGAGGAACTGTGTACCCAGTGCAAAGAAAGCAAAAACCTTGAAAAAAGAATGTATGAATGGATAACTAGAATAATAAATGCAGAGACCATAAAAGAACTGATAGAGATGAAAACCATGACACAAGAACTACGTGACAAATGCACAAGCTTCAGTAACTGACTTGATCAACTAGAAGAAAGAGTATCAGTGATTGAAGATCAAATGAATGACATGAAGGGAGAAGAGAAGTGTAGAGAAAAAAGAGTAAAAAGAAATGAACAAAGCCTCCAAGAAATATGGGATTATGTGAAAAGACCAAATCTACGTCTGATTGGGGTGCCTGAAAGTGAGGGGGAAAACGGAACCAAGTTGTAAAACACTCTGCAGGATATCATCCAGGAGAACTTCCCCAACCTAGTAAGGCAGGCCAACATTCAAATTCAGGAAATACAGAGAATGCCACAAAGATACTCCTCGAGAAGAGCAACTCCAAGACACCTAATTGTCAGATTCACCAAAGTTGAAATGAAGGAAAAAAAGTGAAGGGCAGCCAGAGAGAAAGGTTGGGTGACCCACAAAGGGAAGCCCATCAGACTAATAGCAGATCTCTTGGCAGAAACTCTCCAAGCCAGAAGAGAGTGGGGGCCAATATTCAACATTCTTAAAGAAAAGAATTTTAACCCAGAATTTCATATCTGACCAAACAAGTTTCATAAGTGAAGGAGAAATAAAATCCTTTACAGACAAGCAAATGCTTAAAGATTTTGTCACCGCCAGGCCTACCCTACAAGAGATCCTGAAGGAAGCACTAAACATGGAAAGGAACAACCGGTACCAGTCATTCCAAAAACATGCCAAAATGTAAAGATCATCGATGCTAGGAAGAAACTGCATCAACTAACAAGCAAAATAACCAGCTAGTATCATATGACAGCACCAAGTTCATACATAACAATATTAACCTTCAATGTAAATGGACAAAAGGGTCCAATTAGAAGACACAGACTGGAAATTGGGTAAATACATCAGTTTGCTGTATTCAGAAGACCCATCTAACATGCAGAGACACACATAGGTTCAATATAAAGGGATGGAGGAAGATCTGCCAAGCAAATGGGAAAAAAAAAGCAGGGGTTGCAATCCTAGTCTCTGATAAAACAGACTTTAAACCATCAAAGATCGAAAGAGACAAAGAAGGCCATTCCATAATGGTAAAGGGATCAATTTATCAGGAAAAGCTAACTATCCTAAATATATATGCACCCAATACAGGAGCACCTAGATTCATAAAGCAAGTCCTTAGAGACTTACAAAGAGACTTAGACTCCCATACAATAATAATGGGAGACTTTAACATCCCACTGTCAACATTCGACAGATCAACGAGACAGAAAGTTAACAAGGATATCCAGGAATTGAACTCAACTCTGCACCAAGTGGACCTAATAGACATCTGCTGAACTCTCCACCCCAAATCAACAGAATATACATTCTTCTCAGCACCACATCGCACTTATTCCAAAATTGATCACATAGTTGGAAGTAAAGCACTCTTCAGCAAATGTACAAGAACAGAAATTATAACAAACTGTCTCTCAGACCACAGTGCAATCAAACTAGAACTCAGGACTATGAAACTCAATCAAAACCGCTCAACTACATGGAAACTGAACAACCTGCTCCTGAATGACTACTGGGTACATAACAAAATGAAGGCAGAAATAAAGATTTTCTTTGAAACCAAAGAGAACAAAGATACAACATACCAGAATCTCTGGGACACATTTAAAGCAGTGTGTAGAGGGAAATTTATAGCACTAAATGCCCACAAGAGAAAGCAGGAAAGATCTAAAATTGACACCCTAACATCACAATTAAAAGAACTAGAGAAGCAAGAGCAAACACATTCAAAAGCTAGCAGAAGGCAAGAAATAACTAAGATCAGAGCAGAACTGAAGGAGATAGAGACATAAAAACCATTAAATAAATCAATGAATCCAGGAGCTGGTTTTTTGAAAAGATCAACAAAATGATAGACCGTTAGCAAGACTAATAAAGAAGAAAAGAGAGAAGAATCAAATCGACGCAGTAAAAAAGGATAAAGGAGATATCACCACCAACACCACAGAAATACAAACTACCATCAGAGAATACTATAAACACCTCTATGCAAATAAACTAGAAAACCTAGAAGAAATGGATAATTTCCTGGACACCTACACTCTCCCAAGACTAAACCAGGAAGAAGTTGAATCCCTGAATAGACCAATAGCAGGCTCTGAAATTGAGGCAATAATTAATAGCCTACTAACCAAAAAAAGTCCAGGAGCAGATGGATTTACAGCCGAATTCTACCAGAGGTACAAGCAGGAGCTGGTACCATTGCTTCTGAAACGATTCCAATCATTAGAAAAAGAGGGAATCCTCCCTAACTCATTTTATGAGGCCAACATCATCCTGATACCAAAGCCTGGCAGAGACACAACAAAAGAAGATAATTTTAGACCAATATCCCTGATGAACATTGATGCAAAAATCCTCAACAAAATACTGGCAAACCGAATCCAGCAGCACATCAAAAAGCTTATCCACCATGATCAAGTGGGCTTCATCCCTGGGATACAAGGCTGGTTCAACATACGCAAATCAATAAACGTAATCCAGCATATAAACAGAACCAAAGACAAAAACCCCATGATTATCTTAATAGAAGCAGAAAAGGCCTTTGACAAAATTCAACAGCCCTTCATGCTAAAAACTCTCAATAAATTCAGTATTGATGGAACGTATCTCAAAATCATAAGAGCTATTTATGACAAACCCACAGCCAATATCATACTGAATGGGCAAAAACTGGAAGCATTCCCTTTGAAAACTGGCACAAGGCAGGGATGCCCTTTCTCACCACTCCTATTCAACACAGTGTTGGAAGTTCTGGCTAGGCCACTCAGGCAAGAGAAAGAAATGCAGCGTATTCAGTTAGGAAAAGAAGTCAAATTGTCCCTGTTTGCAGATGACATGATTGTATATTTACAAAACACCATCGTCTCAGCCCCAAATCTCCTTAGGCTGATAAGTAACTTCAGCAAAGTCTCCAGATACAAAATCAATGTGCAAAAATCACAAGCATTCCTATACACCAGTAACAGACAAACAGAGAGCCAAATCATAAATGAACTCCCATTCACAATAGCTTCAAAGAGAATAAAATACCTAGGAATCCAACTTACAAGGTTTATAAAGGACCTCTTCAAGAACAATAAACCACTGCTCAGTGAAATAAAAGAGGCCACAAACAAATGGAAGACCATACCATGCTCATGGATAGAAAGAATCAATATTGTGAAAATGGCCATACTGCCCAAGGTAATTTATGGATTCAATGCCATCTCCATTAAGCTACCAATGACTTTTTTCACAGAATTGGAAAAAAAACTGCTTTAAAGTTCATATGGAACCTATTGTGGGGATGGGGGAGGGGGGAGGGATAGCATTAGGAGATATACCTAATGTAAATGACGAGTTAATGGGTGCAGCACACCAACCTGGCACATGTATACATATGTAACAAACCGGCACATTGTGCACATGTACCCTAGAACATAAAGTATTATCATCATCATCATCATCATCATCATCATCATCATAATAATAAAGAAAATGTTTTCTCCCATTCTGCAGGTTGTTTGTTCACTGTTATTTCTTTTGCAATGCAGAAGCTTTTAAATTTAATTAAATCTCATTTGTCTATATTAGTTTTTGTTGCTTATGCTTTTGAGGTCTTAGTCATGAATGTGCTGCCTAGGCCAATGTCCAGAAGAGTTTTCCCTAGGTTTTCTTCTAGTATTTATGGGAGAGAATGGGAAGGAGATGAGAGATGAGAAATTACTTAATAGGTAAATGTACATTACTTGGGTGATGGATACACTAAACCCCAGACTTCACCTCTATACCATGTAGCCATGTAACAAAATTGCATTTGTATCCCCTAAATTTATACAAACAAAGATGGGAGAGTTAACAGCATATGTATATGCTGATGAAAATGTTCTAGCAGAGAGTGTAAAAAATGAGGATACAAGGGAAGTAGAATTGCTTAAGTGATGTCCATGAACAGATGAGAGGAAATGAAATCTTGCATCCAAATGAATAATTAGTTTTAGGAAGGTATATGAGCAGGAAAAAAAATAGTGGACAGAGTACAGATGCTAGTACATGGGTAGACTGAAGGAAAATCTGTGGAAATTCTCTTCTGATGGCTTCAATTTCCTTGGTAAAATAGAAAGGTCATCAACAGAGTGGGAATGAGGCAAGAGTAGTGGAGATTTGAGAACAGAGGAGAAAGTTATGTAAAAAACAGAGAGAGAGAATGGATCAGGGAAATACGTAATTGGGTAGCAGCACGAGGCCCACTTGAATTTGGGGCTTATGGTCACAACAGGTGCTGGAGAGGATGTGGAGAAATAGGAACACTTTTACACTGTTGGTGGGATTGTAAACTAGTTCAACCATTATGGAAAACAGTATGGCGATTCCTCAAGGATCTAGAACTAGATGTACCATATGACCCAGCCATCCCATTACTGGGTATATACCCAAAGGATTATAAATCATGCTGCTATAAAGACACATGCACACGCATGTTTATTGCGGCACTATTCACAATAGCAAAGACTTGGAATCAACCCAAATGTCCATCAGTGACAGATTGGATTAAGAAAATGTGGCACATATACACCATGGAATACTATGCAGCCATAAAAAAGGATGAGTTTGTGTCCTTTGTAGGGACATGGATACAGCTGGAAACCATCATTCTTAGCAAACTATCACAAGAACAGAAAACCAAACACTGCATGTTCTCACTCATAGTTGGGAACTGAACAATGAGATCACTTGGACTCGGGAAGGGGAACATCACACACTGGGGCCTATCATGGGGAGGGGGGAGGGGGGAGGGGGGAGGGATTGCATTGGGAGTTATACCTGATGTAAATGACGAGTTGATGGGTGCTGACGAGTTGATGGGTGCAGCACAGCAACATGGCACAAGTATACATATGTAACAAACCTGCACATTATGCACATGTACCCTAGAACTTAAAGTATAATAATAATAAAAAATAAAAATAAAAAAATGCAAATGAATAAACATGTCAAATTGAATTTTTAAATTAAAAAAAATTAAATCAAGATGGATTAAATATTTAAATATAATACTTCAAACTATAAGAATCCCAGAAGAAAACTGACAAAAATACCCTTGTGGACATTGGCTTTAAGAATTTTGTCAAATGCTCTTTCGGAATCAATTGAGATGATTATGTAATTTTTGTTCTTCATTCTGTCAATGTGGGGCATCACATCTATGGATTTCTGTGTATTAAATTAAATCATCTTTGTATTTATATACTAAGTGAGAATAAATCCCACTTAGCCATAAAAAAAGAAAAAAAAAAAAAAGAAAAAAAAAAGAAAATGGAAACTCTAGTATGGCTTTGTGTTTTTCCCTAGCTCTGTTGAGTTTTAAGAGTACAAAGAGAGATATTTTTAAAGCATAATTCTGATCATTCAACTTCCTTTCAAAATCCTTCAATGATTTATTCACATACCTAAAATAAAACCCAAATTACATACCATGGTCCATAACTGTGATATCACTCTCCCCTTATTCACAATGCTCTAGGCATATCTACCTTTTTTTTATAACTACATTCCCATATCTTTACCTCAGCAATTGGCCCTTTGGTGAAATATCAGTTCCCAGAGACAAAGTCTTCATTGATCTCTTCACACTAATCAGTTTCTCTCTCTTTGTATTGTTTTATTTTCTTCATAGTATTATCACTATTTGAAATGAACTTACTTATTCATGTGATTTTTAGAAAATTCTGGCCAGGTGCGGTGGCTCATGCCTGTAATCCCAGCACTTTGGGAGGCTGAGGCAGGGGATCACAAGGTCAGGAGATCGAGAACATCCTGGCTAACACGGTGAAACCCCATCTCTACTAAAAATACAAAAATTAGCTGGGCATGGTGGTGGGTGCCTGTAGTCCCAGCTACTTGGGAGGCTGAAGCAGGAGAATGACGTGAACCCTGGAGGCGGAGCTTACAGTGACCCGAGATCGCGCCACTGCACTCCAGCCTGGGCATCAAAGTGAGACGTCTCTAAATAAATAAATAAATAAATAAATAAATAAATAAATAAAAGTAAAAATAATAATAATCCATTTGCTAATTTTCTTTGTACATACTCTCTGTAACAAAACAAATTTGCTGAATTTGGATTTAGTTTCCTTTTTTGTGGATCCATTCACGCTACTTTTTTCCTCAATAAATGTTATTACACAATCATAATATTGTATTTTATATATATATTTTTTCACATAAATACTGAGAGAATCCATGAAGAGCATTATTATAGTTATCTGACAATTTTAAACAATGTCAAATGAAGAGGTATTGCCCAGGTAAAAGGACCAAGAAATAAAGCTTGAGTTTTACCATATAAATGAATAATTGTAATCAATAAACAAAAAATATATGACAAATTTAGGGAGAGGAGTGTTAGAGCAATAACATAAGGGAGCTAATTTCCTAAACTTTTATTAAGGGAGGCAGTAGATACTTCTCGGGATTGACAGAAGAACAAATAGAGATGTAAGCATAGTATTCGGAGGTATGAAAGAGACTATCAGAAGCACTAAAAAATGAAACAATAAAGAGGATTACTTCTCACAACCACATCTATAGATACATGAACAACTTTTGCTTATCAACTCATACCCCTTTTAATTGTTTAATTTTAAAGATAATGCTCATGTATTACTTTTATAATAAAATAATGCAATCAAACTTTATTACAAATATAATTTAATGTGTTATGCCAGATTCGAAGGAGCTAAGCATTATTTTCTCTCTGTTAAACATTATTTTTTTTTGCATGCATGCAGAGACAACTGCCTGGGATGTAATATTTCCAAGAATTATTGCCACAGAGTTGGATATTAGATTTGATCAAGAGAGGAATTCATGCAAGAATTTGAAAATGAGAGAGAATGTAGCAAGTATGAGGTTTTGCCAGCAGCTTCAGGGCAGCCATTGCAAATCATTTATTTCCGTGCTGCAGGCAGTTGAGACCATCAATAGTGCTTGTCTGCAATTTCTGCACTTCCTAATTTCCTGAATTCTAGAGGCAACTTTTCCTTACCTTCATTCCCTTAGCCCCTCCAACGTTTTTTAATGTTCTAATCTCCAATATTAAATCCTTTTCTGTTCAAAATATCTAGAATGGTTTCTGTCTTCCTGAACAAAATTATAACTGAAAAATGTTTCAGTAGTTTCAAAATATTTTAAATTTGAGTAGAATTTTAGGTGTGTGAAATTTTAAAGTTGAAACAGACCTCAGAGATCATCTAATGCTCCTTAATTTTACAGTAAAAACACCAAAAACAATCTACTACCCAGGTTCCTGAGAAGAAACAGATGGCGCACTCAAATTGGATAATTTGAGTTGAGTTACAATGATAATACTTACATAGGTGTAGGCAGGTTATTACCATCCATGGGTCTGAAGGGGCAAGGGTCAGTCAGGAGCATGGAGAAGACGGCACTTGATAAGAAGAGTAGCCTTCAGTAGAGGCATGCAGCCAACCTGTACAACCTCCAAAGGGAAGGAGCTGTGCTAAAAATACCCCAGCCTGACGGTCCTCCTACCCTTTGATCTCCTGCCAGGGCCTCCCATTGGCCAAATGAAACTGAAATCAGGGATAAAGGAAGACTGTGATGTAGTCCCTCCAGCTGGTGGAGCACAGAACAGGGTGGAAAAGTGAAGAGAAAGGTTCTGGAGGAGCAAAGATTCTCCATGACAGCTTCTTTGAGCCAGACTGACTCCCATGCCCACTTTTTTAGAACATTACATTCACACTGTGTTTTACTTACATCTCTAGGGATTTTACTCTCATAATAGGCTGTGAGAAAAAAGAAAAGATGATAAGGAAAGATAATGTCTTCTTCATTTTTGTATATCTAGTGCCCAGAACAGTGCTGACATTTAGTAAGAACTCAATGAATGTGGAATGTACCACTTTTTCAAAGCTCATAAAAACCTAAAAATCAAAGTTATTTCAGTTATGAATATAATTATTAGTTTTAAGAAAAAAGAATTTTTTAATATTGACTTAGGGCATTGAGGTGATAATGCCTTTACTGTCTCAAGATTAATATATATTGAGTTTCACATGAGAACTAATTTTTATTCACTTACAAAACAAGTGTTTAATCATGACATACTATGTGCTTGTCATTATGCTAGGTATAGATGCAACAGTGACAGTATGTTGTCCCTGCCATTGAGAGCTTAGAGCCAGTCCTAAATATTTAATTCAAATTGTCTTCTTGCTATCCAGCATGATTTACTGTGTTGTTAATCATTGTGTGCCTGGGGAAAGCTAATATTTGCCAAAGCAAAACATAATTTGGAAAGTAAATCTTTCTTTCCAAATCTGAAAGTGAATTCCAAAGAGTAAAGGGCACTTTTGTTTTTTTCTAGGCTTATCTAGATTTTCTTCATTATCATTAAAAAAGGTTGACTCTGTATGCGCACGTGTGTGTACGCACGCCTGCATATGCTCATCCCATCTGTGTGCGTTTTTATGTACATTTCATATATAAAATTTTAATATAAGCACAACTGTTCTGGGATGAGTCAGTAAATAAGCTTAACCAAATTGAGCACTTTCCCATCTTGGCTTCTCTCTTGAGCAGTGGGATACATCACAATCTGCTTTCAGCCTTGCAGTGGCAAAGAAAATGCTTTTCCCGACATTCTCTCCATTGAACCTAGCAGATAAGTGATTCACTCACTAGAAACTGATGACCTCTGGAATGGGTAAATGATGCACACTCCCTATAAAGCTCCTTATGGCTATTCTACAAAAGCCTTGATTTTGGAATACACCTGGATGAGAGGATTGCATAATAGTTTCCAGATGTCACCATTTAAAAAATTATCCGTAGAGGTATTGGGATTTGGCCAGCTTTTCTTGGGCGTTAACTGTCAGGTACTATGGTATAAATATGCTACAGAATAGGTACTTTTTCACATTTAGAATCTACAAAAATTCTATGAGGTGGATACATTATTGCCCCCAGTCAGAGAGGAGGGAGCTGAGGTTCAGAGATGTTAAGTAATTTGGCTAATCTGGTGCAATTGGTAAGTAGAAGAACCAGGACTAGAACACAAATCTGATTAGTCTACAGACTTTGTGACTTTGAAGAATAACTCTATTATATGTTCTTCCCAATCGTTCTTAGCTTCTTACCTCTCCTTATTCTCCCTGTTTTCTTTATTGAGGTCATTAACTTGCAAATACTTGAATTAAGATGAGAACTGCTTGGTCAGAGGCCTGATTTAAGTGACAGCTCTAAAAATGACCCAGAAGATTATTTTAAGCTACTAGCTAACAAGAATTACAATAATTTGTTAAAACTTACTAACACTGAGTCAAATAAAATCAACAGTCATTAATGATTCATATTCTAAATGGTTTGTCTTCCATATGGTCTTAAAAAGGCCATGTGGCACAGTGGAAAGAATACTGGAATAAGAATCCGAAGTCTTGGATTTGAATCCATTTCAATTACCAAAGAGCCTGACAAGTAAGTTTTCTTTTGAAACCCGATTTTCAAAACTTGAGGTCATTTTCATCTCCAACTTATCTGGCTTGTGAACACTATTAGTTTAGTTAGTGCTTCTCATAGAAGCCAGTGTGATTTCATATACAGCCTCTGATAATATTAAAAAATCAGATTAAATTATTGTTAGAAAAAATGTTCTTCAATGATACGTGTTAAAACACGGTCAGGAAGACATTATTCAGGACCATCACAATGGGATTTTTGAAATGAAGGAGAGAGATTGGGCTCGACTCTGAATACAGCATGGGCAAGTGGGAATTTATAGCCAAAAGCAGGGTGGGGGTCAGTGCATGGAAAGTTACTCAGAGATAACATTAGGAATAGGAGGGATTCAGGCTAAACTGACCTAACAAGATTCTTGCTGAAGACAGGCCAGGATGACCAGACATCACATGGGGGATGTTGGAGGATGAGGAAGTTGATCATATATTGAGGGTGGAGGGGTTCTTGCTAAATTGATTTAGCAAGATTCTTTATAAAACTGGATTTTACAAGAAGAGCACGGATAGGACTAGCAGAAGGTTCAGGAGCCTGACTAAAGTTTGGACAAGCAAAGAATCTTTGTTACCATGTACGGCGTTTGTTTAGGTTTTTAAAAGGCAGACTGCAGGGGATTGATTGAAATTGTAAGATTTCTTGTTGTTACGGACTAACGTCATCTAGAGGCTTACATGTTTAGAAGTTTTCAAGTTAGGTAATGGAGGAAAAATTAGTAGTGGGGAGGCAATGCTGCTCGTTAATTCCAAAGATAATTCAGTTTCTGGGATCAGAAACAGAGCAATTGCTCATCTACCATATTGCAGTGAATGAATGAAGAGGACTGGGCCAGACGGCTGTCAGGGCATCTGCGTCTCTTTCTGGAGCTGGTAGTAGAGGAGCATACTGATGTAAGGACGTCATTTGGTTTTCATGTGATCTCCCTTTCAATCAAGTGGAACATGAGGGGTAGAGGATGTGTGTGGGATATGGAAACGCGTTAGAGAGGAAATAATTCAGATGCCAGCACCTAGAATAGGAAATATATTCAAATCCTACACTTTAGGAAAGACAAAAATATATTAATACATAAATGTTACTTCTATTCTTGATACTATCATTTCGATTCCTCTTTACACAAATAGAAGAGGAAACTTGGTTTCTGTAACGTTAGCTCAGAATGGTCTTTCTGCCTGATTTAAGAAAAGTTTCCTTGAATCATATGATTTAGTTTGATGAGTATATTCTAAGATAAAGATGAGATATTAAATGAAGTCTGAATAGGACTCACTGTGCTCAAATTTGATCATCTCACCAGTGGTGTAAATATTGTGAATGAAAGCCAGGAACATATGGCTTAAAACTCAGTAACACAGGCAATGAGGCAAAATATCCCTGTATCTATGTGCTATCCAAAATTAGAAGTTAGATTCCTATCCCTCCCTGAAGAGAACATATTTCTGATGTTTGTTATGAAATTTATGAAGAAATGGGGCTTATTTTTCATGATTTTTATTTACAGCCTATTTTGCTCACATATACCTCTTTTGTAAAGCAAGCACACCTAGATCATACAGAGGCTACAGGGCTGTACCTTTCTTCATAGCTGTTCACCATAAAATATATTTGCTGGGGCAAAAAATAGTCTTTTACCATAAAGCTAACAGAACAAAATTGTTCATTTTCTTATGAGTTACTTTAATATCTTCTCTCCTATGTTAGAAACACACAATCTTCTCTTCTATCACTAGGTAAAACATGCAAAAGATTTGAATAGGCAATTCACAGGAAAAAAAATTTCCATTTCATTTGCATGAGTGCAGTGGTGAGGCTAAACAAAACTCAGGTACTATTGAAAATTTAAAGTCTCCCAAATGAAAAAATAGATTTTAAGGTCAAGTAAACACAACAGCAATTAGTAATTATTTTCTGTAATTAAAAAAATTACTTTATGAGTACTGTCTTGTAACATTTCTTCTTCAAAGACACTGCCTATGAGGGCTCTATTAACCACTTCTGTGTTTGCATTTATCTGTGAGCGAAGGTAAAATCCATGGGCTAGGGAGAATTATACAGATGAGTTATCAATCTGTGTCAATATTTGCAACACTATTTACTACACATCCTCTCTTTTCCTTTTTTCAGTTTTCTGTTCCTCTTACACACACTTAATTTGTCTTTGATATTTATATCTCTTCCAATTCTTTTTTCTTTTTCTCTGATTCCTTTTGTCGTTTTCTCTCTTTTCTCTTTGATCTTTATACTTCTCAGCTCTCCCATTAACTTCTCTTTTCTTACTTCCCACATATCTTCTGTTTTTATTTTTTCTTGTTTCAGAAGATGCCCTCTCATGTGTTTTATATTTTATTTCATTACCTGTTTAGTCTAATCATTTCTTCCTCAATTTACTTTTTCCCCTTTCCATTTCCTCCACTGCCTCTCTCTCTCACCTCTGGTCTCACTAGAAGGAGGAAACACTTTTCCTTGCACACGTTAATTGTTTAGAACCCTTTGCTGCTCGGGTGTAATTGAATTTTACAACTGTCAACATATTTTCTCCTAAACAATAACTTTTCACTAGCTGCACATAAGTTGACTGATACCCGATGACTGTCCCCCAACTCCCAGCCAAAAGAAAAGAGAAACAAAAACCCACAAATATGTCTGAGTGTATTAATCAGTTTGAATGTACTCATAGACTCATTAAACTAAAGATGAGAACATTTAACTGGTCAGACCTACTACCTATTTAAAATCACTACTTCTGTCAAAATGAAACATGACATGACAAAGTCGCTGCCCATGCCAGAGCAAGTAACACTCAGGGTTTAAAAGAAATTTAAAGGAAATGCTAAAACAAATCATTTTGGAAATACCACCTTCTAATCGAAAGCTAGAAACCAAGAGGCACGTTTTCTCATATATCACTGCTTAGTTGATACACAGCTGTTCTTTGGTATCTGTGGGAGATCAACTCTAGGGTCTCTCAAGGATACCAAAATTGAAGATGCTTAAGTCTGTGATATAATTTGTGTAATATTTGCATACAACTCATACAAATCCTCTCATATCCTTTAAATAACTTATAATACCTAATACAATGTAAAGGCTGTGCAAATAGTTTTTATGCTGTATTTTAAAAAATTGCATTATTTTGGTGTGGTTTTTTCCCTAAATATTTTCTGTTCCTGTTGGTTCAATTCACTGATGTGAAACCCACAGATAGGAAGGGCCTACTGCACTTTAAAAAGTGATGAGTTTTTAATTTATTATTTTGTTCCCCTTTAGTATTTTTGCCTGGATTTTTCTGTGGTCTTGATTGAACTTAGCTGTCACTTAAGAAACAAAATAGCAATTAATTAGATGATTAATAAAATAAGATACTACATCAAGTTTTATGAATGGGCATGTTAAAAAAGAAGGCTTTCCAACATGGATCTCAAATTAGACCTAAAATAATATGTTCCTCACAGAGTTGCTAGGAGGAATAGGACCCTCTGTAACTTCTTATATGGTATGAGAGCCAATACCACAATAGAGGCAATTCATTTGATTTGAAATTCAGTAATTTGAATCAAATGAAACTGCTCATTCCGATATCTGACTGACTTACAAATCTAATTTGCCATTATATAAAATATTTTGGGCTGCTACCCAAGAAAGAAACAGTCTCAAAAATTTAAAAGTATAAAAATGAAATCATAAGAAAATAGAGGAAGAAAATGTGGGTGAGTTTATAAATAATCCTGGAATAGGATTTCTGAGCAGGGCATTAAAAATAACAACAAAAAAAAAAGAAGGCCTAGAGTAAATGATTGACAAATTTGCTGCAGAGAAATTTAGTAAAACACCCTTAAATCTAAATTTAAAAAGAAACCCACATGATAAAAATAGACAAAATATTTGCAATAAGTCAAGTTTATGGGGGCGATGGAATGCTCATTGTCTTGAACATGGTAATGATCTCAGGGGTATATACATATGTGAGAATGTATTAAATTGTATACTATAAATATGGGACATAGATCATACGCCATTTCTAAATCAATAAAAAGTTAAACAACATAGAACAGTCAAAACCTAATTTCTTCTTATATGAAACCATAGAAAAAGTCGCCCCAATAAGTGGGCAAAGATTTGAATAGGTAATTTACAGTAAAAGAAAAGTTTCTCATAAACCTATGAAAAGGTGGTCAACTTTCTTATAATTAAAGAAATGCTAAATGTACTCCAGGTACATTTTTCCCTATCAGATTAAGACTATAAGCTTGATGCTGACTAAAGCGGACATATTCTACTGGAAGATCATTAATTAGGTACAACCGCTTGGAAAACAAATTATTATCACCCCCTCAAATTTAAAATCCACATGATACATCTATCAATATGGTGTATTAGATATGCTGAAAGTTGTCCCACCACAAATCATCTATAAATGCCAAATTAACTATAAAGTCCTTTAAAATGAACAGTTGGAATAAGAAAAATGAGATGGAAATGTTCAGTAATCAGATACAAAGAGCAGAAAGCTAATGTGGTGAGTTCCGAAGGCTGTCCTGAAGGAGTCTGCAAATCTCAATACCCTAGAGTTTTAGGTTCTATTGCTATGCGAGGGACTGTGGCTAGGGCTTTGTGTCAATATACGAGGGGAACGGCGCTTGAGATTTCTGCATAAACTGGGACCCTTCAATGTTGGGGAAAGGATGGACTAGAAAACTTCCACAAATTAGCAAAAAAAGAAAAATGAAGAAGACAAGGGAACTTGACAGTCTTGTCCTGTGTTCTCAATGCAAACAAAACAACAACAACAAAACATAACACCATTGACAAAAAGTTTCTTTTTAGAATTTGTATTGACAAGCCTGCCATCACATAGGTTTGGGATACAAATTTGTACTACTTGGGTAATCTAGAAAATCCCAACCTGAGAACTGACCTTAAAGTAGCTTCAGTTGGTAATACTTTTGGGTGCATGACTTTAGCAAAGAAAAATCTCTCTGAAATAGGGCCACAAAAAAACCTCCCACATATAAAGCCCACTTGAGCTTGGGTTTATAATCTAAAATGACCAAGATACAAACTACCATAGGGTAAGGAGAAAGAAAAAAGGGCAGAATTAGACCCTGAAGGGCACCAGATATAAAAATTACAAATAAAGACAAAATAAATTTGTTTAGTAAGTTTAAAGGAGGAAAAAATAATAATTAAAAAACATGAACACAAAACATATTGTTGTATTTAATAGATATGCTTGATAAAGAACTAAATACAGTTTCTAGGTAAAAAAAATAAACACTGCCAAAAGTGCTCAAGAATGTTAAGCAGCAGGTTTGAAAAAAATAGATTTGTAAACCGAAGCACAGATTTAAGAACAATTACACAAAATATGAAACAGAGACAAAAGAAAAGATAAGAGGTTAGGCAAAGTGGAGGTTAGGATGAGAAGATGTAACATTCTTTTCGTGTTTCAGAGGAAGATAATTGAAAGAATAAGGGAGAAGGAATATTTGAAGAAGCAATAACAGAGAATGTTCTAGTACCAACAACAGATGCAAATCTTCACGTTCAGTAAATTCAGTAAAACCCAAGCAGAAAAACAAAAATAAATTTGCCTTTAAATATAGTTAGTAAAACTCTGAAACATCAAAGCAGAATTCTCTTTTTAAAATGTGCCACAGAACTGAGACAACTAGAAAGAACACAGACTTCTAAACAATAAATGGAAGAATCTGAAGCGCTGAATCTCTTCAAAGTCTTGAGAGAAAATCACCATTAACTTAGAATTATATACCCAACTAAGTTATAGTTCAGACAGAAGTTAGATACTTTGCAAAGTAAACTATGCATGTTAAAATTTTAAAGGTGATGATCAATCTGGGTGATTGGGATACCCATCACCTCTTTATTCATGACACATTGTATGCTTGTATCAAAATATCACATCTACCCTGTCAATATGTAAAACTATTACATATCATTAAAAATTAAAAATAAATTAGCAAAAAGATGCTATGCTTTTCAAATTTGTCTGACTTTGGAGAACAATGTGACACTGCTTATAAAAGATTAACATATATGTACATTAAGAGTATTTATAAAAGGGTTTAGTGCTACAGGGAAAAAAAATGAAACCTCTGATATTTCCATCAGTAGGAGAGTTAAATCAATCATGGCATTTTAACACAATGGAATATTACAAGGTGTTAAAAGTAAAAAATTTTTAAAAAGAAACTGGAGCTATAGGGTTTACATAATTGAATATCACAAACATAATTTTCTACAAAAATAGAAGTTGATGATGAACCACTGCCATTATACCATTTGTATAAAATATAAAGATATTAAAAATACTGTTTATTTTTAGGGATATTTAGTGAAAGTATAAAGAAGTCCATTGAAATGGCAAATGTTATTTAAAAAACTGACTTTCTGTCTCGGGTAGAGAGGGGATACATTCAGAAAGAGGTACTCAAGGAGCTTTTGAAGTAGGAATAGGTGTAGGGTTTCATTTTGTTATAGTTTGTATCCTTTTATATTAATAAATATTTCGTAGTTGATATAAAAGTGGTAAAGCACATATAAGTTGCTCTAACAATTTCATTGATATGAATCTCTACTGCAGACCTTCTGATAATATATTTTAAATTATGTGTTTTGATGTACCTACTGGGACTTACCATCATCTTCCCATGTCATCCTTTCCTATCACATTTACCTCTGATCCACTAGGTCTGTAGGATTACATGGCCTAAGCAGCAAGTGGCCTATAGCACATCTGGGACCTGTGTAGAGATCCTTTTCTCCTTTAAGTTCCACTCAGACCTAGCAGGCTTCCTTGACACTCTTGAATGGGTCAGAAGAGCACTCCCAAGTGTAGAATGTGTCCCTACTGGTCATATGCTCCCATTTTAGTGATAAGCGAGACTCAACAATTTGTCCTTATGTTAGAGGGGAAGTCCCAGCATGTTTGAGGCTACTAGATGACTAAGAACATCACTGTTTAACTTACTTGCCTCCTTTTATTCAGCTCATCTCATTAACATGATGTCATTGATAGAGCGAATCAATGAGATGTTCTGCAGAATGTCCAGACCACTCAGGTCCCCATCAGGCCTATTGCCTCGGAGTAGCAGACTTGTAGGGGTTGAGAATTCAATCTTCTCTTTCACCCTCGTAATTAAGCATTTCACCTTTTTCTGCCCTTTGACCACACGATACGAGAGCCTTCAGATGCTGCCTAGGAGGTCCTCTAGCTGCCACATTTTGCCTAAATTTGTGATTAATTCAATGTGTCAATACCTGCCAGCAGTATTTCATAGATCTTATAATTACTACTCCCTTCCCCGTCCAGTACCTTGAATGTTCCCGAGATATATTTTTTTTGACCAGAAACTCACTCAGTTTACCATTGGTTTAGAGGACCTAATAGCAGTCATCTCAGTTTAGTGATCTACTACAGGAAGCCAGGTGCTATCAGGACTTCACCGTTCACCAATGACAGTGTCCTCATTACCAGCCAATGAATGATCCAGTTTCAAAATTCCATTTCAGAGTCTGTTTCTGTGTACCACTTCTGGTATTAACCTTCATAGCTTTGTTTCCCTAGATAACAGATTATAAAATGGAAATTTCCATGCCAGCGATTTGTTGGGGTGTACCCTCAGAAGCAACACTGATAAAGGAGTGAGTGAAGTAGGCAAAGGCAAAGGGCAGAGTTGAGCTGTGATGCAGCTACAAAAGAGACTTCAGTCAACCTTCTGGAAATCTCTGTAATTGAGATGATCATTCAGAAATATTGAAATGAAGCAAAAAGTCTGGGACTTCATACTCTCCCATCACCCTGAGCAATCACTGCATGCGGACTGCCCTTTGGAAGGGGTTAACATTTGGCAGTTCTCTTTGTCCAAGGGCAGTTCTTGGGGAGGGCCTAGGTTGTGAGTCCTCAGCACTCAACACTATCAGCAACATAGGGAATGAGCGCCTCAGTCCTGAAAAAAGGTTTGATTGACACACACCACAGTCTTCACTAGAAGTAGAGAAGCAAAGATGAGTAGAGTTTTAATTCTCTCTTCTCTCTGTCATGTATCTAGATGGTAAAGACAAGATTTAAATTTTTTGCAATGTGCGTATTTTCATTTATTTTGAAAATTATTTTGCAAAATGAAGGAAAGAAAGGATGAGGAGAGGTCAAGCAAGGAGAAGAAGAGGAGAGGTCAAGAAGGAGGAGAGGGAGATAGTCTTAATTTATCTTAAATGATAATCTCAAGTATAAACTAAATGTGTCCTTGGCAAAGAGGCCTGACCATGCTAAATGAAGTGGCAGCAGGTACTGCTGAAGCCTTACATTTAATTATATTTATATATCTGCATGTTTTATTCTTAGCTCATTTCCTAATGAAGAAAACACTGCAAAAATCAAAACCCTTTGACAATACATAAAAACCTGTGTTTTGTAAAAGCCAATGGAATGAACATAGGACATCAAACGTAAGCCAGCAGGAAAGAATGTAGAACTAGAACTGGTTACATTTAACATTGATAATTGTCACAAGATACTTTGCCTCTTCATGAAGAAACCACACATTGAAATGGTAAATAGAAATGTTTCTGATGTTGTTTTTTGATACATGGGATACTCATGTGTGCTAGTTACTGTAGATAACTTTAAAAGCAGTAGAATAATTGAGGGATGCAAACCAGAATGTATACTGTCATCATGCAGGTTCTAAACAGTATGAATGACATGAATAAGATAATACAGTATTATTGTTTTCAGTTGCAAAATTATAATTTTTCATGATTAATTCGATTGTGGAGCAATAGACAGTGACAAAATCATAAAAGAGATATTCTTAAAAACCAAATATGCTTAAGGTAAAAAAGAGAAACTTAAACCTTTATAGAATTGTCAATACCTTAGTGTGCTATCCAGTACGAAAATGGGTATTATCAGAAAAGGTTTTTGCAAAATATGCTGAAAATCAACAGTATAAGACAAATTCCTTCATCTCCTTCTTTTTTCAACTTTTTTTGTAATGCTTTCTCTCCTTTCAACCTCTTCTTTCTCCTTATTTTATTTATCATTAACTTATTCATTTAGTGATTCTTCATACATTAGTGGAATACCATAACAGAATCAAGTCAGTAAAAGATAGCATTGTAGATCTTTTCATACAAGACATATTTAATATAAATTATGAGGGTGGACATTTGTAATTACTAGAGGAACAAATGGGAGGAATATGGTATTACTGAAAGATTAGGAACTGAAATGAGGCTACTTTTGTGTCCACAGGAGCCTGTTTTAATATGCCTCTTGTTGCCACTCAGCTGCGAAGAAGCACATGTTGTTTTCTGGCTATATTCAGATCATAATTCTCTTTTCCTTCAATGCCATTTTTTCAATAAGAGTGCACACTAGGTTACTGCTGGAATTTGAAGACAAATATTGAATTATAGTTTCTTTTTCTCTTCTGAATTTATGCAAATACCTAATTGTCAGAACTTACATTGGGACTTTGCTGACAAGAGAGCCTTTAGTCTTCTAGCATGTGAAAAAGGGGAAAAGCTTAGAAGGGAGGGAGTAGTGCTAAGTACTAACAGGCAATGTCTGGCAAAATTCACCCCTGGTTGTATATGTTTAGCATCTGTGCATGCTCTTCTTTGCATGTCGGTTGTTCTTAACCTTTGTATGTTCATTGTCACCATCCTTTTTATAAAAAAGAACAGTCACAATGGCCACAAAGTGAGGTGGCCACAAAGGCCCACCCATCACCTTGTTACTATGTGACTTTTGTCAAGTCCTCACCTTTTTAGTCGCAGTCTTACTTGTGACTAAATGTTATAATCTAAAGACCAGATTATATAGTTCTGCTTACAGCAAAGATGAAGTAACAGAGACTAGCTTTACTTGAATCAACTGAAAAAGAAACCAAAATATGGAACAATGGCTCTCATGACATTGAACATCCAGCAAAAAAGTTAGGTGATACTTAATATAAAGGAAACAGTGTCCAAAGCTCACATAACGCCGGGAGTAGTACTTGTTTCAAATAGCTAGAGGAGAAAACTTCAGAATTTACTGAGCACTAAGTAGAGTATAAAGTGTCTTGCTTTAATAGTGGGAAAAACTAACTCTTGACTAAATGCTGCTATGCTCCACCTAACAAGGCTTATAAGCAAGACCCCAAGGCGTCAATCCATTTTCAAATAACTTTTTTGCATCCCAGAACAAAGTTCAATAATATTTATATGCATATAAGAATATATAGCGACTAATAAGGTAGCATTCATAAAGTTTAGCATTCATTTAAAAGTTACTAGCCATGCAAAGAAGTGAGAAAATATAATCCATGATTAGAAGAAAAATAATTCACTTGAAACTGATGTAGCAATTACATGGATGATAGAATTAGTAGACAAGCAAATTACAAAAATTATTATAATTTTGTTTCATATGCTCAAGAAGCTAGAGGAAAGAATATATGTTACGTAGAGACATATAAAATAAAAAGCAGACCCAAAATGAACATCTACATATGTAAGTTACAATTTCTAAGATGAGAAAATGCACTGCATATGATTATCAGCAGATTAGATAATGAAGAAGAAAAGACAGGTGAACATGAAGACACAGAGGACATGGAGGGGTGAGGCAAAAAAAATCTGTAAAAAGAATAGCTGAAATTGTTCAAATCTGAGAAACATTTTAAACACACAAAGATTCCAGAAGCTTATCAAACCCCATCACAAGAAAACATAAATAAAACTCTTCCAAGGCATGTAAAAACACAACTAGAGATGAGGGAAAAATGTTAAACACAGTTAGAGGGGGAAAAAAAGACATAGTATATATAAAGGAAAAAGATAAGTATGAAAGAAGAGTTCCTGTTGAAAAAAAATGTAAGCAGTACAAGTCAAAACACAGTGAAACAATATATTTAAGATACTGAAAGAAAAAAATCAACTTTGAATTATATATCCAGGGAAAGTCTCTCAAAAAAAGAAGGCAAAATAAAGCCAATTTAAAATATACAAAAGCTATAAGTATTAATTGCCAGTAGACCTGAATAAAAGAAATGGTAAAGTCAATCCTTCCAACAAAAGGAAGATGATACCAGATGGAACTGTAGATCAATACAAAGGAATGAAGAGTACAGAAGTTGTTACCTGAGTACATTTAAAGATGCTTTTTGTTTTTATTACAAATCTCTCTAAGAGATAATTGACATATGTGCACTTTTAACCAAGATGGAGGAGCAGGATTTATTATTCTATCTGAAACAACCAATAGATGAACAAAATATAAAAAACATTGGCTTTGAAGGCAATGGAAATTAAGCAACAAAACATAACAGTCGATTTACTAAGGACTTTAAACAAAAGGTTATGTTTGCCATACTACATACAAAAAACTGCCTTTAACAGAAAGACTGAGAGTAAAAAAAAAGAAAAAAAAAAAGAAAAAAAATGACACGCAAATACTAGCGAAAAAGAAAAAAGCACCTCTGCTAAGCCCATACTAATACCAGAATAAGTATAATTTAAATCAAGACAGGTAACTAGAGATAAAGAAGGAATTTAAAAATTATAAAGGGGCACATTTGCTAAGAAGACACTAGAATTCTAAGTTTTTATGCATTCAGTATTATAACTTCAAAATATATAATGCATACACTGACCAAACTAAAAAAATAAATAAATAATTATAAAATCATAGTAGAAAGCTTTAACATTGTTCTGTTAATAGCCAATAGAAAATGTAGACAAAAATTCTTTGACAGAAGAAATCTGTAAAACAAAGTCAACAAAACTGACCTAATTAACAAGTATAGTGTGCATGAAACATTGACCAAAACCAACTGTGTACTGGGATAGAAAGTCTTCACAAATATTTAATAGTTTGATATAGTATATTATACTACCACAGAGAAATTTAGTTGGATATCAGTAATAAAAAAGATAAGTGAAAAATTTATAAGTAGTTATGCTTCCATGTACTACTAGAAAAGAAAAAAGATGAAAAATCAATGGTTTTATATTCAACCTAAAGAATATAGAAAAAGGAAAGCAAAACAATATAAAGAAAAATAACAAAAACAAAAATAGAAATTAATAAGATAGAAAAAAGTTCTAACAGTAAATTTACAATCAAAACAGCACTGTAAAATGAGTAACAAAATTTATAAACTCAGAATAACTTTGTTAAGAAAAAAGAAAAAATACAAGTTAACAAGTTAATATCAAGAGTTAAAAAGTGGACATCACTAAATGCTCTACAGAAATTACAAAACACGAAGATATTCTAAACAAGTATTAGCCAATGTTAGAAATTTAAATGAAATAGACATTAATAAATACAACTTACAGAAACTGACAGAAGAATAGATCATTTAAATAGTCCAGTGGCTATTAAAAATTGTCTTTTATTTATGTATATTTTGAAGAAAACATAAATCTCATTGACTTCAACAGTAAATTTAGCTAAATGTTTAAAAAAAAATCCAAAACACACCAATATTATATAAACTCTTGCAGAGAATGGAAAGGGAGAGACCAGTGTAACTTTGACATTAAGACCTGACAAGGACAGGAACTAACTTGCAGATTAGTCTCCTTCCTGAACAAAGATACAAAAACTGTAAATACAATATTAGCAAAGAGAATTCAACAATATTAAAAGGGTAAATACATCACATAAAAGTGGAATACATTTCAAGCATGCCAGAGTGGTTTATGATTTGCAAAACAGAAAATCTAATTCATCACATTAACACAAAAAGGAAGAAAAACTGAATGATTATATTGATAAATTTAGTAACAGCACTTGATAAATTCAGAAAGCATTCATAATAAAAACCACAACTCTTGGCAAAGTACATATGGTGGAAGAAAAGTTTCTTGATATAACAAAGAATTATCAGAGGCATCATATTTTATAGTAAAACGTTGAGATTTTGTGCTGAGTTGTGCTGGGTATTCAGCACAGTGCAAAATGGCAAATAAAAGAGGACAAAGGAATAAGGATTAGAAATAAAGGATCTAAGCTGTCATTATTCTCAGAAAATAGAATTGTGAAATAAAAAATTTTAAAGACTCTATAGGCAAATTATTAAAATTAATAAAATAGTTTTAGCACAGAAATAGGATACACATTCAATATGTAAAAATCAATTTTATAATTTAAACCAGGCAAATAACTAGAAAAATAAATTTTAAAAATCATGTAATTTTCAGTTGTATTAAAAATTACCAAGCAATAGAAATGAAAATGATCTCTACACTGAATAATACAAAATTGACAACAATTAAAAAGACAAAATAAATTAAGTGACATACCATGTTCATGGATTGAAAGACACTATATTGTGAATACGTTGTGTCAGTTAGAAATTGCTGTATGGCAAACCGCCTCCACATTTAGAGACAAAATAACAACCATTTATCATTGATCCTGAGTCTGGTCATGTGGGAAGTTCTGCTGATCTAGGTCATGCTCAGCTTATTTTTACTTGCCAAAATGACTAAGATGAAAAAGAGAGTAACAAGTGTTGACTAACATGCGTCTATGGTCATCTGGTAGATCAACTGATCTGATTGGAGAATTACTTCACTTACATATTGGGCAGATGTCTGGCTTTAATTTGGGCAACAGATGATAGTAATATAGGAGCATTTGTTTCCCATAATCAACAGGCTATCCCAAGCTTGTTCATATGGTGTCTTGGCAGAGTTCCAAAACAGAGAAAGCAAACACAATGTTCCTTGAAGCCTAACCTTGTAAAATTTCATTGCAAAGGCATGATTACAAGAAAGGGTGGAATTTGTGGACCTTTTTTCTTTTCTATAAAAGATGTTAGTTCTCTCCAATTTTGTTTATCATTTCAATGAGTACCCATAAATACCCCACTTTTTTCTGTGTTGACCTTGACAAGCTAATTCTAAGACTTGTTTTGAAATACAAAAGACCAAAAATAGCCAAGGTGATTTTCAGAAGAGGAGTCAAACTGAAGGCCTACACTAACAAATAAAAAGACCTATTCAAAAGTTGTGGTTATTAAGATAGTATGTTATTGGTACAAAGATACGCATTATCTTATTTCTTACAAAGTCATTTTGTGCAAGGAAATATGGAAACAATAGTCTTTTCAATACGTTGTATTGAGTCAATTGAATATTGATGTTAAAAAAATGAACATTGAGATTTTCTTACACCATACACACACACAGAGACACACACACACACAGAGACACACACACACATACAACCAAACAAGAGACTTCAGATTTAGGTGGAAAAAGTAGACAATACAGCCCTTTGGAGAATACACTGGAAAACATCTTTAATGTTTTAGGAGTAGACAATTATCTAACAGGACGTTAAATGCGCTAACCATAATTGAAAAATGAGAATTTTGACTAGGTTAAGATTAAAAATTTTTGTTCAGCAAATGACACCATTAAGAATGTGAAAATGTAAGCCAGAAATAGGACACAAAACACACACACACAAAACTGCTGCCACTCAATAGTAGCAAACTACCAAAGAAGAATATACAAAAGACTTGAAAAGGGACTTTACAGAAAGTAGATTTCCAAATGATTGATATGCATATAAACGGTGCACAAAACATTATTAGATAAAAGGGAAATGTAAACTAAAACCACAACAAGTTATATAAACACCAGAATGACTAAGACGAGAAAGAGAGTAACAAGTGTTAAAGAAGACAAGGAGCATCCAAAACTCTTTTATAATACTAAATGGTAGCATACATTGTATAATCATTTAGAATCAGTCACTGTTGATATATACGATCAATCATTTGTTGACACATACTAAAAAACACTCCTAGCAGAAATATCTACATATAATCACCAAAACACAGGTATAGCAATGCTTATAACAGCTTTATTCATAACAATCCCAAATTGACAACAATATGTGTCCAAAAATAACAAAATGGATATATAGTAATTGGGATATTCACATAATGAAGTACTTTGCAGATATAAGAAAGGACAACTTATATTCAACATCATGAATAAAACTCACAAACTCAATGCTGAGTGAAAGATGCCAGGCACAGAAAGGTACATACTTTGTGATTCCATTTACTACAGTTTAATGAAAGGGAAAATTAAATTAGAATATTAACAGGTAGAAAGTTGTTATCTTTGGGAGGGCTGCGGCCTAAGAGGACCTTCTGTGTGGATAATGGTCTATTTACTGACCTGTGCTAGAGTTCTGGGGAAAAAAGCAGACAATAGAAGCCAAAAATTATAATACATAGGCTGTTTTACAATAGGTTATAGAATTTTAAAATATATCTGACAGTTTCTTTCTCAGATATGGCTTTAATAACTGATAAAATTTGATATTATAATTGCATGCCTTATGTTATCTGCTAATCTTAGCTTTTGTTGCATTCACCAGTCATTCAATAATACCATATACTTGTCTGATCTTTAATCTGAGTTTAACATCCAAACTGTATCTCTGCTGGATTTGAGATCACCACTTTGTAGAATTATTTTAAAATCAACCTCATTAGACAACATTAAGCCACAATTCCCAATACTAGAAAGTGCATTTTTATTAATTCATTTCACAATTTAATGGGAAAGTTTCAAATTTTTTTCCTAGGAAACTAGATGGATTTATGTCAAGAATCATTCTTGTGCTGAATTACAAAGGCATAAGTCCTTAAAATAAGAAACCTTTCAGCACTCGGCCCAAGGAGACAATCTTTCCCAGCTCACCAAGCAAGCAACACATTTATAGGGACTGAGATGGAATCCACAGAAGTGACGGCTTTATTTTTCATGTATTCTCGGGTAAAACTGTGACTCTCTAATTTGAAGTCCAGTTAGTTGAATCAAACAAAGTATTGTTTTATTTGTCTCGTGCATTTGTCAATAAAATTAAAGTGCTACTTGAATTTGAGTGGGGCAGATTTTAAAGTGATTTGGCAGAAGCATTGAACGCTCTGATGAGCATTTGTTAGTGTTAACAATTTTCTTCTTAAAACTACCTCCTTTGATTTTCATTATCTAATTTTTAATTTTTCTCCTCTTTTACTATCATTAGACATTCATTCTAGATTTCTTTCAAGAACTGTTCTTTATCTATCTGCTCAATTTTTAAGAGTCAAAGTCATAATTCCAAAGTGATCCATTTTCATCTCTCTGAGCTTTTTGTTCTAAATATAATACCTAAAATACCTTAAAGAAAACCTTTGCCTAACATTTCCTTTACATTTTGATGATTCTCAAATCTAATCAAGAACTCTTCTGATTTCTGGACGTATATTTCCTATGACCTAATAAATGTTTCAATTTGGAAGGCCCAAAGGCACTTCAAATCAATCACATTGAAAACTTAATCATTACATTTCATCAGACTCATTCTGTATCATCTATCTTGGTGAATGGTACCACTCTTGGCCTTGTAATCTTCTTCTCACATACACATTCCTCAATGCATATCATAAATTCAGTTATTGCATTCTACAATTGCTAGCTTTTAATATTGCTTGTATCCATCATCTATCTTCCTTGCTTGAGTTCAGGCTGTTACCAGGTTTTGTTTTGTTTTGTTTTGTTTTGCCTGCATTTTAAATCTTTGCTTACTCATTACTCTCCCAGATCTCAGTAGAGTCTTACTTCAGCTTGTTTCTGCAATGAGAATCAGAGGGAAGTGGGAGAGAGTTTTCAAGGCTTAGCAGGTAGAAAAAACCAAGTTGGGACACACAATCAACAGTGTGGGTTGGAATATTCTGGAGAGAAGACTAAGGGCTGGGAGCCCCTCTGTGCCAGCAAAGGATACTCTGGAGGACTGACATGGCAGAACACTGCCTAGGAAAAGGAAACGGGCAGTAGAGCCAACTGGTGATTCTCTACTTATTCTCTGAACAAAGGCGATGATCCAGTCAACTGAACATGTAATTGAGCAAAACGGAATTAAGAGTATAGTCAAGATCAGGAATATTAGGACCAGATGGATACTGACCAGAATTACTAACAAATCTGAATGATTCAAAGTGCAAGAATTGGAGTGGATTGGAGTATAAAGTATGAAGTAAATTTCTTAGATAAGCTCTCACCCAGCTCTGTGAAGTGGCCAGAATGAGAATTAGTGTATGGGAACTTCTGAGAGGCATATTTCTGGGCACTGTTAGAATCTCTTTTAGTCAGCAGAATTGGTCAGCAAAGAAATGGGCTGCCCTGTGAGCAAGTGAGTTCCCAGCGATTTAAATGATTCAAAGACTGCATGAGTGCTCTGAAGCTATCTTGTAGGCCATTTCTGCATTATGTAGATGAGGGGAGTAGAAAATTTCTAATATCCTTTATAATTCACAAATGTACATTTTTATCTTACCTCTCAATTTAAAAATTATGATTTGGTTTCAACTGGGCATATGTGATAGTCATTCTCCTTGCATATAGCAGATACTAATTCTCAGATATCCTGTTTGTGTAGCGTTCCATATACTCAGAGAAGTGGTTTTCATTTAGTCCCATTTGTATTCAAAAAATGCTTTTTTTTTTTTTTTTTTTTTTTAGTTTGCTCTCCCCTTCCCCTCCTGCTTGAACTGGGCTGCCAGTTAACTCAACCAGTTAATTCAATCAGACCTTTGGTTTGACTGGGTCTGTTAGTGGAACACGAAAGATGAAGGCAACCTGAAGTGCAGAGTCTAAGTCATGGGACTGAGCTTTGGCAAGCAGAGATGCATAAAACTGGTCCTTCATGGAGACACCAAAGCCAAGCAGCAGTGACTGAAGATCTAACTCAGGAAGCTCCTAGCTGAGAAAGCTGCACTTCTTAGATCTGTTGTCAAATGTAGCATTTGGAAGTGGTAAATCATTGCAGGAGCCAGTGTGCTTGGCAACCACATTCCTGCCTGGGTTGCTGGCAATACAAGCTGTGGCTTCATAGTCTCATACAGTTCTGGTGGGGACATGTGAGCCATCAGTGACTGATCATTTTGGGAAAACCTGACAGAAAACAGAAATTTTCCTTACTTTTTGTTGCTATAATGAAGTGAGCAGAAGCTGAATGAAATAAAGTTGTCTCATTTATTATACAGATGACTCACATGCTTTCTGATTCATGCCAGTAAAATCGCTCTGCCACTGGCAGAAATATGCCAGAACCTAAGAAAAATTGTGCTCTATGCAACCCCAGCTCCCAGCAAAGCCTGGGATATCATGATGCTGTGAAGATTTGCCCTTCTGCCTTGTAGCTGGGGCAGTTAGTCACCTAGTTGCAAGATGACTTTTATGGCTATAGTTATACCCTTTGGGACAGAATGCTGTTAATCAACCCTGTCCATGACATCATGAAACCAACAGCTCCTGCATATAAGTAATGTGTTATATATAGCTTTGGCATTCATATGATTTAAGATGCTTCTGTTCTTTCATCCATCAGGTAAAAGAAAAATGCAGTGGAAACCTGTACTTTCAGAACAGATGCCTTTGTAATTGTGCTGCTAGAAAGAACGTGCTGTCATGCTCTGCATTACGTCTCTTTTCCATCTGGTTTCTGTCTGGTTATGTTTGTGCTGCAGCCATCTTTCCCCCCTTGACTTAGTTTTAAAACTCGATGTGATGGGGGTATTGCCAATCGTTTGAATAAAAACAGAATGTACTTGTATGATGTCACTGTGATACTTTCCCCAGTTAGACATGCTGAGCATTTATCATATTAGTCATGAATAAAGTGCATTTGGATTGTCTTTCCAGAATATGTGTAGGTGAACTATTTCTAAGTTCATGCTAAAATCCCAAACTGATTGTGATGAGTGTTTAGTGATAAAAGTTGACGTTTTAGAGAAATACATTTGGTTTATATCTATTGACATTTTCCATTTATCAAGAGCAGTTTTCATTCTTCCCATTGGTTTAAGTAAATTTTTCTTCAGAAATTATAAGAGAAAACCTAGATATTCAAGTGCTTTTCCTTTTTCTCATTCATCTGACTTCTATGTGAATGCAAAGGTCTAGGCACAGGGAAATGAAGTGACCTACCTAAGATTACAAGGAAAAAACCTGACACTGTGGTACCTGGGCCTCAGGACCTTTTCCTGATATTCTAACAAGCAATGAATTCTGCACATCATTTTATTCTCACATGTGATATTTATATGATATTTATTATTATGAAATGGTTATTCCATTGAGAAAAATATTCTGGTTCTTTCTTAATGGGTTTTGCATTATCCTCTTGAAAAATTGAAATTATCTCTGCATAAGAGCTTAAAGTTTTCAAAACATTCCTCTTTCCCTGTTCACTGATCTTTCTCTGCATAGCTCATTTTTATCTTCAGTAGTGGGAGTCTGGCACATGGATTCTGAAAGGAAAAAGAGAGCTGGAAGGCATCTATTTAAGTTGATATTCCTTCTCTTGCAGACTCAAATTATATGTAAAGAGTCACTTTTTACATAAGTTAAGAGTTTTTCGGGAAAATTCTAAGTTACTTTAATAAATGTAGATTGGTCAATAGGGTAAATTAGATATGATTACATGTTGACCCGTCTCTGACCCAATTAAATTGTACCTTATCTGGAGTTTCATAAATATGTTCTATGGGACTTGATTTCTTTGTGTTTTCCCCATGAAATGAGGTTTTCCTGTAAAATAAGCTCAGTGAATGCCAGATAATATATTTTCCTGTTAAGAAATTTATTTTATTTTATTTTTATTGTATTTTATTTTATTTTTTGATACAGAGTTTTGCTTTTGTTGCCCAGGTGGAGTGTAATGGCGTGATCTCGGCTCACCGCAACCTCTGCCTCCCGGGTTCAAGCGATTCTCCTGCCTCAGCTTCCCAAGTAGCTGGGATTACAGGCATGCGCCACCATGCCCAGCTAATTTTGTATTATTAGTAGAGACAGGACTTCTCCATGTTGGTCAGGCTGGTCTTGAACTCCCGACCTCAGGTGATCCACCCGCCTTGGCCTCCCAAAGTGCTGGGATAACAGGCGTGAGCCATCGTGCCTGGCTAAGAAATTTATAATGCATGTTTACATGGTAGAACCTCTGGGATCTTATAAAATCAAGAAACTCTTTTGACCATGTTTAACTTTGTTAAATACATCATTTTCCCCATTTGCCATGAAGATTGACATGCTAAAGAGTTAGTGCTTTATAAAACATTTATTAGGAATTTCTGAGCTAAAATGTTCTTCTAGTAGATAATATAGAATTATTTCTAAAAATCACTACTAAAACGTAAAGTATGCAGATTTTTGTGAAACAAATTATATTTTTATGTTACGAGATTATTTACTTAAATAAGTAATTGCTGCCTTTGAAAATAACGAAAGAAACTGAACTGTGGGATTCTTAAGGTAGCAACTGAATATTTATTTTTGTGTTCTTATCACCCAGCTCAATGCCAGAGTCAAAGCTCAATGTTTGTTGGGTTAATAACAGTAAAGGAAAAGATACCTGAGGATTTTAGACTACCCTGTGCACAAGAATGCTCACTCAAATGTTATAAAGAAAATTAAAATCTGTTCTGGTCCATGCAAAATAGTGTATTTTACTTAAATGGCTCGCATTTTCTTTCATGAAATAACTTTAGTCACTAGCAGAGTCTCATTGAGAATGAATACATTCTATTTATATTTTTCTAAGTAAAAAGAAAAACAATGCAGAACTGTAGAGTAGCTATTATAGCTATCCCATAAGGGACTTACAAGTTTTTTCGTTTTCTTTTTTAAATGACTGTTTTCTAAGAGATAATAGGAAAAAATATTAATTAAGCCCGTATCTTTTTTTTTCTGATACTTTCAATGCAAGTTATAAATTTACTTAAATTTTCCACTGGAAAATTATATATAATTTATAAATACCACAGGAAA
The DNA here is from genome assembly GCF_049350105.2 of Macaca mulatta. Lineage (NCBI taxonomy): Eukaryota > Metazoa > Chordata > Mammalia > Primates > Cercopithecidae > Macaca > Macaca mulatta. The sequence goes on from NC_133423.1 coordinate 72,673,067, forward strand.
GTATACCACTGGTATATTCCACTGGAATAACAAACATTTTTTTGGTAGCATTTTTAGAGTTGTTGTTTTATTTTTATTTTTTTTGGTTTTGAAACTATTGGAAAAACCATGGAATTATGTCATAGTATTGCGTATGTAGACTGGCAAAACAGGAACATGAAGTGACAACAGTCAATGTAGTGGTAATTTGGGGTTAATAATAATTTAATGTTGATAGTAATACATGACTAATTATCCCAATTCTCTCTCTATTTTCCTTTTGATACCTTAAGGCTTTTGCTTATTTTGTTATTTGTTTAAACTTTGGGGGAATAAAATCAGATCACAACAAGCGTGGAGAGGGGCTCTAGTAGGCTAGTGATATTGAAGCTGGGTAGAATTGTGGACAGTGATATTAAGGTAGGACAGTGATATTGAAGCTCTGTAGAATTATGGAGAGTGATATTAAGGTAGGACAGTGATATTGAAGCTGGGTAGAGTTATGGTCTGCCAACATGCTCATTAGATTTGTAGGCCCTGCGTATACATATTTCTGGCATTAATCTGGTGGACTGGAGCTACGGTCTTGACATAGAAAATATCACTGTGTCTTGATACCAGAGAGAGAGCCCCAGGCTGATGGAAACATCTTTCAAACTATTAACTGTATAATAGATTATTGTGCCACATAGGTCAGAGAAAAATTTTGACCCTCTGAGTCCATGTCTTTCTTTGTTCGCCCTGAATTATTTGCTCCTCAGTATTTCCCTCCTTGTTATTTTTCTTGCGGTAGTTATTTAACTGCAGCATCTATTCATTCCTCTTCTCAGGCCTTCTGGATGATTGCATTTTATTCCCACAATGTTTTATTCTTTTCAGTAAGACTTTTCTCTGTCATTAGTTATCCAGCATCTGGAATTCTATACCTTGCTTAAAAACATAATTAGAGGAGAATGAACACTTCCCCTCGTAGTCTATTCATTCACTACTTCATTAAATACATACATTAAATAACTTCAGTTCTATAATATGAGAGGGAAAAAGAATAATGGGAGAAGTGCATTCAGCTTAGTATAGAATTTCAATACTTTAATGATTATGCTATCTGAATTAAATTCTTAAAGAATTAAGTGAATATTTATTGAATGACTGTGCTGTGCCAGACACTAGTACCTACTATATAGGTGATGACCATACTGTGAGAACAAGATAGACATTATTACTTCCTTTATGGGACTTACTGTCTATTTGCAATGCATAAGCAGATACATGGTAAAATTAGTATGCCCTGTCATACTTCTTATAAAATGGTGGTGGATACAACATTCCAGGCACAGATTATATCGGGTGCATAGTATTTAGAAAAAGTCTTGAGACCATATTATAGAAAGCACAGGAGGAGGCCAATATGGCTAGCAGGTAGCAAGTAAGAGAGTGACAACAGCTGAGTCAGAGGTTCAACCAGGCAGCATCTTGATCCATCGTGAGGAGTTGGGATTTTATTCTAGGTGTAATGGAGAGCAACACAGAGTTTTCAAACAAAGGAAGGGCCTGACTAGATTTGTGATTTTAGGGTTTCATATTTCGGGTTAGAAAAAATGAATCCATGGAGGTAAAAAGTAGAAGCAGAGATAAGTCTTTAGCTTTTTCATCTCCTTTTCTTTTTCTTTTTTTTTTAAAGTTCAGATCAGAAATGCTGATGGCTTGGTTAGGGTGGTAGTAATGGGAAAAGAGAGAAGTACATAAAATGGAGAAATATTTTTGGAGGTGACATGGTAGGATTCATTGTTTGTGCAATATAGGGAGTAAAGGGAAGGAAGGAAGTACAAATGAAGGTTTTTCTGGGTTGAATTTTATTGACAGGGCTCTTTACTGAGGGAGAAACAGATCTGGAGGTTTGGATGGTATGAGCAAGTTTCATTTTAAACTTCTACTTTGGACTTCTTATATTTGAGATGCCTACTAGACAACTAAGTGGAAGTGTGAGGCTATTTATCTATCTATTATAATTCTCTATCTATCTACCTGCCTATTTATGTACAAGTCTGGGACTCAGACAATCTAGATTGAAGGTATAAGTCTGAAAGGCAGTGTACAGATGGTGCTGGAAACAACCTGAATTAGGGAAAAGTGACCAGTCTCAGGAATGAGTCCTGAGACATCACTCTCTGTGGAATTTTGGTAAAGGAGGAGAAGACAACAAAGAAAACTGAGAAGGAGAGGCCAGAGGGTAGAGGAAAGCCAAGGAGTGCAGTGACACTGAATCTTAGGGTAGAGAATGTTTCAAGAAACCAATACCGTTTGTTTCAAATGCTGCTAAATAGCTGAACAATATGTTGACAAATGTGTCCCTGATTTAGCAACCTGGAGCTATTGATTATCTAGACAAGAATCATTTCAGTGGAGATGGGGAGATGCAACCCAGGTAAGCATGGATTGAATGCAAGAAATGTGAATGCAAAATGGAGAGGAAGCAGAGTGTATAAAATATTCTTTCATTTTTTTTTTTTTTTGTAAAGGTAAACAGAGAAATGAGAAGGGAGCTGGTGTGGAATGTGAGGGCCAAGAGAGGTTTACTTGTGCTTAATGAAAACTCTTCTGATATTTTAAAAATATGACTGATATGGTTTAGGTGCATCCCCACCCAAATCTCATCTTGAATTTTAATCCCCACAATTCTCACATGTCGTGGGAGGAACCTGGTGGGAGGTGACTTAATCATTGGAGCAGGTCGTTCCCATGCTGTTCTCATGATAGTGAATAAGTCTCAGGAGATCCAATGGTTGTATAAAAATGGGAGTTTCCCCACACAAGCTCTCTCCTCGTCTGCCACCATGTGAGACGTGCCTTTCACCTTCCACCATGATCATGAGACCTCCCCAGCAATGTGGAACTCTTAGTCCAATAAACCTCTTTCTTTTGTAAATTGCCCACTCTCAGGTATGTCTTTAATCAGCAGTGTGAAAAACAGACTAATACAATGAGGAATTACATATTTCATAGGAACAAAGAAATTTCAAGAAATAGCTAGAATTCAGCTGTTAGTTGAGTAGTAGTCAAGTATTTTTATTAACACAGTCCATCACTTACCTTTCCTTATCACTTATATCTATACCTGATTACAAATGTATGTTATTGATGACAATGATCGAGTGAACAACTAGTGTGAAATAAATGCTCCTGTTTTATATAGATATGAGTATCTGGAGCAGTCATGGGAAGCAGTAATATATTCTTTGTCTGAAGGTTCCCTGGCGAATGGCAATTTTTTAAAAAAGATTGTAGTGTCAGCTCTATGGCTCTAGGTGCAACGGTAATGGAATATTTTTGCCATATTAATTCCAGCTTGTTCTTCTCATCTACTGGTGTTTATAGTGATGCTTCTGAAATCCTGATGCCACTGTGGTCTCTGCCTTTACGAGTCATTCTAGAGTTACCTTATTAAAACAGAGGGAAACTTGAATAGAAACTCAGCTTCTCCCTTGTTAACAGAACTCTGCAGTTCTCAAACATTTCAACATCAGGGCAAAAGTGGCAAAAGAGAAAGTCTGTGTTTGCGGTCAGCCTGAGTTGCCCACAATCCCAAGGCCCACCTTTCTGTGAGGTCTTCAAGACCACTGCCAACACCACCACACATGCCTTTTGCAGTGGTCTCTGAGTGGAGGTGCTTTAAAAGCCTTAAAAACATCTATCTTCTATGTGGACTAGTAGAGTTAAAGTAAGGTGAAAACCTGCGTATCAGTGTGCTTAGCTCCAAGGACTGCCAAATGCAGAGTGTCCTTTGTGGACAGATTCTTATCTTACACTCAATATGTTTGGCTGGCCAGGCACGATGGCTCATGCCTGTAATCCCAGCACTTCAGGAGGCCGAGGCAGGTGGATCACTTAAGGTCAGGATTTTGAGACCAGCCTGGTAAATGTGGTGAAATCCCATCTCTACTAAAAATACAAAAATTATCCGGGCATAGTGGTGAGCTACTTGGGAGGCTGAGACAGGAGAATCACTTGAACCCGGGAGGCAGAGGCTGCAGTGGGCCAAGATCTCCCACTGCACTCCAGCCTGGGTGACAGAGTGAGACTACACTTCAAATATATATATATATATTTGCCTGGAAGGGTTTTCAGATGACAGATAGTTGTTTTGATAGTTGAGGATGTTGTTCCTCATCTTGGCAAGGAGATCAATTCAGGGACCAACCCAGCCATATGCCCAAAAGACAGAAAGGAGTGTCTCCCTATTGAGGATCTGAAGCATTGTCTCCTCAATCAGAAGTAATCCTGGGTTGCAGTAGGTAGAGGTTGCTACCTACTTCCTACTGGGAAGTGTCTATCTACTCCCATGTGGCCTCTTCAAAATCTGTTTGTTTATTAATAATTTCATCTGTGTGGCAGTCCAAGAGAAGAGACAAAACTTGCTACCTTAGGTAAATTGCTTCCTCTAGGTGGCTGCAGGAAAATCTCTAATGTAAAATTGTGGTGTATGCCTTATTATTTGTCTCTGAACTCCAGGAGACTGTCAAATGGAGCATTTGGAAATGACAGACATCTAATCAACATGTTTGCTGCTGTTTTAGGATTTGCCAATTGATAACATAACGGTGCATCTGCTGTTTCATAAAGGTCATGCTGTCACATAATTCTTGTCTGCAGAGCCTCATTCACTACAAGGTGAGTGCTTGAGAAAGAACAGGGTAGTATGACGGTTTCAGACAGATGCATTTATTTGCATGCATTTGATGCAGAGTTGGGAATGAAACTCGGAAAGCATCAACACCATTCCCTTCATTGCTCTTTTGAACTGCCCTGTTTCAAAATAGAAAATGAGTATAATTAAGTGGTCTAATTTAGAATGATGGACTTTCTAAGTCGACCATTGAATTTACTTTGATGCAAAAATTTCAACCTTTTGGAATGTTAGCCATCGTTCATTCTGTGTGTGTTTGGGTGTGTGTCTGGATTGAAAGGAAGGCACAGTTTAAAATCTTTAAAAAAAGAAAGCTCTTTTAATTCTGTAATATACATAATTTAGAAGTGAAAATAATGTTGTTTGATGATATTTTTAATTGTTTTAAGTGGTAAGGTGATTTGGTCAAAGTAGGAAATACTCATTTTAGCAGGGTTTTTATTTATTATTTTTTTTGAGATGGAGTCTTGCTCTGTTGCCCAGGCTGGAGTGCAGTGGCACGATCTCAGATCACTGCAACCTCCGCATCCTGGGTTCAAGTGATTCTCCTGCCTCAGTCCCCTGAGTGGTTGGGACTACAGGTGCATGCTACCATGCCCAGCTAATTTTTTGTATTTTTAGTAGAGATGGGGTTTCACTGTGTTAGCTAGGATGGTCTCAATCTCCTGACCTCGTGATATGCCCACCTCGGCTTCCCAAAGTGCTGGGATTACAGGCGTGAGCCACTGTGCCTGGCCTTTTATTCTTTTTGTAATAGGAGGATGAGAACATAGCATTCACACAAGCCAACATTCATTTTCAACATTATGGAACCTCCCAGTCTTAATCTGTTTGTGCTACTGTAATAGAATACTTGGCACTGGATAATTTATTGAAAAACCCAGACATTTACTTCTCACAGTCCTAGAGGCTGGGAAGTCCAAGATCAGGGCACTGGTATTTGGTCTGGTGAAAGTCTTCTTGCAGCATCCTCACATGGCAGAAGAGAGAAGGGCAAGCTAACCAACAGCTGCGGGAAGCCTCTTTTATAATGGCTTTAATGTCATTAAGAAGAAAAGGAGCCCTTATGGTCTGATCAACTCTTGAAGGTCTCACCTCTTAATAACTCAACTGGCAACACCTGAATTTGCACTCAAGTCATAGCACAATCTTATCCTTTAAGCCCGTCTCTCACACCCATGCACAGATTTGTTGGCTGATAAAAGTCATTCAATAACGCACTACAGTTATTCATAGCCAACACCTCAGATCTTCCTCACTTCATCCAGACTTGCCTTCTCTGACCATATTTCTAAATAATTCAAACCTTTACTTTCTGTCCTCAGACTTAATGTTGCTTCTAAGCCCTTCTTTAGAGTATGAATTGTATTGTTTACTGTTTTTTTGTGGTATCATTCTCATTTCTTTCTTTTCATTTGTACAAATTTATGGGGGTACATGTGAAATTTTGTTACATGCATGGATTGTGTAATGGATAAAAAATATAGTATATATCCACAATGAAATACTATTCAGCCCAAAAAGAAAGAAATTATATCTTCTGTATGGTTACTATTTTTAACACTAATCCTAAGACTGTAAACTGGAGGGAAAATGAATGTTCTGAATTTACTTTTATGCTTAATGTTTTAATTTAATGTTTAAAATTTAGGGTTAACTTTTTCCCTCCATAGCATCTGGATTTCAGCTTCATTTGGTCAGAGGTGACTTGACTCCCTGTTTTTTGTCTTCCTTGACTCCTTTGGGTAGGACTGGGTGACAACACCCCGTTTTGGGTCATCTGAATTCAACTCCTGACTCAATTACAGCCATGGTGTCTGCAGAGGTTGTACTCAGAGAGATCATTATATATTGTACGTCATCTCAGCACTGTAATATGATAGGTTAACTCTTTGTAAATAGTCACTAACTATGGCTTCAGGGGTCTGTGGAGTCTCTAAAGTTTCATGGTGAACTAATAAATATCATCCAGAACTAGCTGCTGCAGTCAGACATTTGTATCTTAAAAGAATGACCAGAAGGTAATTGGAACATCAACTTCAATCCCATTATTAACATAAAAATAGTCTTGTAGAATCTCTTACTTTTTTTGATCAGTAACTTAAAATCATTTATTGAGAATTGTCAGGGTAAGAACCATCACTTTTTAATCAGCATTTCTCAAAATGTTGCACTTCCAGGGGATCAATGAGATCAAAACTATATTTCAATAATCCCAAAATGTTATTTGCCCATTTCACTCTTTCTATCATATGTATACAGTGTAATTTTCCAGAGCTACATAATATGTGATGATGTCATCATCCTTACAGTGAATGGAATTCATGCTTGTGTATTTTTATGTCTTAAACTTTTCCGTTTTTTTAGTATGCAATATACATATATATAGATAGATAGAGAATGATAGATAGGTAGAGCCTGAATAAATAAAAGTGTTTGGGGATCCTCAGTGACTTTCAAGAATATAAATCCTGAGACCAAAAAGTTTGAGAATGTCTGATACAGTTTTTGCAAAACATGTTTTGCTGCTTGTATTGTTAGACTCTATAAAATAAATTATTTTTCAATGTCTCCTGAATTCGTAATCATTATATAAACTGACAAAATGCTGCTTTATTGCTTATCTTTCAGAAAGACAATAAGAATTCGCATATACACACTTACGACGTACTCATACAAATAAACAATAAACATTTTTTAAAAAGGAAAGAAATACTGGACTTTTACTTATATAAAAAAAGAATTCTTAATTATGTGGAAATAGATGGGCTATATGGTATTTTTAAAAACAAATACATGATTTTAAATCATTAGAGTACAGCCTCAAATGTCAGCCTATTCAACGATTGACCAGTGTTGTAAGCCATGAGTATCTGTGTCTCAGTTTCCTTCTCTGTAAAATGGAGATGACAATTCCCGTTATGTCATATGATGGTTAAATATAAATGAGGTAGCACACTTAAGGCACTTGGAATATTACTTAGCACATGGTAGCACTCGACAAGTGTTAACAGTTAGCTATCACCATTATTTCTACCGATTGATTACAGTGTAATGAGAGCTTAGATGTAAAACTGGGGTCCAAATTTTTCTTCTGAGTTTCATCCTCGTTGTTGCAAATGACAGGATTTCCTTCTTTTTCAAGGCTGAATAGTAGCCATTGTATGGATAAAACTCATTGTGTGTATACTATTTATACTATTCATTACATGGATACTATCCATTGTGTCCACGTATAGATGTATATCACATTTTCTTTTTATCCATTCATTGGTTGATGAACATTTAGTTTGATTGATTATTTTGGAAATAACGTGAAAGCTTAAGAGAAAGTTTAATTTTATATCTGCATATATTTTTGCACAGCAATTTGGGGAACATTTTTCATTCTTTAAGTCATTAAATAAAACTTTGGGCTTTGTAATTGTTCTCTAGCTATTTAGTTGGATTAGTTGGGGATGGTAGAGCACAGAGTGGGAACAATATTTCAAAGAAAAGGTAGGAATAATGAAGATTTGATAGTCTTATTGGAATATGGACAGAAGAATTTGACCTATAACTTTAGGTTACTCTTTGGTTGGACTGTTTATTTTAACCCTAGAAAGAGGAGTAGAGGCTGAAGTGCTTATCATATGTCATGGTCAATTATTTAGAATTACTTTTAAGGCCAAAATGTGCTTCCAAATGCTGAACATTCACTTTTACTCCAATTTATGGTCCTAGAGTTAGTGTAACAAACAGTAACAATATAGACAAATGACTTTCTGTTTTTAAGTCAGGTCCAGTTTGCTGAGAATAATGATTTGTGACATGAACCTGAAGAAGCCACAATAATTGACATAGTCCAAACTAGAAATCTGATTATAGTACTCTCCATTGCAGCTTTCCCTTAAACTAATTCTATCTCGAGCTTGAGGAATGATGTCATAGTGTCTCACTGTACACATTTTCCATGTATACAAAGAAGAAACAATATCCACTGACATTTTACATGTAAAGATCTGAATGGAGAATGTGGATGATTTTCATGTTAAGATAATCCACAATTAATATATTAAGTTATAATTGGGTCATAACCCTGAGAATATCTGAATTCTTCCTTCAACTAGTTTCCAAAGAGGAAAATGCAAGTAAAGTGCACGTTGCTATTTACTGGGCATTGCCCTAACCAAGAGAGAGTTTGGTGGCACCCAGGGAATCCTTTTCTTAAATTATGCAGGCAGAGTACCAGAATGACAGCCAGTCCAAATATCTGTTTTGCCTACTTGCAGTTTGAGACCTGGTGCCATGCGAGGTATTGAAAATAAAAAGATAAATAAGTCAAATTATTTCCCTGAAGAAGCTTACTTTTTCATAGTGATTACTGATAGTGCCAATGTAGTTATTTTTATGAGGTACACTGATGACTAAAATAGTTTTCTTGAGTTGCACTAATATTTGGGTTCACCGAATTCCTTTCAAATATTTATTAAACTGTGGTTTCCTCAGGGTTATGTATGTGGCAGAGTAATGATTGGCCAACACAAAGGAGGAGGTGGTGACTGCGTTGTGGCAGTATACGGCCCACAACTTCTATCATTTGTGAATTCATAACAATGTTGAAAGACTTGAAGTTTTGAAAAATGAAATTAAAGATATCTTTCCATTAAATATAAAATATTTGCATCTTCATTTAAGGAAGATAATTGTTATCATACTTTCCTAATCTCAAACAATTTCTTTAAATAAATAATCCACAAAAATCAATAATGTCTTTACTCTGTCTATAGTAGTCCTCTACTATAATTTTCCAAAAGCGTGAGCAAAGTGTCATTGCTAGCTTCAAGGCATTAGATTTTAAACACTATTTCCATGAGTCAAGACAACATAATTAATTTTTGGCATTAAATAAAAGCTATGGTAAGAAAAATATTAAGAATTGTTAAGAAATCCCTGTAATTTTTCACATAAGGTCTAGCTCTAAAGGAAAGAATAGTACTTTTTTAATATAAGAAAATGAGCAGTACTTGGAAATATAATGTAAGGCTCTGTATATCCATGCCTCTACTTGAGTACTTACTATTTTAAATTGTATTTAGTCATCAGCACTGCTGATTTTAGGCAAGAGGTTGTTAGTCAAATGCTGGTTTAGTACTGAAATTCAATCTATGTTTCTAAATCCATTCTAAACAAAATAGCACATTTCTGGAATGTTAACTTCTTTATAAAGTATGGATCTCAAATTTTTTCTTGTTCATTCTTTTTGTTATTGTTGTTCATTTGTCTAGCCCCTTCCTTTACAGACATACCCAGAATAAAAAGGTTGTAACTTATATTCTCGATGATAAAGGTGACAGTGACACTAGTTAACATGAATTAGGCTAACTTGTGAAAGTCCCAAATTGCTAGCAGTATTGGAGCCTTTACAATGAAAATCAATGAGTTAAATTGGCTAGAACAAATAAGGTGACAAAGGGTAATGATGAGTGGCAGAAAGGAAGAGAACCTGCAATTTAGGAACCAATAAAGCCATTGCATTTAGCTTAGCACAAAAACTTGATGAGATATATTAGATAGTTAATTATATGTATTAAAAGTGGTAGCCAAGGATTTTATTGTTTTCTCTAGTGAAGGTAAAAAGAGGGCTTCTTACTGAGTATTTTGCTTCAATGGAAAATTGAGGTCTCATTCAAATTAGAGTTAAGGAAAAGCCATTTGCAAAGGACATGTAGGAGATTAAGCTGGATAATCAGAGCACTTCCAGGAAAATGTTTCATTTTCACCAGAATGAAACCGAATCAATTGTTTATTAGCAGCGTAACTCTGTGAACAGGGTGTTCTTCCTGCTTATGTGAGAAGCGTTTTAGGGATCTGATTTGATAAATACAAAACTAACTATGATTCTTCACCATTGAGCCCTTGCAGAAAAGAGTGTACAATCTTTACTTCCGAGTCATTATTTCAGTTGGAAGGTCATAAAACAGTGTGTGGATATGGGGGTTAAATTTGGGGAGATAGGATTTCTCAGGACTTCTACAAGTAGTCCTTCTTCTTTTTTTTTTTTTTTTTTTTTTTTTTGAGACGGAGTCTCGCTCTGCCGCCCAGGCTGGAGTGCAGTGGCCGGATCTCAGCTCACTGCAAGCTCCGCCTCCCGGGTTAACGCCATTCTCCTGCCTCAGCCTCCCGAGTAGCTGGGACTACAGGCGCCGCCACCTCGCCCGGCTAGTTTTTTGTATTTTTTAGTAGAGACGGGGTTTCACCGTGTCAGCCAGGATGGTCTCGATCTCCTGACCTCGTGATTCGCCCGTCTCGGCCTCCCAAAGTGCTGGGATTACAGGCTTGAGCCACCGCGCCCAGCCCAAGTAGTCCTTCTTCTTTTGCCCCTGTGATATCAGAGCCGCCGAACTTGATGACGACTGGATGGCGCTGAAATTAGTGATTGATGTTTTCTCAGCAAACCATCAGTTTTGCACATCCATTATTACCATCCATGCCCACCCCCAACTCAGAGGTTCAATGCCAAATATTGAAAATCCCATGACAACCAACTGGTAAGTGGTAAGAAAGCCTCATCGTACTAATTCTGAGAGCTACTAAATGTATTTTAGGCTGCAAGATACTTAAACAACTATACCAGGACACATAGTTATATGCCCTCAGCTGACCATTGGATTAAGATCTAGCAAACTCCTATGATGCTTAGACACAAATCTGAGGATTTCCAGAGAGAATCTGGAAATTATGGGATGGAGAAGCCTGCCCCAGCACGTTGACTTTGTTCTCTCTCTTTTTCTTTCTGTCTCCCAAAAGAACAATGGATGGAGACTTACTGGGTTTCTCAGGTAGCAATATGGAAACAATGGTGACCCCAAAGTAGGTAGTAAGGAAGTGCGTTCTGTACCAGAAACACCTGTGTTCAGGGGATCTTGGAATGTAGTAGTGACTCAGGCCCATGTCCGGATGTGGATTTACCATAAAGTTACATGCTTTCTTAAATTTAACTTTATTATTTATGTATTTATTTATTTATTTGAGACAAGGTCTCACTCTGTCACACAGGCTGGAGTGCAGGTGTGATCTTGACTCACTGAAGCCTCCAACTCCTAAGCTCAAGCAGTCCTCCCACTTCAGCCTCCTTAGTAGCTGAGACTACAGGTGCGCACCACCATGCCCAGCTAATTTTTGTATTTTTAGTAGAGATGGGATTTTGCCATGTTACCTGGGCTAGTCTTGAACTCCTGGGCTCAAGCAACCTGTCTGCCTCAGCCTCCCAAAGTGCTGGGATTACAGGCCCGAGCCACCATATCCAGCTGCTACACGCCTTTGCCTCAATGTTATTCACTTGCAGAAACCCAATCTAAGCTTCTGGTAGAGGCTATAGAAATGTGTTTATAGGGTAACATGTGCTGGTACACTTGCAAATATGAAATAGTCAAACTGAAATTGGCTAACATTCCATTTTCTTTCTAACTTTCCCTTCCTCACCCTTTCCTTCATTTCGGGGGGCATTGGAGTAGCAATGAATGTTTTAAGGATCTGTAGAAACGTTGACTTGGGGAAATATTTAGTTGCCATTTAGTGGAATATATATGGCTAGGAGTTCCTTCTGTGAGGCACTAAACAACAGTCAGGCAGGCATATAATGGTGTTGCTGTTATGAAGGAGAAGAGCCAGGGGCCCCGTGCAGGGCCAGCTTTGCGGGCATGTTACCTGTGTGATTTAAACAGTTCCTGGCACTTAGAAGGGTCCTGCGCTGACTTAACTGTCTCCCATCACTTTCTCAGAAATTTTAATACTTTTCGAACAAAAGGCTGCACATGTTTTATAGGCAGTTCTGGCTGCAAGCACCCTTTAAAACAATAATCAATAGACAGTAAGTGTGCCCCACTCCGCTCTTCCTTGGTGTCATTCAAGACAAAAGGTGACTCTGCAAGTGGCTGACTAACTCAGCATTTTCTAATAGATGCATGTTTTCATTTCAAGTTTATCACGTAGATGGAATCCTTTAAATACACATATTAATATGGATTTTTTAAAAAATATTTCAAGTGTAATGAGATTGCACATTTTAAGACTGTTCAAAGTTTATATTATGAGTAGAACAGCCTTTCAAGGTCTCTAAAATAAAATTTCAGAGAAGAGACTTGAATATGAAAGAGATGACAAAGTTACTAAAAAAGTTGTTAAGGGTCAAATAAACCACTATAACTGAAAATATAAAAGAATCTTTGGAAAGTTTCTATAAAAGCAGTAGAAGAGAACACACTTCTGGTTTTGAGATATATGATTGTAATTTTAAAATTGATTTACTAAATATATAAGAAAAATTCAGATAAATGATAAACTCAATAGAAATTATCCTAGAATCTAGAAATTAATGGTAAGAAAGCAATTTTCAGATCATACTCAGTGATTCATTAGAAAGAAAAGGAAAATTTCACATAAATTAATGAATAAGCTCTTGATTTAGTAATAATACAATTATTTAATAAGAATAAATTATCTATATAACATATATAATTGTATATAATTTTATACAATTTTATACTACTAATTATATGTATCTATATAATTAATTACTGCACAAGCAAATTTGAAGTATCCTAAAATCTTAGTTTATAAATGTAAGAAACTCAATAGGCATTCTCAAATTTAACAACATTGAAAACAGTTTCCATGAAGTGACCAATAATTAATAATAAAGCTGAGCCGGGCGCGGTGGCTCAAGCCTGTAATCCCAGCACTTTGGGAGGCCGAGACGGGCGGATCACGAGGTCAGGAGATCGAGACCATCCTGGCTAACACGGTGAAACCCCGTCTCTACTAAAAAATACAAAAAACTAGCCTGGCGAGGTGGCGAGCGCCTGTAGTCCCAGCTACTCGGGAGGCTGAGGCAGGAGAATGGCGTAAACCCGGGAGGCGGAGCTTGCAGTGAGCTGAGATCCGGCCACTGCACTCCAGCCTGGGCGACAGAGGAGACTCCGTCTCAAAAAATAAATAAATAAATAAATAAAATTTAAAAAATAAATAAATAAAGCTGAAAAAAGCTTTTCTATATTATCAATTTTTAAAGCTTCAATTAGGCTTTCTAGGGGGAAGGTAGTTATCTTTTTATTCTATAAATAGCAATTATTACAATTATTACAAAATGTCATACTGTCATATGAAGAGGCTATCACAGGGTATATAGCTAAATATGTAGTAAAAATATTACCAAGATGTGTCAGTAAGCCAATTAAGGAACCACATTGTGCCATTTTCCCCAGTTTTGGTGTTATTTGTGGTAGTGAGCTACTTAAAATTTGTAATTTTTTGTGACTTCCTTTCTCATTTTAAGTAAATATTTAAAATATTAATTTGATATTTTTAATTTTGTATTTTTTCAAGTGTTAACAGCCCCTTCTCCAGTATTATAATCTCTAGGTCTCACAAAACTTGGTACCACCCCTGTCCAGTTCAGCAATTTAGTGAAAAAACGAGAATACTTGGTCTGGTTTTCTGATGCTAGAGCCAGTGGTTTAAATTGATACTCTGACCTAAAACTTAATTAGGATCCTGTGGACACTGTTTAATTGTAAAATAAATGAGTATCCAGAAGAGAAGAATTGCTCCATTCCACTGCCTTGTTTTCTTAAACCTTGAGCTTTTCAGGGGACATTTGACAGTGTACTCAATTTTGTAAACAAATGAGATGAAAGAGACCCATGAGTGACAAGGGATACACTAACCATAAACATCATCTAATCCAAACTGTTTTCTTTGTAAATGAGGAAAATGAGTTCCAGAGATATCACATGAATGAAATAAATAGCTGGTACCAGAATGTAGGTTTAATTCCCTTCCCACTTCTCTTCCCATTCACTTCACATGCTCATTCATTCAATTGAGGGCTTACTGAATGCCAAACACTGTGTAAGGTACTACAGATTGAGCAGCAAGCAAAACAGACAATTCCTGTTTGAGGAGCTCCTATTCTAGTATGGAAGGCAGCTAATCAAGAAGAGTAAAGCGTATTAAATACTACTGGCACAGGGATTTCAACCTTTCTACCCCCATACCCAGTGCTTGACCTGTTTATGCTGGAGCCTTATAAATAAGACCAGACAAGAGACTACCAAGTACTCAAGGGTCATCAACAACTAGTGATCAAGTCAAGTCCTAATTCTCACTTAATTTGAAGATTTTATTTTATTAAAGTCATTTTGCTGGAAATTTAAATATGAAAGTTTTGGAGTAATGCTGAATTTCTGATGAAGTCTCGACAATTTAAGGTGGACAACAAATGCCAAAAAATATATTTTTAAAAAACTCTTAAGTGTACATTTAAAGCAGTACAAATAAAAATTGACATCAATATTTGTAGAGACAAATAATGGGCAAGGTTGGCATTCACTGTAAGTCAAAAACTAAAATGTACTATGTTCCCCAAATATGAAGACCCAAATAACTGACACTAAAAGACAGAATATTGTTTTTACTAGAATATGTAGAGAAATGCAATTCAAAAGGACTGGCAAAGTCATTGTAGAAGCTAAGATGAGATTTAGCTAGAAGCTCTGGGACCAAAGTTTAGATAATTATAAGGTAAAATATACTAATTATTTTTTTGCCGTAGTGCTTAATGTCAATGATCTATTCCTCTTGGTACTAAAGTTCTGGGTGAGGTAGTGTCAGTCACGCTCATTAGTAATTGGACCCTATGAAGATATGTCTTTTAATTTGAATTAGTATTTAATTGACTGATTTTTCTTTGTTTTTAACAAAAGAACATGAAAGGAAAGATAAGTAGAGGGCTTGAAAAGGGTAGAAAGCCCATTCCAATATATGTACAGCGCAGAGTCTAAGAAAATGAAGAGACTCTAAAATAAAGCTGTTCATTGGGGCATTAGAGTTGTGAAAGCCAGAAAGTTCTTTTCTGTAATTAACAAATGTTTTGTTATTGCAATCTATGTGCCAGATCCTGCCCACATAGACTGACAATAACACATAAATTATAGGGTACCTTAGAAGGTGTCAAATGCTAAGGAAATGAAGAAAGAGTAGAGTAGGATCAATGTGATGGGGAGTGCAATGGTGGGGGTTGGAGTTGTTTGAAATTTTAAATAAAAGTATGAGGGTGGGTCTCATTGAGAAAGTGACCTTTAAACCAAAACCCAAAGGAGGTAGTCATGGAGACATGGGGATATGGGGGTGGAAGGGAGAGCATTTCAGAAAGTCATGCAAAGACCCTAAAATGAAATCATGACCAATGTGTTTAAAAAAGAGAAGGGCCTCCAAGGATCTAGAACTAGAAGTACCATATGACCCAACCATCCCATTACTGGGTATATACCCAAAAGATTATAAATCATGCTGCTATAAAGACACATACACACGTATGTTTACTGTGGCACTATTCACAATAGCAAAGACTTGGAATCAACCCAAATGTCCATCAGTGACAGACTGGATTAAGAAAATGTGGCACATATACACCATGGAATACTATGCAGCCATAAAAAAGGATGAGTTTGTGTCCTTTGTAGGGACATGGATGCAGCTGGAAACCATCATTCTCAGCAAACTATCGCAAGAACAGAAAACCAAACACCGCATGTTCTCACTCATAGGTGGGAACTGAACAATGAGATCACTTGGACTCGGGAAGGGGAACATCACACACCGGGGCCTATCATGGGGAGGGGGGAGGGGGGAGGGATTGCATTGGGAGTTATACCTGATGTAAATGGCGAGTTGATGGGTGCAGCACACCAACATGGCACAAGTATACATATGTAACAAACCTGCACGTTATGCACATGTACCCTAGAACTTAAAGTATAATAATAATAATAATAATAATAATAAAAGAAAGTTTATGGGGACAATATCCCAAAGGAAAAAAAAAAAAAAAAAACCGAAGGGCCAATGTGCCTGCAAAAAGAACTTTTTTCTTAAAAAATAAATATTTTATGAAATGGAGGTGTGAAAACGCAAACTCTTTGATTTCCAAAAATAAAACAGGTTCAACAGTTGGGCAAGACTGGAAATTGATTAGAATAAATGGAGCGCATGCTCAAAAGCATGGAGACAGGAAGCACATGCCGAGGTCAGGTAAGGGTGAATGGCTAGCTAGAACTGGACTGCAGGTTTCATAATAGGGACATGTAGAAAAAATGCAGTGAAATCATGGAGCAAAATTTCTCATATGACGCAGTTTGAATTTTTTCTTACAAGTGATGAGGAAGCCATTGAAGATTGAGTTTTTAAAAATAAATGAATATGTGGCAATTTTACAATCACGATGAATTAAAAAATAGAGACATTAGATGTCAGGTTTGTTTGTTTTTATTATTTTTGAAACTGTTCTAGTGGATGTGTAGTGGTATCCCTTAAAGATGTTGAAAACATTTTTCTATGCATACTGGTTATTTGTAGAATTTCTTTTGTCAAATCTCTGTTTAAATCCTTTAGCCAATTTTTATTGGGTTGTTTTCTCCTACAATTGGGTTGTAAAAGTTCTTTATATATAATGGATACAAGTCTGTTGTCAGAGATATGGTGAATATTTTCTCTCAGTAATATGACTTTCCTTTTCGTTTTCTTAAGGTAGTTTTTGAAGAGCAGCCAAGTTTTAATTTCGGAGTCCTATTATCTACTTTTTTTAATGGTTCATGCTTTTTTTGTTGTTGTTCTATCCACAAATCTTTGCTACCCCAAGGTTGCAAACATTTTCTCCTATGCTCTTTTTAAGGTCTTTTATAGTCATGACCTTTACATTTATGCCTGTGATCTGTTTGGAGTTAAATTTTATGTATGGTGTGTAAGAGTAAAGATTTATAGCCATACATTGCTTAATGACAGGAATATGTTTTCTGAAACGTGTCATTAGGCAATTTTCTTGTTGTATGAACATCATACAGTGTACTTACACAAACCTAGATGGTATAGCCTAGTACACACCTAAGCTGTATGGTGTAGCCTATTATTGCTCACAGGCTACAAACCTGTACAGCATGTTACTGTACGGTAGACAGTTGTAACACAGTAATAAATATTTGTGTATCTGAACACATCTAAACAGAGAAAAGGTACTGTAAAAACACTGTGCGAAAGATAAAAATAGTTAACTTGTATAGGGTTCTTCAAGTGAATGGAGCTTACAGGACTGGAAATTGCTCTGAGTCAGTGAGTGTTGAGTGAATGTGAGGGTCCAGTACATTATCATACACCACTGTAGACTTTATAGACACTGTATACCGAATTATTTAACAATTCTTTCTTCAGTCATAAATTAACTTTAGCTTACTGTAATTTTTAACTTTATAAACTTATTTTGTCTCTATTTTTGACTCTTTTGTAATAACACTTAAAGACAAATATATTATACAGCTATACAAAAATATTTTATTTCTTTACATCCTTATTTTATGTTTTTTCTAGGTAAATTTAAAAATTTTTCTGACTGGGCACGGTGGCTCACGCCTGTAATCCCAGCACTTTGGGAGGCCGAGGTGGGTGGATCACAAGGTCAGGAGTTTGAGACCAACCTGGCCAGTATGGTGAAACCTCGTCTCTACTAAAAGTACAAAAATTAGCTGGGCATGGTGGTGGGCGCCTGTAGCCCCAGCTGCTTAGGAGGCTGAGGCAGGAGAATCACTTGAACCCAGGAAGCAGAGGTTGCAGTGAGCTGAGATCTCTGCCACTGCACTCCAGCCTGGTGACAGAGCGAGACAAAAATTAGCTGGGCATGGCGGCACATGCCTGAAATCCCAACTACTCGGGAGGCTGAAGCAGGAGAATTGCTTGAATCCGGGAGGCAGAGGTTGCAGTGAGCCAAGATCACGTCATTGCTTTCTAACCTGGGTGACAAAAGTAAAACTCATCTCAAAAATAAATAAATAAGTTGAAGCAGTTAACTAAATGAAAGTATCTAAAATCCATTTTAACTTTTCAAATTGAACTTGTTATTTTTACTCCTACCCTAAACACTCAGTATATCACACCCTATCTGTGTGCATGGCACGATTATGTTAGTCGCTCGAGCATTCTGTGAAAGATGTGGCCCTGAAGACAAAAGGGCACACAACATAAAATAATATTAACACTAAAGGAAATAATAGATACATGTTACCTGTGAATAAGAAGTTTAGCTTACTGTTACTAAAACATAATGGGCTAGAATAAATACAGATGTGTTCCTCAAATTTTAAGTTACTATCTTTATCACCACAAATTTCAGATATACTCAAAACTTGTATATATAGAACTAACAGAAGGGTCTATGTCTTCAAAACATAGTTTGCTGAGATTTCATGAATACCAAAAAACATTATTTCATGTAACATATTGTAGTTTTTATTATTTTACATTATTATTTTAGCTGAAAGATTAGAGTATATAAAATTACTCTGGGCGGGATTCAGTGACTCACGCCTGAAATCCCAGCACTTTGAGAGGCTGAGGCGGGTGGCTCACCTGAGGTCAGGAGTTCGAGACCAGCCTGGCCCACATAGTGAAACCCCGTCTCTACTAAAAATACAAAAAATTAGCAGGGCGTGGTGGCTGGCACCTGTAATCCCAACTACTAGGGAGGCTGAGGCAGGAGAATCGCTTGAACCTGGGAGGTGGAGGTTGCAGTGAGCCAAGATCACGCCATTGCACTCCAGTCCAGGCAAAAAGAGCGAAACTCTGTCTTGAAAAATAAAAATTACTCTGATCCTTAATGATTTCAGTTCAAGAGGAACTATATTTTTGTCAGAGATAAATTTTTAAGGAATTAGGTTGAATGCAAATAATTTCTTAGACCTTTTCTAAGTCAGCCATCACAATGTTGGAGTAGAAAATGGGACCCCCGGTACAATCCAAGAATATAACTAGGTATAAGCAGTAATGCTGTGCAGAGATAAGACTTCCTTCAGACCAGCAGCCAAAAACACTGTCAATTCTAAAGAGAATAAAAGCATTTATTTGCTATTTGATATTCAATATCAGATATTTCAAATAAATTATCTTGACATCTAGGGGGTAGAATTGGAATGAATGGCACTGATACGTAAGACTATCAGTTTGATTTCCAAATATCTCACTTATCCACCTACTTCTTTCCAACTTCACTGCCACCAGCCAGTTTTGGCTACCATCAGGGAGAGCCTTATGACTGGT
Organism: Macaca mulatta; assembly: GCF_049350105.2. NCBI lineage: Eukaryota > Metazoa > Chordata > Mammalia > Primates > Cercopithecidae > Macaca > Macaca mulatta. The sequence continues at coordinate 72,692,853 of NC_133423.1, forward strand.
GCAGCGTCTCTTAGTTGATCTTTCTGTTTCCATTCTTTCTCTCCTATAATCTATTTGCCATGCATTACTCAGAATGACCTTTATAAATACAAATCACATTAGGTCATTTCCCTTCTTGAAATTCTATAATGACTTTCCCTTGATCTTTTACTAAGATGTAAAGGCCTTATCTTATTTACAGCCTGCCCCTCTGGTTTCATCTCACGCTAATCTCCCTGTCATGTGTTATTCTCTCTCTCTGATCCTTTTCCACTCACTCGGAGGAAATACTAAATTCTCCCCAGCCAGCATCTTTGCACCTGGCTGTTTCCTCTGCTTTTACTTACAATGTCCTTCTCCACCCCTACACCTGCCTTACTTTGTTTCTAATCATTAGCCTCTCATCCTTCTCATATTGTCTTAAGTATCATCTTTAGAGCTGTGTCTTTCCTAAAATATGTAAGTATGCTTATATATTTTGCTTATGTTCTATCATTCTATACATTCATAAATGTGCTTATGTTTTATCACAGTACTTTATTTCACAGCACTAACAAAAATATATAATTTGAAATGTATTTATTTGGATTCTTCATTTGCCCATTCATTTGGCAGATACATAATGAGCAGCCATTACACGCCTGGCACTTTTCTAGGTATGATTCTAAAAGGCAACAAATTACATAAAAATCTTCATGAAGCTTATATTCTGTTATGGGGGACAGGTGTTTAAAAATATCAAAATGAATTAGTTATATATTAGAATGTTATAAACTTTGATTTTAAAAAGGGAGGTGGGTGAAGAAGGAAGGTAAAATAATCGAGAGTTCCAAGTGATACTTGAAGAAAGATTTGAAGGAACTAAGAGGTTTGCTATGTCAATATCTGGAGGAGTATTCCAGGCAGAAGAAATGGCCAGTGCAAAAATTCTCATACAGCAGAGTACCTAGTGGATTTGAGGAAGAGCACAAAGGTCAAGATGCTGGGAGCAAGGCGAACGGTAGGGAAAGTGGTGATGAGATCAGTGGTAATGTGGGGCTTTATCTGAGACCGTGGAAGGCTTTGCAGGTCTTGGTTGGACTTGGACTTTGACTCTGAGACACATGGGGAACCACTGCAGGGTGTTAGCACAGAGATGACGTGATCTGACTGGCAGTGTAAAAGGATCACTCTGGCGACTTAAGAAAGGACTGTAAGAGTGTCAGAGGAGACATACAGAGCCCAGTTAGGAGGCTGTCTGAGTCCTAGACATGATGTTGATGGCTGAGAGGGCACATAGAGGAAAGAAAAGGAAGGAAAAGCCAGCCCTGGGGCCTTCTGAGATGAAGAGGATGGGGAGAAGAGTTGGAACCGGCAAAGGAAACTGAAAAAGAGCCATGACTGAGATAAAATAAAAACTTAAAGCTGATGACAAGGTGAAGAAAGAGTGTCGAGGGGGAGGAGTGGTGACATGTGATGAACGTGTCTATTTTATTGCTCTTATCCCTCACTGGACTATAAGTTACAGGAGGGCAAAAGTTCTGTCTTTCGTATACATTATTGTATGGTATTGGATCTCTCATTTCCAGCGTAGTGCTTGGCACACATCAAATAGTCAGTAAATAGTGAATAAAGATGATTATGTAAGACTCAACCATAAAAGGATAGGCTGTGGCCAAAAGCAAATACTGCATTGAAAATAAAGCAGAATGTATATATATATACAGGAAAATACAAAGATTTGGGGAGAAAGTAGAGAAGTTGTGGTAAAGTTAAGTAAATGAGTATAGTGATAGTATTTCTTAACACTGGCAATTCCCCAAATATATCTCCAGTCCAGACCTCTCTCTGCCACTTGAGGCATGAGTATCCAGTTGCTCACCAGAAATCGCCACTGGGATGTCTATGTGATTTTTCAAACTGACCCCAACCACCCTCTGATTTCGCTCAGAGTAAATGCCACAGCTCTCACAATGGCCTAAAAGGCCCTGAGTGTTTGGTATCTGCTGCCTCTCACTTGATTCCTACTACAGCCTTCTCCCCTCACTTCTCTGCCACTATACAGGGATCCTTCCTTGAAAAGGATTTACTTATTTATACTTTGGCTTAATTTGTATCATTCTTGGTGAACACTCCTCTGACTGGGCTCTATACAAAGGCAGTTCACCCAGTGCCATCATGCCATCCGGCATCCTGATCTGTCCTCTCTGTTTTTTTGTTCCTAGCCCTTACCTTGTAACATTCTGGGTAATTTGCTAGGATTTAAAAAATGTTTATTGTTGATTCTCTGTTTATTCTCATTGTTTATTCTCTGTTTACTCCGTGTAACTCTCTGTTTACTCTCATTGCTCATTGTTTATTCTCTGTCATCCCTCACTAGAAAGCAAGCTTCACAGCGGCAGAGAGCTTTTCTCTTTACTATTTTCCTCTGACATTCAAGCACCTAGCATGGTGCCTGGCACATAAATTTGTTCAATGAATGAGCGCTTATTACATTAGAGTCAAGTCTATATCAGTTGTGGAAAGCCTTTGTGTCATATTAAAGAGTGAAAACTTATAGAGAGAACATGGTGTTACACTTATATTTTTGAGAGAAGTCATGTAAGGGAAATGATGCCATATGAACCCAACTCTGTATTAAAGTTTAGCTCATGTCCTGGAGAAAGACCAGAAGCAGAAGCCAGCCAAAAGCCTATGGAAATAATATGTTTTGGTGTAAAGAGGAGAAGCAGGATGGTGTTAATAGGAAAAAAGAAGCAACAGGTGCAACAGATTTTGAAGAAAAAACAAACCAGAGAGACACTATGTTAAAAATTGTCTGAATAATTTAGACTAATTAATTAACTAGGGCTAATTAATTAAGACTGAAGTCTGATTATTGTCAAATAACTAAGTCAATTTCCTGTGATTGGGAAACTCAGGAAAGAAGGAAGAGTTGAGTTTTTTTGAGGGGAAGATGCAACATTCATTTTAGGTGAGATGGGTTTGGGGTAATGCTGGAAATTCCAAGAAAATAACCGAGGGTTCAGTAGAGCTGTGGACAGTAGCTGAAGGCATGCATGACACCTCTGAGTCATCTGCATGGTGAAGAGTTGAATCCACGGAGGTGAGGTCTGCAAGGAAGAGGAGCCATCAGTCACAATGGAACATGCAGGTTGCTTAACGTTACAGGAAAATGACATTGTTGGATCAGGCAGAAATGGAAAAGCCAGAAGAAGGATGGGAGGAGAATTAAAGTGACAGAATCTGGTTAAAGAGAATAAGGACCAAAAGAAAGACATTGAATTTAAAAAGAAAGCAGTTATAAGAGAGTCAGTACTCTGTCTGATTTCAGTAGAGCCAATTATAAGAAATTAAAGGTGAGAAGTTAAAGAATTTAGGCATTTATAAGAAAGATAATTACAAGGACTCTTTTTAAAAAAAATCCAACAAAAACTCTGCACATTTGCAGGAGAGATCAAGAGCCCATGGAAGGTAAGAGACTGATGCTCATAAGGCTGAATTATCCTTGATAAAGCAAATAAAATATCCATAGCAGAAAGGAGAAAATTCCTACAGTGGCCACTTTTCCATTCTGTCCTGTCAGCCTCAGCTTGAGCTTAGTGGGGACACAAGACCAGTACCAATCTCAGTCCCCTCATTCCCTTCAGAGGCAGCACTGTGCATACAAAGCTCTAAGCAGGCTGGGTCAGCAGATAATGGGAAGCTGAATCTGAGGGCTGATAAGCATTATTCATGCTGCAAATCAAGAAAATTAAAAGGCTCAGAAGATGCTGTTAAAATAGGAGAACATCTGGAACTGTACTTCATTGAGACTGCCTGGAAACTAATGTCTGCTGGCACAAGTGGTTCTATTAGTGTGTGGAAAATGCTTTGTGCTAATAGCAATTTCATCGGAAGATCTCAAAGTATTTTATGAACAATTTTAAAAAGCTTTCTGTAGATTTTTGATGCAGATTCAGAAACTTTGTGAAGAACTTGGCTATGTTTTGTTTTTTTTTCTCCTAGAATTATTTCCTAAATTTGAAGAAGTAAACATTAAATGCTTGGCATGGTAGTTGAAGGATCTACTTGGCAAGGAGGCGGAACTGGGATTTAATACCACTTCGGTCACATACTGGCAAGGGGTCCTGAGTAATTTCCTAACCCATATTATTTCCACACTTACAAAAATGTAGATAGTATTAATGTATATAAACAACATCCCTAGTGCTGGGACATAGTGAGTCCAATACTGATGCATGCTGATACCTTATCCTCTAGAGGAAGGATTTTATGACTTTAACATCTAAAGATCTGCAACTTCTATGTTAATTCAATCTAAAAATCTATGGCCAGAGTGCCTCCATCAAATCATGGTTTGATGCTGTCATCTGCTCTAGACACATCCCAAAATTGGATAAAATATAAAAACTGAAAAGATATGTACCTGGACTCAAAAGCTAGATAAGCACTCTGGGGACCAGAAGTGTGATGTGGTCAGGCCTAAGGCTGTGGCTCTCTGGGCTCTGGTTCTGTAAATCAACAAGGGCAGCCAGAGTGGGATTATTTCTGTGGGTAAAAGAGAATGCAAATACTTCATACAAGTCCAAAGTGAGGCTCACAACAGGAGCCAGGGTGAGGGTGGGGTGGGGTTCTCTGCAAAAAGAAAGGAGGGTGAATATAAAAAGTATGAAGGAGAGTGAATATAAAAAGTATGCTGGGCCAGGTACGGTGGCTCATGCCTGTAATCCCACCACTTTTGGAGGCCGAAGTGGGCGGATCACGGGTCAAGATATGGAGACTATCCTGGCCAACACGGTGAAATCCCATCTCCACTAAAAATGCAAAAATTAGCTGGGTGTGGTGGCATGCACCTGTAATCCCAGCTACTCGGGAGGCTGAGACAGGAGAATTGATTGAACCTGGGAGGCAGAGGTTGCAGTGAGCTGAGATTGCGGCCACTACACTCCAAGCTGGTGAGACAGCAAGACTCCATCTCAAAAAAAAAAAAAAAAAAAAAAAAAAAAAAAATGTATGCTGGCCTCTGTCTAAAATATAGCTTTCATCAGGCTGTCAACTCAGGGAGGCAAGAAGACACAGGCACAGCCCTGTAACCAGAACATGAATCAAATTCTCTGCTGGCTCTGTGATTTCCCAAAAATCACTGTGGAGAAGAAACTCAAAATTCCATTAAAAAGTCTTGTTCTGGAGTTAGAAGAAGATCTGAGTGGAAGGAAGCTCAAAACTGTTAGACCTGTACATGTGGCAGTTTGTGGGGACATAAGGAAAAAAGGCATATAAAAACATTAAAATCTACCACACCACATGAGTCTACAAACGAGGATCCCAAAATATGTAAATAAATCTAAAGTTAAGAAAGATAGTTGATAAAACTAATAACTAGACTAATTCCATATGAAATTATTATCAGTATTATAATTGTGTTAAATTCTGATGAAGACTTTAAGACAAACCAGCCCAGGATATGATAGAAGGTAGCATAATGGTAGCGCTATGGACTTTGACAGCCCCTCACCTTTTTCTAAAATCCGAATGGATAAAGAAAGCAAATACACATATCTACAACCTATGCTCACAGCATTCTTAGGGAGCAAAGAAGATTACAAACACCTATTTTCCAGGATATGGGAAATAAAGACTGCAGTGAAGCAGAACTGGGGAGGGTAGAAGGCGCTGGTCATGAAAAAAACAAAACAGGAAGAGAAAGTGCCACTATGCATGGGAACTCCTGAGAACAGTTCTGAAACTTGGCCAGTCAGAGCACTGGCAAAGAAGAAGAAAGAAAGGGGCTTGCCCAGCTATGGGACAAGGGTGGAGTGGTCTTGGGAAGTCATTGCTCCTGAAAGAAAACAAGAAAGAGACATTCCAAACACTACGCGTGGAGTGGTAATGTCATCATGCTGAGAGCTAATAGAATGTATGCTTGTGTATTTTTATATTTTAAATTTTTCACAGCACTAATTTTTAATGTGGTAATTATCTATCTAACTATCTATCTATCTATCTATCTATCTATCTATCTATCTATCTATCACCCACAGGAAAATAGTTCCTTGGAGTCATCATTAATTTTTTAGAGCGTAAAGAGATCATGATCCCAAAATATTTGAGAATCATTGTCCCAGGCTGTATGAATCTTCTGTTTGACAGAATCAGCTGATGGTGAAGCAAAGAAACACATTTTAGGTGATAAAGGCTTTAATGAAACAAGATAGAATAAAAGATTCCACATGGGGCAGGGCAAATCACAAAACAGAAAACAATAAACAAAACTTTGTAGCAGAAGAAACAACACCAAACAGCAGCGAAAAGCTGTAACACATGATACCAATAGGAATTATACATAATTTAAAACTCATTTCTAGCTATGAAATAACACAAGGAACAGAAATGCAAAAGCTCACAGAAGAGTAGGAAAAAGAGCAGGAACTGACAAAATTCAGGAAGGAAACTAAAGAAAAAGAGGACATTACCTTAGAAATGAAGAGTATGTCAGAAAATGCACAAGGGAGAATGGTTATGTCCAAAAGTATGATAAGTGCTATTGAGGGCACAAATGAGAAAAGCCAGAAGAATGAAAGGTAAATAAAGAGATTATATACCCCTTCAGAAAGATATCCCTCAAATCACATATACTAGACATATACACATACACTGGATTAAAGGATGGGAACAGATGAGCAATGAAAACATGCAATAAAAACAAAAGTGATGGTAGCAATATTAACATCAGACAATGCAGAATTAAAGACAAAACCTGCTAAATCAAAAGGGATAATTCAATATTACAAAGAAAAATCCACCAAAAAAACTTCATGATCCTGACCTTGTATGAATCTAACAACATAATCTAGAGCTACAAGAAGCAAAAATGAGCATAATGAGATTTTAAACTTATTTTCATTTAAAAATGAGAGCTCTAATAGACCAAAATAGGAAAAAATTAATACATATTTATATATTAATATGGTAATACTAATATATTAATATGTAATATGTCAATATATTTTGAACATATGCATATTGTATTAATTGTATTTATATGTTAAGATTTATTTTATTATATGTGTCTACAAAAAATTTGGATGATATAATTAATGTGCTTGACTTAAAATATCCATTTTGAACCTTGTATCCATGAAGCAGAACTCTTATATGCCTTCTAAATAAAGATTGGCCATAGAAAAAATCTCTCAGGACGTCTGCAACACATTTTTTAAAAATCAAGGTTATTTAAACTGAAACATCTGACCATAATGCAATCAAACAGAAAATCAATAGAAGGTTTAATAACATGCCTAAAGGCTTAAAAATGCTTAGCTGGATATGGTGGCATGTGCCTGTAGTCCCAGCTACTCAGGAGGCTGAGGCAGGAGAATCACTTGAGCCCAGGAGTTTGAGGTTACAGTGAGCTATGATCGCACCACTCTCAGGGTGACAGAGCAAGACCCAGTCTCAAAATAAATAAATAAATAAATAAATAAATAAATAAAAATAAGTCAATTTTAAGGCTTAAATGCAGTAGCAAATAATTTATGGGTAAAGGACAAAAATTACAATGGGTAGTATTGATATTTAGAATTGAATAGCAATAACAATACTGTATCTGAAAAATCCTGATACACAGCTCACACAGTTTTTAGAATTAAATTTAAAACTTAATGGCGTGTGTTGAAGGATGGTCGTGTTTCATACGAAACTCAGTTGAACATGTAAATCTTCTACTATGCCTTCTAGATTCACAAAACCTAGAAAGATAATTACAAATCACAGGTTCCTTTCCAACTGGGATAATGAACGTGATCAGTTTCAGCTAACTAGATCCCCTTACACAAGATGTAGAAGTCAGACTTGAGTAGAGGCCAAGTTTCGCTACCCCACTATTTGTGAAGATGTATGTTATTACAGCTACTTTGGAGAAAATTTTATAATGTCAAGTAAAGCTGAAGATGCATTTTTCTTATATAGCCTAGTACAATGATTCTCAAATATTTTGGTATCGTGATCTCTTTACACTCTAAAAAATTAATGAGGACTCTAAGAAACTATTTTCATGTGGGTTATAGATATAGATATTTACCGCATTAAAAATTAAAGCTGTGAAAAATTTAAAACACAAGAATACACAAACATACATTCTATTAGCTGTGAGAGTGATGACATTACCACTACACACGTAGTGTCTGGAAAACTCCCTCTACATTGGGGAGAGAATTAAAATACAGAAAAGGCAAATAATGTCTTAATATTATTCTAAAAGCAGTTTTGTTTTTGCAGAGCCTATAAAGGGTCTCAGAGCCCCATGTGCCCCCAGGGCTACAATTTGATAACTATTGCAGTAGAGTTCCTCTCGCATATTTGTATAATATCTTAAAAAATGTTTATTCCAGCATTTTTGTAATACGAAAACTTGCAAGTTAATAGGAGACAAAAAAGTGGATTGTGACATATTCATACAATGAAATAATATATATTACTAAAATGGGTAAACTAGAGCTATATCTACTATTGTGGATGAATATAAAAAACAATGTCGAGTGCAAAAAAACCATCAACCAACATACATACACATAAATTAAAAAAATTGTAAGTCAATTTTGTTCCATTTTTATGTACATATAAATTATCCATAGTCCAATAATATGATAAGCACCAAATTCAGAATAATGAAAGAGGGACAAAGGGAAATAGAATCAGTGAGGTTTATGCAGGACTTTTAATCAATGTCCCTTAGTGTTATCACTCAAAACAATTTGAGATTAGTATGGTACAATGATAAAATCAAGTGATGGATAAACAGATTGTTATTAGGTTATCTTCTGTACTTTTTAACATTTTATAACTTGAAATATTAAAAAACAAATGTCTAAATGCTATAACTCATGCCACCTGTATAAGAAAAGCATACTATTTTTCTTACATTCTCACAACACTCAATAATTGTAGAACACCTCACTACCAACACCAAAATGTGTGTGTGTGTTTTTTCCCACACCAAGCAATTTTTCAACTCTCTGGAGACATGGACTTGATGTCCTACAATTCATTTCAATTTTGACACTATCTACCTGCGGGTAACATCAGAGCCCACAGTTAAGGGAACAGTCACACAATAGTATCCCCATAACCCAATTCAGATGTCAATTTTTTTTTTTTATTTTACTTTAAGTTCTAGGGTACATGTGCACAACATGCAGGTGTTAATTTTTTTTTTTTTTTTTTTTTTTTTTTTTGAGACGGAGTCTCGCTGTCACCCCGGCTGGAGTGCAGTGGCCGGATCTCAGCTCACTGCAAGCTCCGCCTCCCGGGTTCCCGCCATTCTCCTGCCTCAGCCTCCCGAGTAGCTGGGACTACAGGCGCCCGCCACCTCGCCCGGCTAGTTTTTTGTATGTTTTAGTAGAGACGGGGTTTCACCGTATTAGCCAGGATGGTCTTGATCTCCTGACCTCGTGATCCACCCGTCTCGGCCTCCCAAAGTGCTGGGATTACAGGCTTGAGCCACCGCGCCCGGCCTGCAGGTGTTAATTTTAAGTCCAGGTTGTCACCTGTGCTTCTGACCAAGCTATAAATTGGAGGCTCTCAGAACTTCCTCCTTAGATTCAATAATTTGCTAGAAGGACTCACAAAACTCAGGGAAACATTACTTACATTTACTGGTTTATTACATGGGCTACAATTCAGAAACAGCCAAATGGAAGAGATGCATAGGTCAAGGAATGGGGCAGGGGGTGCAAAGTTTCCAGGCCCTCTCCATGCTCACCACCTTCCCAGCACCTCCATCTGTTCACTAACAGGGAGGATCTCCAAACCTGAACTTCAGGGATTTTAATAGAGGCTCTATCATGTAAGCATGATCGGTTAACTCAATCTTCAGCTTCTCTCCTCTTCCTGGTGGATGAGGGCTGGGGCTGAAGGTTTCAAAATTCTAATCATGGCTTGGTTTTGCTGATGACTAGTCCCCATTCAGTAGCCCACCAAGAGTTGCCTCATTAGACAGAAGATTCTATCACCAAGGAAATTCTAGGGATTTAGGGATTCTGTGTCAGGAACCAGGGTCAAAAGCCAAATATTAGAATAAAAGATGCTCCTAGTTACTTCCTGCTTAGGAAATTACAAGGGTTTTAGACGCTCTGTGTCAAAAACTGGGGACAGATGCCAATATCTATTTTTTATTGTTTCATAGCCCCTGAAGTGTGTGTAAGATTTTTAGCCAAAAAAAAAAAAAAAAATCATGATTAACCTTAATCTTACCACAAGCAGATTTTCTTTGTCTATGCATAGAGAGGATATACATTATCATAATAAATTAAGAGAAGTGTTTATGCATTTCCTGGCCTGTCCTAAATCACTGCCAAAGTAAGACAATATCTGTATAGAAAAACATCTTTTAGACCAACAATCAACAAGCTAAAATAATGTACAATCAATACATTATATGCAGATGCTAAACCTAGGGGTTTTGATTATTCTTTGGTATAGCAATTTGTATTTCCAATCCTCAAACTTATTCTTAATGCAACAGGAAATGTTTAAAGGTCAACTTCATTAAAAATTATTGAATTACATGAATTCGTTCTAAATCCTTGATATACTTTGTCATATATTTCTCAAGAATATTTTCTCCCATTCTGTGACTTGCGTTACATATTCTTAACAGTATATTTTGTTAAATAATTTTTTAAAATGTTGATAGAATCTAATTTATTAGATTTTCATTTATAATGAATAATTTTTGTCCCCTAAAAATTGTTTGACTACAGCAGGGTTGTGAAGATATTCTCTTGTTTTCTTATAGATATTGTGTAATTTTAGTATTTACATTTAAGTTAATGGTACATCTCAAATATATTTTTGTGTATTGTGTGAAATAAGGGTTGAGATACATTTTTTTTCCCTGTAGATATTCTGTTTTACTAGCACTATTTGCTGCAACTTGACCCATTGAATTTCCTTGGTATCACTGTAAAAAAAAAAAATCAGTTGACTGCATATCTGTGGATCTATTTGTGAACTCTTCATCCTTTTCTATAGATCTTTCTGTCTTTCCCTATACTGACACATTACTGTTTTGATTATAGTCATCTTATAATCTTGAAATCAGATAATGTAATTCTTCCAAGTTTCTTGATCTCTTTCAAGATTATTTTGGCTAAGACCATACAAATTTTAGGTTTATTTTTTCAAATTCAGTAAAAAAAAAATCCTATTGGGATTTTTATTATGATGTTGAACCTGTAGCTAAATTTAGAGAACATTATCATCTTAAGAATATTGAGTATTTTAGTCAATATAGAGAATATGACCATTTAGTCAAAATAAAGAATATGGTATGCATCTCTATTTTCATCTTTTAGAAATTGCTCTCAGCAATGTGCATTAGTTTTCAGTGTAAAGATTTGTATCTTTTTGTTAAATTGATTTCAAATATTTTATATGTTTGTGATGTTTTTAATACTTCATTTACTGACTGTAGTTGGCTGAATAGCGGCTCAAAAAATATGTTCAAATTCTAATTCCTGGACCCTGTAAACATCATATTATTTGGATAAAGGGACTTTGCAGATATAATTAAGGATCTCAAGATGAGATCATCCTAAATTTAGAATAGATTCTAAATCCAATGACGTATGTATTTATAAGGGATGGCAGTAGAGAAGACACAGAGGTAAGAATCCTTGTGAAGATGAAAGCAGAATGAATTTATGCTGCCATGAACCAAAGCATGCCAGAAGTCAGCAGAATATGGAAGATACAAGGAAGGATTCTTTTCTAGTCTTTTGAGGGAGTGTGTCTCTACTGACACCGTGATTTTGTCCTTCTGGCTTCCAGATCTGTGAGAGACTAATTTTTTGTTGTTTTAAGGTGCCAAGTCTGTGATAGTTGTTACAGCAGCCTCAAGACATTAATATACAATAGTTTGTTCTTAGTATATAGAAATAAAAGTGATTTTACGTTAAGTTAGTCATTCTCCAGCATAGACCACATGTTCAGTCATGAAACAAGACTTAGAATATGCCAAAAATTTGAAATAATATCAAGCATTTTCTCTGACCACAATAGATAAAGCTAGAAATTAATGGCAAGAGGAATTTTGATAATTATACAAATATATGAAAATTAAGCAATATGCTGCAGAATGATCAGTGGGCCAATGAAAAAATTTCTTGAGTAATACCGCATAAGCACAGACAACCAAAGCAAAAATAGACAAATAGGATTACATCAAGTTAAAAAGCTTCTGTACAGCTAATCAAACAATTAACAAAGTGAAGAGACAACCCACAGAATGGGAGAAAATATTTGGAAACTATTCACCTGACAAAAGATTAATAATTAGAATATATAAGGAGTTCAAACAACTCTATAGGAAAAAAATATAATCAATAAAAATGGGCAAAGGATTTAAATAGATATTTCTCAAAAATAAAGACACACAAATGGCAAACAGGCATATGAAAAGGTGCTCAACATCACTGATCATCAGAGAAATGCAAATCAAAACTGTAATGAGACATTATCTCACTCCAGTTAAAACGGCTTATATCCAAAAGACAGGCAGTAACAAATGCTTGGGAGGAAGTGGAGAAAAGGCAACCCTCATACACTGTTTGTGGGAATGTAAACTAGTACAGCCACTATGGGGAAAAGTTTGGAGGTTCTTTAAAAAACTAAAAATAGAGCTGCTATAGGATCCAACAATTCCACTGATGGGTATATACCCAAAATAAAGGAAATCAACATATCAAAGAGATATCTGCACTCCCATGTTTGTTGTAGCACTGTTTGCAATAGCCAAAATTTGGAAGAACCTAAGTGTGCATCAATAGATGAATGGATAAATATGGCACATATACACAATGGAGTACTATTCATCTATAAAAAGAATGAGATCCTGTCGCTTGCAATAACATAGATGGAACTTGAGGTCTTTATGTTAAGTGAAATAAGCCAGGCACAGAAAGATAAACATCACATACTCTCACTTATTTGTGGGATCTAAAAATTAAAACAATTGAACTCATGGATATAGAGAGTAGAAATCATTACCAGAGGTTGGGAAGGGTAATGAGGGACTGGGGTTGAGGGGAGGTGAAGATGGTTAATGGGTACAAAAAGTAGTGAGAAGGAATGAATAAGACCTAGTATTTGATAGCACAACAGAGTGACTATAGTCAACAATAATTTAATTGTACATTTAAAAACAACTAAAAGACTATAATTGGATTATTTGTGACACAAAATATAAATTCTTGAGGGGATGGAGACCCCAGTTTACATGATGTGATTATTACTCATTGCATGCCTGTACAAAACATAACATGTACCCATAAATATATATATCTACTATGTAAACACAAGAATTAAAATTTAAAAATTAAAAAAATTGAAAGATATTTTTAAAAAGGAAAAAAATTAGGATATAGGTCTGAGCAAATATTTCTTAAGACATGCATAAAAATTATAATCCATAAAAGGGAAAACTGATAACTTGGGCTTATTAAAAATTTGGCTCTGAATTTTAAGAAAGAAAAATAAGAGCTATAGAAAGAGCAACACTATTTGCAAACCACATATGCAACAAAACGCTATAATTTATAAAGAGCTCTCAAAACTCAACAGTAAAAAATCAACTGATCCAAATAAAAATGTGCAAAAAACACAAAGAGTGTGTAAAATAACAAGCACAGGAAAATATGTTTAATATCATTAGTTATTAGGGATGTGCAAATTAAAATTGCAAGGAGGTATCACCATATACCTAACTGAATGGCTAAAATAAAACACAGCTAGAACCAAATGCTGACAGGGATGCAGAGAAAGTGGATCACACTCATACATTGCTGGTTGGACTACAAAATGTTACAGCCAATCTCGATAACAGTTTGGCAGGTTAAAAAAAACAACAACTAGACATGCAACTATCATATGACTCAAGAATTGTACTACTGGGCATTTATCCCTGCGAAATGTGGGAAATCAGTGGAAACTCTCAGATGCAAAGCATGACAAAATTGCCATGTTCAGGCAACAAAGAAAGATACACTAGGCTAAAGGAGCCACACTCTAAGTCCTGTGAAAGCCATATTGCCCAGCTGAAACTTAGTGTTCATTTTCTACACAGGTTTTGTTTAAGCATTGATCTTTTGACAGTGTAGTTTTTGTTGTTGTTGTTTTCATCCTTAAAAGGCAGAAATCACTGATGCTGTGACTGGGAGATGGGAGGGTGGAGAGGGCCAGCAGTAGCACTGGAATCCCAAATTGGGTAATCCATACGACTTCCATTTAACCTTCAGCTGGGTTTTCAGGAAACCCTGCCTTCAATCTCAGTAACAGTTGGAAAGGTCACAAATTCAGTTGTCCACCACTGGAGACCCAATGTTACAGTAGGCAGCTAGGAATATATTCTGAGTCTCAGGTGGGGGCAGGCATTCTTCATTCACCTTTCAGATGACCTTCTCGTCAGTCTGAGATCTTTTCACTGTGAATTTTCTCCCTTCTTTCTTTTTTGTCTTTCTTCCCGGCAGTTTGTCTGACTTTCCTGCCAACTTCTGTATACTATGAATTGTCACAATTTTCTGAATGGAGTATCTACTTTTTAAGATCAATTGCTTTTCACAGCAAGAGTTTGATAATTTTATTATGCCAACAAGTCTCCTCCCCATAAGTAATGAGGATGCCATGAGTAACAAGGAGCAAAGGGGCAAGAAATGCTATCCTGCCATTGTTATTTCATTTGAATATAAATGTCTAAGGCGTTTAGAATTTAAAAAGCTCTCAGTTTTGTTACTGTGTTACCTGTTACATGTATGGGATTCATGATTGCAGTGAACTCTAAACAAACATATTTCTTACCCCAAATTCATAAAATAACAAATGTTTCTAATTTCGACTGTACTTCTATTCATATTTTTTTTGGAAAAAGGAGACAATAAATTTGTATTGATTGCTTACCGTTGCCAAGCACTACAGGTATTTCATCTTAATTCTAGAGGTAAGAATACTATTGGCTAAGAAATATTCATTAACTTTTCAAAAACTACACATGAAAGGATATATTTTAGACTTGAAGTTAAAACCATCAGACCCACTACACTATAGGCCACGGCCTCCTAAATGTATTTCTTTGCCTCGAACATACTCCCTTTTCTGCCTATTTACATACAGTGTAAGTCTTCAAGAGAATCCTTCGCTGACTATTAGAATTCTCAGAAACCTTTCCGTTTTCAAAATTCCTGTAGCACTTATGATATGCCCCACACATTCTCATTCTTGTTCTTTATCAGTTAATCATCATTATTTTGCCTCTGCCACTGGATTTCATGTCCCTTGAGGTTGGTAACCTTATAAAGAATCTGCAGTACATACAGAAGTCAATAATGTGCTCTTTAAGTTTGTGGTTCGTCAGGCCTATTCCAAGGATCTGGAATGAAGATGGGATGTTTACAGACATTTGCCAAGGTGTGTGAGTAACTGAATGAGGCATGAGAATGCTTAAAAACGAGTATATGAGGCTGTGAGATATAAAATTCTAGCTTAAAGAAAATATGGCACAGGCTATATCTAGATAGATGGTACACAAGATACGTAGATGTAAGAATGGAGTCAGTATTTGCAGGGAAAGATGACTACTAAGACCCAAACTGGGATGTAAATGAAGGCCACTTCTTCTAAAACCTTATGCCTAATACTGTTTTTGTGGTGTTTCTTGATGGACATCTTCTTTGGAATTATTTCTGAAGGAGAAAATTACTGATACCCAGGTTATGTGACTTATCATGCATAAATATACCCCGGTCCTTTTGAAACTTTCTCTCTCTCTCACACACACACACACATTCGCACACGTATGCAATTTCCTAAATGGGGATTTGTGGAAAAAATAAATTCAAATCCCATATGTAGAATAAACTTGCAGGTACCTATATCCAATGTTGTCCTAGCCCTATATCGAAGAAGTGATTACCAGACTCGATACCCACTTCATATCACTCCCACTCTATATGGATTATTTATCTAAAGACTGGATGTAATGTTTTACAATGGACACAGAAATAATAACAAAATAATCATAAGTAAATATGACAAAAGGAAAATGAAAATCTGAAATCATGTTGTTTGGATAACCTACTCGTCACTGGGCATGACTTACTTCAATTATAAAATTACTTGTGGTACACATTCATAGGATGCAATTATTTGCATGGTGCAGTAAATGTCATTTGTACCTGTATCTCTGCTCATGGTGAAATCGCTTTCACTGTGTTTCCAATCTGCTCATGGTGAAAGGAGAACATAGAGCAGGACACAAAGGAGCTTGTGGAGAGCATAATGAAACTCAGAATACAGGACAGAGTTACAGCTCAGGAGCCACTACCAGAATAGAAAGTAAAACAGCCACCACTTTGTAGGGTATATTGGAGAAAAAAAAACAAATTTCTAGCTAATACAGCAGGAAATTAGGGACTAAGCACCATTTTAAAGTAAGTGATCAAGTCTTTTCTTCAAAAAGAAATAATTCCTTGGCATAAAATTTACTTACCTGTGTAGCTCAGGATTACAATACTCAGTAAAGAATAGCAGAACTCTAATATTCAAAGAGGAGATTAATGCAGAATACAGACAATGACTATGACATCCTATAACACTAATCCAAAGTAAGAATATTCACTGTTGCAAACTGATGTTTATGTTAAAATGTACAATATAGGCTCAATTTATTTTTGATAGTATTGTTCAAATTGCAGATTGCCACTCATTAGAGGGTCATGAAATTTAATGGGCCACAAAAACATCTTTACAAATGAAATTGACTAGACTAGAATAATATGCAATAGAAAATATTAGCATGAATTGCATGTGGTAAGAGTAAATATTGCTTTGTAAATTTTTTTATCTATCTATCTATCTATCTATCTATCAATCAATCATCTATGTATTTATTCATCCATTCATCCATCCATCCACCCAGCCACCCACACAGGGTTCATGTGTGGGTCATGGTTAAACATGTTTCAAAGATATTTGCCTTTTCCAGAGTGAATCATGGAAGACATTACAGTGGTGGTGACACTTTGGCTGATTATTAATAAATCAGTAGAAGTTTTTAAGACAGAAAAAAGGTAGGGCATACGCTTGACATTCCAGGCAAAAGGAGTAGCATTTTGCAAAGGCAAAAATAACCCTTGCCAATATTATTACTCTAGCAATGATAATATTATAAGTAAGAAATCTGTGAAAATAATTTTTGGTAATATCTTTACTGAGATAAAATTCACATATCAGACAATTCAGCTGCTTAAAGTATACAATTCAATGGTTTTTAGTATATTCAAGGTTGTGTAACCATCACTACGACCAATTCTGGCATGTTTTTGTTGCCTCCAAAAGAAACTCCAGACTATGTAGCAGTCACCACCCCTCATTCCTGCCATTCTCTGCATCCTGCCTCAGCCTTAGGCAACCACCAGTCTATATCCTGTCTCTACAGATTTGCTGGTTTTGAACATTTTGCATAAATGGATTGTGTGATTACATTAATTGATTTTCAGATATGAAATTTACCTTGCATTTCTGAAATAAATTCCACTTCATCATGATGTATAGTGCTTTTTAAATGTTGCTGTATTCTTCCCCCCAAGTTTTATTAAGGTATAATTGACAAATTGTGTTTGCCACATGGTGTTTTGATATATGCATCTATTGTAAAATAATTAAATGAAGCTAAGTAACATATCTGTCATTTCACATATTTATGTGTGTGTGTGTGTGTGTGTGTGTGTGTGTGTGTGTGTGTGTGTGTAGAAAACATTTAAGACACACCGGGTCCTATTATGGGGAGGGGGTGGGGGGAGGGATGGCATTAGCAGATATACCTAATGTAAATGATGAGTTAAATGGGTGCAGCACACCAACATGGCACATGTATATGTATGTAACAAACCTGCACGTTGTGCACATGTACCCTAGAACTTAAAGTATAATAATAAAAAAAAAAAGATCCACTTTCTTAGCACTTTTCAAGTATATGATAAATTGTTGTTAACTGTAGTTACCATGCTGTATAATATACCCCCAGAAATTATTCATTCTAACTGAAACTTAATACCTTTTGACCAAACTCCTCCCACAAGCCCTGGCAACCATCATTCTACTCTCTGTTTCTATGAGTTCAACTTTTTAAGATTCCACATGTAAGTGAGGTCATGCAGTATTTTTCAGTGTTGGTTTTATCTCACTTGGCAGAATGTCCTCCAGCTTCATCCACATTGTTGCAAATGGCAGAATTTTCTTCTTTTTAAGGCTGAATAGTATTCCATTGTATAGATAGCTAGAATTGTATTTTCTTTATCTATTCATTTGCTGATGGACACTTAGGTTAATTCCATTCCTTGTCTATTGTGAATAGTGCTGTGATGAGCATGTGAGTGCAGATATCTCTTTGCCTTACTGATTTCATTTCTGTTGCTAAATTGTGTTGAGAATTTTTGCATCTATATTCATAAGAAATAATGGTCTGTAGCTGTATGTTCTTGTGTGTGTGCGTGTGGTTTTTTTTTTTTGGTCTGGTGAAAACTTTGTTTTATAAGTTGCAGGACTGCTCACAACTTTTAATATGCTCATGGTCATTGTGAATCTTTAGGTAGATTCAAGCATTTAAGTTGTTTTAAAATGAAATTCTATTGCCTTGAGTATTTTGAGAAAAATGTTCCATAGAAAATGCTCTGTGAAACACTATTATTGAGTAACAAATGAACATAGTATGTTTTGGGTCCTAGAATAGTTTGATATTTATGAGTTTTTATGAATTTCATGGTGAGGAGAGCACTGAAATGAAAATTATTAGAATTATATCAGATCTTCACTCTATAATTTCTGAAGTTTGTTGTTGAACTTAAGGTATACAGAAAACTGAATATATAACTTTCACTCTACAATTTGAGTTCAAGAATTTTCAGCTCATCCTTTGGTTGTCTTCATGGAATTTGGAAGATTCTCTGTCTTTTACACACTGCATGATATATGGAATTTCCATGATATTTATCTAAACATTCTGAAGTCAGCATTGGGGAAATCGGGTAAAAACTGCAGCCACTTCATAATGCTATTTTAATAAGACATATTTCTGTCTAAATATGAAATGCAATCTTCCAGTGGATGTCTCTGGCTACCCAAATAACCAGCAATCGTAGGTTTCTAGTGTTCCCCTGACCTTTTCTAACCCTTTCCAACCCAGATCATAGTAGAAACATATTGTCCTTCCTTTGCTAGATTTATTTTACATGTTTGTTAACTTTTTTTCTTTCTCTGCCTGCATTTTCTCTGTGTCTTCATAGCAGAGTGTATATAGCCTGATATATTGTTAGCCACCCACATGTCCTCAAAGCATTTGTGGTGGTCATTAGGCTAACGAGCATATGTGCTATGGTGTTGAGTGCTATAAAAATAATCATTGGAAAGCAATTCATCCTGTTATTTTTCCAGCCAAGACACTAACTGCCTCAAGTTAAGGATAGGCACAGTTTGTTCCTCCTGAGTTATTACAGAGCCAACAGTGTTTCCTTTGCAAGCACACTGCAGGAGAGTGTGCATAAATGCAGCCGTTAGATTAGGTGACAGATCTTCTGTCATCTCATCAGATTAGCATGACTGTTCTTCCTGTTTGGGACTTCCAGAAGTTAGAGGTTTCACTTTAATTGCAACAGTGTTTTTTTTAAGTCTATAAGAGCTTCATCAATATCTTGACTCTTGCTTGTAAGCAGAAAGTGGCACTTTCAGACTTTTGTTATTTCAAACATTGCTTTCTCATCCTGGCATAGGATATTTTGTCCACCATCTTTCTAATGGAACTTTGCCAAATGTTCAGTAACAATGTTTTATGCTCTATATCATTCCAAGAATCCTGTATTTGCCACCCCCCCACCTCTGTGAATTTTCCAGTTATAATTGTTAGCTTCATCTAGAGAGACAGATGCCCAGCTTGGGCATCAATGTAATACCTTTGCTAATTTGCACTGAGTTCCACAACCTATTAGAAAACAAGCAATAAATCACAACTGTCTTCAAAAAGAAGGAAGGAGAGCAGTCACAAGAAAAACTTTTTGCTCCCATTTTCATTTTGTGACTCACCTTCTCCTTCTCCTTCTCCTTTCTTCTTCTCCTTTCTTATTCTTCCTCATCTCCTTTCTTCTTCTCCCTCCTCCTCCTCCTCCCCCTCCTCCTCCTCCTCCTCTTCCTCCTCCTCCTCCTCTTCCTCCTCCTCCTCCTTCTTCTTCTTCCTCTTCTTCTTCTTCCTCTTCTTCTTCTTTCTTTCTCTTCTTCCTCTTCTCCTTTCTTCTCCTTCTCCTTCTCCTTCTCCTCCTTCTCCTTCTCCTCCTTTGAGACAGAGTCTTGCTGTGTCTCCCAGGCTGGAGTGCAGTGGCACAATCACAACTCACTGCAGTCTTGACCTCCCGGGCTCAAATGATCCTCCCATCTTAGCCTCCTGAGTAGCTGAGACTACAGGGGCATGCCACCATGCTTGGCTAATTTTTGTATTTTTTGTACAGATGGGGTTATGCCATGTTGCCCAGGCTGGTCTCAAATTCCTGGGCTCAAGTGATCCACTCACCTCGGCCTCCTAAAGTGCTGGGACTACAGGCATAAGCCACCAAGCCCCACTGTGATTCCTTTCTATGCTCATTAGAGGAGTCTTTATCTACCCTTACTTCACAGTTTAGCTTTAGACCAGAAAATTGAGGATCAATTTAGAGTGAATTTTATTTGTTTCAAATCTTTAGTAAACTATGGCATTACGGAAACTCAAGAGGTATGGGTGGCTAAGAGCGGCACCTGCACTGCCTAATGAACTATTCGGCTTAAGGGCTTCACTATACTCCCTCCTGGAATGGGTAATTCCTATAGCTAAAGAATCTGCTTTTCAATTCTCTCATCTGCAAAAGGGAAGACAAATTTTAATTTGCTTTCTAGGATTTAGGCCTTTATAAATAATAAATCCATGACCTCAGGGGTCTGTATCAATTCAAGTAGATTTTTCCCCCTCTTTCTGAAATATATTTGAATTGGTATTAAAATTTTAAGGGGAAGGCTGGCAGTTCCAAGATGGCCAAATAGGAACAGCTCCACGCTACAGCTCCCAGTGTGAGAGACACAGAAGACGGCTGATTTCTGCATTTCCAACTGAGGTCCCCAGTTCATCTCACTGGGGCGTGTCAGACACTGGGTGCAGGACAATGGATGCAGCCCACCGAGGAAGAGCCAAAGCAGGGTGAGGCATTGCCTCCCTCAGGAAGCACAAAGGGTAAGGGAATTCCCTTTCCTAGCCAAGGGAAACCGTGACACACAGCACCTGGAAAATCAGCTCACTCTCACCCTAATACTGTGCTTTTCCAAAGGTCTTACCAAATGGCACATCAGGACATTATATCCTGTGCCTGGCTCAGAGGGTCCCACACCCATGGGACCTCCCTCATTGCTAGCACAGCAGTCTGAGATCTAACTGCAAGGTGGCAGTGAGGCTGGGGGAGGGGCGCCTGCCATTGCTGAGGCTTGAGTAGGTACTGGAAGCTCAAACTGCGTAGAGTCCACCACAGCTCAAGGAGGCCTGCCTGCATCTGTAGACTCCACCTCTGGGGACAGAGCATAGCCAAACAAAAGGCAGCAGAAACCTCTGCAGATTTAAATGTCCCTGTCTGACAGCTTTGAAGAGAGTAGTGGTTCTCCCAGCATGGAGGTTGAGATCTGCGAAAGGACAGACTGCCTCCTCAAGTGGGTCCCTGACTCCTGAGTAGCCTAACTGGGAAGCACCGCCCAATAGGGGCAGACTGACACCTCACATGGCCGGGTATGCCTCTGAGATGAAGCTTCCCGAGGAACAATCAGGCCGCAATATTTGCTGTTCAGCAATATTCACTCTTCTGCAGCCTCTGCTGCTGAAACCCAGGCAAACAGTGTCTGGAGTGGACCTCAAGCAAACTCCAACAGACTTGCAGCTTAGGGTCCTGACTGTTAGAAGGAAAATTAATAAAGAGAAAGGACATCCATACCAAAACCCCATCTGTAAGTCACCATCATCAAAGACCAAAGGTAGATAAAACCACAAAGATGGGGAAAAAAAAGAGCAGAAAAGCTGAAAATTCTAAAAATCAGAGCACCTCTTCCCTTCCAAAGGAATGCAGCTCCTTGCCAGCAATGGAACAAACCTGGACGGAGAGTGACTTTGACAAGCTGAGATAAAAAGCCTTCAGATGATGAAACTTCTCTGAGCTAAAGGA
Organism: Macaca mulatta; assembly: GCF_049350105.2. NCBI lineage: Eukaryota > Metazoa > Chordata > Mammalia > Primates > Cercopithecidae > Macaca > Macaca mulatta. The sequence goes on from NC_133423.1 coordinate 72,715,085, forward strand.
GGAAGTCTGAACCCATTGCAAAGAAGCTAAAAACCCTGAAAAGAAGATTAGAAGAATGGCTAACTAGAATAACAAATGTAGAGAAGTCCTTAAGTGACCTGATGGAGCTGAAAACCATGGCACGAGAACTACGTGACAAATGCACAAACTTCAGTAACTGATTCGATCAACTGGAAGAAAAGGTATCAGTAACAGAAGATCAAATGAAAGAAATGAAGTGAGAAGAAAAGCTTAGAGAAAAAAGAGTAACAAGAAATGAACAAAGCCTCCAGGAAATATGGGACTATTTGAAAAGACCAAATCTACGTCTGATTGATGTACCTGAAAGTGATGGGGAGAATGGAACCAAGTTGGAAAACACTCTGCAGGATATTATCCAGGAGAACTTCCCCAATCTAGCAAGACAGGCCAACATTCAAATTCAGGAAATACAGAGAACACCACAAAGATACTCCTTGAGAAGAGCAACTCCAAGACATAATTGTCAGATTCACCAAAGTTGAAATGAAAGAAAAAATGTTAAGGGCAGTCAGAGAGAAAGGTCGGGTTACCAACAAAGGGAAGCCCATCAGACTAACAGCGGATATCTCGGCAGAAACTCTACAAGCCAGAGGAGAGTGGGGGCCAATATTCAACATTCTTAAATAAAAGAATTTTCAACCCAGAATTTCATATCCAGCCAAACTAAGTTTCATAGTGAAGGAGAAATAAAATCCTTTACAGACAAGCAAATGCTGAGAGATTTTATCACCAGCAGGCCTGCCCTACCAGAGCTCCTGGAGGAAGCACTAATCATGGAAAGAAACAACCAGTACCAGCCACTGCAAAAACATGCCAAAATGTAAAGACCATCGATGCTAGGAGGAAACTGCATCAACTATTGAGCAAAATAACCAGCTAACATCATAATGACAGGATCAAATTCACACATAACAATATTAACCTTAAATGTAAACGGGCTAAATGGTCCAATTAAAAGACACAGACTGGCAAATTGGATATAGAGTCAAGACCCATCAGTGTGTTGTATTCAGGAGACCCATCTTACATGCAGAGACACACATAGGCTCAAAATAAAGGGATGGAGGAAGATCTACCAAGCAAATGGAAAACAAAAAAAAGGCAGGGGTTGCAATCCTAGTCTCTGATAAAACAGACTTTAAACCATCAAAGATCGAAAGAGACAAAGAAGGCCATTCCATAATGGTAAAGGGATCAATTCAACAAGAAGAGCTAACTATCCTAAATATACATGCACCCAATATAGGAGCACCCAGATTCATAAAGCAAGTCCTTAGAGACTTAAAAAGAGACTTAGACTCCCACACAACAATAATGGGAGACTTTAACATCCCACTGTCAACATTAGACAAAAGTTAACAAGGATATACAGGACTTGAACTCAGCTCTGCACCAAGCAGACCTAATAGACATCTAGAGAACTCTCTACCCCAAATCAACAAAATATACATTCTTCTCAGCACCACATCGCACTTATTCCAAAATTGACCACATAGTTGGAAGTAAAGCACTCCTCAGCAAACGTTAAAGAACAGAAATTATAACAAACTGTCTTTCAGACCACAGTGCAATCAAACTAGAACTCAGGATTAAGAAACTAAAAACTGCTCAACTACATAGAAACTGAATAACCTGCTCCTGAATGACTACTGGGTACATAACGAAATGAAGACAGAAATAAAGATGTTCTTTGAAACCACTGAGAACAAAGATACAACATACCAGAATTTCTGGGACACATTTAAAGCAGTGTGTAGAGGGAAATTTATAGCACTAAATGCCCACAAGAGAAAGCAGGAAAGATCTCAAATTGACACCCTAACATCACAATTAAAAGAACTAGAGAAGCAAGAGCAAACACATTCAAAAGCTAGCAGAAGGCAAGAAATAACTAAGATCAGAGCAGAACTGAAAGAGATAGAGACACAAAAACCATTAAATAAATCAATGAATTCAGGAGCTGGTTTTTTGAAAAGATCAACAAAATTGATAAGACCGCTAGCAAGACTAATAAAGAAGAAAAGAGAGAAAAATCAAATAGACGCAATAAAAAAATGATCAAGGGGATATCACCACCGACCCCATAGAAATACGAACTACCATCAGAGAATACAATAAACACCTCTATGCAAATAAGCTAGAAAACTAGAAGACATGGATAAATTCCTAGACACATACACTCTCCCAGGACTAAACGAAGAAGAAGTTGAATCCCTGAATAGACCAATAACAGGCTCTGAAATTGAGGCAATAATTTATAGCCTACCAACCAAAAAAATCCAGGACCAGACATATTCACAGCTGAATTCTACCAGAGGTACAAGCAGGAGCTGGTACCATTCCTTCTGAAACTATTCCAATCAATCGGGAAAGAGAGAATCCTCCCTAACTCATTTTATGAGGCCAACATCATCCTGATACCAAAACCTGGCAGAGACACAACAAAAAAAAGAAAATCTTAGATCAATATCCCTGATGAACATTGATGCAAAAATCCTCAATAAAATACTGGCAATCCGAATCCAGCGACACATCAAAAAGCTTATCCAAAATGATCAAGTGGGCTCCATCCCTGGGATGCAAGGCTGGTTCAACATATACAAATCAACAAACGTAATCCAGCATATAAACAGAACCAAAGACAAAAACCACATGATTATCTCAATAGATGCAGAAAAGGCCTTTGACAAAATTCAACAGCCTTTCATGCTAAAAACTCTCAAAATAATTCGGTATTGATGGAACGTATCTCAAAATAATATATCAAACCCACAGTCAGTATCATACTGAATGGGCAAAAACGGGAAGCATTCCCTTTGAAAACTGGCACAAGACACTTCTATTCAACATAGTGTTGGAAGTTGTGGCCAGGGCAATCAGGCAAGAGAAAGAAATAAAAGGTATTCAATTAATAAAAGAGGAAGTCAAATTGTCCCTGTTTGCAGACGACATAATTGTATATTTAGAAAACCCCATCGTCTCAGCCCAAAATCTCCTTAAGCTGATAAGCAACTTCAGCAAAGTCTCAGGATACAAAATCAATGTGCAAAAATCACAAGCATTCTTATACACCAACAGTAGACAAACAGAGAGCCAAATCATGAGTGAACTCCCACTCACAATTGCTTCAAATAGAATAAAATACCTAGGAATCCAACTTACAAGGGATGTGAAGGACCTCTTCAAGGTGAACTACAAACCACTGCTCAATGAAATAAAAGAGGACACAAACAAATGGAAGAACATACCATGCTCATGGATAGGAAGAATCAATATTGTGAAAATGGCCATACTACCTAAGGTAATTTATAGATTCAATCCCATCCCCATTAAGCTACCAATGTCTTTCTTCACAGAATTGGAAAAAACTACCTTAAAGTTCATATGGAACCAAAAAATAGCCCTCATTGCCAAGACAATCCTAAGCCAAAAGAACAAAGCTGGAGGCATCACACTACGTGACTTCAAACTATCCTACAAGGCTAAAGTGACCAAAACAGCATGGTACTGGTACCAAAACAGAGATATAGACCAGTGGAACAAAACAGAGCCCTCAGAAATAATGCCACACATCTACAACCATCTGATCTTTGACAAACCTGACAAAAACAAGAAATGGGGAAAGGATCCCCTATTTAATAAATGGTGCTAGGAAAACTGGCTAGCCATAAGTAGAAAGCTGAAAATGGATTCCTTCCTTACACTTTATACGAAAGTTAATTCAAGATGGATTACAGACTTAAATGTTAGACTTGAAACCACAGAAACCCTAGAAGAAAACCTAGACAATACCATTCATGACATAGGCATGGGCAAGGACTTCATGTCTAAAACACCAAAAGCAATGGCAACAAAAGCCAAAATAGACAAATGGGATCCAATTAAACTAAAGAGCTTCTGCACAGCAAAAGAAACTACCATCAGAGTGAACAGGCAACCTACAGAATGGGAGAAAATTTTTGCAATCTACTCATCTGACAAAGGGCTAATATCCAGAACCTACAAAGAACTCAAACAAATTTACAAGAAAAAAACAAACAACCCCATCAAAAAGCAGATGAAGGATATGAACAGACTTCTCAAAAGAAGACATTTACACAGCCAACAGACACATGAAAAAATGCTCATCATCACTGGCCATCAGAGAAATGCAAATCAAAACCACAATGAGATACCATCTCACACCAGTTAGAATGGCGGTCATTAAAAAGTCAGGAAACAACAGGTGCTGGAGAGGCTGTGGAGAAATAGGAACACTTTTACACTGTTGGTGGGATTGTAAACTAGTTCAACCATTATGGAAAACAGTATGGCGATTCCTCAAGGATCTAGAACTAGATGTACCATATGACCCAGCCATCCCATTACTGGGTATATACCCAAAGGATTATAAATCATGCTGCTATAAAGACACATGCACACGTATGTTTACTGTAGCACTATTCACAATAGCAAAGACTTGGAATCAACCCAAATGTCCATCAGTGACAGACTGGATTAAGAAAATGTGGCACATATACACCATGGAATACTATGCAGCCATAAAAAAGGATGAGTTTGTGTCCTTTGTAGGGACATGGATGTAGCTGGAAACCATCATTCTTAGCAAACTATCACAAGAACAGAAAACCAAACACTGCATGTTCTCACTCATAGGTGGGAACTGAACAATGAGATCACTTGGACTCGGGCAGGGGGCCTATCATGGGGAGGGGGGAGGGGGGAGGGATTGCATTGGGAGTTATACCTGATGTAAATGACGAGTTGATGGGTGCTGACGAGTTGATGGGTGCAGCACAGCAACATGGCACAAGTATACATATGTAACAAACCTGCACGTTATGCACATGTACCCTAGAACTTAAAGTATAATAATAATAAATTAAAAAAAAAAAGTCAGGAAACAACAGGTGCTCGAGAGGATGTGGAGAAATAGGAACACTTTTACACTGTTGGTGGGACTGTAATCTAGTTCACCCATTGTGAAAGACAGTGTGGTGATTCCTCAAGGATTTAGAACTAGAAATACCATTTGACCCAGCCATCCCATTACTGGGTATATACCCAAAGGATTATAAATCATGCTGCTATAAAGACACATGCACACGTATGTTTATTGCAGCACTATTCACAACAGCAAAGACTTGGAACCAACCCAAATGCCCATCAATGATAGACTGGATAAAGAAAATGTGGCACATATACACCATGGAATACTATGCAGCCATAAAAAAGGATGAGTTCATGTCCTTTATAGAGACATGGATGCAGCTGGAAACCATCATTCTCAGCAAACTATCGCAAGAACAGAAAAGCAAACACCACATGCTCTCACTCATAGGTGGGAACTGAACAATGAGAACACTTGGACACAGGAAGGGGAACATCACACACTGGGGCCTGTCATGGGGCGGGGGGAGGAAGGAGGGATAGCATTAGGAGAGATACCTAATGTAAATGACGAGTTAATGGGTGCAGCACACCAACATGGCACTTGTATACATATGTAACAAACCTGCACATTGTGCACATATACCCTAGAACTTAAAGTATAATAAAAAATTAAAAAAAATTTTTAAGGGGAAAAAGATATTGACGAGGTAGAAACTACCAATGGAAATGCAGATTGTTAAAATTTATTAATACTGAAAGCATGTTCACTTTGATGTAATAAGCTATCTTATATGTAAATCTATTCTCTGTTTATCACAGTTTCCACGAGCCCAGGACCTGACTCATTGAGAAAAACATGAAGGATTATTTGGCATCTGTGAGCAATTTGCACAATTAGTGGAAAAGAGATAAATACATTTCTTCCTTTTGTTTCTCATCTTCTGTGTAAAAAACACAGAAAAAAAGTTATAAGAACACATAACATGTTTTCGAAATACATGACTTCCTATAAAAATTTATTATTATTATTTCATTTTATAAAAATTACTAGTTAGGAAATATTAATGTTAGGTAGCCATTCATATGCAAGAGAAATAGCTTACCACTCAGGATAACATGCTTCTTAAAACTTGTCCTATTTCTTCAATGCAGTAAATGTGAAGCTGTAGAAACAACAAAAATGTTTTTTTGTCATGGGCATTCCTACAAATAAAAAAGTAAACTGACACATTGACAACTACAGAGCACCAATAGCTTATTACAAGTCAGCTAAATCCATCAGCATATCCAGCTTCCCTGGATAGAGTTTAGAAGATGGAGATCAAAACTTGCCAGTCAGTTATCACTTGGATGTGGTCTAGTTTCAGTGAAAGATATTCAGACTTCCTGATTTGCTTGTAAATCTGGATCCAATTTCTCTCTCTGGATTACGGTAAAATAATTGAGGAGTCAAGGATATTCTCTTTTTAAAATATTTATTGATTTGCCATTGAATTGATTTGTTTGAAGACATTCAGAAGATTTGCTTTGCTTGGTCTTATGAGAATGGGATCATATTTTTACTTGCTTTAGAATTCTGAAATGAATTGAAATCCTATTGCCTTCCCTGAGGAAATAGCTGAAATATTTGGTGACTACATCTTCCAAAAAGTTCCATTAAAATGCAAATACTAGCCATTAATTTAAATGAATTTTCTTTCCCTTTAATCAAACTGTTCAATGAAATTAGGATTGGGAGCAGATGTCTTGGCTTCACCAATGTATTTCCTTTTATCCTGTTTATTGTGTACCCTTCTGGTTGACCAGTCACAAGTAACACCTCATGTCTTCAAAATGTCTATCTTTATCTTTTTTTATTCGGTGTCTTCTAAATTAACATTAAAAGATTAGAAGAAAAGAAAAAATGGAGCCCACTACCCATAAGATACAGATGATATTTTCCTCAGGCAGTGTTTGTCTTTTTATTGCATTTCCCTGTGAGAGTTTCATTCTCAGCTATTGTTTTAGTTACAGCGCTACTTAACTTGTAGCATTCTTTCTTCCTTGGCTCACCTAGTATTATGACTCCCCTAGTTCCTTTATAGCCCCTTGTTTGTTTGTTCAGATTTAGCATTTATGAGAACTGCCCTTTTTATTACTTGAGTTTCCTAATAAAAATGCTACTGCGACTTACTGTGAAAGATTGAGGGATATGTTTCTTTGGAAAATAGTTATAGTGGCACATATATACAGGGATAGAAATAGACAAGTCCCTTCTAAGTGCAAGGATCATGACATTTATGTCTTTTATTTTCTTATAGCATCTAGTATAATAAAAAGACACATAGCAGGAGACTAACAAATCTTTAGTGAATTGAATTGAACATTTCTAGCAGTTTTTCTAATATGAACTGACAATGGATTTTCTGACTCTCCTGGATGCAATAGGCAGCCTCGAGATAGGTTTTGGATGCACAGAATAATTACTGGATATTTCAGTGGTTGATGACAAACAATAGTGCAGTGTATTTCAAATAATTATATATGGTTGGCACATTCAGCACAGTCATATTTGCTCTACAGACATTTACTAAGTATTGTGTCTCAGTTACAATGAAAACCAAGATGCTATCCTTGCCTCCAAGGAGCTCACACTCTGATGCCCTTAGCTAGCTTCAGGAGTAATTTTAGAGATGAAGATGTTGTTGTCGAAAGAGGCCAAGCATTCTAGAACTAGTGTGTTTGAGGCAGTTGAGTATATGTTCCTTTCACTACAAAATTTATGGCAAACCTTAAGCAATGTTAAAGTGATGCCCCTACCTCGTTTCTCAAAGTATTGTTGATGTGGATTTTTTTCCCTAATGTATTTATTTGCCCAGTAATTATTTGGCCAACTAATTTCCCTATTTCCTAGGCTAATATGTAGAAATAGAATACTCAGGTAACTTGAATACCTACATAGTCATCCTTATTGAATATTAAACTTTTTCAAGAATAGCTACCTATCTAATATTACTTTATCTTTTCTTTGCAATTCTTATCAATTTAGGTTATTGCTGAAATATGCTATGATGTTATGGTGTTTGGAATTACAGTTGCTATAGACTGAATATTTGTGTCCCCACTAAATTCTTATGTTGAAATCCTACCACCCAATGTCACGGTACTAGGAGGCAGAGCATTTGGGAGGTGATTTTATCATGAGATTGGAGTCTTCATGAGTGGGATTATTTGCCTTATGAAAGATATCCCTGAAAGCTCCCTTGTCCCTTCCACCATGTGAGGACACAGTGAGAAAACTACCATCTGTGAACTAGGAAGCATGTCCTCACCCGACCCCAAATTTGCCAGTGCCTGTGCCTTGATCTTGTTCTTTCTGAATCCGCTATTGCAAAATTGTAACTGATACAGTGAAAGAGGTCTGACTTAACCAGCTCCATCTTGCTTCTAACCTCCAAGCTGTCCTTGTTCATTTCTTGGCATAGGCTGAATTAACTTTGGAGGAACTTAGTAGTTTAAAACAAAGATGGTAACAGCCCTTTCCCAAAACAAACCTCCTTCTTGCCTGGAGACTAGACTGCCGTTGTAGGACTAACAAATTAGGCACAAGATTAGAAATTACAGTTTAAGGGTCATGCAGCTGGAGGTTAAAAGATTCTGACCCTCCCTAAACTGCTCCTAAGATCAGTGCTTGAAATATTTTGCAGACCCTGCACTTGATGGATCAGCCGGCATCACCCAGATAGATAAACTGGCTCATCTGATCTGTGGCCCCCACCCAGGAACTGACTAAGCACAAGAAGACAGCTTTAATTCCCTATGATTTCGTCCCTGACCCGGCCAGTCAGCACTCTTGACACACTGGTATTCCCCTACCCACAAAATTGTCCTGAAAAACTCTGATCCCTGAATGCTCAGGGAGACTGATTTGAGTAATAATAAAACTTGGATCTTCCGCACAGCCTGCTGTGTGTGAATTACTCTTTCTCTATTGCAATTCCTCTATCTTGATAAATCAGCACTGTTTGGACAGCAGGCAAGGTAAACCCATTGGGTGGTTACATTTCCAGCCTTCAGAACTATAAGAAATAAATTTATGTTGTTTATAAGTCATCCAGTTTATGGTACTCTGTTATAGCAACCAAACAGACTAAGACAAAAGTACAGAGATTCTACAGAAATTGGCCTTCAAATTCTAGAAGTTGATGTTAGCATTCAGATGGTAATAATAGCATTATTTTAATGAAAGGACTTGTGTCACCTTTAATAACCTGCTGGTATTTTTAAAATCTATTTTTATTGACCCTAACATTGCACAAGACAGAAAAGGGACATGTATTAGCATAGCAAATCCATTTCACATAAGCAATGCTGGTGCTCTGAGTTTAAATGACTTGCAATTATAATCTAAACCTATTAATATTTAAAGTACAAATATTATGTTCAAGACACTTGGTAGATACTCCACATTTTATCATATTTGAAATTTTGAGTGGGAGAGTTAAAAGTGGAAATGAAAAAATTAACATACATTATTCCATAATTTACAACTACAGATAGTATTGCATGATTTTTATCCATTATAAGCTTAATACTTTTAAGCCTAATATTTGGATATTTTACTCTCTATATATATATTTTTTCTTTTAAAAGATAGAGTTTCACTCTGTACTCTGTCATGCAGCCTGGAGTACAGTGGCACAATCATAGCTCACTGCAGCCTCAAACTCAAGTGATCCTCCTGCTTCTGCCTCCTGAGTATCTGGGACTACAGTTGTGTACAGCCATGCCTAGTTAAACTTTTTTTTTTTTTTTTTTTGAGACGGAGTCTTACGCTGTTGCCCAGGCTAGAGTGCAGTGGCGCGATCTCGGCTCACTGCAAGCTCCGCCTCCCGGGTTCCTGCCATTCTCCTGCCTCAGCCTCCTGAGTAGCTGGGACTACAGGCGCCCGCCACCGCGCCCGGCTAATTTTTTTTTTTTTTTGTATTTTTAGTAGAGACGGGGTTTCACTGTGGTCTCGATCTCCTGACCTTGTGATCCGCCCGCCTCGGCCTCCCAAAGTGCTGGGATTACAGGCTTGAGCCACCGCGCCTGGCCCACCTAGTTAAACTTTTAAAAAAATTTTTGGTAGAAATGGGGTCTTGCTTTGTGTATTAGTCTGTTTTCATGCTTCCGGTAAAGACATACCTGAGACTGGGAAGAAAAAGAGGTTTATTTGGACTTAACAGTTCTGCATGTTTGGGGAGGCCTCAGAATTACAGAGGGAGGTGAAAGGCACATCTTACATGGCAGTGGCAAGAGAAAATGAGGAAGAATCAAAAGTGGAAACCTCTGATAAACCCATCAGATCTCATGAGGCTTATTCACTATCACAAGAATAGCACAGGAAAGACTGGACTCCATGGTTCAGTTACCTCCTCCTGAGTCCCTCCCACAACATGTAGGAATTCTGGGAGATACAATTCAAGTTGAGATTTGGGTGGGGACACAGCTAAACCGTATCAGTTTGTTTCCCAGGCTGGTCTCAAACACCTGCCTTCAAGCAATCCTCCTTCCCCAGCTTTCCAAAGTGTTGGGATTACAGGTGTGAGCCACCATGCCCTGCCTGTTACAGTATTTTTTAAAGTACATCAAGCATAATTTCTAGATGCCTCACCATCTAAACTGGCTTGAGAACCTGTGCTTTACATTTATTCTTTCACTTAGCAAACAGTTTTTGAGCACTTGCTATTTGACAAGCACTGTTTTCAGCGCCATTAGTACAGGCGTTTATAAAACAAAGCCATTGCTCTTACAGAGCTTTCATCCTAATGGGTGAGGTAACTGGAAACTAGTATACAAGCAAAAGAAGAAGTTGAAGATAGTGATATGTGTGAAACCCTACATGGAAATTTCATTCTTCATTAACTATCAAATATATTAAACAATAACATTAAACATCTACTTAATCTCTTTTTCTGTTATTTATAAGTACTTATAATTAATATGGTTAAACATCACAAGAGTAGTTTTAATGACGATAACCTTACAATTTACGGAAGTGTTCACTCATTGTGATGGTTAACATTGAATGTCAACTTGATTGAATTGAAGTATGCAAAGTACTGTTCCTGGGTATGTCTGTGAGCTGTAGCTGGGGCTAGAATAAAGCAGGCAGAAGAACATGGAAAGACTTGACTGGCTGAGTCTTCTGGTCTTCATCTTTCTCCCGTGCTGGATGCTTCCTGCCCTCGAACATCGGACTCCAGGTTCTTCAGCTTTTGGACTAAACTTTCACCAGTGATTTGCCAGGAGCTCTCGGGGCCTTTGGCCACAGACTGAAAGCTTCACTGTCAGCTACCCGGCTTTTGAGGTTTTGGGACTCGGATTGGCTTCCCTGTTCCTCAGTTTGCAGATGGCCTATTGTAGGACTTCACCTTGTGACCGTGTGGGTCAATACTCCTTCATGAACTCCCCTTCATACATACATCTATCCTATTAGCTCTGTCTCTTTAGGGAACCCTGGCCAACACATTCATTATCTAGAGAAGAAAAAAAATCTCTTACCCACCTTAGATTCATTTGCTGGGAGCCTCTAAATTAGATTGATGAAAGACCTATGAACAAGAGAAAAATATACTAATTTATTTCATGTCAGTTGTAAAGAAATGAAGACCTGAAGAAATAATTAAACCTGAGTGTTTTTATACTGAGTTTGATGAAGAATGGAAGATCATGGAAAAATGTGATGGGACAAAGATGTATGAGCTAAGGGTAGAAAACTGGGGGAAACTTAACAAGGTCTGTTCATTCAGCTTCCTCTTGGCATCCCTGTTTTGGACATAAGGATGTTTCTTTTGGCTATAAGAAAGGCATCTCTCACATGAGGGTCTTAGGAAGGGGGAGGTCAGAGAGCGCTTCCTGAACCTGCTGTTACTCAAATTCCTTTAGCTTAAAGTATACAATATGCCAAGGCATCATATTACAGGGTAGCATATTCTGATTCCTGTCAATTAATTCACTCGTTCCATATTTATTAAGTCCCTGCTGTGTGCCATTTATTGAGTCCCTGCTATGTTCTCAGCACAAGGAATATGAGAACGATGAAAACAAACACAAATTCTGGCTCACGAGGATTTTAATCAGATATAACCTTTTTGTTCTGGATGATTTTCATAGCATTCTACAGATACATTAGAAAACATCTTCCTGGAATCTCAGCACAATAGAAATTATATGAGAAAAACAATTTTATATCTGTGTATAAAATGTAACTTTCAGAATATATTGTTTTATTTATGCCTTGAAGAAAACACTCACACACACAGATTTGTTCTAAGATTCTATTTGTAACACGGAATTGTTAGTTATGTACAGATACTTTTAAACAAGATTTTCCTAGTACACTACCTTAAGGATTCTTAGATTCAAGTGTCAGGAGCGATTTGGGGCTTTTATTCTCAGTTACATAGCTCCATTATATCTAATAATCTTCATTATATGTCTCTGGTTTTTAATCTATGCACTTTTTTCTTTATTCTTACCAGTAATTTCAGGCCGACGTTAGAATTTTATGTGAAAACAATATGTATCGTGTATGCATTTAACTTTTTTGATATGTTTATTAAGTTCTATATAATACGGCTTTTACAATGCCTGTTTTCAAAAATCAGGGCATGGTTTGTCATTACTATTTTTTAAATATATTTTAGATTTATTTGATTCAATAAAGCAAGAAAGGAAGCACTTCACATTTCTCTGACATCTAATCTGTTGCCTTTCTAGGTCAGTTTTCTCATCTTTGCCTTTAAATAATTATTATAATTGAAATCTTATGATGTAATAGTCAAATTGAACTTTTCCTTGGTCTATGCCTACTATCAAATAATTTGGAATAGAAATTATTTGAAGTATGTATTAGTCTGCTTGGGCTCCTATTACAAAATGCCATAGACTCAGTGACATAAGACACAGAAATTTATTTCCCACAATTATGGAGGTGGGGCGGTCCAAGATCAAGGTGCTGGGAGGGTTGGTTTCATTCTAAGGTCTCTCCTCCTGGCTTATAGGCTGCTGCTACTTCACTGTCTCACTGTGTCTCACTCACATGATCTCTTCTTGGTGGGTCCTTGCAGAGAGAGGGGGAGGGAGAGAGGAAGGGCAAAAGGGAGGAAGGAGTGGGGAGGGAGAGAGGAAGACAGAGAACACTCTTATGTCTCTTCTTTTTATAATGACACCAATCTCATCTGATTAACGTCCCACTCTTAAGACCTCATCTCTAAAACTCCATCTCCAATTACCATCGCACTGGGGGTCAGAGCTTCAACACGTGAATTTGGGGGAGACACAAACATTTAGTCCATAACAGTGTGCAATATCAACAAAAACTTTGAATGTCACAGTGATTTTTGTAGAAATACAGATTTATTTATCAGTCTCTTTCACTTATTAAAATTATCTAATTATGAAGTAATTGGTCTGTTTACTTTTTTACATAGAAAAAATGATTATTAATTATCAACGAGCTGTGAGTTAGAGGTGAGATCTGAGGAGAATCCAACATGTAAAAATCAGGTCTATTTATTTGCTATAAGTTTTCCTACAGCTGCCATTGCCAAATCACCAGCCAATTCTAGCTCATGGTTGACAAAGTGGAGATCTCAGAAACTCATAGGGATTTGGGAGGCATTTTCAGATGTTGTAACGTAAATAAAACCTGCCTTTTAGGTTTAAAATATTTTTATATTAGGTAAACATTGAATTGGTTGTACTATCATTTTTTAAACATTGGATACTGTCATTGAGATAAAATTAGTCTACTGGGAAACAACTTTCTGTTATCCCCTATAAATTATCAACATGCAAATATACTGTAAGTATAATGCAGAGGAGGGTGCATAATACAAACCTGAAGGAAGAACTTAATATATTGATGCAGATTAAAGCATAATCTTATTCTTAATTACCCGGAGAAAAGGACTGATGTTTCCTTATTTCGTATCTCCTACTGTCGCACAACTTCAATCTTGTTTTCAGAAATTTATCCTAGATCCTTCATTTTGTAATTTTGGTCCACCTTCTCCTACCTTCCTGCCCTGTACTGCATACATATTTAGTGCAGGTCTTACCTGGCAGTTATTTAAGGGCCTAAGATAGTTCTCTGCTATTGTTGTCCAGAGATTGGAGGTACCGCATTGCCCACGGCTTGGAGGACAAACTGCTGGAGACTCGCAGAGCCATCTGGGTTCACTTCCAACCAAACATAACCTCAGAGCACTTTTTTCTGGTTAGTTTTCAAGTCTTCAGTTACAGTAACTCAATCCTTCTGTAAGAATCTGCATGAAGATGTCAAATAAAAGATTTGCATTTTTTGATATGTTGACTTAAATTCTGAACCCATCCACTTGAGGATAATATAGATACGTAAAATGTAGTCTGAGTTTATTAAGGTGCACATTTTATTTCTAACACAAGCAACTCTTTTGAAAATACTATTTTTGTGAAAATCAAAAGATATATTTTGATAATTCATAATTTATTTTGGGGAACCTATTATACTTAAATACACATATGAATCACCTGGGACTCTTATCTTCTTAAAATGCCAGTTTGGATTCAGTAGGGCTGGGGAGGGGCCTGGGAACCTGCATTTCTCTTGCCCTTCTAGGGGATGCTAATGTTGCTGTTCTGTGGAGCACTTTTGAGTAGCAAGGTACAATGGAATATTTTATAATTCTTCCCAATTTCCCAGAAGGTAAAACCTTTTATTTGCTGTTGTATTAAAAGTAATAAAGCTTTTAAAAGTATATCAAGAGATAGGAAATAAATCATTGTCCTATTCAGTTACTGTTTAAAAATTACAAATTTTCATTGAACATTATCAATAAATTTTAAATCAAAATTCAACATAGAAAATAGTGACAAAATTATCAGTGAAGTAAGCGATGGCATTTGTATGCATAGTGATCAGGTTACCTTAAAAGTACCACATCTACCAGATGAATATCCTACCATATATCAATAAGCACAGTTCTATACAAGTGCTGCATATGTTTTTTACTGGTTTTTAACAGTTTAATATTAAATCTGTATTTTATTATAACTCATATGTTAGTGACTGTAATAATTTAAAATTGTTACCAAAACAATATTAGGATTATTTGCAAATATTTGTAAGATTTCACCAATTGAGTCAATTGATGATATCAATTGCGATTGTAGCATTGCACAAGTGAATTTTCATCAGGGGCCAATCTACGAATACAAGATGATACATACAGGACAGCGTTAATTTAGGACTCTTCGCTTTATGAAATTTATTAGATATGATGAAGCATGTAACTAAAATTTAGGTTTAAAGTACAAGAAGATGTAGCTAAATTGTGACGTTTTAAATAGTCCTGTTGTATAGACTTATAAAAGTTGTATACAAGATTAGAAAGGAGGTAGAATTCTATTAGTAAGGTTACTGGCGGCAAATCTGTAAGTGTCTGCAGCAAGCTCAATTCTCACCTCCTCAGAAGAAAGAATTTGACAGAGGGGCATAAGGCAGAGTAAGAGACTGAGACAAGTTTTTGAGCAGGAGTGAAAGTTTATTTAGGGCCGGGCGCGGTGGCTCAAGCCTGTAATCCCAGCACTTTGGGAGACCGAGACGGGCGGATCACGAGGTCAGGAGATCAAGACCATCCTGGCTAATACGGTGAAACCCCGTCTCTACTAAAAATACAAGAAAATTAGCCGGGCGAGGTGGCGGGCGCCTGTAGTCCCAGCTACTCAGGAGGCTGAGGCAGGAGAATGGCGTGAACCCGGGGGGGCGGAGCTTGCAGTGAGCCGAGATCGCGCAACTGCACTCCAGCCTGGGCGACAGAGCAAGACTCCATCTCAAAAAAAAAAAAAAAAAAAAAAAAAGTTTTAAAGCAGGAATAAAAGGAAGAAATGTATCCTTGGAAGAGGATCAAGCAGGCAACTTGAGATCAAGGGCATGGTTTAACTTTTGACTTAGGGTTTTACCTGTTGGTATCCTTCCGGGGTCTTGCATTACTTCTCCCCTGATTCTTCCCTCGGGTGGCCTGTCCATATGCACAGTGGTCTGTTAGTTCTTGGGGGGTGCAGCATGCACAGTGTGTTTACTGGAGTTGTACGCATGTGCGCTTGAGGCAGTCTTCCCTTACTAGGCCAGTGTTCCTAGATAGTCATATACTGGTTAAACGCAGCCATTTTGCCTCCTATTGCGCATGCTTGAGCCCACTTGCCCAACTCCTGAGATCTTATCGGGAAGCTGCTGATCACCGGTTTGAGGTTTTTCTATCTACTGGGAGACTGCCTTTCTCTGGCGCCAGCTGTGACCAATCATTATTTTAGAGAGGCAGTTTAGCAACCGCCTGACCATCACCTGCTGGGGGTGGGGGTGGAGGGCGCCTTCTTCTCTGCTCATTTCTGACTACCTACCTACCTACTGTAATAGGAGTGCTAATTTTTCTAACAAGAAAAAAGTTACATGATAAATTAAAATTCTGTGGTAGAGAAGGTGCTTCTGGTGGTAGAAAATTAAGAAAATGTGATATGTATCGAAGTCATTCAAATTTTAGACAGAATGGTGAATTTGTGATAAAACTGAATGAAAAAATTACAGCTCACTGAAACAGGTTGAAGGATAGGGGATACATGTGAAATTCATTATTAAATATATTTTTATAACTTAGAAAATGATATTGTCAGTGTAGAGAGCATGATAAAATTACTACATCTATAATTATACATCTATGAGTTTTCTGATGTTGTTAACAATCAGAGATCAAGCTAGGTAAGTCTATTTTATAGTTCACAATTGAGTCTTACACATGTATGAAAATTCAGAAGTCAATCAATAGAACAATAACGATCTCAATGTTACAAAATCTGGTGATTGTAACCACGTTCTCAACTGAATAATAAGACGACTGCTCATGAAATTCATATCAGATGTTTCAGAGTATACCGGATTATTTTAATAAAAATGATTTTTCATTTCATTGATGTACCAGTGAAATTCAATCTTTTTAGAACCAATTTAAAAAGGATTAAAAAACGTTCTCTGCCAAAAATTCGATTTAGTTTAAGTAAAATACTGGATTAAAGTAGCACTGCTGGAAGAAATGAAACCGAGTGGTGTGACAGCAACGTTTAAGGAGAATTAGCCAGAACTTTTAATATACACCATCATGCATATTTTTTGGACACTATGGTTGTGAGGATTAATAACGAAGAGTTTGAACTCCAAAACACTTTCAATGCTGTCATTTTTTTTTTTTTTGAGACGGAGTCTCGCTCTGTCACCCAGGCTGGAGTGCAGTGGCCGGATCTCAGCTCACTGCAAGCTCCGCCTCCCGGGTTCCTGCCATTCTCCTGAGTAGCTGGGACTACAGGGGCCCGCCACCTCGCCTGGCTAGTTTTTTGTATGTTTTAGTAGAGACGGGGTTTCACCATGTTAGCCAGGATGGTCTTGATCTCCTGACCTCAGGATCCGCCCGTCTCGGCCTCCCATTTTTTTTTAAAGATATTAAACGTGTAGATTTAAGATACTGGCAAACATCTAGATATTTTTAAATAAAAGGAAAGCTTGACAATCAGAAAGTCATGTGGTTTAGAAAAAGCACAATTGAAATATATTATCTGTATTATCAGTTGTGATTAAGGAATTTCTGGAGAAGCCTCACAAAATGGAAGTTTCATCAAATTCATATTTAAATATGCATATGATAGTGATTCTTTAAATATGCATATGATAGTGAATAAAATGTTGATAATTTTCTAACTTGAATTTTTTTTTTTTTTTTTACTGTTTTCTAATTGTTAGAGATTTTTTTTTTTTTTTTTTTTTTTTTTTTTTGAGACAGAGTTTCATGTAATGGCATGATCTCGGCTCACCACAACCTCCGCCTCTGGGGTTCAAACGATTCTCCTGCCTCAGCCTCCCTAGTAGCTGGGATTACAGGTATGCACCACTACGCCTGGCTAATTTTGTGTGTGTGTGTGTGTATATATATATATATTTTAGTAGAGATGGGGTTTCTCCATGTTGATCAAGCTGATCTCGAAATCTTGACCTCAGGTGATCCGCCCGCCTCAGCCTTCCAAAGGGCTTGGGATTACGGGCGTGAGCCACCGTGCCTGGCCAAGAAATCTTTCTAAAGATCTTCAACATCAAAATTATAGAACTGTAGTTTTAATCTTTCATAGGTCTTAACCTTTCTGAGAATCAGCCAGAAGTTACAGACCTCTTCTTAAGAATACATCCACTTAATTAAATATAAAAATATTTAGCATATAATGAATTTTATTCTACTGAAAACTCATTTCAAAATATCTATTGAGGACAATATCTAGCGAAACTTTATTATTTGTAAAAAATTTTCTTTTTATTTTTTTCAAGAAAAATATTAATGGCAAAAATAAAAAAATACAAATTATGCAGAGAATAAAATAAAATACCTTGCCGTGTTCATCTCTTCCACTTGGTGTTTCTGAGTTACATCCTTTATCATAAAGTGGTAATAGTAAGTAAAGTGCTTTTCTGAGTTCTGTGAGTCATTGCAGCAAATTGTTAAACCTGACACTAGTGTTAAGAACTTGGATGAGAAAAATGAGAAAAGTTAGAAGTGTTTAGCTTGCCTTGAATCATGCCTGCGCTGTGAGACTTATATTCCATGAAGACAAACTATTCAATAATGATGATGGGACAATCAGCTAGACATTATCACAGAGCCGTTTTTAAATAATCCTCATTTTTCTTAATTAATTTCTGCTAATGTGTCCGTAATAAATGAAATAATTTCAAATAATTCCTATTTCTTAGTTTCCTGATTCATGATTGGTCTTTTGATTCTTGTGCCAATGTTATATCAATTTGATTCCTGAGATTAATGCCACTTACATTAATTATAAAAGCTGCTAACACTTACAAGCACTTACTGTACACCGGGGGTCATATAAAAAGCTTTATATCTTTTATATGATTCAATTTACACAAGGCACATTTGAGGTGTTTTTTATTCTCCTTTGAAAGATGAAATGAGAGAAAGACATGTTAAGAGACCAGCCAGATGATGAAAAGCTTGTTGGTGAAGCCCAGATTCAACCCCAGGTTAACTTCTTTTGCCAGGGTATGTCTATTTCCATGAAAGAAAATGTCTGTCTTACTTCTCTTCTTTAAAATTCATAATTACGTATGGCCATTTTTCCACTTTCGTTCCCCACATTAATCTTAGTGTCATATCCTTCTTCTAACAAACCCCTTTCCTCAAATCCCATTCTTTTGTTAGTATTCCAGTTTTGTACTTATAACGAGAGGTTGTTTTGCAGGTTTAATTTTGTAATTTAATTTACATTTAATTTTATGGCCAAGATCAAGTGCTATGAGATCATCATCAAGATTTACTGTCTCAATTGTACAACCTTTGTAAAATGATTTGTGAAGTACTCCATGTTTTTATACGGTTTGAAAGAATTTATATGCTATGGAAACTAGGAGCTTCTTCAAAATCTGAAAGAACATATCTGTAAGTCATTTGACCCCTTAGCATATTTTAGAAAAAAGTGTTTGACACATGGAGAAGTTTTAAGTTTCTTTGTCCATTATTATTAAGCTATTCAGGTTTTCTACTCTCTGTTGAATCAATCACAGAAACATCCATTTGGAATTTTTAAGTTCTTTAGTATAGCATTATAAATAATATTCTATTCTAATTAAAAATTTGAAATCTGTTAAACTCTTCTCATTTGTAATTTTGACCATTAAATGTTTCTGTTTTATTTATTAGACCTATATTTATTTTTTATTTTTCCTCAAAGAACTAGCTCCTGTATATGAGTTCTACTGTTCTTTTAAAAAAATGTTTTCTAATTCACTCATTAGAATTTGCACAATTTCCTTAGGCTTACAAAACTTACTTGCACTGATTTTTATTTTTCATATAACTCAAGAATTTATGACAGGAAAAAATGACCGTAAGTATGGTTTTGCCATACATCACATTGTCAGCATTTTTAAAATATCATATAATTGAAGTTTGACTACGCACATCATCCAATAACTACTATATAAGTTTAACAATTAATTCATTGCAGTTTTATTGATTGAAATTTTGTCCTTTTTTATTTTCTGTTTTATTGCAGTTCTTCACAGAAACTTTCTACCTGGTGGATTTAATGAAAGTTTTTTGGGGGGATTACAAGTATATTGGTTCATTTTCACACTGCTATAAAGATACTACCCAAGACTGGGTCATTTATAAAGAAAAGAGATTTAATTGACTCATAGTTCTGCATGCCTGGAAAGGCTTCAGGACACTTACAATTGTGGCAGAAGAGGAGCAGCCACATTTTACATGGCAGCAGGCAAGAGAGAAAGTGTGTAGGAGGAACTGTCAAACACATAAAACCATCAGATCTCGTGATAACTCACTCACAATCATGAGAAACGGCATGGGGGAACCACCCCAATGATCTAATCACCTTCCACCAGGTCCTGGTCTGGACACGTGGGGATTATGGGGATTACAATTGGAGATGAGATTTGGGTGGGAACACAGAGCCAAACCCTATCAACAAGATCAAAATTTCAAATCATTCCATGGACTCTGAATAAAATGTGTTTACTCTATTTGTATATGGATAGTGTTTATCAATTAAATCAACTTGATTATAAACTTACAACATAATATGAAATAATAAACATTATAATTTAATGTGCTACCAGTATTATTATGTATGATATATTCACAAATCCAAGTGAATAATATTCACTAATTGTCATGGAAATGCAAATCAAAAACACAGTGCAATATTATCTCACCCTAGTTAAAATGGTTGTTATCCAAAAGACAGAAAATAACAAATGCTGGTGAGGATGTAGAGAAAGGGGAACATTTGTACACTGTTGATGAGAATGTAAATTAATGCAGCCACTGTGGAAAACAATATAGAGCTTCCTCCAAAAACTAAAAATAGAATTACCATGTGAACCAACAATCCTCCTGCTGGGTATATATCCAAAAGAATGAAAATCAGTATATCGAAGAGATGGCTGCACTCCCATGTTTATTGCTGCGGTACTCACAGTGGCCAAAATATAGAATCAACCTAATTGCCTATCGATGGATGAATAGATATAGAAAATGTGAAACCTAGACATGACCACAAGATGACTATCCATACTTAAGTTATAGTACAATAGTCCTTTAAAACAAAGACAAACATTGAAGGCATAATTTTCTATCGTTTTTTACTACTTTGATAATCTCAACATGTTTCATTTTTATATATTTTACAAATGTGATGCAAATAATTTTTGTCAACTAGACGGTGACTTTGTTTTTCCATATTAAAAAAGCACAACAAATTTTGTGTAAATTTGAAACTCAAACCAAAGTTCTTTTTGTAGTGAAGAAGCTAGTAGATCCACTAAATTGTGATATTAAGCTATGTTAAGCTATCTGTGCTAATGTAGTTATTGTGGCAAAAAGATTTACAGAATCTGAGTCAGTGAATCCAATTAGTTCTTTCTTAATAGTTAAGATGGTAAAAATTTACTATTTACCTCCACATTCAAGTCATGCAATCAACAGCCATGACTTTATCTAAGTGCCTTGAAAGTGAATAAAAGCTGCATCACAAAGGATAATGCTTCGAATTGAAGATTCATGTGACAGCCACTGTACTACAAATAAAATGTAAATATTTCATTGAGACAGAGCCTAAAAGATGGAGGATATCAGACTCCAGGTCACACTGATGCACACAGCTCTGGGAGGAGTGAACCATGACTGTAAACCACAGTCCTACTTAATGGTAACAACTGGGCTGGAGAGACCACTATAATTGACCCAAATGACTATATTCTTTCCATTTTTCTTGGTCTCCTGGACTGATCATTATTTGCTTTTTCTATATTTCTATTAAGCCATCCTGCCCAAAGGCAGTGGCTAAGATTCAATTCCATTTTAATTATGGTCAGTAATAACCTTTATCTTTGTTGTTAATATTGATGTATTTCAGTGTCTTTCTAATTTTGGGTTTTTCTTCTACCAGCTCTACCCAATTCAAGCCATTCTTTTCCATGTCCAAGATTCAATAAGCTCTTTATGACACTCTAAACACATCACTCAAAAGCATTTGATGGCACCTAGAGAATATATTTTAAGCTCTCCAGCTGGATATTTAAGGTCCTCCGTGGTCTTCTTCCTAAAATTTTCTTACCTTCAACACACTCCTCCAGATACCCAGTGTTCCAATGTTGTTTGCTTTCTCTGGCATATTTCTGAGAAAGAAGGCTGTTAGCTGCAGTGTACAAAACTGCCATTTATTGTGAAATATCTGACTGTGTCACACTATTTAATTAAAAAAGATGTCCTTTTGAATGATAACCCAAGGAAAAGAAATTAATCCTTCTCTGTCTGTTCATCTAGTCATGCAGATTGCTTTATTTGCTTTAGAATAATGTGTTTTATTGTATGCTTTAGAATAGTAGGTGTTTTTTAGAATCATAATGACATTAAATAAGTTCAGTTATATACTTTTGTAAATCATGTTAATGCAACTGTCTGTCGGAAGAAAGTAGATACAAAAATGAATAAATACATAAAAATAGACAGATGAATAAAACTGTATTTTTGATAGTTTTATCTGCATGTGTATTTGTTGTTTTTTATGAAGTAAAAGGAAACAAAGATTTCTGGAGGAGAACTGGTTTCTAAAAAACACAATAGTTCTGTTCATATTTTACAAACTTTGATCTCTAGATGATTTATAATCTTTCTACAATTAAAAAATAGAAACATTTCAATCAAAAGAATAAATGTTATTTTCAGGACACAGACCAGGACTGAAGAAGGATCATTTAAACCAGGGGAAACATTACAATGGTTCTGAACAGTCAAAGGTCATGGTGCTTCTAGGAGCATGTGCAAAGTCTGGTTTGATCTGAGTATAATCTGGGTGATACAGCATAAGGGGCAATGAGGCTACTAGAGTTGGGCAAAGGAAGACCTTGTATAGTATGAGAAGATTTGGGGTTTAAGCCTGTAGTCTATGAGGTTTATTGAAAGTTTAAAGCAGGAATTTCGTATCATCCTTTCTGTAGTTTAGGTGAAGAATTCGCTTGTCAGTGAAGGAGATGAACTGGAGAGACCTGGAGTGTAGACCGCTACTGAGTCCACAAGATAAACTGTTTGGCATGAACAAAGGAAATGGCAGAGCAAACATAGGATGGGAGAGTTAGCTTAGCACTAATTAGGAACTAAAACTGATGGCACTAGTTTACTGATTGAATGTGAAAAGGTATGAAAGAAGAGTTTAGTTAATCAAAGTTTCTTTTTTTTTTTTTTTTTTTTTTTTTTTACCAAAGTAAACCTTTATTTGTAAATCAGCCGTATCTCCGCAAAACTCCTATCTTTTAACTGGCTAATAATTAATTACATTTTCCATCAAAATTATACAAGTTTATTAAAGAATATGACGGGTTTTTTGCACAAATTGGATATGCGCCATACCTTTCATAATTTAGGAAGGAATGGCAACGTTATTGCATATATTTTAAATTACTTGCATTTATTTTGGAAACAGATACACTAAATGGCTCAAAATCTGAACAGCACAAAAATATATACTGAACAAGTCACTTATGCACATCTGTCTCTTCACACTGAATACCTGTTCAGTAGAAATGTTTCTGGACTTCTAGTTCCAAAATGGCAGTGTAGAAACAAGCTGGCTTCACTCGCTCTCTTTCCCAAAACCAAAAATATAAATATACAGTGCCAAGATTATTACCAGCAATCTCCCAGATCTCAAATAGGAGGAGAAAACAGTTCCCAGGGCCACAGGGAAATGAAAATAGTTTGAGCAGATGGTTAAAGAATTGGACTTCCATATCCATGATGTTCCTCCCCCGAGGCCTTCTAGCGGCAAGCACGTGGAAAATTTCCCCTGAGTGACAGCTTCTACACTGGAAAAAAGTGATATCAAGGTGGACAAGTAGCTTCCCCATCATCCCAAGTTTGCTGGCAGGAGACCTGCCCCTGCCAAACTCATGAGAAGCATCTAGAGTGCCTGGAGTAAAAAATATCTCTGAGGAAAGCTAGTGACAAAGGGGAGAGGAGGGACTGCCATCTCCAGCCCTGGAAACTCTGCTCTGTAACTCATCCAAAGGTAATGCCAAATCAGAATGGACATTCAGCAGCACCACACTGTAGAAGATTCATTCTAGAGCTCACCCTAGCCGCCCTTCCCATGCTACTGGGACATCCCCCATTCAGGAAAGGCAGCACTCTGATCATTTACCAGAACTGAGGCAAACTTGGGCTTAAGACAGCATCTAGTGCCAAAAAGGAGGCAGCAACCCAGCAGGGGGAGGGGCGGAAAGAAAGAAAATTGACAGATAAATTACAAAGAATCTCTAAGAACATATATCCAATAAAAACGAAAACAAGCCAGATAGAGATGATTTGACTAAATAATCCTTTAATGCAAAGAGATAGACATACATACACACAAAAGAACAGCAAACCGGGAACCATAGCCTTCCCCAATCCAAACGGCAAGAAACAAGTGACTAACCCTAACAAGACAGCAATATATGATCTCTCTGTCCGAGAATTAAAAATAGCAGCTTTAAGGAAACGCAGTGATGTCCAAGATAACACAAAAAAGCAATTCAGAAACTTATTAGAGAAATTTACCAAAGGTATTTTTTTAAAGGTTTATTTTTATTTTTATTTTTTTTGAAAAATCAAACAGAAATCTTGGAACTGAGAAATATGTTTGCTAAGCTGAAAAATTTATTAGAGGCTCTCAACAGTAGAATAGATTAAGCAGAAGAAAAAATGAGCGAGCTCAAAGACAGGCTATTTGAAAATATATTGGCAGAGAAGAAAAAGAAAAAAAATGAAAAGGAATAAAGATCACCCAAAAAATATAGAAAATTACCTCAAAAGACCAAATTTAAGATTTATTGTTGTTTAAAGGAGTTGAGTAAGAGCAAGGGGTAGAAAGCCTATTCAGAGGAAATAACAGAAAATTTTTCAAAACATGAGAAGGAGATAGATAACCAGGTACGGGAAAGTCAGAGAACACCAAACAGATTTGCCCCAAATAAGGCTATACCCCAAGGCGTATAATAATCGAATTCTCAAAGGTCAAGGACAAAGAGAGTATTCTAAAAGCAGCAAAAGAAAAGAAGCAAATAACATAAAGACCCCAATTTGTCTGGCAACAGACTGCTCACTGGGAACTCTACAGTGCAGGATGGAGTGGTACAACATTTTCAAAGTGCTAAAAGAAAAAAATTGTCATTTAAGGATACTGTCTACAACAAATCTATCCTTCAACTACAAAGGAGACCTAAAGTCTTTGCCAGACAAAAACTGAAAGAATTCACCAGTACCAGACCCATCTTACAAGAAATGCTCAACGGAATTATTCAATCTGAAAGAAAAATAAACACTAATGTGCAAAAAGTAATCATTTGAAAATATAAGACCGATTGGTAAAATTAAGTCCTCTAATAAATCCAGAATACTAAAATGCCATAATTGTGGTGTGCAGTACACTCATAACTCTAGTATGAAGCCCAAAGACAAATCTATCAAAACGATATTAAAAACAACACAAGAGAAAAATTAACAGGAAACAAGAAAATATTTAAATTGAGACAACATAAAGTCAAAATATTGAGGGGATGAAGTAAAAGTTTAGAGGGTTTCTTTTTTCATTTTTGTTTGCTGTTTTCATTTTTGGGCTGGGTCAACATACGCAAATCAATAAACATAATCCAGCATATAAACAGAACCAAAGACAAAAACCACATGATTATCTCAATAGACGCAGAAAAGGCCTTTGACAAAATTCAACAGCCCTTCATGCTAAAAACTCTCAATAAATTCGGTATTGATGGAACGTATCTCAAAATAATAAGAGCTATTTATGACAAACCCACAGCCAATATCATACTGAATGGGCAAAAACTGGAAGCATTCCCTTTGAAAACTGGCACAAGACAGGGATGCCCTTTCTCACCACTCCTATTCAACATAGTGTTGGAAGTTCTGGCTAGGGCAATCAGGCAAGAGAAAGAAATCAAGGGTATTCAGTTAGGAAAACAAGAAGTCAAATTGTCCCTGTTTGCAGATGACATGATTGTATATTTAGAAAACCCCATTGTCTCAGCCCAAAATCTCCTTAAGCTGATAAGCAACTTCAGCAAAGTCTCAGGATACAAAATCAATGTGCAAAAATCACAAGCATTCTTATACACCAGCAGCAGACAAACAGAGAGCCAAATCATGAATGAGCTTCCATTCACAATTGCTTCAAAGAGAATAAAATACCTAGGAATCCAACTTACAAGGGATGTAAAGGACCTCTTCAAGGAGAACTACAAACCACTGCTCGGTGAAATAAAAGAGGACACAAACAAATGGAAGAACATACCATGCTCATGGATAGGAAGAATCAATATCGTGAAAATGGCCATACTGCCCAAGGTAATTTATAGATTCAATGCCATCCCCATCAAGCTACCAATGACTTTCTTCACAGAATTGGAAAAAACTGCTTTAAAGTTCATATGGAACCAAAAAAGACCCCGCATTGCCAAGACAATCCTAAGTCAAAAGAACAAAGCTGGAGGCATCACGCTACCTGACTTCAAACTATACTACAAGGCTACAGTAACCAAAACAGCATGGTACTGGTACCAAAACAGATATATAGACCAATGGAACAGAACAGAGCCCTCAGAAATAATATCACACATCTACAACCATCTGATCTTTGACAAACCTGACAAAAAGAAGAAAGGGGGAAAGGATTCCCTATTTAATAAATGGTGCTGGGAAAATTGGCTAGCCATAAATAGAAAGCTGAGACTGGATCCTTTCCTTACTCTTTATACGAAAATTAATTCAAAATGGATTAGACACTTAAATGTTAGACCTAAAACCATAAAAACCCTAGAAGAAAACCTAGGTAATACCATTCAGGACATAAGCATGGGCAAGGACTTCATGTCTAAAACACCAAAAGCAACGGCAACAAAAGCCAAAATTGACAAATGGGATCTAATTAAACTAAAGAGCTTCTGCACAGCAAAAGAAACTACCATCAGAGTAAACAGGCAACCTACAGAATGGGAGAAAATTTTTGCAATCTACTCATCTGACAAAGGGCTAATATCCAGAACCTACAAAGAACTCAAACAAATTTATGAGAAAAAAAACAAACAACCCCATCCAAAAGTGGGCAAAGGATATGAACAGACATTTCTCAAAAGAAGACATGCATACAACCAACAGGCACATGAAAAAATGCTCATAATCAAAGTTTCTACAATGAGCAACTGAGTGGTTGGAGTTACCATCAAATTAGACAACAATGTGTTAATCACATACTGTGTGGGGGGTACTATAGAACACTTGAGAGGTGGTGGAAATAAACAAGACACGCTTTCTGTCATGTTAAATAACTGTTTTTCTCTGTTATGTCCTCTTGGCATGAGACACACTTTGGAGATAATGACTCACTATTGGCAGAGACTTTGTCAGATGGTAGGCTTTATGTGTAAGTTCCAGTAGTTCTCAATTGCTTTATTGCACGATTGACTCAAAAAGTTTCTTTATACTTTTTTCTTTAGACAAAGAAAAAGCACCGTAAAAGCTGCCCTCAAATCTAAAGC
Organism: Macaca mulatta; assembly: GCF_049350105.2. Taxonomy (NCBI): domain Eukaryota; kingdom Metazoa; phylum Chordata; class Mammalia; order Primates; family Cercopithecidae; genus Macaca; species Macaca mulatta. The sequence goes on from NC_133423.1 coordinate 72,742,665, forward strand.
AAACTCTTGATTTAACAATAAACTCTGAATTACTACAGTTTTCCCGGCTACTGAATGTCGATGGATCTTCTGAAGTTTCTTTCCCCTCTTTTTGTAACAACTACAAAAAAAGATTAAAGGCATTTCTATGTGTGCATGCATACACACACACACACACACACACATACACACACACACACACCTGTGAGGGAGCAGAACATGATGCTCAATTAACAATTCAGAAAGATTAATACACACACACACACACACACACACACACACACCTGTGAGGGAGCAGAACATGAGAACATAATGTGCGATTAACAATGCTGCAAGTTTAATACACACACATACACAAACACACATACACACACACACGGGTTAAATCTTTATTTGAATAAACTTTCCATCAAAGAGAGTAAAACTTACAGGCAATATGAATGAAAGAATGTGTCCAAAAGTTGTAAAAACTACCCCAGGAAAATATCTTTTTAAAAATTAGGTTTCTATAAAGAGTGCATTTAATGAAGCATATTAGTCCTTTTCCATATTAAATTGGATTATCACCTTTTTTCTTGTTTGTTTTAATGCCTCAGGATTCAAAACTGAAATCAATCATTTACTGATCCAGATTAAAGTCTGTATATGTAGATATATACATGTATGGGTTTGCCAATAATATTGATAAAATATTCTCATGAACCTCTTGTGAAGCAATGGAAAAACACTGAAAAGGCTTATATCCACTGTCTGGAGAAATGAGATCCAACCACAAGCATATAAGCAAAGTAAGCAATAATAGCATTTTGATTGCTTTTGCTAATAAACTTTTCCATTTCCTTAAAACAAAAAGATTGCTAGTTCGTTTTAATATGGCATTTCTAATGCTTACAAAGTATTATGTGCTTTTTGGAAGAAAAAAATTCCTTAAAATATAGATATGTGCAATGTACCACTTTCTTTCATACTTGTTATTTCTAAAACCCAAAGGGAGAGTAAACTGGCTGAAAGTTGCATTCCAATATATTCTTATAGGAATTGGACATATAACAGACATATAGCACTAACAATTAATAAATGTGCTGTATATATACATTGATAATACTAACACTAATACAAGTATTGGTCTTATTTTATATAGTACTGCCTTTTGCTCAGTTTTCTTCTAAATGATTTTAATTATACTTACTGCTTTAGGTCCCTAATTAGAAATACCCACAGTACAATAAAGTAATAAGCATAAAAAGTGATTGAATTTTGAAATAACTGTAATTAATGGGTTATCAGTGTGAAATTACATTATTTTTCTTTCTTTTTACTGTAAAAGCCGCATGCAGAATGTAGTGAAGAACATATATTAACACCTACATTTTTCCTAATCTTTAGAATTCTATCAATATAGCTCTGAAATCTATTGCTATAATTGGACCTATTGGTTGACCAACCAACCCCCACAGTTCAAATGCAGCAGTTCTTAGCTGGGACTGAAATGTGTGTTTGTGTGTATGTGTGTGTATGTGTGTGTGCACGCGTGCATGCACGTGCACTTCAATAGTATTTGAAGTGGAATCTGGAAATTCCATTCCCTCGCTGAAGCTTTCCTCACTCATTCCACCTAAAAGTGAGCTCTCACTCACCTGGGTTCCTTTTACTCCTTGGTTCTTTTGCTTTTATAGTGTTAATAATGGAAGAAATCGTATCATATTTTTTTCTGAGCATATTGCATGTGGGTTTCCAGATTACATAGTATCTGGAAACAGACTATCTGTTTCAAATACTATTTATCATAGGAGATAAATAAGGGCAGCCAGTATAGAGAGCAGCTGCGATAATCCATATCAGTGTTTCTCAACTTGTATTCTGTTCATGACAGGGTGTATGAGAAAAGTATTTATTTAGTGTAGACTTTCCCAAAAGTACCAGACCACAGGACCTCTTGTGTATGCAAAGCTCTCAGCTACTCAGAATTTATTTTCAACACCAAAACTCATTGTTAAATGTGGATCCAGTCCGTGGCTCCCAAATGCTAAAAATGTTCCATACATCAAAAAAAAAAAGTATTTCCACTTAGTATATAGTCTAGTTGTTAAGAGCATACTATTTGGAAACAGACTGGTTCAAATACTCACTAGCTCTGACATTTGCTAGCTTCATGATCTCTAGCAAGGTACCTAACGTCTCTTTTTTTAGTTTTATCTTACTAAAATTAGGACAACGAATATAACAGCATCCTAGGATTTTTACGAGGTTTGAATGAATTAATATATAAAATACATTATATATTCATGTTAGTATATAACATTATATTTTAATATATTAATATTAATACATATTAATTGGAAACAGTGCCTTGCATATTGCCTGCACTGAATAAGCATTTGCTCTTACTGTAACTACTAGTAGTACTAATAGTAGGGCATTACTGCTATCATTTAAGGACATTGAACACAATTCTAATTTTGTTCTGTTAATAGTACTATATTGTGGATACATTAATCTCTCCCCTCTGAAAATGTGTTTCAAAATAAATTAAAAATATTTTGTATTATTAATTCCTTGCAAATGTTTGTTGCACACCCACCAAGTAAATGACAATATCCTGACCATTGTACAGAAAAATGATAAACAAGATTTAGCTCTAGGCCTTCAAGAACTTGTAACCTAAAGTCAATTTTCCGTGTAGTCACATTGAAATCTGCCACTGACAACCTATATACGCACATAGACCTGTTGATCAGTCTCTTAAATCTTTCAGGTAGGCATGAAAAACCACTGCAGGTATTTCTGTCCTGTGTCTGAAGAAACCCACATACAATATGCTCAGAAAAAAAAAATTATGATACAATTTCGTCTATAATCAACACTATAAAAGTGAAAGAACCAAGGAGTAAAAGGAGTCCAGAAGAGTGAGAACTCACTTTTAGGTGGAGTGAGTGAGGAAAGCTTCAGAGAGGGAATGGAATTGCAGGCAGATCTTGAAAAATGTTTTCAATTGCAATAGTAAAGAGGTGAAAAATTGACAGGGTAAGGAAAAGTGGTGGTGACTATGCATTTTAAAATGCAGGAACGACACAAACACGCAGGTGGCAAAAGCTACATTTTGTGTAGGAAGACCAGCTCAGGTGTGGAGAGTAGCGAAGGTATGAAATTTTACTCTAGTCAACGTCTCAAGGTTCTAGATTTCAAAATTGCTAAAAAGAATTGTGCCAACCTTTTTTCCCCCAGTCTTGCTCATCTGTGATCAATCTTTAAAAGTTTTACAAAAAAAATTGAACATTTTAAAAAGTCCATTCAATCCAGTAAGACAAAAAAAAAAAAAAAAAAAAAAAAGGCCAATCCTGAAAAAGGAATTACTAATTTTATTTATACTCTGCATTTATAAATGACTTCTCCTAAAATTTAGTTAATATGAGGTGAACTTGTCCACAATTGCCTGGGATCATATGAATAAACATTGGAGAACCAAAATTACATTTACTAGCAATATACAGCTTTAAAGACTAAGCTGAACTGTGACAAACAGTTTTTAAAAAGTTCAGAAAGGAAATGGATAAGATATTTTGACCGAGAATAGCCCCCCTCTTTGATTGAGCTTTATAGGAATTCTCACAGGATGGAAAAAATGAACTCTCTTGAAGATATCTTCCCAGAAAGAGTCTACCCTAAAATGTGGTGTGAAGAAATATGACTGATACAGTCACAGTGACTACTTAGATGGTATCAGGAAAAAGCCAACCTAGAATGTAACCAGTGAAAACAAAATGTTCAACTGTGGGGAATTGATATATTTTACAGCTTCCTGGTGAAATGAGAAAGATAATAAATGAATGACAAGAGGAAAGAGAAGAGACGTGGGCATCTCAAGGCTGAGCAAAGAGAAAGTTGAAGAATAAGAATGTGTCAGACTGTCCTTCAACAATATTGAGCAGAGAAAGTTCCAGGGCTGGAGGGAAGCTGTGGGAACTGCTTTCTCTGGGTGCTGGCAGGACATCGAGCTCTAGGTAGAATGTTGGCCAGATTCCAGTCCCTCTGCTGAGCATGCTTATGCAGGGCACAACCTGCACAAATGCACATGGTGGCAATGACAGGGTTACAGTAGTATTTAGCTACCTTCATAGGAATAATCTCAAGAAACAAGGTTATTTCATCAGACTACCAAAGCTCACTGATAATATGCCTGAAGACCTGTGTGTATTCTGACTGTACATTTTTGCTCAGCAAACCTCTAGTCTTAGTATTTTCTAAGAAACAGGGTAACTGTGATCTTCTCAGGCATATGCAACAGTAAACGTTACAAAATGGGCAATATGGTCAGGAAAATAATAATACTGTATGGGTATGTGGTAGGCAGAATAATGCCCCCCTAATATCCACACCCTAAGAAAAGTACAACCTTATTTATTAAATGTAAGGTGTGGTGGGCAGGGGAGAGGGAGGAAAGCACATTCAGGGATGAGTTCTCAAACTAACTCTCAGAACTGGAGTCCAATGACACAGAAACCACCTTTCCAAATGGCAGAGCCTTTTCTTCCCTGGGGATAGTGGCAGAGAGAGTGGCAGCCACTGAAGCCACTGAGGATATGGGAATACACTACCTTAAAAGGCAAAGGGACTTTGCATGTGTAATTAAGGTTAAGGACCTCAAAATAGAGAGAAATCCTGATAATTTGGTTGGGCCCAATCTAAACCCATGAATCCTTAAACCACAGAACATTTTCTGGCTGGAGTCAGAGATAGCGTGGAAGGGGAAGCAGAAGATAGATGTGGAATAAAGGGAAATTCTGAGATGCAGGGGCCATGTGTGAGAACTAGAGAGAGGCCTCTTGAAGCTGTAGGTGGCCCCTAGCTGTCAGCCAGCTTTACAAAAGTGAAGAACGGGATTCTATCAACAACCTGGATGAGCTTGGATGCGGTTCTTCCCAGAGCCCATAGGCTTCAGCCTATGAGACCTGAAGTAGAGAAACCTGTAATCCAACCCAAACTTCTAACTGCAGTCTGTGAGACAACAAACTTGTGCTATTTATCCCACAAATTTATGATAATTTGTTACAGCATCAATAGGAAACGAAGACACACATGTTAGCAATGAATATGGCTGCTTGAGGTAGACAAGTTACAGTCATAGGCAAAGTGTTTTTAAACTTCAAAATCACTGTGCTAAAGCCATGTGCTATTTAACTAACTTTACAGAGGAGCCTGTAAGTGCCCCTTTTGGTTTTAACCTTCCTTAATCCAATGGGATCTGATTTCATTTCATGCTTGACACTTGCATTGTACCTACTCTTGACTTCAACTGTGCTGTTTACCTTGACTTGTCTCCATGACCCAGTATGCGTTGTTGCTTATTCATTCAACACTACTATTGTGTGTTAGCTGAACCAGGCTTGATTTAGCCTTTTATTCCAGTCAAATGGATCTCCACTGAGGTAATCATTTTGGCACCTTATCCAATAGCTGGCTCCCTGCTAACTTCCTTTTTTGAGTTTGGTAGACATCACTGAAATTTACCTATCCCTGGGTGGACTGATGCCCCTGAGTTTCTGAACAAGCAACTGACATCTCAGTGGTGAAGCTGAGTTTCCAGGTGCTCTTCACCTTGGCAGTCACTTGGCCTCTTCTTTTACTATTTCTCGTCCTTTTGTTTTTAATTTTAAAAATTATTTTATGTTTATTTTTTTTGGGGGGGGGGCAGGGTCTTGTTCTGTCATCCAGACTGGAGTGCAGTGCCGTGATCATAGCTCACCGTAACCTCGGACCCCTGGGCTCAAGCAATACTCACACTTTAGCCTCCTGAATGGCTGGGACTACAGGTGCATGCCACAACACCTGGCTAATTTATGTATTTATTATAGAGACAGGGTCTCACCATGTTGGTCTCAAACTCCTGGCCTCAAGTATCCCCCCGACTTTAGCCTCCCAAAGTGCTTGGACCTTAATCTTTCATACATTGAATAATGTCATAGTTTCCAGCCTGCTTGGGACTCTTCCCATGCCCACTTTTCCTCTTACGTTCTCCTATACATTAGTTATTCTACAAGAATTCATATGATTGAAGAAGGATTGCAGGTAAGATTTTAAGAATGAGAAAAGGGTAGTGGCAGAAAACGAAAAGTTTAAGAAAAGTTTTGAGCAAGCAAGCTGCATAATGAAACTTAAGTCGAGAGAGTAATTTCAACCATGGAGGAAAGGACTCTAACCACAAAATTTAGACAAATTCAAAGCGATGGAGTTTTAATTATAGCTGTGGATTGTACTGTGGAAGTAATGCCCCTTCTCTTTTTATTTTCTTTAAAATATGCTATGAGTGAGAGGGTATTTATGTCTCTTTAAAAAATTTTTCTGTTCATACAAGTTATTGAATGCAGAAAGCAATGTGGCTTTGACTTTATTCTAAGAGTTCTTCTTTTCCTTTTTTTGATAAGATCATTTTCTAGAATACATATGCAGTGCTTTAAAAGTTTTGATAAGCAAATCTTTTTGCAGAACACAAATTATGTTAAAGTTATATATATAGTGTTCACAAAAGTAAAGAGAAGTAAATATTTTTACTTCTCAGAATGAGAGTGGCTTCACCAAACTGGACCACTATTCATGGGTATTATCAGAATTTATTCTATAAAAAGTACTATAGGAGTCAGCTAGGTGACTCAAATCCTTTGCCCTCAAAGAATTTCAATGTATACTTTAACAGCTATAATATCTTACAAAGCCCTAAAGACTCTTACCCTCCAAGCTTAATCTATCACTTGCACTGTTATTAGGTGAGCTGAAGCTCACTCGAGGGTGGGAACTTGAGGGTGGGAATTCACAATATTTTCATCCAGAGCAGTTGGGAATTAGGTGTGTTCTGTTTCCAAGGATGGGTCTAGTCTGCGTGGAGGAGAAAAGATTGTATTAGGCTTTCCTAGTTTACTTCAAAATGTCACTGTTGAATTCTTTACACTTTGTGTAACTTTTGGCTTTGTAAGTTAGACATGTTTCAATATGATTTATTAAATTTTTATTGTATTGGATAGTAAGTTAAGAGCAAAAGTTTCAAATCAATACTTTCTTCATTGATTTAGTTTGGCTTAAATGATTTCTTAAGCTGTAGGCTTAACGAAACAAATCAAAGAGAAACAAAGGTGTGTGTACTAGTCAGACTTCTCCAGAAAGAGAGAGAGAAATTTATTTATTTAAGGAATTGGCTCAGATAATAATTATGGTTCCTGGCAAGTCTAAAAGCTATAGGGCAGACAGGCAGGGTGAAAATTCAGGTAGCAGTTGATGTTGCAATCTTGAGTTCGAAATTGTTAGGGCCAATCAGCAGGCTAGAAATCTGGGCAGAGTTTCTACATTGCAGTCTCGAGGAAGAAGTCCTTTTCTATGGGGAACCTCGGTCTTTACTCAAGACTTGCAACTGACTAGATGATGCCTGCCCATATTATGCTTGCTTAGAGTCAACCAATTTAAATGTGAATTATATATAGAAATACCTTCACAACCACATCTAGACTAGTGTTTTACCAGGTAACTGGGCACCACAACTTTGCCAAGTCGAACAACAAATTAATCATCAGAGTCCACTGCTTGTCAACTTGACACCTATACACATTTTTATAAACCAGACTTCATATCCAAATAAAGACAAAAACAAATGATCATTTCTGCCAAACATGATACTACTATCCTATGTACAACTGCAAATGCACTTACCCCCTCCTCAGAAGAGGATGCAAAATCCTTCAGTAATGTTTACTTTTCTCCTTGATATTCTGTTACTTACATACTATGATGTAAAGTTCACAATGCTTAAAATACTGTGGTATAGAGTTAATTTATCTCATGTTATATGACAAAGACATAAGACAGAAGAAAACAAGAACACTTTCTAGGTACAAATACATATATGCAAACATATTCATAATAAAATAAGGATATATTATAATAATTACAGTCTATTTCTGCAATGGGTCATGTGGTCATATCTGTATTTATAACTACCTTCTTTCACTATCTATTCCATATTTCCTTTGCCCTCAGCAAGGACCTCAGCAAGCCTTGGTTTTGTACCTGGTAGAGGGACTCAAACCTTCAGTACTGAAGAGTTTGGGCCATTAGCAGTCCTTCCAGAATTGGGTTGCTGCTGTTTGCCATTAACTTTCACCACAGGGCATACTAGAACTGGGAGGTTGTGACGCTGTTAGGGTTGTGAACCTCCTTAAAAATGTGTCAGTTACAAGAAGTGCCGAGTTAATGGTAGTCAAGGCAGGAATTGGCTCTCAAAGCTTCAGAACATAGTGGGAAACTTTTGATTTCAATAATAGTTAGATGCCACCTAGAGGTCATATTAGTTCCTCAACTTATGTTTAAATTGTGATAAGGTAAAACAATTCAGACACATCATAAAGAATATTGTTACTTCTAGAAATCTTTTTGCAAACTGTATTTATGATCAGGTTTAAAAAATATACAAGGATATATTATATTCTCTGGTTTAAAATACTCCATTGTTATACAGAATTCAAAATAAGAAATGCAACACTGCTATAAAAATACCATAAAATACAATGTGAATGTAGTTGAGGTGGTATTTTACATATACTGGAAACTACTCTAACAATAATCGAGAGAGCTGGACTGCATGCCTATGAAAAATGGGTACAGATCAGAAGAAAATCTGATAGACCAACTAGATGTTTACTGCATTTTGCAATCTGCGTCCTATTCACTTTTATGAGGTGTTTTGCATGTATGACTTTTTAATAGGGCACAGTCTTATAAAATAGTCCCAATATATTTACCATAGGAAGGTTTTTGAGCTGTTATACCCCAGGGATCTTGATTTTGCAGAAATTATACCTGCCCTTCTGAGGTTAAATGCTGCTAGAACTTCCCCGATCCAACTAGGTTAATGAGATACTTCAGACAGAAGTTCACATACTGGCAAAACCTTTGAGGTCCCTAAGGAGGAAAATTTCTCCCAAGGGATGTGAGACCCTTTGTTGATAAACCTGAGTAAGAGAAGGGTGCAGGAGCTCACATGGAGGGCTGCATCAGGTGGCGGAACATTACTTGGCTAAGGATGCAAGTTTCTCCTGCTTCTGCCATCTTGGTGGGGTGGTCAATCTTTGGAAGAATGGGCTAAATACATTCAGAATTATAAACTTGAAGTAAAAATGTGAGGCATCACTGCAGCTCTGCAGTGATCTTGACTAGCCACGGGATCACGACAAAAAATGGACCATCTCCTTTGAACCACAAAAGATGATTTACAGGCCAGGCATGTTGGCTCATGCCTGTAATCCTAGCATTTTGGGAGGCTGAAGTGGGTGGATCACTTGAGACTAGGAGTTCAAGACCAGCCTGGCCAACATGGCGAAACCCTGTCTCTACTAAAAATACAAAAATTAGCTGGGTGTGGTCACAAGCACCTGTAATCCCACCTACTCGGGAGGCTGAGGCAGGAGAATTGCTTGAATGCTGTAGGTGGAGGTTGCAGTAAGCTGAGATCATACAACTACAGTCCAGCCAGGGTGAGAGTGAGATTTTTTTTTTCCAAAAAAAGATAAAGATAATTTACAGTAATAACCCTGTATCACCGTTACATAACACTAGTTTTCTCTCCCTTTGGCTAGCATTTGGAAGCAGAGCTAATACTTTTGGAATGTTTAGATGTTGAAGAATCTTAGTTCAGAACTTGCTGGTTCTCATGAGGGAGATGCTCAAATATGTCTTCCTGTCTCTTTTGACCACTTGTTAAATACCTTTGCCTTGTTGCTGGTTGTGTTTCAATTATTGGTAAATTCTATTTCCTGGGTTTACCTTTTGTAAGGAATTCAATGCTTACTTCTGGACACAGAAGGTAGGGTCAGAGTGAAGCATTCCAAAATCCTAGGTGGAGCCTAGTATGTGATACTTCCTTCTCAAAAGCTATGCCATGGGAATAATATTTGGGGCAGCATCTTATAAACACGTTGAATTTGGAGGCCAGGAAACTTGGGACTGGTCTGATGATAGAAGCTGAAAAGACAAGTTTCAGTAAGGAGGGTAATGGTGAGGCGTGGGGACAGGGAACCTGTGCTAATATTTTATTGGGTACCTACAGTCTTGGGAATGAGTGAGGGGACCAGCAGAAGAGTTAGGGCCTCAGGGCCACTGACCAGTTGGGATTGTGAGGACCAGCAATTGCTGAACTGTGTCTGGATATGCATAATGAGGGTTCAACTCCCTGTTCAGCATTTCTGGTACTCCAGACTTATTAAGAATCCTGCTAGAAGACCAGAGCTCTAAATCATTTTCAAAGCAAAGAAATAACACAGGCTAACTGTTCTCTAAGATCCAGAATATCTGTTTCTCTCAAATAGATATATAAACTAAATCCATTAGCAATTTTTGGTCATATGTGCAGTGATATTGCAACCATAACACAATCAGTCATTAGCTCATTTGTGGTTAGCTACTTAAAAGAAAAATCTACACAGCTTATTGGCTAGATCTTTGAATTAGACAATAAAACTTCCAGATTACAGATTTCCTGGTGCATTCAATATCCTTGAATTTATGTCAAGTGCAATTACATAATTACATGTAGTTTATCTCTGAATATGGTCCATTTTCCTTTTGCTGGTAGTGCCACATACAATTATGAGTAATCATCCCACGTGCAATAAAAAATAACTAAGGTATATTTAGAGAAATTACTATTAAGGATTAATTGAATTGTGTTCATCGTCTGGTTGAAACACTATAGCAAAGTCTAAATTGATTTCCGGCAGTTTATAGGTCATTTAAAACAATTTTCCAAAGCAAAAAGTATATAAATGGGATAACACAAGAAATACTATCTCCCTAAGGGACACCAAATGTCCAATATCAATTCAAAAATTAAATTTAAATGTAAACCAGACTGGGCAACCTGCAAATGACCTTGTTAATTATCAACTAAGGCTATCCTAATCCATAGTTAATCAATAAGGGACTTTCTAAGGGAAACTTTGGTAAAGGTGAGTGGAGACTGCCAATTTTACAGGCAAATGTTATTTTAAAAAATGTTTTGGGATGTCATAAAATGCTCAATAACTACTTTATATGAGTGTAACTATCTTGCCCACTGTGAAACTGTATTAGTCTTTGGGGCCAAAGTCACATATGGAGTCGAAAAGAGAATGGCCTGTCTAGTTTTCAGTGCGTATCCTGGAGAAGTAGAGGCTGTCGTGGGACAAAATTATCTATTTTAAACTCTGTATCATTCATTCATTCATTCATTCATTCATTCATTCATTCATTCTCTTTACCTTGTTTCTTTATCTGCCCCTTTAATCACTGCTTATACTATGCTTGACGGGTGCTACATATTCCTGCAAAATATATCCATGAACTGTGATTGGTAGTGGGCATGGAAATTAACAAATAGTTTTATGATCTTAAAAGCAACAAGGCTCAAAACAATATAAAATTAAAAATCATAGGGCATACTGTGAAAATAAAATTCATCATTGCTTCTAAGTTCTGTTAACTTCTCTGCTGATTTCACTTCTATGAAGTTTTCTGTTTCTCCCATCAGGTTATGCCATCTAGCAAATTCCATGGAGTAATTTTACACCATACATATGATTATGTGCAGATATTCTTATGACTTTTGAAGGATACAGAAAGAGAAAGGAAAATGTTTATACTGTATATATATCTGAGTAAATACTAGTCATTTACACTGAACTGGATATTACCCATTTTATTATTTTCTGAATAATTTTAATATACATTATTGTTCAAATAATTATAATAATAATATACATTAATACATTGTTGTTTAAAGCACTGAGCCAGTCTTCTGGAGTCCCTTAAGACTTTACCATGACCTCTCAACCAATTTCACCTCCCTCCATATTTAAGCAACAATTATGGCAGAACTGGGTTCTATTTATTTAATATTTCCCAACAGTTCCCTTGCTCTTTCCTGATTAATGTGGAATCATCACAAGTAAATATGACACAAAGCTTCCTATGTTCTCTGAAGTTCTTTATATATTTATCCCAGTTTGAGAAATTTATTATTAATGACTCTCCAGTGAGAAGAGAGGAGGTAATTGAGACAGCACAGTGAGTAAGAGTTGAGATATGGGAATTAGGCAGCTCAAATTTAAGCATGTTTCTCCTGCTTTTTAATTTTATAACCTCAAATAAGTTTCTTAGCCTTTGTGCAACTATTTTACACATCTTTACATTTTGAAGAATAAATTTGTTTGAGTTATCTCTCTGTATATTTAATATCACCCATTTTCACTCTCAAAATGTTCTGGTTTGAGCAATAAATTATATGGCCACACAATTGATTAAGATTGCAAGTTGTTCAGATAAGACACATTACTGTTGTTTGTTAATACCTTTTGCCATAGCAACTGTAAGACATAAAATAGCCTAGTTTGGGTTTTTCATCTTGTATTAGGGAATAGTAACTACCAAAGGAGGAAAGATAAGCAAGGACGAGATAAAAAATACAAATTAGACAGTTTTTGAATAATTCAGAAATGATGGTGGGGATTTTTTTGCTGTCAAACAAACAGGCATGCCAGAAATCTGATTTATTCCATAATTACTGTGCCTGGATATTATTATAATTTTTTTCTTTTTCCTGTCATTTTGTTTATATTTACAGTCACTTGCTTCTTTTTAATTTGAATGGTATATTACATAATTTTGTGTAGAGATAGCAATATCCCCCAAAGATTTCATTTACTTCTCTATATTTTTCTTGTACTTTTACAAAAGTTGGGTGGGGTCCTGGAGACCAGTTCTGGTCAATACATTGTCCAGAGCAAGGCCATGTGTCATTTCCAGGATGAGGTTTTGTAAAGGCTTGCTGCCAGGCCAACTAGTACAAATGCCAGATAGTGGGCCCTACACTGGGCTGTTTCGAGCAGAAGCTGTGACCATCTCCAGGGAACACGTACTGAGACTGACCAATACAAGTTTGGTATGCGAAGCCACAGGGATTTGGAAATTATTGGTTGCCCCATTGTAACCTAGCCTTTCCTTATTGATACAGAAACTGGTACCGGAATGATATGCTCCTATAACAGACAAACCAAAACACTAAAGTACACGGCAATGGTTTAGTGGCCACTGAGGAAATGGTTATCAAGCTAAAAAGATAACAACCTAGTTTTTAAGTAAACTTTTAAATTTTAGAACTGTTTTTAGATTTACATTAGCAATCTCTTTTTACAGGGCTAAAATATTTTGTGAAACTGGAGCCTGTGATAGTTTGCAAAGTAGATCATGTAGCACTATCTGATGTAGCTCTATGGGAAGAGGTTGAAAAATGGAGGACTTATAGTATTTCTATTGCTACTTACTTGTATTTACAAGGCGTTGCAAGAAACAGATAATTTCAGTAAAGAAATTGTCAATTTGCAGAGGGAATTAGGACAGTGAGTCCTCTGAGTTAGAAGAGTCAACTGCTTTGATATCTGGCAGTAACAGGCTTAAGAAAGCCTTTTTGAGAAACATACTCAGTACAACCTTTCAAGTAATTTAAATGCTTAAGGGCAAAACTAAACTAAGGATAAGAGTTATATATATATATATTTGTATATATATATTTGTGTGTATATTTGTGTATATATATATTCGTGTGTATATTTGTGTATATATATTTGTGTGTGTGTATATATATATATTTGTGTGTGTGTGTGTATATATAGTTTAGAGAGAGTGAGAGTTATGAGTAAAAAAGCAAACCCACATTTCATAAATGAGAATCATGCCTCAAAGAGAATGTTAGATACATTTATTAGCACATCAGACTAACTTGCATAGACTATTTAAGAAGCTCCATAAAGTTTCTGAAACAGTTATATTGCCAAAAAAGCCACTCGACTAAAAGAGATGTGGCCTTTGAATGGGCTTATCAGTTCATGTTGCAGCAACAAACAACTGTGAAATGTCAGTAGCTTATAGAAGGCAAAGCTCACTTCTTCTCTGCACTACAGGGCCATGGCCATAACAGGTTGGCTGTGGCTCTGCTCCACGTTTCCTTTTCTCTGGGTCCCTATCTGACATTGCAAATAAGCATGGCAGAGAGCAAAGACATCATGGAGAACACGTGGCACCCTAGACAAAATACATTCCATTGCTTATATGATTTTGCTTTCTGGAAACAATCATATAACACTCAGAGATTAACATAGAGTGGGATATACAATCCTCTTGCAAGGAGGGGAAGTGAATATTGATAATAATGGGGTCTATGACAGGGTACTAATGTTCTATGGGAAGGGATTGAGCTCAGAAAGTTGCATAGCCTGGAAGAAGGTTATACTCTCCAGTGCCTGAATCAGTGTGGCCAAGGAGAGTCAGAATTAAGGAATTAAGATCCATTTCCACCAAAGAGAGTGCCCTTAATAACACGTGTTCAGTGGAATTTGGGAATTGATACAAATAAGTCACTACTGTTAGTCTCCTATTTTTCTCTTTTGTTTTTTCATTGGAGAGGACAGTATCAGGTCCTTTTAGTCTACAGGTTTCTGGACCTAGAGCTGCTGGAGTCATATGTGGGTTTAACACAGAGATGATTACACATCACTCAGAGACTCTGGACTTGAAGTTGAGTTTGTGACTGGATGGAATTTTTTTGTGTGTCCTTCCTTGGGAAGTTATTAAATGTGAGCTATATATTGGGAGAAAATAACAAAAGGATATTTGGTGACTAGAAGGATAGACAGGGCCATAGACAGTAATGCTCCTCCAAATTTCTATATTTCCCCCAATTCCCACGCATGTGACTGGTGATGGCCAATGAACTCTGAGTGGGAGCAATGCATCACCTCCATGATTCATTTTATCATTGAACGTCTCACTCTGAGATCATGAAAAGCCCAGGTGTGGTCTGTAGCCTCTCTCTCCCTGGTGTGCAGACTGAACATGGCTTTTATTCCAGACCAACAAGTAATAGGAAGAGAGCCCTCTGCCAGACTTTATTTCTGAGAGGAAGTGTGAAACAGTGCCTTCTGCCAAACTGCATGGGGTGTGAACCAGAGTAAAAAGTAAACCTTTGTTATGTTAATCGTCTGAGCTCTGGGCTGGGAGGAGTGCTTTTTTCTTAAAACAAGAATCTAGCTGATGATCAAGACGAAATCAATTATGTTTGGTAAAGCTGAAAATTCTGTATGAAGCATATCTTTCTAAATGTTATTTTATTTTCCTACATATTGCTAAGGACACTTCATGTAGCTTATCCATCCGATTCACCCATCTCTTTGCTCTTGAGGAAAAATAAGTATTAAAAGAACAATGGTGAAGAAGCAGGCACAAAGCTCTACCTACCCACAAAGGCACTGCTTCAAATGCAACAAACTGCGGGTAGAAGAGTTAGATTTTCCCTTCTCACATGATGGTGCATTAGAGCTTACATACACTCAGGAAACGGTTACTGTGAATATCCTTTGGGAATTCCATAATGGGTGCCTGCTATTTGTGCATTTCTTCTAATCAATGCAAAATAGCAGACTGTGGGTTCCATAAGATAAAGCACAGGCATTTAATCACATGAATGCACACAGATCCAAAAGAAGGATTAATTATTAATGATACTGTGGTTAGGCTCCACTCCAATTAATAAATAATTTAGAATATGGTATACAGGAGAACCACATTATAATAAAAAATAAGGTAGAGTCTTAGCAGAAACCGCCAAACCAAAATTTAAGAGGTCATTTCTCAACATTGATAATTCCTAATAGGGTAGCATTCCAGTCAGTCCACTTCTGTTTATTCATAGCAACACCCATAGGCTAGCCTGAGGGGAAAGGCTTTATTAATATTTACGAAGTTATTTTCATAAGTATGTGGTAGTTCATTGTCGAAAGGACATAATTCAGACTGTAATATGGCCGGATAAAATGAAAATCCGTATCACCCTAAGCAATTTTCACTAATGCATAGAAAGGCAACAAACTTATTTCTGCTCCCCAAACTGTGCCAAAGATGTTCAAGTCCCAAAACTACTTTAAGGAAATTAACAACCATCTTAGAAGATAAAGCTACATCAAGTACTGGTCTAGTCTAATGGCCCATAGCTCACATGACTAATGTATGTGACAGGTTGCATTCTCCACAACTCACCAGCGGTTATCTACTGAAAGACAAAGAGATCATCACGGGATACTATTTTCTTTTGATATGCACTTGGTAAACATGTCTTTCCTGTGGCCCTTTAGCTTCAGAATTAAAAGTATTACACTTCAACAAGACATAAACAATAGGAAGAAATTAACCCGAGAAGCCAAATTTGAGAATTACTTTCAAGAACCTTCAGTTACCCCTTCTCACCCCTCCTTATCCCTCCCTCCCATGACAGTAATAGGAAAACAAAAAATGAATTCCAATTTATATTTCAAGCTGCTTCTTACAGCAATTACATTTCTGAAAAACAAAATAATTTTGGATGGCTTCACATCCAGTAAACTGTTATTTGGTGTTTCCTGTTACTCCCTGTGCAGCTAATTTTTGGAGTTTGTGATGTTATGGATAAAACTGTCTCTAGGCATAATTTAATTTTCATAAATTATCTTTTAAAACCTGGAATTTATGCCGGGTCAGACAAAATATTAATCATCAGGACTGTCTGGAGCTTTCATCTAAGACTATAGAATTAGAACCTAAAGAAGTAAGTATTCAGATGTTGATATAATGCTCAAACCTGTGTATGATGGTTAATACTGAGTATCAACTTGATTGGATTGAAGGATGCAAAGTATGGTTCCTGGGTGTGTCTGTGAGGATGTTACCAAAGGAGATTAACATTTGAGTCAGTCCACTGGGAGAGGCAAAACCGCCCTCAATGGGCACCATCCAATCAGCTGCTGGGATAAAAGCAGGCAGCAGAACCTGGAAGGACTGGACTGGCTGAGTCCTCCGGCCTCCATCTTTCTCCTGTGCTAGATGCTTCCTGCCCTCCAGCATTGAACTCGAAGTTCTTTGGCTTTTGGACTCTTGGACCTATACCAGTGGTCTGCCAGGGCCTCTTGGGCCTTTGGCCACAGACTGAAAACTGCACCGTCGGCTTCACTACTTTTTTGGGTTTTTTTCCTTTAAAACGGAGTTTCACTCTGTTGCCCAGGCTGGAGTGCAATGGCACCATCTCGGCTCACTGCAACCTCCACCGGGTTCAAGCAATTCTCCTGCCTCAGCCTCCCGAGTAGCTGTGATTACAGGCGTGCATCACTGCACCCAGCTAATTTTTGTAGTTTTTAGTGGAGAAGAGGTTTCACCATCTTGGCCAGGCTGGTCCTGAAGTCCTGACCTCGTGATCCACCCGCCTTGGCCTCCCAAAGTGCTGGGATTACAGGCCTGAGCCACCGTGCCCGGCCAGCTTCCCTACTTTTGAGGTTTTGGGACTCAGACTGACTTCCTTGCTCCTCAGCTTGCAGACGGCCTATCCTGGGAGTTCACGTTGTGATCGTGTGAGTCAATACTCCTTAATAAACTCCCCTTTATATATACATCAATCCTATTAGTCCCATCCCTCGAGAGAACCCTAATACACTGTGCTAGTGGTTTCCTTTCTTTTTCATTTGTAAATAACTACACACTTCATGAGAAAAGCAATAGTCTTTTAAAATTATTCATACAAAGTTCTCATAATGAAATAAAAGAACATAAGTGGAACATAAGCCTCCGGTTCTACATTATATTACCTAGTGTTTCACTTTCTTTGTTTTCTTCTCAATCCATTAACTAAGTATAATAGTACCAATGGCCCACAGATAGGAGAATATTTGTAAATTTCGTAATATACATTGAATTCTTGTGAAATAGGTGATATATCATATAAAACTGCACATCATTTATGTATTATTATTTTAAAAAGTGAACAAGTACTGGCAAGAATGTGGGGAAATTGGAATGCTTGTACACTGTTGGTGGGAATATAAAATGGTGCAATTACTATGGAAAACAGTATGGAGGTTCCTCAAAAAATTAAAAATAAAATTACCATATGCCCCAGCAATCCTGTTTCTGAGTATATATCCAAAATAATTGAAATCAGGGTATTCAAGAGATATAACCACTCTTATAGTTATTACAGCACTGTTCACAATAGCCAAGGTATGGAAACAACCTAAATGTCTATCACACATGAATGGATTTTAATAGCTAGTAAAGACATACAGTGGAATACTATTCATACTTTAAAAAGAAAGTAAATCTTGTCACTGGCAACAATAGGGATGAACCTGAAGGATGTTACACATTAAGTGAAATAAGGCAATCACAGAAAACAAATACTGCATGATTCCACTTATACACGGTATCTAAAACAGTTCAGCTCATAGACACAGAGAATAGAATGGTGGTTTACCAGGGCTGGGGAAAGTGAGAAACAGAGAGCCAGAGAGTTGCTATCCCCAAGAGTAAAGTTTCAGTTAAATAAGATGAGGAAGTTCAAGAGATCTGCTCTATAACACTGTGCCTCTAGTTAGCCATCCTGCATTGTGTACTTAAAAATTCGTTTCAAGGGTAGATTTCATGTTAAATTTCAAGGGTAGATTCATGTTATCACAATGAATAAAAAAGAAAAGAAAAAAATTTAGAAAGGCAAAACTATAGGGACAAAGAGTAGAGCAATAGTTGCCAGTGACTAGCGGAGGGGCGAGGGGCTTGAATGTAAAGGGGCATGAGGGAACATTTTGAGTGAAAGAAATATTCTATATCAAGCTTGTCCAGCCCCCAGCCTGTGGGCTGCTTGTGACCCAGGAGCTTTGAATGTGGCCCAGCACAAATTCGTAAACTTTCTTACAACATTATGAGGCTGGGCATGGTGGCTCACGCCTCTAATCCCAGCACTTTGGAAGGCTGAGGTTGCTGGATCACTTGAAGTCAGAAGTTCTAGACTAGCCTATCCAAAATGGTGAAAGCCTGTCTCTACTAAAAATACAAAATTAGCCAGGCGTGGTGGCGGGTGCCTGTAATCCTAGCTACTCGGGAGGTTGAGGCAGGAGAATAGCTTGAACCCGGGAGGGAGAGGTTGCAGTGAGCTGAGATGGCACCACTGTACTCCAGCCTGGGCAACAGAGCGAGACTCTTTATAAAACCAAAAACCAAAAACCAAAAACCAAAAACATTATGAGTTTTTTTAGCTCATCAGCTATCATTCGTGTTAGTGTATTTTATGTGTGGCCCAAGACAATCTTCTTCCAATGTGGCCCAAGGAGGCCAAATGATTAGACACCCCTGTTGTGTGTGGCGATGCTCACAGGCCTGTACATTGCCAAATTCAACAAACTGAACACTGAAAAGGGGTGGATTTGTTTTATGTTAATTATACCTCAATCAACTAATTTTTAAAATTAAACAAGAAGCTGTAAGATAGGCAGTTAAAATTAGTTAACTTGCAGGGCTATCTTTGCTAATTTTTTTTTTTTTTTTTTTTTTAAAGACCAAAGAAATGAAAGAAATTAAAAACTTTTCTAAGGAAAAAAAAGGAGAGTTTTCATGCTGATGCTTTTGCCATGGTTTTCCAGTGCTTTCATGCCTTTTAAATTACAGATCCCCAGGAGTTCTTACTCTAATGATTGATAATTGGGGTCTTGGGCTCAGAAACTGTCACTTCTTACCAGCAGTCCAGGTGATTCCAACACACATGGTCCTGACTCACACTTCTGTTTTATGGGAAAAGTAAAAGCTGCCAGGAGTTAGAGATAAGTTGGATGGAAAGAGAACAGCCCCTGGTGAGGGGCCATTTATGGTAAATAAAAAAGATTTTTTCCTTGGTAAAAAAAAAAAACTTAGGGAAAGGATATAAAAATTGGTAAACTCTCCAAGAAGTAGTTAGCAAATAGGAAAAAGCTAGTCTATCAAGCCTGCGTAAACTGGAAGCCACCTTAACAAGAGAATGGTGAAAAAGGACATACTAGGATAATCATAGTTTTTTGTATTTTAGGTTTTTCAAAAACTTGTTATCAGTAATTATCTTTTTAAAAATCATGTATTTTTACCTTTTGACACCTGTTTCTTGTGCAGGGAGAGCTTAAGAAGTCTGAAACATTAAAAGCAGAGTGAGTAGAAATTACCCTTTTTGGTGCACAATTCTCAATCTTGGAGGCACATATAAGCTTGGAAACAATTTGGAGCATTCATGGACTCCTTAATCCAGTTCACTGGGTCTATTGTAGTTTTTCCTAGAGTTTCAACATGGTGTGGTTTAAGTCGTTTGGGAGAACAATTTGATCATGGTTTTCAGATCTAAAGCCCTTTTGGGAAAAAAAAAATATAGAAAAGTGTACTGAAAAAATTTATAACTTAATAGAGTAAGGATAGGAAACAAAAGTCCTGGGAATTACCTAGTTCAAAAACCCCACCCACAAACTCTCAACTCTCAACACTTCCTTTCCTAATCCCAATTCCAGTATCTGCACTAAAAGAAACCACTATTCTGACTACATTAGTTCATTCTCATAGAGAAATGCCCGAGACTGGATAATTTATAAAGAAGAGATTTAATTGACTCACAGGTTTGCATAGCTGAGGAGGCCTCAGAAAACTTACCATCATGTCAGAAGGCACCTCTTGCAGGGTGGCAGGAAAGAGAATGAGTGCAAGCAGAGGAAATGCCAGATGCTTCTAAAACCATTCAATCTTCCAAGACTCACTCATTATTACGAGAACAACATGGGGAAAACGTCCCGCATGATTCAGTTACCTCCACCTGGTCCCACCCTTGACATGTGGGCGATTATGAGGATTATAATTCAAGGTGAGATTTGGGTGGGGACACAGAGCCAAACCATATCACCAACTTTTATGTTTTTTTTTTTTTTTTTTTTTCTGCTTCTGTCAAAGAAAACATGGTTTTATCACCCAAGTGTGCATAGTTAAGCTGTATATTTTAGGGTTTTACAATACACACATTTTAATTCTCATTTTCCTTTCATCTTGTTATTATTTTTTTCTTAAAATCATTTTTTTTAAATCAGGTGATTTTAATTGAAGTTTCTCATAGTCTGAATGTTGCTGATTTGATACCCATGACACGTTTCACACGTCCTTCTTCCTCTGTTATTCCCTGAAATTAAGTAGTTTTATCTAAAGACTTGGCTAATTCCTTGTTAATATTTAGCAGTTAACTTTATAGGTAATGATGTGTTCCATCATTATTTCTTTTAGGATGTTAGTACCTATTGGCATCTGATGCCTAGATACATTAATTCACCGGGAATTGGAAGTGATGACATTTTCATCACTCTGTTTTCATTTACTAGTTGAAATATTTCTATAAAGTTGTATTTCCCATTATTTAATATTTTATTATACAGTGATTTCATTATCATAAAGAAGCAAAGATAAATGTTCTATTCTTTCAAAATTATTAATATTATCTCTATCATTCTTTGGAGAGTTTTAAAATTTTTATCACAAACTCATGGACTTATTCTACTTCAATCTGTTCTGATTAATAATCTTATTGGAGCTTAAATTGTCTCAATTATTTTGTTAGACCCCCTTTAATTTGGCTTCTAAGTCATTTTGACATGACCTTAGTAAACTTTGGTAGTTTCCTTTCTATCTGATATGACGAACGGTCTTAGCTCATTTTCTATATTGCTTTTCAGTTTCCTATTTTTGGGCTTACTTTTATTTTTTCCTTCCTTCTACTTTGGATAAATTTGCTTATCTTTTTCTAATTTTTTAAGATGCAAACATAGATCATTGATTAGAGAACATTCTTAATTTTAATATAACTGCTAACGCTGTAAATTTCCCTCTAAGTAATGCTTTACCTAAAACTGACAAATTTTGATGTCCTTGTTTTTACTCAATTTACATGTGGTAAAATTTACTTTTTGGTGAATAGCTCTATGACTTTTGACGTGCTTATACAGTGTGTAATCAACACCACAATAAAGATATAAAAGTTCCTTCACCCCAAAAAACTATTCCATGTTTTTCATTATACAAATCCTCCTAACATTTCCTCCCCTTTCAAGAATTGATCTTAGTTGTACCCTTGCATGAAGGTGAAATAAATGGAATCACATTGAATGGCATTTTGAATCTGGCTTCTTTCACTTAACATAATGCATTTCAAATTAACTTGTGTTCTTGTGTTGACCAGTTGTTCATTTCTTTCTTTTGCTGAGCAGTATGCCATTATGTGGATGTACGCAGTTTGTTTATTCATTCCTAAGTTGAGGAACACTTGAGGTTTTCACCTGTTTTTGGCTATTATAAACTTTCATGAATAAAGTTTTATTTTTTCATTATAGTTGGGTAAATACCTAGGAGGAGAGTTGCTGCATCACATGGTAAGCATACGTTTATTTTATAGGGAATTGACAAACTTTTTGTAAAGTGATAGTATCATTACACGTTCCTATCAGCAATATTTTATTTTATTTTATTTTTGTAGCCATAGTAAATGGGATTTTTTTTTTCCAGTTAGTTCATTATTGGTGTGAGAAACACCACTGGTTTTTGTCTGTTGATGTCGTCTCCTGCAAATTTACTGAATTCACTGGTCAGTTCTAAGAGATTTTTGCTGGGTTGTTGAGACTTTTGTGTATATAAGATCATGTCATCCTCAAAGAGGGAAAATTTTCCTTACTCTTTTCCAATTTGGATTCCTTTATTTCTGTCTCTTGCCTGATTGCTCTGGCTAGCACTAACAGAACTATGTTGAATAGGAGTGGTCAGTGTGGGCATCCTTGTCTTTTTCCAGTTCTTAGAGAAAAGGCTTTCAGCTTTACCCCATTCAGTATAATGGCAGCTGTGTGTTTACCGTATATAGCTTTATTATACTGAGAGAAATTCATTTTATGCTTAATTTTTTGAGAGTTTTTATCATGAAGGGATGGTGAATTTCATCAAATGCTTTTTCTGCATCTGTTGAGATGATCATGTGGTTTTTATCCTGGATTCTGTTGTGCGTTGAACCATCTTTGCATCTCTGTGATAAATTCCACTTGATAATGGTATATTATCTTCCTGATATGTTGTTGAAATCAGTTTGCTTGTATTTTATTAAGGATTTTTACACCTATATCTGTCAGGGATATTGGCCTATAGTTTTCTTTATTTTGTTGTTTCCTTGTCTGGATTTGGTATCAGGGTAATGCTTGCCTGGTAGAATGAGGAAGAATTCTCTCCTCTTCAATTTTTTTTGGAATAATTTGAGAAGAATTGGTGTCAGTTATTCTTCATAAGTTTTGTAGAATTAAGCAGTAAAGCCAAGTAAAGTTTTGGGATTTTCTTTGTTGGGGGACTTATTACTAATGATTCAATCTCATTACTTGTTACTGATCTGTTTAAGTTTTATTTTTCTTCATGGTTCAATCATGGTAGACTGTGTGTGTCTGGGAATTTATCTATTTTCTCTAGATTTTTCAATTTGTTAGCATATAGTTGTTCATAACAGTCTCTAATGAATGACTTTGTATATCTGTGGTATCAGTTGTAATATCTTCTTTATGCTTCTGATTTTATTTACTTGGAACTTTCTCTTTAATCTTGATTAGTCTAGCAAGTGGTTTATTGATTTTGCTCATCTTTAAAAAGTCAACTTTTGTTTCATTATTCCTTTGTGTCTTTTTAGTCTCAATTTTGTTTATTTCTGCTCTGATATTCATTCTTGCTTTTTTCTACTAGTTTTGGATTTAGTTTGTTCTTGTTTTTCCAATTCCTTAGAGTATATCATTAGGTCACTTATTTAAAATCCTTTTTTGATGTAGATGTTTATTGCTATAATCTCTCAGCACTGTTTTTATTGTGTCCCATACATAAATTTTGACATGTTCTGTTTCCATTTGCATTTGTTTCAAGAAATTTAAAATTTTTCTTCTTATCTTTTTTTAGTTGACTCCAGTGGTCATTTAGGAGGAGGTTGTTTAATTTCCATGTACTTGTATAGTTTCCAAAATTCCTTTGGGTATTGATTTTTAGTTTTATTCCATTGCAGTCTAATGAGATACTTGATACAATTTAGATTTTTAAAATTTGTTCAGACGTTTTTGTGGCCTAACATATGGTTTATCTTTAATATTCCATTTCCTGATGAGAAGAATTTGTATCTCCAGCTATTGGATGGAATGTTTGGTAGGTCCATTTGGTTCATAGTGCAAACTAAGTCTGATTTTTTATCTGCCCAGTGCTGAAAGTAGGCTGTTAAAACCCCCAGTTATCATTGTAATGGACTCTAATAATATTTGCTTTATACATTTGGGTGCTCTGGTGCTGGTGCATATATCTACATGTAAATTTCTTACATTCTTGTGCTAAATTGATCTCTTTATCATTATGTAATAATCTTCCTTGTCTCTTTTTATGTTTTATGACTTAATGTTTATTTTATCTAAGTTTAACTACTCCTGCACACTTTTGGTTTCTCTTGATGTGGAATATCTTTTCCTATCTCTTCACTTTCAGTCTGTGTGCCTCTTTACAGGCAAAGTAAGTTTCTTTTAGGCAGCAAATATTTGTCTTTAAAAAAAAAAATCCATTCAGGCAGTCTACATCTTTTAACTGGGAAATTTCAGCTATTTACATTCAAGATTATTACTGATAGGTGAGGAGTTACTCCCAGGATTTTGTTTGTGTTTTCTGGTTTTTCATATCCTTTGTTCCTTTCTTCCCCTTTTATTGTTTCCCACTCTGATTTGGTGATCTGGTATAGTGTTAACATTTGATTTCAGTCTCTTTCTCATTTTTGTATTTGTTCTACCATTGAGCTTTATATTTTGTGTATTTTCATGAGGGTAAATATCATCCTTTTACTTCCAGATGTAGAACTCCCCTGAGAATTTTTGTAGGGCTTGTCTGGTGGTGATTAATTTCCTGTTTTTGCTTATTTCGAAAAAACTTTATTTCTCCTTCATTTTTTGAAGATAGCTTTGTTGGGTAAGGTATATTGACTGACTGGTTTTTTTCTTTCTACATTTTTAATGTATCATTCTATTTTCTTGTGGCCTACAAAGTTTCTGCTGGGAAATATCCGTTATTCTGATAGGGATTCCTTTGTATGTGATTCGATACTTTTGATGTTTTTAGAACTTGCTGTCTGTCTTTGACTTTTGATAGTTTGAGTGCTATATGCCTTGGAGAAGACCTCTTTGGATTGAATCTATCTGGGGTCTTTAAGCTTATTGTATCTGTGTTTCTATATCTCTTGCATGACTTGAGAAGTTTCCAGTTATTATTTCATTAAATGGATTTTCTATGACTTTGTCCATTTCTTCTGCATCTGAAACTCCCAAATTAAAAAATATATATATAGTTGTTTTACGGAGTTCTATATTTCACATACGCTTTCTTCCTTTATTTATTTTTCTTTCTCCAAATGGGTTATTTGAGAAGACCTGTCTTCAAGTTCAGAAATTCTTTCTTCTGCTTGATCGAGTCTCCTGTTGAAGCTCGTGATTGTGTTCTTTCGATTGATTTTTTGAATTCTTAAGTTCCAGGATTCCTGTTTGGTTCTTTTAGAATTATATTTATCTCTTTGTTAAATTTCTCATTCAAATCATGACTTTTCTGTCTGATTTCTTTGTGTTGTTTTTCTGTGTTCCCTTGTATCACAGTTTTAAACATTTCCTTCTTTAATAGATATATGTATAGTGTTGCTTGAGTAGGGCACTTTGCCTTTGATTTGTGGTGGGTACAGGAGTGTAGTCTTTATATGATTTCTCTGGCTGTAATCAATGTCAGTAGTGTCTGTTCATTCCTTATAGGCTTAACCTCAGTTGTCAGTAGAGACTATAGCAAGGTTTTGTTGCAGATGGAAATGCAAGGTGGACTGGTCTTCAGTTACCAGTGGTGGCAGCAGCAGGCAAGGCATGCTGGTCCTTGGGCTCCAGTGCAGTGTACATGGGCACCAGCGGTGGTAGATCTGAGTGAGTCAGTCCTTAGGCCTCCTGGCAGCATGCTCAGGTGCTGTGGTATCAGCAGAGGGCTAGGCAGGCAGGTCTTTTGGATCCTTACAGCATGCATGGCATTGGTGGTGGCAGTAGTGGTGGCAGCTCAACCCTCAGGCCCTTGAGTAGCATACAGAGGCAGCAGCAGTGGTGATAGCAGGCTGTTCCCCAGGCTCCCGAGTGGTGTGTAGGGGTGGGCACCAGCAAGGTGGTGGCAGTCTGGGGCTGGCCAGCCTTTGGGCTGCTGGGAAGCACACGTCAGCACCAGCACTGGGCAAGGTAGGCTTGTCGCTATGCCTCTGGATGGTATGTGCATGGTGATGGGAGGCAGGGTGGGTTTGTCCCCATGCTCCTGAGTAGTGTGCACTGGCAGCAGTGGCAGGCAGACCACGCCCATCTTCAGGCTGTCCAAAGGTGTGCAAGGGCTCTGGCAGTGGTGGTCAGGGAGGGTCTGTCCTCAGGCCCCTGGACTATAGGTACAAGTAGTGGTGGGTGGAGCATGTCAATCTCTGGGCCCCCAGACAGTGAGCTCAGGACCATCAATGATGGTTGTAAGCAGGTCAGGAATATCCTCAGGCCCTTAAAGGCATGGGCTGGTAGTAGTGGCAATGGGTAGGGCAGGCCTATTCTTAGACCCCAGGATGGCAGGCTGATCCCCAGTCCCCCTGAAGGCACGTGTAAGTATATGGCATCCCCGCTGCTGCTGGACGAGGAGGAGTTGCTGTCAAACGCAGCAGTCCTGTCAGGCAGCTCTCAGGCTCCGGGAAGCACAAACTTTGGCTGCCTTTCTCCTGAAGAAAGGCTCCCTGGTATGCCACGCTGCCTATTCCCCAGGGATGCAGCATACTGTGTGGCACACTAGAGTGCTATGCACCTAGGCACTGCTGGGCCCAGCTGGCGTCACAATGCTGCAACCTTCCAGGTGGACATGGGGGGGATGTCAGTCAGGCTTCAAGGATGTTGGGATTCAGGAGTTGCTGGGCCCCAGGAGAGCATGTCGTCTGGTAGGAGTTGGGCTCCCACAATGGCGTGGTGATGCAGCTGCTTGTTTCCTGTGGAATGCATGGGACCCAGTACCAACTTGTTGGTAACTTGCAACAGTGCCATCGTGTGGACTCCAGGTAGCTCCCAATGTTAGTCTCAGGGGAGCTGAGGGGCTCTCCCGTGGCTAGGATTGCAGGAGTCTGCAGGGGAATGTGGATCGCTGAGGATCTCTCACTTTCTTTTTCCCCCAAATAGGGAGCTCCTCCTGGCTCTGAGCTAATCTTGGCTGAGCTGGCTGCTTTGTGGTGGAGGCGAATGCTGGCCTCTGGTCAGTCATGTTCCTCCCTTCCCTTACTGTAACGGACACCTCTCAAAACACAAGTTTGTTCTGGAATCACTTGAAAAGAGTAACTGAAATTACGGAAGGTTTCTGGGGCATGCAATTATGCCAGGACAGAAAGACTGAGTTGTCACTGCCTATCCTAGTATTAAAGATAGAGTGACAGACTTTCTGTAAGTAAGAGGGCAAATGATACATGCCACTTTCACTAGTCTATGCTGCCAATGAAGACGGGTGGTTTCCCTTTTCTTTTAAAAAAGGCAAATATTTACTATCCTAGTTATTGTGAAAATATTTCACTTTCTGCTGTCCCAGTACAGCTTTATTTGATTGCAAAGCCTTATGTGCTCCTCCCCAAGGAAGGAAATAATGAACAGATCTTTCTTTTCTTTATTATGTATATAACTAACTCTGTTAGAAATGACTTACACATATGTCAGTGCGTTTCCTGTAATGAGGCACCAATATCTATTTTGCCAGATATGCAGCCCCAAAATTCCACTGGGGGTAAGACTATTTATTCTAAAGTGTGGACTACAAAATAAAAATGAAAAATCTATTTAATATATCTATACTGACAATTTAATATATGTATTATTTTTAAAGACCCTAAAATATGAGCACTCAAAACTGGTGTAAAATGGTTTTAAAAGTTTCAATGGCTTTACTTTTTCCAGTGAGACTGAAAATTTGCTGCAGTATACACTGTGGGAAGATACAACATTTACAATGAGAGTGAGTGCAACCAGGGACCTTATGCTTGTCAGTTTCTCCTATTTCTTTCAAGTCTGCTTTTGGATTCCTCAATAATGTTGCATGCTAACATAATTTCCCACTGCTTGGAAACAACATATACTCAGAAATCCCTCATTTTAATTAAAAGACTCTTACTGAACTAAGAGGTCTTGTCAGGACGATCTTTTTCACTTTATGTCAACTGCCTGTTCTCACTACAGATTAATTACAGATAAAATGATTTGGGGGATTTGTGAGAGGCTATTTTTCATCTTTGTTAATATTGTTCTTTCTTTTTTACTATTTAAAAACAGCAAATACACTGGCTATGAAAGAACATTAGGTACCATCCAATAGGTTTGATCTATTATTGAGTATTTTTACAGAATTCCTACCACTTGTGAGATTAAGATGACATTTTTCTGTAAGGTGATTATTCTTTATGCAAAGGAACACTATCAAGAAAATGAAAACCAAATGAGAGCAACAAGAGAAAGACTCTTCCTTTTGGATTAGTTACTTCAGACATACACAAACAAAACACATCCAGGCAACCAGATAAGTATTAAAAACACCAATGGTGTTTTATCCAAATTGGATTAGAAGCCACTTAGGAAAGGTGTTATAGGAACGTACAAATGAATCCAAGGAAGGCTGGTGAATTTTCAGTGATAACGGAAGTAGATGTTGATCCTTGATCCCTGGAATATATGGTACGTCATGACCCTCACATATAAAGAAATCGCTCTACCCCATGGATGTTGTCAATTATCAGAGGTCGCTCTATGGAATGCCTGCCCTGACTGTCAGGGGTCCAGCCAGATTCTTACAATCCCCACATAATGTGTGGAGAACTTCACTCTAAATGATGGAGCCAGTGAGAACAGAACATCTCTGCTGTCATCCCTGGAAACTGTCACTCCAGCAAGCCTTTACTTATCTTTCCTGTGTCACTCTGTATTTTCCCTTTCATGACTCATCCTTCCAATTTTCTGTTTCATCTCTTTCCACTATGCCCTCTAGAGTCCGACTATGCCAAAAGCAGGAACAAAGAAAGAAAAAATTCTCTTTAATTATTAAATTCCACACAAAATGCTGTATCTTGGCTGTATTAGTCTGTTTTCATATTGCTATGAAGAAATACACGAGACTGGGTAATTTATAAAGAAAATAGGTTTAACTGGCTCACACTTCCACAGGCTGTAAATGAAGCATGAAGGTGGCATCTGCTCAGCTTCTGGGGAGGTCTCAGGAACCTTTCAATCATGGTGGAAGGTGAAGGGGAAGCAGGCACGTCTTCCATGGCTGGAGCAGGAGGAAGAAAGAGAGGGGGACATTGCTACATATTTGTGAACAACCAGAACTTGTGAAAACTCTATCACAAGAACAGCACTAGGGAAATGGTGCTAAAGCATTAGAAACCACCCCCATGATCCAATAACCTCCCACCAGCCCCCACCTCCAGCATTGGGGATTATGTTTCAACATGAGATTTGGGTGGGGACACAGAGTCAAACCTATTATTGGCCTTACCTTATTTCTGGGTTTTTCTCAAGTTCATAACTTCCCTTGAAACTATCCAATAAAGTCTTCTAATTTTGAGTTAGAAGGTCGCAGGCGGTGGTCTATATTCTAAGTCTTTATTTCAAGCTCAGATTATTCTTCCCTCACCTTCTTAAGGGAAGAAAATAATTCAAAATTAAAGACAAGACCTTCTTTGAGTTTCATAATTTCTGGCTGTGCTTCCATCTCATCTCCTTAATGTGATGATAAACTTCCGGTTCGACATTTACCCCAGACTCTGGACTTTCCTTCTCTGGTTCCTGGATCCTGGCTACATTTCATCTTTGAATATTCCCACCTGCAGAGCCTGACAAACCACTTGCCTTCTCCAAATGTTCCACGCTTTCTTCAGCTTCCCTGCTTTTATGCCTCTTGCTCCTTCTTCTTTTGACTCTATGGGTCTCCTCCCGACTCACACCTTCTCTTGGTTAGTAACTTCTACTTTTCCCTCTTCTTCAAACTTTTCCTTGGAATGATTGTCCTTCTTCTGCCACTGTAGAACACTGCCAGTAAGATCACTGCTGGAGTGTTCTTACTGCTTGTTGATGCTCTTCACTAAACTGTGTTGCTCTTTGAGGGTTTAGTCTGTGCTATGTCTCTTTCTGCTGTATGTCAGAGCTACCATACAGTAGAGGTAAAATGCCTGTTTGCTGAGAGAATGAATAAGTGAACAAAGGAGGCCTTTGATAATTTAGGCAACTCATTATCTAGGTGTGGAAAGTGTGGAAGTTACTGGTCCCTCCCCAGCCATTACACAACAGTAGATGTCAATGACTCCCAAAATCTGCTTAATGAAGATTCCCATGTTTTTCCTAACTCACTCAAATTTCTCTTTAATTCAACAGTTATTCCTCTTGACTTCTGGCTTGGCATTTAGGGTTCCTTTCAATTGTAAATCCAAACGAGTACAATAAGGTCAATAGGCAAAGAAAGAGGCAATTATGCTAGTAATAACATGCCCAAGACTACATCTCAGCTTGAGCTTTGGCAAAGTAAGCCTTAGGCCATGGTGTGGTTGGTTTCTACTTCTCTGCTTCTAAACTTCCTTCTTCAAATCATTAATTTTATCAGAACTTTTTGGCACATGGATCAGAAGAAACAAGTCTCCAAAAGGACTGAGTGAAAAGACCAAATGGGAATCGTATATCTTGGGATTTCTTGTCATATTATATTGTATCCTGAATTAGAGTCATGGCTAAACATATATTTTCATACACACACACACACACACTCACACACATGACTAATATATTCATTGACAGGTGTATAGATGCTAAATACATGTCTTGAAGTTGGGATCACAGAAATTCAGTTTAATGGAATTAGTTATCATAGCACTGATTGATATTGGGACAGGAAAAAAGAAAAGAATCTTCAGTATCACTTAGAAATATATGTGTGTGTGTGTGTGTATATATATATATATATATATATATATATATATATATATATCAAGGTTGTGAGTACAACTATTTAAATATCTTGTCTAATTTTCCTGTAATTTTCCTGATGAACTTTGCAGTAAGATGGAACTTTAAATTGATGGGTTATACTTCTTTAGTGTTTTCTTGCTGTTTCAGAAAGATGTTTTGGTTTCATCTCTTGACCTTTGAGAGATTCCAAGAATAGCCATTATTTTTAATGCTGCATGACTAAGGGCAAATCCTAGTGGATGAAACATCCTGGTTCTCATGAGCCTCTGAGACTTTTACATTCCTATATTTGTTCTAATCTTTTTGCAAGTGATTTTAGTTTGTCTAATTTTGAGGATGACTTGAAAATCATAACAGGAATTTTTATTATATTCTATTCTGTTTCAATTGTACCTGGTTTCCTTAAAGTAAACTTTACAAAAGGCAAGGATACACAGAAACTTGCAGAAAGTTCCATGTTAATGAGAAGCAACATGAAAACCTCTCCACACTATATTTAACAATCTAAATTAATTTTTTTTCAAATACTCTGTATACATATGGATGTCTTTTTTGGTTGGGTATGAGTTTATATAAAACAGAAGTATAAATACACTGTGAGCTTCACCCATGTGTTATGTCTACTATCTGATCTCAAATTTTCAAGAGGCGATAAGAAATTTGCTCAGGGAACAAGACATTTTGTGTTATTGTGCATTGATCTTTCTGCCTAAAATGTAATTTCTATTTAGATAAAGTCATAATATGATTTTAAGCTTACATCAGTTAGTTTGAAAGCAGCAGAGAATGTCTCTGGCCAATTGTAACCAATAGACATGTATTGAAATTGGAATGACATGTAGGGATCACAGCACTGTTAGGAGCCTAGAGAACTAGGATGAGTAGGCATCAAGCCGCAAACTACAAAAAATTTCAGTGATAATTCTGAATACATTAAAATTAGAAATGTCTACAAAAACGTTACTTTTAAGAAGTAGAAAAAATGTTTGGATTCAGAAGCAAATATATCAAGTTATCATAATTGAAAATAAATTATTAAGAATATATTAAGAATTTTAAAAATCAGTAAGTACAAAATACTCAATAACTAAGTATAGAAAGGAAATGAGCAGGTAGTTGGCAGAAGAAGAAAACCAAATGTTTAATAAAAATAAGATGTTCAACTCCATTGGAAAGAAAGAAAATGAAAATGAAAATGAGATTTTATTTCAGGCCCATCAACTTGAACAAGATGACAAAGCCTGAAAATGCTGTGTTGTTGAGGGTCTGGAATAAGGGTACCACTTGTTCGCTGCTGGTGGTACTTTGAACTTGTGAACAATCTTGTAGAGTGTCCTGGTGATAGCTGGTAAAGCTGCAGAAACTTTCACCACATGGTACTCTGTTTCTACCTCTAGATGTGTACTTTAAAGCGTCTCTTGCACATGTTTGTGTGGCAATATGCATAAGAATGGAATAGAGACGAGATCGGGCGCGTTTATAGCACTAAATGCCCACAAGAGAAAGCAGGAAAGATCTCAAATTGACACTCTAACATCACAATTAAAAGAACTAGAGAAGCAAGAGCAAACACATTCAAAAGCTAGCAGAAGGCAAGAAATAACTAAGATCAGAGCAGAACTGAAGGAGATACAGACACAAAAAACCCTCCAAAAAATCAATGAATCCAGGAGTTGGTTTTTTGAAAAGATCAACAAAATTGACAGACCGCTAGCAAGACTAATAAAGAAGAAAAGAGAGAAGAATCAAATAGATGCAATAAAAAATGATAAAGGGGATATCACCACCGACCCCACAGAAATACAAACTACCATCAGAGAATACTATAAACACCTCTATGCAAATAAACTAGAAAATCTAGAAGAAATGGATAATTTCCTGGACACTTACACTCTTCCAAGACTAAACCAGGAAGAAGTTGAATCCCTGAATAGACCAATAGCAGGCTCTGAAATTGAGGCAATAATTAATAGCCTACCAACCAAAAAAAGTCCAGGACCAGATGGATTCACAGCTGAATTCTACCAGAGGTACAAGGAGGAGTTGGTACCATTCCTTCTGAAACTATTCCAATCAATAGAAAAAGAGGGAATCCTCCCTAACTCATTTTATGAGGCCAACATCATCCTGATACCAAAGCCTGGCAGAGACACAACAAAAAAAGAGAATTTTAGACCAATATCCCTGATGAACATCGATGCAAAAATCCTCAATAAAATATTGGCAAACCAGATTCAGCAGCACATCAAAAAGCTTATCCACCATGATCAAGTGGGCTTCATCCCTGGGATGCAAGGCTGGTTCAACATTCACAAATCAATAAACATAATCCAGCATATAAACAAAACCAAAGACAAGAACCACATGATTATCTCAATAGATGCAGAAAAGGCTTTTGACAAAATTCAACAGCCCTTCATGCTAAAAACGCTCAATAAATTCGGTATTGATGGAACGTACCTCAAAATAATAAGAACTATTTATGACAGACCCACAGCCAATATCATACTGAATGGGCAAAAACTGGAAAAATTCCCTTTGAAAACTGGCACAAGACAGGGATGCCCTCTCTCACCACTCCTATTCAACATAGTGTTGGAAGTTCTGGCTAGGGAAATCAGGCAAGAGAAAGAAATCACGGGTATTCAGTTAGGAAAAGAAGAAGTCAAACTGTCCCTCTTTGCAGATGACATGATTGTATATTTAGAAAACCCCATTGTCTCAGCCCAAAATCTCCTTAAGCTGATAAGCAACTTCAGCAAAGTCTCAGGATACAAAATTAATATGCAAAAATCACAAGCATTCTTATACACCAGTAACAGACAAACAGAGAGCCAAATCAGGAATGAACTTCCATTCACAATTGCTTCAAAGAGAATAAAATACCTAGGAATCCAACTTATAAGGGATGTAAAGGACCTCTTCAAGGAGAGCTACAAACCACTGCTCAGTGAAATAAAAGAGGACACAAACAAATGGAAGAACATACCATGCTCATGGATAGGAAGAATCAATATCATGAAAATGGCCATACTGCCCAAGGTTATTTATAGATTCAATGCCATCCCCATCAAGCTACCAATGAGTTTCTTCACAGAATTGGAAAAACTGCTTTAAAGTTCATATGGAACCAAAAAAGAGCCTGCATCTCCAAGACAATCCTAAGTCAAAAGAACAAAGCTGGAGGCATCACACTACCTGACTTCAAACTATATTACTAGGCTACAGTAACCAAAACAGCATGGTACTGGTACCAAAACAGAGATATAGACCAATGGAACAGAACAGAGTCCTCAGAAATAATACCACACATCTACAGCCATCTGATCTTTGACAAACCTGAGAGAAACAAGAAATGGGGAAAGGATTCCCTATTTAATAAATGGTGCTGGGAAAATTGGCTAGCCATAAGTAGAAAGCTGAAACTGGATCCTTTCCTTACTCTTTATATGAAAATTAATTCAAGATGGATTAGAGACTTAAATGTTAGACCTAATACCATAAAAACCCTAGAGGAAAACCTAGGTAGTACCATTCAGGACAGAGGCATGGGCAAAGACTTCATGTCTAAAACACCAAAAGCAACGGCAGCAAAAGCCAAAATTGACAAATGGGATCTCATTAAACTAAAGAGCTTCTGCACAGCAAAAGAAACTACCATCAGAGTGAACAGGCAACCTACAGAATGGGAGAAAATTTTTGCAATCTACTCATCTGACAAAGGGCTAATATCCAGAACCTACAAAGAACTCAAACAAATTTACAAGAAAAAAACAAACAACCCCATCCAAAAGTGGGCAAAGGATATGAACAGACATTTCTCAAAAGAAGACATTCATACAGCCAACAGACACATGAAAAAATGCTCATCATCACTGGCCATCAGAGAAATGCAAATCAAAACCACAATGAGATACCATCTCACACCAGTTAGAATGGCGATCATTAAAAAGTCAGGAAACAACAGGTGCTGGAGAGGATGTGGAGAAATAGGAACGCTTTTACACTGTTGGTGGGATTGTAAACTAGTTCAACCATTATGGAAAACAGTATGGCGATTCCTCAAGGATCTAGAACTAGATGTACCATATGACCCAGCCATCCCATTACTGGGTATATACCCAAAGGATTATAAATTATGCTGCTATAAAGACACATGCACACGTATGTTTATTGCAGCACTATTCACAATAGCAAAGACTTGGAATCAACCCAAATGTCCATCAGTGACAGATTGGATTAAGAAAATGTGGCACATATACACCATGGAATACTATGCAGCCATCAAAAAGGATGAGTTCGTGTCCTTTGTAGGGACATGGATGCAGCTGGAAAGCATCATTCTTAGCAAACTATCACAAGAACAGAAAACCAAACACCGCATGTTCTTACTCATAGGTGGGAACTGAACAATGAGATCACTTGGACTCAGGAAGGGGAACATCACACACCGGGGCCTATCATGGGGAGGGGGGAGGAGGGAGGGATTGCATTGGGAGTTATACCTGATGTAAATGACGAGTTGATGGGTGCAGCACACCAACATGGCACAAGTATACATATGTAACAAACCTGCACGTTATGCACATGTACCCTACAACTTAAAGTATAACAATAATAAATAAATTAAAATAAATAAATAAATAAATGTCTGTACACGGGACAGTAAATTATTTATGATGTGTCCATAAAATGGGAGATCATCTGAAGGATAAAATTAAACTAAAATTATCTATATCAATCTGGATACATTTTCAGAAAATATTATTTTGACTGAAAGAAGTTGCAGAACAACATGTGACATTTGGCCAATGGACAAAAGCCACAGTGGAATTTCTTTTTTCTGTTAGGGAAACCTCAGCTTTTCAAGACTTCCAACTGATTAGGCCCATCCAGAGGAGATCTAGATAATCTCCCTTGCTTAGAGTCAAATGATTAGGGACTCCAATTACATCTGCAACATCCCTTCATGGCACATACACTCAGACAAATATTCCATTGACTAACTGGGAATTCTATCCTAGACAAGCTGACATCTCAAAAACATCATGAGATTTTTATAACAAGAGGAATAACATATTTAAACCTTCTGTCAGATTGGGAAGTCAGAGTTTTCTACATCATCACTGGGCACTTTAGGAACACAGCCACATGTTGGGTTGGGGTAGCCACCTGATACCGGCCAGCAGCACCTAGCAAGCATTTAGAAAATAATTATTGAATGAACTAATTAATAGATTTGAGTGAAACAATCTTGGGGGACAGCTGTATCAGGCACAAGTACTTTTGTGAAGTTGTTGCTGGGGATAACATAATAAAAAGAACTGTCAGTTTTAAGCATTGTTTCCCTCAGGCTTTAGTCACGCTGTGACAAGAGCAAGGCTTTCTCATTGTCTCCAAAATAATTCTGTTTTCATCTTTCGATAATACTGTATGGGGGAAAAATTTCTCCAGCCGTCTTCTGTGTTACACTAGTATCTCATTAGATACTAATAGGTATTCTGTGAAAGACAGGGTCTAGGGTAAAAAAAAATATGGTAAAAAATTAACCAGGATAAGCTAGGTAATAATCAATACATCTTAGTAGCTTAAAACAAATAAAACTTATTTCTCACTCACAAATGCCCATTGTGGGTCAGCTGCAGCCTCGGCTCTGTGTCACTGTTCTTAACCTGACTCTGGGAGCCAGTTGGACAGAGAAGCCACATGTGGTGTTGTGTATGTTGCTGTTGCAAAGACCGAACTGAGCATGCACAGCACACACAGGCTCTTAAAGCCTCTGTCTAGAAGTGACACATATCACTTCTGCTCATCTTTCATTCATCACATCGTCTCACGGCCCAGCCTTGAGACAAGTAGGGTAGAGTAGGGCAGATAGACGGTCCCACAGAGAGGTGGACTTCATACAGTCCACCAATAAATTAAACCCTAGGGCTTCACAGAACATAGAAATTACTAAAATGCATTCTAAATACCAATGAACACTGTTAATCTACGGCTATCATGTGCAGTACTAACCAATTTATAAGTCACAGGATCTTTCCTTCTACCTATGCGAAGGAATATAGTATAGGTAGTCAAATGCATAGGCTCTGATGTCACACTGCTTTGTTCAAATTTCGCCTCTGATTTGCTAGTGACTTTGGGCAAGGTACTTAGCCTTCTTAACCTTCAGTTACATCAATATTGTCTCTTATCTTAAAAGTTTCTGATGAGGATTAAATGACTATACATCCCTGACTCATTTCCTGGCAAGTTATAAGCTCTCAGTAAAACTGAGGTAAAGTCTTATAGGATCAAGAGGTTCTGAGGGACACTAAATAACAATGTTCTGGAATTTTGTGTCATCAGTTCATAAAATAAAATATTTTATTCCATATGCTTTTAACATCAAGAATTCGGTATGTGATGGTGGGTAAAGGACATCACTGCATGGAATGAAGGAACTTAGGATTCCTATAGGTGCTAATCAGTGCTACTGAGGAGATCGGTATGAGCACGATAAGAAGATGGTACAGGCACTGGAAGCCAGGGAAGGAGGGTGGCCAGAAAGGCTGACAGAGGAGAATTATATTTCCATTACTGAGAACCAGCAGCAGTGAGTCTTTTGAAACTTCCCTTAAAATGTTTAGCAAACACCATATAGTATAGATAGAGTTATAATAGCATAATGGTTGATTATTCTTTACCAACAGAATGCTGGAAATTTAAAGGAACACCATTATGGTTGCCTGATGACTGACTCTCTTGTATTGATTTAATGCTCGGAAAGAGCATTTAAGAGCTGGCTAAAATGCGTCAAGCACCACTAAGTACATTATTATCAGAATATTTGTTTTCTACTGACTTGTGTTATCTTTTCTTACTTGTCATGAAACAATGGCTAAGTGTTTAGATACTGAGCATATAGACAGAAAAATGACTATGTTCAAAAAATATGTTTGGAAGTACTGTTACCTTATTTAATTGATTGCTTTAAGATTTGTAAATTTTTTAAATATTAAAATGTACATTTTACTGATTACAGATTGTTCTCAAGAATTTTGCTATACAGAATTACTGATCCCTAGAATTTTGGGGGGCTGAAGACATTTTTATGCTGGAATAAGTGAATACTTTATTTAGAATTTAATGTTTTGCCGTTTTTATGTTATAGCTGATTAAAATTTTATTATGTGGTTGCATACTTTCCAAATAAAAGAAGTTTGTTCTATTCCCCCCAAATAGGAGATCTAAAAAACTACAATAACTTATCACAAAAATAAGATATACTTTTATTCAATATCCATCAGTAGACTTCTCATGGAATTTAAATTTCTGAACCAAGAGATTAACCTTTATGGAATTGAAGAAAACTGAGTAATTTGCATAATAATGGATTTCCCAGAGCTCCTGACTCACAATGCTCATGACTATCACAGTCAGAGGTTGAACGTGTGATATTTGATATTCCTTCCAGATTTGAGGGCTTAAACAATTCTCAGCAAAAAAAAGTGTCGTATTCTTTATCTGTGAATCAGTGTAAAATTCAGTCATGCTAAAGGAAGGATACATCAGAAAATCTTGCTCTCTAAAAGTGTTCATCAGTGAAAAACAAAGTAATCAGTTGTTCTTGGAAATATGCAGTATTTTATCATGGTTCCTAATCTCAAAAAGTTAATAGATAATGTTGTATCAGATAAACACACGGAGGAAATTTGAGTACCTGAATTTCATATTGAGTAAAATAATATTAACACTGTCTTTCAGGTAGAATACGCTTAATAAGGATAGTCCTTTTGGAACCTCAAGGTAAACTGTGACTATTAAATGGTAAACATCAAGTTACATGTTTTACTTTTCCAAAGAAATTGAGAACATATATATGTAATATATACACACTATATAAAAACATGTATTATATATGTATGCATACACATACAGAGATAGAGTTAGAGAGAGAGAGATGAATTATCTAATATTCAATAGTTTGAGGCTAATAAATGAAGAAGCTATTCAGTCCACTATCTCATGCCTAAAGTTCATGATTAACATTTTGGAGGGACTCAAAGGACTCTGGAATTTTTGTCATCATGGCAGGTACTGACTAAAAAAATACAAGTTGTAAGTATCTGCCTTTGCATTAAACTTAAAACTCACTTTGAAACTTTCTTCTTTTTTCCTGGCACTATATCTGAGTGGACACTGAACCATTTGAGCCATTCTACGTCAAATTATTGGCCTTTGTCCCTGTTTCATTTCTTAGCATTCATTCCTTAGTTGTGCAGAGGGCTGAAAAGTGTTTCAGCTCTATGAGTGGATTAATTGACTGAATCATTACCAAAAACCTTTAGCATCTATTTGCTATGGTATACATAATGCATTCTGAAAGTATATTATTGAATTTACCCATATTTTTAAAATGATTCTGATCAATACTGAATGATAAATTGAATATTGAATTCTATGATTATAATAGGCTAACATTTGTCTTTCATGTAAATAACTGGTGGTACATTTCTTTAACACACCTCAACACAGAGTACTGTCTCAGCTGAACTCCCGTATGATTTATTGTCTATAACATATGTACACCCTTTAGTGCTTTGCTCTGTAGCTATAGGTGTGTGCACCTCATATATCTTTTAAGATTATAAGCCTCTGGAGTGCAAGACTGAGATTATATACATCTTTACATTTTTTAATGTTTCTAAATAACCCACACCATATCTTGAACAATATAGGAACTTAAAAAACATTTCCCAATAAATGAAACAAAAAAGAAAAATGATAATTTGCTATTGGATTTATTCTAAATGTTCAAATATGATAAAAATGCATTTGGCTTTAAATTAAAACAAGAGGAAAATAAAGTCAATTGCAAATTCCTGTTCAAATGAAAATATTTTAATTCTAATATAAACCCCAGAATACTTTAAATCTTATGTGCTAACAATAAACGAATAGGAAGTAAAATACTCAAATTTCCTTTAAGAATTGTTGTTGTATACATTTAAGTTAGAATTTGATTTTGAAAACTTATTTTCTCATTACTGAATTAAGTATAAAAGACCATTTCTAGGCTAGATGCTGTTTGAAGGTTTGATAATAGATTCTGGGATCCAAACCAAAGCATTGTTCAATATGGGCATAGCTCAATCCCTGTTCAAAGACATTGGGATTCTCTGGTGGTTCATACCTTACGAGTAAGTCACAGAAAGGACAAGTTAAAGTGTATGCATTGCAGGACATTGTGGCTCAAGTCCATAGTCCCAGATACTTTGGAAGCTGAAGCAGGAGAAGCCCTTGAGCCCAGGAATTCTAAGCCAGTTCGGATAACATAGAGGGACCCTCCTCCTAAAAAATGTTTAAAAGCATGCATGTTTTCTTAGAGTAGTGATGGAGGTTAACAATGAACAGAATTAGAATTAACTATATTTGATAACACACTATTGCAAGGCAAATGTAAACAGATAAGGTACTTATTTGTTTATATGAAGAGAATTTTCTATGAGGACATTAATTCTAACGAAATCTTGAATCCTAAGGGAAGAGGCTTTTAATCTCTTTTGGTGCTCAGAAACTTTTTAGAATTTAAGGAAAGTTTGGTACTTTATTTCCATAAAAATACTGAATACCAAAAATGCATTTTGCAAATAATTTTAGGGAATTCTTGGACTCTCTAAAGCTCTTCCATTGGTGTGAGCTAAAGACTGCTTTTCCTATATGGCACCACCAGAACTGGTAAGGTAAGTCAGACCACAGATACGCTTCTGGTCTAAAACTAAGTTAATCTTTAGTTCCTTTCATCCAGGCCAAGCTCCTAATTATATTATCATGTCTCACCAGGATAGTAGTGAGATGAAGTGAGGAGCATCAATGCCAAGAAAAGAGAAGGTTTCTTCCCAATGTCTGGAGCAGAGCGAGCCTAAAAATCCCCTTGTAGGTTTTCCTAGGTGATTATGACAATAGAGAGGGACAGAGGAGGTCAGATAACTCTATCTGTTCCATAAGACAGAATTACTCCAAACAAGTAGGACAGAAAACAAGAGAAATGCAAACAAATTACTTTAAAAGGCCATGTGACGTGGTGGCTGCATTTTTAACCTCTGTCATGAAATAAAATATTTCAACTTTAACATCTTGACACTGACTCCTATCAGTGCTTTTCCTTTTCCAGAGTGGCCTACAGAAGGTGAGAACACATTCCCCTGTTTCAATTACTGGCCCTTTGGGGGATGTTTGTTTTCACAGATTTTTTTTTTTTTCTTTCAAGAAAAACTACAGCTGAAATGGAGGAAAGAAAAAGGGGAAAAAAGAAAAGACTAGCCAATTTTTTCCAATTCTAGTCTGCAAAGGGATCCTACTAATATGACCCAGCCCCAGAAATTCTAATTTTGCATTTCTAGGAGAGAGCTCGGGATTTATGCTATTAATCAACAATCCTTTGTAAATTCCATTCTAATGATACATGGACAATATTTTGAGAAACACTGAGCTATGGTGTACTGGACAGGAAGAGTAGATCTGTTAAAAGCAATCAAACATGTGCATGTGGATGTGTATGTGCATGTGTGAGGGAGTGTGCATGTGTATATGTGTATGCGTATGTGTATGTGTATATGCATGTGTATGTGTGTGTGTGCATGTGTATTTGTATGTATATGTGCATGTGTATGTGCATATGTATGTGTATGTGCATGTGTATGTATACATGTGGTGTGTTTAGGGAGGAAAGTGTTCAAGGTTTTGTTCTAAGGTGAGATGGCAGGCGGAGCAAGAATGTAATGGACTCAATTAATAAACAAATTATACAGATTATTAGAAAGAAAAAAGATACAATGAAAGAAAGATTAATAGATCAGGATAAGAGGATCTGAAGCACTGGGAGATAATTTCTAATGTTAAATTGGGAGGTTGGGGATAAGCCTCACTGAGGGGTGACATTTTAGCAAAGACTTGAAGAAGGTAAGGAAATTGACCATGATACTGTTTGGGGAAAGTTTATCCCAGGAGCGCCTCATGTGAGCTCTCAGGGTAAGTTCAATTGGTGTGGGACTGCAGTGGAGAACATGAGAAGGAAAGCAAATAATTATCTGGAGTCAGGACATGTAGTCTTGTGGACTGTTATAAAGACTTTGTTTACTCTGAGGCAAACGGAAAGTCATCGGAGGATTTTGAGAGATGAGTTACATCATCTTACTTATATTGTTAAGAAGTCATTCTGGCTGCTGTGTTGATAATTGACTATGGTTGGGGGTATAGGGTAGTAGAAATGTGAGAGTTATTCAGGAGAAAGATGACCAGTGTTGATGGTAAGAATTAGTACAAATCTGAATATATTGTTAAGAACCCCCCCCAAAAAAAATTATTGATTGAGATAATGTGAGATAAGGTAGTATGATAGAGAAGAATAAAAGCTCCAAAAGTTTGACCTTGGCTACATGAAAGGACAGAGTTGCCATCAACTAACATGAGGACAATTTTAGGGGAGAAGACCATAAAACTCTTAGCTTTCTCCTACTCCCAGCAACAGAATATAGTAAGCTCAATGTCATACATATAGATTTACTTCCTTGACCCACTATATACCAGCTATTTGAACAACTCATTGAATCCTCATTTCCGTATTCTTAAAATGAAATAACAACATCACACTGAACAGGCAAAGGCTGGGAACATTCCTCTTGAGAACTAGAACAAGGCAAGGATGTTCACTCTCACCACTCCTATTCAACATAATACTGGAAATCCATGCAGAGCAATCAGGCAAGAGAAAGAAATACAAGGCATCCAAATAAGAAAAGAGAGAGAGTGTTATCTCTCTTCACTGATGATATGATGATAAATATTCCAAATATTTATCATATCAATAAAACTTTTAGAGTTGTTATTCTTCTCTATCATACTACCTTATCTCACATTATCTCAATAATTTGGGGGGGTTTCGTCACAATATATTCAGATTTGTACTAATTCTTACCACCAACACTGGTCAATATTTATCATATTTGGAATATTTGGAATAAATATTCCAAAACATTCCTGGAACTGATAAATGACTTCAGTAAAGTTTCAGGATACAAAGTCAAGTTATAAAAATCCACAGCATTTTTATACACCAATAATGTTCAAGCTGAGAGCGAAATCAAGAATGTATTCCCATTTATAAGAGCAACACAAGAAATCATAAATGACACAAACAAAAGGAAAAACATTCCATGCTTATGGATTGGAAGAATCA
This sequence comes from Macaca mulatta, assembly GCF_049350105.2. Classification (NCBI taxonomy): domain Eukaryota; kingdom Metazoa; phylum Chordata; class Mammalia; order Primates; family Cercopithecidae; genus Macaca; species Macaca mulatta. The sequence continues at coordinate 72,785,805 of NC_133423.1, forward strand.
ATATTAAAATGGACATACTACCCAAAGCAATCTACAGATTCAGTGGTGTTCCTATAAAACTACCAACATCATTTTTCACAGAATTAGAAAAAACTATTCTAGCATTCATATGGAACCAAAAAGGAGTCAAATAGGTCTAATATGAAGAATTTATAAATACTTAAACAATTAAATAAGTAAACAACAAACAACTCAATAAAAAGTAGGCAAAGGACATGAACAGACACTTCACTAAAGAAGACACACATGCAACCAACAAACATGAAAAAATGCTCAACATCATTAGTCATCAGAGAAATGCAAATCAAAACCACAATGTGGTACCATCTCACACCAGCCAGAATGGCAATTATTAAAAAATCAAAAAAAGGACAGATGCTGGCGAGGCTGCAGAGAAAAGGGATGGGAATATAAATTAGTTTGGCCACTATGGAAAGCAGTTTGGAGATTTCTCAAAGAAGTTAAAATAGAACTATAATTCAACCCAGCTATATATCGTTTGGATATAACGAGGTTATATCCAAAAGAAAATAAATAATTTTACCAAAATGACATGCGCGTATGTATTCATCACATCACTATTCACAATAGCAAAGACATGGAATCAACCTAGGTGTCCATCAACAATGAAGTGGATAAATAAAATATGGTACAGATACACCATGATATACTTTGCAGCCGTTAAAAAGAATTAAATCATGTACTTTGCAGCAACATGAATGCAGCTGGAGGCCATTATTTTAAGCAAAATAACTCAGGAACAGAAAACCAAATACTGCATGTTCGCACTTATAAGTGGGAGCTAAACTTTGGGTACTTATGGATGTAAAGATGGTGACAGTAGACACTGGGGACTACTAGACGGGGAAGGGAGGAAGGGAAGCAAGGGTTGAAACACCAACTGCTGGGTACTATGCTCATTGTGTGTGTGATGGTATCATTGATATCCCAAACCTCCATATCATGAAATATACCCATGTAACAAATGTGCCCTCTAAATTTAAAATAAAAGTTGAAATTTTTAATAACAATTCTAAACATAAATAAGTTAATTAAATAACATCCATCTTGTCTGCCTTGTAGGTTGTTTTGTGAGAAACAATAGTGATAATGAATGTGAAAATATTTTCGGGTGCTCTATTAGAAAGTTTGAAGATTTCATAATTTTAATTAGACTTAATAGTTCCAAATTATGATTTTTTAACTTAATTGTAGAAATACAATAAAATATAATGAAACCATTTATTTTATACCTAAAATGTGCCAGGCATTGCATAAGATAATTTGAATATACTGTTTCTAATTCTCACAGCAACTCTCAGATAACTTTACAGATGCGGAAATAAAGTTCAGAGAATTTAAGTAAATTCCCAAGTGCATGCAGATAATAAATAGTCTAACCATAATTTAAATTCACTCTCTCTGCTACAACATACAGCCTTACTAGTAGATAGAAATTATCAACTAAATTGTGATCTTATAAATTGTGATCCTGTTTTTTTTTTTTTTTTTTTTTTTTTACAAATTTTAGAAGCCTTATTACTGTGGCAAGAGAACAGCAGCAGCTAAGCTGGGAGCAAATAACTCAGCAGAAGTAGAGCCAAAACTTGATTGTAAAAGAAGGCACATCTAAATATTTTTGGTCTAGGAACAATGAGAAAGGGCCAGCTGAGATTAGTAAGGCGATTTCATGCATAGACCCTGAGATTACTTTTCCTGTTAACTGAGGGAATCCCATGTGTTTAAGGGCTTTTCCTAAAGTGTAAAGACTTTATAATCCTACTTAATTCATGCAGTGAAATGCCATTATGTACTGCTTTAAAATTTTCTTCTGCTAAAATGAATAGCACTTACAAAAGGCATATTTTTATTCATTTGATGAACTGTCAAAGAAATGTAGGCTATATAATTTTATAAAACCAGTGGTCAGGGGTGGGGAGTTAGGTCACTTTAAGGATTTTTTTTTTTGGTTGGTTTAAATTTTATTTAATAACTGAGTAGAATCTGTTTTGTTTTTGTTTTACAATTTGTCTTGTTATAGCATTTTCTACAACTCTTCTCTCTTCTCTTTGAAAACTGTACTTGTTTTTGAACAGGAAAGCAAAGAGAAAATATTGTGCCTTTTAAATAATCCATGCAGTTCATCTCTTCCTCTGGCCTATAAATTATTATCAGTGCATGAAGTGAAGTTGGATTTGAAACTATTGCTTTGATCTGATGTTTTGATATTTTTCTTATTAAACCAAACAAAATGAAGTAAATTATTAATGTCTCTTTTTTCTTCCTACACAAAACTAGTCATTATTTACTCTTGTGTTTTTTACTTGCTCATCTTAAAGATTTGTATTCCCTCTTTCATCATGCCACAAACCTACTTCAGAGTCATTAGTCTGCTCTTCATTAGAACGAAACAAAATCCTTTAACATATTTTTTCAAGGGCTATAGATTGTATGGGAAGATAAAATATATTCCTACTTCTAAATACCCTTGCTCATGGGAATACACCCTAAGAGACAGTGATTCCCCAAATAATCTTGAGATAGGTACACAATCATAGATATTCAATGCATAAAGAATAATTCATCGCATTACACAGAATCCCTTCCTTACTTTCCAGCTTAATTACTCTTCTTTGTTAGGTTATCCCATTTATTCTTATTCTTCCTATTATTATAAATGTCATGAAAATATTAAAAATTTCAAATTCATTGGGTTATTTCATCTTTATGACAACCATATGTTATTGGCACAGAAAATATTAATATAATTCTTCCAACTTGTTGACCAATAAACTGAAGCCAAAGCAACTCATCTACTTAATTTTAAATGGCTCCTGTGTAGCCTTTGGTGTTGCATCAGGTCTTCCGCAGTATCTATTGTTCTCTTTGGGAAGTGATCTATGGCAGCACCTGATCTTTTCTAATTCCGCCTGCCTTGCTGGGCATCAACAGGCTTCCACCCTGAGCTCATTATTAATGCCGGTTGTGTCTCATTGGGCTGGTTCCATCCTTAATTTGATGATCTGGAGTGGCTCCTAGAGACATCTATTGAGCCCCAGTGCAACCAGGAGTCCTTGAGTTCAGTTTGGGGTCTCGTCTCTGATTTTTGATAACCTCTTCCTGTGTATTCTGTTAAGTCCCATGTTCCATTTTAGGTACATATAATTAAAATAATCCAGTAAAAATCTGATCCTACACAAGAGCTGAAATTCAGGGATAAACTGTGGAATTAAAATTTCTGCAAGTCCATTTTCATTATTGACATATTTAATGTTGGCAAATGGACCAAAACAAATTTGATGGCATAATGATATTTGTGTTATATGTATTTTACATTGAATTATATTAATAAAAACGTATGTAGAGAAAAAGAATAAGCACCTTAGTATGATCAACTACTTCTAGATTAATATTAACATTAATTTGCTACTCATTAATTCATATTTTATCTGCTAGTTCTTGTGAGAAAATATTCACTGACAGTTAAGTTTTTAAAAATTAGATTTATGGGATAAAATGTCAATGGAATAAATTGAGAGACTTCTATTCCTTAAATTTATTTTTCAACTAATAAAAAACTAACAAAAACCCAAACGTTTCTGTGCAAGTCTTTTGAGGACATGTGTTTTCATTTCTCTTGGATAAATGCCTAGGAGTGGAACTGCTGGATTATAGGGTAGTTTTAAAATTTATTTGTTTGCCGTTAAACAAGAAACTGACAAGCCTTTGTCCAAAATGGTTGTGCTGTTTTACTTACACTTTCACTAATTATATAAGAGAATTTGGTTGCATTTTCCTGATATTTAATGATGTTGAGCACCTGGTCTTGTGCTTATTGGGCAACCTTCTTTTGTGAGGTCTCCTCAGTTCTTTTGTTCATGTTTCAGTTAGACTGTTCTTTATATTTTTGAGTTTTATGAGTTCACTCTACATCTTGGATATGTCCTTTGTCAAATGTATGTTTTGCAAATATGTTCTATTCTGTAGCTTGCCAGTTGACTTTCCTAATAGTGTCTTTTGATAAGTTTTCTCTTTTTTTGTAGGGCTATCTCTCTCTGCATCCTATCAAGAAATCTTTTCCAACCCCAGATGGCAAAGATTTTGTCCTATGTATTCTTCTAGAGACTTTATAGTTTTTGCTTTTATGTTTATAACCCACCTTAAAGTAATTCCCCTAGTTACCCTAGTTTGCCAACACAGTTACATATGTTTCTGAGTCATAGCCCAGATTTGAAACTCACTGGTTTTAAATACGAATTTAGGAACAAGTATCTTTAACCTTCCTCACTTGCTTTCTCCTACCACTTCCTCTCAGTAAGTTGTTACATTATGGAATTGGTTCATATAACCTTTGGGATCCCTCACAATATTAACAAAACCTACAGCTGCTTCCTATCCCCTCAGCTTAGAGGGCAAGTGAGTATGTTTGCCAAGCATCACAAAGACCTATAGGCTGAAGGTTAACTTTCAGGGTAGTCAGTTGACTACATGGGCATCTATAAGCTATGATCTGAATGGGCAAGGAGCCCTTGGATTTGACATGCGTAATGGCCTTGGTCAGTCACTGACTTATTGTGTGATTCTGATCAAGCCTCTTCCTCTCTCTAGATCTTAATATTCGAATGCATCAAAAGAGGGTCGTAAAACAGACCAGCTTTGAAATTCCATATTCCCTTCATACCTATGATTTTTAATATCTCACCATCAAAAATGAACATCTTTGGGTCCTGAAGGGGTCTCAAGGAACTTTAAGAGTTTCATATTACGTTGGGATGGTAACATCTTAAATTTTTTTTTTTTTTTTTTTTTTTTTTTTTTAGCGGGGGGAGACGGAGTCTTGCTCTGTGGCCCAGGCTGGAGTGCAGTGGCGCGATCTCGGCTCACTGCAAGCTCCGCCTCCCGGGTTCACGCCATTCTCCTGCCTCAGCCTCCGGAGTAGCTGGGACTACAGGCGCCCGCCGCCACCACACCCGGCTAAGTTTTTTGTGTTTTTAGTAGAGACGGGGTTTCACTGTGTTAGCCAGGATGGTCTCCATCTCCTGACCTCGTGATCCGCCCACCTCCGACTCCCAAAGTGCTGGGATTACAGGCCTGAGCCACCGTGCCCAGCCGGTAACATCTTAAATCTTATCCGCAAACAGATAAATTGGGATGTGCTGACAGTTGGCTAAGAGTCAGGTCGTGTAAATGACAGACGGTGTATGAACTGGGAAGGAAAGGGAGGCTGGGTTGTAAGGCTGAATAGTATTCCGTTGTGTGTATATAACAAATTTTCTTTATCTGTTCATTCATTGATGGACACTTAAGTGGATTCAGTATCTTGGCTATTGTGAATAGTGCTGCAATAAACATCAGGGCACAAGGATCCCTTCGATATACTGACTTCTTTTCTTTTGAATAGACACCAAGTGGTGGTATTGTGAGATCATGTGGTGGTTCTATTTTTAATCTTTTGAGGAATCTCTGTATTGTTTTTCACAATGGCTATTCTAATTTACATCTCCACCAACAGTGTACAAGGGGTCCCTTTTCTTCACATCCTCAACACTTGTTATCTTTTGTCTTTTTGATAATGTGGTAATAGCCATTCCAACATGTGTAAGGTGACATCTCATTGTGGTTTTAATTTGCATTTCCCTGAAGATTAGTGATGCTGAGCACTTTGTTATATACCTGTTGGCCATTTCTAAGTCTTCTTTTTTTTTTAAATTATACTTTAAGTTCTGGAATACATGTGCAGAACGTGCAGTTTGTTACATAGGTATACACGTGCCATGGTGGTTTGCTACACCCATTAACCAGTCACCTAGGTTTTAAGCTCTGCATGCATTAGGTATTCGTCCTAATGTTATCCCTCCTCTTGTCCCCCACCCCTCACCAGGCCCCGGTGTGTCATGTTCCCTAAGTCATCTTTTGAGAAATAGCTGTCCAGGTCCCGGCCTGGCATTGTAGGGGCCTGGCCACTCAGTCTACAAGTGCTAACCAGGAACCTGTGCCATGAGGGCCTGACTGGCTCTGGGTTTCACCGGGGAGCCTAGTGTTATGGTCTGAGCAAAACTGGGTGCTCACTTCCCTCCTCTTTCCTGCAAAGTAGATATTTCTCTCTGTACTATGCTAGGTAGGCTGGAGAAGGCTGACGTGTGTAATGTGCAACTGTCCTTCCTACCCTCTTCAGCGTGTCTTTTCTTATTCCTGTGTTATACTCAGGTGCTGTAATCTCTTACTTGGTTTCATAGCACTGTGAAGGTATTGTTGTACATGCATAGTTGTTCAAATTGATGTTTCTGCATTGAGAGGAGTGCTGACAAGTCCTATTATGCCATCTTGTGCCATCTTGCTGATGTCACTACTTTACCTATTTTTTGATGATGCAAAGAGTAGAGAGAACAGTTTTATTTTCATGAAATAAATGATAAGAGTTGAAGATGAACTAGAATATCTACATGAGGCAGGTATGCAGGTGAAGAGGGGGTTTGATGTTTTGGGGTGTTATTAGGCAAGAAGGTATAGCTCAAGAGTGCACAATGGTGAGACAAAATAGTGCTGTAAACAGAATGGGATGCTTCCACAGACTGTGGGGATATTAGGTAATCAAAAAGTTAGACCATTTTTAATATGTGTTGCTATGAAACATCTGCTTGGTGAAATGTAAATAAAGGGTAGAATTGCATCTGGGGAGCTACAATTCTTTAAATTTGATACTGATTTCAGACTGTATCATATGGGTCATGGCTTCAGAAGTATTATATTATTCTATTATATTCTATTTATTATATATTTCAAGGTAATAGTGAAAGGAATAGTAACGATTCACTGCTTTGGAAATGGAACTTGGCTGGGGCATTGTGAGACTATCTTCAACGTTCTTGTGAGAAACATAGACTGGCCACTATGACAAATGAGAGTGGGAGAACATGGAGTATTATCTTTTGACTCAAGAGCTGAACACTGTGACCATTAGTCTATAAGCAAAAAGGAGTTTGCATTAGACATAGAGAATAGAAAACACAATTTGTTATTTCTAATTGTGTTAGAACAAGAAGGTAGGAAGGTAACTTCCATGGATGCTATCGAAGTATTTTTAGAGATGTAGTTCCATGGGAGGAAATAAATGAGTCCCTAAACATAAATCAATGAAATTAGTGACACTGCTTGAAAATGTCTAGGATATTGATTTAGACTTTTTATTTTTCTACTCTGTATCTTATAACAGGGAAAATAAAACACAAAAACAATAATCTGAAGTTAATGAAGAGCTTACTAAAATAGCAGCGTATCTTTTAAAAAAGTAGGCGAGGGAATATTTGAAAAACTGGAGTGCATGGTAAACAGCAGGCCCATCTGGCATGCACAGTAGGGTATTAAAGAGAACCAGCTTGTGAACTTACCAATCTAAGCTGCTTCAGTCAGTAATAAATCATGGACATCTGAGTGGGAGGATCCCAGTCCATTTCATGGAGAAATAAAAATCATATAACCTACCAAAAATGAATGAAAAATCACAATTAACTTTCTCAGGGAACTAGATACATAATTAAAAGTATTTTCTGCAAACTCATGGAAAGCTAATATATTGTAAATCTTATAAGCAGAAGCACTTAAAAATAAAATTATATAAATTTTATCATTTGCTTTTCCCAAAATGAAATAGTCTTTCTGAAACTATACTTGTAGTCAGATTTATAGCCATACAATTATAATAAAGCAGTAAGGATAAGATAAGGACCTCAATGAATATAACTGGGAGAATTTAATTCAATAGATTTTGTCAGACATCTTGAAAGTAGTTGAATATTATCTTGAAAACATTTCTTCAGTAGCTAAAGAATGGGTCAAGGATCTTGACTAATACCAATAGCAATATACTTAGTGTACTTTACTGATACATTTACTTTATATAAAAATGTTTGTTTCACAAAGATTTGATGCATATGTCATGGGAAAAATAATATAGCTAGATCTTCCCGACAACATGGTGTAGTAAATATGTTTTTGTAATAGAAATTTTATTTCTCAGAGGAGATGGGTTGAAACCCTCATTTCTTCCCTTTCTCCCTACAGACTTTACTCTTCTATTTACTTTGGAGTGTGAACTGTGGTTCTTGATAAATGAGTGTGTTCCACTTTGCTCTGAATAATAATTTTTAACAAGAGACATGTATGGGGTGCAGGCGGGTGGTAGAGTAGGGTGGAAGGACCTGTCATGCACAGACAAACGCATACAAAATCTTTGAGTAGAAGAAACAGCTACAAATAAGAAGATTATCTTTCTTTCATTTCCGTGATGACACTGTAGTTAACTAATACGAGAGAAATAATGCCAACCACAAAAATCTATCAAATGCTCACCGTGTTACATGGTCCTCTGTCCTCCAGATACATTATTATATTTACAAACAACCCTGCAGTCTATTCCATTTGACATATAAGGACACCGAATTCAGAGGAACTTTAGTGCTTTAGGGTAGGCCAACTCTAGTTACAAAGAGCTCCAAAGTAAGCTACTACTGTGGTTTTTCCACCTTAAATAAAGCAGATAATAGAGATGTTCACAAGTCACTAAACAAATGCTGCTCTCTCCTCTGGCTGATCAAATAATGTGCATTTTCCTCAACAGCAGGGCAGAGGGTCAGTTTCCCCTTCTTTGGTATTTCAAAGGCTTTGAGAGACTAAATTCTACACCATTAGAGATATACTTTCAACTTGAAAAGAAATTACCATATTTAACAGAGAGTGAATTACGTTAATTCATAACACCAAGAGGTGCCACAGAAGATGTCTTCTCCATAAAAGGAAACCGTAAAACATAATTGAATGAGATTATGAGGGACATAGGCTTATTATTTTTTAATTGAAACCTACATGATAACTTTCCATGAAACAAAAAACTGTGCTCATCTCTCAGTGTACATTACAAGTCTTCCACCTGCGGGGCTGTAGGGCTGTGTTAAGCTCTGTGGGGATCAAGGAAAGTAGAGAGAGTTTGAAATTTAAGTCTAATATATGGGGGGAAAAAAGAAGGAAGAAAAAAATAGGAAAAGCTTGTTTCTATTATGTTTTGGTTTTTGTAGGAGTAGAGTGCTTGCTTTTTATTACTTTATTTTTTTAGTCAAGGTCTCACCCTGTTCCCTGTTGCCTAAGCTCTGGAGTGCAGTACACACTCACGGCTAACTGCAGCCTTCACCTCCTGGGCTTAAGCGATCCTCCCGCCTCAGCCTCCCACAGTGCTGGGATTCCAGGCGTGAGCCACCATGCCTGACTGGAATAGAGGTTTTTGATTCAAGGTGACTAGCCTGCTCTTTGCTCAGGTCTCTTGGGCCACCTCATCTTCCTCAAATGTAAGGACTTCCTCACATATCATTCTCCCTTTCATGCTTGCTCTCCTCTCTCCCGCTGGAGCCTCTGGGATAAACATAGACTTAAGCAAACAACAACAACACAAACATCTCCTGGGAAAGAAACTCCTTCACTTGTTTTGTCTCACTGAAGCTAAAGCTCCTCTCCTGCATGCCTAGTCTAGGACATCATATGATTTTTACAAAAACAAACAGCATTAAATTCAAAGCCTGTGTACCATCTAGTATACCATAAAAGACTGGCTAATTCAGTCTTAGGGGTAGGTCCCTGTTCATTTCCTTACCTTTGGAATAGTTTATCTGATGCCCTAAGAACAGAACAGGTATTAGTCACCATCTTTGTTCAATGGCTTAAGTTCTCTGTTCTTTTCTTTTAGAAATTAAAAGCCTATATTTATCAGAAAGCTAGCTCCAACGAGTGTTCTGAGGATTAGCTGGAAATATGATTTATCTTCGTGTTAGAAATGCCATTTTATTACAAAATATTAATATCATCAAGCAGATAAAATACAGAGTGAGGTTAAGAATCATGCTGTATGAACCATCTAAATGTTACTATCCTCTGAAGTGAATCAGAAGGTGCTTTAGTATTAATAAATATAATAGAATACAAATCTCAGTCTAAAATTAGACACATCTATTTTGGATTAAATTTCTTAGGGTCCCTCAGATAAGCCATAATGATAAAGACAACAAAAAACGTGAGTTGATAGCTATTAGAAACATTTTTAGCTCCCACGTCACATTTAGCTAACAAATAATGTTTTTATGTTAAGAATATACAATTCAAACACTATACATGTATTATATTTTAGTCATATTTTCATTATTACACTTTGTTTTTACATGTTTACTTACCATAATTAAATTGAAAAACTCTAAAAGTTTGCTGCTTCTGAGGAAGTTAGTGGTTACTATAAACCAGTATTGTGTGCTGGTTACCAAGTTGTCTTGAGTTTGGTAAGACAGACGCCTACACACATTACAAGCTGCACGAAGCGGTTTCCTTACAGATAGGTAACAAGGGACACAGGAGCCTAGGATTCATTGCCAGCCGGTCCAAGTCTCAGGAAACCGGCCCATGGCGGATGGAGTCTCCTCTGCGCATGCGGCACTCGCACTGCAACTGAAGGACCCGGAAAAGCAACCTGCCCGGGTTTTACATCATGGACGATGCGACGCTCTGGACTAAAGCACTGAAGGAAATCCTGTATCTAGGAGACGGCGCGGGGAGAGGTATTAGAACAGAGAGTGAGCTCTTCTAGCCAGTTTCGCCTTATCTCAGGATGTGGGATTTTTCGAGTATTCTACAGTTATTCTTGAGAACTGCAAGTGAGAAACTGGGGAGAGCTGGGCCAGTCTGAGCCCACCTGGAGAACTATCCTGAAGTTACCACATTTGTGTTGAAATAATCAATGATAAAGAGTTAAAAGATAATCTTTTCATCTGTGTCATGTGTAATTTTATTCAAAAGAGTTTGAGTCACGTGAATACTAACATTAAATCTAATTTAGTTAAGCTTAAGAACTCATTGTTTTTATTCAAATATGAAGTTAAACTATGAACTTATAATAGAATTATTGATATGGCAATGCTGGTTATAAACATCTATTTACAATTCAATGAACTCGTTTATTGAAATCAATAAGCTTCTTAATATCCAAAAATGAAATTGTCAGAGGCAATTGTACATTGATAAGAGAGTTTTATTACTTCCCCAAATGCTGACACATGCAGTGATTTCAATGTAAGTATGTAGTTGACAGGTGAAAATATTTGCCTATCTCACAAAAGGTTTCAAATTTTTGTTCTGTTTTAACCAATCAGTAGCATGTCATAGTGACTAAATCATTAAAACTCTAAGTCAGACTCATTTCAAACACAGGCTCTGCTCCTTACCAGGTCTGTGATGCTGGACAAGTTCCTTCTTCTGTCTAAGCTGTAGTTTCTCCATCTGTGACATGAGTATGATAATTCTTACCTCATAAGATGCTGTTAATGAATAAACTGTATAATTCCTACAAAGCATATTTTACCATGTCTGGCAAATATTAATTACTCCTTGAATCTCAGTTATTATTATTATTACTGATTGTGGAAATCACCTCCTGTGCCCTGACGTTGAATAGTTTCTACATCCACCTTATCTGTATGCATTTTCTTATGGTAGATTAGAGATGGCTGCAAATTCTTTGATGCTCCTTCCATTGAGAGGTGGGGATTTGTTTCTTCCTTTTGAACTAGATATGGACTCTGTGACTGTTTAACCAACAGAATATGACAAAAATAATGCCACATAAATTTCTGGGTTAACCTTAAGAGACCCAACTATTTCAGATACCTGCTCTTGAATGACTGAGTCACCATGTGAGAGAACTAACTGACTATTCTGAAGCCAACATACTCTGGAGAAGAGGAAGCAACCAAGTATGGAAGTCCATGAGGAAAGGACAAGACTATTGTCCATTATCCAATCTGTGTCCCCAGCTGACAGTGAGCAGCCACTTGCCTGCCATGTGATTAAGCTATTATGGAAGCTGATTTTCCAGGCCCAGTGGACCCTCCCCAGCTGAAGATAAACCAGCTTTATTGAGCCACGCCCAGACTACAGAATCATGAGTACAAGAAATGATTGATATTGTTCTGGAGTGGCTTGTTATGCAACAACAGGTAACTGGAACATTTACTAACATGTTGATGTTCACTCTTAAATCCCATCTTTTTGATAAAGCATTGGCCAAATATTTTAGCACACTCTGATGCTCCCTTTTACTATATTCTTATAGCCTTTGTGATCTATACTACTCTTTTTGTTATTCACTCACAAATATATATATTATTTTAAAGATTTCCTTTATGTAAGCTATAAGTATTGTGTAAGTTGTTTCCTATGTGTAAGTATATTTAAGTATGTGTATATGTGTATATCCACATATATGTTAATATAAACACACACATGCACACACATGTAAGTGTACATACATACCTTCTTTTATAACTCTGGTAACACCTAGCACATGACTTGGCCTTGGTACATATTCAAATAAATCTTGAATAATTAAATAGCATATGTAATTTGCTTTGCTCTTTCTAGTACTAGCAGTTCACTCTCAATCTGTTCCTGTTTTCTACATTACGTTGACATTTTTACATTAAATGGTATTTTCAGAACACAAATGTGAATAAGCTACCAGCCTTCCTTAAAACCCCGGGGTGTCTTCTCATTGGTTTGAAGCCACATGGAGGCTGTTTTCCACCATTCTGTGAGACCAGGCATGGTGTGATGCCTGCCTATCGCAGCAGCCTCATTATGGACTGAATTCTGTGTTTGTATTCTGGTCGCAGGGGCCTCTGTCAGACCCTCATGGCTGGCTGTGCCTCCTCTCATTTGGGGGCTTTTGTGTGTGTCCTTCTCTTGGCTGAAGTGTTCTCTGTGCTCTGAACACCTTCTTTCTGTCTTTAATTGTCCTGAAGCTATTCAATCTTAAAGACACAAGTTACACCTCATAGAGACTTTTCTGATTCCTCTACTGGGAAAGAATCCCTTTTTCCTGTGTCCTACCAATGATTTTTAGCTATATGGTAAATCTCATATACCATTTATGATCATACATTTTTTCCACAAGTATATTAGAATTGTAGCAAAGCTATAACAAAAGGCTCCTAATGAGTGAGGCATGGTGGACTTTCACCCAGGAGAAAGGTTAAGGGTCACCAATTAGGAATATAACCCAGATGAGAAAATTTTAAAACAAACAAATCAATCAATTAGACACTTTTATAAAAATAAGTCAGGAACATTTGAGAGACATACTTGTGAGAGACTAGTTCTTAAAAGTATCACTCAGATAAAGTTTTTGTTCAACCTATTTTAACCATTAAATTTTAGCAGGATCCATGTCTGAAGAGCCTTTGTATAATTCACCAACTCAGTGATATTAACTCACTGCCTTCCACATAGAAATTATATGAGTATGTGAGAAGACAAGGCTTTTAGCTATTCCATATAAGCAACAAGTCAGGTTTATATATTTGTTCTGAATTAGATAATAATCAGCCATCTTCACTTAAAAAAGATGTTTTGTGCCTTTCCCAACCTGTCTCCCCAATTACCCTCTACTGAAACTTAATTCCTTATGTGACCATATTTTCTTCCTCTTTCTTTGCTTGTCATTGTTCTCCCTTCGGTTCTTAAGAATCATATTCACTGGCCGGGCGCGGTGGCTCAAGCCTGTAATCCCAGCACTTTGGGAGGCCGAGATGGGCGGATCATGAGGTCAGGAGATCGAGACCATCCTGGGTAACACAGTGAAACCCCGTCTCTACTAAAAATACAAAAACTTAGCCGGGCGAGGTGGCAGGCGCCTATAGTCCCAGCTACTCGGGAGGCTGAGGCAGGAGAATGGCGTGAACCCGGGAGGCGGAGCTTGCAGTGAGCTGAGATCCGGCCACTGCACTCCAGCCTGGGTGACAGAGCGAGACTCCGTCTCAAAAAAAAAAAAAAAAAAAAAAAAAAAGAATCATATTCACTTAGTATATCTGAACCTTTACATATCTACCTTTCATACTTGCTTTTCAGATTGTGCCTGCCCACCTCTAATTATGCATGTATACTTTGGCTCCCGTAATCTTTTATTCTTTAAGACAATAAAAGGTTTTATTCTGTGGTCCTCCTTAAATGAATTCTAACATCACTCTCACTTTCTCTACTACTCAAGATTGGCTGGGCAGGTTCATTCTCTTTGCCAGGCTTCAGTTTCATCAAGTATCTCATTTGTCTTTTGAAGCCAAGTGTTGTTTTTACTAAAGTTTTCAGTAATAACAGGAACTATTTGTTTTTTTTCTTTATATCATGTACAACTTATGATACTATGCTTTAATGCTTGAAAGCTGGCTATAAGTCTACCGAGTCTAGCCGCTCTCAAATTAACCTCTATATGTGATGTTAAAACTTAAGTAATTCTTTGCAATTGATATAACAGTTTTAATCACCCACTCATGATGAATCCATAGAAAAATGGGAGGTGGAACAATCATGCCCAAGAGGATGTTACATTTTTTCAGGATCCTATATTTGAGGGGTACAGTTATTGAATGATACTTCTTTGTGGTCTAAAGATCACAGAATCTTGCATATACCAGAGCCTCATTGTCTTTGGGCATGGAGTATGCTTTATTTGTCCATCTTCTTATTAACTGTGTGTATCCATCACAGCAAGGTGATACCACATCAGTTCCCTAAAGCATTAATTTAAAATAATTCTCGGAGCCTCTTTCCAAAACCAGGATGTTTGCTTTTTCCTTTCTCACCACATTAGCCAGTGTGAGCTCTGTGAGCATTAGGTTTTAGTTTCTATCTTTGAGATGAGTGAAATATCATCATTACCAGACATGAAGAGAAAATCAGACATGAATTTTCCAAACTTCAGTGTAAACAAAGTCCTACCTGATAGGAGCCACATTTCAATCCTATGAGACTATATCTACAACATTTCTGTAAGAAAAAAAGGAGAAAAACAAGGAACCTCTTTCAGAATTGAAAATAGTTACATAATTATAAATCTTACAGATGTTTATAACACCACACTATTAACTTTAGGTCAATACATTTGTCAATTTGAATAACAATGGACAACTTTCTAGGAAAAAAAAAAAACAACTTACCACAGCTAGCACAGTAAGAAACAGAACTGGAAATATTCCTTTGCCGACAAAGGTAATTTGAACTTGAAATTAAAACCATTCCCACAAAAGCATAGGTGGCTTCCTTGGTGAGTTCTTACAAAAATTTTAGGAAGAAATAGTGTCAGTCTTACACAAACCCTTACAGAGAATAGAAAAAGAGGGAACACTTTCTGACTTGCTACAATTAATGTAGTTCAAGGTAAATCAATGGAGTTCAACTCATTAAGTGATAAAGGAGAGAAATCATTTGGTCAATCAATTGTTGCAGAAAAAAATAGTAAAATTCAACTCCCATTAATTCTTAGTTAACCGGTGTATGGTTTGGCTCTGTATCCCCAACCAAATCTCATGTCAAATTGTAATTCCTAGTGTTGAAGGAGGGACCTGGTGGATGGTGATTGGATCATTGGGGCAGATTTCCCCTTGCTGTTCTCATGATAGTGAGTGAGATCTCACGGATCTGGTTGTTTCAAAGTGTGTAGCACTTCCTCCTTCACTTTCTCTTCCTCCTGCTCCAGCGTGTGGAGAAGGTGCTTGCTTCCTCTTCGTCCTTCCACCATGACTGTAAGTTTTCTCAGGCCTTCACAACGGTGCTTCCTGTACAGTCTGTGGAATTGTGAGTCAGTTAAACCTCTTTTCTTCATAAACTGCCCAGCCTCGTTCTTTATAGGTCAGTCTTTATAGTAATGCAAGAGCGGAACAATACAGAAAATTGGTACTGAACAGCAGGGCATTGCTGTAAAGATATCTGAAAATGTGGAAGTGACTTTGGAACCAGGTAACTGGCAGAGGTTGGAACAGTTTGGAGGGCTCAGAAGAAGATAGGAAGATGTGGGAAAATTTTAAACTTCCTAGAGATTTGCTGAATGGTCATGACCAAATGGTGATAGAGATATGAACAGTGAAGTCTAGGCTGAGGAGGTCTCAGATGGAGATGACAAACTTATTGGGAACTGGCGTAAACGTCACTCTTGCTATGCTTTAGCAAAGAGACTGGCAGCATTTTGCACCTGCTTTAGAGATCTGTAGAACTCTGAACCTAAGTGAGATGATATAGGGAAGAAATTTGTAAGCAGCAAAGCATTCAGGATGTAGCTTGGCTGCTTCTAAAAGCCAATGCTCATTTGCATAAACAAATAAATGGCCTGAAATTCAAACTTATACTTAAAAGGAAAGCAGAACATAGAAGTTGGGGAAATTTGCAGCCTGGTCATGTGGTAGAAAAGAAAAACCCATTTTCTCAGAAGAAATTCAAGTCAGGTGCAGTAATTTGCATAAGTAAAGAGGAGCTGAATGTTAATAGCCAAGACAATGGAGAAAATGCCTCCAGGGCATTCCAGAGACTTTCTTAGTAGCTCCTCTCATTGCAGGCCTAGAGGCCTAGGGGGAAAAGTTATTTCATGGGCCAGGCCCGGGGCTCCATTGCTCTGTGCAGTCTCAGGACACGGCACCCTGCATTACAGCATCTCCAGCTCCAGCTGTGGCTAAAAGGAGTCACAGGTCAGGCCATTGTTTCAGAGAGTGCAAGCCCCAAGGCTTTGGTGGCTTGCATACAGTGTTAGGCCTATGATTGCACAGAGGGAAAGAGTTAAGTCTTGGGAGCCTTCATCTAGGTTTCAGAGGCTGTAGGGAAATGCCTTGATGTTGATTTAAGTTCCTTATAGATTCTGGATATTAGTCCTTAGTTGCATGCATAGTTTGCAAATATTTTCTACCATTTTGTAGATTTTCTGTTTACTCTATTGACAGTTTATTTTGCTGTGCAAACACTCTTTAGGTTAATTGAATCGCAGTTGTCTATTTTTGTTTTTGTTGCTTTTACTTTTGAAGTTTTAGTCATATGAGGTCTTAGTCAGAAATTATTTGCCTAGGCTGATGTCCAGAAAAGGGTTTCTTCTAGGATTTTTATAACTTGAGGTCTTACATTTAAGGCTATATTCCATCTTAAGTTTTGTATCGAATGAGAAATAGGGCTCCATTTTCATGCATGTGGATAGCCAATTTTCCCAGCACCATTTAATGAATTTGGTGCCCGCTCTCCAATATTTTATGTATTTTTTTTGGCAGGGGAATTTCTTAAAGATGAGTTTGTTGTAGGTATGTGGCTTTATTTCTGGATTTCTTATTCTGTTCCATCAGTCTATGCTTCTATATTTGTACCAGTACCATGCTGTTTTATTTATTATAGCCTTGCGGTATAATTTGAAGTCAGGCAATGTGATGCCTCCAGATTTGTTCTTTGTGCTTACAGTTCCTTTGGCTTTTCAGGCTATTTTGGGGATCCAGATGAATTTAGAATACTTTTCTTTTTCTCAATCTGTAAAAACTGATGTTGGCAATTTGATAAAAATTACATTGAATCTGTACATTGCTTTGCACATTGTGGTTGTTTTAATAATATTAATTCTTCCTATCCATGAGCATTAAATGTTTTTCCATTTGTTTGTATCATGTATGATTGGTTTCATTAGTGTTTTAAAGTTCTCCCTGTAGAGATCTTACATCCCCTTGGTTAAATGTACTGCTAGGTATTTTATTTTTTATAGTTGTTGTAAATGGGATTGAGATCTTGGTTTTGTTCTCAGCTCATTGTTGGTGGAAATGCAACTGATTTTTGTGCATCAATTGTATATCATGATATGTTACTGAAGTTATTAATCAGTACTAGCAATCTTTTGGAGGAATCTTTAGGGTTTTCTAGGTATAGAATCATATCACCAGCATTCAGAGATAATTTTACTACCTGTTTTCCAATTTGAATGCCTTTTATTTCTTTCTCTTGCCTGATTGCTCTGGCCATGACTTCTAGTCTTATGTTGAATAGAAGTGGTGACACTGGACCACAATCCTCATATTGTTCCAGTTATTAGGGGGAATGCTTTCAACTTTTCCTCATTCATATGATGTTGGCAGTAGGTTTGTCACAGATGGCTCTTATTATTTTTAGGTGTGTTCCTTCAATGTCTAATTTGTTGATGGTTTTTATCATGAAGGAGTGTTGGATATTATCTAATGCTTTTTCTGCATCTGTTGAGATGATCGTATGCTTTTTATTTTTAATTCTATTTATCTGGTGAATCACATTTATTGATTTTCATATGTTGAGCCAACTTTGCATCTCAGGAATAAAGCATACTTGATTGTGGTAAATTAACTTTTTGGTGTGCTGCTAGATTCAATTTGCTAGTATTTTATTGAGGAATTTTGCATCTATTTTCATCAGGGATATTAACCTGTATTTTTCTTTTCTTGTTGTGTTCTTGTCAGATTTTTGTGTAAGGATGACACCAATTTTGTAGAATAAGTTAGAGAGGTATTCCTTGTCCTCTATTTTTCGGAGTATTTTCAGTAAGATTGGTACTAGCGCTTCTATGTTCAGTAGAGTTTAACTGTGAATCTATCTTGTCTGAAGCTTTTTTGGTTGGGAGATTTTTTTATTACTGATTAACTATTACAGATGATTATTGGTCTAACCAGGATTTAAATTCCTTCTTGGTTCAATCTTGGGAGGTTGTATGTTTCCAGGAATTTATTCATTTCCTCTAGGTTTTCTAGTTTCTGTGCACAGAGATGTTCATAGTAGCCTATGATGATGTTTTGTATTTTGTGGTATTATTTCACACTGGACTTATTTGAATCTTCTCTCTTTTCTTGGTTAATCTAGCTAGTGGTCTATCAATTTTGATTATCCTTTCAACAAGCCAACTTTTCCTTTTGGTGACTTTTTGTATAATTTACTTGGTCTCAATTTCATTTAATCATGCTGGGATCTTTGTTATTTCTTTTCTTCTGCTAGAAATAGCTTCTTATTTTTCTAGTTCCATGAGGTGTGAAATTAGGTTATTCATTTGAGATCTTTTTTTGTTTTTGAGACAGGGTCTCACTCTGTCACCCAGGCTGGAATGCAGTGGTGTGATCATGACTCACTGCAACCTCAACCTCCTGGGCTCAAGTGATTCTCCCACCTCAGCCTTCCAAGCAGCTGAGAGTACAGGTACATGGCACCATGCCCAATGAATCCTTGGGGATTTATTTGGAGAGATGGGGTTTTGCCATGTGGCCCAGGCTGGTCTTGAACTCCTGAGCTCAAGTGATCTGCTCACCTCAGTCTCCCAAAGTGCTAGGATTATAGGCATGGACCACTGCAACTGGCCTTTTACATTCTTGATGTATATATTTAGCACTTAAATTTGCCTCTTATGTCCCAAAGGTTTTGATATGTTGTTCTCTATTTTTGTTTGTTTCAAATAATTTTTTTTATTTCTGTCTTATTTTTTTTGTTGTTAACCCAAAAGTCATTCAGAAGCAAATTGTTTCATTTTCATGTACTTATGTGGTTTTGAGAGTTCCTCTTAGTATTATTAAAATTATTTCTAATCTGATTCCACTGTGGTCTGAGAAAATACTAGATATTATTTTGACTTTTTAAAATTTATTGAGACTTGTTTTGTCACCAAAATATGGTCAATTTTGGAGAATGTTCCATGTACAGATGAGAACAATATATATTCTTTAGTTGTTGGGTACAATATTCTGTAGATGCCTAATGGGTCCATTTACTCAAGAATCCAATTAGCATCCAGAATCTTTGTTAGTTTTCTGCCTCAATAATCTATCTAGTGTTGCCAGTGGGATGCTGAAGTCACCCAACTATTATTGTATAGCCATCTATCTCCTTTCTTATATCTTTTGGTTTTTATTTTATAAATCTTGGTACTCTGGTGTTGGGTGTGAATATATTTAGGATAGTTAAATATTCTTGTTGAATTGAGCGCTATCGTTATATAATGGTCTTTGTCTTTTTTTCTTTTACAGTTCTTGTTTTAGAGTCTGTTTTACCTGAAACAAGAATAGCAGCCCTTACTCTTTTTGTTTTCCATGTGTATGATATATCTTTCTCTAATTTGAGCTTGCAGGTGTCATTACTCATTAGCTGAGTTTTTCGAAGGCAGCAGATGGTTGGGTCTTGCTTTTTTTCAGAATTTTCATTTTGGTTAGGATACATTGCTACAGAACAAGTGTGTTCTTGAGGTGTCAAAATATTTTCTTTTTTTGTTTTGTTTTGTTTTTTGTTTTTTTCCGGAGTCTCACTCTGTCGCCAGGCTGGAGTGCAGTGGCGCGATCTTGGCTCACTGCAACCTCTGGCTCCCAGTCTCAAGTAACTCTTCTGTCTCTGCCTCCCAAGTAGCTGGGACTAAGACGCATCACCACGCCCAGATTTTTTTTGTATTTTTAGTAGAGACAGGGTTTCACCATGTTGGCCAGGATGGTCTCCATCTCTTGACCTCGTGATCCACCCACCTCTGCCTCCCAAAGTGCTGGGATTACAGGCATGAGCCACTGTTCCTGGCCTCTTTCTTTTCTGTACTGCTGGAGTCCTTCTACTAATTCCTTCTCACCTGAAGGAGCCATCACGCTTTATTTTTTAATTTGCTATCATTTGGAAGGGACTTTTAAATTTATTCTTTCTTCCCCTGAGGGTGTGACTATGGTTTTTTTTTTTTTTTTTTTGTATTATCATTTGGCTTTGTTTCTGGGTGTTTACTGGGGACAAGGCTCTGTATGCATTCCTTAGTTGTGGATGGATTTTGTATGGTGGCTTTCTCAAATACGGTTTGTTGTAGCAATATATTGGATGTATAAACCAACACACTAATTCCTCTGGGGCGAAGAGTGCAGAGTTCTCAGAAGCTTATCTTGTAAGCACTGGCACTATACCCTTCTGACAGATCTTTTATTTGGTGCTGCAGTTCAGCCTCCCTTCCAGTAGGTGGCACTTAAGATTAAAAGCCAGCTCACCCTCAGGTAGCCTGATAATGAGTGGAGACACCTGGTCTCATGCGGGAGGTGGGAGATCATGTTAGGGTGAACTGAGGTCTCGGGGTAGGGGGTGGGTAATGTACCAGTTTCTCCTCCCAGGAAAGCAGTAACGTGATCCACTTCCCTATTACACCCCGTCACAAGGTTCATGACTTTCAATTCATTTAGACATTATCCTTTGGTTCCCAGCTGTGACTGGGGACACTGGAAATGCCCCTCTGGAGGCTACCACCAACATGGGCTCAGGGCCGAGCCTCTTTTCCCAGCTCAGAGCAGATAGCTCTATGGCTTTTCTTCCCTCCATTGCTGGGACACTAGTGAGAGGAGGTTCCAGCTGGACTTCCTGGGTCGAGTAGAGGCTTGGAAAGCTGTGAAACTCACTCCTTTCCCGTATCAGGATTTACTTTGGTCCTGGATGAATAATATTGAAGAGATACGCTTAAAATATTCCTAATGTAAGAATTTGTGCATGTGTTTTCTTCCCCCAAGAAAGCTATAAACAGCGAATCTTTTGCTGTAAGCTTCCCTGTGTCCTCGCTTCCTCTCTCCCTTGCCCCTCCCCTGAAAACTAAAAGGAATGTTAAAAGCCCGTTTTTCTGTGACCAGCAGACCTTATCTATGTCCCAATTCCAATTCCCTGTAAACGCAATTTGTAAAATCCTGTGAGATCCTGTCTCCTTTGCCATGCCGCTGCAAGGTTATAAAGTAGATAAAACTTAAGTTACAATTCCAGTTTTCCTCAAGATCTAAGGCATGTTAATTGTCTTTGTTTCTCACTCTGGTAACATCTTCCCGCCTCACGTATTTCCCACCTTAAAGAGTTAAAAGGTGATCAAAAAATCGAACACTGGCTCCCCGCTCAGGACCCCTTGCACGCTGTGGAAACTTTGTGCTGTCACTCTGCTCAGTAAAGCCTCCAGCTTTTTTTTTCTCTCGGTCTGATCCCTGTCTCTCTCTCATCGCAAGCTGCCGCCACACCAAATCTTTGGCGTGGCTAAGGTAAGAACCTTTGGCGTTACACTACCGCTCTGTGTAAGTAGGGAGGGATGGGCTTCGCTCTTCAAAGTAACTAACCTGTGAGGTACAGGTTCACTTTCAACAGGGGTGTAGCCACCACCAAAAGCTCTGGAAAGCCTTTATCCAAGTGCATCTATGAACCAGAAAGCAGACCTTCACCAGTCACTGACTATGCTGGCACCTTCATCTTGGACTTCCCAGCATCCAGAACTGTGAGAAATAAATTCCTGTTGTTTATAAGCCATGCTGTTTTTGGTATTTTATTATAACAGCCTGAGTGGACTAAGAAAGGTGGTATGAAATTTGCCTCTGAATTTAACTGAAGCGATCAATGACAGCACCTTGACCCTGGTAGGCATTCAGATCAGCCTCAACACATTAGCAAGTGCTGTTATTGATGATTGAATTTCCTCAAACTTCCTCTTTTAAGATGAATGTAGACTTTGTACAACTGGTAATGCATCCTGCCATAAATGGATCAATGACATTGGCCCAGTGGACGAGTCTTTAGAAAAATTTAAGGAGAAAGCCATCCTGATTGTTTTTTGAATTGCTTTAGCTGTCTAGAACTGGGTCCCTGCAGGGCCTGACTAGAGTCAATACTATAGGTTGGCCACATTCTGCTGTCTGGAATTCTGTTTAGAGAAGCTTTAATTAAATGATGCATGAAATGACTTGAATGAATATAATCCCAGCCTTTGTCAGATTACTCAGAGTGGCCAATAGTGTAGCATACACATGGGAACATTTTCTAGAATCTAAGCCTGTAGGAATGAGGAGTGGAATTGTTGGGAAACAATTCTCAGTGAGTCTCTCACATCTCTGTAAATTTAGGCATTAATAACCAACTTGTTCCAGACTATCTTTACAAAAATGTTCATGTAATCAGGCAGACTTGGAAAGATAGAGATGCCTCATATTCCAGGGAATAGAGATATAGACGCCTACATCTTCCTCCCCAGAGTAGATTTGTTTATGTTCCAGAATAGTAATGATAGGGATGTCTCCTTCCTCTCCACATACCGTATTTACTTATATTACATGGAAATAAAGATAATGTCACCCAGGAAACAGTGATAAGAATGGGCATAAGAGATGAGGGATGCCCGACCTCAGGATTCCTCTCCTGTTATTCATCTCACTCCAAGGACAACACTTAGCTCTCATCACATCACCTTGTGGAATCAGGGCTTAGTGAAATGGCATGGGATGTCACTCTGTCTACTGTTACTACCGTGAGTAATATGTTTCCATTTGTCTCTGAACCAAGAGCCTTGGTTTCTGCTGTTATCTATCAAACTGTGACAGGCTAGCCTGCTAGCTTTCCAGTAGAGAAAAATCTTACACTTTCACTGTTGCTTTCTTGAAAATACATTTATGATTTTTGTGTCTTTCTGATAAATTGACATTTTTCCTTATGAAATATGCTTATTTGTCTCTGTTAATACTCTTTGTTTTGGAGTTTATCTGATTTTAATATAGACAATCCCTCCTTTTAATGTTATTATTTGCATAGTATATGGCTTTTCATTTATTAACTTTTAAGCTATCTGTTTATGTTTAAAGTAATCTCTTATAGATAGATTTAGGTCTGCCACTTTGTTTTTGTTTTTTTCCTCTTTGCTTTTCGTTTCTCTCAATCTTTTTTTCTTTTAGCATCTATTGGATAATTTGAACTTTTGGAAAACTTACTTTTTATCTATCGGATTTTAAACTATATTCCTGGGCATGAATTTTAGTGGTTTTACTAGGGATATAAAATATATCTCATACCTTTTTATACTCTGCTTATATTTATATTGAATCTCATCTCATATAATGAGGAAAGCTTGAAAAATATTAATCCATTTACTGCCCCATATATTATATTGTTCTTGTCATGTGTATGATATTTATACATATTTCAAGCCCCACAAAGCAAGTTTTAAACTATTTACTTTAAAATTCTATATATTTTAGAGAAATTTATCATTTTCCATGCATTTTATAAGAAATTATCCTTTAACTAGAAGAACTTACAATAGTATTCCCTTTTTTCCAGATCTGCTGGTCACAAATTTTCTTAACATTCCTTTGTTTAAAATGATTTTACTTCTGTTTGATTTTTAAATAATGTTTTCACTGTGAATAGAACTTGGAGTTTACTCTCTGTTGTTTTCTTCTTTCTGTGCTTTAAGGTACTTTCCTGCAGTTATCTGGCCTCCGTAGTTTCTGATTGGAAGTTACTGCTCATTTGAATTATTGTTTCCACACATACATGTTTTTCTCTGGCCACTTTCAAAGAATTCTCTTTGTTTTCCAGCAGTTTACTATTGTGGACCTATGTGTACATTTTTTAAATATTTAGAAATTTATTTTCTGTGTAATTCACTGAGTTTCTTGAATCCGAAAAATGTACATATTTGCTCAAACTTGGGGAAACATTTTGGTCACTCTATTTAAAAAAAACCTTTTTCTACACTATGCTTTCTCTTGTATGTTTCCAGGACTTAAATTTCACATACATTAGAAAACTAAATATTGTCACACAGGTTGCCTGATCTCTGTTCATTTCTTTAAAAAAATCTTTGCTCTGTGTTCTTCAGATGGAATAATTTCTCCTATGCTATCTTCAAGTTCATGGCATCTTTCTTCTGTCCTATATTCTGCTCTTAAGCTCATCTATCAAATTTTGGTTGTATCATATGTGCAGATATGTTTGAAAAAAAAACTTGCTTTTCATTGTTCTTCCTTTTTTCAAAAGTTTATCAATAGGAAGCGGAGCAAGAAGGCGGGCATTAAAAGCCAGGCTGAGAAACAAAATGAGCCCCAAAGGGATGAAAATGACACTATGGGGCAGAGCAACCATGTGAAGCAGTGAAAGCAATGGAACCTGAGTACTTCAGGGGAATAAAATGAACTGCTTTCTTTTGTAATGTGGTCTCTAGGGTTGAGGCACAAGGCTGGCAGTCAGCAGAAAGTAAATCTCTGGTGGTTCTTGGACCAAAAGGATTTTTCTGCCAGCTCCTGGATGTAATAGACCCTGATTAGTAATCGTCCTTTGTGGGTTTGTAGACGGAAGAAGACACAACTGCAGCTGATGAAATTTCCCACTAGTTGGAAATCTATAAATGCTCTGCTTATAAAAAGTAGCACATCCTTGTGTTTAACGTATGAAATTACTCTGGTTAGGTAATATAGTTTGGATATTTATCCCCTTCAAATCTCATGTTAAAATTTGCTCCCAATATTGTAGGACTGAAGAGAAGTGTTTAGGTCATGGGGGCAGATCTCTCATGGATGTCTTGATGCCATCCTTATGGTAATGAGTGTGTTCTCACATTCCCGTGGGAGCTGATTGTTAAAAAGAGCCCGGCATCTCTTTCTCTCTCTCTCGCTCCGTTTCTCGCTCTGTGATGCCCCCTCCCTTTCACCTTCCACCACGATTGGAATTCTCCTGAGACCCTCATTAGAAGCAGATGTTGGCATCACGCTTCTGGTTCAGTCTGTAGAACTGTGGGCCAAATCTTTACCCTTTTTCTTTATAAATTACTCAGCCTCAGATGTTACTTTATAGCAGCATAAACAGTTTAAGACAATAGAATGTTAGCTAATATTGTGATAAGGTAACTGATTCAATGTAACATGACCCAGAAATGATCATTTTCTATAATAGAGCTAACTTGTAATCTGTATGTATGTCTTATATATTGATTTATGTCAATTATATATATTTACTGTGATAGGGAGAGTCATATCATGTAGACATTCCCAGGAATTAGTTAGGAAAGGAGCTCTCATCCATTTGCCAAAATACCATTAGACTGATTACTTGTAGGCAATTCACAAAAAATACTCTTAGGAAGAGGCAGTTCATAAAAAGCTATTATTTAAAACATTATTACATATTTATTCATCTCTTCCATTTTTATTGCGTGTGTAGTAGAGAAAATAAAAAAGACGGCTTTCTCAATAGAATTAAATCCTATCTGCAGCACTATTTTTAAAAACTGAGTAAGTTATTTCTGTATCACTGCTTTCCTAATTGTAAAAATAAGGGTAATAATATTTCTCATATAATCGTTTTGATGGCTAAGCACCATACCCGACCTATAGTAGCCAATTTTTTTTGGTCACAATTTTTTTGGTCACAATTTTAGCCGACAGCATGATGTCATGAGTGTACTTGAACTTGATCCAATACCATTAATTAGGGGAGAATATGGCCAATTTTCACAGCTTCAGTGTATAATATCTGTCTCCCTTGCTCAGCTTGTTAGATTGTACTTGGGTTTTTGCCTTTCTCTCACAAGTATTTTTTGCTTAGTTTGATGAAACTGCTGTTATATCAAGTTAATCCTCTGTACGGGGTTTTCATTCTCACGAAGAAATTCTGTCAAATTTCTAATCTTTCCTCAGCAGGAGCGAATAAACTGGTTCTTATTCAGGTCCAAGGCTCTCTCTGAGGATCGTTTTCCCTCACATTTCAGCCTCTTTCGGACCTAGAAGATGATAATGCTGAGCAAAGAGAATAAATAAATTACTTAATTTGTTAGAGCAAAAATCCATGCATGTGGCTCCTAAAAAATAAAAGATTTTCCCCTCCACATGTTAAGAGCCTAAGAAATATTCTTCCTTTAAATGTGTTTTAGTAAATAAAAGTGTATCGTATTGTATTTTTTGGAAAGTAGTTTAATGCAGATCAGATTTTCCGCAAAAAACATGGCTTCTAAGGTGAACCTGTTAATTTATGTTTCACTATTATTAACTTAATCTCTTTTAAATCGATTTTATGTTCAGGAGGAGAAGAAATATTAAGTGCTTGCTTGGACCTTTTTACTGTGCTTATTATTCTGTCTTCTCCGCATGGCAAATAAGTCAAAGTATTTCTTACTTTATTTAGACCAGAAGAGTGAATTCAATTCTTTAACTCCTTTCCAGCTAACATGAGTCTAAAATTTTGCTGGTTTAGTCATATTTATAAGCTTAAATCTCTCCGGTCTAGAGATTCATGGGAAAGCTAAAAGGAAACGCGAGCAATATTTTCCCAGGATGAAGAACACAAAATTACATTCAATAGATAAATTTATCTTTAATGAAATTGACCTGCCTAACCCTTAATCATATTTCTGATCTTAGCTTGGACAATATTTCTCCTGGAATTTTTCTTACTTCTTAAGGCTAATTTTGGTGCTCTTTCTATAAGTCCCTGAGATCTCTGGACTTCCCCTGGCAGAATGCTTTTCCCATCGCATTGCAATCATTTATTGATAACATCATCACTAGAGAGTTGACTATTAGAATAGAAATTGTATCTGTCTTTTTCACAATGTTGTTAACATCAGGCACTGTACAAGCATGTAGCAGATGTTCAATAAATATTTGTTGGATTGATTCAATAAATCTACTCTTTACAATGCAAGAGATTATGTTTTTTAAGCAAAGACCAAAGGAAATTCTAGAGACATTGGTTTTGAGTTCATGGTTTTCCTGCATTTCTTTCCATAATTCTCAGTTGAGCCACCCAGTGTCCTTTCCAATTATGTGTGTCAAAATTTACCAGTTTTGCATGAGCTCTTTTGAATTGAATTTCTATTTTTTTGTAACCATAATAAGCATGGCTAATAATTTGGGTACTGGTCAAACAAATCTGTTAAGAGTGGAACATTAATGTGGTCAGAGGAAGCGCATTTCTATATTTATTGGTGGTCTCTTTGTGCCCATTACTCTTCTGTGTCCTGAATGCATGGGATTTTCTGGGACAGAAGGCTGACTGCAAGGAGCTTGCAGGCTAGTAGAGAAGATAGTGTGTTTATATTGGTCCTACCACAAAAAGTGCTGGTGTACAACGTCAAGTTGTTTAGACAGAAAAAAGAAGCTTTTGGGGAAAGGGGGTGGATATAAACTCTGCTTTGAGGAAATTTTTACTATATATAGTATACTAAATGTGAATATTGACAGAAACAACGGTGACCTGGAGTCACCTCAAATTGGCTTTCAAGAACGCATTGTTATTTTTTAGGAATTTGAGACCCAGTCACTAAATATAGTCAATATTACAAATTACTCTTAAATAAACAGTTAGAGACAAAATAATTTCTTGCAACTCATCACTCATTATTTGACTACGTTTTACTGCTTTACATATTCTTGAGATTATTTACATTTGCTGCGCCTGTGTGGTGGGAGTTCTGCATAATGGTGTGACAACTGCCCGTCTCTTCCCAACCTCACGTTTAGTATGTCACAGCAGTAGCTTGAACTTGACTATGATGAAATTGTTTATTTTTATTTACTTATTCTTTGAGATGGGCTCTTGCTCTGTTGCCCAGGCTGGAGTGCCGTGGCACAATCATGGCTCACTGCAGCCTCAGCCTCCCGGGCTCAAGCGATCCTCCCACCTGACCCTCTTGAGTAGCAGGACTACAGGGGTGTGCCACCATGCCCACCTAATTTTTGTACTTTTGGTAGAAACAGGATTTTGGCATGTTGCCCAGACTGGTCTTGAACTCCTGGGCTCCAGCAATCTGCCTGCCTCAGCCTCCCAAAGTGCTGAGATTCCAGGCATGAGCCACCACCCTCGGCCTGGTGAGAAAATTTAAACTTTGAAAATGCAAACACTACAGAAAAGTGCTTGACTATTTTTAATTTATGCTCTTTTTGTTGTCATATTTTATTATTTACTTTGTTATTACATGATAGTTGATGGTATTGTCTAAACAATAAAGTGATGAAGAAGTGCTAATAAAGCTGGTTAAAGTTAAAATGTCTGCTGTGTCTACAGCTGTTGTACTGAAATAGCACAAAAATTGAGGAAACACTTTTTCAATATTTGGATTTATGGCATGTGTCTTTGTTGTTTCACTTTCATCTTATTCATGAAAGCAAACTTCTCAATTGTATTCATGGTAAATCAGCATTAATTCACCATGTGCAGCCGTAGGTTAGCCATGGGTATAAGAGTTCAACGATCAATGAAAGAACTTACATTGAAGTATTGATTTATAAATGTCAAGTGCATTGTGGAGGAATAAAAAATAAGATTTAAAAAAATCAGTGAAAACATTGGGTAAAATCAAGTGGTTGTATAGAATTTGCTATAAATAGGATTGCACATTTTATTATTATTTGTAAGTTGTGTGCTACCCAGAGTTTATCAAACTTACAATAAACTTGTGAGTGTGTGAGTGTGCATATGACCATTGTTAACAACTTACCAGCACACCACTGGGTAGAAGGGCACAAGAGGTTAAAAAAACATAGTAGGTAATACTGATTTTTTTTGCACCTCCAATGTCTCATTGTTTTCCTGTTGGTTAGGGCATTTACAAGATGAGTTATTATGCACTATATATCATATATATATGTGTGTGTGTGTATGAGTGTATATATGTATATGTTGTACGTATGTGTGCCATTGAATTATAATTAACAGAGCAAAATACACCAATTACAAGTGCACACAGTCTATAACTTTTTATGATTCTATACAATAATAAACATTTGTGTGATCATCCCTCATTTAAGATACAGAGCATTTCTAGCTCCCTAGAAAGTTTATCACTGTCCTCTTTGTGGTCAACACCATTAACTATTTTCACACCTATCACCATAGATTAGTTTGGCCTATTCTTTAAATACATATAAATAGAGAATTAAACTATGTACTGTTATTTTTCTCTTATTTTACTCAATATTATGTTTTTTATATTTGTCCATGTTGTAGCTCATGTCAGTAGTTCATTTTTCATGACTACTGTGTAGCATTCCATTGTATAAACATGCCCCAATTTGTTTAGACTTTCCTTTATCAATGAGCATTTTTGTTGTTTTCACTTTGGAATTATTAAGAAGAAAGCATACTAGGCAAAGTTTGAGAATGTACATTTACTTCTTGATTCTTTTTTTTTTCTCTTAAATGCTTTATTCAATTCCAGCTGTAGAATTGGGAATTGTAGCATTTTCTGGAAAATAAATGCCGATTTCCTTTCCTTCCAATAAGGTATATTGCCCCAGATGTCAAACTCTGTGGGTCAGTGTGTGTAGATGACTCCCATGCCTACAAGATCCCCCTCTATTCATATGTAAGTGCTTGTATTCTGAGGACCTAGATAGGCTCTGTCTTGCTTTTGATGCCTTAAGGACCAGCAAGTGGAACAGGAATATTTAAGGGCGAGAACAAAGCAAGAACTTCACTGATGGATTCCTACTGAGTTATTATTCCGGAACTTAATTTTTAAAGATGCCTTTCAAATGCATTGTTTCCTGATTTTATTTTGTTAAAGTTATCAAAGTGCATTTAGAAAGAACAATTCCAGTCTCGCGTGAAATTATGTCTTAAAATATGTGAATGATACTTTTATAAGAAAAAAATTTTTCAGTACATTATTGCAGAATACTGAACGCTGAATCCATTTTTCTTAAGTTTATTTAGCTAAATCTATGTAACCTTCTTTTTATTATTTACTAACCTCCTCACATTTCTTTTACCTTGTGCTATAAGTAAAGCACTCAACAGTTTTTCTATTTACTGTCTAGATGTTATGAAACAATTGAAGAGGCAGGCCAGGGTTTTCTTCAGCCAAATTCTAAAGAGAAATATATAAAAGAATCCTAAGAACCAAGTTGCTCTCAATATCTGACAAATATTTGATACAAGAGCCACAGCACTTCTTTGGTTAAGCATGAAGGCCAGTTATGATCAGAATTTATTTAAAATGTAATTTTTATAGGGCAGCTAATGTGCTATTCATTATAACTTCCCAGGAACTAGAAGGAAATAGGACCAAATATAGAGGTTTATATTAATGTGCTATATTTTAAATAAAAACTGTGGTCATATGAGAACACACACATGCACACACACATACTAATGAGAATATGGGTCATGGTAATAGTTATGGCCAATGCACTGTGCTAAACCATGTTTCCTTGAAATATCAATACTGTTAATATTTTCTTTATACTTAGCCCCCCAACTCCCCAAAACACAAGTGTAGAAAAGTGAAGTGTTGAAGGGAAGATGTGTTTGAGGGAACTGGGAAGTATTACATTTGGGACGTGTAACAGTTTTATAGAAAATACTCCTCTTTCTTTCTCTCTCTCTCTCTTTCTCTCTCTCTCTCTCTCTTTCTTCTCCAGAGACTTTGTTTATCTCTTAATTTTCTGCTGGCTAAATTGCATTGGCTTTCTACATTATCAATTTATATGACTTCTTTTTCTGAAACCTACCCCCTCTTCCTAAGAAAATTTATGTTAATATCAGTGGCAACACAATACGACTTACAATCATCTAGGCTTAGTTTGTTTGAATGATTTTTATTAATTCTCTCTCTTACAACCCCTATAGTGACCCAGTAAGGTCTCCAATGTAGGTAATACTTTATACTTATCTTCATTCACTCTTTATACTTATCTTCATTCACTCTTTATACTTGTTCCAGAAAATCTACTTTAAAATACTTTTTTACTCGGACCTAAGAATCTATTTACATTTGAAAGCGTGAATTAAAGCAACATATTGAACCATCATACTCATTTATTCAACAAATATTTGAGTGCTTTACACAGGCAAGCACACTAGGCATTGGAAAGTAAATGTGAAAAAATACGAAACTTTCTTTTCATGAAGCTTCTATTCTAATTGGGAACTATAGAAAGTAAACAAATACACAAACAAATTAGGTTGGAGGCACGAAGTAGCTAAATGCTGTGGAGGAGAATAAAATAGGGAAGGAAGATTTGAAGAATGAGTTTATGAGTCATGAGAATGCCAGAAGTTGTATTTTGGGTAAGTCACATTGAAGGAAATGTATTATCAGCATTCAAAAAGTCAAGGTTTCGGTTCAGGGAATAAGTCTGGAATGGAGATGTAAATTTAAGATCTGACAGTGTATAGTTCATAAAAGTATGACATGAGATCACCAAGAAAACAGAGAGAAGAATTCTTACACGGAAATTTCTCATTCTTTAGCCTGAAGATTTATGACAACAGTAATCTGGAGAAATAAATGGCCATATTTAGCTTAAAGAATGATACTTTGAGTGTTCTATATTTCTGAAAATTGTTTTCCAGTTGAACCTAAAAATTAAGATGACTAGACACCTGACAAAATTATAAAACATGCATATTCCTAATAGTCGATACTATCTCCACATCTCCACAGGAGTCAGCAACTCCCAGGGAAATTACTAGCTCAGAAAGTCTAGTTAGGCATAAAATGAGTTGGTTTGCTTTGTTAATTTAAAAAAATCTTGGCTTGAAAACATGTAATTAGATAAAAATTTCAAGAAAAGTACACAGAACTCACACATTCTTTTCACCATGATTTATCAATTGTTAATATTTTATAAACTTTGTTCTTATCCTTAATCTATCTTTATGTTTGTCTGTCTATTATGTATCTGCATATCTGTGTATCTATCTTTCTATATATGTATGTATGTATCTATCTATCTATCTACCTACCTACCTACCTATCTATCTGCCTACCTACTTATCTATCTTCTGTCTTTCTGTACCAATGTACAGTAGGAGATTGGAATACTAGAATCTCTTATTCTGAAGAAACTGAGGCAAGGCTAATAACATAAAACAAAGGGATTAGGTCCAAAGGACATAGGAGCCATATTGGAAGGGCTCCCATCATCCAAATGAAGAATAGTTGACAAAATTAAACTGAATTAGATAATAAATTATAGTTCATTGAATTTTATAATAGTTTATGAGTTCCTATGGACAAGAATGACTATATTAGTGGATAAATAGGAGACAAGAGAAACATCTTCCCTATAGTTGGATAACATTTAATAAAAGTAATAAGAATCAGAAAATTATGGTTTTGTAACCATCACAGTAATAATTGATTCAGGCAAAAATCATCAATAGATGCAACAGTAAACAACTATTGATGAAGATCAGAATATTTACATAGTTTCAAATATAACAAATTAATCACAAAATGAAAAGTAGTAACTTAAGACTGCAGGAATATGGATGGTGTACACCAATTTAACCAGGGTTAACTTCACAAATAATGGGATAAACTGACATTACCTGTCTCCTGATGTGATGAACTAGGAAAATATATAACTCATGTAGTTTTCTATCTAAAAAGGCACAAACTGAGTCAAATCTAGAGAAATATCAAGCAAACTCTAATTAAGGGACATTCTCTAAGTAAACAGCCCGTGTTCTTTAAAAATTTCAATAGCATAAAGCTAAAAGCTGATAAATGATCCCAGAATAAAGGAGATCCAAAAGACAGGAAAGCAAAATGTATTGTATAATCCCGGATTGAATTATTTGCTAGAGGGACAAATATTACTATAAAAATATTGTTGGTACAATTGATACAGTTTAGTTTCCAAGCAATGGTTGCATTCTTAATATAACTTGTCAGAGGTTTTATAAAATAACATCCTGGCTGAAATTCCTGAAAAAGCTGTGAAAGAGCCCACATACTCCCTTTCCTAAGTACCAGTGCTTGCTATCACCCTCTAATTGAGCCCCGTCTTGATGTAAACTATGATCTCTCTTCTCTTCTTCCCATACTTGATATTTGAAGAAACATTCTTTTTCTTTGACGATTTGTAGATGACTCTGAGGCTGATTTTAACTCTGCTTTTTAGTCATCACCATTCTTTGAGGTCTTCAATTATAAATTTACTAAGTTAAAATAATAATGACTGTATCTTCTAAATGTTATAACTAATAGGAGAATAAAAGATCAAAAGAAGCACATTTATAAAGAGTTATGTGGATACATAAACGTTCATCCATTTTATCTTATTTGATCCTCCCCATATGCCAGTGAGAGAAGTAAGAATAATTGTTCCCAATTTTTATGAGGAAATTGAGATTTAGAAAGATTAAACAACTTGCCCTAAGCCACACAACTAGTAATTTAGGAAGGTATGGTGTGAGTCCCAGTCTTCTCATTGTAAGTCCTAGACGTGTTCATTATACAAGGCAATTCCCAGTTTCAGATCTGGATCACTGAGTGGATAATGATGAGAATAGCAACTGATAAGACAGGATAGCAAGAACATTTTTTAGGGAGGATA
The DNA here is from genome assembly GCF_049350105.2 of Macaca mulatta. Classification (NCBI taxonomy): domain Eukaryota; kingdom Metazoa; phylum Chordata; class Mammalia; order Primates; family Cercopithecidae; genus Macaca; species Macaca mulatta. The sequence continues at coordinate 72,819,728 of NC_133423.1, forward strand.
TTCTGCCAAGTCTTGATTTTTAATTACTTTCTAGATTAATGAGGCAGAGTAGGACCCCTCTTAAAGGCTTTCTCGGCCCCATCAATCATAAAAATAAAGGAAACTTTTTGAGTTCCTTCAAGGGAAATTCCAGTCACCCAATTAGCCCTGAGAAGTAAATGAGCAACCTGATAAGGAAGAAGGTAGAAATAGCTTAAAATAATAGCTAAGGAAATTTGAGTCACAAAATGTCTGGTTCCCTACAGAAACTAAAGATAATATATTAACATATGTCCCTAAGTTGTTTTTCAAACACCTGGACTCACACCAAATGAAAAATGCTGTCCACTGGCACGTAGACTTCAGATAAGGGAGAACTGTGGTCCAAACTCTGGCCACTGTTATTTTTTCTAAATTTCTTCCTGAGGGGCCTGGAGGAAGTCATGCCCACAGGCCAGAGCTCAACATTCCTTTCTGCTGACCCCAAGTTTTAGATAAAGCTTTGCTCCCTTAATGTATCACAAATCAGAAAATCTTTGAATCCACCTATGGGCTGTAAGTCCCTGCTTCAAGATGGCCTGCCTTTTAGGCAAACTAATGTATAGCCTCCATGCATTGACTTTCGACTTTGCCTATAACCTACCTCCCTGCCTTTAAAAACTCTTACACATACGCCATTGGAGAGTTCAGAGTCTTAAGCATTAACTTCCTAATTCCCCATGCTTCACTTTATCTTGCCACAAATCCTGGTATTATTGTTCAGTTTTGCTGCACTGAGCAGGCAGACCCAAGTACCATTGTGCAACATTAATAATTGATGGAATTAGTTACTCTTCATTCTTTTACAGTCCTGTAGATTTTCTTCAAAGCTCAGTTATAGTCCTTGTCATTCATACTTCATTGTACAGTTCTTTCTAACCACAAGTTAGTTCCTTACAGCTCATCTCATTGTATTTGTCATTGTTCTTACTAAAATCCTCTGCACATAGTGGGTAATTGGTAAATGCTTGATGAAGGAATTGGATTTATAGCTCTAGATAACAGATTTACAATAACACATTAAATATAGTAAATGTAAGACTAATAGTTTTACATTAAATTTAATAATGCAAGATCTTTATAAACTTGGTTACAGAAAAATTTCTGACTTAAATTTTGTAAGAAAGCTATCAATAAAGGTGGGAAAAGAGGGCTTTTTAATGTCATAACATGTCCATTAAGTAAAGTTCACAGGTGTTTAACTAGCATGGGTCTGTTTTTGAGCCACAGCCAATGTAATTAGCAGGTGAGATTCCAGATCTCCAATTGTCAAGGGATTTAGTATAAGCTCAATAAGCAGGTGTGAAGAAGGCAATAATCAAAGCTGAGAACAAGAGAAAGCATATGCAAAGCTTCAGTTCCACATATCCTTTTATCACTGATAATCGTAATGAGGTATGAAGCCATTGCAGATAGAATTGTGTTCATATGATCAAAGTGAGCTCACATCACTCAGCACCCTATGGATGGGGTAGCAGAAAGGTGAAAAGAGGTTCTTCCCTGATCACAGGCTGTCTTTTTACTGTCAATGGCCTCTCACCCAACAGAATAATTAGCTTCTATTGTGTTAACCTGTGTTAGCCAACAAGTACAAGTGAGGCTATTGCAGCTATAGAGGGTTTTTTTTTTTTTTTTCCAACCCAGTAACATAGTCTTTGGAGCAAGACCTTCCTTTAGCAACTGTTGTAAAATAATAAAGGCATCTCCCAGCAATACCTTTTAAAAAAATTGTCTGTCAAGGCAAAATTTTATGTTCTTTCATACTGTAACTGGAAGAGAATTTACTATTTTTCAGACTACTATATCATTCCAAAAGCAGCAGAGGATTGTGTAAATGTGTGGTATAAATTATAAAAGTGGAAAGAAAAACGTTAATAACAGATATGGTAGATATGAAGTCTTTTCATAAATACATATTTTGACAGTTGGGTGTTTACTGGCTGAAGAAAATATGGATTAGACCATTGACAAGCAGTCTGTTTATTAGCTCTTGAGCATCAAAAATCACACATGATGTTGCTTTATTGGTTTATTACAATTACTGTGTTCCCTTATCCAAGGAAGGCTAGTAGCACATAAGGATTTCTCAGCTAAAACACATAGTTTTGAGAATGAATTGATTTCCCTGAGCCTTACTTAGGGGCTTGACATTTCTAGCTTTTCATTGTCCATTGTTTAAGTTTTGCAGATACTTAATCTGTTTTCCATTACAAAGATCTGTTTGGTCTTTACTATGCAATCACATCTATGACTATTTCTCTATTAAAAACATTTCATTAATTTCTATATGAGTTTATTTATGGATCCCAGTTCCTGTCCTGGAGCAACAGAAGGCGTTTTTTGCTCATCCAGTAAAAATGACAGGTATTGACTATTTTAGGGGCTAAAAATAAGAGTGTTGCAGGATGAAGAAAATGCCTTCAAGTACCACATACATACTATCAAAGTCGATCTAATATTTAAATCCTTATGAATGCAGAAAGAACTCTTTTGGACAAATCAGTTGTCTTCAGCATCCTATTTATATCTGTAAATAAAGTTTTTATTGAAACACAATCATGCCCATTCCTGTGGTCAGTGGCTGTTTTTGCTCTATAGTGGTCAAGTTGAGTAGTTGTGACAGACTTCTGTGGTGACCTTATAGTCCACAAAGCCTAAAATATGTAAGATCTGCCCTTTTACACAAAATATTTGACAACCCCTGGGTATTGGAAGTTGTCTGGTAGTCCTTGCTGTCCTCAATTGTGAAAAGATGACCAACTACCACACACACACACACACACACACACACACACACACACACACACGTTTTCATTTAGGAAACATGCTACACGGGAAGCGAGTATCAAACAAAAGCAGAGAGTAACTGCCTTCCTTTCTGTGTAGGCCTATATTTCTAGAGTAAGTATGGTACCAAATGTACCTAAAATATATGTTTGTGTTATTTTATGTAGTACTTTAGAGCTTAGTTCTTCCACATAATCATTTAATTTTATTATAACAGCCTTATAAAGTAGATAATGCAGACCTTATTGTACTGACTTTCCTTATAAAGAAAGTTAAGTTTTAATGTAGAACTTCATTAAGTACTCAGCAAATAAATTTAATGAAAATCTCATCCCTAAGCTTAAAACTTGTATTTCTGTCAGTCCTCTTTTGGCATAGACACTGTTCTGTCGTTACTGTATTGTTTCCTCTTTCTGGGAATACAGAGGGACTGCTTTTCCTGGCCTTTCATACCATTAGTTTGGGTCAGGAGTTAGAGTTTGGATTAATGGGTTGTGGGTGAAAATGATGTAAGATATATCTAGACTTTGTCCTTAAAAACATCTTATGCTACCTGCCAGTTCCTTTTTCCTCTGCTTATGGATAGCATAGTTGCAAGATAAGGAGCCGGCTACTTTTTCAAATTGCACTGTATTTTTTGAGTAAGAAATAAATCTTGTTTTGGTACAAGCCACCATGATCTGGAAGCTATTACAACATTGTGTAATTTATCCTTATTAATACATAAATGGAATCTTTAAAATGCATCAGTTGTATTGAAAACATTGTATTCAAAATCAGGCTCATTCTCTTCATCCTCTTTCTTCTGCTTACTTCAAATGTATCTCTTACAAAGGCAAATATCCTCTCTGAAATTAAAAAACAAAAAAGAAAAAAGTAACCACCACCACAACAAAAAATGGGTTCTTTCCATATTCTTTTCTTTCTCCTGACTCTCAGATCCATCTTTGCCAAAACTCTTAAATATATCACCAGTCATGTGTTTGTGGCCGTTTTACTGACTGACTTGCTTTAAGTTTTCTAAGATGACCACTATGTCATGTAATAATAGCATTTTGTTCTTCCATTAAAAGTCTGTGCTTTTTTATTTTATTTTATTTGTTATGTCCTCTAGAAAACTTGTGCAGAGTATTGCAATAATAATCATCCTAATTTCTTGGGTTTCATAAAAAGGTGATGTTTGCTGTAGTTTTCGAATAGATATTCTTTATCAAAATAAGGAAGTTTCCCTCTAGTATAAGTATACCATGACTTTAAAAATAATAATGACAACATTGCTTTTCTAATTCCCAATAATCCTTCAAGAATCATTGTGGGTCACCTTCTTCGTTAAAACTTTTATTTTTTTTTTTATTTTGAGACAGGGTCTCACTCTGTTGCCCAGGCTGAGTGCAGTGGTATGTTCATGGCTCACTGCAACCTTGACCTCCAGTGCTCAAGCCATCCTCCCACTTCAGCCTCCCAAGTAGCTGGGACTACAGGTGTGTGCCACCATGTCCAGCTAACTTTCATATTTTCTGTAGAGACAGGGTTTTGCCATGTTACCCAGGCTGGTCTTAAACTCCTGGGCTCAAGCAATCCACCCACCTTGGCCTCTCAAAGTGCTGGGATTACAGCCCTGAAACATGACACCTGGCCAGCATTTAAAACTTTTATGTAAATATTATTCACCTCTGGATTCACATACCACCTTTTGCATGTATTATCACATTGTACTGTAATTGCTTGTTCACTTTTCTATCTTCTTTACAAGTCTGTAAGTTTTAATGAAGAAGCTTTGTTTTCCTTATCTTTATGTCCTTACTGCTCAAAAGAGTTCCAATTGTAGAACAATATATTTAATATTTGTGCAATAAATGTATCCATTTCCTTTTCTGTATCTGCTGATTGTATGGAATAATAAAAATTACCTTATCGATCAGGAGAATTGGGTTTGAATTTTGACTTTGCAGAGCCTGAGTTGATAAAAACGAAATATGATGCTTTATTAGGACATTGTCCATCACAACTCTTTGCTAAGTGAAGGGTTGACACAGTTTGGATGTCCCGCTCAAATCTCATGTTGAATTGTAATCCCCAGTGTTGGAGGTGGGGCCTGGTGAGAGACGTTCAGGTTATGGGGGCAGATCTCTCATGACTTGGTGCTCTCCTACTGATAGTGAGTGAGTCTCCACAAGATCTGGTTGTTGTAAAGCATAGCACCTCCCCCCGCCCATTCTTCTCTTTCTTCTGCTTTTGCCATGTGACATGAAAGTCCTGCTTTGCCCTCAGCTGTAAGTGCAAGCTTCCTGAGGCCTCTCCAGAAGCAGATGGCATTGCTATGCTTCCTGTACAGCCTGCAGAACCATGAGCAGATTTAGCCTGTTTTTATAAATTACCAAGTCTCAGATATTTCTTTATAGCAATGCAAGAATGCCCTACTACAAGGATTACTCTATTATCCTTTTCTTGGCTCTTGGTTTGGCCCATGTTAGTTCCCTAGGCTCTTAGGAATGTAACCACAAAGCTGTAATCTTACCTAGGGTGTTCCAAGTCAATTTAACTGGGGCTCTACCCTGATTCTTTGTTTATATTCCAGTTCTCTTCTGAGTCTTCATCCATGTTCTGGAGTTTGAGAATCCAGTTGAGGGCCAACTGATCCTGACAACCTACCCAACTTTTTTCTTATGGCACTTGGACTCTGACTCTGATGATATACTCCTTGTTAAAAATGTGAGGTTTCTGCTGCTGCTTTACCATTCATTAGTTAAGACCCAAGGTTTTGACTGATTGTCATAAACATGGTTGGACAGGAAGCAGGGGGTGGTACTGAATTGCGAACCAAATACACAATTTGGTTAGTTAGTCCTAGCTTCATTCTTGCCTAGTGTTGAAGTCTCAAAGATGTCTACATCTTTATAACTTATGTTTATAAAAAGGGGAAATGAAATTCTAACACTGAGGTTATAGAGAAGATATGATCTTTTTAGAACAAATGTTGAAAAGAAAGACGAGTCACGTGGGCCCTTTATTCTCAGAGCAAATGAAGATGCATATCTGGAATTTCATCATGGAAAGCAGGTTAGGGAGCCATGTATGGGAACTAGGGTATTAGATGGGGGATTTGATGTTTGGAAACAGTGATGTTAATTGCAGAAGCACCATTATAACTACAAGGATAAGACCTCTATTTAGGACTTTGAACCCATCCTGTCAAAGTCATTCCTGAATGAAATTCTCTCTAAACTTGTGATAAAAAGAACTGCTGTAGATGCTTGAAACCTGAGTAGAGGGTGAAAACCTGGTGAAAGTCCCTTTTGCTTTGAGAAACCATTGGAGACTAATCATTGCTAGAGAAAATGCTCTGTAAGCAATGGTTGTTGATACACTGAAAAGAAGAGAGAAAAGGATTAAACTGTTGTCATCACTGAATTGCCATTACAAAATGCCCTGTGTATAAATATAATGTTGTTTAATACCAAAATTGTTGGTGAAAGGTCATGCAATGTAAAATATATACTGTAATTGTTTGGGGAATCATTAGCCAGGGGTCAAAGAACATCAATACTCATGAAAAGTGCTTAGCATGTTGACCCACCTATGCCTCTTTGCTGCTAAAAACCATTCCTACCCATGGAATTGTATGGTTCCCAGTAATAATACTCATTCATGCTTTTATTTATTTATTTAATGTTGCTTAAATATTCATTCTTTTCCAAGTAGGAGTAGAACAGAAGGCAGGAAGAAAAAAAAACGGAAGCACTTCTCTTGTACAGGTTGTGAAACATGCAACAACAGTCCCATGGTAATGAATATGAAAAAGTATGCTTTGTCAGAGTTTGAGTCAGAGCAATGCCCATACAAGTATAAGGATATGTAACTTAGGCTATATTCAAGTTACACCTAAGGGTATACTCAGGTACTAATGTAAGCAAGAATTTAGTATCTGTTACCTTGTTTGTTTGGAATCATTAAAGGTATGTTGAAAATGCAAACTGTTTCTGTGATGGGCAGGAGAAAGGTAATTTAGAGCTCCAGGAAACCTCACGTCTTATCTAAAATGCCTGTGAAGGAAAAATTCTTTGGTAAATTAGAGATTAAAACAAAGTTTAATTTTAGCCCAAAATATAATTAGAGACCTCTTTAGTCTGCTGCCCAGTGGGATCAAAGGAAGTATCCCCCGGAGAAGTGAGTCATAAACAGCCAACGTTCCAGGGCAAAGAACATTATGTACTCAGTGACAACCCTGCTGTGTTCTAATTAATGTTCATTAAATGAGCCCTCTGCCCAAAAGTGATCCCCCTCTTTAATAAAAAGAAAGATAAAATTCCAGAGGTATGTAGGAGGATGAAAAAAACGAAGATATTTATTAGTTTATAAGGGTGATTCCTTCATAGGCAGGCCATTTTGCCGCTTCCCAAAGACACACTGGGGATGAGGGAGGGAGGGAGATATGCAATCCATGTTTGGGTCATGCAGCTTCCTAATCTTACCGCTAAGACCTCTTCCCTGTTTGTTCAGTCCTGCTCCCCTCTTTCAGGGCTAAACAGGTCATAAACATGAAGATTCCTAAAATCCCTATCCAAAGTTTGTCATTCACTTCAGTGCTTACTTTTCACTGAATTTGTGCTTTGGTGCTAGCAATCAGACTTTTGTTGTATGACGAAGCTCACAGTTTATATTGCAGTTCTGGTAAAAAGATCAGTGTCTTACTCCTCAATGTTTGATGCTGTCATTTGGCCTCTTGAATATATTCCAGTGTTTCCAGAAATAGACCCCCAAATATTGGCACAAGTTCTTCCAGGGGCTAGTTCTATTCTGAATTTTAGCAGTTTTGGCGTGTAGATTCTACGGTTATTCCTTTCTGATGCTGAGTCCCTTTCTACTTGGTTTTCCTACTGCCTATGCTTCCATATCCATAATGGTATTCTCCCCTAAAACCTGTGCTTAGTCTCCAGCTCATAGCTATGCTACCCAAAGGCAAATTATTTACTGTCCCTGAGATTCAGTTTCTGCAATTATAAAATAAGTGAGTTGAAAACAAGATTCCTAAGACTGTTATGATCTCTTCCAACTCTACATATGTAGAAAGTGCATTCTTGTAGCTGTTGCTAAAAGAACCTATTTCAGAGTGCAATAATGCTATTTTGCTACTCTGTTCCAAATTGGCATTACTCAAAACTATAAATATATTAGTTTTCTACTGCCACATAGTAAATGATAAGCTTAGCTGCTTCAAACAACATACATTTTCTGTGAGTTAGAAGTCTGGGCACAGGTTCTGAGTCGTTTGCTCAGGGTCTCACAAAATTGCAATCTAAGTGTTGGGCAGAACTGTATCATGCGTTTTGAGGTCTTCTTCCACAGTCACTGCTTGATCGAAAAAATTAGTCTCTCGTGGGTATAGGACTGAAATCCTGAGCGCCAAAGGATTGTCTACTGTTCCCTGCCATGTGACCTATCTTCAGCCAGTTACAGTTTGCTTTTTTCAAGGGCAACAAGCAAGCATCTTGGCTATTTCTCTCATTTCTGACCTATAGACCCTCTTTTAAAGGGCTCCCCTGATTGGGTCAAGCCCAGTCAAGATAATCTCTCTTTTGATTAACACAACATCAGCCGATCTGGGAACTTGATTACATTGGCAAAATCCTTTCACCTTTGCCATATAATGTCACATGATCAATGGAGAGCTCACAGAGTGAACACTCCAAGGTTGGCATATATTTTATGGAGAGAGAATTTTGGACTCTCTTGTAATTCTGCCTACCAAAATAATCCTATTCACATCGGAAAAAGATACTTTTCTTCAGTTTTTCACACAAAAAGTGTCATCCATTGTTTATCATTTAACAAGTGAAATCAACTTATGTCAAGTACCTAATGTCAATTAATATTTTTAAGTATTGTTAGAGCATTGTCTATACTGTAGAATACCTTCCACAAGCAGAAGTAAAATGCCACCATGCTTACAAATCTGTTTCAAATAATTTGTTATGTAACATGTAGATACAGGATTTTATGATGCAGTTTTCTTCTCATGGTTAACAATAAGCTTAAAATAATAACTGCACACACTCCCAGATGATTAGCTTATAGCAATAACTCAACTAATAATACCATTGTTACTGGTTAGAGGACATTTGTCTGCTACACACAGAGAGTACTGTAGGGTTCATGTTAGGTGAGATGGGAGTGGTTTGCTCCCTCCCTGTGTCATTGAATCTCATTCCCTGATGCTTGATCTGTTGAGATTCATTCTTCCAAGAGACATTCTCTGAGGACCTCCTATGAAGGAGGCACTGCATTAGGCACTGATGGTATTAAAGTGAACATGACCACATGTATCTTTAAAGAGCAAAATCTACAGGGAAAAGATGTAAACCCAACATTAGAATGCAATATGAAATTGATGTAAGAGAGATACATTCAAAGCTTGTAGAAGCAGGGAGAACATTCTGTAAGCTCTGAGTAGTGTTGAACCATAAGGAAAGACTTCACAGAAAAGGTCACATTTGAACATGTAGTTTTCACTGGGGTGAAATAATGAAGACCCCGCCGCCCACCGCCTGCCATTTGCCACCAGGGCATATACACCAAATAAGCAGGGGTTTTGCTTTGTTTTTGTTTATTTGATATGATATTCCTGCTTTATGTATGTATCCTATCCATCTGCCCATAGTTCCACTTGTGGAAACTCCTTGTTCTGTCCTCAGATGCTCATTGTTCACATGTAAGTCCTCAACCTTTCAACTTGTCATTTCAGGTCCACCATAATCCATTTCCAAAATTCTTTTTCAATTTTTATAATCTGATCAGTTTCCCCCTTTCTTAAAAACTCCCAGGGGTTCTTCATTTCACTTTGAATAAAACTCATCTACCTCAACATGGCCTTGAAGGTTCAACATGCTCTAGCTTCTGCCTCTTGGACCCAATCTCACAACATGTGTGCTTCAGCTGCAGCTTCGGGCTTCTGGAAAGCATTGACCTGCTTCAGGAATGACCATCTATTGACCACCTTCCTCTGGTTGAAATGTTCTTCCCCAGGGTTGTCATGGGGCTGGAGCCATCCATTGGGCAGAACTCAACATAACCACCAACTCCTTGGACACCGCTCCCTGGATTCTGCATTGTTATTAGTCCTCCCCGCACATCATGGTCGGCCATTTCACTGTACTTATTTTTTCCTTGGTGCTCTTCACATCATAAAGTTGTCCTCTCTATACTTTTCATTTTACATTGTATCTATTCTTGTCAGAATTTAAGCTCCTTGGCTGTGCTCCCTACCATATCTCTGGAGTCCACAACAATGCCTACCTGGCAAGAAGTAGACAATACATTTTTGTTAAACCAGTGAATGAGAAAAGCATGACTCATATCTCCCCTCATTGGTCATGTCTGTTGTTCTTTTGCAAATGTCCTCTGTTAATGCCTAGAAAAGCCATTATTTTCTCATTGGTTTCCTTATATTGTTCCCTTGCCTTGCCTTCTATGTTATTATATTTTCTCTCTCATCATTCAAGTTAAGCAAAAATTATGCTATATGCATATTGCATGTTCTTAGCTCCCACAACAACTTTGTGCATTTTTATACATAATGGACACCTCCTAATACATATCTTCTATTGAATTGTCCGTATTTGGGTAATCACTAATTTGATTATTGGCAAACGAATGCTTTCTAGAGTATATGAAGGATTACTGTCTGCTCTCCTTTGCCTTGCTGCAGGCACTGTTGAAAAGGCTGCATATCATGCTGCCTGTTGGTGTTTCTCCTTCAGGAGCAATTTTGCACTATATATCACAGAACATCTAAGAAGAATTAGTAAAGTTCAACTTAGATACAATTTATAGCACATCAAGTCTAAGAGTAGAATTGTAGAATTGGGAGCCACACTGTGACCTGAAAGCAATTTTATTGATTCAACTAGGTTTTAATAACATCAATCAAGATGTACTCTGACAGCCACTTGATATTTTTTGGCTATGGTGAGAATTTCACTGACATTTTTAGACTCTTTCCTCATTTATCTCCTTGTCTGCTGTCCTCTCTCCACTATCAAAATGCATTTATGGCCAGATCTGTTGACTCAGGAGCACTGGCCTCTTCATAAATATGGTAGAAAAAGACAAGGTTTTTCAGGCTGCCTTTGCCTCTTTATTTCATGCTGCTAGGGATGGTAATACAAAAGCAGCCGCCCTGTTCTTTGATAAAAATGTATCGGATCTTAACTATATAAGATTTAAATACTCCTTTAAAAATGTAAAAGAGTGAGGCACAGTTTCATGGTGAAAACTTTTCAAGTAGCTTTTTACTGTAAGAGAATGACTGTTTTGGAACTGGAATCCACTCAGATTTAATTGCAATTCTGCTGAATTTTTAAGAAGTCATTAATTGTGCTTATGCAAATTCACTTTCTTCTTCCCTACTTTTGCCAAATGAACCATACAAATCGCTAATGAATACAAGGGGGAAAATGTCTAGCAAAGAAACAGAGTGCTTTCCTTTATTTTTTTACATTGTTATGTTGCCTCCTTTTGTATACTTTTTCTAAGCCCCTCAGATAAAAATTGTTCCTTTGTTTATAAATCTGATGTAGTTTTCATATACTTGTCACTTGTATTGTTAGTTGTATGGCTCTATCTTTTACTAATTTGGAATGGTTTTTTAATTCATCTTTTTAATAATGACTATGTCAGCTACTGAATTATAACAGGAACTTAATGCCCATTGAACTAAGCATATTATGTTGATATTATGCTCAGATCTTACAAAAATATTTGTTGGACATGTATTATGTGCAGGCACTATATGTACTTGATGTATAAAAATGAATATAAGACATTATTACAGCTGCTAACTTAGAAGAAAGTGAACGTAGGAATTTAATTCAAGACTGTATTTTGATTGGCTTATGGAACTATTAAATGGTAGAAATAAAACCCAAACTTAGAATTTTCCTGTGGTTTTACATTTTGAAGCAGCAACTGTAAATATCACTTTTTCCATGGTAAATCAGCTACTTTTTGTTTTTGCTGAAGGAGCAAGAATACCTTTAGCAGTATTTTGGAAAATTATAATTGAGTTTGGTCATGCAACACTTAGAAAAAAGTTTTGCCAAATAATCGTATGACTACTAAAAGGGTTTGTGATATGGCATGGGCTATGATCAACAATATACCCTCATCGTGTTCATTTCTTAAATGAATTTAAATAAAGTAGTTTAACCTTAAATAATTTATTATTTGAGGTAATTATATAATCATTTCCAGTTTCCAGAAATGTAAACCAAGGCTTAGCTAAAGATGTAGATAACTTTCCCAAGGTCAGGACATAAATGGAGCAGATATTTGAACTACCATCTACTCTTCTGTTATTACCTTTAACCAGCTTGCTTTTCGGCCAGATAAATGAGTGTGTGGTAAGTTCCTGCCCAATGTTCCCTCAAGTAAGTGTGGGTTTGAGCCTTCAGCACTACATAAATACATTTGAATTTTCTTCAAATTATCACTAGGTGGCAGTGTATCAAACCTTAATTCAGAATGTTAAAGCTTATGCGTTAGTAGTATACTGAAATTTGTCTCAGATGTAAACTGTAAAAAGTGATTGGTAGATGTTCAGGTGAAAATTAAAACTGAGGACAATATTTTTATAATGCCATTTGAAATTTAAATTCTAGACAGTATACTTTGGATATGTGCTTTTCTTCTGTAGCCCTTTTATTTGAAGAGATAGGCCATATATTAATTTTGATATTTTCTTATTGTCTATATGATACATAAATAAGTATAATTTCTATTTAAAAGTAATTTTTTGATCTGAAATTTGCAGTATGGTTCATATATGAAAATGTTTTGGCAGGTTATGACAATTTTGGCTTTTATGAGTCAGAATAGAATTCCTCTAATGACATAAATAATGCAAGGCAATTATGAGCATTATTATAGAGTCTTTTAAAAATGAACACTGCTTAAATGCTCTACATAAATTTACATTTGAAATGATAAGGTGCATTATGATTTGTATCTATTAATATTGCTTTCAGTTCCTAATTATCTTTTTCAGTTAATAATACCCTTTTTTAACCAAAATAGTTGATTACTTCTGTTTAAGAGGCACAATACTGTAATTCTGATATTTCAGATAGATTGACACGAAATAAACCAGAGATGGCATTTAGAATTTTATGTGTATTAAGTGAAATTTTTAATTAAGGTTTTCTCTTCTCATTGCTGGATTTTCTAATGATATTCAAATAATAATGGGGAAGACCTTTCTAAGGAAGCCAAAACAATATGCACATCTATACTCTTAAAGGTACTAATCAAAGACTATGGGGCATCATAATTTGGCACAGCTCTGACATTCAGAATTAGTTCCTTTGTTCCTCAATTCCTGTGTGAGCTTGATTTTTCTCCCCCAAAACACATCAGAAGTCATTGTTCATCTTATTCATACTCCACTCTGTCTCGAGCTGACTATAAAGTAGGATTACAGAATGTTAAAGGTGATTCTGAATTTAGATTCCTTTCTTTATGCATGAAGAAAATAAAATGTAGGTTCTTTTATGATGTCTCCCAAACGTTTTACTCTGTTTTTCTTGGTGTGACAAGATATCTTACACCTTTAAAAAGAAAAACCAAAAAACTCAATTTCCATTGATAGGTAACATAGAAACAAAAATATAGTAGAAATGAATATTTGAATTAATGGAGAAGTAATATAATTATTTAGTTATTAAATGTGCATTTGTGAAACACAAAATTGCCAGTGTTTCTGTGTTTGGGCTTTAAATTCAACCATTACCTCGAAATGTTCTTTTATTGTTTTCTGTAATGCTGCCAATTTACTGGGAGCAAATTCATCAAATGAATTCAATTTGTTTCGCATTTTATTTTCCTCAATTTATCTTGTGCATGGAATATTTCTCAAACTTAATTCTATTTGTATATTATGTCTTTGTTGTATTTCTTCTTCCTTTTAAAATTTCTTTTTTTCTCCATGCTCTCCTTTATAGCCTGATATATTCTGTCCAGAGAAAACGAATGGGCAGAAAAGAAACGACTTCTTTTTCTTTTTCAGTGCCATAGGAGATCAGAAGAAAATTCAATACAAAAAGAAAAAAAAAGAAAGAAAGAAACACAAAAATCACCTCCTAGTAAAAAAAACTAATGATGAAATGAGATAACTTGCAAAAAACTAAATTATAATTTCTACTTCCAGGTTAAATTTTAAGCTTTGTACATAATGAATTCCTGTACTACTTACCATTTTTCTCACAACCATTCACTTCTAAAACTTGGCTACTAAAGGTAAGAGAATCATAATGAGAAACAGTGGCTACTTGTCTCCTGGTTTTTATGAATAAAGGGTGAAGATAATTCTTCCAAGAGGCAACAGAGGCATACTGTTCCCTAAGTTTTCCTAAATACTTTTTATCTAAATGGAGAATGTATTTGCTACATCTTATATGTAAGATTACCCTTTTTTGTTTGTTTGTTTTTTGAGGCAGAGTCTCCCACTGTCGCAGGGGCTGGTGTCCAGTGTCACCATCCCGGCTTGCTGCAACCTCCACCTCCCAGGTTCAAGAGATTCTCCCGCCTCAGCCTCCCGAGTAGCTAGGATTACAGGTGTCCGCCACCCTACTCAGCTAAGTTTTTGTATTATAGTTGAGATGGGGTTTCACTATGTTGGCCAGGCTGGTATTGAACTACAGACCTCGTGATCTGCCCGCCTCGGCCTCCCAAAGTGCTGTCATTACAGGCGTGAGCCACCAAGCCCAGCCAAGATTATCCATATTATTGGCACTGTATGCCATTTTAGATAATAAAGTAAACTGCCACAGACAACTTTGGTTTTGTGAGTGAAAATACTGCCCGGATTCCTCAAGTTAGACAAGTTGGAGAAAAAGATATACTCCTACCATTGAGCTCAGTGTCTGGACTTTTTACTTTGTCAGCTACTCTCTTTGTTCCTGTGGGGAAATTTGTTTTACTTTTGTGTCAATAATTTCGCTAAGATTATTTACAGGTGTCTGGACACAAGTTTCGTGATTTTCTACCTCAGTTTAGTTTATCTTTCTTATAATTTGGATTAAAACTTTAAAATGATGTTATATAGTTTTATTTTCTCATTTATTTTAAAACTTTTATATCTAAAAGTATTTAAGCTTGTTTGAAATAAAGAAAATGCTCTTAAAATTAATTAGCAAGATTTCTGGACATAATAAAACAATAGTAGTATTTGAGCCATCAAAAAAAATCTGACATAAGAGTTCCTAAGGAAATGTTTTTTAATTAATAAATTTCAAATCTTCAGAATTTACTTATTGTACTGTACAACTGTTTTTTCTTTTGAAATTTTCAAATTGAAAGAAATGGTAAGGCCAGGAGCGGTGGCTCACGCCTGTAATGTCAGCACTATGGGAAGCTGTGGCAGCTGAATCATTTGAGGTCAGGAGTTTAAGACTGGCCTGGCCAACATGGTGAAACCTCGTCTCTACTGAAAATACAAAAATTAGCTGGGACATGGTGACAGGTGCTTGTAGTACCAGCTACTCGGGAGGCTGAGGCAGGAAAATCGCTTGAGCCTGGGAGGCAGAGGTCGTGGTGAGCCACTATCCCGCCATTGCACTCCAGCCTGAGCGACAGGGTGAGACCCTGTCTCAAAAAAAAAAAGGAAAAAGAAAAGGTAAAATAATTGTAGATGAAAACCCACATACACTTTCAGTGAGTCTGACTAATTAGTAACATGTTGCTGTGCTTGCTTTATCTTGTTTTATTTATTTATGCATCTGGCATTTTTCATTCTCTCTTTCTGTCTTTATACAGAGGTATTTGAAATTTTGCTGAGCTATTTGAAAGTGAATTATAGAGATTATGACACTTGCTGCATGCATATTTCGGCCATAAGGGATGTGAGTACATAAGCCAGTACTATCGTCACGCTTCTAATAATTTCTATTTTCTTCATAATATTGAAAGTTCTTTTGTGCTATCTTTGAGGCACAACATAGGATACTGCTGTTCTGACTTCCATTACACTGGATTGGTTTTGCCTGTTCATATAAATGGAATCATGTATGTATATATTATTTTGTCTTCTTTCATTTAATATAATGTTTTTGAATTTTATCTATATTGCTGTACATATGTATGTTTACTTAAAAAAAAAGCCAGACAGTTTTATACAGCAGTTGTTCCATCAGCAAAGAGCTTCGTTTGGTTCTTATCTTTACCAATACTTAGAGGAGACACTCACTTTTGTAGCCCAGGAAGACCATGAAAAAGGTTTGGCTGCCTTGAAGCCTCTATACTATGAGAAATTTCAGGCTATGTGGAGAGGCCATTCGTGGATGTTCTGTTCAGTGACTTCAATGAGCTAAGCCTATGGTCATCCTAAGCCCAGGGGCCAAAGATATCGCCCAGCAATTCTAGTCTCAGTCATTAGTTGCACCAGCTGTTCCAGTCTTCCCAGCTGAAGGCCAGACATTGTGGAGGGGACATGTCATCCGCATGTGTCCTGTCTGAATTCTTGAACCATAGAATCCATGAGTACAATAAAATGATCGTTTTTATGCCACTTAGTTTTGAAGTGGTTTGTATGCAATGGCAGTAATCAGATACCTGTATATATTGTAGTTACATTATTACTCAGTTTGAAATAATTCCTAGTTTTCCATGTGATTTCTTTTTGGGTCATGGGTTATTTAGAAATATGTTGATAAATGTCATATATCTGAGGATTCTCTAGATATCTCATTCTTCTTCATATCTAATTTAATTATGTTATGTTTGGAGAACAAATTCTGGAAAAGTGCAATGATTTTAAAATTTATTGAGACTTATTTTGTGGCATGCATATTTCTTGGTGAATGTTCTATGTACACTTGAAAATAACGTGTGTTCTGCAATTGCTTCCTACATTACTTTACAAATATCAATTTGTTCAAGTTAGTGGATAGTGTTACTCATGTCTTTAATTTTCTTGCTGATATTTCAGTTCAGTTGTCCCATCAACTTCTGAGAGAGAAGAGTTAAAATCACTAAAAATAATTGCAGATTTGTCTCTTTCCCCTTTCAGTTCTGTCAAATTTGCTTCATATATGTTGAATCCTTATTATCCAGAGCATATGCATGTGCATGCAGAATTTGTATATAGTTTTTCACAAATTTATACTTTCAATGTTATAAAATGACTGTTATTATCTCAACTATCTTATAGTCTGATTAATTTAGTATTAACAGATTTTTTATTTTTAACTATAAAGCAACTTATAGTCACCGCTTGCATGGTGTATCTTTTCCAATTATTTGACTTGCAATCTGTGTGAGTCTTTAATTTTTAAATGTATCTCTTATAAAAAACATCTAGTAGAATCTTATGTGTGTTTTTCAAACTCACAATCTCTGTCTTTTGTTTAGAATGGTTAGTCCATTTGTATTTAATATAAT
Source organism: Macaca mulatta (assembly GCF_049350105.2). Taxonomy (NCBI): domain Eukaryota; kingdom Metazoa; phylum Chordata; class Mammalia; order Primates; family Cercopithecidae; genus Macaca; species Macaca mulatta. Next base: position 72,836,963 of record NC_133423.1, read on the forward strand.
TACTAATGTAGTTTGGTTTAAATCTACTATTTGCTATTTGTTTTTTATTGCTCCTTTCTGATCTTTATCCTCACTTTACCGCCCTTTTTGCAAGTTAATCAAGTATTATTTTTGGAATTTATATTAAATTCTTGCAGGCTTTTTAGTTTAGTAGAAGATTAACAAAATTGTGGCTCTACCAACAAGTAGATGGAAAATACCTTTAATAAAGGAGACTAGTATTAGAGTCATAAATTTTTCCCCAGGAATTTTTGATGTAATGCTTCAAAATGACTTTTGAAAAAAAAAAGGGAATTCACATATAAAAAATAGAGAAACAAGATTTCTGCTTTCACAAAATGGGTAATAGACCAAATGTAAAGCACACAAATTTAAAATTCTTAGAAAATAACATACAAGAAAATCTAGGTGACAGTATATTGGTAGTGACTTTTTAGATATAACATAAAAAGTAAAATCTAAAAAAGAAAAAATTGATAAGTTACAGTTTACTAAAACTTCTGCTCTGCAAAATATACTGTTAAAAAATAAGTCACAGACTGAACAAATATCTTTGCAAAAAACATACCTGATAAAGAACTGGCATATAAAATATACAAAGAATTCTTAAAACTCAACTATGAGAAAGCAAACAACCAGATTTTAAAAAATGGGCAAAGGATCTGAACAGATACTTCATCAAAGAAATACACATATGAAAAATGTCCAACATCACTTATTAGGGAATTGCAAATTATAACAAAATACCACTACGTATCTATTAGAATGGCTACAACTCAGAACAATGACAGCACCCTATGCTGGCAAGAATGTGGAGCAACTGGAACTCCGCTGCTAGAGGAATTCATTGCTAGAGGTATCGCAAAATGGTACAGCAACTTTGGAAAACAGTTTGGCGGTTTGCTATAAAACCAAGTCTACTCTTACCATATGATCTTCCACTGCATTTCTTGATATTTTCCCAGTTTTCTGATTTGTAAACTATGTCTATGGAAAAGCCTGCATGTGAATATCTTAGAAGATTTATTTATAACTGCCAAACTTGGAAACAGCCAAGTTGTTCTTGAATAGATGAAAACCTGTAAAGATCAGCTATGAACACGGATGTACACATTTCTCTTCAAGATCCTGTTTTTCATTCTTTTAGTATGCAACCAGAAGTGGAATTACTATTACTGTTAATTATATTTTTAATTTTTTTGTGAAACTATTACACGGTTTTCCACCATTCTGAAAAATTACACGCCATTTTACATTTTCACTAATGGTGCATCATGGTTCCAATTTCTTCACATCCTTACCACTACTCATTGTTTTGTTTTGTTTTTAAAATAGTCATCCTTGCAGCATTATTCACAATAGCAAAAATGCAGAAGTAACCCAAATGCTCACTGGCAGATGAACAGATAAGAAAAATATAGTATATACATTCAATAGAATAGGTATATACATAATGGGATATTATTCAGCCTTATGAAAGGAAATTCTGACATATATTACAACATGGATTAGCCTTGAGGACATGCTAAATGAAATAAACAGGTCACAAACACATAACTACTGTATGACTCCACTTATATGAAACACTTAGAGCCGTCAACAGCACAGAGAGAGAGCAGAATGGTGGTTACCAGGGGCTTGGGCTAGGGGGAATATCAGGAGCTATTGTTTAATGGGTACAGAGTTTCAGTTTTACAAGATGAAAAGAGGTATGGAGATGGATGGTGATGAAGATTGCATAGCATTGCGAATGTATTTAAGATGATTGAACTGTATACTTAAAAATTGTTAAAATGGTAAATTTTGTTTTATGTATTTAACCACAATAAAAAATGGGGAAAATCACTATACCAACCCATGAAAAGATTTAAAGGCGGCCGGGCGCGGTGGCTCAAGCCTGTAATCCTAGCACTTTGGGAGGCCGAGACGGGCGGATCACGAGGTCAGGAGATCGAGACCATCCTGGCTAACACGGTGAAACCCCATCTCTACTAAAAAATACAAAAAACTAGCCGGGCGAGGTGGTGGGCGCCTGTAGTCCCGGCTACTCGGGAGGCTGAGGCAGGAGAATGGCGTAAAACCCCGGGAGGCGGAGCTTGCAGTGAGCTGAGATCCGGCCACTGCACTCCACCCTGGGCGACATAGCGAGACTCCGTCTCAAAAAAAAAAAAAAAAAAAAAAAAAAGATTTAAAGGCATATTGCTAAGTGAAAAGTGATAAGGGACATGAAAGCCAATGCAATGGGCAAAGTTTCAGCATTGCCTTTTTCTCTAGCTTTGTTAAGATACTCTTGAACTAAACTGTAGATATTTAAAGCATACAACTTGATAAATGTTGGCATATGAATATACCTGAGAAACTATTGCCAAATCAAGGTAATGAACATTTCTATTAATCCCAGAGCTTTTCTCATGCTTATTTGTAATCCACCCCATGTGCCCAGACAACCACTCATCCACAACTACTCACAATGGATTGGTTTGCACTTTAAAGAATTTTCTGTAAGTAGATATAAAATACCTGCTCTTGCTTTGTCTGATGTTTTGATTCAGCATAACTATTTTCAGATTCATCTATATTGTTGGCTGCATCACACACAATAGATTCTTTTAATTCTTTAATCAATTCTTTTTAATTACTAAATAGGATTCGAATAAAAGGACATACCACTATTTGTATATCTATTCATCTGTGATGAATATTTAGGTTGTTTCCAGGTTTTGACTGTTAAAACTAGAGCTTTCAGGGGCATTTCTGCACAAGACTTAAGTGGACATATCTTTACATTAATCTGGAATAATTGCCACAGAGTTTAATGAATGCCTGAATCATATATTGAACTTTCAAGAAGCTGTGAAATTGTTTACCAAATAGTTGTACACTTTACATACTCATCAGCAGTGTATGTGTGTTATAGTTGTTGCACACACTCACCAAGACTTGGTATGTATAGATTGTGTGTGTGTGTGTGTGTGCGTGCGTGCGTGTTTTACTGTAGCTATTCCAGTAGTTGTAAGTGGCATCTCAATTTGGTTTTAATTTTTATTTCTCTAATGAGCAATGATGTTGAATATCTTTTATATGCTTATTTGACATTCATATATATTTTGAGGTTAGTGCCTGTTCAAGTCTTTTGCTCACTTAAAAAGTTTGGTTGTTGTCTTTTTCTTATTGAATTGTAAGAGTTCTTTCTGTATTCTAGATATAGATACTTTGAGGGATATATATGTATATTATACATATATACATCTATATTACACATATATACATGTATATTATACATATTATACATATATATCCCTCAAAGTACCTATATTTAGAATACATATATTACATATGTCACAATATACAGATATACTGCAAGTGTTTTTTTCCAGTCATTGACATAGTTTTTCATTTTCATAGCAATGTACTTGTAAAGAGAAGTTGGGTGAAGTCCAATTTGTGTTTTTCTTTTCATGTTGAAGGATCATGTTTTTAGTGATATATCTAAGAGATGTTCGCCATTTGAAATTATGAGTGTATGCCATCTTATATACATTGCAAAGTATAATTTGAAGTTAATTTATATGTTGATATCCAATTTTTCTAGCACATTTTGTTTAAAAGAGCTTTTCCCACTGAATTGCCTGTGTACTTTTGTCAAAAATCAATTGATCATATTTGTGTAGGTCAATGTCTGGAATGTCTATTCTGTTATTCTGTTCCATTGATCTGTGTATCTATTCTCGCATTTGACAGTGGTTTTTGAGGTTACTTTAAGATACAAATTGAAAGAAAAAAGAAATTAGTTTTATTATAAAACTTTTGAGAACCATGTATTTTGTATTTCAATATTGAAGCTCAGTGGAAATTGCAAAAATTGTAAGCATCACTTCATAAACACATATATGCATTAAAATCTAATTATTTGTTTTTAATCTTTCTATTTGGATAAAGTATAATGGAAAATAAGTACAAATCACCCGCTTTTGAAATAGTCATAACCACATGTATCTCATCTTTTGAAAGATATATTTTTATGGATTACATTTTTTATTTCTGGAAAGTAAAATGAACTTTGTGATGTCTTTTCTCTATATTTTTGGTTGGAATGAGTAACTAGAATTCCTCTCCTAAATTAGCATTGAATAGCATTCTGTAGAATATTAAAAAATAAAAATCAAAGAATGAGTTACTGAAACTCCTCATAAACCAATTGCAGATACAACTGAAATTGACCATTGCATTGGTGAGAAATCAAGATGTGATCTCCTGGAGGATACTTTTAGAAGCATGTTTGGTTTTCGTGAGTGAGAGGTTAGTGAAGATTTGAATTTCAAAAAATGAAAATATTATCTCAAAGTGGTAAATAACAGAAAGCCAGAAGGAGCAGCCACCCAGGAAGCTGCAATATCACATTAAAAGTTTTGACTTCACAGCAACAAGATCACATAGTCAGCATTTTAGACGTGATTGAGAGTTCTAATTTCACAATGCATCATCTTCCTGTTTCACTTTGTCACTGACTGACATAAATGTAAGCTGATGATCTGTTCAACATCAGATTTGTCATCTTCACACTGGCCTCTGTATATTCTCATCTGAGATAATCTTATACTGCACTACTCCCCGCTAAAATCTTCCATTAGGTTATCTGAAACACCCTACCATTTCTTTTTTTATAAGCAGTTGCTCTGCTTCTATGTCTTAAAATAAAACTGGATTATTTTCTTAGAGCATTAACTCCTAATACATCACTGAATGATTGAGGGAAAGTAAAAGGGTGAATATGTATTCTCTTTGATTTCCTTTGCTATTTTGCTTCATCTCATATATTTTAGAATCATATAAAGGATTTGGGGAAAATCCCAAAAGAAAAGAGTTCTTTTCAATTTGAACTTAGTTTTATTATGATTCATATGATACACTTAGCAAGGTAAATTATGTTGCCTAGATCTTCTACTGCCTTGCTATTAGTTTGCTTAATATATCAGTTTCTGAGATTATTTTATTTAAATTTCCAGTATTATTATATATTTATCAATGTTTATTTATGTTACAATTATATTTTGTTTCATAATGTGAACATGACTACATGTATCAGTAAAAAATAGTTGTTAGAACTAAGAACTGAGACTACATGTATCAGTAAAGCTTGGTTGTTTGTCCTTTGTATGAGAAAGATGAGAATTTAAACATCTGCTTCAGAATATTCCTGCTAATTAATTTTTCTGAGACACTTACCTGCTCACTGGGGCAAACAGCTTTCTTGTGAAGCAGTTTTACTTATTAATATTTCTTTCAAGAACCTCATCTCACTATGCCCACCAATCCTAAACTATTACAGCACAAATTTTGCTCAATTCATTTCAGTTCTCCATCTTAACAGATACCTTAAATTACTTAAGCCTAGACTCTAAATCCTATAAATATTCTCCCGTTTCTTCCACCTCTGACATATGATTAAGACTATTAAGGGTCGGTCGCGGTGGCTCACGCCTGTAATCCCAGCACTTTGGGAGGCCGAGGTGGGTGGATCACGAGGTCAGGAGATCGAGACCATCCTGGCTAAAATGGTGAAATCCCGTCTCTACTAAAAATACCAAAAAAAAAAAAAAAAAAAGTTAGCCGGGCGTGGTGGCAGGCGCCTGAAGTCCCAGCTACTCGGGAGGCTGAGGCAGGAGAATGGCGTGAACCTGGGAGGCGGAGCTTGCAGTGAGCCGAGACTGCACCACTGCACTCCAGCCTGGGCCGCAGAGCGAGACTCCACCTCAAAAAAAAAAAAAAAAAGAAAAAAAAAGAAAAAGACTATTAAGGTAACATTATCCCTAACTGTGACAAATTTAATAAATTCAACTTTGATTTATCTATAGGTTATCTGATGGTATGTTGGGAATTAAACAATAAATTTAGGGGGCTTAAAATTAATGTTTGCAAATTCAAAAATATATATGTTCAGTTATACTTAATTTAAATGAGCTTTATATATATAGATACGTTTTCATGGTTTTGATTCTTGTATGATTTCTTTAAACTCATCCAATTCAGCAATGCTCTCTTCATCTATGTCTACTTTATTGTTTAACCTCTCTCTCTCTCTTGCATGTATATATGCAAGAGATATCTATCTATCTATATATTCAAGAATATGTTTATATATTTTTTTAATTTCTAGAATATATATTTGTATTTTCTTCAAACGTAGCAGTTCTTTTTTCCCAGGTCATAAAATTTTGTTAATTTTGTAGATTCTTTGTCTTTTAATAATAAAAATATTTGTATAATTTACCTTTAAGGTAATTAAATTAATAATACATTGACAATATTGTTCTGGGGTGATAGCTTTAGTCTTTTTTTTGGCATGACCTGGCTGTCTTTTGGGCCAATTACATATCAGAAGAGTCTTCAGTCACTGAGTAACAGCTCTGCCTCAGTATCTTAATCACAGTCAATCATTGACTAAGAGCAGCTAAGAGGTGCGGCCTTGGTGCAAACATGGTGATGGATTTCAGGATGCAGCTACTTGACCCTTGGGTCAATTAACCCCATGTGGTTGGATATCAGCAAGATACATCCTTATGGCTGGCATAGATTACATAGCCTGCTCGTGAACCTGGGGTCCTGACCATATCCTAATATGAATCTAGGTTACAGGATGCAGATTTTCCTTTTCCCCATTCCAAAAACTGCTTGCTTCTTTGTAATCTGGTAATTAATTGGGAGATTAGTTTCCCATTTCTAGTGTTCGTAATATGTATGGCCACAACTCTCTTTCCCGTAGAAGCATTAAACATTAAGATATGTTTCTAATCCCAGGACTATCATCAGTCTTTTCTTTCTTTCTCATACCTGATAATTTCTAGTTGTGATTTTCAAGCACTGTTACTTGCTTTACACATTGTTTAAAATATTTAATCCTATAATTTTATATATTTGGAGTGAAATGAAAACTTGCCCATGCTTCCTTAACATAACATCTTGATTGGAACTCTATTTTGGGAATTTATATTTTCCTATAAAATTGATCTTTTATTATTTTCCAAGTATTCATGTGTATATTATCATTTAAAAATATCTCCGGTATCTGCACTTAGTAATAGTCTGGGGAGAGACAAACATTGATCTTTAATGGCCGTGTGTCCTTCTTTCCAAGATGCGTGGCAGAGTAGATTGGCTGAGCTAAGCTTATTCAAAGAAGTACAGTGAGATCTTCGGTGATACTGGCCAGGCTGGTATTCCAACTCTCTAGCTGAGCTCCTGAAACTTTTCTAGATTACATTCTGGGCCACAAGTATCCCTATTATCCAGAAAACTAGGTACCTTTACATGCTCTTAGTCAGACTTGTAAATATCCATCGAGTGAAGGAGAGTTCCTCCTACTTGAATGTTCTACATTGCAGACCACTAAAAGGATCAAAGCATGCCTCTCTACAGAACAATCATAGAGGCAGAGAATCCTGTGAGCTCCTTTTCGTTTAAGTTGTTCTTAGTAAATCTTATCATATCTGACCATAGTATTCATTAGGACCTGTACAACACTCACAACTGAGACACAGCTATTAGGACTCATTCTGGATTCCTACAACCCCCTCTTTCTCAGTGTTTCTCATTTCCGACTGTTGGTATTTTGTTCTCATTCCAAATTGTGCATGATTAATTCTTCTCTTTGGTAATTATATTCATAACATTTGGATATTTTATGGTTTCATTTTGGTTTCAGTGAGCCAGACCTTGGGATTCTTACTCTTGTATTTCTATTTACATTTTCACAATTTCCTTTCTTCTCCTTTCCTTCTGCATATTTGCCAGAAGTTACTTTCTAATTGCTTTTCCTATCGTGGTTCTGGGCCTTAGTTATCAGTTGGTGAGTGCTTCATGTCATCATGCATCCTTTTAGATTAGACACAGATATTAAATAATTTTTAAAATGTCTAAAAGAATTTGATGTGAAACCATGCTTAGAAAATAGAATGATTGGCTGGGCGCCGTGGCTTACGTCTGTAATCCCAGCACTTTGGGAGGCCAAGGTGGGTGGATCATGAGGGTCAGGAGATCGAGACCCCCATCATGGCTAATACAGTGAAACCCCGTCTCTACTAAAAAAATACAAAAAATTAGCCGGGCGTGGTGGTGGGCACCTGTAGTCCCAGCTACTTGGGAGGCTGAGGCAGGAGAATGGCGTGAACCCAGGAGGCGGAGCTTGCAGTGAGCAGAGATCACACCACTGCACTCCAGCCTGGGTGACAGAGCAAGACTCTGTCTCAAAAAGAAAAATAATAAAAAAAATAAAAATAAAAAAAGAAAATAGAGTGATTATTGGGAAGACCACGATAGGCCTAATTACAACATTTCTGTGCCTCTCAAATCAATTGACAATGAATATCAAAGAAAGCTTCTGGTCCTTTTTAGCACTATTCATTATTATTTTTTAAAGTTTATTAACTGCCTGCATATGTCAAGTGTAATAAAATGCCAACCAACAGTAATGAGAAAACTGATTCCTCACAGTCAGGTTTGCTTTCTTTCTCAAACACCATCTTCACAGAGATGGTTCACACTCAAGACTAATCTTCCAGATAAACTCCAGAAAACAGATATAGTGAGTTTGGGGTTGTGTAGAGACCCTTTGGCTGAAATACTGGTCATTCCCAAAGGTTGGAAATAGGCGTATTAGGAGCCTGTTACATTTGTAGTTTCCTCATCCCCCTCTGGATTCTGTCCTATGTTAAATGGCATGAAGCCCAAGAAGCAACCTGAAAAGGGGCATTGATGTAGATGAAGGGAGGTCTTTCAGCTTTTTACTTTATTTTTACATTCTTCTGCTAACTGCTCCTTTCTGTCCTGGAACAGGAAATTAGATTAAACTTCAAGATAAAGTTAGTGGTATACTTCATATAAGAAAATGGCTCTTTGTAGAAATAATAGTTTTGCTTATTTGAATTTATTGAAACACTTTGTGATGTAGAAAAGCTTATGAGGACCATGAGATTGCATTTACTATGAAATTATCACTACAAAAAAGTGGCCAGAAAAAATGAAATACAAGTTCTGAGAAAGGATCAACAAAGTTAAATTTGTGACAAGATACTGAAAAACAGAGAAAATAAGTATCAGTAAAATCGGAAGTAATAACACCATGTTCATGAAATAACTCGGTAGTTTTATTTCTAAAAAAGAAAAAATGAATAAGTATACTAAGAAATTCATTATTGGCAGGATCTATCCTAGCAAAATCCAAGGGAAGTAACAGAAATAAAACTATGCTACTTCCTGACCCCAGAAACTTCTGGACTCAGCTGTTTCTTAAACCTTCCAGTAGAATAAAAGAGTGAAAAATCCTGAAGGCTTATTCGGAAAATCAGGCACTACAACAGTGAGTTAAAGAAACCTCTTAGAATTCATAGGTCAAGGATTTAGAGAACATTAAAAAAAAATGGAAACAGTCTATTCATTTCCCCTTTAGTGATTTGGCATTTGTAGGAGAATAAATGAGTTTAGGCAATAAACTGTATATCTTTGTAAGTATAGGTAGTCACTTATTAAGTGTGTACTCAAGCAATATTTCTACTGCAATAAACTCAAAGTACATTTCCAACATTTCGTAGCATCACATTGCATCTTGAACACTAAATTGAATTAGAACTAACAAAAAAGCTTTTATATGTCCTTCTCCCTTAATTCTTTATATCTAAAATAGCTTCAGAAAAAAATATGACTAATGGTAATGTGTGTTAGGTAAAGTATTTTTGATTTCACAAAATTTAATCCTTTGTTTAGGTTGACTTTAAGTAAGACTACTCTCAACATAATGTAAAAATATTTTAACCAAGGTAATTTGTCCTTTGTTTAGCAATTTTAGAAGGATTGTTTCTAGATAAAGGTAATTTAAATAAGGTCATACATGTTGGTATAATTGAAGTAAAATATAGCTTAATGGGATAGTACCTTTTTGAAGTGCTATTTCAGCAAAATTCTTTTCATATGCTTCACATAACATGATACTCAGTAAATGGAATCATCCACAATTCAGTCACAGTTTGTGTTTGTAATTCTGCCTTAGAAAAATTCTTGCTAAGTATACATTTATGCTTTAGTTACCACCCAACATTTTCTGAAGTCATGCATTTTATAGTACCAACAATAGCATAACATTTTTCCTAAGTACTAGACTGGTGCTCCCTTTAGTAAATTCTCAGACTTAAAGAATATACGAGCTGGAAGGAACCATGCAAATCATCAAGTATAACATCTAGCACCTTTTATGTCACAGAGTATCTAGGTTATAGAGATTTTTAAGTGATTTGCCTCCGGTTAATGATTTGCTGAAAGAGGCTCCTGGAAATCAAGTGTGAGCAGAAGAGGTATAGCTGGGGAATTTGGGTGCAAGGGCTCAAGTCTTCTCTTCTTACCTGTTGTCCTTTTCTTCATGTATTTATACATTCAACCAATATTTCTTGAGCATCTACTATACACTATTAGACTTAGATGATATGCTGGTAAACAAACAAAAAAGACAAACTTTTAATTCCTTAGGGAGCTTACAGTCGCCATTAATATCTAAAATTACAACTGTGATAACTATACAGCAGATATATATGTACGTGTGTGTATGCGTCAAACACAGCATAAGTAATTAGGAAGGATTTTCTGAAGGATTGAACTGAGACCTGATGGGATTATTTGCCTTGGTAAAAGAGATGGTGACATGGGGTTCTGAGGGTAATACAGGAGGGAGTATTGTAAGCACAGTGGGTTGCATGAGGGTAGGCCCTGTTTCAGGAGCTGCTATTGCACTTTGAGAAATGAAACAAGACCAGTGTGTCTGGAGGACACAGTGAGGGGTAGGTCTCTGGCAGGTGAAGCTTGTGTGGAGTTAAGGAAGAGGTTCACAGGATCTGTAGTCTATTTGACTATGCCCTCAGAGGAATGGGACATCAAGAAATAATCATAACAGTGGGAAAAGAGATGTTGACATGGTCATTTGTCATTGTGTCTCAAAAAATAACTCCGGGAATGGAATTTAGAAGGAGTAGGGGAGAGGCCTGCCAAAACATTAGTAGACCAGTCAGGAAGCTGTTAGAATAACCCTGTATGTTATTTTGGACTACAGTGGTGGTGAGAGGTGGAGAAATGAAAGAACTTAAAAGATTTATGAGACCATAAGAGCAACAGGATTTTGTGGCTGGATGAACACACAGGTAGTGTAGAGGGAGTTAATTATCAAAGACGATTTCTTGGTTTCTAATTTGTATAATAAAACACATAGGAGTATAATTGGCTGATTTAGATAATACCGAAAGAGGTTTAGATGTAAAATTTGGTTATGAAGCTTTTGAGACATTCGAGAGGAGGTATCAAATACATTTGCAAACACAGAGATTTGGAACTTAAAGGTCTGATATGGAAATGAGATTGTAGATCACAGGTGCTCTTCATTGAACCATATTGCCACTGCTCATTTCACATACTGTTTCATCTAAAAGGGGCAAAAATGTGTCTGGTTAAGTCAGGGGAAATTGTACTCATAGTCTTTGAAAATATTATTTTTATGTATTAAAGGACCCAGAACATCAGATAACACACGATTTTGAGCTTAAAGTACATTTAATTCTCTGTATTAAATTTTTCTTCTTGTCTATTCAGTTTATATTTTCATAGAATGATTTCTTCAGTTCCATATACTACTTTAGCTTAATTCTTACTTCTTAGGCCCTTTTGTGCTCAACCGTTAGGTAGTTTCTTCATCACTGGTTGACTCTTGGCTGGTTGGCTTTTTATTTCTTTTGGCACTTGGAATAAACTCTTCACAGTCTTACAGGGGAATGTGATTCTGGTTATTTGTAAACTCATTGTACACTTTTTGTCTTGGAGAACTATTGAGTTTGCCTCTCCATTTCTCAAACTCTACTTATTTGTTCGTTAGTTGAGAGAATCTAGCATTAGATGGTATGAAAAACATATTTTTCTTTCTTTAAATTTAAGTGGTGATGGTTTACAGTTTTTCAAATGTAACAGATATTATCTTTTTCTCTCTGTTTTCTTGTCCTTCATAATAAGTTCAGTACTCTGACATTAGGAATATGAGCTGGAATGTTAGAGTTTAAAGAAAGCTTTGTGGAATAAGAATTTGTTATCTCTAACTTCTTGCTTAAAAATATCTTAATACTGCTGTGCTCCAGATGACATTTTAGTGTTACTTTCATCTAATGCTATGTTAATTACCATATGTTCTACAAGTTAATTTGTAATTGATGTTTGTCATTGTTTCTTTAGCCTCCTCACCTCTTGCATCTCCTTCCTTACACTCCTGCCAAAATTCAACCATGAGCTCAGTTCTCCATGGGTACTTCTACAGTGTTATCAGTAATTGTACTATTTGAAAGCTTATAGTTTTTATACTCACACAATTTAGTTACAACCAACTACCTTTCTAAATGTTTTTTTAATGAAACAAAATACGCACAGGACACTTGCTTAAAATTTTTGATGATAGTCTTTTTATAATTTCATATAGTAGCCAATCCTCTTTCCTTAACAGATAACTTAGAGATATTTGTTATACTTGTTTATGTTGAAACTAAATAAGCTTTTTAGAGTAACTTTTAAATTATTTGTGTAATCCTCTTCTTATTGTTTTAGCTTGCTTTTCACACTTATAATTCATTCATAAATTCTGTGTATTTTCTGGTTTAATTAAATTCTTTGAGTTGATTAAATGATGGCCCTGATAACCTGATATGTTCATGGTCATATGAACATGATATGTTCAGTTTGGCTTGTGCTTGTTAGACTAGCACTAGACTCAATTTCCAAACCTCAGACTGTACTTCTGAGATCAGGCAGCTTTCTTGGGTTTTCCTTGTTTGTTTGTTTGTTTTCTTTTTTTGAGACAGGAGTCTCGCTCTGTTGCCCAGGCGGGAGTGCAGTGGCAGGATCTTGGCTGACTGCAACTTCTGCCTCCCAGGTTCAAGCGATCCTCCTGCCTCAGCTTCCCGAATAGCTGGGATTATAGGTGCGTGCCACCAAGCCTGGTTAATTTTTGTATTTTTAGTAGAGACAGAGTTTTGCCATGTTGACCAGGCTGGTCTTGAACTCCAGACCTCAGGTGATCCGCCTGCCTCAGTCTCCCAAAGTATTGGGATTACAGGCGTGAGCCACCACGCCCAGTCAGGGTTTTCTACTGTTAGTCATAGTAGAGACTAGGCAAATAAGTAGCTAAATCAAATACTACACTTTATTGCCCTGTAGGATGTTAATCAGTTCTGAATCCAATGCAGCAAACTTATTCTAACTTGCCTTTATTTAACTTCTTTTAAAAGTGTAGTCGTATAAATCTGTGATATGTGTTCATTTTCTATTTTATAAGCCAGGTCTTAAAAACTTTTAAAAATTACATTTCAGCACTTTGGGAGGATATTCTCTTAGATGCTTAAGTGGACTAATAGGATGGAGATACAGTCAACTATGTCTCTTGTGAAGTGTCCCTCATAGGCTGCTGAACCTCGGTCCAGGTAAATCCTGAGCTGCAATGCAATTTCAACTTTGTGATTCTCTATTTCTCTAGATTTTATTTTTTTCCTCCCTCCTGATTTTGTGATTTTGTTTTTGTCACCAGTTCATGTATGACCAATAGATTATTTTCTATTGTTTGCAATAGTGGTTAAGAACTTCGTTTTTCCTGATCATTTTGGTAATTTTTTGTTGAATGATGAAGATCTATTCTCCTTTCAATAAGAGATAATTGAGAATCTGATTAGTTGGTCTTTTTGTTTGTTTGTTTCTTGGTCTATTTATGACCCCAATCAATTAAGAATTTTATTCATAGCAGCTCCTTGAGATGCTGACTGATGAGTTTCTGTTTTTGTGCTTACTTTTATCCTATGGCTGGATATACAGAACTGAATCTACACGCTCTCTGTGCATCTGTGTCTGTCTTTTTGTGTCTGTAATTAATGAAGTCCTGGCTTCCTCTCCCTGTGTGAGTATATAAAATGTTTTTCTTCCGTGATCCCCAGCCTCCAAGGTGACCCTGGTTATCCCTGCCTCCTGATATGTATTTATTTATTTTTTTGTAGTTGTCTCCACATTATACCAGAGTTGGTCTGGGTGGCTAACAACTTCTGAGGGATGTGATGGTCATGTGATCTCTCAAATTAGGATATAAAGGAAGGTGGTGACTTCCATCACGGGTATGCTTTCTTACTCCCCCTTTCTCTTGCATCACATGCTCTGGAGAAAGGCAACTGCCATGTTGTGAGAAATGTTATGGAGAGACCCACGTGCTGAGAAACTGAAGCCCACACTCAGGGACGAGCTTAAGCCTCCTGTGAGTATGTTTGGAAGTAGCTGCTGAGCTTTGAGATTATTCTGGCTCTGGACAGCAGTCTGACTGTAACCTCATGAGAGAGCCTAGCGAAGCCACCCAGCCATTTCTGTGTTTCTGACCCTCAGAAACTGTGTGATGTAGTAAAGGTTTGTTGTTTAAGGCTACTAAATTTGGGGGTGATTCTTTAAGCTATAATAGATAACTAACACCTCTCTCAGGAGAATATTAATAAATTAACATCTCTCAAATTAAAAATGCTCTATTCTGGTTGATTGGTAATGATAAATAGTTACTTATGTAAATCTGATATCCCTCAAACCCACAAAAAAGAAAAAATTTGAACTTCTAATAATTTACATTTGAAATTTAAAAAATTATGAAAACTGCTGGCTCCAAAATGTCTTAATACAAGAGCACAACGTCATAAAGTTACAATGATTCATTGCCCAAATTATGGTAGTGTAATAATTTTGGTTAAACGAATGATGCCTATGTTTTTCCCTTGATTTTTAGCAGTAAAAAATGTTAAATTAGAATACACTTTATTACTGGTAAAATAAGATTTGGGCCTTTCTCATAAAACTATGAGTTAATTTGAATTTTTTTCTACTATTTATAATGGTTCCCTCATAAGATAGACTAATCTTAATGTAACCTTTAAAATTCTGAAAAATATACATTTGTGTCCAACTAAATTGAATGATACTTCTGACAAATTTTTGTATTTACTATAATTATGTTTTCCATATATGACTTTGAACATCATGTCCAAAACCTTTAGGTATCTTAAAATCCTGGGATAATATTAAATTGAAGTAAAGCTAATCATTTGCTACCTAGTGTCCAAGTAATGATTCTGACCACAGAGGCATTGATTAGTAAGCATAATCATATGCTTATATATGTTACTCTTTTTATGTATAGGTAGATCTCTGGAACATATTAATAAATGTATTCATTTTCCCTATTTTAAGAATGTGTAAAGGGGTGTGTAGCTCTAGAAAATTCTGAGCTTTTCTAGTTTACTAAAATGTTTGTGTATGAAAATTTTCAATTACCTTCCTCATTTTTTTCTGTGAAATATTAGTACTTAGGTTAAGAATAATAACTGAGGTGGTTATTTGAGACTAAGCGTGTGTGTGTGCGTGTGTGTGTGTGTGTGTGTGTATGTGTGTGTTTTGAGAAAGCGTATCACTCTATTGGCCAGACTGCAGTGAAGTGGTATGATCAGGTGTGTGTGTGTGTGTGTGTGTGTGTGTGTGTGTGTGTGTTTTGAGACAGGGTATCACTCTATTGGCCAGACTGTAGTGAAGTGGTATGATCAGGTGTGTGTGTGTGTGTGTGTGTTTTGAGACAGTGTATCACTCTATTGGCCAGACTGCAGTGAAGTGGTGTGATCAGGCGTGTGTGTGTGTGTGTGTTTTGAGAAAGCGTATCACTCTATTGACCAGACTGCAGTGAAGTGGTATGATCAGGTGTGTGTGTGTGTGTGTGTGTTTTGAGACAGCGTATCACTCTATTGGCCAGACTGCAGTGAAGTGGTGTGATCAGGCGTGTGTGTGTGTGTGTGTGTGTGTTTTGAGAAAGCGTATCACTCTATTGACCAGACTGCAGTGAAGTGGTATGATCAGGTGTGTGTGTGTGTGTGTGTGTGTGTGTGTGTGTTTTGAGAAAGCGTATCACTCTATTGGCCAGACTGTAGTGAAGTGGTATGATCAGGCGTGTGTGTGTGTGTGTGTGTGTGTGTTTTGAGACAGCGTATCACTCTATTGGCCGGACTGTAGTGAAGTGGTATGATCAGGGCTCACTGCAACCTCTGCCTCTGGGCTCTAGTGATCCTCTTACCTCAGCCTCCCTAGTAGCTGGGACTATAAGCCTGCACCACCACGCTCAGCTAACTATTTTTTATTTTTGCAGAGATGGGGTCTCACTGTATTGCTTAGGCTGGTCTCAAATTCCTTGACTCAAGTAATCCATCCACCTTGGCCCCCTGAAGTTTTGGGATTACAAGCTTGGGCCACTGCTCCCAGTCAAGACTAAGCAATATTGACAGAACATCACAACTATCTTCTCAAGTTGTCGAATGGGAGTTTGTTTTTCAGAAAATCAGATAATAGGTTTGGTCTAAATAAAGTATGTTTGTTCTAGAACAGGAAAGATAATACTGAAGGACAAAACTTCCGTATTTGTTCTAAGTTTTAAAGGGTATGAGGAAACGGAATAAAATTTACTTCAGTTTGTAATATCTAAATCAAAAGAGAAACTAAGAAATATGTTAAATTTTGATAATTTTAACAGGAACAATGACAATTATGTTTGCTGAGTTTGACAGGCTTAGTCTAAGATTAATTTTTTTAAGAATGAGAGGAAAAATCTAAAACTTATACTACCAAATATTGATAACTAGAATTTTGTTTTCTCTTTATTAAAATTATGAGTTAGCTTTCAAACTCTTAAAAGATACTTAGTTACTATTCTTTAAATTTTGTATGATCAGTATAGACAACAAAGATTCTCTATTGCACGAAAATAATTTTCTCTGAGTAAACTTTGAAATGTTTTAATTATTAAAGAAAAAACTTTCCTCAGTTGTGAAAATGCCAGTGTTCTTTGCAAAGAGATAATTATCTTTTGTTTTATTTTTAAATATTTTATGATACCTTGATTAAATAAGTAACCGGTATTGATTCTATTTTAATCAAATAACCAAATCTTGTTTGGTTATTCTTTTGCATTTCCAAGATGAGACCTTAAAATCAGAAAAAGATATTCATCATGTCTTTTACACCTAAAAGCATCTTTGAAATTCCCAAAGGTCCCTGGAAAATAGGAAGATTTCATTTTCTAAAAGAGGGATGCTAGAAATAATTTGGTGCTGTCAGCATGCTCCATATGTCATAATTGGTTCAACACTACTGGAATGCTCGTATGTAAAGAGTTACATACTAGAAAGGTCAAATCAGAAGAAATGTTCAGCTTTCCATAGGATAAGATTGTGTTGGTAAAATAGTACACAGAATGTATTATTTTCTTCAGTTTGAATATTTGAAAATACTCAACAGACTCACTTGGCATACTCACAGGAGGCTTTTATTTAAAAGTAAGGGATATGGTGCAGTGGTGCATGGGAGGAAAAGAATGTAGGCAAGTGTCAGGAGTCCCAGGGACTTTCTGCAGCTCCAGCTCTCCTGGGGCCCTTTCGTTGAGCACACAGGGCCCAGCTGAATATCTGCCTTATTTTGCCAACATCTGTGGGAAAAGTCTTGATTATAAGACAGCTCACTGAAAAAGTGTTTAGTTAATTTTTAAGTAATCAAATAAGACTTGTCAAACAATTTTGGTCCATTCCAAATCTTCAGTGAAGAAACTAACCCTGAAGTGGCCAGGGGAGTTTGGAGCCTTAAACTTCATATTATTAATTACACTGTCTTTATCTGAGGCTAAGAGTAAAAAAAAAAAAAAAATCAATAACAACAAAAATTCCATAAATATTCAGGCTTCCCCAGAGATACAAATAGAATGGCTTTTGAGTACCAGCTTGAAAGCTGACATTATTTGAATAATGTTCTGATTGAAAATAAAGTTCTTTGTAAATTCAGGGTTCCAGGGATCCTATCATTCCTGAAGCTGACATGTTTAATGAAAGCAGACTTCTGATTCAAGATTGAGCAGAAGGAGAATGAATGAAACAACCGGATAAACTAATAATAGAAATTTGCTTGTTTTTGTCAGGTTTGTCAAAATTCAGATGGTTGTGGATGTGTGGTGTTATTTCTGTGGCCTTTGTTCTGTTCCATTGGTCCATATATCTGTTTTGTTACCAGATCCATGCTGTTTTGGTTACTGTAGCCTTGTAGTATAGTTTGAAATCACGTAGTGTGATGCCTCCAGCTTTGTTCTTCTTGCCCAGGGTTGTCTTGGCTATGCGGGCTCTTCTTTGGTTCCATATGAAGTTTAAAGTAGTTTTTTCCCAATTCTGTGAAGAAAGTCAGTAGTAGTTTAATGGGATAGCACTGAATCCATGAATTACTTTGGGAGGTATGGCCATTTTCACGATATTGATTCTTCTTATCCATGAGCATGGAATGTTTTTCCATTTGTTTGTGTCCTCTCTTATTTCCTTGAGCAGTGATTTGTAGTTCTCCTTGAAGAGGTCCTTCACATCCCTTGTAAATTGGATTCCTAGCTATTTTATTCTCTTTATAGCAATTGTGAATGGGAATTCACCCATGATTTGGCTTTCTGTCTGTTATTGGTATATAGGAATGCTTGTGATTTTTGCACATTGATTTTGTATCCTGAGACTTTGCTGAAGTTGCTTATCAGCTTAAGGAGATTTTGAGCTGAGACAATGGGGTTTTCTAAATATACAATCATATGATCTGCAAACAGAGACAATTTGACTTCCTCTCTTTCTATTTGAATATCTTTTATTTCTTTCTCTTGCCTGATTGCCCTCACCAGAACTTCCAACACTATGTTGAATAGGAGTGGTGAGAGAGGGCATCCTTGTCTTGTGCCGGGTTTCAAAGGGAATTTTTCCAGTTTTTGCCCATTCAGTATGACATTGGCTGTGAGTTTATCATGTATAGCTCTTACTATTTTGAGATATGTTCCATCAATACCTAGTTTATTTAGTTTTTTTTTTGTGGTTGTTTGTTCAAAATGGTGTCTTTTCTTCTTAAGATATTTTTCTATCTTTTTTTTTTTATTATACTTTAAATTCTGGGGTGCCTGTGCAGAACCTGCAGATTTGTTACATAGGTACACATGTGCCATGGTGATTTGCTGTACCCATCAACCCATCACCTACATTAGGTATTTCTCCTAATGTTATCCCTCCCTTAACCCCCCATCCCCTGAGAGGCCCCGGTGTGTGATGTTCCCCTCCCTATGTCCATGTGGTCTCATGTTCAACTCCTACTTATGAGTGAGAACATGTGTTTTTAGCATGAAGAGGTGTTGAATTTTATCGAAGGCCTTTTCTGCATCTATTGAGATAATCATACTGTTTTTGTCAATGGTTCTGTTTATGCAATAGATTACATTTATTGATTTGCAAATGTTGAACTAGCCTGGCATCCCAGGGATGAAGTTGACTTTCTAAAATTTTAATTTATTTTTAATTTTTGTTCTTCTTAAGATATCTTTAACCTTTAAGTTACTAGATTTTTTTTTATGAAATAAAAGGGAGCAATTTCAGTTATATGTAACTTTCATTGCCTCCCCTCCAGATTTTAGGAACAGATATGTTTGTTCATTTCCCTTCACTTTTATGTAATGCATTATTTGCACAAGTTATATGAGAATGTGTTCTCCTTTTAACCAGGATATAACTGGACAAACTAATTGTACAATTGAGGCCACATCTACTAGAGAATCATACTTTAGAGTGATTGTCATTTAATTAGATATGCCAAGCCCAGCCTGCTATTCAGAAAAAATGGTTGATTTTATATGTGGAGCCAATTTCTATAGAGTTCTTCTGAGAAAAGGGGCTGTGTAGCTGGCTAATAGGGTCCCAGTCTCAGAGATGGCAATGGGGGCCACTTTCTAGCAACTTAGCAACCATAGCAAATTTATTGACTCTGAAGAAGGTTCATGAAAATATGCAGGTACTGCAGGTGAAGTCTGGTGGGAAGAGTGTCTTGGGCTTGGTTTTATAACCATGGGATAGAAGAGCAAATAATAGAGGCTGTTGGAAGGGCAATTCAAGATTATGATGAAAATCTAGACAGGAGTAAGTCATCTGGCCTTAGGAGTTACAGAACAAACTCAAGGAAGCTATTAGTATTAACACTTCTGATGTACCTAAATAAATAATAGGCCACACGTGATGGGACCAGCCTTTTTAATGGAAACATTAAAAATTCTTGAAGGTTACTGTGATCACAAGGAAAGGGGGGACTGTTAAGAGTCTTGATTAAAGGAATCAAACTAAACAAAGTTACATGGTAAATTGTAGATTTTAGGGCAGTTGAGGTGCAAATAATTTCTGTCTGGTAGCATGCTCTGTGGAACATTCATCAGTTTTGTATTGATATGGAAAAAATTTCAGCCGAGTTATATTTAAAGGAGTTTAATTGCACAATGAACAATTCATGAATCAGGGAGTCCCCAGAAGTGACTCGTGCTAGAACAAATTTATAGACAAAAAAGGTAAAGTGACATGCAGGAATCAGAAGTGAGGTACAGAGAGAGCGAGATTGGTTACAGCTTGGCATTTGCCTTATTTGAATGAAGTTTGAACATTCAGCAGCCTATGAGTGTTAGAAGTATGACTGCTGGGATTGGCCAACACTCAACTATTGTTACAGGTGTATACTATTAAGTTGGGTTTTCAATCTTGTCTGACTATTAAGCCAGGTTACAGTTTATCCTCAAGAACTCAAATATAGAGGTACGGACTCCTTCTCAGGCCGTATATAGTTTGCTTTAACAGTATGTAACCCAGTAATATTACTAGAAATTGTCTCAATATTACTAGACAATTGTCTTAATATGCTTGGCTCTCTGTGAATTGATTACTTCTTTGCTCATGCTATTTATTTATCTAGGAGTACATTTTCTTCTCATATGTTTTTAGCAAACAAATATTCACAATTCAATTATCTTATCATCTTTGGAGCTTTTGATAAGTGAGTAAACTGAATATGATAAGTGATTAAATTGAGATATATCTGCAGGAGAAAAAATCTTAAGAGATTATTAATATATCAGTTCTGTGGTGAAATGGGTTAGCCATCTGAGTTGTTTTCTTTAAGAGAACAATTTTAAAATCTCCAGCTCTCATCTGCTCTAATGCTTACTAATTTCTCCATTAGATTTCATTCACTGAATTTTGCCAAGTACCCAACAATAAAATCACTTTTGTTATGTAAAAGGCTGTTTTTGAAAGCACTGCTGAATGTTTCCCATGAACACCAACCATTTTGATCAATTAATTAGCTATCACCTAGCGATGAATAAAACACGAGGCATTTTGAAGATTGGGGTTGTGAAAGGAAATTAAATGTCGCGTCCCCAGAATCACTAAGCTAAAGGGAAAAGTCAAGCTGGGAACTGCTTAGGGCAAAACTTGCCTTCCGTTCTTTTCGAAGTCACCCCTCTGTTCACTGAGATGAATGCATATCTGATTGTCTCATTTGGAGAGGCTAATCAGAAACTCAAAAGAATGCAACCACCTGTCCTTTATCTACCTATGACCTGGAAGCCCCTCCCTGCTTCCAGTTGTCCCACCTTCACCTCGAGTTATCCCACCTTTGTGGACTGAACCAGTGTACATCTTACACACATTGATTGATGTCTCTTGTCTCCCTAAAATGTGTAACACCAAGCTGTGCCCCTACTACCTTGGGCACATGTTGTTAGGGCCTCCTGAGGCTGTCATGGGTGTGTGTCCTCAAACCTTGGCAACATAAACTTTCTAAATTAATTGAAACCTGTCTCAGATTTTCAGGGTTCACAGGATTTAGGAAGTATCACAAGTTGGGGGCAGACTTTCATGAGAACAAATCTAGAAGCTATTCTACCAGGGGATGCTAGGTGAGAGGCAATCAGGTGGGTTATGAAGAGAAAGGGCAAGCAGGAAGTTTTCAGGATTTCTGAGATATAAACAACTAGTGTTGGCTCTTGTTTAATAATCAAACTATGTATTTTGTGTTCTTTAATATTCAACTCAATGAGTAAATTAGTCTTCGTTTAAGTGAAAATAATAGTGTTAGAATAAACTTTCCTTGATACATCAAAGTATTGAAAATTTTAAGTTGGCAGAGCCTGCTCTGAGGCATGCTTGTTGAGGAGTCTTGGAAACCAAAAAAGAAAGCGGATTTAATTGAAAAGAGCTACCCTCATTTCTCTTCTTGAAATCTATACCTTTTCCAATTAAGCCCTGCAGAAAATGTCTCTTTTCTTGCCTTATCTGTTCTTTGCAGTGGGATGAAAGACACCTCACAAAATAGTTGGAAGAATACAGAGATCTGAAGGCCACTAGCTGTGCTGTTAATAGGGAAAACAGAGTAAGGACTCATAGTTCAGTAATATCATTTTCATCATGCACAACTTCAAACACACCACAGAGAGCAGTTTCTATGAAAAATCACACTCTTAGTTATGATGCTTTTTGTACTAAAATAAGAAGTCTGGCTTGAAGATTTAACCTTAAGTTTCAATGTGTGTCTCTAGATGTCATGTACAGTCTTCTAATTTGTTATGGCATATGGAAGCAACAATCTTATTTTTGTGAGATATTCTGAAACCGAATTCTCCCATTTTGGTTTCCTAGAAATGGAAAAAAAAAAAAGTAAAGAAGTCAGACTTCTAACATTCCTTTGTAGAAATCTAACATGTAAATGTCCTGCAACTTGCCTTCTTGCAAAAACCTATAAGACTTTAAGCTATGAAGCTATAAAATATGAAGTTGAATAGACATCTATAGTATGAGTATATATGCAATGCATAGTTGCCTATTTCAGTGTGCATTTAATTCTGGCATTCTTGATGTATTTATTTTATAACCTTCATATTTCATTAATTAGAATTGAATTAATATATTCTGAAATAAAAAGTATTTTTAAAAGAATTCATATTTTTTACCCTAGGAGCACAGTGTAAGTTAAATATGCTTGACAATGTTTGCATGACAATTTTGTCTTTGCAATTTTATATGAATATATAAGGTGGAAATAGAATTTATATTTTATGTATAATGCTGAAGTGATTTAAAATATATAAAGATTGAACATTTAAAAGCTTATAAACATTATCTGTGAAACTAAATTATTTCTGAATAAATAGGCTTCCCATAGTTAAATTAGTCTCTAATTTCACATACATGCAACTTAGTGAAAGTTTTTCAGAATAAATATCTGTAAAAGATAAACATCATCCTATTTTTAAGATAAAAAATAATTTTTTTAATTCTATAAAATGTGAGAAACTACTCAAAGTCTGATTACCAACTTTAGAATTCTTTTGAGATTGTAGGAGGCAACTGTGACATAAGAGTTACTAAACAGAACAAGGGAGAAAGAATTGCAGCAAGTTTCTCATTTTTCTCTGTTAAGAATTTGTCTCTGTTTTTTATTTTCAGTTGTTGTTGTTGTTGTTGTTGTTTATAAATTTAACTTGATATGGTGGAGAAGGAACCAGTAGATCAGGACTAAAACATCAGCTGAACTGGAAACACTGGTGTCTCTATGCTATAACATGCGTTGGTAAATTACAACAAATATGCCACATTTAGTCTGCCGTCTAATTTATATATAAAGCTTTATAGGAGGAAAGTCATGGTCATTAATATATGCTTTTCTCTATGGCTGCTTTTGCACTGCAATGGCAAAGTTGAAGACGTGTAACAGAGATCATGTAGTCCATAATGCCTAAAATATATAATATCTGGGCCTTAATAGAAAATTTTGCCCAACCTTACTGTGCAGAAATTATTCAAAGATGAGACCAATGATTGAAAAAAAATGTGGCTTCCAGAATTAAAAAAACAAACAAGCAAAATAGCAATACACTTTTTTTCCACTAACTTTATAACTTGAAGGGAAAGCTGTACAATAAGAAGTTTGATCAATTACTCAATATTTTATGAAGAATCTCCCCCAAGGTCAATAATATTCTAAGTCTTACAGAGAATACAGAAAGGTATTATTTTCAACTTCCAATTGTCATCATAAGAGAACTTCTGTGGTAGGAAAATAAAGCCAAATAACTTAAAATTGTCTGGTAGGATGTCAGAGAAAATTATCCCTCTACAAAAATACTGAGAAAAACAAAACCTGTCAAAATCAACTTTCTCTGGAAAATAGTAAAAGGTTTACAGCAACCAAGCAAATGCTGACCCAAGAAAGGGGCAACATTAAAACGATAAGAAAGCTTTGTTGCATTTTTACTTGCCATTGCTCCATCTCCACTTTAGGATGGTGATGGTCTTGAAATCAGAGGCCTTCATTCCCAATGTGAGACCCTGGTCCCTGCAGCAGAGTAGACCTTGTTCTCAAACAACTGTGTTTATCGTTTTTGACCTGCCTGTGGGCTGCCTGAGAAATTGACATAAGATAGCCTTTGTTTCATCTAACTTGGAAAGTGTTCAGGGTACAAAAGTGGCTATGCAGAGGTCATTTCATGAAAATATTAAAAGACAAATGAATAACCGTCTGCTACCTGGGGAAACAAACAAAAAACAAGCAAACAAAATGAGCAGTTAAGGCAAAACTTAAAAACACCAAATTCTGGAGGAGATATTCTTTGAAGAATTAGAACACAGAAAAACTCTTGTGCATACAGGGGAATTTAGAAAGCCACACTCAGAGCAGGATGCATGCTCAGAAAAAAGCTGAGAAGGCTGTACTCTTTGATCTCTGGCTGTTTGGCTTAATGCAAGCAGGAGTGAATACTAATGTTGAGTTGTAAATGACATGGCAAAGTGTTGAAAGAGTACATCTAAACAGGGTCAATTTGCAAAAATTAGTTAAGCTCTCCCTCATTCCCCCTTTTTAGGGGTTTCAAGGATTAAAAGAAATCTCTGTCCAAACACTAGTTTACCACAAGCTGAAGAAATAGTGACTTTGGAGACCATATGCAGCAAATCATACAGTGTCTACACACACACACACACACACACACACACACACACACACACACACACAAGTTTAGAAAAGTCACCAAGTGAACAAACAGCTATTACCTAGAACTAGATAGAAAGCTATTACCTAGAACTAGACAGAATATTAGTGAGGAAATAGGGAACTTTAGTAACGGTATAAACAAACTGCACCTCTCAGAAAAATGCAGAAATCTCCATCCTGTAACAACAGAATACACATTCTTCTCAAGTGTACATGGAACATTCTCTAAATTATATGTCAGGTCACAAAACAAGTCTCAATAAATGTGACATAATTGAAATTATAGAAAGTATCTTCTTCAATACAATAAAAACTGGAAAATTCACAATTATGTGGAAATTAAACAACATATTCTTAAACAAGCATTGGATCAAAGAAGACATTACAATGCGTAAAATACTTTAGGATTCACACTTCCTGATTTCTAAACTTACTATAAAGCTACAGTACTCAAAACAATGTGGAACTGGTATAAAGATAGACATATTAACCAATGAAATAGAACTGAGTCCAGAAATAAACCCATTTGATTTTGAAAAGGGTATTATAAGACCATTCAATAAGCAAAAGAATAGTCTCTTCAACAAGTGGTGTTGAGACGACTCAATTTCCACATGCAAAAGAGTGAAGCTGGATCCCTACCTCACACTCTTCACAATATCCAAAGTATTCCAAAGGTGGAAAACCTAAATATTCACCAACTGATGAATGTATAAATAAAATGTGGTATATACTTACAATGAAATATTATTCAGCCATAACACGAGATGAAGTACTGAAACATGCTACAACATGGATGAACCTTGGAAACATTATGCTAAGTAAAAGAAGACAGGCTCAAAGGTTATGTATTGTATCATTCTATTTTATTTAATATGAAATATCCAGAATAGGTAACCCCATAGAGACAGAAATAGGTTGGCAATTGTTAGCGTTGAGGGGAGGAGAGAATGAGGAGTGACTGTTTAATGGCTACAGGGTTTTTCTTAGGGGTGATGACACTGTTTTAGAACTCAATGTGGATATTAATTGTATAACACTGTGAATGTAATTAATACTACTGAATCGCCACTTTTATGTTATATAAATTTTACCTTAATTTTAAAAACTAATCATTTGGGAAAATTATATTGATAGACCAAGATTACAAATTAACTTATAAAACTCTTACACATATGTTACCATTTAGAAAATGAGACAATAAAGGTAGCATTCAATTATTTACTCATTTACTTATTTAACAAATATTTATTTAGCATCTTCTATATGCTAGAGTCTTTTTAAAGCTTTACAGATATAGCCTACGTGACCAAATGAAGTTATTACTTTTTTGGGATGACATTGTAGTCAGGGTAGACAGACAAAAGTAAATAATTACATTGTAATCACAGGTTATAGTAAGGATTCTGAGAAAAAGAAAAGTAAAGAAACACAGAGTACGGGGTTGTGTGGTGCTATTTTAGATAGCATAGTTAAGGCAGGCTTCTATCAGGAGGTAACATTTCAGCAGAGACCTGCATGAAATCAGGAAGCACACCATGCATATATTTGAGGGAAGAACAATTTAGAGAGAGGCAATGGTAGATGCAATTAGTAACTGAGTAGCCAAATGTTTGGTGGGTTTGAGGAGCAGCAAAAAGGCCTGTGGCTAGAGCAGTTTTCTAGTTTGAGAGTGGGAGGAGATGTGGTAAGAAGCCAGAAGTTGCTCAGTTAGGATTTGTGTCTCTCATTAACAACTTTGAATTTGAGTGTGATGGGTCAACACAGTAAATGGAATTAATATTAACAGCACTTAATGTAACTTGAAGTATTAATACTGAAATATTTTCTTTTGACAATTTTTGTGAAATATTCTGGGGTCTCTTTTTACTGTAATTTCAAAGAAGTTGTGAAGTTGCTTTTTACCATACCAACGCTTACATTATACCTATGAAAAGGCTTTTTCCTGTATCTGTTCCTCTATACAGATTTGTTTGCTTTAGTTTTTTTTTTTTTTTGGCTTTCAATTTTATGACTTGGAATTCATTATAATTCACATACCCTTCATTTGTTTTCCCACCATTGTAGGAAAAGTTTACACAATTAAAAATGGCTTTAAGAGAATTCCATGTAAAAGACATTTTGGGTTTGAGAGGAAACATTATTGAAAAAGGGCCTTGATCCAGACCCCAAAAGAGGGTTCTTGAACCTCGCACAAGAAAGAATCTGGGCGAGTCCACAGAGTAAAGTGAAAGAAAGTTTATTAAGAAAGTAAAGGAATGAAAGAATGGCAGAGCATCAGCATGAGCTGTAAGACTAAGTATGCTTCTAGCTATTTCTTGATTATATGCTAAACAAAGGGTGGATTATTCATGAGATTTCTGGGAAAGGGGCAGGGATTTCCCACAACTGGGTTTGTTCCCCTCCTTTAGACCCTATAGGATAACTTCTGGATATTGCCACGACATTTGTAAACTGTCATGGTGTTGGTGGGAGTGTCTTTTAGCATGCGAATGCATTATAATTCACGTGTAATGAGCAGTGAGGACAACCAGAGGTCATTTTCATGACCATACTCATTTTGGTGGGTATTGACCAGCTTCTTTACCGCAACCTATTTTATCAACGGGGTCTTTGTGCCCTGTAAATTGTGCCGGCCTCCTATCTCA
The DNA here is from genome assembly GCF_049350105.2 of Macaca mulatta. NCBI lineage: Eukaryota > Metazoa > Chordata > Mammalia > Primates > Cercopithecidae > Macaca > Macaca mulatta. Next base: position 72,864,553 of record NC_133423.1, read on the forward strand.
TCTTGTGACTAAGAATGCCTAACCTCTGAGAATGCAGCCCAGTAGGTCTCAGCCTTATTTTACCTAGCCTATTCAAAATGGAGTCACTCATGTTCGAATGTCTCTGACAGAAGTGATCTTATTACCTAAGATTAAAACAAACAAATAAATGAAACCTCATAGGAATAGATTAGTTCGTTCATGTCAATTTATTTAATTATTTAATATTATTTGGTGGATGCTTACTAGAGGACATAGAACAGCAGCAGCTCAGGGATGTTTGAGATAAACCATTCATCTATAAACAGTCACTGAATTTCTTTTCTGGTGCTTGAGGGCCTGTCCCCTATCACCATCATCATACATTTCAGAGAGTAGGTATCTATCACCTACTCTTTGAGAAGGTGAACAGTGTAAAATGAAAGAAACAAAGGAGCCGAATCTCTAATTCAAATGTAAAAATAACCCAAAGATACATACTTCTAGAACAACCTTTCCTGATAAGGAAAAAGCAAACAAAAAAACAGTCTGTGTTCTGGAGCTGATGGACCCTTGGAGACTGGGGGGAATTTTATAGAATTAAATAAAATATTCAACAGGGAGATGCAACTGAACTTTACTGGAGTAAGTAAAATGCTTGGGTCTCAACTGCCAGGAAAGTATATAGGAACCACTCCCAAAGTTCAGGCTATCCTGTGTGCAAGACTGTAGAACCCGTGTTCTCTGTGCACTTGAACAAATAGCTTTGTTATTTACATTCTGTCTAGTGAATCATTAAATTGCAAGGATAGAAGAAAGCAACAGCTGAAATCATATGTCCTGGATACTTACCATGAAAATACTTAAAAATGTCTCAGGAATCCAATGAACAGCCCCCACTCTCCGAGAGCAGATATATTCTTGACTGATTTTATTGACTAGCGCTGTTATTGCTAACTAGTGCAGTCCTTTCCAATTTTTTGGAATTAAATTATGGTCATCATTGGTATCTCAAGTTTTCATCTTTCCTATTTTCCAAATAAAGGGTCAAGAAACTTCATTTTTCAATCTGAATCCTTCTTACATTGTCTTATTTAAAAAGAATATGTTAGATGTATACAGACTAAAGTGAAATACAAGTAATTAATAAGGTTAAAAATGTAGTTCAGTAATTCCTAGGGATGTTTCTATTTTAACAAGACTGAGAATCTTAAAATACAGAAATGATTTTCTAATAGTACATAGACCTGTCAACATTAAATCAATTATCAGATGCTGAAGATACTCTTGGGATACTAATGTCTTTCTATGGTCTTTGAAATGACATATAATTAGAACTATTTTTATGGCACTAGTGAATGTGCAGAGCACTAAGATGAATGCTGTTCATACTTCAACGACACAATTTATTTCACAGAAAACACTATCAAATTGTAAGAAATCAGCAACATTTTAAAGAAAATATTTCCAAAGTTTCAAAAATTTTATATTTAAACACACTAATGGCCACACTAATATTGAGAACAGAGTGAGTTACAGCAATGTTCTTGCCTAGAGGGAGATCTCCCACTAGTTATATTTTGCCCAAACTTACCCTGAGGAGATCTCTCCTCCAGCTCCAAGATTTCCACAGCCCCATCCTCTGATCTCAAAAGTGCAGGGTTCACAGATGAGATGATTGTCTCTGTAGAAAATCCCAAAGAATAAACAAAAAAACAAAAACCTCTCAGAATTAATAGGTGATTATTGTAAGGTTGAGGATATAAAGTTAGTATGCAAAAATCAATTGTTTTGTAACACAATATCATTCATGATATCACCAAATACAAAGAAATAAGTTTAAATTAAAATATGTAAAGTGTCTATGAGTGAAAAACAAAAAACTCTGATTAAAAAATCAAAGATTTAAATAGACATTTTCCAAGTCCATAAATTGGAAAAATCAATATTTTAATATATTTATTCTTCCCAATTTGATTGACATATTCAACAGAACCCTAATCAAAATCCTGGCTAGCTATTTTGTGGAAAACCACAAACTTGATCCTGACGTTTACAAAGAATGGCAAAAGATCCAGAATAACTAACATAACACTGAAGGAAAAAGCTAGAGAATTGATACTACATGACTTCAAGATTTAATATAAAGCAACAATAAAGAAGACAGCATGGTATTGGCCAAAGAATAAAGATATGTATAAATAGATAAGAATGAAAAACCCAGAAATAGATCCACACAAATATAGATAACCGATCTTTGTCAAAGGTGAAAAGGCATTTCAGTGAAGAAGGGATAGTTTTTTTCAACAAATGATGCTGCAAGGATTGGACATCCTTAGAAAAAATAAGAAATCTAGACAGAAATTACATGTTTTTCAAAAATTAATTCATGATTAAGTTGTTTATTACCTTAATGTAAAACACAATAAAATATTCTACAGGAAATGAGAGAATATCATGTAACTTTAGGTTTTGGTCATTAGTTTAAGAGTATAATGCCAAAAGCATAAACCCATGGGGTGTTTATATAAAAGCCATTGTTAAGAGAATGAAATGACAGCTATAGACTGAGGATGTTTTATAAAAGCCATTGTTAATGAAATGACAGCAATAGACTGAGGATATTACTTTTAAAAACATATATCTGATAAAGGACTGATACCTAAAATATGCAAAGAAGACTTAAAACTCAACAATAAGAAAACAGATAACCTATTAATAAATGGGCAAAAAAGCCATCTGAAAAGATACCTCACCAAAAAGGATATACAGATGGTAAATAAAAGATGCTCAACTGTATTTGTTATTAGGGAACTGCAAATTAAAACATTGAGATAATACTACACACCTATTTTAATAGCTGAAATCTAAACAAACTGACACTACATAATACCAGCAAGGATGCAGGGCAACAAAAACTCATTCATTGCTACTGCAAATGTCAAATGGTATTGTTATTTTGAAAGACAGTCTGGCTAAAAGCTACATATAGACTTACCACACAATTCAACAAATGAGCTCCTGAGTATTTACCCAACTGATTTTAAGACTTTATGTCCACCCAAAGATCTGCACTTGGATATTTTTATAGGTTTTACTTATTATTACCAAAAGCTGTAAGCAATTAAAATGTCCTTCACTAAGTAAATGGATAAACAAGACTTTGGTACATCAAGACAATAGAACATTATTCAGTAATTAAAAAAGAAATGAGCTATCAAGCCATAAAAAACATGCATATCACTAAGTGAAAGAAACTAATCTGAAAAGATGACATGCTGTTTCATCTAATCGTATGACATTTTGGCAAAGTCAACTTATAGAGGGGGTAAAGAGGTAAGTGGTTGCCAGAGGTCTAAAGGGAGGGAGAAAGGGTTGAATAGATAAAGCACAGAGGAATTTTAAAGGAGTAAAACTATTCTCTACTATTCTTTGATGGGAAATACGTAACATAAGGCATTTGACAAAATCCAGAAATTTATAGTACAAACAGTTTATCTTAATTTATACCAATTCAAACAGTTATTTAGAAAGTTGGAGGAATCCCAGAAAGAAATGCAGAGTAGGACAAGATAATCCAACTGTACAACAAATGTATAAAACAACCCTACTGAAAAGAGTGAAAGGAAAAGATGCTTATGTTAATAATTTTGGAAATGAGCAGAATCTGTAAGACTAATGGAAAAGCAACTGCAAAAAAGCACTATATTCTAGTTGATAAAGTTGTTTTCCAAAGGGGATGGGTTAACAATTCTGATACTCCTATACATGAACATTACGAATTGAACAATTAAGTAAATTGGTTGTAGATGATGGAAGACTGGTTTCTCATTGTTGAAGTTGGGCTTTATAGATAAACAAATGGAGGAGGTAGGAATGATCTATGTGGTACTTGATTAGGATGGGAGATATCACTATGAACTCAAGTTTTACTACATATAGACAGAAATGATTATGTATAGAAAAATTTATAAATATGTGTATACAGTAGTGACATACATATTTCCTTGCTTTGTCAGTGGACAAAGTCTAAAAGTAACAACAGTACCTCAGTAGCAAAAACACACCTAATGCACAGAAATTGGTTTCTAATGTTGTTTAATAAAAGAAACAAAGACTTTTTGGAGAAAAGACTGATTTTAGGACTGGGTAGGGTAATATATAATGCAAGCCTCGAGCATTGTGTCAGAAAGTAAGAAAGTGCTTAAAAATTGATGACATGATGGGGGTGTGCCAAAGGGCACAGGAGCCTACTTAAAGGTCACCCAGTGTCCAAAGCTAGAACAATTTGAGCAAAAAATCAGTCAATCAATAAAAAGTAGTAATGGATTATAACCCAAGTATAAAATAAATATTCATAAGTCCATACTGTTATAAAGAAGTGATTATATGATCTAATAAATGGGAGAAGAGACAAATCTCCAGAGCCAAACGATTCTAAATAATTAATGTTGGTAAGCTGCCCACGAAGAGGAAAGAGGAGCGTAACTCCTCACCACTTAAGTACATTGTGACTTCCTTCTAAAAAGTACAGAACAGAGAAGAAAAAAAGTAATGCTACAGTGGAGAAGTCTGACAAGCACTATCTCAGCTAGGTGATCAAGGCCAGCATCAACAGTCATAAATCATGATGATAGTATTTACTTTTGATAGTATGTAATGACAACAGCGATTCACCTCCATGGCCTTCCTCTCAAGAACCCATCATCCCAGAATGATTAAGAGAAATACATCATACATATTCCAATTTAAGGCTCTCCAACTGAAGCCCTGACTAGTACTTCTCAGAACTGTCAAGTCTGTCTTGAAACAAGGCAAGTCTGCGGTCTTCCCACCCAAGAAAACATGATAACTAAATGTCGTGTGCTGTGGTATTCTGTATGGAATCCTGGAACAGAAAAAGGACATTATGTAAAAACTCAACAAATCTCAATAAACAATGACAAATTAATAACATTTCAATATTCATTCATCAATTATAAAAAATGTATTATACTCCTTCAACCTGTCAGTAATGGGGAAACTGGGTGCAGGGTAGAGTATATAGGAACTCTTTGTGGTATCTTCTCAATTTTTTTCTGTAAATCTAAAACTATTTTGAAAGTATAAAGTATATTAAAAAATAGATTTGAAACAAATATTAAAACAGGAGCAACAGACATAAAGCTATGGTGTTTTACGCAAACTAGAATATATGATGAACATACTAAAAATGCCATTAGCTAACATCTAAAAGCTCACTATACCATTATTATGAGGTTTATTATGGAAAAGAGTTTATAAAATATAATGATATAAAATAGTTACCCTGGTGCTTTCAAATGGAATGACTTAGAGTGTAAGTCCTCTAGCTGTATACTTTCACTAAATTGTTTTGACTATATTAATATACATTTTAAATCAACTTGTAATTTATATTTTAAAAAGCTTATGGATTGTAAGGTTAGTATTATGTTGAATCCATAAATTAATATGGAAAGAATTTACATCACATCTTAACAATATCCACGAGCATTTATTTGGGCCTTTTAAAATTCTATCTGCAATGTTTTGTTCTGCCTTATCAGATATTTGATTTGCAAATATTTTCCACCAGAATATGTTCTGTCTTTTAAATTTTATAATGCTATCTTATGAAATCAAAAGTGTTTAATATTGATAAAACCAAATTATCAATTTTTCCTATTCTCAGTTGTGCTTTTGGTATCTTATTTATAAAACTTTTACCTAACCCAAGGTCATGAAGATTCATTCCTATCTTCCTAGAGCTTTAGAATTGTTATGCTTCTGTTTAGGTGTATGATACGTTTTTAATTAAGTTTTGTGTATGGTGCGAGGTAAAATTGAAATTCGTATTTTTACAAGTGGATATTCATTGCTGATTAGTTTCTCAAAATGTTAAACTAACTGCATATTCCCGGGAGAAATCATGCTTAATGATGTATGCTTTTTCACACATTTTATCTTCATATATTTTCTTCACAATTTTAAGCATGTTTTCTGTTTATAAAGGTATTAGTTTATAACGTTCTTATAGTATGTTTGTCAGCTTCTGTTATAAGAATTCTGTTGGTTCAAATCAAATGTTTTTTATATCTTGATTTTTAAAAGAGTTTGTGGAGTTGGATTTTATTTCTTCTTACATATTTGAAAGAACTTATCAGCAAAATTATCTTGAACTGGGGATTTCTTTGTGGGAAGATTTTAATTTATGATTTTAATTTCCCTAATTGATAAAAGGATGTTCCTATTTTTTCTTTTTTTCTTGGTTCAGCTTTGGTAATACTTCGTAAGGTTCGTTTCTTCTAAGTGGTCAAGTTTATTAGCATAATGTTGCTTATAACATTTCCTTATTTTACCATAGCTATCAATGAGATCTGCAGCAATATTCTCTCTTTGAATTCTGGTATTAATAATTTGTTTTCTCTCTTTTTTCCTTGATCCATCTTGCTAAAGATTTACCAATTTTATTAATATTTTCAAAGAACCAATTTTGACTTTGTTTACTTTATTATTTACATTCTTCTTTACTGTGTACTCATTTTATTAATTACTGCTTTAAACTGTATTTATTCCTTATCTGTTAGCAGCTTTTGTGGTGGATGATGAAATCTTTTATTTGAAGTTTTCCTTTTGTTGCAATAGAAACATGTACAGCTTTACATTGACTTCCAAGCACTGTCTTATTTCAATCTACATATGTTCTTGCTGTTTTCTTATCATTCATTTAAAATATTGTTTATTTTCTTTGCAAATTTTTCTTCTTGAAAATAATCTAGATATTTGTTGTTTTCAATGTACAACTAGCTTATAATTAAAATTTAGTTGATAATCACTTTCCAAATTAATTTTCTTATAGTCAAAGAATATGCTGTATAAGATTTTAATCTTTTAAAATTGATGGGATATGTTTTGTGACACAGCCTACCTTGTTAACTATTTTGTGGCATATTCCCATATTCCATGCACACTTGAAAACTGTGTTTATTCTATAGTTATTTTGTCTTATGTACTATAAATATGTCAATGAAATCAGAGTGGTTCATAGACTCATTCAGATTTTCTACACCTTTACTGATTATTTTGCTTAATTTTTGTTTCAGTTACTGAAAGAAGGGTACCTAATTTCTTAATGATTATAAAGTTGGCTATATCACTTATTTGTTCCATCAGTTTTTGCTTCATGTGCTATGAAGATTAGGTAGGATATGCATAACCTTAAAAGTCTTTTAATACTTTGCATTGAAGTCTATTTTGTTTGAAACTGATACACTTTTTTCAATATTTTATTATTCAAGCTTGCATGGTATAGTCTTTCCATCTAGTTTTTTGCAACTATTTGTGTCTTTTTAATTAAAATGTTTCTTTTTGTAGGCAGCATATAGTTGTGTCTTGTTTATGTATCTAGTCAGGCAATCTCTGACTGTAATTGGGAGTGTTAGGAGTCTAGTTGTACAATTTTTTTTTTTTTGTTTTTGAGACTGAGTCTTGCTCTGTCACCCAGGAAAAAGTGCAATGGCTAGTTGTCTTCTTTGGAATTCGGAGGCAATATATTCCTCATTTGGGTGTGTCACTACATCCAATTTACTGAGTATTCCCCGAAGTTGCTAGTTTTGACTTGGGACCCAGAAAAAGAGAAGGCTCTGCAATGAATCCGGTCTGCTGTGAAAGCCACTGTCACTTAAGCCCTAAGATCCAGCTCCAATGACTGTTGAAGTGTCTGTGGCAGATAAGGATGCTGTTTGGAGCCTTTGACAAGCCTTTATTGGTGAATCACAACACTGGCTCTTATGATTTTGTAGCAAAATCCTGCTAAAGGATAACTAATTTTCTTTTGAGAAACAACTCTTGACCTGCTACCGGGCTTTAGTAGAAACAACACTTAACCATGGGCTACTGAGTGAGTTACCATACAACCTGAGCCGCCCATCGTGAGCAGGGTCTTATCTGATCCATCAAGCCATAAAGTTGGGCATGCACAGCAGAACTCTGTTGTCAAATGGAAGTGGTGTATATGTTGAGCCTGAGATAGCACTAAAGGCACACATAATTTATATTAAATGTAAGGGAAATCCTCCCCCGCGGACAGAACTTCGGGCAGTGCACCTGGTTGTTCACTTTGCCTGGAAGAAGAAGAAATGGAGAGACATGTGATTATAAACCAGTTCTTGTGCTATGGCCAGTGGTTTGGATGGATGTTCAGGGAATTGGAAGGTACATAACTGGAAAACTAGTACCAAGGAAAAGTGAAGAGGAAAATGTGAATAGTCCTTTCTGAATGGGCAGAAAATGTGAAGATGCATGTGTCCCATGTCGAGTTCCCACCAATAGAAGATCTCAACAGAAGAGGATTTTAATAATTAAGTGATAATTAAGGATGAGCCATTTTGTGGGCACCAGTCAGCCCTTTTCCCTAGCAACCCTGGTCATCACCCAATGAGCTCACGAACAAATCAGTCATGGTGGCAGTGATGAAAGTTATGAGTAGGCTTACCAACATGGACTTACACTCACTAAGGCTGACCTAGTTACAGCCACACTAAGCACCTAATCTGCCAGCAGCAGAGACCAACACTGAGTCTTCTGTGTGGAACTGTTCACTTGATAGATCAGCCAGCTACCTGGTGGCAGGTTGATTACACTAAACCACTTCCATTGTGGAAGGGGCAGTATTTTGTTCTTACTGGAATCGACACTTTGAATATGAATTTGCCTTTCCTGCACACAATGCATTGAATCTGTAGATTGCTTTGGGTAGTATGGACATTGTATCATTATTGATTATTCTCATTCTTGAACTTGAAATATCTTTTCAATTCTTTGTATCCTCTTCAATTTCTTCTTCTCCTTCCCCTTCTCCTTCTCCTTCCTCTTCCTCTTCCTCTTCTTCTGTTATTTCCACAGGTTTTGGGGGAACAAGTGGTATTTGGTTACATAAGTAAGTTCTTCAGTGGTGATTTGTGATGCACTCATCACCCGAGCAGTATGCACTGAACCCAATTTGTAGTTTTTTATCCTTCATCCCTTCCCACCCTTTCCTTCTGAGTCCCTAAAGTTCATTGTGTCATTCTTATGCCTTTGCATCCTCATAACTTAGTTCCCACTTATGAGTGAGAACATACGATGTTTGGTTTTTCATTCCTGAGTCACTTCACTTAGAATAATAACAAATGGAAAAACATTCCATGTTCGAGGATAGGAAGAATCAATATCATGAAAATGGACATAATGTCCAAAGTAATTTATAGATTCAATGCTATCCTCATCAAACTTCCATTGGCTTTCTTCACAGAATTAGAAAAAATGACTTCAAATTCAATGGGGAACCAAAAAAGATCCCGTATAGCCAAGACAATCCTAAGCACAAAGCACAAAGCTGGAGGCATCATACTACCTGACTTCAAAGTATACTACAAGGCTACAGTAACCAAAACAGCATGGTACTGGTACCAAAACAGACATATAGACCAATGGGACAGAACAGATGCATCAGAATAATGCCACACATCTACAACCATCTGATCTTTGTCAAACCTGACAAAAACACACAATGGGGAAAGCATTCCTTATTTAATAAATGGTCCTGGGAAAACTGGCTAGCCACATGCAGAAAACTGAAACTGGACCCTTTCCTTACACCTTATACAAAAATTAACTCAAGACAGATTAAAGACTTAAATGTAAGACCTAGGACCTTAAATACCCTAGAAGAAAACCTAGGCAATACCATTTAGGACATAGGCATGGGCAAGGACTTCGTGACTGAAACACCAAAAGCAAAGGCAACAGAAGCAAAAATAGACAAATGGGGTCTAATTTAAACTAAAGAGCTTCTACACAGCAAAAGAAACTATCATCAGAGTGAACAAACAACCTACAGAATGGGAGAAAATTTTTGCAATCTATCCATCTGACAAAGGTCTAATATCCAAAATTTACAAAGAAATTAAATTTACAAGAAAAATACAAAAAAAAAAACATCAAAAAGTGGGCAAAGGATATGAACAGACAGTTCTCAAAAGTAGTCATTTATGCAGCTAACAAACATACATAAAAAAAAATCTCATCATCACTGGTCATTAGAGAAATGCAAATCAAAACCACAATGAGATACCATCTCATGTCAGTTAGAATGGCAATCATTAAAAAGTCAGGAAACAACAGATGCTGGAAAGGATGTGGAGAAATAGGAATGCTTTTACACTGTTGTGGGAGTGTAAATTAGTTCAACCATTGTGGACAGTGTGGCGATTCCTCAGGGATCTAGAACCAGGAATACCATTTGACCCAACAATCCCATTACTGGGTATCTACCCAAAGGATTATAAATCATTCTACTATAAAGACACATGCACACATATATTTATTTCAGCACTGTTCACAATAGCAAAGATTTGGAACTAACCCAAATACACATCAATGATAGACTGGATAAAGAAAATGTGGTACGTATACACCATGGAATACTATGCAACCATAAAAAAGGTTGAATTCATGTCCTTTGCAGGGATATGGATGAAGCTGGAAAACATCATTCTCAGAAAATTAACACAGGAACAGAAAATCAAACGCCACATGTTCTCACTCATAAGTGGGAGTTGAACAATGAGAACACATGAAGGAGGGGAACATCACACACTGGGGCCTGTCAGGGGATAGGGTGCTAGGGGAGGGATAGCATTAGGAGAAATACCTAATGTAGATGACAGGGTGATGCATGCAGCAAACCGCCATGGCATGTGTGTACCTATGTATCAAATCTGCACATTCTGCACATGTATCCCACAACTTAAAGTATAATAAAAATTAAAAGAAAAGAAAAAAGAAAAAAAAGTAATGAGTTTTTGAACATTATCAGACAGCATAATCTGATTGACATGTCTAGATCACTCTACAAATAAATGCAATCTTTATAAAAGCTTACAAACTATTCACAAAAATTGCCCATATTCTGGACCATGAAACAATGATCTCATTACATTTAAATTATAATTGGTTATAGTATATTTAAAGTCTCAATAAACTTAAAATTTGTATCATCATTGAATTCAACTAGAAATCTTGTAAAGTCTGAAATATTTCAAAGCATATATTCAAAATAATACTTTTAAATTATCAAATGGTCAAGTAAAAATTTGATAATTATTTAGCCAGACCCACTGAGAACACAGAAAGGAAACCATAAATCATCTCCATCAGGAGCAAGACAGATGATGTCACAACAGGTCCTTTAGATTTACAATGATATTGAAATAATATTATTAACAACTTTAGGACAATAAATTCAACAACTTAGATAATATTGAAAATTCCTTGACAGATACTAACATTCAAGAAGGTATAGGTAACCACATTGTCTTGATTAAAAATAGTAAATATTTTAGTCAAAAATCTTTATATAAAGAAAATTCCAAGTATCTGTGAACTCACTGGAGAATATTACTGAACATTTAAGAAATAAATAATATAAATTATCTATGAAATCTCTCAGAAAATTGAAAAGAAGGAAATCCTTTCCAACCTATGCTATGAAATCAATATTATCCTGTTACTAGATTAGAAACAGACATTATAAGAAAAGAAACTACAGACCAATATTCTTCATGAATGTAGATGCAAACATTCTAAACAAGTTGTTAGAAAATCAAATCTTACAGTAGATAAAAAGAATAACACAGAATGGCAAGGTGTGTTTTATCTCAGGAATACAAGGTTATTCTACTATTTGAAAAACGATTGATGGAAAGTCAGCAACACACAGAAGTCAGCATGTTGTCAGCAACACGCAGAGTAGGAAGCCCTGGACGTTTCTTCCCTCCACAAGCACACTGCTTCAGCAACAATTCATGGTCAAATTCCTTTTGTGAGAAATCCAGAAGAATATTTCTGCAAAGATTAGAGCAGAAATAAACTATATAGAGAATAGAAAAACCATACAAAAAATAAATAAATACTAAAGGTTGGTACATTGAACAGATAAACAGCTAGAATAAGAGTGAAGACTCAAATAACATCAGAAATGAAAAAGGGGAAATTACAACGAATGCCACAAAAATAAAAAGAATCATGAGATTACTGTGAACAATTAGACCCCCAAACCCTGGAGAGCCAAGAAGAGATAGAGAAATTCGAAGAAACATACAACCTAACAAGACTAAATCATGAAGAAATAGAAAGTCTAACAGACTTGTACTTGTATGGAGATTGAATCAATAATCAATAACTTCACAGCAAAGAAAAGCCAAGGACTTTCCCACAAAGAAAAGTTGAGAACCAAATGGCTTCACTGGTGAATATTACTGAACCTTTAGAGAATAATTTATTCCAATCTTTTCAAAGTTTTTCAAAATAGTGAAGAGGTGAGAATGCATTGAAACTCATTTTATGAGGCCAGCCTTACCCAGATGCCAAAGCCAAAGATACCAAAAAAAAAAAAAAAAAAAAAAAAAAAAAAAAAAAAAAAAAAAGACAAGAAAAGAAAACTATAGGCCAATATCCCTACTACAGATACCAAAAAAAAAAAAAAAAAAAAAAAAAAAATCCTCAATGTAACACTAGCTAACTGAATCCAATAGCATATTAGAAGCATCATATACTATGACTAATTGGGATTTATCCCTGGAATGATTGAATGTATGCAAATCAATTTTTTAATCCACTGTATTAACAAAATAAAAGCTACAAATTATGTTATCATCTCACTAGGTGCAGAAAAAAACCCCAGCATTTTACAAGATTCAACATACCTTCCTGATAAAAACTCTCAAAAAGCTCAGGAGCCTCAAAGAAGGTACCTCAACATAATAAAGGCTATATATGAAAAGCCAATAGCTAATGTCATGATCAAAAATGAAAAAATTAAAGTGTTCCCTTTAAAGTCAGGAACATGACAGCCATGCCCCCTCTCCCATTTATATTCAACATAGTGCTGGAATTCCTAACCAGAGCAACTAGACAAGAAAAAGATGTAAAATGGACCCATATCAGAAAGAAAGAATATTTTTCTCATTTGCAAATGACATGATGATATATGACTACATATATATATATGTGTATATATATCCTAAAGACTCCACCCTAAAACTGTTAGAACTAATAAATGAACGCAGTAAACTTACAGGATACAGATTAAACATACAAAAATCAGTTGTGTTTATATACATGAACAATGAACTATCTAGAAAGAAAATTTCAAAAATAATCCCATTTCCAATAACACCAAAAATTGTAAAATAGGAATAAACTGAGGATGTGAAACATTTGTACAATAAAATCCTCTAAACATTGATGAAAATAATTAGGTAAACACAAATAGAAAGACATCTTCTCTCTGGATTGGAAAACTTAATATTACTAAAATTTTCATACTTCTTAAAGCAATCTATCTATTTAATGCAACCTCTGTCAAATTCACAAAGTCATTTTTAACAGAAATAAATAATTCTATAAATCACAGAGAATGAATGACCATGAATACCAAAATAATCTTGAAAGGAAAGAACAAAGCTGGAGACATCACACTTGGTAATTCCAAAATATATTATAAAGCTATAGTAAATAAAACAGTCTGGTATTGGCACAAAAACAGGCATATAGACCAATTGATTGGATAAAAGAGCCTAGAAATCAACCCACATGTATAGGGTCAACTGATCATCAACAAGAATACCAAGAATACACAGAGAGGAAAGGACAGTCCTTCAACAAATGGTGTTGGGAAAACCAGATATCCACATGCATAAAAATGAAATTGGACCCTTATCTTATGTCAGATAAAACAATTAATTCAAAATAGATTAAAGACTTAAACATAAGGTCTGAAACTGTGCAACTCCTAGAAGAAAATATGGGGGAAATGTTTCATGACATTGGACTTGGTAATGATTTAATGAATACAACATAAAAAGCACAGGCATCAGAATCAAAAATTAAAACATGGGACTACATCAAACTAAACAGGTTCTTCACAGCAAAGGAGAGAATTGACAAGAGGAAAAACACAACATATACAGAATGGGAGAAAACATTTGTAAACCATATATCTGATAAGGATTACTCTCCAAAATATATATGGTATTTTTATAACCTAATAGCACAAAAAATTCATCATAACCTGGTTAAAAATGGGCTAAAGACTTGCATAGATATTTTTCCAAAGAGGACATACAAATGACTAAACAGGTATATAAAAGGATGTTCAATGTTACTAAACATTAAGGACATGGAAACAGAAATCACAATGAGATATCACTTCACGTTTGTCAGAATGACTATTATCAAAGACAAAAGGCACGTGTTGGTGAGGATATGGAGCAACTGGAACACTTGCACACTGTTGTTAGGAATGTAAATTAGCATAGCCATTATGGAGAACCATATGGAGGTTTCTCACAAAATGGAAAACAGAACAATCGTGTGATCTAGTAATCCTTCTGCTGGGTATTTATTCAAAGAAAAGGAAATCAGTATCATATCATAGGGATACCTGAACACCCATATTTATTGCAGCACTATTCACAATAGCAAGATGTGAAATCAACCTAAGTGTCTATCAATAGATGGGCATATAAGGAAAATGTGGTACATTATATATACACACACACACACACACACACACACACACAAGTATATACTATAAAAAACTATTCAGCCATTAAAAAGAATTAAATTCCATCATTCATGGCAATAGAGATGGAAATGGAAGACACTATGATAAGTGAAGTCAGCCAGGAACACAAAGTTCAACACTGCATTTTGTTACTCACATGGAACTAAAGAAAGCTGATCTCATAGAAATAAAAAGTGGAACAGAGAATACTAGAAATCGGGAAGGGTAGGGGGAAAGTGGCACAGGAAAATATTTGTTGAGGGATACAAAATTCAACTAGATAGGATGAATAAACTCTAGTGTTCTATAGAACTGTAGGATGACCATAGTTAGCAATGATATATTATGTAGTTTTGAGTAGCTAGAAGGAGGATAGTAAATCTTCCCAACACAAAGAAATAATGTGTATTTAGAGATATATTTAGATTGGAATGAATGTAGTAAAACTGATTTTGTTCATGGATTATATGATTGTTTATGTAGAAAACCCAAAGAAATCTACAAAAAAATCTGCTACTACTAATAAAGTGGGTTTATCAGGGCATGTTACAACCTTAATATGCATAAGTCAATTATATTTCTATATACAAAATAATCAGATATGGAAAATTTTTAAGTACCATCTACAATAATAATAAAAAGATAAGAAATATGTATAGGTAATTCTGAGAACTTTAAGGTCTTATGTTAAAGATCTATAACTGAAAAATATGAAATACTACTAAGAGAAATTTAAAACCTAAATATATGGAGAAATACACTATCTATAGGTTGAATGACCCAATATTGTTTAGATATAAATTAGTCGGAAATTGATCTAAGGATTTAATACAATCTCAATAAAATCTCAACAGATGTTTTTGTGAAACACAACAAAATGATTAAAAGTTAATGTAGAAACACAAAGCACTTAGGTTTGCCAAAACAAATTTATAAAAGAAAGAAGAAAATCAGAGGACAAATATTACCTAAGACTTATTAAAAGCTGTGGTAATCAAGGCAGTTTGGATATTGGCAAATATAGATCAATAAATAAAAGAAACAGAATAAAGTCCAGAAATAGACATATATATTTAGGGAAAACTGATTTTTGACAAAGAAGCATAGTTCAGTGGAGAAAGAATAGTATCCTCATCAAATAGTGTTCAAACAATTTGAAAACCATATGTAACAAAATGAAACAATGAAAACAAATTTTGATCCATATCCTGTACCATTTATAATAATTAACTCAAAATGAATCATTGGCCTAAACATAAAAGTTAAAACTATAAGACTTTTAGCATAAAATACAGGAAAATATCTGCAAACTTGGGTGAGCAAGGAATTCTTTCTTTTTTAAATTTGAGTGACAATTTATATAAAAACAATTTACATTAAAGTTACATTTAGATGTACGAAGAGGTTTTGAAATAAATCAAAGTAGTAGCAATAGACCACTTAGCTATTTTGTTGATTGAAAGTAAATGCAAAAAAGAAATCCTATTACTTAGGATACAAAATGATAAATTTATTCTGCTTTGGATATCTACCTTTCAAATATATATCTAGTCTAATTTTCTTTGATATAAGTATTCTGTAATTACTGAGAAGGAATGTCTAACATATTAACTCAATATTTAGCAACTACTAATTTCCTTGATATGTTTCACAACTTCCCTTGACTCTAAATAAGATTCTTTTTAAAGATACATTCCTATTTTCAGGTTTCGTATTTTCTCAATAATAGGTCTAATATTTTGTTGCTATAAATGTACTAATATATTTTGTTGACACACCTCAGCAATTAAGTGAGTATCCTCATGAATAAAGCTTAGACTTTATACTATAAAATTTAACCAATATTACATAGCAGGATTTGACACAAACTTTGGTTTGGTCTAAGTTACAGCAGTGTTGTTTTGATTAAAAGCCTTCAGGAGATACAATTCACATACCATATAGATCATACATTTAAAAATATACAATTCAGTGGTTTTAACATATTTAAATATAAGTGCAACCATCCCTCCACAGTTATTTTTAAAATGTTTCATCACTTCACAAAGAAATTCCATATCCCTTAGATAATAATTCGCTGTCCCACCACTACCCACCATCCTAAGCAACCACTAATCTACCTTCAACCTCTAGAGAGTTGCCTATTCTGCACATTTCTTTATTATTATTATTATACTTTAAGTTCTGGGATACATGTGCAGAACATGCAGTTGTTACACAGGTATACACTTGCCATAGTGGTTTGCTGCACCCATCAGCCCGTCATCTATATTAGGTATTTCTCCTAATGCTATCCCTCCCCTAGTCCCCTACCTCCCGAAGGCCCCAGTGTGTGATGTTCCCTTCCCTGTGTCCCTGTGTTCTCATTGTTCAATTCCCACTTATGAGTGAGAACATGTGCTGTTTGGTTTTCTGTTCCTTTGCTGGTTTCTTGAGAATGATGGTTTTTAGCTTCATCCATTTCCCTGCAAAGGACATGAACTCAACCTTTTTTATACAGCTGCATAGTATTCCATGGTGTATATAAAAGAAAAAAGATGATAAATTTGGACTTCATAAAAAGTAAAAGCTTCTGCTCTTTGAAAGATGCAATTAAGGAAATAAAAAGATAAGCAACAGACTGGTAGGAAATATTTGCAAAATGTATATCTGATAAAAGACTTGTATTCAGAATTTATAAAGAATTATCATAACTTAATATGAAGAAAAAGCTGGGCAAAATATTTGAATAGAAACTTTGGTAAAGACTATCAGTGGTTTTCTAGCCATGGAGTGGAAATTACATGGTGACAAGAGGAAACTTTTGGGTGTGATGGCTATGTTCATCACCAATTATAGTGATTATTTCAAGGTAGTACACATATTTCAAAACTAATCAAATTATATTCAAATTCTATAGTTTATTTTGATGAGTAGAACAAAAGAAAAAATTTAAATGACTCCAGATGCCACACATTTATTCTAAGCAAATATTTTAATATTTTCTTCAGATAACATTGCTTATTGTTTAGTGTCTTGAGATGAGCTGAATTCTCTTCTTGACTTTGAAGATCTTTAAAGAGAATCACTATCACCTTTTTTCAGGGAAAGATTGTTATATTTGTAGTTTAAAATTACCTTCAGGGAACCTGGAACAAACCTATTGCAATGACACCTTATACACTGATAGAGCAGCTAATCTGATAAACGTCAAAAGCAGGAGGTGAACTTGTTGGATGAGGGTTGCTGCTAGCATGATTTACTTGGGGAAACAAATAACCTGTCAACTTCAGTAGTTGCTCATGTAATTGAGCTCGCCTGTGGGGAAAAAAATAAGTAGTTAGGATAGTTAACATTGATTTATAGATTTCTTTTCTCCCTTTCTCCAAGCAGGAAGATGGGCTTCTCTCTACTACCAAAAAAAGAAAAAGAAAAGAAAATATTACAGTAAACTCAGAAGTTTTTTCAGAAGTAGGAACAAGTCAGCTGGAATATACTTTCCATTGCTTCTTTATACAAGGTGAAGAAGAAATATTTGCAACATAGACACAGATTTCTAACATTAATATTTGTATGAAGAACAAATGAAAAGTAATTAAAAAAGATGAACAAACAAAAAAAGACAAGTATATATATAGTCAAACTTGCAATTGAGATAAAAATAAATACAAGTAACCAATAAATATATGAGAAAGTATTACATGTCAGAGAGATGTCAATAAAACAATAATTACAAGATAAATGTATGTCTTTAATTAAAAGGATAAATTGACATGCAAGAAAGCCTAAAATTATGAAATACTGTGTCTAAATGATCTTGAAGGTAAATTCATAAAGAAGGAAACAAATCATTTTAAAAACATCTCAAAAAATCTTTTCATTGCCTTGAATTTCTGACAATTTTCAGGAAACTGCAGTTTAGATGTGATACAAATATCATTTTCAGTTAAAAATTAGTCTGTATTACATGCTTCCTCATTAACTTGCCATCCTGTTGACAACCAGTCTTGTTATTTTTTGTGCTGTTAATTGTACACTGGGCTGTAATTTATTACTTACATTTTGATTACTTGTTATACTTGTTATACATTTTATACTTAGTTTTTACCAGCTTCAAAGCATTTTTTGTAAATAAAAATAAAGATAAAAACTCTAAACAATTCTAAAATAATGATTTTTTTTGTATTTTTAAATAAAATAGCTTAAGTAGTACAAAATATATTTCATGAATCTGTTAAGAAAATGTTAATGATTTATTGCTGTATGCAGAAGTTATTAACACTGATGTCCACAGTGCTTCACCATTTCTCATTAGTGCACAAAGAATGCTAAGGCTCTGAGAAATAATGGATACACAACTAACATTAAGATGAGGAAAGAGTGGTTTGGGAAAGAAAGCAATTAAGAATGAGAGTAGTCAAGAATTAAAATCTAAAATGGCTTCCTTGGAGGGGCTATTCACTTCCTCATTTCCTTCATCTTTATAAATATACCACATAGTTACAGACTTTTTAAAGAATGCAATAAATGGCATTGTGAAGCATTATGAACAGTTAGTTGGTAAATAGAGGGCTACTGGGGTGTTGTCAGATGATCAGTAAAAGGGTCTTGGAGAGTTTTATAGAATAGAGGCTCTCAAACACTGTTCTGGAATTCAGACCTGGATGATGACATAATAAATACTAAGGACGTCAAAAAAACAAAGATTTCTCAGACTTACTATCAAACATTTTGACTTGGCAAGTCTAAGCTGAGACCGTGGATCTGTATTTTTAAAAGTCTACCCAGAGTACTCTGATCTTTAGAATACTAACCTTGAAAGATGTTAAAACAATTTCTTTAAATATATTGTTGTTCAGATACTTTGCATATTTTTTTCTAAATTTATTTGACCATAAGCCTGTTTCTCCAAGCATTTCAACAAACTGCTATTTTATGGGACACATTTTGAGAAATGCTATTCCACAGGATTAAAAGATATTTGCTGTGACTATGAGGTTTGCGAGAAACAGGTTTAAATGTAATAGAGATGGAAGAGTGTATGTATAGATACTGCTTTCTGCATAGTCTGAGGAAAGGAAATTCCAGGCAGAACATGAGCAATAAGAGAAAATGTGAAATAAATAAAGCCCAGAATGGGATTTTTGTCTGTGAGGCTGGCAAAATTACAGCTTGGGGTTAAAATTAGAATAAGTCATTCCTTCCAGAAGTAATTTCAGGAAGCAACCAATTGAAAGAGTCTTCACCTATATAGTAGGCTCTATAGGGATGAATGGGAGTCTGTCCCTGTCCCCAGTGAGTTTGGGTAGAGTCTGACAGTGAGGGCAGGTGAACCCCATTGCAAAGAAGCAGTACTGCAAAGGCCTGTCAGAATCAGAAGGCAGAAGTATCAATCATTGCCAGTGTGTTTGGTTAGAAAGCAGTTTAAGGGAGACCTAATGTCTAATCACATCAAAATTGCTAGTTTTGTGATGATACTATTTCCATGAGGTGGTAACAAAAAGAGGGAGGGGACTGTATGTCTACCTGCTAGAGATACAGTAGCTGTCAAGTGTTTCCAGAAGATGTTCGGAGGAGATGGTCATGCTCAAGATCCTTTTCAGATAAGCAAATGCTGAGGGAGTTTGTTACTACCAGACCCACCTTCTAAGAGATCCTGAAAGGAGCACTAAATGTGGAAAGGACTGTTACCAGCCAGTACAAAAACACACTTAAGTACACTGACCAGTGACACAATAAAACAAGCTGGCATAATAACCAGCTAACAACACAATGGTGAGGATCAAATCCACACATGTCAACACTAACCTTGAATGTAAATGAGCTAAATGCCCCATTTAAAAGGCAGAGGCAAGATGAATAAAAAAGCAAGACTCAATGGAATGCTGTCTTCAAGACACCCATCTCACATGGAGTGACACCCATAGGCTCAAAATAAAGGGATGGAGGAAAATCTACCAAGCAAATGAAAATCAGAAAAAGGCAGGGATTGCAACCCTAATTTCAGACAAAACAGACTTTAAACCAACAAAGATCAAGAAAGACAAAGAAGAGCAATATATAATAGTAAAGGGTTCCATTCAACAAGAACACCCAACTATCCTAAATATATATGCACCCAACACAGGAGCACCCAGATTCATAAAGCAAGTTCTTAGAAACCTACAAAGAGACTTAGACTTCCACACAATAATAGTGACAGAACTCGACACTTCATTCTCCTTTCATTCTCTTTGGTCTCTTCTCTCCTACCCTCCTGTCCTTTGTTTACTTTCCTTCTCCCTGCTTCCCCCACCCCACATTTTCTTTTTTTGTTTGTTTGTTTTTCTTGCCAGAAATATCTGGAATGACTAGAAGAGAACCCACAGGTTGCCACCTGGAGAAAAAAAAATTTCCCCACAATTTCTCACTCCTTAGCAACGATTTGTGCATTCACTAAACAGCCCATCTGCCAACTGAGACTTTCACTATGCAACCTTTGTCTGTATTCCCACGATATTCTACTAAATCTCTTCTCATTCACAAATTTTAAGTATGATTCCAGTTTGTGTGCATCTTCCCAAATATATTTCTTGTATCTTTAGAACAGGGATTGTATTCATTTACATTTTATTCCCAGTTTAGTGCTTGGTACATAATATGTACTCAAAATTATGAGTGATCTAAACTGGAATGGATGAACAAATAAAATGATTAAAAGAAAGAATTTTGTGAAGATAGTTTACTCAGATTCTTAGACCAGGAATATTTGCCAACAATCAATTATCAATCACTTAGTGTATATCTGATAATGTTTTATTGAGCAGATAAGATACTCCAGATTTCCTAGATAGAGTCCCAAGTCACTGAACAAGGGATGACCATCCTAAGGTGTATCTGTAGACCTTAAATGTAAACCCAGTTCAGCACAAAAGTAAACTCCACAGAACAAGACTGGTTGAAAAGCCAGATGACAATATAATACATATGTTTAAAACCATGAAGCATTTTTTTTGTACTACCAGGATTATTTAAATTTTCTTCTGAGTGTATCTGCTGCTGCTTTAGGACCTTAGAACTGAAACAAGGTGTGGCATAATCAGTAATCTACAGCAAATCAACAGTGAATTTACTGGAATTAATATTTATTGATAATATATTATGTGCAAGTAGTACAGGTAAATCACTGAAAGATTGAGAATAAGGGAAAATCTTTTTAAAAAGCAAAAAACAAAACAAAAACAAAAACAAAAACTTTATTTTACATGAAGCCAAATTGCCCTCAGAGTAGGGGAACTGAAGTAACAGATTTTGAGTCTGTGAAGAGATGCCATTTGTAAGTAGGATACACACATTTCCACAGAAGACAAATGAAAAGAAGATAAAAACAGGCAGGAAGGGTGTTGGCTTAGCATAACCTTCAAGGAGTCCCTTATGAAATACAGCCAGCATGCCTATTTCTTGGAAAATGTTTTCAAGATTAACTCCTTAGCTACAGTCCTTCCAGTAAGTAGAAAGGCAGCTCCTCAGAGCTCACTTCTGGCTCTACAATTCTGGAATATTCTAGCGCTTTTTTAATGCCTCTCCTGCAGTGCCCTTAGCTCCTTTTATTAATATAAAGTTTGAAGTATTACAAGGAACATGTATCTATTTACATGGATGAGATATTCAAGACTTCTTCAGGCAAATCTACTTTAGTGAAAATTCTCTATTTTGAGTATCTTTGTGAAGGACATGACATAAAATACAAAAACAGACCTCATTTTTATAGTGTTTACAAGCATTTTCTTTCTGTGAAAAAGAAAAAAAAATTGAGAAGCAAAAGTCGTTTAAATAATCTTTTCAAGGTTCATCATCAAACTTTGATTAAAAGCTCTTATAAGGAAATGCAAATCAAAACCACAGTGATGATACCATCTCACCCCAGTCCGAATGGCTATTATTAAAGAGTCAAAAAATAACAAAGGCTGGTGATGCTTTGGAGAAAAGGAAACCCTTATACACGGTTGGTAGGAATGTAAATTAGTTCAGCCACTATGGAAAGCAGTTTGGAGATTTCTCAAAGTGGCTTAAAACAGAACTGCCGTTCTAACTAGCAACTCCATTAGTGGGTATACATCCAAAAGAAAATAAATCAATCAGCCAAAAAGACATGCACTCATATTTTCATGGAAGCAGTATTCACAATAGCAAAGATATGGAATTAGCATAGAGCCTATCAACAATAGACTGGATAAAGAAAATGCAGTACAGATACACCACGGGATACTACACAGCCATCAAAAAGAATAAAATCATATTTTTTGCAGCAACATGGGTGCAGCTAGAGGACATTATCTTAAGCAAATTAACACAGGAAGAGAAAAGCCAGTACGATGTGTTCTCACTTATAGGTGGCAGTTAAACATTAATTTATGTACACATGGACATAAATATGGGAGCAACAGACACTGAGGACTGCTGGAGTGGAGAAGGAGGAAGGGGACTGGGGGCTGAGAGGCTGCCTATCGACTGCTGGGCTCACCTCCTGGGTAACAGGATTTTCCATACCCCAAACTTCAGGGTGGTAATGCAGTGTCCCCACATGATAGACCTACACATGCACCCTGTGAATCTAAAATAAAAATCGGAGTTATTTTTTTAAAGGTCTTATAAGTTTTATTCTTTGACATTTTCACTTAGATCATCTTTAATGGCCAACATTAGCAATGGATGTCAATAGCCATTTCGCCTTGATCCTCTCTCCTTTCTGTTGTGGGTCTTGATATACTCCCCTTTTTGTTAAGGTCTTCTCTAACATGAGATGCCCTCAGATGCTACCAGTGTCCAGCTGCCTCTGGGGAATTCACACACACTGTCCCCGCTGGAGCATGTTTATATCCACATGGTCCTTCCCACGTCTGCCACACATGCTCTGGCAATGCCAGAACACACACTGAGAAGAAAGCACGTTGCATTCACACTGTGCTTCATGGTAGTGTGTAGCTGCCCAACAACACTGATGAATGGTGGCCCTACCCCAAGTTTGAAGCAGACACTGTAGTTTTCGGAGTGGTGGAAAGAGGATGTCTAGAAGAGCCCACTGCCACTGTCAACTGGACATGGACGTAAGCATAAGAGAATGACAAGCACTTAAATGTGATGACTTTTTAATATATAAATTAGGTCCGAATTGTTAACTCTATAGTTCTTTTATAATTTGCACAGGTTATGCTTCTACATAATTCAGTACTCCTCAAAACAACCTTGTGAGTGAAATGGGACAGGTTATGATTCCAATAAAAACTCCTCATCTTCCTCTTGCACTAAGATTCTGTGGATCCCAAGTTCCTGTTTATGTCTTCTTCGATCATTGCTTCGCAGACTTGGATGTGGTGCAACTGAATCTCACACAAACACACAGCCGTGTTCACACATGTGTGCACACACCACACACAAACAGATTGTCAAGCCCCTTCATCCTTAGCAAGCATGGTGCATTATGTCTGGGTCAGGACACTGCACAGGTGATTTTGACATCCTGCCATATTTAGGATATATTGTCCTTTGTCAGTGTTTCAGAACCCTTGTTACACATAAGAATCACCTGTAGAACTTGAAAATATGAGTATATTCTGGCCCCAGGGAAAAAGTAATCAAATCAATGGACTGATTTAGGGGGTGGACTGAAGCATGAGTATTGTTTTTTAAGTGCCGCAGATGATTCCAGGGTACAATAAATGTTTAGGATCACCAGCCCAGAGGTGCACTTTTCAAACTTGAATATGCAAGAAGAACATGCAGATCTGACTCACTAGGTCTGGGGCAGGCCAGAGATTCTGCATCCCTACATTTCCTCCTAGTTTCCCAGAGATGCTGGAGGATAAGACTTCTGAGTAGATTTCACATAGGAAAGAAATGGCTGCCAGTCTCAATTGCTCAGAAGGGTTAATTAGAAGCCACTGCAGAGAATGCCATTCACATTTAAGGCTCAGACTCTCCAACAGTGTCTCCTGCCATTGAGCCACACACAGAGAGTCCATGATATTCTTATTGATACTGTCACACTTTAAGACATGCAAATCATCCTCTGTCCAATGAGCTTCTCTTTCATCTTGCTAGAAAGTTTCTAATTATCTTCCCAGCTCTGCTCAGGTAACTCTCCCCTTGAGGATCCTTCCAGTGACAGTTCAAGAATTAGTAGCTCAATTCCCAGGGTCCCTTAGACCTTCTACCTGCTTGTGGGCAATTTGGAAATAAGGATTGTGCCTGAATCACCTTTGCATTCCTAGCATCCTTTTTCCTGGGTAATAATTGTTCCATATATGTTCAATAATTGTTCAATTATTCAATAAAAATTGTTCAATAAATGTGTGTTAAATGAATGACCACAGCTCCTATAGCAGGTAGCTGACTTTGTGTCTCCTCAACCAATCTCTGAGCTCTTTGAAAGTAAAGCCTATTTTGTTTGAATGTATATTTATCATCCCTGTTTCTGGTACAGGGTAGGCAACTAATGCATATGTGATGAAACAATCAGTGCCTTAGTGCTTATGGAGAATATCACTGTGTTACAGAGAATCATGGAATGACTAATGTTAAGCTAAACTCAAGTTACTTAGAGCATATTAACTTGCATTTATTATACTCTGGGGGGAAAACACATATGTGTATATATGTATGATATATATATGTATACACATATCAGAATTTGTATATGAGCATGTCTGATTACTATCAAAATGTTGTGATTAAGAATTAATTGCAAGACTTTGTAATTAAAGGGGTCGACACCTCTTATGTCTCCCTATTTCTTATATTGGGATTATCTCTTTCCCTCTCTATGCTGGGTATACAAGGTGATGCCGTGACTGTGTCTGATTTAAGCACCATGACAGTGATTTGGAGTAACTGTGAAATTATTTATTTTGTGTTTTCTCCAAGCCTTCTGTGTTTCAGTTGCACAGACTGCTCTGACACTGTTATCGATGACAATCAAATGTCAGCACAAGAAGCAAGGGGGCACAAATGAAGATCTATTTACAGTTCTTGCAGAATATTATGCATTTTTGACTTCAAAACCTCCAGAGTTTTTCATTTTTACATCTTTGGTGAATTTGAGAATTGGGGCTGATTGTTTCCTGGTATGGCTAAGGTGAAATATCAGCCCCTTCTCTTCTTAATTCATTTGAAGGAGATTTCATTAAGAGGAAGATTCAGTGATGAACTCATGGAGGGAGAGCAGTACCACTGGTTAGGCTCAGGAGTGGAGAGTGTGAGCTATGGAGTAAAAGTAGATGTTTTCAAATCTACGTCTACTGTTTCCTAATAGTTAAACATTGGGCAGGTCACTTACTTACTCTGTCCTGTTTCCTCAGCTGCAAAATGGAAATAAAACTAGTACCTGCTCCGTGACATTGTGAGGTTTAGAATTAATCCATGCTTAAGACAATCACTGTCGTACAAACAATACACAATAAATACTATCTATTACTATTGTTCTATTATTATTTATATCATTTTACATCTGAGGACTTCAAAGATTACCTGATACAAATATCCCTACTGATAAAAATATCAGCAGAGAAATAAGATAATTATACTTAACCGGCTCACATGTTATCAAGCAATTAACTAACCAGTGTATTAATGTTGATCATGTTTTGATTGATTTACTCAACCAAGTTTAGTAAAAATGACCTAATTTATGATCTAGTTGATAAAAATAACTGGTTTGACTTCTTTTTTTCTTTCTTTGTTTCTTTGTTTCTTTCTTTTTTTTTTTTTTTGTGAGATGGAGTCTTACTCTGTCACCAGGCTGGAGTGCAGTGGCGTGATCCCGGGTCACTGCAACCTCTGCCTCCCGGGTTCAAGCGATTCCCCTGTCTCAGACTCCTGAGTAGCTGGGACTGGGACTACAGATGCGCACCACCATGTCCGGCTAACTTTTTGTATTTTAGTAGAAATGGGGTTTCACCATGTTGGCCAGGATGGTCTCGATCTCCTGACCCCGTTATCCGCCCACCTCAGTCTCCCAAAGTGCTGGGATTACAGGCGTGAGCCACCGTGCCAGGCCAGTTTGACTCCTTTTTATTAAGTTGTTAGATTTGGGGTGCCACAAGTTAGTTATCAAAGAGATGAAGCCACTTAAGTAGTCCTATATCTCACCATGAAATGGAATAAAACCAGATCTTTTGATAACACCCAGAAAGGTATTCAGGGATGGGGATGAGGCAGTGGGAAGATTGTGAACATTGGCATCAGGATGGGCTGGGTTTGCATCTCAGTGCATCACTTCACGTATGAACTGAATGAATTCTTTTGAAACAGAAGCTCCTAAACTTTGTCCTATGATACTATAGGTTCTCAGTGCTTTGAAAAGAACTCTTATTTGTCACATTTTGTTATCTTTATGTAGACGATTAAGATAATTTCTTACTGTAAATAGGCAAAAAAGGGAACAAACTCAGTATATGAAATGTACATGGGAGGAGGAAGCAGAAGTTAAGGGAGAGAATTCAGAATATTGGATAATAGGACACAGGTCTGAGCAGGACTTGTTCTAGCACTATTTCACAATTAACCGAATGTGTCTTGCAAATTTTCTCTCCTACTTCTACTTCTCCCTAATACTAGGACACACAAAACCCCTCTTGAAGCTTAGGGCTACACTTTTCTTCATCTTCTGATAATCCTTAGTTTATATTTTCTCGAGTTATTTTTGTTAACTGGAAACAAAGCCTGTTCCATATGTTAGTCCATTTGTGAAGGTTTTCACTTATTTATTCAGTTAGTTTGAACTGATAAAGACAACCTTGGACATTTTTCCATTTGTTCCTGAAAATAACAAATATGAAGAACCCCCCCCCCACTTGCTAGTTTCTACAATAGATTCCAGCACTTTTAAAATTGAAAATAAAGTGTTTTCCATTAAGACTTTACACTGGAAAGCAAATTATTTGATGAGCATGTGTTTCTTAAAGCAAACAAATAATGTGACAATGCTAACTAGCTTGTACATATGTTTCCTTAGTGCATGTTAATCAATTTGCCTGCTGGATATATAAAATATATGTGATGGTTAATACTGAGTGTCAACTTGGACTAGATTGAAGGATGCAAAGTATTGATCCTGGATGTGTCTGTGAGGGTGTTGCCAAAGAAGATTAACATTTGAGTCAGTGGACTGGGACAGGCAGACCCGCCCACCTGCTGGGTGGGCACCATCTATTCAGCTGCCAGCAAATATAAAGCAGACAGAAAAACGTGAAACGCTAGACTGGCTTAGCCTCCCAGCCTACATCTTTCTCCCATGCTAGATTCTTCCTGTCCTTGAACATCAGACTTCAAGTTCTTCAGTTTTGGGACTTGGACTGGCTCCTTGCCCCTTGGCTTCCAGATGGCCTATTGTGGGACCTTGTGATCATGTGAGTTTAATATTCCCTAATAAACTTCCATATATATATATACATGTATATTTATATATATACATGCATGTGTGTGTGTGTGTATATATATCTCCTATTAGTTCTGTCCCCCTATGGAACCCTGACTAATACAGTACACAAGTCAATTCTCACTTCGTCTTCTTTATAACATTTGATTTTAGTGGTTTATTTGTATCTAAAGTTATTTTCTTGTGTCTAATTTTAGTCAATAGTAGCAGTCTGAATTCCAGAAAAAATATTTTAACCAAAGTCTGATTAAAATTGAAAAGCCCATAACTGATTATGTTGGATATCCTGGTTTCCAAGCCAATGAAAACAGATGGTTTCCAACCCAATCAAAAGAGGTAGTTTCCATTAGATGTTGTACGCTCTCTGCTTTACATGTTAGTACAAGTTTGCTAGTAAGTCTTCAATTGGGATTAATACAAAGTTGGATTTCTTTAATTTTTTTTAAAATTTCAGTGTTTCTCAATGTATGTCTATATTCTAATTTCATTAAAATTGTTTGGGGATGCTTATTTTAAAAGAGTCAGATTCCTGGTCTCCACTCAAAACTTGTTGAATCAAAATATCTGGAGTTGAAACTAATAAATCCATATTTTTAACAAAGCTTTCCACTTAACTCTATGCATGGTAAAATGTGATTTGAGTGCCACAGGCAAGAATTAATGGAGAGGTCAGTAGTTATTAACTGAGCTGTTTTCGAAAAAAGGAAACATGCAAAAGGGCAAGGAAAATTCAGGCTGGATGATCAGCGTGTGAATGACAGAGACTCAAATGCTGTCCTAATGCACATAAGCTTTCTTCCTGTTTTATTTGAAAATATTTTACTTTGTATGAACAACTGATATTCAGTAAAATACTTAAGAATGGCATTGACTTTTTAATTCACAAAAAGAATATTTAAGTACATTTCCACAGGAGAAAACAATGTTCTTAATAAAGTTGATGTGAGAGGTACCTTGAAGACAAGGGACAGTGTCATTTCTATTTCCTATTACAGACTTATTTCCACATCCTTTAAAAATCCTGAAGCCAAGGGGAGCTCCTGCTAATGTTTCCCCATCCACTTATATTGATTTGGTTAAGTGTATATATCAAAAAGAGACAAACATTCCCAACAAACGTAAAAGCCCTAAATTTTCTTTAGTTAATTGCATATACAGTAGAACTACAGAATCTTCAACATTTGATTGAAATGCCCTCTGTTATTTTATGAAATAGTTTAATAATCTATTTGGTATGATTTCCTTTTATCTCAGTTTTGCTTTGTATTTATTTAAGAAGTTTGTCAGCAGTCTCCAAGAATTTTTGCTCAAGAACAGAAGAAAATATTTGTAAAGCTACCCTTGAGATTTGTTATATATGGAAGTGGTAAAATATTGGATGTAAAGCCAACATGAGAAGATAAATAATTCACATAGTCTATTGGTAATTGGCAATACGAGATAGGAGCAATGAAGTGAAATGAATCTCTTTGGTATCATTTGCCCAGTGTTAACATATTTTACAGACGCTAATGATACACAAACAGTAAAGTTTAATGATGGTTTGAATGCTGATTGTACCTAAAAGATGTTTCAGGTCATACAAATATGCTAAAAGTGATCACAGAGTGAGCTCTTTGTTGAAATAAACATTACAGGATGGCTTAAGTTCAATTTAATTAAATACATATAGAAATCTTTTTGTAGTTGTATGCATCTAGCAATTGCTCAGTCATTTAAAATCTGTTTACTTCTCAAATATTTAGTTCTGGAAAAATAGTAAAATGGAATGTGTCACCAATTAGTGCAACCATTCATCAAAGTTAATTAACCTTTGATTCAGTCAAAGGATACAACAGCAAGTTTCTATTTATTTGCTTGGGTGACGAGGGTAATGTCATTACTTTCCAGCAACTCTCTTAGGACTTAGAATCATCTAAGCCGGTGTTTAGACAAGGTACAATATCTCATATCAGAGAGAAGTCGGAGTAAAAGTGGATAAATATGATTAATTAAATAAATTATACTTGAAAAAAAATCACTTTTCCCTTAAACATCAAATTCTATTTTAGAGCACTTTCACACTGTATTTTACATTTAACAAGATTGTTACCACCCAAATTTTCACTGTTCTTCCATGGAAATGTAAATAATGAATAGATAAGATAGAATACATTTTAGAGAAAAAGACAGTTGATTACACCTTGTCCTTACCTAAAGTATTTTTATTTATCCATCTGGTGTATCGTAAATCATCACCTTGTGAAATAAAGATGATTAGATCTCAGCATAGCAAGAAATATCTATTTTTAATCAGTGCAACTGAGTGATGCTGCTACGCCAAACAGATCCGGGCAGGTTGCTCATAATATGCAGGGTATTGTCATCCAGCTGCAGTTATAGTGACAATCTGAATAGGAAGTGAAAACTCAAGTCTTTCACCAGATGGGAGATTTTATTTATTCTTGGCAACCAGATGTCACTAACTTCTCTTTCTGACTAGGCTGTGTACTTGTTTTACAGAGAGGTGGTCGTTGTTCTGAGGTATGTTTATTGAGAATTTCAACTTCCAGTTAAATAGAAAAATCCTCACGTAATAACAGCTAATTAACAAAAAAACCCAACATTCTTTTGTGACTTAAGAAAACTATTCAACTAACTCTTCTTTCTCTATTTCAT
Source organism: Macaca mulatta (assembly GCF_049350105.2). Taxonomy (NCBI): domain Eukaryota; kingdom Metazoa; phylum Chordata; class Mammalia; order Primates; family Cercopithecidae; genus Macaca; species Macaca mulatta. Next base: position 72,895,170 of record NC_133423.1, read on the forward strand.
GAGCAGACTGCCGTGACTCTGGTTCTTGAGTGTTGGTGGTGACTGTGAAGACGGGAAGGAGATAACACCACACCGAGCCTCCCTCAAGGCAGCTCAAAATGTGACCCCAGCATGAGGGGAGCTGGGAGAAGGCCCTTCAGTCCACAGTAGCCTCAGTCTTAGTAGTTCTAAACTTTGGCTTAGTTTTTGTCAGAAGCACTAAAATCCAATTCTATTGTGGTATTTGTCTAAGAGAAGTCCCTCGTGGAGTGGGCTCTGAAATAGGAGGATTTTTTTTTTTTTTTTTTTTTTTGAGACAGAGTCTCGCTCTGTGGCCCAGGCTGGAGTGCAGTGGCACAATCTTGGCTCACTGCAACCTCCGCCTCCCGGGTTCACATCATTCTCCTGCCTCAGCCTCCCAAGTAGCTGGTACTACAAGCGCCCGCCACCACGCCCAGCTAATTTTTTGTATTTTTAGTAGAGACGGGGTTTCACCGTGTTGGCCAGGATGGTCTCGATCTCCTGACCTCGTGATCCGCCCGCCTTGGCCTCCCAAAGTGCTGGGATTACAGGCGTGAGCCACCGTGCCTGGCCTGGAATAGGATTCTCTCAGAGGAACTCTACGTGAGGCATCATAAAACGTGCATGATTCTACCTTTCCTCCACCATCTAAACCTCATGCAAGGTCACATGTAAAACAGATCAAAGCAACATCCCTAAGATGACCTTACCCCACCTTAAAGTGCAGCCTAAGAAAACTCAAGGCTGCCAAAAAGAATTTATTTCTTGTTTCAGCCAACGCCTAAGGATGGAGTCTCTCTCTCAGTCCTTGTGGGAGGGCAGAATCCTGACTTCAACAATTGCCACCTCACAGACACGGCTGGCCTAATTGAATGTACACTGAGCAACCCTTTGTAATCCTTTGTAATTTCACACTTCCCTGACTCCACTAAGCCCCTTCTCACCCTGCTCCCTAATTCTTGATTCTCCCCCTAAAATGCTCAGTCACTTCTGTACAAATCAAAGATGAGTTCAGTTCATGTTGGACTCTTTTCCCTACTGCAATACTTATTACTGAATAAAATCTTTCCTCACCACTTAAACTAGTATCCAGCTTTATTTATCTTTGACATAAGTTGCATAAGTTGAACTATAGAGCATATATTTGTTCCCTAGCATCATTTCTCTCACTACCTATGTACATTCAAATATGCCTACAGGTCATTTTTAAATCTTTTAGTTTTTACACAAATACAAGGATTTATATCATAAGGATTACTATTCCCCCATCTCCTTTATTTCCCCACTTACCAATTCACTCAGTAGATGTACCATATTTTCAATTACTATTTTTTGGTGGACATTTCTATTCCAGCATTGCGTTGTCACCACAATATTGTGGTGAATATTTGTGCACATGTAAATGTTCTTATAATGGTAGATTTTAATGGGGTGTGTGTGTGTGTGTGTGTGTGTGTGTGTGTGTGTTTGAGAGAGAAAGAGACAGAGAGAGGGAGAGAGAAACAGAGTTTTAATTCTGAAGTCTAAAACGTAAAAAGTCTAACCAACCTATAATCTGAGCAGGTGTATGAGAGTTTTGAGAGTACTCACATCATCACCATGTCTTCGCTATACTTGATACTCTTGATTTTTTTCTCAGTTACACAGAAAGAATATTATGCTTTAGTCAATTATTTTGTGTTCTTCTGAGTAGTACCATTAAAAAAAAGTTAATGCTTCTTTAGAAGAATGACACAAATATATATGCACAGGCATTTAACAAAACTCTCCTACCTTAACTAGCCAAATAAAAAGTCTCATGACAAGTGTGCAAGTATATTTCACAGCATTCTTCTCTGGCATGATGCCGCATTACATAGTGGTTGTGTAAGGTTCTTCTCCAGACAACCAGTCTCTCAGGCAGTGGAAAAGTCACTCAGTATTTATTTTGTGCCTGACCACTTTTTGAAATTATGAGTATTTTGCTCATCATCCTCCCTTAAACCAGTCTTGTTGGTTAAACTGACTTGAGACAACCGAGTTCACTGTTACAATTGCTGTCATTGTAGTTCTTATTTTCCCACTATTTTCATATTGGTTTGTGTTTCTGATTGATAATTTGAAAGGTAATTAAACTAGTCTACTACCCTATGAACAATCTGTGATGTCTAAAGTTTTACAAATTAGTCTGTTGATATACAAAATAGCATCAAGCTGAAACTCATTTATCAATGTACTGTGGTTTTTCAGGTGATCAGTGATCACTTTTAACACAATCGGAACCAAGCTGCTCATAAGAATGACAAGAAAAACCCAGACAACTAATTTGCACTTGCTTAATGTTGGTCAAAATGCAGTGGAACCTCTTGTTCTTTTTCATCAATACCTCTTGAATGTGGCTAAGAGCCAGAAGCTCAGCTGCATCAATTATGTGCACTTGTGTGAATCCTTTGATTGTAATCATGTTGTCAAGATCCAATTATGTTTCATTGATAAAGCAAGAAATGGCAATAATAACCAGAAATATTCTAGAACTGGAGTTTTCAACTACTTGAACAAATTTCTGTTCTTACTATGTTGTGGACAAAAGCTTAATGATAAGCCAGTAATTGAACTTTAGATTATGTAGGAAAAAGTGAATGATGACCCTGATATTGGAAACTTATAAACTCTCAAGGTTTAATACCAAAGAAAAAATGTATGTGGTCAGGGAATACTCTTTAAGGGACTGATACTTTAGTTGGTAGCTGAATAAGAAGAACAAACTGGCCATCTTAGAATTGGGAGAAAGTATTCCAGGCAGAGGGACTAACAAGGGAAATGTCCTAAGGCTAGAATTAGCAGAGTTTTCAAGAAACAAAGAAGTTCAAATGGAGCCAAGGCTAGTGAGCATAGATGAGGGTAATCTGAGATGAAGATTGTGAGACTAGCCCAAAAAGATTATATGTAGGCCCCTTGTACCATGGCAAGGGGTTTCCATTTTATTATGGGTCCAGTAGAACACAATTAAAGGAGTTTTCATAAGAAGAGCAATGTGATTCTATCCACATTACTAAATAATCACTTTGTCTATTGTATGCCGAATGGGCCATGGAGATCCGACACAGAAGCAGGGAGACAAGAAGCTGTGTGCAGTTGTGCAGGAAAGAGATGATTGTACCTGGACTGCAGTGATAGAAGCAGAGATGGGAAAACAAAGGGAGAGTTTAGACAAGCATTAGAGGTGAAGTTCATAGTAATTGTTTGGCTGTAGTCAGTGAGGAAAATTATACATTCAGAAATGACTCCTGGAATTTTGGCTTAACCAACTAGTATGAGTGGATGATATTGCTATTTACGGAAATGGTAAGTATTAACAAAAAGACAAATTTGTCTCTTGTTTTGAACATGCTAATTTCAAGAAGCCTATAAGTTGTGGATATCTTGTAAGCAATTAATAGTAGCAGTCGTGGGAAGGTTTAGGCTAGAGAGAAAAGTTTGGAATTGTCAGCATATAGATAGTATTTAAAGCCATGACAAGAAGCGAAATTAAAAAGATAAATTGAAAGAGACGTTGAAACGAAATGGAGTATAGGCTAACTCCTTAGGGATTCCAATGCTTAGAGTTTTATTAGTAGGGAAGGACTCCTTATGCAAAAGAATGAGCTGAAGAAGAGAGAAGTGGCCAAGTAAAAAATAAGAAGAGAAAATTTCACAGAATACAGGAGATGAAAGTGAAGTATGAGAGAAGGGACAAGACTATTTAACAGGATAAGCACTGGAAAAACATCCAGTCGAATTAGCAATCGTAGATATGATCTTGTCAAGAATAACTTTTATTGATTGATGAGGACCAAATTCTCATGGGAGAGTGTGGGACAGTGATTAGGGGGTGAAGTGGTAGACAACGGGTTTGTAGAAAATGCTTCCAAAAATTCAAGAAGGGAAGTAGAGAAATGGTGTCATAGTTAGAAAAGGATGTGAAGAAAGAAGAGCTGTATTTAAATCTGGGGAATTCTGGAGTAGATTTCTATACTTCTGGCAATAATTCCATAGAGCAAGAGTGGTAAGGCAGGAGAGGAGATACCCATGGAAGTAAAGCCCTTAATGAGGTGATTTAGGGTGTAATAAAGCATATGGAATATTGGACTTGCCAGGACATTTCTCCTTTGAACAAGAACAAAGGAGAAAATTGAAGCAAATTCAGGTCAGGTTTAGAGATTTAGTCATGAGTATGTGCGGCGTAGAACTTACTCATCCCACATATCTGCGACTTTAGACCCGTTGACTTCCATCTCCACATTTCTTCCCAGCCCCTATGCCTGGTAAGTACCATTTTATTCTCTGTTTTTATATATTTCACTTATTTTAGAGTGCACATACAAGTGTGAATTCTAATTATAATATTGCATTATATATTGAAAATGTGCTAAGAGTGGATATCATGTATTCCTACCACACACACACACACACAAAACCCAAAATGGATAACTTTGAGATGATGGATATGTGAATTTGCTTGACTACAGCAACTATTTGGCTATGCTTTAGTATATCAAAACACCATGTTGAACACTTTAAACATATACAAAAAAAAAAAAAAAAAAAAAGAATAGGTGGTGTGTTTCTTTTGTGAGGCCTTCAGTATTTTAGTGGGATATTACACCGTGTTCTTAACTGGGAGTGGAAAGGGGGTTCAGGAGAACAGCAGACTTGGGGGGAAGGAAAAGGCATGAAATATTCATTTCTAAAAATATAAAAGTACACTTAAAAAAAAAAAAGCGTGGGATTTCCAGGAAGTATCGAGCACCCATTTGCAGTTCAACATCATGAATTTGTTGTGATACCAATCTGGTCAGTTTCAAGTTTTTTCTTGCAAACTTCACTGCCTGAATATAGATACAAAGAAAGTAAAAGTTTATCTCTCAATTTGTAGATTTTCTGGACGTGTAATGGAAACATAAAAGGTTTGCAGGTTGGTACAAAGGAGTAATTATAGTGATGCATCTTTAAATTGAAGCTGGACTAAGAGGAAGTGAGATCTGGAGTCAGTGCTGGGGTCGATGGATTGAGGGTCTGAAAATAATTGAAGTAGTGTTTCTATGAGACCAGCTGAGAAAATGAACAATATCAATAGGACATTTGTGTTTTGAAGGGAGATAGTTTCTGGTGATAGCTAGACGCAGAATGTAACCATGAGAGAATATGGCTGAGGTGCAGCAAAGAAAATGGACCTAGAAGACTGATTCATTCATTCAACACTTATGTTTTGAGGGCTTCCTGTGCGCCATGCATTGTTTTAAGCAATAGATTGACAGCAGTAAAAAAACAGACAAAAACTCCCTGTCCCAATGAATTTTACATTCTAGTGGATAAGAGAGATGACACACGTGATGTGTGTATATAACTTTATTTTACATATATAAAATTTTTATATATAATCCCCTATGACAGGATTCACAATATATACATAAGTTTATATATAAAATAAAGTGTCAGATGTGACAAGTGACAGGGAATAATAAGAACGGAAAGGTAGCCAGAGGCCTGATCAGGCAGGAGTTCTCAGTCAGGATAAAGAGCTTGAAGGTTTTTCTTTTGTGGTATGATGTGACTGCTGGATTTTGAAGAGTGTGTGTTTGTGTGTATGTGTGTGTGATGACATAATCACATTTATAGTTATACATGCATCACTACAGCTACTATCTGGAAAACAGACATTTTGTGAACAGGAGACAAAGCCTATTGAAAAGCTTCTGCAGCCGTCCAGTCAAGAGAAACAGGTTATTCCTTATAGGAGGACAGTTGTGTTACAGGCAAGAAAAAGCAGTTGAATTCAGGTATAATTTGAAGGTAAAATGTAGGAATTCTTGGGTTCTTGAAAGGTGTTTGACAAGTGGCTCTTGGTGATTTGCTCAGCTCGTTCAACCTCAAGAGGCCACTTCTGCCCAACTACCTGACATACTCAAAGTTAAAAGTCGGCAACTCTCTTCATGTTTATTATGGCACTTCATTGCTACAACAGCTCCATTTGGTAGGTGTCATTAAACACCATGCAAATTAATTAACATTACATATTATGGACTTTGTAGGTGGCTTGAGATGAATCAAAACAAGTGACATTAAATTTACAGATGCCAAGGAAATGCTGCATTTTTTTTTTTTTTTTTGAGATGGAGTTTCACTCTTGTTGCCCAGGCTGGAGTGCAATAGCACGATCTTGTCTCATCACAACCTCTGCCTCCTGGGTTCAAGTGATTCTCTTGCCTTAGCCTCCCAAATAGCTGGGATTACAGGCATGCGCCACCACGCCCGACTAATTATGTATTTTTAGTAGAGATGGGATTTCTCCATGTTGGTCAGGCTGGTCTCGAACTCCTGAACTCAGGTCATCTCCCTGCCTCGGCCTCCCAAAGTGCTGGGATTACAGGCGTGAACCACCGCATCCAGCCTGCATTCGTTTTTTTATTATTTATCTTTGTTTGACTTGATTGCATCTCGGAGTTAAAATCTGTTTTGAGAAATTCGTAAGGCAATGTACATATATTTAGTTCAACTTCAGAACATTCTATACAGTTTCAGTCCATGAGAAATTAAAGAGACAAATTTGGGTCTGCATAAAACCTCACACAATGTTTTCTGCTCACGGAAAGACACTGGTTTTCTTTCATGGTTAAACGTTTTTGTGGGTGCAGACAGTTCTTAATCCTGCCTTCAGATTGTAGGACCTATCAAAAATAGAGTACTTATAGTTGAAGAAAGAAATCTTGATTTGAAATTACTTTTACTTTTGGAATCTTTTCCTGCATTTAACACATAAATTTTGGCAAAAAGCAGTGACTGTCACTGGCTTTCATCCACGCTTCCTCGAGCACTAGTCTCTTTTCTGGCTGGGCTAAAGAGCAATTAAAAAGCATCCTGAGAGATTCATCAAAATGGTGTTGGAGTGAGACAGGGCTCAAGGGGTTGAGAAGTCAGAGTATTGAAGAGCTGTTCTTGTAAATATTAAAATAACTCAACATCCTGTCAGGAAAGGTGTGATGAGGAGATTGTGACCCAGGTCTTTAAAACATCAATAATGGAAAGAAAATGACAAGGAGGTCAGTAAAAGCCAGCAATGAGGAGGGAGCAAAGTGTTAAATGCTAATGGAATAGATCTCAAGTAGTGAAACCTTCTAGAGGAGTAAGGGGAGAGGTAATGACGCATGTAGCGCCCGTGGAAAGCAGGAAGTTGCCCACTTCACATGCCAGGTGTGGGCTTTTAAGAATGCGTGAAAGTAAATACCTTCTGCTTGATGGCAAGTGCTCACAGGGGATTTGCTGGCACTCAGTTAGGGCAAGGAAGTGGAGGGAACTTTCAATGAAACAGTTGGGGAGAAAGGAGGGTGTGCTGATGCTGGAGTAAGAAATTCAGAGGACACAGTGCAAAGTTGTTATTATTCTCATTTACCACCTTGAGGTAAGCTGAAGCTCAGAAATAATCATAATCCGAGTCACAGCACTTCCAGGTGATAGCAGAATTTGGCTCTTTATACAATTTTGTGACTCCAAAAGCTATTCTCGTTACAGGGATATAAATTGAACTCAAAGTAAATTTGGAGAAACGCTGTCATATATTATGCTTTAGCCAGCAAATCACTGCAACACAGACACTTACCAATGGTTTTTGTGTATTATGATATACAGATGGGTTCTCTAGCCACTTGTGAAAGGCTTCAGTGTGCTAATAGATTTGTTCACTGTCTCTTTAAAAATTTTGTTGAAGTGCTGGTCAGGGCTAACTTTGGCCTTTGATAGTCTTTAGTGCCTGCTTTAGAACAGGCCTAAGAGAAAGCAGTGAAAAATAGACTGACTTGGTTGTTTCATAATGTTTGACCAATTCCTAATGTTGTTAAGGGCCAGCTATGCCCCCACCTATAAACTACACTATGTAAAGCCACGAAAAATACAGTTTCCTATGCCTGGTGTCTTTCCTTCATCAGTTTTCATTTTTCAGTTTTGCTCTTCCTATTCACCCGTAATATTACAGTTCTGCTAATTCTCACTGGAGTATAAAATCTACATTTTTTCTCTTTTCTTTTTCCAAAGTTTATCTGGTCAAAGGGTGGTTGATGCAGTGGGTGGGTTGTCTTGGCAACAAGCCTATGCAACAATAAATAGAAATCCCTATGAACTCTGGAGCACAGGTTTTTATGGTTCAGAATGTGAATTACTTTTTAAAACACATTTTGACCTTTTCCTCTAACTATGAGAATGGAAGAAATAATCTATATAGTAGTTCCATGTTTAAATAACTTTTCTAACCAGCAGAGTGGAGAAAGCTTGAAAACGGCACTGCAGACAGGGATCATGCGAAAAGCCCAAATTTACTCCAGCGGGCCTCAAAACACCTTCAAATGAGGATGCATCAAGAGGCGAGTGAGGGGGGCTGAGACCTGGATTTCAAATCTAAGTGAAGGTAGGCTGTCTACAGCGAAGTTGAAGCCTCAGATCACTGTCTCATCAAGTAAGCAGCCTGATGGCCCTCTTTCTTCCACCCCCGAAGGCGGCAGATGTCTACTCTCTGGAGAACTTAAACTCAAGATACTTAGAGGGTGGGGCTGAGGTTGGTTGAAGATACTGGGATTCGGAGAAAATGGGCACATGAATCATGAGACTCTCAAACCCATTCCTCCAAGAACCGGGGCCATCAGGACTATGCGTGCCCTTTCAGTCACCAAAGCAAAAAGGCGGAAGATTGTTTTCTGGAAAGACCGCTCTAGAGAAAGATATTTCTTACTTCTGACATTGGAGTTGCCGAAGGAGAGAAGTGACTCTGTTAGATCACTTTACAATGCTTTTATCAACTGGAAAGTCCTGGTCCTGCACCTGGCTCTCCCATGGAGTCCTTAATTCAAAGGGGCATTTGAAGGCAAGGGTCACAGGATATTTCAACAAGTCTCTAAAATCAAGGCCAAAGCCCAAAATAAACAGGAAAAGAATTATTTTGAGCAAGAAGATAAATGGCCCAAAGCAAGCTTTATGAAAACTGTTATTAATAAACCTAATTTGAAAGAACAGCACATCTTTGAAACAAGAATAACATGCGATTTAAAAAAAAAACACTCATGGGAATTAAAATTATGAAGCCCAAATTTTAAAACCTTTAATAGAAGGCATTAAAATAGTTTCAATATAATTCTCCTGAAATTAGAACAAAAACACAAAGGAAAGGGATGATAGAAAGAAAAGATAAAAATAAATTAAATATTTCTTAGAAGGTACAGAAGCTTCATAATGGGAGTTCCATAAAGAGAGAATAGGAAGAAATGGAGATAATGCAATTTTTGAATAAAGTAATAAACTATTCCATAATGAAAAAAGAGCAGTTTTCAAATTTAAGTGATCTGTTTTTTGTTGAAATCAATGAATGCAAGAAGATACTCATCAAACCACTTTATTCTGAGATTTTAGAATTAAAAAAAGAACAGATTTTAAAATCTCCCAGAAAGAAGAGAGACAGCATACAGTTAAACAAATGGAAATAAGAACAGTACATAGCAATATGCTGTAGTTAAATCTGGAGAAAAACTGCAAGGAATTAAAACTGAGGACCAGTGCCTAGTCCTAGGCAGATTCCTAACCTCTTTATGTTCATTTTTATTAACTGTAATATGCAGATAGTAATACCACCTACTTCGCAGTGTTGTTGAAAGAATTAAATGAGAAACTGCACAGTATGAACATTCAATTAAAATTAGCTATTTTCATAATGATAATATGATTATCATACTCATCAATAAGCATTCCTAACTAGAAAGAATTGTCTTGAAAACACAGTCATATCATCATAATGAAAACATAGAAATCACTTAAGTGTCTAATAAGAGTGAAAAAGTTAAAGAAATGATATCAGGGAGGAATATTATGTAGCCAATAAAATTAGCAATATCAATAACTCTTGAATGATATGGGAAACTTCTGAAATGTTAAATGAAATTTGCAAAAGATGGAATTATACAGTATAAGACAAGTGTTTAAAATCACAGATGTTTAGTAAGAAATGGCACTAAATTTGTTAATAGTATTTTTCCCTAGGTGTTGGAATTATGGTAGATTTAATTTCTGTATTTTTATAAAACACTGGAAAGTATTGTTTTTAGAATTAGAACTGGATAATAAACGTTAAATCTGTAGGAGGCAGATAAAGGCAGTAAGTTATAAACAGGTTTTGCTCTATATGTGATTATATTCCATGTAATGATCATTGCCTTATGTTTATTAATTTGCTTATGCCACAAGCAAGACACAAATTTTCATAAAAGATTGATACTTGGGCCACCCACTGCTTGGGCACCTCCAATTGTATTCCTCCAGGAGAAGACAGACTGGCTGATTTTCCATCTGAATAAGCCAGCTCTAGGACTGCTTGCAGGCAGAACCAAGCCCTCCTCTTTAAGGCAAAGGAGGAATTTCTGGAACAGAGAGGAAGAGGTGCCCATCCCACTCAGACTCATGGACAATGTGGGCCAGGTAGTATAATGTAGTTCAAAGGCAACACTTTCTATTCTAACAAATAAAAATTTTCTGGAACCAGCAAACTCAGCTCTCTGGTTAATTTATTGCCAAGTCTGTTGAGTCCCTAACTGCCATTAAATAGTTATTTTTAAAATGTGGTGTTCAAATAGGTTTGGTAAACACCAGGCTTCATTACTACACCACTTCTAGGCATACTTCATTTGCTAAAGGGTTTTGAACGTTTTTAAGATGGAAATATGATTTGTAGATTTTCTAAAACTTAATTGACTCCTGGACCCAAATTTTTGCAATATATTTTTATTGCACAAAAGATATTTAGGAAATTATGGGTATTCCCTGTAGAACTCTAAGCCTAGATTTCCATCAGGAAGAGAAAAGAGCTTATCCTAAAATTTATCTATCAGCCCTTCTTGAAGTGGCTGGCACTCAGGTCTGCATTAGAATAGCTATAGGAATATCAGGGTTGCCCAAGATAAAAGTTGGAGAATGAGGGAATGGTTGAGTTGGGTGGACTTAGTGTGCAGAATTAGCGGCCAGCTCTCAAGAAGTCATCAGACTCTAGCAAAGAAGCCAAGGGGAAGAAACACTCAGGAGGCAAGGCTAACAAGAAGAGAACTGCTAACTATAGAACTCTTTGGAATTGCCCTTGACAAAGGTATTGAAATATCTAGATGAATGGTTCCATTTTCTTTCCTATGGTATCTAAACTGTTAACTGAGATTATGAATTCATCAGCTCTATGTCTTATACCACTACAGTACTATATATTTATTTAAAAAACAGTAAGCTCTTATTAAATGATTAATTAAATCTATTTTCACCTATACTCCTATCTCATGTTGAAAGAGTACTAAGAATATAATCAAATATATTATATTCATAATTGGCCTTTAGTTTCTGCACAATAAATTAAATTCCTATCAATCTGATTTACATTTGAAGAGTTTTAAGCTTTAACTAACACATGTAGTTCCCCATGAAAAGCGAAGACTTCTCTTTGACATCTAATTTGAAATATTACATGACTATGTTGATAAACTTCCTCTTTGTTTTCAAGCTCTCTCTAGGTAGTGTATTCGGGCAGGAAAAGAAAGAGCTCCATTCATTGAAGCTTCCTCTGTTTTGCCAAATTTAATTGGTTTAGAACCATTGTTTCATCCAAATGCAATGTTAACAAATGGACATGTGTAAGCAATAAAAAAGCAGGGTTTTATTCTGAGATTCAGTTATATTCAGTAGGACGGTCAATTCTCTTATTCATATGACTCCATCCAGGAGCTAGTTATTGCAGATGTAGTTATTCCTGAAGGAGAAACAACTATATTTAAGGATACCATATTATCAGAACAGTACGCATGGGCCACATCAACATGCCAACATTGTCCTTCATCTTCTACCCAAGCTCTGTCATGTTCTGTTCAAAAATGTCACTCAGGCAACCAGCAGGGGGAGGCGTGGAACACAATATAAACAGCAGCTGGTATGAAGTATGATTTAGGATCAAACATTTGGGATACATTTACAGTAGGGATATGTACAAGAAAAGAGGCGCTCATTCACACCCAGCCAAGAAGCGTATCAATGTATCCCGCGGAACACAGCTCAAACTTCTCTCCTAGCTCGGTAGACTCGGCGCCACCTAGTGGTTAATCGCAAATGCAACGTTGCACATGCATCCCCTTCTGGCCCCATCCCCAGCTCCGTCAGAAAGAACTGCTTCATTCTATAGTGCAGACCGTATACATACATATTTATTCTTACTTTGAAGGATACTGTTTTGGTTCATAAACCACGTAGATGCCACCTCTCCTGAATGTAGAGCCCCTGAGCCCAGGCCATGTTGCTTTTAAGAATCAACCTCTAGTAATACCTGTTTCCTTCATGTTGGCTGACATATTTGATCACAAGTTGAGTTCTATATAATGTCAATGTATACTTATAATAGACTCCTAGACCCCTCTTTACAGACAGCCCCTGGACTTTGCTTAGCAAAACAAACTTTGCAATTCACACATCCAAATTCCAGCACTAGCACTGACCAGGGGACGTTGAACAAGTTATTTAACCTGAGTCTTATTTTCTCAAATCTTTAAAATATACGGAGTCAATAATCACCTGTTAAGGATACTATATATATATTTATAAAAATAAAATTACCTATGTAAAGTCCTAGACACATAATACATATTCAATAAATAGTAATAATTAGTATTTTAAAGTCTTTGAAAAAAACTACAAAATGCATTATAGATCTTTTAAATTTCATTAACATGCTATAGTTTTGTAAATAAGGAAATCACCTTTTTGACTTTGCATCCCAAAGTGCCTGGAAAACTGCACACATATTAGCAATTGAAGGTACATATAGTGAATGAATGGAACAAATATCAGTGTTTTAGAACCGGGTTATCTCCTCTCACTCTTCCTTCCTTGTGGTAGCATTAATGGCAATAGTACCTCTTTTGGGTTCATAGTATTCTTTCAAAAACTGGAGTTTTTAGCAGAACATATGAATAGATTAAATTCCACTCAGAGTTATTACATTGTTTACTCAGTCACCTTGTAATCACCCTGTTGCTATTTTAGAATGGCTCTGTCTCATAAATTCAGAAGGCAAATTAATCACACATTCTTGCTAGGTGAGATCTTCCCTGACCCTCTCATCACAGTTTGGCATCTATCATCTTAAAAGTATGTATTTCTAGTGGAGGCAAAAAAATAAATAAATCTTAGACAGTGATAATACTTTGATCAAAAACTGTCAGAAAATTGCTTTACTCCTGAAAGCCACTGTCCTTACCCACTTTCCTCTCTTCCTTAAAGTGGCAGCCATAAAATTATGCCTTGGAGTTCTCATCAACATGGCATATACAAAGGTGGCTGTACATAGTACAGGCCTAGCCAGAAAATGGGCTGTTGTCCTGGGTAATGATCCTGGCATGCACTGGGGAGGCTAACAAGATTTATCATGACTATTGATAACTATATTCTTTTGCTCTTTTATACAAAAATTGGTGATACTTTTGAAATAAGTAGAGAATTATCTTCAGAACAGGTAGCACCAGTGCTCTTCTCAACATTTGTTATCACTAATGATAGAAGCCTTTGGAAGAGCAAAGGGTTCCTCTGTAGAATACTATTTGTCCATTTGAGCTACCTGGAGATATTTATCACTGTAAATTTTCTACAAAGCATAACTAAAGTATCCCTCAAGAGTTGTATATGTGAAACTAATTATTTAGAACAAGGTGCTACCAGTCTTGGTCACCTGGTAACAGTCTACTGAATGTAAATATCTCATTTTGTACTTAATACTTTTCCATCTGCCTCACCAGTGCCTAGCAAGCACCGTGGCTTAGAACTGTGGCCAAGACTACATAAAGATCATGTCTTGCACAGAGACGGGTTGTACCTCTCAATGTCAGGAAAGAATGTGTTTGACCGGACACTGACAGCCTCTAAGTTTAAACCGAAGACAAGATAACGCGGGAGAAGAATGTGCAGGACAGCTAGAATGGGGAACAGAGAATCACATGGGAACTGATGGTGAGTGAGAACCGGAGGAGAGGGAAACTCCCTCCAATGCTCAGATACTGATAAGCAGCACACAAGTAAGAAGGAAAGCACATTTTACTTTACAATAGAGTTATTGTGAGACATACCTATGGGACTATGAGGAGAAGCATCAAGGCTGAAAGGGCATGTCCTACTTAAGTTGAATGACACCCATGGTTCAGCACAAAAGACAAGAAAAACAGCAGTATGTAATTGTAGGCATTTACCTGGATGGTGCACAATACAAAACTACTATAGGTTGAAAATGTAGACGTAATGAGAGATTCCAATTGTATTGAATGCTTTTAAATGTCAATTCATTTCATTAAAAACAGTCCATCTGATCTCATATGTCGCCCATCTATCTTACATTCTTAGAAGCTAAAGAAGGCAATTAAAAGAAGCATTGTTCCAGATTTTGTCATGACTGACAAAGCCAAATTGCAAGCCTAGTTCTGAGAAAAGTGAAGAAGTCTTTTTCTGATCCTTTCCCAGGATTAGAAAATCTGGAAATTATCTCAGATTAAATGAAAACACATTTTTAATTGCTCACAGATTTTTATGAACTTCATTTGGGCTGAAATGCACAGCTCTAGTTCTTTAATTTTGCATACTGTTGTATTCCACTGTATGAGTGCCACGATTTCTTATTTTGCTTCTTGTTTGACATCTGAGTTTTCTCCAGATATGTTTCTATGTAATGCAGAACATGCATCCATGTTTACACATACAAGACATGCCCTACACTCCAGCAGTAGAATTCTTAGATCCTAAGCTGTGTATGTATTTGCATTTCGAGACATTGTTAGATTGTTCTCCATAGCTATGTCCCATCAGGAAAGCATGAGGAGTTTCATTACTCTATACACTCCTCAACACATGGTGCTGTCTAATCATTTCAGTTTTGCTAATCTAATGGTTTAATCTTTTATTTTACAGATTCCTAATGAGATTGAAAGTGTTTGCATGTGTTGATTACATGTGTTCCCCTGTGTGTGCATTACATGGTCACATCTTTTGCCCATTGTCTCTTGAATAGATGTTGTGTTTCTTATTGCTTTGTAGAAGTTCTTAATGTATTCCACTAAGTATTCCATTGTTAGCTATATGGGTAACAAATACCTTCTTTCAGCCTGTGACCTTTTCTAAAATGAAGTCTTTTTGATGAACGAGGATAATATATAGATAAGCTATCTAACTGTTCAACACTGTATTTGGAAATCACGGAGAAGTATGTCGTGAGAGTAAACTGAGGGGCAAACGTAAGAGCTAGAAAGAATGAGATAATGTTAAAATATTCATTTTTGTTGTTATTGTTGCCCCTGTTCATTTGTTTTGTTGCTATATAATTAATGTAGCTATTACAAAAATAATGCTGTGAAACAAACTAAATGGCTTACGAAGATGAGCCTTCATTCTCACACCTGTAGGTCTGCAGCCCAGCTAAGA
The DNA here is from genome assembly GCF_049350105.2 of Macaca mulatta. Classification (NCBI taxonomy): domain Eukaryota; kingdom Metazoa; phylum Chordata; class Mammalia; order Primates; family Cercopithecidae; genus Macaca; species Macaca mulatta. The sequence goes on from NC_133423.1 coordinate 72,910,650, forward strand.
TTTTGCTAATCTTGGCTGGAGGCGGCTGATAAACTGCTTCAGTCTGTGGTCCGGTTGGCTTTGGCTCCAGACTGAAGGTTAGGTTCAGATCTGCTGCATATCATCTTAGGATCAGCAGTTATTTGAAACACAAACCCATAGAAATGGCAGAAGCCAAGGGGCAAACCGAAATGTTCAAACACGTTTTAAAGACTCTACTCAGATAACTTCCTACTCATATTCCTTTAGCCAAAACCAGTCACATAGCTAATCTCAAAGAGGAGTGGGGAATTGTACTCTAGCTCAAAGGGAAAGAAGAGGTAAGCGAATGTATATTCACCAGAAAAAAATGCATCATAACTGAACATAGCATACATGTCCCAAAATAGTGTTGAAAGAATTCTGTTTTAAAAAAATCTTTTAAAAGGCGTATTTGGATGGTAATAGAGATGTCCACACTCAACATTAAAGTTGGCCATAATCATTCACAGAGAGAATGAAGTGAAAAGAGGGAATGTAATTAATAATGTCCATTAACAGTGAGGTTGTTAGGATCTTTCTGATAAATATCCTGTGGAAATAGATGGATTTTTCTCCTTTCCCAATATTATTTGCCCATTTGAGCTACCTGGAGATATTTATCACTGTAAATTTTCTTACAATGCATAATTAAGCTATCCCTCAAGAGTTGTATGTGTGAAATTAATTTTTTAGAACAAGCTGCTGCCAATCTTCGTCACCGAGTAACAGTCTACTGAAGGTAAGTATCTCACCCTGTACTTAATACTTTTCCATCTGCCTTGCCAGTGCCTAACAAGCACTGTGACTTAGATGGCAGGGTTATCAGGGGATACAAATAGCATGAATCCTGAAGTCATTCTTACTGCCTCTTTGTGGAGCTGTCAGTGGCTTTATTTCCTCTGTTCATTTACTTGGACATTGCTTTAGGATCTCGAGGGCTTTATATTCAGCAAGAGCTGCTCCGATCTAAATAAAATGGCCAAGCTTTACTTTTACATTAGATTCTACATGTTTATTTTGGTTTCTAATATTTTAATAAAAATAATATATAAGGTAGAGAAAAACGCTAAATAAGGATTAAAAAACCAACCCATTTGTATATGTGTGTGTATATATTTGTATAAATGTGTGTACATATGTGTGTGTATGTAATATTTCATAAATATTGTTGAACACCTTGTTTTCTTTAAATGTACTTTTCTTCTGGACTAATCAATTGGTTGAAGGCTTTTCAAGTCATCATTAAACTCCAATTTTTTAAAATCTCATCTTTAAGCATTTTATGTAACTTCCTTCAATCAGCAGCTAGAAAGCAGAGATCCCTTACTTGGTATTATCAGAAAGATCATAACAGCCTCACTGTAAAAGGACATTACTAATTACATTCCTTTTGTTCACTTAGTTCTATTCTGTAAATGATTATGGCAGGCTTTAATATTGAGTGAGGACATCTCTATTACCATTCAAATATCACTTTTGAAAGATGTTTAAAAACAGAATTCTTTCAACAGTATTTTGGGACATGTATGCTGTGTTCAGCTATGATGCATTTTTTTCTGATCATATAATATAGGAGCAAAAACAAATACGATTTTTGTCCACGAGGTACCAGAGTTCTGCAAAGGGTGTATAGAGCTTGGAGATGCACTTCTGTGTGGCAGAGGCTGGGGAGGGCTGTTGGCACAGTGTGCAATGGGAACACAGAAGAGGGGTACAAGCCAAGGTAAGATAAAGGAGGTTCTCAAAGGACAAGTTAAAAAAATCAAAATGCAGGAGAAGGACATTTAAGCAGAAGAAATAAACAAAACAGAAGTACACAGTCAAGAGGAAATATATGGAAGACATTAAATATTGAAGCAAAGATAGAATGTGAGCCACTGTGAATATAGGGGTGAAGAAGAGAGTAGACTGATATCAGATAACGAAGACTGGCAGCAGCTTGTTCTAAAAAATTAATTTCACATACACAACTCTTGAGGGATGACTTAATTATGTTTTTTAAGAAAATCTGTAGTAATAAATATCTCCAGGTAGCTCAAGTGGGCAAAATCTAGTGAGCACTAGACTTCTTAGAGCACAAAATCTTGTGGGCACTAGGCACTGAACACAGAGTTGCAAGGTGACTAATATTGTAAAGGAAAGTACTGCAAGAGACTTAATCTTGTGTAAATGGGCAGCTGTGGTACATACTTTTCTGACAAAATGATTTTAAGCTGATATCTATGATAAATAGAAGTTAATGGAAGGAGGAACAAGTAGAGACAAGTCAATATAGCTGTCTGGCCATGAGAAGATTACAGCATCTACAGAGCCCTTAAATAAGAAATAATATGGCACATTTGAGATGCCTTAATAGGTACAGTACAGCTGATGAGTATAGTAAATGGGAAGGCAGCAAACTGAGACTAGAGAGGTGGGTAGAGGCCTGATTTTGCAAGACCTTGTGAACAATGACAGATTTTTTGTTTGATTTTTCCCTAAAAGCAATTGAGTGACAAAACAGAGTCTAGAACAGAGGTACAAACATATAAACAAATAAGAACACTGTATGTGTGGGACTCTAAAAATCTGTCTATATGAAATATAGATATAGATACAGACATTGATATAGAAGTAGATATGTACTTAGAGCACACAAAAGAGAACGTGGACAGATTCATCCTGGTTGGAATGGGGGTTTGGTCATTCTAATTTGAGTCTTGAAGGATGAATAGATATCTTATAGGGATCAAGCAGTTCATTCCTTCTCATTTCAATTTAGCTATTCTCTCACTATGCCCGGACAAGATTATTCATCTCCCAACCTATCTTTAGCTGCATACTTCTTTGTAAGTTACTTTACTCCTCACTTGACATTCCTTTTCCAAAAACAGTGGCACAAAATAATGAGTCCATGTTCAGCAAAAGCTGTCAAATTAGCAGCATTGCAAAACAGTAATCAGAGAAAAATGGATCGTAGTGTTCATGCTCTAGCAACTACTATTCCTCTGTGGAGCTATTAACAAAACTGACTGATTGGATCAATATACAATTTTAATGAAGTCAAGAGTGCACAAATGGAAAACTATATGGGAGATTTTTTATTTCCTTTGGGGGAGAGAATTACATTTGGTCTTTTTTTTTTTTTTTTCCACCAACACTAGACCCTTTATCATCTGAGGGCTTGGGGTGAAGTCATGGAAATCATTGCACTACGATTTTTGGAAGGTGATTTCACCAGTGATCCCACAGAGCAGATCTTCTGCAATTATCGTAGATCAGCATCCCCGTTTTATTTTTATTTTATTTTTAAATAAAAAGGAACAGCTTTGTTAACCAATAAAAAAAGCTAATACTGAACTTTCTAGCTATAAATTAGGACAACCCCAGCATTTGCTATATGATGTAAGGGATCTGCATTACGTCACTTTGTTTCAGTTCTCTCACATGTAAAAAGGGATGAACGGAAAACTAAAACATATAATCACTTCTGTCATCCTGTATTTTCAAAGCTGCTGTAAAATACAGATACACTAATTTATAAAACATAAGGGAATGCATATTTATTATTATTTGTTACTTTTTAAATGTGAGGTCTTGCTCATCCACCCTAAAATAGTTACTGCTTAACAATGCATCAAGCTAACTTTGGCCATTAAGTAGAAATAGAACCAACAATTGAGTAGCCCAGCAAAGTGATTTCTAGTTAACAATCTGTCAGTAAATATTTGTTTGAAACTAACAAGTGGCAGGCATTCTTTCAGGTTCTAGAGATAGTTTAGTAAACGAGACATGCAAATCCTAACTTCATGACAAGAAAATCAATGTGCAAGCAATAATAATGATAATATAATTAAATTTTAAAAACACATCAAACAAACAAATCAACATGAATTGACTCTGAAAAATGCCAAAAAAGGAGAAATTGAAACATAGAAAAAATACTAAGTATAGAAAAGCACAAAAGAAGGCAATATAATTAAGTTTAAAAATACTAATAGTCACAGTAAATGTAAATGCACTAAATTGACAAGGTAGAAGACAGACATTTTCTTTTTTTATATTATGCTTTAAGTTCTGGGGTACATGTGCAGAACATGCGGTTTTGTTGCATAGGTATACACTTGCCATGGTGGTTTGCTGCACCCATCAACCCATCACCTACATTCGGTATTTTTCCTAATGCTATCCCTTCCCTAGCCCCCCACTCCCTGAGAAGACAGAGATTTTCACATTGAATATTAAAAATCTAGCAACACATAAAAGAGACACAACTACAATGCAAAAAACCAGAAAAGTTGGAATTAAAAGGGTAAAAAGATACATCCGATAAATATGATGTATATAAGAAAGTATGAGTTGTCACACGTGCACCAGGCAGCATAGTACCTACTAACAAAAAAACATAATTAAGGATAGGTAGGGTAACTCTATATGAATAAAAACTTCAGTTCAATAGGAAGCTACCAAAATCCTAAACTTGTATATATTAAGCAAAATTACCCCAAAATGTGTTAGCATAACTGAAAGTATGAAGTGGACCCTTATCTAACACCATATACAAAATTTAACTCAAATAGATTAAAGACCTAAATGTAAGAGCAAAAACTGCAAACCTCTTAGAAGAAAGCATAAAGGTACATTTTTATGACTGTGGGTTTGGTTGGGGATTTTTTATATATGACACCAAAAGCATGAGCAACAAAAGAAAGCATTATACAAGTTAGATGTTATCAACATTTAAAACTTTTGTGCTTTAAAGCATATATTATCAGAATGTCAAATGACAACCCACAAAGTCTGAGAAAGTAACTGCAAATTATATACCTGATAAAAGACTTACATCAAGAATACATAGAGAAATTGATATAACAATAATAAGAACACAAAAAACCCACTTTGGAAAATGGGTAAAGGGTCTGAATAGACATTTCTCCAAAGAAGATACAAAAATGGCTAACAACTTACATGAAAAGAAGCTTTCATCATTAGCTATCAGGGAAATATAAATATAAATCAAAGAACAATGAGATATCACTTCACACACACTAGGATGGCTAGAATAAAAAAGTCAGATAATAACAAGTGTACAAAAAGGTGGAGGAGCAGGAATCACCATCCATTGCTGTTAGGAATGTAAAATGACACAGCTGCTTTGGTACACAGTCCAGTAGTTCCTCAAATTATTAAACATAGAGTTACATATTATCCAACAATTTCACTCCTCGGTACATACCCAGGAGAAATGAAACATATGTCCACACAAAAACATGTACACAAATGCTTACAGGAGCATTATTCATAATAGCAAAATGGTAGAAATAACCCAAATATTCTTCAGGTAATAAATGGGTTTTAAAAAGATGGCATATCCATACAATGGAGTGTTATTCAGGCATCCAAAGAAATGAAGTACTGATACATGCTACAAATGAATAAACCTTGAAAGCATTATGCTAAATGAAAGAAGCCAATCACAAAATACCTCATATTACATTATTCAATTTACAGTAAACACCCATAGTAGGAACAATCTAGAAGGACACAACGTAGATTAGTGGATGCAAAGGGCTGGTGGAGAGAAATGGGGGATAGGGACTAATAGTAGCTAAAGGGAAAGGGTATTCAGTTTCGTTTTGAGTCAATTCTAAAACTGAGTATTTGTAGATAACTGTGACTATACTAAAAATCATTGAATTGTATACTTTAAATGAGTAAAATGTATAGTATATGAATTGTATCTCAAGCTGTTTAACAGATAAACTCAAAATAAAGAAAAATTTCTTTGACGTTGTGAGGTATTTCAATATGCCTCTTACAATTTTGTATTAAACTACAGCATTAAAAATTATATGCAACAATGTAGATGTAAGAAATATATATGAAATTTAATAGCCAACTATTAGAGATTATTTTTAGATGTACATGGGACATTGACAAAAATGGATTACCTACCAAGTGGTAAATTTCAAACTTTTCAAATAGTCATGCATAACACATTATTCTGATCTCATACAATTAAGTTAGAAGTCAAATAAATAAAAAAAGTGTTAAACTTTAAAAACACACTTCTAAATGACCTGTCAGTTAAATAAGAATTTAAAAGGGAAACTAAAAGCATCTTAGAATGACTGGGCACGGTGGCTCATGACTGTAATTCCAGCACTTTGGGAGGCCTAGGTGGGAGGATTGCTTTAGCCCAGGACTTCACGACCAGCCTTAGAATGGAAAGATAATTAAAAGCATACCTTTCTGAAATACTGGAATGTAGTAGTAATAGTATATAAAGAAACATTCATATCCTTAATTGGAATATGAGAAAAGGGTTTAAAAATTAATTGTATCCAATTTAAGAAGTTAGAGAAAGAACAAAGAAAACATGAAGTAGAAGGAAAGCATAAAGTTAATAGACATAAATGAATTAGAAGAATTCTAAAAAGAATGCAATATCTCACAAGGTTTTAAAAGTGACTGCTACCAAATTTATAAATACAAAAACATTACAAATGTATACAAACTTTTCCAGCTATAGAAATTACAACTAGCTTAAAGGACTAGATTCTAGTGTTCCATACCACTACAGAATGACTATAGTTAACAATAATATATTACATACTTTCAAGCAGCTAGAAGGAGGATACTGAACATTCTGAACATAAAGAAATGATACATGTTTGAGATGATGGATGTGCTAACTACCGTGATCTGATCACTGAACTTTATATGTATCAAAACATCACTATGTACCCCAAGAATATAAACAATTATTTGTCAATTTAAAAAATAAAATTGTTTAAAAATACAAAAAAGAGAAAAAAGAACAGCAGTCCACTCACGATATGAAGCCAGTTTCACTAAAAGCTAAGAATAACAAATTCCTTTAAACCTTTCAGAACTTAAGCATTGTCTCTTATAGAAAAACCTATCCCATCTCTCCAAGCCAGAATTAGGTGCTTCCTATTATATTCTACTGACAAAGCATATTGCTACCACATTGTGTTGTAATGATGCATCTTTTCCATGCTGTGTTATCACTGTGTATATTCACATCTTCACCACCACATAACAATCTCCTTAATTTAGGGATGATGACTGGTTCACCTCAGTTTCTTCAGTGGTTCTTTAATTGCCGGTCCCCACATTAGTTCCTGTTGCTGGTATAACAAATTATCCCAACTTTAGTAACCTAAAGCAATTGAAATGTATACTCTTCTAGTTCTGGACATCGGAAGTTTGAAATGGATCTGACTGAGCTAAAAATCAGTGTCGGCAGGGCAGCATTCCTTCTGAGGGCTCCAGAGGAGAATGCCTTTTCTTCCTTTTTCCAGCTACTGGAGGAGATCTGCACTCCTTTGCTCATGGCTCCTTTCCCCATCTTCAAAGCCAGCAGTGTAGCTTCTTTGAATCTTTCTCTACTTCTTTTGTTAATAAGGATCCTTGTGATTACATTAAGCCCAATATAATCTCTCCTCTCAATAGCCTTAATGATATCTGCTAAGACTGTTCGTCATGTAGGGTAACACATTTATAGGATCTTGAGATTAGGATGTGGACATCTTTGACTGGGGGCATCAGCCTCTTTATCACATTATCCCACAACAGCCTGTCCAATGAATGAGGCATCCGCAAGGCTGAACCCATTCATTTGCTGCATAATATCATCTTTGCACTCTCTAGACCTCTTTCTACTTTGCACGATTTTAGCAGCAAGGGAGTATAGAACTTTGTACTTTTCTGGTTGTCAATGCTCTGTTTTTTAGATGTGTTTCTATTAGTGATTATTTCAGTGATGCTACCAATAGAAACAGCATATGTTGCTTATTCTCCTAAGGAATAACAGTGTTGTAAAATTTGGATTTTGATTTTTATGAAAGCACTGGGTACCATATCAAAGTCTCATTTTCTACACAGCCCCTCTCCTGTGGTGAAATATTAAAACACTTTGTGACATCTAGAAAGGAGAGTGAAGTATGGATTAGTGTTTGAAGAGAAAAACAAAATGAACGATTACTATCCATGAAACTTGCATGATTCATATCCATGAAACTATCCATGAGATTTGCAGTTCTTTGTTCTTTAGATCTTAAAATTAACAAATGAAAAGGAAAATACAATGGTATTGTTTCCAAATTGTTTTAAATTCATATTTTATTACAAAACATCCATTGACTTTATATTGTTGCTATTAATATTAATGCTGTCACTTTTCCTCCTTTTTACCATTCTCTGTTCTCTTTTGGTCTTGTTTGACTTAAGATAGCCCTCCACAATGCTTCACTATAATTCTCGTATCCTTATTAAAAAGTTTCAGATTGAGGTGCTTGTTATTTTTTATCTACTGTCTATTTTAATCTCTTAAAGAACCCAGATCAAATATTCACTCATAGCTTTTATTAATAATAATTTTTAAATCCACATTTCATCACAAGACATCCATTGACTTTATGTTGCCGCTATCAATATTAATGCTGTCACTTAAAGTCCAAATAGTCAGCATCAATGCCAAAGTAAATATCACTAAAAGGTATCATTTATTTGCTTACAAATCAGCAGAGAAATAGTGACAAGTTGGCATATGTCAAAAAAGCATTTGCATGCTGTAAGGATATGTAAGTCTCATTGGTGTCAGTTTAAAACCAAATCAAATTTTAGCAGAAATTTTTATTTAAAGCCCCTGAGTTTATGATTAATTGACAATTGCAAGCAAGCCTTGAAGTCCATGGAAGGAAACCAAGGTATGATTTTTTTAAAAAGTGAAGACTTACAAAAGGAAAAACAAGTAATGCATATGACAGTTCTGCTGTTGCCTACAGTTGTCAACAACCCTGGAAAATGATCTGTTTAACCTTCCTAACACTGACTTCCCATCCGCAGCATCATAGTGAAAATGACCAGGTAATTTATGGCACAAGAATAAATATCACCCACTCACAAATCCCAATGCATGACGTAAATGTATTCCACGTCACTGATTTTGGTTGCCAATAAAGTCAGAGTCAGGATAAAAATGCCCACTATTATAATATGGACATGATATTGGAAGAATCAGCCAATGAAACTAAATGAGAGCAAATAAGGGCATAAGAATTAGAGAAGAAGAGGTAAATGTATTTCTATTTGAAAAGGATATGATTCTCTATCAGGGAAATTCAAGAAAACCCATGAATTATCTACTACAATCCATAATGAAACACTGATCTATGTTCTCAAATCATATCATTTTATCCAAGATCCCCCAAAATTAACAAAAAATTACCATTTCCAAATTGTTTTGTAGCAGATAAACTGAATTTGACATAATATATTATATTTTGCTGATGGTACTCATTGCTTATATTCTTATAGTTTGCTGTGACATGCAAACTTTGAACATGAAAATAATACCAATGCAAAAAGTGCTGTTTCATATATATATACGATATTTAAGATTTTGGGGCTTTGGAAAATTCTATGATCCTAAAGTTAGTTTTAGAACACATATAAAATTATTTGGATTTATGTACAAGTGTATAGAGTTTCATATAAAGTAAGTGGAAGGAAAATACTTTTTTTCTTCAGATTGATGCTTAGACCAAGAAATTTTTAAGATGTATGATATCTGTAGCTTCTTGTGCACTGGTTGAAAGAGCCTGTTGTTACCTTATCAACTTCTTGTCCTAAATTCACACTAACAATATGAACCTTGAATTTTGCTCAGATATCTGTACAAGAAAACAGGCATGTATAATATTCACCATGATTTTTTTCCTGCTGTTTATATAAATCCAAAATAAGAGTAGAGATATCATAACAGAATATTATGAGAATTAGGTAGAACTTGATGAATTATTTTGAGTTACTTCTAATAAATTACCTGTAAAATCTTAAACTCATTCTAAAATACACAGATGTGAAGGTCATCTGTTTATAGTAGATAGATAATCAGGAAAATTCAGATGCAAATAATCAGCTCTTTATTAACTATCTACTAAATACAACTATTTTAGCCATTTTCTGCAGTTACTTGATTTAGCTAAAGGTACAAGAAACTTTATGTCAATGCATCTATTTAGCTACATATACTACTGATATTTTACTATCAGTTGTTTTCCTTGTTCAGTTTATTTATAATTACATGTGATTTCAAGTTATACAATCTAAATGAATCAAATGAGAAACTGAAACATCAAATCATGAATTATTTCTGTATTTATTTCTACCCTGGTCTGAATATATACTTTTTCATAAAGATTAACTATAATTTCTCAACTCATGTCCTTGTCAGTCTCTGACTTTAATATCATTTAAAATAATTTTATTTGTATGTGTTTTATTAATATGCCATAGCATAAATTGACATTTTAAAATTTTGTTAGAGTATGTTTTCTTCACCTTATCATACATGAATTAAAACATATCTGTGCCTGTATTTAACATTTTGTCTCCTGTATCATTTTTAATCTTAGAGATCACTGCTATCAATTTAGTACACATAAAATACTGTAGTAACAACCCAGAAATACATTTCTTCTTCATTTCCTAGTTTTTCGTAATTCCCTCAATTGCTTACTTAGAAACTTTTTGGAAACTGCCACGTAGTTTGACATCATAAAAATGTAAAGGTTAATTTGCTCAGTTGCTGAAACTTAATTACAACATATCAGTTATTTAGAATGTTTGGCATTTCCTGTAAATTCTTCTAATTAGGAAACCCTTAGAGAATCCAATGAAGAGAGATGAAACCACCAAAATGTGTTGGCAGAGATAGATATTTTCTTCTTATTGAATGAGCTCAAAACACTGTAAACATTTGAAAAAACTTTAAAATTACAATTTTTCAGTAAAAATGCCATGTGACCTCAAATGCTTTCTGGATTTGTTGTGATTGCTTTATTGTCATATTCTTGTGGAGGAGGAATATGTGTTTGCACTGATTTAAAGAAAATCTGATTAAAGAAGGGAAACTCATTAAGAGTGTATTACAGGAGAGGATACATAAATTATTAGACTAGAAATTCAGAGTTTGCATTGGAGAGGAAAAAATATGTCATAGATTTCAAGTTATGTAACTTAATCACATTTTATTTGCTGAATTTTTAATCAAGAGTGAAAAAGTATTGTTGGTGGGAAGGTAAATTAGTATAGCCGTTGTGGAAAACAGGATGCATGTTCCTCAAAAAATTAAAAATAGACTTACCGGCCAGGTGTGGTGGCTCACGCCTGAAACCCAGCACTTTGGAGGACCGAGGTGGGCAGATCACTTGAGGTCAGGAGTTCAAGACCAGCCTAACCAACAAAGTGAAACCCTGTCTCTACTAAAAATACAAAAATTAGCCGGGTGTGGTGGCAGGCCCCTGTGATCCCAGCTACTAAGGAGGCTGAGGCAGGAGAATCACTTGAACCCGGAAGGTGGACATTGCAGTTAGCCAAGATTGTGCCACTGCACTCCAGCCTGGGTAACAGAGTGACAGAGTGAGACTCTGTCTCAAGATAAATAATTAATTAATTAAAAAAAAATAAGAATAGACTTACCATGTGATTCAGCAGTCCCACTTTTGGGTATATATCCAAAGGGTATGAAATCATTACGTCAAAGAGATATCTGCACTCCCATGTCCATCGCAGCACAATTTACAGCAGCCAAGATATGGAAGCAACCTAAGCATCCACCAGCAGATTAATCCTCAACACAGTGGGATACTATTCAGCCTCATAAAGGAAATTCTATAATTTTCAACTACAGAGATGAGTCTAGAGGACATTATTTTAAGTAAGCTAGGCACAGAAAGGCAAATACCACAGGATCTCACTTATATGTGGAATCAAAAAAGTCAAATTTATAGGAGTAAGGAGTAGAATGATGGGGACAGGGATGGGAAGATGGGGAAAGAGGAGGTGTTAATCAAAGGGCATAAGGTTTCAGTTAGATGACAGGCATAATTCTAAGTGATGTATTGCACAGAATGGTGACCATAGGTAATGGTAAGGTATTGCATATTTCAACATTGCTAAAAGAACACATTTTAAGTGTTCTCACGATAAAAGTATACAAGGTGATAGATATGTTCATTTGGTTTAATCATTCTACAATGTACGTGTATATCAAAACATCACATATACTCCATATATGTACAATTATTATTTTAAATCATTAAGAATAATTTTTAAAATGTGAGCATATAATCTGAGCAGCAGGAACTAAAATCCAAAATCCAGTTAGAATGCCTAGACATTTGTCAAAAATGACAGAATTTCTTTTTTTTTTTTTTTTTTAAGGCCTAGACAGAAGGATGCGGCACAGATGCAAGAAAGCCCCTAGTGACCAAACCAATCACTTTCCTGGACCAGTAGATCTCTGCTCAAGCCAGAGGGTCTCCCTGGGCTTCCTGCCAGTCTCAGGAACCAACCCCACTGTAGGCAACCATGTCTGACCATCTGAATCAAGTGGAGAATCAAGCTCTATCGTTTCACCATGGTATATTTGATGTCTTGACTTTTTTTTTTCTTTTCCTTTTTTACAAAGTCGTTCTGCTTTATAAGCAAACTAACAGATGGCTGAATCTGGATATAACTGTGGAGACCATTTTCAACATTTCTATTGTTGGCTAAAGCATACTTTATTAGTGATGTTACCAAGTTATTCATTTATTTATACCACCTGCAAACACTAGTATACAGTAGGTATTGAAAGAGTGGTATTTATTTTATGAAAGGAAGGTTTCACTAGGGATTGGGTTAACACATTGTTTTCCCTTTCTTGCATGCTAGTCTCAACACACTAGTGGCCAGGTGGCACATATTGATAGACTATAGACGGTATATATTCTGACAATTTTCTACTGGTTATTAAATATTTTTAAGATGCACCAAAAGAGGAGGTATAAAAGTGTTTGCTTCAGTGTGTAATATGACTGTGTGACACCAAGAACAAAATAAAAATAGAGATTGACTAACAGCCCCATTTTAACCTACATGATATAAAACATATGTAGACGTCCTCATGGACAATAACCCCATCATCACAAAACACTGCCAAATTCCTAAGTACTCCTAAGAGCTATGCCACATATTTTCATATTTAAAAAGAAAGTTATCATATTTTCATATTTAAAAAGAAAATTATCTAACACATCTGGCACTACGGAAAAAAGGCACACATTTCTTCATGGATAAGACAAAAATATTGGCCTAATTGGCTAAACTCAGAAATTCACACTGTCTCCCATTTTGACAATATTTCTGAATCATAGCCTATACAAATGAATAAGAGGATGTACGTGAATAATTTGTGTATATGGATAAGGCACTTTTCTAACAAATAACTGGGTCTTAACTACAAACCCATGTTAAAAGGAAAACTCAGCTGAATCAAATTTATAAGAGTTTAATTGAGCAAAGAACAACTCACGAATGGCGCAGCCTCCTGAGCTAAAGTAGGCTCAGAGACTCCAGCATAGCCATGAGATGGAAGATGTTTTATGAACAGAAAAGGGAGCATGAAGTGCAGAAAATGGAAGTGAGGTACAGAAACAGCCAGATGGGTTATTGCTCAATGTTTGTCTTGTTTGAACATGGTTTGAACAGTTGGCCACATTCGATTGGACAAAACTTGGTAATTGGCACAAAAGTAAGTTATAGTCTGTTCAGAATTCCATATAGGTTATAGTTCACAATGTACAGAGAAACCTTTAGGCTAAACTTAAAATATGTAATGAGGTAGATTCAGTCTAAACTTGATTTAATAATTTCTCCCTTTTGGTCACTCTCTCAAAATTAAGAGAATGACCAAAACTTTAGTCATCAATGTTCATTTCACCTTGTAAATGTATTTATTTGGTCTTGAAACCCTCTGGGAAACAGTGGAACAGTGGCTTTTGTAAGGTGGGAAGAAGGACTTCAGGTTAGTTTTTTAAGGATTAGAGTAGAGGATATCTCCTTATGTTAGAAAGTCCTGTTTATGAGAGAAAAGACAAAAGCTGGTGTGTTCTAGGATCTATGTGTTTCCTTAAAATCTTAGTTTGATTATTTCACATTTAGCACAAGTGACTCCATTTTTGTGTGTTCGGGTCTGTTGAGGCCTAGTGCACGAGCTCAGTTCAAAACAATGGCTTCCCATTATTGTGTTTAAAAGTTTCCCCTCTTTCGGTCAGGTCTTCACGTAGGTGAAAGTTTGCCCAAAACTTAGGGCCTTCGTGCCACTCTCAGTTACCATCATTTTGGGTTTCTGGTCTCTGCACGTCATTCATAGGTTACAGTGCCCTCATGGCCACAAATTTCTTTCAGCTCTTGTAATTCCAGTTGAAGAGAGACTATTTGACATTCTAGAGATGGTTTCATGCAAACATTTAAAACTTGAGAGAATATTATTCACCAGGGAGACTACTATTATGACTATCGGGAGGATAATACCAAGATTTTGGAGTATGGTCCTTACCCAGGGTCCCCATAAGCCAAACTACCTAAAATCAAACAGATCAAAGAATGAGCTAGATAAAGAGTCTACTCACTTTAACTAAGTAGTCTCTCTGTTAATCCTGTACAACTGAATCTCTATAATACCTGATATAGTGTATTTCTCCATGGGCCACAAGAAGTACAAACAGCTGCACAGATACTTCTCTGTTTAGCCAGTAAGAAATCTAGAAGGATTCTAATATTGAGTATAACTTTCACAAGAGAATTTAAAGTAGGTTGTGTAACCATATTCTTTACAATTGATTCTGCTACAGAGCCTATCATCAGGGATACATTGCTATTCATTGCCTCTTTTACTCCAAATGACAGATAAAGGAACTAACAAGTGATGCCCTTCCACAAGAGTGAAGACCTCCTGGCAATGTTCTCTTTAACCCATAATTTAGGTTAAGAGGAGTGGATCAATGTTCCCCTTCTGACTGATCACGAGGCAACATATGCACCATTACAATTCTCACCTACATTGAGTCTTTGTACTTCTATCTATCAAGGCTTAAGTTTATCCATGTTTAAGGCTGGCTGCAGAACCTGCCAAAAATAAAAGTACGTACCCCATGAGTTTATAAAACAGATACCCTTTTCACTTCTATTTTTATAGAGGCATAAACAAGAGGAAAAAATCAAAGATAAGAGTCTCATGATGGTAGAGGAGTTTTGATCCGTGATCTTGGGGAAAAGCTGTTCACACCAAGATGTCTTCTTCTTCTGGGGAGAAACTTCCCCAGTTAGCTTTACCTTAAGGGTTCCAATGGGTGTAGAGTTCCAGGAGTATGGAGGGACTCTTCTCAGTTGTGAGATTTTGAACCCAAAGTTGAAGCTCCCAAAGTATTGCTGCAGTGTGGATGTCAAGGGCAATCTTTCTCTAATGTTCTCAGAAGATCCAATCTTAGGGTTTTAGATTGTGAAGGGGTTGATTGCCCTCAGTTAGTGAACTATGAAAAACTTTCTTTACCTGGTGAAAACACCCTGTGGCATAAAAAGATACTATTATGACATCAGTCCCCTTACATGGGAAAGCTTTCATATCATAAGAAAATATGCATTGAAAATGACAATTGAATGAAATCTCTCTATAAATATTTAAATGGCCCATCAAGTAGCAGAATGTTCTTGAAGTTTTGATTGTATTCCCAGGAATATGGGTTTGACAAACCAAACATTGGTCATAAACTATTTTAACAATTTAGAAGTCACCATCCCAATATATATTTGATTTAAGTAATTTTATCTTTTCCACCATGAGTCAAGGAATGCAAAATTTTAACAACAAAATGTTTAAAGACTCAGGAAGGACAAGGTGGCTGTCCTGGTTCTCCATGAGTCCATGCTTCATGTTGAGCTTATGTACTCTTGAATGCCAGTTTTTTTTTCCTCCAATTTAGGTCCATAGCACTGATAACTCATGCGCTATCATAGGTAATTTGTCTTAGATCATGGAGTTCATTCAAATTGTATATCTAAACAATTTTAGTATTGACTGATATAGCATGGAAATCTGGCAAAATATTTTCGTGGTGTTCAATTAATTTTTTTTTTTAAATTTTAATTTTTTTTTTTTTTAGACGGAGTCTCGCTCTGTCGCCCAGGCTGGAGTGCAGTGGCGCGATCTCAGCTCACTGCAAGCTCCCCCGCCCGGGTTTACGCCATTCTCCTGCCTCAGCCTCCTGAGTAGCTGGGACCACAGGCGCCGCCACCTCGCCTGGCTAGTTTTTTGTATATTTTAGTAGAGACGGGGTTTCACCATGTTAGCCAGGATGGTCTCGATCTCCTGACCTCGTGATCCACCCGTCTCGGCCTCCCAAAGTGCTGGGATTACAGGCCTGAGCCACCGCGCCCGGCCCGTTCAATTAATTTTTGTTCTGCTTGGGTTAGCAGTTTTATAAACCAGTGAGTCTTTTCATTAAAGTTATTCTTATCCAGCCCAAATGATATGATTTGAAAGTTATCAGAAACCTGTATTCAAGAGTGCTTTTCAGGATCCTTTCCATTCTTTCATTAACTTCCTTAACGATACTGTATTCTAGGACTTCGTGTGCTTGTGAAGTTTTCAGAACGGTGAAAATGACTTTAAGCAGTCATAGTTAAAGACACAATTGACAAGAAAATTTGGTTATTTCTGTGGTCTACGATAAGTTAACATAATAACCATTATTATGTTTGATAGCATATACTCAGACATACTAGAATTTTAGAAGTGCCACACGATTTTTTAGCCAGAAGTAACAACATTGCTAATAATGATCATTAACATTTATTGCAAATTTTCTATGTTCCAGGCAGTATGTTAAGACCATAATCTTCATTCTAATCTTGAATCTGTGCTGTATGAACTAGTGTCATCTTTCTTTACACCAGGGAAACGTGGCATATAAGGAGTCAGAGACTATTCTCAAAGGCACATGGAAAGCTGGTATCTGAGACTTATCTCCAGCTAATTACTTTCACTTTCAGGAAGGGAATAGGAAAAGTTAAAGTCAGATTGTCAGACCTGAGAGCAATGTCCAGAAAATCTAGACAAGCAAAGTTCATAGACAGAAGCCATACTCATCTAATGCCTGCTGTTCAGTAGAAGTAGAAAGGCATGCCAAGAATACAATTCCTGTGTACAGACTCGAGTTAGAGTTTAAGGTTTCAGGGAGACCAGCCTGGGTGAAATAAAAAGAAGAGGGTTTAGAAAGAACAACTGATCTCAGATTGGGCAGCTGATTCAAGCACAATCAATACTTAGCTGATTATCCCGGAAGTGCCACCTGATCTCTGCCCTCTCAATGTGAATGAAGGAAGTGAGTGCATGCAGCTGCTACCCGAGAAAAAGATGATTATCCAGATGTAGTGTAGTGAAGGAGTAGTGTATGTGTGTGTATATGCATATATATCAGTTTTACCTTTTTTATCAACTAAAAAGTTTATACTTCATCAGATTACTTTCTTTCTTATTATTTTTTTTTAAATCAAATGTCCTTTTTCTATTCTTGAATCCCATCCATGACGCTACATTTAATCATCATGGTGCCAGAAGGACCTTGTACCTGTGACAATTTTGGAAACTTACAATTTAATGACCTTGACAGTTTTGAGGACTATTGGTCAGGTATTTAGTAGAATTTTCCTTGATTGGTATTTGTTTGATTTTTTTCCTCATGATTACACTGAAGTTATGGGTTTTGGGGAGAAAAACCACGAAGGAAATGTGTCATTTTCATCCAAATCATATCTAGGGTACAACCTATCAGCATGACATCATGTCCAGTGTTATGTTTATCAAGTTTTCTACTGTAAACTTACACTTTTCCTCCTATTTCCACAGCCTACTCTTGAAAAGGAAGTAATTATGAACAGCCCACACTTAAGTGGAGAATTATGCTTTAACTCTTTGAGGGTGAAATGTCTACCTAATTTTTTTTTATAATTCTACATGGGAGATTTGTTTCATCTTCCCTATTTATTTATTTATTTGTTCAATTCATTTGTTTATTCCAGATTGACTCATGAGTGTTTATTCTATGCTGTGGATTATAAGCCAACATTGCTTTATTTGTTTTGTTACTCAAGTTGTTTCAACTTTGGCCATGGGAGCTCTTTTACATATGTGTCTCTTTGACATACTCCCATTGTTGTGTTTTTCTTTTACTTTTCTTATTAGGACTTTCTTATTTTCTAGCACCACAAGATGATTCAGGTTCATCTTGTATATTACCAGCTCCAGTCCTACATTCAGCCATTTCTCCAAGGAGACCTGATTCCTTTCATTGCTGCTGGAGGGTCATTTCATCTAGGACCTCTCAGCTAACAGGGAAGGAAATAGACGTATATAGACTAATCTACATACATAAATTTATTTATAAGTATTTCTATATATAAGCATTTATTGCTATATTCAGCTAAACTTAAGTTCATACTGATTCTCCAACTATAATCCATTACCATTTGGACCATTCTAACCCCTTAACTTGCTTATCTGTAACTTCCGACTCCAGTGAAAGTCTTGGTTCCCGCCATTTATTATCCATTTGCATGTTGAGTATCTCTTGTCTGAAATGCTTAGGAAAATAAGTGTGTAGGATTTCAAAATTTTTTGAATTTTGGAATATTGGCATATATAATAAGATATTTTGAGGATGGGAACCAAGTCTAAACACAAAATTCATGTATGTTTCATATATGTTTTATGCACATAGACTAAAATAAATTTTACACTTTATTTTTAAATAATTTTATGCATGAAAAAAGTTTTTGTTAAGTACTTACAGGTGTAGAATTTTCTACTTCTGGTGTCATGTCATTATGCCATGCTCAAAAAGTTTCAAATTTTAGAGCATTTCTGATTTTGGATTTACAGATTAGAGATGCTTGACCTACATTACATTCTTGAATTTCAGCATACATGGGCAGTGATTTTGTAACTGTAAAGCCATGCATCCATGGGAAACAATGTTATTATCTGAATACAGTGCTTATTTTCAGTAGTTTTTTTTCCTCTGATCTTAGAATTACTCAGGTCTGCACCTTTTTCTCCCATCCCCTTCAGTGAGACTGTTTCATACATTTGTAACACAGATTCTTTTATCACATTATATCTTCTCTTTGATTCTCAAAATTCCTAAGTGATTGTTTTAAAATGTATATGCATTAAGGAACACATTTTGTGTTATAAACTTCTGAGTTTTGGTCTACACAAAGTGTCATCTATGAACCATGATATTACAAGTATTATACAGAATAGCTGAATCATCCCAAAAAATCCATTGTGCTTCCCCTGTTTAACTCCTCTCCACTCCACTAAACCCTGGGCAACCACTTATCTGTTTATGATCTTTACAGTTTTGTCTTTTCCAGAATGTCATATAATTGGAATAATAAAGCTTTTCAAATTGGCTTTCCTCACTTAGCAATATGCATTTAAGATTTACCCATGTATTTTCAAGGTTTGGTAGCTTATTCATTTTTATCTCTGATTAATACTTTATTGTGTGGTTATAATACTGTTTTGTTCATTCATCTACTGAGGGATTGCTTACAGTTTTTGGCAATTATGAATAAAGCTGCTATAATTATCCATGTGCAGGTTTTGATATAGATATAAATTTTAAAATCAGTTGGGTAAATACCTAAGAATGGATTTGCTTGATCCCATAGTAAGGCTTTGTTTAGTTTTGTGAAAAACTGCAAAAACCCTTCTTCCACTCTTCATTCCCATCAGCAAATGAGAATTTCTTTTGCTCTGCATCCTGACAGGAACTGGAATCATCAGTGTGTTGGATTTTAGCCATTCAAATACATGAGTAGCTATGTCTCATTTATGTTTTAATTTGCAATCCCCTAGTGAAAGACACTGTTGAGCATCTTTTCGCTTGCTCATTTTCCACTTGCATATCTTCTTTGATTTTTGTTGTTGTTGTCGTCTTGAGATGGTGTCTCACTCCATTGCATTGGCTGGTATGCAGTGGCATGATCATGGCTCACTGCAGCTTCGGCCTGCTGGGCTTGGGCAATCCTCCCACCTCAGCCTCCCAAGGAGCTGGGACCACAGCCACCATGCCACCATGCCACCATGCTTGACTAATTTTTAAAATTTTCTGTAGAGACCAGGTCTTGCTATGTTGCCCAAGCTGGTCTAGAACTACTGACCTCAAGTGATCCTCCTGCCTCCATCTCCCAAAGTGCTGGGACTGTAGGTACACACCACCACATTCAGCTTGCAAACCTTCTTGAGTAAGATATCTATTCAGATATTTTGTTTGTTTTAAAATTAGCTCTTCTGTTTATTATTAATAAAATTTAGGAGATTTTAAGTAATATTTTTGTCAAGTTAAAAAAAATATTTTAATTAGTTATTTACCAGATATTGTGTTTGCAAATATTTTGTCCCCGTCCATTTTCCTATCTTTTCATTCTCCCAGCAGTGTCTTTTAAAGAGTAGAATTTTAATTTTTATAAAGTTAACCTATTAATTTTTTTCTCTCATGAATTTGTTTTTGGTATTGGATCTAATATCTTGTCACCAAACTCAAAGTCATATAGATTTGTCCTGTGTTAATTTTTAGAAGCTTTGTAGTTTTACATTTTACTTGTAGGTCTAATAAGTATTTTGAGTTATTTTTGTGAATGGTGCAATTCCTTTGTCTAGATTTCATTTTAATATGAATATCCAGTTGTCCCAGCACCATTTCTTGAAAACACTATCCTTTCCCCATTGAATTGCCTTTGCATCTTTGTCAAAGATCAGTTGACTTTATTTGTGTGAGTGTATTTCTAGGATCTCCATTATGTTACATCAATCTATTTGTCTACTTTTTTCATGAATGCCACACTGTCTTGATTAGCTTTATATTAAGTCTTACATTCTGGTAGTTTCAGTCCTCTGATCTTGTTTTATTTTTTCAGTGTTTTGTTGGCTTAAGTATGGGTCTTTTGCCCTTCCATATAAACATTAAAATCAGTTTGTGAATATCTGCAAAATAACTTGCTGAGATTTTGATAGGAATTTAATAGATTTATAGATCAAGTTGGAAAGAATTAATGTCTTAACAATATTGAGTCAATGAATTTATGAACACAGAACAAATTCATCTATTTAGTTCTTTGATTTCTTTTATCAGTGTGTTGAAATTTCCTGCATACAGACCTGCATATTTTGTTCAATTTATACTTATTTTATTTATCTTGATAATATTGTAAATGATACTTTATTTTACATTTCAAATTGTAGTTTTTCATAGGACAGCAATTATTTTTATATAGTAATCTTCTATTTTATCAACTTTCTAAACTCACTTTTTTTGTGTGTGTGTTGTTGCTGATTCTTTAGGATTTACTATATAGACAACAGTGTCATCTGTAAATAAAGACAGATTTGTTTATTCATTTTCAATTTGTATGCCTTGTATTTCTTTTTCTTGCCTTATTACATTATATAGGACTTCTATATGATGTTGAAAAGGACTGGTGAGAGAGGACTTCCTTGCTTTGTTCTCAATATTAGGGGGAAACTATCCAGTGTCATTATTAATTTTTTTTTACCTATAGTTTTTGTAGATGTTCTTTATTAAGTCAAAGAAGTCCTTCTCTAGTTCTAGTTTGCTGAGAATCTTTAACACGGATGTTGGATTTTGGTCAAATGCCTTTTGGGTATCAGGTGATATGATCATATGATTTGTCTTCTTCAGCCTGTTGATATGTTGGATTGTTTTGATTGATTTTCAAATGTTGAGCCAACCTTGCATATCTGGAATAAATTCTACTTGATCGTGATTTATATGGTTAGATTCAAATTGCTACTATTTTGTTGAGAATTTTATATCTGTTTATGAGAGATATTAGTCTGAAATTTTCTTTTCTTGAAATGTCTTTCTCTGCTCTGGGCATTAGACTAATCATGAACTCATGAATTGAGTTCTACCTTCTGGAAAGATTTTAGAGAACTGACATCATTTCTTCTTGGAAAGTTTGCTATAATTTACCAATGGAATAGTTATTGATTAATTTCTTTAATAAATATAGGGCTATTCAGGTTATTTATATTTCCTGGTTTAAGTTGTGGTAGTTTGTGTATTCTATGTAATTGGTACATATCATATAATTTTTAAAATTGTGGATACAGTTTTACTTGTACTATTTATTTAACCATTTTTTTTTTCATTTCTGGTGAAAGGTTATGTCTCCTGTTTTTCTCTCTCTTCCACACTTCCTCTCTCTCTCTCTCTCTCTCCCTTCCCTTCTTCCTGGTTAGTCTTGCTATAAATGTGTTCATTTTATTGATAGAATATCAATTTTTAGTCTCATTGCTTTTCTCTATTGTTTTTCTACCTTCAATTTTATTCATTTCTGCTTTAACTTTTATTCTTTACTTCTGCTTGATATAGGCATATATTTCTCTTATTTTTCTAGTTTCCTGAAGTGAGCACTTCTGTTATTAATTTTATATCACATTTGCTTTCTAATGTATGCATTTAATGTTATAAATTTCACTTTTAGAACAGTTTCCATGTATTTCCCAAATTTTGATAAGTATTTTATGTTCATTTAATTTAAAATATGTCTAAATTTCCCTTGATACTTGTTCTTGACCTATGTGTTATTTAGAAACATAGAAGTGTTTTTTCCCCCAAATATTTGGGTATTTTCCAGTTATTTTTTGTAATTGACTTCTGGTTAGTTTCATGAAAAATATACATTCTATAGTTTTTATTCTTTAAATTTGTGAAGCTGTGTTTTATAGTCCAGAATGTGATCATCTGTCCTGATGAGTGCTCCATGTGAGCTTAGAAAATGTGCATATTTTTGCTGTTGAATTACTCTTGAATGTTTTTTAGATCTAGCTGATTAATGATGCTGTTCAATTTAATTATATCCTTCCTGATTTTCTGCCTGCTAGATTTATCAACGATTGAAATAGTGTGTTGACGTCTCCAGATATAATAGTAAATTTCTCTAGTCCTCTTTTCAGATCTATCAGTTTTTATTTTTAGTATTTTGCTGCTCTGTTGTTAGGTGCATGCATATCTAAAGTTGTGGCTTCTTATAGATTTGTCATCAAAGAAAATTGTTAAGCTTTCTCTGTTTCTCATAACTTTCTATGTTCTGAAGTTATATATACTCTAGATTTTTAAAATTATTGTTATATATACTCTAGATTTTTAAAATTATTTTTAAAATTATGGTTAGTTTAGTACTACATATAATTATTTCATCATTATTTATTATGGTGCATTTTCATCTTTTTATTTGTAACTTATTTGATTATTTATATTTAATGTAAGTTTCTTTTACACAATATATCATTGGGTCTGTTTGCTTTTTGTTTTTGTTTTTTATTTAATCTGTGCTGACAATAGCTGTCTTTTAATGAATACATTTATACCAATCACATTTAAAATAATATTAACATGGTTATAATAATAGACATTCCCCTGTAACTGTTTTATATTTATTGTATTTGTTCTCTTGGGTTTTTTTCCCCATCTTTTGCTGCCTTCTCTGGCTTTAATTGAATATTTTATGAATTCATTTTCTTTTCTCTCTTAGTAAATCAGTTAAACATCTTTAAAAATATATATAGTGGTTGCTCTAGAGTTTACAATATACATTTACAACTGATTTAAATCCACTTTCCAATAACACTAGTATGTTTTACATGTAGGTGGATTCCTTCTATTTCAATTTCTCCCTCACATTCCTTTTGATATTGCTGTCATTCACTTCACTGATACATGTGTAATAATCTTTTTCTCTTAAGACTGTGAATTGTTTTGTGTGTTTTAGCATGCTGTTTAATTTTTTGTTGAAAACTAGACATGTATTGACTAAGAGAAACTGACTGAAGTCAATAGGTTTTTAATGAGAGAACTTGTATTACTCTGCTGTGTTTAACATTTGCTATAGGTAGATGTGCTAGAGTGTTCAAATTCCTGTTGTGAATTTGTTTTCATTTCTCCTTTTGACTTTGGCTTCCCTAAGTACTCCTCCTCAGAGGAAGTCTGTGTCTTGTGCCTCTTTCATATACAATTCACTGTTACTATATTGGAGCTTTGTTGATTTGGAGGAAAGGTGTGAGGGAGGAGGAGCATTCTATAGCTTTCTGATTAGATCTTAATCTCTAAATGTCCTGCATCTCTGAGCTGATCTTCATAAGTATATTTTTTCACTAAGAATAACATTTCCTGGCTTGATCTGGCCAAATGGCCCAATAAGAATAGCTCCAGTCTGCAGCTACCAGCGAGACCAATGCAGAAGGCAGGTGATTCCTACATTTCTAACTGAGGTACCCTGTTCATCTCACTGGGACTGGCTAGGCAGTGGGTGCAGCCCATGGAGGGTGAGCAGAAGAAGGGTGGGGCATCATGTCACCCAGGAAGTGCAAGGAGCAGGGGACCTCCATTTCCTAACCAAGGGGAGCCATGAGGGACTCTGCCCAGATACTACACTTTTCCCACAGTTTTTCCAATCTTCAGACCAGATTCCCTCGTGTGTCTACACCACCAGGGCCCTGGGTTTCAAGCACAAAACTGGGCAGCTGTTCGGGCAGACACTGAGTTAGCTGCAGGAGTTTTGTTTTGTTTTGTTTCCTAGTTGTGCCTGGAACTCCTGTGAGACAGAACTGTTTACTCCCTGGAAAGAGGAAGGAGCAGGCAGCAATCTTTTCTGTTCTGCAAATTTTTCTTTTCTGTTCAGCCTCACCTCAGCTGGTGATACCCAGGCAAATAGGGTCTGGAGTACAGCACCAGCAAACTCCAGCAGACCTGCAGAAGAGGAGCCTGACAGTTAGAAGAAAAACTAAAAAACGGAAAGCAATCACATCAACATCAACAAAAAGAATGCCTATGCAAAAACCTCATCCAGAGCTCATCTGCATTTAAATGATCAAAGGTAAATAAATCCACGAAGATGAGGAAAAACCAGTGCAAAAATTCTGAAAATTCCAAAAACGGGAATGCCTCTTCTCTACCAAATGATCAAAACTCCTCTCCAGCAAAGGCACAAAACTGGACAGAGTTTGATGAATTAACAGAAGAAGGCTTTAGGAGGTGGGTAATAACAAAGTCCTCTGACCTAGAGGAGCATGTTCTACCCCAATGCAAGAAAGCTAATAACTTTAACAAAAGGTTACAAGAATGGCTAAATAGAATAATCAGTTTAGAGAACATAAATGACCTGATAGAGCTGAGAAACACAGCACGATAACTTTGTGAAGGATACACAAGTATCAATAGTTGAATCAATCAAGCGGAAGAAAGGATATCAGAGATTGAAGATCAACTTAATGAAATAAGGCGTGAAGATGTGATTAGGGAAAAAAGAATGAAAAGGAACAAAAAAAAGCCTCCAAGAAATATGGGACTATGTGAAATGACCAAACCTGCGATTGATTGGGGTCCCTGAAAGTGACAGAGAGAATGGTACCAAGTTGGAAAATACTCTTCAGGTTATTGTCCAGGAGGATTTCCCCAACCTAGCAAGACAGGCCAACATTCAAATTCAGAAAACACAGAGAACACCACTACGATACTCCTCGAGAAGAGCAACCCCAAGACACATAATCATCAGATTCCCAAGGTTGAAATGAAGGAACAGATGTTAAGGGCAGCCAGAGAGAAATGTCAGGTTACCTATAAAGGGAAGCCCATCAGACTAACAACAGAGTTCTCTGCAGAAACCCTACAAGCCAGAAGAGCGTGGGGACCAATATTCAACATTCTTAAAGAAAAGAGTTTTCAATCCAGAAGTTCATATCCAGCCAAACTAAGTTTCATAAGTGAAGGATAAATAAAATCCTTTACAGACAAGCAAATTTTGAGGGATTTTGTCCATCAGGCCTGCCTTACAAGAGCTCCTGAAGAAAGCACTAAATATGGAAAGGAAAAACTAGTACCAGCCACTTCAAAAACACACCAAAATATAAACACCAATGGCACATTGAACAAACTGCATCAACTAATGTACAAAATAACCAGCTAGCATCATGATGACAGGATCAAATTCACACATACAATATTAACTTTAAATGTAAATGGGTTAAATGCCGCAATTAAAAGATACAGACTGGCAAACTGAATAAAAGATTAAGACCCATTGGAGTGCTGTATTCAGGAGACCCATCTCATATACAGAGACACACACAGGCTCAAATTAAAGGGATGGAGGAATATTTATCAAGAAAATGTAAAGCAAAACAAACAAACAAAAAACAAACAGGGGTTGCAATCCTAGTCTCTGATAAAACAGACTTTAAGCTAGCAAAGGTAAAAAAAATACAAAGGGCATTACATAATGGTAAACGGATCAATGCAACAAGAAGAGCTAACTATTCTAAATATATATATGCACCCAATACTGGAGCACCTGGATTCATAAGATTGGTTCTTAGAGACCTACAAAGAGACTTAGACTCCCAGACAATAGAGGTGGGAGACTTTAACACCCCACCATCAATATTAGACAGATCAACGAGACAGAAAATTAACAAGGATATTCAGGACTTGAACTCAGCTCTGGACCAAGTGTACCTAATAGAAATCTACAGAGCTCACAACCCTAAATCAACAGAATATACATTCTTCTCAGCACCACGTCACACTTATTCTAAATCGACCACATGACTGGTAGTAAAACACTCCTCAGAAAATGTGAAAGAACAGAAATTATAACAAACAGTCTCTCAGACCACAAATTAGAACTCAGGATTAAGAAACTCACTCAAAACTGCACAACTGCATGGAAACTGAACAACCTACTCCTGAATGACTACTGGGTAAACTAAATTAAGGCAGAAATAACATAGTTCTTTGAAACCATGAAAACAAAGAGACAACATACCAGAATCTCTGGGACATAGCTAAAGCAGTGTTTAGAGGGAAATTTATAGAGCACTAAATGCCCATATAAAAAAGCAGAGAGATCTAACATCATAATTAAAAGAACTGGAGAACCAAGAGCAAACAAATTCAAAAGCAGGCAGAACGCAAGAAATAATTAAGATCGAAGCGTAAATGAAAGAGATAGAGACATGAAGAACCTTTCAAAAAATCAATGAATACAGGAGCTGATTTTCTGAAAAATTAACAAAATAGATAGCATTTTAGCTAGACTAATGAAGAAGAAGACAGAGAAGAATCAAATGGACAAAATAAAAAATGATAATGGGGATACCACCACTGACCCCACAGAGATACAAACTATCATCAGAGAATACTATAAACAACTCTAGGCAAATAAACTAAAAAATCTAGAATAAATGGATAAATTCCTGGACACATACACCCGATAGAGACTAAACCAGGAAGAAGCTGAATCCCTGAATAGACCAGTAAGAAGTTCTGAAATTGAGGCAGTAATTAATAGCCTGCCAACCAAAAATAGCCCAGGTCCAGGTGGATTCGCAGCCAAATTCTACCAGAGGTACAAAAAGGAGATGGTGCCATTCCTTCTGAAACTATTCCAAACAATAGAAAAAGAGGGAATTCTCCCTAACTCATCTTATGAGATGAGCATCATCCTGATTCCAAGACCTGGCAGAGACACAACAAAAAAAGAAAATTTTACACCAATATTCCTGATAAACATTGATGCGAAAAATCCTTAATAAAATACTGGCAATCCGAATCCAGCAGCACATCAAAAAGCTTATCCAACACAATCAAATCGGCTTCATCCCTGGGATGCAAGGCTGGTTCAACACATGCAAATCAATAAATGTAATCCATTGCATAAACAGAACCATTGACAAAAACCACATGACTATCTCAATAGATACAGAAAAGGCCTTTGATAGAATTCAGTGACCCCTCATGCTAAAAACACTCAATAAATTAGGTTTTGATGGAACCTATCTCAAAATAATAAGCGCTATTCATGACAAACCCATAGCCAATATCATACTAAAGGGGCAAAAGCTGGAAACATTCCCTTTAAAAACTGGCAAAGGACAAGGATGCCCTCTTTCACCACTCCTATTCAATATAGAGTTGGAAGTTCTGGCCAGGGCAATTAGGCAAGAGAAAGAAATAAAAGTCTTCAAATAGGAAGAGAGGAACTCAGGTTGTCTCTGTTTGCAGAGGACATGACTGTATATTTAGAAAACTCCATCATCTCAGTCCAAAAACTCCTTAAACTGTTAAACAACTTCAGCAAAATCTCAGGATACAAATCATTGTGCAAAATTCACAAGCATTCCTATACACCAATAATAGACAAGCAGAGAGTGAAATCATGAGTTATCTCCCATTCACAGTTATTATAAAGAAAATAAAATACCTAGGAATACAACCTACAAGAGATGTGAAGGACCTCTTCAAGGAGAACTACAACCACTGCTCAAGGAAATAAGAGAGGACACAAACAAATGGAAAAACATTCCATCCCCATGGATAGGAAGAATCATTATCATGAAAATGGCCATACTGCCCAAAGTGATTTATGGATTCAATGCTATTTCCATCAAACTACCATTAATATTGATCACAGAATTAGAAAAACTTTTAAATTTTATGTGAAATCAAAGAAGATCCCATATAGCCAAGACAATCCTAAGCAAAAAGAACAAAGCTGGAGGCGTCACACTACCTGACTTCAAACTATACTACAACTCTACAGTAAACCAAAACAGCATGGTACTGGTACCAAAACAGACATATAGACCAATGGAGCAGAACAGAGACCTCAAAAATAACACCACATATCTACAACCGTCTCATCTTCCACAAACCTGAAACAAATAAGCAATGGGGAAAGGATCTCCTATTAAGTAAATGGTGCTGGGAAAACTGGCTAGCCATATGCAAAAAACAGAAACTGGACCCCTTCCTTACACTTCATACAAAAATTAACTCAAGATGGATTAAAGATTTAAATCTAAAACCTAAAACCATGAAAACCCTAGAAGACAACCTAGGCAATACCATTCAGGACATAGGCATGAGCAAAAACTTCGTGACCAAAACACAAAAGGCAATGGCAACAAAAGCCAAAATTGACAAATGGGATCTAATTAAACTAAAGAGCTTCTGCTCTGCAAAATAAACTATCATCAGAGTGAACAGACAACCTACAGAATGGGGGAAAATTTTTGTAATCTATCCATCTGACAAAGGTCTAATATCTAGAATTTACGAGGAACTTAAACAAATTGACGAGAAAAAACACCCTATCAAAAAGTGGGCAAAGGATATGAACAGACAGTTCTCCAAAGAAGACTATTATGCAGCCAACAAACATGAAAAAATGCTCATCATCACTGGTCATTACAGAAATACAAATCAAAACCACAATGAGATAACATCTCACACCAGTTAGAATGGCAATCATTAAAATGTCAGGAAACAACAGATGCTGGAGAGGATGTGGAGAAATAGGAACACTTTTATACTGCTGGTGGGAGTGTAAATTAGTTCAACTATTGTGGAAGACAGTGTGGCGATTCCTCAAGGATCTTGAACCAGAAATACCATTTGACCCAGCAATCCCATTACTGGGTGTATACCTAAAGAAATAGAAATCATTCTACTATAAAGACACATGCACACATATGTTTATTTCAGCACTGCTCACAATAGCAAAGATTTGGAGCCAATGCAAATGCCCATTAATGATAGACTGGATAAAGAAAATGTAGCACATATACACTATGAAATACTATGCAGCCATAAAAAAGAATGAGTTCACATCCTTTGCAGGGACATGGATGAAGCTGGAAGCCATCATCCTCAGCAAACTAACACAGGAACAGAAAACCAAACAGTATGTTCTCAATCATAAGTGGGAGCTGAACAATGAGAACACATGGACACAGGGAGGGGAACATCACACACCAGGGCCTGTCAGGGTGTGGGAGGAAAGCGGAGGGAGAGCATTAGGACAAATACCTAATGCATGCGGAGCTTAAAACCTAGACGATGGGTTGATAGATGCAGCAAACCATGGCACATGTATATCTATGTAACAAATGCATGTTCAACACATGTATCACAGAACTTAAAGTAAAATAAAAAAATAAAAAATAAATACATAAATTTGTTTTGCAAAAAAAAAAAAAAAAAAAAGCATAACATTTCCCCTCCCATCCCCCTCTACTCCCTTCTCTGGCTAAAGTATTCATAATATAAGTCTTCAACTCTGAACCCTATTGACTAATTGGCTATTTTTCTTCCTTAGGTGAGAGAGAAAGACCAGAGGAGGCTGGTATGGGAAGATTGTTCTTTTGTTAGATGGGATAAAACTCTGGGAAAGCCTTTTCCTCTGGAGAGTAGGATTTTCTTGTGGAGAAGGATCTTGGTGTATTTAACAATGATCCTCCCTTCTGCTAGAAGATCCTCCTTGTTTCATTCACCATAAGAACCTGGTGGTCTTCCTGGAGGTAAAGGTCATGAAGTTGTGGGGTCCTCCTAAGAATGTGTTCTTCTGCCAGAAATTTTTTACACTTAATGCTCTTTCACTTATCTTCCAGCAGTTTGTCAAAGTTACCATTTAATTGTTCTTACAAGTCTATGACACTAGCAGCTTTTGCTCCAGTTAAGCATATCTCAGCAGGGACTAGGTTCACCTGTCTCTCCAAATTTCCAGATGGCAGTTTGCGCTGCAATTGCAGTAATCTGATGGGTCCAAGAGAAGTCATTGATTCCAACTTTGTCCAGCCCTTTTTATCCCCTTGCAGTGACAGGAATGATGACTTCTAAGTTATGTACATGTTAAAACTGAATCCAGAAGTCACCAAAAAGCCTTTTAATGTCTTTTTTTCTCTCTTTTCTCTATTTCAGTTTTAGGCCTTTGAGAAATTAAAAATCGGCAGAAAATATGTTACTTTGTTTTAGGAGCTAACAGTTTAGGGATAAGGATCATACATGCATACATACCTATGGATATTATAAAGTGCCTAATTCTACTTAATCTGTAACTCCACATCTCTCTGGAATGTGAATTTTCTAGACAGTTAATTGGTTTTCTGGAAAACAGTTTTTGAAATTATGTGTCTGATTTTTTCCCCTAAAGTGTGAAAAAAAAATCAGTCTTCTTGAGCAGTATGTAGCAAACATAATTTATGCTTCTTTTGATGACTCAGAGTTCAGATATAATTATAATGTGTGGTCTTAGGTACTCTGAAAACCTCATATCTTATTGGTCTTTATGTTGGCTTTATAGATTATCCTGGGTTTGCAAGTTCTTGGGTTGTCTTTCATATTGTTTATTTTTCTTGTTCATTTCAGGTTTCAGCTGACACCTATTCATGTTGCCAGTTTGCTTCCACAGGGTCAAAGTTGTGAATTCTGTGTCTAAAATAAAGCATATTGTTTTCCATATATCCTAGAAGGTTTTTTCATCAGCAAATTAATAACCTTTGAGATGTATATTTTGGCTACTAATGGATGCTTTTGCTTATTTTCATGTTCTCAACTTTGTCCTGAATAAGTACAATTATCCAGGTAAGAAACATCCAGATAAATGAGGTGCTACCATTCATACCAGGATCTGTAAGCAGCTTCAAATTCCTTGTGAGATAAATGAAATAACTCTAAAGACGTACAATATAAACATCTTACAATTGTAGTTATTATCTGAAGCCTGCATATTAATTTTGGATAATTTGCTTCATTATATTTTTAGAAATTAGAATCTTCATGATTTATATTTGCAATCTGGTGTTATGGCTTTAATGAAAATTGTTTAACTTCTAGTTTTTCAAAAAACTGATTTTCTCACAAGTATGTGTAAAAGAAGTTTTCTATACTATCTTTTCAAGAATATTCATACAGCAGAGGAATTGCCAAGCAGCACATCTTTAAACCCACACTGGGCTCTCAGTGCCTGCTCACATTTCCTTTGATGAATTAGAAGACAGGTGTGAATCTTTACTTCTTTAAAAGACAGTGTAACAGCATACTCAAAATCATTTTTTAAAAATTTTACTTCTGGTTGGCAATGATTAGTTTTTTTAATATTCTCCATTTCCTTCATGTAATGATGCTTTGTTAATAGCATCACTAAAGTCCACAAGGACTGAGATAATACTTGGTAAAGGGAGGTGGATCCATATTAAATTGATGAGGAGCCAAAAGGAAGGAGACTCTCAAGGTCAATTGTTCCAACTAATGCGATTGGGGTTTGCATTCCAGGAAATACTTGGCTTTCATGCACAAAGATAACTGCAAAATTCATCTGTAAGGCTGATTTTAGAATTCCCTGATAACAATACAGATTCATTTTATAATCATAAGGGAAGCTCATTCACTTGAAAGCAAGCTGGGATGTATAATGGAGTTGGATTTTAGAGGGCCACTGGTGGTGATCTCTTTACTGCACCAGTACCTGCTGTGACCTTCAGTAAGAGAAGTGCATTCTTTGCCAGAAACCTTTACATTCTTGGGTACATAATGTTCTAATACTTCTAAATTCAGTAATAGATGCACAGGTGTGATTTGAGGTTAGTGAACAGTAAGAGACTGAGTCACCAGCATTATATTATGTGAGTCATAGTTGGAAAAAATTTGCAATTCATTGAACTCAAAAAGTTATGATCCAAATTGCATCTGATTTCATAATTTTAGAGCATTAATCGGGCTTTTGCATATTTTTTGATTGCCCATGAGTTTGTACTTCTGATTCCTCTAGAATGTAGATAAATCTACTGCTGTTTTCCAATCCTCTTTGGTGTGTCTATGGTCCTTTGGCATATATTAAAGTTGTATCAATTAGCTGTTAACCTAAGTCCTTGTCCTTTAGTAAAACAACAACACACTTTGTTAAATAAACATGGACAGATTTGGAAATTAACTTGGAGTATATTTATCAAGGATAATTCTGTATTAATTGGCTTAGCTTATTTATATTTTATCTGTACTCTTAAGGTTTTATTTAGAGCTTGTATTATGGTTAATAATAAAGAGTAAATTTTAAAATGCCATCATATTGTTTCTGTACATCCTATGTGAGTTGAAACATTTAAAAAGCTTTTGATTCATGACCCTGTTACAAAGGAAGTTTTTGGTGTTCTAATGACACTCCCCACCACCAATGGTTAGTCAAACCTTCCAGGTAGGTGTTTGATTTCTTAAGTGGGACCAAGAGGAATCATGTTGCAGGAAGTCAGGGACCCTGAATGGAGGCACCGACTGAAGCCACGGCAGAAGAACATAAATTGTGAAGATTTCATGGACATTTATTAGTTCCCCAAATTAATACTTTTACAATTTCTCACGCCTGTCTTTACTACAATTTCTGAACATAAATTGTGAAGATTTCATGGACATTTATCACTTCCCCAATCAATACTCTTATAATTTCCTATGCCTGTCTTTACTTTAATCTCTTAATCCTGTCATCTTTGTAAGCTGAGGATGTATGCTCCCTCAGGACCCTGTGATGATTGCGTTATCTGTACAGATTGTTTGTAAAACATGTGTGTTTGAACAATGAAATCTGGGCATCCTAAAAGAACAGGATAACAGTAATTTTCAGGGAACAAGGGAGATAACCATAAGACCTGACTGCCTGCAGGGCCGGGCAGAACAGAGTCCTATTTCTCTTCTTGCAAAAGTGAATAGGAGAAATATTACTGAATTCTTTTTCTCAGCAAGGAACAGCCCTGGGAAAAGAATGCATTCCCAGGGAGAGGCCTGTAAAATGACTGCTCTGAGAGTGTCTGTCATATGCAGTTGAAGATATGGGAAAAAATATGCCCTGGTCTCCTACAGTGCCCCCAGGCTTGCTAGGATTAGGAAATTCCAGCCTGGCGAATTCCAGTCAGACTGGTTCTCTGCTCTTGAACCCTGTTTCCTGTTAAGGTGTTTATCAATGACAATGTGTGCACAGTGGGACATGAAACCTCATCAGCAATTCTAATTTTGCCCTGGCCTTGTGATCTCGCTCTGCCCCTATTTACCTTGTGATATTTTATTGCCTTTGAAGCATGTGATATCTGTGACCCACTCACTATTTGTATACCCCTCCCTTTTTGAAATCCCTAATAAAAACTTGCTGGTTTTGCGGCTCAGGTGGATATCACAGAACCTGCCAACATGTGATATCATCCCTGGAGACCCAGCTGTAAAACTTCTCTCTTTTGTACTCTTTCTCTTTATTTCTCAGAGCAGCCGACACTTAGGGAAAATAGAAAAGAACCTACATTGAAATATTGGGGGCTTATTCCCCCAATAGAATCAGCCTGGTCTATCAAATGACTCAGTCAATAAAAAGATCCGTGTCTCCATTCAAAATGGAAATAAGGCCTAGGATGTCTCAGGGATTTGTCAAGGTCAATGTCATTGGCAGAACATTGTACTCTATGCATGCCTATTTAAGCTAGCAGCAGGGTAAATGCTTGTATATAAGAATCACAGGCCAGGTGCAGTGGCTCACGCCTGTAATCCAGTGCTTTGGGAGGTCGAGAAGAATGGATCACTTGAGGTCAGGAGTTTGAGACCAGCCTGGCCAACATGGTGAAAGACTGTCTACTAAAAATACAAAAACTAGCCGGGCATGGTGGTGTGTGCCTGTAGTCCCAGCTACTCAGGAGGCTGAGGCAGGAGAATTGCTTGAACCTGTGAGTCGGAGGCTTCAGTGAGCTGAGATTTGCCACTGCACTCCAGTCTGGGTGACACAGTGAGAACCTGTAAAACAGAAAGAAAGACAGAAAGAAAGACAGGAAGGAAGGAAGGAAGGAAGGAAGGAAGGAAGGAAGGAAGGAAGGAAGGAAGGAAGGAAGGAAGGGAGGGAGGGAGGAAAGAAAGAAAAAAAGAAAGAATCACAGTAAGAAAACACCATCCTCTTTTGCCCACTGGATGCTTTCCCTTTTACCTCTATAACTGAGTCCAAACCTACATGAAATATGAGGAACTTTTAAATCAATGATCATGATACTTATTCTTCAGTTGCAGAATTCTTATAGATTCTTGCTATTAATCCCTAGAAATAAAAAGAGGCAGGTTATTGATCAATGCATTAGAAAATGCTTTAAAATGTTGAAGAGTTGCAAATGTTAATGTTAGAACTTCCTGATCAAGTTCTTTTTACTGTTTCCCAAATTTTTTATTCACAAATACGTATTGAAAAGTCCAGTAATTTTTATTCTGAATCATTTTTTATTTTTCTGAAGTGTATCCTTTAGTATATTTTTAAAGAATGGTATATGGCATTACAGTTTCTTAGTTCTTGTATTTTGCAAAAATATTTCTATTTTGTCCTTGCATTTGATTGATAATTGATTTCCTTATTTACTTTCATGGTCGATGCAATTCTATATATTTGTGTTTTCCAGATATTCATAAAAATATCTCTGCTTTTTAGACCTTTTGTTCCCAGTATTAATGCAGATTTTTTTTTCCTTTTTGTTCATCTTCCTATATTTTCATCGGGATTTTCAAAGAGTGAGCAGGTAAGTATTTAAATTTAGTTGCTTGTTTTGAATGGAACATGTAGAATCAACATTTCAGTTTTATGCAGAGGCATGATTGTATGCTGTTCAGAAGAATGGGCTCTGGCAACTGGTTGCCTGGGCTTGGGTCCTGGCTCTCTCTCTCCCTTGTTTGACATTGTCTGAATCTCTCAGTCCTTTAATGAAGACTCTTTGTCTGCAAAACGTGCAGATCTTAAGAGTACTATTTTATGATATTTTTAATGATTAAAAAAATTATACATGCAACACATCTACAAAATGCTTATTTTACAGAAATAATAAATGTTAGCTATTATGGAAAATGACATTCATGTTGACTTGCATAAATTTTATGAAGTTTATGCTTACTCAGAAAGAGTGTCTGATATGATGCCAAAATAACACACTGTAGTATTCTTTTTCCCCTTTATTTATTTTTCTCTCTTTCTTTCTTCCTTCTCTTTTCTTTTCTTTTGCTTAAAGTGATGTCAAATAGCAGCTTCACAAATTCCTTTGACCAGTTGTGCTAGTCTTCGAAGGTGATGATTTATGAAGTGACCACATTGCATCTTTTCTTGGAATAAATATTTCTGGTATCTTAGTTATCCTAGAGGTAAAGAGAAAATGGGTAATCTGCCATGGTTTAATGCATCAGAAATTATGTTGAGATTAATAGATATGGAGTGAGACATCTATTATATTCAGGTGAAGTTCATCTTCAAAGAGTAGAGTATTTTAGTAATTTTGAAAATTAAATAAAGAAATTTAACTGCAAGTCTGGAAATATAGTTTATGCACCTCATATTATTAACTAACCCAGTTTGTAACTTTATTTTATTCCATTACTGACAACTGAACACCTGCTCCCTGTACTCAATGTTTTGAAAATGACTCAGTAGGTTGTGCCTTGCACAGCAGTCTCTTTCAAGATACAGGTGTTTAGAATCTAGGGCAGTAAACACATTCAGCAGGCTCCAAAGTTAAGCTGCATTTGTAAAGTCATCTGTAAATTGTAAAGACATCTGAAGCAATGCTCATCAAAAGCAATGCAAATGTTATAAAGAAGTTATTTCCTATGAAACCATCAGCACAAGGTAATCCAGAAAAGAACACAAATCAATAATTTTATAAATAATATGTTAATATTTTTGTTTAATAACATAACTTGGAATTCACAATAATGAAGAAAAGGGCAAAAAAAATCTAGGCATGAATTATTGTTAAAATCAAACAATTTTCAGTAGAGAATTCTTATGTGCAATAATTATATTTGCAGCAGGATAGAAGATAGAACATATTGTAAATATTAAAGTTTTCAGGATTTGTATTCTGTTTTAAGTTCAGCATTGACATGACTGAATTGGAAGCTGGGATTGGATTTACTTCAATTACTATGTTTAGATGGAGTCTTATTCAGGAAATATGAAAAAGCAAAAAAACATGAAATGAATACCACTCAAAACCACAATGAGATGCCACTTTACACCATTAGAATTACTGTAATAAAAGAGATAGGTAATAACAAATGTCGGTAAGAATGTGGAGACATTGGAACCTTTATAATTTGCTGACGAGAGTGTAAATTGGTGCAACCACTTTGGAAAGCAGTTTGGCAGTTCTTAAAAGTGTTACACCTAGGGTCACCATACAAACCAGCAATTCCATTTTTAGATTGACCATTCCCAAAATAAACGAAAACATATGTTACACAAAATTTGTACATTAATGTTAATAGCAGTATTTTAACTCATAATAGCCAAAAAGTAGAAACAGCTCAAATGTCCATTAACAAATGAATAGATAAAAAAAATGGTATATCCATACAATGGAATATTACTCAACAAGGAAAAAAGAATGAATCATTGATGAACAGTACAACATGGGTTACCTTGAAAAGATTATAGTCAGTAAAAGAAGTCAGCTGTAAGAGACCACATTATGTCATTCTGTTTATATGAATTGCTTGGAATAGGCAACTTTACAGAGACAGAAAATAGATTCATGGTTACTAGGGGCTAGGGACAGGAGAACAGGCAGTGTCTGCTAATTAAACTATGGTAATCATTACATAATTACGTGAATATACTAAAATATTTGAATTGTACACTTTAAGTTGGTGAAGTTTATGGTGTGTGAATTATATTGATGAAGATGTTTAAAAATACATTATATTTTTTAAAACAAGTCAATTATAGACACATTAGGCATATTTATTCACTATTACTTATTACTTATTCTTACTACTAATAAGAATAGACACTTAAGTAAGAATCTTTTTGTCTTTCATGAATTATCTAATATCCAATGGTGATTTACCACAAAATAAATAATCTTACTTTAGAGTTTAATTCAGTCTAATGTTTGTAGATCTACAGCAGGGACATTAACTGTTTGGAGGGTTAAGTTTCTTTCTCCAGAAAAATGCAAGTGAACATAAACCACAAACAATAATACATACAGTTTGAGAGTCTTTAAACTTATTCTGATAATTACTTAGTGTGAACTGATTCATCATAATGACCAGTGATGATGACTCTACAAAACACAATCAACAATCAAGATAAACATGATATGAGCTCAGAATTTTGAGCGTATTTTAAAATTAGCATTGAGTAAATTAAAGGTGTTTGGTCCTTCAATACAAACAAACAACAAAAGAACAAATGAGCTCAATTATAAACTCCAAGAGGACAGACATTTTAAATGTATTTGTGTCTTTTAAACTCAGTTTCAAATACAGTGTGTCGCACACAACAAAAATTCAATATATTATTTTATAATAAATTAATATATGAATCATTCCCTGTATACATAAATTGATAGATACTTCTCCTGTCTACTGACAAGCCTAGGACTGAGCATTTCAACTTGTGTTTCATAAAGTCATGGGCACATTTAATGTGCCACAGGGGTCAGATAGCTATCTTGTTGCTTTTATATATACCATCCTAGTGTGTTGCTTGTTTTAAAATGGAATTAAAAACATTAATAATAGAGAATTGGCCTGAGAACAAGAACTAACTCTAACCTCTGTACCTCCAATTGGGAAATATGAGTATTCTCTATAAACGATTCTAGAAATATGTGCATTTTTTCCCTTGTTAGTATATGTGGAGTTGAAATGTAAACTATTGTTGGTTGCTAAAATAGTCATTGTGATGACTGTGTCATATAACTAGCATTGTTTTATATTTTACGTTGCTGTGTTATAAGCAGATAATACTAACAGAATTTACTCTTACTGGAATGGAGGTCACATTTAAGCATTTGAGAATATTTTAGAGTTGGCTGGTGGTCAATAGAGTGACCTAAATTTACAGAGAGATTGAAAATAAATTATCATGGGACACAAGGATATATCTGCCATAACATGATCACATTAATTCTGACTTGAATACAAGCACGATCCTCTGTCAACAAATTTAGCATCATGAAAATTTACCCTGTGAGGTAAAGAAGGAGTTATCATTAAATAACTTGTACATCTAAAAATCTTACTGCTTCAGTTTCCTCTCTGGTCAAATAAGGCATGCTCAATAAGATGATCTCTAGCTCTGAGGTTCTTTTAATATAAAAGAAGTGGCCTGTTCGTTGTCACATGGTGGAGATTGTTCCAAATACATGTCACTCAGATTAATTAAAAATCTCAACTCTCTGGAATACATGTATTACCAGCTTTGGATTATGTTCTAATAATGTTAATATTTGTTAATCTTCACTAAGTACATGTTCATCATAATTGCTCAATTCTAGTCTATCCATCTATAAGATGAAGGAATTTAGTTCTTTTTACAGTCTTTCCAATCAACTGAGGTATGACAATGTTCGTGTTATTTTGTTTATTAATTAATTCCCTTAACAAATATTGAGCAAGCTTCTATTATGTATCAAGCACTTATTTCAGTGTTAGGAATACAACAGTGAAAAAGAGAGACTTGGATCCTCTCCTCATGGAGAAGGGGTTAATGAGTTTCTTAATAGCTTGATATTTATTTGGTTTGTGATTGTTATGAAGTATAGCAAGAGTTTTGGTCTCAGAATTTTAGAATTAGGAGAAACTTTAGAGCTTGTATGATTCCACCACTTTAACAAATGCAGATACTGAAACTTATGGAAGTAAACAGATTGATCCAAGATTATAAAGCAAGCGATAGAAGATTTAGGAAAAGTAGATAAAAACATTGATGACTAGTCAAATCCTCACTGTCAATTTATGGTTATTGTATGAATAACTCATTTCTCAAGAGCAATAAAGTGCTACATGTAATTAAATTATTCTCTGGCACTTAGGATAATATGAATTTACTTGTTAGGTGATATCTTTGGGAAATGTAAACAACACCATAGTGCCTAAAACGCAAAATCTGATTTGCTTTCCATAAATGTGTTGGTCAAAATTATTTATCTTCTAAGAATGCTACTTTGAAAAGGTAATTCTCTCAGAAATATTTTCCCTCATACTTTACATCAATTATTTTATATTTGATCTTCTCTCGTGCAGACCTTCATGAACAAATTGATTTCTTAAAGACTAGAAATTTTAAGCAACTATCTTGAAAAAGACCTTTTCTATTTGTTGCCAACTAAACAGATGTGAACATGAGACCTCCTTCTTTTGTGGAAGTCCCACTACTTAGATAATCATTGGACTGTCTTTCCCACTTTCTAGATCTACTACATAATGTAGGCCACCAGCCTGAGTACCAGAAGAGCAGTGTTTAGGCCCAGACCTGTCTGTACGTTTCTGGGCTAGTCACAAAGTGACTCTATACTCCAGTTTATTAATGTGTAAAATGAGGGAAATTTATAATAATTTTAA
Source organism: Macaca mulatta (assembly GCF_049350105.2). Classification (NCBI taxonomy): domain Eukaryota; kingdom Metazoa; phylum Chordata; class Mammalia; order Primates; family Cercopithecidae; genus Macaca; species Macaca mulatta. The sequence goes on from NC_133423.1 coordinate 72,950,759, forward strand.
GACACCCGTCAACTGAAAATTGTACCCTGAGAGTTAGCAAAGAGAGGGTAAATACTGATTCACTGAACTTTATTGGATAATGCTTGTTCTGGTATTCACTAGTGTTATTATTCAGTGATACATCTATCTCCTCCTTCTGGTCAACTGGAACTGAGAAAAGAGCGTCAAATTCTTGAGCAGTACGGCAAACAAGAGGGAGAAGTCCAAATAGAAAAATCCAGAACGTAAAAACCAGTAAATGCCACCTATTAATGTTGTAGAACATGAAATATTTCTTTATTTTTCTTTATTATTTGTTTAAGAAGCATCAAACACATGGTAAAATTGTGTATTTAATTTTTATTTATAAATCTATTGTTTAGAAATTGAGAAAACACTTTCTTACACAATGATTTTAAATGGTCTCCCAAGATTGGCCAACAAATTTATTTAAACAATCCCATCAATAGTACCCCATTTGTAAATTTATTTTCCAGTGTATGAAATAGTTCCCTTACAGAATAGCTACATAAAAGACAGCATAAACCTAGAACATGAATAACTACAATTTATGAGATAATAGAGCCAACTTAGCTGTGATCCAAAGTAATAAAGAAAAAGCAACACTAGAGAGGTATCTGTACAGATTTATTACATGAATTTGCCAAATTATATGGTAATAAATCTTGAGAATAAGAATAAACCAGGTTATTTTAGGAAAACTATGTAAATAAAACTAACACAGAAAGAGCTAGAAATTTTAAACCTATCATTAAAGAAGGAAAAACTGACAATGTTATATATTAATCCTTCTCTGTCCCTGGAGCTTAAAAAAATCTAGTCAGACAGAGATTCATTTGCAAATATAAGTTCCTCCATCAATACAACAAGTAGAAATTTTTTAAATCTCCATATTATTAATCCATATGTTCTGTACCTAGTTATGACATATATGAAACAAAATACCAGTAAAATGTTTAATCGTGAAACAATAGAATCATTACAAATAAGGCAATAAAGATATGATGTAATATACTGTTGGCTTTTGTTACTTTGTTGCATCTATTGAGATGATTATGTTGTTTTTGTCCTTTATTCTATTAATATTATACAATACATTAATTGATTTTCAGATTTTAAAAACTTTGCATTCTTGTGATAATACCCATGTTATATAAACCTTTGTGTACATTCAGGACTTGTTTACAAATATTTATTAAGCATTTTTATGGCCATGCTTAGTAGGAGTATAATGTGTAGCTTTCTTGTAATATGTTTATCTAGTTTTGTTATTAGAGTGATACTGATTTATTTTGTTGCTCAAGTTGTACCAGCTTTGATTATTGGAAGTTCTTCGGGTTACATCCTATCTTCTTTTGACAAGCACCCATCATTTATTTATTAAATCACTTCTTAACTTTCTTAAGGAATGTACACTACATTCCAGGCTCACTTTATGTGTCCCCTATCCAAGCCCTACAGTCAGTCATGTCTCCAAGGATCCCAGATGTTCATTATTGGAGAACTGTAGTAAGTATGAAGAAGCCAAGATCTGGGCATTGGATGTGCTCATTTTTACTAAGATACCACTTTTAGATCCTCTCATCTAGGAAATATACGTATGTATACATACGTATCTATAACTATTTCTGCATATGCATATCGTCTATTTATCTATCTACCTGTATAAGTATTAGAATGTACATGAACTCATATTGATGTTGCCATAATCCAGCACCATAGTATTCACTTTAGCTTTCCCCCATACTTAGTTGTGACTTCTCTCTATAATAGTGAGAAACTGGGCTCTCGTCATTTATAACTCATTTACTTTTTTTATTTAGCCCCTAGTATATATGTAATGTAGTTTCAGAATTGCTAACCCACAGCCCCATGAGAAACAAGTTTGACAACTAGAGAATAGCATTTACGCATAGTTCTTTTGTGTTTAGCAATGCAGTATCCTGCCAAAACATAGTGCTCATATTCAAAATCCTCTTCAACAATGTTATACCATACAATTATAATACAGTCATATTTATTCATTATAGTCTGTATTCTATCCTTGAATCTCCCAGCATCCTGCTTGATTTTAACTTGCATGCAGTAAAGCTCACAACTTCGATATATGCTATGAATTTTGATAAATTCTGTATCATGTATCCCCTACCCCAGCACCGTATAGAACAATTTCTTTACTCTGTAAATTTTTCTGTTGCCCCTTTTAGTCAACCTCTTCTTTCTCCCCCAACCTTTGGTAATCTCTCATCTGGTTTCTATTTATATATAGTTTTGATTTTTCAAGAATGTTATGTACAGTAGTCCTATTTTGTTTGTGGTTTTGCTTTTCACAGTTTGTTTTCTGCAGTTTCAGTTACCCACCATATAGTACAATAAAATATCTTGAGAAAGAGGGGGGGGGAGAGAGAGAGAGAGAGAGAGAGAGAGAGAGAGAGAGAGAGAGAGAAAGCATTTAGACAACTATTATTACAGTATTTGTTATCATTGTTCTATTTTACTGTTTGTTATTATTAATCTTTGATTATGACTAATATGTGAGTTCAACTTTATCATTGGTAAATACATATAGGAAAAACCATAGTATGTGTAGAGTTTGGTAAGATTTATGATTTGGGGCAACAACTGAGGGTCTTGGAACATATACCTCACAGAAAAGGAGGGACTACTATAAGTCATATAATATGTAGCCCTTTGAGTCTAACCATAGAAAAAAATGTATTTAAGATTCACTCATGTGTTTCTTGACATACTAATCACAAAGCAGAGAATGATTATAGTACACTAAAAATAAAAAGCAATGAATTAAAACATTATCAGAGAAAATTACATAACCACAAAGGAAGACAGTAAGAGAGGAAGAAAGGAGTTATAAAACAACCAGAAAACAAGGAACAAAATGGCAGTGGTAAATCCTTAGCTATCAATAATAACATTGAATGTAAATGGACTAAATTCTCCAATTTAAAGACATGCAGTGGTGGAATGGTCTAATGAAAACAAGATTCAACTATATGCTGCCTACAAACAAAAAAACAAAAAACTAAAAACAAAACAAAAAGAAAAGAAACACTTCACAGCTGGGTGCAGTGGCTCAGCCTGTAATCCCAGCACTTTGGGAGGCTGAGGCGGGTACATCACTTGAGGTCAGGAGTTCGAGACCAGCCTGGCCAACGTGGTGAAACCCCATCTTTACTAAAAAATACAAGAATTAGCTGGGTGCGGTTGTGCACACTTGTAATCCCAGCTACTTGGGAGTCTGAGGCACAAGAATCACTTGCCCAGGAGGCAGATGTTACAGTGAGCTGAGATTGTGCCACTGCGCTCTAGTCTGAGCAACAGAGAGAGACTCTGTTTCAAAAAACAAACAAACAAACAAAAACACTTCAACTATGAAGACACACAGAGACTGAAATTGAAGGGATGGCAAAAGATATTACATGTAAATGAAAACCCCAAAAGAATAGGAATAGTTATATTTATATTAGATAAAATAGACAAGTTAAAGACTATAAAGAGACAAACGAGGTCACTAATGATTAATGGGTCAATTCAGCAAGATGATATAATGATTGTACTATTTTTTCACCCAGCAAACATTCAAATATATTTTTGTAGAACACTCAAATATATAAAGCAAACATTAATAGAAATAAAGGAAAATATAGACTATATATTTGCTGGGATTGCTGGATCAAATGGTATTTCTGCCTCTAGATCTCTGAGGAATTGCCACACTGTCTTCCACAATGGTTGAACTAATTTACACTCCCACCAACAGTGTAAAAGCTTTTTTTTTTTCCTCCACAACCTTGCCAGCATCTGTTATTTATTTACTTATTTATTTATTTATTTTTACTTTTTAATAATAGCCACTTTGACTGGCATGAGGTAATATCTCATTGTGGTTGTAATTTGTATTTATCTAATAATTAGTGATATAGAGCTTTTTTTTTCATATGTTTGTTGGCCGCATGCATGTCTTCTTTTGAGAAGGTTCTGTTCATGTCCGTTGCCCTCTGCCCTCATTTTAATGGAGTTGTTTGTTTTTTTCTTATTTGTAAGTTCCCTGTTTAACAGATTCCAGCTCTTAGACTTTTGTCAAATGAATAGATTGCAAAAATTTTCTCCCATTCTGTAATTTGTCTGTTCACTCTGATGATAGTTTCTTTTGCTGTACAGAAGATCTTTAGTTTAATTAGATCCCATTTGTCAAATCTTGCTTTTGTTGCAATTGCTTTTTGCTTTTTTGTCATTTAATCTTTGCCTATGCCATGAATGGCATTTCCTAGATTTCCTTCTATGGTTTTTATAATTTGGAGTTTTAGGTTTAAGTCTTTAATCTGATTTGAGTTAATTTTTGTATGTGGTAAAAGGAAGGGGTGCAATTTCAGTTTTCTGCATATGGCTAGCCAGTTTTCCCAGAATCATTTATTAAATAGGGAATCCTTTCCCCATTGCTTATTTTTGTCAGGTTTGTCGAAGATCAGATGGTTGTAGATTTGTGGTCTTATTTCTGAGTTCTCTATTCTGTTCCATTGGTCTATGGGTCTGTTTGTTCTTGTACCAGTAGCATGCTGCTTTGTTCACTGTAGACTTGTAGTATAGATTGAAGTCAGGTAGAATGATGCTTTCAGCTTTGTTCTTTTTGCTTTGGATTGCCTTGGCTATTCAGGCTTTTATTTGTTTCCATGTGACTTAAAATATTTTTTTTTTCTAATTCTGTGAAGAATCTCAATGATAGTTTAATGGGAATGGCATTGAATCTATAAATTAGTTTGGGGGCTATGGCCATTTTCATGATATTGATCCTTCCTATTGCTGACCATGGAATGTTTTTCCATATGTTTGTGTCCTCTCTGATTTCCTTGAGCAGTGGTTTGCAGTTCTCCTTGAAGAGGTCCTTCACTTCCCATGTTAGCTGTATTCCTAAGTATTTCACTCTTTTTGCAGCAATTGTGAATGGGAGTTCATTCATGATTTGGCAATCTTCTTGCCTGTTTTTCACAATATTTTTTCTGTTTTCTCAGTTTAGATATTGACCTGACTGAATTCACCAATCTTTTCTTCTCTTGTATCTAGCCTGTGTTTAAAACCATATATGTATTGATTTCTGAATACTAAATAACACATTTTGATTTTTGAAATGTTCATATAATTCATTTGTATAAATTTCAAATTTTTATTGAAACCTTTCACCCTTTCTTTTATGTTGTTCTACTTTTCCTCGATTTTCTTTACTATATTAATTGTAGTCATGTAGAAGTCCTTGTTTGCTAATGCCAATATCTGGATCAATTGTGGACTGCATTTGTTATCTGTCTTTCATATTGACTATTGGTCATGTTTTCTTTCAACCTCCTATATCTGGTAAACTTTTATTTAATGCTGAACATCATGTGTAAATAAAATAGATGCTCTAATGATATCTTCCAATAGAAAAGATTCTCCCTTTTAAAAATTTTATGCAGAGAAGGTAACAGATAGAACACCTCAATCAACCTCTCAATCTAAGAGGAAATTGAGATGGGTCAGAGCTAGGATGGGACATCAGTAATATTCACTCTACTTCGATTAATCCCTGATCCTCAAGTGTGGCCATCCTGAATACCTGATGGGGAATCACTTCCCATTATTATAGGAGGCTCATTAGCTCCTTCCTCAAAGAATAAGGAAGATCCAACTCTCTGAGAAGTCTGAAATTCAAAATCTGGTAAACTCTCTTAATTGACAAGAATGCTATTTTTCCAAATCATTGATGCCCGCACGAGTTCTCACTCTGCCTTTTAGAAATGGTTGGCTTAGTTGTCCAGCTCCTTATTAGCACCAGAATTCAGCCATGGGGGAGCCAGCCTTGTTTGAATCTTCTCAAATTTCCTGATTGTCACAGCAGCCATTCAGATCCCTCTGTGCATACCCTTCACCCTGGCAGATACCACAATAGATTCTTACCGAATAACTCCTTTTTGTCTGCTACCTAAGCTGTACAATTCTTGAAGGCAGAAACTGTCATCCTTTTTCTCTATATTTTCAAATGCCAGGCAAAAGGTAGGTATTCTTGTTAATAAATGAAAAATATATAGTCATTATATTATAAGAATCTTTTATTTTCATGTATTTTGTATCATCATGTTTTATTGACTACATAAGAATAGCTAATCAACTAGATTTATTAATTATTCTAATTTTATGAACATTATTGGTAATACTGTAAATGCACATGTTCCTTTACAGGGTTATTATCTTCCTCTATTGAATTAAAGCCCGGGAACAAACCTCAGCATTAAAGCATTAGCAATACCTTTGCGAAAAAGACAATGGCAGCACCCAGTTTAATCACAAATGCAGTAGTATTAGGTATTTTTTTCATATCTTATTACTGATTTATTAAGTGTATAATGGCCTCTCCATAAAACTTTATTTCCATTTCCTTTAAAGCTATTAAAGAATATCCATATTATTAATTTATTTTATTTTTCCTTAATTAAAAAAAAAGTTTCGTGGGTGCATAGCAGGTGTATATATTTCTGGGGTAGGTGAGATGTTTTGATACAGGCACACAATGTGAAATAAGCACGTAATAGGGAATGGGGTATCCATCTCCTCAAGCATTTACCTTTAGAGTTACAAACAATCCAATTACACTCTAAGTTACTTTAATATGTACAATTAAGTTACTATTTACTATAGCCACCCTATTATGCTTGAAATAGTAAGTCTTATTCATTCTTTCAATTTTTTAAATCCATTGACTGTCCTCACCACCCTCACCAGACCCCCACTACCCTTCCCAGCCTCTGGTAACCATCCTCCTACTCTCTCTGTCTGTGAGTTCAATTGTTTTGATTTTTAGATCCCACAAATAAGTGAGAACAGGTGATGTTTGTCTTTCTGTGCCTGGCTTATTTCACTTCACAAAATGATCTCTAGTTCTATCCATGTTGTTCCATATTATTTTTATATGTTTGAAATATGGAGTCATTTTTAACTTACTTATTCAAAGTTTATTGCATTTAATTCACATTTATGCAGATCAAAACTGAAAAATAGGACATATAATTTCCTATAGTGAAACGGAAAAAGTGTACTACCCATGCACTAATCTCATGCCCTTTAGCATATCTTCCTACTTTAAGTTATAATGATATTCTTGAATGTTCAAGGAAAATGAGCAGAAAATCTTACTTAGAAGGTTAATGAAGGAAATGATCCATTTCAATTTATATAAATGCCATTGAAAGCATATGGTAAAAGCATAGCATTCGTGAGTGATAATTTTCACTATATACAATGTACTCTCAGTGCTTTTCTTTGACTAGCATTCCAGTTTTCATTAATAGTTTATTTCTACAAATGATAGTGCTTCATTAAAATGTAAATACAGAACAGAACAGTTGAAAGCAGATCCAATAAACATTGGCCCTTCTTTTTAAACTTACATTGCTATCAGGTATATTTTATGCTAATTATACACAGTGACTTTAGCTGTGCTGCCTAATTAACTAGTCACTAGCCTTATATAACTATCTACCTTTAAGTTAATTAAAATTAAATAATAATAATGTCTTAAAATTATTTCCTCTATTGCACCAGCCTCATTTCAAATGTTCAATAGCCAAATGTGGCTAGATGCTACCATATTTTAAACAGTGTGGATAAGGAACATTTTCATTATCACAGAAAAGGTTTTCGGACAGCATTGGCTAGAGTTTTCAAAAGATTGAGGTTAGAATGTTTGCTTTTCTTTGAAAGGTCTGAGTGAAACTAATGAAAATACTTTTGAGTTAATTGTACTGGTTTCCCTTTAAACATATTTTAGAACAAAATATGGGCTGTGAGTTCACTTGGAAATTATTTTTCCAACTCATTAATTAGATAAAGAAAGGTTGTCCCATGGAGGGTTATTATATGGTGATAAACAAGCTATTGCTTGGTAAATTAGTGATGAGGCTGGAATAGGTATTCAAGTCCCCTGACATGATGTTGACTGCTAATTCTACTCTTGTACATTGCTATATTTAAGATTTTTGTTCACTCTTGGTTACCAACTCCAGAGAAACATTAAAGTCAATGACCAAGCTGTCAGTACCTCAGTGTGCAATCATTGGTTATTGGTCAAATTATGTTACCAGAAGCTATTTCCATTGAGATAGGAAAACAGCAAATTATTTCCAGACTCAAACTGAGAATTAAATTTCCTATAGCTACCATTTTTCCATATAATAATAATTTATATACTTCCTGCTTATAAACAAGTATAATTCCATGTCTCTAACAGAGCTGAAAGATAAACAGTAATTATAAGTCAGTAGAGAAAAATGATGTTTTTCATCTCATATAACTTGTACTCGTTGCTACCATGGTATCAAACACCATGTATTGGAACAATTTGCATGTCTCCCAGTGAGACTGTAAACTTTGAAAAAAATCACTGTAAAATCAGAAATTTGTGTGGGCCATAGTAGATGTTAATTTATAATGAATATGAATAAATAAAAAGAGATGAGTAAATCAATGGTACCACTTACCAGTGGTTGGCCTGTTTATTTTCTGTCATTCCTATATCTTTAGATCATGTTGGGTGCTAAAAATACAATGTGAACAATATAACCCTTACTTTTAGTTACCTGGATATCAGTGTGCTGATCTAGATGACAATCTCCATTGGTTTTTAGAAATCTTTGTAAAACACAGTGTTTTGACTTCATAAAGCTCTGGAAGTTGTTAACTTCAAAAACAAAACTAGTCTTATAGAACTTTTATAAGACGAACTCAGAAGGATAATAATAGCACTTATAATTTTGTTAAGGTAAAACTTAAGGCTGTGACAAACATCCTTGAGTGGAAATCCTTCTAGTAAAGTGCTTGCTAAGGAGTGATTACAACTTTCTTACAATTGTGCTTGAAAGCCTCCTCAGGAAGAGAGCCAGCTGGTTAAAATGGTAATGTCAGGGGAAGTGAAAAGAATCTAACATTTTGAAACAACAACCTAGTATGTTGTAAACATTTTCTATAAAAATCATGAACTTCATGAGAAGTTTGGGGGGGTGTTGGAATAGGAAGAGTACATACACCTAGAAATAATTAAGGTTAAGAGAATACTCAAATTAATTTCCAAATGATAGCCAAGTCAAAGAACAAATAAAATACATCCCTTGGCTTTGATATCAGAATTACAGAGTTAGGAAGAACCTTATTAAGTTGTGTATTCCAATCTCTTACTCACATTGAAATTCTTTCCATAACATTTATTCAAAAAATATTTTGAGCTTCTTCTTTGGAACAGCACCCTTTTACGTCTAGGGATAATCAATAAAAGAAAGAGATCACGGAATTTCTAGTCTAGTCATCAGAATCAGACGCTAAACAACATATAGAAAGCTAGGTGGTATGCCAGAGGGGAAAAAAGAGAGAGTGATGGGTGATGGGTATTCTACATTATGAAAGAGGCTCAAGAAAAGTCTTTTGATAAACTGATATTTATGCAGAGTTTTCACTGAAGTGAGAGAACAAGCTACGCAGATCATTGAGAGAAGACATTCCGGGCAGAAGGAACAGTGAGGACCAAGCCCTTGGGTCAAGATTATAATTAGTGAATTCTAAGGACAGCAATGGTAGTTGAGAGTTTGGAACAAAATGAAAGTGGGAGAAAATGATAGAAAGTGATACAAAATGATAGAAAGTGATGTCAGAGAGTTACTCAGACATGCAATAGCTTTTTTTTTTTTTTTTTTTTTGCAGCTGCGAGATTTAATAGAGTGAAAACAGAGCTCCTATACAAAGGGAGGGGACACAAAGGCGGTTGCCACTGCCAGCTGGAATGCCCTGGGTTTATATCCTGATCATTGTCTTCACCTGTGCCCTCAGGCGATAGATGATTGACTATTTCTTTACCTCCTGCTTTTAGCCTGACTGGTATTTTAGTGAGCTCTTTTTTTTTACTACTTGACTGGTCGGGTGTGAGCTGAGTTACAAGCCCCATGTTTAAAGGTGGGTGCGGTCACCTTCTCCAGCTAGGCTTAGGAATTCTTAGTTGGCCTAGGAAATCAGCTAGTCCTGTCTCTCAGTCACCTGATTGAACAGGAAAACCCAAGCGCTGTTGGGGAGGTTGGCTGATGATGGCTCTAACTGCTTCCTGCTGAATTGGGGCATAGTAGGGGTCGTGCAGTTGAGATTTCCTGGGGAGGGGTGGCTTCGATGTCATCAACATCAGAGCATGGGCTAGCAGGCTGGTTCAGGGGTCCACAGTAGATCTTAGTCATGGACTGTATCTGGGGCTCCATTTGAAGAACGATTTGTAGTTTTACAACTTTGATTCTGGAAGAGACAAACTTAACAAGGAGGATAAAAATACAGAGATTGAAATGTATGGCCTGAAATGCAGGGGGAGGCACATCTAATGGTTAGTAGGGTTTTGGCCAAGGCTTCATGGAGCCCAGTAAGGGTGGTATTAAATAGGCTTACCAGGCGAGTATGGGTACGGAGGGTTTCATGTAGTTTTGAGAGATCCAGTCCTTTGCAGGGGCTAGGGGTGCTATGTACCTGGGTCAGTTGGGAGATGACTTCTTTTACATGTTTTTCTCTTGCCTGATCTTGAACTCCACCCCCATCAGACATACCAGTATGGGTGAAGTGAATTCAACAGACAGTGGCTCCAAGCCCTCAGGACAACTAGGATTATTTCCCCTGTCCAATAATGAGTATTTGCATGCTTGCAAAGAGTGGCAGAGTTATAGCAGTTGCGGGGCATATAGGTGTGGGGGTGCAGTGAAAGTGAAAGGGGTAAGAGAATAGTAAAGAGAAAAATATGACAAGGGAGGGCCATGGGGATTAAGACATACTGAAAACATTTTTTAGGACATGTGGCTGTTTTTTAAGAAATACTAAGAGCTTTGATTGCCATTTTAGATAAATGGTATGTTACCAGAGGGATGTGAAAAAAGGACTGGCAAAATTACATACTTTCTTTTAAAGATTGCCTTGACTGCTCTGTAAAGAATAAACTTCAGGGGTCACATGGAAATGCAAGGATATCATTCAGAGAGCATCAAAACAATCCAACCAAGAGATGGTAGTAGATAGGCCTGGGGTGTTATTAGTGTAAGTGATGTAAAGTGGAGAAATGTGGGGATAGAATCCATACTTATTATACATGTTGAACATTTGCTGTTAAATATCAGAAGAGGAGAAGAATTATGGATGATTGTTCAATTTTTAGCCTGAACAATTATTATCGGGATTGGAAAAGTAGGAGAAGAGCAGACTGAAAAGATTTAGAGTTTATTTGTGGAATGCTAAATTTTAGGTGCCTATTAAATATCTAAGAAGTGGAGTTGGAACACAGTGAAACTGTACACAAAGATGGTCATCTTTGCCTAAACACTTAGAGTCACAGATTTCATTACCTTTTGAGGTAACCCAATACCCTGAGAGCCAACCCTAATTGTTAAAAAAAAGTTTATTAAATTGAGCCAAAATTATCCTACTTCTACCTAATGATTATTATTCTATCTCTGGAGGAGAAATGTAAACAAACTTAATCTCTCTTTCATCATGTGCTACACAAAATCACAAATAGAACATTTTACCTCATTTATGTTTTTTTTTTTTTGTCCAGGCTAAGCATCATACTTCTATTTTTTTCCCATCTCAAGTGGTTTTCTATTCATGATTGTCTCAAATGAACCAACCCTATTCCCTTAACAGATCTTTAATAAATATGAATATCATAACATCTGCCCAGAATTTGACATACGGAGTTTCTTTGTGCATCTTTCCTGGAAATAAATTTACCTTGTAACTTCTTTCTCTTTCTTCATCCTTGTTAAGCTCATTGCAGTTTGCAGGCCACATATTTTTTAATTCTCTGCATCATAGTATTCAAAACTATTATAATTGGGTTTTTTTCTTATTTTATGGTAAGCATTTATTTCTAACTTTAAAATTTCTACGAAGGCCACCCATCTTTTTTAAGAATACTATTCTTGTGCAGAGGACTTTTTAGAAAGAGAAGTATTAGCATGGTTGCCTAGAAACCAAAAAGGCATTCAGAATAATAGGAAGAACAGGGAAATAAATGAAAATATTATCTACAATGACATTTGATTTAGGTGAGAAAACAGCTGAACCATTCTGTGCAGCCTTGATTTGATGAAACAATCTTCCTTTTCATCAAAGAATGCTCTTTACAGTGTGAACTTATTTGAAATTAGTCACTGTATTACTCTCATATATATCTTCATCATAATTACAATGTAACTTTTAAATTATTTTATTTAACTATTCTCTTATTTTCTTTACTATAAAAGTTCATTGTTTCTTCACACATTTTCTTTGTTATATGTCTATGTCTGAAAAGCTATTCAAAAGTTTTAATATATTTAGTTCCAACTACTGACTGGCATATTAAATCAATAGTTAAATTTGGAAGAGGGAGGATCTGGTACATAATATTAATCACAGATTAGATCTGTAGCTTAACTCTTTTCCTTTACGCATATATTTTAAGATTTTATAATCCAGTGTTTGCAACACTTAATGTTAGAAATATGCAATAGTATAAATGGATATTGCTTGATAAGTTTAGAAGAAAAAGAGATTCTTTCTAATGCCTTTTTTTTTTTTTTTGAGACGGAGTCTCGCTCTGTCGCCCGGGCTGGAGTGCAGTGGCCGAATCTCAGCTCACTGCAAGCTCCGCCTCCCGGGTTTACGCCATTCTCCTGCCTCAGCCTCCCGAATAGCTGGGACTACAGGCGCCCGCCACCTCACCCGGCTAGTTTTTTGTATTTTTTTTAGTAGAGACGGGGTTTCACCGTGTTAGCCAGGATGGTCTCGATCTCCTGACCTCGTGATCCGCCCGCCTCGGCCTCCCAGAGTGCTGGGATTACAGGCTTGAGCCACCGCGCCCGGCCACTAATGCCTATTTTTTAAAGCTGCTTTGTGTCTGTGAAATCGATATAGGAGTTAAGAAGGAATTACTTAGGCAGATAGCAAGGGCATGGGAGTCCTCGATAAGACTTTTCTTTATAACGAAAAACAGCCCCAAATAATTTTCTAACGAAGAATAGCCTGTAAGCTGGGAGCTTGCACGGATGAATGCCAGCAGGAACTACTACATTTTCAAGATGGCGGTTTCCCTTCTCTACTAACCCACATGTTCCCTAAGGAGCAGACAAGATTGCAGATCAACTGGAAATCCTATTTGCAAAGAAGATTAGGGTGGCTAGACTAGCCTTCCCTGCATGCTATGTAAATGTCATACCTGATTGAACCAATCTACGAGCCCTATGTAAATCAGACACCACCTCCTCAGACTAGTCTTTTCTGCTCAGAAACCCCTTCCTCTATGAAAGAAGCTGTTTCTTTTTCTTTTTCTTCTATTTATTAAGCCTCCGTTCCTAAACTTTTCATGTGTGTCCATGTCCTAAATTTTCCCGGCACTCAACAATGAACCCCAGGGTATATACTCCAGATAACGTAGACACTTCAAAGTCACTCATGCCATCTTTTCAACTTTTTTAGTTTCTGCTAAAAAGCAAAGTTACTAAGTTTAAAGTTCAGATATATTTAAGGGCAAAGGGTCAAAAAGAACTTTTAAAATCTTATAACCTCATAGTATGCATTTTCGGGAGACTGCTCTTTACTCTTAACGTCTTTCTTATTTTTTTCTCTGTCTGATCTCACCTATTCTTGAATTTTCCCTATTGCCTTATACACCTGATTCATTGTTTTGTTCTGCAGACAATTAAGAATTTTTAATAGCTGACGTACTTTCATTATCCATTTCTAACTGAAAAATGCTACTGAGTAAAGCATCAAACACACAACTTTCGATATGGTAGAGTAGTATATTAAAAATAAAACCAATTAGTGTGTTTTAAAGAAAATAAATGATAAGAAGTAAGTCAAGAAAGGATTGTATTAATTAATTTTTATTAAAGCACTAGCTGAAAAGTATTTTATGTCATAGAATGATGGAACTAAAATTTTTAAATATAATTTAAATTGGTAAATTTCAGAGAAAATAGTCCATTCATACACACCATCATTTTCTGGCAGATTGTCATTTTCAAAGCCATTGATTGTTTGGCAAATGCTATGTGATCCCAGCTACAACTGTGAATAGAGAAGAAGACAAGTTGATTTCTTTTTTTCTTTTAAGAGCTACAAGAATGAGACCAGAAAGCAGTAAGTTGATGGTGGCTTGAGTCAAGAAGCCATATATATTTAGGGCTGGAGTTGATAACATGACAGTCTATTATATGGCATAGCCTTCTTGATCCCTTCCTAATGGGAAATCTTATAAAAACCATGAAAGAGTTTAATTGAGAATAACTTAATCTCTTCTATGAAATGATCTAGGTAAGATTATTAAAAGGTTACTTTAGATAAACGTATTTATGAAAAACTACAACCAGATCATAAGCCCTGTGAAGACAAAATCCTGATCTGATCTCTTTCTGCAGAGACTACTGCAATGAATAGCACTTAATAGGTATTTGATAAATATTTATTATTGTCAATGTGATTCTGACATTAGTGTCTGTTGCCTCCTTCTCCTCTAATATTGTAATTTATCGAATCTCTTTATCAAAGATAAGTAGTTGTGGGTATAGGTCTTTGTCTTCATTCTCTTAACCCATCTTTTCATTTTCTTGATCCATTTTCATTTTACTGACCTTCTTTTGAGTCTCTGTTTTACATGCAAATTCAACTGAATCAGAATGGATTTTTTCTAATAACAGAGAACTGAGGTCTCTGAATCCTCATAGTTAACAAGAAGCTTAGCCTTCAATTGAAGCATATACCCACAAAATATATTGGCTAGTGTCAAATATATTTAAATGCTGAAATGCAATTGGATTTGTTTTCCTTCATCAAATTTGTGACAGCATTAAGATCATGCCAAGAATGGCTTTGTTTTTCACTTTGTTTGGACTCTCTGTACTTTCTGGATTGCTCTCTGAATGCAATAGCAATGGGACGAGATATCCAAGGTTAGGCACAAGGAAAATTGCTTTAAAACAGTAAACATTATAAAAGATTATGCTATTAGGCAGAAAATATCAATCCGTCTCTTTCTCTTCTCTCTGTCTCTGTTTCTCTTTTTCTGTCTCATACTCTCTCTGTCACACACACATTTATTTTGCCTATAGCTTAATCATTATTCATCTCTATATAGGTTGCATTGACATTTTATATCCCTGTACTCAAATAACTACCTAGATGGGAACCCAATTAAGCAACTACTAATCATTATTTATCTACTGTGTATCAGCTACCATACATTCATTAGCTCAAGTAATTTAAAAATTCAGTTTGCTCAAAACCCTACTTTGCTGTGGAAAAGTTAATGAAATTTCCAAGAAAGAGCTAGTGGGATAAACATGACTTTCGAATCATTCAGGAGCATTTTAATACATTGCCTATGTTCAGCTCCTTTAAAATGTAACTTCTGTGAAGGCTGACTCATTTTGTACAATATCCTGATACTCAGGATAGTACATGACTCATAGTGGGAACTCAATACGTATTTATTGAATGAATGAAAGATAATTGGAGAATATATGGACTTATAGCCATTGGTAATTATGGAGGTAAAAGTATAAATGTTCATAAAATGATACCAAAGTGGAGATAAGCACAAAGGGAGAGCCGTATAGAGAATTTAGTTGACAAGATTTTTCATGGAGCACCTCTGATCTATGTGTGGAAAAAGTCATAAATAAATAAAACTAGAAACTACCAATGGGGGAAATTTTTTCTATCTGCATAACTTTGAAATAAGTGACACAATCTCTCTGAGCATGAGTTTTCTCAACTGCTGAACAGGACAACTGCATTCACCTTGTAGGGTTTCTGTGAGAATCATGAAAAATCTATATTAACACAGCTATAAATAATGTGTTTAATCTAATTTTTATCATGATTTATCATAAAAATCATAAATGTTTTTTTATTAAGCCAACATTTTCTAGGGCCTACTGTATGACAAGCATTCCAGCAACACAGGGCTACAAAGTGAGCAAGAAAAACACTTGACACCATAGTCTTCAGTTTAGATTTGAATGAGAAAATAGAACATTAATCAAAAATTACCAAATAAATTATAATAATACTTGCCCTTGTAATTATTGGTACTTACATTAGTATCATTAATACTTACTTTATTTTTAATTATACAGATACTTCCATTAAAAAAGCAACCAAAATTTAGAAGTATAAAAAGAGGCCGGGCGTGGTGGCTCACACCTGTAATCCCAGCACTTTGGGAGGCCGAAGCGGGCGGATCATGAGGTCAAGAGATCGAAATCGTCCTGGCTAACATGGTGAGACCCCGTCTCTACTAAAAATACCAAAAAATTCGCCAGGCATGGTGGCGAGAACCTGTAGTCCCAGCTACTCGGGAGGCTGAGGCAGGAGAATGGCGTGAACCCGGGAGGCGGAGCTTGCAGTGAGCCGAGATTGCACCACTGCACTCCAGCCTGGGCAACAGAGTGAGACTCTGTCTCAAAACAAAAAAAAAAGGAAGTATAAAAAGATAACAGTTGCTCACTTTGAGTATTTAAATATTTTAAGCATGATACTTTAAATAAATTATTTAATCCATTATGTCACATGCAAACTTCAAAAAGTTTCAAACTTTATAAAGGGACTATCATTTTTATGACCACACTTCCAAGTAGTTTTCTTTCTACTGTTTAAAACTACAATGACTAAAATATCGATGTTGAATAATAAGATGAAAATTTTGAATTACATTAATTTTATACTAAACACAATGTCGTCCCATCACTATTAACAGAAACATATGTAGGACATGTAGAATTGACTTTGAAAGATGTGATAATGCTCAAATTTAGTGAAAACCTTCATAACCGAATATGGCAGTCTAGGAAATGAGTATGGTAGTGTAAGGTTAGAAAAATAACTTTTCATTTAAGAAACTGTTTTAATTTATTCTTTTCTTACAAAAGGAAAACAGAATCTCTCCTTCTATTTTAGAGACAATATTATTATCTCTATCATTAGAGATAAAAAAGCAACTAGAAGAAAATGAAACATCCAGACTGTAACTTGACTTTATTATCTTTACAGGAATAAAAATTACACTCCTATTGATTCTCTTTATCATTTTAGACATACATAGAAAGCTAAGTAGTAAAAGACTGATTGTATAAAATATTGCAATCTTAGGTAAAAACATTGATCTTTATAGTAGTAGGAAAGTTGTCAATTTTCTGTCCCTTGAACTAGTATTAGTCAGAGTTACCTGTATCAGAGGCCCCTCTCTATAGATAAATAAATTTATTATGAGAAATTAGCCCATGCATTTATGGAGGACTAGAAGATTTTTGCCATCTGTGAGCTGGAGGCTCAGGAAAGCTGGTGGTGTAATTCCAGTCTGAATTCAAAGGCATGAGAACTGGAGGGTATAAATGTCCCAGTTCAAGCAGTCAGGGAAATTCTGATGTTTTGATACTGTAGCTTATAGCTTATACTTTAATTACTAGTTGGTGATATGACTATTTAAGGTAATTTAAGTCATCAAATATTTTCTTTTCGTTTTTTTTTTTTTTTTTTTTTTTTTTTTTTTTTGAGACAAGTCTCACTGTTTCACCCAGGCTGGAGTGCAGTGCCGTGATCTCGGCTCACTGCAACCTCTGCCTCCCGGGCTAAAGCGATTCTCCTAACTCAGCCTCCCAAGTAGCTGGGATTACAGGCGCATGCCACCACACCCAGCTAATTTTTGTATTTTTAGTGGAGACAAGGTTTCACTATGTTGGCCAGGCTGGTCTTGAACTCCTGACCTCAAGTCATTCACCAGCCTCGGCCCCCCAAAGTGCTGGGATTACAGGTGTGAGCCACTACTTCCGGCCATCAATTGTCTTCTTAAATAGCTTATACCATGCACTTTATAATCTAAATACTTCATTTTTAAACATTATCATTTGCTAAGAATATACTTTGTTTGGAATAGAAGAGACTCACACAATTGAGTTAATCATGACAAATTAACTATGCATCTTTTATTAGAGTAGATATTTTCTGAATGGGTGGTTTCACATCCTTTGAAGGGTGTGGCTAGTAATTTCTCTCACCGGTCACAGAAAATGACATTGATCGCAAGTAACAGTAGCCCAATAATAATTTTTTACTTACACTGGATGATAATTAAAACTTATGAATTGTTTTATGTGTTATTTCATTTTATTTCCAAACTTAAGATTTATATTTTATGTTTTCCAAAAGAACTGATCAAAGTGATTTGTCAAAGTTGATACAACCATCACTAGCAGAACAATGGTTGTAACCTAGACCCTCAGTAGCAAACAGCGAGCAATGTGGGTGCTGAGGGGCTGCCTGAAGCCACCTCGAGAAAGGCCTGCAGGAAGCTGAATCAAACAGGATTCCCTGCTTCCATCAGTGACCATTTTCCTTATAATGTAATGGAAGTGCAGAATATTTATTATTCTCTTAAACATTTTGAAAAAAATTCAAATAAAAATCACCAGAAGCATTTAATTTTAATAAGATAAATACTTCTAAAATTTCTTCAGGAACTAAATTTCTAAAGAAAAAAAGCACAAGCTTTGGTTTACGGTTTATAATTCTTTAATTCTAACTGAAATATAAAATGCTAACTATTCCAACAAGCTACGTTTTCTCAAAAAAAAGTTAATTTTTCAGCATAGGAAAAGAGAGATGGATTAATATGTATGGGTATTTCAACGAAACACTTCAAATCATTTGTGTCAATAAAAAGCAGTCCAATTCTGTAAAATGTTTGAAGCGATTTATGCTGAGCCTAATATGAGTGACCAAGGCCTGAGGCACAGTCTCAAGATGTCCTGAGAACATGTACCCAAAGTGGTTGGGTTACAGCTTAATTTTATACATTTTAGGGGGACAGAAGTTATAGGCAGACATCAATCACTACATATAAGGTAGACATTGGTTTGGTCCAGAAATGCAGGACAACTTGAAGTGGAGGCTTCCAGGTCATAGGTAGTTTCAAAGAGTTTCTCATTGTCAATTGGTTGAAAGAGTTAATTTATTATCTAAAGACCTGGAATCACTAGAAAAAAATGTCTGGGCTAAGAAACGGGGTTGTGGAGACCAAGGTTCTCATTATGTAGATAAAGCCTCCAGGTAGTAGGCTTCAGAGAGAATAAATGCTAATATTTCTTATCAAACTAAAAAGGTGCCAGACTGTTCCTCCCTCCCTGATCAGGAAAAGTCTGGGAAAGAGAAAGGGATTCTCTACAGAATGTAGATTTCCCCTATAAGAGACAATTTTGCAGGATCATTTAAAAATATATCAAAGAAAGATATTTTGGGGTAAAATACTTTGAATTCTCTTTTGTTTGTTTGTTTTTTGAGATAGAATCTCACTGTGTCATCCAGGTTGGAGCACAGTGGCACCATCTCGGCTCACTACAACCTCCAACCCCAAGGTTCAAGTGATTCTAGTGCCTCAGCCTCCCAAGTAGCTGAGATTACAGGTGTGCACCACCATGCCCAGTTAATTTTTGTATTTGTAGTACAAACAGGGTTTTGTCATGTTGGCCAGGCTGGTCTTGAACTCCTGGCCTCCAGTGATCCACCCACCTCAGCCTCCTAAAGTGCTGGGATTACAGGTGTGAGCCACTGTGCCCAGCCTTGAATTCTTTCAAGGTCTGCTATCTGTCATGTGAGATGCTATACTAGAGTCAGGCTGGAATTCGGTATCTTATTGCTATCAAGAGTCCGTTTGCCAGTCTTAAGTGCTCTGTTTTAACGTTAATGCTGGTCAGTTGTGCCTGAATTCCAAAGGCAGGAGAATATAATGAGGCATGTTTGATACTTCTTCCCATCATGGCCTGAATCAGTTTTTCAGATTTAGTTTTGAATCTCCTTGGCCAAGAGGAGGGATCCATTTAGTCAATTTCAGGGCTTAGAATTGTATTTTTGGTTTATAATTGAGAAGCTTAACAAGCTACAAAAATGATATCTTGGTATGAAAGTAGTCAAAATATGTATTTTCCTGAAGCATTGATTTTAATCTCAGATCAATTGTGCATATTGTTACTTAATTTCCTCCTAGAATTTGGCAGTCGAAATGCTTATTTCAACCCAGAACTTTTTCTAGCTTGCTTTAAATAAAACCTCTTGGTACTATCACAGCAGGTCTCCATTGTTCAGATACAGCTATCTGGATCAACTTCAATTATCATGTTTGCTACTAGAAATCAGTAAAACCATCTAAGTCTTCCATATGATAATATTTAGATTAAATTAAGCTTTCTCTAGAAAAAGCTATAAATGATGCTCTCTGTTTCACAAAGACACTGTTGCAAGAGGCTAATATGTGTGAAAAGTTTGAACCAGATATTTAAGACCCTGAAAATCTGAATCTATGTTGAAAATTAAAATACAAAACTGTGTCACATGGCTTTATGCAGGAAGGAATTCAATAGGAAGCCAACAGAGTGAAGTGAAAGCAAGTTTATAAGAAAGTAAAGGAGGCCGGGCGCGGTGGCTCACACCTGTAATCCCAGCAGTTTGGGAGGCCGAGGCAGGTGGATCACTAGGTCAGGAGTTCAAGACCAGCCTGGCCAATATAGTGAAACCCCGACTCTACTAAAAATACAAAAATTAGCTGGGCATGGTGGCAGGCGCCTGTAATCCTGGCTACTCCGGAGGCTGAGGCAGGGAATTGCTTGAACTCTTGAACCCGGGAGACAGAGGTTGCAGTGAAGAGAGATTGCACCACTGCACTCCAGCCTGGGCGACAGACCCAGACTCTGTCTCAAAAAAAAAAAAAAAAAAAAAAAAAGAAAGAAAAGAAAGAAAGAAAAAAAAAGAAAGTAAAGGAATAAAAGGATGGATACTCCATAGGCAGAGTAACCCCAAGGGCTGCTGGTTGGCTATTTTTATGGTTGTTTCTTGATCAAATGCTAAACAAGGGGAAGATTATTCAGAATTTTCTGCGAAGAGGGCAGTAAACTATCAGAACCTATGGTTCTGTCCTTTTTTAGACCATGTAGGGTAACTTCGAAGAGTTGCCAGAGCATCTGTAAACTGTCATAGAATTGATGGGAGTGTCTTTTAGCATGCTAATGCATTGTAATTAGCATATAATAAGCAGTAAGGGCAGACCAGTGCCATCTTGTCTTGCGTGGGTTTTGGCCGGCTTCTTTACCAAATCCTTTTTGTCAGTGGGGTCCTTGTGACCTGTGTCTTGAGAAACAATTTCTGTCAAACTCCTATCTCAGCTGCTGCAGCTCTCTAGGTAAGTCAGATATAAACACACTCAATTAGTGAGGTTGCACAGTGTCTCCCTGCCCATTCTGCCACTGCATGAGCAAGTAGAAATAGTGGCTAGTGGGATAGAGAAAATTAGTTTTTGGGCTTTCTGACTGGACAGGAAAATTCACAACTGGAAACAGTTTCCACAACTTTCTACTGTGACG
Organism: Macaca mulatta; assembly: GCF_049350105.2. NCBI lineage: Eukaryota > Metazoa > Chordata > Mammalia > Primates > Cercopithecidae > Macaca > Macaca mulatta. Next base: position 72,972,211 of record NC_133423.1, read on the forward strand.
TTTATGCTAAAACCACTGAAGGTAAAATATAAACTACCCATCAACTCCAAATGTAGTTGCTCCCTTTAACATGGCAGAGATGTTTCTCTTCAATGTGAATTAACATTACGTTTATGGAAGCATGAGATGTTACCTGAAGCTTTAAAATTAGTGTAACTTTATATGCTTATTTTATCTGGATAAAACCAATTCTGCAGAAGAACATGCTTTCTAATAATTGTTTCTTGCCTGACAAGAGATACCAAAATAAGTACATGTATATATATTAATGTATATTTATTTGATTGCAGTAAATCACTGAAGGTCATAATCACCATGGAATTATCAGTCCTTGGTTGATAATTATTAAAATGAAAGGCAAAACTTAGTCAGAATTCAACTTTATAGTAACAAAAGACAGAAAAATTAAGCATTATTGTGAAATTCACTTGTAAGAACTCAAGATACAGGATAAGAATAGATTGAATTTAATTTTTTGGTAACTATTTTGTTAGTAAATTTTGCTATCTTTCTAAACTAAGGGTAATGGCTAACTCAGTTCTTTACCTTCTCAAAGTCACAACTCAGCAACTTCTACACTCAAAGTTTTAATTAATTTTCATTTAAGCATATGTCTGTAATTTAACTCATTTTAAGTATGGAAGGATTAATGTATTGAAGACATAATAATCTGACTCTATATACTCAACAGTGAAACCATACAAAAATTCTTATTAAAAGCAAGAAGAGAGAAAGAATGATCACTGTCATCAGTATTTTAATATTGTTCAGACTATTTTAAAGTTTATTTTATAATCTAAGTTCTTCATAATTTTTAGGATTATTCAATGATGTTTTTACTGACATTTAAAATGAGATAATTTTCCAAAATTTGTATGAAAGCAGCTTTCAGTCCCATAGCAGTAACTGTGTAGAACTTACCCTGGTCTTCATAGCAACCCTATGAGAAAGAAATTATTATTGGTCACATTTACAGATTAGAAGTTGAAATTCAGGAAATTTAAGTCATTTTCTACAATAACAGCAATACAATTTGGTATAGCATGTATGTGTGTAAATCTTTTATTTTCATCTTTCAAAATATTTTGGTGTTTCTTTGTTTTCTTCTCTCATTTCGTGTAGCCTTAGCCATATTTTAGTCTCTTTTTCCTTTGTAGGTAAGCTGCTTATCATCCGTATTTTGTCCTTAAAATTACTATTATTATTATTATTTTTTTTTTAAAGAGAGTCTTGTTCTGTTGCCAGGCTGGAGTCCAGTGGTGTGATCTCGGCTCACTGCAACCTCTGACTCCCAGGTTCAAACGATTCTCCTGCCTCAGTCTCCCGAGTAGCTGGAATTACAGGTGTGTGCCACCATGCCCAGCTAATTTTTGCATTTTTAGTAGAGATGGGATTTCACGATGTTGGCCAGGATGGTCTCGATCTCCTGACCTCGTGATCTGCCGGCCTCAGCCTCCCAAAGTACTGGGATGACAGGTGTGAGCCAAACTAGAATACCTATAGAGAATACCTATAGATTTTAAAATCAATTTTGCAAGGTACTGATTCAGTGATTCATACATGCAAAGCATATCTGTCTTTAGGAAACATTTATTCTACTGTATCATTTTTGTTGCTTTCATTTTCTTTTTTCTCACTTCAGTTACTTTTATGTTTTCTTTTTCTCTTTATAATGTCTATGTGAGTTTTTTTTTTTTTTTTTTTTTAACAGAATCTTGCTCTGTCACCCAGGCTGGAGTGCAGTGGTGTGATCTTGGCTCACTGCAACCTCCCCCTCCTGGGTTCAAGAGATTCTCCTGCCTCAGCCTCCCAAGTAGCTGGGATTACAGGCATGTGGCACCACACCTGGATAAATGTTGTATTTTTAGTAGAGACCGGGTTTTGCCATGTTGGCCAGGCTGCTCTCAAACTCCTGGCCTTAAGTGTTCTGCCCACCTTGGCCTCCCAAAGTGCTGGGATTACAGGTGTGAGCCACCATGCCTGGCCATGTGCATATGTATTTCTGATACACATGCCATTTCCTTGTCTTTCTCTTCTGCATTTTGAAGCAGCTTCTCTGGTTGGTTTCATGTCATTAATTTATATATTTTTGTTTAAAAATTTAAAGCAGTTTGATGTATATTCTTACAGATTTTAAAATACTTTGCAAATTTACTTTTTTAGTTTCTTTAAAACCTTTTCTCATCCAACCCATCTCTTTTTGCATATTTATCTTTCAGCTGGTTTTCCTTTTCTTTTTTGTTTTATCTTCTCATCTTTTTTCAATCCTTTTTGCATGAATCGATTTTGTAATTTTTGTTGAATGTATTATGTTTATTAGAGATATTGCCCAGTAGTTTTCTTCTCCTGTGGTGTATTTGTCTGGTTTTGGCATCATGGTGATCCTGGTCTCATCAAATAAGTTTGGAAGTTGCACTAGACTGAATATGTCCCCCCAAAATTTATATGTTGAAAGCTAATCCCCACTGTGGGGATAATTGGAGGTCAGGCCTTTGGGAAGTGATTAGATACTAAGAGTAGAGCCCTCATGAATGAGATTAGTACCCTTGTAAAAGAAACCCCAGAGACTCCATCACTGCCTTCTGCCATGTAGAGACACAGGGAAAAGACAGCTGTGATGAACTAGAACGCCACCCTCACCAGACCCTGACTCTGCTGGCATCTTGATCTTGCACTTTAGAGCCTCTAATACCATAAGAAATGAATTTCTGTTGTTTATAAGCCACTCAGTCTATGATATTTTTGTTATAACAGCCTAAATAAACTAAGACAACAGGGTTTATTATTCTATTTTTTTCATGAATTTAAGAAGAATTGTTATTAATTATTTGAATGGTTAGTAGAATTCACTTGAGAAGCTATCTAGTCCTGGACTTTTCTTTGTTGGGAGGTTTTTAAATTTGTACTTCACTTTTTATTACTACCTGATTATTTAAATATTTATAAGTACTTAAAGTCTTGTGTATGCAATATAAATGTAGCTGCACCTGCATTCTCTGGTTATCATTTGCATGGAATATTTTTTTCTACCCCTGTATTTTCTGCCTGTGTGTATCCTTAACTCTAAAGTGAGTTTCTTGTAGACAGCATTTAAAAAATTTATTAGCCACTCTGCCTTTTGATCCAAGAATTTAATCCATTTACTGTTAATTATTTATAGGCAATGATTTACTATTGCCATTTTGTTAACTGTTTTGTTTGTCTTCTGGTTGTTTTCTCCCTCTTTTTGTCTCTTGCTGTCCTCCTTTGTGTTTCATTCTTTTATGTTGTTTTTGTTTGTATTAAGAGGACTTGATTCCTATCTCTTTTTCTTTTGTGTAATATGGATAGTTGTTGTCTTTGTGGTTTTCAAGAAGCTTGCATAAAATATCTCATTGCTATAATAGTCTATTGTAAGCTAATAGCAACTTCACTTGCATAAAAAACTATACATTTACTTCTCCTCCCTCACATTATATGTTATTGATGTCACAGTTTATAGCTATTTATATTTAATAGCCATAAACATAATTTTATTTATACTTATTTTTGAATACTTTTATCTTTTAACTTTTATACTAGAATTGAAACTGATTTACCTATAACCATTATGGTAATATACTATTCTGGTTTTGTCTATATATTTAACTTTATCAATGAGTTGTATGCTTTAATATGCTATCGTATTGCTGTTTACTGTCCTTTTGTTTCAACCTGAGGAACTCCTTTTAGCATTTCTTATAAGGTGGGTATAGTGATGATGAGTTCCCACAGCTTTTTGTCTAAAAAAGTCTTATCTCCCCTTCACTCTTAAAGGATAGTTTTTCCAGGTGTAATATTCCTGGTTGATAGTTTTTTTTTTTTTTTCTTTCAGTGCCTTGAATATGTCATCAAACTCTCTTCTCCCTTGCAAGGTTTCTTCTGAGGTGGGGGTGGGGCAGCAAACCCAGCAATCTTGTGGTGGTTCCATTGCATGTGACAAGTTGTTTTTCTCTTGCTATTTTCAAAATTCTCTCATCGTCATTGACTTTCGACAATTTGATTATAATGTGTCTTATGTATTTTGTGTGTGTCTTTGTCCTATTTGATATCCTCTGGGCTTTCTGTATCTGGATGTCTATTTTCTTTCCCAGATTTGCAAAATTTTCAGCCATTATTTTTTTGAAGAAGCGTTTTTCCCTTTGTCTGTCTCTTCTCATATAACTCCCACAAGGCATATGTTGTTTTGCTTGATGGTATTCATAAGAGGTCTCTTCACTCTTTTTAAAAAAATTTTTTAAAAGATACCGCTTCATATTGCTCAGTCTGGACTCAAACTCCAGGGCTCGAGTTATCTCCCAACCTCAACATCCTGAGGGACTACAGGTCCACACTACCATTCTCCATTCTTTCTTCATTCTTTTTTCTTTTTTGTCTCTGATTCCCTAATTTCCAGTGACCTACCTTTGATTATTTCTTCTGCTTGTTGAACCCTTTATTGATTTTTTTAGTTCAGTTACTGTATTCTTCAGCTGTATAATTTATGTTTGGCACATTTTCACATTTTTTCTTTTTGTTGAAATTCTCATTTTATTTGTGCATTGCTATTGTGGCCTCAGTGACCATCTTAATGACCATTATTTTGAATTATCTGTTGGGTAAAATTATGTGTCTTCATTTTATTAGGTAAGTTTCTGGATATTTCTCTTGTTATTTTTATTTAAAACATATTTCTCTGTTTATTCATTTTCTTGAACCTCTGTGCTGGTGCCTGCACATTAAATATTATAAATCAACCACCTCTACTAATCATTGAAGACTGTCCTCATATAGAAGACAATTCCCACCAACTGGCCTAGCAAAATATTGTGCATACCTCTCAAATCTTTATGCTCATTCAACCTGCTGTCTTCAACCTTAGTGGCCCTCAGGAGTCTAAAGTATGCCAGATCCCATTAGTGCCCCAGACAGGTCTCTCAAGTCGGTGCCAGAAAAGTCAGAGTTCTAGATGTATGGCACAATTTATTTTCTCCTTAGAGAGAAGCTGAGATCTGGAGTTTATTATCTACTTGCTCTGCACCGAACCAGGGAGAGGAGATCTGGCAAATGCCTGCATGCTTATTCAAACCAGAAGCTTTTTCAAATTGTTGTTTTGCTCTCTGTATTCTCAGTGGCCAAATTGAAGGTCCTGTCCACTGATTCATGTGTAGCTGCTTATTTAGTGTGTCCATGGAGGGAGGAAAAGTCTGGAGCCTCTGATTTTGTCATCTTGCTGCTGTACAGTATTCACCTGAATCTTAAGCCAAATATGTGCCATAGGTGCTTAATTTTTTAATGTGTTTCTCGTGTGTTAGCACCTTGTTGTGGGTGAATTTTATAGGCTGAGGAAGGATTTCCTATTCCTACTACATGAATTTCTTACTATCATTATTTCCCCAAGTATGATCTAAGGAGATATATAACTTTTCTTCAACTGCATAAATGGACAAAGAAATGCATAAAACTTCTAAAATGCTTTGGTTCTTGAACTGTTCCAATTTAATTTCCTTCAAACTAAGTTACCCAATGTAAATCGCCTCCTATTTTCATTTTCCTCTCACTCCTTTTTGTTGGTGGTACAATCCGGTAACCTCTGAGCTGCTCTAATAAAAGAAGAATTCATGTGAAAAACTAGTTCAAGAAATGACACTATCTGTCACAGAAAGCAGTCCCCATGAGAGAGAGAGAGAGAGAGAGAGAGAGAGAGAGAGAGAGAGAGGGAGAGAGAGAGAGGGAGAGAGAGAGAGAGTGTGTGTGTGTGTGTGTGTGAGAGAGAGAGAGAGAGTGTGTGTGTGTGTGTGTGTGTGAGAGAGAGTGTGTGTGTGTGTGTGTGTGAGAGAGAGAGAGAGAGAGAGAGAGTGTGTGTGTGTGTGTGTGTGTGTGTGAGAGAGAGAGAGAGAGAATCTTTACAATCTGGATGAAAAATTTTTATCTGTGTAGTAAGATGATGCAATAAAATAGATTGCCATCTACAAGAGTAGCTAATATCCCTTTAGTTTTACCTTGATTTGGTGAGTGAAAATTCTGCAGCTGCATATGCTTTCTGAAGCATTTAAAAAGAAAAGGAGGAAGATAAGGAGGCTGTATTGATACTACTGGCTTTTTATTATCATTATTGTTACCTTCAATTGGTTATCACACATCACTGTATAGGTGAAAACATTATTTATCATACTTTCCTGCTTAGAAGACACTTCATGGAGTCTATTCTAATTTCCCCCCAGAAATTGAGGTCAAGAAAAAAAATTGCATTGACATAGTGAGAATTTACCTAATTTCTTGACCCATTTCTTTTTTTTGTGGGGCGGGAGTGGGTGTGGAATTTAAACTTATACAGGCAATACCTTTAAGGGCAGAACCTGAAATTTTAAAAATCACACTTTTATAGTAATATTATGTCTTGCGCTCATTTGAATTTTTAGGATTGTGTTATATGTGCTGAAAACCTGGATGATGGATTTTTCTTCAGGGAGAATTTATAAGAACATAGTTTGTTGTAGAGAGTTTATTTAAGACATTAGAAAATACTAATTCTGACTCTTTTATGTGGCAATAATTACTTTCCTTTCCTTTATTAAATAATACCGATTGTGAAAATAAGTTTACTTCTCATTCAATCTGTATGACTAGCCTGTGAAACCATATTTGTAATTTCCTCAATCATTTTTATGAAGTAGTTTGGTTGCCTTTTCTTTGTCTTACTTCTTTATTTTATTTATTTGTTTATTTGCATGTGGAATGTTCAAAAATATCTTGCTTTCTCTAGTCCTCCTAACACGTTCCCAAATTCTACACGCTCACACATTTTAAACATGTTAGAAGAGAGAAAGCAGGCCAGGTACAGTGGCTCACACCTGTCATCCCAGCATTTTGGGAGGTTGAGGCAGGCAGATACTTGGGGTCAGGAGTTTAAGAACAGCCTGGCCAACAAGGTGAAAACCCGTCTCTACTAAAAATACAAAAATTAGCCAGGCGTGGTGGTAGGCACCTGTGATCCCAGCTACTTGGGAAGCTGAGGCAGGAGGATTGCTTGAAGCCAGGAGGCAGAGGCTGCAGTGAGCTGAGATCGTACCACTGCATTCCAGCCTGGGCAACAGTGCAAGACTCCATCTCGGAAAAAAAAAAAAGAAGAAGAAGAAAGAAAGAAAAGAAAAAAAGAAGAGAGAAAGCAACAGAACTAATTATCTTATAATTGCTCCAATCTCTAAGGTACAACTATATTAATCAATAACTTTTAACTTTCCACCATCTGCTGGTTTTTAATTTGATTGTTTACTTTTAAAAAGTAAGCATAACATCTCGATAAGTGTTGAAAAAGAAAATCAAAGAATATGCAATATTATGCATGCAACTTCACAGACAAGAATTTAATGGCATATGATATTGCATGGCTGACACTTCTATAAAAAGAGAAATTATATTTCCAAACTCGAGCCAATGGAATACCCTACAGAGGCAAACTAAGCTAAGATCTTTCCATCTTTACAAACTGCTGATCAATAAATTACACTTTAAAAGCAACTGAGCAATTACCTGATAAGGCTTGAAGCAGTAGAATTCTCATTTACATATTAAGAGATATTTATAGCAATAATTTTTGTCATGGGTTTGTATGTGTTAAATATGATAAATTATACCAGTAATATAGATTAATTTTGGTAATACATAATAAAAAGTCATTGTAAAGTCTGAGAATACATATTCATTTACTATAGGAGAAAACGCAGCACTAATTTAAAAATTACATTTAGTCATTCTTTAAAAAATGTTCAATTATTTAAGATAGGCATATTGCTAAATTTTAGGAAGGATAAATGTCATTAAAGGCAAATGCATCATTAGGTTTTTGTTAATATCAATTAGATTTAGATTTTTTAACAGGAGGACAGTGGCATATATATGTATAGATATCTAAAGTCTTTTAGAGAATTGAGATCACTGTGCAAATTGCCAACAGGAAATCTGAAGAGACAGCAGAATAACAGAATCACAGCCAAAATCAGCTTAGAACAGAAGATACTGGAACCATAAACCAGAGAAACACCTAAATGGTAATTTTGATGAACTGCTGAAGAGTAAATGTAGAATCTTATGAGAATGAGAAATTACTGAGGACGCAATATTTTGAGGACCACCATATTTATGGGTTTTGCCTCCAGGAACCCTACCAGGTTCTCACTGCAAAAGCCAAGGAAAAACTGTCATGTTACTGACTGAAGAAGGAAAAAAGTAAACAGTTTGAAGTATGCCCAAGAATTCTCCTTTACAAAGGCTTATTCTGCAGGGAAAAAGATATTACAGAGTCTTATCCAATCCGGGATTAGGGAAATTATATAAATCCAGCATTTCTAGCCCTTGGATTTTTCCTAAAAAGGTGGAAAAGAATTAAGAAGAACTTGTGGCCGGGCGCGGTGGCTCACGCCTGTAATCCCAGCACTTTGGGGGGTTGAGGCGGGTGGATCAGAAGGTCAGGAGATCGAGACCATCCTGGCTAACACGGTGAAACCCCGTATCTACTGAAAAAAAAAAAAAACAATTAGCCGGGCGTCGTGGCAGGCACCTGTAGTCTCCGCTACTCAGGAGGCTGAGGCAGGAGAATGGCTTGAACCCGGGAGGCAGAGATTGCAGTAACCCGAGATCGCGCCACTGCACTCCAGCCTGGGTGACAGAGTAAGACTCCATCTTACATAAAATAAAATAAAATAAAATAAAATAAAATAAAATAAAATAAAATAACTTGTAAAGGTCAGTCCCTCAGTACACAAGCCCACTAAAAGACTGAGATTTAATCATAGGGTTATAGAAAACTTCTCCTCCTCCTCACCTTAGCACCAGTTAAACAGTTCTCCAGTAAAGTAACAGTGGAGTACAAATGAAAGAGCTGCAAGGCACAGACGCTAGCAAGAAGTTCCTAATGGAACCCAAAGACAACAGGAGAGAGAAAAACAAGGATATCAGAGTAAATTGAAACGTCTGCTACCTACACCTACGACAAGCATGGAATACAGACCAAATGAAACCTCACACTACAGTTTTATTGCTCACCTTGTATTGCCAAATACATCATGTCAAGCTTTAAATCAAATTACAAGGCATGCTAAAAGCAACACAAACACATGCTAAAGAAACAAGGCTAGCATGAGAGCTAACATCAATTATGAAGCCAATTTCAGAATTATCTTAAAGGGAATTTAAATTACGATTAATGTGTCTTATAGAAAAAGGAGATAACTTTTAAGAACAGATGAATAGTGTACACAGAAAGATGGAAACTCTAAAAGGGACTGAAAATAAAATGCTGTGAATGAAAACACTGTAATAGAAATGGAGAATGCCTTTGACGGGAACATCTGTATACTGGACCTTGATGAGAAAATAATTGAGATTGAAGATAAGTCAATAGAAACTTCTCAAACTGAAATGCAAAGACAAAAAGGAATTAGAAAAAGAGACCAGAATGTCCAAGAACTGTCAGGAAATATCAAAAGGTATAAGATACTTGTAGTTGGAATAACAGAAGGACAAGAGACAATAGAGCAGAAGAAATATTTGAAGTAAAAATAACTAGGAATTTTCCAAAACTAATAACAGACTCCAAACCACATATCCAAGAAAATCAGAGCACAAAGGAGCATGGATACCAAAAACAATCTATATCTGGGCATATCACATATCATATTCAAACTACAGAAAATCAAAAACAAAAAGAAAATCTTAAAAGAAGTCAATTAAAGAAAAACACCTTATCTACAGAAGGACAAAGGTAAGAATTACATCAAACAAGAAGCTTGTATGGTAACACCATACAAGCAAGAATTTAATGAGAGTGAAGTATTTAAAATGCTGACTAAAAAAACTCAACAGTCTAAAATTCAATTTCCAGCAAAATTATTCTTCAGAAATGAAGGAGAGGAAAAGAATGAGAAGACAAGCCACTTGACTTGGATAAAACAATTGTGAAAGACATATCTGATATCTTGCCTAATAGTATTTGGCTATCCTCCAAAATATGCAAATCCAAAACTTCTAAAACACAAAAATTTATTAAATGAATAACTTGATTAAAAATCGGGAGAATAGCTAGCAACACAGGAACAGCTAGCCCCTTGCACAAGAACATTTGTCTGACACAGTTTCCACTAATGAACTGATGTCAACTCCTGCAATAAGCCCCCACAGCCAATGTTCTCTTTGTTTCAAGACAACTTATATGTGCTTCTTGTTTTTGTCTTTAAATACTCTTCTTTACTCCAACCTCCTCAGATGTATCTATAATCCATCATAGCTTCCATATCTCAAATTGCAATTCCCTACTATTCCCCAAGAGAGGGCGTGCCTCTCTCTGTTGTTATTTTTGGTCGACAAATTTCTTCTTGGATTTGTAGGTGTATTCTAAAATTAGATAGTAGTGATGGTTGCAAATTTCTGTGAATATACTAAACACAGAATTGTACACTTTAAACTGGTGGATTTTATGGTTTGTAAATTATATCTCAATAAAGCTGTTAAAAAAGACTGAGAGAAAAACATTTTTACAAAAATTTAAAACAGTTAACCAAGTCCCACTCAGAAAAAGCAGCTAATAAAATCAGGGATTTAAGAGTAAGACAGTACTTATGACAGTACCTATGGTTTTGATTACTCTAGCTTTGTAACATAGTTTGGAATCAGGGTGTGTGATGCTTCCAGCTTTGCTCTTCTTTCTCAAAATTGCTCTATTTGGGGTCTTTTATGGTTGCCCACTAATTTTAAGATTGTTTACTCTATTTCTGTGAAAAAATATGCTATTGAAATTTTGACAGGGATTGTCTTGAATTTGTAGATCACTGTAGGTAATATAGATTTTTAACAATATTTCTTCTTCCAATCCAAGAGCATGGTATATATTTCTCTTATTTATGTCTTCTTCAATTTCTTTAATCAATTACTTATAGTGTTCAGTATACATATCTTCCACCACCTTAGTTAAATTTATTTCCAAGTGTTTATTTTTTTTGATACTGTTTTCATGGAGATTGTTTTCTTAATTTCTTTTTTGGATAGTTAATTGTTAATATATAGACTTATAACTGATTTTAACATTGATTTTGTATCAGGCAACTCTGCTAAATTTGTGTATTAGTTCTGGTCATTTGGGGGTTGCATATTTAGGGTTTTCTACATGAAATATCATGCCATCTAGGATAATAAACAAGACACAAAGACCAATGGAAAAGAACAGAGAACCCAGAAATAAACTCACACACATATGGTCGACTAATCTTTTACAAGTGTGCCAAGAATACACAGTGGGTAATATATAACCTTTTCAACAAATGGTGTTGGGAAAGCAGAATATCCAAAGGCACAAAAAGTGAAATTGAACCTGTATTTTACATTATACAAAACTTCAATCAAAATAAATTCAAGACCTAAATTGTTTGACCTGAAACCATAAAAGTCCTACATGAAAACAGTGGAAAGTTACTTGATATTGACCTTGGTGATGATTTACTGAAAATGATACCAAAAGAACAGGTAACAGAAGCAAAACTAAACAAGTTGAACTACATCAAACCAGAAAGCTTCTGTATAGCAAAAGAAAGAATCAACAGAGTGAAAAGGATACCCACAGAATGAGAGAAATACTTGCAAACCATCTATCTAATAAGGGGTTAATATCCAAAATACTTAGAAAATGCCTACAACTCATTAACAGAAAAAACAAAAGACCCAATTTAAACATGGGCAAAGGACCTGAGTAGGTATTTATCCAAAGAAGACTAATTGCCAACAGGCATATGAAAAAAATGTTACGCAACATTAATTATATGTGAAATGCAAATGAAAACTGCAATGACATTATCACCTCACACATGTTAGGATGACCATTATCAATGACAAAAAAGAGACAGGTGTTGGTATGAGTGTGAAGAGAAGGGAACACATATTGGTGGAAATTTAAGTTGGTACAAGCATTATGGAAACTAGTACAGACATTCCCCAAAAACTGAAAAATAGAACTAACATACGACACAGCGATTCCACTTCTACTTATGTATCCAGAGGAAATGAAATCAGTATTTTGAAGATATATTTGCACTTGCATGTTTATTTCAGCACTATTCAAAATAGCCAAAATACGGCAACAACCTGTGTGTTTTGACAGAGAATAGATATTAAAAACTGTGATTATATGTATCTATATACACAATAAAATAATATTCAGCCATAAAAAGAAGGGAGTCCTGCCATTTTCATCATTATGATTATCACACTAAGTAAAATAAGCCAGATACAGAGAGACAAATACTGCATAATCTCACTTATATGTGAAATCTAAAATAGTTAAACTCATAGAAGCAGAGAGTACAATGGTGGTTTCCAGTGCCTGGGGGATCGGGGAAATGGGGAAATGTTGATGAAGGGTACAAACTTTCAACTGTAAGATGAACAAGTCTGATAATTTAGTGTATACCATAGTGAACATAGTTCATAACATGAGTAAATCTTAAGTATTCCAGCCACACACACACATGCGTGCGCGCACACACACACACACACACACACAAATCACATGGGTTGGTAGATGTGTTAACTTGATTGCTGTAATTATTTCACAATATGTACGTATAGCAAATCATCATGTTGTGCACCTTAAATATATACAACTTTATGTCTAATAAAAATGAGAATCTAATAAAAATAAGACAGTACTAATATTAATTATTAGAAATACAAATAATATGCATTTATAAATACAAAGTACACACACACACACACACACGCACAAACACACCCACACGGTGTTCTAGTTGCAGCTCAATAGTGGTATTTTGTGAGAACTGCACTGTCGTCATTCATTGTGTTTAGAGAGGAATTACGATATCCCATTCATATCTTTATTAACTAGAGATCAGAGACACCTACTAAACCCTCACCCTAATAAATGTACTCCAGCATAAAAGCACAGCATCTAGAGACTACTAAAATTTAAACTTCTACTGGATATTTTATCTTTAACAATCCCCCCTACCATAGAGCCTCCCTACGAATTAATACACCAAGCAGTGCTATTCAAATGGATTGCTCTCACTGAGGTTGAAGAAAATGAAAAGAAATGTTAATAGATTGATAAGGACAAATCTCCAAGTAATGCAGTTTGAGGAATAAAAAAATTCTGGAACTAAAAATTAGATTTCACATTTTGAAAAGTCAAGAAAGGAAATAAAAAGGAATGTACTTGCTGAGAGCTAACTGCAAGAATCCGTAAAGTCGGCTGGTGTCCTGTCAGAGTAAAGAACATCAAAAAGTGTAAATCGTGAGTGAAAATATCAGTCATGGAGAGAAATTATAAATACATGTATAAAGTTTGAAACACTTAAGAGAATAAAAAGAAAAAATGAAGAAAGAACTAATAAAGGGGGTAAAATGAAGAAAACTTCTTCAACTTGAAGGATGACTTGATTTGTCAAATACAAGAGGCTGATCAATGTTGAACACAATTTAAAGAAAAAGACAGACCTAAACTCTTACATCTTGCATCTTGATGCATATTCTGATTTTTTTATCTTTAAGCATAAACAGATTATCTTGAAGGCTTCTAAATAGAAAGCAACAGGTTACTTACATAGAGATAACTGTCATACTTGCATTGGACTTCTCAGTTGCAAGTTTAGATCAGAAAAAAAAAATACACTTACAGACTACTGACAAAAAACTACTGATTAGGCTGCATGTAAAAATGTATAATATGTACTATTCTCATATGTGTTCAATTCCAAATATTTTCTTTTAACATTTCTATTTTGGCCAATGGGCTATTTGAAAATATATCTTTAATATTTCCAAAGATATATATCTTTGTAACTGACTTTTGGCATAGTTGCATTGTACTCAGAAACCACAGATAATTTCAATCTTTTGCAATATGTGTCAGTATTTTTTAGGCTCAGTATATTAAAGTGGTCTATGTGCTGTTAAAAATGAAATATTCCCAACAATTGTTTGATGCAATGTTCTATATCTATTCCTTAGGTGATATTTATAAGTTGTGTTGCTCCAATCTTCTACATACTTACTATTATTTTTTTTGTCCACTAACTCTACCACTGCAGAAAGTAGTGTATCAAAAAGTCTACTGTTGTTGATTTGTTTATCTTTACTTGGGGATGTGCCAAATTTTGCTTTGTGTATTTTTAGGACATATTAAAGTACATTCAAATTCAGAATCATTGTATATTCCTGATGAACTACATTTTCTCATTGAAAAGTTTTCCCTCTTGATTGTAAATAACACTTTTTTTTGTTTTCAAGTCTATTTCATTTTAAATACTTTGTATCTTTATGGTACTATCTTAACTGAATATGATCAGATTTTTTATCATCTACATATTTATTTCTGCATTTTAATGAGAACTTTCAGTATTTATTACATAGTTGTGTTTTAACATAACACTTTTTTTATTTAAACCACTTAAAAATTTCTCAATTCTTCAGTTTTTGTTGATTGAGAAAATTTTGTTTTTATAATTTTCCCCTTAAATAGTTTGAAGTTATACTATTTTTTCTTGTTATTTAGTCTGCCTTTAGTTTCCAGTGAACACACAGCACAGCACTGTGATCCTTAAGACAAAAAACAACAACAACAACAACAACAACAGATGTTTCCTAAGAATACCCTAAGTTTCTTTGTGGAAGCATGTTTTCGTCAGTAGTCAAAGAGGGGAGGAAACAGGAAATGCAAACAGGTCTTGCTTAATTTATGAGCAAAAATAAGAGTTTAGGAAAGCTAAGGCAGCTAGAATTGGTGAAGCAGAGCACAAAAGAAGAGAAACCGCCTTAAAGAAAATGTTCCAGAGATCTGAATAGAGATCCTCTTGAGTCTGCTGCTGAACAATAAGCCATTCATAAGTTGAAAAGATAGAGATGAACTATATGGGAGGTTGAGGTTACTAGAATTGTGATGCAGTATTCAGGAGAAGAGAAAAATACACAGAAATAAAGCTGCAAAAATGTGCATAGGTAATCCTTGAATATTTGTTAAGTGTTAAGAATCACATATATAGTGTGAATGTCTTCAGAAAGGAGGAGCTATGTAGAAGATGAGCGCCAGAAATATGCATTGGGTTTATTTTGAGCCTGTTGCCAAATCCTAAGACATATATAGTGAGTGAAACCTCAGAGGAAACTGTTATCAGAACAAGTTCTAGAGCTCACAGAGCTGAGAGATATTTGAGTACCAATCAACCAGAGTTAAGAGAACACATTGAATACTTTGGACATTCCTTAGGGATCCAAGAATGGTGATATCTTGGAGGAAGTAGGGCTACAACAGACCTAGGGTGAAAGCTACTCTATACTTGTCCTTACGAATCTAAAAAATAATTTATTAAAATTTGAAAATGATTAGCAAGTATTGTAATTGCCTAATATCAAAAGCTTGAACGTGGTTCAAGAAACACAACAAAATATAATAACAACATAATAATCAGAATGTCTACCATCAAATGAAAAATTACTAGGCATCTGAAAGGCAGGCAAATGTGAACTGCGACAAGTACAAAAATGAAGTTTATTGAAACAGACTAAAAAATGACAGCATAATTTGCAATAAAATAAGACACTATTATAAAGATGCTCAAGATTTAAAGGAAAACATGAATATAACAAAAAATGAGATAAAAGACATGCAAAAAACCAAAGTAGAACTTCTAGAGATAAAAGCTCAGTATTTCAGTTAAATATTAGCTGGAAAAGCATAACAACAATGAAGAAGAAAAGGTAGTGAACTTCAAGAAATAGCAAGAAACTATTCAAAAAGAAGCACTTTGATTCCACATATAAGTGAGGTCATGCATTATTGATCAAAGGGTACAAAGTTTCAGAGAGATAGGAGGAATATGTTCTGAGGTTTTTTACATAAGAGGGTGACTATAGTAAATCATAATGCATTAAATATTTCAAAACTAAAAATAAATTTCTAATATCTCATAAATGTCAATGTCTAAAATATATAGGTAAGTGAGGTGATAGATATCTTAATTAGCTTGATTTAATCATGCTGCATTGTGTACATTCATCAAAATATCACATCGTACCCCATAAATATATACAACTGTAATTTGTCAATTTAAAAAAAACCTGCAAAATGAAGCTCAGCATTGAAAGATTTAAGAAGGACATGACAGCCTCAATTACCTGTGATACAACTTCAAAAAATCTAACATCTAATACATAGGAAATTGGGTTTCAGGAGTTGGAGAGGAAAATATTTAAAGAAATAATGGCCAAATATATCTGAATTTCATGAAAATTACAAACCAACAGATCCAAGCAGTCCAGTGAAACCCAAGAAGTGTAAACAGAAAGAATGACACAACAAGAAACATAAAAATCAAATTAATGAAATCAGGGTTGAAGAGAATATCTGAAAAACATCTAGGGATAAAACATATATGACAGAAAGGAGATTAGATTAGAAAGAATGTAGACTCCTTGAAACAATGTAAACCAGGTTACAGTATAATGACATCTTTAAAGTGCAAAAGTTGGGGAGAAATCCTGTCAATTTGAAATTCTATATCCAGCAAAATATCCTTCAAAATTGAAAGTGAAATAAAAACATTTTCAGACAAACAAAATCTGAGGTAATTAATTAGCAACAGCTGTGCACTATAAGAAATGCTAAAGGGACTCTGAGGTTGAAGAAAAAAAGAGAAACTAGGATCTACGGAAAGGAATGAAGAATGTTAGGAATAGTTAATATGTGGTGAATATCATGACTTTTTTAAAAACAACCTTTAAAATATATTTTAGTTTTTTAAATAAATATTTAAAAGAAAAGTGAGCCATAGTTTAATAAAGTTCAATAATATTTTGAGGTTTATAAGAAAATACATGTCATTAGTACAATATACAGGAGGTAAATAAAAATATTCTGTTGTAAGGTGCTTAAATTGTAGATGAAATGGTATAACATAATTTGAATGTAGATTGTAATAAGTTAAAGACGCATTTTACTAGACATATATCAATCTATATATTTGTATAAATATATCACTATCACTACAGTAACAACATAAAATAAGACAAACATGTTCAGCTAATAAGCAAATATTGGTGATAACATGGAATCATAAAATATATTCAAATCAAAAGAAAACCAGAAAAGAGGAAAAAGGAAACAACATGTGGGACTGAGAAAAAATAAATAGCAAAAAGGTAGTCTATAAACATGAACCCAACCACATTAAGGATTGTATTAAGCATGAACAACTAAAGTATAAAATAAATACACATGAATCTATGATGATATAAATAAACGATTGAATAAAAAAAATGAGGGAGGCATGCAGACCTTTTCTACCGAATTCCAAACAAGAAATCTCCCCCTCTGAGTGGTGAAACCTAATCCCTGAAGCCCTTTGAGGATTTGCTACTCTTAGTGATTTACCTCCAAAGACTAAATTCAGGAAGGAGAAAATAGTAACCTTAGAATAGAAGAACTGACATTCATGGAATTTCTATAGAAAATTAAAAAGACCTAGAATAACTGAAACAATTCTGAAAAATAACAAGCTTGGAGGATTTGGAGTACCTCATTTCCTGAATGACTATATGGCTATAGTAGTCATGACAGTATAGTAATATATAAGTAGAGATATTGGTGCAGTGGAAAGAATAGACAACTTAGAAATATGCTTATAAATACTCAATGCATACTTCACAGATACACAAAGATATTCAACGGGGAAAGAATAGTTTATCCAAGAAATGGCACTGGAACAATTGGATCTCCAATTTAAACATAACAAGCTTCAGCCCTTAGCTCACACCATGTACACAAATTAACTTGAAATGAATTGTGCATCTAAATGTAAAAATAGAAACTATAAAACTTCTTGAAGAATATACTAGAAAACCACTTTGGAATTACAATAATTTTTTATTAGAATACAAAAGTGTAAACCATCACAAATTGCTAAATTGTAATTTGTCAAAATTAAAACTTTTTGTTCTTTAGAATACTCTGCCAATTAAATAAAAAGCCAAGCCATGGACAGGAGAAAATACTCAAACTCCATAACTGGACAAAGAAATTATATAGAGATTATATAAGTACTCTTACAATTCAATAATAAGGAAAAAGAGGAGCAAAAATTTTAAATGGACAAGGAAAACACTTCACAGGAGAAGACCATGAATGGCCAAAAAACATAAAAATAAAAAAGACATTCATTATTAGACAACAAGGAAATGCAAATTTCACTACCATGAGATACCACCTGCCACACACTAGAAAGTCTAAAATTAAAATAAAAAAAAAATCCTTACAGTATCAAATGTTGGGGAAGATATCAAGCAATTGGATATCTTCAATATTGCTAGTGCAAAATGATATAACCTCTTTGGAAAATTGTTTCCAGTTTCTTAAAAGCCAGGCAACCCAGCAATCCCATTCCTAAGTATTTAACCAAGAAAATGAAAGTATATGCCCGCACAAAGAATTTTATAGGATTATTAATGGGCACTTGACTCATAAGAGTTGAATCAACAAACAAGTTGAGTTAGATGTCTGAGTCAATATCCATACATATATTACTACTCACAATAAAAAAAAAAAAAGAGCTGCAAAATGTAACTTGGATAAATCTTAAAATGATTATGCTGATCAAAAGAAACCAGACACAAAACAGTGCTTAAAATGTAAATCTTCCTGCATAAAATTCTTGAATATGCAAAAGTAATTTATCTTAAAGGAAACATAAAATTAGTTGACTGTAATCAGGGTTGGAAATCAGTGAAAAAGTGTGTGCTGGCCAGGCATGGTGACTCACATTCGTAATCCCAGCACTTTGGGAGGTCGAAGCAGGTGGATCACTTGAGAGCTCGAGACCAACGTGGGCAACATGGTGAAACCTTGTCTCTATTAAAAATACAAAAATTAGCAGTGAGTGTTGTCACATACCTGTAATCCCAGCTGCTTGGGAGGCTGAGGCATGAGAATCACTTGAACCTGGGAGGCAGAGGTTACAGTGAGCTGAGATCAGGCCACTGCACTCCAGCCTAGGCAACGAAGGACTCTGTCTCAAAAAAAAAAAAAAAAAAAGAGAGAGAGAGAGTGCTTACTTTGTCATGTAAAATATTTCAATATAGTTTAAAAAATCTTCTTTCACTTGACAATACGCTCCTTCATAAAGACAATCATAATGGTTGTTACTGATTGTGCTAGATGTTGGGTAACTTTATGTACACACTGTGCCAGGTTTCTCTATGGTCAGTTTGGATAAGATGAGAATTGCATTTCCATGAATGCTGGTCCTCCTCTGGGTCCAAGTGTAAGTTGGTAAGAAAGGAAAGAAGTGAAGCAGCCGACACCATTCTCTGAAAGTCTTGTAGTGACTGTCAGACATGGAGGTTCATGAAGGGTTACAGCTTCTCTTTTATTTCCTCTGTTTTTTTGTCTAACTCATCGTCCTGCTATCCAGTAGTCAAGTCCACCACCATACACTTGACTATGGACCCACCAAGGCACTGGTTACACAGGGGCAACAACTGCATGTGGGTCTCTCTGTGAGCTTCCCCTTCACAGTTCCACATAGGCAGTTGGACTTGGCTCTTCGGTTTTCTTGGCAAGCTATGATTTTTCTCTAATCCTCCAGTTACCCATTCTGACCATTCACTTTCCCAGCTCCTTTGACAACTGTGTAAGTCCAATTCCTATTATGAATCTCTTATCCCAAACATTCCACAGCACTTCCTGTTCTCTGCTACCCTGACTGAACCCTGGAGTTCTCTCCCACTCGCTGTCTTTCTTACACACTCACAACACTTGCACACATTTTCACAGTTAGGTGCACACATTTTCACAGGTACACACATTTTCACAGTTAGGTGCACAATTTTCAAGAATATACACATACATATACCTTATCCTGTTTTTATTTTTGTGCTTGTTTTTTGAAAAGACTTTGATTACCCAAGAAAACATAAAAGAAGTTCAATGATGTGAATAAATTTAAGATGTAACTCAGATAATGATAAATTTACTACTTTAAATATTGTTCATAAGCCTGTTTCCTTACTAGTCCTTACTCTGTGACGCTGATTCTGAATTTCCAGCTTGTATGCAATAGGCTCCAGATCTCTTCCAGAATCCATTACTACTTAAAGTGCCACCGGAATCCCAGAGACGACTGTCTCACATTCCTTCCCTCTGTTTTACTGTCCATATTATTTGCTTAGTCATTCAAGAACCATTTGCTAAATACATATTTTGTTCCAGACATTATTAAAAATGTCCTCAAGGACTTCACAATAGAGAAGCAATAAAAAATAGGCTTATTAAAATCATATGCAAGGTGCTATATATTCACCAAGAAGAAAATGACTGACTCTATAAGGAGTCAGTTTTTCGAGGCAGCCTTTGCAGAGGGTTAAAAGGACGGTGTATACTGGCTGTCTCTCGTGCCTTTTGTTTACTCCTCAAGCCACTGTAAAACGTCTTCCTCTTTAACAATTCTATTCAAACTGCTCATTGCCCAAGGTGGGCAGATCAGTGACCTCTGTGCTGCAGAATTTAATCTTACTAAAAATGTGTAAAGTATATTTGCATGAGGCTTACTTACTTTATTAGATTTGTTCATTTTTCTTATAAGAAGAATAATTTTGGTAGCAAATTCAGGTAATATACCAATTCACATAAAATTAAATTCTACTATGCTTCAGGCATTTGGACATCTTAGTTATCTAGTAATGTTAATTTAAAAAATATTCTGATCATTTTTAAATTTTTGTTTAGATATTCATCTTTTATTTTTATAACAGTTGTAAAGAACTCCTCTATAAAATTCAACATAGCACCTATAAAATAGATTTAAACTCTTCTGTAATACAAGTTGCATTTTCTTTCCAGTTTTGTCACTTGCTGTTTTGATTATGATGTTTCAGTCTGGATCACTGCAGAAAACAGATGGCATACCCAAAGATTTCATTTAAAAGAGTTTAATAAGTTTACAGAACTAAAAGAAGGGTTAAGAGACAAAGCAATGGATAATGAAACACCCAAGAATTATCAACAGCAGGGAGCTGTTACCATCTCTAAGCCTAGAGAGACAAGAGGGAAAGATGTTACTAGAGTCCAGCAAGCACTGGACCCATAGAAAGGAACCTTCTGCTCTCCTGCTGGTGCCTCCACTTAGCCCATATAATCCAGAAGCCAGAATGGGGTGGAAACCCAGTGCTGTCATCGACAGAAGCAGTCTTCTGGAACACAAAGCAAGGCAGAGAAGAGCAAAGACTGAGTCTACAAATATTCTTTGATTTCTAGAAGTTTCTATTTTTCATAAAGCCAAACTAATACTTTTTTCAGTTGGTTTCCAATTTCATCTTTAAAATAGCTTCTTCATTCAGAGATTACATAATTTTTTATACTTTCAAAAAATATACTTTCTATGTGACTAGAATTCTTTTCATTCCCAGGCGATTCATTGCTATTTCTTTCCTCAAGATTTTCACACTTGCTTTCCCTTCTACTTGAACAGTTGTCTCCCCATTATAAGATTAACCAAATTGAGGCTATCCTTTAGATTTCTGACCAGTTAGAGAAGTGTTATTTTCAGAAATGGTCACAGTGCCTGCCAAATGGCAAGACTTGGGGCCAAATATTCACTTTATATTGACAATGTTACACTTTGCCTGAATGTTCTGGAACGCAGCAACAGTTAAGAAATCACCCCACTTTCTTGTGTTCTAGCAGTCCCCAACCTTTTCGGCACCAGGGACTGGTTTCACAGAAGACAATTTTTCCATAAACCAGGGCAGTGGGGCTGGGAGTGGGGGTGATGGTTTCAGGATGATTCGAGTGCATTACATTTATTGTGCATTTTGTTTCTATTGTTATTGCATTGTAATATAGAATGAAATACTTATACAACTCACCATGATGTAGAAACAATGGGAATGCTGAGCTTGTTTTCCTGAAGCTAGGCAGTCCCATCTGGGGATGATGGGAGACAGTGACAGATCATCAGGCATTAGACTTTCATAAGGAGTGCACAACCTAGATCCCTCACATGCATGGTTCACAATAGGGTTTGCACTCCTATGATAATCTAATGCCACCGGAGCTCAGGTGGTAATGCAAGTGATGGAGAGTGGCTGTAAATACAGAGGAAGCTTCACTTGCTCATCCGCTGCTCACCTCCTGCTCTGAGCCCTTGTTCCTAACAGGCCATGGAAGGATACCTGTCTGTGGCCTGAGGGTTGGGGATCCCCGTTCTAGGAAATGCTTACTGCAAAGAACTACCCTTCTCCTTTTGAATTAGTCAGGACACATAGATGCTGCCCTTTCTTAAATATAGTGAAATCAGACACACACTCTCCAAACTCCCACTCTTTGCCTCATAAATGATTCACTGAATTGTTTGTACCTAGTGACCAATTCGTACAAAACAATACCTACTAACTTGGCTTGGCCAAACTTTCATGAGTTTTTCTTCTTCCCTTAGGCCCTTGGACTTTGACCAGGCATTGGAAAAAGCAAGTGTCATAACTCAGAACAAGCCCTTCTTAACAACTCCTCCCAAATTCTCTAACCTCAGGAAAAAGTGTTAACTGTCAGATCATAACATTGCCCATCTCACTTCGTCACCCTGACTGTTTCTTGCCTGGTTTATTCCTTTTCAGAAAAGAAACCCGTTTTTCTGCCTGACCTTTGGGGCACTCACAGATCTCATGGTCCTTATGGTCAGAGCATAAAAGCCCTTTCTCTACCTTTTCTTCCTTTCACAAAACAACCCTCACCTTACTGTCATAGTAGCCCTCCCCATATGTAAATTATCATTTTGAATAATGTCTCTCTTCGTGAAAAACTCTTTATTCAAAGTCCAGATTTGTTATTTATTTGACATACTTTTGTCCTTGCTTGCCTTAAAAGCTGCTAGAGTTCAGAAAATGAGTTGTTATTCATTCAACAAACATTTATGGAGCAGAAATCTGTTCTAGATACTCTGCTAGATGCTGGGGATACACTGAAGAGAAATACAATGTGCATTCCTTTAGGGAACTTGCAGTAAAATGCAGTGTACAAAGTGCTATCAGAAAAATAAATAGTGGCAATATAATACTCGGATAGTACATAGGAAAGGCACTGATTCCTGAGGGAGATAGAAGATAGAATGTTATCAAAAGTTGTAGTGTGTAAGCTGATCAGAATATATAGGTTATGATCAAATACAGAAATGCATATCATAGAAAGTAACTTCAAACAGTGACTATAAGCAGTTACCTTCTATGATAGGAAAGATACACAGTCGGCCCTCCATTTATTTCTTTGGGGTTTACATTCATGGAGTGAACCAAATATGGATGGAAAATACTTGGGAGAAAAAGAAATGGATGGGTGTGTCTATACTGAACGTGTAGAGACTTTTTTCTTGTCATGGTTCCCTAAACAATACAATATAATAAGTACTTACATAGCATTTACATAGCATTTACATTGCATTGTGTATTATAAGGAATCTAGAGATAGAATCTACATGGCAGGATATGAGTAGGTTACATGCAACTACTGCACCATTTTATATAAGGGACTTGATAATCTGCTGATTTTGGTATCCATGGGGGTCCTGGAACTAATTCCCCCGGGCACTAAGAAACAAGTGTATGTGTTCAAAGTTGGGAACGTTAGAAATAAGTAAAGCTGAGATCGCTAAGGCTTCATTTGTGGTTGATGAGGTGAGTCTAGAAGAATAGTTAAGACTCGAAAGGCATAGAAATGTTTCAGATGATGGTTCTGCAGTTTCATGAGCACAGGGAGCTGGAACAGAGATGTGTGTTGAGGGGAAAAGAAAGGGAAGGGTCTGAATCAGTCTTTCATTTCTGTATTCATGGCACTCTTACAGAGCTCATTGGACTCCATACCTATGTTTAGCTTATGCTGTACCACAAAATTATATATATTTTACTTGTTATACTGATTCTTTATTTAATTTAGACATCAGTTTGTAGATCTAATGCACTAGGAAGCATGATCATTGCACACATTTTTCCCCAAAGCAGGACTTAAATAACTCAATTTCCATGGTTGACAACATGTTGATGTCAAGCACATGATGACATCATTGTACTGTAGTTACAAAGAACAGCAACTCATGCTCTAATACTGGATAACAGCAACTCATGCTCTAATACTGGATAATTTCACAATGGACAATTTCAGGCATCACCATAAGAAGAACTTAGTAATTTTATTAAGTCCATATGTTCAAAGTGAGCATATTTGGGCTGAATTTGATTGAGTGCTATCCTGAGGATGGTGCGCATTTGTCAGAGTTTATTTTCTGCTGTGTGACAGACCTGCAGTGATGGTCCAACTGACTCAGACCTTATGGCTAATTTTTCACATTATAATGCGATTTCTACCTTGGCAATCCAACAGATGGTTTCTCTCTTCCTGTCTTGGATATTATGAGAAAGTGGATCAGATTCAGAGTCTTGTAAAAGCTACTGTTGAAATGTTGACACAAATCATGAGCAGCTTCACACCTGTGTACAAAAGTGAGGTATTCCTGGCCTTCCCTGCCAACTAATCAAATTTAATTGTTGTGGCCTCACAACTCTGGCTTGGCATTATGTGGAAAGAGACATTCCAGGGCGCAATAAGCTATTTCATTTACATTATTTCTAGTGTTGTTTATTACAGTTTGCTAGATCTCATGGCAGGAAGTTTTTTTTTGTTTTGTTGTTGTTGTTGTTGTTGTTCTAGAGCAGAAGGTAATTTTTCTCTCTCGATATTTCTAGCCTCTATGCTGGCCAAATTCTCACATATGAGGTAGTCAATGTGAAGAACTGCAGGTTTGAAAATATATGTACTTTTAGTATGAAAGTAATTTTGATTGAGTGAGAAATTCACATTTTAGCTGGAGAGATTATGCAAATATTACTAGGTTTTATGAAAGCTCTACTAGAAAATTGCATTTTAACCAGAAATAAAGACATTCCAATATTGGTAACCTTTTTTGACACGAGGGGCAAGATCATTACCTTACTTCCTCATCATGCTTCATATTTTATAGTCATTCTCTGCAGTAAGGCTCTTACAGTTGTTTTATAAAGCATGTGTGATTTCAACATTTATTGGAAAATTTTAAGCATCTAAATATAATTAAAGAAGAAAAAAGAAGACGGTCTTTTTGGTATTTTATATTCTGAATTTACTGAACATTTTATGAGAAATAATAACTATGACCTTTTATTATAAGTTTAGTCCTAAATATTTAAAGAGAAACATAATTCAAATTTATAATATAAATCCATGGTGCAAATAGGTTTGGTGTTAATGAATAAAACATGCAAGCATTTTATCAGAAAATTTTAATTCTTGAATTTGTGAAAAGAGTGAGTGAAGAACTTATAAATATTTATACACACATATATTTAATAGAATACTCAAAGTTTACAGCATTTATGATGACAAGAATATGGCTCTCTAAAATAAGATTTATAGTTTTATATTATTAGGATTAAATAACTCTGGGTAGAAGATTAAATATTTTATAAAGGCCTGTGGGTTAACCTGAATAGTTTTTATTTTCAAAACAGAAAGTGAGTATCCATTGCTAGAACCTGTAAAAATTCCATCTAAAAGTCTATTTTCCTATCATATATCTTCATTAGAGCATGCAGATTAGACTGCTAAGCAAATAGCCCAACTGAACTCAAATCTAGAACTGTCTTAATATGTATGATGTGATTTTTAAAATGCCTAACAGTGACTGGCATATAGTAGATGTTCAAACTGATATTCTTGTCTCCTTGGAAGTAACAGGATAAATGTTTTTATCTATTTGTTTCAAGATAAATAAAAAGATAAATGGTTTCAGTTACAATTTCCTTTTTACCAACTGGTAAAATAAATTTTAACCTATTTTCCTTTTTATTAATAATATATAATGTTCATATATTAATAACACAAAAATAAGTTCAATATAAGTGGTCAGACCAATTCTCTGTTATAATGGCTCAACACAGTCTTCTAGGCACAACACTTCAACATTACCACTTGCAGGAAACCCAGTATGTTATCTAGTTATTTCAATGACTTGGCTTTCTCTCCAACTTCTCTGGTCTAATACCTCAATACATTGCTCCATCCAGCATATGCTGTTCTTATCTTATGCTTTTAACTTTTTACCTTCCTAACTCTGTGATTTTGTTTTTTCTACTCCTTCTCTCTAAAATACCATTCTAAACTGATTAGCCAGTAAATCCTATTAATTATTTATGTCTATGTTCAAATACCACTTCTGCAACATGATCTTGTCCAGTCTCCACAAATCATAATTAATACTTCCTTCCACTGATTCCCCAAATTTTTATACATAAATCATAGCAATTACTTTATTCTGTCATTTATATCAATATTTGTATGCTTGTTTCCTTATAGTAACATCCTTAGCAATAGGTGTACATTTTTTTTCTGTTCTCTTCACAATACCTCATCTACTTGAGCTTGTAATATAGAAGTATTGATCACTGAACATACAATGACAGAATACAAGCCTTTGACTAAAACTTGATGAAGAATATACACAAATTTATAGAAATGTATCCACATATGCTACAGTTTTCCGGTGTTTAAATATTATTGAGGACTCAAATGCACTGTTTTTACTTTCTTATTGTGATAAGAAATGCATAATATTAAATTTTAACATTTTTAAATGTACAGTTCAGTAGTATTAAATGTATTCACATTGTTGTACAACTATGTTGTACATCTCCAGAAATTTTTATCATCCCAAACTGAGACTGCGTACTCACTGAACAAACACATATCACTTCATTTTATAACAGCTATTACAAGAGATACTCTACATTACGATTCTTACAACATTCATACATATTTCAGCTTTTGATAGTATAACAAATTCATGTCAGGAATTGCTACTCATTAGGTGTAGGTCACACAAATACAAAATGGAAGACTGAAAAGCTGTATTTCATTTTGATGCTTCAAAATATTAATATACATCTGTAGGGACTATAACTTGTCATGGGTTAAAAACGCAGTACAACTCAAAAATGATATACCAAATGTTATTACAATATCTTTTAAAGCTCCTTATACATTTACTGTGTTAGGAGCAAAGATACTACAATAAAAATGTTTCAGTAAGTGTTCTACACTATATATTTCTTTAAATTGTAATTATAAATACTTATAACTTCATTTCCATTCTCACATAAAAAGTTGTCTTAAGAATACAAGAAACTTTAACTCTGCTTATAGATGTCAGAGTTCTACAAAAAAAGATGACAAACACGCCAAGTGTTAAGGAAAGGATAAGAGTTATTTGAACAGTGTGAGGAGCAAATAATGCAAATAATGATGACTTAATGTAGGGTCAGGAAACAGAAGTAAGTGGCCAGAGAAGTACAAACATGTGGACATGATTGAAGAGGAGAATGAGCAAGCTAATCCCTACCTTCTTCCTGTTCCTGGAACATTATGCTGATTCTTTAGTCATGGAATATAACCTTACGGAATTCTTATATTTTAAAACACCTCATTCTCCCAAAAAACTGAGAATATATTGACAAAATGAACAGTGTCTTTATTATTTAGTGTAACATCTCCCAGACCTATCACTGTGTTTAGAACGTTGTGTGTAATCAATAAATGTTTTTATTAGAATTGACTTATTAAGCATTGAAAAGAGAAGTATCTGAAATCTAACTCCTTTCCCTTCCCTCACCTTATGTCAGAGAAATTGTCAGGAAATCCATGAAAACCATTTTAAGGGTGGTTCGACAGTGTAGAGAAAGAAAAGAACAGGAAAGGATTACCACTACAGTCATATACATTCTAATTATAAACAACATGATACATCTATGAAATAAAATTTCAGCTTGTAAAATAGTTTTCCACCTCTTAAATGATATTGTAGTAATAATAATGATGCCAATAATAACAGCTAATATTTACTGAGTGTTTCCAGCACGCCTTTTACTGTCCTTAGACTTGACATGTACTAATTCATCTATTTCTCACACCTGTAATGTAATATGGTTATAAGCCCCATTTTACAGATGAGGGGACTAAGATGTGGACAGGTTAAGGAAGGCATCCAATCTTTCAGCCACTTATTTGTGAGGCTGACTTCTGAACCCGTGCTCTGCTCCAGAGCCAATACTTTCAATCATTATCTTAAAGTGCCCTACGGTGTTAGAAATGAAATAATCCCTTTGCTTATGCTATTGTTCTTACTTCAAATGACTTATTTGGTAAGAGAGAGAAGAGAAGTTGTAAGATTGCCAGTTTTTGGCTGGTCGCAGTGGCTCACGCCTGTAATCCCAACACTTTGGGAGGCCGAGGCGGGCAAATCACGAGGTCAGGAGTTCGACACCAGCCTGGCCAATACGGTGAAATCCCGTCTCTACTAAAAATACAAAAATGAGCCAGGTGTGGTGGCAGGCGCCTGTAGTCCCAGCTACTCGGGAGGCTGAGGCAGGGGAATGGTGTGAAACCAGGAGGCGGAGCTTGCAGTGAGCCCAGATCGCTCCACTGAACTCAAGCAGGGGCGACAGAGCGAGACTCCATCTCAAAAAAACAAAACAAAACAAAACAAAACAAAAAGATCGCAAATTTTCAACATAATCCCAACCAAAGACAAGACTAATTTGATATCCACTGACTCATCAAATCCTGCAACTCCTGGAAATTATTTAAAATGCCAAAAATAATTAAATGGAAGCTATATTAACATTTAAAAATACGTACATAAATAACTTACCTCTCAACGTTTATTAACGTTGGAGACACTGTAACACACTTAAAATATTTTTGTACGTAGGTAAATTCATGTTAATAAGCAAAATGAATTTTCCTGCCATGTAAATTAAGGTGGTAAATTCATTTTATTTTAGGAAATGTGGCTTGAGGTAGAGAAAGAGATATCACGAATGTACACACACGCATATATATGTATGTACACCCACCATCCATACATGTACATGTTACGTACAACTATGGAAAAACACAATATGATTTTCTTCATTTTACAGATGAGAGAATTATAGTCACAGGGTCTGTTTTGCTCGGATTTACAAAGCATGTTAAAGATTATATGCTAGAGAAATCTAAATCATCCAGTTACCTCCAGTCTCCCAGTCTTCCCAGCTGAGGCTGAGGCTGCAGACTGTAGAATAAAGCAAAGCCACTCCTTGGTAAGCTTTGCTAAATTCTCAACCCACTTCCCCCAGTCCATAAGCACATTAAAATGACTGTTTTGGGGTTGGGGTGATTTGTTACACAGAAATAGAAACTAAAACAGTATACAAGCAAAATAAAAGTTGCTGCTCGCTCACATTTTAATAACTGTGGAAATAGAGATTTTTGACATATTCAGAAAACAGAATTTGATATTCCTTGCACAGTTTCTCAGTGTGATGTTCCTCTCTCCAAAATTTTCATTATTGCAAAAGACAGTTACTAGGGGTTTTTCCTTTATTGAAATGGGAGAGAAATCACTCTTCATAATCTTAGACATCTATTTTGTTCATTGGAGTTTAAATCAATTTCTGTAATAATTGGAATGCTTATTTCTTGGATTTTAAAATAGATTTTCCCTAAATAATTCTTTGTATTACATTTCCATTTTTAAATTATATGTCTATTTAAATGCAAATTACAGTATTTTCCTTTATGAAATAGAGAAATGTAAAAATGTTCTACCACATAGCAACTATTAACTTTTTTTTTTTTTTTTCCACATTGTCACACAGGCTGGAGTGCAATCTCGGCTCACTGCAGCCTTGACCTCCTGGGCTCAAGCAGTCCTCCCGCCTCAGCCTCACAAACAGCTGAGACCACAGATATGCACCACCACGCCAGGCTAATTTTTGTATTTTTAGTAGAGACAGAGGGTCGCCATGTTGCCCAGGCTAGTCTGCTGGACTCAAGCAATCCGCACAACTCCGCCTCCCAAAGTGCTAGGATTACAGGCTGAGCCACCGAGCCCGGTCCTGTTTTACATTTTATATAATATTTTATGCATCTGTAGTTAAACAGTTAAAAGTTTCTTTAAGATCTTTGCAATTATTTTAAAATACTGATCACTGTTGATTTTTTTCCACCAATTTCTCGACTATTAAATTCTATGTTCTTTTAAATAAAATTAATTTTAACATGCTGAAATTGAATCATGTTCATACTTATATTGAATATATTTATTGTCAATTTCTTAATTTTATAGACAAGTAGATTTTATTATGGTAAATCCACATAGTACTACTTTTTTGAAAGTGCATAAAAATTAGCTCATAGATTAATTCCTGAAATTGCATCACTTTGAAGCTATTAGATAGATTCATTCTTCATCCTATTTAAATCAAATTTTCTTTATTTTCAGCACATTAATTTCAATGTACATGAGGTATGGGAGTTTGCTTGCTTTTTAAGTTTTTTGATAAAACATCCTGGGGAGGAGGCCAGAGAACGTGCCATGAGAGTTAGAGGATTTACACAAAGTTCATTTACCCTTTTCATTGTTTCTCTGAGTTTGAAATGTGCTCATTGATCTTCTACCTGGTGATTTCCAAGCTGTTGAGCAAACAGTAATCTGGTGTTTCTGTAAAAATGAAACTGCACTTTGGCATGCAAGTGAATGAATGTGAATGTCACATTCTGATTAAAAGTTGTCTAGGTTTTCTCCTCAAAAGTTTGCACAACTTTTTTTTGTATATTCTTGCTGAACACAAAGTTTACACAGTTGGCTGGGAAATAAAACCATAGAATATATAATAATATTAACACTATAATTTTTATATGAGTATATTTATATCCTACTCAGGAAAATTATTCCTCTGTAATCTCTTTTTTTCTCTTTGGTCTCATCTGACCTTTATTTATCAAATTCTGGATCATTAAGAAATAAATTCATTTAGACAGTTTTTATTAGCTTTTATTTATTGAGCCCTTGTTTTAAGCCACGTACCACTCTAGGCACTTTACACACAGTAATCCAAAGTTTTACTATTACTTTCCTTTTTTTTTTTTTTTTTTTTGAGACGGAGTCTCGCTTTGTCGCCCAGGCTGGAGTGCAGTGGCCGGATCTCAGCTCACTGCAAGCTCCGCCTCCCGGGTTTACGCCATTCTCCTGCCTCAGCCTCCCGAGTAGCTGGGACTACAGGCGCCCACCACCTCGCCCGGCTAGTTTTTTGTATTTTTAGTAGAGACGGGGTTTCACCATATTAGCCAGGATGGTCTCGATCTCCTGACCTCGTGATCCGCCCGTCTCGGCCTCCCAAAGTGCTGGGATTACAGGCTTGAGCCACCGCGCCCGGCCACTATTACTTTCTTAAGCGGGACCTATTGTGATCATTTTATTGCCAAGGAAACTAAGGCACAGACAGGTTACTTAAACTTTTCAAGGTCACATGTTGAGTAAGCAACAATGCCAGTCATTTATATGTAGATCATTGAAATGATACATTTACTGTAAATAAATTTCAAACTCATCCTCCATATTTGACAAGCTATTTAGCTAAAATATCACTCCAATATTTAACAACTCTTATCGACAACTGCATTTTGCTACTCTGGTGGATTTTAAAACTTCAGCACAAAATTCAAGAGAAATTGGCCCTGCTGGCATTTCTAATCCCACTTTCCAACATTCCCCTACTCCAATACTCCAGTTATTCCAGATTGTATACTTTTCCAAATGTTCCATGTAATTTCTTACTCTCATGACACTTTCTCTTTTACTCTATCTTCATGGAATGTTCTTCCCCTTATCCTTGGTCACCAGGAAATATCTCTTCATTCTTTCAAATCTAGCTCAGGAGTCATTGCTTCCAATAAACCATCCTTAAATTCTACTACCATCAAATAATTGATCAATCCTTCTACTATTTCTTTATGTTTGGCATTATTGAAATATTATATGTTGTATTGTGTTAGAATAATTTGTTTATCCATTTCATCTCTACTAGCCAAAGTTTCCTTTTCAAGAAGGAGCCATGTTATTCATTTTTGTGTTCCTGGCTGTATTAGTCTGTTCCCACATTGCTGATAATGACATACCCAAGACTGGGCAATTTACAAAAGAAAGAGGTTAAAAGGACTTATAGTTCCACATGGCTGGGGAGGCCTCACCATCATGGCAGAAAGTAAGGAGGAGCAAATCACATTTTACATGGATGGCAGCAGGCAGAGAGAGAGAGCTTGTGCAGGAGAAGCTGTTCTCCTGTTTAGAAAACCATCAGATCTCATAAGACGTATTCACTATCACAAGAACAGCACAGGAAAGACCTGCCCCCATGATTCAATTACCTTCCACCGGGTCCCTCTTACAACATGTGGGAATTGTGGAAATTATAATTCAAGATGAGATTTGAGTGAGGACACAGCCAAACCATATCACTGGCATCTAGGCTAGTATCAGATAAATAATAAATGCTGGTTGAAAAAAGTGAGTATGTAAAAATTAGAGTGAAATCTTTAGTAAACTCTAGAAAACTTGTGAAATTTAATTAATTAAATGTAAATTTAAGATATGACATTAACACTACAGGCTGTTGATTCATTTTGTACAGAAAATAAATATTGCCTTACCAAGTAGTATAGGTTGTTTGTGTGTAGGGGGATGGGGGAGAGTAATTGATAGTCACAGAGTGCTTATTTCTTAAATAATATTATATCCAATTTTACAATTTAGTGGCATATTGACTAAGGCAATTTAATCTCATGTTTTCTTTTGTGCAATTCAGAAATGGGAAGGAAGCAAATAAATGTTTTCTTCTTACAATAGGAAGGAGAAGAATATTAATAACTAATAATACTTTTTGCATGTTTACTACATAGTGGGTACTATACTCAAAACCAACTTATGTAATAGCTACTTTCATTATCTCCATCTTACAGCTGAGTTAGAGGAGGTGCAGAGAAATTAAATGAACTATAAGTGTTACTGACTAAATTGAAAGCAGGCCTGTCTGATATAAATGACAAAAATATCTGAAAAAAGATAAAAAAGCCTGTAATACAGTGATGCTGTTCCTCTTTGAGGAACTAGAGCCCCAGGGAATCTCAGGGTCCATCTCTCTCATACCACAAAATGCTGTGCTATATCTTCCAAAATGTAGTTTTGCTGTCAATATTCTCATTGCTTACTTCTCCATGTCTGGGAACCTCTAGCCTCTGAGAAGCCCATGGCCTTTTGTATGTGTACCAGATTATAATTAAAATTATTTCCTAAACCTGAAATGAATAAGCAAACTTCATTGAAGACACTCTGGACTACTATGCATTCACTATCTTTTTCTTGTCTACTTACAAAAGTAATATATACTCATTGTAGAAAACAGAAACTAACACTAAAGAAAAACATCATTAATAATCCTATAAGCCAAATCTAAATCCTGCTAAAATTTTGGTGAATAAGAAAGAGTGGGGAGGGGGTAAAATTTTTAAACACAAAATGAGGGAAATTCCATATACATTCTTTTGAAACTTGATTTTTAGTTTAATATGTCCATGTATATTTGCTCATGTTATTGAATAAATTTCCAGTTACCTCAGTGCATTCATAATTGCTAATATTTCTCAAGAATTTCTTTATCTGCTTGGCAATGTACTTTATAATAATACTTCTCATATATCAGTCTACCAGAACTACTTAAGGACCTATTGTGTTAATGTAGGTGAGAAAATGAAAGTCTGAATAGGATAGTTTTACTGAGACTATTGAGAAATAGACTGGCTTGAATTTAGGTGTTAAGAGTGGCATTGTTGATGATGAACAAATCAAGTAGTTGATTTGTCTGAGGGGAGTGAAAAAAAGAGAGTAGTGAAGAAAAGGTGTCTTCCGAGGTGTCTGGCTATAGCAACTGAATGCATGGTAGTTCCATGCACTCTGAGAGAGACAATACCGGGAGAGGGCCAGACTTGGTAAGAACAAAGGGGAAGTTAGGTTTTGTGGAGCTTGAAGCTTATGTAATTTGCTCACCATATGACCATGAACATATTGCTACATTACTTCCATGGCATTGGAGGAAACCTGTGCTTATGAGGCTTATGTTTGAGCCTTATTGGTTAAATCTCCCACTTGATAGGGAGTTTACTTTTGGACCTGCTGAATGCAAGGGACATCCAAATAGAGTTGTGAAATAAGCAATTCAAAAATACAGAGATGTCTTATTTACAGTTGCAAGCACCACGCTTGGCATGAAATAGCACACAGTACTTAAGAATAGAATAAAATAATTGCCTCAATACTGTCTTCTCATGATTAAGGAGGATGAATAGAAGCTGATTGCCTAGAAACAACTCATTCTATACTTCTAGACTGGGGAGACATGAATGGTAATAGACAATTGAACGCTACCTCACAGAAAAGTACAAATGATAGCTGTTGCCCTGCCAAAGGAGGACATCTTGCCAGCCATGACAAAACAAGGCCCCAGCATCACTTTTATTCCTCCAAAGGATGATTGGAGAACATTTACACTCTTCCTGGTTTATGATTCCTCCATCTCTTTAGCCCTCAAATTAATTTACCAGAAAAACTAAAGAGTACTAGAGTAGACCTTAAAAGTATTTTTCTCCTTTTAAAAAAATACCAAAGAATCAATATTTCTCTTGAGATTATGATGAGCCTTATAGCTTACTCGCTTTAGGTATATTAATTACTAAAAGAACATCTTGAAAGTTTACCTCTCTAATGCTCTGCTTCTGAACAAATTGTTGTTAACTG
This sequence comes from Macaca mulatta, assembly GCF_049350105.2. Lineage (NCBI taxonomy): Eukaryota > Metazoa > Chordata > Mammalia > Primates > Cercopithecidae > Macaca > Macaca mulatta. The sequence goes on from NC_133423.1 coordinate 73,006,953, forward strand.
TTATCTGTGTGGGAAAACAGACGTGGTTTACATGGTGCCAAAAATGTGTCAGGCTCAATGAGCGATCAGATGCACTGCCAATTTGAAAATGGAGAATTCCGGACTCAGTTTCATTTCATCACCCACGGGCATATACTAGTAAACAAGAACAGGAATTCAAAAGCAGGTTGTTATCATTGCCCTTGCTTATTCTCAAAGCCCATGCTCTTTCTAGTATGTGAGGTTGCCTCAGCTCAAGATTTTAAGACTATGACTAATAAGAAATATCTATTGAGGAAATGGCGGTAAAGGCTACTAACAGTGAGGAGCTTATTATCTCTAACTAGGTGTTGCCTAAGGGAGCCAGCAATAGGTCCTTCCCCAACTGTGTGGGCAGGTGAAGGACAAGTCTCCCGCCCTATGCTCTGGGATTTGAGATGGTTGGAAGAAAGTCAGCAGTCATTCTTCTCCCTCCAAACCCTTTACCCTAGCAAAGTTCTCACCCCCGGAAGGGAAAGGATTGGCACTTTGACACACCATTTTTAAAGATTGCTAAAGATTAACAAGAACCCAGTCAGAGCCACTCCGGCAGAGGTAACTAGCTCTTCACCTAAAAGTTCACATTCCAACTTCCAGAAAGTGTTAAGTGACAAACTGCTTAGCAAGAAACTCTATTTCCCAGTCCCACTGCAACGATATGCCCATATGGGTACATGACTACTTTTTGCCTATGAAATGAGACTAGAAAGGATATGGTTTCAACTTAGAGTTTATAAGAATCAGTTGGAGCATTTTCATTCTGGTTTTCTCTCATGGGTTTGACGCAGAGGACTCTGAGGACTCTAGCAGATGACAGAACATCAAGTTAGCAGAAGCCTGAATCCCTAAATGATTATGTGGAAGAAATTCACCTACTGACTAGGTATGTCTGTTTTGCAGTGAAAACTGGAACTATTGCACTATAAGCTTTTTTGGTGTTAATCACTGGTGGTTATGGCAGCTAATGTTACCCTAACTGATCCCCAAAGCCAACAGAAACAATGAACACATCACCAATGGTAATAAGGAATAAACAGAACTGAAAGAAGCAATTATTGGCTATATATATGCAAATAAACATTTGGCTGACTCACAGGAACCTGTAAGGGTGATGTAGTTTCAGGTTGAGTTCAGCTGAGGGCAAAGGCACCAGCTCAGTCTAATCCTTGCTCAGTACAAACTATAAGCAAACTGAATACTAAGCATTTCATTGACCTTTCAAAATGCTTAGCATGTGCTGTTCTCTCTGTGGACATGTCTGTGGCTACCTGAAGGGATCCAGCATGTGAAAAAACAACTCAGACCACACATTTTCCACCTATGTTCTTCAGGATGTGCTGGAGATGATATGTGAAGAGAAAGAGACTCAGCTTAAGACTCAACAACTCCAGTAACCCATCTACATACATAGTAGCCCACTTAGAATGTCATAGTGCCATTTGGTCACTCATATTTTAAATGTTTCCTCTAAGGGGCTGGCAGTAATAAATGAAGGAAAGGTTAAGAGCAATTTCCAAACTCACCATGTCTTTATAATTCCAACTCTTGGTTGTCACTCATTGATTTAGCTGGCAGAACCAGAGTGTTCTCTTTAAACACATTTGTCTCTGTGTAATTGCTGTGCACACATTCTCTGCTCTGGAGGTATCAGAATGATACCCATCTGTCAACTCTTTGGCAAAGATGGAACTATAATCCCATTTCAGGGACTGAGCCTTGCCATCTGCTAAGGGTTCAAATGCTCCTTTATAGATATTTCACTCAACTAATAGGAATGAGAAGATACTATCTCAAATTTGGTGAGTTGCTATGAAGTCATAAATTAAAGTAAGCACAAGGCTGATGTTCTCACCATAAGCCAGTAAGTTGCTTGTCCGGTTATTTGTTAGCTGAGCAATTCTGGGAAGAGAATGAAAAACATTTTGTTGACGAGAATCTGTATTCATCAGTTTTTGTACAAGACTAAGAACTTAGCATGCTTTTACATTGGAAATTTGATAATTAATATCAAGTATATGGTTTGATTTCATGTTTTTAAATTGTTCAATTCTTTCAGTTGCTAAATCTGTCCCAGTTCAATGAACTTTAAAAGGAAAACTGGTGTAAAAGGAAAACATGTATTTTGTAAAAAGATGAAATCATAGAAAAGCAGAAATTGAACAAAACTCATCCTTAGTTCTACTTTTATCATTTTCTAGTTTTCCAACAAGGAGTTTTCCATACATATTTATACATGATTGAGAGTGCATATGTGCAAATATATTCATTGTTCTTTTTACTACATTTTTAAAACTGGTTTCTCACTTGGCTTTATTATACTGTCTTCAAATGTGTCAGGCTTGCAAGTAACTCACTTGCAGTTTCCTCTGCCATGCCCTTCCTCTACCCATTCTCATGCTTTGCTCCTTCACCTACTTTAATTTTTATTAAAGTTTTACGTTCTCAATACCTCTTTTCCTCCTTTATTTTTATTTCTAGATTTTCACTATGCAATATATTATTTACTTTACATATTATAATGTTAGCAATGGATAAATAATATTATATCATGTTTATCTATTGCATTTTAGCTCACTCTCTATGTTTCTGGTTATGTTGTTTCATATTTTATTGTAAAAATTTGTTGCTAATATTTAATTGGGGCTATGAGTGATAGACTTTTTCAGTATAAAAATCAGTGGGAAAAAAGATAGAAACCTACATGCTTGTTTAAATAAAAATAAAAATTTTTATATAGCAAAAATATCAAAATCAGAAAAAAATGGCAGATTTTAGAGAATGTGGCTATATTTATTTTGAATATAGAAAAATGAGTTTGCATTTCTATGTATTCATCTTTACTTCATAGATTACTCCATCGATATTAAGCTCAGAACAGTTCTTCTCTCCTTGGAAATTTAACAAATATTTATATTTATTTTATTTCATATTTCTTATGGTTTGATTTTTTCAATTTGCCCTTAGATGCATCAGTAAATTTAATTATTTGTTAGCTTGTGTTTGTTTTTAAATGACTAACTCTTGCAGATATCGGTTGCTTCTTGCCTGTCCCAAACTAATTCCCTCTTCCTCTGTTAACAGCATCCTGATTTTCCATTGGGGAGTAAGTCAGCCTTCCTTGGATAGTAGCATAAGGACCTTTATTGTACACAATCAACTGGACTTGGACAGAGTCAATGAATTTATCCATGAATGGGTACCTGCCTTCAGTCCAGTGAAAATCAACCAAGTACTTCTGTACAGCCCAAGGGGGAATAGATCCTTTTCTCTAGGGTTGTTCTGCTAGTTAAATGTATGCCTGAAGCTGCCCGTCGTCATGTTTGTGACACTAGGAGATGAGGCACCTGTCCACACTGGCATCTTCTGATGTGGATATCATCTCGTGGCCTTTGGGCTGGTCATTTTTCCTATGCTGTCACTAAGGGAGATGTATGACCCAAGCTGGCGCTGAACTGTAACCATTCCTCCATACTGGCGTCCACTTAGATATACATGCTCCCACTCAATCTCTGGACATAAGTTCCATTACTCATCCGAAGACTGCATCTGTAAACCCATCCATGTACACAAAAACCTCTCTATGAACAACACCGAGTCCATTTTAATGGAGCCCTTGGCAACCTTCAGGTGTTCTTTCCCATCATTCAAAGGTCACAGAGATTACCTGGGGAGATGTTCAGATCTTTGCTTAGATATAACATCTCACCATTCCAACTGTAAGACTGTTCTGTGTTAAGATAAGGGGGCAATTCCAAGACTTTTCTCTCTTTTCTAAGGTTCTGTGTGAGAGCAAAAGCTTCTGCTACTTTCAGAGCCTTAAACTTCTGTGAGTTCTGTCACCAGCATTCTTGTATTTATCAGGAGATGTAGAGTATGAAAATAATGGGGTCCTTCTTCAGAGCTCTGCACCACAGGCATCTCAATATCGTGGTTAACCCCTCACTCCCCTTCTTCTCCAGATTTGAAAGCCTTTATGTAGCATGGTGGAGAGAAAAAAAAATGAGTCTAAGAATTTTTTTTTTTTTTGCCTTTTCTGTGGACTAAATCTTTTCAAATGTTTAAAATGGAAGAAGATGACATTTGGTTTCTTTGCTCCAATGTAACAACACCCCCCAGTCAATTGCAGATTCGTGTCTAGGGAATAGAAATGAGAAAAATTCAGAGTTTAACAGTAATTTGAGGAAAACACACATAGACACAAACGCACATACACAGACATACAAAAAAAGATAACTTAAAATATCAGCCTACCACCTAGGTATACAACCATTCTGCCTGAAAATGATAATATTTTACTTGGGGACTAGCATCTCAACCCCAGAATGTACAGATTCTTACAGCCTCTCAGCTGGAATCTGCTTAAGCCTACTGAACTCCCAGGGGTAGGAGCAAGCAGCACTGGTTGTGGCTGCCTAGTGTCTAAGCCATCTGACTCCTTGCGGGAGGGGCAGCAGCCAGCACTGGGACTGGCAACTGCCTAACAAGCTAAGCTCCCTGGGTGGGGGAAGAGCGACATCTATTTCTAGAACTCCAGGCTGCGCTTTTTTCCTTCTGGAGCCAGGGAGGCTGAATGTCTTAGTCCCAAGACTTGTCCCCACAACCCAACACACTGGCTGTGAGAATCTGTAACCAGAGCGCCTCTTCAGGCCTAAGTCTGACCCTTCCTTCCTCAGTGGGTGGGGCTTCCCCACAGATCTCCAATAACTCCAGCCAGAGGCTCAGAGACAGAGTTCAGATCTCCCTGGGCGTGAGCCCCTAAGGGGAGAGGTGGCCACAGTATCTGCGGACCAGCAGACTTACCCTCTCCTCCTTGTAGTTCTGAGGAATCCGGGAAGCCCAGATGAGTGGGTTTCCCCCCAGCAAAACACACCAAGGGACAAAGTGCTTCATTAAACAGGTCTTGCTCCCTGTGCCACCCAACTGGGTGAGATGCTCCAAAGGAGGTTGTCAGATACCCTATTCAGGAGCAGTCTTGCTGGCATCAGGTTAGTGCCCCAAAGGCCTGAGGTCCCAGAAGAAGGAGCAGGCACCCATCTTTACTGCTCTTCAGCCTCCTTGGAACGACATCTCCAAGCATGGGAGTGAATCAGTTGAATAGGGCCTGAACTGAACCCCCAGCAAACTGCAGAAGTCCTACAGAAGGGACCTGACTATTGAAAGAAAAACAAACAAGCAGAAAGTGACAACAGCATCAACAACAACCAAAAAAGGCTCCCACAAAAACCCTATCCAAGAGTCAGCAGTCTCAAAGACCAAAACTAGACAAACTCACTAAGATGAGAAACAATCAATGAAAAAATGCTGAAAACCCAAAAGGCCAGAGTGCCTCTTCTCCTCCAAATAATCACAATGTCTCTCCATCAAGGGCAGAGAACTGGACGGAGGATCAGATGGATGAATTGACCGAAGCAGGCTTCAGAAGATAGGTAATAAAAAACCACAATTAGCTAAAGGAGCATGTTCTAGTCCCAAGTCATTATAGTGGAACAAGTCATAATAGAGGACTGTCATAAGGTTGGTCAATCAGTTAAGGCAGGAGCTGCCTGTTTCACTTCTTTTGTGATTTTTCTGTTGTTCTACACTTCTTGGCTCCTGCAAGCCATCTGGATGTATATGTGCAGGTCACAGGGATTACAATCGCTGAGTTTTGGCCCAGAGGCCTGACAATCATATTCTCCTGGAAAAACTGTTAAAGGCAGTCAGAGAGAAAGGCCATGTCAACTACAAAGGGAAGCCCATCAGACTAACAGTGGACTTCTCAGCAGGAACTCTACAAGCCAGAAGAGATTGGGGGCCAATATTCAACATTCTTAAAGAAAAGAATTTTCAACCCAGAATTTCATATCCAGCCTACTAAGTTTTATAAGTGAAGGAGAAACAAAATCCTTTCAAGACAAGCAAATGCTGAGGGATTTCCTTACCACCAGGCATGCCCTGCAAGAGCTCCTGAAAGAAGCACTAACTATGGAAAGGAAAAACTGGTACCAGCCACTGCAAAAACACCCCAAAATATAAAGACCAATGGTACTACGAAGAAACTTCATCAACTGGTATGCGAAATAGCCAAATAACATCATGATGACAGAATCAAATTCACATGAAAAATACTAATCTTAAATATAAATGTGCTAAATGTCCCAATTAAAAGACACAGACTGGCAAATTGAATAAGGATTCAAAAGCCATCAGTGTGCTGTATTTAGGAAACCCATCTTACATGCAAAGACACACATCGGTTCAAAATAAAGGAATGGAAGAAAATTTACCAAGTAAATGGAAAGCAAAAAAAAGCAGGGGTTGCAATCCTAGTCTCTGACAAAACAGACTTTAAACCAACAAAGATCAAAAAAAGACAAAGGACATTACATAATGGTAAAGGGAACAATTCAACAAGAAGAGCTAACTATTCTAAATAAATATGCACCCAATATAGAAGCACCCAAATTCATAAAACAAGTTCTTAGAGACCTACAAAGAGATGTAGTCTCCCACACAATAATAAATAGTGGGTGACTGTAACATCCCACTGTCAGTATTAGACAGATCAATGAGACAGAACATTAACTATGATATTCTGGACTTGAACTCAGCTCTGGATAAAGTGGACCTAGTAGACATCTACAGAACTCTCTACCCCAAATCAGCAGAATATACATTCTTCTCAGTTCTACGTGGCACTTATTCTAAAATTGACCACATAATTGGAAGTAAAACACTCCTCTGCAAAGGCAATAGAACAGAAATCATAACAGTCTCTCGGACCACAGTGCAATCAAATTAGAACTCAGGATTAAGGAACTCACTCAAAACCACACAATTTCATGGAAATTGAACAATCTGCTCCTGAATGACTCCTGGGTAATTAATGAAATTAAGGCAAAGATCAAGTTCTTTGAAACCAGTGAGAACAAAGAGACAATGTACCAGAATCTCTGGGACACAGCTAAAGCAGTGTTAAGAGGAAAATTTATAGCACTAAATACCCCCATCAAAAAGCTAGAAAGATCTCAAAACAACACCCTAACATCACAATTAAAAGAGCCAGAGAGGCAAGAGGAAAAAATTCAAATCTATCAGAAGACAAGAAATAACTGAGATCAGAGAAGAACTGAAGGAGACAGACATGAAAAACCCTCCAAAAAATCAACGAATCCAGGAGCTGTTTTTTTTTCTTTAATGAAAAAATCAACAAAATAGATAGACCTCTAGCTAGACTAATGAAGAAGACAGAGAGGAATCAAATAGACACAATAAAAATGATAAAGGGAACATTGCCACTGACCCCACAGATATACAAACTATCATCAGAGAATACTATGAACACCTCTAGGCAAAGAAACTAAAAAATCTAGAATAAAAGGGCAAATTCCCGGACAGATACACTCTTCCAAGACTAAACCAGGAAGAAACTGAATCCCTGAATAGACCAATAACAAGCTCTGTAATTGAGGCACTAATTAATAGCCTGCCAACCAAAAAAAGTCCAGGACCAAATGGATTCACAGCTGAATTCCACCAGAAATACAAGGAGGAGCTGGTACCATTCCTTCCGAAACTATTCCAAACAATTGAAAAGGAGGGACCCTCTCTAACTCATTTTATGAGGCCAGCATCATCCTGATACCAAAACCTGGCAGAGACACAACAAAAAAATAAAACTTCAGGCCAATATCCCTGATGAACATCAATGTGAAAATCCTCAATAAAATACTGGCAAACCGAAACAAGCAGCGCATCCAAAACTTATCTACCACGATCAAGTTGGCTTTATCCCTGGGATGCAAGGCTAGTTCAACATACACAAATCAATAAACCTAATCCATCACATAAACAGTACCAAAGACAAGAACCACATGATTATCTCAATAGATGCAGAAAAGGCCTTTGATAAAATTTAACATCCCTTCATGTTAAAAACTCTCAATAAACTAGGTATTGATCGAACATATCTCAAAATAATAAGAGCTATTTAAGACAAACACACAGCCAGTATCATATTGAATGGGCAAAAGCTGGAAGCATTCCCTTTGAAAACCGATATGCCCTCTCTCACCACTTCTATTCAACTTAGTGTTGGAAGTTCTGGCTAGGGCAATCAAGGAAGAGAAAGAAATAAAGGGTATTTAAATAGGAAGAGAGGAAGTCAAATTGTCTCTGTTTGCAGACGAGATGATTTTGTATTTAGAAAACCCCATCGTCTCAGCACAAAAACTTCTGCAACTGATAGGCAACTTCAGCCAAGTCTCAGGATATAAAATAAATGTGCAAAAATTGCAAGCATTCTTTTACACCAACAATAGACAAGCAGCCAAATCATGAATGAACTCCCATTCACAATCGTTAGAAAGAGAATAAAATACCAAAGAATACAGCTAGCAAGGGATGTGAAGAAGATCTTCAAGGAGAACTACAAACTACTGCTCAAGGAAATAAGAGAGGACACAAAGAAATGGAAAAACATTCCATCCCCATGGATCAGAAGAATCAATATTGTGAAAATGGTCATACTGGCCAAAGAAATTTATAGATTGAATGCTATTTCCATCAAACCACCATTGATATTCATCACAGAATTAGGAAAAAACTATTTTAAATTTTATATGGAATCAAAGAAGATCCCATATAGCCAAGACAACCCTAAGCAAAAAGAACAAAGCTGGAGGCGTCACACTACCTGACTTCAAACTATACTACAAGTCTATAGTAACCAAAGCAGCACGATACTGGTACCAAAACAGACATATAGACCAATGGAGCAGAACAGAGACCTCAAAAATAACACCACACATCTACAACCATCTGGTCTTTCACAAACCTGACAAAAACAAGCAATGGGCAAAGGATCTCCTATTAAGTACATGGTGCTGGGCAAACTGGCTAGCCATATGCAGAAAACTGAAACTGGAACACTTCTTTACACCTTATACAAAAATTAACTCAAGATGGATTAAAGACTTAAATATAAAACACAAGAAGAAAATCTAGGCAACACCATTCAGGATATAGGCATGGGCAAAGACTTCATGACTAAAACACCAAAAGCAATTGCAACAAAAGCCAAAATTGGCAAATGGGATCTAATGAAACTAAAGAGCTTCGGTACAGCAAAAGAAACTGTTATCACCGTGAACAGACAACCTACAGAATGGGGGAAAATTTTTGCAACCTACCCATCTGGCAAACATCTAATATCCGGAATTTACAAGGAACTTAAACATGTTTTACATGAAAAAAACAAATAATACCATCAAAAAGTGGGCAATGGATGTGAATAGACACTTCTCAAAAGAAGACATTTACATGGCCAACAAACATGAAAGAAAGCTCAACATCAGTGATCATCAGAGAAATGCAAATCAAAACCACAGTGAGATACCATCTCATGCCTGTCAGAATGACGATTATTAAAAAGTCAGGAAACAATAGTCACTGGTGAGGCTGTGGAGAAATAGCAACCCTTTTACACTGTTGATGGGAATGTAAACTTATTCAACCATGTGGAAGGCAGTATGGTGATTCCTCAAGGATCTAGAAATAGAAATACCATTTGACCCAGCAATCCCATTACTGGGTATATACTCAAAGAAATAGAAATCATTCTACTATAAATACACGTGCACACATATGTTTATTGCAGCAGTATTTACAATAGCAAAGACATGGAACCAACCCAAATGCCCATCAATGATAGACTGGATAAAGAAAATGTGGTATATATAAACTATGGAATACTATGAAGCCATAAAAAGGAATGAGATCATGTCCTTTGCAGGGACATGGAAGAAGCTGGGAGCCATCATCTTCAGCAAACTAACACAGGAACAGAAAACCAAACACCGCATGTTCTCAGTCATAAGTGGGAGTTGAACATTGAGAACACATGGACACAGAGAGGGAAACAATACGCACCAGGGCCTGTTGAGGGGTAGGGGGTGAGGGGAGGGAACTTAGAGGATGGGTCAATAGGTGCAGCAAACCACCATGTCATATGTATACCTATGTAACAAACTTGCATGTTCTACACATGTATCCCATTTTTTTAGAAGAAATAGAGAAAAATAGTTGCAAATGTATGTAATTTATATCTACATATATATCATGATCATATATCTCATTTATTATACATATTTATGGTGCATAACATTTACATATCACATATACATATGCATATATATATCTTATACTTATATAATATATTTTTTTTTTGGGACAGAGTCTTGCTCTGTTACCCAGGCTGGAGTGCAGTGGCGCGATCTCGGTTCACTGCAACCTCGCCACCTCCCGGATTCAAGCAATTCTCCTGCTTCAGCCTCCTGAGTAGCTGGGATTACAGGTATGCGCCACCATGCCTGGCTAATTTTTGTATTTTTAGTAGAGATGGGGTGTCACCATATTAGTCAAGCTGGTCTCAAACTCCTGACCTCGTGATCTGCCCACCTCGGCCTCCGAAAGTGCTGGGATTACAGGCGTGAGCTACCGGACCTGGCCTAAAATGTTGTTTTGAAATAGCTTCAAGTGCAAATACGTTTAAAATTTTTAAACGCAGGAAGGTACATAGATGAAATTAAAATTCATTTGAAATCATACCACTGAGACAAAGAATCGCTATAAAGATTTGAAGAACACCATTCCATCTGCCTATGCACATATTATTTTAACTCATGTATATGTATATATGTATAATTATATATGAAGATATATATGTATGCATATAAAATATTTTCTATATATATTTAATTATTAGGTATATACTATTTAAACCTCAATCTTATCTATAAAATAGGTATTACATTACCTAACTTAAAGGGTTGTTAATAAAGATGAAGTAACACACGTAATTGTCTCAACGTAGATAGATGTCCTTTCCTTTAAAATTGTTTCCATATTGTCTAAGCCTTCATTATTTGTCTTTATAGTTCTGTCAATGTTCTGTGTTTATCTGCTTATTATTCCACCTTGTAATGTTTCACTTGTCAGTTTCCCTTAAGGACTATATCTTGTTCACTGTTATGTCTCTCAGTGCCAGACAGAATGAAGACACTTGCCAAACATTTTTAAAATAGATATTTTAAAACATTACGTTAAAACACCTGTATATCCTAGGTTGTTAATAACTAGTTGTTGAACTTGAATTTAATCCAGCCACTTTATACAACAGATGTGAAAACTCTCCAGACATATTTAATTACTTCTCAAGGTTAAATTGTGGTTCATGCTTCTTGTTTAGAGCAGTAATTACAATTATCATGTAATTAAAAAGGTATAATATTAATTATTAAATGACTTTATATTAGTGATGAGATTATCACTCGAACTTCTGCTCAGGGTGCCCTAAATATTTCTTGGTAATAGAATGTTCTATAACTTCTCAGCATATTTCTGTGCATACATGCCATCTTATTATGTCTTTTGTGATGAAGTTTTCATAGTCTTTTTGGAACTTCGAACTTTAGTTCTCTTACTAATGGCAATGACGCTTCCTTGTATTTTCTTCTTCTTTCTCAAGAATGTACCATTTGCCAGGTTTCAGTATCTCGACCAAAATCTACTCCTCTGAACCCTAAAATATCCTTAAAGAAATGGATTTTAAAACTACTACTACCTTTAATTACTACATATATAGACTACAAGAAATCAAAATGGTTTCTAAAAGTTCAAAGCTTGAAAAGGTCATCTGACATCCAACTAATACAACAGAAGACATTTTAACCAGTGAGTAGTTCCAGTGGGTTATTTGAAGTTTACAGCTTTTGCCCCTTACACAGTCTCCACTAGACATCCCCAAGACACTTGAAATAAACAATTCAAGTGTGCTTGCCACTGAAATCAGCTACCCAAACTTTCCAAGTCAGCTGCTCACCTCAAGCTCTGACTTCATGACAATTCTAGAGCTGCCTGTAGGTTTGCAGATGCTTTGAACTGGACTGTTGCTGACAAGGACTTCTTGAAATGCCTATCTCATCAGTCTAGTTCTGTGTATATGTGTGTGTGTGTGTGCACATGCGTGTGCATGCATGTATGTGTACATGTGTGTATAGTGATGTTTCCAAAGACATGGAAAGTTGCCATGAAGTCTTGAGTAGGCAGGATACAGATGGTTTTTCTAGTAATTGAGAAAATAGAGATAGGGCTTAATAAATTATAAGAGAAAAGGGACTGAAAATCATAATGGTAATTAATTTTGTTTGTAGGTGTGGTTTCTGCTAGATTTATTTTGGTTCGTTTGGTTTTTTTGTGGCCAGCAAGGAGCTCAATAGGTCTAGGTGCTGGGAAGTCCAAGATCAAGCTGCCAGCAGATTTGCTGTCTAGTAGTCTTGCTCTCTGCTTTATAGGTGGTGCTACTTGCTGCATCCTCACATGGCAAAGGAGTCAAAGAGCTAAAGAAGGCCTATTAGACTTTCTTAAGTCCTCTTACAAGGGCACTAATCCCATTCATGAGGGCTCTGCCCTCATGACCTAATCATGTAGTGAAGTCTCTACCTCTTAATACTATTGCATTGGGGATTAAGTTTCAACATGAATTTTGGAGGGATGCAAACCTTCAAACAATAGCAACATATAAATAATAAATATGATATAATAATATAATTAAAGTATTAAATAATAAAGATACAAATCAATAATAATTTTTAGAACTACTGATGAATAACTTTTAGAACTAATGTCTGAGTCTTTCCATGTAACTTTGAGCTAAACATACCAGATACAAAAGGGAATGACTCTACCTACGTAGGGAAGTTCAAAACTAGCCAAAAGTCAATTACTGACCTTCCTGGGGAGACTACCCCAGGGTAGGGCAGGAGGAAGGCTTCTGGGTGTTGGTATTGTTTGTTGCCTGGACCTTGATGCTGGCAATGGTCTCTGTCTTGCTCTGAAAAGTATTTACCTTGGTGATTGCTGAGTTGCATACTTTTTATGTTTTATAACATGCATGCAATGTTTCAGTAAAAAGGTTAAGAATAAAAGTTTGCCTCTGGGCCAGGTGCGGTGACTCATGTCTGTAATCCCAGAACTTTGGGAGGCTGACGCAGGTGGATTACCTGAGGTCAGGAGTTCAAGACCAGCCTGGCCAACATGGTGAAACCCCATCTCTACTAAAAATACAAAAATTAGGCGGGCACGGTGATGTGTGCCTATAATCCCAGCTACTAAGGTGGCTGAGGCAGTAGAATTACTGGAACCCAGGAGGCGGAGGTTGCAGTGAATCGAGATTGTGCCACAGCACTCTAGCCTGAGCAAAAGAGCAAGACTCTGCCAAAAAAAAAAAAAAAACAAACCCTTGTCCCTGCTCCTGCTGCTTCCATTTCCCTCTTCTTTTGCTGCCTTCAGTCATTCACACTCCAGACATGAACTGCCCAAAACACACTCCATGTTCTGAAGAGCTTGCTCAGATTTTTGGTTTGTTTCTGGCATTCGTATCTCCCTTTTGTTTCCCCCGTTGCTCCAGGATTGGATTTTATGGAGGAAGTCAATAGCTTCTGCTTGTTTATCATTGCAGAATTAACCAGCAGCTTTCTCAAGTGAGTCTTATAAACACTTGTAATGGCCTTTGATGTGCCAAATTGTTTTTGAAAATGGCCATTCTACAATCCGTGCAGCAGCACTACAGATTTAATGCACTATCACTAGCTTTTGTTGACATATGTCATTGTAAATTGCATGCCTTGTAAATTATACCCCAATTTTGCTTTAATTTGCAATCATTACAACAGTAGCAAAATTAAACAATGTCTGTTATTTGCATGTGCTTTTCAGTCATTTTGCTGTTCATGTTTTTGCATATGCATTTATTAACATCATGATATTGTCCTTACTACTGGGATTAAACATTTCACACTATTTAGATACTCTGTTTCTTCCTATTGATAGAATAAATGAAAACATTTTGAAATATTATGAACTCAGATGTAGGATTAAGTAAACCAGACCACCTGTCTGTCAGGAGCAGGGAGTAAGGAATGTGATATTTTATTTACTGAAATCACACATGCCTCTACATCCACAAACTGCAGACATCATATATAGTTTATTCAGCTCAGAACCTCATTTTTGAGTTAATGGTGCTTTTGTTCAGAAAGAAGTAAGACAGTGGGAGTTCCTACTTTCTCTGTAGTCTCACTTTACTTGATGAGATGTTGGCACTGGGGCATCTGTCAAGTATAACAGATGTCAGGAAAAGAAAATTCTCTGTGACCAAGTTTCAATCTGTTATTTACATATGCTGCTAAGCACATAGATAGCAGTTTCATTTCAACAGAAGGAAGACAATGTATTTCACTGCAAGCGTATTTTCCCTTTAGCTCCTTGAGGGCGGATAGCAGTTGATTTTCTTATTGCTATTCAAGAAAATATAAAGAGAATAATTTCCACAAGAAATTCATAGCTCTGATTGTTTCCTAGTAAGACATGATGTTAAAGTGAATTATTTAAACCTGGACAATGTTGAATATGCAAATGCCACCTAAGACTTTCACAGCTTCTTCAGTTGCATTGTAAAATTAGGTACACGTGGTGCTAATCTTACGAAGCAGGTTTTTTAGAATCTTAGAGACAACTTGTATAATGACAGGGTTTGTTATTACATGGTTTTATAGTGACTTAAGTAAAATATAGGCATACTTCATTTTGCGGCACTTCATTTTATTGCTCTTGGCAGATGTCGAGATTTTTACATTGAAAGCTTGTAGCAACCCTGAATCAAGCACGACTATGGGAACCATTTGTGCCCATACTATGTGCTCACTTGGTGTCTCTGTGTCACATTTTGATAATTATCTCAATAGTTCAAAATTTTCAATATTATTATATCTGTTGTGGTGATCTGTGATCAGGGACCTTTGATGTTACTATTGTAATTGCTGTGGGCATCATGAACCACACCCATATAACATGGCAAACTTAATAAATGTTACGTGTGTTCGGACTGCTCCACCATTCTCCACCTCTCTCCCTCTCCTTGGGCCTCCCTATTCCCTGAGACACAATAATATTGAAATCAGACCAATTAATCCTACAATGACGTCTAAGTGTTCAAGGGAAAGAAAAGAGTGCCATGTAATGCACTTTAAATTAAAAGCTGAAAACGATTAAGCTGGGTGAGGAAGGCATGTCGAAACGTGAGACAGGCTGAAAGTTAGACCTCTTGAGCTGAACCACCAAGTTGTGAATGCAAAGGAAAAGTTCTTGAAGGAAATTAAAAGTGCTACCCCAATGAATGCATGAATGATAAGAAAGCAGAACAGCCTTATTGCTGATATGGAGAAAGTTTCAGTTGACTGGATAGAAGATCAAACCAACGACAACATTTCCTCAAGCCAAAGCCTGATCCAGGGCAAGACCCTACTCTATTTAATTCTATGAAGGCTGAGAGGAGTAAGAAAATTATAGAACAAAAGTTTAAATCTAGCGGAGGTTGGTTCATGAGGTTTAGGAAAAGAAACTGTCTCCATAACATAAAAGTACAAGGTGAAGCATCACGTGC
Source organism: Macaca mulatta (assembly GCF_049350105.2). Classification (NCBI taxonomy): domain Eukaryota; kingdom Metazoa; phylum Chordata; class Mammalia; order Primates; family Cercopithecidae; genus Macaca; species Macaca mulatta. The sequence continues at coordinate 73,022,452 of NC_133423.1, forward strand.
TCACGTAGAAGCTGCAGCAAGTTACCCAGAAGATCTAAGTAAGATAATCGATGAATATGGCTACACTAAACCATAGACTTTTGATGTAGATGAAGCAGCATTATATAGGAAGAAAATGCCACTTAAGACTTTCACAGCTGGAGAGAAGTCAATGTCTGGCTCAAAAGTTCAAAGGGCAAGCTGACTTTCTTGCTGAAAGCTAATGCAGCTGGTAACTTTAAGCTGAAGACAATGTTTATTTACTATTTTGAAAATCCTAGGGCCCTTAAATATTATGCTAAATCTACTCTGCTTGTGCTCTATAAATGGAATAATAACTACTAGATAAAGGCACATCTGTTTACAGCATGGTTTACTGAATATTTTAAGCTACTGTTGAGACCTACTGCTCGGAAAAAGAAATTTCTTTCAAAATATTACGGCTCATTAACAATGCACCTGGTCACACAAGAGCTCTGATGGAGATGTAGTAGGAGATTAAAGTTCACTCTATAGGCCACAGATCTAGCAGTAATTTTGACTTTCAAGTTTTATTATTCAAGAAACACATTTAATAAGGCTATAGCTGCCATAGATAGTGAGTCCTCTGAAGAAATCTGGAAAAGGCAATTGAAAACCTTCTGAAAAGTATTCACCATTCCGGATGCCATTGTGACCATTCATGATTCGTGGGAAAAGGCTGAAATATCAACACTAACAGGAGTTTGGAAGAAGTTGATTCTGACCTTCATGGATGACTTTGAGGGGTTCAAATTTTAGTGGAGAAAGTAATTGAGAATTTAGTGGAAATAACAAGCAAAGTAAAATTAGAAGTGAAGTCTAAAGATGTGACTGAACTGATACAATCTCCTGATGAAAACTGAATGAATGAGGAGATGTTTCTTACAGATGTGCAAAGGAAATGGTTTCTTGAGATGAAATCTACTCCTGGTGAAGATGCTGTGAATGTTATTGAAAAGACAACAAAGAATTAAAATATTATATAAACTTAGTTGATAAAGCAGTGACAAAATTAGGGAGGATTTTGGCTTCAATTTTGAAATAAGTTCTGCTGTGGGTAAAATGTGGTGTATACATACAATAATATGTTTTTCAACATTAAAAAGAAATAAAGTTCTGATACATGCAACAACATGGAATAACCTTGATAATGTTATGCTAAAGGACATACAAAATGTTATACAAAAGGACAGATACCTTATGGTTCCATTTACGTGAAATATCTTGAAGAGGCAAATTAACCTGTTGATTATCCATTCACTTGTTGATGAACACTAGAGTATTTTCCACCTTCTGACTATCAGAAATAATGCTACCATACACATTGGCATGGAAGTACCTGTTTGAGTCCCTGTTTTCCATTATTTTGAGTATGCAGTCATATACTACATGATGACACTTTGGCTAATGACAGATGGCATACAAGACCGTGGTCCTATAAGATTATAAAGGATCTGCTCTATACAGGTGCATCTTTTACATCTTTTATAGCTGTATTTTACCATACCTTTTCTACATTTAGACACACAGATACTTACCATTGTATTATAATTACCTACAGTATTCAGTGAAGTAACACTGCACAGGTTTGTAGACTAGAAGCAATAGGCCATACTATTTGTTTTAGGCTTAATGTCTAGGTTTGTGTAAGTACATAGTGTGCACATAATGAAAAAAAATCACTTAACAGTGTATTTCTGTGAATGTATCCCCATCATTAAGCAACACATGACAGTGTATCTACAAGCAGAATTGCTGGATCATATGGTAATTCTATGTTTAGCCTTTTTGTGTAGTCATTTTTTTTCTCAAGTTTTAAAGTCGCACGTGGCTTATTGTATAAAAGATGGGGATAAAAAATTGACTTTGCATGTGAAATATACTTATCTCTCATTATGTCATTGCAAAGTCTTTGTGAATCTTGATGAGGACAAAAGATGGAAAGATGAAAATTGTGTTGGATTATCTAACTGTCTTCAAGTGTTATTAAATATGAGGGTGCAAGTGTCAGTGTTTATGAGAGCTCCTTATTGGGTCTTTTAACTAGAGACCCGCTGTGATGCCGTTTTTGTCCACTTTCTGAACCCATGTTTTTTATTCCTTTTCCCCCATGACTACAGAACAGAGAAAATTAGCCAGCCAGGTTTCCCATGATCTACACATTGTCCGTGGGTGTGGCAGGGGAAAGATCTGTCCATATACATATACGTATAAAAATGATAGTGTAGCTCAATTTCTTATTCTATATTTTTGCAAAATATGCTTCTCATGCCACACCAAGTTTAGGCTAAAACGAGGGTCTAGTAGAATGTTTTTCTGTGGCCCTTCCTCTATTTTCTGGATACACCAGGCTTTATTCTTTCAAAATAGTTTTGGTCTTCCCCAAGACCCTCACTGTTACTTTGGAATTGGTTTGCTTAAAAATTAGCTAACTCTGCCATCTTCCTTTTCCACTTTTCTAGATCACCATGGTGATATCTCTAGTCAAAAGCAAAAGCTATTGAGACCCATGGAAATCACCACCATTATGACCAGTGCTCAAGCTTGGGTCACTTAAGTCTTCTCTAATGTTACTGGTTTGAATGTTGGTGATGGCACATCATGTCCAGTTAGAAGCTGCTAGCTGAGGCTAATGTCTTATGTGAAGAAACATTTTCTTAATGTTCTTTTATATATCAACTTTTTTACTAGAACTGCTGTATCCTGTAACATGAGTTCCACATAAGTCTTACTTGAATCCAAGAGTTCTGAGAAGAGAACAATGCGAATTATCAACACTATGTTTTACTCGGAATTATTCATTAATTCTTGAAACTAACCTTGATACCTAGACAGTCTCATTCTTTCTGTGAGATTTCAGGCACCCCAAGCTAAAAACAGATCCCCAGAATACACCAGGAGTAAGAACCTCAGAGCCATTGCTCACTTTTATTCCCATGGTAACTGTTGTCTGTTAGTCTTTAATTCCCTTGATTTTCCAGAAAACAGGAAACAATTACACTAATTCTCTGTCTCTTGATTCCACGTGTGCCTCCATTCTCCAGTCCCAGTAATCCCTTCATCTTGTCACTTCTAAGCCTTTAGGAATAGTTCCTCTCATCATTATTCCCTCCAGCCCAGCATGTGACACCCCGTAACTTCAGAAATCCCACTCTTTGCCGAGAGATATATTTATGTTTACATTAACTGAACAGGACTTTCTATTTCACTCTTATTGGCAGACTTAGAGATATCAAATTCAGATAACCCTCAAGAAAGGACTCTTGGCCCAACTGCGAAGAGCATGGTTTACTAGGCACCTCCAGCTGTAAGCTTTTTCAGGAGTCACCTCAGTGTACAAGCCAAGGTCTTGCTCCTTTTGGGTTAGTTCTTGATCAATGCAAGGTAGTGACACAAGACACTAGAGATTTTTTTTTTTTTTTTTTTTTTTGCCCATCACAGAACCCCACTAAAAAGCCATCTTTCCTCCTGAGCTCCCTGTTATACTGTTAGAGTTTGTCGTATTGTCACTGTGGTCTGAAGATTCTCTCTGCCTATACTATTTCCTCCACATTCCTTTTGCAAGTATTATTCCCAAATAAACACACAAAACTGTGAATTGTGTATTTGTGTCTTGTCTTTGAAATTCTTTCTTTTCCTTATGCCATAAATATACATTACTACCTCTCTTAAAAGTTTTATTTTTCACATTTGTAGTTAGCTAAATTGCCCCCCACCCTCAGATATGTGGAAATTCGAATTCCCAGTATCTCAGAATATGGCCTTACTTGGGAACAGGATCTTTGCAGATTTAATAAGTTTTAAATGATATATTAGAGTGGGCCCTAATCCAATATGACTGGTGTTCTTATGTAAAGGAGAAATTTGGATACCGACACACACAGAGGGAAGATAATGTGAAGACACACAGGAGGAATATCATGTGAAACAGGTGATTGGAAGGGTACATCTACAAACAAAGGAGCATCAAAGATTGCTGTCGAAACACCAGAATCTAGAAAGAAAAGTTTTCCTATAGGTTACAGAGGGATCATGTCCCTGCTAACAGCTTGATTTTGCACTTCTAGCCTCTAGAACTCTGAGACTTCAAGCATACTGCAATGCTGTAGTAACCAAAACAGCATGGTATTGCTATAAAAGCAGATCATAAACCAATAGAACAAAATAAAGAACCCAGAAATCATCCATATGTTTAGAGGCAATTGATTTTTAACAAAGCTGCTGAGAAATTACATTGGGGAAAAGACAACTCTTCAATAAATGGTGCTGGGAAAAGGGAGTATCCATATGCAGAAGAATGAAACTAGACCTCTATCTTTCCCTATGTATAAAAATCAACTAAAAATTGATTAAAGACTTAAACATAAGATAGTAAGCTATAAAATTACTAGAAGAGAACATTGGGGAGATACTTCAAGACATTGGTCAAAGCAAGGGTTTTATGGCTAAGACTTCAAAAGCACAGGCAACAGAAACAACAATAGACAAATGGGACTATATTAAACTAAAAATATTCTACACAGCAAAAGAAAGAATAAACAGAGTGAAGAGAAAATCTGCATACTGGAAGAAAATATTTGTGCACTATTCATCCAACAAGGGACTAATATCCAGAATATACAAAGAACTCAAACAACTCAACAGCGAAGAAACTCAAATAATCCCATTATAAAGGGGCAAAATATTTGATTAGATATTTCTTAAGTGAAGATGTACAAATAGTCAACAGGTATATGAAAAAATGTTTAACATCATTAATCATCTAAGGAATGCAAATCAAAACCACAATCATATGGAGAGTGGTTACAGAGAGACAAACATCTCTGCATCCTCTCCAAAGCTTATACACTGTTGGTGATAATGTAAATTAGTACAGTCATTGTGGAAGACAGAATAGAATCTTCTCAAAAACTAAAAATAGAACTACCATTGATCAATCAATACCCCTGCTGAGTATTTATTCAAGGAAAATGAAATTAGTATATCAGGGGGCTACCTGAACTCCCATGTTTATTTCAGCACTATTCACAATATTCAAGATATGGAATCAAACTAAATGTCCATCAGTGAATGAATGGATAAAGAAAATGTGGTATATATACACAATGGAATACTATTCAGCCATAAAAAGGGGGAAATTCTGTCATTTGCAGCAACATGGGTAGAATTGAAGATCATTATGTTAAGCGAAATAAGCCAGGCACAGAAAGACAAATATCACATGTTCATATTCATATGTGGGAACTAAAAAAGTTAATCTTATGGAGGTAGAGAATAGAATGATAGACATCTATCAGAGGCTGGCAAGTGTGGGGGTAAGAAGATAAAGAGAGGTTGGCTAATGGGTACAAATATACAGTTAGGTAGAAGGAATAAGTTCCAGTGATTAATAGAATAATAGGGTGACTAGAGTTAACAATTTATGTTTCAAAATAGCTAGAATAATTGAGATGCTCCCAATATAAAGAAATTATAAATATTCAAGGTGATTGATAACATAAATATCTTGAGTTCATCATTATACACTATGTATCAAAATATAATATGTACTCCATAAATATGTATAAACATTATGCATCAATTTTTAAAAATTAAAAAATAAATTTGTTTTAAGGCACCAAGTTTATGATACTTTCTTACAGTAGGCTTAAGAAACTAACACAACATTCAAGTATTTAATCGAAATGAAATTATTGTTTTTGTAGGGTATTAAGTAATAATCTAATTTATCTTTTATCTATATAGTTATTTAAATTGTTTAATTATTCGTCTGTCCACTAATTTTTAAAACGACTTTATTGAGTGTGATTCACAAGTAAAAAATTCTGTATTGTTAGCTCTAGACACTATGTTGTATAGTAGATCTCTAAAACTTTTTTATCTGATATAACTTAAACTGTGTACCCTTTGACCATCACCTCTTTATATCCCCTATCCCTCAGCCCCTGGCGACTGTTCATTCTATTCTCTGACTCTATGAGTTTAGCTAATTTAGAAATCTCATGTAAGTGAAGTAATGCCATATACATCTTTCTGTGTTGAACTTTTTTTACTTACAGTGTTCTCCAGCTTTATCCATTTTGTTGCAAATGGCAAGATTCTTTTTCTTAAGGCTGAATAATATTCCATTGTGTATATATAATACATTTTATTTATTTATTCATTGATGAACACCGAGGTTGTTTTTTGTCTTTCAATCATTTAAAAGGAATGATTTTATAAAGTTGTAAGTATAATATTTACTGTAGATCTTTATGGGAGACTATTTGTCTTGTTAAATAAGCTCCCTTCTATTCCTTATTAGCTAATGTGATCATAAAAGAATGCTAACTTCTTCCTTCTATTCTATTAATGTGATGATTTATAATAGAAATTCTAATGTTATACTGTTTCCTTGCCTATGAGAAAAAACATTTTTAATACATAGCTTGAGTTCAGAATGTATAATTCTAGTCACAGTTTCTCTTTACCCATTATAGTAATTTTAGTATCAATGTCTATTTTGTCTGGTATTAACATAGCTTCTAATCTTTACCTAGGCAAGTGAGGCAAGTGGTTGACATCATTTTTCCCTCCATTTTTTTACTTTCAAACTTTCTATGTTCATGTACTTCAGGAAAACAACATATAGACAAATTTTTTGTTTTGTCCAGTCTAGATATCTCTGTATTTTAACTGATGAGTTTCGTTCATTTATGTTTATTATGCCTACTAATATATTTGAATTTATTTATACCATCCTGTGTTGTGCCTTGAATTAACCTGCTTTTCCTTTGCTGCTTCTGTCCACTGCTAGAATTTTATTTAATTGCTCAAATTTAATTTATTCCCCTTTTTTCTATTTTAATTTCTATGAGTATTTATAATACTTAAAATTTGTAAACACATGTGAAATTTAACAATGTCTAAAATTAGAACTTCTCTTGAAAAATATTCATTTTTTAATCCCTCCTCCTACATCCCATGCTTATTGTCTAGAATATGAATTTCATCTTGTCTTATAGCCACCTGTCTCCACATATAACCATATGTATACAAAATCAATTGCTACTATCTAAGGGACAGATCCTTTATCTGGCTCCATTTTTTTTTCCCCCTTCTAGACAAAGTGACACTAGAGAAATGTCTCTTGCCTTACTCCTTCACTCACTCATCCTTTAGTAGGTTGCATTATTCATTCCGTTAAGTCTTAGCTACATGAAATTTTAGCCAATGTAATATAAATGGATGTGACCTGTATAGCTTCCCAATGGAAAGGTTATCATGTGGTTTGCCTTTTATTTGCCTTCTTAGCCATGAGACCAGAATGCCCCGAAGAGAGACCACTACTCAGCCAGCAATGAGAGCAGGAATCAAACCTTTGACGGGAGTCCACAGATAAGCAATAGTGGTCTTTATGTGAGCAAGAAATAAAGCTTTGCTGTGATAAGTTATGAAGATTTCTGCATTATTTATAAGTAAGCATAATAATTTCTAGTTATCTGTCTGATATGTCTTCCAAAAGAAGAAGTGGTAAGTAATCTGATTAGTGAATTGGGGAGTTGAACATGGTTTTATAAATGCCTTGCTCTTCTCTTTGGCATCAGGCTGCTTGCAAAATGTAAACACTCTCTCGGTCAGTTGAAAAGCTCAGAGGGCTGCCATTTTGAGGAGTAAGTTCATTTCAAAGTGGATTTTCAAATCAGTTCAGTTCCACACCTAAACCATATATTCTAATATATAGTTAAATTGGTTAATAAAAACTGATGTTTTGATCTCCATCTGCCTAGATCCTAAGAATATTCCCCAACATATTTTCATTCAGGCAGAGAATAGGACTATTTTAATATTGACTCCTTCTTTAACAAGTATTATTATTTGACACAGCTAATACTTATTTAAATTTACCCACATATTACCTTTGGTTTTTCTCATGTCTATTACTTTTATCTCACCTGATATTGATATACTGTGAACGTTGAAAATTCTTTACTTTTATCAATTCTGATTTTAAAAAACCTCTTCTTCTCAAGTGTTTCTCTTTCTCTCACTCTGTCTGTCATAGATTCTAGGTTTTTCTTTATAAAACTATTATTAATGATATAAAACCTATCATATAAGTTTTTCTAATCTCCTTTGCATATACTTTTTAAAAAAATACTTTTATTCAATTGCCTCACATTTTGTAAATTTTTTTGAGGCCTAGCTTCCAGTTCAATAATCATCTTCTCAGTTGGTGTGAACCTCTTGTATAACTTATCCCTTAGTATTTTGATTCTTTAACACTTTTTTAACACAAATTATTTATCTATTGCTTTGCTCCTTTAAGTTCTTGGATTCTACTCTTTTTGTGATATCTGGTGATTTTTGTATGTGGATTAATGCTTCACTTTTTTTACTTTGAGTACATTTTCAGTGGACTCTTTTTTCTGTGTTAATTCCTTGTGGTCTTGGTTATAGGCATTTTACTTCAGAGTGGTTCTATGTATAATTCTTTCAGGAATCCTTGCACTATCCGCAACTCAGGAACAATTTTTAATTAATTTATTCATGTGGGGGTTTCCATTCTACTTATGTATTAGAAATTTGATTTGCAATCCACATGAGACACAGACTTGGAATTTTTTTAATTCCTCAGGGAACTTTTATTTCTTACCCATGGCCCTCTGGAGACAGACAAGTGTCTTGTTATCACCCTGTGCTGAAGAGTATATTTCTAGTCAGTGATTTTACTGCATGAAACCCTTTGAAGTCCCGACTTCATTGAAGGGGGATGCAGGTTAAAATTGCCACCTCATATGTGCTCAAGATCTTTCCTGAAGAATGTTCATATTCATGCCACCAGTTTTCCAAGTTAGATAAAGTTCATGTCTATTATCACAATGCTTCATTTTACTTTCCACTTCTGTTTTCATTTATTCTTAATTTCTGCCATCTGTGTGGTTTTCTTTCTTGCTTGCTAGCTCAACCATCATTTTTAGGTCGTGGATGGGTTTTTAGGTTATTATACTCTGATATTTTCATAAAACTATAGTTTCTATTCTTTCAATTTGCTGTTATGAATCTAAATTATTTCCCTACTATTGTTTCCTTTGTGTCAAATTTGCGACCCTTTCTAATTTTTTTTATCAATCTTAAATTCTATACACTTACTGATTACCTTCTTGAAAGTGAGAGAAAGGCCAAGGAATAATTGAGCCCGTATAAACGCTGGCTTCAGGCAGACCTAGGTCTGCAAACAGTTCTACCATTCATAAGTGTTTGACTTTGGATTACTTAGGTAGATGCAAAGCAATACAGGACTAAACCATTAACTCCACATGCCATTTCTTAATTATCATTTCTGACTTTTTCCTTTCCATATCATAAAAGTTGAGTTTTCTAGTCATTCCTCTTTTATTCCTGTAGACTAACCAATGAAATTTCAGTTCTTAGCCTTGAAAATGTGTCTTTCTAATTGCTAGTTTAAAATAAAAGCTACAGAAAGTAAGAAAAAAAATTCCTCTTAATCTGCATCAAAGAATTAGTCTTAAAAAATTAAACCCAATAATGAGACTTTGTAAAAAAATAAACAAAAAACCAGACTTCTGATATCACTGTTATGTCTTATTAAATTAACCTTTAAACTCTAAGGTGTGTAATTCCAACTGATTGCTTTACTTAATAACATCATGTCCTGAAATGATAATTAAATGAACATCTCTATTTTCTCAAAAGTATAAACACTTTTCTCAAGGCATAAATAATTATCTTTGAAGAGGCATAAGTTAATCATTGGGTTTTTTTCTCACATGCGTAGAAAGAAAGAATGAAATGACACATTATATTTCTTATTTAAACAGATTCTGAGAGTCTTGTCTAAAATTGTATCACCTATACATTGAGAACATAATTAGCTTTCACATAGAGCAATTAGAGGATAAAATGATTAATTTATAGAATGCCCATGAAACACCTGGCTCATAGTAGCTTTGTGACAGATGCTACTTAATCCCCAGACTCAATACTGTATGTTTCTTCTCTGACTTCTAGGTCATTACTTTTTCCTAGCTATCTTTTCTTGTTCCTGACCATTTATGTGCCTTTTGTTTTTGCAGAAACCTCTTTTCCTTTCTTCTGCTACATTGTATGTGTCTTTCAAAAGGCGGTATTGTTTTTGGCATATTTTTTTTTCTCTTATCTCTCCTTAGAAAGATAATACATTCAAAGCTATAGTACAAGGTTGTTAGGAGGAATAAATGACAGCTCCTAATCTGTGTGGGTTGTAAGCATTTGTATCATTTTGTATCTTTGTATCTGACACTCTATTTGCTTATTTACATGATATCACCGAAAGAGATGGCTTAAACAGATAAGTATTCAGTAAGGAAATTTAACTGACAACAAGGTCTTTCAGAAGCAGCTTTTTTTTTTTTTGTCATTTGATATACAAAATATCCAATAGGGGTAAAAGGAAAAGAAGTCTATTTTTGTTTTCAGATGAAGTGTAATAAGGTATAATATTCCTTCACCTTAGATCTTTACCTTCATGATGAAAATGGCTTCTGAATAGAACTTGATTAAGTAGCTGTAAGATCTTTGGAAACTTTATGAACTTAGACAGTTGTGAAATGGACAATGGTAGTCCTCCCTCTGGTGATTCTAAATAATTAATATGAATTTTAAATGTATTTTCTATTCCTTAATTTTTTTCTCAGTTGGAGATGTGAAGTAAATATTTTAAGACTTAAATGTATTCATCTTCTGGAGAGGTTACTAATTTCTTTCCCCATAAATTATGTATCAGTACTTTATTATTGACTCTGAAATTAAAATCTGTAAAATTAAAAAACAAAGCTATCAATCACTGTATGACACTAAAATAAGTAATGGCACTAAAAATGACAATATCTTAATATTTAATAAATCAAAAGCTGTATTATCAGACTGAGTTATTATTTGCCAAACAACTCTTTAATTAATTCTAAAGTATACTTATTCTTGGGTGAAATAGTCTGAGAAGTATATTCTATGCATATTTGATATGTAAAAGCACAGGGACCTAGAAGGTAGGGAAAAGACCAAAAGTTTAAATAGAATATGTTGAACTTATCCAGGCTCTTATCTTTCTAGATATGCCCTTTTACATAGTCATGACATTGAGTGCAGCAAAAAAATCTCTCCGAAATACACACAAAGGCAATTTTAAATGCAGATAATCCAATTTTGCTTAATTGGATGTTGATAGCGTTAATCAATTTTTCATAATTGGGAGTTTACTTTACAAACACCTGGATAATATGTTTTTAACATATATTCATCATTAGAATTGATATCTAGGGGTTTTAGCTACTCAATAGGTTTCCAATGGTATTTAGGCAAAAGTATTTTGAAAAAACTTCCCGTATGTTCAATTTTGTACCAAAGATTAAAAACACGTATATAAAACTATTATTTCAGAACATATGTCACTACTATTCACTTTTTGATAAAATGGTTATTTTGAAAGGGAGCAGTGAATATTGGATTAGATAACCATGAGTATGTTCTTGTGTTCTTCAAGGGCAATATTGGTAGCCATCTGGATTAGCCTCACAGTAAGAATATTAGCCTAGTAAGACTGAAGTGGAAGGATCATTTGAATCCAGGAGGTTGGGGATGAAGTGAGCAGTGATTGCACCACTGCACTCCAGCCTGAGTGACAGAGACAGACTCTATCTCAAAAAAAAAAAAAAAAAAAGAATAAGTAATGTGTGGATGTGAATAAGTAATGTGTGGGTGTTTCTACACTATACTCATGGTTTTATAAGCCAGTAATACTTTTCTTTAAAACTTCTTCTGTAGTTATAGTTCAAAATCTCAACACATTATAAAAATGTAATATGGGCTTTGCATAAGTAGAAAAATCAACAAGTAAATATTTTTTTGCTTCACTGATTCACTGGCCTTCATGTCTGTAATACTCAAGTATATGATTATTGTAGTGATCTGAGAAACGGCATGTTTCATATGAAATTTCTTTAATCCACATCCCTAATTGAATTTTCCTTCCTCCTTCAAAGAGGTAAACAGTATAATAATTTAGAATTTTTCTCATATTTTTAAAATATATTTACTACATGTGCATGAATCTATAATCAATATATAGTAATCCTTTTCATACTTTTAAACTTCATTCGAAAGGGACTGTATATGCATCTTTTTGAAATTTACATATGTGTGTGTGTGTATATTTTTTTCTTTCTTTTTTTTTTTTTTGAGACAGAGTCTCACTCTTTTACCCAGGCTGGAGTGAAGTGGTGCAATCTCAGCTCACTGCAACCTCCGCCTCCTGGGTTCAAGCAATTCTCCTGTCTCAGGCTCCTGAGCAGCTGAGATTACAGGTGCACACCACCACATCTGGCTCATTTCTTTGTATTTTTAGTAGAGGCAGGGTTTCATCACGTTAGCCAGGCTAGTCTCGAACTCCTGACCTCAAGTGATCTCCACACCTTGGCCTCCCAAAGTGCTGGTATTACAGGTGTGAGCCACCACACCTGGCCTGCAATTTATATTTTTATCCCAAATTATGTTTGTGAGACTCATCTTCATTGATAGAACCCCAGGCCATCATTATCACCGCTATTTACTATTCACTAAATGGATAGTCTTTGATGTGTATATCCATCTTTTTGTTAACAGATAATTAGTTGGTTTTTTCCCCCATTTTTCCTATTAGAAACAATGTTGCAGTAAGCATTTTTGTACATATCTCTAGGCTATACATATGGAATTGGGTTTCTTGAGTCACATGATATTGGTGGCTTCAGCTTTATTAAATATGAGCAATCTGTTCTTTCCCAAGTGATGCACAATTTATACTCACCAGCAGCATGTACAGTTCATATTGCTCCACATCTGCTCAAACACTTGTATTGGCTGACTTTAAGTCTTACCAATTGTATGAGAATGAAATAGTACCTCATATTGCTTTGATTGTCAAGGTCCCTGACTAATAGTAAGGTAATACATTTAATCATTATTTGTGTTTCCTCTTTTATGAATCAATTACCTGTTCCCATGGTTTGCAAATTTTTCTTTGAGGCTTAATTTTTTTCTAATTGATTACAGGAGCTCTGGATACATTCATATCTTTATATATTATGAGACTGAATGTCTTCTGTTAAAGCTGAGTTCTCCCAAGATTACTTTTATTTTAAAAAATTCACCATAATTGCCAAGACAATCCTAAGTCAAAAGAACAAAGCTGGAGGCATCACGCTACCTGACTTCAAACTATACTACAAGGCTACAGTAACCAAAACAGCATGGTACTGGTACCAAAACAGAGATATAGACCAATGGAACAGAACAGAGTCCTCAGAAATAATACCACACATCTATAGCCATCTGATCTTTGACAAACCTGAGAGAAACAAGAAATGGGGAAAGGATTCCCTGGTGCTGGGAAAATTGGCTAGCCATAAGTAGAAAGCTGAAACTGGATCCTTTCCTTACTCCTTATATGAAAATTAATTCAAGATGGATTAGAGACTTAAATGTTAGACCTAATACCATAAAAACCCTAGAGGAAAACCTAGGTAGTACCATTCAGGACATAGGCATGGGCAAAGACTTCATGTCTAAAACACCAAAAGCAACGGCAGCAAAAGCCAAAATTGACAAATGGGATCTCATTAAACTAAAGAGCTTCTGCACAGCAAAAGAAACTACCATCAGAGTGAACAGGCAACCTACAGAATGGGAGAAAATTTTTGCAATCTACTCATCTGACATAGGGCTAATATCTAGAACCTACAAAGAACTCAAACAAATTTACAAGAAAAAAACAAACAACCCCATCAAAAAGTGGGCAAAGGATATGAACAGACATTTCTCAAAAGAAGACATTCATACAGCCAACAGACACATGAAAAAATGCTCATCATCACTGGCCATCAGAGAAATGCAAATCAAAATCACAATGAGATACCATCTCACACCAGTTAGAATGGCGATCATTAAAAAGTCAGGAAACAACAGGTGCTGGAGAGGATGTGGAGAAATAGGAACACTTTTACACTGTTGGTGGGATTGTAAACTAGTTCAACCATTATGGAAAACAGTATGGCGATTCCTCAAGGATCTAGAACTAGATGTACCATATGACCCAGCCATCCCATTACTGGGTATATACCCAAAGGATTATAAATCATGCTGCTATAAAGACACATGCACACGTATGTTTATTGCGGCACTATTCACAATAGCAAAGACTTGGAATCAACCCAAATGTCCATCAGTGACAGACTGGATTAAGAAAATGTGGCACATATACACCATGGAATACTATGCAGCCATAAAAAAGGATGAGTTTGTGTCCTTTGTAGGGACATGGATGCAGCTGGAAACCATCATTCTTAGCAAACTATCACAAGAACAGAAAACCAAACACCGCATGTTCTCACTCATAGGTGGAGACTGAACAATGAGATCACTTGGACTCGGGAAGGGGAACATCACACACCGGGGCCTATCATGGGGAGGGGGTGGGGAGGAGGGATTGCATTGGGAGTTATACCTGATGTAAATGGTGGGTTGATGGGTGCTGACGAGTTGATGGGTGCAGCACAGCAACATGGCACAAGTATACATATGTAACAAACCTGCACGTTATGCACATGTACCCTAGAACTTAAAGTATAATAATAATAAAAAAAAATTCACCATAGCATGAGCTTAATGTTTGTAGGTTTAGATTCTGTTAAAGTTGAGAGTGGATTCAGTTGTTAAGGATGACCCCATATTAACCCAGCTTGAAATTTGTAAAGTAATGTAGAAACACGAGCTATGGAGTGAGTGGAAATAGGTCCAAGTGCTGATTTTACCACACACCAGCTATAGGATTAGGATGTAAGCTTCTTGTGGGCAAGAATTTTTCACTTACATAAACTGCCGCATCCTCAGAACTCCGAACAACTGGCCCGTAACAAATAGCATGTCTGTATATGGAATCTCATAGTATAGATAACTTCTCCCAATGTGCAGATGATTTTTCATTCATGGTGCCTCTTTTAACCTACACAGACTTTAACTTTTAATGTAAAAAAAACTTTCTTTCTAATACATTTTATATTTTCAGTATCTGTTAAAAACCTTATTGAGACCAAGTTCGTAAGAATATTTTCACCTATTTCCTTCCATTAATTTCACTTTTCTCAGAATGGTCTCTTAAATCCATCTGAAATTAATTATTTATGGAAGATCCACATTTCCGATTAATTCTTTTCCATGTGATAGCCACTTCCCCTAGTGGCATATTTTGAGTAGTTTATTCTTTTCCATTTTACTTGTAGCAATGTTTTCCATCTCTGTAATTTATCCAATTTCCGTATATGCATGCATCTTGTTGTAGGTTTTAAAATTTGATTTTGCAAGTCTAATTTCCCATAATTATACTAATACCACACGATTTTACTTATTTTAAATTTAAATGAGACAAGATATTTTCCTGAAAGAACAAGCCCTCCTACCTCCCACCACATACACATTCACACCCCCACCCCACTCACACACATGTTCTTCTTGAAATTTTTCCTGAATATTCATGGCCTTTTGTCCTTCCACAAAAAATTTAGATTAAGCCTGAATCTTCCACAAAATTCTCTCAGAATAATAGCTATAATTTTAACCCTGCATCTTACTATTTCTGAACTTGTATGTATCTATTTATATATTATGGATCAGGTTTAAATTCAATAAATATAGTTTTATAATTGTCTTCATTAAGATTTGTAATAACCACTATTAAAATAGTTTCTAGAAATCTTATACTTTTAGTGGCTGTTATAAACGGTATGTAGTCATGTATTGCTTAAGAATATGTTCTGAGAAATGCATTAGGCAATTTCATTGTTGTGTCATCACAGGGAATACTTATAGAATTCCCTGTGATATAGTGATATAGCCTATCACTGTATCATAGTCATATAGCCTACTGCACATCTAGGCTATATTGTATGACCTACTGCTCCTATGCAACAAACCCGTACAGCATGTTACTGTACTGAATGCTGTAAGTAATCTAACACAGTAGTATTTGTGTATCCAACACACATGTAAACATTAAAAAGGTACATTAAAAATATGGTATAACAGATATAAAATGGTGAACCTTTCTAGGCACTTACCATGAATGGAGCTTGCAGGACTGAAAGACATTGTGGATGTATTAGCGAATGGTGAGTGGACATAAAGGTCGAGGACATTAATGCACATTACTCTTGACTTTATAGACATTGTACATATAGGCCATATCAAATGAATTTTTGTTTAATTTTCTTTCTTCAGTAATAAATTAACTTCATCTATGACTTTTTTTACTTTATGAACTTTTTAACTTTTTGTTTATCTTTTTGACTCTTGTAACACTTCTCTGAAAACACAAACATATCATAAAACTGTACAAAAACATTTTCTTTCTTTATATTCTTGTTATATAAGCTTTTTTCTATTTAAGAAATTTTTAATTTTTTAACTTATAAAATGTTTTTGTTAAAAACGAAGACACAAACACACATGTTAGCCTGGGCCTATGCAAGATCAAGATCATCAGTCTCACTGCCTTCCACTTCTGCATCTAGTTCCACTAGAAGTTCTTTAGGGGCAGTAACAGGCATGGAGTGGTCAGCTCCTATGAGAACAATGTCTTCTTCTGGTGTATCTCCTGAAGGACTTGCCTGAGGCTGTTTTATAGTTAACTTTTAAAAATATATCTAAGTAGAAGAAGTATACTCTAAAATAACAAGAAGTATAGTATAGTAAATATATAAATCAGTCATTTATCATTATTATGCACTGTGCATAATTATATGTATTATGCTTTTGTACCATTGGCAGTACAGTAGGTTTATTTACACTAGCATCACTAGCTCCACAAATAGCTGAATAATCTATTGCATATATTGCACTACAACATTAAGACAGCTATGACCTATGACGTCACTAAGCAACCAGAATTTTTCACCCCCACTATAATTTTATGGGATCACTGTTTTATATGCGCTCTGTCATTGACAGAAATGTTGCTATACAGTGGACAATGGTATTTTTGTGAAATCACGTTTTTCTAATAATTTGTTAATATTATAATGCAACTGATATATTTTATTGAAATCAGTTAGCAATTTGTTTTCTAACTTTGGTTGACTTTTTTTTTTTTTTTTTTTTTTGAGACGGAGTCTCGCTCTGTCGCCCAGGCTGGAGTGCAGTGGCACAAGCTCGGCTCACTGCAAGCTCCGCTCCGCCTCCCGGGTTCACGCCATTCTCCTGCCTCAGCTTCCCAAGTAGCTGGGACTACAGGCGCATGCCACCATGCCCGGCTAATTTTTTGTAATTTTAGTAGAGATGGGGTTTCACCATGTTAGCCAGGATGGTCTCGAACTCCTGACCTCATGATCCACCCGCCTCGGCCTCCCAAAGTGCTGGGATTACAGACGTGAGCCACCGCGCCCGGCCAGTAGACTTTTTTAAAAGTAAAAATCACATCGTGTATAAATACTGACAATGTAGATTATTTCTTCCCAAACTGTACACCTGCATTTCTTTTTCTAGTCTTACTGGTTTACATAGGACTTTCAGTAAAATATTATGAAGCAATATTAAAGATCATCCTTGTCTTTTTTCTTCTGAATGTGGTAAGTAAACTCAAAATAATTAACATTTAGTTGTCATATCTCCTTATGTTCCTCTTGGCTGTGACAGTTTCTTACCTTTTTTTTTGTTCTTTGTGACCTTGACAGTTTTGAGGAGTACATATTTTATAGAACTATCTTTTATTATAATTTGTCTGATATTCTCCATACGATTAAACTGTGTTATGTGTTTTTGGGAGAAGACCACAAAGGTAAAGTGACTTTTTCACCACATTTTATCAAGAGTTATTTGTTTTCAACATATATACAGGGCTGGGCATGGTGACTCATGCCTGTAATCTCAGCAATTTGGAGACCAAGACAGGAGGATCACTTGAGCCTAGGTAGGAGTTTGATACCAGCCTGGGGAACGTAGGGAGTCTCTGTAAAAAACAAAACAAAAACAAAACAAACAAAAAAATTTTAAAAAATATGCAGGTATGGTGGTGAGCCCATGGGCTGAAGTGGGAAGATCACTTGAGCCCAGAAGGTAGAGGCTTCAGGGAGATGTGATCATGCCACTGCACTGTAGCCTGGGTGACAGAGCAAAACCCTGTCTCAAAAAACAAATACACAGACACACACACACACACACACACACACACACACACACACCCAGAGTTACTAAATAAATCACTTAGAATTCCTCTGCATAAGAGATTTGTCTGTACTCTCCCATTTATTTATCATTTATTTATATTACCATGTACTCACAAATATTTATATTTTAGATTATACTTCAATACTAATTTATTTTATTTCTTTTTATTTTATTTATTTATTTATTTATTTATTTATTTATTTATTTATTTTTTTGAGATGGAGTCTCGCTCTGTCACCCAGGCTGGAGTGCAGTGGCCGGATCTCAGCTCACTGCAAGCTCCGCCTCCCGGGTTCACGCCATTCTCCTGCCTCAGCCTCCCGAGTAGCTGGGACTACAGGCGCCTGCCACCTCGCCCGGCTAAGTTTTTGTATTTTTAGTAGAGATGGGGTTTCACTGTGTTACCCAGGATGGTCTCGATCTCCTGACCTCGTGATCCGCCCGTCTCGGCCTCCCAAAGTGCTGGGATTACAGGCTTGAGCCACCGCGCCCGGCCTATTTATTTTTTTGAGACCCAGTCTCACTCTATCACCCAGGCTGGAGTGCAGTGGCGTGATCTTGGCTCACTGCAACCTCCACCTCCCAGGTTCAAGCTATTCTCCTACCTCAGCCTCCCAAGTAGCTGGGACTACAGGCACATGCCAACACTCCTGGCTAATTTTTTGTATTTTTAGTAGAGATGGGGTTTCACTGTGTTGGCCAGGATGGTCTTGATCTGTTGACCTAATGATCCACCCCCCTTGGCCTCCCAAAATGCTAGGATTACAGGCGTGAGCTAAAACACCCAGCCTATTTTATTTTTTAATAGACACAGGGTATTACTATGTTGCCCAGGCTGGTCTTGAACTCCCGGGCTCAAGTGATCTTCCCACTTCAGCCTTCCAAAGTGCTGGGATTATAGGCATGAGCCACCATGTTTGGTCAATACTCATTTATTTTGCTACTTAAATTATTTCAACATTAGCAATTGGGTGATCTTTTGGTGGGTTCATGTGTG
Organism: Macaca mulatta; assembly: GCF_049350105.2. Taxonomy (NCBI): domain Eukaryota; kingdom Metazoa; phylum Chordata; class Mammalia; order Primates; family Cercopithecidae; genus Macaca; species Macaca mulatta. Next base: position 73,041,680 of record NC_133423.1, read on the forward strand.
CCTTTGACATACCCCCATCAATGTAGTTTTTTTGTGTATTTTTTAAGGACTTCCTTATTTTTCAGCACTATACTCGAGGCTTATTTGTATATTGGCTGCTTTAGTTCTAGAATCAGCAGTTTCTCCCAGGAGCCAGGGTTCCTTTTTTTAGGTTAGTGCAAAAATAGTTGTGTTTTTTGTCATTAAAGGTAATAGCAAAAACCGCAATTACTTTTGCATCAACTTTACTAGCGACTGCTAAGAGAAATCAAGTCCTGGATGCTAGATATGCTCATTGCTATTGGGATATCATCATTTCTAGGCCCTTTCAGCTGACAGAACAAGGAAATATATGTCTGCATTCTGACCAGTGCATGTACACCTACCTATAAATATTTTATCTGTAACTGTCTATATCTAATAAGCAAAGCATGAGTTCATACTGATGTTTCCAACTTTTCCACACTACTATGTGAACCATTCTAGCCTTTTCACCCTGTTTATATGTAAACTACCATTGCATTAGAAAGAAATCTGCCTTCCACCATATACCATCCATTTACTCAATTGTTCAATTTTTATATACGTGTACAATAGTATCAGAACTCTTATACTTCCATGGGAAACACTTTATCAAATATAGTATAATGCTAATGTGCAGTTCCTTTTTCCTTTAGATTTTCAAACTCCATTCATTTCCAGAGTTACTTAGATCACCACCTTAAACTCTATTCCTGTCAGTGAGGTTGTTTTATACATTTGTAATATATTTAAAAGCTTTTGTTGCAGTCTACAATTTATCCTGGAATCCTCCTACCTCCAACATAATTTTAAAATTTGCATATGTTGGGTTCACTCTTGGTTTTGCAAAGTTCTATGGATTTTGACAAATGCATAATACCAAGTATCCACTATTATTTTGCCATACAGAATGGTCTCATTACCCTAAAATATTCTCCATGCTTTACCTATTCAACGTTTTCCCTGTCTCCCTGAACTCCTAGTCACTACTGCCCTTACCATCACATAATGTTGTTTTTCCAGAATGTCACATGATATGGTTTGGTTCTGTGTCCCCACCCAAATCTCATCTTGTAACTCTCATAATTCCCATGTGTTGTGGGAGAAACCCAGGGGGGAGATAATTAAATCGGATGGGCGGGTCTTTCCCCTGCTGTTCTCGTTGTAGTGTATAAGTCTCATGAGGTTTGATGGTTTTAAAAATGGGAGTTTCCTGCACAAGCTCTCTTTTTGCCTGCTGCCATCCATGTACGACGTGACTTGCTCCTCATTGCCTTCTGCCATAATTGCCAGGCTTCCCCAACCATGTTGAACTCTAAGTCCAATTAAAACTCTCTCTTTTGTAAATTTCCCGGTCTCAGGTATGTCTTTATCAACAGTGTGAAAATGGACGAATACATCATGTAATTCAAATTATACAGAATACACCTTACTCAGCCTGGCTGTTTTTAAATTAGCATTATGCATTTGAATATTATTCATGTCTTTTCATGGCTTGGTAGCTCATTTCTTTTTACTATTGAATAATATTTCATTGTATGGAAGTACTGCAATTTGTTTATCCATTTTCCCCATGATAAAGATCTTGATTGTTGCCAGTTTTTAGTGATTATGGATAAAGCATTTGTGTGCAGTTTTTTGTTTTTTTTTTTTGAGATGCAGTGTTGCTCTGTTGCCCAGGCTGAAGTGCGGTGCACAATCTTGGCTCACTGCAACCTCCACCTCCCAGGCTCAAGTGATTCTCCTGCCTCAGTCTCCCAAGTAGCTGGGACTACAGGTACCCACCACCATACCTGGCTAATGTTTTGTATTTTTAGTAGAGATGGAGTTTCACTGTGTTGGCCAGGATGGTCTCAATCTCTTGACCTCGTGATCCACCCGCCTCGGCCTCCCAAAGTACTGGTATTACAGGAGTGAGCCACTGTGCCTGACCTGTGTGCAGATTTTTAATGGACACAAGTTTTTAAATCAACTGGGTAAGTACCTCAGAGTGTGATTGATGTATTGTATGTTAACACTACGGTTAACTTTGTAAATGAAATTGCCAACTGGCTTCCAAAGTGGCTGTATTATCTTCCATTCCCACTGCCAGTGAACTTGAGTTCCTGTTCGTTCACATTCTCATAAGCATTTGGTATTGTCAGTGTTTTAAATTTTAGCCATCTAATGGATATATAGTGATATCTCATTGTTGCTTTGATTTGCAACTTCCTAAAGATATGATACATTTTTAACAGCTTTATCAAGATGCATTTTACATACCATACATTCACATATGTAAAGTGTACTATTCTAATAAACTTTAAAGAATCGATAGTATTTTATTACGTGATAGCAAATTTTCTGAAAACAAAATCAAGAAAAGAATCACATTTACAATAGCTACAAGAAAAATAAGATATTGAGGAATAAATGTAACCAAGGAGCTAAAAAATCTCTACAATCAAAACTACGAAAAATTAATTAAAGAAATTGAAGAAGACACAAATATATGGAAAGATATCCCATGTTCATGAACTGGAAGAATTAATATTGTTAAAATGTCCATACTACTCAAAATGATCTACAGATTCAGTGCAATCTCTATTAAAATACCAATGACATTCTTCACAGAAATAGAAAAAACAATCTTATAATTTCTAGGGAACCACAGAAGACTCCAAATAGCCAAAACAATCTTGAGCAAAAGGAACAAAGCTGGAGGCATTATACTACCTGACTTCAAAATATCTGCAAACCTATAGTAATGCAAACAGCATGGTACTGGCATAAATTACAGAGACATAGACCAACAGAACGGAGAGCCCAGAAAGAAACGTACACATTTACAGCCAACTGATTTTTGACAAAGATGTCAAGAACACACACTGGAGAAAAAAATAGTGTCAATAAATGCTGTTGGAAAAACTACATATCTATATGCAGAAGAATGAAATTGGACTTTCATCTCTCACCATATAGAAAAGTCAATTCAAAATAGATTAAAGATGTAAATATATGTGCTGAATTATAAAATTACTAGAAGAAAATATAGGGGAAACACTTCATGACATACGTCTGAGTGATAGTTTTTTGTGTGAGGCGTGTAAAGCACAGGCAATGAAAGCAAAAATAGACAAATGAGATTACACGAAACTAAAAAGTTTTCACACAGCCAAAGAAACAATCAGCAGGGTGAAGAGATGACCTACAGAGTAGGAGAAGATATTTCCAAACTATATAAGAAACTCAAACAACTCAAAAGCAAAAAAATAATTAATTTTTAATTATATATTAAAAATAAATAAATAAATAAATAGCCCAATTTAAAAAATGGGCAAAAGACCTGAATAGACATTTCTCCAAAAGAAGACATACAAATAGTCAAAAGGTATATTTTTTAAATGTTCATCTTTTTTAATCATCAGGAAATGCAAATTAAAACTATAGTGAGATATCATTTCATCCTAGTAGAATAGCCATTATCAATAAAATAAAAGATGACATGTGCTAAAAGATGTGGAGAAAAGGGAACATTTATCCACTGTTGGTGGATATGTAAATTAATACAGCCATTGTGGAAAACAGTATGGAGGTTATACTATCTCAAGTGAAATAAGCCAGGCAAAGAAAGACCAATACTGCAATGAACCTACTCATACATGAAATCTAAAAAATCAAATCTCACAAAATTAGAGTATAATGGTGGTTATCAGAGGTTGCAGTAGTTAGGGGACAAGTGATGGGAAGATGTTAGTCACAGGATACATAATAATAGTTAGAGAACATAAACAAATTTTAAGAGATCTATTATGCAGCAAAGTGACTATAGTTAAGGACAATATATTATTGAAAAACATATAAAACAGTGGGTATTATAAGTGTGATCAACACAAAAGTAATAACTATGTGAGGTAATGCATTTGTTAATTGGCTAGCTTTAATCATTCTACAACTTACACATACTTCAAAACTTTGTATTGTACAAGATAAAATGTAACGTTATCTGTCAATTAAAAATAAAGGGTACAATTCCATAGTCCTTTTAGTACATTCACACATACCTGCAACCATAATTATAGTCAATATTTTAATTTTTCATCATCTAAAAATAATTCTATACAACATAGGGTTTCATCCCCTATTATCCAATTCCCTACCACCTACTTTATCTCTCTCTAAAGATTTCCCTAATCTGAACTATTCACATGAATTGATTCACATCACATGTAGTCTTTTTGACCAGCTTCTTTGACTTAGCATAACGTTTTTAAGGTTTACTCATATTTTAAAAAAAGAGTATGTATCAGTACCTCACTTTGTTTAATGCCTGAATAATATTCCATTATATGGATATACTACATTTGTTTGTCTGTTCATCAATTGATGGAGATTTAGGTTTTTTGCATCTTTAGGTTACTACAAATAATGTTGCTATGAATATTTGTGTATAAATATTTATAACATTTAATGTTATTGTTGATATAATTGAAACTGCCATTTTTTGTTTTCTATTTAGCTATGATTTTAATGTTCCTCTGTTCCTCCTTTACTGCTTTCTTTTGCAGTAAGTGAGCATTTTCTTATGTAGCATTTCAATTTATTTAATCATTTTTATTGTATTTTTAAGTTATCTTTTAGTGATTCCTCTTGGTTTTACTATATTTATCTTATCAGATCACCATAAGATTTATACTACCTTAATTTCTGTGGTTGATAAAGGTACTACTTTTATATAATTCTATTTCATTTTCTCCCCTTTAGGGTTTTATAAAACACATATTACATGTCTTAATGTTACAAGCCCAATATTATATTCTTATAATAATTATTACTTCTGCAGTTACAGTAGGTACAGTGTACACTGCTCAGATGATAGGTGCACCAAAATCCCCGAAATCACCACTAAAGAACTTAGTCGTGTAACTAAACATCACGCGTTCCACAAAAACTACTGAAATTTAAGAAGAAAACAACAAACAAATGCTCTTTGAGCATTTGAACGTATTATTCCATTGCCTTTTCATCTCTATTGTCTCTGCAGATAAATCATGTGTTAATCTTATCGGGTTATTTTGTAAGTGATGAATCATTTTCTCCTGTTGTTTTCAAGATTTTCTCCTAATCTTTGACAGTCAGCTCTTTTATTATGATGTTTCTGGTTTTGGATCTCTTCACATTTGTCCTAATTGGAGTTTGTTTCACTTCCTGTATTTGTTTATAGTTTTTTTAAAATACATTTGGAAAGTTATCAGCCATTATTTATTTGAATAGATTTTTCTCCATTCTTTCTCCCCACTAATGCTGTGATTTCCATTATGCATATGTTCGTGTACATAATGGTTTTTCACATTTGTCTGAGGCTCTATTCATTTTTCTTTATTTCTTTCCCTTTGCCCTTAAGCTTGCATAATCTTGATCAATCTATCAATGTATCTTCAAGTTCACTTATTCTTTCTTCTTTCAGCTCAAACCTACTACCGAGCTCTCTTATGGATTGAATTGTGTTCCTCCAAAATATATGTTTAATTTCTAACACCTAATATCTCAGAATGTGGGCTTATTTCAAGACAAGGTATTCAAAGTAATTAAAATGTGCTCATTAGGGTTGACTAAATCCAATATGACTGGTGGCCTTACACAAAAAGAAAACATGTACACTAAGAAAGACACACACATAAGGAGAACACCAGATGAAGATGAAAGTGTAGGTTGAGGTCCCACAATTACAAGTAATGCTAAATATTTCTAACAAAGAACCAGAGCTAGGGAAGTCAAAATCATGTTTCCTTCCCAGCACTCAGAAAAACCCCAATCCTGCCAACACCTAATTTCAGACTTTTAGCCTCCAAAACTGTAAGACAGTAAACTTCTGTTGTTTAAACCACCCAGTTTGTGGTATTTTGTTATTCAAGTCCTAACAAACTAATATAAACCCCTCTAGTTAATTATTTGTTTTAGTTATTTTATTTGTTTGACCCCAGAATTTCCATTTGGTTCCTTTTTATAATTTCTCTTTGTTGACATTTTCTACTTGAAGTGACATTGTCATCATACTTTCCTTCACTTCTTTAATCATGGTTTTCTTTAGTTCTATGAATATGTTTATAAAAACTACTTCAAATCTTTTTCTGAAAAATCTGACATTTGATTGCTCTCATAATTAGCTTCTATTGGCTTTTTATCCCCCTTCTCTCATCCATATCTGGGTCACGCTTTCCTGCTGCGTGACATGCCTCATTTTGTTGTTATTCTTTGAAGTTGGACATCTTTAATAGCATTTTTTACCATTGCCCTTCCTCTGGGTGTATTACTGTTATTTGATTGGTTGTTTAGTGAATATCTAGATTATTTTAGTGAAGTTTATTTTCTCTCTTAGTCCCAACCCCAGCACACAGTGTAAAGACTCTGATATTTCTCCTCAGAGAGGTACAAGTTTGAATATGCCCATAGCCAACTATGGTAGTAATTTTGGTAAGACTTTCTTCTCTTTCTCTGACCACATTCAGCTGTTAAACTCCACTAACTGCCAACTGATTGCTCTACTGTTTTCAACAACATTCTAGGACATAAATTGTTCTACAAAGTAAACCAATCAACTTTTGGCCCCTTTGAAGAAGTAGTTTCTGAGTCTAATATTTGTTCTGACCCCAGGAGGACTCCTGTGAGCGGTCTTATTTCCCATTTTTCCCCAAAAACTTGTTTGCCTATCATTTAGCCTTTATCTTGACTATCTCTCCAATTGCCTTTCACCATGTATGTATCCACTGTTCTTAAGGTGCATTTAGTTGAGAATTTACTTATGCCCTGTTGCAAATACAGTTCTTTTAGGAAGAGATTGGGAACTATGTTTTATGATCTGTTTCTCCCATAGGCAAAATTTCTGAACCAGGGCTATAGAACTGGGAGTGGGGACAGTGGCACACTTTTCTCAGAGTGAAATCTGTGCTCTGGATGCTGCACACTCAATGAAGTCAGGCAAGCAGCCTAAGATCCTCTAGGCGTATCTCTCCTAACATGGAACCAACTAGCAGGACCCTAGTATTCTCAGCCTGCCATGCAAGAGGTAGTCTCCATTCCATGAGCGTGGGTTGGGCCAAAGAAGGAAGTCTCCACTTCTCAACTGCAGTCATTCAGGACTTAGCCTCTGCAATAAGTAGCTGAGAGTAGAAATAAGAAAAGCTGATGTCCCACTCTTCCCAGGGAAGAAGTTATCTGACTGGAATCTAGTGAAGGAAATTAAAATATTTTACCCTAAAATATATTTCTTTGACATATTTTAAAATGGCTGCCAGTTGGTCATCCTGGCAGAAGTGGCCTTGCAAAGCTGTCTTCAGTGGAGAAAATTTGCATCAGTAGAGGATCTCCATTAGCGTAGCCATAACTCCTCCACTTTCTACGCCTTTCCCCAGATCCAGGAGAGACAGAGAGTCTGACACTTTTAAAAATCTGAAAAGAAACATTTACCATCTCTAAAGGAGGCTTCATCTACCTAACAAGGCCACCTTTGCTAGACGAGCTTCTGCCTTTCTCTCTCTTTTAACCTGTGTTGCCACTAAACCTCGTTTACCTGTTTCTGGCCATTTTTTGAATCTGCATTCTTTCTTGTGGCCTAGTATGCATGTTTCTGTAACTCATTGGGAAGTTGGGTCTTCATTCTGAAGGCTCCTATGTATACATTTTAAATAAATGTGTATTCTTTTTCTCCTATTAGTCAACTTACCTCATGTCAGTGATTTTTAGCAAATTGTTAGGGGCCAAGAGCCTATGGCTCCTGCACTGGTGAGGAAAGAAGTTCTGTGTTTTTGGGAGCGGAGTCTTCATGTTGCTGAGCTAGAAGGTGGGGGGAAGGGTGAAGTCCTGATTCAAATACCACAGGCTCCAGGCTTTCTTACTGAATTTTCAAAGATTATTTTGAATAGGTATTTTTTTTTATTTGCTGTTTTGGGACTATTTCTAGTCTTTTGGACTATTTCTAGAGGCTTTAAATAATTGTTATGTTTATAATTGTAACCAGCTTCATAGGGGAACACTTCAGTGAGGCACCTCCCACTCTCATGCTAGAAGATCTCCTGATATGATACATTTTTAATTCATATTTTTATGTATGTTATAAGTTGGGGTGAAGTTTAGTTTTTCCATACAGATACTGAGTTGACCCAACATAATTTATTGGAAAGATTATATTCTTCCTCATGAATTGTAGTGATGCATTTGTTGCAAATTGGGTTTAAAAATATGTATGGTCTCTTTTAATTTATTTATTAATTTTTTTTAAGTGTAGAAACAAGGTCTCATTGTTTTGCCCAGCCTAGTTTTGAACTCCTGGGCTCAAGTGATCCTCCCGTTAGCCTCCCAGCATGCTGGCATTATAAGTGTGAGCCACTGCCCCTGTCCTGGGTCTCTTTTAGAACTCTCTTCTGTTCCACTGGTCAATTTGTGTATCCCTATGGCAGTCCCACACTGTCTTAATTATTGTAGCTTTATAGAGAGTTTTGATGTTTAGCAGTATAACTCCTCCAACTTGATTATTCTGCTATATGATTTTTTTAAATAATCAGCATGCTTTCTTTGTTTACACACTTTTGAAATAAGCTGGTCAATTATCACACATACACACACAAACACGTATACTCACACATGTATCCATGCTGGAATTTAATTGGGACTGCATTGAAGTAATCATTTTGTAGCAAATTAATAGCGTATAAATATTAGTCAACACAGTATATCTCCATTTATTTTAATACTTTGTTTTCAATAAGGTTTTATTTATAAGTGGATCATTTACAGATTATTTATTAAAATTATAAATAATTTTATAATTCTTATTAAAATTATGCATTTATATATTTTGTAATTATTTATAAAATGGTATTTCTTTCAGTGAATGTAACTGTGTATTTATGTATTTATTTATTTGGAGATGGTGCTCTTCTAATGTTACACAGGCTGGCCTTGAACTCCTGGGCTAACATGCCCTTCCTGCCCCAGCCTCCCAAGGAGCCATTGTGCCTAATGATTAACAGTAAGAAAATAATATAATCTACCACAATAAAAGATCAAAGAAGAAAAATCATTTAGCTATTATAACAGGTGCAGAAGAAGCATTAAGGATCTGTATCACTTATGGCAAAATCCCTTAACAAAGTATGCATAGAAGGAAAATCTTGAATCTGCTAACGAGATTTCTATAAAAAATAGAATAAATTTCATGTTTAATACCAAAACACTGAAAATCTTTCCTTTGAGATTGATAATAAGACAAAGATGAAAGAATTGTATTATCACCTCCATTAATTATGTTGCTGGAGATCCTTACAGTGTGATGAGAGAAGAAGAATAAACAAAAATTTAAGGTATAGAGGTAAAACAAAACAATAAGCAAAAATGACATTATTTAAAGATATCAATAGAGACCTTCTAAAGACTCTATCTACAACTTTGAGAAATAGCAGAGTTGATCAAAGTTGATGGTTAAAAACTCAATGTACTGAAGTTCTCTCTCTATACACTGACAAATGTTTAGATACACTAAACTTTTTAATAATACTATTTATCAACAGGCATTCCACAGAAACAAAAATGGCCCTTAATCATATGAAAAGATGTTCAATTTCACTCACAACAAGAGAAATGCACAAAATATTTGTACTGAAATACCATCTTTCAAATATCAGGCTGAGAAAGGTTTCAAAATGTCATAGTACATTGGCAAGGGGTGAAAATAGATATTCTCATATTTTCCAAGTAGAAATGTATGTTGTCCCATTGGCAATAAGGGGCAATTAGGCAACACAGTGTGAACATCTCTTATCCAAATTGCTTGGGATCAGAAGTGTTTCAAATTTAGAATATTTTTGGGGTTTGCAATATTTGCATATATGTAATGAGATAGCTTAGGGATGGGACCTAAGCCTAAACAAAAACATTTATTCTTGCTTCATACACACCTTATATAGATAGCCTGAAGGTAATTTTATATGATATTTTTAATAATTTTGTGTAGGAAACGGATTTCTTTAAATTACCCTTTGTAAGGCATTTGGAAAATATATATATCAGATGAAGGGGGCTGGTAGGGTCTGTTTCCTTTGGGGACATTGAATAACCTGTGTGTTGTGTGCCTGCATTTTGTCTGTAATCTGTCACATGAGGTCAAGTCTGGAATTTTCCACTTGTGGCGCTATGTTGATGCTCAAAAATGCTTTCAGATTTTTGAAGCATTTCAAATTTGAGGATTAAGGATGCTCAACCTGTATCTATAAAAGTTACAAATTTAGATACTTTGAGCCAACAGTTTTATTTCCAGAAATTAATTATATACATATACTCACATGCAATAGTTATGGTGTCAGAGTCTATTGTGCCATGGGAAACACCTAAATGTCCATAGAAGCAGACCATTTAAGTTAATTTTACTAGGAAGACAAGTGTCTACTGCCTAGGTCCTCATCTCCCAACATTTTCTTCTCCACGAACACAAAATGGCAAGGAACAAAATTAAATGACACAAAGCTCATATCCTAAGAATAATTTGAAGACATAGCATGGGTACATTCCAAACAACTCTAAGTAAAAAAAGGAATAAATCCATAATCTCTCATGTTCCTGCTCAACTGTCATTGGCCCATCACTTTGCAGCAAACAAAGTCAGATCAAGAAAAAGCACTGCAGCTAAATGAGAAGAAGGGGGCTAGCAATGCTATCCAAAATTGATCTCAAATTACTGCTATAAATACTAAATCATCCTAAGTCTGAGAATAATACAAAGGCATCCTGGTAAATCAGGGCAAGGACGCAGAAAAGAGACTTATCCATACTTGTGTTTTGAACGAAAGATCTTTGCACCACAACATTTGGGGCTTGGGTAGGGGACTGGCAAAAGGTAAACAGAATGGTGAAGGAAAAAAGTAGCCCAGAGGGAAACTCTGCGGCCTGAAAACAAAAGAAAACCAAAACATTTGAAGAACCCAAAATCTTGCCCTTCATCAACAAACATAAAATAAATCTGTTTATTTTTTGACAGAAGAGGATACCATGATACTGGAAATCATGTAAAATGATTCAATTTCACAACAATAAATAAGAAAATAATTAGTAGATCTCTAAAGAGTTATTTCAAAAAACATCAAAGAAGAAAAATTAACTCATAACTGAGGAAAACTCTCGCTAGAAAAGCAAGCATGAACCAGGAGATGGACAGATACAGAGAGAAGACAATATTTCATATTGAATTAAATATATGCAAGCATGGGTTTGAGGATATTGCAAACCACTTGGAATCAAAAATTCAAAAACTAAGAAGGAAAATCAATGTTTTAAAATACAGGGGAAAAGTGACAACTCAGGAAACAGAACAAAGACAATAACAAATTTGCTTCAGAAATAAATAAAAAGTTAGAACTAGTCAAGAGAAAATATACTCAAAGAAAAAGAATGGTGCCAATCAGAAAGCAAGCAAATGGGCAGAGATCTGTATGAAACAGTTTGTATGCACCAAAATATATCAATGATATTTTTTTATTTAATCAATAAACCTTACACCAATTAAGAAAATAATTTCAATGAAATTCATTGATACATTAATATGTAGTTAAAGAAAGGGAGACTATCTTTACATATATATTTCAAGTTGGTAATGTAGAGCTGTATGACAGTCAGGAAATTTGACTTAGATATGTTAATTGCAGTATAGTTTGATTTAATTTTTAGTTTAATACAAAGTAAGGCAGTTACCTCAGAGAACAATACCACTGCACACTCATTATTTCAAATGACTCATACAAAAGTATTAAGAATGTATTTTTTATGCAAGACATTTTACCTTCTATCTTAAATTTATCTTGGCTATTATTTAGAGGTTTTCAGGACCTCTTGAGAAATCACTGCAGTTACTAGTGAAATATGCAATTTAATCCCCTGGCATTTTCCAGTTGATTAAAAGTGCTCAATAAGTTTTTAAGGGATGCTTAAATCAATGTGATATAGATATATATATTTAACATCTATAACAACGATAGGTATATAAAATTCTTTGAGTACTTTCATTTTGAGAATGAAATAGAAGATAAAGATATTACACAGTAATAGAGATCTGTTCATTTAAAGAAAAAAAATTATACCCAATACGCTTCTATGTAATTCACTGATTTACTCTATGAGCATGCCTTCACACAAAATCCAGTAAAATCATTTTGATGAAACATATTTATTTCATAACTAAAAATTTTATGAATCAGGACAAGTTTGGTAAGTCGTTATTTTACCCAGCAATAAAGATGTACCAAAATATCTGAAAAATATTTTTTGAAACATTTGACATTAATCAAAGACAGGCTCTGTTGTAATCTCCAGACAAAACCACATATATAGAATGCAGAAATAGATTTTATCTTAATGGGGTTTTCCACTAGCATTGTAATTCTTGACATTTTCTATGAGCACGATCAAGGTAAAGTTGACATTGTGAAATTTGCGTGGACTGTGGGGTGGTAGGAAGTGGAAAAGACTTTTCATCCAGGTTGTGCCTTTGGAAGCACTGAAAATATTAGGACTGACTTTATGGTGATGAGGATGAGACCTGCTGACTCTTACATCTTGAGTCACTACTCTGATGTCTAGCCTAGCTCCTACAATAGAGTAAATCCTATAATGCAGCTAACTTCAACTAGTCATTTTTTATGATTCACCATTCCCCAAAAATATCATTAATTCTGAGATATTTTAGGCACAGGTATTTGTACCATTGAGGATTATGCCACGATGATTCTATATATATATATATCTGGCTTCAGCTAGTAGAAAACAAATTAGTTATTCTCCAGTTCTTACATGAACATCCTATAAGCTTTTCCTAATTGGGTTAGAAAATAAAACTCATTTGCACAACTTGGAACAAGGCAATTTGATTGAATTAAATCAGGCATGAAAAAATCAATAAAACTCACCAATTCAAATAAATCAGTTCCAACAAACAAACTGAATCAGGTTAAAGAAAAAAGAGCAAAGCTGTTAAAACCATGGCAATTTTTAAACTTCTTCTGTGGTTATTTACTCAAAATTGCAAAACCCAGGAATGCACATGGAGGAAGAAACAAGGAAAGTTACATATGTGTTTCATTCTGGCATAAATAGTAACAAAAAACTTCAAATGTACATGTTGTTGGAAATAACCATCATTTTTTCTATATTGTTGGGTTTTCAGAAGCTGACAAATGGTTTATGTCAGAAGGTTGAATCGTGGGTATGGTCAATGTGGCAGATCCTAAACATAAATTGGGTAAGCTAAGGCAAGCAAAGCTGTTACTTTTTTGAAACCAATCTCCATTAATGCCCCGTATTATTAGATTTGATTGCTTGCACAGATTTATAAGGAAGCAACCATTGTTTTCCTAAAACTGATCATCTCTAGCAATATGTCGTAGTTTTCAGGTGTGCACTGTCATTTCAAAGGCCCTTTACTAAGATGAAAATCGACAGGAGAAATTTGTTTTTAAGATTGCTGAAGGGCACTTGACAGAGACGGTCAGACTTCACTGACAATCTTGCCAGGTCCCAGATGTCAGGCGGGCAGAGGCATTTTGCAGAGGTCCTTGCACAGCTTCACATGCATGTGACAGACAGCACCTGAGCAAACCCTTCCCATTGGCTGCCCCTCCACCTTCTCATTTTCTTCCAGCTCCTATTGTTCTTTCCTGATGTCCATTCCTCCTGAGACGCAGTTCATTTCACCACTAAGGGTATCTGGTTTACCAGAAAGCTATGTCTTTTTGACAGTAAGTGTAAAAGAAAGTTTGATCCATCTGATTATCCAAATAGCAAAGGAAACATTTAACTCTGAGTCTGAGGGCAGGGTTCAGCCCCAGGAGAAGCTTAGCTCCAGAGCCGTCAGTGCAGCTGTCGCCTTTACCACATACTCAGTCCCCAACTGTACATGATTTAAAGCCCTCAAGTTGCCTTGGGATTGAAGAAAACAAACATGAATCAAAGCTATATTTTTCAAAGGCAGAAAACTAAAAATTTCTCAGCAAGGAAGCAAAAGCAATCTGGAAATGAAGATCAGAGAACTAATACCCAGAAGCGAAGTGTTAAAGGTTGTCGTTCATTCTCCTGCAGTCAGTAAAAGATGTTCCAGACAGAGATTAGAGAATCCACATTTGTGGACAACCTACAATGTAACCCATCAGCCCTCCCCTATATGACTTCATTTAACACTCTCTACCAGGTAATGTTAATATCCCTCATTATGGGTACAAAATCACAGACTTATAGACAGTACTTTGCTCAAAATATACAGTTGCAAGATATTGGTTCCACTAAAACAGTTTTCTTCTGTTTTACACCATAGTAATAGATCTCATTTATTAGATGCTCAGTGCAGTATATTAGCAACTTAGTACATGGAGGGTTCATATTAATACCTGAGAAGACTAACTCTTAGAACTACTGCAGTCTTTACCACTCAGCTCTAAATGGAAATTGTCTGAAATGTAAATTGTCAGAAAGGTCTATCCTATAAATTAACAGACACAAGGCTTATTTCTAAATATGCCTGTTATAACCTACAAGAATGGCAAACCTAGAAAATCAGATAAGAAGTCCTAAGAGCATCAAGCACTTTTGATAGGAGTATAAGGTCCGACTGTCTATTTAGAGAGCAGTCTAACACTACTTACAGAATGTAAGTATGCATACACCTGAAGGGATCATATAACTTATCATCAAACCTAAAACACTTTTTTAGAGGGAAAAAAGTAAGAATAATAAAAAAAATAGCTGTTATAGACTGAGTGTTTGTATCTTCCCAAAATGTGCATGTTCAAGCCCTACTTCACAGTGTGATTTAATTAGAAGTGGAAACCTCTAGAGGTAATTAAGGTTAAATGAGGTCAGACAGGTGGCATTCTGATTCAGTAGGATTTGTGTCCTTATAAGAAGAGACAACAGAGCACATCCCACTCTCTCAATGCATGCCCCAAAGAAGAGGTCACATAAGCACACAGTGAGAAGGTGGCCTTCTCTAGCCCAAGAGTAGAGTCTTCACCAGAAACCAACACTGCTAGCTCCTTGATCTTGGACTTTGCAATCTTCAAACTTGTTAGAAAATAAATTTCTGTTGTTTAAGCCATATTTTGTTACGGTAGCCTGAGAAGACTAAAATAATAAGTAGGAGTGGACATGACCCTCCCACTCAAATCGGGGTGTATGGTCATCCCACATATATTTCACTGCCATCAATCATGGCCTTGGGTATGTATTCCTGTTAAAGTTTTACTCTACTCCATCAGGAAACATGTGACTGATTGCTCATTGCAGCATTGTTTGGGGTAAGCTGCCAGAAATTCTGAGTTAAACTTATGTATAGAAACATGAAGAAATCTCAAAAACAAAATGATGAGTAAAAAAAGAAACATAATATGATTTGTAGTGCAATATCATTTATATAAATTTTTAAACATTCAGAAAATGTCAGCAAACTGGAGAAAGTTAGAAAATCACTAGGAGTATAATATGTATGCACACACACATATATACACACACAATTTTATAAAACAGTAGGGATGAAAAATAATAAAATAGTAGCCCAATATGTTTAACATCTGTGTGACCAGAACAGACAATGATTCACTCAGTTTTAAGCACCTTAGTCCCATTTCCACATTCAAAAAAGAATAAATTATTGGTTATATGTAAAGGGTTAAATGTTATCACAAATATGAAAAATGAACTAAAACAGTAAGTTTTTAATAAAATGTGGGATCAATTGTTAATGTATCTATCACCTCCTTGCAATGAAGTCCAGAGAATGAGATCAATATATTAATTGTTGTTTGATCGTTGGTTGTAATTTTAAATTTTAAATAAGATATACCCCTATGACAGTTTATTCATGAAAAAAATTTCATGAACAATGTGAGTGGCAAACAGAATAGATTCTTGAAACTACTCGTTAAACGAAGAGAGCAGGTCTCAAAACACATCTGGAACCTGGGTTTTGGAATTGTCTCAACTATGGGCAATAGAAGGTGAGTACCTAAGCCATAATTACAGGCAGTTGATTTGTTTGTTTTTAATGTGGAAAGGCACTATCCAAAGTTATAAACATATCCATCAACATGCCTCTAAATGGCATTTTGGTAATTCCAAAAATTCAAATCCTCTGTTGTAGACTGATGACAAAAATGCCCCAATTCTTCCATTTCTCTGGTGTCCATGGCCTTTGAAATATAAATTTGCTGCTTCTTCTACAAAGAGGTGGGATCTAATTGTCCAATCCTTGAGATTGCGGTTGGCTTATGACTTTTTGAGCCAACAGAAAGCAGTGGAAGTAGAAGTATGCTGGTTTCAAGTCTAGTTTCAAGAGCATTGCTTTATACCCAGAATCCTCCCATCTTAATGTCAACAAGCTTGGCTGGCTTGCTAGAACATGTAAGGCCACATGGAACAGAGACAAGCCATCTCAGCTGCAGTCATCCCAGGCCAGCCAGATCTCTGGTTTATGAGCTAAACATTATATTGACAGCAGGACAGAACAGAGTGACACTTGGATAAATGAAAGGCAGAATTGTCTGTTACAGTTCCAGAGAAACCTTCAAGGGAGAGTCACACAGAGGGTTGCATGGAGAGTCACACAGAGGGTTGCAGGGGGCAGTTTATATAAGGCAAGTGGAGTGAGGTTAGCTAGGTTTAGCAGACTCCCTGTAGCTTGGCTAATTTCATTAATTTCATGGGCTCCAGGGCATAGGGGCTGGCCCTGACTGTCTGCTACATGACCCTGGGGCAAATATAACGGCCTGGAGTGTGACAGTCCTGAAAAGGGAAGTGTTTGGGATGTAGACTTAATTAGCTGGTCAAGAAAGAGAACTCATCAGCCTCTAGAAAAAGTCTCAAAACTGGGTCAAGACAGTATTAAAACACACCACACACACACACACACACACACACACACACACACAGAGACAGCGAGCTATAATTCAATCCCAGTCAACCCAGACACTGATTGTAAACATGGAAATATATCAAAAGAAGATTAGATGCAATAATAGACACCAGGGACTACTAAACAGGGCAGGGAGGCAAGGGTTGAAAAACCAACTGTTGGGTACCATGCTTACTTCCTGGGTGATGGATTCAATTGTACCCCAAACTTCACCATCATGCAATATACCAATGTAACAAACCTACATATGTACCCCTGAATCTAAAATAAAGGTTGATATTATAAAAAAAATTAAAAATTAAAATTCAAGGAAACAAGAAAAGTACTATAAAAATAAATAAACAAACAAGCTAACAAGATCAGAATCATTGCTCAGCTGAACGTAGCCCACATTTCTGACCCACAAAATTATATTTAAATAAAAGGCTACTGTGTTGAACTGCCAAATTCTGGGGTGACCTATTATGAAAAAAATAAAGCAAAATGATTCTTCTACTGTCAGAAGATGGAAATTTGTCACCAACAAGAATATTCAGGAAAATATGCGACAGGCTCCAAAAGGCCAGCAAGAAAAGGCATAGTCTCTCAAGGGCACTGCTTAGAAGGGGTTGCCACAGACTTGAATACTTAAATGTAACAATTAGTTGTGTAAACATTACAATCACATTACTTTAGAATAGTGATTTATATCTGCAACAATTTAGCAAATGTATTTTCATCTTTCTAAACACAATGGTGCATTGGCTCTATTTTCAATTCAAAAATCAATTTAGAAAGAAAATGGCAGAAGAAAAGTAATAACATCAAAGATTTCAATGTACAATTTATTGGCATCTATATATCTGAAGACCTGTAAAATACCTTATGAAAGATTCTCCAACCAGTAAAAGAATTATATTGCTTAAAGGGACATTGAAGCACTTGGATAATATCGGGGAAAGCAGCCCCCAATATTTCAATATAGGTTCTTTTCTATTTTCCCAAAGTGTCAGCCAGTCTGAGAAATAAAGCGAAAGAGTACAAAGAGAGGAATTTTACAGGTGGGCCTCCAGGGGTGACATCACATGTTGGTAGGACCGTGATGACGACCTGAGCAGCAAAACCAGCAAGTTTTTATTAGGGATTTTAAAAGGTGAGAGGGTGTATGAACAGGGAGTAGGTCACAAAGATCACATGCTTCAAAGGGCCATAAAGATCACAAGGCAAAGGCAAAATTAGAATTACTGATGAGGGTCTGTGTCCCACTGTGCACGTATTGTTTTGACAAACATCTTAACAGGAAACAGGGTTTGAGAGCAGAGAACTGGTCTGACTAGAATTTACCAGGTTGGAATTTCTCAATCCTAGTAAGCCTGAGGCTACTGCAGGAGACCAGGGCATATTACAGTCCTTATCTCAACCACATAAGACAGACACTCCCAGAGCAGCCATCTATAGACCTACCTCCAGGAATGCATTCCTTCCCCAGGGTTATTCCTTGCTGGGAAAATAATTCAGTGATATTTCTCCTACTCCCACATCCGTTTATAGGCTTTCTGCAAGAACGATATGGCTCTATTCTGCCTGACCCTGCAGGCAGACAGACCTTATGGTTATCTTCCCTTGTTCCCTGAAAATCGCTGTTATTCTGCTCTTTTTCAGGGTGCACTGATTTCATATTGCTCAAACACACATGTTCTACAATCAATTTGTATAATAGTGGTCCCGAGGTGACATACATTCTCAGCTTACAAAGATAATGTGATTAAGAGATTAAAGTAAAGATAGGCATAAGAAATTGTAAGAGTATTATTAGGAAGTGATAAATGTCCATGCAATCTTCACAATTTATGTTCAGAGATTGCAGTAAAGACAGGTGTAAAAAATTATAAAAGTATTAATTTTGGGAACTGATAAATGTCCATGAAATCTTCACAATTTATGTTCTTCTGCCTCAACTCCAGCCGGTCCCTCCATTCGGGGTCCCTGACTTCCCACAACAGGATAACACCAAGTAATTGCTCAAAAAAATCGACCTGGACTATTTCTATGTATCACCAAAGATCAGTGATGTGGTCAAAGGAACACTGAACTAGCAATCTAGACTAATTAGTGCCAGCATTGATGTTGCCATAAACTGCACGATATTCAACAGCTTTCTCACCAGGACTCAGTTTCTTCATCTGGAACTCAAAGCTCCTGGATTGATGGTTCCCTAAAATTCTTTCCAAATCAGAGACCCTAGAAGTTTTGATTACTGTGCTTTCTGAACACTCCCTAAATTGTTGTTATGAGGGTTTCTCTTAATGCTTATGAATCCTCTGAGAGCAATATCAGCAACAATAGTTTTCAATATGTGGATATGTGTGTAATATATTTGTACACGTATATATAGATTTATATATAGTACATGTATATTTAAATATATACAAATATAGCTAAATACTATACCTCATCATTTTAAGATGCACATTTTCACACATTTTCTCTCTGAAATCTAAACATGTAACAATAGCAACTTACAATCACTGATAGGGGTTAGTCATACCAATAAATTTTGTTCCTCGCACATGCGTAAATTTGGTCACCGCGGTTCACATAACCAGCAATTCAAATGAATGATAGACATTGTTCTCGTAAGTAAAGACTTAGTCCTAAGGAGAAGGGAATTTACAGGCATGGCAGGCCCTCTCAAACATGAAGAGAGGATAATTTTCCTCAAACTAGAAATAGATTCCTCCAATACTCAGGAATAGAAAAAAAAAAAGGAACCAGCTAAGGTACTTGAGAGCCAGAAGACTAACATAATTCCCAAGGATGTTATTTATGTCATATTTTGTGAACACTTATTTGAACAACTGAAGAATAAACCTGTAGCCTGGCTAACATGGTGAAACTCCATCTCTACTAAAAATACAAAAAAATTAGCCAGGTATGGTGGCAGGCGCCTGTAATCCCAGCTACTCGGAAAGCTGAGGCAAGGAGAATTGCTTGTACCCAGGAGCTGGAGGTTGCAGTGAGCTGAGATCACGCCATTGCACTCTAGCCTGGCAAGAAGAGCAAAATTCCATCTCAAAAAATATATATATATATAATATATAAAATCTATATAATAGATCATATATAATATAATGTATATGTTACATATTATATATAATTTAATATATTAATATATTATTTGATATATTTATAAATATAAATAATATATTAATATATTATTTAATATATTACATATAATATATATTACATATAGTCATGTGGTTGATAATTCTGATTGACAATTGCAACATCTTGATACTTCAGTCAGAGAACCATTTTAGATTTATTTGAAAAAGGGATATAGATTCTGGTTATTATATAGAAAATCTTCTATTGATAACTTGTGGCAAAAGTCAAGGTTCTACATCAAAATATGCCAAATGAAGATAAGTGACACAAGAAATTCCTGGGAACACTAGTGGAGAATGTTTTCAGAAATGTTGCTACACCAGCAAACATATAAAAAAAAAAGTTCAACATCTGGAATCATCAAAGAAATGTAAATCAAAACCAGAATGAGATACCATCTCACACCAATCAGAATGGCTATTACTAAAAAGCCAAAAAAATAATAGATGCTGGTGAGGTTTCAGAGAAAACAAAATGCTTATACAATGTTGGTGGGAATGAAAATTAGTTCAGCCACTATAAAAAGAAGTTTGAAGATTTCTCAAAGAACTAGGAATAGAAGTATCATTTGACCCAGCAATCCCATTATTGGGTATATACCCAAAAGAAAATAAATCATTCTTCCGAAAAGACACAGGCACTCCTATCTTCATCACAGTGTTATTCACAATAGCAAAGACATACAGTCAAGCTAAGTGACCATCAATGGTGGACCAGATTTTTCAAATGTGATATATATACATCATGGAATACTACACAGCCATAAAAAAGAAGAATGAAATCATGTCCTTTGTAGCAACAGGGATGTAGCAGGAGGCCAGTAGCCTAAGTGAATTAATGGAGAAACAGAAAACCAAATACCACATGTTCTCACTTGTAAATGGAGGCTAAACACTGGGTACGCACAGACACAAAGATGGGAACGATAAGCACAGGGGATTTCAAAAGGGTGGAAGGACGGGGACAAAGCTTGAAAAACTACTTGGTACTATGTTTACTACTTGGGTGACAGGATTATTAGAAGTGCAAACCTCAGCATCATGCAATACATCCATGTAATAAACCTGCACATGTATCCCCGAATCTAAAATAAAGTTGAAATTTTTTAAAAAAGAAATGTTGCCACACACATGCTGTTGATGAAACTTAGGAAAATATTGTGGGAAATTACTAATATCAATGACTTTGCATTGGAAAGTGATTCAGAAGCCCAAGACTCAACATACATAAGTTTTAGAAAAAAGCTAAATAATTTATTTGGCTTAGATTAACATTTTTCTATATGTAAAGCAATATAGGATGAACAATTATATGTCTAAATCAGTATGAAAACTTTTTATAAGTATAAAATAAAATTCTAATACATAAGAAATTAGTGTCAGAGTTTGAACCATGATTTTCCTTGTGGCATATAAATTATAGAGAATTTTACGACCAGTGGTGTCTTAGCATCTATGATCTGCAGTGTATGTTTTCTGCATTACAGGTCACAGAGACATAAAGGTTGCCAACCTTTTCTTTTTGTTTTTAGATGGAGTCTTGCATTGTCACCCTGGCTGGAGTGCAATGGCGTGATCTCGGCTCACTGCAACCTCCGCCTTCCGGTTCAAGTGATTCTCCTGCCTCAGCCTCCCAAGTAGCTGGGAATTACAGGTGCATTCCACCATGCTCGGCTAAGTTTTTATATTTTGAGTAGAGATGGGATTTCACTATGTTGTCCAGGCTGGTCGCAAACTCCTGACCTAGTGATCTGCCTGCCTTCGCCTCCCAAAGTGCTGGGATTACAGATGTGAGCCACCGCGCCTGGCCAGTTGCCAACCTTTTCTTATCAATCTTCCCATTGTCCTTTGTTTTGAAAGATTTTCCTTAAAAAGCGAACTCAATGCGTTATATGACACAATTCTGTATATCTATATTCTATCTGCTGATCTATAACAAACAATCCCAAAATTTAATGACTTGAAACAGCAATTTATTATCTCTTATAGCCCTGTGGGTTGACTGGACTCCGTTGAGTAGTGTTCACTTGGGATTTTTATGTAGTTGCTGTCCAAAGGCAGCCATGGCTCGAGTCAACTGAAGGACTCACTGGGCTAAACATCTGAGTTGGTACTCTCACAGGGATGGCAATTCAGGCTGCTTATTGACTAGCAGTTCAGTTAAGCCTGGTGAGCAGAGCACCTACATGTGTAGCTTCTGCAGGTGGCTTAGGCTTCTCTCTTCATGGTGGCTGCATTCTGAGAAAAAGCATCCCAAAGGCAAGCATTCCAACAGGTCAAGGTGGAATTTGTGAGGCATCTCTTGATCTAATATGTAAAGTTCCAGAATATTTTTTCTTCTATATTCTATTACT
This sequence comes from Macaca mulatta, assembly GCF_049350105.2. Lineage (NCBI taxonomy): Eukaryota > Metazoa > Chordata > Mammalia > Primates > Cercopithecidae > Macaca > Macaca mulatta. The sequence goes on from NC_133423.1 coordinate 73,064,101, forward strand.
CACAAAAGTCACAAAGACCATCACAGATTCATGGGGACACAAATTAGACTGCACCCCTCAATGGGAGTGGTAGCAAGAAATTTGCAGCCATCATTAATATACCACTTCATTCTCTAGGAAGAAATAATTTACATTTGCATATGCAAAACACACTCACACTGTCCCAAGCCTTCTCCCCCACAAGTCTCATCCAATTACAGCACCGGCCCAAAGTTGAAAATTATGTCATCCAAATAGAGTCTAGACAAAGCTGAGCTCTTCAGAGGAAGTTTTCAGATGCAGCTCCTCCAGTGTAAGTTTTATTGCTACAAATCATCTGTGAACTAAAAAGATAAATTATCCACCCCCACACCCTGCCGACACACACATAAAGCCAACATATAAAGATGATACCTGGATAGGTAGGCAGCTGTCTATATCCATGGGTCCTGTATGCATGGATTCAACAAACTGCAAATTTAAAATGTTTGAAAAAATAAAAAATAGTTGTGTCTGTGCTGAACATGTGCAGGCTTTTTTCCCTTGTCATTATTGCATAAATTATACAGTACAACAAGTATTTCCACAGTATTTACACTGCATTAGGTATTATAAGCAGTCTAGAGATGATTTAAAGTATAATCTTTAAATGTGACATAAATGTGAATCTAAACTAAAATGACATTGGTCATATGCAAATATGATGTCACTTATATCAGGGACTTGAGCTTCTGTGGATTTTGGTATCTGCAGGGGGTACTTAAACCAATTCTCCATGAATATGAAGGGACGATTGCATTCCAGTTAAAAAAAAAAAAAAAGACTGCAAAAAATAAACATAACAGTCACTGGTCCATGCAGTTGTGAAATCCAGATGAGAACACATTGCCAGTTGCTTTATTAGGACCCAGTCTTCCTCCCTGATATCATTTGGATTTGTGTCCCCACCCAAATCTCGTGTCAATTATAACCCCCAATGTTGTAGGAGGGGCCTGGTGGGAGATGATTGGATCATGGAGGCAGATTTCCCCCTTACTGCTCTGATGATAGCTTCCCCTTCCACTATAATTAAAAGTTATTTGAGGCCTCCCCAGCCATGCTTTCTCTATGGCCTGGAGAACCATGAGCCAATTAAACCTCTTTTTTAAAATAAATTACCCAGTTTCAGGTATTTCTTTATAGCTATGCGAGAACAAATTAATACACTCCCTGAAAGTGCTTCTCCATCGCCAATGCTTTGGGTTCCACTCTCTAGACCTTCCCTGCATTCTGAGTCATCTTTCCTTTCTCATAGAAACTACAGCTGTCATTGAATTTAAGTAATAATCTAGCTTCTTCCTGTAAGAGCTGGGGGGATTCTGACTGCTCTTTGTATTTAAAAATGTTTCTAAATCGCTTTAATTTTAATCGACGGTCGTTCTCCCAATATAATTCTAATAAAATATGTTTGAGTTTTACTATGCATCTTATTTCATTACATTCTGTTAGACAAAGGCCACCCCCCAAATAACCTTCAACACAAGTCCTTCTCTGGATTATGCTGACAGAGTCTTGTAGAGCAACATCATCAAGATTCTTAAAAACCTCTTTGTCTAGTCTAAAATATGTGTAATCCACACTCTTAATATTTTTAGTAAATCTCTTCTTCTCTATGTTAGAGGATATACAAGGCTCATACTTACTCTTAGAAGCCCAAATAGGCATGATATAAATCGTTCAGAAAGCTCAATAAATAGTCTTTCATGCACAGCCTTGAAATCTTTATCCTGAGGCTATGCTTGCTGATGGTGTCTTAGACATTTTTAAATTTAAGATTCTTTACTGGAGGGGTCTAGGAATAAGAAACTATTTTATTTTGAACCCAGCTCACTTGAGTATCCTATAAATTTTGCTTAAAATCTGAATAATTCTTTCTTTAGGATATCTTTCTCTCCACATATTTAAGTATAGGCAGCTATACCTAGATTAGTAGATAGAAAGTAAAGATTCTATTGTTTCCTATTAAATTATCTTTTGTTCAGAAGTATTATAGCTGAGGTTGTATACGTGTAGGATGAACATTTTTTCCTCTTTATTTTCACTCCGTTCCCTGAAATTTATCACAGGATTTCTCTTTAAGTATGTTTTACAAAAATAAATGAGCTGTTCTTTCCTCCCTGGGAAATAATTTATAGAAATGCTCTCAATGACATTTGATCAATAGAAAAAGATTTTAAAGAATATGTTTTCTAACATAACAGGTGAATAACAGTCAGGCAGACCAAACGAGCTTCAGTTTTGAGAGGGTCTGTTTATTGAATTCTCTATTGCCCTTTATTTGATCATACATGCCCCATGTATCAAGCAGGGCAGGAAGACACCAGGTGCTCATTAAGGTAATTTCTGTCACTTATTTCTGCTGATATTCAGTATATGAGAGCACTGAAAATTTCGCATTACCATGAGATTTGAAATTGTTTATTTATTTTCAACCATTAATTTTTTAGTATCAGTCACAATTTAACAGATGGTGTCTATAAATTAGTCTAGGAAGGTAGCAAAGATACACTTTAGTGAAAAGATAAAGTCAGAAGGTGTTGATCTCTACAGCAATGAATATGAATTCATTGAAAAAGAACGTGAGATACAGGGAAACAAATGTATTGTCCAACCCGCACGCACCTGTGGCCCACAATGGCTTTGAATGGGCCCAACACAAATTTGTAAACTTTCTTAAAACGTAATATATTTTTGCGATTTTTTAAAGCTCATCAGCTATCGTTAGTGTTAGTATATTTTATATGTGATCCGAGACAACTCTTCTTTTTCCAGTGCAGCCCAGGAAAATCGAAAGATTGGACACCCCTGCTTTAGACTGAGCTGTCATCTGAATAAGAGAAAGCAGATTATTTTAAAGAATTTAAGCCACAATGAAAATTTAATAATTATTAGGGAAATTAAGTGTTCTTTTTTCGTGTAATAAAAGGAAATATCATACTAACTTTAGAGACTACATATCAGAGTGTGGAACTCCAGAGTTATCCTGGAAATGAGAGCTTTCTTTTTATGCATGAAAGTGGGATGGATGTATAATTTTATTGTGAAAAAGAAGATGTCACTAAATTCCATTAGAGGAATTGCTGCAAAAACAAAATGAACGTTGAACTCTAAAACATTTGGTCTCAGGAATGTAATAGTATTGTGAGCCTTGCGAACTCTTATAGCATGAGGTGAGCTGCAGCCTTTGTCCCAGCCATTTGATCTATTTGACCATTTACAGAGACTGCGATTATACTCTAATACCAATCTGCTCTTCACTTACCATTCACCGAGTTCTTTCATTTGGGAGAAACACAGGTAACCTCAGGATGGACCTGTCAGAACTTCTGGGTCAAGAACAAAAGGGGTAAAACAGGCCACATAGTTGTTTTGGTTCCCTTTGAAATGCATGAAGGCGTGGTGTGTGGGCAAAGGGGTTGATACATAATTTATATATCAATGTGGTCATAGTACTGTAGTAGGTGCAAAGGTATAGGATGCTACAGAGGATAACCAGAAGCACAGAAATCCAGGGCTAGAAGCAACAAAGTTGTTAAAATTGTAGGTCCAAATTGACAAGGAAAAGGAATAGTCATCAAAACCCAGCAGGGGAGAAAATAGAGTAGAGAAGGCAGTTTCCTAAGGATAGAAGGAGGAAATAAATTTTCTGACTGAACTCTCTTCCCTCCCTCCAGTTTTCTGCAAGGTTTCCTGTATTTGTCAGGGTTCTCCAGAGAAACAGAACCAGCAGGACACAGGAAGATATATACACATGAAGAGATGTATCATAGAAACTGGGGCATGGTGGTTATGGAGGTCGAGAAGTCCCACGATCTGCTATTGGCAAGCTGGAGAACCAGAAAAGGTTCTGAGAATCAGGGTCTGATGGCCTAAGTCGCAGTCTGAGCCTGAAAGCCCAAGAACCAGGAGCACTGACGTCTGAGAATTGAAGAAGATAGATAGTTGAAGAAGAGAGAGAGAACAAATTTACCCTTCCTCCATATTTTTGTTCAGTTCAGGCCCTTAAGGGATTAGAGCCCACTCACATCGGTGAAAGCAGATCTTTCTTGATGACTGAAATGTTAATTTCTTCCCTAAACACCTCACAGACAGACCCAGAAATAATGCTGTATCAGCTTTACAGTCATTCCTTAGCCCAGTCAAGTTGATACATTAAAATAACCATTACATTGCCCAATTCAAAGTCGAGGGCATAGGCATTCATGGTTATAGATCAGACAGCTCAACCTCCTGGGGCAGAGAACAGGGTCGAGGAGTGATCTGTAGGCATCAAACAAGAAAAGACACCTGGCTCAAATCTTGTCTGCCATTCTGTGATCCTACACCTTCCACCAATGATCCCTTCTACCTCTCATCATCTCGGGCAGCCACAGTGTCAATCTTCTCTCAATTCCCTGTCTCAATTGTCACCTCCCTGCCTTCTCTTTCCTTTAAGGTACTGCTTTCCACTAGGAGATGATGTGTGTAGAAAAGATATTTCTTAGCTAAATATATAAGCAAATCCTGGCTATTAAAATCTTACCCAATTTGGTTTAAAGTTTAAAGTGTATATTACCAGAAGGTTCTTAAGGTCAAGAGGTTGATCAGTTGTTATTTTTGAGTATGACACGTTTTTCAGTTCTTTCATAGCTCTCCAAATACCTCTGCCTATATTCATGCATTAATTTAATCAGCACTGACCATCTACAAATATTTGAATATGTGCTGGAGATAATGAGATTTAAACACAGTGTGCACATTCCACTCTCCTATAGCCCATCTAAGAAAACAGGAAAGTAAAAAGAAAATTTTTAGACTGGTGTAATAGGGATGTAGACAATATAGACATAAAGCACCTGAATCCCTTTTTAAGAAAGAGTGTGTGTTCATTAGTGAGGAATGAAGTTAGCTTGGAACCTCCAGCTACAGAAACGTTAGGGGGCTGTTTCTGCTGAATCTGAGGCCACCACACCCTTTCCAGGCAACCATCAGCCAGTACCTGAGCACGGGGCTGGAGGTAGGGTGTTAGTGAGTAGTAGCGTCTTCTATTTCTACCCATCATGGGACTCCTCTAATGCTTGTTTTGGAACTTTCATCTGAGTTGCCTGAGACTGTCAGATCTTCACCATCTGAGACTCTTTCTACCCATTTTTCTTTCCTCTCTTTTATTTTCAGAGATTTACACTGTTGGCTAACAGTTTTATATCCTCAATCTTGCTTCCTCCTCCTGGACCTTTCACAGACCTCACTCCTTGATAAAATTCTTGCACTCATATTTTTATTTCAGCATCTTCTTCTCAGAAGATTTGAACAATGCTAGGGTTATGCATAAGTATAACATGCTATGAGAGCAAGAAACACTTGTCCATGAGAATCTGATCATACTTGGAAGTGCCAGACTTGGTCACATGTACACATTTCTATTGTTTCACAGAAACATAACATCTCAGATCCAGAAGAGGAGCTTGGTCTACCATATGCCTGATGCTTGAATTTCCTTACCTGTCCAAGAAGTCCCTTATGATGTGCTCTTATAATACCATCTTTCATCCTTAGGCAATTTAACTGATATAAAGTTCAAACTTACATTGCCTGCTTGACTGTGGTTTCAACACCGTATACCTAAATATTGCTCCTGGGACCATAAGGGGTAAATCTTTCACATGACTGCTCCTACAGTTGTTTGAAGCCATCAGTGATATTCACTGACAGGGGGCTTCAAGAGTTACCAACCCTTGCTACAACAATATTCTTCAAGAGACAGTCTTGAGTGCAGTGCCTACAATACATTTTGTTATCATTGCATAATTAATTGTTAATTGTACTTGAATTCTTTCTTCAATATCATAGGCTCTCCCTTAGGCATCTCAAATTTATCTTAAAACCTTTTCAACTGTAAATTTAAGAACAAAATGAAAAACCTCTGACACCTCTAAGCAGTATAAGAAAATGAAGGTTTTAAGGCCTCCTTTTGCTCCATAATATATATATGTCAGTGTCTCATAGGGTTATTAGCTACCATTTATTGTGCACTTATAATGTACTTGGAACTATGCTAAGTACATTATGTATTACCTCATTTAATTTTCATTCCTATTTTGTAAGATTAAATATATATATATATTTATTTTATATTTTAAGAAACTGAAACCAGAGAAGCAAAACAAATTCCTCAAGGTCATTCAGTTAGTTAATGAGGCAACAAGATTTGAAACCAAGCTTGTCTAACCTCAAAACTCACACTTTTAACCATTATTTTATTACTGCCTTTGTGATGCCTGGCAACCTCATTAAAGCATTGACATATGTTGAATCTACTGTCAATTATATTTGCCTATTTCACACATGTTTTGCATTGCCTCTTTATCATTACTAATTATTTTGTTTTTGTTAAATATAACTTACGTGATAGAAAAAAATGATTGAATCCACTTAGCATCAGTACACCTGCTCTGAGAACTTTAATTTACAGACTTTTACCTTGCCTCTTCATCCAAAAACTGGGAAAAATAGTACTGTCACGCACCTCTTGGCCTACTCAAGGGCCAAGGTATTCATCTGTTTTGTCCACTGATGTAGATCAAGCACCTAATACAATGTTTGGCTCACAGTGCTCACAGTAAGTGCTCAAAAAATCATTATTGAATGGATTGCTATGATTAAAAGAGACATTTTATGTGTATGCTTTGCGGAATACCTTGGAAACATTTTACCATCAATAAGTGGTAGACATTCTTAATTTGAACTTTGTGAATATAAAAGATGGCACATGTGTCTATTACATTTAGATCCTTCCCATAATTCAGCATATTGAGATATTATGAATTTTGATTCTTTCCTGAAACATATTTATCTTTGTTTCTAGTTCCACGTTGCCAGAACACGCCTTCTATATGTCAGTCTCAGTTACTCATAAAAATGTAGTACTGGACAGATCTTATAAACAGAAATTTTTAGTAGACTAGAGTCTCCCCTCTAGGCTTAACTCTGATTTTCTATATAGATGGTTTTTTATTCATTTAGACTCCTGAAGATTTATAACTGACAAGGGTCTGATAAATCACCGATATCTTAAACCAAATCGCCAAACAACTTTTAGCAAATGATTCCCGTTCCCTCACTGGCTCCTGCCTGATCCTTCTCACCAGGTTTCCAAGTGTCAAATTGCATCTGGTGAAGACTGAATATGTCTCTCCTGGGATGCCTTTGACCTCACTTGCCATTTGCAGTAAAGATTTATCAGCTCCAAATGGAAAGGAATGGGAATTGATTGTGAAGGCAAACATCAGGCTGTTATCCTGAAAGACAAGCAAAACAGACCTAATTCCAAGAGAAAATTTTGCCCAAATGTTGTAAAGCACAAAGAAAAACACCCAGATTGTTTCCTTTTTATATTACTCATTCCAAATCATTGATAAAACTGAAAATGTCTTTCTTTTACTTTTCCTATTTAACTGATATTATTGGTGACTATGCTAGTCAGAAAAATCTAATAGCTTTCTAATTTATCTCATTTTATATTATCTCATCATTAAAAGTTTTGGAAACGTTGGAAATGGCACTAGAATCTCGTTTTTTAAATGAATGCAGACACATTGTTAAATAAGATAAACTGACTATATGAATTTAACTTATCTTCAAACCCAATAAAAAATGTTCACAAAAGAATTTTTTAAAATAAACTTCCCAGGAAAAAGACAATTAGATATGAGGTAAGAGTATAGGAAAATTTCAATAATCTTTGGAAGACAGAGAGTGGAAAGAATAATCATTTAAAAATCACATAGCAGAAAAAGTTACTCTAATTATTTGCCAAAGAATTATAATGAGAATCAAGTTATCAGAGTCCCTGAAAAAAGAGGTGTAGAAGTGGACTGAACAAAAGAGTAGAATTGGTTGAAAATTCATATATAAAAGGCTGAGAGAGTCAGATTTCCATCTGCATCCCAGGAAGCCAGGCAACTGTGATGCCATCCCTCAAGGTTAGAGCAAAATGTTTGTAGAAATTGAACCAATCAGGCCCTGGATACTGGGAAATCAGGTTTTAGTCGGGGAAGGCCAGAATCAAGCTGAAAGCTTTATTTCAAAAGGAGAGTATTTATCATCAGAGAATGGCAGAAATTTGCCCCAAAATTTGAAGGGTCTGCACTGCTATTCACCAAGGAGCCTGCTAAAAATCTCCAAGCAGCATCTCTATCTGGCACTGACACTTCACACATCATCAAATCTGGTGGACAACATGATGCATATGGTGGTCTTCTCTTATTTGGGCCCCTATTCAAAAGTAGCTTTTGGGGTCACTTGGAAATGGACCAAAGTAGGACTCCCAGTGAGGAATAAATTGCCTCCAAAATCCAAAGGGGCCCACAGGGAATTGTTCTCCTTGTTCTTTTTCATAGGAGGGGTCAGATGTGACATGCTCTGTCCTATTTGACCCCTAGAAGTTTAACTGGATAAATGTTCTCTGATGTGTGTGTGTGTGTGTGTGTGTGTGTGCGCGCGCGCGTGCGTGCGTGCGTGTGGGTGTGTTTATTTCCTAGACTCTGGCACACAAATATCTTTCCAATTAATCTAGAGTAGTTGCTATTTCTTGTTCACTATGTCTAATCCACATATAATATCATCAGTGTAATGGATCAGTGTGATGTCTTGTGGAAGAGGATTATAATCAAGATTTCTGTAAAAGTAGATACCAAGGAAGAGCAGATGGTTATTGTAAGCAAAGAGATGGAAATTCTAAAAGGTCTACTTTTATTGAACAATAAACAATAAAATCATTTGGGAATATTTTTGTAAGGCAATGCTCCCCAAAAGTTGAAGCACACAACATTTGACTGATAATTATAAATATTTGGAACTGAAAAGTAATACTACAAACTCAAAAGTGATACACAAATAGTAATTTATTCATCGCTTAAGGTAGAGAGTAAATTATCATAATCTATTTTATTAATTTTTCATCACAAAGTGATAAGTGAGGAAATTGCTATTAAGTAATCTCTTCAGTTACAGAAACTAAATTATTTCTGGGTGATAAATTTGTGCAGCCAAGAATCTTAAACAGAACACTGCAGGAACTGAACCACTGAGTTATATATCAAAATTACTGAATTCTTACAGTGAACAAGCATGTGGAGCTGTTTATCACTACTTCATTGCTACTAATTCACAGAACACCAGATTATACTCGTATGCTATTACATTTAGCATACATTAAGAAGTGACTTAATTCTTTCCCCACTTCCTCAGTTTCTTCACCTATACCACTGGGATAATAATACCAATCTGTCTTCTTTTATTGGGCTATCAATATGAGATCATAAATGTAAAGACTGAATGTTTGCTAACAATAAAGAAATGTAAAATGACAGTAGGAGTACTATTTTAGATACTTTATAACGTTAATTAGAAGGAAGACTTTGTGTGTTGCAAAGCTAGGAATTAGTTTTCAGTTAAGAAATATTTAAGTCATGTTTGATGATGGGTGAATTATTTTGCCTTTCTGAACTATAATTTTTCGTATGTAAAATGAAAAGGAATATCTGTCTCACAAAACTATGATGCAAAGATAATACCAGTGAGAAGCACTTTCTATTCAGAAGATACTGCACAGGTATATTGAGATCATTACCATCACTGGTTCTAGCACATTATCACACAATAGCCATCATTATCACCTTCCTTGATATTACCAAGATGAATTTTAAACATTTAGGAAAAGATCTGAAAAACAGTGATCTTATTCAAATTTTAAGATAATTACCAATATCATATTTAAAGTAATTAAAATCTTAAAATATGGCCATACAAATCTTGACAAATACTAGTCAATAGACTTTACCCTGTGTAACCATCTCTTTCTGAAGATTAAAAACTAGATATTAGACGGCTTTACCAACCAAGAGAATATCTAGTTTTTTATTTTCAGAAAGAGAATAACCTTGGTGTCAATGACATTTCTGTTACGGCTTCAATAAGATTTATCAAGATTCTCAGAAATGTTTCTCAACATTTGCTGGGCCAAAAATATTTCTTACAAACAAGCTTTGGGTCCTTATCTCAAATGAAAGTCGTAAACACATTGGTCCCAGTACTTCTGAGAGTTGCTGTATCCAAAAGATGATCAGTCTCCCTCACCTATATCTGGTAGCAAGTTTCCAAGGTGGTCCCCACTGCAAATGCCATATTGAATTGGCATTATAGGTTGGTGCAAAGGTAATTGTGGTTTCTGCTGTTACTTAAAAAAAATAACAACAACAAAAGGCAAAAACCATAATTACTTTTGCACCAACTTTTTTTTTTTTTTTTTTTTTTTTGGTGACCGTGTGTTGTGGCTCATGCCAGCAGTTTGGGAGGCCGAGGCAGGCAGATCACTTGAGGTCATGATTGGAAACCAGCCTGGCCAACATGAGGAAACCCCGTCTCTACCATAAATCCAAAAAAAAAAAAAAAGATGGGCGTGGTGGCATATGCCTGTAATCTCTGCTACTCAGGATGCTGAGGCATGAGAATCTCTGGAACCTGGGAGGCAAAGGTTGCAGTGAGCCCAGATCATGTCACTACACTCCAGCGGGGTGGCAGAGCAAGACTCAGTCAAAAAACAAGAACCAAAAAAGAAAGAGAAAAGAAAGAGAAAGAAAGAAGAAAGAGAAAGAAAAGAAAAGAAAAGAAAAGAAAAGAAAGAAAGAAAGAAAGAAAGAAAGAAAGAAAGAAAAGAAAGAAAGAAAGAAAGAAAGAAAGAAAGAAAGAAAGAAAGAAAGAAAGAAAGAAAGAAAGAAAGAAAGAGAAAGAATCGGCATTATTTCTGTCTCTTTGTAACCAATAGATATGGCATAAGTGAGGATGTGTGGTTCCTGAAGGTAAGACTCAGTCAAAAGAAAAGACAGGAAAACAAGAAAGCAAGAAAGAGAAAGAAAAAAAAAAGAAAAGAAAGAGAAAATTGGCATTCTTTCTCTCTTTGTAACCAACAGATATGTCATAGGTGAGGATGTGTGGTTCCTGAAGGTAAGTTTGAAAAGACACTGCATTGAATTTTCTGCTTGAACCTCTTGGATATCTCCTGCTGGAGGCAGCCTGCCACTTGGCCATTAGGACACTCAAGAAGTCTCACAGAGAGGCCAAGATGGAGCAGAGCTAATGTCCTCAGTCAACAGCCAGTACCAACTTATCAGCCATGGGGTGAGGCGACTTAGAAGTGGATCCTCCAGACACAGCCAGGTCTTCAGATGCTGCCTCTCCAGCTACTATCTAACTGCAAATGCTGAAGAGATTCCTGAGTAATAAATTCCTACTGTGCCTTTTATGAATTCCTGACCCAGTGAATTCATGATCACAATATATGATAATGTTATGCCACTAATTTGAGGGGGCAGGGGGAATTTCTTGTACAGAATAAGATAACTGAAACACCATTTCCAATTTTAAAGGAAAGTGTTTCACCATTTTATTGCTTTGCTTGAGAAGAAGTTAGCAACTATTATGAATGTGTGTGTGTGTGTGAGAGAGAGAGAGACAGAGAGAAACAGAGAGAGTGAAATCTGTTTATAAGGGGGTTTGTGAAGAATCTGACATCTCTACCCTAGAAAGTAATTATACAACAAAATGAAACAAACACCTTGGAGAGATTAGAGCATTTGACCGGGACAGAAGCGGCTAGTTGTGCAACCAAATCTATCTCCCCCTTTCACAGAATGTGATTTCAGTTAGGATGTAGATGTGGATGTGGATTCAGTTATTACGTGTCCAAAAACCCCACCTCCCACCCCAGCCTCAGTGGTTTACTGTTACCATTGTCACTTCTATAGTTTACCCCAGAGGGAAGAGCTACTCAACAGCCGGGAATGAACATTTAGGACACTCAGGACATACCTGGTGAGATAAGAACGTCATTGTGTGAGTTTCATTACGTATTCGGGGCAACTCTTTGTTAGACAAATTCAAAACAAATGTATTCAAATTCATAAAAATAAATGCTGTTTTGGTTTATTTTCTGTGCCCTTAAACCACTTACTATTTTGATACAGCTTGATGGTTCCTTAAGGAACTCATTTGCTTAATAAAGCCTAATGCTTGCCATTTAGTGGTGATGCACTGTGCATACTTTGATGTTAGAATGAAGACATTTTGACAACTAGGATGCCTAGTCATTTAAAATGCAAATAAATAATATTTTAGAAGCCTAAAGAAGCTTAGACATAAACATCAAATTTTACCTGATTCTTCTTAAGATTTATTTTGTGTGTCAATATAAAATGTTTATATTGGAAAAGGAGAACTGAATACTCCATACGTGCATTTCACTATGATTAAAGGGATAGACTTTTTTCCTTAGAAGAATTTATATATCAAAGCATTAGATATTTTGTGTAATTTTTTCATGTAATAATGCAAATTTTGGATTTCAAATTTAGGAAGTATTGCAAAATTCAACATACCTCAACTAATGAGAACCCCTCTCCCAATGAGAGACACACAAAGAAAATTGAAAAAAAATAAAACATACCACCACAGACTGAATTATGTGTACTCAAACAAACACTCAGAGTTTGAAAAATTACCTTGAATCAGAAATTCAAAAAGTAAGAAGGGAAAGAAATATAAAGAGAATAAGATTGAAATCAGGAGGAAAAAAGTACAAGAAAAAAAAACAAATTTCCTCAATACTAAGTTTTGCAAGGTAGAATATCCTTAAACTTGAATTTAATATGGGACTTTAAAGAAACATAAGCAAATGAGTAAGAGAACAATAATGAAATCAAAACAGTTAAGGAAAAGCAGTGAAGTTGAAGATGGGCAAAGAAACATTTCTATGATTATACATATAGAAACTTTTACATAATAACATTGATATAATTTCTGTCCCAGAAGAAGTAAAACAAATTAACCTAAATTAAATGTAATCCCAAACAGATATAAATCTGGATCTTTTGCAGTAATTTATTAAACTCTTGCTAATATTTATATGGAAGAGAAAAGATTGCTGGACTACTAATTAACCTCTGAAAACAAAAGCAAATGTCAGGGACTGAACCTGACAGATATCACTTTATATTACAAAGATACAGTAATATAAAGCTGTATGGTATTTTCGGAAAAAAACAGACAAGAATTCCAATGGAGCATCATAGTTTTCAACAAAGTATGTGAATCTACTACATTAATAGTATAACATCTCAATCAAGAGAGAAATAAATGAGCTTGAGTAATTTATAGTTGTTGGGAATATAAGCTCCCTCCATAGAAAAAAACAAAACTGCATCCTAACACCACATAGAAAACTGGAACCCAGATAGATTAAAGACCTAATTGTCTCATACAGAAGAATATCTTTGAAACACAGGAGTCTTAAATAAAACTCTCAAAATATAAACTATATGGCAAAAATGATTAAGGATAAGAATCATAAAAAGTATTTCTTTTCAGTGAATGATGCAATGGATAAAATTTTAAAAGAAATGAGAGATTGAAACTATATTCACCATATGTAAAATAGTGCATGATATTTAGGAGATAAAAGAAATTCCTAGAAATGAACATGAAAAGACAAAAACCCACAAAAGAAAAACAAGCAAATGATATCAGTAGGCTATTCACGAAAGTTGAATTCCAAAAGACTAACAAACATAGGATTGGATACTTATACTCATTTGGTAATTAAACAAATACAAATTAAAATAATAATGAGATATTAGTTTGCACCCATCAGATTGGGAAAAATATAGAAAGTTTGATATTGCCAAGTATTGACAGTACAAATTGATATTAAATATGTGTATACTCTATAATCCAGCTTTCTACTCCTGAATATTTACATCTTTGAGAAATTCTCACAGCAATTCAGTGGGATAATTATGATGGTTATTTGTGGTAGTAAGAAGTTGGAGGCAATATTGTTAGCTACCACTTAGCAAATGGAGATAAGTAAATTTTAGTGACTTCACAGTGTAGAGTACTGAGTAAATCTTGGAAGCAACAAACTAAATACATAATGTATATAGATCTTCAAATATGTTTCTGAGTTTACAAGTAAGAAAAAGAATGTGTTCTACAGCACAATTATATTTACAATACTTAAAAGTAATTAATATCAACACTCAATACAAAGTTTACAATAGAAAAAATACATGTTAAATAATGGTTGCCTATGGAAAGCACAAGAATGGACCTGGGAAATGGGATAAAAGGGAATATAAATATTCATACACACTCGTGTGAACTCATACATGCATAATACATACACATTCATATGCAAGTACACATGCATGCATGCATGCACTGAACAAGAGACAGACCTGCATGGACTAATGATGATAGTGTGCTATGAATTGAGGAGTTGATGAACACAACGCTCTACATCTGAGTATAAAAGTTAAACAAATCGGCTGGGCCCGGTGGCTCAGGCCTGTAATCTCAGCACTTTGGGAGGCTGAGGCAGGCAAATCATGAATTCAAGAGTTTGAGACCAGCCTGGCCAACATGGTGAAACCCCGTCTCTACTAAAGATACAAAAAAATTAGCCAGATGTGGTGACACGTGCCTGTAATCCCAGTTACCTGGGAGACTGAGGCAGGAAAATTGCTTGAACCCAGGAGGCGGAAGTTGCAGTGAGCCGACATCGCACCATTGCACTCCAGCCTAGGCGACAGGGAGAGACTCCGTCTCAAAAAACAAAACAAAACAAAACAAAATTAAACAAATCATCCAAATTTAAAATTCTATGTGTAATAATGGTAAAAATCTAAAATGTATTACATTCACTCTACATTCAGATGAAACTTACTTTTAATCATTTTTTGAAATAATCAATATAAAATATTGACATCTGTATTTAATCTAGATAGTTTGACAAACCATCTTGTAGTTTCTTGGCAGGTTGATGGTCACAATGGTGCAGATTTCTTTATTTTAAGAGAAATACATTCTGGAATTCAAAGCATTGGAAGAATGTTTACATCATAAATTTTCACAAGATACAAACATTTTGTATTTCATTAACACATTAATAATTATTGTCTAATTTTTGCCCAATTGTATGTATGATCCTGGGGTTGTATCATAATGTGTGGGGGTGTGTCTGTGTGTGTGTGTGTCTGTGTGTGTGTGTGTGTTTGGTAAGCATAGGTCTTCATCAGTGCGATAGTCAGTCTTTTTTGTTTATTCATTTTACCATGTAAGGAAAACATCATCTGCTTAAACGTAAAGAGATACATTTATGCACATTAAGATTTATTGTGGAATAAATAGCACATTTTCCTTTAGTGATTTCCTAACAAAGAGAGATCATATGATGAGAGTATATGACAAAGTTCACTTATTGTTGAAAAAAAAAAAAAATCCTTGCAGACTCTTGGTCCTCATTTGACTAGCTGGTTCTGATATAGATCTCAGTCCTAAGGCTAGTTCTTATATAGATCTCAGTTCTGGCTGTATCCTTAGAGAATCCTTCTCTGGTCACCAAATCTAAAACAGCATGTTTATCATCCTCACCTTATTTGCTTTTCTTGACAGTAAGTTAGCAAATTATTTGAAATCCCCTCTCTCTTCCATGGCCTTGCTTCCTTAATTCTCTTTAGAATGTAAACCCCATGGAAGTGGGAACTTTATTTATCTTTTTAAAATTTTTTTGCTATATTCTGAGGTCCTGAAATACTTAGTACATAATACACATTCAAAATCTATTTGTGGAGTGAATGATGAAATAATGAAGAAATTACTAAATAACTTATATTTAACATAATTTTTAATTGACCACTTTGGGCCTGTTTACAATGAACATATGTGTACATTTTGAAATTTCAAAAATTAAACTAATACAAGTACTTGATTAAAATTCAGCAGGATATATAATGAAAAAAAAAATAGTCCTCTGTCTTATTCCTCCACTCCTCTAGTCCTAAATCTCAAAAGCAGAAATTTTGGTTATTTCCATTTAACTTCTTAAAATATTTTTATATCTTCAAGTATTGTGCTTGCACTGCTATATTTTGGTCAAACTTTGGCATTGCCTATTGATTGTCACCTGAGATAGATAAGGATCTAGGTCACTTACACCTACTATATTTTGCCTCTCCGAACTCCATATCTAACTGGTAAAATTCCATTGCAGCATCATTTTTTTTGAGATGGAGTCTTGCTCTGTCGCCCAGGCTGGAGTGCAGTGGTGCGATCTCGGCTCACTGCAAGCACTGCCTCCTGGATTCACGCCATTCTCCTGCCTCAGCCTCCCGAATAGCTGGGACTGTAGGCGCCCGCCACCACGCCTGGCTAATTTTTTCAAAAATAATTTTTAAACCTTCATTTTTTTCCCCCATCACCTGTGGAACAACATCTTTGGTGCTCCATTAATGCTAATCTTCCTTCCATGTCTTCTATCATCTCTTGCACTCCCAACCCATCATCTATGCATTGATTTGGCATGGTTGCTAATATCCGCATTTTGTTATTTAACCATAAGTTGATTCTAAGAATAAAAAGAATAAACAATGTTCGCATGTTTATGATGCTATACTGTTTACCACAGAGCCAAGCCACATACAAAGATTACAACTGCTTCTATAGGTCCAATATCACACGATGTCAAGTTGGAAAATAGTCATGTATCAATTTTTAACCCTCCAACACGTCTTCAATACTTCTACATGTTTACAGTCATTTTGTTTATTCTATTTTCTTTACTCAATACTTTCACCAAGAGCACTTTCCAGTGCTGTCCTAAAGTGGTATTTCTAGTTCTACTGCACACCTGTCTTATTGGGACAGGCACACCTGCCTAACTGGGACGGGACTTACCTCCTCTCTTGGATTGGTCTGATGCGCATTGGGATTCCACGACTGTCTCTGCTCTTAATTTTTTCTTTCATTTCCAAGACTTTACTAGTTTTAGTTTTACCATGTCTGGAATGCTATGTTGCCCCTCACATTTGTCTAGATATAAACCTCTAGTTAAATGTTTTTCTCCTCAGAACTCAGAGTCCATTCCCTTCATAATCCTGATAATAATGACAAGCCAAACACCAGTCTGATACTTAATTGTTTATAAGGTATCTTTTTTCTTCCTAGAAGCTTTTTGGAAACTTTTGCTTTTTCTCTGGGGGAATTTTTCTACTCTACCTCTTTCATAATTCTCCTCCTGTTATTCTCTCTGATTTCTCTTTACTAGTGAGGTGTTGGACCCCCTGATTCTTCTACTCTGCTATAGAGTTGCTTATTCTGCAAAAGCACTTTGAATTTTCAGTGTTCCTGATATTTGATTTTTCTTTTTTTATAGAATTACATTTATAAAAATACAATAGGTTCTTGAATCTTTCCAAGGACACATTCTAGTGCTTTCTTTTTTATTTATTTTCTGTTGTCTAAATTAAATTGTTCATTGGTGAGTTTTTTTCCCCCTGATAATTTATGCTTGTATTTCTCATTCATATCCTTTGCTTTCTGTAACTATCAGGGGATCCTTGGCCTTATTTTTATATTTAAAAAATAGACTTTTCCAATATATGTAACTAAGTGGGGCTTGCTTTATGGTGAGTGAATGGAAATCCAGCCATCCCCAAAAGCCAAGGTAGGTCTCTACTCTGGAGTACCAACGATCATGCCAGCTGTCGCAGCTACAGTTTGAGATTATTTTAGAAATTACTGTTTGAAATATGGTCATTTTTGTCACAATTTTTACTGTCCTAAGCAATCATTTGAAAATATTTTCTATATGTAACTTCCTTTTAAAAATCACAATAGAAGATCATTAAGTAAATTAAGTGCACACATTGAACATCAGAGTTAGACATATTGTTCTGTGCACACTAAAACTGCTGCTCTGATTGGAAGAGTGCAGCCAAACAAAATGTCAAAGCAAAGGATCAAGTTCTTATTTGTAGAATGGTAAATTTAAGATACCACACAGCAAATGAAGGATTACCAAATCGTCCTTCAAAAACTTGGGATCAGTTTAAACTTACAGCAACAGTAGGTGAAAATGCCCATTTTCAACATCCGTTTAAAAACCTTGCGTGTATCAGACCTTTAATCTTGGCACTTATTAGGTGAAAAATATTATCTCAGTTATATTTTTATGCTTCTAAGTCATTGTTATTCATTCAACAAACAGTTGTATCTTTTTCAATTTTGTCTTGTTGTGGGAATCACTTTTTAAATTATTTATAAGAGATTCTGGCTTATAAGGAAAATTGTGATTGTGTTGCAAATATTTTTCCCCCTCTTATAATTTATCTTCTGACTTTGCTTATGACATTTTTAACCATAGAGAAATTCTCATTGCTTTTGGCCAAACTAATCAATCTAACTAAATCTTAGACATTTAGTATGATGACATTGACATTTGGGAAAATCTCTTTCTTTTTCAGATCAGAAAAGATAATTGTACTATTCAGCATGCTTCCTTCTCTCTGTCAAAGTTTTGTTATATTTTACAGATATTCATTATAGTTTATATTTGGAAGCAATAGTAATTATTTTATTAAATGGAAATTTTGATCTGTTTTTATTTTAATTTTGCTTTGTTTTGATGTGACGTGAGGGAGGAATGCGAAAATAAATGCTGGAAATAGTAGAAATAGTAGCATTAGTTTCTATAGTTACCGCCCCACACACACCCATTGTCTCCTCACTTACTCCCTCCCCTCAAAAACTAAAAATACATTTAATTTTTTTTTTAAGAGACAGGATCTCGCTGTGTCGCCTAGGCTGGAGTATAGTGGCACAATCAAAGCTCACTGGCGCCTCGACCTCCTCGGCTCAAGTGATTCTCCCACCTCATCATCTCAAGTAACTGGCACTACAGACACATGCCATCATGCCTGGCTAATTTTTTTGATTTTTAGTAGAAATGAGGTTTTACTATGTTGCCCAGGCTAGTATCGAGCTCCTGAGCTCAAGTAATTCTTCCATCTTGGCATCCCAAATTGCTGGGAATATAGGTGTGAGCCACCACGCCGGCCTCCATTTAGTAATCCTGTTTAACATGCTATTTTAATCTAGAAGAAAAATAATACTATCACACTGTATCTTCCTCTCTAGGAACGAGACATTTCTTTACATTTACTCAAAGCTTCATCTGTGTTTCTCAGTTGAATTTTTCTTTTAACTTTTGTTTTAGTTTCAGGGTTACATGTGGAGGTTTGCTATATAGGTAAATTGTCTGTCGTAGAGGTTTGGTGTATGAACTCTTCCCTCACCGAGGTAATCAGAATAGTACCCAATAGGTAGTTTTCTGATCCTCACTCTCCTCCAACCCTCCACTCTCCACCTTCCAACCTCAAGTAGGCCCAAGTGTCTGTTGTTCTCCTCTTTGTGTTCATGGGTACTCAATATTTAGCTCCCACTTGTAAGTGAGAACATGCAGTATTTGTTTGTTTTCTTCCCATTTTAGTTCACTTGGGATAATGACCTCTAGCTCCAGCTATCTTACTGCAAAGGATGTAATTTTGTTCTTTTTATGGCTGCATAGTATTCCATTTTGTATATGTAACACATTTTCTTTATCCAGTCTGTCACTGATGGGCATTTAGATTGGTAACACAAAGAGAAGCTAAGAAAACAAGGGAATTTTGATGCTCCCAGCAAGTCTGATGATTTGTGAGAATTATTAGTTAACTAATCCTTTTTAAATTAATTCATATGATGAATGAGATATGGTCACTGTATTCTGGTGTACCATAAGGGTCAAGAGGGAAAATAATACAATATTCATTATTTATTATGCATAATGAATTATTCTATTTGTTTATTACTGTGAATTATTAGAAAAGAATGTATAGAGAGAGATAAGAATGGTTAAAATGATTCAACTTCTCCACTTCCAAAAATGTTATTTAATGTTCACTTTTTAACTAAAAACACTTTTCTGCAACTTCTTTGTCGAATTTGATAACTTCATTCTTTTCTGAGTTCAAAAGCATACCAAAATAACCTCTCCACTACCATGCATGCACTTTGAGAGAAAAAAAAATCTTGAAGTTTGGATAGGATGAATGTTAAAAGGGTTCTAATAAAAATAGCTGTTTTCAGGTAGCTATTCACTAGAAACTGAGTTTTTTCCCCTTATTCTGTATTGTCCCTCAGCCTTTGCTAAGAAAACGTTTTTCTTTCTCCTTCTCTGCCAGGTTCCCAGCACAATGAAAATTGTACTGATTAGTTCCATGGGCAGAAACGCAGCCATGAAATGTGGGCAGAAAGGTCAGTTTTGAATTTCTTTGAAATATTTTGTTAAATCAGTAACAGGAAAGGTCAGTTGGGCTCTGAGTGGGGTTTTTGCCTTTATTATTTTTCTGCCAGGCTCAAGACGTTCCATGTTTGTAAAACTCTGTATTTAAATTGGTCTGATTCCAGTTTCAAATATTGTATGTGTTTAACACAAAGACATAAGAGATATGAGATTATTGAGTAGTCATTAGTAAATATCAGTGTTGTTTAGTATATGATGGTAAAGTTCAGTGAGGAAATAGCCAGTATATACTTGAACATTTTAATATAAATATTTTGTGAAAGTATGTGATACTAAAAAAGTTGGTGAAAATAATCTCACAAAAAAGAATAGAGTTTATTGATGCAAACATTAGAAAGTACCCAGTGGCCATTAAGCCTAATTTCTTCACTTTGTTTATAAAATAATCCATCCTTTGATTCTAAGTAACTCAAAATTTATGTCACTTTCTCATAATCTACAAGAGCAGCAGCATTCTATTTAGTACATTAGCAGTAAACCTCTTGACCCTTTAAAGAGGCCGTTCTTTGATAACATTTATATTTACAATGGCATGCTGCATGAAGTCTACTTTGCCTCGGGATGTTTAACCCATCTTCTTTTCCTAATATTTTTTTAAAATCATACTTGCTTAAAAACAAATTTCCACTTATGACTAAGATGGGATAAAAGAGCCCTCAAATTTATCCTATTTCATGGAAACAAACCAGTGAATGGGGAGAGGACAGGAATGGAGAGATAGAAAGAAATGATGAGAGAGGCAGAAAGATAAATATACAAACCAGTGATTTTCAAAGTACTGAATATCAGGCAACAAAAGGCTGTGATCTCTGAGAAATGAGAAACAAATGGAGTAAGTGCTATAATTTTAGAGCGTAATGCCTTGAGAGAATTTGCAGACCACAGCATCTCTGGGCTAAGCGTATAAGGATCTAAAGTCTGTCTCCAGTGATTAACTTTTGTCCTTCCTGGTAGAGAGAGGAAGCGGGACACTTTCGAAAATTTAAATCCTGCCTTTAGGTAAGTGGGTGAAGGCAGAGAACTGTTCTTGTATCTTCTTAATTGTTTTCAACTCAAAATAATCCTTCTACCAAAGTGGTATATTTTGAAGAACCGTATTCTGCTACCCTTCAAGGTCTTGAGCAAAAGATACCATGTCACAAGGTTTGGCCAAATTGTAAAATTTTAACAATTTACCCTTGGGGAATTTTTTGTCCCAGTAAGCCAAACATGAATTTTCATTATCTGGAGCAGGTTGTTGGATAGATATCACTTTAAAATAAGTGAGATTTTCTTTGAAATGCATGCAAATAGGATAAAATGGTTGTGATACCTTGATTTTATTCTTAGTTACAATAGCTGACAATAGAGGAGGGGAGTTACCTGCATAGAAATCTAGTTATGTTATACATATAATGACAAGATGGCTTTGACTATTAGTGCAAAGAATAGGCTGGTCTGTACTTGCTATAAGTACCTACAATGAAGAAAATTTAAAAAAAAGAAGTGAAAGGAAACAATGGAGAATATTTTAAGCCTAAAATATGCCACCCACTGCTCCTCCATACAAAAATAAGGAATAGCTCAATGAAGGGCATGGGTTTTTTTTGCTAGATTGCTTCATTATTTTATTTATTTCAGCCTAAATATTTATGTATTCTTTTTTTTTTCTCTTGTTCTGGCTACTTTTCTTGATCACTTAAAAAATTATCTTCTTTTTCTCAAAACAAAGTCATTAGGAACAAGGAAAGTCTGAGAAACTGTCACAGTCAAGAGAAGCCTAAGGAGATATGATAACTACATGTAATATAGTACCCCGGATGGGATCCTGAAATAGAAAAGGGGCATAAGGTAAAAACAGGAAATCAGAAGAAACTAGGGACTTGAATGAATACTAATGCTTCCACCTTGGTTCAGTAATCTGACAAACGTGCTGTCTTATGAGTGTGAGATATTAATAATAGCAGAAAATGGGGGTGAAGTATATGAGACTCTATACTGTACTTCCAATTTTTCTGTAAATCTAAAAATATTCTATTTTTTTTCAAAACTTTTACTCTTTTTTTTTTTTTTTTTGAGGCACATTCTCACTCTGTTGCCCAGACTGGAGTGCAGTGGTGGAAACACGTCTTACTGCAGCCTCGACCTCCCGGGATCAAGTGATCCTCCTCCTTCAGCCTACAGAGTAGCTGGAATCATAGGCACGCACCACCACATCTGCCTAATTTTTAAATTTTAGTACAGATAAGGTCTCACCATGTTGCCCAGGCTGGTCTTGAACTCCTGAGTTCAAGGTATCCTTCCACCCCAGCCTCCCAAAATGCTGAGATTACAAGCATGAGCCCCCACACTTGGTCCTAAAAATATTCTAAAATTAGAAGATTTCACTGCCAAATTTTCACTATAGGATTTGCTTACTTAAATAGAATTACTGCTTTGCTTCAGTTTGTAGATTATTCACTAAAAGCAGTCTCAGGAAAACAGGAAACAGTCTCAGGAAAACAGGACCTTCAACGGGTATGAAAGAAAATGCACAGACCAACAGCTTTGGGAATGAGCTGGCCAGCTTGATAAGGACAAGCTGAGGCCACCTGCAGAAGGGTGCCCCCCCCATTAATAAAACGATGATTAACTGCATGCCTGAGACCATACACATTTCACACACACACACACACACACACACACACACAAATGTTTTAAGCATTATTTCCCATAATTTCCCTTAACAACCCCTGATCCAGAGGCACAACTTGGAGAGGTGGTCTTCGAATGCTTCTTCACTGCCTCTTCCAGTGGCTGGTTTCTTGAATAAAGCCAACTTTCTTTTCACCAAATCTCATCTCTTGGGTTTTTGGCTTTCAGGTGATGAATGGCCCTGACCTGAATTTGGTTACAATAGCTCCACTGAAACCATCCTTGTGAGGTGACTTCTTGGCCACTAAATCCAAGGACCCCCTTTCAGTCCTTGTCCTCTCAGCATATTGGCAGAATTACACCATTCCCCTTTGCCTAAAATATGCCTTCACTTTGAGGCAGGAGGCAGGACTCAACTCAATTGGTGAGGCTCGGACAGCAGACCAAATTGAGGACGAGGAAAACAGGGACACAATGAAAGCAGCTTTCCATAAAACATACTCATGTGTGTGCCATGTCAGTTTATCATTGCCATGGCAACACCCAGATGTTAACGCTCCTTTCCATGGCAACAACCTGACAACCCAGAAGTTGCCACCCTTTTCCTAGAAGTTTCTGCATAATCTGCCCCTTAATTTGCATATGATTTAAACTGGGTATTAATATAACTGCAGAGGTGCCTTGAAGCTGCTACTCTGGGCATACTGCCTGTGGGGTAGCACAGACCCACAAGTGTCTCTGCTACTGCTGTACACTGCCACTTCAATAAAAGTTGCTGTTTAGCACCACTGGCTTGCCCATACGTTTTTTCCTGGGCATAAGCCAAAAACTCTCCCAGGCTAAGCCCCAATGTTTGGGCTCACCCACCCTGCATCACTTTGCTTTCTACAAAAACAGACTCTTCTGAGTTTCCTTCGTCCACGTCCACGGAGTAGTGACTTCCTTCTCAGTTACTTTGTTATTCCTTCTTCTTTTATGACCTTCAACTTCAGAATTAGGACACCTGAGGGCTAAATCCCAAAGTCTTTTCTTCTCACTGATACTCTTTTCTGAAGCAGCTCATGTAATTCCATTCTTCCAATAAATCCCTAATTTCTATTCAAGCTTAAGTTCTTGTTAGACCCTTCCAGGGCTGGCTGCCCACTGACTGCAACCTGGGCAGGCCCAGTGCTCAGAAGAACCCTGTGCATGCTTTGGGACATTGTATTTCCTGTCTTGAAATTCCCAATGACATTTTAATGAGGCTCCCCACATTTTCATTTTGCACTTAGCCCCAGAAAATATGTGTTGGCCCTGTCTTCACTTGGATATTTTTCCATGTGAATCAAGCTCCAAGTATGTACAAATGATTCTGTGGTCTCCCCAAAGTATACCCCTTTGTCATTGCATGTCTCAGTAAGTGGAATACTATCAAACCTGTTACCAAGTTTGACACCAATGAGTCCTCCATGACATCAGCCACTTTCTTATCTTCAATATTCAGTTAATCACCAGGTATGATTTATCTGGACCTTCTAAGTACATATTAAATTTGTCCACTTTTCTACTTCACCACAGTCTGAGTTACACTCAAATTCTTCTGCTGGAACTACTAAGATTGCTACTCTTTGGTTGTCTCCTGATAAACAAGCTTGGGTGCTTCCCTAATCCACATTCAATTTTAATCTCATAGATATAGACATGCATCATTCTATATTTTTGTATATCTGCAAAATGACTTTCTGTGTATTCATTTTGAATATTTTAAATGTGTTGAATGAATCTGAGTCTTTATGCAATACAGTATGTTTTAAAATAAATTTATAGAGTGTTCACTATGTTCCAGGCATTTGAGAAGCAGTAGAATAATTCTCATCTAATTCATTGTGTTAAGTAGACAGCAGGGAACCTAACAGATAAAAATCTATACCCTCATGAAGCTTATATTCTAGTGATTTACACTGTTCCTTGAATAGTGTCCCTTCAACATATATTCTGTGATCTCTTATATTACCCTGAGTAATTTATAACTCCTTCTTCATACATATTGAGATTGTATTCATTGCTGTGTAAGAGTAAATTCTAAGGGATAAGCCATGAGTGGCTTTCTGTACATAGAATTTGAGACTTGATTTTATACTTAAATTTTAGAACATCAGTTGCCAAAGAAAAAGACTACCGTTCAGAAACAAACATTCATCTCCAGTTATTTCATTAGTCATTTTGATATGGCTTATTATCTGGCAGGAGAAGACAGCTTTATTCTCTTCAGAGGAAAGTTGGGGGGACTGAAATATGGACATGCCACCAACTATGCCACCAGTTGTGTCAAATACACAGTGAATGCCATTTGTCACCATATTAAAATATTCTCATTAAGAAGTGATAAACTCTTGTTATAAATGTTAACATCTTCCACAGCAAGTAGCTTCATACTTAGTAGTTTCCTAAAAACGTTTGATAGATAGATAAATAGATAAATTTGTTGATGAGCGAACAATGTGAAGTGGATCAGGAGTTTCGAAAGTACACTTTTCAGTGCAAAATGGTCTGCTGGGAATTAGTAAAATAATTCTTATTTAAAAGAAACTCAGCTACTTCCATCTTATTTCTTATGTTGCTTATTAGAGATCTTGTCTTCAGCCTTCTGACTAACTATAAATTCGGAATTAGGAATTTATTCTAACAGGTACTCAAACACATTTCACTAAAGTTGTGACTGTTATAACATCATGAAGATCCAAGAAAATGAAAATCAAGCCTGTGGCCTTTCAAAATTATTTGCTTCCAGAATGATGGCTATTTATATTTAAAAGATTCTGTACTAGAGATAAATCAACATAGAAATATAAATCAACATATTCATATAATCTTCCAAAAGGATAACTGAGGTCAAAGTTATGGAGCTTTGTAAACCACTGTGAGAAAAATTATCTGGAACTCGAAAATGGAAAAAGATTACTGATTATTCTCTCAGCACCAGGCTTATGCCTTTGATTAACTTTATGATGACAGGTATTTCATAATTCCATTGGAGCATAGGCTAATTTGTAGATTTTTCTGCTAAAGATGCAAATAATTTCAGTATGGTGGAAGAGAGAGCCCCAAAATTATAGTCATTGTAATCATTTTTGTATCCAATTTAGTTATCTTATTTTGACATTCCTTTATTACTCTGCCTACAAATACCTAGCTTCTGAAATGCTCTTTAGGCTGGTTTTACCATGTAACTGTTTCATTAATATTAATGAGTTCAGTACAATCTTTGACATCTATGCATATTATATTTGTATGAAAATCACATTTTCTAACTTTTAAAAAAATTATATTTTAATAATAGCTGGACTTTTTTACTCACTACCTTTTCTCTTTATTTTAATAGGTCTGTAATTCCTTTAAAGGGGGTGCGAAGTGGGTAGGATTGAATGAATTTCATACTCCAAGCCTAGTCTTTCCACTAACTTGCCACGAGATTTTTGTCTGTTACGTTCCCTGCTGTATACTTAACACAATGAATTAGACAAGAATCATCCCACTACTACTCGAATGCCTGGAACATAGTGAGTACTCTAAAAATTTATTTTAAAATGTAAAATATATATGTAACAATAAAGTAATTCAGAATCCCTCACCCATAAATGGTGTTGTACTAGTTGGTGTGTAAGTATGAATTCTAAATAGTAAGTTTTAAGTAGTCTTCCATATGTACAATTTGAGACTTACTTCTTACTTAAATTTTAGAACATCCCAGTTGCAGAGAATAAACATAACCTTTCATTGTATTTTTATATGTACTTTAAGTTCTGGCATACGTGTGCAGAACGTGCAGGTTTGTTACGTGGGTATACATGTGCCATGGTGGTTTGCTGCACCCACCAACCTGTCATCTACATTAGGTATTTCTCCTAACACTATCTCTCCCTTAGCCCCCAACACCCTGACAGGTCCCAGTGTGTGATGCTTCCTTCCCTGTGTCCATGGGTTCTCATTGTTCAACTCCCATTTATCAGTGAGAACAGGCAGTGTTTGGTTTTCTGTCCCTGTGTTAGTTTGCTGAGAATGACAGTTTCCAGCTTCATCCATGTCCCTGCAAAAGACATGAACTCATCCTTTTATATGGCTGCATAGTATTCCATGGTATATGTATATGTACCACATTTTCTTTATCCAGTCTAACATTGATGGGCATTTGGGTTGGTTCCAAGTCTTTGCTATTCTGAATTGTGCTGCAATAAACATATGTGTGCATATGTCTTTATAGTAGAATGATTTATAATCTTTTGGGTACATACCCAGTAATGGGATTGCTGGGTCAAATGGTATTTCTGGTCTTTTCATTGTATTTTAAGGCTTCACTTCCTCAGCACATACACTGAAACTGAAGCAATTAAAAAGTATATTTCCATGAGCCCTACACAAATGACTTGCATGTTTATGAATCAGTATGTGTATATATTTTAAAGATGGGGTCTCACTATGTTGCCTAGGCTGGTCTCCAACTCCTGGGTTCAAGTGATCCTCCCACCTCAGCCTCCCAAAGTGCTGGGATTACAGGCATGAGCAATCACACCTGGCCTAGCCCATATTTTTATGCTACCTTTTCCACGAAGCTTACTACTGAGCTCTAAACTCTGACCATTTTTCTGTGTTGCCCAAATTCCTATTAAGGGGCCTGGGGAGTCACACCATGCATACGGTAAAAATCTCATCAGATAGGTTTTATCTAACCCTACATAATGTGACTTACTTTCCAATCTGACTCTGGCATAATATCACATGACAAAAAAGGAAATCAAGATATTTCACCCCAAAATATGTTTCTTTTCTCTAATTTGAAGTGGCCCTGCAAAGCTGTCTTTTGTGGGAGAAAACTGATTATCTGTAAACAATATCTATTAACGTAATTAGATCTTTTTCCTTCCAGGCCCTCCTAATCCTGAAGAGATTAACTGATCTGGAAGTGTGGCATCTTTCAAAGGTCTGAATAGGAAACAGTTGCCATATATTTTGTCTAAGCCCTCTGCCCTGACTACCTCCTTAAGGTGTCCTGCCCTTCCAGGCCAAACCAATGTAAACCTTACATGTATTGATTTATGTATTTGCCTGTAATTTCTGCCTCCTTAAAATGTATAAAAATCAAGCTGCAGCACAACCACTTTTGGCGAATGGTCTCAGGACCATTCCTTAGGCCATGGTCACTCATATTTGGCTCAGAATAAATCTTTATTTTATTTAATATATTTTTGATATTTTGATTTTTGATATTTAATATTTGATATTTATTTATTAAATATTAATATTTATCAAATATTTTACAGAGTTTGGCTCTTTTCATTGACACCCTGATTCCTCCAGCTTGAAGCAGTATCTTCCTCATTTAAAATTACAATTGTACTTTATCTCTTTACATGTTACATGATTTTGTATTTGCAAAGAATGAGTAGCATGTAACTGAAAATTGTAACTGTTTCATTCTTTGCATAAGTCTATGTGATTGAATACTGTATACATTACACATTTTATGTAGTTATCTACATTTAAATGTAGAGCATTATAATATTATAATTTGTCTTACATAATAGATAAACAACTTTCCATGCCTCCACTCATGCTTTTAAAAGATTTTCTAGGAATTAGTTTTAGGAATTAACTGTAACTTATTTAATTGACCATCTACTAATGAACAGTTAGGTTGTTTTTAGCTTCCTGTTACTTTAAACAGTGATGCACTGAATGTCTTTATAACTTTGCATATGCTCAAAGTATTCTGTAGGATAATTTCCCAGATGTAAAACTGTTGAGTCAATTTGAGAAGTTGATAGCTTTCTTTGTTTCTGGTGCATTAATCATAGGGCTTGGCTGCCCCAGCCCTGGATTTATCTTACCTCTCCACTCATTGAACAGAATATGTAAATTCCCTGAGCTCAGCTTCCACATTCTGAAGAGAGGAGATCTGAGCACGAATCAAATGTTTACTCCTATCTACTCAATTATAAATAGGAAGCAGTGAGACTATGCAGTTCTACCACGGCTGCATTTCTCAGAGAGGGGGAGCTACCTATCTGTCTCTCTACATAAATTCATGTATACTCTAGGAAATATAAACCAGTGTCAACAATGGCTATCTTTCTGGGACATAATGTATATAATTTAGTCCCATACTCATTATAAAAAAATGTTTATTTGTATCAAAACAAAACTAAAATAAATTGAATTTTGGGGGCCTCCTTTGTTATACAAGACAAAAGCTGAACTCCCTGAATGTCCTAAAATGCCCATCACTATCTGGCTCCAACCTTTGTGGCCAGACTCTGCTCTGTCATCTTCTCCAATAAATTCCAGTCCTCAACCACACAGGAAACCATAGAAACCTCATGTGTTCCTGAGCTTGTCATGGACTTTCATACCTCTATAACTTTGATTATGTTGTTCTCTTGACCTAAAAACATTTCTCACCTCCTCACTTGAAAAAAATCAGATCAAATCAACATGAAAATCAAAGCCAAACTAAAATGCTGTCTTCTTTGTGAAGTTATTTTCTATTTTCAGCTTAAAAATCTAGCACAGTTTAAAGGTTAATTGTGTATTTCTTTTCAACTATATAGCTTCAAGAATAAAATGCTGCATTCCTTCATATTCTCTAGTATTAAAATAACAAATAATAATAATAATGATAATAATAATGAATGAGTGAGTGAATGAATGAATGTAAAGCATGCCCTGCACTTTTTCACTAAGGATTGGCTACCAACTTAGTAGCCATAGCAGGGTTCCCAAACCCTGGTACCGGTCAGAGGCCTGTTCAGAATCAGGCTGCACAGCAGAAACTGAGCAGCAGGCAAGGGAGCATTGCTGCCTGAGCAACACCTCCTGTCAGATCAGCGGAGGCATTCGATTCTCCCAGGAGCGTGAAAACTATTGTGAACTGTGCATGCCAGGGATCTGGGTTGTGTGATCTTTATGAGACTCTAACGCCTGATGATCTGAGGTGGAACAGTTTCATCCCAAAACCATTCCCCACTCATCCATGGAAAAATCGTCTTCCACCAAACCGGTCCCTGGTGGCCAAAAGTTGGGTACTGCTGTCCTACAGCCTGTTAGGAGATTATGATTTTACAATGCATACAGTCACAGTCACAAGCTTTCTTCTTCTCCTTTCAGGGTTGCATCCTTGCTTCATTTTTCACAAGTTTCTACCAAATCAGTCTGTTCTCTGGTAGCACTCTCATTCCTTTATGAAGACCCTGTTTCTCTGAGGTCTTACACCATTTCTCAATTCTCTCCATCCCAAGAGTGTCCCTTCTCTGTAGTATCTGCCCAATTGTGGACTGTGCAGTATTCTGGACATAAAAGATCTTCACATCTTGGTGCAATGAAGCTATAAGAGCAGACTCAATCAGTACTTTCCTTCCATCCAATTTCCCGGTAGCATAAGTCTAAGTTTGTTAAACTTTCTTCTGTGTAAGAGCAATAATCCTCAATGACCAAGAAAGATGGAGAAAAGCTATGAGATGGTCTTCTTCAAGAGAAGACGTCTCAATATTTTCAAACCTATACATTCCCTGCCAGACTTACCCCTTATTCTGACATGTCTTTATATCTTTATTTACCCCTTTCCCTGGGGAAGAGGTAGTCCCTAACAACTATTAGAAGATTAATATGAGAGAAGGTTCAGATATAAATAGTCTTTGGGAAAAGAGTAAGTGATCCTTTAGGATAATGGAAGAAAAAAATGACAAGTGAATCAAAATTGTATATGGCCACTCATTAGGCACAGAAAGATTGAGATCAAACTCTGCAGGTTTTTTTAATGTAATTGAATTACAGTTAGAGAATATTTAAGGTGAGTTACAAATAATATTAGGGCACAAGGTGAGGCAATAGTGAGGAATACGGAAAACACTAAGAAGCCCAGCTTTCTCAAGAAAGTACCTGCTATTTAGTAGGACCTTGATATTCATTATGTCTTTTTGTCACAACTAGCAAGGATGATATTATTTTCACTGTCCAGAAAAGTGAACTAAACATGAGGGAGGGGAAGACTTCAGCCCAAGGTCACACAGAGATGGAAAGCAGAGCCACGATGCAAGCCCAGGTCCATTTCTGCTTTTCCTTTCTCACCCTGTGTGTTTTCTGCAGCACCAGTGAATCTCATGCTCAGGTTTACAGTGCTCCTAATTTTCAGACATGGCGATGAGAACCAGGGTCATGGACATAATACGAAAAGGAAGAGAAGTTGTATATTTAGATTGTGCTGCTAACAATGTTGACTCAAATATTTTAGTGTGGATGAGTAGTTAATTAGTCCAAACTGATTTGTGGTAGGGGAAATACTGAAGTCATATGACTAATATTTAAGGCAATAAACACAGGCATCTCTGACTATTTCCAGTGCTGACTCAGTGTTTCATATGCATAGCCACTGACAATTTCTTTGGCTTACTACTTGGCTTACCTTAAAGTGTTACAAAGGCGATTGCCAGTGATTCTGCTATGCACTAGTATCTAAACAGTGACTGAATTTTGCCCTGGGCCAGGGACTGTGTTAAACACTTTCATGGGTTATCTCATGTAATGCTCACGAAAGATTTAAGAGTTAGGTAATATTATTATCCCTACCTTATTTATTGTACAGAGGAGGCTCAGCAGCTAAGTAACTTCCCCAAAACTACAGATAAAATTATATTGAAGGCATACTATTGATTCTCAAAGCCATCAGGTTAAATCATGTGCTTAGCATTTCAACCATTAGAATGATGTTATCTCAGTTTGACAAAAAAAATTATAAAACAAATACATTAAAACCACCATTCTATGAGCAAAATTAGAGAATAATGAGGAATAGTTACGTCCGTGAAAATTATATGCTTAGAAGATTGGTGTTGGTGGAATTTTTAAATTTTACACTGCAAAAGCCATCCTTTAATCTAAGAGTGGCAGAAACCCGTATCTGAGATTTTCATACAAAACCGAATCGTGTATGAAAACAGTATAACTTATAAACAGTATATAAGTGCTGGTCAGAAAAAGTGCATAGTCTTTCAGTGTGATCAGGTCATTTTTGCCATTCCCATCAGGGACAGTGTGTATCCATGACAACAGGTGCTACAAATGCATTGCATTGTTATAAACTCTCTCGGCTTAGAGATTTTATTTGTCCAGGTTAAAAAATATATATTCTTTCTCTTGTTTAGACAAATAAACATTAGCCTCTACCTTAATATGAAAATAGTTCAAAATTTAAGGTTTGTTTTGGGTTTGTTTTACACATAAGAAAAATATACATTTACATTTTTAAGATTTTTTTTTACTAAAAGTGTTTTTCCTTTGTATTAAGATTTACCTCTTCTTACTACAAATTTTGTTTTGTTTCATTAATTTCAGACATGCATGATTGTGTTTGTCTCTTGAAATATTAATGTAGATTCAACATCTGACATTAGCTTTTTTTTTTCTTGGTTTCTTGAGTAGAATCAAAGTGCAACCACAACAATGTAATTTAAGTGCTGCTGCCATTTAGCCTTAGGACTCACAGACCTCGAATCAGAATATTTTTTCAATTTTAATAGTCCTGTTTTGAAAAATCGCATTTCTCAGATAATAATATTTAGTTACTGAAAAATGGCATATATCATGATGCCAGTAACATACCAATTTCTCCTTTAGATGTCATCCATTTATGAGCAAATAGGGCCACATAAGGACACTGGAGCCCTAGAATAGGCTGGTTTCCTCCCCCACACCTTGTCAGAGGAAAATCTCATCAGTGGTTTTCTTCTAGAGGATCCTATGATGTCAAAGTCCCACTTGCAACACCTCCAGAAGTTCTTGTATTGTGCTAACTCCCCGGTTCACTGATCTCTACCTTTATTTTTCTTTCTAAAGGTCTGAGATAGAGAGGAGTGTGGGGAAGATTGGAGAGAGAGAAAGGCAAAAGCTTGTCTTTCTATCCCTGTAATTAATTTTTCTATGCGAGGGCAAAACAGCATTTCAAATTTTTTTTTCTCTAAAGCTATAACTTGTACAGTTCTCTAAAGAGTTTGCTTCCCATTTTGCATATATTTTAGTTTCTTGTGATAGAAAATGACAATATCGCTTTGACTATGGCTTTTTAGATAAGAATTTCAGAGGAAGGAATAAAGACAGTGAGGGTAGAAGGCAGGGAGAGAAAAGTAGCCTAATAAAAAGAGAATACAAACTGTGGAGCCATAATAAGGCTTTCCTGCACTCGTGCAGTGTCAAACTCACCCAAATCAGGGAAAGAGGAAGCATTCTACAATTTAGCAGGAGCAGGAAGGCCAGGAAAAGATAGTAGCCACAGGTCAGTTTCCCTAGTTACCTTGTTGCAACCCTAGATCTAACACCTCAGAGAATGTGGGACTCTGGGTGGCTGTTGTACAGCAAGCAATTTCTGCAGCCACTTAAGGAGGCCAGCAGCGAGGAGAAAATTCCCAACATGACAAAGACCTTCTGTTCTACCAATTATTTTTTTCTGTTGGTTTGTAGTGATTCCTTTTCTATTTGACAATGGCTGTAGATATGCTGTTTTGTTAGTATGGTTGATGGGTATGAAAATTATGAATTAGAAAATAGTTGTATCAGTTAATTAAATAATGAAATACAGATCAACTAAATACCTTGGACCAAACTGGAGATGGAAACAAAATCCCGTCTGGGGAGGTGGAGGGCACAGCAGGGCATGAGGATGGAAATTCTTCAATACGAAGCAAAAATCCATTGCCAAAACACAAAGGCACCCAGTGCAGAGGGGATGGGCAGGGGCACTCCTTGGAGAGACAGAAGAGCACCAGAAGCCTCATCCTGTGTGAGGGTTTGACAGGTGGGACTGGGAGCCCAAGTTCTAGTTCAATTTGCATGTGTATCTCTACCCGGTCTCCAGTGGGCACCATGAGGACCAGAGCAGCAAAGCCACCACACTGTTAACTATAAGCCCATGCCACTCATTTTATGGGATTCTGACTGCTTGGCACTTTTCAACAATCTAAGGAGGACTTAGTAGACTTAAAAAGCTGAACACTTTGTACCAGAACCTCGTGAGTTAACCACCACTGTCCACATTTCAAGAGAAAAGAACTAGGGGCTAGGTGCAGTGGTTCACACCTATAACCCCAGCACTTTGGGAGGCCAAGGCAGGCAGATCACTTGAGGTCAGGATTTCAAGATTAGCCTGGCCAACATGGTGAAACCCTGTCTCTACTAAAAATACAAAAAAAAAAAAAAAAAAAATTAGCTGGGTGTAGTGGCACCACCTGTAATCCCAGCTACTCGGGAGAGTGAGGCAGGAGAATTACTTGAACCTGGGAGGCAGAGGTTGCAGTAGGGCTCCAGAGAAGTTCAGTATGAGCCAACGTTGAGACATTTCTACAGTTCACACTTTGCCTGCACTGCAAAACTCCCAAGCAATTATTTTGGTGCTTATAAAGCTGGAGGTCTCAGAGACACTTTGATGCTTTCTTTTCTTAAAAAATAACTCCTTTTTAATTAAAAAAGTATTCTGTGAACACATTTATTCACTTTATATTTTTTATTTAAAATACATGTGTACTCCTGATTTATTTAAAAAGAAAAATAAAAAGCTGCCTGTCCTGCAACACACAAATTTCTTCACTGCAGCTGTTCATATAGCTAAGTAGAAACATACATAACAAAAGTTGAAAGTTCATTCCTGGCACAAGATAATCTTAAATGTCCAGTAGAAATAAAATAAAATATTGCATAAATAAAATCATGCATGCTAACTTGCGATAATAGCCATTTTAAATATTGAACGATGTGTACAAACATATGCATCATACATGAAATTGCAGCAGATACTGGGGCATGAGACAATCTCATCAATAGTTAAGAAGTATTCTAACAGTAGGTAACTGTGTCTAGGTTGTTTAAAATGTGGTGACACGAAACAGTGATATAAACTGTGAAGAAAATAGATGTTGTTGAAATAGATGTTGTTGTTTCTCAAAAGAAGAGGAGAGGAGAGGGGAGGGGAGGGGAAGGGAGGGGAGGGGAGGGGAAGGGAGGGGAGGGGAGGGGAGGAGAGGAGAGGAATGCCAAACATTTGAACTTTGTACTAAGACATTACTTACCTGTTAATTTCAGCAATAGATTGTTAGCTCATGAGAGTCGGGAATGAAACAATTTACTTTTTATTTTGTGCCTCTCTCCCCTCACCTTTGCCCCAAGCATAGTGACTTACATAAAAGATACACAATAAATGCTCAATGAATAATTAATTGATTGATGTGGACTGTTTGAGATTTATCAATCTAAAATGAAAGCCTCTGTCAGACTTCCATTGTCCACATAAATGCCCAGAGATGAAGGATGGTCATCAGGTAGAAGAGGAACCATATAAGATACCCAGGAAGTATCTGAGGTTTTAGGACATCTTCAGTATAAGAGAATGTAAAGGAATAGTGATATAAAAATATATAGGTTTGCAAAAGGCAATTAGAACAAGAAGTTTTCATATCGTCAAGTATCATTTACACTATTCTGAACAGTACAGATTTTAGGAGAAAGATCTCAGTCAAGGTTAGAATGGAGTAAAGTGGTTAACATTTTTTTTTTTTTTACTTTTTTAGCCAAACAAGAGAAAAAGAATTATATTTTTTCCATGCAGCATTTTTTCTAAAGCTAAAAAGTAGTTTTAGTTTCTCTAGGCATTGTCACAGTCCCTTGCACAGTCAGAGCTGTTAACTGGGAAAAGGCTTGGTGGCCTCAGGGCCTTTCTCAAACGGGGATGTGAATCCTCCATCTTTAGATGGCATTAGCTTTCAGCTAAGCCTCTATTTCAGATGGCGTGGTTTTCCCACCGCTGTGAGGAATGGAGAAAGAACACACAGAAAGAAAATCCACTGAAGCCATTGTGTAGCTTGCTGCCCTCCTGCATTTTCTTAATCTGCTAGAAATTTCATTTTCTGGTGCTTTTCTTTTCAATAGGAGAAAGAAAAGCCTGTGTTGGGGGGAGGGGATGGGGGATGGGGAAAGTACCCACTAGTTATCTAACTTTCCATACATTTTCCAGTTTTTGAGGTTTTGAAGTCGTCAGTGGCCGATAAGCAAGCACTGTTTTCTCTATCTGTAGATTTTAGGAATCCTGACAATCTAAAAGGGCTCAATTATTCTTTGGCCTGTAGCCTCACAGAGCAGTCTACCTATCCAATATAACACATTTTATTTTTGCAGCCATAGGGAGAGTATTGGGCTCCTCTTTTGTGGAAGTGACAATTGCTTTTCACTGAGTGCTGGTAGCATCAGGTGCTTAGATATAGAAATGCCTTACTATAATTTTCACAAAGAAGGAGAAGGAAGACATGAAGAGGGAAATTCCAGTTTTTGCCACCAATTCTATGACAGGTGACAGTCCGCTCCTGTGAGAATCTGGCAGTTTGGGGGTGGTGTTGGCAGGAAGAAAGAGATAAATAAGGTAACTTATATCATTCCTATCTTGTAGAAATGTTCCCCCAGTCTAATGAAAATAACAATAGCAATGCCAATTACTGGTAAGCATCTTGGAACAATGAGACAAAACAATGCCTTCATTAATACCTAAGTTTTGTCATTGTCACAAAGCCAGGTTCTCAGTTCCACATTTCCAAGGAATTGTGAGAGTGAAGGCATCCAAATAGGTGCTAGATATTGTGCTGGAGAGGGCAACTGGGCATGCTACTGTGTTACTTTTACTAGTCTGAGCCATGGACAGGCAGCACAGTCATTAAATGCATGTTAGACACATGAAATCCCAGCCTTGCCCATCCCCGTCCCCATGTATCATTGAATTGTCAGAGGTGTTTGAACTCCGGTGACTCCATCTTGAATAGGGGGTGGGTAAAATAAGACTGAGACCTATAGGGCTGCATTACCAGGAGGTTAGGCATTTGTATTAGTCAGAGTTCTCTAGAGGGACATAACTAATGAAATATATATATACATATATATATTTATATATATATATGTGCATATGTATATAAAGGGGAGTTTATTAAGTATTAACTCACATGATCAAAAAATCCCACAATAGGCTGTCTGCAGGCTGAGGAACAAGGAGAGCCAGTCCGAGTTCCAAAACTGAAGAACTTAGAGTCTGATGTTCAAGGGCGGGAAGCATCTGGCACAAGAGAAAGATGTAGGCTGGGAGGCTAGGCCAGTCTCTCTTTTCACATTTTTCTGCCTGCTTATATTCTAGCCACACTGGAAGCTGATTACATTGTGTCCACCCAGGTTAAGGGTGGGTCTCCTTTCCAAGTCCACTGACTCAAGTGTTAATCTCCTTTGGCAACACCCTTACAGACAAACCCAGGATCAATTCTTTGCATCCTTCAATCCAATCAAGTTGAGATTTGGTTTTAACCATCAAAACCATCAAAAGTCCACCCCTTATTAATGTGAACCCATACACATCTCCTGAGATCATAATCTTCAAATAAAGACAATAATAAGGCTATAATTATACCTAACATAATACAACTATCCTTCATACAACTGGAAATGCACCAATCCCCAACCCAAACACTATTACATAAAGTTAACAATACTTAAATGCTGATGTGAAGTCAATAAATGTGTGTCAAATGATCAAGAAGGAAATAAAAAGAAGGTATTTTCTTAGTACAAGTGTATACATGCACAAACACATTTTGAACAAAGGGAGGAAATACTCATGACAATTGCAATCCTCATTTCTGCACCTGGTCACGTGGTCATAGCTGGTATTGATGACTACCTTCTTCTACTACCCATCTGTATGCCCTTTGACTTCAGCAAGCACCTCAGTAGGTCAGGGTTTTATCCTGGTGAAGTGACCCAAACCTTCATTCCTGAAGGGTCTAGACCATTTGCAGTCCTGCCTGGACTGGGCTGTTGTAGTTTCCCATTGACCTTAATCACAGTGCATGGTGATACTAAGAAATGCCCTGATGGATCTCCTGTATTCCATACCTGCTCTTCCTTACCTCCACTGTGGAGCAGTAGACTGATTTCATCTTGATAGTCTGGGACAATCATCCCAGACAACACTGTAACCCCCTTCTTAGCCTTAAGCCTGACTTAAAGGTAGGAGGAGCCCAAAGTGTCCACATGGCAATCTTAACTTCCAGTTTTAGGGAATCGTTGTGTGTCTCCTAGTGGCAGCTTTCCTGCCTCCAGAACTAAGACCTCTAGGCCAGCAGACTGTAATGTTGCGGGAAAAGGAAAAAAAATTTTGCTAGTGGTCACTAGGGGTGATGGTGAGTGGTGCCACTTCCTCTTCCACCCCTTGATTCCTGGACCCATGAATTTTGGCTATGAGATAAACAGTACCATATATTGGACACTGATTCAGAGCATACAAGGCCTTCTGGCGAAATTTGCCCCAGCCCTGCAAAGTATTATCACCTAGTTGGCACGGTAATTGTGATTTTGAAAGGCCATTCCACCATTCTATCAATCCAGCTGCTTCAGTATGATGGGAAACATGGTAAGACCAGTGAATTCCATAAGCATGAGACCACTGATGCAATTCTTTAGCCATAAGTGAGTGCCTTGGTCAGAGGCAATGTTGTGTGAAATACCATGATGGTGGATAAGGCATTCCATGAGTTCACGGATGACAGTCTTGGCAGAAGCATTCCATGCAGGATAGGGAAACCCATATCCGGAGTAGGTATCTATTCCAGTGAGGACAAACCTCTGCCATTTCCATGATGGAAGAGATCCAATACAACCAATCTGCCACCAGGTAGTTGGTTGATCACCCCAAGGAATGGTGCCACATTGAAGGCTCAGCATTGATTGGTCTCTATTGCTGGCAAACTGGGCACTCAGCAGTGCCCATATCCAAGTCAGCCTTGGTGAGTGGAAGTCCACGTCGCCGGGCCCGTATGTAACCTCCATCCCTGCCGCCACAGCCACTGTGCTCATAGGCCCACTGGGTGATGACAGGGTTGGTCCGAGAAAGAGGCTGAGTAGTGTCCACAGAACAGGTCATCCTATCCACTTGATTATTAAGCTCCTCCTCTGCTGAGGTCACCCGTTGGTGGGCACTCACATGGGATACAAATATCTTCACAGTTTTTGACCACTCAGAGAGGTCCATCTACATACCTCTTCCCCATGATTTTTTGTCACCAATTTTCCAATCATGCTTCTTCCAAATCCCTGACCATCTAGCCAAACCTTGGCTACAACCCATGAATTAGTATATAATTGCACATCTGGCCATTTCTCCTTCCATGGAAAGTGCACAACCAGGTACACTACTCAAAATTCTGCCCACTGGGAAGATTTCCCTTCACCGCTATCCTTCAGGATGTCCTGGAAAGGGGCTGTAGTGCTGCAGCTGTCCACTTTTGTGTGGTGCCTGCATATCGTGCAGAACCATCTGTGAACCAGGCCCTAGTCTTCTCTTCCTCTGTCAACTGATCATAGGGAACTCCCCATAAGGCCATCAGTGCAGGCTGGGGGAGAGAAGACAGGAGTGGAGACCATGGGTGTTTGAGCCACTTCCTCATGTAAGTTACTCATGCCTTCAGAACCTGAAGCCCAATCATGTATATACCACTTCTATTTGATAATGGAATGCTGCTGTGCACAACCCACTCTATGGCTAGATGGATCAGAAAGCATCCAGTTCATGATAGGCCATTCAGGTCGCATGGTGACTTAATAGTCAAACGTTCAATTTCCACCAAAGCCCAGTAACAGGTCAAGAGCTGTCTCCCAAAAGGAGAATGGCTATCTGCAGAAGATGGCAGAGCCTTGCTGGAAAATCCTAGAGGCCTCCTGTGATTCACCCATGGGAGGCTGCCAAAGGCTCCAAACAGCATTCCCATCTGCCACTGACACCTCAAGCACCATTGGATCTGCTGAGTCATATGGCCCAAGTGGCAGAGCAGCTTGCACAGCAGCCTGGACCTGTTGCAT
This sequence comes from Macaca mulatta, assembly GCF_049350105.2. NCBI lineage: Eukaryota > Metazoa > Chordata > Mammalia > Primates > Cercopithecidae > Macaca > Macaca mulatta. Next base: position 73,103,849 of record NC_133423.1, read on the forward strand.
ACCCTTCTCCTGTTCTGGACCCCATTCAAAACTGGCAGCCTTTGGGTCATTCGATAAATGGGCCACAGTAATACACCCAAATGAGGAATGTGTTGCCTCCAAAATCAAAATAGGCCCACTAGACATTGTGCCTCTTTGTTGGTTGTAGGAAGGGCCAAATATAGCAACTTATCTTTCACCTTAGAAGGAGTATTTCAACAGGTCCCACACACTGGACCCCTAGAAATTTTACAGAGGTAGAAGGTCTCTGAATGTTAGTCAGATTTATTTCCCATCCTCTGGCAGGCAAATGTCTCACCAATAAGTTCAGTGTGTTTGCTACTTCTTGCTCACTGGATCCAGTCAGCATAATGTCATCAATATAATGGACCAGTGTGATATCTTGCGGAAGAGAAAAGCGATCAATTTCTCTCTGAATGAGATTATGACACAAAGCTGGAGAGTTGATATTCCCCTGAGGTAGGACAATAAAGGTACATTGCTGGCCTTGCTAGTGAAAGGCAAATTGCTTCTGCTGGGCCTTATGGACAGGAATGGAGAAAAAGGTATTTGCCAAGTCAATGGCTGCATACCGGGTACCAGAAGATGTGTTCATTCGCTCAAGCAATGAAACCACATCTGGTACAGCAGCTGGATTTGGAGTCACCACTTGGTTAAGCTTACAATAGTCCAGTGTCATTTTCCAAGATCCATCTGTCTTCTGCACAGGCCAAATGGGGGAGTTGAACAGCAATGTGGTGGCAATCACCACCCCTGCATCTTTCAAGTCCTTGATGGTGGCACTAATCTCCGCAATCCCTCCAAGGACGGACGTGATATTGTTTTTGATTTAACATTTCTTAGGTAGAGACAGCTCCAATGGCTTCCATTTGGCCTTTCCCACCATAACAGTCCTCACCCTACCAATCAGGGAGCCAATGTAGGTGTTCTGCCAGCTGCTAAATATGTCTATGCTAATTATGCCCTCTGGCTCTGGGGAAATGACCACAGGATGAGTCCAGGGACCCACTGGACGCACTGTAAATCAGACTTAAGCTAAAGCTTCATTAATTACCTGACCTCCATAAGCCCCTACTTTAACTGGAGGATCACAATGACGTTTTGGGTCTCCTGGAATCAACGTCAGCTCAAAGCAAGTGTCCAGTAGTCCCTCAAATGTCTGATTATTTCCCTTTCCCCAGTGCACAGTTACCCTGGCAAAAGGCTGGAGGTCTCCCTGGGGAAGGATGGGAGAAAGATTCACCATATAAATAGTGGGTAGTGTAGTGGGGTCCTTCCTCAAGGGGACCCAGCCTCCCCTTCATTCAAAGGGTTCTGGATCTGTAAACTGGCTCAGGTCTGAAAATTGATTGAAGGGCCATAAATCTTTGTGTTTGTAATTCAAATTAGTCTTCCTTCCATTCAACCTGAAGTTTTCTGCTTGTATAAATTAAGTGGAATGTAGTAGGCTTCCTATTGATTTCACTTCCGGAAATACCATGATTAATTAGCTAATGCCAGAGCTCTACATGTCAGACTATTTTGATTGCCACTTTGCCTCTGCTGTCCATTATGGTAGCTACCCTCACCCTGTCTTTGATATTTGGGTGCTGCCACTTGGCCCCTGCCACCTCGAGATCGAATTATTCCCATTGTATTTAAATTTTGTTGTTGAGTGACTGCAGTTTCCACTGTTAAATCTGACCTACAGAGAAGAGCAATTACGGGCTCTTCAAAGATGCAGGTGCTGCCCTCACAAATCTATTTCAAAAGGAATTGGTCAAGAGTATATCTTCTGGACTAATCCACCATCCCAATCTCCCTAAGCCTTTGGATCCCTTCCTCTACATTGAACTTAAGGAGATCAGGCATTTCTGGCTCGCTCACAGTGGGCCATCTTTTAATCCGTATTTCAGCTAACCAAGCAAATAAACTACTTGAACCTTTTTTAACTCCCCAAGCTGCAACATTAAATGCGGACTCCCTCCTTAGTGGGCCCAAATCAATAAATTCAGCCTGATCCAACTCTACATTCCTTCCACCATTATCCCACTCCCTTAATATCCATTCCCATGCCTGTTCCCCAGATTTCTGTTTATATAAATTAGAAAACTCAAGCAGTTCTTTTCGAGTGTAGTGCACCTCCTCATGGGTCACACTCTCAACCTCATCTCTAGGGTCCCACCAGGACTTTAGTTGTAGGTCTAGAAGCAAAGAGGGGTGTTGGGGTGACTCCTGAGGAGAATCAACACTATCTGGCCTGGCAACTGCCTCAGGGGAGGCCATTACTGTTGCCTCAGGCAGTGCAGAGTTTATCTCCTCAAACGTGGAAAGGCTGAGGGCAGCATGGGTTGGGGAGAGAATGTTGCTACTACTGGAGATGGGGAAGCTATTTCTTCTCGCAAAAAAAAAGGTTAATCAGACTTTACAAACTCAGTGTCCCCAGCTTCATCAGGGTTTTCCCACATGTCCCCATTCCAAGTTGCAGGGTATTTTTCTTTTGCAATCAATGCCCTCACTTTAACAGTAGACACCTGGTGAGGCTATGCATGCACCTTTCATTGCAGGTCAGCCAATCACATGGTAAGAACTTGTCTCTGTTTTTCCAAAATTTCAGCTCTTTCTCTACAGGAGACAAGACTCTCACTGGGGGCAGTCTTAGCAGATTTGAGGCTCCGTATCTGCTTCTGAAGTGGGAGATAGAATTTATCATTTTCTTTCATCACTTTGTCCACCAAACTTAGGAGCAACCAAGCAGCTTCATTATGTTCCTTGGTTCTCCACATATGATCAAAGGTATTATGTATAGAGTCACTAAACTCTTGCCTCTCAGGAGTGATGAATCAGGAGTGTCAAATGCATTTATTTTGCGTAACTCTCTGAACAGTTCATGTCAAGGACTATTAGTGTTCTCCATGCTATCAGAAGGAGAGTCCTTAGCAATTTTTGATCTAATCATATTGAGCAGCCAACTCCAGAAACCTCAAAAGCAATGCAAGAATTCCATTCTTAATTTTCTGTTCCTCCAGAACCACTCCTGGTACCAAAATCTTTATTAGTCAGGGTTCTCTACAGGAACATAACTAATGGAATATATATATTCCTTTATACATACATACACATATATATGTGTGTGTGTATATATATGTGTGTGTATATATTTATATATGGAAGTTTATTAAGTATTAACTCACATGATCACAAGGTCCCACAGTAGGCCATCTGCAGGCTGAAGAACAAGGAGAGCCAGTCCAAGTTCCAAAACTGAAGAACTTGGAGTCCAGTGTTCAAGGGAAGGAAGCATCCAGCACAGGAGAAGGTTGCAGGCTGGGAGGCTAGGTCAGTTTCTCTTTTATATTTTTCTGCCTGCTTATATTCTAGCCACACTGGCAACTGATTACATTGTACCCACCCAGATTAAGGGTGGGTCTGCCTTACCCAGTCCACTGACTTGAATGTTAATCTCCTTTGGAAACACCCTCACAGACACACCCGGGATCAATACTTTGTATCCTTCAATCCAATCAAGTTGATGCTCAGTGTTAACCATCACAGCATTCTAAGTCACAGGATGAAACAGGAGGTCGGCAGAAGATACAGGTCACAAAGACCTTGTTGATAAAAGGATGCAGTAAAGAAGCCAGCCAAAACCCACCAAAACCAAGATGGCAATGAAAGCGATCCCTAACAGTCATTCTCACTGCTCATATGTTAATTACAATACGTTAGCATGCTGAAAGATACTCCCCACTAGTGCCATGACAGTTTACAGATGCCACGGCAACATCAGGAAGCTACCCTATATGGTCTGAAAGGGGAGGAATCTTCAGTTCTGGGAATTGCCCAACCCTTTCCCAGAAAACTCATGAATAATCCACCCCTTGTTTGCATATAATCAAAAAATAACCATAAGAATAGCCAACCAGCAGGCCTTGGGGCTGCTCTGCCTATGAAGTAGCCATGCTTTATTCCTTTACTTTCCTAATAAACTTATTTTTACTTTACCCTATGGATTTGCCTCAAATTCTTTCTTACATGAGATCCAAGAACCCTCTTTTGGGGTTTGGATTGTGACCCTTTTCCAGTAACAGAATCGTAAAGTGCATTTTAACAAACATAATTTTCATATAAAGAAAAGTAAGTTTTCATAAGAATTTACTGTAAAGTTTGGAATAATCTGTATTTTTTTTAAGTGTACATTAAGACCTACAGAACTATGAAAGAGATACTGGAGGATAAAATGTTCTTATGGGTAAGATGGTTAAAACTGAAAAGTAGTTAAACCAATTTAGTTTACATAGAGATTTTGAGAGACTGTTCTGCTAAAGCTGCACTTAAACTCTACAAAGAGGAGACACAGCATGTAGTGTACTCCTATAATTTTCACCTATGCCATTATTGTTACAGAGCAGCTTTTGGGACTATTGTTTGATTTGCTACAAACTACTTGGTGTATTTTAGTAAGTACATAGGATTTTAGCAGAAAAAGAAGAAAACACTGACTTCATCTCCAAAAGAAAACTACTGAATTATAAGTCCAATTATGATCACTATGACTTGGAGGAACCAGAAAGTTTACAGTTTCATTTGTAATACAAGTTTATATAAATTGCATAAAACCTCAAACTACAAATTTTCTTTTACAATGTCTGATATTTAGTCAAAAATAACCAAACAGGCTTCTCCCACTGCTTAGGATGTAGTCTAAGAGACTGTCATTCCCACAATAACAATGAGGTACAGCTGAATAAGCTACATACAAAACCACATTAAAGATTTTAAAAATTATAATTAGAAGTAAAGATGCATAGACAGCAAAATAGACTAAAATCCAGGTGGTGATGAGTCTTTTCTTGGAAACAATATATATAATCTCCTTTCATCAGGAGTCATCCCTCTGCAACAAGGGTATGGAGAAACCAGCCAAATTTTAAAAATAGTTTTGATAGCTACATGTGAGTTGGCATAATGGATTTAAATTCTAAGGAGCCTGGGCCATAAAATGAATCTGTACACAACCACCAACTCTAACCTATGGACCTTCTGTAAGTGCAGCATAGAGTAAGCAAAAGGAATTCCTTGGAGGTTCCCCGGGCATTGAAATGTAGAAAGGCAGTGGCTGCTAAAGGATCAAGATCAGGAAGAAAGGCTCCAAGAAATCCCCCCACACCTCAGGGCCCTGGGGCCTTCAGTTTGAGCCACACATATCACATTAAGTCCTGAGGATAGGGCAGCACAATAGATAGAATGCTCCCAAGGTGTAAGAAAGCAATGGACAAAACTGCAGAGCAAATAGAAAATGCCATAAATCTAGAAAGATAACATCCAGTTACAGAGCAGAAATACATTTTCTGTGGTTCAGAAAGCAAGTATGTGGACTATAAAACATTAAGGTGTCACTGGAATCTCAACAATGCTCAAATCCAAATCCCTGCTAAGGGAAGTACTGATCCCCCCATCAAAATGTATTAAGCTACAGGTGAAATTAATATAACAATCTCCTAAGCCCAGACAACGCTTGATTACGGAGTAAATCAACTTGTCCCATTATACTAGTGAATGTGTAGGGAGACATATTGACAAAGAAGGGTAAATATTTTTATGAGGATAAATACTATTTACTTGTTTATTACTTTTTTGTTTATTTTTCTAGACAAAATCTGTAATACATTAAACATTTATGAGACACACAAAGATTCAGGAAAATGGTCAATAGAAAAAAGGGTCAATATTAAAAAAGGCAAAGATTACCCAGATTTTATAATTATGACATAAAGACTTTATGATACATATATTAGTCCACCTATTAGAAAAGGTAAACAGCATGTGTGAACAGATGATGAATTTTAGCTACAAAATAAAAGCTATAAAAAGAAGCTACTGAGAATGCTACAGAGAAAAAAATTGTATCAGAAATAAAACACATATTTGATGATTTGATAGCAGATGGGACACAGCAGAGGAAATAATCAGCAAACTTGAAGAAAGATCAATAGAAATTTTCAAAATAAATTTAAAAAAGAAAAATAAACAATAAAAATGGAAAATCCAAGATCTGTAAGTCAACATCAAATGTCTAATATTCTTTACTTGAAATACCAGAGAAGAGAAAGAGAATGTGAAAGAAGAAACACTGGAAGAGGTAATGCTCAAGAATTTCCCAAACTGATAAAAGACGTCAACCCACAGATACAATGAGCTCAATGATTTCCAAACAAGATACATACAAAGAAAATCACTCTTAAGCCTACCATGGTCAAATTGTTGAAAATAAAAAAAATAGTGAATCTTAAAACCACCAGGAGGTAGAGTGAGGGTGGAAGGAAATATGTCAGATAGGTCATGAAAAATAGGTCAGATAGGTCAATGACAGATAGGTCAATGAAAATAATGATGGCCAAATTCTTATTGGAGACAATGTAGGCCAGAAAGCAACAGAAACACATTTTGAAAGGTTAAAAGAAAGAAAAAGAGCTATCAATAGTCAACCACCTATATTTATCAAAATATCAAAATGTTCTTTAAATAAAAAGGCAAAATAAAATATTTTCAGGAAAACAAAATTTGAGAGCATGTACACTACAAAATTTACTAAAACAAGTTCTTTAGAGTGAAGGAAATTGAAACCTAAGGAAACCTCAAATCTGTAGGTAGAAAAGAAAAATAACAGATTTGGCAAATATAAAAGACATTTTAAAGTATTTTCAACAAATTGGGCTGAGAAAACTGGATATTCACATGTAAAATAATGAGGTTGGACCTTTGCCTAATATCATATACAGAAATTAACTCAAAATGGGTCCACGATCTAAATGTAAGGTTAAAAATTGTAAAACTCTTAAAAGAAAACATAGGGCAAAAACTTCATGAAATAAGATTTGGCAATGATTTCTTGGCTATGATACCAAGGTACAGGTGACAAAAGAAAGAAAATAAATTGTACTTCATGATATTCAAAATTTTTGTGCATCAAGAGATAATATAAACAGAATAAAAAGGCAACTATAAAATCAGTTTTATATTTATATATTTTATATTTATATTTTTGAATTATATATCTGATGAGGGATTAATAGCCAGAATATGACAAAAAATAAAACCCTATTCAAAAAGGGCAAAAAACTTGGATCAACTTCTCCCCAAAAGATATATTGATAGGGACAGGAGACAGATACATTCCTAGGGAGACAGAAGTGGGTCCCCAGTGAAACCCAACCTTCAAACCAAGCCTGAAAACTGAGCTGCTGGTTCTGGGCAGAGTCCATGACTGAAGTGAGAACTTCCTCAATGCCTTTTAGCCAATGGAATGGTGACTTTTCCAGGCCTGTTCATGGACCAATCAGCATGCACTCCCCCATTCTGAGCCCATAAAAACCCTGGACTCAGCCTCACAGATGGCTACCCACTTCCATGCCCCCTCTCACACAGAGGGCTACCCACTTCCTGTCTCCTCTCATTTTTGAAAGCTTTTCTGTCACTCAATAAAATTCTTCTCTGCCTTGCTCACTCTCCAAGTCCACGTACCTCATTCTTCTTGGTCAGGGGACAATAACCCAGGAGCAAAAAAGGGGTGCTCCTGGATGGCTCACTGAGCTGCAGGTGTCATGAATGAAGAGAGATGTGATACGCTCCCATTCACCAGACTACAGGAGCAAAGAACTGTATCCCTTCTGGGAACCCAGACCTCAAGACTCCCTGAGACAGAGTATAACACACCCCCACTCACTGAGCCACAAGTGGTAGGAAGGAGAGAGAGAACTGTGGCATTCCCTGGTGGCTTAGACCTTAGTATTCCCCAAGCAGAAGCTGTAACACCCACTTGGGGCTCTGTGGTTGCTGGCACCTTTGCGTCCCCATTGTCCAGATGTCAGTGTCCAAAACAGAAGCTGGTCGTGACACACTGGACCAGACATGGGCTGAGCACAGACCCACGACGGGCATGGGATCCAGGCCAGTAGCTCAAGCCAAGTGTAGGCTGCTAGGCCAAGTGTGCGGAATGAGCCCAACAGGCCTGAGCAAAGTCCAGGCAGAGGCATTGCCAGCTGTGGAGGTTTCTGGCTGGTGAAACAGCACAGAAAGAATCCTGTGTCAATATATAAATGGCCAATAAGTACATGAAAAGATACTCAACATACCAATCATTAGAGAAATAGAAATCAAAACTACAATGAGATACCAATTCACACTCATTACAATGGTTATTATAAAAACAGAAAATTACAAGTGTTAGCAAGGATGTAGAGAAATTGGAGCTTTTGTGCACTGTTGATTAGAATGTAATATGGTACATCCACTGTGGAAACAGTATAAAAATTCTTCAAAAAAATCACAAGTAGAATTATCATATGTTCTAGCAATTCTACTTCTGGCAATATACACAAAAGAACTGAAAGTGAAGTCTTGAAGAGATATTTGTACACCTATGTCCACAGCAGCATTATTCACAGTAGCTAAAACATGGAAGTAACTTAAGTGTCCTTTGATGGATGAACGAATAAGCAAAATGTGGCAAATACATACAATAGATTACTATTCAGCCTTAAGAAGGAAGGACATTCTGACATTCCCTACAACATGGATGAACCTTAAGGATATTATGCTAAGTGAAATAAGCCAGTCACAATAAAGACAAATATTATATGATTCCACTTATATACGACATTTGAAGTGTCAAAGTCATAGAGACATAAAGTAAAATGTGGTTGCCAAGGTCAAAGAGACAGGAAAATCAGAGTTATTGTAAAATGAGATAGAGTTGCAGTTTTACAAGATGGAAAAAGTGAAGGAGATGGACGACAGTGATAGTTGCACAAAATTATGAATATATTTAATACTACTGAAATGTACACTCGAAAAGGTTAAAATAGTAAATTTATGCTATTACATTATCTACCTATACACACAATTAAATTTTCTTTAAAAGACTCTTGAGTGTCTAAATCAATAATGATAAAATATCATTGGGTTTATGATATAAGTAGAAATAAAATATGCAAGAACATACAGGAAGGTAGAGGGTAAATAGAATTACACTGTCGTGAAATTAATTACATCACTCAGTTATTGTTATTTACAGATAGGCCATAATGATACATAGTCTCCAAAATGATACTTAATCTCTAAAACAACCACCAAAATAATACAAGGCATTACATCAGAAATTCAATAGAGTAAATAAAAGCGGACAGGAAAAGAGAAACAGAGAAAAACAATGGAGGCTCAAATTGAGATATATAAACAGTCTTAATATGACATTTAATATATGTTAATGGATGAGACACTCCATTTGAGAAACAGAGTGCTCAGGCTGGATAAAAAAGGGCAACATTCAACTATACACTTAGAAAAACACTTCAAATAAAAGGGCACAGACACATTGAAGATAAAAGGGTGGAAAAGGTACACCCCATAAACACAATGCATAAGAAATTAGTGTGGCTAGATTAGTATCAAAGTAGAGATTCACAGAATTGTCAGAAATAGAGACATTCTATAATGGTAAAGGGATGAAGTTATCAAGATGTAACAGTCCTAAATGTTTGTAAATTAATAACAGAGATTCAAAATACAGAAAGCAAAAATTTATAGAACTACAAGAAGATACACACACACACACACACAAAAACCACAACAATATTTGGGGACTTTCACAAGTCTCTCTTAGTAATTGATAAACAGCTAAACACAAAACCAGCAAGTATATAAAAGAGCAGAACAACACATCAGCCAACTGCACCTAATTATCACGTACAATGTGCCAAACTCAACACCTGCAAAGTATACTTTCTTTTTTAGTAAAATATTCTATTCACCAAATTAGACCACACGCAGGCTCTAAAACAAGTTCAATAACATGTTATACATCAAACAATTTTAAAAGTCATATGAATCAAATGTTTTTATTGTTGAAAAATGTGTATTGAATTTATTTATTTAAAAATAAAGATTTGGGCATATATACAAGATCAGATCAGAAATTATATATAACAATTGGAGGGAGAAGATACCACTAGACATTAAGAGGAAATGATTTCCACAATTGGATATTGAAAGGGCTAATTCTTCTAAGAGTGAACATGAAACGAAAGACTAACTTTTGCTATATACTGTTTTTTTTTTAACAATAGAGAATATATAACTTGATGTGCAAAATAAATTTTCTGAGACCTAATCATAAACATGTTTAGTGCAAAGTAATTTATAAAATGGAGTGACAATATTTTCAAATATATTTTTACAAAATTTTACAATTCTAAACTATGTTAGTTACAAAGTTGGAAGAAAACCATTTAATTAACCTAATTGTATTATTTTGTGTTAATTTAGTAGCCCAAATAAAAGGGGAGACATATGTGTGTATTTTAAGCCTCTGCATTAAGATAAGGTTATTCCCCTGAAGTTGCACTGCAGAATTGTGTGCGTTTGTGTGTGCATGTGTCTGTTATACAATTGAATTGAATATAGCTTTATATCAACCATCTGTCTGTCTTTGAAGGTATTCAGTATGCCTCCCTTACATTTATAATGATGTGCTTTTAGTTCATTCACATAAAGAGAAGCATGTTAGTGAAATGAGCATTCTTTCAAGTCAGAGCTCGTTGGTTCAGCCACCACCTATACTATACACACTGTGACACTTCAGCAAGTTTTGGGTACACAGTTTTGTTAAAGAGAAAAGATAAGAGTCTGCACTTGGTAGTATTATATTAAGATTTAATTAACACCATTGAATATAATATGCACTTCTTGAGTTATAAAATATATGAAAACCATTTATATGACTAGAAACAGTGAAATAAAAATCAAATCTAATGAGCAAGATTAGGGGAATTAGGCTGGTTGCAGTATCTCACACCGGTAATCCCAATACTTTGAGAGGCCAAGGCAGGAGGATCACTTGACCCAGGAGTTTGAGACTAGCCTGGATAACATGATGAAACACCACCTCTACAAAAAATTAGCCAGGCTTGGTGGAGCATGCCTGTAACCACAGCTATCCAGGAGGCTAAGGTGGAAGGATCACCTGAGCCTGGGAGGTTGAGGCTCCAGTGACCCGTGATCACATCACTGCACTCCAGCCTGGGTGATAGAGTGAGACCTTCTCTCAAAACAAACAAACAAACAAAACAAAGATTAGGAGAATTGTATAGTCATACAACTGAATATTATGTAACCAGGGAAAATCATGGTTTTAGAGAATCATTGATGAGAAAAATGCCAATGAAAAAAATTAGTACACAGACTTATAAAATTTTAATGTATATACCTATGGACTCCAGATGTGTTCAAGCTTATCTGGCATGCATATCTGAATATTGGTAAGGCGTGGATATTTTCAATACATCAGAGTTTAATAAAAAAGAGCAATGACAAAGAAAATTTAATTAACAATCATTGGAAATTTTCTTCCAACATTTCTGCGATTGAAATTGTTTCATTGTTTTAATTATCACTAAAAGAGTGGCATTTTCTTTCTAAGTAAATTAAACTTTCACAATATAAAATGTTGTTCAACTTTTAAAAAATTAACGTTGCTTAGTTTACAATTCTATACACAAAAGTATTGTTTTCTAGTAAACTTGCATACATTGTAAGATTTAGACATGCCTTTTAGAATATGAATCCTCCACTCATATCTTAGCAAAATAATCAATAGTATATGATGAGTAATAAAATGAACTTCTGGGTTGATATAAAATGACAGCCTTACATGGCTCCATTTGAGTTTTCATTACTTATGTCCGATTTAAAACGTGATCAAATGAGAACTTGCAGTCCCCAGCCTGGCTGAGTTGCAGCTGACTGTGGTCCACTTAAATAGAGCTTTTAACAAATGTCAGAACCATTGTGCATATTAATTAGAATATGAGTGGCTTATTTGAGGACCATGTCAGGACTGTCTCCAGAAAGGATAATTCATGATTCTTTAAGACCAGAGTGTATGCCATTCGAACAATAACATTAAGAAGGATCATTTTTTTCGTCTAGCTGCCTCATTGTACTGGCTGGAACAGACACTTGAATACAATGTTCAGTTTAAGGTCAGAAGAAGAATGTTAATCTTGGTAGAGCTTACCAACTCTTATTTATTGTGTAAGAAGTAGGTGATAAAGAAACTAATGTGAAGAAAACAGGAAAGGGTAAAGAGATGTTAATTAATGTAATTCTTGTCCTATGATGTTATTTCTACTATCGAATTAAAGAAACAACCTGTTGAAAGGGAGTAACGGATCACTGCAGTTTTACTATTTTCTTCTAGTTGATTGAGTAAATCCTTGAATATTGCTCAGTTGATCAGTTTCAAACTTTATCCTTTATCAAATTAGTCAAGTACAGTCATTTTTTTCTTTCCTAACATCTCCCAAATGCATATGTTATTTCTACTACTACTAACACTATGTTGGATTTATTATCTTCATCCTAACTATTGTTATGCTTCCCTATCTTGTCCCTAGCCTTTTGTGTAGCTATATGCTAATTTATCTTATAGAGCTGAAGTCACTTTCATTCATCATTTTCTTTTCAACAACTTTCACCAGTTCTCTGTTATCTATAGGTTTAAGTTCAATAGCAACTATGAAGTGATGTCTACACTTAGCTCCAGTTCCTACCACCCACCATATACTAGACTATTCTTTATACAGTAGTCCCCCCTTAATCACGAGAGATACATTTCAGGACCCCCAGTGGATGCTTGAAACCATGGAGTATACTAAACCCAGTAACAATATATACATATTTAAGAAAAAGTTTAATTTATAAATTAGGCACAGTAAGATATTAAAAACAATAATTAATAATAAAATAGAACAGTAATAATAACAACATGCCAGCATCACTATTCTTACACTTTGGGGACATAATTAAGCCAAATAAAGGTGACTTGAACACAAACACTACAATATTGTGACAGTCGATCTGATCATCTAGATAGCTACTAAGTGACTAGTGACCAAGCAGTGTAGATAGCATGGATACACTGAACCAAGGGATGATTCACATCCCGGGTAGAACAAAGTGGGAAGACACCATGTCATGCTACCCAAAATAGCATGCAATTGAAAACTTATAAATTATTTCTGAAATTTTCTGTGTAATATTTTTAGACCACAGTTGACTGCTGACAAATGAAACTACAGAAAGTGAAACTGTGGATAAGGGGAGAGCTACTGCACTGCTCTTGGACGACATTGTGAATTCTTATACCTCCTTTCTAACTGATTTTATTGTCTTCAAAGGTTCAGCAGTTTTATTTTTATCTAGCTCTTAACAATCAGGTTATATTTAATGTCTTCAGTGAGGTATTCCCTGACCACAGTAACCTGAATTAATTGGCATCGATATCTTTTCTCCTGATGCAGATCATCTGGGGATTCCGTATCTTTACAGTATATATATTATAGTTCACAATTAGATTAAGAATGTCTTGAAGGCAAGTATTTCTTTTAATATTCTGATGAATAACAGAGGTAAACATGAGACAAACAAATACCTGTGTGTGGTATTATTATCATTTTTCTTTATTTGTTTATTTGGCTATAAATTTGTTAATTTGCATAGCGGAAGAATGAACGTTAAAAAAAAAAGAATGGAAGGAAGGACTCCTTTCTCAGTTTCAGAAAGGTAGAAGCAATAATATTGATTATTAGGAGTTTAAAGCAGAGGCCAATGAAAACATACTCATCACTAGCATGTCGGTATTATACTTAATGTAAATGTGACTAGTCTTTTCTTATTTATTTTTTTCCAGATTTCTTTTTTATTTTCATTTATTAAATAAAGAAAAAATACTTTGCTGAAGAAGACACAGGAAATCCTATTTTGTGTGAAGGAGGGATTACAAGAGATTCTTGGAAAATCAAAGATGGGTAAATTGGAGGTAGGTCAGTGTTCCGTTCCCTTTTTAGACTCCAGTTCTCTTTAAAAATGGCAACTGAAAACCTAAATACTGACAAAGGCATAAAATTCATCATATCAAATATAGCTATATGCTAAGCTTTACGAGGTCAAAGACTTTGTCCTTCCACTCAGTACTGTATACTCAATATCTAAGACAATTCCTGACACACAGTAGGCATTATTGAGCATTTGTTGATTGAACGAAGGATTATTCATACTTTTAACCTTTGGCTGCAATTATCTTTGTGATAAATTTCGTTAAAATTTATTGAGATTTTAGAGCAAACGTTCTACGTAGAATTTTCTTAATTGTTTTTATTTTTGTAGTTGAAAACTGGCCATGGTAGACCTTTCTTTTCCCCTCTGTCAATCACACTGATTGGTTAGCAGTCCCAGCAAGATGATAATGGGCTTTCAGTATCCTCTGCGTGCAGCTGTCACATTTCCCCCACTTTGGCTTATGTGCTTAATTTTTCATTAATTATTCTTTCATGAAATGTAAATATTCTTGCTTAGTAATCATTATAGAAAACAGTAGATAGGGGAGGAGAAAACAGTATGTTGTTTGAATCATCAAATTCTTAATACCACCTTAGGGCAACAGAAGGATGGCAGGTGTCAAAGAATTATGTAATTGAAAGAAAGGGAACAAAGGCATTAAAAGAAAGACTCTATAATGAGTCTTCTGGCAGGTTTCAGAGAAAGAAGCAGCTGGGTCTTCATGGCAAGAAAACGTAGTGGAACCTATTGGTAAAATATGGTGATGAGTGCTTTCAACATGTTCAAAAATACAGTCATTCAGAAAATATATATTTCAAAGTGCCTGAAGATATTTAACGAGATGATATGATGGCCTGAAAGACTACATATTTATAAATTGACAATAGTAGCCATATTTTAAATGTTACCTCTCATTTAGGATCTAAAATTGCAACCTGGGAAACATCTCTATTTATAAATTTTGCTAAAACATGTTTTGGAATGACTTTAGGATTTTTTTTTAAACAAAGAGGAAAATTTCAGGAGCTTGATATCATTTGAGTTTAATACAATAATCTGCATATCTTGGCACTATTATGAAAAATGAACGAAACAAAGATAGGCTTACAAATGTAAATATGCCAGAGCTAATGATTGTGACACAAATATACTATGGAAACAGCTTGGCTCAGTAACTAAGCAACAGATTAGAAACTCAGGTTTAATATCTAATTCTGATTTTCCCCCTGGTTTTTAGCTTTGTTTCTTATCAGCAACCTATTTAATATGTTGACTTATACAGGTGAAGGATAAAAATGGTGCAAATAAGCCAAAATAGCAAATAACTTCCCATTCTTATTTAACTTTGAAATGTCCCAGGTTTTACATTTGAAGAGTATAAGAGAGCTATGTAAGAGTATCACAACACTTCACAATAAATGATGAAATCACAATCAAGACATAAAAGACGTTTTGAAAAGCTATGTCTTTTTGCTACACTGCCCAATCCATCCTTGAAACAGTGCTACCTATTTGACTTACTAAGTGCCAACCTACATGGAAGAAGGTGGTGTCTTTTTCTGTGTTTGACTCTGGTTCAAACAACCCCAACCTGAAAAATACATATAATTTTCAAATAGAAAAAAATAATCTTCAAGCTTTCCACCTTATCTGTTCTAGTCAGAATGAAATGGTGACTATGCCAAAAAAAATTGTAGCAGATAATGTGATAATGTCATTAAAATGTTAACAACACAGTTTTCATAGACGAACACATATACAACCCTGTTTTTTTAGATTTCTCCATTTGGAAAATGAAAAACAGAACTAGGTAAAACAACAATGAAAAACCTCACCATGAGCTAAGGTTTTAGTCCTTCATATGCTAGCAGAATGCCTCAAAATATCAACTCTTCTACTCCATTGCCAAAACCTTCGTATCTCCACAAAAACTAAAATGCAGTGGTATGATATTTGCAATCAAGTTTTCTGGATACAACAGCAGTATTTCATAGTTTCTGCTAATGTCATTATTTGCTGCCAAGAATTGGAGCCATTGAATCATTTAGTGGATCCAGACGTTATTTTGTGAGTGTTTAACAATTTTAACTCAACATTATAAACTGACCTAATATTAACTAACATTGGTTGGGTATAAGGTTGTTGACATATAAGGTCAACAACAGCGATATTTTGGATCCAGTTTCTAACCTCCAATAGATTACAGATGTAAGGTAGTACATTACTCTAAAGGAACAAACAGTAAGGTTGGAGAAAGTCGACTTCTTTGTTAAATCCTATATTTGATCAGTTCATCCATTTCAATAAACATATCTGTATTGATACCAGTCACTGAACTTAAAGCAGATGTCAGGATAAATGATCTAGATATAGGCACTTCAAAGAAGGAGCTCTCAGGAAAATGCAGTCAGACATTTAAATAATATAATACAATGGATTAAATGCTATAATTGAATATTTTTAAGTATAGCAGAAAAAAGGAGACAGTAAGTAACTAGATATTAGAAATAGGATAAAACGTCACTGGGGAGGAAGCAATTTAACCAACTCATAGAATCAGAAAAGTCAGGACCAAACAGATAATGCTAGTAAAGGAAAGAAAATTCTATACAAGAGAAACAGTAAATGGGCAGAGCATAATGCTGGGTTTTGATGCTGTTTTACTTGAATTTTTATTTTTTCATGGGAGAAGAAACAGAAAAAAAAAGCAAGAGAATCAAGAGTTGTGAAATGCAAGAGCTGAGATATAAGTTCAGAGAAGGAAAAACTTAAGAACAACTAAAGCCACATTTGAGGCTGCCGAGGGATACTTTGTTCCAGGAAACAGGCTGCATTCAGAAATAGAAAGTGAAGACATGGGGAGAGGACTTATGACAGAATCATAATTAAGACACAATTCATAATTAAGACATCAATCTCGACAGAAGGAGTTGATCCAGAAACTTTACTCTGACTTGTAGATGCTTCAAGTTGAGTGGTTCTGTAAGACACTTGGTAAATAACAAAGGCTCCAGACATTCAAAAGGATATTCATAGACTAGGAATCTAAAATATCAAACAGTAGAAAACACAATAAGGAACATTAACAAAAGAGGAACCTGCCAAACACATGTACTCTAAAAGTACATAATTCCAATGTTCTATTTCTGATGAGACCTAAATTCCTTTGGTTCGTACTTTGACATTTAGAGTGTTTTTAGATTTTCACCAAGACCTAACTGCTTCAGTCACTAAAGCTCTAATTCTGCAGAATTTATAGCCTTAATTCTTTGCCATATTCTGGAGCTGCTTCATTTCACCTGTCTGACCGCCTGGGTCTCAGGTCAACCATGCACAAGCTAGGGGCAAGCCTCAGCACAGAGCTCCTAATGTGGCTCAAGACAGGCTGCTGGAGTTCAATAAATATTGATTGATGGTAATAGGGACAGTATCACTCTTCTTAGATATGTTGTCACTCTGCCTGCAGGAAAACACTGAGAGTCTGTGCTATTCAGGACAGTTTCCATGGCAGCAGAAATTAAAGGCCAGCAAACTTGAAGCTACACAAAAGTCGTGGGACAACATCATTCTGAATCTTGCATCATTCATGACTGTCTGTATTGTCTCAGCACAAAGAACAGATCAAGAATGTTCAATAAGTCTGCATTGTGAACAGTGAAACTGTAACAGCTATGTCATGTTTTTCATAGAACAGACTATTTCCAAGCTAAGGTATAGATTTTTGGAGTGGGGATGAGTGAGGCATAATCCCGTTTCATGTTTTAGCTTCGGTCCACAGAGGGGAGAACTTTTTTGGACTTCTTAAGGCAATATTACAGAGAACATGTCTAGCTTTGCTCTTGATACACATATTTGCACCTCCTGAGGCCTCTAAGTGGCCAATTTTATTGAATAGATTTTGTTATAATTATTGAGCTGCATTGCCAGGGGGTGAGATACCATCCTCTCAAAGGCACCTGTAATGCTCAGTGTCTTCCCCAACATGTTCCTGGTTAAGAATCACTTACAGATTCCTAGAATCTATGGGCTCATGAAGAATGGCTCCCTGGAAAATATCACATAAGCTAGAGTGTAAAATGGACATGTTTCATAAACTAAACTCTGTTTTGTGTGTTAGTCTCACGAAACCTTGCTTGAAGACCCATCTATTATTTTGAATCAGAGTGGCTGCTTTATAACATATAGTGATATACCCAAAGTTTGTCTCATGTTATTCTCAATTGCTTTGGTCTCTAAAAGATACCTTGGAATCAGACGGCCTCTACAAATTGGGAATAAAAGAACTAAAGTGATTCAGAAGCTTATGTCTTTGTTGGTTGGTTTGTTCTCCTGCTTTTTACTTAGTTTTTTAAAAAAGCAAAGCAAAACAAAACAAAGAAACCTAAGAATGGAAAGTAAGCATTCAGGCACAAAAATAGATAAGATTTCTGTTTTCAAGAAGGATGTTGATACCTTTGCTCCAACTTTTAAAATAAATCTCATAAAAGAAAGATTTATAATAATTAATTTTAATTTCAAGCTATATTTAATAGATTTATACACATACATACACACTTATACACATGAATGCCTTTGATTCACAGAAAATATGACAAGTAAAAGTGTATGTAATACAGATGACAAAAGAGTGCACTTGTACCTTTATTAATTCTGAGTGAGGGGTCTTAGGTCCCTGAAAATAGGGAAGGCAGAATACATGCAGCAAATAATCTAAAAGGAAAAAGAAAACATCCACATGGATGTCCTAGGTAAGAACCTAAAATTCCAACCAATGCAAAGAGCAAAAGTATTTTTAATAAGGCACTGTGTTTAGTGTTCTACTTTGCTATTTATATTTATTACCAGAACTCCTGAAATACAAACTGCTTAAGATTTCTAATGGCTAATTTTTCTCTTCTCACTTTGTGGGAATTAAGATTAAGTTGATATCTGGAATGCAAAGGAGACTATCAGCACAATTACCAGCCCTAACACATCTACCTACATCCCTCCCCCACACACACATGTGCAGTTATCAGAAGACTCAGAAACACTGCCCTGGGGGACCATGGGTCAGCAAGGGTTCCATCCATAGGATTGCTCATCTATAGGAAAAAATCACTGCTCTAGACAGTAGCTAGAGGCATACTATGTGGGCGTGAACAAGGAGAAAACCCTATTTTCTAGAGCTCAACTTCCATATAACAGATAGATATTGCTATAATCTGAATACATCCCCTGAAATTCATACGTTGATCCATAATCCAAAATGTGATAGTATTAAGAGCTGGGGCCTTTAGGAGATAATTAAGTCATGATGGTGGAGCCCTTATAAAGGAAATTAGTTACCTTATAAAAGAGATCGAAAGGAGAGCCCTAAAATTCCATTGGCCATTTCATCTATCTCTTTTGCCATAAGAAGAGGCAGAATTTTTTTTTTTTTGGCCCTTCCCCCTTCTATCATGTGAGGATGCTGCCTGGAGAAGATACCATCAATGGAAAAAGCCCTTACCAGACCACTAAACATTCTAGTGCCTTCATCTTGGACTTCTCAGCCTCCAGTACTATAGGAAATAAAGTTGTGCTCTTTACAAACAAAGAAGGCTGTGTTCTTTTTTTTGTTAGAGTAGCACAAACAGACCGATACATGTTAAATTAAATATTGACCTCTTTAAATTGTACTCCTTTCAATTATCATATATCTCAAAGCATAACTGGAAAACAAGAGTAGGGAAAAAAGAAAATGAGCATTAACAAAATGTCTGCTACTTACCAGATACTATACTAGACATGTTCAGTATTATATCACACTTAATAACACAACTTCATCAGATTTCTCTTCTTATTCCCTTTTTGCAAATTAGGCAAAGTGAATTAAAGTAACTTACCTAAGATTTTAAAAAGTTATAAATGGAAATGTGGAGATTTGACCTTATTTATCTTTGTCTGTAGATGAAGCACACAACGCCAAAAAATAAAACCCAGCTAGCACTCATTGAGAGTGTACCATGTGCCAAGCCTATAATGAATAAATTGCATTTTATCCTTACAACAATGTGGTGAATGAGTATTAATACTTTCCACTTTATAGAAGAGAAAAATAAAGGGGAAAATAATAACCAACTGCACATAATTTAAATGGTTGTAGCCAAGATAGAAACTCATCTGTGTAATTCCAAACTCTAAGGGCTGACAGTAGCACTCCCCAGTCTCCATACACACAATTTTTGTCTGGATACATTTACTGACACTGGGACTTGCTGGATGGTTAGCTTTAACTCCTTGGGGTCACAGACTAACTAAATAGGACAAGCTCAGAAAATATAACATGTATTGACCTCAGAATTTCAGCATCATGATAGGGCATTAAAAAGCCTGTCTATTATAGGTTCTCAGGGACAAAACTGTAGCTCAAAAAATTAGGTCTATTGACATGTTGCAATAAAGGAGAGCACAGAAAATGAAACTTAGAATACCTCTCCCCAACAAAGAACTTTATAAGTTTCTTATAAGAATGGGGGAGGGGAAAGTGATGGAAGAGTGAGGGTTTAGATCATTATATTAAACAATATTTGGCTTAAAATAATGTGGGTCTGTGTGTAAAGAGGTTAATTTCAGTCTTTGGCTGAAAGGCAGGTTCAAGGTTATGGTTCCGTGGAAAACACAATGGTGAGATAAATATGAAATGCTGTGTCCATAAATCACTTATCTGGAACTCTGCAAGACTGCCTCTATGCACCAGAGACTCATATCATTCAAGCAAGAGTAGGCTGTCCCATTCTTAGTGAAATGGCATCAAACAGCAAAGTTTCTTACAGTCTGTGGTTTTAAGATTTGCAGAACTAAGTCCTTTTCTTAATGAACAAATGAGGATTTTACTGATTTACAAGGTAGAGCATGCAACTTCTCAAACTTAGTTGAAACTGTATTTTTATCAAGACTTATACAAGCATACCTCAGAGATAATGTGAGTTCAGATATAGAAAACTGCAATAAAGCAAATATCCCAATAAAGCAAGTCACACAAAATTTTTGGTTTCCCAGTGCACATAGAAGTTGTGTTTACATTATTCTGTAAACTGTTAAGTGTGTGGTAACTAATGTCTGAAAAAAGAATGTATATAATTAAATTTAAAATACTTTATTTCTAAAAAAAAAAAAAAATGCTAACAATTGTCTGAGCTTTTGGTGAGTTGCAATCTTTTTGCTGGTGGAGGGCCTTGCCTGGATGTTGACAGCTGGTGACTGATCAGGATGGGGGCTACTGAAGACTGGATTGGCGTGGCAATTTCTTAAAATGACATAATGAAGTTTGTCAGATCAATTGACTGTTCCTTTCACAAGAGTTTTCTGTAGCATGCGATGCTGTTTGATAGCATTTTATTCATAGTAGAACTTTTTTCAAAAGTGAAGTCAATCCTCAAAACCTGCCACTGCCTTATCAGCTATGATGATGTAATATTCTAAATTTTTTGTTGCCATTTCAACAAAGTTCACAGTGTCTTCACCAGGAGTAGGTTCCATCTCAAGAAACCACATGGCTAGCCAGTTATCCCAGCACCATTTATTGAAGACAGTCCTTTCCCCATTGCCTGTTTTTTTCAGCTTTATCCAAGATCAGTTGGTCATAGGGGTGTGGCCTTATTTCTGGATTCTCTTTTCTGTTCCATTAGTCTATGTGTGTGTTTTCCTACCAACACCTTGATATTTTTGTTACTGTAGCCCTGTAGAATAGTTTGATGTCAGGTAACATGATGCCTCCAGCTTTGTTCTTTTTGCTTGGGATTGTCTTGGGTATTCAGGCTCTTTTTGGGTTCCATATGGATTTAAAAATAGTTTTTTTCTACTCAGTTGAAGAATGTTATTGGTAGTTTGATAGGAATAGCATTGAATCTGTAAGTTGCTTTGGGCAATATGCCCATTTTAATGATATTGATTCTTCCTATTCATGTGCATGGAATGCTATTCAATTTGTTTGTGTCATCTCTGATTTGAGCAGTGTTTTGTCATTCTCCTTGTAGAGATCTTTTACCTCTCTGGTTAGTCGTATTTCTAGGTATTTTATTCTTTTTGTGGCAATTGTGAATGGGATTGCATTCCTGATTTGACTCTCAGCTTGGGTGATGTTTGTGTATAGGGATGCTAATGATTTTTGCATGTTGATTTTGTATCCTGATACTTTGCTAAAGTTGTTTATCAACTGAAGGAGCTTTTGGGTGGAGATGATGGTGTTTTCTAGATATAGAATCATGTTGCCTCCATACAGGGATATTTTATTTCCTCTCTCCCTATTTGGATGCTCTCTCTTTCTTTCTCTTGCCTGATTGCTTCCAGAAGATTTTCAATAGACTGTTTAGATCTATCAGATAAATCACTTGTCCGTGGCAGGTATACCCTTACAAAATATATTTCTTAAATAATAACTCTTGAAAGTCAAAACTACTCCTTGATCCATGTACTGCAGAATGGATGTTGTGTTACCAGACATGGACACAACGTTAATCTCTCTGTACATCTTTACCAGAACTCTTGGGTGACTGTGTACGCTGTCAGTTAGTAGTAATATTTTGAAGAGTAGTAGTTCTCAACAGTGGGCTTAAAACATTCAGGAAATCACTCTTGAAGTTGTTATTTAGGCTTTGTTGTTCCGTTTATACAGTACAGGTGGAGTAGATTTAGCATAATTTTAAGAGTTCTAGGATTTTTAGAATGGTAAATGAGCACTGGCTTCAACATCAACTCACCAGCTGCATTAGCTCCTAACAAGAAAGTCAGGTGTGCTTTGATGTTTTGAACCCAGGCATTAACTTCTCCCCTTTAGTTAAAGAGTCCTAGAATGTCTAGATGGCATCTTCTTCCAAAATAAGGTTATTTCATCTACATTGATAATCTATTGCTTAGTGTAGTCACTTTTGTCAATTATCTTAGCTAGATCTTCTGGATAACTTGTTGCAGCTTCTATATCAGCACTTGCATCCTCACCTTACACGTTTATGTTATGGAGATAAATTCTTTCCTTAATCATTATGAATCAATTTCTGTTAGCTTCAAAATTTTTTCCTGCAGCTTCCTCACCTCTCTCAGACTTCAGAGAATTGAAGAGAGTTAGGGTCTTGCTCTCAATTGGGCTTTGGCTTAAGGGAATGTTATAGCTGGTTGATCTTCTATCCAGACCACTCAAACTGTCTCCTTAGCAGCAATAAGGCTGTTTTGCATTCTCGTCATTTGTGTGTTCACTGGAGTAGCACTTTTAATTTCCTTCAAGAACTTTCCCTTTGCATTCATAGCCTGGCTAACTAGTTGGCACAAGAGGCCAAACTTTGGCCTATCACAACTTTAAATATCTCTTTCTCACTAAGGTTTATCATTTCTAGTTTTGGGTGTAAAGTGAGATAAATAACTCTTCCATTTACTTGAACATTTAGAGGCCATTGTGGGGTTATTATGTGGCTTTATCTTAATATTGCTGTGTCTCAGGGGATAGGTAGGCCTGAGGTGAGGGAGATAGATGGGGAAACAAACTGGTCAGTGGAGCAGTCAGAATAAACACATCATTTATTGATTAAGTTCACTTTCTTACATGGTATCAAGAGACCACGGTAATGTTAGATTCAGGTAAGAGGAGGAGGCAAAAAGTATTTTATAAACTGTAAAAGTTCCTCCAATTCAAGAGCAGAGTGGCAGGGTAAATGATAGGAGTCTAGTAACATTTGGGAGGGAAAAGTCTTTGCTCGATAATGGTAAGTAGTGAGGATTTGTGTCTTATATTATCTTTCAACTGCACAAGGATTTATGAAGAAGGAGGTTGGAAAAATATAGCCAAAGGATTTGACTCTGTTTAAGAGAATAAAATGTTAAGCTATGAAATTTAACAATTGGAGAAGTTTATAGAATTTACCATTTTCCAAGTTATAAATGGAAACTAAGAGTTAGGTCCTGGATGTAGCAGAAACGACTAGATGTCCCTTTAAACCTGCTCTCTGCTAACCCTTTCTCTCCTAGAATAGAACCCCCAATTTTAGATGGGCACACGGCTGTGTAAATAAATGCATAACCATGAATCTAGATGTGTGCCTGTTGCTAATTTATAATTCATGGGATGCAAGCAGAAGTAGAACATATTACTTCTGGGAAATGCCTTTAATTGCCCTTTTTCAACTGTTCTTCCCTTTACCTATGATGGCTGGAACTGGGATAACATCCTGAGTCATGCAATGGAAGCCAAGTGCTGTAGAAAGCAAAGTAGCAGCCTAGAAGGAATTTGGGTCCCTGATGATTTTGTGAAGCTGTGATTTTTTCCACCAAACCTGAACTTCCAACCTCCAATCATCTTTTTCATAAGAGAGAAATAAACATCTTATTTAATTCACTATCACTTTTGGCTTTTGTCACTCAGAGCTATGCACACTCCTAATTGACATATTGGTCCTCCTAATTGACATATTGGTCCTCTGCATTAATATCCCTAGGATTGGACATTGTCTTTGCTATATTGTACCTTCCATTAAAGGGAAGTGTAATGTCACCAAACTAGCATCAGGTATAAATATAAGTTGAGATTAAAACCAACAAATAATATTTTTGGACAAAAACATGACATTATATTTGAAACACATGAAGACCGAATAAAATTATCTTAAGGCTAATTTTCAAAAACTGGAGGCAATGAAGTATAGTGGTTAAGAATACAGATACTGGAAACAGCCTGGATTCAGATTCTTTCTTTGCCAGTTACTGTGTAAATTTAGCCACATTACTTCACTTCTTTGCCTCAATTTTGACAACTGTAAAATGAGAATAGTCACAGACCTATTTTCTAGGGTTGTTGTGAGAAGCAAACTGATTATAGAACTATAACTCATATATAGTTTTATATATATATAATATTCTATTATATATAGTTATATGTATAAAATACTCATATATAATTATATATATAAAAACAAGTAATTGAACTCTATTATATATATAGTTACATATATGAAATGCTTAGAGCAATGCTTGACACATAATAATCGCTACTAACCAATTTAACAAATAATCTAATAAAAATATCTCAATTCCACATATAGCTAGATTTAGGGTTAAACAGTAGAATTCACTCTTTGATTAGAAGAATAAAGTTAATAGGAGATGACTCTTGATATGCTCCATACAGTATAGGGAAGAGAATTTATCACCTATGAACTATCATTCCCATGGACCACTCCAAATGTATAGGTAAAACTGATATAATTTAACTTTAGGATTTGTAAATGTCACTACAACTGTCAGTGTAACAGAACACTCTGTAATACACTCTATAATACACTTAAAGAAATAACCTTAAGTATCTTTTTTCCTTAAACTGGTAGCTTCCCAATGCTGACTGCTCTGATTAAATATGAACAACCCTTAAAAGTTATATGATATAATTTTCCTATTAATTTTATTGATATATAACTGGGTCATAAAATAACACTACAAGTAATTGAATAAATTTTTTAAAAAGATCTCCATATGTGTGTTTTTTTTTTTTCATTTGCAGCCAGAGGAAAAAAACTTGTAATTTTCTATGGAACTTTCCAGACAATTTTACAGATATGGACCATTTTTAACAGATCTTTTAACCTATACATTTTTTAACAAGCCAAACAGGAACAGGAGAACATCATTTCAGTGAAACAAACAGATTGAAACATTGTGAATGTCAGAACCACAGTCAGGAATGCTCCTTTTTTTTCATCTTCCCTTATTGTAAGGTTTTATTGTTTTCTTGAAATGTTATCTCGGTATTCAAACACTTCTCTCCACACTGAGTGAAAATGTGCTGGCCGATTTGCATCTTTGTCACCACTCGGTATACTCGAGATAAATGTATAAATAGGAAGCTTGAAAGGTCTAGCCGGGAAAATACAAAGGCTCAAGGAGGAGTCGTGCAGGATGAGCATCTGGTCTTTCTTCTTCTCGTAGAACTGCAGTTTATAAACTTCCTCTCTCTATGAGGCTTTTGCACCATACTGGGAAACTTCCAAATATAACTCCATTATAGAGCAATCTGAAGAAGCTAAAAAACAACCATGCTGATCCACAGTATAAAATAGATGACGTTCAATATTTGTCAAAACATTTCACCTTTGCAGCTACTGAACCTGTAATGACAAGGACTAAGATTGGGTTGACAACAAGCACACAATTATATTTACTGGAGAAAGTTCAAGGGAAGTTTGAAATACAGCTGTAAGAGAAGAATACATAATTGAAAAAATAGTGCCTTTTGGATGTTTAAAATATACTAAAATAGTTTCCCACCATTAAGTGCCTTAGGTAGTCTAAAGTGTGGGGTTTTTGTTTTTCTTTAGTCCACTGATTTTGACAGTGAACATTTATTAAGTTCCTCTTATATTTGAAACCTTACTGGATATCTTTTATTTTATTTTATTGTTCACAAACACATTGTACTAAATGTTGTCTATTCCAAAACCTACAAATTCAGGCTTGTGGAAGCTGAATGAGCATGATATCTCTTGGTCATGG
The DNA here is from genome assembly GCF_049350105.2 of Macaca mulatta. Taxonomy (NCBI): domain Eukaryota; kingdom Metazoa; phylum Chordata; class Mammalia; order Primates; family Cercopithecidae; genus Macaca; species Macaca mulatta. The sequence goes on from NC_133423.1 coordinate 73,130,222, forward strand.
CTGGGAAACCAATTGGAATGATTTAATATTCTGCTGCTCAAGCTTCATAACGACTATGGAAGTGATTAACTGAAGAAGTTATTTGAAACATCAACATAGGGTACTAGATTAGAAGAATGACAAGGGTGTATCTGAAAACATTTTCTTTCCTATGTGTCTTGGATTATTATTGGGTGCAATTGTATTTTGAAATTATCTTTCCATCTGTTCTAGCCTGAGTTCTGCTTAAACTGCTCTGTTAACTAAAGAATCTCAGAAATCTCACAAACTCAATAGGAAGGCTGAAGAAACATGTTTCAAAGTGGACAAAACATAGTAGAACCCAAGTAACTAAAACTTCAGTTGAAATCATGCCATTAGGTGAGTCTGGAGAAAACACCACTGCCTTGGGCTCCGAAACCACCCACTAGCAACACTGGATGCCACCACTGCTGCAGGCCAGTCGCCAGTTTGTGTATGAGACACTGGGTTGCACCACCAGCAACACCTCCATGGAGTTCCTGTGCCACTGTCATCAACAATGCTATTGTGACCTGTCGATTGTATGTTGCTGCTAGCACTTCTGCCTACAGACACAGATGCTACTGCCACCACTGCAGACAGAATTCTGAACCGTTCTTTCTTCTTTTCACTACTTCCTCTAGACAGCAAGATTATATGGGCAGCATGTGATCAATTTCAGTTAAGAACCCAAGTGCTACCTAAGAAGAAATTTGGAGAGGAAAAATCTACCCCCTCTTCATTACCCCACCTAGCTTGGTACTTTCATACATGAGAATTATATTAGAAAGATGCCTAAACAACAAAAGGCAAATATTGGTCCTAATCCACTTATATGACTGCCCAAATGCACAGCCATCCTTTTCCCCAACTTCTATTCTTTTATTTTAAAAATACTTTGTCCTAATGTAACATAAAAAGGGCTATGTGATGGAAAACTCCTCTACTTTCACTTCAAGGGGAAACAAATTAAATTCTTGTCAGTTACTCCACTCAACTCTAACATCTACAACTGATGCTGTTACCCACTCTTCCCCTAGGAAAAATACTGTACCATCATGTACATATTCCATAATCAATAAATTAAATCACAAACTTCTCTCTCACCAACACCTTCCTTACAAAATAATGAAGAATGAGAAGATGAAAACATTTTAAAGAGCAGTTAAAATTTATGCAAATATATTCATTATGAAAAGTAATATATGGAAATGCTAGAGTCCATAGTTTTGCAACTGGTCATGAGAACACAGCTAGAAGTCTCCCTCCTCCACGTTACCTTGTCTTTCAAAGTCTCCCATTATTATCGTGTGGGAGTCTAAGTCTCTTTGTAAGTCTCTAAGGACTTGCTTTATGAATCTGGGTGCTCCTATATTGGGTAAAAACACGAAATAATATTTTGATGAATTTCTAGGTACTGAATGTGATCTGCCCTGAAAGTGAGAAACTCTTAGGGGCTACAGTCTGAGATAGCCCCTGCACATGTATAGGTTTTCTTCCAGAAACCCCAACAGGCTCTTAAAGTGAAGATTTGAGAAAGATCCCAGTATGGCTCTGGCAGGGGGACAGAAAGAGTAATCAGTGGGAAATACACTCAGAATTCTCCATAGCGAAAGCCCACTACCCAGGTAAAAAGACTTCACTAGTGACTTGTTCCCCCAAGGAAGGGGATTTTTCCCACTCCACCCTCTTCTAGACTTCTTGTCTCATCCAAAACAAGAAGAAACTAAAAAACACTTGTGAAGGTCACAGGCCAGGGATAGAGGCCACTAATAGACTGAGATTTAATCACAGCATTACAGAACATTTCACCTCCCCAACAACTTACCACCAACCACACTACGAGACTCCAGTATAATAGTAGATTACAGCTGAAGGAGCTCAGCTGAAGGAGCTGAAAGATGCAGACTCTCCCTGATCAGGAGTACTTAAAGAAGATAAGCCAAGGTAAGAGGAAAAGAAGGGCACTAAGGAATTTAAAGCCTCTGACACGTGCAACCACAGCAAACATTAAACACAACACAACTCCCAGTCATATTAGCATACACCCTCACACTGAAGGCATATTTTTCTCAGTTCCTATTACCTAATACTTCATACGCAGCTTTCAACATCAACAAAATTACAGGACGTACTAAAAGGCAAGAAAAAGCACAGTCTAAAGAAACAACATGAGCATCAGGGTGATGACTGAAATCAGTGACTGAGGCATACACCAGATCATCGAGGTTTATGAAGCCAGCTTTAGGCCACATCCAGGAAAAACAAGAGCCATAGGCACAGCTGTGGTTGTTTCTGCAGATGTTTCTAGGAGGCTTCGTATTTACACATTTCCTTAGAAGTAGAGAAAGGCCTGCAGGAACAGAGGCAGTTAGGTGGTAAGGCAAATAGTTATATTCCTGTGAGACTTCTGTTAGTGCCCAGTAAATCTACGTTTTACATAAGATAAGGTGTCTGAAGAGGAAAAAAAGAAAAAATGAAGAGTCTATGCAGACCTTTCTGGAGAGGTGGAGGAATGAGTCTTGACTTTGTTCTGCACCTGGAAATACAAGCTTGTACTGGACATTTTCAGTGTGGAATTGAACAGACTTTAGTTTTAAGAGCTAGACTTAGATTGTGTACCTAAAATTGCAACTAGCATGTCTTTTTTTGTGGGAGGCCAGCAAATAATTTACTTATGATTGATCTGTGAGACAGTCATTCCCAGATGTTTGATGCCTTTCACCTTTCCAAGGGGTTCCGGCTGATGCATAATGCTAGCAACAGCTATTCATTTGGAAGAGGATGTTGCAATGACTCAATCTCTGCACTTAAGCTTCCCTTTTATAGAAGAAGTTTGCAGGTCCTGAGATTTTATGTTTTCCTTTTAAGAGCCAGACACAGATATGACCCAGATGTCAAAATTATTGGACAGAAAATTTACAAGATCATTAATATGTTATGGGCTCTAGTGGAAAAAGTACACTACATGTAAGAACAGAAGGGTAATGTGGTCTGAGAGATGGAATCTGTAAGAGAGAATAAAAAGAAAATGCTAAAAATCGAGAACATTACAACCTAAATGAAGCAAGTCTTTGATGGAGCATCAGTAGACTGGATATGACAGAGTAAAGTATAATGAGTTTGAAGACAGATCAATAAAAATTTCCCAAGCATAAATGCACAAAGAAAAAATAATGGAAAAATAAGACAGATCAAAATATTCAAGAACCATGGGACAATTTCAGTAGTTATGATATACCTGTAAGAGGAATACCAGAAAGAGAAGAAAGTGGCAATGCAATAGAAAATAAAAAGTATTTGGAGTAATAACAACCAATAACTTTCCAAAATTAATTAAAGACAACGAACCACATATCCAGTAAGCTCCAAGAAGGCCAAGCTGGCATAAATAACAAAAAATTTACAACTACAAAAGCCATATTTACTACAGAAAACCAAAGGCAAAAAGGAAACCTTGAAAAAAGGCAGAGAGAAAATAAAAACACTTCACCTATAAAGAGACAAGGGTAAGAATTATGTAGACTTCTCATCATGCATTAAGAAAGCAATAAGAGTATAGAATGAAGCATTTAGTATCAAAGGAAAAAAATGGCAACCTAGAATTCCATGTCCAGTGAAATCAATATGCCAATTATTTTCAAGTTTGTCTATAAATTTAACACAACCCCAAACAAAATCCAGAAACCATCTTTGTACATCAACACATTATTTCTAAATTTAACATGGAAAGACAAAAGACATAGAATAGCTATGAAAATGCTGGAAAAAAACCAAATTTGTTGGTCACATACTACCCGATTTCAAGACTTAATATAAAGCTACAATAATCAAACCAATGTGGCTTTAGTTAAAGAATAAACAGGAGCAAAAGAGAGACTCCAGAAATAGACCCATACAAATACAGCCAGTCAATTGACCTTTGACAAAACAGCAAAGGCATTCAAAGGACAAAGTATTTTGTTATAGCAAGTGATGCTAAACATTTGGGACATCCATGTGCAAAAAATTAATCTAGACAGAGATCTTACAAAAATTAACTCAAGACAAATGGCAAAATTTCTAGAGATAAACTAAGGTTTTCAGGTGCTCAGAGGTAGAGTGAGAGGGTTATGTGCATAATGCATAGTGGCTTTTGTACAAATGTATGAAACAATGTAAGTGAAGAGTTGAGGGAAAGGGTGCTAAGTTAAGTAGTTTTGGAATTGAGCCAAGTTTGTAAGACTATAGTCAAAAAAAAAATGAATACAAACATTGTTCCCTAGCCAATACAACGTTTCCAAGGAAATATGAACTAACAATTCTGATACAACTTTACATGTATAATGGAATTGAATAATTAGGTAAATGGATGGCAGATGGTTGGAGCCTGATTTCTCACTGTTTTAATAGGAATTTAGAGATAAAAAAGGGGAGGAGGTTAGAATATAGGCTAGAGTGATTTGTGCCATAATAGAGATTAGTTGGAGACATTAGTATGAACTCAGGTCAGCTTAATATAGATATACAGATGGTTACATATGGAAATATTTATAGATATTTCCATATACACAGGTTAGTATAAACACATATTTCCTTGCTTTGTCTGTCAAGGGGTCCTATAAGCAATGACAACCCAGTAACAATGAGCACATCGAATGCCCAGATCTTGGTTTCCAATTCTCCAGTTAAAAGAACCAAGGCTTCTTGGAGGAACAGGGCGGGAAATATACACGATAAACCTGGAATATCTTGTAGTGTCAAAAATGTAAGAAAATGTTCTAAAAAACTTACAATGATGAGGGTGTATCAAAGCAGCACAGGAGTCAACTGAAAGACCTCCCAGTGGCCAAAGCTGGAAAAATTTCAGCAACAAAATAAAGTAGTATTGGATTATGACCCAATGTATAACATAAATATTCATGAGTCCATATTGATATAAATAAATGGTTGAATAAAAAATGGAGGGAAAGAAACAAATCTTCAATGTAAAATAATTAGAAATAATTAAATACTTTTCCCTCAAGCACAACTCCCTACTCATTAAATGGGGGCTGCACATAGTGGTTTCCTTTCAAAGAACATAAAATGGAAAGGGGAAAAAAGAGTAAAGAAGTAACTTTAGAGTTCAAAAACGTGACAAACATTACCTTAGTGATAAAGCTTAATGCCAATGGTAGTAAGTCACGTTGATGGTATGTACAGTTGATATAATGCGATGAAAATAATGCTTTACCTCTGTGGTCTTCACCTATAAACCAATGACTCTAATACAATGATAAGAAAAGCATTAGATGAAGTCCAAGTTAAGAACACTTTAAAATTATCTGACCAGTATGTCTCAAAACTCTCAAGCTCATCAAAAACAAGGCAAGTCTTAGAAACTGTCATATTCGATAAAAAGCCTAAATAAAATAAAAATGACTATATAACAATTAAATATAATGTGGTATCCTGGATGAGACCCTGGAAAAGAGAAAGGCCATTGCACACTGGAAATCTGCATTAAGTTTGGACTTTAATAATAATGTGTTAATACTGGTTCATTGTTTTTATTAAATACTGTTGTAGTACCATACTAGTGTAAGATTTTAATAAACAGATGTGGGATATATGAGAATTCTGTGTATTATCTTGCAATTTTTCTCCAAATCTAAAAATGTTCTAAAGTAGACCTTCGTATTTGGAATAGCTAATATGTTTTCAGCAATCTCCCTGCTTGTCTAGGGAGTTAAATACTGAAAGCAATAAAGTAGAACTAATCCATAATAGCAAGTATGGAAACAATAAATAATGAGGAAGAAAACAGCCAGGAGCAGGAACAGAGATTGGATTGAAGTCAGGAGATGAATTGGAAGCACTCACAGAATGCAGTGAAAGAACAGTGTGATTTAAATTAATCTAGTTTTCATATTGCCACAAAATATATAAATATACGGAAAGAAATACCTCAAACATGAGAGGACCAAAACGATGTTCTAAAATTGCCAGAAACTTTAAGAGTAGATCCTAGATTACCTGTGTTTAATTTCCCTCTCTTTTAATCATGCTTCTCCCAATTTACAAAAATGCCAAATTGCCTGGGATTCTGACAGATCTGGGGTTCCATCCTAAATTTACTATTTATTAGTTGTATTACTGTGAAAATTATTTAATGACAAAGTCTCAGTTTCTTAATCTGTATCTGAATATAATTTCCTCTTTAAAGAATTATTAAGTGAATTAAGAAAAGTTAAGTGCACGACATGTAAGTACTGTGAAATATCAAACCTTTTGCTTCATATTTATGTAACTTAGATAGATAAATTCAAAGTAACTTCTTATATATCCCAGAAACAAGCATGAGGCTTATCCAAAGGAAACAGGAGCCAAACTGAAAGAGCTCCCAATGGCCAAAGCGACAACAATTTCAGGAACAAAGCTTTTTAAAATGCATATTGGATCTTAACTCAAATTATAATAATAAATGACGGAATAAATAAATGGGAAAGACAATGTTCCTTATAGAAGAATTTCAAATGAAATTGTGTAGATGCAACCCCTTCAAGAGGTGGAGTTTAACTGCCTTCTCCTTAAATGTAGATTGGACTTAGTGACTCACTTCTGAAGCATAAAGTATGAAAAGAGCAAATGAATTTGCTTCACAGTGTAGAAACCTGACAGACACCACCTTAACTAAGTGACTGAATTAAACATCTGTGATGTCATGTAGATATCATGGAGACCCTGATATGATGAGGTGAGAGTCGCTTCGTCTTTGTGTTGTCTCATGTAGAAACTTTTAAGTCCCATCTATCATGACAACTCATCAGCCAAAACCAAACTGAGGGATGTGCTACAGAGTATCTGACCAGTAATCTTCAAAACCATCCATGTCTTGAAAAAGAATGAGATTGAAAACCTGTCACAGATTAAAATAAACTAAGGAGACTTGAAAACTAAGGGCAATATGATATTCTGAATTAGATTCTGAAACAAACAAACCAGAAGGACATTAGTGGAAGACCTGGTAAAATACAAATAAAGTCTGCAGTTTAATTAAGGTTAGTGTACCAATGTTAGTATCTTAGTTTCAACAAATGTACCGTGGATATGTCAGACTCCATTATTAAGTAATAAGGTCTTCAGTTAGGGGTAGCTAGATGAAAGGAGTGTGGAAACTCGACTTTTATCTTTGCAAATTTTCTGTAAATCTAAAATTATTCTAAAATAAATTTATTTAAAAAAATAAAAGCCAAATTCCAGTGAGATAAAAGACTAAAAACATAAGAAACATTAAAATTAAAGAATAAAATGTATGAGATGAAACATTAATATAAAAGTGGAGAAATGTAGGAAGTACTAGGAATTAATAAAAATATGTATGTCTGTGTATATATATAGTGTATCTATATTTATACACACATATAAATAAGAAAAGTTTAGGAAAACTATTTTAAATAATTATTTTATGTCAAAATAAGAAAGAATTGAGTGAATAAAAGAAGTTAAAGAACCATGCAAAAGTAGAACCCATCAAATAGATGCTAATATTATTTGAATAACAACTTCAGAAATTGTCCATGGTTTTTAATACCCCAAGATATAGCTACACACAGATCATTAATGCCATTACATGTTAAGTCTTTTTTTAATTAGAAATTATGAAAAAGATCAGTCTTCTGGTTTAAAATGGAGTGGTACTAGTTGGCTTTTAATGTTCTTAATTCTCATCCTAAAGATGGGAAATTAAATAAGGTAAACTGGAACGAAGAATCAACATTTTGACCCAAAAAAAGGCAGTGATTTCCTGTACAGCAAATGAAACATTTAAAACTTCTCACTTTGGGCTATTCATGTTGTTAGGCTGAGAGAGACAGCTCATTAAATAGGTCTTTAATCCATCCCCACTATCCTTCCTTAGATCATCAAAAAGGAAATGCTAGTCCTGCTCTTCAAACTGACTCTTTTCTATGCCATCCTGCTTCCTCTCATTCATCCTCCCAGCGATGAGAGCTTCCAAAAGCAATTGTATGGTATTAGAATTGACAGTGATGACTTAGGAGGAGATGCTGGTAGAGGTAGTAGTAGAGGAAGTGGCTGTGGTAAGTAACACACTGAGCGAGAACCCCTTCAAGGAAAGCATCCTCAGATGACGTAGTGAGAGGAAAAGACTATAAGAGCTCTGGTAGCAATATATTCTGGGATCGTTCATTTCTTTTCATGTTTTTATTTGTTCAAAATTTCCAAAAGAGATGAGGTAGAAGTAGGAGAGAATTCCACAGATCTGGATGATCTTGAATCTTCTGGAAGACTCTAGAGGCTGCAAATATCAACTTCTGGTTCAACTCTCAATATAGAAAAAAATAATAGATCAGAAACCAATTGAATAGGAAATAGGCCTCAGGCAATTCATATACCTTATCTGTTTGAAAACACATGACAATGAGTAAACAGAAAAAATAGATAAAATCTATTCAAAATTTTTATTTTTATTTTCAAATACAAAAGAAATAAGCACATGGCCAGGAAAGATGGCTCACACCTGTAATCCCAGCACTTTGGGATACAGAAGAGGGAGGATCACTTGAGGCCAGGAGTCAAGACCAATCTGGGCAACATAGCAAGACGTTGTTTGTACAAGAGGTTAAAAAAGAAAATAGCATTATTTGAGGCCCTCAATAAGGAGTACACTTCTGAGGTTGATCTCCCATTTTCAAAACATGAAATTCTTAGAAAATGTGTACCTTAAAACTTAAAAACATAAAAAGTAAAAGATTAATTATGGGAAAAGCAGAATGAGATTAAAAATCCAAAAGGGTATAGTGGACATGGGCTATTTTGCTTGTTCAGTCTCACTTTCCTTTTTTTCTGATAATAAAAGCTTTCCTGTAATCTTGAAATACTTTCCTTCCTCATAGTGGGACTGTCAGTAACATGCTGACGTCCTTGCCTTGTGAACACAGGCTGGATCATTTGAGTATCTCTATACCTGGAGACACACTGAAAGGCTCAGGGATGGCCAATCCCCCATTGTAAAAGTCCTTTTTCAGGCATGGTAGAGTCTTGAAGAGAAGGAGTTTCTTGCCATCTAACATGGGATGCCAGGAACTATGTGAGCCAGGCAGTGCTTATGCACTCACAACTTATCTCATAATCACAATGACAGCTCTAAGATGTGGGCCACATAAGCTCCAGTTCACAGAGAAGAACATGAGGACTCAGATCAATTAACAGACTCTTCAAGCTCAATCCAAAATTAAGCAGAACCATAGGAACTTTCAAAGCGTATCATTAGCTTTTGATTATTAAGAAAATGACATGAGTCTTCATTTTCACTCCTTGCCCACTGCTCAACTTTTAAAGAGCTTATGCTTTATGACACCTAAACACAGAAAAATAATAAAGGTTCAATGATTTCCCAGTCAATTTTGCTTAAATTTGCCTTACTATACCTTGAAAAAGCAAATGAGAATGAAATAATCCCCTATTACCACATATAATTTTGGATAAGCTCAAGTTTGTGTATTCCTTAGATTTAAATAGTGCCTCTGTGTCAACCACATTGTCTCACACTTTCTGAAGGAAAGCAGATGTCTTCATTTCAAGCCTGTCAGAGATTGTAGCTTGCACAGTGCTGTTACTACTGCCATGGACTCTGTTGCAGCACGACAGGGATACAGCAGTTACCTAGGCAGCATTGCTCTTGGTTGGGAACATCAGCATTGTAAAATCCCTCCACTGCTTTTGCCTTGATGTACTCTACCAACTTATTCTGCTTTCACTCTTTGTGCTGGGATGATCTGGGAAAATATGGCCTTTGACCACAACCTGTGTAGCCCATGTCATTGTTATGTCAGTCCCTAGAGAAGCTGCAAATGTAGATTCTTTCCCCAGGCCAACGATAATATCCATGAAAACAAAGCTGTCTCCAGAAGCCCACCTGGTATTAAAATGTACGTGACAGACTCTTACTGCTTCGCCACCTGTCAATGAATGATTTGGCGGTGGATTTTCTCCAATGTTATAATTTAATATTCCCACCCACAACATCAAAGGTAAAGCAAAACAGATCTGTATTGAGCTAATGTGTGCCCAAAATATTCATTAAATGAGCTATTGTATTTAATCTGGTCAGATATCCCATAAATTTCCTCTTTTTTTTTTTCAAATGAAAACCTAGATTCTGAGAGGTTAATAAATTGACCAAGGTTACAGATTAGTAAGGAACAGAACTGAGCATCAAATCAAAGCCGGGCAATTCTATGGACCTACAACTACTTCTTATAGATATGTGATGTACATCCTAATGCACTTCAAAGGTACAAAACATGTTTTAAAATATGCAGGCTCTGTATGGCTTCCAGAATTTGTGAGCTCTCAAAGCATATTCATTCTTAGAGTGCATCTATTTCACTTCTAATTCCATGCAATCAAAGCTTCTACAATTGTTTAACTGGTGAATGTCCAAGTTTGAATACTCCTGGGGGTGCAATAAGAAACACAGTATGTTATAAAACAGCCCATTCGATGTTTGAAAATCCCTTCATGTAAGAAAGTTTGTACTTACATTAAGCAAAAATGTTCCTTCTTTGATATCTACCTTTTCTACTTTCACAACACAGTGAATAAAGTTAGTACTTAGTTCACATAACACTCTTTTTTAAAATGGCAAAGCAGCTATATATAAAATACTTCTCCTAAAGCTGCCTTTGACTGGAATTGGAGCTGCATCATTGTTTTATTTTATTGATTTCATTTTAGATTTATTTTACCTTATTTATATTATTTTAGGGAGCACATGTGTAGGTTTATTACACTGATATACTGTATAGTGGGCTTCTAATGTTCCCCTCATCCAAATAGTGACTATTGTACCCAATAGGTAATCTTTCTACACTCACCCTCTTCCCAACATCTCCCTTTGGAGGCTCCAGTATCTATTATTTCCATTAAAGCTGCGCCTTTCCATTGTTTCTCCATAACATGGTTTCTAGTCACATTCCTCTTGCATCCATAATGGAGCACAATATGCCACTGTGGACAGACTAATATAATCAGGCAGCGGGGCAGGGAAGAGGGGGATTTCCCACCAATTGTTCTATATTTCTTTCTATACGGGCTAAAATTAAATTTGTTATTTTTCTGCATGTCAATCATGCTACATTGTTGATGCCTAATGAGTCTGTACACGATTAAAACCCCCAATTTTATATAAATAGCTAAAAAATCAGAGTACTGCATGACAGTTAATATTTATACTAAGACCTAATAGTTAACAATTATTCTGTTTAGATTATATATTGTCAGTTTCAGAGCTAACTGAGCATTTTTTAAAGGTTATGGTTTTTTGAAATCATAACCCTTAAAAATAATTAAGAGGCATATTTTAATGAGTCTATAATTTCTCAGGCATTGCAAGTCTTATCTAATGAATGTCCATAACAACTCTGTGAATTAGATATTATTCTCTTTTTATGGATAAGGAAAGCTAGAGTTGGTCAGATTAAGGGACCTAAAGTTATAATGCAACTACATGTTGCAATGAGATTTAAACCTAAATGTGTCTGGTTCCAAAATCTTAGTTCTTTGCAATATTGTACAGTCCTATGGCTTTTTGTCACTCGACAAATCTGACATATTTGGCTGCTTTAACTTTACTCATTCGTGATAAAAATGTCAAACAGCAAGATGAGAATAAAAGGCAAGTAAAGATCCCCTCCAAGGGTGAAAAAAGAGAGAAATCAAAACATTTTAGGATGGAGAATTGAATCAGCTATGGATCCACTGAAAACCATTATTATTTCATTTGGTTCTAGCTATCATGCTGGTAAGAATATAACAATGGTCTTCACCAAATGCCTTACTGAAATTTTGATTCACTCTGTACTTACACCGTAGGTTTATAAAACTATTAATCCTATCAAAAAAATAAATCAGACTATGTCAGCATAGTCTGATTTATTTTAATAAATTAATGTTGTATTTCAATGATTATCATTTCTATTTTTAAATATTTGGAAACATATTTAATAACCTGCTATAAAATTTTATCAGATTCGATATTAAAGTCACTGATTTATATTTCCAAAATTCAGTGTCTTCCTTCTTTCTTCCTCCCTCCCTTTTCTCTTTTCTTCCGTTCTTCCAAACTTCCTTCCTTCTTTCCTTCTGTCTGTACATAAAAGGGACACGAAATGCTGACTGTCTGCTAGGCAATATGTTCAGTGCTGAGAAAACATACACAAAAACAAACCAGAGATTTACAGATTAGTGCAAAATGGACATGTAAACAAGTTTAAGTATAGAAATTCATACACTGTAATAACAACGTGTATAAAGTGTTATGGGAAGGTAAGAGGAGAAATGCATAATCTGGTAAAGGGGTCTTGAAGTTTACATTTGAACAAAGTCTGAAAATGAGAAGATTCTCCCCCGGTGGATGTACCAGGGAAGGACCACTCAGAACAACAACACAAGCGAAATAACAGAAGCAAAATTAGTGAGCCATCAGCCAAAGATGAGACTTTGTGGGATCCTGTAATCCATGTTAAATATCTGGAAACCATGAAAGGTTTTAATGAGATCACATTTGTCTTCTAGAAAGATAACGGGCAGCTACATGGAAAATAGAATGAAAGGAGGATAAACTAGATTTAAGAGGACCAATTGGGAGGGTATTTTCTTGATCAAGTAAGACATAATGAAAATCTGTCTACAAAAATGGCAGAAGGGAGGAACTAGGAATCTCGGTGTGCCATGGGTATCATGGTTGAGGGCACGAGCCCTGAACATACACTCACTTACTAGGCTCATAATTTTGGGTACACTACTTAACGTTTTCCTCTCTTATTGTGCTCATCTGAAAATGAAGACGATCATGATCAAACATTTAGGAAAATCTTGAAGAGATCTTAGCAATTGATATTATTATATTATTATTAAGAAGGATCAGTTTTGAGGCTCAGATGAGAGACAATGAATTCACATACTGAACTTGAAATGTTTACATAATACTCACTGGAGCTCCCTAAAAGGGTAGATTGATTTGGGTCTCAAGAAAGGGTATAGTTATATACCTTTGGCTTTCAAAACCATCAGTGTAGAAGAGATAACTTAGTAAAGATTAAGAGAAGAACAAGGTCAAGTCGGCACTTGCAGGAACACGATTTCTCAAAGGCAAATGCAAGAAGAGGAACTCCATAAGTCCAAGAAAGTAGAAAGATTGAAGAACAAAGGATAGCTCAATAAGACCAAAGGTGAGAAAGAGGATGGATACAATAAGCACTGGTAGAAATCATATTGGTAGAGTAATGCAGGGAGCATACAGAATGTGTTGGATTAAGAAGTCAGTGGGTTGGAGGAAGTGGAAGAAGGAGACATCAGTGATGCTCTCAGGAAGTACTTTCATGAGAAGAGTGGCTAGAGGGAGAGTACTTTTAAAGTAGAAAATGAGAAGAAAATAGTACAGAAAAGGTGAATGTTTGGGGAAAAAGAAGATAATTTGAAGTCGTGTCGATTAGAGGAAGGAGGATTCCAGAAACAAAGAGAATAGCTTAGTAAGAAGAAAGATAAATGTTTCCACTAAGAAGGAAGAAAATAATGTAAAAATGAATAATATTCCAGTTGGGTGATGTGTAAGGGAACCTTTATTTTATCCATGAAATAGAATGCACAGTTAACTTTTGAGAGTAAGAAAGTAGAAATAGTTTCGAAAACATGTGAAGCGTTTGGAACCATGTTAAGCGTTAGGAGCTGCCCTTGTGAGGAAAAAAAATCAAGTAAAATAGGAATATATAAAAGATTGCTATGCTGCACCAAATTCAGGTTGGAAACCATAAATTTGTACACATATGAATCAGACATAAATCTATACTGTTACATGGATTTTTCTTAGTAATTGTTGGCTACAAGAGTATAGCAATATATACCACGCATTTTAACTTTGTTGTTTTCTTGAGATGCCTAGAAATTCGCTTTACACTAATGTGTTCATTTTATTTAAGGTCTTAAAAGATGACCCTTCAAGCCTTCACGCTTGGATATCTAGTTTTAAAAAAAAAAAGAAATCCAGCGGAATTTGTTTTCCTAGATTCTGACTCTTAGATATTCCTGTAAATGCCCCATGAGAGAATGACACCCAAGCATGGAAAGGAAAGTGAATCTTAATTTCTTAAGTGTTACTCTTGCATAGAAATGATCATTGAAATGTATTCTCTTGTAGATTTGCTATGACATCTGGGATGGCTTCTGGCATTTGGAGTTACACTCCTGTTCCCATGTCATGGTGGTTTCAGTCAGCTACAGATAAGGCCATCTGTAAATAAATAATTGCCATCTTGCATTACTTCCGCTCAATATTTGCTGCCATGTCATTAGCTGATTTAAAGATTCTAATTTTTAAAATAAATATAGACATTTTGGTAGACAATTCTTTCATATTTCTAAATATTTTTGCCACCATCTAAAAAGCAAGTCTTCTATTGCTAATAGTGTGTCCATTATAACTAGTTTTGATGGGCCTATTATTTGCCCTGTTCTTGCATTCAGCTAAGTCTAAATGCAATTGGGAGCCATTTATATTTGGCCTTCTGAATATATTTTACTTTTTGAAAAAATCAGAGATGAGAAATTGGCATTCTGTCTTCAAAGGAAGGAAGATTTTGTCAAGTCAATTTTATAATATCTGGGTGTTTTGTTTTTATTTTCTAGGGGAGTAAGATTCAGTCTGTAATCTTTCTGTGCTCTTAAAATAAAGATAATAGGATTATTTATACCTGGAAAGCATGGGCTCATAGGTTAACTCTATAATGGCGGTTTCACACATGGAGGCATGGAATACATTTTGAATGAGTGGTTAAAAGCTTCATTACAAAACAATATGCAAATATCAAAGGATTAAATATTTAATGACCCTTTTTATAAGGAAAATTAGTGATAAAAATTTATCCATAATTTAATATGCAAGCCTATATTTACAACTCATCCATATTGCTCAACTGTTAATTCAAAGTTCCATCTTTTTTTTATGATTACTTGGAATTTTCCAAAGTAAGAGAAAACATAAGCATAAATGGTTTATTCAGTCAATACATAAGTCATACCTTTTATGTTTATTTTTATTTTTTTTATTTTTTTTGAGACAGGGTCTTGCTCTGTCGCCCAGGCTGGAGTGCAGTGGCGCCATCTCAGCTCACTGCAAGCTCCACCACCTGGGTTCACGCATAAGGTATAAGGCATACGTTTAAATTAAGGTTTCATAACTCCTCTCCTCTAACTGGTTAATAATTAATATTAGTTAATCTTGGCTGTCTTTTTCCTTTGATATGGAGAATAGGAAAAATTCCTATAAAAAATGATGCCTACTCAATGTTGGGCCTGGAGTTTCTTAAGACTAAGGCATTTTCCAGTGAAGGTTTGAGTCAGCATAGGTCAGATTCAGACCCACTGCCACCCATAGACAGTGCTTAATAAATACTTAATGATGGATACAGATTGAATTTCTAGTGTCAGTTCTGACACACCTACCATATTATCCTGACAGATAAGAAAGAAAATTTGTAAAAAGGTCTACTCAATAGAAAGATACACGTTTATATCCAATTGCAAACACAGCCTTAAACTACAGAGAGCAAAAGTTAAAAGGAGACAAAGGTAAGTCCACCGGCTTAGAAGAAAACTTTGGCACATCTCTCTCAGTAACTGACATTATGAGCAGCCAAAATATCAAGAAAGAAATAGAATATTTAAACGTAAAATAATATATGTATAAAACAGTCTCCAACAACTGCACAATATATATTCCTGTTAAGCATATGAGGAACATTTACCAAAATGTTCCATATACTAAACCCCAAAGAAAAAAAAATCAATTAACTTCAAAGGAGTGAAATAAAACAGGCATGTCTGAATGTAAAAACCCACAAATGTATGGAAAATATGTAATATATTCAAAATCCATGGATCACAGAAAAAATCAAAATGGAAATTAAAAGCTGTTTGAACTGAGGGATAGTTAATATATAACTAGTCAAAATGTATAAGATGCAGCTGGTCTTCAGAGAAAATTTTATGGCATTAAAGAGGAAAATAAAAAATTAATTACCTGAGGATTTATTTCAAGGCGTTAGAAAAAGAATGAAAAATTATATCCAAAGAAAACTGAGGAAAAAATAATAAAAGAAAAAATAAATAAAATGGAAATCAACGAACTGAAAATCAACAGTCAATAATTGGCTAATTGTTAAACCCACTAAAAAGATGGATCAAAAAAAAGAAAAGGTACAAATAATTAACATAAAAAAGGTAAAAATAGAATATCATTACACATTAAACAGATTTTTTAAATTATATATGTATATACGTATATATGAATTCATGAAAAACATTATGTAAATGAATTTGGAAATTCAGATGAAATGCAAAAAATCTGGGTAAAATGCTTATAACTGATTCTAGCAAAAAATTGAAGTATCTTATATCTTATATCTTTATATTCCATAAAGATATTAAATTTGTAGTCAGCCTTTACACAAAGAAAACTTCAGACACAGGTGGCTTTACTGGTGAATTTTCACAAACATTTCAGGAAGAAAAAAAATACAATCTAACACAAGATCTTTCAGATAGTGATGAAAGAGAAAACACCTTCCAGCTCAGGTTATGGTGCCAGCATCACCTTGATACCAAAATCTGACAAGGATATTACAAACGTACATGCCAGACACTCTCGTTAATGTGGAATAAAACACCTCTAAAATATTAGCAAACGGAATACAGTAAAAATAAAAACAACAATACATCGTGACCAAGTTTGTTTTTGTTTTTTGTTTGTTTTCTTGGCCAGGGCTGAAAAGTTACTCTGACATTCATAAAATCACTGTGACTCACACCATTAATACAATAAAGGAGAAAAAAATCTTATTATCTTAATATACACAGAGAAAACATGATAAAATTTAATGCCTATTGGTGTTGATCTTTTTAAATCATTTATAAACTAAGAATAAAAGGGCACATCCCTAATCTGATCATAATTCCAAAAATGTGCTGAAAAACGTATCTGCTGTTGAAAGATTGAAATTATTCCCCTGTGATCAGAAAGAACACAAGGGTATCTGCTACCATGCCTCTATTCAAAGTATCTGAATTAATGTAGAATTTAGGATGAATGCTTGATATTAGTTCTGTGTATAAAAAGAAATTGAATTTTAACTAGCAACAAATGAATAGAAAATAGTATTAAAATTACATTATTGCATCTAAAAAGTCAAATTCCTAAGAATAAATATAACAAAAAATGTGCTTTACCTTTACAGAGGAAACTACATAAAGTTATGGATATAAATCAAAGAAGACCTAAATTAATGGAGAAATATACTTTGTTCATAGATTGTAAATTATATTAATTCTCCCAAAATTGTCAGTAGTTTTAATGCAGTCAAAATCAATATTCCTGAAGGCACTATTTTTAGTGGAAATTTGCAATCTGATTGGAAAGTTTACACTTTAATAAAAAAGATCAAGAATAACCAATACAATTTTGAAAAATAAGAACAACTTGACAAAATGCAAGTCAAATAGACATTACAATCATTCATGACTAAATGCTATGAAACCAATTTGACTCTATTTAGACAAGGTGTGAGACGTATTAGAATAGTTTTACAAAATAACAGAAGATTCTCAATTTTTTTTTAATGTGATCTTTGTGGAAAAATGAAGTTATTTGAATTTATGCTATCCAGTTATTTTTATAAAATATTCCTTGCTATTAATATGTGCAAAGTATACCAAAAAACAAATTCAAATTTTACTCTAATTTTCAAAATGACTTAACTACCACATAAAACTTTTAGACACAAAATTTTTCTAATTTAAAAGAAGCTCCACATCAATGAAACAGAAGTGACATTCCAATCAAATTTAAATGAATTAAAAATATGAAACAAAATAATTTTTATAAGCATAAAGTGGAAGATTCATGTGCAAATAATCTTGACTATAAAGATTAGTTTCTGGTCATTAAAGACAAATATGTAGTCTTAATTTCAAAAAAAAATTAAATGTAGCTACAAACTGATATTTTTGTTTAATTTTACAGCATTGAAGTATTTTAAAGAATGAGAACATAAGGAATATTATATTGATTTATCTATTAATTTAGGAAGTAGTAAAACATCACAATGTAAGTAATAAAAATATACAAAAAATTAAAATAATTTGTATTTTATTTGTCTACAGTTTATTTGGTTATGGTGATATGTCATATTTGATCTCATCACTTTTTTGAACCTGCATTATAAAATCATTTTGAATAAATAAATCATTTTAACTTATTTCCAGAGTATTGCATTAGATGTCTTATTGACAATTCCAGTTGCTACTGCTTAGCAGATCAAAATATTTCCAAATTGAAATTAATGAAAATTACCCAAGAACCACAATAACTTAGGAAATTTTGCATAACTTGCCATTTCCACTGATAATCCACAAGTTATGTGAAAATTTTTATCGTAACTCTGTAAGACATAATTTTGCTGATATTTACTCAAGGAAAAACACTTCAAGAAATGCATTTATAATAATTTATGAATTATGTATGTCTTCTTCCTCAATCACCATCCTATAGAAAGATAATAAATATATTCAGTGGTTTTTTTAGTTTCCTGGCTTTTGATCATATTAAGTAAGACCATGTATTTTCACAAATATTTTATCAATACATTATGAAGGTATATTTGGCAACATATGAGAGCAAAGCATATTGTATTTAACAAATAACATGTTTGACAACTTTTAAAATTTTAATCATAGAAAATAGGGGTCTCTATTTGTATTATTGCCCCACAGATAAAGTGATAGGGATGTTCAAGCTAATCTTCCCCCAAAAGGAGCGTATTATCCTTCCCCTGTCCTTGAAAATCACCACTTAACAGAGCCTACTTGTTCAGAATTATTTAGAAACCACTGGTATTATTAAAGGAAAAATGACTCAGTAATACTTGTTACAAAAGAGGAAGAAAGACTTTATTCAGGACCATCATGTTTGGTACAGGGGCCACTCCAATGGGATTTTGCAGTGAGGGAGAGAGATTGGGCTCAAATCCTAATACAGTGTGGCAAGTGGGAGCTTATAGGCAAAGAATGGGTGGGGGGCGGGTCAGTGGGTGGAAAATTACTCAGAGGAAGTATCAGGGGTAAGGGGAACTCTGGCTAAACTGACTTACTGGGGTTCTTGCTGAAGACAGGCCAAGGTGACCACACATCCCCTGGGGGATAGTGGAAGATGAGGAACCTGATAAGATATCGAGGTGATCCAGTATCAAGGGTGGGAGGTTCTGGTTAAAATGATTTAGCAGAGTTCTTGCTGAAATTGGATTTTACAAGGAAGTGCACACATTGATATAAGAGAAGCTGCAGGAGTCAGGCTAAAGTTTGTTAAAGCAATATTTGTCAGTATTCTGAAATAGAAAAAATATGTATAGAAAAAGTCTAGATTATAAAGCTAAAATGAGATGATTCTGCAAGTATTTTGAAATACAAAACAGTTATCTAAACACAATCTAAGATAATCTCAGCATTTCTTTTTCCTGGGCCAGAATGTACAAATTAAGAATTTCTTAATTTACCACTCTGTTCATTATATGTTGTACCTTGCAACAATCACTCTGGTCATTCAAGTGGTGATCTTACTCAACATACCGACATACCTTACTTAACCTTACGCATTATGGACACAGAAATCTGTTGTATTGATAAGTCTAATTATCAAGGAAACTTTGAAAAAAAAAGAAAAGCACAAACTTTAACTCTGTGGTTGATATAGGGAGCTGGCAGTTTTCTTTTCCCTGGTCCTTCACCAACATATTAAACTTTCCAGCTGTTAATGCCATTTTCTTACCTGGCAAATGGAGGATTGCTCTGAAAGTTTCTTGTTGCTCCAATAACCCAGGCAGGTGAGCTGTTATTTGTCTTACTTTCCGGCCTCCGGCAATCTGCAAGCCAAGCACATTAAAGTTGCTTGAAAGTGCTTATTTAAATGTCAGGATCCCTGCAGAACATTGTATTTTCTCAAAGCATGAGGAACCCTGATGTTTCTTTGGCCCTCACTACCTCTGCACTGCCTATTTTCTTTCTGAAAGTCACCTTTTATCTCTAATAATAATAACCAAACCAGTTCTCTGATTCTAATCTTTATGTCAGTGGTGCAGTTTTATTACAATTATGAATAATAACAACATTTAAAACTTAAACTACAAATATATCCAGTGGGGCTAGATCATAATGTTTATAATGTGTATAATGTGATGTCACTTTCTTCAGATCACTGAGAGATGAAGAAACATTCCAACATCCACCATGCCCAAAGCATCATGCTAGACACTGTGACAGATATGAATAAATACGAAACAGTTACTCTTAAAGTCCTTCTTCTTTCCTTTTCTTCTCTTTCTCTTTTCTTCCTTTACTCCTTTCTAAAATAGTATACTCCTAGTAGTCGAAACCTCTGTTTCTTATCGTTAAGCACCTTCATTTTGAAGAGAATCTAGTGAGGGAGATAAACAGGTTTTTCCTTGACAGTGCCTCCTTCAGTAAATTCTTCTCTACAGGCACATTTATTTGCCAATTATTTAAAACATTCATTAGAAATAGTTGCATCAATAATGCACAGTCCTCCTTCAAAATGCTTATGACAGAATGGCCAATAAAATTAAAACAAAATAATATGAAAGGAGTTTTCTTTAGGATCAATTCTGTTTTTCTCCTTTATTATTTGAGTTTTGACTTTAGAACAAAAGCTACTCAGCATTCATACTACCTACAAAAATCAAATGGAATTTTATTGAATTTGATAGTAATTTTTCTCCAAGCAAAGCTCCATTAAAAATCTCCATGTGCATCACTAAATTATTTTATTACCAACAATAAATGTCTTTTGATTCTAGTTGCAATGGATGTAGATAGATACAAGGTAATTGAATTTTACAATTATGTCCTTTAGGGCACAGGCCTAGTAAATCTCAATGTATGAGTCAGACTGAAAATCATTTTCTTTTACTTTGGAATGTGAATGTTTTTATTAAAGTGTTCATTAAATGTTTTCACAGTATAATTGTAACTTGCTCCTTTGAGTTAAATGTTAATGTTGAAAAACTGTGAATGAAACTGATCATTCGGATAAGAAAAGTATATAAAAAAATTTTTAAAGGTTTGTAACATTCAGCAGGAATTTCCTCCCAAAGAAATTTGCTATTTGTTTTGAGAATATAATTCAAATTATATGTTGGCTCAGGCTCATAAATAACAGAAGATATCTACACTGAGAAAATTTGCAGGAAATTAGTTCTATCTTTTTCATGATTTTTCTCTAGCTAGGACAATTCAGATGCCTTCCTGCCTGAAGGAATCTGACTGTCTATATAACAGCTGGAAGCACCAATCCAATCGTGTAACTCACATAAGTTGCCATCACTGACTTTTGTGTCAGTCTTCCTAATTCTTCTAGGACTACACAGTACTCCAGGTAGTTAAACGGTGACCCACTGTTCTTCTTGTCCACAAAGTATTTCCATTACTGGATATTGAGTAAATAAATTAGAAATGAGACCAATGTGTTTTGTGTATTACAAACTAGCTTATAAGAAAACACAAGGACCCTCAAAGCATGTAGCCCAGCAGTTCTCAGAATGTGGTCTACAGACCTCTAAAGGAAACCCAAGTTATTTTTAGGAAATTCATGAGATTAAATACTATTTTTGCAATAATATTGGGACATTTTTTGCCTTGTTCACTGGGTTAACATTTGTATTAATTATGCAAAATGAACTGTGGTTAAATCTACTGGCACTTAGCGTAACTTCAGAATGCCAAACTGTACTAATAGCTTTTTTTTTTTTTTTTTTTTTTTTGCCGTCTGCCACTCACAAAGAAGAAATTCCAGTTCCACGCAAGAATGTTCTAGATGAAGCAGTAAAAATCATTAATTGTATTAAGTGTCTACACTGAAACACAGTTATTTTTAATATTCTGTTTGAAGAAATGGGAGATATATACAAAGCACTTCTGGAGCATATCCACGGACAATGGCTCTCTGGAAGTAAATGACTCATGCCATTGTTTAAAATGGAAACTGAATTAGCTTTCTTTTTTCTCATGAAACAGCAGTTTTATCGTTGAAAATGAATTTGAGAGGACAAAGTATAGTCATACAGACTTGGGAAGTTAGCAATCATTTTCTCAAAAATAGGGTGAACTTGTCACTGTCAGGAAAACAATTGATGTTATTATTTTATATTACAAAATTTGAGCTTTCAAGCAAAAACCAGAATGTAGGAAAACATATTTGCGACTGTTAGCTTATAATTTTATTTGCAAGTGTAAATTTTCCATATTCAATAGTGAAATGTGTCAACATTGGGAACAACTGTATAACTCAGTGATCCAATATTTTCCAAATGACCAGCACATTATGACACAGAATCGTGCATGGGTAAAAAAGTCATTCAACACACAAGAAGGTCAGGAGACTTTACTGTAACAAAGATTACAATGTTCATTGATAAAGTTGCAGACCCCATAGTTCACCTTACTTATTGGAAAAAAAAACCCACTTAGTTTTTGTGTAAAAATCAAAGAATATTCATATCTTTTCAGAAAAGCAATTAAAGTATTCCTCCAGCTATAAATCTCTGTGAGCCTGAATTTTCTTTATGTACTTAAATAAAAACAACATATTGCTAATAATTGAATGCAGAAACAGATATAAAACCCAGCTACATCACAATAAACCAGATATTGAAGAGATTTGTAGAAATGTAAAACAATGACCCTCATCTAAGTTTTGTTGTAATTTGCTTCTGTAGCAAAATACAGTCTTCATAGATATACATAACACGGTAAATATTTTGTTCATTTTAGCATGTATTGAGTTTCATATTGTTATTTTAAAATAACATAAATATATTTTTAATTCTCACTTCAGTTTTTATTACAGCAAGTATAGATGTCTATAAGCCACATAAATAAGTGTTTGGGGGTTTTCCATATATTTTAAGATTATTAGAAATGCTAATTTAGCACATTCCTTTACTTTATTTATTTATTTTTTTGACTGAAGAAACTAAAAGACAGAGATGTTGATCAAGATTTTCCAAATCACAGAGTTGAAATAAATGCCAGGTCAAAACTCAGGGTTTCCTGACTTCTAGTAGGAAGGCTCCTTCATCTTCTAAGGCTCCTACAACAAAGTACCACACACTGGGGTGATTTAAAAAACAGAAATCTATTGTCTCACAATTCCGGAGACTGGAAGTTCGAGATCGAGGTGTCAAAGGGTTGTTTTATGCCTCTCTTCTACATTCTGATGGTTTTCTGGCAATTTTTGGTGTTGCTTTTGGTGTTGCTAGTAGATATATCACCCACATTTCTGCCTTTGTGTTCACCTGGCCTTCTCCCTGTGTGCATGTCTGTATCCAAATTTCCCCCATTTATAAGGGCACCACTCATACCAGATTAGGGATGCACCTTACTCCAGTATGACTTCATCTGAATTGCATCTGCAATGATGCTATTTTCAAATAAGGTCACATTCTGAGTGCTGGGGATTAGGACTTCAACATGTGAATTTGGGGGATGCAATTCAAACTATAACAGCAATCCAGTATGTTCTTCCTTCAATCCATATATATCAAAGAGTATTGTCTTTCATAGTTTCCCTCCTTTTGTCCATACTGCCCTCCACTCTCACATTCTCCCTACGTACACAGAATAATACATAGAAAATGCATACAGGGAAAACTGATTCCTCAGGAAAGCAGGAAAGTAATTACTATATTAAAAAATATAAGTTAAAAGTCAAGCTGGCTACAAAGAGGACATCTAAGTTGGATTGGCCTCAGATGATTTCAATAGAGGGAGACTGGGGTATCATTTCAGGAAATTAAAGAGATCTCAGAAAGTTAACATACTTTAAAATGAAGATCACAAAATGTTATCTCATGCATTTATATAAAATATCTTAAAACTTCATGTGTAAGGAAAATGAGGTCCATCAAAAATTCTTAAAACTATGGTTTGGGAAATAGTTCTTTAAACTGAATATTCACAGTAAAGTTTGTATTCCAATCACATGCCTCCTTGTCTATGACTTTGCATATGGATGAATTGTATTTTCCACCCAAGTGTTAGATACACTGGTGAGAAATGTAATATGTGCTCTTACTCCTACTTTTGATAGCTCTTGGTCCCATCTATATGACAGTCTGTAAGCCTGACTGTTCTTTTATAATCTTCTTCTATTTTCCCCCAAATTCACAACACTACCTCCACTTGAAGTGAGTGAATCAGAACAGTCCCAAAAATATTGTGCAAATTATTAAGATACACAAAAGTAAAGTAAGTTGGCCAAAAAGACTCTATGGAGTTGAAATTGCTTAATAAAGCACTATATTAATCTGAGCTCTCCCAACCAATAGTATACACACACACACACACACACACACACACAGAGAGAGAGAGAGAGAGAGAGAGACATAGAGAGAGGGAGATTCAAAAGTTAATCTCATCCATGAACACTCTCACAGATGACACACCCAGAAATATGTTCCACCAAATATCTGGGCAGCCGGTGCCTTGGTCCCGTCAAGTTCACCCATAAAATTAGCCATTCCAGGAACTTCACATTCAACAATATTCTGTAACAAAAATGATTAAATAAAAGGTTGTATCAAATTACCAGTGCAGCAATTAAAAAGAGACTAGTTAGAATATTTTATTAAAATTTCTATATGCCTCTTTATATGGCCTTTAAACGCCCTATGTATGGCCCTCTGCAACACACATCCACACAACACATGCACAAAGCCATTGGAAAGATCTTCCCTCAGCAATTTTGACATATTAGGAACAGTTTGAAATAATATTCGGCTCCTTCTCTCTCCTGTAAAAGCCTAGGCCCATTGGACAGATTATGTTAACTGGCCCATGATGGAAGGAAAAAGGGAAAGTTATATGACGGCAAGAACAGAGTAAGAGGAAAGATTCCCCTAGATTAGAAGCAGCACCAAGGAAGAGGGAAAAGTCTTAAGCAGAAACGTGGCTGTGTACATACTAGCATCGTCGCCACAAACTACTAGAAAACAAGACAGAATATATAATATGAGTAAGAATAGATAATACAAACATAGTAAGTATAAATATTTGGAGCAACTACTTTTTGACAATGTACCACAGGCAATGCAAGATTGTGTTCTCTAAGCAAAGACAAAGAAACTAGTTGAGCCAATGATAGCCCAGCTTCCTGCCTTGAGATATTTTCCAGCAGGAATGCAGGGACAGGGAGCCCAAGCAGAGTGAGCTGCGGCCCTTGAGCTGAGGAGAGAAAGGTCAGCTTCTCTTTGGGGTGGCTGAAGCAGCTGGGTTTATGTGACAATGTACGAGTTGAGGAAACAGCAGGGGAAATATTAATAGCTCTAGAAATTGTCACAGGGATATCTAAATATCTGCTTTCCTTGCACTGGGTGAGGCCACTCCTGAAACGTCCCCACAAAGCTTAAAAGCAAACCTTTAGAAATCTTTAAGAAACGTGACAAAATAAAATAGATTTGGGTCTAGTGATAAGAAAATACTAATTCCTAGGATAAGCTGTTCTTTGATTATTTAGATACCTATTATTATCTTTGCATTGTTGATTTCTGACTTAATTACACTGTGTTGAAATAACACAGTGTACATGTACATATATTTGATTTATTGAAATATGTTGAAATGTATCCTGTGGCTTACCATGTTATCCATTTGGGCAACCGATTAACGTGTGTTTCAGAAGAATGTAGATTCTTTCATTAGACTTTGTTGAATTCATTTTGCTGGTATATCAAGCTTAATTGTGTTGCTCAAGTTACAGATACCTTTAGTAATTTTTTTTGTCTGATGATTGATTACCAATTACTGAAAAAAAGATATCCTAAAATCTCCCCCTGTGATTTTTGGAAGAGTTGATTTGTTCTCAAATTTTATCAACTTTAGTTTTACATAGTTTGTATCTACTTTATTTGGGATGTACATGTTTTTAATTAGCATAAACCTCTAATGAATTTTTCTATTTTTGATTTATGGTATATCCATGTATTCTTTAAATAATGCTTTTTGCCTTAAAATACATATTTTGGATGATTTTCTAGTAGCATCACGTCTTGCATCATTTTTTCATCCTCCTACTTTCAGTATCTCTGTTTTCTTATGTTCTGTGTGATTGTTGAACATAGCATATAGCTGGCTTTATCATATTTATACTAAAGTTAATTTATTCATAATTATTCTAATGGCAAATAATTTGAATTTATTTTTGTCATTTTGCAATTTTTATTTATACTACTTTTTCTCCACTTCTCTTTTCTACTCTCTTCTTTTTTGGAGTTGATCATGATTGTGGTTATGGTTTCATAAGTGTATCTGTCCGTCAGACTTACCAAATTATTAGCTCTAAATAGGTGCAGGTTATTTGTTTAGCCATTACACCTCAATAAAGTTGTTCTTAAAGAAAATGGATTTAAACAATTCTATTGTTTTCCTTTGGGTAAACTTCATACTGTCTTAGATTTTTAGAATTTTAGTTATATATATATATATTTTTTTTTGAGACAAAGTCTCATTCTTGTCCCCCAGCCTGGAGTGTGATGGCATAATCTCGGCTCACTGCAACCTCCGCCTCCCGGGGTCAAGTGATTCTCCTGCCTCAGCCTCCCAAGTAGCTGTAATTACAGGCACCTGCCATTACGCCCAGCCAATTTTTTGTATTTTTAGTGAAGAGAGGGTTTCACCATGTTGGCCAGGCTGGTCTCGAACTCCTGACCACCCACCTCAGCCTCCCAAAGTGCTGGAATTACAAGCATGAGCCACTGCGCCCTATCAATACCTTGATGTTTTTCCTCCTCAAATTAGTCATAATTTGACTGTGGTAACATTACTTTTTGCAATCAGTGCTTCTTGAGTTTTACTCACATGTTTATACATTTCCTTGTTCAACTTGCTTTTTTTTTTATGAGTCTTATATGTTTCTCTCTGAACTAAGAACCTGTGAAGTTCTTTCAGTGTAAATCTGTTGGCTCACATCATACTAGTCAGAACATGCCTTTTTTCCACCACCATTCCTAAATGGCATTAAAGTCATATTTGATTAAGATTTGTTTTGTGGAAATCCTGTGCTGCAACGATTCTGTGTACACATTCAAAAAGGATTACGCTTGCTTCCACCACCTCACCCGAAGAGTCACTGTTCCAGGCACATTTTTAAGTAAACTTTTATTAAAGTGTATCGTATATAAAGAGTACACAATGCTCAACATCACTAACCATCAGACAAATGCAAATTTAAACACCACAATGGGTCACCATCTCACACAAGTCAGCATGTCTATTATGAAAAAGTCAAAACAGAACAGATGTTGGCATGAATGCAGAGAAAAGGGAATGCTTATACACTGTTCGTGGGAATGTAAATTAGTACAACATCTATGGAAAACAGTTTGGACATTTCTCAAAGAACTAAAAATAGAACTACCATTCAACCCAGTTATATTATTACTGGGTATCTACCCGAAGGAAAAGAAATCACTATATAAAAAGATACTTTCACTCATACGTTTATTGTAGCACTATTCACAATAGCAATCATGGAACCAAACTAATTATCCATCAGCAGTTAAGTGGATAAAGAAAATGTAATATATATACTCCATGGAATGCTATGCAGACATAAAAAAGAATGAAATCACATCCTCTACAGCAACATAGATGGAGCTGGAGACCATTATCCTAAGTGAACTAACTTAGAAACATAAATTCAAATATTGCACATTCTCACTTATAGGTGGGAGCTATACAATGGGTACACACATGGACATAAAAATGAAAATAATGGACACTGGGGACTCCAAATGGGGGAAGATGGGAAGATGGGAAGGGCTGAAAAAATACCTATTGAATACAATGTTCACTGTTTGGGTAATAAATACAGTAGATGTCCAATCCCTACCAGCATGCAATAAATCCATTTAACAAACGTTCACATGTGCCTCTGGAATGTAAAATAAAAGTAAAATTTAAAAAAGAGTACACAGTTCCTAAGGATTCAGCTTGAAGATTTATGGGATATTTATTACATTTGTGTAATCACGACATAGAAAAATAAATAAAAAGGCATCATCACCATAGAAGTCCCCTTATATCTCACCCAATCCCTTCTCCCTAAAACTGGCTTTCTTATTATTATGAAGTATGTTCCTTTGATGCCCAGTTTGTTGAGGGTTTTTATCGTGAAGAAATGTTGGATTTTATTAAAAGATTTTTCTGCATCTATTGAGATGATCAAATAGTTATTGTTTTTGATTGTTTATGTGATGAATCACATTTATTAATCTGTGTATGTTCAATCAACTTTGCATCCCAGGAATAAAGCCCACTTGGTTGTAGTGAGCTAACTTTTCTAGGTGCTGCTGTATTTGCTTTGCAAGTGTTTTCTTGAGAATTTTTGTGTCTATGATCATTGGAGATGTCGAATTGTAGTTTTCTTTTTTTGTTGTGTCTTTGCCAGGTTTTTGATGCTGGCTTCATAGAATAATTTAAGGAGCAGTCTCTTCTCCTTAATTTCTTTGAATGGCTTCAGTAGGATTCACACCAGCTCTTTTTTGTATGTCTGACAGAATTTGGCTGTGGATCCATCTGGTTCAAGGCTCTTTTTGGTTGTTAGATTTATTTTATGACTGACTCAATTTTGGAACTGATATTGATATGTTCAGAATTTTGAATTTTTTCTGATTCAGTCTTGAAAGATTGTGCATTTCCAGTAATGCATCCATTTCCTCTAGTTTCCTAGTTTATGTGCATAGAGGTTTTCATAATAGTCTCTGAAGATTATTGATATTTCTGTGGGATCCATTGAAATGCCACCTTAGTCATTTCTAATTTTGCTTATTTGGATATTTTTCCATTTTTTTCTCTCTTAATATAGCTAATGGTCTATCAATCTTGTTTATCCTTTCAAAAAACTGATTTTTTGTGTTGTTAAACTTTTGTATGGATTTTCAGGTCTCAGTTTCATTCAGTTATGCTTTGATTTTAGTTATTTTTTTCTACTGTTTTGGAGCTAGTTTGTTGTGTTTCTAGTGTTAGGTGCAATGTTAGTTTGTTAATTTGAGATCTTTCCAACTTCTTGATATAGCTGTTTAGCACTATAAACATTCTTCTTAATATTGCTTTTGCTGCATCCCAGATATTTTGGTATGTGATAAATGTCTTCATTCATTTCAAATCATTTTCTAATTCTGCCTTAATTTCATTGTTTACCCAAGAGTCATTCAGGAGTCATTTCCATGTAACTGTGTGGTTTAGAGAGATCTTCTTGGTTTTTTGTTGTTGTTGTTTGTATTTTTATTTCACTGTGGATCAAAAGTTTGGTTAGTATGATTTTGATTATTTATTTTTACTTTACTGAGACTTATTTTATGGCCAAGAATATGGTTGATCTTGGAGTATGTTTTGTGTACAAATGAGAAGAATGTATATCCTGTGGCTGATGGCTGAAGTGTTCTGTAGATGTTTATTGGGTCTAATTGGCCAAGTGTCAAATTTAAGTACAGACTTTCCTGGTAAGTTTTCTGTGTCTACGATTCTGTCTAACACTGTCAGTGGGGTTCTGAAGTCTCCCACTATTATTGTGTGGGTATCTAAGTCTTTTCATAGGTATAAAAGTGCTTGTTTTGTGAATCCGGGTGCTCCAATGTTGAGTCCATATATATTTATGATAGTTAAGTCATCTTGTTGAATTGAACATTTTTCTATCATCATGTGGTGTACTTGTCTTTTTTTTTTTTTTTTACTGTTGTTGATTTAAAGTTTGTTTTATCTAATCCAAGAATAGTTATCCCTGCTCTTTTGTGCTTTCCATTTGTGTGATAGATATTTCTCTAACCCTTTACTTTGAGCATACGGGTGTTGGTATATGTTAGATGAATCCACTGAAGACAGCGGATGGATGAATCTTGTTTTTTAAATCCAACATGCCATTCCATGCCTTTTAAGTGGAGCATTAAGACCATTGACTTAATATTGATATGTGAGGTTTTGCTCCCATTTTAAAGTTGTTAGCTAGTTGTTTTGCAGTTTCTATTGTGTAGTTGCTTAAAAGGTCTGTCAGCTATGCACTCAGGTGTGTTTTGTAGTAGCAAGTATTGTTCTTCCATTTCCATGTTTAGAAGGCTCTTAAGGATATCTTGTAAGGTTGGTCTAGTGGAGGTGAATTCCCTTAGCAATTGCTTGTCTGAAAAAGATTTTATTTCTCCTTCTTTTATGCCATGTACTGTGACAGGATATGAAATTCACAGTTGGAGTTTCTTTTCTTTCAAAATGCTAAAAATAGGCCCCCAGTCTCTTCTGGCTTGTAGGATTGCTGTAGAGAAATCCACTGCTAGTCTGACGGTGTTTCCTTTGTATGTGATCTGCCCTCCTTCTCTAGCTGCCTTTATGATTTTTCCTTTAGTGTTGACTTTAGACAATCTGGTAACTATATGCCTTGGTGATATTTGTTTTGCATAGTATCCAGCATGTGTTATCTGGATTTCTTGTACCTGGATATCTACTCATCTAGCAAGGTAATAAAAATTTTCTTGAATTAGTCCCTCAAATATGTTTTCCAGGCCATTTACTTTTTCTTCTTCTCTCTTAGGAATGTCAATAATTCATAGGTTGGTCACTCTACATAATCCAATATTTATCAAAGACTTTGTTCATTTTAAAAATTCAGTTTATTTTTGTCTGACTGGGTTAGTTCAAAAGATCATTCTTAAAGCTCTGAAATTCTTTCTTCTGCTTGGTCTGTTCTATTAATAAAGTTTTCAATTTCATTTCAAAACTCCTTAAGTGAGCTTTCCAGCTTCAGTAGCTTTGACTGATTTTTAAAGAGATTTATATCTCCTCACTCCCTGGATTGCTTTAGAAGTTTATTTGTGCTGATTTTCAACCTTATCTTGACTCTTGTTGAACTCCCTTGCAATCCATGCTTTGAATTCTTTATCTGTCATTTCCATGTTTCTATATTGGTTAGGGATCACTACTGGAGATCTAGAGTGATATTTTGCTGGTGTCACAACATTCAGATTCTTTATGATGGAAGAATCCTTACACTGGTTTCTTCTCATCTAGGGAGGATTGTGTTAGGTAGAGTCTTCTGGGTTGTCTTCTGTAGTCCTACGCATTTCTGTTGACAGGCTTTGTATTAGGCTGTACATTTCAACCTACAAGCCAGTAGATGGCATTTGCAGGTAAAAGTCAGCTGCTGCACAAGCAGGTGGATATGGACATGATCTCTGTTTACTGTACAGTGCTTTGTGTTGACAAACCCACATGCAACACCATACTGAATGGGCAAAAGCTGGAAGCATTCTACATAAGTACTGGAACAAGACTAGGATGCCCATTCTCACAACTCTTATTCAGCACAGTGCTGGAAGTTCTAGCCAGAGCCATTAGCCAAGAAATAGAAATATAAGGCACTGAAAGAAGAAAAGAAGTCAAATTATCTCTTTGCTGATGACATGATTCTATACCTGGAAAATACTAAAGACTGCCAAAATGTTCCTAGAGCTGATGAACAACTTCAATAGAATTTCAGGGTACAAAATCACTTTTAAAAAAGTTAGTATCATTTCTAAACATCAATAACATTTAATTTGAGAGCCAAATCAAGAACATAGTTCTATTTACAGTAGCGTCACAAAAAAATACCTAGGAATACAACTAACGAGGGAGGTGGAGGAGCTCTGCAAGAAGAACTATAAAACACCGCCGAAAGAAATCAGAGACAACACAAACAAATGAAGAAACATAAACATTTCATACATATGGATCAGAACAATCAATCTCGAAATGAATTATGCTGATATGAACATTTACATAGACTCCTTGGTGCACATGTAAACATTTCTTTGGGGTATATAACTGAGTGCAGTGACTGGTTCACATTCATATGTTCAACTTTAAGAGGTCATGCCTACTCAAACAGCACATAAGATTTCCAGAATTTTCATATTTCTGCCAACACTTTAGTTTTTTTCCATTTCAGCCATTGTAGTGGGTGAAGTTAGTATTAACACATTGTGGGTCTACTTTACAATTTTCTAATCCTAAAAAGAATATCTTTTCATTATGTTCATTATGTTCATTGACTATTTGGATATCTTCTTTATAAAGTGTCTTTTTAAGACTTTTGCACATTTCACTACTGAGTTTTGTTTTTCTAAATGATTTGCTGGAGTACTTTCTATATTCTGGATATCAGTCTTGTGTAGGCTCTGAGTTCTACAAAGGATCTTATCCTATATACTTATATCTTTATAATTTAATAACATCTTTTCATGACAAATTTTTAATTTTCAATTAGTAAATTTTGTCAATCTTTTTCCTTGTGATTAGAACATATTTATGTCATATGTAAGAAATATTGCTTATCATATGGTCACAAAAATGTTCTAATATATTCTCGAATTGTGCTGTCCAATACAACAAGTAGTGACATATGGCTACTTAAATTTATATTAATTAAAATTAATGAAATTTAAAATTTCTTTACTCATTCACACTAGCTACATTTCAAGTCCTCAGTAACCACATGTGGCTAGTGGCCACCATGCTAGATGACATAGATGTGGAATAGTTTCATCATTGCAGAAAGTTTCACTAAACAGCACTGTTCTATAACCGTCTCATAATTAGATCTACAATCTGCCCAGAATTCATTATTGTGCATGGTATGCACTAAGGGTCAAGATCCTTTTTCCACGTGTGAATATCCAATGAACCCAGCACCATTTATTGAAAGATCAACTTTCCCTGCTGCTCTGCAGGGTCACCTTTATCATAAATGAGGTGACTATATACGTGTGATCTTCTTGTGGACCCTCTAACGATATTCCATTGGTCTGTCTATCCATAGAGTTGATACCACAGTTTACTTATGGTAGCTTTGTAGTAGATCTTAATAATGTGGAAACTATATTTTTTTCTTCTTCAATATGATATTCATCAATCTTGGGCTTTGCATTTCATATAAATGTGAAAATCAGCTTGTCACATTCCAGAAGAATATTTCTGGATTTTTTTATGGCCACCTTGTTGATTATATTAATCTACATAGGGAGAAATGACATGTTTACTATATTGAGTCTTTTAACCCATTAACATTGTCTTAACTTCTCCTAAGAGTAATTTATAAATTTTTATTCGGAGGTCTTTTCTGGTTAACTATTGGTACTTACCAAACTACTTAAAAACCTATTGGCATAAAGCAGTTATGTGTTTATGCTCATAGATTCTGTGGGTAAGGAATTCAGAAAGGGCACAGCGGTGATGCCTTGCCTCTGCTCCATCGTTTGTGAGCCCTCAGCTGGAAAGACTCCAGAATCACCTAGTGGCTCTTTTACTTGTGTGTCTGCCGCACGCCTGGGAAGACTCAAAATCAGAGCCTAGCTGGAGCTGTTGACCGTAACACGTACACACTGCCTCGCACACGGCTGGGGTTGCTCATAGCATGGTAGATGGTTTCTGAGTGGAATAATCCTCTTATGGAGCATTCAGAAATCAGGGATTCCCAAGGAACCAGGTAAAAATTCAAAAGTCTCACAGTGTCACTTCTACCGCCTTCTACCCACAACAAGAGTGTAACAAATACCAGGCCAGATTCAAGGGAAGGAGGCAAAAAGTTCACATTCATTGGCAAAATCCTACACAATGTTATTATTTCTAAGTATTTGTTGTACTTTGTGGTTATGGTAAATGGTATTTTTTTAATTCAGCTATTGTTTTTGGCCAGTATATAAAGACAAAATTAACTCTTTATATGGACCTTACTAAATTCACTTTTCAAAAATAATTTACATTCTTCTGGATTGTTTTAAGAATATGGATAGGCTGTTTTTAAAAAAATGAGATAGCCTACTTTATATTTAATATTATTTCTCATATATTTGGGTTTAAATTTAGCATTTTATTGTTTTGTACGTGTGCTGTCTGTTCTATTTTGTCTGTTTTCTTACCAGAAAATATTTTCTGTTGTTACATTAATTGTGCATTTTATATTATTTCACTCTGCCCTCTATTTGCATATTGATTACATGCATCATTTTACCTGATCTGATGGGTTCCCTTAGCAATTAAAACACATATATTTGGACTTATTACTGTCCCATATAAATTAGTAGTTTTACCCTTTAGGAATGGTCTCACTTTGAGCTGTGGATAGATTATAAATTGGGAACAGGAGAGAAGGGTCATACGCTGTAATAAGACCACACATCCACATCTGTGACTGCCTTGTCACCTACACACTGCTGATACTATTCACAGTTACATCCAGGTTACCGCCTCAGAAAACACAAAAGAAAGTCATGAGAAGTCCAACAGATGGGACAAGTAAACATTTCATAACAGAAAAAAAAAAGGCAAAATTTTAAGACTAAAGATCAGAGTGTCTGCAAGTTTTTCTTAATGCTAAACTGATTAAAGTGGTTTAGAAAAGATAAAGATATACATAAACAAGTATAAGTTTCCAAAAACAATTGATTCAGTTTTGCAATTGAGTGGACAGAGGATGAGATTCAGAGAACAAAAGAAAAACCAGTGACCTGGAAGATACCCTAACTACCACTTCCCTGGAATCATCAACGTGAAGAATGAGACTATACTGGGCTACAGTAAATTATAAGAGAGAATTAAAAGATTGAGAAGACAGAGGACCAAAGTATAGAGCCCCGATGACAAGCTCCTTCTACCCCCAGGACCCTAGACCATAGCCTAAGTTGCACTGTCCATTAAGGTAACCACTGGGCCTCATGTGGCTATTTAAATTTAATTTAAACTTACTGGCCAGGTGCGGTGGCTCACGTCTGTAATCC
This sequence comes from Macaca mulatta, assembly GCF_049350105.2. Taxonomy (NCBI): domain Eukaryota; kingdom Metazoa; phylum Chordata; class Mammalia; order Primates; family Cercopithecidae; genus Macaca; species Macaca mulatta. Next base: position 73,165,126 of record NC_133423.1, read on the forward strand.
CAGCACTTTGGGAGGCTGAGGAGGGCGGATCGTTTGATGTGAGGAGTTTGAGACCAGCTGGCCAACATGGTGAAACCTCATCTCTACTAAAAATACAAAAATTAGCCAGGTTTGGTGGTGGGCGCCTATAGTCTCAGCTACTCGGGAAGTTGAGGCAGGAGAATTACTTGAAGCCTGGAAGTGTAGGATGCAGTGAGCCGAGAACATGCCATTGCACTCCAGCCTGGGGCATAAGAGTGGGACTCCATTTCAAAAAAAAAAAAAAATTTACATTGAAATTAATTAAAATGAAAGGATAGTAAAATTACATTTCAATTTAATTTTTATTTAGTTACATATTCAGTTAAATTAAAATTAAAAGTTTATTTTTTCAGTCACATAAATCTGCTTAAAGTGTGCAATCATCACATATTAATATTTTCATCTACACAGCATTCTTTTGGACACTACTGGCCTAGTGGGGATCATCTCCCGGGGACATCCCATAGCAGGCCCTGCAGAGTCTGGAAAGATGAAGTTGGTCAGAAGCTCTGTGCTTACTCTCGAGTGAAGTTTAGGGAAATTGAATTGAAGAGGTGGGGCAACGGCTATATTTATGTGTGAGAGGATGACTACCTGAGGTAGAACTAGATGGTAAGGGATGAAAACACAGGAAAAATGGAGACCTTGACATCTGAATGTCTCCATGAGGGATGATAAAGGCGTGAACGAGGAAACAGTATTCTTTGTGTGCACTGCTGGGGCCAAATCAGGCCATGACTGTGTGGTTAATACCCAGTATGAAAGTGCTTATCAGACAAGCTGACTGAGGATGGTGTAGGTGGGCATATGGAGTGTAGAGTCTTTCTCATTTAGGTACAGAGGTTCACTTGTTCATCATTCAGGAGAAATTATTAAAGTTTTGGTACTAAGGCTCATTTTTAGTGTTCTTTATCTTGTGAGGGAGCTACTTTTAGATTACAGCAATTGCCATCACAATATAAAATTGAAACTAAAATGCAAACATGAAACTCTCATTTCAATATTCTTTCAAAATAGTTAAGTATATTAAGGAAAATATTGCCAGCAAATGCAGACTGGTGATTTTTGCAGTTTCTACACTGAAATGAGACTGTGCTTCCACCAAGGTTTGTCTGGTAATTGCTTTCTCTCTATTCCTGAAATTCCTATTGGGTTAAAATTAACTTAAGAATATCTCATCAAATAAAAAGACTGAAAGGTTTTTTTTGTTTTGTTTTTATGATCCACCCTCCTGAAAGGTAAAAGGAGCTTCAACCTTTTGCAAAGCCACTAGAAAATACTCTGCACCTGGACACATCTCTGGCCCTCCTGAGCAGGAAATTTTGTCTGATCCTTTCTGGAGAGCTGATCTAGGTATCTTAAGTCTCCCTTTTTTTGTGAGTATTTGTGACAACTTTTGAAATCTTAAATATTTATGGTAAGTGCATCCAGAAATGTATCTTATGCTCGAAGATTTGGATGCACATCCTCTTAAGGGATATAAAGTAAACATATATATACACACATATGTATTTATCACAGGATAAATGCACAGTGCATTCTAATAATGTCTTCCCTCCTTTACATTTCATCCATTTGGGAGCCTCTGTGAGAGAGAATTGTATAAGCAAGGTAATATGTAAAGAATGTATAAACTCAGATAAATATATTTTTTCATAAAGAATGAGTAACCGTTGTGATTGATACCTTCTAAGAGGATCGTTCTGGATAAATTGAAATGACTTTGTTATTAACATTTATATTTACTTAAGAGGACGGGTTTTTGACTGACGCCATGCATATGAGTCATCATTGGGCTACTTCAAAGAAAAATAGCCAAAAGAAGAACTTAATTCATTGCTAAATTCTTAAGAACAAAAGGAATTTTCTATTGCACATTTTAGTTACAAAGATTTGTTCTTCTTTTTTTGTCATGCACTCTTTCCTTCTTTTTCTATTTTTCATGCACCTCATGTTCAAGACAATACAATTGACCTAAAGGAAGCAGTTAATAAAGGGGCTTATGGACTGGGTTGCCTCTAGGGTGTGTAAGGCCCTTAGGAAAATATCTGTTTTGGGATCCATATCTATATAACTAATTTGAGTTGTCCAAAACAAGCCAAGATCATGCCGGTAGCCCAATTCAATTCAATCATGCAATTCCAGGAAATAAATACTGCCCAGCCCAGTGGGAGAGATATATTTATCTGGAAGCTCTCCTAGAATTTAGGGTGGCCAATTAAAGCTTAGAGCTCCTCAAGATAACAGGTCAACCTCATGCTTGAGATAGAACCTAAGAGACTCACAAGGGGTGAGACTAGTACTAGCCCCTGCACCCACCACCTGCCCCGGTCCTGGACGAGGCACGGGTAACCCCTCCTAAACAGCACTGCTGGCTCAGCAAGTCTCAGGCACCAGATAGGAATTCAAGAGAGTTTCCAGGAAGGCACTCTACATCACTGGGTTTCTGAGGGGTAGCACCATCACTGGCCCCAGGCAGAGGTTCCACTTGCCTGAGGGCAGTATTGCTTATCAGTAGAGTCACTGTTACGAAACTCAGTTGAAATTGAGTGGCCTTTTTAATGAAAATGGAAATAACAGTAGCAGCTAGGGCCTGGGGTTAAATGCTATAACAAGCATTAAATGCACTTAGTACTCGGCACTAACAGGGCTGAATTAAAATGATAGCTATTTTATTAAAATAAGGCATAATTTACAGGAACTCTTATCTGAAGGTCTATACAGGTTCTTAAGATAGTCAATTAAAGAGATTGTCCTGAATAAACAAAACCTTATTCTGAGAAAATAATGGGAATTCTCTGGTCTTAAGACAGTGGTGAATTCAATGTCTTTATTCATTTATTACACTTTGCACTGTACTGCAGGCCTCTACTCCCTGTGTTTCTACTGTAAACCAAAAACAAAATCTTAAGACCCTCCAAATGACTGAATAGACCCACTTTTGGCCAAGTGGACCCTAGAGAAACCTGAACAATTGAATTCCTGAAGATCGTGAGAAAGGAGGTCAGATGCACCTTGTTATACCACCTTTCTTTTGGAATTTAGGCACAACCAACCAGCATTAAGATTAAAATAGAGATCATAAGACTGACAAAACAGACTGTAGTGATAAGATACCAAATTATAAACAAGAACGAGGGCTGTGTAAGGCAAGGGTTAAGTTACACCATACAAACCATGAAGTCTCATTAAACATGTTTTTTTGTTTGTTTGTTTGTTTAATTAAACCAGTATGATGTGACTTACTTTCCAACCTGATTCTGGTATAGCATCATATGATAGATAGCAGACCTTAAGATAAATCAAGATATTTTACCCCAAAATATATTTTTTTGTCATATTTTGAAATGGCTGCCACAGGACCAGCATATTGAAATGGCCCTGCGAAGCCATCTCTTGTGGGGAAAATTTGCATGTCTCTGATAATCACCATTAATGCAGTCAGACCTTCTCTTTCCAGGCCTTTCTCAGTCTAACAGAGGTTAATTGAGAGTCTGATACCTTCAAATTCTGCAAAGAGATATTTACCATCTAGTCTCTCTTAAGCCTACTACCTATGAGGTTTCATCTACATAACAAGAGCCTTGGCCCCCACAACCCCTTTATCTCAACTTAAGCATTACCTTCTCTTGACTTCAAGTCTTTAAACAACAGCTTAATTCGCTTAACCAATTGTCAATTCAATAATCCCTAAAATCCACCTATGATTTGCAAGGAACTGCTTTGAGATTCCCCACTTTTTCAGTCTGAACAAATGTATACCTGCTATGTATTGATTTATACATTTGCCTGTATCTCCTGTCTCCCTAAAATGTATACAACTAAACTGAAAATTGACTGCCTCAGGACCACTTACTCCAAGCTTCTTGGGTTTGTGTTTTTCTCTGGACCACAGTCACTCATCTTGGCTCAAAATAAACCTCTTCAAATTATTTTACACTATTTGTTTTTTACATTAACACTGCTTTTCTGAATTCTGTTCATGTTTCAAGACCCAATCAGACTGCTTCTTGGAGAATTCCTCCTTTCACAGGTATTGCCTCATTTAAACTCATATTAAGATATATAAGGGAGCATCAGCTGGGTGTGGTGGCTCACACCTGTGATCTCAGCAATCTGGAGCTGAGGCGGGTGGATGACTTGAGGTCAGGAGTTCCAGACCAGCCTGGCCAACATGGTGAAATCCTAATCTGGAGCTGAGGCGGGTGGATGACTTGAGGTCAGGAGTTCCAGACCAGCCTGGCCAACATGGGGAAATCCTATCTCTACTAAAAATACAAAAATTAACAAGGCATGGTGGCGTATGCCTGTAATCCCAGCTACTAGGGAGGTTGAGGTGGGAGGACTGCTTGAACTCAGGAGGCAGAGGTTGCAGTGAGCCAAGATCATGCCACTGCTCTCTCCAGACTGGGCAACAGAATGAGATTCCATCTAAAAAAAAAAGACATATACAGGAGAATCTAAGAGTAGGGGTATCCATACACTCCTCAACTCCAATCTAAAGATGAGAATTCAAAATGTATTCATGAGTATACGTTAACCACTAACTGTATTTCTCCTATACAGTGAAATGATTACTGTAGTCAAATAAATTAACATTTGCATCACCTCACATAGTTAACATTTTTGTATATTTGGTAAAAGCACCTGAATTTTATTCTCTTAGCAAATGTTTCACATACAACACAGTATTGTTATTAACTGTAGTCTTCATACTGTACATTAGGTCTGTTGATGAAAAGGGTCAAACTCTGTAAAATATTTTTAGAAATTTATTCTGATTCAACTATGAGTGACCACAGCCTGTGACACAGCCCTCAGGAGGTCTTGAGAACATGTGCCCAAGGTGGTCGGTCTATGGCTTGTTTTTATATATTTTAGGGAGGCATAAGACATCAATCAAATACATTTAAGAAATACATTGATTTGGCTCAGCAAGGTGGGACAACTCGAAGTGGAGGCTTGTAGGCTATTGGTAAATTTGAACATTTTCTGGTTGACAATTGGTTGAGTTTATCTCAAGACCTGGGATCAACAGAAAGGAATGTTCAGGTTAAGATAAAGGATTATGGAGATCAAGTTTTGTTGTGCAGAGGAAGCTCTCAGATAGCAGACTTCAGAGACAGACAGCAGGTTATAAACTGTTTCTTATCAGACCTAAAAGGGTGCCTGGCTCTTAGTTGATTATCTACTAGATCTGGAAGGAAAGGAAGGAAAACAAAGGGGAAAAGTGATCCTCTATAGGATGTGGATTTTTCCCACAAGAGACTTTGCAAGGCAATTTCAAGATATGGCAAGTAAACATATTTTGGGGTAAAATATTTTGATTTTCTTGCTTGTTATGCCAGAGTCAGATTGGCAAGTAAGTCATGATATACAGGGTTAAACAAAACCCATCTGATGAAAGTTTATTGTTTGTAGGACATGACTCCTGATACCCCTTAGGTAGGAAATTTTGCAAGATAAAAAAAATCAGAGCTGACTCTGCAGGTCTCTAGATTTAATCAGTCTACATAATTATAAGATTTACACTTTGACCTACATCTCATCATAACCTCCCCATTTCTCCCTCTGGCAAGCACATTTTATTCTCTATTTCTAAGTGTCTGACTTTTTTACATTCTACATATAAGTAAGATTATGTATACTTTTCTTTCTGTGTCTGGCTTATTTCCAAGCTGGACTTTCCAAGATGGACTTAACATACCATCCTCCAGGTTCATCCGTTTTGCCACAAATAGCAATATTTCCTTCTTTTCTAAAGCTAAATAGCATTCCATTGTGTTTATATACCCTCTTTTTTATTCCATTCACCTATTGATGGACACTTAGGTTTTTTCCATATCTTGACTATCGTGAAACATACTGCAATAAAAATGGAAGCTCAAATAGCTCAAAAGGTGCTGATTTTATTTCCTTGGGTTGCATGGCCAGCATAAGTATTACTGGGTCATATGGTGGTACTATTTTTAATTTTTCATAGAGCTTCTATACTCTATTTCATAATAACTGATGCCAATTTACATTCCCACCAACAGTGTATGAGGTTTCTCTTTTTTTCACACCCTCCCCAATACTTGTTTTCTCTTGTCTTTTTGATAATAGCCATCCTAATGAGTATGAGGTTTTATTTGCATTGTGGTTTTATTGGATTTCCCTGATGATTTAATGCTGTCAATAATTTTTTAATGTGCCTTTTGGCCATTTGTATGTCTTCTTTGGAGAAACGCATGTTCAGATTTTTGCTCATTTTTTGTTAATCAGGTTATTTGTGGGTATTTTCGTTGTTTTTTGTTTCTGTGAGTTATGAAAGTTCTTTTGGATATGAACTTATCAGATGTATGGTTTGAAAATATTTTCTCCCATTTCATAGATTGCCCTTCCATTTTGTGGGTTCTTTCTTTTGCACTGCAGGAGCTTTATAATTTTATGTATTTGCATTTGCTTACTGTTGCTTTTGTTGTTTGAGCTTTTGGTGTTATATCCAAAAAGTCGTTGCCAAGTACAATATCAAACAGTTTTTCCACTATGTTTTCTCTCATAATTTTTATGTTTTCAGATCATACATGTAAGTCCTTAATCCATTTTGACTTGATTTTTGTGTATTGTGTAAAGTAAGAGTCCAGTTTCATTAACTTGCATGTGAATATCCAGTTTTTAAAACACCATTTATTGAAGAGACTATATTTTGGTGCCTTATCAAAAATTAGTTGAACATACATTTATGGATTTATTTCTGGGCTCTCTATTCTGTTCCACTGGTCTATTCATCTGTTTTTTATGCCAGCATCATACTGTTTTAATAATTATAGCTTTGCAGTATAATGTGAATTAGGAAGTGTGACGCCAATAGCAAAGACTTGGAATCAACCCAAATGTCCATCAGTGACAGATTGGATTAAGAAAATGTGGCACATATACACCATGGAATACTATGCAGCCATAAAAAAGGATGAGTTTGTGTCCTTTGTAGGGACATGGATGCAGCTGGAAAACATCATTCTTAGCAAACTATCACAAGAACAGAAAACCAAACACCGCATGTTCTCACTCATAGGTGGGAACTGAACAATGAGATCACTTGGACTCAGGAAGGGGAACATCACATACCGGGGCCTATCATGGGGAGGGGGGAGGGGGGAGGGATTGCATTGGGAGTTATACCTGATGTAAATGACGAGTTGATGGGTGCTGACGAGTTGATGGGGCAGCACACCAACATGGCACAAGTATACATATGTAACAAACCTGCACGTTATGCACATGTACCCTAGAACTTAAAGTATAATAATAAATTAATTTTTAAAAAAAAGGAAGTGTGACGCCTCCAACTTTGTTTTTATTTTCTCAAGATTGCTTGGATCATGTGTAGTCTTTTGTGGTTGTACGTAAACTTTGATTTTTTTTCCATTTCTATGAAAAATGCCATTAGAATTTTAATAGGAATTGCATTGAATCTGCTTGGGGTAGTATGGGCATTTCAACAATAGTAATTCCTTCAATCTACTAGCACAGGATATCTTTTCATGCATTTGTCTTCTTCAGTTTCTTTCATTAGAGTTTTATAGTTATTAAGATCTCAAATAAACACCAGAACTTTATGCCTCAAGAAGCTAGAAAAGGAGAACAAACTATGCCGAAAGTTAGCAGAAGGAATAAAATAATAAAGATGAAAGCGGAAGTAAATAAAATAGAGAATAGAGAAATAATAGGGAAAAAAACACAATCACACAAAATTTACTTTTTTAAAGATAAAATTGACAAATATCTAATCTAAGAAAAAAGGAAGACTCAAATTAATAAAGTCAAAAATAAAAGAGGAGACATTACAACTGATGTCACAAAAATAAAAAGGACCATAAAAGACTATTACGAAAAACTGTACCGCAACAAACTGAATCACCTAGAAGAAATGTATTCAATTTATTTAAAAAAATTATTATGAGAATTCATTGGTTATATGATTGCCTTCAAAGGATGGTAAAGATTAATTTTGTTCTCATGAAACATGTCCAGAATTAGCGATTGCTGACTGCTTCAGCTGCACAAAGATGCAAAATCCAAGATAGATGTGATTCCTTTCACCTTTCCCTCATAATTCTATGAGGCACTGTACTGCAGCTTCAGCCATCATGTTCTTATTCCAGGAAAGGGCAGGACCTATATAAGACATGCAAAACTTCCCTAGACATCTTCAGATTTCCAGTTATGTTTAATTGGACATAATGGAATTGTATGGCCATCGCTAACTAAAAAGGAGGCGGGAAAATATTGTACTGAGTTAGGTACATTGATATTACCTTCACCCCTTAAAAGTCTTAATTCTGTTAATAATAGAGAAGGAGGGAATAAATGTTAGATAGGCATGAACACAAGTGAATATAACACAAAGGTGATAAATCCTGAAGCAAAAGCTCCACACTGCAAACAAAATAATACTTTTATCAGTATAATGAAATAAACCAAAAAATCCAGTGCTAGTTAATTCTAGTCATGAGACAGAATTAACCTGTAGTTGGGACAATTTCTTCATCTTTCATTTTCAGAAGTCAATATACACTATTTCATTTCTAAATTTGATAAAAATAGAGTCAAGTAAAAATTTTATAAAAGGAAAAAGAATTGTGCATTGGTTAGGGTTTTGTTCCACTACATAAAGTAGATAAATCTAAAATGACACAGGCATAAAGATATCTTACTTCTCTTCAATGTAAATAAGCTCCTGATTGTTCAGGGGTTGAACTGGAGTTGCTTGATGTCAAGAAAGAAGTTCCCTCTTCCACTTTGTGACTCTGCTGTCTTTATATGTTATCTCCTGGTCCACAAAGGCTTCCCAAGTTCTAGCCAACTTACTCACTTTCCAAGTGACAGAAAGAAAAAAAAGAAGAAATACATGCCTTCTTTCTTTTTAGAAGTTTTCCAGAAATCCTATACCACACTTCTGTTATTCTTCCTCAATCACACTTAATTATACATCACACCTATTTGCAAACTAATCTGGAAAAACTGTCTCCTGTGTGTACTGCTTTCCTGAATAAATCAGGGAGTACAAATGTAAGATTGGCAACCAGTAGTCTCCGTCACAATTAAAACAGGAATAACAGTGTTTCAAGTCACCAGAAGGAGCTAAACTAACACAATATTAAATATAGAGAACAATAATAAAAACCAAAAAGCAATATAAAATAAGCATAAATGGAAAAATCCAACTATATAAAGAATATAACTCTTGGGTTGAGTAAAGAAAAAAAAATTCAATCTATGTCATGAATGAAAAATATACAAAACAACCCAACCCCAAAAAGATCGGGAAAATTATACTAAGAAAATACTGCAGGCTGAGCACGGTGGCTCACGCCTGTAATCTCAGCACTTTGGGAGGCCGAGATGGGCGGATCATGAAGTCTGGAGATTGAGACCATCCTGGTTAACATGGTAAAACCCCATCTCTACCTAAAAAAAGAAAAAAAATACAAAAGATTAGTCAGGCATGGTGGTGCATGCCTGTAGTCCCAGCTACTCAGGAGGCTGAGGCAGGAGAATGGTATAAAATCTGGGAGGTGGAGCTTGCAGTGAGCCAAGATCAAGGCACTGCACTCCAGCCTGGGCGACAAAGTGAGACTCCATCTCAAAAACAAAAAAAAAGGAAGAAAGAAAACGTAGCAAAAAGATAGCTCTAGTAATAATTTTGATATATGAAACTGTCGAATTAAGAGTAAATTTATAAATGAGACAATAAAAGGCACTTCATAACAAAAAATTTTATATTAAAAGAGAACATTTGATAGCTGTCAAAAATGTATATAACAAATAATGTATCAGTGAGAATATTTAAATGTAAAACAGCAGGAAATACAACAGAAATCCACAGAAATATTATGGAAAAGAGAAATATTAAGTTACCTCTGCCAGAAAAGAGATTGAATAACCAAAATATTAAAATTTTGGAAGAAAAATAAGATAAATAATGATTTATACCAACCTATGTATGCTGATAAGAGAAATTAACTTCTTCTCAAGTGTTTTAAAAATTTGAAAACTTGATGTGATATTTTATCACAAAGAATACATGGACAAACTCCAAAAAGTAAAATAGTATGTAATATATTCTCCAACAAGAAAACAATAAACTGGAAATTAACAAAAGAGAGGAAGATAAAGGATAAAAGAAAAAGTTAATTGCTTTAAAAGAGATTAACTGTTTTTATCAAAAAAAAAAAAGGGGGGGTAAAAAATAAAATCAAAATAGAAATTACAGAGCAGTTTAAAAATACTGATTACAAAAAACCACAACAGGCCGTATTAAAACATCTAGAATTTCTACATCTGGTAAGAGATAAGATCCTCATGGAAGGACCTTCCTCCATATAACAGCCATAAATCCCAAACATTTTATAAAGGGATACCTACCAGATAACAAGCACAGTTACATAAAGCATGGAAAATTCTTTTGAAGTGTTTATAAATAGAGAAGACTTGCATGTTATGCATTCACAATTTTACGGGTGTTTTCTCTTTTGTTTTTAGTCTAGTGCTACACACAATCAGCATAGCAGGTGGGCAGTGATGGAAAAACACAGTCCAACTTCCCTTCGGTGCCAGAAAAATAAATACAGAAAAACAAGGGAACTGGAAAAAATAACAATCCCAAAGGGCCAGAAGTGGGTCACCAAACTTATTTTACCACATCTATGGCTAATCCCAGATCACAAATGCTCGGGGAAAGCTAAAAGCTACACAGCTAATGACAGATCTGACCTCAGATGAGAGCTGCTGTCCAAGAAGCAGTTTGTAGTTAAAGTTGAATTGATATAATTACTGGCTGAGACAAACAAAATAACATGTCACAGACAAATAACAAAATCCAGTGCCTTTGCAACTTTATTGTCATAATGTACAATATATAATTTAAAATTATGTGATAGCTGATAAGTCATGAAAATGATGCATACTCCAGGGAAAATGGAAATGAATCTGAGATCAACTCTGATTTGAACCATATGTTAGAATTAGCAGGACAGAACTTTAAAGCAGCTATTATAACCTTTCTCAGTTATGAAAAAAATGGGATATGATTAATCAAAAGATAGGAAATATCTTCAGTGAAAGAGAAATGATTTTTAAAAGACATTAGAAATGAAACTTTGGAAATACAAATACAATATTTGAAATAAAATTTTCACTGAGGCAACTTAACAGCAAATCAGATAGAGGAAAGAGCAAATGAATTATACAATAGATTAATAGAACTCCTCTAATGTGAAGAGCAGAAAGAAAACTGTACAGAGCCAGAAGGACCCATTATAGATAGGAACAAAGAATCTAACATATAATTAATTGGAGTTCCATAATAAGACAAATGATAGAGTGGACAAAAAAAGTATATCTGAAAAAATAACGGTCAAAAATTTCTAATTTTTATACCTATTTAAGATCTCGAGCAGGATAAACATGTAGAAGGACAATGTTGAAATGCATTATACTCACATGGATAAAATCCCAAACAGCAAATACGAAATGAGGAATTAGAGGAGACCATTTCAAAATTTCCTTCCTGAAGGAGTGGTCAGTCTGCAATTCGACTAATATTTCTCCTTCCTAATTCTGTCTTGGCAGATTTTTATTTTTTCTTTTACTTTTCTTTCTTTTTTCTTATATTTTTGGTACAGCATTAGAATAAAAAAATTGTGACTTAACTACATGAGAAATTCTGCATGCTGAGGTAGAAGCACGAAATAAATAATTATACTCGATTTTTTTCAAAAAGGAAAAAACGGTCAGCCTCAAAAGTGCAATGAAATAGTGAAGTTCTTGCATAGGAACTTTTTTTGTTTGTTTGTTTGAGACGGAGTTTCGCTCTTGTTGCCCAGGTTTGAGTGCAATGGCGTGATTTTGGCTTACCGCAACCTCTGCTCCCAGGTTCAAGCTATTCTCCTGTATCAGCCTTGAGAGTAGCTGAGATTACAGGCACATGCCACCATGCCCAGCTAATTTTTGTACTTTTAGTAGAGGCGAGATTTCATCATATTGGTCAGGCTGGTCTCGAACTCCTGACCTCAGGTGATTCACCCGCCTCGACCTCTCAAAGTGCTGGGATTACAGGCATGAGCCACCATGCACGGCCCTTGCATAGGAACTTTTGAAAGAAAATCTCTTCATTTCTAGTAAGTAGGATGTCAGAAGTAAAACGGTAGATCTAAAAAAAAGTGCCAGTAGCCCGACAGCTATTTCATTTCCCAGGTCATTATCACAAATCTCCTGCAAATTAGACTTTCTAATGCCTCTCTGAGGTAGAAAATCCAACTGTCTTTATTTAGTCAAGAAAGAAGCAGCAAAAATTGATCTTTGCTTAAATATATTATAACAAATCCTGTTCCTTTACACATTATGGAATCTGCTTTATAGAAACCTCTACCGGAAACTTAATGTCCCTAGTCATACATAATTTCTCTCTTTCAATATTTTTCTAAAGTAAAAATGAATACAACTGTAAGTCACAGTGACATTCATTTAAAAAAAAGTCTCCCACTCATTCCTTTAAAAAATCATCCCTAAGTAGCTTCTACCTTGAAAACTACCTAAGTTCAAATAGTTTACTTTAAAAGGTCTAGCAAGTGTGGTGGTAACATTTTTAAACTTATCTTTTGTTCTTAACAGAAGTTGCTTTTGTTTTGTAATTGTACCTGTGGCCTGACATTTCCTCTACACTCATTTCCAGAACTTCTGAACAAAAAAAGAAATCTATGAGCTGACCCCAAGGAGATTGCTGACCATATCTGCCTGTCATCAGTGACAGTTACACATCACTTGGATTTTACAAAAGCAACAAAAAGTAATTTGTTGACTTTTCTGAGTTAGGGTGAATTTACGAAAACATTAACCACTTTTTACAATTTCATTTTTCCTCAAGTTTCTTTTTTTTTTCTTTCTTTTTTTGAGACTCTTCTCGCTCTGTCACCAAGGCTGAAGTGCAGTAACATGATCTCGGCTCACTGCAGCCTCCACCTCCTGGGTTCTAAGTGATTCTTGCCTCAACCTCCAAAGTAGTTGCAATTACAGGAGCCCACCCCCATGCCCGGCTAATTTTGTATTTTTAGTAGAGATGGGGTTTTACCATGTTGGCCAGGCTGGTCTCAAACTCCTGACCTCAGGTGATCTGCCCACCTCAGACTCCCAAAGTACTAGGATTACAGGCATGAGCCACCATGTCCAGCCCATTTTTCCTCAAGCTTTTGATTCCAAAATCTCTGTGAAAACTGCTCAGGCAAAGTGTGCTATCAATAAAGTCTGCTTTTCTCATGTTGGTCCCCTCTTTCTGATTCTGTTTCTCTCACCTAGTTGTGCGTCCTGGCTTCTCCTGCCCATCACCCCCAAACTCTTTCTGTTCTCACATTCTGACTGGGCCTCACAACATTTTCAAAATCTTTGATTGCATTCTTCTTTCATATTTAGTTGGAAATAATGAAGCAACTCTTTATTAGTGACTTCAGCCATCAGTTTGATTGGTGTCTCCTGAATCCCCTGATATCATAATCTGGCAGTTGATCCGAACTGGGGATTCCTCAAAACAGTTTGGCAATTCTGGTTTTCTCAACAAATAAACCACAGATGTCCTTGGACACCAACTAGCAAAACAGGTCTTTGTACTGGGTCCTTTGTACTATTTGAGAAGTGAACAAACATAGTTACTAAGGCTAGAGTCTAAGCTAAATATTCAAACTAAGACTTTTAGAGTAACAACTTAAAGAATAAAACAGAATGGAATGTGGATGGAAATGGATTTCAAGTCAAAGGAAAGAAAAAAGGAAAAGGAGAAAAGACAAAACTACAAATCCAGACCAAAAAATAAAGTTAAAAATATAGGGTAGAATTGAAAGTGAATAGATTACAAATTTATAAATTTAGATTGTAATCAATTGTAAATGTGTAAATGGACTCCCCCATTAAAAGGCTCTCTGGGCAACAGATGCAGCTTTATGTTGTTCACAGGCGCTATTGTTTGACTGTCTCCCCACCCAAATCTCATCTTGAATTGTACTCCCATAATTCCAACATACTGTGGGAAGGGCCTGGTGGGAGATAATTTGAATCATGATGGTAGTTTCCCCCATACTGTTCTCATGGTAGGGAATAAATCTCACAAGACCTGATGGCTTTATCAGGGGTTTCCACTTATACATCTTTCTCATTTTCTCTTGCTACTGTCATGTAAGTAGTGCCATGATTCTGAGGCCTCCCCAGCCATGTGAAACTGGTAAGTCCAATTAAACCTCTTTTTCTTCCCAGTCTTGGCTATGTCTTTATCAGCAGCATGAAAACGGACTAATACAGTAAATTGGTACCAGTAGAGTGGGGCACTGCTTAAAAGATACCTGAAAATGTGGAAGCGACTTTGGAACTGGGTATCAGGCAGAGGCTGGAACAGTTTAGAGGGCTCAGAAGAAGACAGGAAAATGTGGAAAAGTTTGGAACCTCCTAGACTTCTCGAATGGCTTTGATAAAAATGCTGATACTGATATAAACAATAAGGTCCAGGCTGAGGTGCTCTCAGGTGGAGATGCAGAACTTGTTGGGAACTGGAGCAAAGGTGACTCTTGTTATGTTTTAACAAAGAGACTGGTGGCATTTTGCCCTTGCCCTAGATATTTGTGGAACTTTGAACTTGAGAGAGAGAATATAGGGTATCTAGTGGAAGAAATTTCTAAGCAACAAACCATTCAAAAGGTGACTTGGGTGCTGTTAAAAGCATTCCATTTTAAAAGAGAAACAGAACATAAAAGTTCAGAAAACTTGCAGCCTGAACAACACAGTAGAAAAGACAAACCCATTTTTTAAGAAGAAATTCCAGCTGGCTGCAGAAATTCACATAAGTAACAAGGAGCTGAATGTTAATATCAAAGACAATGGGGAAAATGTCTCCAGGGCATGTCATAGGTCTTCATGGCCACCCCTCCCATCACAGACCCAGAAGTCTAGGAGGAAAAAATAGTTTCATGGTCTGGGTCCAGGGTCCCCATGCTGTGTGCAGCCTAGGGAGTGGGTGCCCTGCATCCCAGTTGCTCTAGACATTGCTAAAAGGAGCCAAGGTACAGCGTGGCCCATGGTTTCAAAGGGTGCAAGCCCCATCCCTTGGCAGCTTCCACGTGGTGTTGAGCTTGAGGGTGCACAGAAGTCGAGAATTGAGGTTTGGGGACCATCACCTAGATTTCAGAAGATTTATGGAAACTCTGGCCTACTGGCATGGGTACAGCATGCTTCCTACCTGCTGAGGGTGAATGTGATACACAGAGCTATGATGGTTTCTAATGAGTGGTAAAATTCACAAAAGTTCCAAGTTATTCATGTCAGGATCATTCTGTGTGCAAAGTTTGATGTATTAATAAATGAAGATCAAGTGGTTTCTTGGTCTGTAATTGCAATTTCATTTTTTAAAGTCAGTAGATTTTTTGTACAATTCTATTACAAGTGGCCCAGGTTTAATTTCATCCATCTCCACGAAGTGCTGATAAACATATCTGTAGGCTTGCAGTCTTTGAATTTAAAGAAGAGAGTCTTACCTTTGGTTAATTTTTTAATATACTTCTGCAGCTCAATGTTGACATTAAAATGAACATGTGTCATCTTAAAGCCACAGGAGTATCTTGCACAGTACTTAAATCTATGTCATTCAGCTCCTTGATACTCACTTTAATATAGTGTATTTCAGGCCAATTTTCCCAATTCTAGTAGTGAGTAACACCACTCCTGATTCTGAGGACAATTTTGGTAATAGAGTAGTAGTATGTGCTGCTTAGTATATTTCAGACCAATATTCTCAGTTTTAGTAGTGAGTAACACTGCTCTTGGTTCTGATAGCAACTTTGGTAATAAAGTCATGACATGGTTTGACTCTGTGTCTCCACCCAAATCTCATCTCAAATTGTACTCCCACAATTCCCATGTGTTATGGGAGGGACCCGATGGGAGATAATTGAATCATGGGAGTGGTTTCCCCCATACTGTTCTCGTGATGATGAATAAGTCTCATGAAATCTGATGATTTTATCAGGAGTTTCTGCTTTTGCATCTTCCTCATTCTCTCTTTGGCTGCTGCCATCTGCGTAAGACAAGGCTTGCTCCTCCTTGCCTTCCGCCATGACTGTGAGGCTTCCTCAGCCACATGGAACTGTAAGTCCAATTAAACCTCTTTCTTTTGTAAATTGCCCAATCTCAGGTATGTCTTTATCAGCAGTGTGAAAACAGACTAATACATGTAATAGAGTACCAGGAACTCTAGCAGGAAAAGAATCAGGAGACGCTGCTCCCGCACCACCCTGTTCTTCATCTTCTTCCAATTCCAAATACTGTTTTCACCAGGTACTAAAATTCTTTTTGAGGAGACAGGCTGAACGTCAAGTGGAAATTCTTTATTATATGTAAAAATATTCTTTAGGATTAGTGCTAGTTTCTTCAGGTCCTCCAATTTCAGTTCTTCCTGAGACTGTGTTGAGTGTAAAGCTGTACTTCACAATTCCAAGCATGTTACAACATTGCCTGTGGGTTTCTTTTGTTCTTCTGTGAATTATCGTGTTGAGCTTGGGCCTCTTTTTGTAGAAGTCTTGCTAATATCAGATACTCATCATCTATCACTTCCACCAGCTGGCTCCAAGAGTCAAAGCTGGTGCCTCTCCTAAAACTGGCTCCCCCAGTGCTGTAGTAGACTCTGGGTCACAAAGGTGACCGCTCCTTACCCTGTCCCCTCCTGTTCCTACCCCAGCAAAGATGGGCTTTCAGGTACCATCCTGGCTGGGCCTGACCCCAGTATTGACAGGGTCTGGAGGAACCCCTATAGCAAACTCTGCCACCTTCGAAGGAGCCATGCAAGATTATTTGCAACCACTCTTCTCTTTTTTTCTCTCTTTCTTGCTTTCTTTTTAGTGTGATTGTGGTATTTATTTGGAATATAGTAGGTTCATTTGTTTCACATTGGTTTCACTTTTTGATTGTTCCTCCTTCCCATGCTTACTAATTAATCTTACATTTCTAATATGCAGGATAAATACTTTAAAATCTAAAACTATACAAAAGGAGGAAGGGCTTCAAGATGGCTGACTAGAGGCACTGGGTACTGCCACCTCCACACACAAGAACCAACAGAGTGAGTAGATATCACACTTTGAATAGATCATCTGAGAGAACACTGGAATTCAACAGAGAAGTGACAAGACACACTTAAAGCAAGGAAGAAGGAATTGAAGCAGCCTGTTGGGCTGAATTAACTGGGAGCCTGGAGGAGCTCCTCAATGTAGGACAGAGTAAGTGTGCGATCCCAGCAGTCCCGTTCTCACCACAGGCTCCTGTAATCCTAGCCACAGGGAAGCCCCTCCACCCAGAGACTAACATAGGGCACTGCCTGGAGGTCGCAGGACAGCATTGCTCCAGAGAGGGCGCTCGGGCTAGATATAACCCCATCCCTAATAGCACAGTGCATACAGAGAGTCCAGTTCCCACCACAGGGCATCCTGCCTGGGGGCTCAACAGCCCTGCCCCCACACATCCTCCACACATCAACATTCCCTGCCTGCAGCCCCTGCTGTGACTGGCTGATGCTGTTGCAGGCAGGGCTAAAGCGTGAGCCATTCCAAAGACCCCACTGACCCTGCTGCCCCCAATAGTGAAGATGCTGTGCAGGGCCAAAGCCTGAGCAAAGCGTGAGCTCCCCAGCTGCCTGCTTAGGGCTGCTGCCACTGAAAACAACCCCCCCCCCCCGAGTAGCAGGGCTGCAGCACAGCTGCAGCTGCCCCCACCCCAGCATTTCACCTTGGTCCTAGGGATCACCCTGCCCCTGCCTACCATAGCCCCTGCATGCACAACTGAGGGCCTTTAGGTCAGGTCTGCCTGGCCAGCTCAGCCCCTCCAGTGCCAGAGCATGCTGTCCCATCTGGGGACCTAGGGGCCAATCAGTGTTCAGTTGGATCCACCACTGGTGTCACCTGTGCACTCCTGTCAGGGGCCTGAGGTGAGGCCCACCCAACCTGCCACTGCTACCACAGCTGGCACCCACCTGTATGCACCGCCTGTGATCTAGGGACTGGCTCTCAGCCTATCACAGCCAACACCAGCACCAATGTGGACAGCATGAGAGCCAGAGGTTTGTTCAGCCACACCACACCCACTGCCCAAGGCCTTGAGAACCTGCCCACCACTGCCACTGCTGGCACAGGAGCAGCACACCTGGAGGTCCAAGAACCAGCCCATCTGAACCAGCTAATGCCGGGGTCACAGTGTGCTGCCCTGGCGCCCAAAGGCAGGCTCCCTCAATCTGCCACTGCAAACATGGGCCCCGGGACAGGACCACTTGATGTCCCTGTACCCAGCAAACCTTCACCACAGCCCATCAAATAACAGGAATTGGGGCCTGAAAAGACAGCAATACTAAATTCTGAATTGGTCCTGCCAAATAGTTTGATGTTTCAACTTTCCACAGAACAGGGAGACGTTACGTATATTCACTAGCAATCAAGCAATAAGAAAAGTGAGTAAACTCATCATAAAAGGTCCAAATGAAAGCTTTTCTATAAGAAAAAATTAGACTAGTGTTATTTCCAGTGTTATCCACACACCCTAAATGCAAACCAACTATCTTGAACTAGAAAGAATGAGAAGAGAATCAACGAAATGGGCAAATGCTGAGCTTTGTTTTTCAAATATCTGAAAAGTTGTTGAGTTTTTCAATTTTACATATGAGTGTGTTGTAAAAATGTGCAGCCTGACTAGCAAGCAATAAAATCATCTTGCCAAGTGGTTTTAAAGGTCAAGCTCATTAGTAATTTAAGAAGAATCTGCATCAAGCTAGAAGACACTGCTTCTTCAAATAAATTACACATGATCTTATAAGTTTGGGTTTTATAGCTTTAATTGAATGTTTGCACCACTTATAATGTTACAGTGTTTAAGATTTAACTTAACAATTGCCATCTGAAACTTCTCACGTTATCCTGTAAGTCTTCTAACAAGGTTCAAGTGCGTGTGTGTGGGGGGGTGTGTGTGTGTGCGCGCATTTTTTCTAGATTTTTATTTAAGCAAGTCGCAACAGAACACTATTTTCTGGTTTTAACTTTGATGCAATGACTATTCGCAATTATGGAGCACTGGATACATACTAGACATCATATTTGTCACTGGTGTACCAAGATAAATAGGTCGCAATCTTGCACACATAAAAATTTACAAGGTAACGAGGAATACAGAGAGGCTAAGTTTTCCTACATTGATCTAAATAGCTATCAAATCCATTTTTAATCAAGTATCTTAGTTTTTAGAGCGAAATGGGTCCTCAAAACTCATTCTTTCATCTTTTAAAAAAGGAAAGCTTAGGTTGAAGCAGATTATAATTTGCCCAAGTGTCCTTATTACCCCAGAACTGGAAATAAATCTCCACCTTCAAGTCTAAAGCTTTTTCTGTTGATAAAATCTTAGAGGCACACTATTTATTACATGGAACCAAACATTAAATGGTTTTTGGTTAGCAGCAAAGCTAACTCCTGAGAATTTTTCATATTTACGTAAAATATAACGTTAAATAAACATGAACAAAATATTACTAAAGAATTTTGATTTGTCAATAGAAGTTTATCATTTTTGTATTTACTAATTCACTAAACTACTTTAAAATAATTTTTAAGTAATTTATACTATATGGGTTTTACCTTAATTATATACATTTGTACTTAATTAGCTTTATACCTCCCAAAAAATGGTAAAAAAAAGAGATACATTTGAAGGTTACATCACACATTTAGATAAGTAGAAAAGTAGTGAAACTCCAATGTGCTTATATTTGTATCAATAATTATAAAAGTATTTAACCTGCAGCACAGAAGTTAAGGATATGTTACCTGCTTTAAAGATTAGAGTTTCAAAAATGGGCTCATTTCATATTACAGAGCTTTTTTCCTCACTTCATATATTGAATACTGCTACTAAATAATGTTTCTTTTGCTTCTGTGGTTTTTATGACGAGAGCTTGTGTATTGAGAGTTTTTTATTTTTGTTTTAATCTATAGCTGTTAAAAGCCACAGAATATGTCTCTGCCATACCAAGGGAAACGGCAGGAGACAAAATATTCTTGATCAGTATAAAATGACTACCAGTCTAGACCCTTCAGGTCTCCAGTGTATAGTTTTAATGAAGTGAAGATCTAGGAAAATGATACTTTACTTTTAACATCACCATCTATTTGAAATATGTATGTCTACGTCCAAAGAAAGAACTAACAGAGAAGACCTGAATTTAGTTTCCCAAGTAGAGGTTAAATTACTCTTAGTAGCAAAGTACAGTCCAGCAACAATTATAGAAAAAAATTCTTTCCCACATAAAAAAAATGCTCAGAGATGTAAAAATATGAAAGTAATGTGATTTCCTCTCTTTCCTGAACAATACACTTAAAACAATATAAAGCTCCTGATTCACATGAGGCATTTTCTAATGATGGACAGCAAGTTGGATGCCATCTAATGTCAGGGACTCATTGATTCCTTAGGAAATACTCTCTGTTATAGTCAATCATAGTATCAAAAATGGAAGGTTTAAAATTTTGTCATTATTTACTCACTAGTAACTACTTACTGTATACCCATCTATATGCCTGGCACATTTCATTTAGGGTGAAGGTAGGCATTACTTGCTTAATAATGAATATAAGGAAATTGAGACTAACTCCAGAGTGGTTAAGTGAATTGTTTAAGGAGATAAAGCAAGTAAGTGACAAAAAGATGTTCTTTCTAACTCTGAAATCTGATATCTTTCCTTATGTTTGTTTGCCCAGGCAATTTGAGGTGGTAATACATTTCAATATTGTATGACAAGGAAATCAGTTTTAGGCCTGTCTCTGCCACTATCCAGCTGAGTGACATTAGGGCTGATTACTTAACCTCTTTAAGCCTTTGTTTCCACATTTGTTCTGAATCAATATAGCCAGATCTCAGAAAAAGGTCAATTTAACAGAGATTATAGGAAGGCAAGTTTTTAATTAATATAACCTGTCATTTCAAATCTGTAAAGAGAATTATCATCATATTCATAGACTATATGTGATGATTTTCAGACTATTGTTTTATAAACCATTTAGAAAGAAAAAGATGTCACCATTAAACTAAACTATGACCAAGTCACTTTCTTTCTGTGATGTAAATTCCTTGATGAGTAGCAACATGATATGGAGCACCACCAAGATTGCGGGTAGGGCATTCTGTGAGTTCACAGGTGATGGTGCAGGCAGGGAAGGCAAATTCATATGCAAAATACATGATCATCCCAGTGAGGACAAGTCTGCTTCCTTCATAATGCGAAAGGTTAATGTATTCAGCCACCCATAGGTGGCTGGCTGGTCCCACAAGCAATGGTGCCATCTTAGGGGCTCAATGTTAGTATCTGTTTTGGCAGATTAGACACTCAGCAATAATAGCAGCCCAATCAGACAACAAAGAGATGCCATGTTGTAAACCTCATGCATAGCCTTCATTGGTGCCACCATGGCCACTATGCCCACGAGCCCACTGAGCAAGCACTGGGGTGGCTGATGAAAGAGGTTAGGTGATATCCTCTGAGTCCTTCATTTTGTCCTTCTAATTAGCAGCCCCCTCCTTAGTAAGATGCCCTTTAGTGGTATTCATGTCAGATGTACCTATCTTCATAGTCTGTGCCACCTCCAAGCCATCCAGCTACATGCCTCTCCCTCAGACTTCCTTTTCACCCGCTTTACAATCCTGTTTCTTCTAAGCTGCTGACCATTCAACCAGACTTAGCAACTGCCCTCAAATTGTTGTAGACACACAGCTGACCCTTTAACAACACAGGAGTTAAGGGCAGAGACACTAACGAAGCCGAAAATGTATGTATAACATTTGGCTTTCCCAAAACTTAACTATTACTAGCCTACTGTTGATGAGAAGCCTTACCATTAACATAAACAATCCATTAACACATATTTTGTGTGTTATATGTATTATATACTGCATCCTGACAATAAAGCTAGAGGAAAGAAAATGTTATTAAGAAAATCGTAAGGAAGATAAAATATATTTACCGTTTACTAAGTGGAAGTGAACCATCATGAAGGTCTTTATTCTCATTATCTTCACATTGAGTAAGCTGAGGAGGAGGAAAAGGATTGGTCTTGCTGTCTCAGCGGTGGCAGAGAAGAAAATCCTTGTCTATGTGGACTTGCACACTTAAACCTTTGTTGCTTAAGGGTCAATAGCGTACTTCCGGCAACTCACTTCAAATTAAGCAACCAAATTTTGCCCACAGGGAAAGTTTTCCTTCACTGCTTTCCTTTACCATCATCTCTCAGTGGGGCTAAAATGCGGCAGTCATCCTCTTTCAGTTAGCATCAGCATTTCTTGCAGATCCACCTATCTGTAACCAGGCTTTGAGTTTTTTCTTCTTTAGTCAACTGATCATAAGATACTGCTCGGATGGTGGCCGGGCGCGGTGGCTCACGTCTGTAACCCCAGTGTGTCCGGAATTGGTGGGTTTTTGGTCTTACTGACTTCAAGAATGAAACTGCAGCGAGGGTTACAGTTTTTTTTTTTTTTTTTTTTGAGACGAGTCTCGCTCTGTCTCCCAGGCTGGAGTGCAGTGGCGCGATCTCGGCTCACTGCAAGCTCCGCCTCCCAGGTTCACGCCATTCTCCTGCCTCAGCCTCCCGAGTAGCTGGGACTACAGGCGCCCACAACCGCGCCCGGGTAATTTTTTGTATTTTTAGTAGAGACGGGGTTTCACCGTGGTCTCGATCTCCTGACTTTGTGATCCGCCCGCCTCGGCCTCCCAAAGTGCTGGGATTACAGGCGTGAGCCACCGCCCCCGGCGGGTTACAGTTCTTAAAGATGGTGTGTAGGGAGTTTGTTCCTTCAGAAGCTCAGACGTGTCTAGAGCTTTTTGCTTCTGGTGAATTAGTGGTCTCCCTGGCTTCAGGAGTGAAGCCGCAGACCTTGGAGATGAGTGTTACAGCTCATAAAGGCAGCATGGACCCAAAGAGTGAGAGCATCAACAAACTTCATTGCAAAAAGCAAAAGAACAAAGCTCCCACGGCAAATAACCGGAACCCAGTGGATTGCCCCAGCTGCCTCAGGCAGCCTACTTTTATTCCCTTATCTGGCCCCACCCACATCCTGCTGATTGGTCCATTTTACAGAGAGCTGATTGGTCCGTTTTGACAGAGTGCTGATTGGTCTATTTTACAGAGAGCTGATTGGTCTGTTTTGACAGAGTGCTGATTGGTGCGTTTACAATCCTTGAGCTAGACACAGAGTGCTCGACAGAAAAGTTCTCCAAGTCCTCACTAGGTTAGCTAAACACAGAGTTAGCTAGATACAGAGTACCAATTGGTGTATTTACAATCCTTGAGCTAGACACAGAGTACTGATTGGTGTATTTACAAACCTTGAGCTAGACACCGTGTGCTGATTGCTGTATTCTCTAGCTAGACATAAAAGTTCTCCAAGTCCCCACCAGATTAGCTAGATATAGAGCTGATTGGTGCACATACAATCCTCCCGCTAGATATAAAAGTTCTCCAAGTCCCCAGCCTGCTCAGGAGCCCAGCTGGTTTCACTTAGTGGATCCTGCACAAGGGCTGTAGGCCGAGCTGCCCGCCAGTGCCGAGCCATACCTGCACTCCTCAGCCCTTGGGCTGTCGATGGGACCAGGCGCCACGGAGCAGAGGGCAGCGCCCGCCCGTGGGGGAGGCTCGGACGGCGCAGGAGCCCACCGCAGAGCGAAGGAGCTCAGACATGGCGGGCTGCAGGTCCGGAGCCTTGTCCCGCGGGGAGGCGGCTAAGGCCCAGCGAGAATTTGAGTGTAGCGCTGGCGGGCCAGCACTGCTGGGGGACACCGCGTAACCTCCGCAGCTGCTGGCCTGGGTGCTAAGCTCCTCACTGCCCTGGGCGGGGGGCGCCGGCCCGCAGCTCCGTGTGCCGGGCCCGCCGAGCCCCAGCCGGCACCCGCCGCCGCCGGAACTCATACTAGCCCACGAGCGCCCGCGCAGCCCGGGTTCCCGCCGGCGCCTCTCTCTCCACACCTCCTTGCAAGCAGAGGTAGTCAGCTCCGGCCTCAGCCAGCCAAGAGGGGCTCCCACAGTGCCGTGGCGGGCTGAAGGGCTCCTCAAGCACCGCCAACGGCCGAGGAGGCGCTGGGAGTGATGGCTGCTAGCACATTGTCACCTTTCACCAGCACTTTGGGAGGCTGAGGTGAGTGGATCACCTGAGGTCAGGAGTTCGAGACCAGCCTGGCCAACGCAGTGAAACCCCGCCTCTACTAAAAATACAAAAAACTTGGCTGGGGTGGTGGTGGGTGCATATAAGGCCAGCTACTTAGGAGGCTGAGGCTGGAGAATCACTTGAACCTGAGAGGGAGAGGTTGCAGTGACTGAGATAGCGCCATTGCGCTCCAGCCTGGGCGACAAGAGTGAAACTCAATCTCAAAAATAAACAAATACACTTCCCAGTTGAATTGAGAGGAGGCAGTGCAGCAGAAGTTGGTGATAAAAGAGTCTGAGTCACCCACTCACAACTTACTTGTACCTTCCATACCTGCCTAAGTCAATTGCCTTTTATGCCCTTTCCGCTTAGTGATAAATCACTAATGCTTATACCCATGTGTATGGCTTGCTAGATAAAATGATATCCACTTCATTACAGGAAACTTAGACTTCATGATC
Organism: Macaca mulatta; assembly: GCF_049350105.2. Taxonomy (NCBI): domain Eukaryota; kingdom Metazoa; phylum Chordata; class Mammalia; order Primates; family Cercopithecidae; genus Macaca; species Macaca mulatta. The sequence goes on from NC_133423.1 coordinate 73,189,848, forward strand.
AACGGGTATCACATAAATACTCACTCTCTAGCAAGACCTGAGTAGCTTGTAGGAAGCCTGGAAGGAAACATAGCACAAGGCCCAATAGCAAAACCCAAGAACTTGAAACTGATACTAAATATGTGTAATGTTTTAAAGGAATAAACATAACAGGGAAATGAATTATTAACAAAATAATTCCCAGAGGTAAAAAAAAAAACAATTATCCGAAGCGAAAAATCCACAAAATGGACTTAACTGAAGTTTCAATCTGGCTGAATAAATGACTGGTTAACTTAAAGATATTAAGACATAGAAATGATCCAAACTAAAGCATTCAGAGAAATACAGTTGTTTTCTTTAAAGAAAAGGAAAGTCTTAAGAAAATGAAAATGTGTGAGACAATATGAAGCAGTCCAAAATCTGTTTAATTGGAGATCTAGAAAAGGAAAGAGTAGATAGAAAGTATATTTTAAAAAATAATTGCCAAAAAACATCAAATTTAATGAGAATTGAAACCTAAATTCCACAAATCTGAACAAACCCTAAGCAAAAACATAAAAGAAACACAAATCAACGTACATGATAATTAAAGGGCAAAAAAAAAAAAAAATTATCAAACGACTGTGATAAAGGAAAAAAAAATCTGAAAAATTGCCAAAGGAAAAATAATACATTACAAATAGGGAAATATAGATACTACTACTACAAACAGAAATATCACAACAAAAATAAGTTAAAAGTATAGGAAAAATATCATGAAAACTTTAAGTATTAGAAGAATACTGTATTAATATCAGACATAGAAAAATTTAGGACAGGGGATATTATCAGAGATTAGGAAAAATGTATATGCCATAATGATAAAGGGGTAAATCCATCAAAGACATAACAACACTTCTAACTATGAATGTACCTATTAAGGGAGCTCCAAACTATATAAAACAGAAACCAATTGATGTGGAAGATCAATTAGACAAGCCCACACTTAACGTAAGGGATTTCAATATGTTTTTTAAATAATTGATTGAACAAGTAAATATTGAACAAATACAGAGAAATCAGCGTGGATAGAGAAGAACTTAAAGCTGTCAATCAATTCAACCTAATTGAAATTAATAAAATATATCCAGCAGTGGCAGAATTCTTTTTTTCTCAAATTCATAAGAAACATTCACCAAATCAGACCAAGAAATTATAAGAATTTGGAGTTGCAGATGATAATTAAAGAAAAATGTAAAGCTTTAAATACTAATTTTGGAAAAGAAGAAAGTTTTCAAATCAATTCCAATCAGTACAATAAGGCCAGATGAAATGAAAGTATCAAGAATCAAAAAGAAGTAAAACTATCTTACTTTGCAGATTACATAATTATGTGTGTAGAAAAATCTTAAAGCACCTACGAAACCACTATTAGAATTAATAAAGCAAACTTAATAAGGGCACATGATAAAAGATGAATATACAAAAATTATTTCAGTATTACTAGTAATAATCAATTAGAAAATGAAATATGGACAAACAGCTTGCAATAGTATAAATATATAAAATAGTTTGAGAGAAATGCAAGATAAGTGTTTAAGATTGGCAAAACACTGCTCAGAAAAATAAAGTAGTTCCACAAAATGTAGATAGGCATGTATATACTTTGAAAGATTCAATTTTTTTTTTCAAGCTGAGCTATAGATTCAGTGCAATTCTAATCAAAATGTCATGTTTTCCATAGAGATCAACAAATTAATCCTAAAATTTAAACTGAAATGCAAAGGATATAAAATAGCAAAGTAAATTTTAGAAAGGAGAAATAAAATTTGACTCCACTTTAATTTTTTTTATTTCCAACTTTTATTTTAAGTCCAGGGGTACATGAGCAGGATGTGCAGGTTTGTTACCCAGGTAAATGTGTGCCATAGTGGTTTGCTGCACAGATCATCCCATCACCCAGGTATTAATCCCAGCATCCACTAGCTATTTTTCCTGATCCTCTGCATCCTCCCAACCTGCAATCTCTGACAGGTTCCAGTGTGTGTTGTTCCCCTACACCATGTATCCATGTGTTCCCATAATTTAGTTCCCACTTATAAATGAAAACATATGGTATTTGGTTTTCTGTTCCTGTACTAGTATGCTGAGAATAATGGTCCCCAGCTCCATCCATGTCCTTGCAAAAGATATGATCTCATTCCTTTTTATGGCTGCAGAGTATTTTTATGTTGTTTATGTGCCACATTTTCTTTATCCAGTCTAGTTGGTGAGCATTTAAATTGATTCCATGTCTTTGCTGTCGTGAATAGCGCTGCAGTGAACATATGCATGTGTGTGTCTTTATAATAGAATATTTATATTCCTTTGAGTATGTATCCAGTAATGGTCTTGCTCCATAGAATGGTATTTCTGTCTCTAGGTCTTTGAGAAATTGTCACGCTGTATTACACAATGATTGAACTAATTTACACTCCCACCAACAGTGAAAGGCATTCCTATTTCTCCACAGCCTCGCCAGCATCTGTTGTTTCTTACCTTTTTAACAATCACCATTCTGACTGATGTGAGATGGGATCCCATTGTGGTTTTTATTTGCATTTCTCTAATATCAGTGATGTTGAGCTTTTTAAAATATGTTTGTTGGCTGCATGCATTGGACTCCACTTTTAATGATAAATTTAAAATTGCTGTAATCAAGACTGCACAGTGTTTCTAAAAGGATACGTGTATAAATCAATAGAACACTATAATGAGATCAGAAATAGTGAGACATATACGATCGATTGATTTATTATAAACTTATCAATGCCTTTTTGGAGTTGGGAAATAATAGTATTTTGAACAAATAGTGATCCATATAGAGAAAAATAAACATTGACCCTTATCTAACTACATTCACAAAAATTAACTCAAAATAAATCATACACCTAAACATAAAAGCTAAAATCCAGAACTTTTAAAGGAACATCTAGGAAAAAAAATCTTTCAATCTTACAGTAAGCAAAGATTTCTTACCTAGGTAACAAGGACAAAAATCTCCAAAATGATTGATAAAATTAACTGAATCTAATTTTTTAGAAGCTATCCCTCAAAGTACACCAAAAAGAAAATGAAAATGTAAGTTAGGATGTAAATATCCTATGTATACATTTGTTTTTTATGGTCATTAAATTAACAGAAAATAAGCATAGAATAAATAAAATTTCCAAAGACAATAGTCAGTTCCATAATAAATACTAATAAAATTTACAAATCTCTGGTGTGTCTTGAGAAAGAAAGAGAGAAAGAGAAGGGGCAGAGATAAAATAAATGAACATTATTAAGCAATAGAAGGACTATAACTCATATACAAACACACTAATACCATCGAAGTAGACTTTGTAAACATTTTACAACAATAAAATTGAAAACTTAGATGAAATGAACATCTATATATTCTATTTTTGAAAATACATAACTTCAAAAGTCATGGACATTATGAAAGAGAAAACCTGAATAATTCCAACTTATAGAAATATTATCCCAGTGTATAGAAAAGACTCTACATGTCATTTTTTAGTATAGAATAATCTTAATACCAAAATCTTTCTCTTAATGTATAGGCACTAAGAAAAAGGAAAGTTGCTTTTCAACCTCACTCACAAGCATAGATGAAAAATCCTAACAACTGTATAAATTAGCAACCAAATCCAACGATGTGTAAGCCAGTAATACCTCTTGACCCAAGAATATAAGAACAGGTCAACACCGGAAATTCTATCAATGTACTTCATTCAATTTACATATTTTAAGAAGAAAGGGATATTACATCTTTTGTAGTAAAAACTCCTTTTTATAAATTTTATTGTATAAATTTAGGGTATACAATGTGATGTTATGAGATACACATAGATAATAAAAAGTGGTTACTTGAGTGAAGCAAATTAACATATCCATCATTTCACATGGTAGCCTTTTTTCTGTAGAAAAAGCAGCTAAAATCTATTCATTTAGCAAAAATCCCAAATGCAATACAATGTTACTAACCATAGTTCTTGTACATTAAGTCTCTAGACTTGCTCCTCCTACATATCTGCTATTTTGCATCATTTTCCTGCCCAACCACATCCCTGGTAACCACTGCTTTATTCCCTATCTCTGGACGTTTGACTTTTTTTTTTTTAAGATTCCACATATAAGTGAAATTGTAATATATTTCTTTCTGTGTCTGGCTGTTTTTAGTTAACACGATGTCCTCCAGGTTCATTCATGGCAAATGGCAGGATTTCAATTTTAAGGCTGAATAATATTCCATTGTGTGTTTTGTGTGTGTATGTGTGTATCACAGGTTTTTAAAAATTCATCTGACCATTGATGGACACTCAGGTTGTTTCCGTATCTTGGCTATTGTGACTACTGTTGCAATGAACATGGAAGAGCAGATATATTTAGAAGGCTGTTTCCTTTCCTTTGGGTGTATATCCAGCAGAATGATTGCTGGGTTATATGGTTGTTGTTCTATTTTTAATTTCTTTAGAAGCCTCTTGATACTATTTGGATGTGTGTGCCCTCCAAATCTCATGTTGAAATTTGATCCCCAGTGTTGGAGGTGGGGCCTGGTGAGAGGTGTTTGGGTCATCGGAGCAGATCCCTCATGAATGTCTTGGTGCTGTCTTCACAGGAATGAGCGGGTTCTCACTCTATTACTTACCACCAGATTTAATTCTTAAAAAGAACCTGGCACCTCCCCAGCTCTCTTGCTCCCTCTCTTACCATGTGACATGCCTGCTCCCCCTTTGCCTTCTGCGATGAGTAAAAGCTTCTTGAAGCCTCACCAGAAGCCAAGCAGGTGCTGGTGCCATGCTTCTTGTATAGCATGAAATGTGAGCTCAATAAACCTCCTTTATTTATAAGTTACCCAGCAAATTACCCAGCCTCAGATATTTCTTTACAGCAACAAAAAGTGGGCTAATACAGAAAATTGGTACTGGGAATGGGGCATTGATATAAAGATACCTGAAAATGTGGAAAGGCTTTGGAACTGCGTATTAGGCAGAGATTGAAAGAGTTAGGAGGGTTCAAAAGAAGAAAGGAAGATGAGGGAAATTTAGAGACTAGTTAAGTGGTTGTGACCAAAATACTGACAGAAATATAGATAGTGAAGGTCAGGCTGAAGTGGTGTCAGATGGAAATAAGAAACTTATTGGGAACTGGAGCAAAGTTTACCCTTGCTATACCCTAGCAAAGAACTTGGTTGCATTGTATCATGTCCTAGGGCTCTGTGGCAGTATGAACTTAAGAATAATGACCTAGGGTATCTCGTGGAAAAAATTTCTAAGTAGCAAAGCATTCAAGAAGTGGCATGGTTGCTTCTAACAGCCTGTAATCAGATATGGTAGCAAAGGAGGGACTTAAAGTTGGAACTTAAAACTAAATGGGAAGCAGAGCCTAAAAATTTGGAAAATTACCAATCTGGCTGTGTGGTAGAAAAAGGAAAGAGCATTTTTGCAAGAGGAATACAAGTGGGCTGTGCTGTGGAGCAACCACTTGCTACAGAGATTAGCGTTACTAAAAGGCAGCCAGGTACTAACAGCCAAGACAATGAGACAGAGGCCTCAAAAGCATTTCAGAAGTCTTCAAGATAGCCCTCCCCATCACAGGCCAAGAGGCCTAGGAGAATGGAATGGATCTGGGGACCAGGCCCAGGGTCCCACTATCCTGTGCCTCTTCAGGATGCTCCCTGCATCTTGGCCGCTACAGCTACAGCCACAGCCACAGCTCAAATGGCCACCAGTACTGCTTGGGGGCACCACTAAGACTTGGCTGCTTCCATATGGTGTTAAGCCTACAGGTACACAGATGGTACAAGTGAAGGAGGCTTCACTGCTTCTACCTAGATTTCAGAGGACATATGGGAAAGCCTCAGCAGCTACACAGAAACCTTCCACAATGGCAGAGCCCCAACAGAGAGCCTCTACTAGGGCGGTGCCAAGGGAAAATGTGGAATTAGAGTCCCCACACAGAATTCCCACAGGGAAACTGCCTGTTGAAGTTGTGGGAATGGTGCTGCTGTCCTCCCCAATCCCAGAATGGTAGAGTCACTGGCAACTTGCACCCTCAGCCTGGAAAAGCGGCAGGCACCAGACTCCAACTCATAAATGCAGCCATGTGGACTGAACCTAGCAAAGCCATGGGGTCAGGGCTATCTGAGGTCTTAGGAGCCCACCCCTCACACCAGGATGCAGAACATGGAGTCAAGAAAGATTGTTTTGTAGCTTTAAGGTTTAATTTCTCCCCTGTTGGGTTTCAAACTTGCATGGGAACTATTGCCCCTTTCTTTTGGCTGATACCTTTCTTTTGGAATGGGAACATTTACGCAATGCTTGTACCACGATTGTACCTTAGAAGTAAATAACTTGCTTTTAATTTTACAGGCTTTTAGGTGAAGGAACTTGCCTTGAGTCTGTCAGTGAAAAGAGTCAAACTGGAAAATATTTGAAGAGATTTATTCTGAGCCAAATATGAGTGACCATGGTCTGTGACACAGCCCTCAAGAGTTCCTGAGAATATGTGCTCAAGGTGGCTGGGGTGTAGCATGGTTCTGTATATTTTAGGAAGGCATGAGACATCAATCAAATACACCCTAAGAAATACATTGGTTTGGTTTAGAAAGGCGGGACAACTCAAAGCAGGGACTTCCAGCCTATAGGTAAATATAAACATTTTCTGGTTCACAATTGGTTGAGTTTTTCTAAAGACCTGGGATCAGTAGAAAGGAATGTTCAGGTTTAAGATCAAGGATTGTGGAGACAAAGTTTTATTATGCAGAGGAAGCTCTTAGATAGCTAACTTTAAAGAGAGCAGGTTGTAAATTGTTTTTCATTGGACTTAAAAGGATGCCTGGCTCTTAGTTGATTATCTCCTGTATCTGGGAAGGATGGAAGAAAAACCAAGGGACAAGGAGGTTCTCTATAGAATGTGGATTTTTCCCACAAGAGATTTGCAGGGCAATTTCAAGGTATGGCAAGGAAATATATTTTGGGGTTAATTTTTTTTCCTAGTCTCATAATGTTATGCCAGAGTCAGGTTGAAAGTAAGTCACGATATATAGGATCAAATAAAACCCATCTGATGAGAACTTATGGCTTGTAGCGCATGACTCCCTAGACCTATTCCTAATGGTAGAAATTTATGTAAGATAAAAAATCAGAGCTTATTCCTCAAGTCTCAGATGAGACTTTGGACTTTGGACTTTTGAGTTGATGCTGGAAGGAGTTAAGACATTGGAGGACACTGGGAAGGGATGATTGTATTTTGAATGTGAAAAGGACATGAGATTGGGGGGTCATGGGTAAATTGATATGATTTGAATGTGTGTCCCCTCTAAATCTCATGTTAAAAATCCATTTCAAATGTTGGAGTTGGGCATTGCAAGAAGTATTTGGGTCATGGTGGTGGATCCCTCATGAATGGTTTGTTGTTGTCCTCACAGTAATAAGTGAGTTCTCACTCCATTAGTCACCAAGAGATCTGATGGTTAAAAAGATCCTGTCATCTCTGCCCTCATCTTGCTCCCTCTCTCACTATGTGACACAGTTACTCCCCCCTTGTCGTGTGCCATAAGTAAAAGCTTCCTGAGGCCTTACCAGGAGCCAAGCTGATGCCATGCTTCTCGGACAGCTTGCAGAACCTGGAGCCAAATAAACCTCTCTTCTTCATAAATTACCCAGCCTCAGGTATTCTTTTACAGCAACACAAAATGGACTAACATACTTCCATACTGTTTTCCATAATGACTGCACCAATCTACACTCCCACTCATGGTGTACAATGGTTTCTTTTACTTTATACCCTCAACTAATACTTATCTATTGTCTCTTTGATTATAGTCAGCCTAATGGGTGACAGGCAGTATCTCATTGTGGTTTTAATTTGCATTTTCCTGATGATCAGTGAGGTGGTACATATTTTAATATACTTGTGGGCCATTTTTATGTCTTCTTCAGAGAAATGCCTATTCAGGTCCTTTGTCCATTCATTTTTTAATCATTTGTTTGTTCACTTTTTTTCAGTTGTAAGAGTTCTTTATAAATGTTAGATATTAATCCCTTATCAGATATATGGCTTGCAAATATTTTTTCCCAATCAGTAGGTTGGCTTTTCATTGTGTTGATTGTTTTTTTTGCTGTACAATATAGTAAAAATTCTTAAGAAAGCAGCAATGGAACGTAAGAGCTTTATCCTGATAAAAAGTGACTATACAAAGCCTAAAATATACATTTTATTTAAGGGTGCAAAATTCAAAAGAATTTTTTGAATTTAAGGAATATGGCAAGTATATGAACTATCACAAGTTCTAATAAATATTATACTGGGGATCTCGGTAGCACATGAAGACCAAAATATAAATAAACATTACAAAATTAGGAAAGGAAAAAATAATGTCATTTTCTGCAAAGGAATCTACATGAGTCAGTATATCAGACCCAGTATATCCTCAGTCATGTTTCAGTATATCAAATTATCTGGATTAAAATTAATACACAAAAATTAATTGTGTATCTATATGCCAAGAACAAAGATTTAGAAAATGAAATTTAAAAGTACTATTTATCATAGGTAGCATCAGAAACTAAACTACACAGGAATTTGTCAAACAGAAGATTTCTACAATTCTACAGAGAAAACCATAAAACTTTATTGACAGACATTTAAGGGAGCCTAAATAAAAGGAGAAATATGCCATGTTTGTGGATTGCAAGTCTCAGTATAATAAAGACATCAGTTCTCCCAAAATTGATCTATAGTTTCAATGCCATCCCAATAAAATCCCAACAGGGTATTTATGAAGCCTGGCAAGCTGACTTTAAAATTGATGTTGTAGATTAAAAGGCTTAAAATTTCCCCCACAAAAAATTTGCAAAAGAGCATAATGAGAATTGCCTTAACATATATCAATAATATCTATAAAGCTATAATTAAGCTAGTATAGTATAAGCACAAGGATAAACAATTTGGACGACAGAGTAAAACCAAAATCTCAGAAACAGATCTACCCACAGATAATGCAATTTGCTTTATCACATAGCTGGAAATCCAGATCTTTGAAGAAATATCTATTTTTCAATAAATGTGGCAGAAATTAGGAATCTACCATAGAACAATATAAAGTTAGGTCCCTACTTCTTATCATACATAAGATTCTATTCCAGTGGAATTAAGGTCTAAGTGTGAAAGGCAAAATTATAAAATTTTACAAGACAATAGGAGAAAAATTTCTGTAACTTTGGGAAAGTTTTCTTAAACAAAATACAATAGCATATAATGAGGAAGTCACAAAACTTTGAAGCTATAGTTTAGCCATATTAGCCACTTTGAGTTTGAAACATCACAGGATGAGTAGAGGGCATGGAGTAGAGAGGAGGAAAACAGTGGTTACCGTATGGAGGAAAAGTAGGAGCCAAAGGTCAAGAGCTTCAATAATTTCTAAAAGCAGTAATCAAATCAGTAGATGACAAAAATAAAGAGTATACGATGGTAGTACGGTTGCAGGGCATAGCCTCATAAAAGGTTAAGGTTTTGCATACAGGAGGATTAATGGCACCTAAAGGCCACGATGGAATACTGTGAAAATGGCTGCTGCTTGGTTCAGTAGTATATGGAATACGGAGTTAACATAAGCCCAAAATTGAGAGTGCAGGCCACCCAGGAGATTGTGCCTTGAGGAACCATAGGGTTTCCTTTCTACCAAAGGGTTGAAAAGCTCAGAGGAGGACTAAGAAATTAAGTGTATACATTTACAATGAATTGTTTGTTTTAGAGGCTATAGTTATATAAGTTTGTAAGAAAAGCAAAAGTGGGAAGAAAATAAGAACGGAAGACTCACATAATATAAAAATAATTATAGGGTGAGTTGCTTGAGACTAGGAGGTCAAGCCCAGGAGATGAGCCTTAATCACACCATTACATTCCAGCCTGAGCGACAGAGTAAGACACTGCCTCAAGAAAAAAAACCAAAAAACTATAAGTGAATTCATTGCAGACCTTACATTATTACTACTACTAGCAAAGCTTGACAGGAGGAGAAGCATAGGAGAGTTAATTGACCCAGTTTGTAGCCAGAATCAAATCTCATGTGTGTAGTTTCCTATGGGAAGCTGTCTCATGTGTATCCCACTCCAGCAAATCTGAAATATAACAAGATCAGCAATGTGAGCAAATGTTCTGAAGTCTCTTCTGCTTCAGGAAGCCAAATAAAATGTTGGAGTGAATTGTTTAGATGTTCTCAGTCACTTCTCAATTGGTGACTCTGAAATGCCAATGAAAAACAGGCTCTGAAGAGGACCCTGCTCACATCATGAGGCAAGGGGTGCTGTCCACAGAATTTTACCTCAATTATGCATGCCTTGGCTTATAAGTGTGGGTCGTTGCCTGGTAGAACCAGAGACAAATCCTTGATGAACCAAAGGATATATTAAGGCAAGACAAGAGGCTAGAAACAAATATTGCATTGTGGGATTTAAAGAGAAGTTTTACAATAACAGTGATAAGCCTAGGCAACATGGCGAAACCCCATCTCTATGAAAAATACAAAACAGCCAGGCATGGTGGTGTGCACCTGTAATCCCAGCTACTCAGGAGGCTGAGGTGGGAGGATGGCTTGAGCCCAGGAGGTCAAGGCTACAGTGAGCTGTGATTGCACCACTGCACTCCAACCTGGGCAACAGAGTGAAACCCTATCTCAAAAACAAACAAGCAAACAAACAAACAAAAAACAGTGATAGAGATGTCTGCAGAACAGAACTTTAATGAAGCAGGTGTTTTCATGGTTATTCAAGTGGAGCTGAATGATACGGATTTAATTATTGATATAAGTAATACTGAACTGATGAATGAGGAGTAAATAATTTGGTTTTTAACATCCAATTACAGTTTTTTCTATGGTGGCTACTAGAAATCTCTCCTATGCTGTCTGCATTTCAATTCTTGCTGCACTGCTCCCCAGTTTTCATGCTCCTTCCCTCCCTTCCTCCTCACATCCATTCATCACCCATTTCTAAAGCCCTGATTTTCTAGCATAGAATCCTCTCTTCCATGGGAAATCCCCCAAGAAATATAATTTCTTCTGACCTGACTGCTTCTTAAGAGGAGGAGTCTGAAAGCTTGGAGAATAAAATCATTCATTTTATCTATTTTGTTATCTCTTCCCTCTGAAAAATCTGTTTGACACCATAACAAAGTTATCGCATAACTCTATGTCCGATGAACAGGTAAAAATAGGAACCTCAATATTGATTTGAGGCATCTCAGCCTTTTCTCACTGATTACCAAACTCCCCTTTCTTCTTTGCATGATGGTTTAATCCTTTCTCTTAACCCTGTGGATGGGGTGCATCTGTCCATCTGGCTACAATCATAAAGCTTCTTCTCAAAAAAAACTTGCAATTGAGGTAGTTGAAGTGTCCACAAGAGCAAACACATTATTATTAGAATTCAATTTCAATCCAGCTCCTCCATGTCTATATCATCAGTTTAGAGACAAGGTGGAAGATTCAACCTCTCTTCTTCTTTGTCAGAGTGGTTAGTCCACAAATACCTTCATTACCTCACGAGTGCAATGATGTGAAGATGTCTCAACTCTCAACGTACTTATGGAAACTGGGAATGCCAGAAACTTAATACGCAAGTAGTCATAGTGGTCCTACCTCTTAACAATTCAGTTGCTCTGGAAGTGAATTAGAAGGGGTAATCTCTGACTTGAGTGCTGGGCTAGCTCTGGGGATTTTCTCATAGGTGACTGAGCAAATATCTTCTCCCCCACTCTCAGCAGTACCATGTGTGCAAGGAGAAACATCTTCAGCAGTATGAGGGGCACTTGGATCACTTGGAGCTCACCACTCTGCCAGGCATCTCATTCATAGCTTTACTTGTTGATCCATTATTCCTCAGTCCTTGCTTTGCCAGCTGAGACTCTGAATTTTTGATAAAGCTTGGCTTTGTTTAGTAACTCATGACTATAACAAAAGATTACAGTTGATTCTTATTATTTGCAGTAGTTATGTTCTGAAAAGTCACCACAAGTACTGAATTAGCAAATACTGTACCATTGCTCCTTGAGGATATACAGTGTTAGGGTCCTACAAGCTTCTGGTCACAACATATTTATAAACCAGTCAATATATAAACTTACGTGTTTCTGTTTAAAGACATATTATTTAATATACATATTAGTCCATCCTCGCACTGCTATAAAGAATGGTCCAAAACTGGGTAATTTAGAAAGGAAAGAGTTTTAATTCACTCACAGTTCCACATGACTAGTGAGGCCTCAGGAAACTTACAATCATAGCAAAAGGCAAAGGGGAAGCAAGGCACCTTCTTCACAAGGTGGTGGGAGGGAGAAAGAGTGAATGAGTCAAGGGGGAAGAGGCCCTTATAAAACCATCAGCTCTCATGGAACTCACTCACTATCATGAGAACAGCATGTGGGAACCGCCCCTATGATTCAATTACCTCCACCTGTTCTCTCCCTTGACACATAGGGACTATGGGGATTACAATTCAAGATGAGATTTCGGGTGGGGACACAGCCAAACCCTATCAATATATATTGTTGATTTATTAACATCAAACTCACAAACGAAGGCACTATATCTCACGGTATGCCCAAAAGAAGTTTCTCTAGCACTGGTGTTTTCTCCATAAGGCACATCACAGTCTTCTTGCACTTTACAGTACAAGAATTGAAACAAGAAAGTAGAGTGCTGATTTGTTCAACCTCAGCTGGGAAGACATGCCTCAGGCAACTAAAATTTTTTGCTACTATGTGCATATCCGCAAATAACAGTGAAAGTGTCACAGTATTGACTTTGAGGTTTCAAAATTTTAGCAAGTAGACGAATTTGCAAATATGGAACCTTCCAACAAAGATTATTAACTGTATATACTAATTTTCTGCAAGACTTGGCCTACAGATGTCCTTTGTTGGTTTTAATAATGATTATCCAGAGTATGCTAAAAATTGGTGACATTTTTGGTATATAATATTTTAAAATTGAGGAATTTAATATTTTTTAAGTGCTGTATTTCAGTTGCTCTCTGAAATTTAGAAGATATGGCAAAAATTAGGCACTAGCTCCTGCATGGCAGTAATAGTCCACAAGACCCAAATGGTGGCTGAACTCCTTAGAGAGACAGGACCTGTGCTTTTCAGTTTTATGTCTTGAAACACTTGCCTGCTGCATTAATTTACGTTGACCAGTGTTGGAATTGAATTTGAGACACCTGCTTTAAAGTCCTCTAGCAGTCTTGTTTTACTCAGTAGCAAATAACCCATACCTCAAATCCCAAATGCTAATGGTCTTAGAATCTCCCAGGAGTTGCCAAGTCCCTGAAGATTCAGGTGCTAATGACTTAGAAAGTAAAACTCTTCAACTGAACCATTGTCCTTTTCTGTCTCTCCAAAAAAGACTTAATTTGTTAGGGAATTTTGAGTCCAAGACTATTGCCTAAAAAACACTTTCCAGTTTACAACTTCAGTTTTGTAAGTTTACGACTTACAAAAGGAGTTGCTTAACCTTCCATAATTTAATGAGTTGACATAATTTTGAATAAATTTAGTTATGCTTTTAATAAAACCCAGTCTTTTTTTTTTTTTTTTTGAGACAGAATCTTGCTCTGTCACCCAGAGTAGCTGGGACTACAGGCACATGTCACCATGTATGCATATATGGCTTCTTTTATTTGTTTATTTACTTTTTTGAGGCAGGGTCCCACTATATTGCCTGGGCTGATCTTGAACTTCTGGGCTTAAGTGATCCTTCCACCTGGACCTCCCAAAGTGTTGAGATTACAGGCATGAGCCACCATGCCTAGCTAAAATCCGGTCTTGAAGAGCAGATTTTTCCAAACTTTGTAATTTGAATCCCAGATAGTCCTCTTCCATATTTAGGTTATTTCAAAAACTAGCTGCACTTTTTGTCCTATGAATATCTAATTCCTTGCATTTTAATTTCAACATATGAGCTGTCATTGCAAAGGTGGGCTTTCAGTTCAGTTCTAGAGTAATGATTGTATCAAAGGGTCACTGAATCTTCACCTTACGACTAAAATAGAACATGATGCTTTCTAAAATGTACACCTTATAAAGCTAAGTCAAGTGGTTAATCTGGGTATAGTGACCATTCCAGAGAAAAACAAGTCCAACCAACCAAACAAACACACACCTTGGGTAATAATTTATCACAGGTTTCCACTTTTTAAGGGAAAGCATTTTAACAAAAACTTTCCTAACATCCATCTTACCAGAGATTTAAACAAAGCACTATTTTTTAAAAAATTACTCTAAGTTCTGGGAGACATGTGCAGAACATGCAGGTTTGTTACATAGGTATACACGTGCCATGGTGGTTTGCTGCACCCATCAACCTATCATCTACATGAGGTATTTCTCCTAATGCTCTCGCTCCCCTAGCCCCCAACCCCCAACAAGCCCTGGTGTGTGAAGTTCCCCTTCCTGTGTCCATGTGTTCTCATTGTTCAACTCCCACTTACGAGTGAGAACATGCGGTGTTTGGTTTTCTGTTCTTGTGTTCGTTTGCTGTGAATGATGGTTTCCAACTTCATCCAGGTCCCTGCAAAGGACGTGAACTCATCTTTTTGTATGGCCGCATAGTATTCCATGGTGTGTATGTGCCACATTTTCTTGATCCAGTCTATCATTGATGGGCATTTGGGTTGGTTCCAAGTCTTTGCTATTGTGAACAGTGCCACAATAAACATACGTGACAAAGCACTATTTTAACAAAACTACTATCTTCTTTCTTCAATACCTGTTTTCAATGTTATGATGTTCTCTTCTTTACTTCCCCCCTTTACAAGTGGTAACAGAAACTACCTCAAAGTCCTACTGTCCAATGTGCAAATATTCCTGATTCTCATTTCTCTGAATCTCATCATATTAACATTAAATTTTAAAAATGTAATATGGTTGAATATTTATCTATCTCTTCTACTATATTAGGAATTATTTTAAGATGGAAACTAGGTCTTGATAACCCCTTGTATCCTTAGGAACAAGCTCATGGCTGGTACTCAATATATATTGATGTTGAATGTTCACTTGCACAGGTTATTGTCAATGTAACACTTGTATGAGCTTAGTATAGAAATTTTCAACATTGACAAGTCCCTTCAATGTATGAGGTAGTGATGTAGATTATTTAGATTAAGTGATGTCAACTGGAAGACTTGGATTGAAGAAGCCTAAAACTTTTGCTCTTCAGGCAGTTAATCTTCAAGATTGATGGAATCTTATTTTTAGATCATGAAAAAATATATAGGCAACTGCTTTAATAGTTATTAATGGCAACTGTCAGGCATACGACCATTGACTGAAGATGAGTCAGACAGGCCATAAAAAACATCTGAGTCCCGAATACAAACAGGAGAGAAAAGGTTCTATAATTGTTTATGGGTTCACCAAAGAGGGTCTGCTAATTAAATATTGGAGTATTTACCTGAAACAGTCATCATGGGAAGCTAATGACCTTGTTCAAAGGATGCAAACAAGTTATCACCTGTTCTATCAGTCAATAATACTTAAACAAGCAATTTCCATCACTGTAGGAGCCCACAAGTAATTCAGAAGCCACCAGATTTTAATTAGCTTCAAAGCCTACATACTGGGTGGTAAAGTTTAGCCATCCACCTTTTTGTCATATAAAAGTCAGTTTAAAATACAAAATATGGTGTCAAATTGTGCATGTCTCTCTACATCATTCAATCAATGTAGAATAGGAAGAACAGAAAGAAACAGAAAAAAGAGATGGTCTGTTTTGCTAGCATTATAATGCACTCCAGGAAGAGTAGGAAAAAACTGACTAAGGAATGAATAATTTAATCAACACCTCTCTTTACTTTCTAGCTAATGGTCTTATCAGAAAATACTAAACATGACACAGTATGAGAACACAGTGAGCAGGAGAGATCCCTCCACCCCACATGCTAGCTATGATGTGTTAATACTGTGAAATATAAGGCTGTTTCTATAAAAACGTATTAAGTTTTAGGATAGAAAATTATACAATTATAAAGACAAGCATTTAACACTAACTTTATGAATAGTTGTGATTATTTTAAAATAAAATGATGTAGAATGCTTTATAATGAATTATTATATTATTAAGAAAATAATGTTATCATTTTATTATAGGGAAAAAAGACAAAATTGGATGTCTGTCAGTGCAATTGGGAAGGGAAACCTAGAAGCTGTATTTCTCTTGGGAAAGTTTTTCCAAAGCAAACTAAAAAAATTAATTCTTGATTAAATTTCTTTCTCATTCATCCTAACATTATCAATAGAAGCCCTTCCAAAATAGTCACAAAATCATGAATAAAATTCCTTCACACAAGATTGAGTTTCTGTTTTTAGAAAGACTACTTTTATGTAGGAGTTTTATAAGAAGACTAAGATATTTTCTAAACATTTAAATGCTAACACTCAATGGAACTTGATTAAGTAATAACCAGACTACTAAAGGGTAATAGTTACATCAACACGTATTTCTTTCTCTCTCCCTCCCTCCCTCTCTCTTCTCTTCTTTTCTTTTCTTTCTTTTCTTTCTTTCTCTCTTTCTTTCCCTTTCATTATGTTTTTAAACAGTTTTATTATGGTCTAATTCACACACAATACACTGTACGTATTTGAAGGTCATAGTTTAACAGTGTGTAACATGTATACACAAGTAAACTCATCACCACCATCAAGATAATGAACACATTCATCGCCATTGTCAATCAAATAATCTCAAGATTCATTCATTTGGAGAGGAGAGCTTTATTTCCCATAAAGGGTTGCAGCATGTAGGCTGGCCATCCTGACAGCTAGAAAGCAGAATCCATGCTGAATTTATGCTGGACAAGTTGGCCAAGTATACATATTCAGTAGGCTACAGGGGGAGCTATGAATATTCACAAAAACAGGCATATGCACATGCATAATAAGCAAGCAAGCATGTTACATGCTTCCCATGTTCACTTTGGGATGGAGACTTAACATGTAAATATATTATAATTAGTTTCTATACCTCAAAGGAGAAAGACGGACACAAAGGCATTCAGTGTACAGCCTCTGTGTACCAACCAGGACCAGTTTATGGTCAATGGTGTCTTATCAGGGGAAAGTTACTGCAATCAGTCTCTTGTCCAATCAAAGCTGTAGTTATGGCTTGTGGAACAGGGGCTGCTAGTCCGTGTCTGGCGATAGGTGAGCCGCAATTGTTTCAATATTGCTTATCTCAAGGCCAGTGCAGTGCTTAGCTGCTACAGAAAAAGGAACAACCCTGTGGCCCTTAGAACATAGTTTATTCTGTAAGTGTAGAGGTGCATGACTTAACCCTTGCCTGGCATAGCCTTAGGCCTTATTTGTAATTGGTATCTTATTGCCTCGAAGACTCTGTTCTGTCAGTCTTATGTCTGTATTTTAACACCATCAAAATTTTCTTATTGACCTTTTGTGATGCCTCCTTCCCTCTCTTATTCTCTTCTCAGAAGCAGGCAACCACTGATCTGCTTTCTGTCCCTATATTAGCATGTAATTTCAAGAGTTTTATGTAAATGGCATCAGATACTGTGTATTTTTTATCTGACTTTTTCAGTTAGAAAAATTGAGATTCATCCATGTTGTTGCAAATACCAATAATTCAGTCATTACTGAGTAATATTCCTGTGTGTGTGTGTGTGTGTGTGTGTATACATACAATTTGTTTAGCCAATCACCTGTTGGTGGGCATGTGGGTTGTTTCTAGTCTTTGGCTGTTATAAATAAAACTACTATGAACATCCTTGTCTTATTGGATCCTTAGGGGGTACTGCTTTTCTAGCTGGAAACCTCTGTGGCTGGTGGTACCTTTGCCAGAGATTTGCTCAGGCCCACTGAGCCCACTCGTCCTGGCAGGCTGTGTTTGGCTCATGCTACCAGCCTGGATGCCACACCTCCAAAGAGACTGGAGTGGAGCAGTGACAGGTACATGAGCAAGAGAGCATGGGATCCGGGCACCGCACAGTCAGGCATGCTGGCTGCTGCAGTGGGGTGGGCAGCTCCAGATGCCAACACACTGCAAGTCTGCTCTGGGCCAGGCATACTGTAAGCAGCTTCCATGGTTAGCACCAGAGAATGCAGTGGTGCCCAGAAGCTTGGAGACTCCAGGAACCACAGGGCCCCAAAGGAGGAGTCACAGCCATGGCTCAGGGAGCTCCCAGGTCTGGGCTTCCTGAAGGACGGCAGCTCTTTTCTCCTCTCTTCCCTCCTCCTTGTCGCCCACAATGTGGCAAGCAAGGGATGTGTTTCAGCACTGTTTGTATAACAGCTCTTTTAGCCTCACCATTTGGTGGGTCCCAGGGTCTTGTCCTGTGTCCAGGAAGAATGAGAGGGCTTTACTGAGCAATAGAACAGCTCAGAGGAACCTGCAGTGAGCAGCTCCTTTCTGTAGTTAGGGTGCTCCAACCAGTGTTCAGCATTCAGCAGAAAGGGTAGCTCCTCTCTGTAGGCAGGTTGTCCCCATGAGTGTTGAGCTCTCAGCAGAGAGGGTAGCGCCTCTCTGCAACTGGTCATCCCATTGCTCCCTGTCCTCTCTTCATCCTCTGCTAGAGTCTGACTGAGTCCGGGAGGGTTTTATGGGCCTCTGAGGAAAGGAAGTGGGTGCTGATTGGTCCCTGGGCAGTCGTGGGTGGGCCTAGGGAAAAGCACAAGTTCCCCCTCTGGTTGGTGGGACTGGTGGCCCAGACCCCAGGCTTCAGGCCCTACCTGGTTTGAAGGTGGGGCTTCACCAGGGACTAACCCCCTTCTGTCCAGGAGTCTGCCTCCTGCCACCATTCATGGTGCCTAGACTGTTCATGACAAGGGGCACCTGCAGGCCAGTGCCAGGCTGTCCTCAGGCCCTCCTTGACCTCCCTCCCATGCTTGTTGGTGCCCAAACTCCAGAGGGGAGGGGGCGAGAAGGCAAGGGGCTGGTGTTGCAGCACTGTCCCAAGCTCACACACACCCAGCCAGGCTGCACAAATGTTTACCCTGGCTCAGCCCCATCCTTGCTCCAAGACCAGAGCAGGCACTGGAAGCAGGGAGAGCCCAGGCAGTGGGAGCAGACATCTCCAAGAATGCAGGGGTGAGTGGGGCTTCCTGGGCCCTGAGAGTGCAGAGATGCGTGGGTCTGCAGTCACAGCTGGGCAGTTATAGCTGCACCCAGGCTGGGCAGGACTTCTGCTTGCTCCCGGCACCCAAGACCACAGGGAGGCCCAGGTCCGCAGCCACCACTTGAGTTGCTGCCTGCCCCCAGCTCCTGCCAGCTCCATGGAGCGTGGCACCACTCCAGGCCCATCTCCACGTTGGAGCCTCTCTCTGCCTGCCCCTTTGTGCCCAACTGCACTGCTCCCTCACCAGCAGGCGACTTGACGCAGCCCCACTGCGGCGGCCCCCAGAGTGGCAGGCTCCAGAGGCCTCCCAGGAGTGGGCTCCGGGAACTGTCTGCCTCCTCCCCACACCAGCCCTACAGCAGGGGCAGGCAAGAGTGACAATGCGAGGCCAGGGTCAAGAGTGGTGGAGGTTCCAGGCCTGGGAGCAGGTCCTGCCTAGCCGCACAAAGGTACGGGCAGATGTCTCGGGGACACCAGGGCACAGGGGACGTGGGGCACAGGGCTCCCATGTCTCCCACAGCCGCTCCTGCTGCCACTTCTGCTGCCATGGACACTGCCCACCCCCCGTCCCTGGCTGCAGCCAGCACAATGGGAGCAGTCGCTCCGGATGGCCCACTGCTGCCATCACTTGTAAATGATATAATATTTGGGAGTAAATACTCAGGATTATAATGACTAAATCATATGTCAGGTGTCTGTCTAAATTTTACATTCCTGTAAGCAGTGTGTGAGTTCCAATTACTCCACATTCTTACCAACACTTGGCATGCTCAGCCTTTTACACTTTAGCCATTTTAATAATTAAATTTAAGTGTAATGAGTATTAGAATATAGTGATATTTCACTGGGATTTTCGTTGGCATTTCCATAACAACGAATAATGTGCTGTTTTCATCTATGTCATCCGTATCTCATATTTGGAGAGTGACTGTTCAAGCTTTTTGCTCAATGTTATTGGTTATTCATTTTCTTATTCTTATGTTTTGAGAGTAATATATAACACAGACTACAAGCCCTTTAACAGTTATGTGTTTTTTTATTTTTTTTTTTATTTTTTATTTTTTTTGAGACAGAATCTCACTCTGTTGCCAGGCTGGAGTGCAGTGGCATGATCTTGGCTGTCTGCAGCCTCCGCCTCCTGGGTTCAAGTGATTCTCCTGCCTCAGCCTCCTGAGTAGCTGGGACTACAGGCGCCCGCCACCACTCCCAGCTAATTTTTGTATTTTTAGTAGAGATGGGGTTTCACCATGTTGGTCAGGCTGATCTCAATCTCTTGACTTCTTGATCCACCTGCCTCGGCCTCCCAAACTGCTGGGATTACAGGTGTGAGCCACCGTACCCAGTCAAATATTTTCTTTTAGTCTCTCTTTTGAAGAACAAATGCTTTTAACTTTGATGAAGTCTAGTTTTCATCATCTTCCTTCCTAAATTGTGCTTTCAGTGTCATATCTGAGAAATATTTGCCTAATTCAAAGTCATTCATATTTTTCCCCTATGCTTTCTTAAGGAAGTTTTATAGTATGAGGTTTTAATTGTAGGTACATGGTCAATTTTTTCATTGTGGTAAAATATAATATGAAATATATCGTTTTTATTATTTTTAAGTATATAATTCAGTGGTGTTAGGTACATTAACATTGTTGTGCAACTATCACCATTATGTACCTCCAGAACATTTTTGTTTGTTTGTTTGTTTGTTTTGGATAGACAGGATCTCTCTCTCTCTGTCTCCCAGGCTGGAATGTGGTGGTGTAATCATAGCTCACTGTAACTTTGAACTCCTGGCCCCAGGTGATCCTCCCACCTTGGCCTCCCAAAATACAGTGATTGGTGCTATAAGCCACCGCTCCCAGACTCCAGAACATTTTGATCTTACCAAACTAAAACTTTACACCCATTAAGCAATAATTCTGCATTACTCCCACTCACAAGTCCATGTTAACCACTATCATACTTTCTATCTCTATAAATTTTACAATTCTAGGTACTGCATATGTCTTAGTCTGTTTGGGCTAGTATAACAAAATACTATAAACTGAGTAGATTATAAACAACATAAATTTATTTGTCACAGTTCTGGGGCCTTGGAAGTCCAAGATTAAGGCACTGACAGATTTGATGTCTGGTGAGGGCCTATTCCCTGGTTTAGGAGATGGTGCCTTCTAGCTCTGTCCTCACGTGGTGGAAGGAGCAAATAAGCTTCCCTAAGCCTTTTTTATAAGTGCACTAAACCCATTTATGAAGGCTTTACCTTCATGACTCACTTTCCAAAAGGCCCCTTCTCCTAATACCGTCACCTTGGGGGTTACTATTTCAACATATAAATTTGGAAGGTGAGGGACACAAGCATTCAGATCATAGTATCATATAAACGGAAATGTACAATATTTACTTTTTTCTGTCTGGTTTATTTCACTTTGCATATGTTTTTAAGGTTTATTCATGTGGTGTGTATAGGAATTTCTTCACTTTGTTTTGTTTATCCACTCATTCATGGATGGACACTTAGGTCGTATCCACCCTTTGGCTATTGCAAATTATGCTGCTATAATAAACATTAGTGTACAAAACCTGTTGAAGTTATTGTTTTCAATTCTTTAGGGGTATATACCTCAAAGTGAAACTGCTGTTCATAAGGTAATTCTATGTTTAATTTTTTTGAGAAAATGCCAGACTTTTTTCCACAATGACTGCACAATTTTACATTCTCATTGGCAATGCACACAGGTTCCAGTTTCTCCATATCCTCACCAATACTTCTTATTTTCCATCTTTTTAATGTTAATCATCCAAATGGGTAGTATCTCATGGTTTTTATTTGTATTTCCCTGATGATTAGTGATGTTGAGCAACTTTTCATGTACTTATCAGCCATCTGGCTATCTTATTTGGTGAAATGTCAATTCAAGTCCTTTGTCCATCTTTGAATCAACTTTTTATTTATTTTTTTTGTTATTGAGTTGTAGGAGTACTTTATTCATTCTACACATTAGCCCCTTATCAGATATATAATTTGCAAATCTTTTCCCGTTCTGTGGGTTGTCTTCCTTCTGATGATAGTGTCCTTAGATGCACAAAAGTTTTAAATTTTGGTGAAACTATCTATCTTTTCTTTTGTTGCCTGTGCTTTTGGTGTTATATCTGAGAAATCATTGCCAAATCCAGTATCATGAAGATTTTCTTCTGTTTTCTTCTAAGAGTTTTAGAGTTTTAGCTTTTATGTTTGTCTTTCATCCACTTTGAGTTATATTGATTTATTTTCAAATGTTTTTTGTTTTTTTGTGTTTTTTTTTTAGACGAAGTCTTGCTCTGTCGCCCGGGCTGGAGTGCAGTGGCCGGATCTCAGCTCACTGCAAGCTCCGCCTCCCGGGTTTACGCCATCAAATGTTAAACTAATCTTGCAATCCTGGATAAAACCCACTTGCTCATGATATATTATTTATATAATGTTGGATTTTATTTGCTAAACTTCTATTAGGAAACTTTGCACCTATGTTTATGAGAAAATTTTCTCCATAATTTTTTCTAATATATCTCTTCATGGTTTGGGTATCAGGATAATTCTGGCCTTATGGAATAAGTTGGGAAGTGTTCTATCCTCTGGAATCATGTGGAGGACCTTGGGTAGTACTGCTATTATTAAATGTTTGGTTTACCAATGAAACTCTCAAACTTAGAGGTTGGTTTTATAGAAAGAATCTTAACTGCAAATTTAATTTTGTTAATAGATACAGAGAAAATCAGGTTTTTCCTTTAATTTCAACAGTTTGCACATTTCATCAGAATTGTTTAATTGAATTTATTGGCAAATAGTTGTCATAATATTCCTTTACTATCCTTTTAGTATCTGTAGAATCTGTGCTATGTCTCCGCTCTCATTCCTTGTATTAGTAGTTTGTCTTCTCCCTCTCCTTTTCTCTCTCTGCATCTCTCTCTCTCTGTCTTTCTCCTTACATCCTTATCTCTCTCTATGTATCTATATCTATCTGTGTCTCTTTTGCCTGATCAGTCTTCCTAGTTTTATAAATTTTATTGAACTCAGAAAATCAGCCTTTGGTTCCATTGATTTTCTGTTTCTTTTTCCTGTTATATATTTCATTGATTTCTGCTCTGATTTTTTTCTCCTTTTGCTTGCTTTTGGTTTCATTTACTCTTCTCAGTTTCTTCAGATGGATGCTGAAGTCCTTGATTGTTCTTTTTTGTTTGTTCTTCCTGAAATTCTATGGGTTTTGTCTACTCATCTTTATTTGTTCTAATTACATACACCTACTTTACTAAATACATTCAATGTTATAACTGACTTAGAATGCAACATTTGCCCTTCCTTCTTAATCTAGAAATAACTTCATTTCTTTTTAAGTTTTGAATATTTTCTAGGAGTTTTCTTGGGTGAAGGGGATGTTATAAACAGATAACAATCATGATCCACTCATCCCAAATTCTCAGAAACCTTTACATTTTTTTTTGTCTATGTAGAGGTAGCAATAAAGGTAAGGCGTTACTCTTAATCTCTTTCCTAACACCGTTTCTTACGTAGTTCTCAGACTTCTTTAAGTTGATTTTCTTATGACTTTGAGTGGAGGTTATCGATCCCTTCCCATCCTTTATTCTTTCTCTCTTTCTCTGGACGCCTGTGCTGTCTGTTGGGTGATATTTATATATGTTAGATTACTTGGGTTTATATAACAGCTCTACCCTTATTCATGGTAGGACCTTATCCTCTTTAATCCTCTCATTTGTATAATAAAATCAATAGTACTGTAGCAAGAATCATGCATATAAGCTACTTAGTACACTGCCTGGTACAAAGTAAAGGCTCAAAAACTACTTAATAGCAAGTATTGGAAATGAGCAAATAGACTATTCAAGTGTTCACCAGTACTAGTATTTTGTATTTCAAAATCTGATAAAACAACTGCTCTTTTTATAAACTTGGTTAACTTACAATACTTCATCAAGTATATCTATTAAATTAAAATTTATTGAAAATCTTCTAACTTTTTTTATGTTTGTCAGACACAAATTACAAACACACACACGGAGAGAGAGAGAGAACACAATTCATACCTTTTTCATTTCTTTTGCCTGTTTTTTTGTTTTGTTTTGTTTTGTTTTGTTTTTTGGCACTAGCTAGAACCTCCAGTATAATATTGACAAATTGGTGAAATATAGTTAAACTGTCACTTACTAAACATGTGCTGAGAACCTCAAGGATCACCCACTCTTCCAAGTTGTTGGGGAAACTAAATTCTAGTGATGGGAGCTAGGCAATAAACAAATAAATAAGAAAAATATAGGAAGTGACAATTGCTGTGATAAAACTAAACCGGGACTGGAACTGGCTGCTTTGGTCAGGCAATCAGAAAGGCTGTTGCTCATAAGATGCTATACATGTTGTGATCTGAAGGACAAGGAGCCAGGTCTCAGAAAAGAGCATCCCAGGCAGATGAGGCAGATGGAGAGCCCCAAGGCATTAATGAACTTGGTCTGTTTGAGGAGCGGAAACAAGGCTGCTATGGCTGGAACATGCTGTCAAGGGGGAAGGAAGAGGCAGAGCCAAGACCACAAATGACCTTGGAGGCAAGATAAAGAGGCTCAGGATTTTTATCACAAGTGCCATAGGGAGCCCAGAATGATTGTAAGCAGACTATGATGTAACTTGATTTATTTTTTAAAAACATCACTTTGGCTGGTGTTTGAAGAATGAAATATAGAAGGACCATTGGAGAAGGTAAGAGACTAGGTTAAAGACTGCAGTAGCAGCCTAGCCAAGAGCTGTCAGGTGTTAGCAACAAGGGTTTAGAAAAAGTAGGTACAAATTATTTCATCACCCAGGTAGTGAGCATAGTAACCTATGGGTAGTTTCTGGGTCCTCACCCTCCTCCTACCCTCCCTTGTACACCAAACCCCAGCAACACGCAATTTACCCATATAACAGACCTGCCCATGGAGCCCCTGCATCTAAGTTTGAAGGAAAAATAATAACAATCATAATTTTAAAAAAAACAAAAAGCAGGTATATTTCAAATGCAATTGGAGAATTGAGAATACTTCCCGATGCAGTGAATTTGGCAGAGGCAAGAGAGAAGGAAACTTAAATGTAATGATTGTAAAAGCTAGGTTAGCTATAGCATACTTCAGTTCTAAATCAATTATCCGTGATAATATATTTCTATTTTTCCTAAAGCTATATGAATAATAAAGTAACATACTTAAATATCACCTATCTTTAAGGTTCACATCCTATCAATGTTGGTGTTTTTAAATAAATTCAGCTTCAAATGCTCTATCGAATAAGCCGGAAAAGTTAGTGGCTTATAAATGAATGGGACTGTCAGTGAGGACACTCACTAACACACGGTATTAAAATATATTGATTTTTTAAAGAGAGACTTGGTAAAATGTGACAAATTACAACCTACTGAAATAATGACATTTAGATTTCAGTGTCTTATGGGAAAAAGGAGTCGATAATATTTCTCATTTATTGTATAAAGACCTCCATTACTTCTACCTTTTGCCATCAGTTAAAGGTTCATAACCATTAAGAGTTGCAGCTTGATCTAGAGACATGATTTTTGGGCAAAACAGAGGGACCTTTTCTCTATGTTGCTGGATTTCTAATTTTTCTTTCCAGTGTGAATCTGTTAGCTGAAGATCTGTGATTCAGGAAAGAAGCTCAGAAATCATTTTAATCTATGAGTACCCTTTCTCTCCACTCCCAAGCAATCTGCAACAGTTCAACACCTGTTTTGAGTTCCTAGCTGTTCATATGATTACTAGTGAATCATAATCAAAAAGGCAACCACTATGCATCCCACTGCAAGAGGCAGTGCAAATAGATAACAAATAATTTTATTTGGCTTTCTCAGCAGTAGAAACAAGGAGGAATGGCAAAATTACCGAAGTAAAATGTCGATCTAAATGGCCACATTATACTCTTAGAGAAACCTTCTCAGAAAAGTTACTTAACTTTGCATCCCTACCTAAATTTGGTACTATGTTAACCTACCCCCAAAACATAAAACTCTATGATTAGGGTTAGATATGATGAGGTGAGACAAATAGCTTGTGAATAATCATGTACTCAGTTTTATTTTGTTTTTTAAGATCTAAGTAAAAGCAGCGATAATATTCAATGAGTATCTAAGAAATGTGGCAAAGTGGATATGAATTTTGGCTCTGCCCAGAATAACACTGTGAACTTGATATTGCCAACAACCCTGTTTTATCCCTTGTGACATTAGAATGATAATAAAATTATCCTTAAAAACATAGAACAGATTACATTTAACAACATATTCCTTTGGGTTGGCATTGTTGTCGGGTACCATATTTTGCCTCATGGTGGCAAAATGTCTCCCAGCAGCTTAAGGCTTATATCTTAGCCTTTCAGAATCCCATTGAAAGATAAACATGGCTCTTCCCTGATGTCACTGTCAAAGGTCTTGGAATGAATCCCATGTGCATGGATTGAGTCATTGAGACACAGAACCCATATCGTGATTGAGCAGGACTGAACTATGTCCTACCCATCCTTCCATTCAGGAAGGGAGTCCAGAGCCTCACAAACAACACGGAATGAGGAGGGAGAGGGGTTGTGTCCTGAGAGAATCACAGGTATTTGCCATAGAATCTAAATTCTATAACTCTAACTCTGTATTTCCTAACTTGGCGTGATACCTTGAAGAAGTTTCTAAAGTTCTCTGTGTTTCAGGATTCTCAATTAGAAAGTAACATAACAATCCCTACTTTATAAAGTTGCTGTGAGATTTTGATAAAACTATATATATTTTATATATATATATATTTTTATACACACACACACACACACACACACACACACACACACACACACACACGAAACAATCCTAGCTCAGGCTGGGCATATGGTGGGTAGTAAGTACATTTATTTCTTTCTCTCCTCTTTCTCTCAGGAGTGATGCAGAGTGAAGACAGCATGTATTGATGCTGGAAGGCAGCTATAATATCTTCACTATTTCTTTTCTATGTCAAGCTTAGAGCCATCCACATTTTTTTTTCTAGTATTTCTTGGTTTTGAGCTAGTTCATCATCCTGGTTACTTTAACCTTTCATCATTCCGCTCAAAAAGTAATGCCCCGTTCAGAACACAATATTCTAGGTTTGATCTGTCCAGTGCAAACTTGACTGTAATCTCTTTTGATCTGAAAGTACTTTCATTGGCGACACCTGAGATTTTCATGACCACTGTTGTGACACTTAACTCCCTACAGGCATTTGAACCCATCAATAATACTCCAGGCCTTCCCTACAAGTCAACTTACTGGCAAACTATGTCTCTTTATACCCATGCCTATGAAATTGCCCTTTGGAGCATGTGCTGAAAATTCTATTCCTACTCATTGTTATCCTATTAGATCTTGACATTTATGCTTGCTGGCATCCTTTTAGGTATGGATAAACCTCTCATCAAAGCTTCATGTCATATACAAATTTTACCAGTGTTCTCTGGTGTCTTTATTTTCAATGAAAGCAAAATCAAGACCCAGGTGGTGATGGGATCCTTCAACACAACATATGTTTCTCTCTCATTTGGGAGTGGTCTCACCAACAGCATCCTAGTCATGTAACCAACTCTGAACCCTACTCTATACTATCATCAAACCCATATATATATTTTTTCATAAAGGTTTGTGAAGAAAGTTCATAAACTTTCTTTATACTTTATACTTCCTTCACGAAAGGAGCTCCATTATGTAGGAATTTGTACTGCCTCATCAAAGCACCTAGCATCTAACCTGTGGAAGCAGAGGCACATCCAAGCAACTAAATGTTGGGAAAGAAAGGTTATGACCACTAAGATAGTATATCAAATAGATTTCAGATGAAACCAATAAAAATCAGATTTAGACAAGAAGGCTGAAGACCAGACTGATGAGATTTTGAGTTTTCAATGATGGATGTTAATAGATCTGTTCCCAATGGAGCAATATACTGGCCTCACTGTTCTAGGGAACAAATATGGTCATTTATCAAATCTGCCCCCTCCCAAAATAAAGTGACTCACTTGTGTAACATATAGTAACCTAAAGAACTCTGCTGTGAGACCCCTCCAGAATGGTGCAAAAGTCAACAGTTGAGGCTGTTGGGCGTGATGAAATAGGGCCTGGCTCTAAAGACCCCCACTAGCAATGCAGAGTAGTGAAGGCAGTGACCTTCTTACTGGGTGAGCACAGGGAACCTGTTCTAGGAACCCCCAGAATACCAGACTGGGATAAACAGCTAGGAAAAGGGTTTGGTCCCTGTAGCTGCACTCAGTAAGAGAAATGCCCCAGAAACTGGGCATAACTAATAATTATTCTCTTGGCTTGGGAGGACTTGGGGAAGTTTGGGAATAGATGTATTTAATATAACCAAAATACTAACAGTGATTACGGCTATGGAGATTTACAGGTATTGAGATTGTGCATAATGAGTAATTTCACTATTTTATTTATCTATTACATATATTCTCTTAAAATTCCCTCTAATGAGCAGGATTTTTTAATCACAGTAGAGAATAATAAAATTAAACATATAATTTACCGAAACACGGTAGGATTCTCATATGCTTCATCAGCATCCTGCCTATCCAATAGGCAGAATGGTTTAGTCTTGAAAATTCTCCTCAGTGCAAAAGAAACAATCTTTTGAAGCAAAGTTGGAAATAGGATGGAAGAAGAAGCAGAAGAAGCAGAACCAGTGTACATTAATGCTAATTCATAGGAATGAAGATTTTTTTAAATGATGATAAAACTTTTATGTTTCTCCCTTCTGCAACTGAGCTGTGATGAAGGAATGGCCTCTGAACACTCCAAAATAAGTAATTACTATTCATTTAAGAAACACATATTATTCCCTACAATTTGCAAGTTAGTTTGATAGACATTGAAGAAGATTTGGAAGAATAAGAGAGACTTTATATGTGCATAAAAGTTGTAATTCAAGGTTCATTATGATAACTGACATTTTAATAATTCAAAGAACTATAGGAGTTCAAAGGGAGAACTCCTTTTAATCTAAATATCTTAAGAAAGGCATTATAAAAGAGACGGTATTGTGCCTGGGCTTTGGACAATAGATAGGACTTCAACAACAAGAATGAGAGGAAAGTGTCTAGTTTAGGCAACACTGTAGGAGACTGTGCAGTGTGAAGAAATAGGAGGGGGAAGACCTCTATTTCTTCAATGAAAGATTTATGGGATAATGAGTGATAAAAGGAGTTTGGGATCAAAACGATGATCTAGGGAAGTTCATTTGGCAGCTAATCATGATTAATTGAAGGGGAGAGCCACTGGAAGTAGTGTGACTCCTTAGGAAGCTATTGCAACACTAGAAAGAGGAGTTAAGAAGAGCCTGAGCTAAAATTGAGTAGTAAGAACAGATGGGGGAAATCGAGGTTAAAGTAATGATTGAAAGGGTTTGCTAAATAGATAATGTTCAGAATGAGAAAATGTGAGAAGAAATTGAAGGCCTGCATTCTTTGGACTGATATTTGAAGTTCATCAGGTAAATAACAATTCCTAGAGAAAACATGTGGAAAGGTGGTAGAAAGGAATGGAGGAAAGACACTGGGGGAGAGTGGGAAGACTGAGGTCAAGGCAATGATGAATAATCCAGAGAAAATAGAAACATCATAGTCATGGAGTCCAAGCGAAGGCAAAAATCAAGAAGCAAGTAGCCAAAAGTAGCTCAGGATGTAGAGAAAACAGGAAGGACAAATAAAGATAAAGCCATTGGATGTCATGAGCAGAAGATTACTGCTGATTGTTAAGTAAGGAGGGTAGAGCCCAGGCAACACTTCTCCAGCCCATGTGGGTTCTGAGACTGCTGAAGTGATTAAGGACAAGGTCTTGTGAGAAGAAAGAGGAATACACCCAAGAAAAGTGGGATTTCAGATCATAAAATTTTGTTACCTGTACTTAGTATCTATTTCACATCCTAAGTGCAGGTAACAAAATGAGCCACAGAGACTAGGGGTGAACATCTAACAGAGATCAAGGGATGTGTTGATGAAGAAGAGGCTAATTTTGCAAAATTCTGAATCCAGCTGCAGTATTTCTATGGCATGTGATTTGGTGCTTTGATTTTGTAATGTGAGGTTGGTCTTAAATTGTTGGGCCTGCAACAGACATGTTTGAATAAAGTAGACAATGGAAAAGTCTGGATGCTGAATGCTAGGGTTGAGGTAGAGTAGACAGTGAGAGAGCATAAGTAGTATGTAGAGATTAGAGTTTTGTGAAGTTTGGGAGTAAAGGAGGGATTTACTAGCCAGGCATGGTACTGTGGTCCCAGTACTCCAAGCTAGTCAGGAGCTAGATGTAAGAAGATCATTTGAGCCCTCGAGTTCAAGGCTGCCGTGAGCTAGGACCACACCACTACCCTCCAGCCTGGGTGACAAAGCAAGATCTCATATTTGAAAAAAAAAAAAAAAGATTTGCAATGGCCAAGGAAATATTTTTAGGCAACTTTTTAAATTTTTTTTTTTTCATTTTATGCTTGTTTAGGGTAAGGTGGTCAAAGCTGTCCAAAGAGAAAACAAAATCTAGTTGAAAGGAAACTTCCTCAAACAAGAGAGGAAATTAATTTAGGAAACTAAATTCAGATGAGATTTAAAAAATGGATATAATCTAGCAAAGATAGAATAACTACACTTGAAAAAGAAAAGGGGTTTAAAAATAAAGAAAATGATCAAAATGTTCTTCGTGCAGAAGATGAGTAAGAATAAAAATTTTGCAGCTGAGAGAAAAGAGGTTCAAGCAGTGAATGTCAGGCAGCTTTACTCTTCCTAATGAAACTAGATTTTACATCTTCTGTTAAGATTAGTAACACACAGGGGTAGAATTGTTGGCTTGACATGAATGGTAAATATGAGGAACAACTTGTGAGGAAACAAAAGTGATGGGAGGTGAATAAAATGAAATGGAGAACAGCAAGGTGAAGTGAGGGGGCTTGAATGTGAGTGGCTGCGGACAGAGACTTATTGCAGATTTTCCCTGCAGTGCTTCACAACCCAGGAATAAAAAATTATATGGTGCCTGTGTCCCAGGACACAGATGCCACAGATTCATTTCACTTCCTTTTAATGTTTAATTCCTCCGGATACACAATTTGACTTCTTTGTATTTGAACTTTCAGCATCATGACTATAGGCACGTCATTTTTTTTCTTTTATGTTTTTCCTTTTATATTTACCTGCTGAGGTTTTATTTTTGCCAAAAAACTGTTTGGCTTAAGAAAACATATGATTATAGTATAAATAAAATTGTCCTCCAGGGAAGAAGGGGCTCTCTTTCTTTTTTTCCCTTTTTTTTTTTTTTTTTTTTTTGAGACGGAGTCTCGCTGTGTTGCCAGGCTGGAGTGCAGTGACACTATCTCAACTTGCTGCAGCCTCCACCTCCCAAGTTCAAGCAATTCTCCTGTCTCAACCTCCAGAGTAGCTGGAACTGCAGGCGTGCGCCACCACACCCAACTAATTTTTTGTATTTTTAGTAGAGACGGGGTTTCACCATGTTGGCCAAGCTGATCTTGAACTCCTGACCTCAGGTGATCCGAGAAGGGGCTCTCTTCCTGTGACCAGTAGCTCAACAGCATATAAGGCCTAGCAGGGCTGAGCAAAGCTGATTCTCAGCCACTGACTGGAGGCTATGGGTAAAGTCTCTAGACATTGAGAAAAGAATGAGCAGAGTTGGGTTTCACGTGCCATTTTGTGGCAGAAACTTACCCTTCTTAGTTAGGTGGAGTCAATTTTGAACTTTTCATAGAATCTCTTTCAGAATTTTCATCTACACAACTTAGAAAGCCTTGTGGTGAGATAACTGCACTTGTATTTTTAAATCTTCACAGTAGAGCTTATTTTGTACTCAGGGGAATGCCCACTGAAGGTCAGAGGAGCCCTGAGCTTCCATCAGCTGTTTGCTTTTCCTGCATACAAATGTGTAAACCTGTGCTGTGGCTTTATTAGCATGAGGAAGTTCAGTAATCCAGGTTGTTAATGACCTTCCATCTTCCCTGAGATACATGAGGATATAGCCTAAGGCAAATCATTAAAGACTCATTTGCATTTTTCAGAGCCATTATTATAAAATGTATAGATAAGAGAAACAAAAATCTCAGAAGACACAACAATGAAGCTCACCTCCAAAGCCCTTGGATAAGGTTCCGGAGACCTTAAATCTATATATTCAAATAAAATTTACATTGAAACTGCAAT
Organism: Macaca mulatta; assembly: GCF_049350105.2. Lineage (NCBI taxonomy): Eukaryota > Metazoa > Chordata > Mammalia > Primates > Cercopithecidae > Macaca > Macaca mulatta. The sequence continues at coordinate 73,222,215 of NC_133423.1, forward strand.
TATGACAAAGCAGTATCTTTTGGGTCCCAATTACCCCACCAAATAACAACTTACATTGAGTGTCCTTAAAATATAGAACATTCCACAAATATATTATGTTTTATTTATAAGGAAGGCATTATATATATTATACTGGTGAAAAATTAAAATCTAAAATGTTTAAATGACTTATCAAACTTGCATGGCTCTTAAGTTGCAGAGCTAACATGAAAAAAGGGTACCTCAATTTTGACTTCAATCCTCTTTTTGCTGTATTCCATGATAAAGTCAGGGGTAGAATCTGCCATGCTGGTCACTTTCCAATTAGAGTGGGTCACTAGAATCCAAATCCAAGTCAGAGATTTGGATTCTAGTGCCAGTTATGTTCCTAATGAGGTATGTGATCTTAAAAAGCCATTTTATCTCTCTGGATAAAAGTTTCATTTTCTGTTAAAAATAATAAAAGAAAGAAAAGAAAGGAAGAATGGACAGACAGGAGGAAAAGAAAGAGAGAAAGAGAAAAAGAGAAAGGAAAGAATATTAAATTCAAAGCTATTTTATTGAAGAATAAAAAAGGAAAAAGCAAATTAACTTGCGTTGTAACTGCCTAGAATCCTCCTCCAAGGAGGCAGAGTCATTTCTAATATCCATCTCACTAAAAATGGACTTGAAATGAAGTACGGTAAAAAAAAATGGGTGCTCCAAAGAGCTTCATACCTTACTTCCAAGATTTTCTAAACAGATGATCACATCCGTGGCTGAGCTGGCACACACATGGTCCAGTCGACAGTGAAGTTCTACACTTGCTCTTAGTGATCACTTATACTCAATGGCTATTTTCAGTGGCTTTAGAAAGAATTGTCCAGGATGAGGAAGACAGAAAGAGAAAAAAATGACAACTCTTGATGAAATTCCTGAGGATCTCCTATTCAGGAATCTAGCACGAACTGGAGAAATGAAAGGATAAGGTAGGACAAGAGACTGTCACCTATGAAAATATCCCAGGTTGTTTACAAGCTTAGAGGAAGTTGCTTAAGAAGGGGCAGATTTCATTACAGGAAAAGATAAACTGACACCCAGGAGGGTAGGAAGTAACTCATGTCAATCACCTCATTACAAGAATAATACCAGATGATTTTATCAAAGCAAAGTCATTTCCCAGACTCTTCCTGAGACAGAATGGTGAGTTCAAGATTACAAAGAACTACTACATGCCCAGTTACATGTAGCAGGGAGTAGGAAAACCAAGGTGTTGTCCAGAGTGACAACCTACCTGCCTGAAAAAGGGAAGGAAATAACAGCAAAGGGGAATAAATGGACCTGAAAGAAGCATCTTCTGAGACCCCTTGATGAAGCTCCTCTGCTAGGCTATGTGGTTACAGGTTTTCAGACAAGAGGTCAGATGGAATGAGACAGATGATGTCCCACTCCCGCTTTTTTAAAAAACTAATGTTTTTTAACAGAAACAATCAGACGCACCTCAGAGGACATAAGCTGGAGAGTACCAGAAGATAAGGCTGTGGAGGACCCAAAGGGCAAAGCTATGCATCTTTCCTCTGAATTTATGAGAGCAAAGTGGTCAGTCAGCACAAGGATTAGTGGGTGGATAGTCAAGGAAGACCGAAAAGCCATAAGCTCCCCACTTTTATCCAGACCTCCACTGCCCTCGGAAAGATTCAATCATTAGAGTGAAAATGAAATTTGCTATTGGGATATCCAGATATCATCCAGCCAACCAATGAAATTTCCTCCATCCTAGATATCTCTTTCACACTTCTTTTTATTTCCTCTACTATGATGTTCTCAGACAGTTGAGGGATCTTCCTTCCTTCCTTCCTTCCTTCCTTCCTTCCTTCCTTTCTTCATTCCTTTCTTCCTTCCTTCTTTCCTTCCTTCCTTCCTTCCTTCCTTCCCTCCTTCCCTCCTTCCCTCCTTCCCTCCTTCCCTCCTTTCTTCCTTTCTTCCTTTTTATTTTTTGAGACAGGGTCACACTCTGTCACTAGGATGGAAGGCAATGGCACAATCCAAGTAGCTGTGACCACAGGCATGCACCACCACACCCGGATAATTTTTAAATTTTTTTGTAAAGACAAGGTATATTATGTTGCCCAGGCTGGACTCAAACTCCTGGGCTCAAGTGATTGTCCAACCTCAGCCTTCCAAAGTGCTGGGATTACAGGCGTGAACCACTGTCCTAGGCCAACTGGGGAAATCTTAACACATTGCCCATAAAACTGGGGGACACTGCATCTTTGCAGGTACTGCTGTCTGTCAACTGGCAATCAGTGGTCGAAACAAACAGAGCTAAAAAGTCAAAGTCTGACCCATTCATTAATTATTTTCTTACTAGTCATTGTTTTTGGTTTTGTTTTTTTACTTTATGTCATTATCTAAAAATATTTCAAAATCCTTGAAATGAATTAAAATAGGGAGAGTTTTACCTTTACCCTGTGTCATGTAATTCTGCCCTATTTCACATGTTTTTGACCCCATGCTGCAGCTGTGGATGCCAGTCTTGTTCAACTTCACACCACTCTTTTGCTAGGCACTGCCTGGCCAACCCCACAACCAGACCTGAGGCTTTCCAGCCTGAGCCATGTACTCCTTGGGAGTGGGGGAATGGACTGACAGGTAGGGTTAACTTGTTCTGATTCATTCTCTGATGTACTGAATGTTGCCATCCCAGAGTTGGCCTCCTACAGAGACCCAGAGAAACTTGGTCAGCTGAGTCAAGTGTTGAAGGCAAGCAGTGTGGGCAGATTGCTGAGGTTATGACCACCAGGCCTGGAACGAGCCCCTGATTAGATCAGGTTGGAATAGATGCTTTTCCAGTCATGAAGCTTAAAAACCCTCCAGGCTTTGGCCAGGTCTCTTTCCCCAAGTCTGACTTCTGACCCTGCTAGATCCTTATGTACTGCCTAGAATGTAATGAATAGTAGTGGGGCATCCACTTCTTTTCCATGAGTTTCTCATAATAAACACCCTTCCAGATAGCCTGGTGTGAGCCTTCAGGTCATTAGCTTCAGTTGCCTCAACAAAAGACTGTTTTAGTTTCAAAGATTTTGAAATATTTTTAGATAGTGACATAAAGTCAAAAAACAGTGGACAGTAAGAAAATAATTAACGACGGGTCAGGCTTTGAATCCGCTGGTGAAAAAAGAATCAGCTAAACACATGATCAGTTCTTGTTTTTGAGTCTTTGTTTTCAAGCTGTAAAAAGCTCTATTTATCGCCTAGTGATTAAAATGAGCATCCTCACTTGTTAATCTTCCTGTCAAGGATTTCTCTGATGATTTTCTTGAAAATGAAATGTACCCCAGATTTCAGTTTGGCTTCAGTTTTGTCGTGTTTACTTGTGTTTTCTATCTTTAACACTTACAGAGAATATCACTAATACAGTCACTTTAGGTCCCAGGAAGCCTTGCAGCAATCTCTTTGGTTCCTCGCAGAACGCAGGTGTGACTGGAGCAAGGCAGCTGGATAAAGAGCTAAGTGGAGTCGTGGCCAAGCCAAGCTGGTCGTGGTTGCATATGTTTAGGAATCATGGTTTATCTGGAATCCAGGGGGGTACATTGTAGGGTGAAGGAAAAAAAAAAAACAAAAACCCAAACTCCAGAGGTAAAGTAAAACTGGAAAGAGGTTATTCAGATGTTATCAATGAGAAAACCAAGAAGAAAGTTGAGGTGTGGACTGCTTCAGATAGAACTTGGACAGTTTTCTGCTATCACCGTTCCTAACAAATTTGATTGGCCTTATCAATAGCCACTCTGTCCATGAATCATTGCTCCCTGAATATCTCCACAGTCAGGCCTCTGTAAGGGTGGAGAGTGGATGTTGTATGGATGCAGAAACCAGATCTAAAATGGTATGCTGTTTACTTAATGTTGATCTCAGCAGTAGCCACATGTAAAACTACAGCCAGAGAGATGAGGAGACTCAGCAGCAGACAGAAAGCAGAGCCCAGAACACAGAGGAGGGCCTCGGGAGAGTTGCAGCAAGCCAAAGGCAGAGGCCCACGGAAACCTCCTTTATGACACTCTGTTCTCTGGGATGCTTTGGATACAAGATAGAAAGCCAAGGACCCATCTATATAAGGAGGAAAAGATAGTGTGGTAGGCTGAATAACGCCTTCTCAAAGATGTCCGTTTTCTAATCCCCAGAGCCTGTAAATATGTGACTTTCCAGGGCAGCAGGTACTTTGCGAATGTGACTTAGTAAGGGATCTCGAGATGGGGGGGATTATTCTGGTGGGTCCAACAAATCACAGCATCCTTATAGGAGGGAGAGGACACATGGAGTTAGAGGAGATGTGACAAAGAAAGCAGAGATCAGAGAGGGAGAAAGAGAGATTCAACATGCTAAGCTGCTTGTTTTGATGATGAAAGAAGGAAGCCACGGGCCAAGGAATGCAGGTGGCCCCTAGGAACTGGAAAAGGCAAGGAAACAGCTTCTCTCCTAAGCCTCTGAAAGGAACATAGACTTGTTGACACCTTGATTTTAGCACAATGAGACCTATTTTGGACCTCCAGAACTATAATAATAAGTTGTATTGTTTTACGTCTCCAAGTTTATGGTAATTTTCCACAGCAGCAATGAGAAACTAATAAACAGAAATATGGCCATTCTTATAAATGTAGCTTGATAGGGTTCTAGGTGGTCGTTGGTCGCATAGTAAAGACCTAAAAATTTTTAAAGGAAACCAATTGCAAATCTGAGATTGTGCCAACCTACAGAATTAGAGAACCAGTGCTTTAATATATTTACTCTGTCTAGAGGTTCAATTGGTCCTAGAAGCCAGTGAGACACTGAACAAGAAATTTGGAAATTAGTGGAACCATAGAAGAAGAATCAACTCTGTCATCTCATTCCTTGAGGTGTTCCTTTATAGTCATTCATTTATTCATTGATTCATAACACTCAGTGAACCAGACTGCTAAATGCTGGGGCCAGAGATGAGAAGACAACAGCTAAAATATTTGACCTCATGGAGCTGTGTGTTAAACTCCATAAAACAAGTGTGAACTCTTCTTCGTGAGGAATAGCCTCTTCACTTTCTTTCTGCTTGAGAATCTACTGATGCTCAGTAGATGCCAAAAATGCACTCGAGCAAGGCAGATTCAATATGGTGAAAAAGGCAGGGTTTTAAAAAGTGGTTCCTGATGCTTATAATCCCTACAATGAAAACATGAAGATGAGCTATAGAATGATGTGAGTAAAATGCAAAATAACACACCCACACTTTTGAGAACCTTCGTCTTTCAGAGGCCCTGAAATCACAAAAGAGCCCTATGTTAGAAGGCACAGAGAAAAATACACTTCTGCTTTAAGCTGTAGGAAAAAGTATGGAGCTATATTAGGAGCTTTACCAAGCAGATTAAAGAAGACAGCTGCCAAACTTGAATCATGTGTGTAGACTTGAGATTCTAAAAATCGCTGGAGAATTATCTAGAAAGAATGGTCTGCCTCCAATTGTAGGTTGGATCTTAGAATTCAACATGAAGGAATGAAGAGGAAGAAATTAGAACAGGGTTTCTCCAAAAGGCTCCAAGGCAGGATGTCCAATCTTTTGGCTTCCCTGGGCCTCATTGGAAGAAGAATTCTCTTGGGTCACACATAAAATACACTAACGCTAATGATAGCTGATGAGCAAAAAGAAAACAAAAATCTCATAATATTTTAAGAAAGTTTACGAATTTATGTTGGGCTGCATTCAAAGCCAAACAAATCCTGGTCCTCATGCATCACACTGGCCACAGGTTGGACAAGCTTGCTCTAAAGGAAGTGAACAACAGGGCAGAGCTAGGCAAACATTTTCTGTAAGAACTAGATAGCAAACATAGGCTTTGCAGGCCACAAGGTCTCTGTCACAACTAGCAATCTCTACCGTACTAGTGTGAAAGCAACTATAGATAATATGTAAATTAAAGGGTGTGACTATGTACCAATAAAACTTTATTTACAAAAAGAGGTTACGGTCATATTTGGTCCACTGGCTGTAGTTCACCAGTCTCTACAATAAGGTACAGCTTCTCTTGCAATGAATTGAAAACCCAGTGACATTTGTGGTACCATCCCTCCCTCCCATATCCATGGCAAAATTGCTATATGAAGTTGAGCAATTTACCTAACTTTTAGTAAGCCTCTGTTTTCGCATCTTGTAATAGTGTCTATATCATAGGATGGTTGTGAAGATTGAATGAAATGGTGAATTAAAACACCTAGTAACCTGCCTGGCCCCTAATAGATGGCACTATTGTTGTGGTCGTCATCTCCAACAACCAATTATTACAAAGCGCTGTAACCAATTACTGTGCACTTTACACATCCACAGGGTCACTACCCATTGCCCTGCTCTGGCACTAAAGCTGAAACTTACATATCAGTGTTGCTCTTTGTCGTTCTTGAAACTATTCAAAATTCTAGCCACCTCCTTTTCATCTCACACAAGTTGTTTTCTTGTCTTTTTAGCTAACTTTAAAAGCTTTGAAAAAGCAAAGTCATTGTATAATAGCCTAAGGAACACAGCAGGCTATTACCAGCATTCTAAGAGTTTAGTTCTGATTTAAAAATGAGAATGAGGTGGGGGAAAAACCTCAGCAGAATTACTCTGTGAGGGCGGAGAGAAGGTAAGCAAAGGAGCTATTTCCGGGAACTGAAGAGCAGAGCAAGACCTGTAGAAAGTTGGGGATTCAGAGACTGGGGAATTTCTGATAGTGAGAACAGCATCACAGGAGCTCATTCATCCTTTTGTATTTTCTATAGGCTTTAGGGTTCCTTCATGGAGACGCAGATACCACCAATCATTACAGATGGGACATACGCATGAACCGAGGGGGCAGATGCTGCCTTTAAAAATTATAAGTCTTCTGGGCAAGAAAAAGAAAACAACAGAATTTTTTCCTGATTACATACATACAATTCTCTTCTGGCCTCCTTGCATTTTTTTTCTTAAATCCAGGATTGGGTGTAGCTGCCCAAAAGAATAAGTCTGAACTCAGATATCAGTGGATGCCTTTTTGTTGTATGTGCCCAGAGCTCTTCCTCTTGTGGGAACTGCCTATTTCTCATCCCACCATGAAGGGACGCACCAGGGGTGGAGTCAGAGCTGCCTTACAGCTGGACTAGAAATGCTGGAGCTTTATCTCTGGGGGAGCCTGGGTATCTGGTGTTTTACTCTTGGCCGGGATTAGGGTAGTAAGATTTATGATGTGTTGTCTCAAATCCCAAATTCTCCCAAAGGACACCTACTCCCACTCCCACAACACATTTAGTCTACTGCATTGTTCCTGAACCATGTGAGTAGTGTTCATTTTAAACTCAAACACTGCAAGGCACCTGCAGACAGAAGTCTCAGAGGAGGACTTTGCTCACTCAGAGCAAAAGCAAAAAAGATCGTTTTCTTTGGTGCTTTCGCACCATCCCACATATGCAATGTTTTCATTCCTGATGGTGTTAATATTTTCCAGTTTCCGGGGGGGTACATTATTAGACTCATGAATTATCTTATAAATAAATAAAGTGAAATGTTCAACTTCGCTAGAAACCATGCAGAAGAAAGTTAATTTCCTACTAAAAAATAGTTTGGGTGGGGACATGAAGACAGAGAAATTCGAACATTTCTGATAGAAAGCTAAATTGATAACAAACAGTTTAGAAAACAATTTAGAGATACCTAGTAAAGCTGAAGATGAAAAGCACAAACCCTCTGAGTCTGCAGTTTAAATTCTAGGATGTTCCCCAGAAAACACATTCACACAGGTGCACAAAGATGTTTGCTGGAGCAACCTTTATAATCACAAAAACATGGTAACCAACGGAGCATGGGCTAAAGTTATTCATGCAACAAATATGACAAATTATTTAACTTGAATAAACTGCAGCTGTGCCTGTCAACATAAGCAAAACTCAAGGAAAGATACCTGGGGAGAGAAAAGATAATGTAAATGAATGTGAACTTTGTGACATCACTTACAAAACAGTTAAGGTCTCCAAATGTGGTATGGTATCCATAACAGTCTACGTCCAATAATGTAGATATATGTGTTAGGATAATATCTATAAAAAATTCAGAATAGTAATTATTTCAACATAAAGATGCAGAGTAAAAAACGATGGGAGTTGGGTTTTGGACAGATACCACAAAATGCTAATATAAGCTAAATGTTAGTAGTGATGGGTATATAGTTGTCCAATATGATATTTTCTGTAGTTTTATGTTTGAAAACTTTTATTAAAGATGTATATATATGTGTGTGTGTGTGTGTGTGTGTGTATCAGCATATCACTTTTATTCATTAAATATTAAATGAATAAAAAACAGATATATACAATTGATCCTTGAACAACATGGGTTTGACTTACATGTGGAGTTTTTTCAACAAAAGCTACACTGAGTGTGCCTGCCTCTCCTGACTCACCTTCCTCCTCCTCCACCTCTTCCACCTCTGCCACTGCTGAGACAGAAAGATCAACCCCTCCACTTCCTCTTCACTTCAGCCTACTCATCGTGAAGGTGGTGATGAACATGAAGACGTTTATCAACATTCACTACCACTTAATGAAGAGGAAATATATTTTCTCTTCCTTAATCATTTTCTTAATAACATTTTCTTTTCCCTCACTTTATTGTACAGATACAGTATGTAATACATACAGCATACAAAATATGTGTTGACTGTTTTTGTTATTAGCAAAACTTTCAGTCAACAGTAGGCTATTAGTAGTTAAATGTGGTGAGTCACAGTTACATGCAGATTTTTGACGGAATGAAAGGCCAATGCCTCTAACCCCAGAATTGTTCAAGGGTCAACTGTGTATATGTAAATGAGAGCTGATATATGCTGTTACACAGAGAGACATTAAGATACAAGATGTGAAAAGCAATAGCCATCCTGGGTCCCACACATTCCTCCAGTTCCTTTTTGGTCTATTCCTGGCATGCATTCTGGAACTTAGATTACAAAGGATATCCTAATTATGACTCTAAAACTCTCTTTTTTGTTTTCTTAAACTGGATTGAGTTGAATTTATGTTAATGGCAATTATAAGAAAAGGCCACTAAAGTAATCTTTGAGAGCCTTGGTGATTTTAGAGATTTTATGTGTGTGTCATTTCCCTTTATTTTAAAAATAACATTAGAAAAAATACAAAGCTGCCTGGAGCAAGATGGCCGAATAGGAGCAGCTCCAGCCTCCAGCTCCCAGCACAAGTGACACAGAGGACGGGTGATTTCTGCATTTTCAACTGAGGTACTGGGTTCATCTCACTGGGGAGTGCCGGACAATCAGTGCTGGTCAGCTGATGCTGCCTGACCAGCGAGAGCTGAAGCAGGGCAAGCCATCTCCTCACCTGGGAAGCGCCAGGGGGAAGAGTATCCCTTTTGCTAGCGAAGGGAAACTGCGACACACAACACCTGGAAAATCGGGTAACTCCCACCCTAATACTGCGCTTTACCAAGGGTCTTAGCAAACGGCATACCAGGAGATTATATGCCACACCTGGATGGAAGGGTCCCACACCCATGGAGCCTCCCTCCTTGCTAGCACAGCAGTCTGAGATCTAACTGCAAGGCAGCAGCGAGGCTGGGGGAGAGTTGCCCGCCATTGCTGAGGCTTAAGTAGGTAAACAAAGCCCCCGGGGAAACTCGAACTGGGTGGAGCCCACCGCAGCTCAAGGGGGCCTACCTGTCTCTGTAGACTCCATCTCTGGGGACAGGGCATAGCTAAACAAAAAGCAGCAGAAACCTTGGCAGAGGTAAATGACCCTGTCTGACAGCTTTGAAGAGAGCAGTGGATCTCCCAGCACGGAGGCGGAGATCTGAGAACGGACAGACTGCCTGCTCAAGTGGGTCCCTGACCCCTGAGTAGCCTAACTGGGAGACATCCCCCAGTAGGTGCAGACCAACACCTCACACCTAACACGGCAGGGTACGCCCCTGAGACAAAGCTTCCAGAGCAAGAATCAGACAGCAACACTCGCTGTTCAGCAATATTCTATCTTCTGTAGCCTCTGCTGCTGATACCCAGGCAAACAGGGTCTGGTGTGGTCCTCAAGCAAACTCCAACAGACCTACAGCTGAGGGTCCTGACTGTTAGAAGTAAAACTAACAAACAGAAAGGACACCCACACCAAAACCCCATCAGTTCATCACCATCATCAAAGACCAAAGGCAGATAAAACCACAAAGATGGGAAAAAAGCAGGGCAGAAAAGCTGGAAATTCAAAAATCAAAGCACATCTCCCCCTCCAAAAGAATGCAGCTCATTGCCAGCAATGGATCAAAGCTGGACGGAGAATGACTTTGATGAGTTGAGAGAAGAAGGCTTCAGTCGATCAAACTTCTCAGAGCTAAAGGAGGAACTACGTAACCAGCGCAAAGAAACTAAAAATCTTGAAAAAAGAATGGAATAATGCATAACTAGAATAATCAATGCAGAGAAGGCTATAAATGAACTGACAGAGATGAAAACCATGACACGAGAAATGTGTGACAAATGCACAAGCTTCAGTAACCAACTCCATCAACTGGAAGAAAGAGTATCAATGATTGAAGATCAAATGAATGAAACGAAGCGAGAAGAGAAGTCTAGAGAAAAAAGAGGAAAAAGAAATGAACAAAGCCTCCAAGAAACATGGGATTATGTGAAAAGACCAAATCTACATCTGATTGGTGTGCCTGAAAGTGAGGTGGAAAATGGAACCAAGCTGGAAAACACTCTGCAGGATATCATCCAGGAGAATGTCCCCAACCTAGTAAGGTAGGCCAACATTCAAATTCAGGAAATACAGAGAACGCCACAAAGATACTCCTCGAGAAGAGCAACTCCAAGACACATAATTGTCAGATTTACCAAAGTTGAAATGAAGGAAAAAATGTTAAGGGCAGCCAGAGAGACAGGTCGGGTTACCCACAAAGGGAAGCCCATCAGACTAACAGCAGATCTCTCGGAGTGGTAAGGATATATAAAATCTGCTCTCCTATCAAATTTCAAGGAAATGCAGTGTTATTTACTATATATAGCATTAACTATTAACTCTAGTCACCATGCTGCACATTAGGTTCCCAAAGCATTGTCATCTTATAACTGAAAGTTTTTCCCTTTGACCAACATCTCTCATCTCCCTCTCACCACACCCTTGGCCCAGCTGCTGGAATCCACCATTTTACTCTCTGCTACTGCATTTGACTTTTTTAGATTCCACATATAAGTTAGATTGTACGGTACTTGTCTTTCTATATCTGACTTATGTCACTTAGTATAATGTCCTACAGCTTCACCCATGTCATCTCAGATGCTGAGATTTCCTTTTTTTAATGGCAAACATCCCGTTGTACATATATACACCAAATTTTATTTATTTATTCAGCAACCGATGGGCATTTAAGTTGATTCCATAGCTTGGCTATTGTGAATAATGCTACTGAACATGGCAGGTGGTGGTGCAGGTATCTCTTTGAGGTACGGACTTCATTTCCTTTGGATACATACCCAGAAGTCAAATTGCTGGGTCATAGTTCTATTTTTCATTTTTGGAGGAATATCTACACTGTTTTTCATAGTGATTGCAATAATTTACATTCGCACCAGCAGTGTGCAAGGATTCCCTTTTCTCCATACCCTGGCCAATATTTGTTATCTTCTTTTTATAATAGCCATTTTTTCAGGTGTGAGGTGATGTCTCAATATAGTTTTATTTACATTTCCCTGATAATTAGTTATATTGAGCACTTTCTTTCCTCTGTCTTCTTTTGAGAAATGTCTGTTCAGGTCCTTTGATCAGTTTTAAATCAGGTTATATGTTTTTTTCTGTTTGGTTTGTAAGTTCTTTATATATCTTGAGTATTAACCCCTTATCAGATCTATGATTTGCCAATATTTTCTCCCACTCTATAGGTTGTCTTCATTTCTTGATTGTTTCCTGTACTATGCAGAATCTTTTTAGTTTGATGTAGTCTCATTTTTTTATTTTTGCTTTTGTTGCCTATGCTTTTCATGTCATATCTAAAAAATTATTGCCAAGACCACTGTCAAGGAGATTTTCCATGTTTTCTTCTGAGAGTTTTATGGGTTTTTATATTTTTAATCCATTCTGAGTTGTTTTTTGTGTAAGATGTAAAATGAGGGTTTATTTTATTCTTTTGCATGTGGATAGCCACTTTTCACAACATCAATTATTGAAGAGATTATCATTTCCTTATTGTGTATTTTTTGCACCCTTATCAAATATTAGTTGATCATATATGTGTGGTTTTATTTCTGTTCTCTCTATTCTGTTCCATTGGTCTAAGCATCTGTTTTTATGCCAGTACCATATTGTTTTGATTACTGCAGCTTTGTAATATAGTTTGAAATCAGAGCGTATAAAACCTCCGCTTTGTTCTTTTTTCTTAAAGATTGCGTTAGCTATTTGGTATCTTTTGTGGGTCCATAGGAATTTTAGGATTTTTTTTTGTATTTCTGTGAAAAATGCCATTTGGATCTTGATAGAGTTTGTAGTGATTCTGTAGATCACTTTGGGTAACATGAAGAATTCTTGCTTTCCTGAATCTTCCAAGTATCCTGATCATGCCAGCATCCCTGTTGTGGTAATATAGCCTTTGAGGCCATTTATATCACCTTGGGTTTTGTGTGCATGGTTCCAAGGAGCATAAAGGATAAGTTGAAGACTTGGAGATACAAACACAATATAGAAGCCAATAGTATTTCCAAGCAGGCAGGAGTCAGCTATACCAAAAGCAAAAGTAAGAAGTATCAGCTATGGGATCTACAGACAGAATTTTCTCCTCTCCCCTGTCTGGATAATAGTATCTCCAACCAGGCAGGAGCCAGCTATAGCAAAAGCAAAAGTCAGAAGTATCATATGGAATCTATGGACAGGCAGAATCAAGTGCCTACCTGACCAAGACCCCCCATTCACCACATCATTGGTGTTTCTCTTTGACCAGATGCAAGGTTAAGTCCCCTTCAACTTCCTACGAAACCAAGTCCTATAAGAGTATCAGATTTTATGCCAGCTTCAGCTCTAGGTGATAACACAACCTCTAAATTATTATCACTCAGCTCATTATTCAGGGCAATTTCCTCAGGAGAAACAAGCCTGTCTGAGATGGCACATGTGCTCCTTTATCCTCCAATGTCTTTTTGGTCAGATTGTCTTCTTAAAACTTTTACCTCCACCTCCTGAGTGCCACTGTATTACAATCCTGCTTCCTTAGGCTTCCATCCGATAAGGTCATAACAATAGACATGCTTTAGTGTGTGCCTTCGAATTGGATATTTCTGTTCTCAGTATAGGATATGAATATCAGATTCTCAAAGTAATTTTTATTCTCTATATATAGCCAGTATTTTTCTTTAAAAAAAAAAAAACACAACTTTTAGTTTAGATACAGAGGGCACATGTGCAGGTTTGTTACATGGGAACATAACATGATGCTGAGGTTTGCGGTATGGATCGCTCACCCAGGTAGTGAGCATAGTACCCAATAGGTAGTTTATCAACTCACACCCCCTCCTTCCATTCTCCCTCTAGTAGGCCACAGTGTCAACTCTTCCAGTATTTATGTCCACGTTTGCTCAATGTTTAGCTCCCTCTTATAAGTGAGAACATGTAGTATTTGGTTTTCTGTTCCTGCATTCATTTGTTTAAGATTATGACCTTTAACTGCATCCATGTTGCTGCAAAGGACATAATTTCATTATTTTTTATGGCTAAATAGTATTCCATGGGCTATAGGTACCACGTATTCTTTATCCCCTCTGCCACTGATGGGCACCTGGGTTGATTCCATGGCTTTGCTATTGTGAATCGTGCAGCAATGAGCATACAAGTTCATGTGTGTTTTTCGTAGAATGATTTATTTTCCTTTGGGTATAATGGAATTGCTGAGTCAACTGGCAGCTCTGTTTTAAGTTCTTTGAGAAATCTCCAAAATGCTTTCCACAGTAGCTCAATGAGATGGTATCTCATTGTGGTTTTGACTGACATTTCTCTAATGATTAGTGATGATGAGCATTCTTTCACATGTTCGTTGGCCACTCATATGTCTTCTTTTGAGAAGTGTCAGTTCATGTCCTTTATCCTACTTTCATTCAGAATGATTTCCCAATCTTGATTTTTAAGAAAAAAACTACTATTTTAGAATTTAACCTTTCTATTTTGTAGTTTTCTAATTTTCAATCCATGTCATTGTATTGTTGCCCTCTGTCCACAGCTGGGTTCAAGTAAATTTGTCACATCACTTGCATGCAACGCTATTTTAAAACACACTCCTCTTGGTTTCACATTTTTTCATTATTTTCAAAACATCTGCTGTGTTGGTTGTTTTCCCAAAACCAATGTGGGATTTTTGAAAATAATATTATTCAGTTTTTCTCATGTATATTACCCATATTTTGTGTGAATTATTTCAAATGGCTCATGCAACATGCATAAGGTGATTCTTGTAAAAATGTTTCTCTAAGTTGCTTCTCTGCAAATTGGAGGATAGGGAAAATGGAAGTATGGGCATACATCGTGGAAAGGACTGCAGTTTCATCACTGTCCCTCATTTAGGGGAAGTCCTTGGCCAACAATCAGGGAAGGAGATTGTACTTCTCCTTTCCTGCCCTAAACTTATTAATAGGTTAAATTTTAAAAGCAGTTAATGAATAAAATCCTAAAAGCTGCAAGAGAAAAACATGAGTCACACGGGTTTTGACACTGTTCTTCTTGTTTGCTTTGCTTTGCTTTTATTTATTTATTTATTTATTTATTTATTTATTTATTTATTTATTTATTTTTGAGACCAAGTCTTGCTCTGTCACCCAGGCTGGGGTACAGTGGTGTGATCTCGGCTCACTGCAACCTCCGCCTCCTGGGTTCAAGTGATTCTTGAACACCACCACACCCGGCTACTTCTTTTTTGTATTTTTAGTAGAGATGGGGTTTTGCCATGTTGGTCAGGCTGATCTCGAACTCCTGACCTCAGGTGATCCACCTGCCTTTACGTAATTCTTCTTAATTTCAGATAATATTAAGTAAAAATCAGATATTACCTACACTGTGTTCTCATCCCTCTGCGTACACGATTTCATTTCCTGAATAGTTCCACAAACCTAGCAGAACTGCAGACCTCACCATGCACAACAAGCATATCCCCAGCATTAGAGGGGGACAGAAGAGGCCTGTTTGCAGTCGGCCTTCCTGGTCACACTCAGGACGCTGCTCCTCCCTTCAAAATAACCTCTCTTCATCTTTACATGTTTAGTAATTCAGAGTGATTACACCCAGTTACAAATTTTCCTTCCTAAGTTGGGACACTGAAAGACTATCTGAAAGATAATAACATCAGTTCTCAAACAAAAGAATACAAATAGTACGAAGTAGCAAAGTGTATAAAAAGTCTTACAACACAGTAGGAGACAAAAAGAATGAAGACTACTTCATGTTGTCATTCCTTTGCTTTGTGTACATTGTATCTTGGAACTGGAATGACCCTAGAGTTGCCTCCTTTAGGGACAATTTATCAAATCAGTGCTTTTCTAGGTGAAGGAAAGGATGTGAATGTGTCTGTAGTCAAGAGTCTTGGCCAACTGAGGCAGGAGCACCAAGGACCTGCTGATGTATCCCACACCTGTTTTTCTTACAAATGTCTATAGCAGTTTTGAGTTGTCACATTGAATTCTTGCATTTTTACCAAGAAGAGTGCCAAATACGTGTCATCTCATCTGGCAAAATTATGATCCCAGTAAAATAATGACATTTCGCTTGCAAACCACAAAGGTCTCGGTTTTCAGTTATGGGTACCCCAACAGTCCAGAGAACACCATTCACAAGTTATATTTCAACTGGTTACTAATTTATATAATATATTTGGTCTGGGATTGAGTTTGTTGAATTTCCAACTCTATAGATTCTTTATTTTTAATTATTTTTTTTTTACTTATCGCCAGACCTCAGTGTTTTATTTTAGCTTTATTCAGAATAAAGTTATCTAAAATCAAAGTGAATCCATTTTCTCCACCACTCATATGGTCCAAGAATAACGTCCTTGGCTCTAATCATCTGTGACGCAAATACTATGCAGTTGTATTAGGGTGTACCTGTTTTTTCAACCAAAAATAAAGTGAGTACTATTAATTAGGAACCCCCTAGCTCAATAACTGTGTCCCTCATAAGGGCACTGACAGTAACTTCAGTTGTTTTAGGTAAATTGGCAAACAAAGTTTTTGACACATTGTTAGAATTTTTCAGCCTTTTCCTCCAACTGTCAGTGATTGATGAAAAGTCAGATATTTTCACAGTCTGCAATATGTAAGACTATAAACTTAATAAAATGAGTTAGCAGCATAGCAAGTCAGCTGACACTTCTGACAACCCCATCTTGACATTGTAAATTCTCAAGCATTTCTCACCATTTACTCTCATTTGACCCTCAGTGAATGAGATAACTTCAGTTGGCAGAATGTTGTACACTTT
Organism: Macaca mulatta; assembly: GCF_049350105.2. Taxonomy (NCBI): domain Eukaryota; kingdom Metazoa; phylum Chordata; class Mammalia; order Primates; family Cercopithecidae; genus Macaca; species Macaca mulatta. The sequence continues at coordinate 73,238,655 of NC_133423.1, forward strand.
ACCTTATTTGCCCTCTTGCTATTACAAATTCTTCTTCTTCTCTATACCTGATAATTAAAGTGACTCATTTTGAAACATTGATTTTTCTCTTTTCTGAGTCTCTAAAATAAATTTTTAGTATTATAATTGTGTATTCCCACAGATAGTTTTAGATCAGGTGGCTTTGGGGCTATTAATTTTTAAATTATCTAATTATTAAGTAATATTTTTTAACTAGCCTCATCCATCATAATAACAAAATGTTATCTGGCTTTGGCATTGTGTGCCATGTCTACAGCTGTACAGTTTTTTTTTCTTTCACAATTTTCATTCTCTTGAATATTCCACCCTGCTAAATAGAAACATTAAATTTATGTTTATATTCATATTTTGCTGGATGCATCTAATATACTTAATTAATATGTCCATGCAGCAATCACCCACAGTGTTTTGTAATAAATGCAATTGATACCTGTCTATACCCTCTTGACCCTCACACAAAGTTCTCTCAACTGTGAGTCCCCTGAAAGTGGAGTCATCTCTTTCTCCTTCCATGTTATGACAGAAGTACTGGGAAATATAAGACTCCCTTGCCACCCAGGAGCAAACTCCAACAATACTTGATGGGAGTGGCCTGTAAACATCCCAACTCCCTACCTCATGGATGGGAAAACAGCCTGAGGCACATGTTAGACACTGACTCCCAGAATTCTCCAACTGGATTCAGATCTGATCACCAACAGCGGTACTGGCTTGATAATGTACCCTGCATTGGTTGCCTTCACATCCTTGGCTCACTTCCTTGGGTCCCTACGCCAGTCTTGAGATGATCTCCCAAAAAAAATACTTAATGTAAAATGTTTTCTCAAGGATTGATTCTGAGGCACCTAAACTTCTACAAATGGCTGAGTCTAACACTTGGCAATTGCTGTTCAGATTTGTGGGAAAGACAGGGAGATATACACTGCCATGAATCTCTCTTTAAAAATTTAATTTCAAAAGAGTCTATCTGCAGTGCCAATAAGTTGCCCACAGAACATTTAAAATTGGTTTCCACAGAGAATAATAAATTTTTCACAGAAAATTTAGGCTGAAGTTCACAATGTTTAGACATTGTACTGATTTAGTGTAGTGGGAAAATCAGACAACCAGTCACCTGAATTGGTTGAAAAACTCAGGCAAAACAATGTGCCTTATAGACCTAAGAACACCTAATGTAAGAAGAAACGTAGAGGCTCAGCATACAGCAAGAAATCCTAATTCTAAAATCTGGATCTGCTCATTGATCTTGAAGCTTTTACCTACTATAACTATTTTTTTAACCTACTAGAAGCTTTTACCTGCCAGAATGCCTTTTTCCAGAAGTTCCAAAAGAGAGGAAGTTTTTGTATTTTCTTCAACACTGACTTTGTATCTTGACTATATAAAGACATTTTTCTTACAGTCTTTTCCTTTCCTAAAAATTTTGGGCAGGTGTGGTGGCTCACACCTGTAATTCTGGTGGATTGAAACACCAAGAAAGGGGATCGTTTCAGGCCAGGAGCTCAAGACCAGCCTCAGCAACATAGCAAGACCCCCATCTCTACAAGAAATTAAAATATTAGCTGGGCATTGTGGTACGCACCTGTATCTAGAAGATAGATAGATAGATAGATAGATAGATAGATAGATAGATAGATGTGTATGTACAGAAATATACATCTATCTCCCTCTCTCTCTCTGTCTCTCCTTCCCCCTCTCTCTCTCTCTATATATATATGTATATACTTATATATATATGGAGAAGATTTCAAAGAAATTCTACTTATTTTATTGCATGCATCTGAAAACATTGTTCTGAGAGTCCACAGGTGTCAGATTTCCAAAGGTTCCCAGGACACAAAGAAACTTCAACTCCTGCATTAATGTCAAAAAGTTTAGCTTGGACCAGCCACAGTGACTCACACTTGTAATCCCAGTACTTTGGGAGGCCAAGGCAGGCAGATCACTTAAGGTCAGGAATTCGAGACCAGCCTGGCCAACATTGTGAAATGTCATCTCTATTGAAAATACAAAAATTACCCTGGCATGGTGGTGGGTGCCTGTAGTCCCAGCTACTCAGGAAGCTGAGGCACGAAAATCACTTGAACCAGGGAGGCAAAGGTTGCAGTGAGCCGAGATCATACCACTGCACTCCAGCCTGGGCGACAGAGCAAGACTCCATCTTGGGAGGAAAAAAAAAGGAAATGTTAGATATCAAAACACTGAAACAGAAATGAAGAATGCCTTTAAACCCTAGAAGAAAATCTAGGCAATACGATTCAGAACATAGGCATGGGAGAAGATTTCATAATAAAAATGTCAAAAGCAATTGCAACAAAAGCAAAAATTGACAAATGGGATCTAATGAAACTAAAGAGCTTTTGCACAGCAAAAGAAACTATCGTTAGAGTGAACAGACAACCTACAGAATGGGATAAAATTTTTGTAATCTATAAATCTGACAAAAGTATAATATGCAGAACCTACAAAGAACTTAAACATATTTACAAGAAAAAAAAAGAACAACCCCATCAAAAAGTGGGCAAAGGGCATGAACAGACACTTCTCAAAAGAAAACACTTATGTGGCCAACAGACATATGAAAAAAAGCTCAACATCACTGATAATTGGAGAAATACAACCACAATGAGATACCATCTCATGCCAGTCAGTATGGAGATTATTAAAAAGTCAAGAAACAGCAGATTCTGGCAAGGCTGCAGAGAAATCGAAATGCTTTTACACCGTTGGTGGGAATGTAAATTAGTTCAATCATTGTGGAAGACAGTATGCTGATTCCTCAAAGACCTAGAACCAGAAATACCATTTGACCCAGCAATCCTATTACTGGGTATATACTCAAAGGAATATAAATCATTCCATCATAAAGATACATGCACATGTTTGTTCATTGCAGCACTATTCACAATCGCAAAGACATGTAATCAACCCAAATGCCCATCAATGACAGATTGGATAAAGGAAACAAGGTCGATATACATCATAGAATGCTATGCAACAATAAAAAGGAATGAGACCATGTTCTTTGCAGGGCTATGGATGGAGCTGGAAGCCATTATCCTAAGCAAACTAATGCAGGAACAGAAAACCAAACACCACACGTTCTCACTTATAAATGAGAGTTGAACAATGTGAACACATGGCCACAGGAAGGGAAACAACACATACTGGGGCCTGTCAGGGGGCAGGGTGAGGGAGAGCATCAGGATAAATAGCTAATGCATGCTGGGCTTAATACCTAGGTGATGGGTTGATAGGTGCAGCAAATCACTATGGCACACATTTACCTATGTAACAAACCTGTACATCCTGCACATGTACCCCAGAACTTTAAAAAAAAAAAAAAGTGGACAGGGCACAGTGGCTCACACCTGTAATCTCAACACTTTTTGGGGCTGAGGCAGGCAGATCACGAGGTCAGGAGATGGCGACCATCCTGGCTAACACGGTGAAACCCTGTCTCTACTAAAAATACAAAAAATTAGTCAGGTGTGGTGGCAGGTGCCTGTAGTCCCAGCTACTCAGGAGGCCAAGGCAGGAGAATCGCTTGAGCCCAAGAGGCAGAGGTTGCAGTGAGCCAAGATCGGACCACTGCACTCCAGCCCAAGTGACAGAACGACACTCCATCTCAAAAAAAAAAGTATATTCAAGTTTAGAAGAATGACAAACTCTAGAAAAGGAGAAATGGAAATAGGGTAAAAATAGTTACAGCTTGAGTTCCAGTCTATTAGTGTTTTACTATTTTTAAAAATTTGCAGTAATTTTTTTAATGGCATTTGTTAAATCTGGATCATGGACATATGGTTATTTATTAAATTACTATCTATTTGTATTTGTATATTCGAAATATTTTATAATGAAAAACAACTTCCTTTCCCTGATGTTTATGTTAATTTATTTAAAATGCAAGAAAATATGCTCACAAATAAATGTATTTTTGAAGTACTGAATATACCCAGTCATGTATTTACTTTCAAAATGATTTAATTGGCTTTGTAATGTTTATTTAATCAAATTATCATCACCATATGTTGTGGAAATACTCTATTCATATGACCTTTCCCCATGCTCTGGGGAATGAAAAATATAAGGGTTATGTATAGAGTCTTGGTTTTCCCTAACTCTTATACAGTTTAAATGTCTCAAGATACTCAACTAATTTTTGAAAGAATGGAAATAAAATGAATAGTACTTATTATTCAGAAAAAGTCTAAGTGAGTAATGTGATTTACTCTTTGCATAGCAACCTAAGGATGTTTCACCAAAAATGTAAACTTGTAACACATATTATTGAATATTGAAGACAAAATGACATCAGTACACACAATAGTATAATATTTGTATAACATTGTCTACAATGCAAAAATAAAAATATGTAAGACCAATACTTGTAAGATCTAAGTTCTCAATAATTTTAGTTGATTTCACTCCCTTATATGTTAGAAAATCTCATTTAGTTCCTGAACGTTTTATGTATTGATAATGAAGATTGAAAAAATTCAAATGTGTAGCCATATAACTGGTTAAAATTATTGTAATCTTTCTGCCTTCACGTAGTTAATAAATACTTTTAGTTAAATGCAATATTGAATAAGAGAACCATTCTTCGTTCTTAGATTAATTCTTAGTTTATTGCTTTAAATAAATAAGAGCAACTTTCTAAACAAATCTGAATTCCAGGAGTGCTATTATTTTGTACCATCCATCCTGGCATTCAGAGAAGTTGGATGCAATGCAATGGTATGCTCTTTTATGGTAATTATAATCGTATCATGGAAAAGACACTTGTTTTGTACATCTCCACACACATTGCAGAGTCCCAGTTCTCCACTATCTCTAATGGACACACGGCAAAAGTAGACGTTACAAAAATTAATCATATTTAATCTATCAATTCAACCTAATTGATACTTATAAAACAGTCCACCCAAAAACAGAATGTGCATTATTTTCAAGATTATATAACATATTCATGAAGATAGATCATATTCGAGGTCATAAAAAATACTTCAAAACCTTAAAAGGTTAGAAATCATGCAACATATACTCTCCGATCACAAAGGAATTAAACAGTAAATCAATAACAGAACAGTAACTTTTAAAAATCCTCAATTGTGGAAATTAGTACAATACTGTGTTAATTTCCTGAGGCTGCTGTAACACATTCTCTCAAATTTAGTGGCTTAAGACAGCAGAAATTTATTCTCTCACAGTTTTGGAGGACAGAAATCTAAAATCAGTATCAGGGGACCAAACCCAGGTGTCAGGAGAGCCACACTCCTGGAGGCTCTAGGGAATAATTTCTTTCTTGCCTCTTCCAGTTTCTTATGGCCGCCCTAACTTGTAGCTGCGTCACTCCAATTTCTGCATCCATGACTTCTTTCTCCTCTGTCTCTGCACATATAAAATCTCCTTCTGCCTCTCTCTTATAAGGACCTGGAATTAGATTTAGGGCATTCCAGAAAAATATGCAGGATAATCTCCTTATATCAGAATCCTTAATATCATCACATCTGCAGAGACCCTTTTTCTTTGTAAAGTAGCATTTACAGGCTCCACGGACTAAGACCGGATATCTTTAGGTGGACATCTTTCAGCCTACTACAAACACACTTCTAAGTAACTCATGGTCCAAAGATGGCATCACAAGGAAAATTTGAAAATATTTTTAATTAAAAAGAAATAAAGCGGCCGGGCGCGGTGGCTCATGCCTGTAATCCCAGCACTTTGGGAGGCCAAGGCGGGTGGATTACAAGGCCAGGAGATCGAGACCATCCTGGCGAACACGGTGAAACCCTGTTTCTACTAAAAATACAAAAAAAAAAAAAAAAATTAGCTGGGCGTGGTGGCGGGCGCCTGTAGTCCCAGTTACTAGAGAGGCTGAGGCGGCAGAATGGTGTGAACCCGGGAGGCGGAGGTTGCAGTGAACCAAGATCACCCCACTGCGCTCCAACCTGGGCAACAGAGCCAGACTTTGTCTCAGAAAAAAAAAAAAAAAGAAAAGAAATAAAGCTACAAAATTAAATTTTTTGACATGTAGCTACAACAGTGTTTATTAGGAAACTTAGAGCATGAAATGCTTAAGCTAGAAAAGAAAAACAGTACTCAAAACAACTATTTCAACTTCCACCTTAAAAAACTAGATATGAAGAGAAAATTAAAGCCAAAGCAAGAACGAAATAATATAAACAAGAGTAGAAATCAACATAAAGAACAAAACAAATAAAAACAATAAAACCAAAATCTCTATGATACTGAACTTGATAGAACACAAAATTGTCATTATGTATATTTGTCCCCAATGTCAACATGAATTGCATATAATAACAGCTAAAATATAGGAGCTCTATTTTTTGCATTCTTTAGAATGATGAAAGTAACATTTCAGATATATTGATCAAAAATGAAAAGTGAGAAGCACAAATTATCAGCAACAAGAATCAAAAAAGGGGCATCACTTGAGTTCATACAGACATTAAAAGAATAATGAAGTAAGCTTTTACCCTGCCAGTAAATTCAAGAATTTACATAATGCATAAGTTTATTGAAATTTATTATATTTTTAAACTACTAAATACATGACTTTGTGCTTAAAAACCTTTTGATAAAAAAATTCTGGTACAGGTAACTTCACTGGTGAATTTTACCAAATATTTACCTAAGAAGCAATACTAATCCTACACAAATATTTCCTGACAATAGAGGTGGAGGGAATATATCTTGATTCATTTTATAAAGCCTGAATTGCCAGCAAATCAAATCTAGAAACATGTGACAAGAAAAATATATACTGACCAAGCAAGATTTGTTCTAGGATACAAAATACAAGGTTGATTCAACCAATGTGATTTATCATATTGATAAGACCAAAAGCTAAATTAAACCATGTGGTCAACAGAATCTATTTTTTTAAATTATTTGGCCAAATTTAACAAATATCCGTGATAAAATTCTCAGGAAATGTGAGTAGTGTGAATAGCTTAGACTTCTCTTGACTTGATACTGCAAAACCTATCGCTGACATAAAAAGGTGAATGCTTTAGTCATAAGACTGGGGTCAAGTTAAGGATGCCCCTTCCGTCTCTTCACCCAATCAATACCATCCTAGAAACCCAAGTCAGTTCCGTAAGGCAAAAACCAACAACGATAGAAATCATTTAGGTTGGGAAGTAATACCATTTTAATACATAAATGATATAATTGCCTTCGTAGAAAATCCCAAACAATCTAGCCTGATGAGTTACTTCACCATGTTTTCAGGAAAGTCAATGAGAAAAAATCAATTACATTTCTTTATACTAGCAAAGATCCACTGAAAGAAATTTTTTAAATGTTCGTATAACATCACAAAACACAAAATACTTAGTGATAAATTCAACAAAATGCAAGATTGAACACTGAAAAATGCAAAACGTAGCTAAGAGAAATTAAAGATCTAAGTAAATGTAGAAAACATCATTTTTTATGAATTGAAAATCGCAATTTTTTTAAGATGTCAACTCTTCAGTATTATTCGATGAATGCATTGCTATCACATTAAGAAAACTGAGAAGGCTTTTTTAAAAACAGAAATTAATAAATTGATTATAAAATTTATATCGAAAGTTGGTTAGTCTCCTCTGTGCCACTTTGAAGCACAGAGTATTATTTTCTCACAGTTGTGAAAGCCGGAATTGTAAAATCAAGGTATCGTAAGAGTTGGTTTCTCCTCCAGGCTTTGGAGAAGAATCTCATCTACAGGCAGACAATAATCTCTGGCATTCCTTGGTTTACAGTCACATCACTCCAATTTCTGACTGTCTTCACAGGCCTTCTCCTCTGTGTGTCTGTGTGCCGCCTTTTCTCTTAAAAGGTGATCTGGTTTGGCTATGTCCTCACCCAAATCTCATCTTGAATTGTAGTTTCTACAATCCCCACGTGTCATGGGAGGGACCCGGTGGGAGGTAATTGCATCATGGGGCAGTTACCCCCATACTGTTCTCATGATAATGAGTAAGTTCTTACAAGATCTGATGGTTTTATAAGGGGTTTTTCCCCCTTACTCAGCATTTCTCCTTCCTGCCACCATGTGAAGAAAGATGTGTTTGCTTCCCCTTCCACTCTGATTATAAGTTTCTTGATGCCTCATGGCCCTGCAGAGCTGTGAGTCAGTTAAGCCTCCCTCCTTTATAAATTACCCTGTCTCAGGCAGTTCTTCATAGCAGCGTGAAAACAGACTATATAGAAGGACACTTGTCATTGGATTTAGGGCTCACCCTAATCCAGATGATCTTATCTCAAGGCTTTACATTAGCCAAAACCATTTTTCCAAACAAGGTCACATTCAGAGGCCCTGGAGTTTAGAATTTGATCACGTCATTTTGTGAGACACAATTCAACCCACTTCAAAAAGCAAAGAATATAGAATTGCCAAAATTAGTTTGAAAAGCAAAACAAAATAGGAGACAAACTACCTGACTTCCAGACTTACTACGAAGCTATAGTCATCAAGACATTTTGCTATAAGAAAAGAGTAAACACACAGATCAATGAAACAGAATAGAGAGCCCAGAGTTAGAACCATACATTATGTCAATTAATTTTCAACAGAAATGCTATGGTAATTCGATACATGAAGATAGCTGTTATTTAACAAGCAGTGCTAGAACAACTGGTTACTGTATGGAAAAAAAATTATCCTCAGCACCTACAGTATACCATATTCAACTCGAAATTGTTTCTCAAAATTCTTATACTAAAAAGCAAGTGCTAAAACTATAAAAGTTCTACAGGAAGATATGACAGAGATATCATTCCAATATTGGGTTAAGCAAAATATGTTTTAGAATATACAAAGAACAAACTAAAACTGAAAATATTTTTCATTTGATAAGACTGTTAGGCAATTTAGAAAATAATGAATAGACTGGGAAACCTAAGAAATATTCAATAGAAGACTCAAATTCAGAATATGTAAAGAATTCTTAAAACTCAGTCACAAGAAAACAATTAAAAAAACCAAGTTGGCAAAAGAACTTAGCAGATACTTAATCAAAGAAAATATGGCAGTTAAATACATGAAAAGATGTTCAGCTTTATTAGCCATTAGAGAATCACAATAAAAACCACAATGATATAGTACTGCACACTTATGTTAATGACTAAAATTAAGAAAACCGACAGTATTATGTGCCTGTGAGGACACAGATCAACTGGAACCTCATGCTTAGATGTTAAGAATGCAAAATATCACAGCCATCTTAGACAACAGTTTCTAAGTGGCAGTTTCTTATAAAGCAATCGTACTCCTAGATATTTCCCCAAGAATAATGAAAATATATTTTCACACAAAGAACTCCCTTCAAATGGTTACAGGAACTTTATAACACCAGAAAAGTGTGGGGGGCAGGTGGAATGTCAATCAATCAATTAATAAATAAACTAGGGCATTCATAGAATATGCTATGCAGCAATAAAAAAGGAGTAAACTCCTGCTATGTGCAACAACATGGATGGATCTCAAATACATTACGCTTAGTGAAAACAATCCAGTCACAAAGGCTACATACCATATGATTTAACTTAAATGAGATTCTGAAAAAGTGAAACCTGTGAAGCCAGAAATCAGACGAGTGGTGGTCAGGGGCTAAAGCCCGATGTCTGGGAGTGTGAACTGCAGAGGAATGTGAGGATAGACTTTGGAGTGACCAGAGGCTCTAGTTTTATTTTGATTGCAGTGTGGGTTTGTCAAAACACATAGACACTTAAAATGGGCAAATTTTATTGTATACGAATTATACCTCAGTAAACCCAAATAAAAAGAAAGTGCAATTATTCCTCAACTCATAATAATTTTACCTTAAATAGGATTTCAATCTGTTAATATTTTTATTTGTTCATCACTCCATTGTGACCTTGTTTGCCTTGATTTTCACCCCAGACTATTTTGGTGACTTTCCACATTCATAACATCATCTGGTACACTTTTCAATACACTGCTAGGATCTGTTCCAGACCTTTGGAATTAAAACACTCTTGAGACACCATATAGCATAGCATTTGAACATGCAGACTCTGGGACACAATATTCCTGTTTGAATCCTGGCTCTACCACCTACTAGTTGTTTCTGTGTTACTTGGAAAAGTTACTTAAGGTCATAGCTCAGTCTACTAATTTATAAAATGAGGATAATAACAATACCTACCTCATAGAGTCAAAATAGAGATTAAAGGATTACAAGGTATAGCACCTACTAAGAACTAAAAAGTATAAACTAATATCCATATTATTATTTAGATTGGTGCATGGTGCCAATAATCCTTTAACTTCTTCATGTTAATAGTGTTCATCTAATATTGCAATATCCACACCATTATCTGCCTGTATACATGGCAATACAACTTTATTCTTGAAAGCAAATTTAGCTAAACACCTTATAACAGCTAATATACTTAGGAAGCACTCATTCCCTCAAGCACTTTGCTAGACTTTTAATATGCATTTCTCTCAACTCTCAAAATAACTCTGTCAGATAGATATGATTAGTGCGTGCTTTCTTTTATAGATTAGGAAACTGTGGGCCCACAATGGTTAAATGCCTGGCCCAAAGCCACATAGCAAATGACTCCAAGGTCTGAACTTATAGCCAGATCACCAGGGTCCCCAACGGGGTAGCCACAAGTAGGTGGGAACAGCTTTTTTGCACTATTCACTGCCTATAGCTTTCTTACTGCTCATTTAAACTCCACACTACACTGAATTAGGTGTTATTTTTTTGTTTTCCAAACGAAGAAATTCTAGCTCTGACAAGGTAATAAATGAATAAACTGTGCTATGAATATAAAACTGAAACATTTTAGTTTTCCTCTTAAATCACTGTTTCCTTGCAGATGTTAATCTCAGAACTCTAAACTCAGTTGTCTCAAAGCACGTTCACAACCATCACCCCTTATATCCTGCCCTGTGGAAGTTTGCCCCTTCACTTTCCCACATTCAAATGGAAGTCCCTCAGTCACAGGCCCTACGGAAAAGAAGGTGGGAAAGCTCCCCTTCCCTTTCTTCTCCATCTTTATCCTGCCTCAACCCTGACAGCCTGATTTAGCCAGGGAGCTGGGTCATACTCAGTAAAAATGGCCCAACCTTATGGTTTCTGCCCCAAAAGCAATTCCTTTGAAGGTGTTGCCTGAGGGCTCAGGAGGATCTCCAGATGCCAGTGCCCCATTTTCCAAGTTCTTGACACATTCCAGAGAAAGAATTCCAAGTTCTTGACACTTTCCAGAGAATGAAGAGTCAGAATGAAGGGGGAAGCTTTTTTTGCAAAGCTGAAGTACCCACTTAAGAGAGAAGTCCAATGTGCTTGAGAGAAGGATTCCCACACTATGAAGTTTGGCTTTCCAATTTTATCAGTGTTTCTTTAATTAGGGGGTAGAAAAGGAGGAGATTTCAGGGACACCCCCAGTTACCACCCCTTTTTTCCCTTATTTGAGTTTGCCAGGAAGAGTCATGGACATGTCACCCTGACCGGGTTTTGGCCATTTTCTCTCCCTATTTTGGATTTTCTGTTATCCTGAGGTTTCTTTGCCTAGTACTTGTTTTACCTGTTGTTTAGGTTTTTGTATCCTCCTGCGACCACCCAGTACTATTCCTATCTCAAAGGTACTTAAATTCTCTATTCAAAATAGGAATATCTAATAAGCAGTGTATTTGAACATTCCCATGGAAAACGCTGTATTGATTCTAAGACATGAGAGAAATTTAAGGTAACAAACAATGACAAAAATTTACTTGACGTTTATATGAATATGAACTTAACACTGGAATCTTTCTTACTTGATGAGGCAAGGGAAACTCTGATCAAGGGAAACTCTGATCAAGGGTAAAACACAAATTTTATCATGTATCCATAGATTTCTTCCTCTACCAGAATTCTATTCAAGAACATAACACTTGAAATCAAGGCCAGGTGTGGTGGCTCACGCCTATAATCCCAGCACTTTGGGAGGCCAAAGCTGGCAGATCACTTGAGGTCAGGAGTTTGAGACCAGCCTGGCCAACATGGTGAAACCCCGTCTCTACAAAAAATACAAAAATTAGCCGGGCTTGGTGGCATGCTCCTGTAAACCCAGCTACTCAGGAGGCTGAGGCAGGAGAATCACTTGAACTTGGGAGGCAGAGGTTGCAGTGGGCCAAGATCACGCCACTGCACTCAAACCGGGGTGATAGAATGAAACTGCATCTCAAAAAGAAAAGGAAAGAAAGAAAAGAAAAAAAGAGAAAAGAACAAAAAGAAAAAGAAAAGAGAAAAGAAAAGAAATCAAAAGAAAGTGGTTGATCTGGTTTCCAATTCCCTCATTCACGATGAGGCATATAAGTTTGGGGTGATTTGTCTATAGCTGTAAGGAAATACATTGGGACAATTACTGCATGACCGGAAAACTGAAAGTTTACCTTTCCATAAAACAAATGACAATTCTGTTAGTGTTCTTATGTATCTCATTTTGTGTTATATTATGGAACCCATCAAGTAAGTTATTGGAGTTAGGTGCCACATAAATCTAAGACCGCTGACTCCTGCCTATCAGTGTGTATTAGTCTACCTGCTAGCTACGAGGTCATCCTGTGGGAAAGCTTAGGGTCTGATCAGAGTCCTGGAAATCTATACATTTTTCTTTCTTTGTTTTCTGAGATGGAGTCTCACTCTGTCGCCCAGGCTGGAGTGCAGTGGCGCAATCTTGGCTCACTGCAAGCTCCGCCTCCTGGGTTCACACCATTCTCCTGCCTCAGCCTCCAGAGTAGCTGGGACTACAGGTGCCCGCCACCATACCCGGCTAATTTTTTATATTTTTAGTAGAGACGGGGTTTCACAGTGTTAGCCAGGATGGTCTCAATCTCCTGACCTTGTGATCCTCCTGCCTCAGCCTCCCAAAGTGCTGGGATTACAGGCGTGAGCCACCACGCCCAGCCAAAATCTATACATTTTTCTATACAAGTATCTCTCATTGTAAAAGGAAGGTAAGACATTATTGTTTTATTCTAATGAAAAAAAAGTTTTCACTCTGAATAGGAAATAAGGAATAAAGGTGGATAGATGATATCATGGTCAAATTCTCAAAAGGTTCAGTGGATAACTTGGAGTGGGATCTGATGGCATCAGCTGAAGCATGTCAGATTAAACACATGCTTTTTATCTCTGCTCCCAAGCTTTCTCCAATCATTTAATATTACCGTGAAATAAAGAGAATGGGAGAAGGCACTGAAACTGAGGAGTGGTGTCAAAAATTATGGAAGCTGAAAAATAAATAGAAAGTAGCAGTAACTGATGGCTAAGCTCAGAAAATTAGAAGCCAAGAACATAGAGTTGGGAGGAGTGAGGAGGGAGGGCCTGCATGTGGAAAGGCCGAGACACATACTTCTTCTCATGACAGAACCACAACATGGTCAGAAATCTATGGCTTCAGCTGTCTCCAAAGAGCACAAATAAAATGAAAAACAAGAGGATTAGTTGAAAGTCAACTTAAGAAGTTAGAGCCTCAGGTATCCTTCATTCCTTGGGACAAAAGGACAACCACTCTTCCTCTTTCCCGGAAAAGCCTGGATGTTTACTTTCTGAAAGGTGAATCAGAAGAACTCAGGACTTGACAACACATAATATGTTGAATGTCTTACTGAAAAAGGACTAAGTAATTCTAATAGCCCCAGAATCTTCCTATACTTTGATCTGAGAAAACCGATATCCAGTTTATAGCACTAATGCAGGAAATTATAGTTGGATAAACCAACAGTTTAGCCAGTAAAACTACCTAAAGGTCTTTCTGGAGATCTTTTAAGGTGGCTAAATCCTTCTTTCCTCTCTTATACTGAAGCCAGCCACTGGGTAAGTCCCGCCCAAACACAAGAAACTTCTTCTCATTTTCAGTGCCTTACTCATAAATCTAAGTGGGCAGCCAATATTTGATGAACAGCTTTAATATAAAAGCAAATATCTTCTCAGACACAAAACATAAACAAAAAAATCATTAGAGACTATATAGGGGAACAGATGAGAATATTATAAAACTATATCACATCTTCAAAAAGATAAAATAGCATATTACATCCATAAAATAAAAGAGGGTGTTGTAAATAAAAAATATATTCAGAAAACAAGAAGAAAACTCTCAGAAATTAAAATTATTTTTAAAGTTCAAAAAAATTGATGGAATATTTGGAACATCAAGTTGAGAAAACACTCAGAACAATATAAGTAAGAAATGGGAAATTGGATAGTACAAACAAAAAAAAATAGGACTAATCTAGGAAGTATAATACCCAACTATATGAAGTTTCAGAAAGAAAAAAAAAACAAAGAAAACAAAAGAGAGGATACCTTTCGAATATAATAAAATTCGTTAGAACTGAAAAATGATTTTTTAGGATACAAGAACCCGTAGAACACCCACAAGTTAAATGAAAAGACCCATAACAAAGCAGATTCTTATGACATTTCTGAACACTGATTACAAAAAAACAATCAATTATTTTGAAGAAACAAAAAATAATTTTAAAAATGGTATCAGAAATCTGAATGATTTTGGACTCCTCAGCAGAACATTGGAAGGTAGAAAACAATAGAGAAATACTTTCATAATTATCAGGGAATATTATTTCCCATCTAAAATTCAATACTTACTTGTATTGGTCAGGACAGGCTAGGTTATTTTGTGATAACAAACACCCCCAAAAATCTCAGATGTGAAATACTTAAGTTTACTTCTCATTCATGCAAAATATACTGCAAGCCAGCAGCTCTTCAGGGCAGCTTCCTAATGAGCAGTGAATCAGTGACTTGGGCAGAGCTATTTAATCTTGTGGCTCTACCATCTCAGTCTATAGCCTCAAGCATAGCTGTGACAGTGGATGAAACAAAGTCAGCAGATTGTGCTCGCTCTTAAATGTTATGTGCCCAAAGTGACACATCACCTCCACTCACAGATGATTATCCAAAACTGATAGCAAGGCTCTGCCTAACTACAAGGGGGCTGGGGTTTGTAACCCTAGTGACATCTTAGGCAAAAGAAGAAAATTAAATATGGGACACCACCAGAAAGCTCTACCACCACACTGGCAACATTTTCAGGTCTATATGGGCACAATAAATTTATTTCTATGAGTTCTTTCTCAGGAATCTGCTGAAAGAGTTGCTCCACCAAACTAAGAGAGCTAATTAGGAAAGAGAAGTCGTGGGATATAGGAAATAAGAAAGAACGGTAAAGGGTATTTCCAGAATGATGAAAAAGGTAATGACCAGATCAGTGATAGTGAAGCTGGGTGAGAGAACAACCAATCCAGAATGGAGCCGGTAAGGAGGGGCTATCATCGAATATGCATACAAGAATGAAATGAAGTTGGAAACCTTCCCTTTGTGATTGTCACTACTGAAATGAGACTCCTATTTTTTGTGAGACAGTCTGAGGTTGAATTAGTGTGGTAGGCTGAATAACCAATCCCAAGAGATTTCCTGATCCTTGCAATCTGTGAATGTTACCTTATATAGCAAAAGACACTGGCGGATGGGACTAAATTCAAGATCCTGAGATGTGGAGATTATCTTGGATTATTGGGGTGAGTCCTAAATGTATTCACAAAGGTCTTTATAAGAGGAAGGCAAGAAGGTCAAATAAGGAGATAGGAGATGGACAACAGAAGCAAAAAGACAGAGACAAGGAATACAGGTGTTCTCCAGCAGCTGGAAAAGTCAGGAAAATGGATGGTCTCCTGGATCCTCCAGAAGGAACCAGCCCTGCAAACACCTTGACGTTAGCCAAGTTAAACTGATTTCCTAAATCTGAACTCCAGAACTGTAGGAGAATGAACCTGTGCTGTCTTAAGCCACCAAGTGTGTGGTAGTGTGTTGCAGTAGACACAGGGAACTAAAATGGCTAGTGATCAAAGGAAATAAAAGTAAGTGGATATAATTACTAAGTCCGGGAAAAACAAATGGTGGTATATGAAAAGAAATGTGGTCACAATGCATTATATGAAGCAAAAGAAAATATTCATATATTTATAATAATAGTTAATTTTTATTTTAACAAAAACTGTTATGTATATATTTTCACAGTATTGGGAATGGGGAAGTGTGTACATTTTTGTGTGGGGGAAAGTGTAAAAGACAAATTTTCACTTTGCATAATAGGAAAACAGTAGACTACATAGGTGATTAAAAAAAAAATAACAGCTTTAAGTAAATTTGTTAGAAATATGAAGGTAAGGGATTTGGATCCAGCCAGTTATCAGACCAGTGCTACTACTGAGAAAAAAAAAATTAACTATACAAAAATACAAAAATGTCAGTTTGATGGCATCAGAATGCTGCTGTGGCAGCCAAGAACTAGAGACCAGACCCTAGAGAGAAAAACATTTTCTGAGCTCAGTTTCCTGCCTCAGCTTTTCCGTTTGGGTCATTTGCTAACTTATAAGGCAAAGCAAGAAGATGAAGAGACCAGATTGAGCGTGGCTGCTAAAATGCAGAGCAGCCAGCAGAGGTCTGTGTGCAGTTTGGGGTTCCCAAGGCAAATAAGACTTGAGGGTTAAGATCCTTTGGAAAAGGGAGGACAAGTCAGACCTACTCTTGGAACTTGTTTCCCGGTCCAGGAATGTTCTAATTCAGCTGCTCAGGCAGGCCATGAAGAAGCCAAGCAGCAAGGGTCAGAATGCAGCCTCACAATTCTCGGGAGACAGCAAGTGGATTCAGAACTCGAAAGGAGATGACTCTGGAAATACCACAGGGTCTCAGTTAGGAATCCTGGGAAACTACACCAGAGAAAAGCCACAGAGAGATTGAGCCTTACAATAGAGAGAAAACAATAAGGAAAGCAAGGTAATAATATAAGCAGTTGGTGAATTTGTGTAGGAGATGAATGGCAAGTTTTTGTACTTCTTTGTGTTTGAAATTGATACAAGAGATAGAAAATATTTAGGCAGATAGTGAGGGTAAAAGAGTCCTTGGCAGAACGTCCCTTGTAACAAAAAGCAGCCCAAGAAATCATTTCTTTTCTAACAAAGAGCAGCCTGAAAAATCAACCTGCAAAGATAGATAAGGAAGCTGGAAGCTTGCACAAGGGAATGTCTGCAGCTGTACCAATAAAAAGGGCTGCCTGGGGCCAGGCATGTCCACCATGGGGGCTCATCCACCTTCCCTTTTTTGTTAGCACACATACAGTAAGAAAGAAATAAGCAACATGGAGGAGCCACCTACCTGCCTAACAAAAATTGGGGTGGCAGCTGCCAGAGATTCACAGCCCTATGCAGATGACACAGCTAGTTGTAACTAGTTTTTCGTACCCTGTGTAGATCAGACACTGCCTCCCCACTAGCTCATCTATAAAAACCCCTGCATTTCACTATGGATCAGCAATCCATTTTTCCAGGACCCCTCTCTGTAGCAGAGAGTTATTCTCTTTCTTTCACCTATTAAAATTCTGCTCTAAACCTCACCCTTCGTGTGTGTCCACCTCCTTGATCTCGGTGGCCATGAGACCAAGAACCTCGGGTGTCACCCCAGACAACGAGGATGCTTCAAAATTACATCAAAATTTTTAAAAGTGTGTATGTGTGTGTATGTGTGAGTGTGTGTGTGTGAAAGGAGACAGAACGGGAGAGAATTAAAAAGCGAGAAAATCAACAAAAATATGGGAGGGTAAATGAAATGAAAGTGTTCTAAGGTCATATGTTATCTACTGTAAAAAAAAAATTAACAAATCTCTTTTTCTTTCTGGAGGAGAAATTCATCTTTATTAACTTTCCAGTTCTGTTCCCCTGTGGCTTATTTGAGTCTTGCAAATACGATTTTTAGCTGAGCCTAAAGTCCTTGCAGCTGCTCATGGAATATTTAACCTGACTTGACCTTCTGCTGCATTATAAGGAAAGGCTCAAATCATTTCAAAGCATTCAAATCATGTGTGTTCTCTGAAAGCATGAAATTAATTGATATTAAGGTAAGAATCAATAAGAAAATATAACCAAAATGTTTACAAATTGAAGATAATAATGTTGAAAATTAGAAAATATTTTAAACTAAATGGTGATGGGATAGATATGCCACAACCTGTGGGATAGAGCTTAAGCTGTGCTTGTTAGATTTATAAATGTCATTTACAATTTATATATGCTTATCTTAGAAAAAGAACACAGGTGAAAACCAATGACCTAAGGCTTCATCTCAAGACCTTGAAATATCTATAAAAGAAATTAAATCCGTAATTAAACATCTTCTCACAAAGAATATCCAAGCCCATACAATTTCACTAAATTTATATAAAAGATATAAAACTTATTTTATGAGGCAGTAATAACCTTAATAGCAAAACTTGAGAAATACATCACAAGAAAGTCAAATTATAAGCCAATCTATCTCATGAACATAAATGCAGAAATCCTAAACATAATATTTCAAATAAAATTCAGTTAATGATATACCAAAAAAAAGAAACTTTCATGATAAAGTTACATTTATTTCAAGAATGCAAGATAGTTTTATTATCCAAATCAGTCAATGTAACTTTCCACAGCAACAGAAAAAAAAAGAAAATATGAAGGTCTCAATAGAAGTAGAAAAACATGTTTGTTATAAATCCAATACCTACTGATGTTTTTAAAACTTGCAAAAAAGGCAATAGTTTATTTACACATGTTGCAAATAAAGAGTATTTATATAATGCCTGTAACAAACATCACACTTAAAGTTGAAATATTAAAAGCTTTATTGCTGATATCGGAAATGAAAAAAAATTCTCCACTCACACCAGTTTGACTAAATATGTCATTGGAGGTCCTATCCATTGCAACAAGGTAAAAGAAAAAATACATATATAAGGCTTGAAAGAAAAGACATAAAATAATCATTATTTACCGATAGCATGTTTGGATACATAGAGTAACCCATGGAATCTATAGCAAACTATTAGAATTAATAAGATAATTTAGCAAGGTCTCTGGATACAAGATTAATAGAGCTATTAATTTTGTGTCTTCATACTAACAATAGTAATTAGACAATAAATATAAACTAGAAAATTAATTAATTTATGTTAGCATTAAAACATCAACTACTTAGGAACAAATCTAATGAAAAATATATCTTAAACAGGAAACTAAAACTTATTATTGAAGAAAATAAGACAGAGAAATGAAGAAGGATTCCAACCTTGTGCATTAATGGATACAATTTGTAAAGATGTCAAACGTCAGCAAATTCATCTAGAGTTTGGGGAAATTCAATTTCAATCTCAGAAAATATTTATGGAAATTGACAAGCTGATACTCAAAGATATGTGGAAATGTAAAGGCCAAGAATAGGTAATAGAATCTTGAAGAAGAAAGCCAATGCTAGAGGACTGCACTGCAAAATTCCAAAATTGATTAAAAGACAGTAATTAAGTTTGCAACAGTGATTTATGACAAATTTGGCACTTAAATTTAATGGAAAAAGGAAAGATTTTTCAATAAGTGGTACCGAGCCAAGTGGATATCAATATGCTGAAAAAAATTAATCTTGGCCCCTTACACCATATACAAAACTGTTTAGGTTTATATATTACTAAGGCTTTAGGAAAAAACATAGGAAAATACTTTCATGATCTTGGAGATGGCAAATACTTTGTAAAAGAAATGAAAAGCACCAAAGGAAAAGTTTAATAAATTGGCATCTATTAGGATTAAGAACATTTACTTATCAAAAGACATTAAGGGAATGAAACCACAAGCCACAGAATGCATTTGCATTATCCATCTTTGACAAAGGATTTATACCCTCAAATATGTAAAATATTTCTAAAAGTATGTAAGTAATAAATTGTTAGTCTAATATTTTTAAAAGGACAAATGAAGAAATTCTTGAAGAAGCATAAAGGTGAATATATAAATGGCCAACCAGATTAAAAGGAAAATGCAAATTAAGAATACAAGAGATACAACCATTTAGCTACCAGAATAACTAGAATTATAAAGGCTGACAATTCCAAGTGTTCCAAGGATGTGGAGCAAGTGGTACTCTTATATATTGCTGGTGAGGGTGCAAATTGTTACAACCTCTTTGGAAAGCTTTCTATCTGTATTTGCTAAAGCTAAACATATATATAGCCTATGACCCAGCCTTTCCACTCCTAGGTTTATACCCAAATAAGTGTTTATATTCACCAAAAAATACACACCCAAATGTGTCTAACAGCTTTATTCACATGAGATAAAAACTGGAAGCAACAGTAAAATGGATAAATTGTGCATTCTAAATTAAAGAGAATGCATAACTATTTCATGCAAAATCATAATATCACAGACAAAATGCTGAACCAAAGAAGCCAGCTACAAAAACTTTATACTGTATAGTGCAATTAATATAAATATGAAACTCAGACACAGCAAAAAGAAGCTATTGTGACAAAGTTCCAAGTAATGGTTACCACTGGGGGTATTGTAAAAGTATTATGAGGGTGCTGGAAATATTCTAAATATGTTGATCTGGGCTTGTACAAGGGCTTTATCATCCCAAATATGTCAAGGGCTTGTACATATGTAAAAGTTCACCAAGGTGCACTGTAAGTTTACCCTCAAAAATGAATACATACATATATACAGCACAAGAAGATACCTCACACAATCACAAAAATGACTAATTATGAAAGTCTGATATGCCGTGTGTTTGCAGGAATATTGGACTACATTGAACACAATGACTTCCTTTTTTTTTTTTTTTGAGATGGAGTCTCACTGTGTCGCCCAGGTTGAAGTGTAGTGGTGTAATCTTGTCTCACTGCAAGCTCCACTTTCCAGGTTCATGCCATTCTCCTGCCTCAGCCTTCAGAGTATTTGGGACTACAGGTGCCCACCACCACGCCTGGCTAATTTCTTTTTGTATTTTTAGTAGAGACAGGGTTTCACCGTGTTAGCCAGGATGGTCTCGATCTCCTGACCTTGTGATCCGCCTGCCTCAGCCTCCCAAAGTGCTGAGATTACAGGCTTGAGTCACCGCACCGGGCCAACATGATGACTTTCAATGGGAAAGTATTTAAATAAATGTTGATTTATTTATGTAGTATAATTAGATTTCTAAAAAAATTACATGAACCGCAGCCATGTAAAATAGCGTGAATGAAACCACCAAAAAAAAAAAAAAAAAAAACAGCCATACTAGGCCAGGCATGGTGGCTCATGCCTGTAATCCCAGCACTTTGGGAGGCCAAGGCAGGCAGATCACCTGATGTCGGGAGTTCTACACCACCCTAACCAACATAGAGAAACCCTGTCTCTACTAAAAATCCAAAATTAGCTGGGCATAGTGGCAGTTGCCTGTAACCCCAGCTACTCAGGAGGCTGAGGCAGGAGAATCACTTGAACCCAAGAGGTGGAGGCTGTGGTGAGCCAGCATCACATCACTGCACTCCAGCCTGGGCAATAAGAGTAAGAAACTCTGTGTCAAAAAAACTATGGTGCTTATAGTGGTTTTTTTGCACAATTAAATGCTAAAATTTTTGCACAATTAAATGCTAAAATATTATCAGGGGAACGAGCCCCCAGTATTTCAACATAGGTCCTTTTCTATTTTCCCTAAATGTCACACGGTCTGCGAAATAAAGAGAAAGTACAGAGAGAAGAATTTTACAGCTGGCCCACCAGGGGTGACATCACGTTTCGGCAGGTTCCATGATGCCCACCTGAGCCACAAAATCAGCAAGTTTTTATTAGGGATTCTAAAAGGGGAGAGGGTGTAAGAACGGAGTAAATTACAAAGATCACATGCTTCAAAGGGCAATAAAAGATCACAAGGCAAAGGCAAAAGTAGAATTACTGATGAGGGTCTGTGTCCCACTGTGCACACGTTGTCTTGATAAACATCTTAACAGGAAACAGGGTTTGAGAGCAGACAACTGGTCTGACTAGAATTTACCAGGCTGGAATTTCCCAGTCCTAGTAAGCCTAAGGGCACTGTAGGAGACCAGGGCGTATTTCAGTCCTTATCTCAACCACATGAGACAGATACTCCCAGAGCAGCCATCTAGACCTACCCCCAGGAATGCATTCCTTCCCCAGGGCTATTCCTTGCTGGGAAAAGAATTCAGCGATATTTCTACTCGCACATCCATCTATAGGTTTTCTGTGAGAAGAAAAACATGGCTCTATTCTGCCTGACCCCACAGGCAGTCAGACCTTATGGTTATCTTTTCTTGTTCCCTGAAAATCACTGTTATTCTGTTCTTTTTCAGGGTGCACTGATATCATATTATTCAAACACACATGTTTTACAAACAATTTGTACAGTTAATGCAATCATCACAAGGGCCTGAGGTGACATACATCCTTAGCTTACGAAGATGACAGGATTAAGAGATTAAAGTAAGACAGGCATAAGAAATTATAAAAGCATTAATTTTGGGAACTGATAAATGTCCATGAAATCTTCACAATTTATGTTCTTCTGCCTTGGCTCCAGCCGGTCCCTCCATTCGGGGTCCCTGACTTCCCACAACAAAACACAAGTAAATATGAAGGTATTCTTACTATAAAAGGAATAATGGTTACCTTGGTAATGAAAGGGGTATTTGAATTGTGAAGGCCCTACAGGAAGCATCTGGAGTGTTAGAGATGTTCAGTGGCTCAGCCCTGTTGCTGGTTACTTGTTCTTTACATGTGTCATTAAATCAATTGTGTGTATGCTATTTGTAACAATTAAAGTTTTTTAAATTGCTGGAAATTTGATATCTTCTCTATCATGGAAATATACTATAGTACTATAGCATATATTGCTACATATATAGTATATTTTACTACTATATATAAATACATTACTATAGTATGTGTTATAATACGTTATATATTATATATTATATATGATATATATAATATATATAATATATATAAAGGAAATTGATATCTTCTATAACATGGAAATACACTATAGTACTATAGCATATATTGCTACATATATAGTATATTTTACTACTATATATAAATACATTACTATAGTATGTGTTATAATATATATTAAATATACAGGACACATAGGATTATATAATATATATGATACATATTTTACATATATATAGGATACATGTGTATATATATAGAAAGCTATATACAAGATACATGTGTGTATATATATATATACACAGAGAGAGAGAGAAAGAGAGAAATAGTTTAAAAAGAGCAGGAATGCAAATATCACCTTAAAATGTATCAGTTTAACAAGATGATTCAAAGAAAAACTCTGAAAGCTGAAGAGTGCTTTGAGAAATTAAAAGAGATAAATTCTAAAAGTAAGAGAGAGGTAAGAATTTATTTTTTATCAACTCAAAATGGATAAAAGGTCTAAATTTTAGACCTGAAGGCATACAACTTTTAGAAGAGAACATAGGGGGAAAGATCCTTGACACTGGCCTTGGCAAAGATTTTTTTGAATATTTCACCAAAAGCTCAGGTTACTAAAGTAGAAGTAAATAAATGGAACTATATCAAACTAACAAACTTCAGCACAACAAAGGAAACATTCAGCAGAATGAAAATGCAGCCTATTAATCTGTAAAAAGGTCAGATACACAAAGAGAATAATTGTTGTTACCAAGGGTGGGGTGCTGGGAAGATAATGGGGAGATTTAAGTCAAAGGATATAAAGTAGCAGATACGTAGAATGAACATGTCTGGAGACCTCAGGTACAACAAGAGCGCTGTTGCTAATAAAATTGTACTGCACTTGAGATTTTTGTTAAATAAGTACATTTTAACTCTTGTTGCAAAATAAAGAGTAACTATATGGGAAAATAAATATGTGAATTCTCTTCACTATATAGACATAACTCTGAGATGTAGTGGGTTTGATTCCAGACCACCACAATAAAGTGAGTATCACAATAAAGAAGGTCACACAAATTTTTTTCTTTCACAGTGCATATGAAAATTACATTACCCTATACTGTACTCTAAGTGCAATACTATTATGGGTTTTTTAAAAATTTTTTTCTTTCCAGAGGTTTTTGGGGAAAGGGTAGTATTTGATTACATGAGTAAGTTCATTAGTGTTGCTTTGTGAGATTTTGGTGCACCCATCACCCAATCAGTATACACTGAACCCAATTTGTAGTCTTTTATCCCTCATCCCATTCCCCACTCTTTCCCTCTGAGTCCCCAAAGTCCATGTATCATCCTTATGCCTTTGCATCCTCATACCCAAATAAATGAGTATTATAAACAGCTTAGCTCCACCTTATGAGTGAGAATATACAATGTTTGGTTTTCTGTTTCTCCATGTTTTTTTAAAATGAGCATACCTTAATTTAAAAATGCTTTACTGCTAAAAGATACTATCGATCATCTGAGTCTTCAGTAAGTCATAAACTTTTTGCTGGTGGAGGGTTGATTGACTGCTGACTGATCAAGGTAGTGCTTGCTGAAGGTTAGGGTGACTACGGCAATTTCTTAAAATAAGACAACAATGAAATCTACCTCTTAATTTCATGAAAGATTTATCTGTAGCATGTGATGCTGTTTGATAGTATTTTACCCACAGTAGAATGTCTTTCAAAATTAGAGTCAATCTTCTCAAACTCTTTGTCCCACTGCTTTCTCAACTAAGTTTATGTAATATTCTAAATCCTTTGTTGTTATTTCCACAATGTCCACAGCATCTTTACCAGGAGTAAATTTCATCTCAAGAAACTACTTTCTTTGCTCATTCAGAAGAAGCACCTCCTGACTTATTAAAGTTATCATGAGATTGTAGCCAATTCAGTATCATCTTTAGGCTCCACTTCTAATTCTAGTTCTCTTGCTATTTCCACAGTATCTGTAATTGCTTCCTCCACTGAAGTCTTGAATGCCTCAAAGTCACCCAGGAGGGAGAAAATCAACTTCTTCCAAATTCCTGTTAATGTTTACATTTGACCCCCTCCCCCTAATCATAAATGTTCTTAATGGCATCTACAATGGTGAATCGTTTCTGGAAGGTTTTCAATTTATTCTGCTCAGATTCATTAAGGAATCACTATCTATGGCCACCTTAGCCTTACAACATGTATTTCTTTAATAATAAGACTTAAAAGTCAAAACTACTTCTTGATCCCTGGGCTGCAGAATGGATGTTGTGTTAGCAGGAGTGAAAACATTAATCTCTCCATACATCTTTATCAGAGATCTTGAGTGACCAGGTGCATTGTCAATGAGCTGCAGTATTTGAAATACCTGTTTTTCTGAGCAGCAGGTCTCAACAGTGAGCTTAAAATATTCAGTGAACCATGCTATAAACTGATACGCTATCATCCAGGCAGAGTAGATTTCACATAATTTTTAAGAGTTCTAGGATTTTCAGAATGGTAAATGAGCATTGGCTTCAACATCAAGTCACCAGCTGCATTAGCCTCTAACAAGAAAGTCAATGTGTCCTTTAAAGTTTTGAAGCCAGACATTGACTTCTCCTCTCTAGTGATGAATGTCCTAGATAGCATCTTCTTCCAAAATAAGGTAATTTCATCTACACTGAATATCTGTTGCTTAATGTAATCACTTTTATAAATTATCTTAGCTAGATCTTCTGGATAATTTGCAGCTTCTACATCAGTACTTGCAGCTTCACCTTGCACTTTCATGTTATGGAGATGGCTTCTTCCCTCAAACCACGTGAGCCAATCTCTTCTAGCTTCAGACTTTTTCTTGCAGCTTCCTCAATTCCATCAGCCTTTGTAGAATGAAAGGTGCTTAGGCCTTGCTCTAGATTAGACTTTGGCTTAAGGTAATGTTTTATCTTTTTTCCAGACCACTCAAACTTTCTCCATATCAGAAATTTTAAGGGTGTTTCACTTTATCATTTGTGTGTTCACTGGAGTAACACTTTTAATTTCCTTCAAGAACACTTCATTTGCATTCACAGCTTGGCTAGCTATTTGGCGCAAGAAACCTAGCTTTCAGCCTATCTTGGCTTTCAATGTGCCTTCCTCACTATGCTTAATCATTTCTAGCTTTTGATTTAATGTGCAATTTGAGAAATGTGCAATTCCTCCTTTCACTTGAACATTTAGAGGTGATTGTAGGGTTATTAGTTGGCCGATTTCAATATTGTTGTGTCTCAGGGAGCAGGGAGACCTCGGGAGAGGGAGAGAGATGGGGGAATGGCCAGTAAGTGGAGCTGTCAGAAGACTCAAAATAGTTATCACATTTGCCATCTTATATGGGCCCAGTTCATGGTACCCCAAAACATTTATAATAGTCACTAATCACTGATCAGATATAATAATAATGAAAGAATTTGATCTTTCACTAAATCACTAAACAGATATAATAAATAATAAAAACACTAAAACAGATATAATAATAATGAAAGAATTTTTAATATTGAAAGAATTACCAAAATGTGACACAGAGACTTGAAGTGAGCACAGGCTGTTAGAAGAGTGGTGCCAATAGACTTGCTCAATTTTGGGTTGCACAAATCTTCATTTTTATAAAAATGCAATGTCTGCAAAGCACAATAAAATGCGTTATGCCTGTAGTAGCCCTTTTACTATCTATAGGTATCACAAAACATGAAATGATAAACCTAGAATATATACAATAAAATTTATTTTAAAAAAAGAATTAATTTTTAAGTATAGTCAATATGAGTATTCATTTCATGCAACAATAAAATATAGTAAATAACATATACATATGTGTACACCATTAAATTTGGCCAGTTTGTTGCTGTATTTGCATCTGAATTTTTAAAGTAAAAATAAAATATCATTGTTAAAAGCAAAACTCCTGACAAGCCACATGCAATCTCAAGGCCACCACCATCTTGGCCATGGGAAATATCATTTAAATTCATGTGGGTTTTTTTCCACAATTTTGCTATATACGAATAATAAACCAAAGATACGTGTTTATCTATATACACTATTGTTTTATTGGTTTTAAAATTTACATAAATGGTATTCTTTTAGGAATAGGTGTGACCTAACATACATGTGGGGACTGTAGTCATGTCAATATCTCTTATATTTATTTTCTTGAATTCAGAAGAGTATCTATTCTATGAAAATATAAATATATATTGATCTATCCTCCTTTTGAGGAGCCTTCAGATTAAGTTTTTGCTGTTTCAAACAATGATGTGATAAAAGGTTTTTTCCTTGTGTCCATGTATAAAATAGTGATGCACATCACCTACTTCGCTTTCAACAATTTATGATGGTTAGCCCCAATATTTTGTGGAAATGCATAACTTCCAGGTTTATTAAGATTTGTCCTTTGATTATTAAATCCACACAGTTTTACGCTACACTGTTACAAGGACCTGTCACTGTTTTCACAGCTCTAAGCTGGGTCTGCACATTCTTCAGATGAAGAGCCCCAGGAAAATTCCATTCAAGATAAATTTATCTGCACAGCTACTGAAGTATAGCAAGCCCGGCTTGTGTCAATTATGCAGCTATCAAATAAACTTTAGGAAATAAATGACTCTCAGAAACTATTATCTACTGACATCAGTAGACAGCCTGAAAGAGGTTGTTTTAGTTTTATGAAGATCAACTGAAGACACTGGTTCTATTCTGCCTGGAATATTTTTGTTCCTCAATAGACAGTAAGAATGGGAGTGTTAAGTTTTATGTGCATTAAACAGAAATGATGTGTAATTAATATCTTTACAGAAAAAAATTCTTTATCCAGTAAAGGGAAAATAAGGCATCATTTCAAAGAAATAAGGTGATTTAATCATAATTCTCTGTTGGTCTGGCTTGTGTGTCTGTCTAAAAATAATAATTTTATTTGTCTGCTCTATAGCTGTAAAATACCAATCTCAACCTCTTCAGGTTTATCGCAGTATTATCTAATGAAATCACTACAGAAGGCAGAATTATCATGATCAGTTATATCTTGTGTAGTAAGCATTTCTCACCTCTCCCCAAGGCTAAGAAACATCACATAAGCTATTAACATATCAGCGTATCCCTTCCTAGTCTCCATGAACGTTGATGCAGTTCTGTGGCTTCATCTCCCTGTATAACTGGATGAAATCATAACCATGAATTGCAATTCAATCTGACTAGTCTTATCTATTCTTTTGGTTTTTGAAAACACTAAATTTTCTCCAGGTCACCAACTTCAAAATCCTTGCTTTCTGAACCAATTGTCAAGGGATGACCAGCTTCAAAAAGTATTAGTATGAACCACTGAAGAGCCTTAGCTATACTAACTATTTGACAAGCTTGGCTAAAGTAGAATGCTTTTTCTCATTTGAAGTATTTGTCCCAAATGTCTCAATTTAATGGTAAGTAATCCAAGAACAAAAGGATACACCAACCCTTTCTGTCAGTAACTTAAACAGTAAGGCATCAATTATTTATCTTAGTGAGAGTCTGATATTTAAAGCTATAGCTATATAATATTTTGTTTTTCAAAGATCCCAAGAAATATAGAGTGTTTATATTAAACTACACACATATAAAGGCAAATGCACATATACAAAAGGTGTAAATGATCACAGTTATATGTATGCATTCACATATATTAACTCAGTTATCAGCTAAGTCTTATTTAAATTGAGCCTCCAATTATATAGCTTGTGAATTGTATTCTCCCAATTGTTACCGCCCAATCATAGCCCCATGAAATGTTAACCTCAGATATGCTGTGTCTGTATACACTTTTGGCAAACCCCCAGAGCTTACTCTCTCATTGTCTCTATCTGATCTCCATGTATGTATGTGCTATGTCAAATCTGCCTATATCAACTTATGCAGGGAACCAAGTCTTCACTTATTTCTACCCAAAAAATAAATATACATAAAACATTTTAAGAGTAATTTTAACATTTATTCACACACATCATTGGGAATATACACCAGAGTAGGAGCCCATTACATACCACATAGCCTCCTGCCATCTCACCAACTCTTTGAAAAGCTCTTATCTCGGCCAGGTGTGGTGGCTCACATCTGTAATCCCAGCACTTTGGGAGGCCGAAGTGGGTGGATCACCTAAGGTCAGGAGTTCAAGACCTGGCCAACATGGCAAAACTCCGTCTCTACTAAAAATACAAAAAATTAGCCAGGCGTGGTGGCGGGAGCTTGTAGTCTCAGCTAGTTGGGAGGCTGAGGCAGGAGAATTGTTTGAACCTGGGAGGTGGAGGTTGCAGTGAGCTGAGATCATGCAACTCCACTGCACTCCAGCCTGGGCAACTGGGCAACAAGAGCAAAATTCCATCTCAAAAAACAAACAAACAAACAAACAAACAAACAAAAAAAAAAACCTCTGACCTCATGTACAGACATGCTCTTTCAAGTGAATTGAAGTCATCTTCATGACAAGATTTTTTCTGTAAAGAATCCTTAAACTAATTGGTAAAAAATATAATATTTCTCATCTTTTTTGCACACAAATATTGGTACAGAGAGATAAACAGCAGGTGATGTTTCACTCACCGTTTAAATGATAATACTAATAATTATGGAGGTTACAGTGATTTTACCAAATCACAACTAGTACAAGTTGACCAACCAGGACTGGACTTCAGCATTTGTACTTAGTTTTGATTCTCTGTAGTATATCACACAGTCTTTTTAGATATATTATCAAAAGTATTTTTGAAAAACAAAAAATAAAATGCAAACTTTAAATGATAAAAGAAAAAAATCAAAATTCATTAGTATCCGTTAATCTTCCTGGTTTTCTCCACGGTCAATAATAAGGAAAAGTGTCTCAGAAATAAAAATTGCTTGCTCTGGGAATAATTTTTCATTGGAAGTAAATACGGCAATGTTAGACATCAATTCTGACTATGTATAGCCTTGAAGATGTTTATAACCTCTTTTCTCCAAGTAGGAAACAGTAATGTGTGTGCATGGTCATGGGGGCAGAGTCAATGAGCTCAAATATTCACACATAGAAACAAGTCAAGCAATTATTATAGGTTCAGAAACAGAATTCCAATGCATCCAGTTGTAATGCCCAGAATAAAATTTTTGCCAGTCATTCAACCATTTTTTTGGGGGGGGTGTTGGCGGGATGGAGTCTCGCTCTGCCCAGGCTGGAGTGTGGTGGCGCGACCTCGGCTCACTGTAAGCTCCGCCTCCCGGGTTCAGGCCATTCTCCTGCCTCAGCCTCCGAGTAACTGGGACTACAGGCGCCCGCCACCACGCCCAGCTAATTTTTTGTATTTTTAGTAGAGATGGGGTTTCACCGTGTTAGCCAGGATGGTCTCCATCTCCTGACCTCGTGATCTGCCTGTCTCCGCCTCCCAAAGCCTGGGATTACAGGCGTGAGCCACCGCGCACGGCCCATTCAACTATTTTATACAATGTACTCAAATATCTGGCTATCTGATATTTGTTCTGTTTTTGTATTGTTTTGTTTTAACAGACTTTTTTTTTAGAGCAGTTTTAGGTTCACAGAAAAATTGAGCTGAAAGTATGAAGTTCCCATACTTCTCTACTCCCCCAGCCACACACACAATATTCCCCGTTCTGATAATTCACCACCAGCATGAGACATTGTTGTGACTGATGAACCTACATTGACACATCATTATCACCCAAAGTACACAGTTTACATTAAGGTTGACTTTCAGTATTGTACATTCTATGGGTTTTCACAAAGGTATCAGACTGAGTATTTTCACTGCCCTAAAAATCCTCTCTGCTGTGCCTATTCATCCTTCTCTCCCGTCAACCCATGGAAACCACTGATCTTTTCACTGTCTCCATAATCTTGCTTTTTCTAGAATGTCATATATTTAAAATTATACAGTCTTTTCAAATTTCTTTCACTTGTTAATATGCATTTACTTTTCCTCCATGTCTTTTCATAGCTTGATAGCTCACTTCATTTTAGTGCTGAATAATATACCATTGTCTGGATGTATCAGGTCTTACATATTCATTCATCTACTGAAAGACATCTTGGTTGTTTCCAAATTTGGGTGATTAGGAATAAACATCCATGTGCAAGTTTTTGTGTGGATATAAGTTTTCAACTCATTGGAGTAAACACCAAGGAGCATGATTACTGAATAGTATGATAAGAATATGTTTAGTTTTGGCCGGGCGCGGTGGCTCAAGCCTGTAATCCCAGCACTTTGGGAGGCCGAGACAGGCGGATCACCAGGTCAGGAGATCGAGACCATCCTGGCTAACACAGTGAAACCCCGTCTGTACTAAAGAATACAAAAAACTAGCCGGGCGTGGTGGCGGGCACCTGTAGTCCCAGCTACTCAGGAGGCTGAGGCAGGAGAATGGCGTAAACCCGGGAGGCGGAGCTTGCAGTGAGCTGAGATCTGGCCACTGCACTCCAGCCTGGGCGACAGAGCGAGACTCCGTCTCAAAAAAAAAAAACAAAAAAGAATATGTTTAGTTTTGTAAGACACTGCCAGACTTCTTCCAATGCAGCTGTAGCACTTTGCATTCCAGCAGCAAAGCATGAGTGTTTCTCTTCTCCACATACTTGCCAGCATTTAGTGTTGTTAGTATTTTGGATTTTGACCACTCTAGTAGGAGTATAGTGGTATCTCACTGTTGTAATTTCCAGTTCTTTAATGACATATGGTGTTTGAGCATCTTTGTATATCTATTTTTGCCATCTATAAATCTTCTTTGGTGAGCTATTTGTTCAGATCTTTTCCCCATTTGTTTCATCCAGTTATTCCTTTTTACTATTGCTGAGTTTTAAGAGTTCTTTGTATATTTTGAATAACGGTCATTATCGGATATGTCTTCTACAAATATTTCTCCCTAGTCTGTGGTTTATCTTCTCATTCTCTTGATGTTGTTTGATATTTGTAAAATAAAATATCTGGATGATTAGCTAAAATTTTAACTTTTCCAAATATGTGGATGTGTTCATAAATAAGTTCAGATTATATCACAGATAAAGCTAAGCTAATTTTAGGTTCTGTTTTCTTGTTTATTCAAAAATATAATGCATGTGAGAGTGGAGAAGGAAGAGGGGGCACTGGTTTAAGGCTTTTTGTGTCAATCTTTCTTTCATCATTGGCTCCCATGGAGCATTTTTAGACCTTTACCCCTAATCATAACCCCCCATACCATTTTAATATTAGGTATGCTATATATATTTATATATTTCATGCATGTATATGTTTCAGACGTTAAAAGAAGAAGATATTTTTTGCCTTCCCCAATAACATGTTTTTGCCACCTTGGGGATTTTATTGTTTCTGTTCAAAGTGCATGGTTTAATGGTTTTAGACAAATATTTTTCATCTGTCATACATGGATATGATATATATGTATGATGTTAAATAAAATTCTAAGATCTCTACAGACAAATTTTAAAATATATTTTACTCAGCAAGTACCTTATTCTTAAAATATTATTTTTAAATTTCAGCTACTCTGAGAATAAGCAGTCTATTTAATCAGCTCTATTAAGAAAGAAAAAATAAGTTAGCAAGAACATAGTACCAATATGTGAACCCAAAGTTTTCCGTCTTACTTGATTTTCCATCAAAACCTTAGCTGACTCAAAATAAAAGAAATAAACCAAACCCCACGTGATTTTCCCATGGTAGGAAATTGGATATATTTCTAACACCAAAGAGCTGGCCCCTGATGCAAGGAAAGATGTAAAAACTAGAGAAATGTCAAGAAATGATGGACCCCTGGACTGTGCTGCCTGTAGAGCAGGGGTTCCTGACCCCTGGTCTGTGGTTAGGAGCCAGGCAGTACAGTAGAAGGTGAGTGACGGGCAAGCGAGCATTACTTTAGCCTGAGTTCTACCTCCTGTCAAATCAGCAGCAGCATTAGATTCTCATGAGAGTGAGAACCCTAATGTGAAATGCACATGTAAGGGATCTAGGTTGTCTGCTCCTTATGAGAATCTAATGCCTGATGATCTGAGGTGGAACAATTTCATCCCCAAACCATCTTCCCCACACCCAACCCCATGTCCTGTAGGTGGTAAAATTGTCTTCCAAGAAACCAGTCGCTGGTGCCTAAAACATTGAGGACCACTGCTGTAGAGTTTAAGATGCTCTCTTATCTGGCTGAAGAGAGCAGCAGAGAGTAGTCCTTGGTTAGCAATTCAGTGTTACACAATCGTATTTTGAATCCAAGATTTTTTGGTATTCTGTCTGCAGACTTTCTGAATCATTTAGTAGCACCTAATTATGCATAGTGGCATGAAGACAGAAAAGTTTTTATAACTCCTTATGTATATTGACCTCTTCATCACATTTGGAACTAACAGCAAAATTTTCCACAGTATTAGAAATTATTAGAGTTTCACTTTCATTTGCCATTTAGTGAAATTCATAGTTGGTCTAGTCATTGTTTTTGTTTATTTCTTCTTAATTTCTAGAAATAAAACACTACCTATTAAGAAGCATTTTGACATTTTTACAGACAAATATTATGAACCTATCTACTAATCCTTATGCCAGATGAATAGGTTATGTCAGTTTCTACCTTTGAAGATTCTATGAGAGATTTTGCAATATCTATGAGCTTTTATTGATTTACCTGGCATTTTACAGAAAAGTTTCTGGAAATTTATTGCTCTTAAATTTTAATGTAATCTCATTGGTATAATTTTGAAGACCTTTTTAAAAAATGAAAGCTAAAATTTAATTAAAAATTCAACCATATGTGGGCTATCATTACAGATAATCCAACTGATATTTAATCAGGATTATGCACAATTATAGTGACACCTGTGAAGGTAATGACAATTTTATTGGAACATACTCCTCCCTCTAGACTAGCAGATTTCTATGCATATGGATTATAAGATGCAATCAAATATCAGAAACATTAAAATGTTACATACACATTTTAGATTTTAAAAACCATGCAATATCTTTGAACATTGCATCAATTTCAATTGTTGTGAGCTGTTTTTTCAGGAATATATCATTGACTTACTCCTGGGCCTCCACTTCTCACCCTTCTTACCCATATCTTCTCTTCTTATTTTCACCTTTTCTTCTTATTCTGTATTTGGTGGCAATGGTAGTGTGGGAGATGTCCAATTGATCCAATGAGTGTGGTGAGTACTTCCTAATCTTATTGATTTATCTTATTAAATAGAGAATAGATATGGGTGGGGAAAATTTTCACAGGATGTTTTCAAAATCAATAATACATTTTACACATTATTTCCTCTCACCTACAGAGAAAAGTAAATGAAAGATAAAAATCATCAGCCCCACAGTGACAGTGGGCTAGTGCCACAATGGAAGACAGAGAGGCATATGAGCTTGCAGAGCCAGTCCAAGTTCCCTGATGCCCCCATTTTCTAAGAGTTGGGGCAGATTTCATGTTTTTTTATTCCATTTAATCTCCTCTCTTGTCTTATCATCTATACTTCTTTGTTTTCTTCTTTTAGCAGTTGCCATATAATTTTTATAATAAATTACATATATTATATATAATGCATGTATACAGCATATTATGTATAATATGTAGACATATATACATTTATGATACAGCATATTATATATAAGCTATATATTATATATAATAGTGTGTATATTATATACACAAACACGCATATGTATAGTATATAGTAAAGTATACATATAGTGTATATATATACACACACATATGTAGTAAATATATGTATATCATTAAATAATTTAAGTCTATCTTCAAAGAACATGCTACAATTTCATGTGTAGTAGTTACCTTAAAACAAAGTATTTCCAATTCTTCCCTCCTGTCTCTTGTGGCATTGCTATTGTTCACTTACCCATATGCTATAAGCAGCCAATACACTGTTACTGTTATCGTTTTTTAAAAACTATTATTTTATAGATCAGTTAGAAATAATAACAATAGGCCGGGCGCGGTGGCTCAAGCCTGTAATCCCAGCACTTTGGGAGGCCGAGACGGGCGGATCACGAGGTCAGGAGATCGAGACCATCCTGGGTAACACAGTGAAACCCCGTCTCTACTAAAAATACAAAAACTTAGCCGGGCGAGGTGGCAGGCGCCTGTAGTCCCAGCTACTCGGGAGGCTGAGGCAGGAGAATGGCGTGAACCCGGGAGGCGGAGCTTGCAGTGAGCTGAGATCCGGCCACTGCACTCCAGCCTGGGTGACAGAACGAGACTCCGTCTCAAAAAAAAAAAAAAAGAAAGAATAAAAATAAAATATGTTACTTACCTTCACTTATTCATTCTTTGATCTTCTTCCTTTTTTCATACAGAGCCAAGTTTCCAACCTATGTCATTTATCTCCTGTCTGAAGAAAGTCTTTCATTTCTTTCAGGCAAGAAAAAAATGAATGAATTTGTTTGCTAGAGACACTTTTTATTTCTCCTCTATGTCACTGGACTTATAATTCTAGATTGCCAGTTTGGGTTTCAGATTTTTTTTTTCCTTTCAACACTTTGAAGATTTCATTCCAGTCTCTTCTTGCTTGCATGGTTTCAATAATACTGCCGCCATTATTATTCTTATCCTCTATAGATGAGTAGCTTTTCTCCTCTGGCTTCCTTCAGGAGTTTCTCCTTGTATTTGGTTCTCTACTGTCTGAACATCATATGCCTGTTTGTGGGGTTTGGGGTTTATTTTGTTTAGTTTTATGGGGGTTATTTTTTGGTATTTATGTTGCTTATTGTTTTCAGAGCTTCCAGATTTGTGCAGTATGTATCATTAATTTTGTAAAGTTCTTAGTTATTATTAACTCAAATATTTCTTCCGCCCATTTTTTCTTTATTTTCCTTCTGGTATTCCAGTTATATGTAAGTTACAGCATTTTTTGTTTTCCCACCATTCCTAAATGTTCTCTCTCTCTCTCTCTTTCTGCATTTCAGTTTAAGAAGTTCCTATTGACCTATTTTCAAGATTGCTCTTCTTTCCTGTATCAACTGCTGAGCCCTTTAAAGGCATTCTTCATTTCTGTTCCACTGTTTTGATATCTAACATTTCCTTTTTTCCCCCCAAGATGGAGTCTCACTCTGTCACCCAACTTGGAGTGCAATGGCGCAATCTCAGCTCACTACAACCTCTACCTCCTGGGTTCAAGTGATTCTCCTGTCTCAGCCTCCCAAGTAGCTAGGATTACAGGCACCCACCATAACACCTGGCTAATTTTTTGTATTTCTAGTAGAGGCAGGGTTTCACCGTGTTGGTCAGGCTGGTCTCGAACTTCTGGCCTCCAATTATCTGCCTGCCTCAGCCTCCCAAAGTGCTGGGATTACAGGTGTGAGCCACCACACCCAGCCTAACATTTCCTTTTGATTCTTTCTTGTAGTTTCCATCTCTCTGTGAACATTACCCATTTGGGGTAATGTTGTCTATTTTATCCCCTAGTGTCCTTAATATGTTAATCATAGTTATTTTAAATTCTAACAATTTCAACATTTATGTTTTAGCTGAGTCTGTTTCTGATTTTCTTTTTCATCTGTTCAGACTGTATTTTGTAATCTTTTATTGAAAGCTGGACATGTATCTTTAATATGTACTGAGGTTAAACAGACCTTTTGTGTGAGGATGGAGTTTTGTTAATCTGGCCAGGAACTGGGCTGTGTTTGATGTTTGTTATGGCTACAGGCACCAAACACTTGAAATTCTCCACTGACCTTTCGTTTATCTGCCTCGTTGGCTGTGGTGCTTCCCTTTGTTCTGCTCCTTGTTCCTCTGAGAGAGTCTACGTCTTGCAGCTCTTTCTGCTATAACCTACTGTTGTTATACTGGAGGCATGTTCAAGTGGTGGTAGGATGCAAAGGAAGGGAGCTTCGTACAATCTGTAGTCCCAGGGTTTTAGTGGACCTCTGTCTTGGAATTTGGCCTTCTCAAGTGTTTTTGTTCCTTCCTTTAGAATATTGCTCTTCATTGCTCACCTCCCGTTCCATTCCTTAACTACAGTATTCTAAATCTACTACCTTAATGCCCTGTCCCTTGTGGATTATTGTTTTCTTTTTCTTTAGGGGAAACAGGAAGGCTGGAACAATGTCCAGATGGGGTAAGGTTTCAGTCTCAACCTGTGATGAAGAAATTTTCCCTGTAGAACAGGCCTTTGTTAGGGAGAATAATTAGGTGAGGTCACACAATGCCTGCTTTTCCTTTTCTTATGCCAGAGCCATGAGAGAGTTTTTCTTGGATCCTCAGCCTGAACAACCTGGTAGGGATCATCGAGGGAACTGTATGAAAGCGCAAGGACTCTCTGTGACTGTCCTCATTTTCACAGTAGTCCACACAGCCTCCAGCAACTCTCCAGATAACTAGCAGGGCAACGATGAGTAGCTTCTGCCTAAGGGAAGCAGATTTCAGTTGTACCTCACTGAATGTCCCTGTCCCTCTAGATTTCAAGGTGATCGTTTGGCCTGAAACCTCAGTTCTTTGACGGGTCCAAGAAAAGTCATTGATTATCGGATTGTTTCATCGTCTCTTGTTGTAAGGACAGGGGGGTGAACTCCAAGCTCTTTAACATGTGGGAGCTGAAACTGGAAGTGGAACAACTGGTTTCATAATTGGCACATTTTATGACTTTGTTTCACTTTTCCTAGAATTGCAGGGGTCCCAGCATCAGTTAACTGTCCTAGCATTTCTTTTCAAGTGAACTACAATCTGGAAATAGTGTTGCTTCACATACCAACTTAGAAACGTATTTTTTTCCCAAAAAGTATCAAAGTTGTCAAAAAATTAAGCTGTCTTAACCATCCTAAGAACTGATAAGAAAAAGAGAACTTTAATTTTATTTCTTATGGATCAAATATCCTAGAGTAAATGCTTAAAAGAATGGTGTTCAGTTAAGAAAATCAATTCCACTGTAGCATTATGAATTGTAGGAGGCATTGTCATTCTTTCAACATTATACAGGAACATGAGGCTTCTACTTGACTGAAATAAGGGTTTGAACTCTGGTTTGGGGTTTTAGTTGTCATTTCTTTATTTTATCCACCTCATTTCCAACTTTTTCATCCTAGTTCATTCTCTTCTGCAGCTTTGTGTTCCATTTTTATATTTTCTTTCAAGTTATGAAAGATACCAGTCCTTTGAAATGTTCCCTTAAGCTTTGGTTATAGCCTTTTTAGGAGGATGTTCTTATTAAGTTTTCCAGATGCTCTTTCCATTTCCTTTTGTTACACCGTTTGTTTTTCATATTCTCTTCATTGTTGTCTTCACTTTTGCTGCTATTTTCTTTACATATCTTCAAAGAAGGCAGGATTTGTTTAGACAGAGAAGGCACTTATTGACACAGAGGACTCTGGATCCTTTTGGCCCTGCCTTCTGTCTGCTTATAGAATGGAAGAATTATTTCTTCAGATCTCAACTCTAAAAGCATGTCTGGGGCCAGACTGCCTAGATCTGGATGCTAGCTGTGGTAACATGTTCTAGGTAAGCTCCTTACTGTGTTTGTGCCTCACCTTCCTCAGTTGTAAAATGAAGATAATCGTTAACGCTACAGCTAAGATTGCTAACAGGATTAAATGGGTTAAGGCATGTTATACATGTAGAATCATGCCTGGCACATAGTAAGTACTCAAAACATGTTAGCTCTCCTTATAATCCAGAAACAAGATCCAGGGTTGTTAAAGCAGACACCCTGGGTACTGCATGTGATGAGAAGTTGCGTTGTTTGTACCTTGGGGACCACTCCACACTTGGTATGACTCAGCCACCTTGCTATGGATGGAAATAAGGGTCCAGTTCTCTTGTTCTAACAAGGTTTCACCTACTGCTCCTCTGTTGTACTGGGACAGCAGAGTTTCTTTCCACACTACGGGAGTGATTTATAGTCTTCAAATAGAGAGTAACTTATACAATTAATTCTCCATGTTTACATCTACCAGAGCTCTTCCTACCTCGGTCTCACATATGAAGATTTTATCGTACAGGATACAACTGTCTCCCACTGCCTCTTTTCAACTATGTTTATGATTTTAAGAGTGAACACTTATCTTTCGTTTGTAAAGGTATTCTCAGACTCACTAAATAATGACTGGGCTAGGCACCATGTTGTGTACCTCTAGTTCCAGCTACATGGGAGGCTGGGGCAGGGGGATTGCTTGAGCCCAGGAGTTTGAACCCAGTGAGACCTTGTCTCTAAAAAAACACATTTTTTTAAGTTGGATTTTTTTCCTCAAGCCAGTTTAATTGAGCCCTATCTGTTTCACCGTAAGTACAGATTTTGGCCATATTCTGCAATTAAGCTATATTTGGACATTTGTTTGGGGTGCAGCAATGTGTTTTCAATTTATTGTTATGGTTATTCATTTCGAGATATTTTAGTGGGAAGCTAGAGGGCCTGCATTGCCATATGTCATTTAAAAGCAGAGTTTGAACTTAAATTTTGAAAGAACAGGTTAAAGAAAATATAAACATTTCAAGTATTCTCTCCATACCTGATTTTAATATCTCTCAATAATGCCAGTATTGAAAATAATTTTTCCCCAGAACTATTACACAATCTGCCTTCAAAACAATTTCTAGACCTGAATCAATACAGCTTTAAAACCATTTCTATACATTTGTCTTAAGAATCATAGCGTTATGGGGGTTTTGAGTGTTTACTCAGAATTTTTAAGTCTAAGGAGATCTCGTACTTTATTCTTATATTATTTCACAGATGAGAAATAAATGAGGCTAAATAACACTATAAAGATTACACATAACCAGTGAGGGGCAAAATCAGAATTAAAACCCTGGTCTTCTTGTGTTATTTTTACTAGAGCAACTTGTTGAAATCTAATTTTATGTACTAAACATAACTTGTTATTTTCTTTTGATCTTAAATTACTCTATGACTTTCATAAAAGGAAAAATTGGCATTCCTTCTATGTGATTTGGATTCTCCATTTCTTCCTGTTCAATCTTATATGCTGATTTATGCTGAAAGACCCAACCAGTGGTGAAATGGTACAGTTTACAAAGGACAAGCTAAGCTAACTGTGGAAACCTTGTTCTGTTGATATTCCATCTGATTCATCCCAGAGAAGATTCTAGCTTTCCAGCTATCAAGTGTTGACCTTACACCCCTTATCTTCCTCTAACATGAGGCTCTGAAGGCTAGTCTGAGTCTCCACAGGACTGGTAGAGAAGGAAATTTTTGCCCATTACATTTTATTTCCCCCTGCATTTTCATGTAAATTACCCCTGCATGCAGAAGTAGTTCCCAAAAGATGCTCACCTGTGACTATCCATATTCTTATAATGGATCCGAAGTTATCATCCACTACTATATTGAGCTTCCAGGATGGAGAAAAGAGTACAAATATATCATAACAAGTTAGAAAAAGACTTCTACTGGCCTTGCGGGAGAAAGGTTTAAAGCTCACAAGTGCAACAGAAAGAATATACAAAAAGTGAAATACGTCCTCCCACTAGCTAATTGAAATGCAAGGGCACATTAAACTCAGATCTATAAGAAGGAAAAGCAAAGTGCTTTTTTCTATTCTTCTACTGTGACAGCTTCTGCACCATGAATGCTGGTCTATTTAGTACCAGCTGATTCTCTCTCATGCAAACTTCCTCCTCATGTTTAATTTTTGCATAAAAGGTTTTAGTTTTAAATATCACCTCCTCCAATTTCCTACTAAGAAATGTTTTCATGTGTTTAGAGTAAAGTAATCAAGATGGTTAACTTGCAAATGAATTAAAACTACAAATGTCGGGAGTTTCTGAGAGCTGACATTCACATAATATTCTTGAGGGATTATGCTGCTGCAGCTAATCGGACTGTTCTGATAGAAGGCAAAATGGAATAAAAATAATGTATGTCATGAAGGAAGTTAGATTCAACCTTACAGAGAAGCTACCGGAATGATATGCTGGGGTCACAGTCACCTGGTAAGTGAAACTAAATGGATCAACACCATTCATGTGTATTGGGCTAGGAACTCTTTGGGGGAAACACTAGGAAAGAAGGAATACGCCCTTCATATTCAGAGACCATTCAAATGAGGAAAAATTGATGCTGATAAAAGTACAGTTCCTTTAGCTCGGATGTGGTACATCAAATGAATAATTTGATATCAAAGACAAGAGATGCCATGTGTCTAACTACTTACAAAAATACCATTCCCAGTAACTGATGGAGTTTTTCGTTTGCACCTTCTCCTTTTGTTCTTTGACACCACCTCTGTCATTTAGCACCACATATATGGAAACCAACTGACCCAACTTAAGCAAAGCTCCATTCACTTATGCAAAATCAGGAGGCCACGTGAGGCTTTTGTCCACATGCAGCTTTTGGTCTAACGATATGGTTCATAACAAATTCCCGCAAATTTAGCCGCTGAAAACAATACCCATTTATTAGCTATAAATTCTGCAGGCAGAAGTCTGCGTGGGCTTGGCTGGGTTCTATGCTCAGGATATCACAGGACCAAAATCAAGGTGTTAAATGAGTTCTTACTTGAAGACTTTAGAATTTAGTTCTTTGCAGATGTAAGAGTAAGGTCTCTATCTCCCTGCAGGCTGTTGGTTGGGAGTTATTCAACAGCTCCTAGGCCCTCTAAGTCTTTGTATGTGGACCCATCCGTCTTCAAGCCAACAACAGTGAGTGAAATCCTTAGGCTTCAAATCCTTCTGATTTCCCTTCTGCCTTCCTTCTTGCCACCAGCCAGAGAAAGCCGTTTGCTTTCAAGGACTCTTGTGATTAATAGGCCTGCTCAGAAAATCTCTTTATTATTAGGTCTACCATCCTACCATCCTATATAATATTCAGGGAAGAGAGAGACCCTCTCATATTGTTCTATACTCAGAAAAGGAAAGAGAAGCAAAACTAAAGGCAGGTATCCTGGTGCCTAGGAACCAGACCTGAAACCAGGCCTGGGCCTGCCTGACCTAAGCCTGGTAGTTAAAATTCGAACCCTGACCTAGCAACTGATTCCAGACCTTGTATGGAAGGACACTGTGAAACCTCCCGTTCTGTTCTGTTTCACTGTGACCACCGGTGCTTGCAGCCCCTGTCACGTACCCTCTGGCTTGCTCAATCAATCACGACACTCTCACGCAGACCCCCTTAGACTTGTGAGCCCTTAAAAGGGACAGAAGTTGAGCACGTGAGGAGCTCGGATTTCAAGACTCTAGCCTGCTGATGCTCCCAGCTGATTAAAGCCACTCCCTTCACTATCTCGGTGTCTGAGGGGTTTTGTCCGCAGCTAGGCCTGCTACATTTCTTGGTTCCCTGATGGGGAAGTGAGGTGACTGGCGGATGATCGAGGCAGCTCTTTAGGCGGCTTAAGCCTGCCCTGTGGAACATCTCTGCGGGGGACTCCGACCAGCCCGAGCAAGGCAGATTCTGAGAGCGCTCCCGGTTAGGCATTTGCCCTGTGGGACGCCTCGCCAGAGCAGTGTGTGGCAGGCCCCCGTGGAGGATCAACGCAGTGGCCGAACATTGGGAAGGAACTAGCACTTGGAGTCCGGACATCTAAAACTTGGTAAGACTAATCTTTGAAACTTGCCCACTCCATTTGAGTGGAAGTGTGGCCTGATCATTCAAGGCGTGCCTTTATTGGCCCTTTGGTTTTGGTTTTGGTTTTGAATTGCTTGACAGGACTGGTCTTGGGAACTTGCCTATTCCATTTGAGTGGAATCGTGGCCTGATCACCCATGGCGTGCCTTTATCGGCGCTTTGGTTTTTGTTTTTGACTTGACTTGGATTGCTTGATGCTTTGGTTTTGGTTTTGACCGGGGTTGGATTTCTTGATACTCTGATTTTGGTTTTGATTCTGGTTTGGCATACATTGTAAAAGTGTGTGTGTGCCCTTTGTACCCGTTATTTGTTTTGTAGTGTGCGTGTGGTGTGAGCGTGGTGTTTTGTCTTGAGGAGACGTGGGTCAGGCACAAAGTAAGCCCACCTCACTAGGAACTATGTTGAAAAAATTTCAAGAAAGGATTTAAGGGAGATTACGGTGTTACTATGACTCTAGGAAAACTTAGAACTTTGTGTGAAATAGATGGCCAGCATTAGAGGTGGGTTGGCTATCAGAAGGAAACCTAGACAGGTCTCTTGTTTCAAAGGTATGGCACAAGGTAACCTGTAAGCCAAAGCACCCAGACCAGTTTCCGTATATAGACAGTTACAGCTGGTTTTATACCCCCTTCCCCGCCGCAGTAGTTAAGAGGACAGCAGCATAAGCAGCTGGTAGTGGCAAGGAAAACCCAGCAGAGAGAAAGACAGGAAAGAGACAGAGAGAAACAGAGGCAAAGACAGAGAGGAAAAGAATGGTGATCATCTTCGAAAAAAAAGGGGGAAAAAGGGGGGGCGGAATTTATATAAAAAGAGTGTTATATAGTAAATTCTTGTCCTGAAATAAATTAACTGGTTGTTTAAAGAAAGAAATGTTTGGAATAAGTCAGAAAGTTAAGGCACGTCGAAAAACTGCCTGTAAAAGTCGTGAAAGAAAAAAAAAAGTTATAAAAAAAGTGTGTTAAAAAAATTGTATGCAAAAAATGTTGTATAATTTAAAAGTAAGAAGGCCTCCTGAGTACTACTGAAGAAACAGTTTATGTGCCAAGTTTTAAAATGTTAATTGTAAAGAAAATTCTATGTGTGAACATATTAGCCAAAGTTAAAAAGGTATCCAGTTTTTCTGTGAACTGGACATTGAAGTAAAAACGCAACAGGTTTTTCTTAAAGCACCAACCTACTCTTTAACAAAAATTATAAAAGATTAAAAAGAGTCTATAAAATCTAACCTTATGGTCAAATAATAAAAATTGGATAAATATGTCTACAAGGTTTTATTAAAATTAGGTTTAATATTAATAACACACTAATATAAAGATAAAATTTAGCTTATCTGATATAAAAATCATAAAAAAACATTATTAAATGTAAAATGGTGTTTGGTTTTCTTTGGTTTAAAAACTAATAAAAATAGGTGCTAAAGGAAATTTCTTAGTAAAAAAGGCACTAAGGACTAAGTCCACTGCCAAGGTCCCCACATTTAAAACAAAAGGTCAGTTTCTTAAAAAGTATTTACTTGATTTATCTTCCACTTTCCTTTCCCTCAGAACTAAATGTCTTTTACCACATGTACCACCCCTAGAATTTCCAGTAAACCAACACCAGCCTGAAGATCACGTTCTCATCAAAGGGTGGAAAGAAGAAAAACTCAAGCCAGCCTGGGAAGGACCCTACTTTGTGTTACTAACCACTGACACTGCTGTTCGTACAGCAAAAAAAGGATGGACTCATCACACCCAAGTCAAGAGAGTGCCACCCCCTCCAGAGTCGTGGGCCATAGTCCCAGAGGAAAACCTACCAAACTAAAGCTAAGAAAAATTTAACTCTTTTCATTTATTCTTTTACTCTTTCTTCTTTCCTCATTCTATTGCTGACCATCTAGTTATTAACATAACCAAGTCGATTTTGCCTCAAACTATTGCATTTAATGCTTGCCTTGTTATACCCTGTGGAGACTTGCCAAGTCAAAGACAGCTCTCCACTTCAGAAAAGTACTTCTGTCCCTCTTGACTCTCCTCAGACTGGGCATTAGTAAACTAGGACCATTTAATCCAGGGAGATTTCGATAAAGACCCC
The DNA here is from genome assembly GCF_049350105.2 of Macaca mulatta. Classification (NCBI taxonomy): domain Eukaryota; kingdom Metazoa; phylum Chordata; class Mammalia; order Primates; family Cercopithecidae; genus Macaca; species Macaca mulatta. Next base: position 73,283,104 of record NC_133423.1, read on the forward strand.
AGTGCCAACCAGGAGTCTTGCCCCCCGATGTAGAGCTTTCATGTCATAGTTGGTCCAACGTTCTGTGGACCACTAAAGAGCAAGATGGACTGCACCAACCGGTTTTTGTAATTTCTTAAAACCATACATTCATTTTTCTAGAGAATCATAGAAGTTAAAGACTTAAAGCAAACTTAAGCAATTAAGACAGGATACAAAGATGCAAATGCCTGGTTAAAATGGATCAAATATTCCATCTGCACATTAAACAAAAGCAATTGTTATGCTTTGTACATGGCAAGGCAGAGGCCCAGATTGTCCCCTTTCCACTAAGGTGGTCTTCCAGTCGACCAGGCGTAGGCTGCATGGTAGCTTTTTTCCAGGATTCTATAGCCTGGAGTAATAAGTCATGCCAAGCTCTCTCTGCCATATCCTGAAGTCCAGCACCCTGTGGGTCAGCCCCTGACGCCATCCAGCTTCTGTCTCCCAACACGAAGTTCACTTCGTGTCTCTCACAACAGGAAGGAAACTTAGCATTCCTTGGAGACCTGAAGGGATGTGATGAGCTTAAGAATTTTCAAGAGTTTATCAATCAGTCAGCCCTCGTTCATCCCCAAGCAGATGTGTAGCGGTATCGTAGTGGACCTTTACTGTGCACTCTGCTGAATAACTGGAGTGGCACTTATACTTTAGTCCAATTGGCTATCCCTTTCACCCTGGCATTTCATCAACCAGAGGGAGGAAAAATAAGACATCGTAAAGCGAGAGAAGCCTCTTATAGGTCTTTAGACTCTCATGTCTGTTTAGACACAATTGGAGTTCCACGAGGAATACCAGATCAATTTAAAGCTTGAAATCAAATAGCTACAGGATTTAAGTCAATATTTTAGTGGGTGACAGATAATAAAAATGTAGATTAGATAAACTACATCTATTACAACCACCAACAACAGCTTTTCATGAGTTAAAAGAAAAATTCAGGTCGGCCCCAGCCCTGGGGCTACCTGACCTGACAAAACTTTTTACACAGTATGTGTCAAAAAAAAACAAAAATGGCAGTTGGTGTTTTAACCCAGACTGTGGGGCCCTGGCCAAGGCCAGTGGCCTATCTCTCAAAACAACTAGACGTGTTTCCAAAGGCTGGCCCCCATGTCTAAGGGCCCTGGCAGCAACGGCCCTGTTAGCATAAGAAGCGGATAAGCTAACTCTTAGGCAAAACCTAAACATAAAGTCCCTCCCATGCTGTGGTGACTTTAATAAGTACCAAAGGACATCATTAGCTAATGAATGCTAGACTAACTAGATACCAAAGCTTGCTCTGTGAAAATCCCCGCATAACCATTGAAGTTTGCAACACCCTAAACCCCACCATCTGGCTCCTGGTATCAGAGAGTCTAACTGTGTAGAGGTATTAGACTCAGTTTATTCTAGTGGGCCCAACCTCGGAGACCATCCCTAAACATCAGTAGACTGGGAGCTGTACATGGATGGAAGCAGCTTTGCCAACCTCTGCAAAGTGACTCTGAAGAAGACGACAAGCCCTGCTCCAGTCACACCCGGAAGCTGACTGGTCCACGAATGGCCGAAGCATGAGGAAACTCATCGCGGGACTCATTTTCCTTAAAATTTGGACTTGTACAGTAAGGACTTCAATTGACCTTCCTCAGACTGAGGACTGTTCCCAGTGTATACATCAAGTCACTGAGGTAGGACAAAAGATTGCTACAGTCCTATTATTTTATGGTTATTATAAGTGTACCAGGACTCTAAAAGAAACTTGTTTGTATAATGCTATTCTATCCAAGGTATGTAGCCCAGTCTCTAAATGTTATGTTTGTGAAAGAACTGTAATAGGAGATCAATGGCCATAAGAAGCCCAAGAATTAGTGTCTACAGACCCAGTTCCTGATGAATTCCCAGCCCTAAAGAATCACCCTGATCATTTCTAGGTTCTAAAAGTCTCAATTATTGAACAATATTACATAATTAAAAAAAAAGGAAAGAATTCACTCATTCTGTAGGATTACTTAGTTGCCTAGGACAAAAAATGTGTAATAGTACCACAAAAACAGTTACACGGTGAAGTTCAACCCACACAGATAAAATTCCATTCAGTAAATTTCCAAAGTTGCAGACCATTTAAGCCCATCCAGAATCCCACCGGGACTGGATGGCCCCCACTGGGCTATACTGGATATGTGGACATAGAACCTACGCCAAGCTGCCTGACCAGTGGACAGGTAGTTGTGTTATTGGCACAATTAAACCGTCTTTCTTCCTACTGCCTGTAAAAACAGGCAAACTCCTGGGCTTACCTGTCTATGCTTCCCACAAAAAGAAAAGCATAGCTATAAAAAATAGAAAAATATTGAATAGCCCCCTAAAAGAATCATAATACAATATTATAGGCCTGCTACTTAGGCACAAGACGGCTCATGGGGATACCAGACCCCCATTTACATGCTCAACCGAATCATACAGTTGCAAGCTGTTTTAGAAATAATCACTAATAAAACCGGCCAAGCCTTGACTATTCTAGCCGGCAAGAAACTCAGATGAGGAATGCTATCTATCAAAATATACTAGCTCTCGACTACTTGCTAGCAGCTGAAGGAAGGGTTTGTGAAAAATTTAACCTTACTAATTGCTGTCTACACATAGATGATCAGGGGCAAGTAGTTGAAGACAAAAAGATAAAACAAAACTGGCACATGTGCCTGTGCAAGTGTGACATGGATTTAATCCTAAGGCCATGTTTAGAAATTGGTTCCCAGCACTAGGAACATTTAAAACTCTTATAATAAGAGTTATAATAGTAATAGGAACCTACTTACTGCTCACTTATTTACTACCTGTACTTCTTCAAATGATTAAAAGTCTCATTGCTACCTTAGTTTACCAGAATGCTTCAGCACAAGTGTACTATATGAATCACTATCAATCTATTGCACAAGAAGACATAAATAGCAAAACTAAGAGTGAGAACTCCCACTAATAAAAAGTGAGAGTCTCAAAGGGGGGAAATGAGGGAAGAGAGAGACCCTCTCACATTGTTTTATGTTATTTTATACTCAGAAAAGGAAAGAGAAGCAAAACTAAAGGCAGGTAGCCCAGCACTTAGGAACCAGACCCAAAACCAGGCCTGGGCCTGCCTGACGTAAGCCTAGTAGTTAAAATTCGAACCCTGACCTAGCAACTGATGTTATCTATAGATTCCAGACCTTGTATGGAAGGACACTGTGAAACCTCCCGTTCTGTTCTGTTTCACTGTGACCACCGGTGCTTGCAGCCTCTGTCACGTACTCCCTGGCTTGCTCAATCAATCACGACACTCTCACAGAGACCCCCATAGAGTTGTGAGCCCTTAAAAGGGACAGAAGTTGAACACCTGAGGAGCTCGGATTTTAAGACGCTAGCCTGCCGATGCTCCCAGCTGATTAAAGCCACTCCCTTCACTATCTCGGTGTCTGAGGGGTTTTGTCCGCGCTTGTCCTGTTACAATATAACAGAATCAGAGGAGTGATTGATTATCACATTTACAGGTTCCAGGGATAACTGCATAGAATATTCTACATTATACAAGAATACATGTATTCAATATATTGTACAACATAGGAATAGCATCACTATGGGATAGCAGGTTGCTGCATTCAGTAAGCATTGGACAGAGGTGAAAACCAAGTTAGAGGACATGAAGGGTCAGAGCCAGAATATTCAGGAACCAAAGCAGGTGCAATCTTGCACCAAGAAACAGAATCTGAAAAAAGTCACAAGAGATGTTACTAGTACTTCACCAGTGGGCAAATTGAAGAGAAACTACCAGAGACATTTTGAGAGATGTGATCCAGGAAGGAGACCAAAATCCAAAGCTATAGAATACTGCCATGTCCAGGAAAGGGCCTTTCTTCTCTCTGCCTGGCTCTGTTCTCTCCAGATGTACCCATAGCTTACACTTGATACAACAAGGAGTATAGAGGTCCTTGTTATACTCTGCTCAAATATTTTTTTTTAAAAAAAATTATCTTTTATTCTGTAAATCAGTTCACCATGAAATGGTTCATGAAAATATTTTATCTAAGTGTGAAGACAATGTCATCACTCTAGAGAGGACTGTCATTGGGTGCAGTGTACATGTAATCATTGCACAGACACCATCTAGACCCTCCTCTGCCTTCTCAGCAAACACCAGACCATTGCTTTAAGAACCCATCCCTTCCTGTGTGTGCAGCTGTGGCATGAATTAGAAGGCTGCGCACACTGTTGCTTTCTTTGGATATAAATGGATGCTCCTCCTGGTCACAGTGATAGGGCCAGAGACAGGAACTTATGCAGGCCTAGGTTCATTAGTACAATGTATTATCCTAGGTTAGTCAGAGAGAAATACAGGCACTTTGTTCCATGCTTGGAGGCAGAAAAGACAATTCTCTTGCTTTTTACAGATTAGTATGAATACAGTAAGGACATTTTACTACCAAGAAAGAAGCTTGGAAAAAAACACATCAAAGTGAAAATAGTGTTTTTTTATCGCAGAGCAAAACTGCTATAAAATTAAGTTTGAGAAAGAAATAAGGAAGAAAGAAAAATTTCCATTTCTTAGCTCACTGCAGGGGAAGTAATTTCCATTTCCATTTTCTCAATTTTTCCTCATTACTTTTGATGTGTTAGCAACAGAAGAAGCTTCCATATTTTTTAACCTTCTCTGTAAGCTTTATGCCACTGCCCAGTATCTATGTAAGTTCGTATTTTGGTGCAGGTATTAAATTGCTTGCAACCCATGAGAACACCTACATAATCTTCAAATTGTCCTATCATTGCAAAAGCTTGTTTCTTCTAGGTGCTCAGTTTAGGTATCACATTTGTCAAATGGTATAATCATCTTTTCGCCTGAAGACAAGAGCCTGGGGAACTTCTCAAATGCCAGCCAGCACTTAGCCGGCAAAACTCCTTGAAAGTAAAGATGGCCAAAAGGCACACACCATGAAGGACAGGTACGCAATTACTCATTTTTAAAATTAGCTGAAAAACCCAAGTATTTTGGCTCATCAGCACAAAGAGACAGTAGGATATATAGCCTAAATTGACAATTCCCTCAATGTGAAGAAAGCAGGCAGTCTTAGATTGAAACCTGTGAGCCAGACAGTCATGCTTTTTAGACCTGGGTAAGTAGTTAATCTCCTCAGGCCTCTGGTTTTCCATCTGTAAAACTGGGATAACAGTAACTAGCAAATAGAGTAGTTTTGAAGACGAAAATAAATACTGTCATGTGTTTCTAAAATAAAGAAAATGTTTCTGAACGTAAGGACTATATTTAATAATATAGTATTGTATACTGGAAATTTGCTGAGAGTAGATTTTAAGTGCTCTTACCAGACATACACACACATATATAAAAGGTAACTGTGGGATGGTACATATGATAATCTGGTTAACCGTAGCTATCATTTCACTATGCCTTTGTATATCAAAACATCATGTTGTACACCTTAAACATATGCAACTTTTTTTAAAAGTTCATTTGAAATTTCAATATAGGCTTATGCTTAAAACATCTCAGATGAAACTAGAAAAATTTATCCTTAGTACAATTGCTCTAGGTCGATTATTCATTGTTTAGTCTTAGGATTTTGGGGCAGGGGGAGAAACGACTCATCTTTTGCATCTTTCAGACATTTTGTGAAAAGGAAATTCAGAAAGAGACATTAAATCCCAAATGTTAACCTTAGCTCTGAGCAACGACTTCCTCTATCCCAGCCCCAGCCCTCTTGCTGAGGCCTGGTAGGAACTGAATGGCATCTCTGTTGTGGACAACCTTATCCCCTAGGCCTATGAATGATTCAGGCCTCTGTTCCTAGTAATCAGGCTCTGTCTGCATCTGTTGGAGAACCACTTGGGATGCCCTACAGTTAAACCCAGGATCCTCTCAACACAGACTGACTCACTAGCTTCTCCTCCTTTCCACAGATTCCTAGGACTTAGTCAACCATTCTTTCCTCTGTGATGTTTACAGTACTCATTCTACTCCTTAGGGCTTGTGAAAGACATAATAGTGCTCATAGTGCTCACCATAGAGTCTTTTCTCTCCTTCATGCCCCAGTCCCCAGGTTAGGTAGGATCATGTTATGAGTTCTGGATAGTGGCCTGAGGTGATGATATGTGTCTCCTCCTGGCCAAAGCATTAAACTCATGGTGCATGATTCCTTCATTCTTGCTCCTCTACTGTGGCTACCAACTGCATTCTAGATGGTGCAGCCTCTATCAGCCTGGGTTCCCAAGGGACTACATAGAGCAGAGACCCCAACAAACCCACCATGGACATATAGTGTGAAAAATAAATCCTTATGTTGTAAACAAGTGGCATATTGGAATTAATTTGTTACTACAGCATAACTTCAGCTATCATGATGAATTCTGGGATCTTCACTGAAATTTGAGAAACTATTGCTCAAGGCTTCCCCTTCTTCACTGTCCCCAAAAGCAAGTACAATGGCCATTTTCATTCTAGGGATTGTAATATGCATCATTTTGTAAGCAACAATTAAATGTTAAGTTTGATATTTTTTAAAGTTGAATAAAATATAGAGACAAAAGTATTAGATGAGTATAGGAAACCTGAAACGATAGATATGATTTGTGAGGAGCAGAACAGATGTTTCTTTCTGGTATTCAGTGAAAAGGACCACAAAAAGGGGAAGGAAATTGAAAGGAACAGAGAAGGGATGGAGAAGATGACTGAAATAGGACCAGGTTATGAGTGGCCTTGAGTGTCAGGAGAATGAGTTGGCCTTGGTAATGGAAATATGTGCATGGATTATGAAGACCTTTAATATTAAGACTGATGGCTTTCTTTGTATTCCTTATTCTTGAGGTTTGCATAAGTTCTATCTGTAGGTTAATATCGTTTATCAATTTTGGAAAGTTCTCAGCCATTTTCTCCTCATAATACTTCTGCACCATTTTCCCTCTCCTGTTTACTCAGACTATATAATCTTGTGTGAGATCTTTCCGCTGTGTCCCACAAGACTCTTTACATGTTTTCTGTATTTTTGATACTTTTTTGTCCTCTGTTTAACCTACCTTCACTAATAATGTCTTCTGTGTCAAAATCTGCCACTAAATCCATCTGAGTTCTTCAGTTATGGTGTTATTTCTTTCTTTCTTCTTCTTTTTTTTTTTTTTTTTTTTTTTTTTAGATGGAGTCTTGCTCTTGATGCCCAGGCTGGAATACAGTGCTTCAATCTTGGCTCACTGCACCTCTGCTTCCCGGGTTCAAGTGATTCTCCTGCCTCAGCCTCCCAAGTAGCTGGGATTACAGGCACCCACCAGCTAATGCCCAGCTAATTTTTATATCTTTATTAGAGACAGGGTTTCACCATGTTGGCCAGGCTGAGGTCTCAAACTCCTGACCTCAGGTGATCCACCCGCCTCGGCCTCCCAAAGTGCTGGGATTACAGGCGTGAGCCACCATGCCCCACGGTGTTATTTAATTCTATAATTTCGAATTTATTCTCTTTTTAATAAATACTAATTGTCTGGTGCATTCTTCATCTTTACCCCTCCACATGTTTCTCCACATATTAATGATAAGGATTTTAAAGTCCCTGTCGAATATCTGGATCACCTGTGTATGTTTCTATTATCTGTTTTGTTTCTTGTCATGTGATCCTATCACTTTATATACATGGTAATTTTAAAATTAAATGCAGAACACTATGTATGAAAAATTATAGAAGTTTTGGACCCTATTATCTTCTTCTGTACAAGATTTGGCTTTTCCTTTGGTAGGTAATAGTGTGGGGCTGTTCACCTTAATCCTACTGGGGGCTTAGCTGTATTGAGGTTTGGTTGTCACTACCTTGAGTTCATTTCCTACTCATAGGAAGTGGCCCTGCAGTGCCTCCCACTGAGAGCCTGGGGCATTCACTAGAGTCCCTCCCCCTGGAATGTCCTGAACTCTAACCCTTGTCTCCGCTTCATGACTGCTGTCAACTGTTCCCTGCATTTCAAGGGCTTTTTGTTTATCTTCTTGCTCTGCTTAGCCTCCTACCCCGTGCAGCTCTAGAATCACACAGATGTCTTGAGGGGAAAAAGCAGTGGTATTGGTGTCAGTTCTTTACCTGTCTCTTCTCATTGAGGTCCTGGAATCTCAAGCCTCTAAATTTTATTTTTTCTTGTATCTTGACAAAATGTCTGACTGTTTCTCTGCCTTTCACCAGTAATCCTCTGCATATGCCCTTCATTAAACTCTCAGCCTTTTGACTTGCATCTGTAATCAGCGACACCCTGAAAGAAAAGTGGCTAGATGGTATCAGCCCACCTCTGCATGTGGATTCTACTCTCCTAAGATTTTGTCCCCTAAAGTCTTGTTGTAGAAGCTCTCTGATGCCTTCAAAGAAATGTTATTGTTTGTACTTTATTTGGTTTTTCTAGATGATCTTGGCAGGACTTCCACAAACAACTGCATCAGAGCCAGAAATGGAAATGCCAAATAATGGCTTTTCAAACTGCAGAATTATCCCATCATTGCTTTTTAAACTTACAGAAGTCTCCTGAGTTTATGAATAATGATTTACAATATTAAAAGAGGTCATGAATCACAGACATGCTTTTCTTTAGACTTAACATAATTTTGTTCCTTTTGGATGCTCAACATTTTTGTCGCAGACACTCTTTCAAGAAAATTCAAGATTATGTCCACATATTACAAATCAGCTGTGGGAGAAGTAAAATCCAAGCAATGGCATTTTGCTACTGTTTTTAATGTAATTATATCAGTGAAAAAGCAACAAAGTGATAGTTTTGCATTATAATAAGTAAGCAGTTGAGGAACTCTTTTTTCCTCTCTTTTATGGGTTATTCTAATACTATAAACATTTAAAACACTAAATGCATCTCCATCGAGTATCACATTTTTACCATGTGACTAATAAGACAGGAGCTGATTCAGGGTTACCATAGCCCTGATATGATTCATATCTCTTAGAAATCAGAAGTAAGTGGGCCATATTTCTTGAAAACTTGATCATCTTTCTTGAGAATCTCCATTAATATACCCATGTCTAATAGCTTTGCATTCTTTGATGCTTACATTTTTATTTTTCTTTTCATTTCCTCTTTTTACAAAGAAAATGGCTTTTATTAAGCTAAAAGTTCCTTCACCAAAGTGTAGAAACAAAAAAGAAGCAATTTAGAGGATCACTTAACAAGAACATGTCAAACTTTTAAAATAATCTATATAAAGTTGACATAAATGTCAAGAAAGTTGAACTTTGATCCTTTCAAGGAAGACTTTCAGCATTTTAACTAAATCTTAACTTAATAAATACAATTTAATTTTCTCTATTAATATAATTGTTCAATGTCCATAACATAATTTTATTTCACATTAAAAAATTATAAATATTATGAATGTTCTGAGTATAGAAAGAGCACAGACTCTAAAAAATAACAAAGAAAATAAGGTCCAAGAGATTGACTTGGTAATGGAAGATTTTTTTTGAAAGACCTCTTAGTTTACTCTACCAATCATTTTTAAAATTGATGAGGAAAGGTAAGTCATTTTCACACTTCAAGGTAACTGAAAATGAGTCATCAACTAAAAGCAGAACAGCAAAGATTTTCCTTTCATCATGACTTCAATCACTTAAGTTTTCCTGCCCATTTTTATCCTACTGAGACCCCAAAGAACTGAGAGAGGTTCTTGTCAGGTCAAGTACAGCTCTGCAACCAAATAATATACACACAAAGCAAGAATAGTCTATTCTATCAGGCTCATTTGGCATTCAAATCTATCATCAAAATGGCATAAACAAGTAGCTCTTTTAAGTCTATCTCCCAGGAAGATTCCTTTAGGCCGTAATATGAAGTAGTTCTAATTCTGTTTTTTAGGTAATTGACCTACCATTCTCTCTATTGCTTTATCTACAAAAACCATGAGTATTGAGAATAAATAATTGTATTATATTTACCATGTTTCAAAACATTTTTAAAATGACTGTGATTCCAAAAAAATATTATTTTTAAATACTTGACTTAATTCTTTTCAATTTGTATTCCATTGTGTTATTTCTAAACCAGCACTATGATATGACTCAGTATTATTTCACATGGAATCTCATGAATTATAGAATATATAAGCTGAAAACTGCTCAGTATAGGATCACAAAATTTAACACAATTATTTTAATTGTATATAATGCCTTTTCATATTCTTACTTTATAATGTATATTTATTTTGAGTTCTAATTTCTTTTACTTAGTAATTTATCCTGATTGCTTCCACTATCATCATAATCATCATTTCTAGTGAACAGATAACTCCACTGACATAAGAAGTTTCCTATCACTGAACATTAATATTATATATAAATTTTTATAAATATTGTTGCTGTGGCTATTGTCATATATGAAGCTTCTCTCAAAACATATTATGTGCCGCTCCCAAAGAATTAGTCTTTAGTTCTCTTCTCTTCTCTATTTATATTTATTCCCTTGATGATTTCATCTCATCTCATGGCTTTTCATGCCAAATATGTGCCAATAACTCCCAAATTTGGATCACCAGCCAAAGATCTCTCTCCCAAACTCCACACTTTTATATCCAGCTGCCTACTCAAATCTCCATTTAGATATCTAAAAAAAAACTCTCAAACCCAGAAATGTCCCAAACAGAACTCTTGGTTACCCCTTGAAAAACCTCCACATGCAACTTATTTTAATCTCTACTGATACAAAATTATCTTAGTTGTTTGGGCAAAAATTTTGGAGCTAGCCTTGACTTCTTTATTTTATATCCCATTTCTGATCTGACTGAAAATCCTATTTGTTCTACATTTAAAATCTTTTTAAAATGCAATTCTTTTTACCATCTTCATTTTTATCATCCCAGTCTTAATAACTACCATCATCTTTTTTTCTGTATGACAGCATATTTTCCTGGATGACACTGTAGTTTCCGCTACTAATTTCCAATGGCTGCTGTAACAAATTACCATGAACTTGATGTCTTAGAACAACGGAATTCTATTCTCTTATGGTTTTCAGCCAAGGGTTCAAAATCAATATCACTGAGCCAAAATTAAGCTATCAGCAGGGCTGAGAAATTGTTTCCTTTGTATAAAATCTTTATTTCTATAATGAAGGGTCCAAAACGCTTGAATATTTTTATGGGCTCTGAAAGATACAGCTACATTGCTCTCCGATATGTTCATATCATGTTATATTTTCATCAGTAATACGTTTATCTGTCTCACCATCATCTCACTAGGATTGAGTAGTTTATATTCTCTCTTTAAAACAAATTGCAAATGCATTGGACCAAGATGCAGATCTACTTCCAAGACATATATGGAGCATCTAATAATATGATGGATTATTCTATGGATTCAGGAGGGAGGTATAAAATAATAAGATTTTTAAAAGGATCATCTATGCCTTCCACAAGGTCACAATTTATTAGGATTAGAAAGGACATATAAAATGGGTAACTAAGTGATATTGCAAAGTGTGAATGAAGATCATCAAAACATATCATAGAGCGTACCATTACAGTTTGTGGTAACTCTTTTATATTGGAATTTGATACACTTGGATCAAGTTCAAATGAGAAAAGAGGTCCTTCTTATTTCATTTCTACAGGGTATTTAATTATCCTATTAATTTCCTGACATAAGATAGCAATGACCCTTCAGGAAACCTTTCTTTAATTCCTAAAGTTATGATTAAATAACATAGAGTAATGTGTAGCTACTGTACTTTTATTCAAAAGGAAAATACTTATCTATTTTTTAACTGCAAAGTCTCATGCACTGCTTCTTCAGGGTTTCCATTTAAAAACAAACAAACCTAGAGTTTGAAAAATCATAAGAGGTCTCCCAATCAGACTCATCGAGCTCTGCCGTGACTCCAGAACTTACTGGGGGAAAAGCCCTATCTGTGAGTGGCAGGGAGAGTTCGTGAGGGTGATGATTTCCTAAAGAACTGAACCACATCAAGAACATCTGGGGAATTAAAAATCAAATCCTGCAATGGAAACGATTATCTTGAAGTCATGACAGCAGTGACCTAGAGAATAGGCCTTGGTTCAAGACCATAATTGCACAAAGGGTTTTGATCTCTTTGACCATGTGAGACCAAAAAGTAAATCTGAAATTTACTACAGGAAATTCCTATGTCTAGTAAGTGATGTTTTATCTACGACTGGCCAGAGCCACTTTTTAAAAGACCATTTTTGAGATTTTTACTTTAATTAAAACATGGGGCATTTTAAAATAGCTGTTTCCCACTGAGAAAGCTGCTACTCCATCAATTTCTAAATTTCACGGTTATAAATAAGAAGCAGCCTGAAAGTATGCCCTCCTTATTGATTATCCCTCAAAACCTAACACATGAAAAATAATGTACGCTTTTGAGGTATACATGGTAGTAGCTAAAGATATAAACGTATCCTGGGATAAGTCTTCAAATTTGAGTTCGAAAGCTTGAATTTGTACCCACAATACTCATGCTTTGTATGAACCTGAAACTATTTAATTCCTTTAAAAGAAAAAGGTATAAATAGTATCTACTTCAGTATTTATTATGAATATTAAGCAAGATAGGCTTTGTAAAGAGTCATTCATAGATGAGGAACTACCATTATTGACAGATAGTTTATTCATTTTTTAGTTTAGTTTATGTAACTAAATAAATATGTAGGAGCCACATGACAGATTATTTTATTTGTGATAAGATTCTTTCAGTATCAAAAGACACAAAATCCAATTGGGGCTGCAGTAGAAGTAGGGAACATATTGTGTGATATGGTCTAGGAGGGGACAGAGAGATGGCTTCCTAGTGGCTTAATCAGGGCATTAAACTATACCACACACCCACAGGCTCCAACTTGGCTAAGAAAACTATGTATACCAATAGCCTTTTACATACAATTTAAGGAAACAGATTAAGTTGCAGTCTATTGACTGTCCCTATATCACGTCACACACTGCAACACACTGCCTGTAGCCCTCCACTCATCGCCTGATTCCTGCCTCTATATATTTTTTGTGTGCTGTTTCATTGCCTAGGACTCCATTTCCACCTTTTTTAACCTGGCTGAATGTTTATGTTTCTTCCACGCTCAGTGCAGGCTCCAGAAGTTCAAGGTAGCTTCTCTGAAACTCATCTGTTTGCTCCCCTCTTCCCTTATGATACCTCTCTCAGCACTTACCGTATTATATTGATATTTGTTATGGGGGGCCAGTCTACCACTTGTCTACACACTCTTTGATAGCAGGAATTGTCATATGTATCCCATAACATAGTGATTGACCATTAATACACAGACAATGAAGGTCGCCGGTTGAAGTATACATTGATTGATTCATTGGCTGTCACCATTTTAGTCTGTATACTGTTTAAAAGTGTAGTTACATTCTAACTGGGTTTAGCATTGCAAATTATATCTGTAATCCACCAATGTGTGATAAATAGGTGCTGGTGATGTTTTCTGCTTGGAAAACATATTCATGAGTGACTTACAGAAAGAAGATTTAATAATAAACATAGGCTTTTTAGGAGTCGGCATTACTTTAAGTGTATTACGGAAAAGAAGAAAATAGTGAGACAGAGAAGCAGCCAGAGGAGGAGGAAATAAGGAACAGAGGGAGAAAAAGCAAGAAAGAGAATAATGTGAGAGAGGAGACAAAAAACTAAAATGGGATTACTTGAAAAACTGATTTTTAGAGTGGTTATAAACATTTTTAAGCTGTTTACTTGGAAGTAAAACTAAAATGAAATTATCTCAACAATGACAAATGAGAACCATAAATTATCTGCATTTTCAACAGTCAAAACCTCTTCCTGGGTGTCTGTAAATGATTTGTATGCCGCATGGCAACCCTGCTCCATCGGTTACAATTATATGATTGTTTATTGAATAATTGCTCGCCTTGTCAAATGTTTGATGGAATATTTGCCTGCTCCCTGTAATATTTTCACTGAGTAATTGTCTGCTGTGGGTAATACCTTCACTCAGTAATTGCTTGTTCTGAATAATATTTTCACTGAATCATTTCCCATTCAGCATATTTTATCGAACGATTTTCTTGTTGTGAGTCATGTTACTATAAGTTCACTGAGAATTACTTGCTGAATTGCATATTTCCTTTGTATTACATGGAAAGTAGACCTCAGTCCTTGCCCTGTACCTTCTCCAGGCTGTTGAGAGATTATATAATAGCTTTCTTTTTCTAAATTATTTTCTAGTAGTGTTGAACTTTGAAACTGAATGCTATGCTCAAAGTCAAGTAAAATGAAAGTTTTGTTTTTAGAGGGGGAGGAAACTTATTATAACAGAAAAATAGGGAAAGCAAACTATTCTAAGTGGGATAGGTGTGGAACATTGTAGGTAAGCTACACCCAAGACTGATTTGGAGGTTTCTAGAATCAATTTTAATGAGATTGTAATATTTCCCAATTCGACAACATGCTAAAGGTTGATGGCTTATAAATGGTTATATATGTTAAAGTAGCAGACCATCATAGAAAGATAAGAGAATTTGAAATTGAAAGACATAGATTCCATTTATGGACCTGTCATTTACTCTTCTAAACCTCAGTATCCTTATCTTTAAAATGGATATACAAGTTTTTTCTTTCTTTATTCGTTGAGCTAGTTAAGGTAAAATATGTAAAATTCTTCAGATATGATAGTGTTCCAGGCCATGGATATTATACCATTATATATTACCCTCTACAAGCCTTTATCTTAGCATGTATTATATTAAATTATCTCTTTATGGGCTAATATCCTTTGGGTTCCCAACCAAGGATTCAACCAACTGTGGATCAAAAATATTTTTAAGAATTATCTGTACTGAACATATACATTTTTTCTTGTCATTATTTCCTAAACAATATAGTATAACAACTATTTACATTGCATTAGGTGTTATAAATAATCTAGATATGTATACCAGATGATGTGCATAGGTTTTAGGCAAATACTATGCCATATTATAGAAGGAAGTTGAATATTTGTGGATTTTGGTATTCACAAGAGGTCCTGGAACAAATCTACACGGATTGACAGCTATAAGTGTAGGAAAGAAACGATAAAAGAGGCAAAACAACTGATATGTGTCCATCACCATTGCCCTTCATTTTCTTTTCTTTTCTTTTCTTTTCTTTACTTTTGTTTTCTTTTCTTTTTCCTTTGAGGGAGGTGCGGGGGACAGAGTTTCGCTCTTGTTGCCCAGGCTGCAGTGCAGTGGTGTGATCTTGGCTCACTGCAACCTCCACCTCCTGGGTTCAATCAATTCTCCAGCCTCAGCCTCTCTAGTAGCTGGGATTACAGGTGCCCACCACCAAGGCCGCCTAATTTTTTTTTGTATTTTTATTAGAGATGGGGTTTTGCCATGTTGGCCAGGCTGGTCTCAAACTCCTCACCTCAGGTGAACCGCCTTCCTCAGCCTCCCAAAGTGCTGGAATTACAGGAGCGAGCCACGGTGCTGGCCTTCATTTTATTTTCTATTTCCTTTCCTATCCCCCTTTCCTGGGAGTTTTTGTCCATATTCGCTCTGGAATAATTTGGCACTGATTATTCTTTTGGTTTCACATTTAATGACCCAGCAGATTGCAAAAACTGTAGAAAAATAGAGAAGCTGCATTGTAATGAAGTTCACCATATTCTGAGGTATAAACAGAAAACTAGGAGAACATGGAACTACCTACAGAATCAAAGGTATAATATCATAAAGTTGTTCAGTACAACAAAATAATGATAGTAACATTTAGTTCTTTCCACAATACAGATATTTTTTTCTCAAAGTAAAGAGAGACAAGAAGAAATTAAGGAGCTAACAGCCTCTAATTAGCAACTTATATATTAATAAATATGTAGTATATATTACATATATAATCTTTGAGTACCAATAAATCTAATGACGCTAAATGCAATGTTTTGTCCACTAAATTCTGTTTTGTCCTGTCAGTTATATTGCATTTCTAGTTAATATTCAACTATACAGATATTCTTCCTTATAGATACTATCTTTGGAATTTATGAAACATATTCTTTTATCTTGTAGCTATGCATGGGTTCAAGATTATATGAGTGGAGTATGTTATCATGGAATCTTTTTTTTTTGAGACAGAGTCTTGTTCTGTCACTAGGCTGGAGTACAGTGGTGCAATCTCAGTTCACTGCAACCTCCACCTCCTGGGTTCAAGCTATTCTCCTGCCTCATCCTCCTGAGTAGCTGGGACTACAGGTATATGCCACCACACCCAGCTAATTTTTTTGTATTTTTAGTAGAGATGGGGTTTCACCATGTTGGCCAGGATGGTCTCGATTTCTTGACCTCATGATCTGTCTGCCTCAGTCTCCCAAAGCGCTGGGATTACAGGCATCAGCCACTGTGCCCAGCCAATTCTTCTTATAAGTAGATTTCGATATAGATAATCCCATAAAGATAATTATATTGTAATGGTATAGAGACCCAAACATATCTTCTAGAGAGCTGTAAATCCTCTAGCTTAGGTGTATTCAGTTGGTGCTTGAGCTTATTCAAAGTGAAGCCTCACCCTAGAGCTCAAAACTTGATTGCACTAGTACCCATGAGTACTATTTACCAAATATTTCTGACTCTCCTTTAGGGAAGATAGTAGTGTTGCACTTCCCTTCTTCTTGGAGACAGGTGTGACCATTTGACTTCCTCTGGCTAATAAAATGGGAATGGAGGTAACATGTCATTTCTGGGTGATTAAGAGCCAGTACCAGATCCAGTGTCAGGTAAGATACAAGTCTCACTTCGCCCATCTCTCACACTTGATGCAACTATAAAACCTGAACAGAAGTCGTAGAGCAGCTATTTGAGGTCTTTGGAAAGCAAATTTCAGCAGATACGTCGGGGAAGAATATAAGAATGTGAAGTGAACTAGTTTAAATCATCCTGAAATTATTTGAACTACTTTGAAGTGCTGTTTGAACTACTTTGAAGCCCATTATACTAGCAATGGGTCTCCTTTTTTTTTTTCTTCAACATCACCCAGCCCAGACTTGACATAAGTAAGCACTGTGGCAAAGAGAGAGCCCCAGGAACAGTCCTCCTCTAATTCTGGCCTGAAGAGCTAAAATGGGAACTTTGAACAGTCAGAGAGAACATGGGAATCCCTCCTTTTATTCCTCACTCTTCTTCCACTCTTTTATCCTCCGTCCTCCAGGCAATCCCACTGTGCGGGTGGCAGTGGCCACCGATGGGAGCTGGCAACAGCCAAATCTCTGAAGGAGGGGGACCTTCCTCTCCAGTCGGAAGAGCTGAGACTAAAAAAACATGGGGCCAACTCATTGCTGTTTTTCTTTCTCTATCCTTTAGTGGTTTGGTCCCAGAGCAGCCCAAACACAGAAGTGTTCAGCAAAGTGAGGCAACTAAAGCCCCAAGATTTGGGCCAGAATTCTGAAATGAGGAAACCCAGGGAGGCAGAAAATGCTGGGAGATAGCAGACAGGGAAGAGCTCGATCCCATAAAAGCAATCCCATAACCTTTTCTATAAACTCCAGGTCTCCTCTAAGAGCCTCACACCCATGGATCTGATACTAATTTGCATACCAAAGACTGTGAACTGAAGAGACAGACTACCACCACTGAGTCACAGACTACCCATTGCATAGGACATGGCCAGAAACACCTGAAGTGCAGTATAAAGACTTTGAAACTGACCTGATATTGGCACTACAGCCTACGGAAGGAAAAATGGAACTTACGGCCTGAACCTAACAATTTTCCTAATCTTAAAAGATATCAACATTCTCCAGTGGATTTAAACAAGACATATTCAAAATGTCCAGCATGCAATCCAGAATTATTCAACGTACAAGTAACATCAAAAATTCATAAGAAAAAAGACCATCAGCAGATGCCAAGGCCAAGATGACACTGATGTTGGAATTACCTAACAAATACTTTTAAAATAGAAATTCTCAGCAAATAAATAAAGGTATTAAGAAGAGCTAGTGCTCAATTCACTAGGCTTTCCCTCTGCCATGGAGACCAGCAATGTTCTAGCCCAGGTGATAAATAAAGGACAACATGGAGCAGAATACTCAACTCACCTGTGATAGACATGTAATATTAATGAGGAATAAACCTGGTTGTCTTAAACCACTGAAATGCATGTATTGCTCCTTACAGCAGCATAACCTAACCTATCCTGACTGATAGAACTGAATACTCTGAATTTTACGATCTAATAGAACTGTATGTATTGGTATCAGGGAAGTGAAAATTTGGGACTGTAACTAATATTTACTCCATATTAAATCTCCAGATAAATTCTATAACTCTTCCAAGATAAGCACCCAATTGCAGATTAAGCCCTCTTCTTAAGAGACACATATAGTATATAGTTCATCTAGCTCTCTTAATTATATAGCTCTCTCTTTTTGTGATGTCTACAATAAAAAGAAACCAGAAATTATTTGGATTTCTAACTTAATTAATAATAACAATATGCCAAGCAAGATTACTCTGAATCTGTAAAGAAACAATTATGCAATATTATAATTTAAAATTAATTAATTATAGTTTTCATATAATTAGTATAGTCCCTTCTTACCAGATAAAATTGTACATATATTATACTTTAAATCTGTTAATCAATCTTTACTTTATGCATTCACTCAAAATATACACTTAAAACTGTAGTTATCACTGGGATAAAGAATAAAAATGACATAAAACAAAATATACTCTATACTATTTCCTGGTTCTATAAAGACTACTCTATAAAATGAAGTGGAGTTTTAACCTAATTGAATTTATATAATGCTTACCTAATAAATCAGTGTTTGACCTTACTTTGTTCGATCAAGAGCATAGATTAAGTTAAAAAGGCTTGGGCAAACATTTAACCACATCATCCATGTCTATTTATTAAAATACTTTTTCTAAAAATCCTGAAAACTCAGTGTCCAAGAATTGCTATAATCAGCTTATAAAATATCTGGAATGATTACTAGAAATGCAATACCTATTTTAAGGCTCATAATAACCAGATTGGCAATATGTTTGACAAATTGATGGCCTAATTTTTCATTCCTCTGTTATTTATTTTAATAACCTGAGTAGCACAATGATGTTGACTCATGAATTACTTAAACCAAAACGGTACAATGTAATTGTCATTCAGCCCCAATAACTCCATTTTCCCTGTCGGGCAGATTAGGCTGTATTTATGCATTCTCCCTCACAGTGAAGGAACAGGAATTGTTCTTTCTCTCCCTTCCA
The DNA here is from genome assembly GCF_049350105.2 of Macaca mulatta. Lineage (NCBI taxonomy): Eukaryota > Metazoa > Chordata > Mammalia > Primates > Cercopithecidae > Macaca > Macaca mulatta. The sequence continues at coordinate 73,302,345 of NC_133423.1, forward strand.
CTTCATCTAATAATGCTCCTCAATACCTATTCCCATAAGATTTACATGGAAATATTAACAATGAGAAATCTTGTGGGCTTTTTAAAAGTTCTGACTCAATTATCATCATGAGAGACAATGGGAAGTAAAACAGAGCTGTTTGGGACATTATTGACTTATCATCTCTGAATTGTTTGAGCCAGACGTATATAATCATCACATCTCTCAATTGCCTTTATTTTAATCCATATACCTTAAATTGGATGAAACAAGTTTTCTTTTTAAAAATCCACATTATAATATTCTGCAGTAAAAAGCCATAATTTTTCAAAGAGTTTTATCAATGTGAGTTACAAAAGTCACATGCTGTTTGGAGTTTGCAATGGGATATGATCAGTTATCAGATTAGTCACGATGATGTCCTTTCTATGATTTCTGGTCTACAAATAAGGTATTGTTCAAAAAGATGTGAAGAGCTTAAGAGACTCCTTATGGAGAAAATAGATTGGGGCAAAAAGCATGGAGTTAGTCAAACAGCAAGAAGGCTTTTAGGATTGAAATGAACTAGTCATATGGAAATATGTCTGAGACTAGAGATGAAGTTCTAAGACTAGGTCTGTCCATTTCAGCCACACGCACAAAACAGTCAGGGAGGACAGGGGAAGTTCCTAGCTAAGAAGATTAGAAGGACACAATAATGCTATCAAAATTACCTCGAAATGGAGGTAAACAGCTTAAATGGAAAAACAGTAGACTATTGGGAACAAAGGTGGGAGGGGTAATTTCCACCTGACTTGAAATGCCAAATCTCTGGAATTTCAATGAGTCTATCTGAAAGATGAAGGTTCAAGTGAGTGAGTTAGAAGCACTCTACTAAAACTGCAGGCGACAGACAAGGAAGGTGTGTATGTGTTCATAGAAAGAACAAAGCTCTCTATGCCAGATGTTCAAAACAACCAATCAATTTAAAATGGCTATTTTTGCCGGGTTGATTTTTCTTCTCTGGTAAATTCTGTACACCATAGAGTGGTCTCTGAATTTTGTTTACAGTATTAAGCATTTTTTCAAAAGTGTTTCACTGTTTTTTGAATATTTGAATCCTTTTTTGTTTACTTTTCAGACAGTTTTTAAAATGTATTCTCCACCAATTATGCATGTTCTGCTCATTTAGCAATGCCTTCATGAATTTATATTTTTCTTGTCAGATTTTATTTAGTGTTTTCAACTACTGGTTGATGTATTAGTAACTTTTCTGTATCCTGGAGTGCTTTTACTATTTATAAAGCATTAATTTTTAAAATTTTCTTTTTACATTTTCATTTAAAATTCACTTTCATCCAGTGATGCCAATTTTAACTATTTAACAGAGTTTTTTTTTATTTTTTACCACCTTTTTAGTATGCTTTTATTTAAGCAGCATTCTTCATTTAAAAAAATTTATAAATGGGAGTTGATCAATGAGAACACATGGACACAGGGAGGGGAAAAACACACACTGGGGCCTATTGGGGGGTGGGGTTGGGGAAGGAAGAGCCTTGGGAAAAAGAGTTAATGCATGCTGGGCTTAACACCCAGGTGGTGGGTTGATAGGTGCAGCAAACCACCATGGCACACATTTACCTATGTAACAAACCTGCACATCCTGCACATGTACCCCGAAACTTACAGTAAAAATTAAAATTGATTTTAAAAAACCTATCACTTGTAATGAGGAAAATGGTTATTTTTATTGGGTTTTTCTAAAAGGGTAGTAATATTTTAAATACTACTATTTTATATGAGAATAGTATAATGTAAAATAAAGTGATGAGAATATGTCTAGATCATTAAAACTCTTACAATTGGAGGCATCATTATATCTTTTCCTCCTGTTCACACTAATACATTGTCAGTACTATTTCCAAAATATGACAAAGAATCCATCAAAATGAAGAAGAAATCATAGACTGAAAGAATGCAAAGTGAGTGATTTAAAATACATTTGTTGTTTCTATCAATTAAATTTTTGCAAATCGACTCTTAAGCTTTCAGCAATTTTCCCAGACTGCTATTGTCCCATAATCAGAAAGGTCTATACAGGGTCCAATGATAAAAACTGCAGGAAAAAAATCTCACAAGATTGCCACACTGAAACCACATTGGTGAGGAATAAAAGATATTATACAGGCTTTGTATCAGATAGCCTTGGATTCTACATCTTCTCTGTTGCATATTAGCTACCTGTTCTTGAATAAATTCTTTCTTCTTCCATAAATGAAAGGAAAGGATCTTTGTTAATACTGAATAGATAGCATATGTAAAATACTAACACACAGGATCCTATAAATGCTGATTCCTTTTCTTCTCTCACTCTCAAGAAATACTTATATTAAACTGCACCCGGTCCAAACAGCATGGGCACTCTGGAAGATACAAATATCAATCAGGTGTGACCTAAAGAAGCTTACAGGAGAGACAGGAAGGGTAAAATATAACCATCTTTTTGCTTTTTAAGCAAATAGACAACCATTCAGTCAAAGGACGTGCATTAAGTCGTTTTACACTGCTGAATTGTTTCCCTTTTTGACCAGCTCCGCCCTGCCCAGTGAGAGACAAGCGAAGTCTAGGCCTGGGAACAGTCAGGAGGCCTGTGTTCAGAGAAGGGACCATGCAGGTGAAGGAGATCTGGGAAGCTGAACACAAGTCCCTCTGAACAAACATCCCACAAAACCAGACACCAAAGAGAAGGGTTGTTATCAGAAAAAAAACTCAAAAGAACTGGTTCTGACTGGATGCAGTGGCTCAAGCCTGCAATCCCAGCACTTTGGGAGGCTGAGGTGGGCAGATCACAAGGTCAAGAGTTCGAGACCAGCTTGGCCAACATGGTGAAACCCCATCTCTACTAAAAATACAAAAAAAAATTAGCTGGGCATGTTGGTGTATGCCTGTAATCCCAGCTACTTAGGAGGCTGAGTAGAATCGCTTGAACCCAGGAGATGAAGGTTGCAGTGAGCCAAGATCGTGCTACGGCACTCCAGCCTGTGCAACAGATCCAGACGCCATCCCCCCCACCAAAAAAAAAAAAAAAAAAAACAAAGAACTGGTTCTGGGGGATCCTGAAACAAATCCTAAGATGAAAGAGTCTCTCAAGTAAGACTAATGAACCTATGGTTCTTAAGTAGGTGCTCTTAACATAGAAGGACTTTTGGATAAACTCAAGATGTCTGCAGCACAGAAATTCTCCAAATTAGCTAGAAACAACTGACTTTGAGCAACACGCTTGTACTATTACTGTTCAGTGTGTCCCATTGCATGACAGGATTTACTCACTGACACAACAAGTGGTCTGACAAAAACTCTAAAATACATCCCTATCCACTCATATCTTGAATGTTACTGGAGGATGAATGGACAATGTGCTACTTAGAAAAGCCCAATGTTCAAATCTACTCATAAGATTTGGGCTTGCAATTAGTGAGCCATCTTGGGGAGAAAATTTCTTTATCTAAATTAAACCCTGTTTCCACGTGAATGCATTTAGGTTTGCTTGCCCTCAGTTGTAAGTTTATTCCTGACAATATAGCCCTGGTATTCAGCACAGCTGAAACAGACCAGGTTATGTCAACTCTCCCTCTATGTCTGCCTTGCCTCCAAGACACAAGGTAGAGGTGGGGAGGAGGGGTGCAAAATATAGACAACTTGATGGAGACTTCATATATCTCATATGAAAAGGGAAAGAGAACAACTGCCTTTCTAAAATCAAATATGGTTTATTCTTTCCATCCATCAGAGATTAAATTTAGACTTCACAATGAATGCAAAATCTATTGACTACTACATCTTGTCAACTTGAGATGTAAGAAAACCAGAAATGAGCTTCAAACTCCACAAAAACCAACGCATGGTATAAGATGGAAAAGTAAATAATGTGAATTCATGTAGAAAGTTTCTTCCGCTCTTGTCTTTGCAAGGAAGAAATACATAAGTTACCACTTACTGAGTCCCAAGTCCCAGATTCTTATTTACATCAGTTGATGCTATCTCCCTTTATACAAATGAGAAACTTTGAGGGCCTTGAAAGTTTAATCTTTTTCTCCTAAATCATAGAACTTATACATTCATAACTTATGCTGAAACCCTGAGTTGTCCAATTCCAACACTTCCACTTTTCATTATCTTGCCAGTTTTGTCCCACTTTCTACTGTTGTGTCTTGATACCTCTCCTAGTTCCTTTATGAAATTACAATTCTTCTATTATAGTTGCCATAGGTATGCCACATGCCTAGAACAATTCATAGAGAGTAAACAAGTATGCCACATACCTAGAACCACAAAACTCAATTCACAAATATGGTGGCCTACCTGTACTATAAATTCTCAATTAGTCAAGTACTTTTTTTTTAGTATAAAGATGAGCTATTGGCTTTCAAGTAAATAGAAGATAGGAATGGAAGAGTTGATCATACTAGGGAGGATGGTCGAATGTTTCAAAATCTGTGGTGCTGTGCCAAGTTACCAGGATAAAGTGGGGGCAGTGAGCACACTTATGAGAGTAATTTGAAAGCTCCTGTATTAGTTACATATTACTGTGTATTCCATTACTCTCAAACATTGCTTAAAACAACATGTATTTATTATAATACAATTTATGTGGATTATGAATCTGGTCACAGCTTAGCTGAGTTCTCTGCATTAGAGTTTCTCACAAGGCCACAGTTAAGGTTTCAGCCAGGACTGCAGTCTTAGTTGAAGGCTTGACTGGGGAGGATCTGATTCTCAGACCACCCACATGGCTGTTGGTAGGAATCAGTTCTTTAACATTGTTGGATTGAGGGTGCAGTTACTCAGGAGCTGAAGACCTCCCTTAGTTCCTTACCATATAGGACTTTCCAGAGAGCATCTCACAACCTGGCAGCTGGCTTCATCAGAGACAGAGAGCAGATGAGAGAGCAAGAGATAGTCTAGTGAGAGAGATGATGCTGGCAGATGGAGGACATCATTTTTGTTTGTTTGTTTGTTTTTTGGGGGTTTTTTGTTGTTGTTTTTTGTTTGTTTGTTTTGTTTTTTTCTGAGACAGAGTCTCGCTCTGTCACCCAGGCTGGAGTGCCATGGCGCGATCTCGGCTCACTGCAAGCTCCGCCTCCTGGGTTCACGCCATTCTCCTGCCTCAGCCTCCCGAATAGCTGGGACTATAGGCGCCTGCCACCACACCTGGCTAATTTTTTTGTATTTTTAGTAGAGATGGGGTTTCACCATGTTAGCCAGGATGGTCTCCATCTCCTGACCTCGTGATCCACCCACCTCAGCCTCCCAAAGTGCTGGGATTACAGGTGTGAGCCACTGCATCTGGCTGAGGATGTCGTTTTTTATAATCCAATCATGAAAGCAACATCCTCGCACTTCTACCCCATTCTGTTTCTTACAAGCAAGTCCCTAAGTCCAGAGATGCACTCAAGGGGAAGAGATTACACAGAAATGTGGGTCCCAGGAGGCAGTAATTATCAGAAGCCAGTCGGAAGCTGCCTACCACAACACCCTAAAAGACTGTAACATTTTCCTCTTCATCCCCCTCCCTCATGTTTGTTTTTTTTTCTTTCTAAATGGCAGACTGATTTTTTGTTGTCTGAAACCTTCACTGAAAACACTTGGGAATAACTTGAAAAGAAAAATCAGCCAGTCTGGAATTGGTTTATGGAAAAGGCAAAAGGTTTAGGGTTTTTGCTCATGTCCTTTGTAAGGATGGGAAGGGCTAACAAATGGTAAGGGAATTTAGCTATTTGTGAAAATACAGTTTTATTTTATTTATCCATGTAATTTCATTTCTTTGTTGGTAGAGCTTATTAAGAGCTGGACATGTAATTAAATACATCTGAATCTACCTGGCCTTTAACAAAAATTCATGGTCATTCTGTTAACTTTTCATCAGAGACCATAAAGAGCTATTCACTGTTATGGCCAGTTAGACTGTGTGTGTACATTACCTGAAGACAATATGATTAATAACTAACTTATGTTTTAAGCCCAATAATTATTTTTGCACTTTGGTTTCCATAGTTACAAATCTTTAGCTGTTCAGAATAAACTCATACACAAGGGAGTCTTTGCACTGGTTTACACATTGGGAGCAATTCCAGATCTGGATGATGATGGCCACCTGAAAAAAAAAAAAAAAAGTTTTCCTTCAGGGTTAGCATGCCCTGACTGCTGCCATCATTCTCAAATCACCTTTCATATTTCAGAAAAATTGCATTACAAATCTCCATGGAAATGTGTGGCAATTCACATATTAACACAGGAAAAAATACTTTTAACAGACAGCAGAGTAACGTTTATTTCTACTTGGGGGGTGGGTAGAGATTCTCTGCCGCCACACACAGCTCTTATAAACATTGCTTTGCTTATAGTGCCATTACACATTCTTTCTTTCTGAAGGAGAATTTCTCTAAGACAGTAGTTTTTTTAAGTTTTCATATAGTTTGGTTTGACCCTGGGCTAGACGTCTGTCCTGAGTCCCCTTGCTGGAAACAAAATGAAGAAAGTTCCTCCCTTGGTCTCCCTGCCCAGCAGGAGTAGCAGGGAACACTGCTGTCAGTCCACGGAGGTCTCCTGTTGTGGCTGTGGCCTGGACACCTGTTTCTGGCAAGGCAAGCCTGTCAAGGAGTCCGAAAGCTCAGAAAGCTCCACTGGACTTGTGGAGTGCTTTATCCAGCCCACCATGACCATCTCCTGGATTCCCAGGGCCTTTGGAAGCTCCCCTCAGGATACAATGAACACTACAATTCTTGATATTCTATAAATTCCAATTCCAATGTCATCCCAGCTCACAGTGTTACTGGGGGATCCTTGCTCACACAGCTCCCAAGATGGTGGGCCGCTTCCAAGGTGTTGGCAAGCCTCGTGTTCTCTGACCTGGGGTTCTTGGCCTCAGGGTTTCCAAGGAATGGAATCTTGGGCCATGCAGTGAGTGTTATAGCTCTATTAGAAGCCGTGGGTCATGGAAGAGAACGGTGGAACCCAGCAGCGAGTGTTCAGCTGGATTAGGATGAACCCGGGCACTTAGCCCTGCAGGAACAATAGCAAGCCTTTAGCCCAGTCCGGAGTGGCAATGGGTGCCTCGCTGGATCAGGAGCACAGCTGACACCCTGCTGGATCCCAAGGGATGGAAGCAGGCGGTGGGTCTGCCACGGCGGCAAACAGCAGTGGTGGACGGCAAGCGAAAGCTCAGCTCCAACAGTAACAAATACGGACCAGAAGAGTGCAGTTGCAAGATTTAATAAAGTGAAAACAGAGCTCCCATACAAAGCGAGGGGACCCAAAAAGGGTTGCCGTTGCTCACTCGAATGCCTGGGTTTATATCCCGATCATTGTCCATCCTGCCATGCTCTCAAGCGATAGATGATTGGCTATTTCTTTACCTCCTGTTTTTGCCTAATTAGCATTTTAGTGAGCTCTCTGATTGGTCAGGTGTGAGCTAAGTTGCAAGCCCTGTGTTTCAAGGTGGATGCGGTCACCTTCCCAGCTAGGCTTAGGGATTCTTAGTTGGCCTAGGAAATCCAGCCAGTCCTGTCTCTGAACAGGACTCTAAAGGCCTCTCAGCCCTCTTCCCTATCGCTCACGCTAAGTGCCTGACATGCTAGTTTCTCTTGGTTCCCCAACGCCCAGCTCTTCACCAACTCAGTCTTGTACTAGTTGTTCTCTCTGCCTGGATATCTCTTTCCCTTGACCCTTTGACATTTCTTTCCCCAGACTTCAGTTCAACTGGCACTTACTTAAAGAAAAGTTCTCCAACTCACCTGTCACTCCTCATTTTCTACTATAGAAATCTGCTTATTTTATTCATAGCACTGAGCTTATTTTCTTTCTTTCTTTGCTTAATCATTTATTTCCAACTTCCCCAGCAGAATGTAAGCTCCGTGAGGACAGAGCCGCATCCGTCTTATTCATGACCATACACCCTCCGTGTCTAGCACAGTGCCTGACAGTCACTCAAAAACTACATATTAAAAATGTTCAGTCAGCCGGGCACGGTGGCTCAAGCCTGTAATCCCAGCACTTTGGGAGGCCGAGATGGGCGGATCACGAGGTCAGGAGATCGAGACCATCCTGGCTAACACGGTGACACCCCGTCTCTACTAAAAAATACAAAAAAACTAGCCGGGTGAGGCGGCGGGCACCTGTAGTCCCAGCTACTGGGGAGGCTGAGGCAAGAGAATGGCGTAAACCCGGGAGGCGGAGCTTGCAGTGAGCCAAGATCCGATCACTGCACTCCATCCTGGGTGACAGAGCGAGACTCCGTCTCCAAAAAAAAAAAAAAAAATTTCAGTCATTCTAACATTCACAGTGATGATTCTAGCTTGTACTTTTGAAAGCTGAATATATTCTGAGTGTATATGTTTTATATGAAAATTTCAAAGAGATAGTATTGAGGTTGATCTGAAAGGATTTATGTAATCATGAAAAGTTTTAAAATATATTTTAGAATGTATACATAGTATTGTCCTATTGCTTTGTTTAAACTTGCATGACATAAACAGAGCTGCCATTTAGGAGAGGAGTGTGGATAAAACAAGAGTCTTACTTGTGTTTAAATGGTATGTGTATAAACACCTGTAAATTACAAACCATATTTTCAAGAAGTATGATTATTGCTATATGAGTGTAATCTGAGGCTGGAATTAGGATGGCATTGCTAGAATTCTTGGTACTCTTGAGAAAGAATTCTAAGAAGCCAGGTAGTTACTGTGCAGCATAGGGAGTTAAAGAAAATATAGTTTCATTTTATGGAGAATTCCTGAATACCATTAAATAAGATACATATTAATAAAGTAGAAACAACTTAATGTACTTCTAATGCTTTATCATTTGTGTCTCCTTTTATCTAGCTCTTCCTGAGAACAAAAAGGATTTATGAAGGAAAAAGCAGCGAATCAAAGAAGTTCTGGGATTAAATTCTGTTTTGGCCACTTACTAGTCATTTGACCTTGGGCAAATCACTTTACTGGACCTCAGTTTCCCTGTATGCAAAAGGTTTTGGTAAAAATCATATTAGTTAAAGAATGTAAAGAGTTTTATAAATTACAAAGTGATTAAGAAAAGTAAAATGTATTGTTTTGTAGGAATGATAAAAAAAAAAAGAAACTTTGACATTTTTTCTTCAAGTTCTTGCCTAAAATATTTATTTGTTTGACCCTTTTTAGATTTAACAGATTCTATATGTTTAAATATCAGTGTAGACCCCTTCTTACCCTACTGGATTTATAAGGTACTAAAAGTAGATATGGATCTCTTCTGTCTTGGTTCATTCTAAAATGGGATGTTTGCAAACCTCTTGGTGTTTTTTTTTTAAATATGAATGAAGCTTATATTAATTTTTGGCTTGGTATTAAATTTTGTTTGGAATATTATTGATTAAGAATGTCTGTTTTTGTTTGGTGTTTTTGTTGTTGCTGTTGTTTATTTATTTTACCAAATTTGACATCATCTCTACCTTTCCTGGAACATTTATTTTGTTACGAACTTTTGCTGATTGTAGTCTTCATATAATACTGAAAACAAAAGATGGCATATAGGCCTCAATCCTAAGAACTTTCCTTTTAGTTCTCATTTCTACAATGTGTGAAACCCTTTTAAATGGCTTTGTTAAGAGATTTTTCTGGAAGAAGGGAAGACATGAGAAAACTCAAATTACTTAACAGCCAATCCCTGCCAAGTCTTCATAATGTTCCTCTCTCATACATCACTTTGAAACTACCTGCCTAGTGGTTTGGATTTTTGAAACTCTAAGTCAACATTGCATTGGTCTTCCTGTTGCTATTGTCTTGACTTTTTACTCCGGTTTTGGTGGAGTGGAAGAGTCCATTCTGTCTCTTCAGGCCTGCCAGCTTTTACTCCTTTTGGCAAAAGGAAGCTGATCAAGTAATCCAAGCACCAGGAGAATAGCTGCCCTGGCCAGTGATGGCCTCTGACCTAAGGGTCACAGGTTATAGCCTTGTGAGTAGCGCATTAAGTACATTTATGAGGCAGTCCTGCCAAATCGCTATAACACTGACTAATGCTGCCAACTGGAGCCCCTCTTGGGAAATTTGAATATAAAACATTCAAAGGGAGCTAATGAACAGCCAGAAGCAGGAAGTTACACAGACAGAAAGCAGTAAGAAGAAACCACAAGCAGAAACAAGGCATGGAAGTGTACAGTGGTAATCTTCAGTAATAGCCAAGTTCTTCTGGTCAATGCCATTCTTGAGGCAACAACCCTTAGAATCCTTATTGGGTGTCCAGGGTTGCTGTCAGACTAGTAAAGCTATGGTTGGACCCCAAATGCTCTTGGGGGCTGCATGTCCACTCCTCTCTTCTTTAATCTCTGCATATCCTTAAAAGAAGACCCCATTGTGAGAGGTCACTGAGTATACCTCCTTTGGCAGTGGCTAAGAACAAAGTTTACACATCTAAAGCTACCTGTTACTGTGATCACCTCATGCCTTGTGCCCCAATCTCAGTAACTGACTTTCTGTCTTGGTACTTCACCTGGTGCTAGACTCCTGGAGTCTATCTTGTTCTCTCTAGTATTCCCAATAACTGGATTCTATCTCCTAAATCCTGATATATGATCAGCTTCGCATTATTTCTGCCAGATTGTTTTACTGCCAGCTGGCTTGCTGGACTCTACCTATTACCTGCTTCCAAGTTCTCTGAATTCTTGTTCCACCCACCTGAAAGCCAGCCTCCTAGATGATGAAGTGTGAGATTATCTGTCAGCATCTCACCAGAAGATGACGCAGCCTTTGTCTTGTCACTATTGGCCACCTTCTGCATTGTCTGCTGTATCCTGCCATGCTCCATTTCTGACCTGTTCTGGGTTTGACCTAACTGGATAATAAGTCCCCCACACTACCTGTTACACCGCTCATTGAAAATGAGTTTCCTTCCACCTTATGCGAGGTAATTACAATAACTGCCTAACTGGTCTGACAGACCACTCAGATCTTCTGTACACCACATGAGTCACTTTTTTAGTCTTTAAATGAGACTTTGGAAAGATGCCTACATTGGGAAACCATTAACTAAAATGCCTAAGTGTGAACTTCTTATCCAAGTGTTTAAGGTCCTCTCCCATCTGACACTCATCTACCTTACCTTCTGCCTGCTTGACTCCTCTGCCCCAGCTAGAAAAGTCTTGCTAACAACTTTATAAAATTACCTGACATATTGTTTTTTCTTGTCCTTGAGTATTATGTCCTGCTAAATTACAGTGTCCACTGAGTCCTCTTTAACCACTGGAATCCTACTCAGGTCCTATGTAATTCATTAACTCAGCCAAAAGACGGTGACTACCACTTTCCAGTCACAATATCAGTTCATAGTTATCCAACAAGATATAGGATTTCTTTCTCTCAAAGTGTTTTTAGTCGAAGCAAGAGAGCTGAATGTTAAGCTAAGAAATGATTGGAGAATATGCATTGGGGAGACCACGTAAAGGAGGAAGCTGTAGATTCTCAAGCAGCAGGAGAAGCGTATTCAGAGAAAGCTTAAGGATGGGCAGATCCTTGATCTAAATCTTTATTTAATGATAAATAAATGTTTGAAATGTGTAGAGATGGGGACATTGTAGGCAAAAAAGTTAAAGGAGCAATGGATGCTAAGATATGTCTTCCATGTATGCAGAACAGCAAATAGCAGAGAGTGAGCGATGGTGCAAGCTGGGGATGTAAAGAAAAACATAGATCATTGCCTCTCATAATACACAAGGCATGATCAGTCTGGAGAATTAGGAAGACTTCCCAACTCTCTTCTATCTCCCCCTTATTGTTACAATTCTTGCTTCTTCCTCTGCTGTCGATTGTATAGATATCACAAAATTTAAACCTCCCCTCTGTACCACCATAAGCTGCTTCTTCATCCCATCTCACCTTTCCAGTCACAATGTTTTTCAGTATATAACTATTTCTTCCTCCACTTCATCATGTTGGAGGCACCTACCTTTAAAAGTTGTAACAATAAATTCATTCAATAAATATTTATTTACAGTGGATACTATGGCTAAAATGTTTATTTGCAGTGGATGCAGTAGTGGGCCACCTCAGCTCTCTTTAGGACCTACACAGGTGTTCCCATAGCTTCCACAAATGTTGGAAGCTGATGACTCAGAGTTGCGACCTGTCCAGAAATTGAACTGAAAATTCAAAAATTGAAGGAAGCATCCTTTCTCAATGTTTGCTCCCTTCCCAGGACCGGTTAGCTTCTAATAATTGATACCTGAATAGGCGCAAAGGCTGATCCCCCTTTTCTGCGGTGAGGACAGCCTAGCAGTTCCACCTCAGCTCCAAAGCAGTCGACGGAGTCAGTTATCTTTTGCAACTGCATCACAGTTACTTTCTCCTTCTCCCCAGTCAGGCTTTCCTAATCTCTCATAGGGATTAACCCCAATTAACAAATTTACCACTAAACTTTCTGTATGCCAGTTCCAGAGCCTCAGAGACTATTTCTCAGGGAGTGTGACCTATAACATTATTTAATGAAAACCATGGTTCCAAGAAGAAAAACTACGAAGTGAATTTTCATTTTTTAAAAAGAACTATTAGGCACACTCCATATGCCAAGAGCAGCGTTACACCTGGAGAAGATGCAAAGAAGAGGAAATGACCTGGGTGGTGGCAGTGCCGTCTCCCAGTTCTGGAGGCAGAAGAGCCTGCCAAGAGGAAAGGCCAGCTAGATCCCCATCCTGCCAAACTCTCCAGGACTAAGTACAAGATTAGATTGTCTTGCTTTACCCAGTCCAGTAAGTAATTCATAGGTCCAGAAAGTTAAATCTGAAATCTCTTTTTCTTGGTGGCTTTAAAACAAAATTAATTTCCCAGTACCAAAGTGGTGAACATGGTCCTCTTTAGAAATAAGAGAGAAGGCAGCCAGGTGCGGTGACTCACGCCTGTAATCCCAGCACTTTGGGAGGAGGTGAGCAGATCACCTGAGGTCACGAGTTTGAGACCAGCCTGACCAACATGGAGAAACCCTGTCTCTACCAAAAATACAAAATTAGCCAGGTGTGGTGGTGCATGCCTGTAATCCCAGCTATTTGGGAGACTGAGGCAGGAGAGTAGCTTGAACCCAGGAGCCAGAGGTTGTGGTGAGCCAAGATTACACTATTGCACTCCAGCCTGGGCAACAAGAAGGAAACTCCATCTCAAAAAACTAAAAAGAAAGAAAAAAAAGAGAAGGCTAAATAATGTCTCAAAGTTATTTTCAGGCAAAGACGTAATATTAAAAGTGATGCACATTTTGAAATAGAAGCTATTTTAGTCTTGATCAAGGATGCATTAGGGATTTTAGGAGGCTTGGGTCATTTCATGGTATGAGGATTATTTATTGTAGATTGGCATTGTGTCACATTTATATTAAACCTATATATTGAATCTATTTTATATACAGCTTTCTCACTAAGACTGTTAAGTACTGATAATCAATTATAACCCTGTGTTGGAGCCACAGATCTGCTACTTAAGAAAAAGGATTACTGAGCAGTGGCCATCAGCACATTTATTCAAAGAGATGACAATGATTTTTTCCCCTGGCAAACAACAAGCCTACTGTGTCACCCCAGACTGCTTTTAAATGGATGTGGGTTTGCAACTCCTAAGGATAAAATTAAAACATGTACATTCTCTCATACCAGCATTATTTATCAAAATGACAGTGTGACCATTTTTCTTACAGCTTAAAATGGCACATTGATGATAATTACTTTAATCTACTTTTAGTACACCATAAGATGCTTGAATTGCTGATGTAATTTTGAAGTTAATCTTTATTTATAGTCATAAGTCTCCTGTGGTGTAAGGATTGGTCATTCATAACAAGACAAATAGAATATCTATTCATAGACTATACCAGCGAGGAGTAGATGCTCAATTTAGAAGGAAAAAGTGGACTAGAATAGAACTTGTTAACTTCTTCTCAAACTTTTCATGCAGTTTTCTAGATTAACCTTCATACAAACAAAGTTCATTTCTCTTTTTATTAGAATAGAAGAGCATATCTCCTGACTAGCATAGAAGAACAGAACCTTATCTGGGTATAGGAAAAGCTCATGCATTTATTTACCATTCATTCAGCATACATCTTGTATGTATGTTCCATGAGCCAGCAATATGGAAGCTGCTGGAAATAGAATGTAAATATAAAGAATCCTTGGGTATAGATTCGATTTAGGCAGAAACCATGACTGATTTCTTCATTGCTCTATATCAATGATAGAAAAATGGGGACTCCACAATTATTTACAGAGTGAATAAGAAAGACATAGTCTCTAACTTCAACAATTTTATGACCTAATAGAAAAGTTATCACCTAAAAAAATTCATATATTTTCAAAGAATTTAAGATAATCAAAAACAGGAGTGGCTTTTTTTATAGTAAAGCATAGCAGTTATAGATTTGGGATCAGATAAATATGAATGCAAATTTTGGTGCTACCACTTAGTAGCTGTCAGACCTGGGCAGGTGTTTGGTAACTAAACCTCGGTTTCACTCTCTGTAAAATTAGAATAATCACATTTTTCTGAGTAGTTGTAAAGGTTAGACATTTTATATATGTATATATATGTGTATAAAATGCCCATATATACTAATATACATGATGTCTAGAAAATTTGTTGTTACATAATAGATACTCCATGCATTCATTCATTCATTCAACTGAAATTTATGTTGTGCACCTTCTATAAGTCAGGAGCTGGAGATGCAGAGAACAAAACAGACTCTCCTCGTGAATGGAATCTACATTGTGGTACACTTTCTGATAAACTCGGTAGCCCCACAGATGGGATCTTTCTCTGTTCGGTGTCACAGAGCCAATACCCAAACCACAAGGCCAAGGAATGGAGAAGCAAGAGCATGGCTCACAAATCAACTTCTCAACTAGCAAGAGGTAAGGGGGCTAAAATATAGGATTTCTCTAATGAAGAGGTGGACAGTAAAAACAAGGGGAGGAATACCTATGTCTTCTCTGGAAATGGCTGGTGAACCTCTCAGAACTAGCATGCCACCTTCCTTTTTGTCCTTTTACAGCTTCTTCTGGTTATTGTCATGGTGATTATCAACTGTCATTATGCTGGTAGGAGTGTCAGTTAGCATGGAAATGAAATTAAAATAAAGCATCAGGTGTTTGGGGGGTCATTCAGTCAGCTGTCTCACTTCTAACCATTCTCAGCTTGTCTGGTTACAAGGGGAACTTCTTACCGACTGCATCCTGTGTTTTAAAGATAAGCAGCGTGAGAACAAGGTAGAAATTCAGCTAGGTCACACAGCCTTTAGTATGTTAGTTAAACATGTTTTGAAGAAAGCATTAGAGTAGGAGAGGAGTGTTGTTCAGAGAAGATGGTTGGAGGGGCCTCTCCAAAATGGTGACATTTGAGCAGAGACCTGGATAAAATGATGAAGAGAGTTATGTGGCCACATAGAGAAAGAGCATTCCATTAACGGAAGGAGAAGTGCACAGGCCCTGAGGCAGGAACATGCCAGGAACATAAGAACTGGTGAGCTAGAGTGAGCCAGAACAAGAGGGTAGGAAATGAGGTCAGAGAAGAGCAGGCTTCAAACCACAGAGAGCTTGCAGGTGATCTAGGGCCTTCGGTTTTTACTTTAAAAGATGGGAAGCCATTGGAGGGATGTGAGAAAAGCAAGGACACGATGTTTTATGTTTTTAAAAGAATCCCTGGCTGCCTTGTGAAGTCAGTCCTTCAGTGAGGCCAGGATAGAAGGAAGAAAACGTTGTTGATGTTAACGCCCTTCATCAACAGCTTATTGGTTGTATTTAAATCAAAAATTTTTAGGAAGCTGGCATAAAGCCAAACAAATGATATGTGGATGGAGCCCAGTGTTTGGCCCCAGTGTTTGACTAGTTTGCCTCTGCATATCGGTTGCTCTGCCATGGAAAATGCTACCAGCTGTTTCCCTCTCGTTGCCCCAACCCTGGCCAGGTCCTGATCTTCGCATTGCTTGACCCTGTGCAGATTCTTTTCAGAGACTGAACTCTCAGCATTGAAGAAATAAAGGGACTTGTATCAGACAATTCCATCCTATGGTGATGTGAACGCAGAAGACTCTGAGACCGGCCTCAGTTAATTTAGAAGGTTTATTTTGCCAAGGTTGAGGACACGCCTGTGACACAGCCTCGGGAAGTCCTGACGACATGAGCCCAGTGTGGCCGGCGCACAGCTCGGTTTTATACATTTAGGGAGATATGAGACATCAATCAATATAGGTAAGAAGTACATTGGTTCGGTCCAGAAAGGCGGGACAACTTGAAGCAAAGGTAATAAGACTCCAGGCGGGGAGGGAGCGTCCCACTACGATAGGTGAGACACAAAGGGTTACATTCTTTTGAGTTTCTGATCAGCCTTTCCGAAGGAGGCAGATCAGATAAGCATCTATCTCAGTGAGCAGAGAAGTGACTGAATAGAATGGGAGGCAGGTTTGCCTTAAGCAGTTTCCAGCTTGAGTTTTCCTTAGTGATTTTGGGGACCCAAGATATTTTCCTTTCACAGTGAAAATCAAAATGAGTGACTGAGGCAAAAGTCTCAGTCAATCAAGGTTTATTTAGCCAGATTTAGGACATGTCCCAGAAAACAAAACAAAACAAAACAAAACAAAAAAACATAAACCACAGAAGAGCCTGGGGCTTTTTTTCAAAGAGGCTTTTAGGAGGTTTAGTATTTATACATTCCTTCAAGGTGGGGAAGGCATCTAAGAAGAGGGGCAGGTGGGCAGTCAGGCGAATGGTTTCATACTTGTGAGACTTTAGTTTCCTGCCTAGTAAATATACATTTTACGTAAGATAAGGTGAATGCTTGAAGAGAAAAGGGGAGCAGAGGAAGAGTCACTTATACAGACATCTTTGGGTAGGTGGAGGAACTGATCTCTTATTTTTGTTTCACAGCTGGGAAGATAAGCTTATAATTGACATTATCAGTGTGGGATGAACTTTAGTTTTAGGGCCTAGACTTAGATTTGTAGACCGAAAGCTACAAGTGGCATGTCCTTATTATGGGAGATCAATAAATAATTTACTCATGAATAAGCGGTGGAGACAATCATTCATATATGCTGGAGGCCTTTTACCTTTCCATGGGGATCCTGCTAATGCATAACTCCAGCAACAGCTATTCATTTGGAAGAAGGTGTTGTCTGACTCAGCCTCCCAGCTTCATTTTTGCATAAAGAGTTTGGGGGTCCTGAAATTTTTAGATTTTCCTTTACAGTGGAATAACTTAAGGTATCAGCTTGTCAGATTAATCTAAGGAAAACTCAAGGAACAAAAACAAAATGTGAGTAAAAATTATGGCCCTCGTCTTGGTTCAAACCCCAAGTATAATATGTGCACATAGTATTTTATCACTTACTAAGTTGTTTTAATGAGCAAAGGAAACTGCTTTTGCAAGTTGTCACTCAGAAAGTGACATAAGACTCCAGTGTCATCATTGCTTAATAAGCTTATCTTCCAGTTCTCTCATTCTTTCCACCTCCACTCGAGGTGGGAGCCAGAGTCCCCTCTTCAGGACACTGACTAGTGTATTGCTTAAGCGTCCATTTCTCTGCTTGCCTGTTTTCCTCTGGCCAATAAATGGGTAACTATTATGGGATAAGATTCTAGAAAACTGGATTGGAAAATTTTCTTCCACAGCAGCTTCATCCCTTGCCTGCTCAGAAGAAAGAATTCAACTGAGGGGCAGAAAGCAGAGAAAGAGACTGAGGCAAGCTCCAGAGCAGGAATGGAAGTTTCTTACAAAGGCTTTAGAACAGGACAGAAAGTAAAGAACTCTTGGAAGAGATCCAACTGGGTGCCTGAAGGTCAAAACGAGAAAAGAAGTGCCTTTAACCTTCACCCTGAGACGTTATCGGCTTGCCCCTTTCCTATGATTCTTCTTCTAGGGTGGGCTTTCTGCATGCGCGGTGCCCTCCTTACCCTTGGGTACTGAGCACACACAGTGTGTTTAGGGAGTTATATGAGTGCCCATTTGAGGCTTTCTTCCCTTTTCCAGTGGAGTGTGCCTCTGGAAGATCATTCCTCTCCACTTTTGTCTCTTTACGTACATGCCTAGGAAGTTGCTTCTCCCTGAGGCCTGTATTCAATTACTATTGTGATGTTAACAGGTGTGGGCCATCTGGAAATGACCTCTCCCTGGCACTGCTGAATTAGCATGTTTAGAGAGGCAAAGTGATAATTACTGAACCATCACCTGACATTTCTAGTGGGTGGTGGGGAGAGCCCTCTTCTGCCCTGCACATGACTACCTGTAATAAGCCCATACAGCAAAATGAAAGCAAGTTTATTAAGAAGGTAAAGAAATAAAGAATGGCTACTCCATAGACAGAGCAGGGAGTTCCCAAAAGGGGAGGGACATGCCCACTTTAGGTACAATGCTTGTTTATATCATGGGGAGATGTATTCTATTACAAGGGTTTGTGATAATGGATTATTTTTTCTAATTACTATATTTTACAAGAAAAAATATATATATATTTTTATATATATATATATATATGTTTTTTTTTTTTTTTGAGATGGAGCCTTGCTCTGTTGCCAGGCTGGAGTGCACTGGTGCGATCTTGGCTCACTGCAAGCTCCGCCTCCTGGGTTCAAGCGATTCTCCTGCCTCAGCCTCCTGAGTAGCTGAGACTATAGGCACGTGCCACCATACTCAGCTAATTTTTGTGTTTTTAGTAGAGACAGGCTTTTGCCATGTTGGACAGAATGGTCTCGATCTCTTGACCTTGTAATCCTCCCGCCTCTGCCTTCCAAAGTGCTGGGATTACAGGCATGAGCCACCATGCCCAGCTATATTTTTACCTTTAAAGCAAAATTGGAATGTTTTTGTCCTCAAGATATTGGGATATCAGGACATTCCTGAGTCTGGATCTGTTTAGTAAATGTAATCAATCTGTTCCCTTAACTGTAAATACCTAGAGGCTAGGAATATCTAACTTCCGGGAAATGCAGACCAGCAATTCCCAGCCTCATTTTACCCAGCCCCTAGTCAAGATGGAGTTGCTCTGGTTCAAACACCTCTGACTCAAGGACCTCTGCCTTCATTGATGATTTTGTCTCTTCATTTTTACTGTAACAACCCTATTCTGACACACTGGAAACCTAATCTCTAACAGGAAGAATAATGAGATGAAAAAGAATTTGCATAAGAAAAAATAAACAAATAATGTATTATTTCAAATAATAATTCAGGAAACTCTACTATTTCCATTTTATGGTGAGAACACTGAGCCCTAAAAAGGTTAAAAAACTTGCTTACATTTACATAGTTCACTGACAGCAGATTCAGTACTCAAATTGATATCTCATTTCCCCAAATTCATGTTCTTAGTTACCACATAACCAGTATTGTCCCCATTGTTATGCATGAGAAACAAGCCTGGAGGGATTAAGTGATTTATTCAAGATCACATCATTAACATACTGCGGAGCCAGAAAGAGAACCCAGATTTTCCGCATCTTACCAGTATTTCCATACCGCCCATCCACTTTCTCATGTCTTGAATTTCCCATTCATCCACAGAAAGTAGCAGTCTTGAGGTTGTGCCATGGAATTAATGGAGTTAATATTCCCAGTTAGAGGAAAGATTTCATTATTTAACATTATTATAAAATAAAAATGGTATTTCCACAGTAATCATCCATATTTACTTATGCTTTTATCCTATCATTTTCAAAACAACTTTCAGGGCAACACATATTAATAATACAATAACAATGATGACTATATAATAATCTCACATAATGCCACATGTAAATTTGAATATTAATGAATATTTCTATGACTATGACAACAGAAAAAAAACAATGTTTTCGGTGTAGAAAATGCCCTAATCATTGCTCTGATATTATGAAAAAGCTAGCATTCCTCCCAAAGTGCCTTCCAGTTTTCTAGGAATGATTCTCTCCACAGCTGGGTCTGACCTCCAGAGCTGCTGGAGAAGATCTATTTTAAATTCTTTGTCTGAAAATAATTAAGCTCGGGAGAGTAAACAAGGAAAAGAGATATTTTTCTTGATAGATACAAACATTAACATTTGACCCATGGTAACAAGGTGATAGTGACAGCCTAACTATTGAAAGAGAATCTTTTATATTTGCAGTTTATAAATACTTGCTGCTTACTTCCCTCCCCTATTCAATATTCTCTGTTTTGTGTTTTGTAAACAACCCAGAAATCTCCACAGCAACAACCATAGTATCAAAACCACATTATAGCTTTGAGTTTGGAAATGTGTACAGTGAAATCTCAAATTTTCTTGGCTGTAGTGTAGTAAGAAAAGGAAAGATTTTCCAGGGACTACTTGTATGGCCAATATTACATAAGCATAGTCATAGCTCAAAACCATGTGTTAAATCTTTGTTCTAATAAGCCACTACTAACTGTACATTTAAAGAATATTTTAACTCATAATTTTTATGAAAATAAAACTAAAACCAGTCAAATGTGCAGTCCCACAAACTAGATTGAGCAACTGGTACTGGGACTATCATTTCATTTTTAATGTCTACATCTCACTCTTGCAATCTTATAATGTCCTCTTTGAGTGTACTTTTGTCTAATGACATAAAAATCTATAACACTACCAAATTATTTTCAAGAATGTCAATAAATAAGTTGCTGTTTTGTGTCTATCACCTCGTCAGAGTGGTAACTACGACAATTGGTCATAGAGGAACGCCTCTCCCAAAGAGCTCTGGAAGAAAAGAGCCCAGTGGTAAACAGCCCATATACTCTGCAAAAATAAGTAAACGAAATGTTTGATAATGGATTGAAATCATCTTTTTAAATGATTTCCTAAGAGAGCAAGAAGTCAAAGAATGCACAGAAGCTGAAAACCGGAGAAAAAGAAGACACTTGGAAGATAATAAAGGCCTAAAGCCAGCTTTTCCCTAGGAAGCATCTGCTCAATCATGTTAATCTCCCAGTTTCTGTTTTCATGGAAGTGCAGAACACAGGAAATAGGTAATAAAATCAAGGACTACCCAAAATGAAAGATTTCACAGAGCTCTTCATAAAATTGGTAACAATCCTGGAGGATGAATAAGAATTAAATCAACCAAACAGAAGGATCATCAAGTAAGCTCAATTCTCTAAGGTTCCCTGACTAGTAAACACAATTATGCTTTTATAATCTATATTTTCAACCTGGATTCCTTCTACATATATGGTCAACAAAGATTTTTAAGTGATATCAAATTGGAAATACTATCAGGTGACTGATGGAATTCAACAGAATTCCTCTCCAGAGAATGGAGTCATATCCAGACCTCAAAGAATTATCACAGCTGAAGTTCCAAGAAACTTGAGTTAATGATAGAAAATCATGAAATATATGAGCATATAGGCTGAAATTAATGAGAGTCAGCCAAAACAAGATACCAGCAATAATTATAGATATTGAAATTAATTAGAAGAATATAAAATTAGTACTTTTTATGTTTCAATCAGTAAGATTATTTTTTGAAATTATGAGCAAGGGACAGGAGACTATATAAATTAAATAATAAAATTTGAAATAAGTGAAATATATATTTTTTAGAAATTAAAAATAAAATAATTGAAATGTAAACAGATTAACGGAATACAGGTTAACAGGTTAACAGATTAACAGGTTAACACATTAAAGAGAAAACTAGGTACAGCTGAAGAAAAATTTAATGAACTAGAAGATAGATGCAAGTATAGTATCCTGAAATTAACCCTAAATGCAAATATATGGAAAATATGAAAGCAGTTAGAAGGAATGAAAAGGTCTAACCATACGTTTGATGAAAGAAACAAAAAGGTATGGTACAAAATAATTAAGCTAAGGCAATAATCAAAGGGATAGAAACAAATAATTTTTTGAACTATGGAAAGAAAGAAAAACCTCAGATCACAGAAACCTACTGATTGTCTTACAGAAAAAAATACGTATATTATCTATATCTGCACAATTAGTCACCAGATGTTTTTGGTGAATTTTAGAGCACCAACGGCAAGTGTGATATTTAAATAAGTCTGTGATAAGAAGAATTATTTTAAACTGATAGCTACAATAGAAAGCAGAAAAAGTAAAAGACTTTTTAATCTTCCTTGAAAAATGTTAATCTAAAATACTAACAAAACTGTCTTTCAAGAATAATAATAAAATTTTGTTTCCAGCAAAAAAAAAATCTAAACAGAATGTTTACTACAAATTCTCATTAGAGATCTAAACATCCGCTTCATTCAAAAAGAAAATTATCATAGAAGTTCAGAGATGTGAAAAGAGAATAACGGGTAGTAATTTTCGTAAATCTATGAATCGTTGTTTTTAAAATAATTATAATATTTAAAGAATGGTATTAAAAACACAGATTAAGGGAAAACATTAGATAGAAATAGAATACAATTTCGTTGGAGAGCTGCAATAAGAGTTAAAGCATTTTAACATCCCAGTTAAAATGGGTAAAGTAGAAGGTAAAGATATTGATCAACTTTACACATTATTTAGTTATATATGCATATAAAACTATCTAGAATTATCATTTAAAAATAAATACATAAAAAAGAAGGTGGCACAAGATGGCAGAATAGGACTTTTCAGTAATTGTCCTGCAGAAACATCAATTTGAACAACTATTCATACATAAAAAATATCTTCACAAGAGCTAAAGAAACTAGATGAGAGATTACAGTACCTGATTATAGCACAATAATAAGAAAAGATGCGTTGAATAGGGTAGGAAGACAGTTTCACGTTACCCACATCACCTCTTCTCCAATCTCAGGCAACACAGTGTGGAAAAAGATACCATCTTATTGGACGAAAGAAAGGGAAGTGAAGGAATTTGCTTTGGACCCCAAAAGTGGGTCTGCCACCATAAAACAAGGCATTGAGCAGAACTCCACGGCCTCTGACTTCAGGCTGGTATTCATGAACTCAACCTCCAGACATGACCTGGTAGCAGACAGAAACCTGTATCCCCTGTGAGGTGGATTTCAACTCCAGTTCACATCATTGCCAGTCAATCACAGTGACCTTGAGATCAAGACAACACTTAGTTCTAACAGGTCTCAGCAGCAGTGGGCTTCAGGTACAAGCCAACATTTCAACAGATTCAGAAGCCAGAAGCTTTAGGCATACACCAGCTCTGCACCAACCTCAGCAGCCATGGGATTCCAGCTCAATGCCATACCAGTCACAGTGGCCCTGGGTTTAGGGAGCACCAGATGGCCTGCTTAGAATCTCTGGACAGGCTCACTGTTGAAAGGCATTCCCAAACAAAGCTAGTCTGTGAAGAATGAAATAGGTACCTATTTATTCAAATGTGCAGACATTAATGCATGGCCACAACATCAAGAATAATCATAGAAACATGACATCATCAAATGAACAAAATAAAGTGCCAGTGCCTTACCCTAAAGAAATGGGTATGTATGAACTGTCTTACAAAAATTCAAAATAACTGTTTTTATCAAACATCAAGGAAATACAGAGAAACAATTCAACAAAATGAGGAAGACAATACATGACAAAAATAAGAAAACTAACAGAGAGATTACTATAATTTCAGAAAAATCTAACAGAAATCCTGGAACTAAAAAAATACAGTGAATGGAATTAAAAGTAAAATAGGGTCAACAGCAAAATTATCAAGCAGAAGAAAGAATGAGTGAACTCAGGGATGGGTTATTTGAAAATATGCAATCAGAAGAGAGAAAAAAAGAAAGGAACAAAGAAACTTCTGTTTCTCAAGATTTATGGGACAATATCACAAGAGTAAATGTCATAGGAGTTAAAGAAGGAGAAGGAAAAAGGAGTAGAAAGTTTAAGAAAATAATAGCAGAAAACTTTCCAAACCTGGAGAAAGACATAAATATTCAGGCACAAGAAGGGCAAAGAGCTTCCATAATAATGAACTCAAATAAGACATATTATAATCCAAGACACATTATAACCAAATGTCAAAAGTCAAAGACAAAGAGAGGATGTGAAGGCAGCAAGAGAGAAGAAGTAAATAACATATAAGGGTGGTTCCAATATGCCTAGAAGCAGAATTATCAGCAAAAAATTTACAAGCCAGAGACAATGGAATGATATATTTAAAGTGCTAAAGAAAAAACAATTGTCAACCAAGAATCAAAGCTGTTCTTCAGAAATGAAGGAGAGATGTTTTCCCAAACAAACAAAACCTGAGGAGTTCATCACCACCAGACCTGTTTTATAAGAAATGATAAAGGGAGTTCTTCAAACTGAAAGAAAAGGATGCTAATAAATAACACAAAAATATTTGAAAATATAAAACTCAGGGTTAAGAGTAAGTACACAGTCAAATTTTGGATTCTAATCCTATAATGATGGTGTGTAAATCATTTTTATCTTCATAATGAAGGCTAAAAGACAAAACTATTATAAACAATAATAACTAAAATAATTATAAGGGATATGCAATATAAAATGGTGTAAATTGTGATGTCAAAAAATTAAAATGGGGTTCTAAAAGTATAGTGTTTTGAGGGTTTTTGTGATCTGTATTGTTGTTATCAGCACAAAATAATGTAACTATAAGATGTTTTTTGTAAAACTCATGGTAACCAAAAAGCAAAAACCTATAGTGAATGCACAAAAAAAAAGAAAGCAAGGAATCAAAACATACCACTAAAGAAAATTACTCAGTCACAGAAGAAGACAATAAAGACTAAGAAAGAAACATGGACCTACAAAACAACTAGAAAACAATTAATTAAATGGCAGTGGTAAGTTCTTACCTATCAATAATTACCTTGAATGTAAATAAATTAAATTATGCAATTGAAAGACATAGAGTGGCTGAACAGGAAAAAAGAAAAAAACACTTACATGCTGTCTACAAAAAACTCACTTCACCAGCAAAAACACAGACTGAAAGTAAATATACGAAGAAGATATTCCATGCACATGTAAATCAAAAGAGAGCAGAAGTAGCTATACTTATATTAGAAAAAAATAGACTTTAAGTCAATGGTTGTCACAAGAGACAGGAAGGAATTACATAATGATAAAGGAATCAATCTGTCAAGAAGATATAACAATTATATATACACCCAACATCAGAGCACAGGCAGCAGCAGCAAAAATGAACAAGTGAGATTATATCAAACTAAAAAGCATCTGCACACCAAATGAAACAATCAACACAGTGAAGATTCATGATAAAACATGGGAGAAAATATTTGCAAACTATATATCTGATAGATCAATATCTAAAATATACAAGGAGCTCAATAGCAAGAAAAGAATATTCTGGATTAAAAATGGACAAAAGATTTAAATAGACAGTTCTCAAAACAAGACATAAAAATGGCCAACAAGTATATGAGAAAATGCTCAACATCATTAATCATCAAGGAAATGCAAATTAAAACTGCAATGAGATAATCACCTCACACCTGTTAGATTGGCTACCATCAAAAAGATGAAAGATAACAAACGTTAGTGAGAATATGAAGAAAGGGAAACATGTTTACATTGTTTGTGGAAATGTAAATTAGCATGTTATTTCAAAAACAGTACAGAATTTGCATAAAAAATTAAAAATAGAACTAACATATGATCCAGCAATTCCACTATGTACATAATCCAACAGAAATGAAATCAGTATGTAAAAGAGGTACCTGCACTCTGATGTTTATTGCAGCATTAGTCACAATAGCCAAGATACATAATCAACCTAAGTGCCCATTAATAGGTGAATAGATAAAGAAAATGTGTGTTATAAAGATACACAATGAAATACTATACAGCCTTAAAAAGAAGGAAATTATGCCATTTATGACAGCATGGATGAACCAGGAGAGCACTATGTTAAGTAAAATGAGCCAGGCACAGAAAGACGAATACTGTATAATCTCACTCATATGTGAGATTTAAAAAAAAAAAAAGTTTATTTTGTAGAAGTAGAGGGTAGAATGGTGGTCACCAGAGGCAGAGTGGTTGGGGGAGGGGAAAAGAGATATTATTGAAAGAATACAAAATTTTAGCTAGATAGTAGGAGTAAGTTCAATCAAAAGATCTATTTTACAGCATGGTGACTATAGTTAAGAGGAATACATTGTATTCTTATAAAACGCTAAGAGAGTGAAAGTTAAAGGTTCTCACCACAAAAATGATAACTATGTGAGGCAATGCAAAATTTTAATTAGCTAAATTTAACCATTCTGCAATGTATATATACTTCAAAAATATGTTTTACATGATACATACATACAATTTTATCTGTAGAAGTAAAATAAATAAATAGGTAAATACATTTGAACTGATAAACGGATAGTGTAATTTTCAAAATATTAAATTATAATGGAGGGCCAATGAGAAAAATATGCAACCAAAACAAACAAAAATCAAAAGCAATAAAACAATCCAAATGAAGGTTTTAAAAAAGGGTAAAACACAAAATTCCTCAAAAGTAAGAAATAGTAAAAATTAAGATATAGAAATAAATCCAAGTATACTAATAATTATAAAAAGGGATAAATATTTCTGTTAAAAAACAAAACTGTCTCACCAAGTTCTTTAAAACTCCACTTATAAGTCATTTATAAGTGACTCTGTGAAATACATATAGACACAGAAAGTTTATATGAAAGGATAAAAAATATCTACAAGGCAAATACAAACCAAAAGAAAACTGGTGTTGCATTATAAATATTGTATAAAGTAGATTTTAAGACAAAGCATTACTAGATCTAAGAAAAATAGCAGCTTTTTTTACAAAAGATTAAATTCATTAAGAAGATAAAATAATTCAAAATCTTTATGTATTTAAGAACAAAACCTCAAATTATATCATCAAAAAATTGACAGCTCTGCAAGAGGAAGATAAATTCCAACAAGATTTGAACACTGTAATCAACAAGTTTGCTCTAAGGAACACATAGAACATTATATCAAACAGTTGGAGACTACAGTTTTTTACCCTAGGTACACATCAAATATTTACAAAAATTTACCAAATGCCAGGCCATAAAGCAAGTCTCAGCAAATTAATAATAGGTATCCTACAGACTATGCTCCTTGATCAAAATATAATTAAGTTAGTCAATTAAAAAAAAGAAAACTTTTTTACACATCAATTTTCCAAAACACTATGTACACTTATAGGCCAAAAAACATATCATAACCATCAGCAAACTGAATCTAGCAATGTACAAAAAATATCAAATAGAGCATTAATAACTTGCTTATACTAGGAATGCAAAGTAGATTTAACATAAAATCAGTTCATGAATATCATCACAATAATAATTAATGTATTAAAAAGTCAATTATAATTACAACAGATGCAAAAAAATGAATCCTGTAGAATACTATATCAAAGCATGATTTTTTTAAAAAAATAATGAATTAGGAATAAAACAACTCTCCCTTAACACAACAAAATCTTCAGTGAACATCATGTTAAACATATGACATTGTAAGCATTTCCTTGAAAAGTTAGAACCAACTAACGATGCATACCATCACCACTTATGCTCAGTGGTGAACTGGAGATTCTATACTGTTCAGCAGAACAAGAAAAGAAATAAAAGGTATAAGGATTGGAGTAGAAAGAACAAGGCTGTAATTCTGGCAAACAGAGTATCTACTATCCAGTAGACTATCCAATAGAATCAACAGATTTTTATTACAACTACTATGCACACATTTTTATGTTATGACATGTGACATTATAAAGAGTACTACATAATGAAAAAAAAATAGCCAGTCATGCAATGAAATCAATGTGAGCAGAGACAGCACAGGGATCTTAGGTTCAATTATTTAAATATTCTAATGGTCCCTATCTAAATGTGTTCTTCCACAGATGATGCAAATAACAATTTTCATATAATATTGCTTTTGTTGGCATAGTCCCCGGTTCTCCCCTTCTGCAAGCTCTACAAATATCAGAAAAGCTGGAGATATTCTGCTCAGTCCTTCACTATCCTTTGGATCATTTCTGTAAACATGGGTGGGTGCCCATTTTGTGATATACAATGCGCCTGGCCCTGGGAAAGCATCCAGGAATAAGACAAAGCCTCTGCCTTGATAAGATTCACAATCTAGTGGGACAGACAGTAACATAAATAGAGCAATAAATGATAAAGATGTCCCTGCATATGCCAAAGTGATTGGTCTAGATGTATTAGTAATGAAAAATGAGGAAAGACATGTCACATATGCTATGAATCCATGCACATAGAAACAAATTTGCAATACCTCCAGAATCATTAAAATATTGCCCAACTTGTCTTATTCTAAATCATACATCCTAACTGATTGAGATTTTAATTTTTTTGCTAAAATTGTTTTAATTCAGTATTTTTAGTAATCCAGTGTTTAAAAGAAATAACACAGGAGGTATATATCCTCTAACTTATTCAATTAACCCACCAGTAAACTGTTATGAACATGACTTTCTTTGAATTTCATTGAGAAAAGGTAGATGATATCTGGCTAGGGCAAGGTGTACGGAATGGTTGGTTTACTTTTCTATGCACCTACTAGTCCTTGCTCCAATTTTTTTCCCCATCTCAGTTGTTTACACCAAGCACTTAATTATCTGTAGGCTCTCCTGCTTTCTCCTGGGACCATGGCAGTATACCAATAGCCTATATCCCAAATCAAAAAATATTTAAAATAATTATTTCACTATTCAATGCCTGAAACAAAAGATGCCAAGCACTTTCAGAGCACCATAGAATAGCATCTCCGCTTCCAAATTATTATTATTATTTTTTTTTTTTTTTTTTTTTTTTTTTTTTTTGAGATAGAGTCGTGCTCTGTCACCCAGGCTGGAGTGCAATGGCACAATCTTGGCTCACTGCAACCTCCCCTTCCCAGGTTCAAGTGATTCTCCTGCCTCAGCTTCTCAAGTAGCTGGGATTATAGATGCCTGCCACCCCACCCAGCTAATTTTTGTATTTTTAGTAGAGACGGGGTTTCACCATGTTGGTCAGGCTGGTCTCGCACTCCTGACCTCAGGTTATCCATCTGCCTCGGCCTCCCAAAGTGCTGAGTTTACAGGAGTGAGCCACTGTACCTGGCCCCCAAATTCCCTTTTAATAGAGTAAGCCTATTGATTCATCTTATTCTCAGGCCGCATGGGTAACCAGAAGTTCTATGCCAACATATCACTGAGAAACAGTGGTGGTAACTAGTAGCACCTGGAAAGGAACACCTACCTGCAACCCAGTCAGCTGAAAATAGCTTTTCTTTTTTATTTATGTCAAATAATAAGATCGTTGTTCTCCTCAGTTTAAAGTCACTATTTTCTCCCTCTGCCCCCATTTTGCTTCTTGCTAACTTTTATCTCCATGTATTGAATGAATCTTCAGTCTCAGCATGCTAGGGTTACGAACTCTATGGGAACTTTAGTAGAAGCCTCTTCTGACAATATGGGCAGGGTACCATTATGCAGAACCATAGTTTGTTCTGTGCTCTTCCTGGACTATGGAACTTGGACACCAAATATGGCCCAGGCTGTCTCAACCGAGTCACCAAGATTGTGCTTCCTGAAGCCTGCCACCTCCGAATAGCACCTCAGCCAGATCCACCTCAAGGAGACAGAATAGCCTCAAGTACATCTCAATTGCCATATATAAAAAGTAAGAGAAGGTAGAAATGGGCTTCTTTAAGGTCCTCTATCTGGCGAATAGCCAGTACAAGAACTGGAATATTTAGCCATCTCTCCATCATTCTCTACCTGAAGCACTCAAGGATGAGGAAGGCAGAAGGGATAGAAGATACAAGAGAACAGCCATAGTGAAATGAAAAAACTATAGCCTAGTGGTTAAGTGCTCGGCCCCAGAAGGCACACTACCTGAGTTCAGAACACTGGGCTATGCCACTTAAAAGCCCTGTGACCTTTGACAAGTTAGTTATTCTTTCTGGGCCTTGTCTTCTCACCTGTCAAATGGGGAGAGCCTTACCTCTTAGAGTTGTTGTGAAACTCTAGTGCTCGTGGAGATGGTAAAAGCTCAGTGAATATCATTTTCTAGATTTTCTAAAGATCTATTATTTTCACGAATACTATTATTCTTCTTGCTGAAATAAATGATCACTTTTTCCCCCAAAAGTTCTGTGTTCCACATGATACAAGCAGATGAAATAGTGAAAGTTCTGTTAACCAACTATTTAACCACAAACAACTCCTTTACGTTTTCCAGGGAACAGATGGACTTTTCAACACCAAATTGAAGGCTATAAATAGACTCACTATTTTGTCATAATACAAGTCTTAGATAAAAGTGGGTTTTATGCTCCTTCTTTAAGAATTGTTACTCATATTATCCATGGAGTTATCTCTGTACTATCAAAATAATGAATTGTTATCTCAACTCGAAGCCACAGCACAGTTCAAAAATAAATTTAGGATGAGCATCCTTTTAGTTCTGCACAGTCCAATACAGTATCCAATAGGCTATTTAAGTGTGGGTATTTAAATTTAAATGAATTAAAATTAAATAAAATTTAAAATTCAGCCCCTTAGTCACACTAACCATGTATCACGTGCTCAAGAGCCACATGTGGCTAGTGAATCTTTCCTACTGGATAGCACTGTAGATTATAAACTGGAGTGTCTGGTACCACTTCTCAGCTAATCTAACCTGATTAGTAAAGACCATTAAGAAGTCACTGGTGAAATCAATCTTCCATTTAGAGTCGAGTGTGATAATTAAGGAATCTTACATTACAATTATTTATATTCAGTATTCCCAAGCAAATTTTATAGGCTATCACATCTGTATTTTTCAGTTCTAACATCAGGAAATTACATAGTACCATATGTTTTCAAGACAGTTGCTAATTTGAAACACACATATGAGATATCCCAAGCCACCATTTCTTCGCATAATCATATATAAACTATGCAAATGATTAGTGGTCCAGACTCCCCAAGCAGAGTCTACACAGCAAAATGACACTTGAGTGTCATTGAGGAAATTTGTACTGTGAAGGTAGCAAATATAAACTATTAAAATTATGAAAGTGATTCTTTAGTCTAGATTTTTCAGAATAAATTTTCCGGTATCTAAATTTACTACTTTATATATGCTTTCCTTGACTTCAGTTCATTATATCTGAGTTACCTGCTCTTTCAATACCTTAGTTTCATTACAAAATCATCATGAACCACTGATCCAGCATCTCCTGACTGTGAATCAAGCAGCTGCACGTCACACACATCTCCCCAGCCCTGGCCCTCTCTGCAGCTGGCCAGGTTAGCAGGTTCGCTTTCAGAGCCTTCAAGAAATCCAATTTGTTCCCAGGAACTGCCCTAACACTATTTGAATCTCCTAATCTCATTGTGACATTCTTGGAGGTAAGAAGGTGGTCACATGAATAACAACGAGTCCTAGGTGGGCACTACAAAAGAATATCAAAGAAATAAAAATGTCCCTGATAAAAAGAATCAGGAGTGGAGTGGATTGGAGAACAGTGGTCATTTCCAGGATTTGAGTGATTTCCAAGTGTTAGCACAGAGACTAACAAACTGTCAACTCATGGAGGTAATGATGATGGTGATAATAGTGATAATGATGACAACGACGATGATAATGATGTTGATAATGGAGATGATGTGTTTTCCCAACCCTATCTGCAAAGTATGGGAGAAATAAAATTCGAACCCCTATTTGTGACTCCTTAGTCTGATGCTCTAATTCATGCTGTCTACACTTGCTCAATGGTAAGCACACCTTGCTACTAGTTTACTTTTTGTATTCATAGACATAAATCTCCTCAAAGACCCCAGAACTGAACTCCAGTGAACAGAAGGCACACTGGATAAAGTCACCCCATTTAATAATTTCTCCTGGCTGTGGGTCTGTTATGTGCTAATTTGTCAACAGCTTGTTTTCAAGATGTGGTTATGAAGAACGTGACTCTTTATTCTGGACAAAGCTGAGGCCCAAGAAGCCACCTGGCTCATGTCAGGGGTGCACGCCTTGCTTTTCTATTAGAAGTTCTCATTTTCCTGTTTCACTTTGTCTTGAATGACGTTGTGCTGTGTCCATATGTTGTCTCCTCTGCCCTCTTGGGTCATTCCGTTCCAGCTCACCAGATCGCAGCTGCTTCATGTCTCCTGCAGGCTTCCATTCTTGGCACATGCCCAAACTAGTGCCACAGCAACCCTATTCCAGGTAGGAAACTGGCTACTTTCCAGGGCGTTATTGTTATTACAGTGTCCTTAAACGTCTGGCCTTTCCACCTCTGTAGATTTGTTTCCATTTAAAAAGCCTGGAGGATTTGCAGTTGCACCTCCTAAAGCACCAATGTGATAAAAGCAAGGACATCTGGGGAAAACTTTTTTTTTTTTCACTTTTACATTCATTTCAGATTTAAGGTCATCAACCTCATGTAACCACTAAAATGGAACTTGTGCCTCCATTCAAATATATAAGGAAATGTATACTTCTCTTGACTTTTGAGATATTCTCTTTCAAAAGCTTCATCACATAAAAATCTATGCATTTTCCTATCGCCTATTCTTATTCAGGAATCTGGATTTACAATGTCATATGCAATATTAGAAAAGTATTCTACAAACTGATCATACGCCATCTGCTTGTGAATAATAATTAGTAGCCCCCTCTCCCACCCCAAGAACATCTGTCTCATTTTACTGCCAGCCTATTTAGAGCCAAGCATCATTGTTACCTGGATCTTGATCCTCTTTTTCCTGATTAATGTGCTTATTTAGATCTACTATTTAAAATTTATAGACAAGCTCTGAGCACTACTGGATAGACAGCCCAGAAGGAAAGAAGGAAAGTCAAGATGCCAATGCTAATTTTAGATGATTTTCCTGGTCAGTCAACCCAATGTCAGATTGCTAGATTTTCACACTGCCACTCCCATGGCAACCAGATTAGCAAAAAGCTCCTAGCTTGCAAGAAGAGTTTTCATGAGTATCTTTAGAAAACACAGTTCTTATTCAAGGAAATATGAGTAAAGAAAAAATAGAAAGCTTTTGTTTGTTTGTTTTGGGGTTTTTTTGTTGTTTAATTTTAGTTGTTAGTTGTTTAGAGGGTTTTATGTTTGTTTGTTTGCTCATGTATCTTTCTATTCTTGAAGTCCAAGGAAGAATGTCCATTTTCTCTTGAAGTCATGAGGCATATTTTCTTATTATGATTCTCATAAATAGAAGTGTGTCATTTGGAAAAGTGGAGATCATTCTTTATCCTAGTGGTATTAAAACAAACTTTTTTTTGTGCTTTTCAGATTTTAAAGACCTCAACAAACTTAAGAGATGTGCATAGAGAATTCAAGACATTTTATTTTACAAATTGGAAATTGGACAGAAATTTTGACTTGCTACAAACAAATTTTCTTCTAGAAATACAGTAATGCATCAGCTCATGCTTTGTCTTAGCAAATCTCTCGATGCAAGAGACACAGTTTGTTGTTCGTATCAATAGAAACGTTTTGACAACAAACTCTCTTCCCTTTTGTAATATCTATACATCTGATGGCATTATTCTTGCACCACTGATTATTCAGAATGGTCTGTATTTTGCTTTGTATCTACTACTGTCACATTTTCTTAATCACTCAAGGAGTTGTTAACCTATATAACATTCTTCACTGCTACTTGCCACTCCCATGAAAACTCAAAGTCAGCTATTACTAGAATTATTTTCCTAAAAGCTCCATGGAAGCCTTGGAGTAGCTAACACTTTAAAATAAATTTAAAAATACTCATTTTTGAGGACTTTCACTTATTAAATTATTTTTATGAATACCTTGGCATAATTTTATCACTAGTGGTAAAGATTGTTTTCTATCATACATCATGAATGAAGTTCTTTCCCATATTCATTGTACAGTAATTTCACATGCAAATCTATACAAAGTACACACAAAACTCAATAGTGAAAAATGTGACATAATCAGTAGTCAGAAGGCATCATAATGCCACATGTCTATCCCATTGCCAGCATCTTCAACTTCAATATCTATTCCACCTACATTTATCTCTAATTTTCACCCTTTTTCACAGCATAAGATTTGTTGTGGTGTATAAGAATAGGAGAATTACTCATGAACTTTTCTAATATTTTTATTAGAAAGAGAGAAAATATTATTAAAATAATCTTTCCTGACTTATAGCCAAAGCTTTTATAAACTATTGAATTCAATATTTATCTGGGCTGCTAGGGTTGAGAGGTTTACCAACGAAGCTCCTTCTTATTAACCAACAGCACAAAATAAAGATTTTGCCTACAGCTCAGTTATTGCTCTTAAAAGTCTTTTAATTTAATCTATGATCAAATAAAATGTTCCAATAGGTTGATTTCTGTGTTCATTGAGTAAGTCAACTACTTTGACTTCTAAATCATTTTTCAAAATATTAATCATGCTAAAAATAAGAACATAAAGGCAAATAGAAATCAGAAAAAGTATCTATAAATTAATTGTCTCTGAATCTTAAGACTAAAAAGGATCATATAATACAATGGTTTTCCAGTTCTGGTTCATGGCACACTAGGAATTCTGGAGAAGTGTCTTGAGGGCTGCCTTTGCCAGGGAGAGTGGTAAGTGGAACCCTACAATCTCATTCAGTTACATCACTCAGATCTGCTCTATTCTACATGTTAGATAGAGTTCAGTGCACTACTTAAAGAAAGGAATTTTGTGGATGTTTTACTTTGGACTTATATCTTGCATCAATTTAGATTGTTCAGAGCTGAAGGCAAAAGAGGAAGCCAAAGGTTTTGTTTTTTGCTCTTCGGCTCATGGTTATTAAAATGTGTGTGTTAGGGATTTTCTCAAGGAAGTTTCATCCTTTAGAGAAGACTGTTGATTAGCATGTCTACTAAGCATTTGTATCACTTTCTTGAAAACAGCCAAGCAATGCCACCTCTAGGTCCCATGTCAGGCATAAGGAAGGCAAGAAGCATCATTAGTAAAAAATGGGAGTGGAGGGGGTACAGCATTTGATAGGAACTATAAAATGTGTAAGAACCTTTTAATTGTATTTGTCTCTAAATATCCTAAAATATCAGTCTTGTTGCAATTAACAGCTATCAAAATAAGTTTTAGCCAAGACAAGGAATTGAAAAGGGTCAGAAGACTCAAGAATTGGCAAACCCTAAAATATTATTGATCATCAATTTATCCTTTTATAATACATTCTGTTGAAAGGCAAAATCTGTCTATTTATATATTATTAAAGGATATATACATACATGTGTATATATGTACATATATATGTATCACAGCTCATGGATATTAAAATGCATGTTTTAGGGGTTTTCTCAAGAAAGTTTAATATATGTGCCATATGTGTATATATGTATTACACTAGGAAATATACATATGGCACATTACATACATATGCATATATTACATATGTATATACACATTACACATGTATTATTACATATGTATATATTACATATATGTATACATATTCCATATATATTCCATATATACATATGGAATATGTATATATTCACACAATGTGCCATTCAATTTCTTCATAATATCTAATTTAGTTGCTCCTTTCAACAAAACATTACTGAATGCCTACTGAATAGCCTATGTGAACATATATGTATATGTTACATATATGTAATGTGCCATATGTATATATCCTAGTGTATATATGTATATATCCTTGTATAATATGTGTATATATGTATTACATATATGTGTATATATGTTTGTATATAATATAAGGATAAGTTGATAGCCAATAATATTTCAGGGTTTGCCAATTATTAAGTCTTCTGACCCTTTTCAATTCCTTGTCTTGGCTAGAACTTATTTTGATAACCACATTTCTTTTTTTAATTTGCCTTCAAGAAGCAGAATACATAGTGTTTAATGGCATCCTTTGTGAAGATAAACTATTGCCTAATCAGACAAAGTTTTCCTTTCTATATGTTTCTACAAAGATCCTTCACTTACTTGGAAGATAATTTCCTGGTACTTAATCCAGTGATACCACAGGCCAAAATTATCTTGAAAAGTAAAAGTTCATTTCTTGCATCAATTGATCTGAATTATTGGAATGATGCTATCTTTTCATACAACATGCCATTCAATTTCTTCATATCTAATTTAGTCACTTATTTCAACAAAATATTACTGAATGCCTACTAAATAGCCTATGTGAACAGTCCCTATACCACAAGATATGGGAGATACTTTTCTTCAAAGATGATTTAACTTTAACAATTAATTGTTCATGAACCTTCCAAAACCTCTCAATGAGAATTCTCAGAAGACACAGAGGTAGTCCTTAATCAGGCAATGACATTTATTTTCTCAGCCCATTTTCAAAACAATGGCCCTTTTACCATAAGGACACGACTTTAGGAGCATTCTGTTTACAGCACGGGTCTTTCTGTCTCTCTTCTCAGACAAAAAGCTGAAGCCTTTAATTTGCCTTGGCTCATCTCAGGTATGAGTTTTAGACTGAAAACTACTCTTCATTTATTGAATGGCAGAATCTCTATTAGTCAGCTCTAGTCTGTCTAGTATTTCAGAGCTCCATTTAAGGAAAAAAGAAAAAAGGCACCAGCTTCATTCTCAGATTTTACACAGAGAAATCCTACAAAGTAATCTTCTAGGGGACCAAAGATGGCTAATCTATGCTTTCCTTATGTAAAGGCTTGATCCTTTGAAAAGAAATCTAAGTAACATGGAGGAGGCTAGCTCACCAATAAGCTGAAGATAGAATTCATGAGATACTTAAATCCCTCTTCCAGACAGGGCCCCAGAGAGACAGTCTTCTGCCCCTTCACAGTCTGGGTACCTGGCAATTACTTCTGATGACGTGAGTGCCTGGTGTGGTAATAATCTTGTCAAAGGTTTAGGCATAGACAAAATAATCAGGAATAATTCTTTCCTCATAGACCAATTTTCTAGGGCTTGCTGTGTGAAACCAAGAAGAAAATACTTTGTCAAATTTATGCGCAGATAAAATCAAATAATGTTGAGATATATTAGCAAACCATATTCAATGGTACATTAAAAGGACTATTCACTACAATCAAGTGGGATTTATCATTGAGATACAAGGTTGGTTCAACACATGCAAATCAATAAATGTGATTTGCCATATTAATAGAATGAAGGATAAAATCCATAAGACCATCTCAATAGATGCAGAAAAAGCATTTGACAAAATTCAACATCTTTTTGTGACAAAATGTCTCAACAAATTAGGTATAGCAGGAATGTTCCTCAAAAAATAAAGGCTATTTATACAAAGCCCACAGCTAACATGATACTCAAAGGCAAAAAGTGGAAAACTTTTTCTCTAAAATCAGGAACAAGACAAGGAAGCATATTCTCACCATTTCTGTTCAGCATAGTCCTGGAAGTCCTAGCTAGAGCAATTAGACAAGAGAGAGAAATAAAAAGACATCCAAATATAAGAGAATGAAGTGAAATTGTCTCTGTAAATGGTATGCTCTAATATATAGAAAATTCTAAAGACTCCTCCAAAAAAACTGTTAGAACTGATAAATGAATTCAATAGTTTCATGATACAAAATCACCTTACAAAAATTAGTAGCATTTCTATATGCTAACAATGAACTGTCTGGAAGAGAAATTAAGACAACAATCTCATTTACATAGCATCAAAAAATAAAATAAAGTAGGAGTAAATTTAACCAAAGAAATGAAAGACTCGTGTACTAAAAACTGATAAAAGAAATTGAAGATGACACAAATGGAAAGATACCCTGTGTTCATGAATTGAAAGAATTAATATTATTAAAATGTCCACAGTAACCACAGCAATCTATAGATTCAAAGCAGCCCTTATCAAAATTCCAATGTCATTCTTCAGAGAAACTTTAAAAATCCTAAAATCTATATGGAACCAAAAAAGACCTTGAATAGCCATAGCAATTCTTGCCAAAAAGAACAAAGCTGGAGGTGTCACTCTACCAGATTTCAAAATATATTACAATGCTGTAGTAATCAAAATAACATGGTACCTGCACAAAAACAGACACATAGACCAATGAGATAGAATAGAGAGCCCAAAAATAAACCCATAGATTAACTGAGTTTCACAAAGGTACAATACAATGTGGAATGGACAGTCTCTTCAATAAATGGTGTTAGGAAAACTGGATATTTATATACAGCAGAATGAAAATGGACCCTCATCTCACCCTCTATACAAGAATCAACACAAAACAGATTAAAGACTTAAATGTAAGGCATAAAACTATAAAGCTACTAGAAGGAAACATGAGAGAAAAGCTCCCTGATATTGGTCTGGGCAGTAATTTCTTAAATATAACCCCAAAAGCACAAGCAATAAGAGCAAAATAAGACAATTGGGATTGCAAAAAACTAAAAAGCTTCTGTATAGCAAGGAAAGCAATCAATAGAATATGGTCAGGCATGGTGGCTCATGCCTGTAATCTCAGCACTTTGGGAGGCTGAGGTGGGCAGATCACTTGAGGTCAGGAGTTTGAGACCAGCCTGGCCAACATGGAGAAACCCCATCTCTACTAAAAATACAAAAAATAGCTGGGCATGGTGGCACATACCTGTAATCCCAGCTACTGGAGAGCCTGGGGCAGGAGAATTGCTTGAACCTGGGAGGCCAAGGTTGCAGTGAGCCCAGATCATGCCACTGTACTCCAGCCTGGGCAACAAGAGTGAGAGTCTGTCAAAAAAAAAAAAAAAAAAAAAAAACCCACAATTAATAGAATGAAGAGACAACCTACACAGTGGGAGAAAATATTTGCAAATTATGCATCTGATAAAAAGCTAATATCCAAGATATACACAGAACTCATACTACTCAATAATAAGAAAATAAATAACCCTATTAAAAAATGAGCAGAAGACTTAGACACTTCTCAAAATAAGAAATATAAATAGCCAACAAGGATAAGAAAAAAATGCTCAAAATCTATAATCATAAAATAAATGCAAATTAAAAATATCACCTCACACCTGTTAGACCGGCAATTATCAAAAAGATGAAAGATAAATGTTCACAAGAAAAGGGAACTGTTATGCACTTTTGGTGGCATTGTAAGTTAGTACAGTCATTTTGGAAAACAGTGTGGAGGATCCTGAAAAAAACTGAAAGTAGAATTACCATATAATCTAGCAATCTCACTACTGAGTATATAACCACAGGAATTGAAATCAGAATGTCAGAAGAGATGCCTACACTCCCATGTTCATTTCAACATCATTCACAATGGCCAAGATACAGAAACAACCTGTGTCTATCAATGGGTCAATGGATTTTTTCAATGCGTTATATATACACAAAGGAACTCTATTCAATCTTAAAGAAAAAAATGAATAATTCTGACACTTATAACAACATGAATAAACCTAGAGGACATTATATTAAGTGAAATAAGCCAGGTACAAAGAGACAAATGCCATATGATCAGATCAGGCTAATTAGTATGTCCATCACCTCAAATATACATCATTTACTTGTGATGAAAACATTAAAAACTCTTTTCAGCTATTTTAAAATATATAATACATCATAATTAACCATAGACTTCATGTTGTACAATATAACATCAACACTTACTCCTCTTATCGGTAAACCAAAAAGTATCTGAGACAGATCTCAATCAATGTAGAGGTTTATTTTGCCAAGGTTAAGGACACGTGTAACATCCTTAACATAATGTCCTCTAATAAACCTAGAGGACATTACACTAACTGAAATAACCTAAGCCAGGCCCAAAGAGACAAATGTCATATATGAAAGCTACAGAAGTCAAATCCATAGAAGTATAGAGAGTAGAATGGTGGTTACCAGAGGATGGGGGTAGGGTTGAATGGGAAAAGGGGAGTTGCTGGCCAATGGGTACAAAGTTTCGTTTAGATATGTGAAAGGAAAATAAATCCTGGGACCCATAAATCACAAAGCCAAAGGGAAAAGTCAAGCTGAGAACTGCATCAGGCAAACCTGTCTTCCATTTTATTTCTAAATAAGATAACTACAAAGATTTTAAAGAGCTACATACCTCCCTCACAATTTGCCCATTAGGAAATTCCTTGTAGGCGTCAAAATCTTTACCCTAACCGTTATGTTGAATGTCACCCTGACAGTGTACATTGATAGCTTATCTTCACAGGTACAGGACAAAGGACAGAACTCAAAGTCATCCCTCTGCTCACCTGAGACAAATGCATATGTGATTACTTCTTCTGCCCTCTATTTATTTTACCTTATGTAGAAATGCAGATTCGCTAAGCTAGATAAATGCATAAGTGACTTTTCCTCTACCTGCCCTCTCACATAAGAAGGACTGATCAAAGACTCAAAAGAAAGCAACCATTTGCATCTTATCTACCCACACCTTTTAAAAATTTTCTCCTCTTTCCTCAACATCCAACCTTTTCCCTTTAAATATTGAAGCCTTCGAAATTATTTTTGGAAAAAGGCACAGTCCTCTCTCCCAGATGTGCATCTTTATCCATGGCAAAATAAATGTATAAATTGATTGAGACCAGTCTCAGATACTTTTTGGTTTACAAATAAAAGGAGTAAGTGCTGGTGTTACATTGCACAACATGGTGACTATAGTTAATTATAATGTATTAAATATGTTAAAATAGCTAAAAGAGAAATTTACATGTTTTCATTACAAATAAGTGATACATATTTGAAGTGATGGATATACTAATTAGAATGATCCAATCATTCCACAAGGTTCACATGTATCAAAACGTCACTTTGTACCCAATAAACATATACAATTATTATATGTCAATTAAAAATAAAATAAAACATAATTTTTAAAATTTTAAAAAACAAACACTAAATTACCAAAAACTGAAACATTACCCCTAGGAAAATACATATATTATACATATATTATACATATATATATTAAGTGATGGATATATCCCATATATATTAAGTGATAGGATGCATACATCCATCACTTAACATATATATGTATAACATATATATATAATGTATATATGTATTTCCCTAGGGGGAGATGCATATCATATATTATCATCACAGTACACTGCATTGCCCCTACTGTCTCTATCTTCTGGTCACCTGTGTGTAACAGCTAAAACAAGAAGGTGGAGCAATGCCTAATTCAACCTCAACTGGGAACATGTACCTCTGGCAATTAAATGTTTCACTGTCGTGCATGTCTTTGAACGACCACAAAAACATTGCAAATATTGACTTAGGGCTACAAATAATTTTAACAAGTAAGCAAATTCACAAATATGGAATCTACAACTAATGAGACTAAACTGTATCTGAATAGGGTCTATTATTCAGGATAAGGAATGGTTACAACTCAACCTGAAAAGATAAGC
Organism: Macaca mulatta; assembly: GCF_049350105.2. Lineage (NCBI taxonomy): Eukaryota > Metazoa > Chordata > Mammalia > Primates > Cercopithecidae > Macaca > Macaca mulatta. The sequence goes on from NC_133423.1 coordinate 73,343,634, forward strand.
CAATTTAAAAATCGGCAATGGTCTTAAATAGACATTTCTCCAGAAAAGATATACAAACGGCCAAGTACATAAAAACGATGCTCAATATCATCAGTCATTAGGTAAATACAAATCAAAACCACAATGAGATCTCATTTTACATACACTAGAATGACTATTTTTTTGTGGTTTGTTTGTTTTGAGACGCAGTCTCACTCTGTCACCCAGGCTGGAGTGCAGTGGGGCTATCTCGGCTCACTGCAAGCTCCGCCCCCCAGGTTCACGCCATTCTCCCGCCTCAGCCTCCTGAGTAGCTGGGACTACAGGCATCCGCCACCACGCCTGGCTAATTTTTTGTATTTTTAGTAGAAACGGGGTTTCACCGTGTTAGCCAGGATGGTCCCGAACTCCTGACCTCGTGATCCGCCCGCCTTGGCCTCCCAAAGTGCTGGGATTACAGGCGTAAGCCACCATGCACAGTGGCTATTTTTTTTTAAACTGCAAGTTTTGACAAGGACCTGGAGAAATTGGAACCCTTGTGCATTGTTGTTAAGAGTGCAAAATGGTGCAGCCACTGTAGAAAATGGTTTGATTGTTCCTCAAAAAGTTAAACATATAATGACCATATGACCCAGCAATTTCACCCCAATATCTGCCCAAAAGAATTAAAAACATTCAAACGAAAACTGCAGCATTATTTACAACAGCCAAAAGACAGAAACAACACAAATGTCCATCAGCAGAATGGAGAAACAAAATGTGTTCTGTCTATACAATGAAATATTATTCAGTCATAAAATGAGTGAAGCACTGATAAATACTACAACAGAAATGAATCTCAAAAACATACTAAGAGAAAGAAGCTAGACACAAATGTCACTATTATATGATTTCCTTTAGGTAAAATATTCAGAATAGGTAAATCCATAGAGATAGAAACGTATTAGTGATTTCTAGGGATTGAGGTGAGGGCGGGTGGGGTGTGACTGCTTCATGGGGAAAGAGTTTCCTTTGGGGATGACAAAAATTACTTGGAACTAGATAGCGATGATGACTACAGAAATGTAGAAGTACTAAATACCACTGAACTGAATGGTTTAAAATGGTTAATTTTATGTTACGTAAACTTTACCTCCGTAAAAAAATGCATCACTATAAAAAATGCTGAATGAGAGCCCATGACACTGCAACTGATTTATAAATACTTGGAATATTTCCATTGAACCCGGATCTGGTTTTGAATTTATAAAGATAACTCAAATTATATACACTAAGAAATTATTCTTATGACCTATATTTTAAGATACAAAAGAGATTTCTGTTATTTTAATTGTCCTCAAACTGATCCAAATATACATTTTCAATATACTCTTTTAAAAGGAGTACACTGCATCTTCAGGATAAGACAGACAACATTTATCTCACTTTCATTTCATAACTTTAATAAATACATGCATTATTCTAATAAATCTAAAATCGATCAATAGCATATATTAAAATGTTTGTATAATTTTAGGAACTAATACATTTATTTCACGCTTCACAAAGCACTAGCTACAAAATTCAAAACACTTGAAGATATTTAAGAAAAAAACACAATAAAGTTTTTGTTTTCCCTCTAGGTGACACTGAGTTCATTTAGAAGAAAAACAGTTTAATTCTTCACCCACATAGGCAGCATCAATTTAGCTGAATTTCTAGAGAAAGACTAAAGAAACAAACTCTTTATGGCTCTTATGTTGAAGTTAATAAACTTATTCCTAAAGCTGGATGAATAGAAATAACTGGTCCCTAAGATATAACAGCTACAGCTTACACTTGGTTACCCTCCTCTTTCTCCTTCCTCATAGAACCAAAATTATTAATAGCTGTTAAGCCCACTCTTTTTCCCAGAAACCCCATACATCTCAGGGGAAGTCTACCTCAGCTTTAGGGGTGGACTTGATAACTATAGGTGACCCCAAACGTCTTGCCAGTAATTTCTTCAGGAATGGTTATACGACTTACACTGAGAAAATGGTATAGGGGAGTGGTTTGCTGGAAGCGTCTAGGAAAATTCTTCCTGATTCTTCTGAGAAATTTTTCTAAAACAACCTCCCCTCCCTTTGCTGGAACACTGCCATGCATGGATATGAGACCATATATCTACAGACATCTCACCAGCCTCAGGATGAAGCCAACATACAGAGAAGTATAGACACCTGGACTCCTGAAAAAGAGAAATGAAGCCAAAATCATTAAAATCCTGACCAATACCTCATACCCAAATATTCCATTAAATTAGAGAATACTTTTTTATTTTTAAATATGGGTTGGGTTTCTATTAAAACTGAAAGAATGTTAACAGATACAAAGGTTTAGGGCAAGCTTGCTTTCTCACAATTACCAAATGATGCACTATTAAATTCATTGTTTCTTGTTAAAATACTCACTTCAAAGATCCCATGTTTAAACTGAATATTTAGTAGATTAAGGCATATCTCTTGACTAAAATCTTAGTACATTATCACTGGCATCTAGCAGCAAGAACACACTTGTCAGATTGATAGTTATCACCAAGAAATGGAATTTTTTTTCATTAATTAAACATTACTTTTAGACATAATATTTGAGTGCCTACAATGTGCCTAATAATACTCTAGGCAATGGAAATACAGTAATGAACAAAACACACAAAAATCCTTGCCCTCATGAAGCTTACATGCTGGAGGGGGAAACATACAGTGACGTATATATAAAATATATAGTACGCCAGATGGTGGTAAGTGTTAAGAAGTAAAATCATACAGACTGCAGAGATACAGAGTCTGAGGATGAAAAGACAATCTAATCTCAAAAAGAGAGTCAAGGAAAGCCTCACTTCTTGTTCACATTTGAGCAAATGCCTGCAGGAAGTTAGAGAGCGAGAGCAGTGCTAGGGATAAGGAGATAGCTACAGGCAAAGAGAAGAGGGCTCGTGAAATGCCCTGGAGGTGGAGACGGAAGCCTTCCTGCTGTTTCCTGTACCAGGAATAGTAAGGAATGCAACAAGGCTGGGCTGCAATGAGAAGGGAGAATAGTGAAGACAGCATTAGAAAGGGAACGTGGGACCATTGGCACTTACAAGAGAAAGCAGACCAGGATCAAGTGCTGTAATACGCAAGTTATTAGAAGTGGTCTGGGTCTGGGTGTACTTTGAAGATACAGCCAGCAGAATTTGTTGGTGAATCAGATGTGAGGTAGAAGAGAAATATATCAGTCAAAAACGGCTCAAAGTTTCTTGACCTGAGCAGCTGGAAAGATAGTGTTGGTAACTGAGAAGAATGTTATGGCAGATCTAACTTCTTTGGCTGTGGGGAGGAGGCGGTACATTTGAGGGAGCCCGAATGTGTATTTGGACTTGCTAAATTTGAGCTTCCTGTTAGATATCCGAGTGGAGATGTCAAAAAATCTGTTGATCCTAGGAGGCAGGATGCTGGAGTTCAGAGAAAAGCTCCAGACTAGAGCTGTAAATTTAGAAGTTGTCAGTGTGTTGTTGGTATTTAAAAGCATGACGTTTGATGACATTATCTGGAAAGCAGAGGTAGGGTATGAAAGTAAGAGATCCAAGGTCTGGGCCCCAGGACGATGTGATGCCGAAAAAGTATATTTATGTTGAGGAAAGAGGCTCATAAAATGCTGTTGCAACAGAGAAAGGATCCCTATTTCCATCTAGCCCCAAAGCTATGAGGAATAGGAATAAAGGAGATGGCACCAACATATGCCTAAACAGTTGTCTTTATGTCTTTCATTATCCCATCCAGGGAGCGTATTAACATGGTCTGTAAAGTTCCAATGAAGTTTTGATTTTGTGAATGGATCCTTTTGCTGAAAGTAACAGTAAGCCCAGACTCAAAGTGGAATAAATGATAAGCTGACAATTTAACTTCACATGACAATGAACCTGAAGAAAGAGCAGACCCAGAGGCAGGCACATGGCTCACCTTTGCCTCCTTGTGGTTCTCGGGCCCCTGCTCTGCCCCACATTGACGCAGGCATCAGAAAACCACCAAGATGGTCACAGCTGTTTCTGGCCTCAGAGCAAGAGCAGAAAAGCAGATCTGCTCTTGGAATGTCTCAGAGCGAAATGAGTCAGAACTGGTGAGGAGCTAGACAGGTTTATTTCAATGACTAGGTCACACAGAAGTTGACAACTTAATCAAGAAGGAAGCAATTCAGAAGTGATATTCAGCGATGTCCTTGAGCTCATTACACACAGAGTACATTTTTCAAGTGCTTTTGAATTGCCTTTCTCTCTTCTATTATTTGCTTTCACTTAGCCAATCTCTCAAGGACATTAACAATTCTTCCAAACCCTTTCTCTTAGTTTTCTCCCCTATGGGCCGTCATCTGCTTCCTCAAATTTAAACCAGTTACTGTCTGGTCCTGCTGCACAACGTTCATTATGGGGATAATGTACTTTGTTACACCCCTGGATATATTTCTTGAATCCCATAAGGAAATCTTTCCTAGAAAGCTTCAGTAGGACATCTCTTCATACTTTATCGGTCAAAATTAGATCCTCTGCCTACTTCTATACCAACTAATGGCAAGGACATAGGATGACCGTCACTAGACAGGTAAAGGTCCCTTTGACCTACAGATAGTATTCCTCCCTGAGGAGCCGATGTCTAGAGAAATCGGGATTTGATTGTCAACAAGAAAGAAGGCATTGGATGCTGGGTATGCAGCCAATGGTATCTGATTCAATGATGAATAGAAAACTCTTTTTAAAGCACAAAATAGGAGCAGTGCGTTGTAAAAAGAAGAAAATATAGTTGCAAAATTAAAAAGTCATCCATTTGATTTCACAAGTTGTTGCTCATGAAATATAAAATAGTTAGAAGATTGACTAGGATTTTTCCTTTTTTTTTCTTTTGAGACGGAGTCTCACTCTGTCACCAGGCTGGAGTGCAGTGGTGCAATCTCGGCTCATTGCAACCTCCGCCTCCTGGGCTAAAGTGATTCTAGTGCCTCAGCCTCCCAAGTAGCTGGGATTATGAGCCACCACATCCAGCTAATTTTTTTTTTTTTTTTTTTTTTTTTTTTAGTGGAGACCAGGTTCACCATGTTGGCCAGGATGGTCTTGATCTCCTGACCTCGTGATCTGCCCACCTCTCTCTCCCAAAGTGCTGGGATTATAGGCGTGAGCCGCCACCCCTGGCCTGATAAGGATTTTTTAAATCACTTCCAGCACCAACATTTTGACTTAAATACTATTTTGATAAAAATCATGTGAATTGCTATAAAACACCATAAAATATCACCATTCTATTTTGAGAAATCTTAGTACTTTAATGGTAGCCATTTTTGGACATAAACCGGATCCATAAATTTTTTTTTTTTTTTTTTTTTTTGATGGAGTCTCGCTGTGTCACTCAGACTGGAGTGCAGTGGCACCATCTCGGCTCACTGCAATCTCTGCCTCCCGGGTTCAAGCAATTCTACTGCCTCAGTCTCCTGAGTAGCTGGGATTACAGGCACATGTCACCACTCCTAGCTAACTTTTGTGTTTTTAGTAGAGACAGGGTTTCACCATGTTGGTCAGGCTGGTCTCAAACTCCTGACCTCGTGATCTGCCTGCCTCAGCCTCCCAAAGTGCTGGGATTATAGGCGTGAGCTACCACACCCAGCCAGTTGCGTAATATTTTAAACATTACATTGCACATGCCAGGTAAATGTAAAATCAAGCTTCAATTGACAGTAATCTGATGGGTTTCAGACTATAAATTACTTAGTTTTAGATCAGAAACAGTGAGCATCTGATTCTTAAAATGAAACTTAATGGAGCTACTATTAAAGTCAGTGTATGACCGGAGCCAGATTAATAGTAGATTAGGTAAATGGTGATCTCAGTCCCAAAGGCAGCTTGCAGTTTATCATATGTCTGTATTTCCCTCTGTAAGTGAGAAAACTCTAAATTGATGTTTAAAGGCCATAGGTCATCCCTCCAAATCTCTTCTATTCTCATCAACCACGTATCCTGGGTCCTGTACATTCTGACCTCCACTTCACTTCATTTGCCTCTAATTTGGTCTCTGTTGCATTCATTGCATTAAGAAGGTGCAAAAACACGTTTCGCATGTACAGAATTGTCATTTCAATAGGAACTCTTCTCTCCTACAAAAATCAAGCTTCTATGAAGAAATATAGAAATACATGGTCCAGTTCACCTTTCTGTCCCTGGCTAAATAATGACTAAATGTGATCTCCCATCCCTTTATAATTGATAGGCCGCTGATGTAAAATAAAAATCACTGCTATTGATTTTCTGTTGGACAAGGTTAATAGCTTGCTTGTTCTTGTGTGCTTTCGATTTACATGTGGCATTTATTTCCCTGTTTTTTATTTGTGTTGGTTTTGTTAATAAAAAATCATTTTATAAATAAGATTATCGTTACTTATATCAATGATCAGGTTTCTCTAGTAATGAGGCTATCAGGTAATATACTAGTGTTGTTTCTCTCAGAGAAAATTATCTCTTACTCATTTTCACTTAGATTTGAAACATTCATCTCTTCTCAATTCTTTAAAGATAATTCCAAATTAATTATCGAGCTGCACCAGGTAGAAGTAACGAAAATCCTTTAAAGGGAGAAAATAGATAAACCAATTGATTCTTCATTAACTAATCAGCTAAAGTTCTTTCATATTTCAAGTAGCCTTCTCAAGATCATAGTTGATATAATTCATATGAATTATTACATCATTTTTCTTTGGAAGTTTGAAATAAAGAGTTGAAACCAGTTTCTGAGAGAAACTACTGTTATCTGATAAAATAATCTATGAGGCAATAATGAGGGAAATGTTAATGAACATTCCCAGAGTATGTACATCTAGCCTACTTTCCTGAACCTTCCTGAGTGCAAATAGATCATGTATTACTGATTGCCTGGTAATGGATAAGTCATCATTAGGACCTAAGATGTTCCAATGTGGAAAGTGCTATTAATAATTTTGGCATCCTATATTAAATGTGTTATTAATAGAATGATTAATTATTATTTATAAAAAGACCTTATTATTATTATTATTTTAGACAGAGTCTTGTTCTTTTTCCCAGGCTGGAGTACATTGGCACCATCACAACTCACTGCAACCTCCACCTCCTGGGTTCAAGCAATTCTCCTGCCTAAGCCTCCTGAGTAGCTGGGACTCCAGGCATGCACCACCATGCCTGGCTAATTTTTGTATTTTTCTTTTAGTAGAGATCGGGTTTCACCATGTTGGGCAGGCTGATCTTGAACTCCTGACCTCCCTTTGATCCACCTGCCTTGGCCTCCCAAGGTGCTGGGATTACTGGTGTGAGCCACCACACCCAGCCAAAATACTTTATCATTATTTAAAGCCCAAATACACTGACACATATGGTCCAAATTTCTGAGCTTAAGAAAAATTTAACCAAACTACAATTTCAAAATAATGCATGCTGCTAACAACATCATAGTGTGAATATGGAAGTGTACCTTGGTAGCATGAGACACAATGTCCTATCCAGATACAGGCATGTGGAAAATAGGTATCAAAAGCAAGGCCTCAGTCAGCTATGATGAAGGATTCTGCCCTTTGCAATAAACACAGTTGTCTGGCATGAGTTAGAAAAGTTGCTTTCTCCTGAACAACAGCACTAATCAGTTTGTCATCTTGCTAATGGGCAGTTCTCTTCACCATTCCATCAGTGATATGGTTTGGCTGTGTCCCCACCCAAATCTCATCTTGAATTGTAGCTCCCATAATTCCCACATGTTGTGAGAGGAACCCATTGGAAGATAATTGAATCATGGGAGGGTTTCCCCATACTGTTCCCTGGAAGAGAATAAGTCTCATGATATCTGATGGTTTAACAAGGGGTTTCCACTTTTGCTTGGCTCTCATTCTCTTTTGCCACCACCATGTAAGAAGTGCCTTTCGCCTTCCACCAAGATTTTGAGGCCTCCCTAGCCATGTAGAACTGTGAGTCCATTAAGCCTCTTTTTCTTTACAAATTACCCAGTCTCGGGTATATCTTTATCAACAATGTGAAAACAGATGAAGGAATACAATCAGTTTTGTTGAGTCTCATCTCTAAGACTATTGGATGCTGCTGCACTGCTGCACTGCTCCATGGACTGTGGCCTCTCTCTGCATGAGAGTCAGTGCAACTATTCTAGGCTTAGTGACAGAGAACACGAACAATTCACTCTCTCCTCATTCCCAGTGCACAGAAGGGAGGAACTGGAGAAGTTTATTTCAGTTAATGAACCACATAGAAGTTGGTAACATAATCAAGAGAAAGGAGACAGAAACAATGATCCAGTGTTGCCCTTGGTCCGATTGAGGACTCAATATGTTTTTCCTGTTTTCTACTAACTGCCATTTCTTTTTCCTTATGTAGTCTGCCTTAACATATCTACTCCCTCAAGAATATTGCCAAATTTCTTGAAACTCTCTCAGTTTTCCTCCTTTCTGGTCCTCTCTCTGCTTGCTCAAGCCTGAACCAATGGCTCTCGGGCTGACTGCCCAGCTGTCATCATGGGAACTTGCTTCATTCCTCTCCTGAATGGGATCAACTGTTTCCTCATTGCCATCTGTTGTTCTGGCTTGCTTTGCTCCTCATTTCACTCTAGTTCATCTTTAAGTAATTTCTTACGTAAGAGTTAGGACTCAGGAAGTATGGTAGGTAACTTTCTGAGCCTTTGACCATCTGGAAATGTTGCTATCCTATTGTGCACTTGATTATAAGATTGGCTGGGCATAGAATTTTAGGTTAAAATCATCTCCCTTCAGATTTTTTAAACTATGGCCTTGCTGTCCTCTGGCACAAGATATACATGTTGAGAAATCAGATGCAGTTCCAACCCTCTTGTTCTTTATCTCTGAAATTGCTTAGGAAATATTCTTTGCTCTTGATATTCTAGAACTCAAAGTGTCAATCTTACACAACCTCCTCCCTGATTTAAGGAAAATCCACTTCAAACAAACTTAGAGACTTTGAATCTTTCCAAAGTTTCATTAGAATGAGTTAGCTTCTGTTTAACACAGGACACCACCACAGAAATGTATCATGGCATCTCTTTGGCACTAAAAACATTGAAGAGATTGTGAAATTGCATTTTCAAAATTATGTGTTGTGGATAGAGCTATTATTTACCCAAGTATCCATTTTTTTGAGTTGTTTCCTAAGACAAGTATCAAACACTCACATAGCACTTACTATACATTATAAAACATTCTAAATGCTTTACAACTTGCTCTTAAACCATGTAATTCTCATAACAGCCCTGTGAGAGAGCTTCTGTTATTATCTCTGTTTTGAAGATGAGCAAACGGAGACCCAGAGGGGTTAAACTATTAATAAAGAAAACACAGCTAGTGTAGGGTAAATGCATCCGACAGCAATAACAAGCAAATCCTTAGAATGACCGTGTATGGCACATGCCCCTGAATATGTGTTCTGAGCTAGGGAATCCAGGACTGGCCAACCCAGAGATTCATTTGTTATCTATGAGAAACATCTGGCCCCCCATTCTCCGACCCCACTGCCCCACCACCATCCTGTGGAATACAAGCTGTACAGGGGACTGAGGCCCTGAGTTTGGTGTTAAATGAAGGTTGCCAGGTGGAGGTTGTTAGGGCTGGGTGTTGAATGAAAACGCTGTATCAACTGCACGCTGTTTACAAGTCGTTGTTTTCCTGCCCAGCCCACTGCCGCTGGACTGCAGGAAGGAGGGTATGCTGTCCAGCCCACCACCAATGGACTCTCTCCCCTGTATATAATCCCTTAGTATAAGCCCGTGTGTCGTTTGCTGGTTCTAGGTCTCTTCTTCCACCTCTTGAACCTGGTGCCTTCCCTACTGAAGTTAAGAGGGGTTCGGTACAACCGCTGGTAAATGGCTGATTCAGGATTTGCACCCAGAAAATCTTACTGAGGAGACCATAAGCACTAAGCTATGCTGCCTCTCACGAGCTAAACACATCAAGCTCTTTAAACATTATCTTACACTACAGTTATACAATGAGCATTTGAACATGACAAATGAATAAAAAGCCCTCACATGAAAAGATGATGCTGTGTATGCTCCCATCTTCCTCAAAGTATTCCTTCCTAAATTGTAGAAGTTCTTCACCTACTTAGCATTCAATACATTTGGAGCCTTCAGTGAGTATTAAATTGATGCTTCTGCTGCTGACACTGCTCTCAGCCTTGCAGTATAATGAGGCCGTCAGAAGAAAACAAACCACTTATTAGTCAACTCAAAACATCTTTCCCTCCATTTTACAGAGAGATTGAATCAGCATACATGCTCCAGACTATACAATGTCTAGAAATTTAAGATTTTAAGTATCTTTTTAGAAGAGAATAGTTTGTATTGACTAATACTTAATTTTGAAAATTCCCCTTCTCTACTGGGTTTTTTTATTTTAAATAAGAAAAAGAAAACTTAACAAAGGTAATGCTTTCAAGTATCACTTTTTTATCTTCCTATCTATTTTCACAAAGTTATTCAGTGAGCTTCACCTTTCATTTTTTATCTGCTCCATCCCAGAACCAATGTCTTCCTTAGTGAACCATCCTGGTGGCTTGGCCGCCGTGTGACCTAGGTTCCAGTCCTACCTCTGACTCTTAGTAACTATGAAACCTGAAGCAAATTAAGTACTATCTTCTCTGAAATTCAGTTTTCTCATTTATAAAGGATTAATAATAATTCCTCCCTTGCAGACTTGTTTTGAAAATTAGAGGCAACATACATGAAGGATTTGATCCAGAATACACACTCGGTAGACAGCACTTGTTCTATCTCAGTATGTCTTAAGAAAAAGAAGGTGCATTGTGTCTTTAAATGCAAATGGTCTAACTAGAAGTTTTACCATAAACTAATTATCCCAAAGTTTGAAAAAAAAATCAAGAGCTAATTCCTGGAGTCAAGTCTCTATACTCCAAGTCATGAAAATGTGTTCAACATCTCAAGAATGAGATTTGTTAAATTGATCGTTTGGGATGAAATCAAGCAAAGAGAATACTAAGCAAATTTTTAAGATTTCTTCCTAAATACAGATCTCTAATTATAATTATTGAGCAGATTCTTTGCTTCCCTTGTCCATATTGACAACCACATCTTTAAAATTTTTTTCAAACCCTTGATAGTCAAATATAAATGCCTGACATTCTCTTTTTAGAACGATTTTACGGTACTGAAAACAGCTTCAGTTTTTCTGTGAACAATTAAGCTATTCTGAGGACCCCTGGGTAATTAATTAGCTTTCTCCAAACTGTTACTTAAGAAGATGTTTAAGATATATCAAAGGCCATTATAAGAGGCCTACTTTGAAATACCCGACTTTTCTAAGTTTGGTCTTGCTTTAAAGTGTCTTAAAAATGAATCTGTTATAAATGAAACATTCTGGTCTCTGACATTTCCCACCCAATCAGGATGAGGCTAATGACACTTATAGGCCTGAATTCAAGACAGAAAAATTGTGTCTTCCCACATGCTAAGAACAATGCGCAGTAAATGAGCCTTTTTTCCCCAAGCAGCCATACACTTATGTCCCGTGCTTTCTGTTGCATTACTCCTGTAAGGCCAGTAGGATCAAAGATCCATGGATGTATTCTAATCCTCCTCCAGAAACTCTCCACACTCATGTCCCACATACATGAAAACGCTCAGTGTTTCCTTGTATATGCAAAAAAAAAAAAAAAAAAAAAAAAAAAGTCCTGTTCAACACTTACATCAAAAAGAAACATGAAGAAACAGCATTCATGCCTCACTCACATTTTATAAAAGGTGGAGATGCTGGAAGTGTCTGCTGTGTTTCACTTTTTTTTTTTCCGGGGTGTGTGTGTGTATGTGTGCGTGTGGGGGGGGGGGTGTTGCTGTTGTTTTTAAAATGAATGTATAAACACCAATCCTCAAAGGTAGCCTAAAAATAATGCCTGAATAAACACCTGTAGTTTCAGAAGGCATTGCCTAATGTAAATTTTGATTTAGATTTAGTTTTACTAATGCGAAATAAAAATATATCTTGGGGCCCCCAAATCACCAAGCTAAAGGGCAAAGTCAAGCTGGGAACTGCTTAGGGCCGACCTGCCTCCAATTCTATTCAAAGTCACCCCTCTGCTCATTGAGATCAATGCATATCCGATTACCTCCTTTGGAGAGGCTAATCAGAAACTCAAAAGAATGCAACCATTTGTCTCTTATCTGCCTATGACCTGGAAGCCCCCTACCAGCTTGCTTCAAGCCTTCCCACCTTTGTTTCTAGTTGTCCCACCTTTCCAGATGGAGCCAGTGTTCATCTTGTATATGTTGACTGATGTCTCATGTCTTCCTAAGATGTACAAAACCAAACTGTGCTCTGACCACCTTGGGCACATGTCGTCAGCACCTCGTGAGGCTGTGTTACAGGTGCATGTCCTCAACCTTGGCAAAACAAACTTTCTAAATTAACTGAGACCTGTCTCAGATTTTCTGGGTTCACACTAAACATTCAATTGTAAAATTATCTAACTATAAACATAATATTGAATTTTCAAAATATTAAATCTTTGACAAAACAGTTGTTTCTAACAGTTTATACTGAGAAATTAATCCAAAGGGATCTAAATATATAAAGACACTATGTTCATTATCATATAAGGAACAAAATTGAAAACTCAGGTATAGCATATTTATAGAATATTTGAATACATATATATAAAACCTTTTTTAGATGGCATATTATATAGCAATACAAATATTTAAACACAGTTTCCAAAAAATTAATGATATAAGAAAATGTTGATAAGTGAAAATATGAATAAAACAATATTAGAGTATGGTTAAAATTAACTATGTTTTATGTGTGTGTGTATTTGTACATATGTATAATATGCAACACATATAGATAGTAATTTATGTAGATAGATATATAGGTGTATAAATATGTAAGTATATATGAAAAACCAAAAGGATATATACCAAAATATCCTAGTGGTTACTTCTAGATGGTGCAATTATAGAACAAACTTAATGCTCTTTTTTATGTCACTGTATGTTCTATGTACTATATAATGAATATGTAGATTTTTAATTAAAAATGTTCTTTTGACTTAGAAAAAACCCAATGGGACATTGAAATCAAATCTTCAGTAGTACTTTTGACAGTGGCTTTGGTGGTTATGACAAGATAGCTAGTTGCATTTTGATACCTATTTTCTATCTTCATTAGGAGCAGAGTAGTAGAGACTCCTATCTGCTCCCTGGAATTAAGCTCTGAGTTTCTCAGCTCCCCTTGCAGCTGGGCTTGGTTAAGGCTAAGCTAATGAAATGTGAGTAGAAATGTTGTATAGAGCTTCCAGGAAACCTCTTTAATGGAAGTGGATGGAATGGTGGAAAGTTATGTTTGCCCTGGGTGAGGCGAATGGATCACCTGAAGTCAGGAGTTCAAGACCAACCTGGCCAACATGGTGAAATCCCATCTCCACTAAAAATACAAAAAATTACCCTAGCGTTGTGATGGGTGCCTGTAATTCCAGCTACTCTGGAGGCTGAGGCAAAAGAATCGCTTGAACCCAGGAGGTGGAGGTTGCAGTTAGCCGAGATCGCGCCATTGCACTCCAGCCTGGGCAACAAGAGTGAAACTCCATCTCAAAAAAAAAAAAGGAAGTTATGTTTGCCCTTTTATATTTCCTCCAGCTGGTGGCTTCCAACAAAGGAAATAATCTTGAAAATGGAAATCAACAACTAGAATGACAGAGCTTAACCCTGGAGGAAACCTGGATCCCTATTGGCCACAAAGCTACTGTACCAGCCTTAGACTGCCTTTTTGAGGAAGAGAAATAAATGTCCATCCTATTTAAGATGTGTTATTGGGGTTTTTTTCTCTTCTGTGCACCTTCCACAAGCAGTTGTACCGTCAACATTGGACCCTGGCAACCTCAGCAATTATATTAATGGGCAGCAATAGCAGTACAAAAAAAAATTATTAAACTTTAGAACAATGGTTTTCATATTTGACCAAAGAGAACCAGAGTAGAAAGAAAATATATATATATCATGGTAGCAAGTCCTGGAGCAATTTCTGAAAAATTTGAATGAGGCTGGCATTCCCACATAAAGTGGCTAAACCTCTGTTAATAATATTCTTGCTACAGTTTAATCTTTAAAAGGCATTATTTGCTCCATCAGTTTATTCTTCCTGACAGACAAATAAAAATCCCTAAGGATTCTATTTCTTCAAGCTTTCAATGCAGCTGTAATATAAAACTAACAATTTTGTGACATGATCATTTCTTGCAAGACCCAATCTCTCTCTTTCAAGCTATACTATTTCATGTCTAATTACTATAGTACAGTGTTTGTAATTACGAGAATTTTATCAAGACTTAATGAAATTTCAGAAGTGAAAGTCATACTAAATTAATTTTATGACTACTTGCTCAGGCAATTTGGGTTGCATTTGTCTAATAGTTTGAGTCTAGAGTTTTTAGAATACAATGCAACATTTTTAGTATTTTATTCTAAAGGACAGTACAGTTCTGCATTTCCATTCTATTAAACTACAGCCCTTGGCTCTAACAATACCATATTTACCAGGTTCAACACCTGGGTTTCTGTCTCATTTTTCTGATATGAATTTTGATTCACCTTCCATAGCTGGCCTTCTTCATTGAATCCCTTTCTATAGGTTGTTGCATTTTGACAATTTGCCCTTCCTGGAAATTGGACCTCTTTATATTCCAGTGACTAGATGGTATTCTCCCCAAAACTTGGACAGTAGCTCTGTCTAACTTACCTCTCTATCTCTGCTACTTTCTGCTACCAGAACCAGCTCAGCCAAAACATGAGTTCACCACACGTCTTAGAATATTACATTTAAACTACTCCCTGCCACCCCTAGATATAGTTTCTCTTAACCATGGTTAAGACTCTAACTTTTCTTGCAGACAAGCTTATCCAAGAAACAATCACTATGTTAACCACTTTTTCCTTCACTGACTTTGTGAATCATTCAAAGTAAGAAAATTATGTTTTGGTAATAAATGATACCAAACTCTAAATGGCTTAATCTTTCCAAAACAGCAGTACTGCACGTGTTGGCTCAGCCTTATCAACAATTGATTCTGCAATGACCCAGGCAGGGAGAGAAAGAGATGGGAGAATAATAGGGAGTCACATATAATCTCTTAAATATTTCATTAACCAAAAGTAAGTCACATGACAGTGCTTAACTTCAAGGGGTCAGGAGACTTTAATCCTCCAGTGCAACCAGAATGAGAGGAGAACCAAATATTAGTGAATAGTGCTAATGCCGACTAAACCTCGCTAATTATAATATTTACCTGATTAATGTCCATTATCATATTATCATCATAACATCATTTTTTAAAACCAAAATATTAAATAATTGCTAACACTTGCTGAGCATAAAACATTTACAGAAGATAGAATTAAGGCCTAGAGAATGTTAGGAACTTGCCCCAGGTTACACAGTTGGTAATTGGTAGATCCAGAATTTTACCCAAATCTGTATGAATCTAAAGACTTTTTGAAATTAATATGATGAAAGATTTATTAGTATAAATCTGAAAGAAATTGTGTGTCCACCTTCAAAATCCTGGTAGACATGCCTCTCAGTGCATAACTTCTAGAAGAGGTCTTGGTACACTACCTAAAGGGAGCCAACCTGGGCCAATATAAACCAGTAGATTCAAATCTAGGTTCAAAGACTGATTGAGAGGATGAGGTGAGTTGTACCATGCATGTAGAAACAGTTTATTAATCTACAAGAATGTATGGGAGCCAAGCAGAGCACAGAGAAAGAAGTCAACTATAATGTGTAGAAGGTAATAGCTGAGGTGCCTGTAAACAAGGTTTTAATCCACTTTAGCAGTGACAATCATTTTGTGGCTTTTTGCTACTCTCTATCCCAGACAAGGACTTAATTATGAGCATTGGTTATCAATAAATCTAGAAATCAATTACATAATGTGATCTTTCATTCAATATGGGTACTGGGTAGAAGTCTCAAATAAAAATGAAATTAGAGAGGAAGATGCCATGCGTGAGTGATAAAAGCATAGCATATTCTAGAGTAGTAAGGACTTCAAGAAGAAAGGGTTTCCTAGTTTTCCACCCTGAAAGGAAATGAAATGTGAGCACAAGCTGTGAACTCGAAGAGTAGATCAAGGAGACTGGCAAGAGATTGAATTAAGCTGCCCAGAGGCAAAGAGACGACAGATCATAAGAGGTGGAAAGAGAGAACATGGTTGGGATTTGGAAGTCAGCTCAACAGAGTGATCTTCTGCATTACTCATGATTTAATCCCATAAGATTAAGCCATGGTGAGACTCAGTCATGATGCAAAGATTATTACCATTCAAATGTTTGTTGATGCTTTGAAATTGTTGACTTTTTGTAATTTTTTTTTTTTAGCGTATTTGCATGTTAAGAAAATTGAGCTGTTCGGTTGTGTACAGCTGCCGTAGTTACTGCCAGACTTGGTACTGTCAAACCCCTTTGTCTGTAAAACACATGACTTTGATTCTTTTCAAAAGCCATGGGGTAGAAATTCCATGGCAGTGAGAGAAGGAAACAACCAAAAGTTTTCTCAGTCCCTTTTTGTTCTGCCAAAGAAAATGTTAAGCAATATCCAGACAATACCTATCCTGCCTGCAGGTATTTACTTGAACATGGTTATCTTTAACTGCACAAACAAGAGCCAGAATTGTTCATGCCATCTCTTGGAGGAAGATGATGCACACATATCCACAAACCACAGCTCAAAACATTAGGGAGCACTAAGTGTATGTTCCTGCAGTGTTCTGATCTTATTATTTTCTCTGGACAGAAGTTTGGGGCCTCTGGTGAAATCTGATTATAATATTAATTTGTCTGAGATGCAAAGGGACAAATCCCCCTGCCCCTGCCAATCTACCTACAGACACCAGAAGTAATAAGAGTTTACAAGTAGAATTTGACGGGGCAGGAGCACCATTATCTGGGACAAACACCACCACTTTAAGTTCCAGCTCCCTTTCTAGCTTCATGCATTTCAAGGAAATCACTTCTCTTCTAACAACAAGCAGCCAGAAAAAGCAGACAGTAAAACACAGATAAGACAGCTAGGGTATGGAAGGAGTTGGGGGTAAGTCTCTTGGGTAACTGCCAAACTTCACCTTCATACAATGGGCCCCAGTAAAACAGTGGTCCTTAATAAGCACATTCCTTTCCCTTCAGGTGCACTAAGATAGGGAAACTAAAAGCAGACTGGGGAGGGGGGTTTGCCTGCAGCTGCAGGAAAATGTATGGAACAGATACAAACTCTCCCTCCCAGATAAGCACATAAAGAGACACAGAAGCAGTCCAAGCCTCTGATAAACTATCCCACCCCAAATCCTTAAAAACTCTTAGTCTGTAAAAGAGTGAGCTCTGACCTAACTCTTCCGGAAGCCCCTCTCAGGTTTGTTTTCTCTAAAATAAACCTTTCCTTGACTGTCAAGCCACCTTTCATGTTTCTTTCCTCTTTCTTTAATTCTTACAGAATTCCCAAACAGAGGAACTCTGAGCAGATGCTATGCAGATGCTACTCCTCCCTCAATGCAGATGTACAGCCTACATATCAGAAAAGAGCACACTGACCTTGCTTCACTTTGTTTAACAACTGGTCATAATCTATTATTATATTTGGTTCCTAGGTGAAAAATTAAGTTGTTACAAAGTGGTTCAAGAAGTGTCACAATCCATTTGGGGGAATTTTCAGAGGATTTCCAGTAACAGTGGTGAAGTATATTATTTGGATGTGCCAGCAAGGTGTTCAAGCCAAATGAACCATAATCATGGCCTGTTTCCTTATTCACCAGATCATATGTACCAGTGGTGCCAGAGGAATACTAGGGCAACACTCACATAACATAAAAATTACCAGAATCATGAACAGCTCTATAATTTTTTCCTTAAGATGTCAAAGAAGTAGATCATTGACTTTTTTTTTAACATTTCAATTGCTATGTTAGCTATTGCATAGCACACATGCAAAAGAAGTGACTACGAAGCTATATATTTTTGTGTAAGGATAACAAATGGAAGATAACAGAGAAATAAAGAAAAATTTTGCCGTTGTTTTTCCGGCTTAGTTACCTTTTAAGGTGGAAAATTGTCATTCTCAAATCTTAGTCCATTTGCATTCTTAATAGATTACTAATTCACACCTTTGTAGCTGTTCTCAAACCCTCAACATGGTCCTTACTCTCACCTGATACCTGCCTTCTCAGGCACTGAAAATACAAAAGCAGTAATAAAAGAACCTTCACAAGTTTCCTCCACCACATCATCTCACCTACCAGTGTCAGTGTCTAAAATAATCTTCCTTCCCTCCTGCTTTGTTAGAGAAATTTGTCATGCTCCAAACAAAGGTGAAACCCCTATCCAAAGACATATTTCCAGCAATAAACTCTCCTCATTCTAGCTGCTACCTAATCTCTCTACTACCCTTTACCAGGAAAACTCCCCACAAAAATTATCTAAACGTAGCCTCTAATTCTTCTTCTCCCTTTTTTCTCCCTTGAACCCACTCCCAAATCAAGCCATGGCCACCACCATTCTACTGAAATTATACTTCTCAAGTTACCAATGATTATCATGTTGCAAATCCAATGGTGAATTTCTCCATGTCTTCCTTCCCTGTGAGACTGCATAGAAAGGTGGGAAACCCTGATGCACATTTGAAGGGACTATAGAATGTAAAAAATCACCTTAGAGTAACCCTAATGCAAAGTAAAGCTGGATAATCTAGAAAACTGTAACTTCCCTGAAGATCATTAGAGAGCTGAGGTTGAAGGCAAGCAGGTGAACATAATTCCAGAGTGAACAGCCCCTGTGAGGACACACAAGACCTAGGAAGTGATGCATTTTTAGAGCACAAAAGGAAACTGCCATCATAAAAGCAGGTTAGAAGAAAGCAGTTAATATTACAACAAATTCTTAAAGACCTATGAGCTAGCCTCCCTTAGACCCTCAGACGCAAGCTGAGTCTGAACTCACAGAAAGCTCTGTTCTCTGACCTCCACCTGGTGTTCACAAGAAAGATGTGAGCAGGGAAGGAGAATTGAAAGAGGATAAAACAAAGAAAAACCCTATCTTCTTTCCTAGACTCTTCTTGTTTAGGTACCCATAGCTTTAAGCTGCTGGAGAAAGAGCAGGAAACCCTTTAGGCCCCGGGGCTCAGACAATGTTAAACTGCAATTAGGCAAGATACAGAAGCAAAAACTCTTGGTCTCTTAGAGGCGGAGAAGGTTGGAAATCCCCTTACCCATCGCTCACCACCTGCCTTGCACTTAATAAGCAAAAGCAGCCCACCACTGAGGGTGAAACAGAAAACTCTCCTGCGACCTGTTCCAAGCAAAGATACATTGCTGCAGAGGGAAGAGTAAAAGCAAAGACCATCTCTTTCTAGGAAAGTGGAAGAAAATCTTCATAGGCCTAGGATCTTGCAAAGATCACTCAAACTCTTTCCTGCCTAAAGCCAATTTCCTCCCCCTGCTCCTACAGATGCTACGCAGGGTATGACTGCCATAGTGAGGAAACACAAGAACACAGAGAAACTTTCAGCCTGGAGGCTCAAGAGTACATTAGCCTGCCTAAGAGTGATGCTGTAATGAGAGAATCAAAAGTATCTGCTTGTCCCCACGACAAGCGCAACACTAAATCACATGCAAATCAGTATACTGCTGGAAGAAAAGCAAGAGTGTGGAGACAGTCCTCTTCTATTGCTCAGGTATTTGGGAACTATTGAAGCAAAGCAGAAAGTAAAGAAGAAACATTAAGAGAACTTCAACACTTCAGGCCACACACCAAACAGAAGGTAGCAGGAGATTCACTGCTGAAAACAATCTGAGGTCTGCAGCTAACTACAGCAACAACAAAACCTAAGAAGACACAATCACTGATGTGATTGACCATTAGGTCAGTCTCCATATTCATATTTCACATATCCATATTAATAGCCTTAAATAAGATGAGGCATGACTATTTCAGGGCAAAAATACTTCATATTTCAGTCTCTACTGTTCTTCTATATACAGCGTCCAACAGTCAATCAAAATTTAGGAACACATGAAAAGCAAGAAAAAGCAACTCATTGTTAAGGCATAAGGCAGTCGACAGAAATAGACACAAAGATGGACTCTGTTGAAGCTGGCAGACAGAGGAGTTAAAATAATGGGGATTAATATGTCAAAATATCCAGTAGAAAAGATAGACCATGTGCATGAATAAATGGGAAAATTAATTAAAATTTAAAGACTCCAATTTTTAAAATATTTTAAAAACCCATGGTAACCAAGATGAAGAATTCCTTTAATGTATTATCAGTAGACTAGACACAGAAGAAGCAAGACTGAATTAACTTAAACTTGAAATACAAAATAAAAATATGAAGCATTAAGTGAAAGAGTGAATAAAGCAAAACAGAGCATCCACATGCCATGAAACAATATAAAATGACTTAATATATTATAATTGAAAACATATAAGGAGAGAGAGAAAACGGAACAGAAGAAATAAATGAAAACATAATGGCTGAGAATTTTCCAAAAGGAATGACAGAAAATGGTAGATCTGAGAACCTCAAATGATGATAAGTTGGATAAGTAATAATGTGCATGTGAGCATACACACACACACACATGCACACACACACACACACACACACATGCACATACACACACACTTTCCTGGATACATAATAATCAAACTGTTGAAAATAAAAATAATAAGAAAAGCTTGAAGACAGCCATGGAGTTGGGAGAAGAAACAAGATATAAGGGAACAAATACAAGATTTAGAAGATACTTTTCTACAGAAATTATACAAGCTAGAAAATAAACAAAACATGACACCTTAAAGGAATGAAAGAAAAAAAATTTAGCTTAGAGTTCTGTAACTAGCAAAATGTTTTTCAAACAATAAAGGTTTACAAAAAGACTTACAGACCAACAAAAGCTTAAACCTGCAATGAAAGAAATTTCAAAGGAATTTCTTCAAGCAGAAATATAACACGAGGTAGAAATTTGAATCTACACAAAAACATGAAGAGCGTCACAATAATAAAAGTGAGGATGAACATAGAAGATATTTTTTCTTATTTTTTGACCTTTGTTATACTTGGCAATTGAATGCAAAAAAAAAAAAAAGTGCACTTTAGGGTTAACAACGTTTGTAAAAGTAAACTGTATGACATTTTTAGTTAGTTCAAAGGATGGAAAGAAGAAAATGGAAATATGGCCGGGCGCAGTGGCTCAAGCCTGTAATCCCAGCACTTTGGGAGGCCGAGACGGGCGGATCACGAAGTCAGGAGATCAAGACCATCCTGGCTAACACGGTGAAACCCTGTCTCTACTAAAAAATACAAAAAAACCTAGCCGGGTGAGGTGGCGGGCGCCTGTAGTCTCTACTAAAAAATACAAAAAAAAACTAGGCGGGCGCTACTTGGGAGGCTGAGGCAGGAGAATGGCATAAACCCGGGAGGCAGAGCTTGCAGTGAGCTGAGATCCGGCCACTGCACTCTAGCCTGGGTGACAGAGCGAGACTCCATCTCAAAAAAAAAAGAAAAAGAAAATGGAAATATACAAGTGTACTGTTTTCTATGCTAACTGTGACGTAGTACAATATTATTTGAAGGTAGACTGTTGTATGTTGAAGATGTATATCAAACCCCTAGAGCAACCATTAAATAAAATAAAAAGGAAGGATAACTAATAAGCCAATAGTAGAGCTAAATTGGAATTATAGAAATTCCTCAATTAATTGAGAAGGCAAGAAAATAGAAAAAGAGAAGAAAGATGAGGTAGGACAAATAGAACAGTAATTGTAGATTATTCATTTAAATCTAACCACATCAATAGCTGCATTAAGTGTAAGTGGTCTAAATGCTAAAGTTAAGGCAGAGGTTAATAGATTGGAGTACAAGAACTCCTCCCCAAATTGAAAGATATGGATTGGTTAAAAACCAAAGGGTGGAAAAATATATACCATATAAATACTAATCCACAAAAATCTTGAGTAATTTAATTAGTATTAGATAAAGTAGACTTCGGAACAAGAAAAATTCTCAGGGATTGAAAAGATGATAGCATTAGAATTCATCAAGAAAAATTAAATTTCTAAATGTGCATTCACCTAATGAAGGAGCTTAAAAACACATAAGACAAAAAGTGAGAGAAATGAACTACAAACCACCGCTCAATGAAATAAAAGAGGACACAAACAAATGGAAGAACATTCCATGCTCATGGACAGGAAGAATCAATATAGTGAAAATGGCCATACTACCCAAGGTAATTTATAGATTCAACGCCATCCCCATTAAGCTACCAATGACTTTCTTCACAGAATTGGAAAAAACTATTTTAAAGTTCATATGGAACCAAAAAAGAGCCCACATTGCCAAGATAATCCTAAGTCAAAAGAACAAAGCTGGAGGCATCACGCTACCTGACTTCAAACTATACTACAAAGCTACAGTAATCAAAACAGCATGGTACTGGTGCCAAAACAGAGATATAGACCAATGGAACAGAACAGAGCCCTCAGAAATAATACCACACATCTACAACTATCTCATCTTTGACAAACCTGAGAAAAACAAGAAATGGGGAAAAGATTCCCTATTTAATAAATGGTGCTGGGGAAACTGGCTAGCCATAAGTAGAAAGCTGAAACTGGATCCTTTCCTTATACTTTATACAAAAATTAATTCAAGATGGATTAGAGACTTAAATGTTAGACCTAAAACTATAAAAACCCTAGAAGAAAACCTAGGCAATACCATTTAGGACATAGGCATGGGCAAGGACTTCATGTCTAAAACACAAAAAGCAATGGCAACAAAAGCCAAAATTGACAAATGGGATCTCATTAAACTAAAGAGCTTCTGCACAGCAAAAGAAACTACCATCAGAGTAAACAGGCAACCTACAGAATGGGAGAAAATTTTTGCAATCTACTCATCTGACAAAGGGCTAATATCCAGAACCTACAAAGAACTCAAACAAATTTACAAGAAAAAAACAAATAACCCCATCAAAAAGGGTGTGAAAAATATGAACAGACACTTCTCAAAAGAAGACATTTATGCAGCCAACAGACATATGAAAAAATGCTCATCATCACTGGCCATCAGAGAAATGCAAATCAAAACCACAATGAGATACCACCTCACACCAGTTAGAATGGTGATCATGAAAAAGTCAGGAAACAACAGGTGCTGGGGAGGATGTGGAGAAACAGGAACACTTTTACACAGTTGGTGGGACTGTAAACCAGTTCGGCCATTGTGGAAGACAGTGTGGTGATTTCTCAGGGATATAGAACTAGAATCTCTCAGGGATATAGAACTATAGAATACCATTTGACCGAGCCATCCCATTACTGGGGATATACCCAAAGGATTATAAATCATGCTGCTATAAAGACACATGCACACGTATGTTTATTGCAGCACTATTCACAATAGCAAAGACTTGGAATCAACCCAAATGTCCATCAATGACAGACTGGATTAAGAAAATGTGGCACATATACACCATGGAATACTATGCAGCCATAAAAAAGGATGAGTTCATGTTCTTTGTAGGGACATGGATGCAGCTGGAAACCATCATTCTCAGCAAACTATCGCAAGAACAGAAAACCAAACACTGCATGTTCTCACTCATAGGTGGGAATTGCACAATGAGAACACTTGGACACAGGAAGGGGAATGTCACATACTGGGGCCTGTCATGCGGTGGGGGGAGTGGGGCGGGATAGCATTAGGAGATATACCTAATGTAAATGATGAGTTAATGGGTCCAGCACACCAACATGGTACATGTATGCATATGTAACAAACCTGCACGTGGTGCACATGTACCCTAGAACTTAGAGTATAATAAAAAAACTTTTTTAAAAAGTGAGAGAACTGAAAATAGAAATACACAAATCCACAAATATAAATGGAAATTTTAATATTCCTCTCTCAGTACATGATAGAAAAATAGCAATTTAAAAATCAGTAAAAACATAGAAAATCTGAACAATATTATCATCCCATTTTACCTAACAATCTACCAATCAACAACAGGATATACATTATTTGCAAGTGTACATGTATCAATGTTAACCATATTCTGAGTCATAAAACATGTTTCTACAAAATTTTTAAGTCATACAAAATATATTCACTGAACACAATAGAACTGAGAAGCTAGAACTCAATAAGAGAATAATAGCTTGAAAATCCTCAAATGTTTGGAAACATCATATTTTTAACTAATCCACGAGTCAAAGAAAAAAAATGACAAGGAAAATGGGAAATGTTTTGAAAGGATTTGAAGTGAAAGCACAACATATGAAGATATGATGAATGAAACTAAGACAGTCCTTAGGAAGAAACAATCATATTGGAAAAAACATAAGTTCTAAAATTAATGATCTAAGGTTCCATCCTAAGAAACTAGAAAAAGAAGAACAAATTAAATCTAAAGCAAACAGAAGGAAGGAAATAATAAATAAAAATAATCAAAAGTCACTTAAATGGATGACAGAAGATCGTGAAGAATCTCAAAGCAAACAAAAGCCGATTTTCAGAATTCTTTGATATCAACAGCATTGATAGACCTCTAGAACGAGTGTTATGAAAAAGAAATTATCAATATTGGAAGCAGGAAAATAAATAACACTGTTGATAAAACAGATATTAAAAGGATAATAAGGACATATTACTAATAATTTTATGCCAATAAATTTGATAAATCAGATCATATGGACTAATTCACTGAAAGATATAAACTACCAAAGCTCAAAAAAGAAACACAGTACCTATTCCTATGTTTGTTAAAGAAATTTAATTTATGGTTTAAATCTTTCCCACAAAGAAAACACCAAGATGGTTTCACCAGTGAATTCTAATAAACAAGAAAGAAAAGAAAAGAAGAAAGAAAGAAAAGAAGAAAGAAAAGAAAGAAAGAAAGAAAGAAAGAAAGAAAGAAAGAAAGAAAGAAAGAAAGAAAGAAAGAAAGAAAGAAAGAAAAAAGAGAAGAGAAGAGAAGAGAAGAAGAAAAGGAAAGGAAAGGAAGGGAAAGGAAAGGAAAGGAAAGGAAAGGAAAGGAAAGGAAAGGAAAGGAAAGGAAAGGAAAGGAAAGGAAAGGAAAGGAAAGGAAAGGAAAGGAAAGAGGAAAGGAAGGAAATCTGCAGATCATCCCTCATGAAAATAAGTGCAAATATCTCAACCAATTAACAAATCTAATCCAAAAGTATACAAGTCTAATACATGATGACCAGATTGTTTCATCCCAGGATTCAAGGTTGGTTCCACATTCAAAAATCTACTAATGTGGTACACTGTGTCAACAGAATAAAAAAAGAAAATTCTATGATTACTTAAACAGATGCACTAAAAGCTTTTGAAAAAAATACAACACCCATTCACAACAAAATCTCTCAACAAACTACAAATACAAGGGAACAGCTTTGACCTCATAAGAGTATCTTTGAAAAAACTACAGTTAACGTAACACTGATGTAAGTGTGAATATTCCTCTCCCCATCCCCCTACCACCAAAATCAAGAACAAGACAAGAATATCAGCTCCAACCATTTCTGTTCAACTTAAGAGTGAAGGCCCTAGCCAATGCAGTAAGAAAAGAAAGACAAATAAAAAACATGCATATTGGAAAGGATGAAAGAAAATAATCTTAATTCACAGATAATATTGTCTACTTGCTAAGAAAAAATACAATATGTAGCAACAAATAATTTGATATTGAAAAATAAAACTATAATAGCTTCAAAAAAAGAAATAATTAGGTATAAGTTTATCAAAATAAGCATAATAACTGTATTATCAAGACTACAAACACTGATAAAAGATATCAAAACAGGTCTAAATAAACAGTGAGAAATACCATGTTCATGGAGTGGTAGACTCAATATAATTAAGATGTCAATTCTCCCTAACTTATCTAGAGATAAAATACAATTCTAATTCAAATCTCAGTAAAATCTTTTAAGAAAATTAAAAGCTAATTGTAAAATGTCTATGAGAAAGCAAAAGAGTTGAAAGAGCTAAACACTATTGAAAAACAAAACAAAGTTGGAGGAGTCACACTAATTGTTTTTAAAATGAAGTACAGTAAGACCTCACTTAATACCATCAATGGGTTCTTGAAAACTGAGACTTTAAGTGAGATGATGTACAGGAAGTCCTCAAGTAAGATTGTTTCATTCAACATTGTTTTGTTTTAATGTTCATGTGGGAAAACATTAGTTTTATTATAATACATATTATTTCACTTAAAGTTGTTGTTTCCAACAACCTATTGATGACCTTAGCTGAGGACTTACTGTTTCAAGGAGTCCTCAAAAGCAATATGGCATTGGAAAAATGATAGACATACGTATCAATTCTACAGAAGAGAGAGTCCAGCAAAAGGTATCACATTCACCTGCTATGTTAGTCTATTTGCTGTAAATACCTGACACTAGTTAATTTATAAAGAAAAGAGGTTTATTTTGGCTCACTGTTCTATAGGCTGTACAGGAAACATGGGAATGACACCTGCTTCTGGTGAGGCCCTCAGGAAGTTTACAATCATGGCAAAAGGCAAAGGGGAGCCAGGGTATCAAATGGTGGGAGGGAGCAAGAGAGAGAAAGGAAAGGTCCCAGACTGTTTAAGTAACCAGATCTTGCATGAACTAACTAAGCAATAATTCACTCATCACCAAGGAGATGACACTAAGTCATTCATAAAGGATCTGTCACCATGATCCAATACCTCCCTCTAGGCCTACCTCCAACATTGGAGGTCACATTTCAACATGAGATTTAGAGGGAACAAAACAACCAAACCATATCATTCTGCCTCTGGCCTTCCAAATGTCATGTTCTTCCCATATTGCAAAATAAAATCATCTCTTCCCAATAGTACTCAGGAGTTTTAACTCATCCCAAGGTCACTTAAGTCCAAAGTCCAAATTCTCATCTAAGACTCAAGGCATGTTCCTTCCAACTATAAGTCTGTAAAATCAAAAACAATCTATTTACTTCCAGGATACAATGGTGGCACAGGCAGTAGGTAAATAATTGCCTTTCTTCCTATCTCACAAATTACTTGCTCCATCTTCTTTGCTGATTCTATTCTCAACCTCTTAATATTGAAGTTCCCCCAGGACTTCATCCTGGGTCTTCCTACTGATAACAATTTTTTTAATGATCTCAATTTATCTCATGTTTGAAACATAATCTACAGACTTCTGATTCTCAAATTTATATCTCAATCTGGGTCTCTCCTAAACTTCAGAATTCTATATTTATTGCCTTATTCAACATCTCTACTTGGTTGACTAATACACATCTTAAAATTAGCATCTCCTAGGACAAACTGCTGGTCTTGTCCCCAAAACCTGCATTCCAGGGACTCTTCCACTTTTCAGTCTGTTGAAGTTCCTGCCTTCCATTGATTGAAGGCCAATGAATTCAGAACAGTCCCTTATTCCTCATTCTCACAGTCCTCTCCAATCTATCACCTTGTTCTACTGTTTCTACCTTGAAAATACAATATGCACAATCCAATCTCTTCTCACAGTTTGTGTTGCTACTACCTACCAAGCCATCGTCATATAAGGGGTTTCTCTTTTTTCTCTCTTGCTCCAACCCTGCCAATATATTCCCATCACAGAGCTAGGAAGATCTCATTAAAACAATTCAGAGCACTTGCTTCTTATGCTCTTTCAATAACTTTTCATCTTACGCAGAGAAAAAGGCAAAGTCCTTAAAATGACCTTCCATTTCCTTAGCACGCCAGACCACTCTCTCTTTATTAATACTGTGTGCTTGCTCTTGCTGCTCTGGTCTCTCTAGCTGACTGCTGTTCTGGGAGCAATCCAGGGTCCTTCCCTCCCCAGGGCCCTTTTGTTTCAGTTCCCCAGGCATAGACTACTCTCTTCCACGATATAGTGCTCACTCTCTCAAATCCTCAAGTCTGTTCAAATATTAGCTTTTCAGCAAAGCCTTCCCAGGCCCCATAACACCCCATAAAACTTCCCACTTCCATGCTCTCTTTTTTTATGCTCATAATACTTAATAAACTATACTCTTATTTATCAATACATATTAATATAATATACCCACATATACAAATATGTGCTTATATATTTTTTCTTTCAATTATTTGTCTCACCTCAGTATTATTATGTACAATCTATGTGGGCAGGGATAATTTATCTATTGATTTACTGTATATATTTCTGTATTATTTATTTATCATATTTTATATATTTCTGTATTATCTATTTACTGTATTTTATCTATTTCTGTATTATCTATTTACTGTATATTTTCGTATATACTATTATTTCTACTGTATATCTCTATATTTATTTAATACAGTAAATAAATGAAATTACTTACCATATTTATTTATTTACTATATATTTCAAGGATTATTTTACTGTATATTTCTATATTTATCTATTTATTTACTGTATATTTTAGCCATCAGAAAAGTGACTGGTTGTGAATAAATATATATGAAAAACTAAAAGACTCCAACACTTTTTTCCTACAAGATCTGAAAACATTCATGGAGACACACCAAATGAAGTAGCAATCCTAGTCTTCTATTTAATAAGTATGTAAGGAACATCTGACATTTAAAACTTCAGTTTGTTTCCACAATGCAAATGTGTGATTGATTTCCCACTCACTTTTTTTTTTTTTTCACAGAAGTTTCTAATTCTATGAAACAGGTCCTTCATTGCTCCTTTTTTGTTTCATATATAACACTCTATGCATACCAATTTGACTGAAACAATGGTGGATTTTCTCCACGATTTTTGGCTGCACTAAATTTATACTAAGTCTGAAAAGAAAGAACATCCTACGAATGACTGAGAAAGTCTTATAGGTTCATTGTCCTCTATTTTGGAGAGGTTATGTTAAAAAGAAGATGACATTTGAAAGAAAAGCACATAATATAATATCAAAGTGAAATATGGGGAACTACTCATATGAAGCATGCTATGGATTTATCAATAATTTACAATTGTATTTCTTCATCTTATTGTACTTTTCTTAATGAAACTGTAAAAAATCATGTAATGATTTAAAAATCATGTAATGAAACGCAGGAGGATTTATGCTTATGAGAGTTTTACAAGTTTTCCCATTCCCAAAAGAATTGAGTGGAATCTATAACGGGTAAAGAGATCTTATTAATTTTGTCAGATTTTTTCTTGTCAACAGGAATAATATAAAAATGATTTTTTATGGTTGAAGTTACCAACCAAAACTTATTAAAAAGTGGCTCATGTGTGAGAGTGAGCCATCTAAATTAGGTCAGGTCAAAATGATACATCCACTTATCTCATCCTGAATTCTAGACTTGCAGCATAATAATTCATGGAAACATTCTAAACGTGTGCTCACAGGATGATCTCGAAATTCAAAACAGCATCTTAAAGTACAAGAGGTGGAAGAGAACAAACTGGAACTCAGGATGGGTAAAAAATATATTTGTAAACCCTGAAAAAGCTTTCTATTTTAACTTACTTTAAAGAAGAAAGGATTAAAAAGGTGTTTGTCTTTCAAATAACTGGTAGTTTTAAGCACTATTTAACAAGGGAAAGTTCTTTTTAAAATTTATTTTAGTATCCTTTTTTATAAGTTCTTTTCAGCAAAGCGTTTTTGGTGTTGTAGAATGTATTAGGTTTTCTAAATGGGTTGTAATGAGAAAATTATAAATTGTGTACTATTATTAAAAGTTATTAACTATAGCAATCAATAAATAACATTTTAACAAAGTTTAATCATGGAGTATTTATGTTCTCTCTGACTCTAAATTTCTTCAATTTGCATAAATATAAATTACAATATGAAGACTATTGGCCAATTATTTCTAATGTTGAAGAGGAAAACGAAGTTCATAAACACGTACTGGTTAAAACATAATATAATGTCAGGAGGCCCCAAAAGGATTCATGATGGAAACTGGACTCGTTCCCTGCTCAGTATGTATTAGGTATCTACGAGCCTAATGAGGAAGGTGAAAGATTGGAGACTCTGAACAAGATAAGATAGAGACAGTAAGATGTGTTAACAGAGGTGCCTAGGAAAGGCTCTATCCCAAAAATAAGTGACTGAATAATGTCAAAGCTCAACCGAGAAAGAAGAGAAATCTTTTGAAGGTGGCATTCTGACCTAAAATGTCAACCCTATTTTAAGTCATCCTACAATCTCCATTCATTCCATTTATTTAGGGACTTGTTACATGTTTAAAAGTTCTCTTTTAAAATCTGAAGCTTCTCATTTTGATCAACAAGTTCCAGAAAAAAAAAAAGAATTCATGTACAGCTCTCTGAGGGAGAGCAGGACCAAGTGAGACGGAGGTGCTGCTTCCATTCAGAGAAGGGTGCGCCTCCCATCCCCGGCTCACCAGGTTTCCCAGGGATAACGCCCGCCTCACCGCGTCACAGCAGCTTTGGGAAGCATTAGGGACCTGTATTCTTTTGTTCTATCCAGTAACGACACTGAGACTCCAAGTCATCTCCCTGTTACTGAGCCTATCTTAGGTAGCTCAAATGCTTTCCTTAGTGACAATTTCTTCCCACCCCCGACCCTGCATCTATGGTTGGTGGTGTTACTTTCCTTGGTACCATTCTGGTGCCATTAGGGGGCGCTGCTTCACTTCTTCCCTCCAGTACCCTAATTCTGTCCTTGCTCTTCCTGTCGCAGCCTGCCCACCTAATTTCATCAGGCCCCTCATGGCTCCCACATGCCACTCTGACTCTTCCAATCAGATATAACATACCAATGAGATACCAGAAATATTCTTTTCAGACCATCAATCAAAGTTGCCATCCATGTTTCAACTTTGGGGATTCAGTTCTCTCCTACCTCTGGGGTAAAATTCCCAACTAATCCAAAGCATTCTTCCTAAAGGCAGCTTTGCCTTCTCCTCACTCTTTTGTCATCTTACTCATTGTCTTCAACAGACTAATCAACAGTCTAAAATCCTGTCACTTCCCGAGAAGCATAGGACAATTTGGCTCTGTCTCACAGGACTCTAGCCTTCCCACTCAAAGCTTATGGCACAGATGCCACAGGCTGCCGAGTTCTGAACCATACAAATAAGAAGCACAAATGCTGTTTCCAAAGGTCCAAAATACAATTAGCTCTCATAAAAATTATAGCCACTATACAAACTACCCATTTTGGGGAGGTTTCAAACAAAAATATTCTTACTTTCCGAAGTCAAATAATTCATACACTTGGTCAGTTAAATCACCTGTAATCCCAGCTAATCAGGAAGCTGAGGTGGGAGGATTGCTTGAGCCAAGAGTTCAAGACCAGCCTGGGAAACTTACTGAGACCCTATCTCTTAAATATATACAAATATACATATATATACACATATGTATTATAAATGTGCTAAATTCCAAGGTAAGGAGTGAAAAATAGAGTCCTGAATCCCATACAGCTATCAGGATGCTTCTCAGACCCCAGTACCATGGTCACTTTGACAATATCCCCAATCAGTCTTTACATGGAAACAATGTCAGACACCAGCAAGAAGGGTGCAGCCAATGGAAGTCGGAATCAAAATAGTACGGGGCTGCATCCTCTCCTCAACCTACTAGCTGTGTGACCTGGCACAAGTTTACCAGTCAAGTGTGAGAATTGGATTAGGTGTCCTCTCTGATCTCTTGGAACTCAACAGACTCCATGGCTCTTACCCTTTCACCACATGGGAAACAACCAGCAGATGCTCCCCTTTTAAAATGTGCACTTTTCTCTGGCAAAATAGCATTCTCTTCTTCTCTAAAAGAAGCTCAGTCAATAAAAATACCTACTCCAGAGACTGAGATGGGACAGGTCACGCTAATCATTTCTCCCTGTGTATCAGATGGGAAAGCTTTTTATTAGGGATCATTTGCCAGTGATTTCCACAAGGAAAACAGGGCTTTATTTTACTACAGACTATAGGTAAAACTCTTGATGAGAATTTGGGCCGTTGGCCATTTGAGACCCTGATAGAAGTCATGGCCTTCTCAGAAGGTCAACCCTCCTGGAATCCACCAGCTCATTACCATTAGTACTAAAGCAATAAACACACACCACAAGCTCACCCCAATTAGTGTAACTGCCTAAGAATTCTTTTTTTTTTTTTTTTTTTTTGAGACGGAGTCTCGCTCTGCCACCCAGGCTGGAGTGCAGTGGCCGGATCTCAGCTCACTGCAAGCTCCGCCTCCCGGGTTCACGCCATTCTCCTGCTTCAGCCTCCCAAGTAGCTGGGACTACAGGCGCCCGCCACCTCGCCCGGCTAGTTTTTTGTATTTTTTAGTAGAGACGGGGTTTCACCGTGTCAGCCAGGATGGTCTCGATCTCCTGACCTCGTGATCCGCCCGTCTCGGCCTCCCAAAGTGCTGGGATTACAGGCTTGAGCCACCGCGCCCGGCCTTGCCTAAGAATTCTTTATCTGGCTTGATCGGGAATCATGCATTGATTACTTGCATGATGCTAAACTAGTCCATTGATCTCACTCTGCCTCAATTTCTCTGTCTCTAAAATAGAGTGCTTCACTTTTTAAATCCTTCCATTTTGCCCAACTTACGGCAGGGTAAACTGATAATGTGAGTTTTCAGATCAATGGGTCCCCGCTGTCCTTCAGCTGAACTGGAATTATCCAAGTGCTAGAAACCCAGTTAAACTGAAGTTTCATGAATACAAAATTTTATACAATTAAGAGCTACTTTTTTTTTTTTTTAGTACTTGCTATGTGCCAAACACTTTTCTAAAAGGTTTACATGCAGTAGGTCCTGTAATTTAAAAAACAACCCTGCAAGGCAGAGATTATTATCACCTCTATCTTACAAATGAGAAAAATGACGAACAGTCACCACGCCTACTCCAAGCTGGAAGATTGGGGAGAATGATCATTAAAATACAGCTGAAAGTGACTTTTACTTCAGTTTGCTTCCAATGAGCAAAGAAATGGTGCAAAGTTTACATGGGCATAAGACCATTAGAATGGATATGACCCCTGTTGACTCCCTAGGTCCTCACAGGGGCTCTCGGAAACGTCCCAGATCAGTGAAGCTGGACTACAGGGCAGAATCAGCCATGTGCAAGTCATGCAAGTCCACGAGCTCCCTGCTTCCAGCCAGAGTCTCTTTTCCACCACCTATCTGAAGTTCTTCCTATACCACCTTGCACGTGTCAATGTTCACATCATCTTTATAGCCCAGGTCCACTGCAGGCGTGACCATAGCTCACCTGGGAGTAGTGTTTGCTTGCATCACACCACCTAAAACAAATGGGGCAGGGCTGAAGCTGATTGTTTAGCTTGGTGGTGAATGAGCATGGTCTTTGGAGCTAGACGTTTGGGGTGCAAATCCTGATTGCAGCACTTTCTAGCTGTGAGACGTTGTGTAAACTGCTTAGCAGCTGTATATCTTGGTTGGTTCCTCATCTATAATGTGCCTAATTATTGTCAGGATTAAATGAGTTAACACATACAAAATACTTCAAAGAGTGCCAGGGCCATCATAAGCCCTCAATAAATATTAGCTCTTACCTTTATCACTATTATTATTATTATTTTTGAGACAGAGTCTCACTCTATTGCCCAGGATGGAGTGCAGTGGAGCAATCTCAACTCACTGCAGCCTCTGCCTCCTGGCTTCAAAGGATTCTCATGCCTTAGCCTCCCGAGTAGCTGGGATTACAGGCACATGCACAGCTAATTTTTATGTGCGTTTTAGTAGAGATGGGGTTTCGCCATGTTGGCCAGGCTGGTCTCAAACTCCTGGCCTCAAGTGATCCACCCGCTTTGGCCTTCCAAAGTGCTGGAATTACAGGTGTGAGCCACTGTGCCTGGCCACTATTACCTTCATCATTGCTATGATTTTCTTCTCCAGTTCATATACAAAGACTTTTCTGCCCCTGTCATTCATTCATCCAGGAAAGGATATGTGTGTCTACTACGCGTCAGGCACTCTACTAGGTATGAGATTAAAAAAAAAAAAAAAAAAAAAAAGACAGCCCTATTGGTAAGAGTCTACTGAAGAATAATATCAAGTTAATGGACGCGTATATTATTAAACAATTTTTTTACCCTTCATCCCTCAAAAGAGATCATGTCACTAGCACCAGAGCAATAGATCTTTCTTCTTTTATATTCTTATATTACATTCTTTCCTGGAACGGTTTTTTTTTTTTTTTCCTAAATCAGGTAAAGCAGAAAGTGCATTGTACAATTTTTCAAAGAGACTCATAAAATTTAATTTTATTACTATGAGAAATATGAATATTCCTTAAAATGAGTTATGTGAAATGTGTCAGGATTGTAGTTCAGTGTTTATGCTTCATTCCTAGTTGGTTTCGTATAACCTACGCACTCTGGGCTCCAAAAAAGTTTTGTTGTTAAAGACCAGTTTATTTTATAATCTGGTATTTAATCCAGGAAACCTCTCTCCCACCTGGGAAAGGTTCAGAAAGATTTTTCTAGTGAGATGCCTAAATCAAGAAACCCTGGACTGATTTGCTTAAACTAAAACCAATAGCAGCCCTCATAATCAGGTTAGAAGAAGGTAAGAAAAATTCAACCTCCTATATCAAGTAAGATTCCTGGCCTTGGTTAAAATCCAAACAAAGTAATGAGTAAAGAAACCTGTATTTTTCAGCTAGGGAGGAGAAAAGGCAAGGGAGTGAGTTGCAGCAACACAGACATCCAGTACTGCTCTGCACTCTTCAGGTCCTAATCAGAGAAAGAAAGTTGTTTTTTACCATGAGGACCCTGGTGCCATTAGCCACTCTTCACCACATTCCTCCACAATGACACGATTCCTCCTGCACCTGCTCGTTGCTGCTCTACCTCATGTATTTTCTCTCTCCCTCAGTTGGCTCTGTCATCTCTCTACTGCTCCTTTTTTTTTCTTTTCTATCATTAAAAAATAAATTCAGGGCCAGGTGCGGTGGCTCACACCCATAATCCCAGCACTTTGGGAGGCCCAGGTGGGTGGTTTACAAGGTCAGGAGTTCAAGACCAGCCTGGCCAAGATAGTGAAATCCCATCTCTACTAAAAATACAAAAATTAGCCGGGCACAGTGGTAGGTTCCTGTAATCCCAGCTACGTCGGAGGCTGAGACAGGAGAATGGCTTGAACCCCGGAGGCAGAGGTTGCATTGAGCCGAGATTGCTGTACTGCACTCCAGCCTGGGTGGTAGAGTAAGACTCCATCTCAAATAAATAAAGAAATAAATAAATAAATAAATAAATAAATAAATAATTCAGTGCAATCCTCTCCTGCCCACTCCACTTTGCTTACTTCTTATTTCCATCTCATGTGCTGAAACGTACCGAACACGCATGCACACACACTGACACACACACAGACATACTCATGGCCAGCTTCCAAAAGGTTTTAATACAAATGCAGGTGCTGGCTTTCAAGTCATAGACTTTTGACCCTAGATATCAGGTAAGTATTCACTGTGACAAAAAATAAAGGATATTATTGTGCTAAAACGGAAACAACCTGTTCTATAAACTGATACAGTTTTGTCTGTTTACCTGATTAAGCAGTTTTTATTAATATTCTTCACTCCTGATGACTCCTGAAAAAACTTGAGGGGCTAGCCTAATTTAACTAGAAAACTTTTGATAGCAGTGAAGCTCCAACTACTATAACTTGTTACTAAAATTATCATTATAAGCTAAACAATAATAATCTACATCATGAAGCATTTGACATGGATAAAAATTATTACTATGTCTAGGTTATTAACATATTCCCTGTATATTTTAATGCACATTCAAATCTATAAGATAAATGAAAATTTCAACCAAACAGACATATGATATATTTAAATTAAAACATAAGAGCATAGAGCATAGTGGGGAGGAAGGGATGAATAGGTAGAGGAGGCAGGGTTTTGAAGACAATGAAGCTCCCCTGTATAATACAGTAGTGGTGGTTATATGTTCATTATAGATTTATCCAGGCCCACAGAATGTACAACAAAAACCAGGAGTGAATCCCAATGGGAACTACTGACTTTGGGTTTTAATAATGTGTCAGTATAGATTCATTGATTGCAACAAATGTACCACTCTTGGCTGGGAGTGGTGGCTCGCATCTGTAACCCAGGACTTTGGGAAGCTGAGGAGGGAGGAACGCTTGAACCCAGGAATTCAAGACCAGCCTGAGCAATATACAGAGACCCCCCATTTCAAAAAAAAATTTTTTTAATTAACCAGAAATTTAAAAAATTAGCCAGGCATAGTGACACACACCTGGGGTCTCAGCCACTTGGGAGGCTGATGTGGGAGGATCGCTTGAGCCCAGGCGGTTAAGGCTGCAGTGAGCTGTGATCACACCACTCCACACCAGCCTGAGCAAGAAAGGGAGACCCTGTCTTAAAAAAAAAAAAAAGCAAAAACAAAAAACAAAGATACCACTCTGGTAGGGGATGTCAACAGTGGTGGCGCTGTGCATGTCTGGGGAGGTTGTGTGTGTAACTATATGGGGCCTCTTTGTGCTTTCTGCTCAGTTTTGCAGCAAACCTAAAACTTCTCTTTTAAAAAATCTATTTAAAAAGGGAAAATGAGGCAAATAGGCCAAGAAAAGAAACGCTAAAAAAAAAAAAAAAAAAAATTAGTAAGACCACAGAGAAAGCGTGCTTCAACGTCTGCCACTGTATCAAAGAGTAGGCACACCACGCCCAAATATAAACCCTGGAAGGAAATTATTTGAGTCAGGCATATGTATAGGTAGCTGCTTATCTCTGAGTTTCTCCACCTTCGTACTCTTTCACATTCAAGATTATTCTTTATATGAGGAAATTTTCCCGTGTCCCTTGAGTGACTTTCCTTCTGTTATCCATATTCAAGGATCAGAAAACCTCTGAGAAAATGGAGGTAGAAAACAATAATAGAAAATGAAGACCGCATAAGGCTCCCTCATTTCATCACCTACAGCAACT
Organism: Macaca mulatta; assembly: GCF_049350105.2. Classification (NCBI taxonomy): domain Eukaryota; kingdom Metazoa; phylum Chordata; class Mammalia; order Primates; family Cercopithecidae; genus Macaca; species Macaca mulatta. Next base: position 73,380,612 of record NC_133423.1, read on the forward strand.
TCATGAGAAGTCCTGTAATTATAAAATTATAAGATTTGAGATGAAGCAGTCTCATCCCTTCTTTATAAAATGAGACATTGAAGGCGAGAGATGCTAACTTCCCCAATTACCCCTCCAGAAACAGACCCCAATTCATGCCCAAGTAGTTTAGCTCAATATTCTCTCAAACAGGTCATATTGCAACATGAAGAAGAAAGAAAAAAAGGAATTCATTTAATAGAAATGTATTTATGGCTGTTTATTAAAATGTCTATTAAGTATTGATAATCCTGGGTCTGTGGCTCCAGCTCCCCATATGCCCGCCCCATTCGATCCTTAGCTGACCACATCCACACTTGCCCAAATCCAAGACTCCAGGATGACAGCTCTCCGGAACAACAAACGTCTGTGCACAGTGAGTATCTCCAATACTACATGTTTGATATATTCAAAAAGAACCTAATTGTCTTATCTGGACTCTGATCTATTCCTGATCCCCTTCCTGTAATAACGGCCCCGCAAGCCACCCAGCCACCTAGCCAGAAGCCCTCCAGAGCTCTAGGCCCCTTCTCTTCCCTCAGTCCCCTCCTTTACTTGCTTCTCCTGTTCTGTTCTTGCTCCACCTAAGCATCTGCCTCATCTAGCGTTTCCTTTCCATCCCACACGACTGCCTTCCCCCAGGCAGGCTCTCATCATTTCTCATTTGCAGGCTGTGGTAACTTTCCCATCATTTTTCTCTGATCTCCACATTCCTTTCAGATGATTCTTTCTGAAACACGAAGCAAATGTTGTCACTTCCTTAAAACACTTCCATGTCTCTCCATCACTTTCAAAATAAAGTCTCATACCCTTACTTCCCATGCAAGGTCCTGAATGTGTGAATCCTGCATTCTTCTTCAGCCTCGTTTTGCACTGCTTCTCCTCCCTCACCTCTGGGTGTCAATTCTGAGCTTCCTAAAATTTTTTGCAAGATACCCTAACATGTCCCCGCTCCTTGGTGCTTACTGGAATCCATCTACCCCTCCTTCCCTGCCCCAGACCAACCGAGCTGAGTCCTCCCCACACTTCAAGCCTCAAGTCACAAGTTGTCTTTATTGTGTGGTACCCACATAGGAGTTAGTCAGGGTGATGGGATGGCCCCAGTATCAGGATCTTATAATCAGGGAGGGCTTCCTAATCTACATCTCCATAAAAGTTGTGGTGAAATGGGTGGGAAAAGCAGGGCCAAATCTCCCTCTCAGAGCCAATCACTAACCCTTCACGTTTAGCTAATTTGCATGTAGCTCCCTTGGGGACGAGTGAATGACCATCTCCCAGGAACCGTTGCAGAAAGAACCTTCTACACTATAGTGGATTGGAGGCCTGAGATCCACAATGGTGGGCATTGGTCTCACCACACCTGTGCAAGCTGTCTGTCCCCTCTTGAGCACTTGCGAAGGCTGGTGCATTGCAGAGGCTCTCTGGACCTGGCTCTGAGACAACCCTCATTCTAAATCCAACGGCCTGCACAGGCAGACACAATAAATGTAAATAATCTGGAAAGGCTAAGCCAGGCAAAGCCAGCCAAGTGCATGCAGCTCTTACCCCACTAGCTTTGACTTTTGGGGTTGCCCATCCCCTGCACCCTTCACCCTGAAGGAATTCACTGTTCTCCCCCACCTCCTAACACCTCCCAGCACTGCTGGGAGCTCCTTAGAACAGGAGTTGCTTTACTGAGTGCCTCATGAATAATAACACTTAATAAGTGTTGGTTGTGTGAATGAAAACATTATAAGAAGTACCACTTCCGGATTTGGTGATTCCTCGCTGTTTTGAAACCAATAGCTAAATATGTTTTCTTTTGTACATAACATTGAACTGCTGTGACAAATACCAGCTAAGTTTGTTATATTTAATGCCTCCAGGTAATAATTTCCTCTCCTAAATTTTCTGTGCTTGTTCATCCTCTGAGTCATCATTCCTCCCTCACTTCTTAAAAATGTCTTTCTGGTTCTGCTTCTAAAGGTTGTTTAAAATCGAAAGGCCTGTTTAATGAAATAACTTTATGTGAGACAAGGAGTTATTTTGCTCATTTTTCAGGGGCAGACACCACCACACAATACTCTCTTCAGATTTTCCATTTTAATTAAACAATTACATTTCAGTTGTTTGAATCTCATCTGGTATATGTGATCTTTTGTAAAATTTTAACAAATTCACCAAAACAATTGCAATTTCTTCCTCCTAATTGTATGAGTTGAAACCTACAAGTTTGCCAAAAATAGTCTTAGAAAAATTATTAAGATTTTTCAGAATTTGCATTTTTCCCAAATACTCAGGTTTCTAAGGATTGAAAACAAAGAGATATGAGAAAAGCATCATGCCATATTCATATATCACACATCCACTTCTGCAATTTAGCTTCAAATCTACAAGAGATATTATTGCAGTAGGTGGCATGAAGTTAATCTCTTTTCATTCACGTTTGCAGAAACACCACATGTGATCAGACTGCTGAATGAACTTGCATTCACAAATTCAAACCAGGGATGATCCATGTTGAAGATGACATAGATACCAAAATCCAGGCAAGCAAAAGTAGAGAACAGCAAGTCACTGATCGAAGGAACCAGGTATTATGTTTTCCTATATTTCAATTCAGTGACCACTAGGACTAGTGGTAGATGCTAAGATGCCTAGATAAATAGATAGGTAGGAAAATAGATGTTTTAAATACAGGAACAAAAAGTTAAGTAAAACTGACTAGCATGGCAATAGAAAGTCATATTTATTCTGATTTTTAATTAAAACTATGACCAAAATAATAAATGTTCTCTTGTGAACTGGGGGGTCTAACATATACCTATAATTATAAATGAATATTAAAAGGCTTTGGGCTGGTATTTCCCAGTATCTTTCCTCTTACATCGTGCTAGTCTAAAAAGTACTATAAAAAGCTTCACCAATTTAGTGAGAGCTCTCCCCCTTGTTCCTTTTTATAACTTTGCACTGACTATAAATAAAGGTGAGGAGCAAAATCATTATTTTTGAGTAAAATGCTAACCATATTAATTTGCAAGTCTGATTGGTATCTCTTTTAGAAAATCACAAGTAGCATAAATAGCATGCAATGTGAAATTGTCATAGTAAAAACTGCATACCCTTGCTTAGTCTATATCTATCTCATTCAGAGATAAAGTTATTGTATTATGCTTTTATGATAATCACTAAAAATAATATTTTTGAATGGTTTTTGTGCAACAGACTTTCAAACCCCCTTATTTTCCACAACATTGTTACATTCGAGTAAATAAATTAGGTATATAGGCAGGACTTTAAGGGAATCAAAATATAATCCAAATGTAGGCATGTACTGACTTGATGTAAACATTTATTTTCCCTAAGGTAAGAGGAAAAAGCATCTTCCAAACAAATGAAAGCAACTATTACACTCAAAGTCTTTTATTATCTGGACCCAGCCTCCTCCACTCTGACAATAGCCAAGGCTCCAGCTCCAGGGGATTGGTCAACAGAGGTCTGAAAACCCTGCAGAGAGAGGTCTCAGCTCTTCTGCTCAGATTATGTTCCCTCTCTTCTTTCCCCACAGGTAGTTTCCTGTTCATCCTACAAGGCAAAGCTCAGAAATTGCCCCTAGAAAGATTTCCCTACCACATCACTCCCACTCATTTGAATCAACCAATTCATTCCTCCTTCGCCTTTGCTCCAATGGCATCTGTTCATACCACTTTCATAACAAACCTCAAATTGTTTTAGGCTTGGCTGTGTGCTCCCACCTCCTCTGCTAAGCTGACAGCTTCAGAGACCCACCTACCCATCTCATTTGTTGAAACATAGTAGGCACTTACTGAATGTAAGTTGTGTTACAGGAGAGTCTCATTCAGAGAGGGCTGTAATTTTGATCACTTTCTAATGCATTTTAGAAGATGCAAAACTTCACTCCTATTCAGTGTAAGCACATGCACAGCAGCAGCATGCTTTCCTTCTCTGCTAGAATCATGTCCTACCAAGTGATCTTGGCACTTAGTCAACAATGGGACTGAGCAACTTCCAGAAGTCAGCGCAGCAAATGCCCACACTGTCAGGCTACCAGGCTCAGCCCTGTTCTTAGTACTCCATAACCAAAGAACAAACAGGTCAGTTAGGCCCCCAGGGGCTCCCCGGAAGATACTAGATACTTACAGACTTTCTGGAGCAATCTATCACCACTCCTTGCCTAGCTCCTCTATATTTCTGAATTATTTTCTCCTTCTCCTCCCTCTCCAATTACATTAGTTTCTCTGGGTCCAGTGCTAATATAGATTTCAAATTTACAGTGTCAGCAACACCACATAGAAATGCTGGCTAAAATGTAACCAAATAAGATTAATAGGTAAACTTGGAAAAAAAAGCAAAGGAAATCTACAGGTGCCAGAAATAAAAGAGGAACTCAAAAACAGAGCAATAAGCTTGTGCCCTGATACACAAGCAATAAGCTGGTCCCCTGGAAATATTAGTCCTAACATAAGTCCCTGACTCCTTGGGGGAGACACATGGATGCATGGCCACAGGGTCTTGAAAGGCAGGACGGTGGTACCAAGACACACAGTTCGCCAGGACCCTATAATGGGTGACCGCTCCGCGAACAGGGGTCTAGAAACACTCTTACCAATTTTTCTCCAGGGAAACATGAAAAATTACTTCTGTCAGGGCTTTGGGGAAAAGTAATTCCATTATCAGAAGCAAATCCAAACCTACAATTTATATGAATGTCAGGGAACATTTAGCAATCTAGGTGGTATAAGATTCCCAAGTTGAGAGATTAAGGTAAATACTGCTGTAAGTTTAATGAGAACTCCCTAAAATTTTAGCAGAAGCAAAACCAGGAATACTTTGAAGAAGTTCCATAATCTAAGATGCACTAAACTCCCACACTTAAGCAAACAACACTCAAGAGGCATTTGCAATTTTTAAAAATATATGAAACAGAAAAATGAGCAATCAAGAGTGTATCAACAGACAACGAAATAGAGAAGTAGGACTAGCATCCTCTGATACAATAGAGCAATCGGAAAGAATGTTTAACATGTTTAGAAAAGTAACAACACTATAAAAATTGATTAAACAATAACATAAAACATTGATATAAAAGACAGAAAGTCTTTTAAAAATAACTTCAAAGTAATATACAGATCAAAGAAAAAAATCATAACGTAAATTGGAATATACTCAGAATTAAAAGAGAATAAAAACACTATGTTTTAAAGTTGTGAAGCACAACCAAAACAAAATATAGAGAATGATGTATTGTGTAAATGTTTATATTAGAAAAAACTGAGTAAGCAGTTAATTCATAAAGACAGATAATAACAATAAAATAAGCCCTAAAAACTTGGAAGAAAACTGGCAGAATTTAATGAAACACAAAACAAAACAAAACAAAAAAACCCACAAAATTTTAAGTTGTTTTTTCAAAAAAAGACTAAGAAAAATAGAAAAATCTCTGGATATTACCCAATATAAAAGAAAAGAAGACAAATAAATAATATTAGCAAAAAAAAATCGATACAGATGTAAATAGAAATACAATGTCATTAGACATTATAAGAAACAGCTTTCTGTTAATAAACATGAAAAGTTAGACATATAGAAAGTTTTTCAAAAAATATAAAGATAGCAAAATCATCTCATGAAAAAATAGAACATGAAAAATCTTACCATCAAATTTTTTCAAAAGAATTGAGAATTTTCCTATAATTTAAAAAGAATTTAAATTTTACCTACAAGAAAATCACTGACCAAGGCAGTTTTACAGATGAGATAATACAAATAATCAAGGAAAAATATAACCCCACTACTATACGTAAACTCTTCTGGGAAACAGAAAGTAAAAGGCGGCTCACAAGTTATTTCATGAAATTGACTTGAACAAAAGAATTAGATGAGCCAATCATAAAAAAGAAAAGTATAGGCCATGCCCCCTCTTAAACATAAATGTAAAAATTTTAAATACAATATTTGCAAATAAAAACAAGCAATACATTTTTAAAGTGATGTTACATTAAGAGACAGTTCATAGTAACCACTTAGAGTTTATTGCAGAAAAGGCTAGATTAAAATTAGAAAAACGTATTAATATAATTATCACGTTTGTAGATAAAACAATACAGAAAAAGCATTTGATAAAATTCCACAAGCATTCATGATAAAATTCAGATAACTAGGAGAAGAAAGAAAACATATAATGAAAAAAAAGTTTTCTACAAAAAACTTATAGCAAACAGCAAACTTTATAGTGAAAACTGGAAGCATTTTCCCCCAAATTTGAGAAAAAGATCATACCCTCTATCACTTTTTTAATTAAAAATGCTACTGGAAACACAGCACTATGTACATTTATGATTAAATTTGGCTGTATGTTACAGAAAACATTACCAATAGTGCCTTAAACAAGGCGGAAGTTAGTTTTCTTGCCTAAAAGAAATTCTGATGTCAGCGCTGACCTAAAATTGTAGCTCCATAAATACATCTGGGCCCAAGTTCTTCTTCCTTTCTGTTCCACCATGCTCAACATTTGCTTGCATTCTCAGGGGAATTCCACAATCCCAAAATGGGGACTGGAGCTCCAAACATCACATCCATTGCTCCAAGCTTCAGAAAGGAAGACAGAAAAAAAGGCAAAAGGTTGCACTTCTCATTGGAGTTATCTTTCCCCTTAAAGAACTTTCTTGAAAGTCCAACCCACCTACTTCTATATACATCTCAGTTGTCATCCCTATATGAGAGGCTGAAAAATGCAGTTTTTTTAGCTGGGCACATCTTGTTTCTATTTTTAAGAAAGAAGAATGCATTGTGTAGACACCAGTCTCTGTTAGCTCAATACACAAGAAAAAGAGAATCAAAATACAGTGGAAAAAAAAGAAATACATTTGTTATTGTAAAAGACATGGTTTTCTACATAGGAAACTCAAAAGAATCTATAGATAAACTCATAACTAATAAAAGATGTCAACAAGGTTGATGAAAACAACATTAATATGGAAAAATCAACAGAGTTCCTATAGACCAGACACTTTAAGAAATGTAGTTGTGTAACAATATTATACACATACACACACATAATAGGAAAGAAATCTAATAAAAATGTACAAAAGATTATAAAATGTTAAAGACACACAAGACCTAAGTGATGAAATGAACTGTTCCTAGATAGAAAAACTCAATATAGTAAATCCATCATGCTCCCGCAAATTAATCTATAAATATCACCAAAATCCAATCAAAATTCCAAAAGCATTGTTTAAATAACTTTACAAGATGATAATGAAATACATGCGGAAGAATAAACTGTCCAGTATAGGCAAGACAATTATTAAAAAGGAAAATAAGATAGATCAATCTGCTCTAGCAAATACCAGCATGTTGTAAGGCTGCAGTGATTGTGATAGTGTTGTAACAGAACAAGAACAACCAAATAGACGAATTAAAGACAAGGGTTCAGAACCAAACCATCTCTCGCATTTGAACAGTTGTCATAAATTGAAGACAACATTACAAATCAGTGTGGTCACAATGGACTATTTAATAAGAAGTGGTGCCAGGATAATGGTTAGCTACACAGGAATAAACTAACTTAGTTTTCTACATCACAGTATGCAAAAACAACTGTTTTAGAAGAAGGTAGTAAATGTATTTATGATCCCAGGTAAGCAATACATATCTTCAATAAGAAACAAAAAACCCAACAAAGAAAATGTTAATAAATTTTACTACATTAAAAGTTAGAACATGTATTCATCAAAAGAAACTCTTAAAATACAGAGACAATCTACATACCAGAAGACAATATTTGCCATGCATAAAACTGACAAAGAATTAGTATCTCAACTATATCATAAATGCTTAAAAAAAGTAGGAAAAGGAAAAATGACCTAATAGAATAATAGGCAAAGAAACAGACAATCCACATCAAAGTAGAGCCTAAAAGCTAATTAACAGGGAAAAGTACATAAAAACCCATACAAGATGTTCTTTCATATTCATCCACTTAGCCAATATTTAAAAGTCTAATTTCAAGAGTTGACAAGAATGTAGGGAAATAGTAATTCATGTATTCTGCTATTGGGAGTATAAACTGGAAAATAATTTGTAAAATCTAGTATAGTTAGGATATGGATATTTTCAAACCACTGATGCTCCTTCTAGGTACATTTAGAGAAACTCAACTATGTGTAGAGAAGACTCATAAGAATATTAAATGCAACACTTTACAAGAGCAAAAAGTCTAAAATAACTTTGAAGTGTATCCTACTGTGAGAATGAATGGATAAATGGTTGTATATTGATAAATGGATAAATGGGATTATATATGAGCATTTGAAAGTAAATTGGCTCTACATATAGCATCATGAATAAATCTTAAAGGTAGAGGTTGACTAAACAAAGTAAATTGTAAAATGACATGTAGAACAACAATTGTTATGTATAAGCTTAAAATATACATAACAATATTATGCATCACTTATGAAAGCTTACACATGTAACAAAAATATAAAATTCATAAACCTCAGAATAGTGATTACCTCCAGGAAAAGAGACAGAGAAATGAAACACTTTATCTCAAAAAATAACTGAAAATTCTAAGCAAATGAGACAAAAAGCATGGAAGATTTCATATGAATACAAAAATACCTATTATTTTATATCATTCTCTGTACTTTTTGTATGTTTTATGTAATTATTTTAAAAGGAAAATTACGAAAAAGGAAAAACACTCGCTCATCATAAAATTTCAAAACTTACAAAACAATGATTAAGAAGAAAATGATCTTAATGTTTTAATATATTTCCTTACAATTTTTTTTTTTTTTTTTTTTTTGAGACAGAGTCTTGTTCTGTCACCCAGGTGGAGCTCAGTGGTGTGATCTTGGCTCACTGCAACCTCCACCTCCCAGGTTCTAGTGATTCTCCTGGCTCAGCCTCCAGAATAGCTGGGACTGCACCACCATACCTGGCCAATTTTTTTATTTTTAGTAGAAATGGGGTTTCACCATATTGCCCAGGCTGGTCTCAAACTCCTGATCTCAAGTAATCCACCGTCCTCAGCCTCCCAAAGTGCTGGGATTACAGGCATGAGCCACCGTGCCCTTACAGGGAGCTTCTATGCATATTTTATATTGTTCAGAATATACTTTATTATCAGTTTTCTATTGTCTTTTGTTTACATCATAGCATAAGCATAAGCATTCCTCATGTTGTCCTAATGATGGCATGATTGCCCATTAAATAGTTGCACCATCATTTATTCAGCCAGTCTATTTTGGGGCATTCAGCTTTTTCTAACTTTTCTCGATTGTGAAAATCGATGTAACGAATGTCTTTGAACTGAGCTTCTCTGTATCTCTAATGATGCTTCTGAAACTCACTCTAAGTAGTCTAGCGATTGCCAGCTGATTAAAAATAAATAGCTGGAAAATCTTTGGTCTCCATGGGAGAATCTAAGCAATGGTGTGGTCCCTTTGGACACCACGTTCCTCTACAGAACTGATTGTACAAACCCCGGGAGGGAGTCCCCAGAGGAGCCGTATCCCAGACCAGTGACCAGGGATGTGACTGTGCAATGCTAATGTAGAGATGCAGGAAATGCAAAAAAATAAGATGTTAGCAAAAGCAGCATGTAGGCCAACAAAAACATCCGTAATATTATTTAATATTATTTAAAAACCAAAAAGCCCCAGCACAGGAATCATGTAATGCATGAAAATTCTAAATATCATTTCTATACAGTGACAAAAAAATTCAGTATCTTTTGATAATCTAAATGAGAATACATTACTTTTTTAAAAAAAAAGTTATTTTCCCTTCTAATATATGTTTGTTTTGTAAATGGGTGAAAAATTTTATCAGTTTACAATTACAGTTTTCTTAGCCAACCTCTTTTAACAAAGATATGTCCTACCTTTCAAAACACAAAAATAAATAAAAAAACACATGGCTCCCTTTAGGCATACTGTACAGGAAAAAACAGATAAAATAATAAAACATGTGCCTCTAATTCTTAAGAGCAACATTTTTTGGACTTGTTTATGTGTTTCTATTACTATTATTATTTCTTTTGTAATAACAAAGAGATGCTGTCCTACTGCATTAGAGCAAACTCTAGTGGTAAGTGGGTAAAAAAGTCTTACAGCTTTGCAGGAATGATGATTTTTACTTTCTCCAAGGAGTGACTTTGTAAAAGCTAGGAGAACCAAATGGAAAAGGCTTCGAGAACCAGCGACATTGAAGTCTCAAGGGCTTCCTCATTATCCCTGAGCCCACAAGCAAGCCTTGGCAGTCTAAGCCCCAGGAGACACCCTTAGGGAGCTGTTAGGAAGCCACCCACAGCCTCCTCCCTACAGAGATCATTAGCTTTTCATCTCAAAAGCACTTTACAAACATTAGCCAATTAACAGAAGTAAGCAGTCATAAATACCAGTAAGCAAGCAGAGCAAGAGTACGATTATATAAAAGCCCTGGCTGAGATGTGTTTACACATTTGGAAGTAACGATTTAATTTCGGCAAATGCAGTAGTCTCAAACAAAATTTACAGGTCATAGCTGTTAAAGACATTAAGTTCCTCTACTATTAAAAAGAAAGTGCATGATAAGTCCTGGATGGAACTTTTGGGAAATTCATTCTCTCCTCCTCACTCCAAAAAAGAAAAAGAAAAAAAAAAAAAAGCAACATTTACATGAGCCCCTGCTTTTTAGCCAATAGCCTGTGGAAATCCTTCTTTAAAGAGCATTATTCTCAAGAACTCAGTGCCCCCAACTAAGATCCATGGAATCAAAATGGTAGGGAATGAACAAACAGTTCATTTGGGTCCTATTATATATGATGCTGATTGTTATTGAGTTCATTCATTTTTGTATTGTGATTTATTTCTGGCAACATAATTTTACACTCCTTGGCACCGTGAGTAAAGACAATACAACCTATCTTGGTTTTTATGGGCAAAATTAGTTTAATTTTTATGGACAAAATTAGTTCATCAGCTTGAGCAGAAAACAGACTTTGAAGGAAAAAATATGCACATTAAAATAATTAATTCCTTTGCATCTATTTACCTAGATGAAATTTTGATATGTTCTGTTGCCACAGTAACCAGATATTCTGAGAGATACATCAAGTAAATAACAAATACATGATGCAAAAAATGGTGAGACACTTTACCTAGCTTGTTCCTTCTACATAATAAAGCTGGGCACTGGCCTAATAGGGTAAAGTTCCTAGAATGGAACTTTAATTGACTATAGAGTAAGCATATTATCATTAAAATTATTTTAATATGCTAATTATGTTGTATATGGAAAAACAGGCATTGCTTCTCTGGTCTCATCTGCACTGCTTTTCTCAAAACTCTCACAGAATAAGACAAATGACATTTGATTACACAGTTCATCTAAAACAAAAGCAAAATTTATCTTTAGCATCCCCTTCAAGTTTTACACCTTTACTTGCCTACACAGAATAGATTTTCTTTTTAATATATTACATTTCTCACAACCAATATTGAGAAAGGCAGGTTAACTTGCAAATGTTCTATCGAGATCATTATAGAGATCATCTGGAAAAATCTTAAAACAGCAATAATCTGGTCTAATAAGTAGACATCTGGCCAAAAACTAAAAGACCTAGCCTAAGAGCTGTGTGGTAAAGGGAAAGACTACTTACTTTGGAATCAGATTAATTTGACTACAGACTCTGACTTCAGGTCTGAAAAAGGTGTACTATTTCTTAGGTTCGATTTCTTCATCTGTAAAATAGGGGTATTACGTACAGTCTTTATGAATGAAATGATCTAATTCTGTGAAAGGGTCAAGTAAAGAATACGATATATAGAAGCCAGGAACTACAGATAGAGATACATAGTTAGAAGATAGATGGATGGATAGATGGTAGATTAGATGATAGGTAGGTAGGCAAATAGATGATTGATAGATAGATAGATAGATAGATAGATAGATAGATAGATAGATGTGATATGATAGTCTCCCTCCTCCATCCCCTTATCACCATCCCTTTCTTGTGACAACTTTAGACTATTGGATCTATCCATTGGTTTATTATCATCAACAATGCTGAGAAATGTATCTGAAATGGGTACCCCAAATGGCAACCTTAGAGGATTTGAAGCATGGGAACAGGGATACCAAAGGCAACCACAGGACCTACTATTTCACAGCACAACAGTGTGATTGTAGTCAATAAGAACTTAATTGCACATTTTAAAGTAACTAAAAAAGTATAATTGGATTGTTTGTAACACAAAGGATAAGTACTTGAGGGGATGGACGCCCCATTCTCCATGATGTGACTATTATGCATTGCATGCCTGTATCAAAACATTTCATGTACCCCATAAATATATACACTTACTACGTAGGCACAGAAATTAAAAATTTAAAATTCAAAAAAATGTAAAAATAAAAAACAAAGGTAATCCTAGAAAATAGCACTTCCCTCGCACCAGCCCTGAACTTCTCCCTCCCCTGTGATGACAAGAAGAGCGCTACCAATCTGCAGAAGCCCTGACCTAGAAATACTGCCTTCATCTCTGACTAGTAGATAAACATCAAGGGAATTTCTGTGGCACAAGAAATTCAACCTCCCTGGCTACTCTAGTAGGCCCCAAGTGCTGAGAGATGGCAGAGAGTAGCAGTTAACAGCCTACAGCCACACAGCCTGGGTTCAAATCCTGACTCTGCTACCTACGAGCTTGCCTTAGACAAGATGCCACTTACTCCCTGGGTGACCTTATAGTTACATAACCTTTCTGTGCCTCAATATCCTCACTTGTACAATGGGGTTTGTCATAGTAGTTATCTCATAGGACTGTTGTGACAACTCAAGACCAAGTGAGAAAATATATTACAATAGTAAAGATGCTTGTTATTATTATCCTTTCCTTCACGCTCTCGAGCTCAAAGGTATAGATTAAGCCCTTATAGGCTTTCCCAGGGATGTTACATAAAATTTCATCAAAGGCAGAAACATCTCACCCCACCTTCAAGCAAGGACGGACCTGCAGGCCTCACAAATCCTGCCCAGTATCGTACTCTTTTAAATCAATGGGAATAGCCATGGTGTTCACAGGTGTACAGGACAAGCAAAGGAACACGTTGCTAGAAAAATTCAAAACCCATCAGGATATTATATTCAGGGTTTGGTCAAAACAGAGTGGAGTCCTAGAAAGAGGAAAGATAAAAGATGAAAAGATAAAAGATGAAAAGAAGGCAGAAAGACTCAATGATAAAACTTCCGCATTTGACTTGAGTCCCTGGTTTCTGGACAAGTGGTGGGACCATCCTATCTCACTCGCTCTGGCTACCTAATCTCTCTCAAGTTTCTGTCAGTCCCCCACCACCCTTGATTTGTTTATGCCATCATCATTTATCCCCTCAATTACTACATCTTATTTGATCTTCTTCCACATCTGTTTCATCCAATCTACCTTCCACACGCCTACTAAACATCTTTTAAAGATATACTTCTGGTCATGCCCTCCTCCATCTAGTAGCTATCAGTTGTACCTCATTGTCCTCATAATAAGTCTAAACTTCTCAGCAAGAAATATCTTATTGCCTTCATCATCTACACCCACCTACTTAGCCAGCCTTATCTCTCACCCACCTTTGTCTTTCAACTGAAACTTTCATTGACATTCTACCAAATGGTATCTAGTCCATTGAACATACCATGCACTCTCTCACCTCTGGCCCATTATGCTAAAGTATTGGAATTCTCTTCCTCCTGCAAGGTGGCATAGTGATGCAAGGTGGCATGGTGATGGGTAAGGTAAATTTTCTTCTGCCTTGAACATTGCAATTCCTTTTTTCCATGTAACTTCTTTATGTTATACAATAAAAGAACAGCTCATGAGAAAATGTTCACAACAGCAAAATGTTCATTGAATTACTCTGAAGTTTATTTAGACATGTTCTTATGTATCCTTGGGACTGTTTTCTAATCATCCCTGAAAATTATTTCCTAAACGATGACACTCCTTTTGAATTAAATGAAGTATGTATATATAGCAGCTTATGGAATCTACTTTTTATGCTGTTGGGATGACAGTAATAGCCATCTCCCACGCTGAAACAAAATGTTCTACAGTTACAATACAGAAGAACTGGTAGAATAAACTTGAGAACTGAAACTGAGGACTCACCATGTTCTATGTGTTCAGCTATCTAGTGCTTTATCTTACCATTTAAAGAGTTCTTTTGTTTTGCTTTGTTACTATAAGCACTCTGAAAAGAACAGTGTTAGTTATGCATTGATCTGTTTCCCTTATGATGAAAATTTAATACAATGCAATCTCTTTACTTGGTCCAAGGCGAGGGACTTAAGTTATTTTTCAAAACATAGAATACTACCCAAAGCAGCCCTCACTGACTTCTCAAGCTCCCAAACAAATGGCAGGCCTGCTGGAGGCAACTGGGGATATGATTAGAGCCAAGAGGTGCACTTAAACTTTGGGTGTGGCAACCCAGCACAGAGCATTGAACAATTCACGCACTCACTCACCAAGGGACTCTTCATGCTTAGCTCTTACCACCACTCAGTTCTACACCCACTGTAATTCTGTGCATCCTCTCTATTCCTCCATCCAAGATGCTCTCCCCTTCTGATATTTAATTTAAAATGTAATCAAAAAGCTGCTCTCCATCTTTGACTTCTTCTTCTTCTTCACTATCTTGGCTTAATCCATACTTCACTTAATCAAGTCTTAGCTGCTTCCCCTAGACCCTCTGAAATGAAGGCTGTCTTCTCTTCTACATCCCAACGTATTCATGATCAAGAGAAGATTCGGTGTCTCCTTTACTCACCAGTGCTTGTTTGAGACCATGACATACTCTTTCTGTTACAAAATCCCCGTTCCTTTGAGCCCACCATTTGGTAATATCATCTCTTCTTTGTCTTCAAAGAAGCATTTTGAGCTCCTGGCCCTGCTCCTCCATTCACTGAAGACTTTAGCTCCTTCCATCATCCCAGACAATGTAGTGTCTACATAGATGACATTGTATGAAAAGCCCTTACTTCAATTTTTTGAACTTTTTATTTCCAATTATATTTTCTGGGTTTTTTTTAATTTTTATTTTAGTTTTGGGGGTGCATGGGCAAGTTTGTTACAAAGATAAATTGCATGTCACAGGGTTTGGTTTACAGATAATTTCATCACTCTAGTAATAAGCACAATATCTGATAGGTATTTTTTCTGATCCTCTCCCTCCTCCCACCTTCTACCCTCAGGTAGGCCCCAGTGTCTGTTGCTGCTCTCCTAATATCCACGTGTTCTCATTGTTTAGCTCCCACTTACCAATGGGAATATGCAGTATTTGGTTTTCTGCTTCTGTATTAGTTTGCTTAGGATAATGGCCTCCAGCTCTATCCATGTTGCTGTGAAGGCCATGATCTAGTTCTTTTTTAAGGCTGCATAGTATTCTGGGGTGTATGTGTACCACATTTTCATTATCCAGTCTATTGTTGATGGGAATTCAAGTTGATTCCATGTCTTTGCTATTGTGAATAGTGAATAGTGCTGCAGTGAACATACACATGCATGTGTCTTTATGGTAAAATGATTTATATTCCTTTCAGTATATAGCTAGTAATAGGATTGTTGGATTGCATCGTCATCTTGCTTTAAGTTCTTTGAAGAATCACCACCCTGCTTTCCACAATGGTTGAACTAATTTACACTCCCACCAACATTCAATTATATTTTCTATAGCTTCACCTCTTACTTTCTTTAGCTTCACCTCAGCAACCCACTTCTAAAATCACACCATGAAGACAGCACAACCAAACACCTTCAGAAATTAAAAATCCGACCCTAACCCCCTTTTTCCTGCCTCTTTTGCCCTAGTGCCTCTCCTTCAGCAGCCTCAGCCACATAGAACCTTCACTGCCTCTCCCCAGCCCCTCCAGTCTTCATGTCTCTCTTTGTCCAGTTCAGATGGCATGGGGCATTTCAGACTCTTTCACCTTCCTGTCCTTCCTCCTTCCTTTTAGCAAAACAGAGTATTCCTGCTTTTTTCAGGAGTCAACTTCTTTAGCTTGTGTTATCTTCTTCCCCTTCTGGTCCTTTGCCACCCAGCTGTTCTCCTGCCCTCTTCAATTCATTTCCCATATAAAATACAGAGTGATCACGGCTTACAGCTACCCCTTTCAATGTCTTCCATTTCATTCAAAAAGAAATATGAACTCCTTAACATGGGTTTCTATAGCCCCAAATAACATGGCTCCTGCCTCCATCTAGACCCTCAACTTTCCTCCGTGCTCTCTAAACTCCAGCCGCACTGACCTGAGTGCTGGTTCTGAAACAAATCCAATCTGTTTCCTCCTTGTGCTTTATCCTGGGTTCTTCCTTCTGTCCACCTAGGGCAGAGTGCCCCCAAGCTTTGCTTAATCAATCCCATCCATCCATCAGTGTTTGGCTCTGATATGAAAATTATCTAAACGCCTTCCCTTAGTGTCCATCTAAATCTCATCTCTGTTATCCTTTCATGCCTCCCAAGACCTTTTTGAAGAGCAATGATCACCATGCTTAATTGTATATTTTATTGACATCGTAATTTGCTCAATACCTCTAAGCTCTATTAGGAACAGATTCTCTATATTTTGTTTATCATTATATCCTCAGTGACCAGAACACAGTAGTTGCTCAATCATGCCAAGACAGAAGGAATAATAATGATGTTCATATACCTGTTCAGCGGCACGGTAAGTGGCCAAACTGTTTCCTTCCATAGTTTGGGAGACATAGGACATGGGAAGTGCAGTACCTTTATATTGCTTTAAAACAATTATTGATTTTTTTCTCCATACACAACAGAAAAATGCTCAAAATTGTTATCAAGCTATGGATAGTCGTGTATTAAACACATACTCCGGAGTCAGCATGTCTATTTTATGCTCCAGTTTCCAAAAGCACTAGCTATGTGACCCTGTACAAATCCCATACAAGACCCAATTTTCTCATTTAAAAAATAGGAGCAATAGAACCAGCTTACAGAGTTGTTATGCAGAGAATGAGATATAATTCAGATAACAGCCCACTGCGTAGCATTTCACAGGCGCTCTACAAAGGTTAGTTTCTGTCTGATCCCTATTTCTACATCGTTAATGTTAATATTGCCATTTTGCATGTGCTGTGAGATTGTTTCATTAAGCTAATGAAACAGTCTCACACCCACTATTAGAGGGAATCTAAATCATTTCAAAGTTTCTTTATCTTCCAGTTATTTTAGGGAGTTTGGAGGAAATGTCTCATATATGTTCAGGAAGAGTAATTAATTCTCAATTACTCATGTTCTCCTCTCCCTCTCCCTATCTGTCTGATAGTGACAACCAAGCCTTCCCCTGCTGTAGCCACCCCGCTGGTTCTGCTTGATCATCAGCTTTTGCCCAAGGAAGATGTGCCATGCTAAGCTAAACTGCACTGAGGTGATTCTCGTGTGCCAAGACACAATGCCACACTGCTTCCTGGGGCCACTGCTGGTATTCTCTCCTACTAATGCCATGAGGGTCATTTTTGGTTCTAAAGCTGCTCTGTCTAGAAAGTGAGCAATTCTTCACATTCCTATGTTTTTGCTACTCTCTGTTAGCATCTATTAAAGATCTTTGTAAATATAGCTCTATTCTTTTACAACTCCTTTACAACCCCTTTTTCTCTAGCATTCCATCAAAAACTCATGCAGTCTTTTTTTTTTTTTTTTAAATTTCTGAGATGGAGTCTCACTCTGTTGCCCAGGCTGGAGTGCAGTGGTGCAATCTCAGCTCACTGCAGTCTCTGCCTCCTGGGTTCAAGCGTATTATTCTTTCTCACCCTCCCCAGTAGCTGGGATTATAGGCACACACCACCATGCCCAGTTAACTTTTGTATTTTTAGTAGAGACAGGAATTTGCCATGCTGGCCAGGCTGGTCTCGAACTCCTGACCTCAAGTGATCTGCCCGTCTTGGCCTCCCAAAGTGCCATAAAACCCGTATGGTCTTGAGTTAGTCGGCTAGGGCTGCCATACCAAATTTCACAGACTGGGTGGCTTAAACAACACAAATTTATCTTCTCACAGTTTTGAAAGGTAGAAAATACAAGGTCAAGGTGTCAGCAGGTTTGGTTTCTGGTGGGGCCTCTCTCCTCAGCTTGCAGACAGCACCTCCTGGCTCTAACCTCACATGGACTTGTGCATATGTGAGAACACACAGTGAGACAGCTCTGGTGTCTCTTCCTCTTCTTATGAAGACACCAGTCTCTCTGGACCCTTTTTTAACCTCACTTAATACCTCCTTAAATGCCCTATTTCCAAATACAGTCACACTGAATGTTAGGGCATCAACATATGAATGAAGAAAGAGGTATACTATTTACTCCATAGCAGGCCTGGGCTAGGAAAACCAGATAACAATGGGCCAAACGAGAAATTTCCCATCCCCTCAAAGGATCAATAAATTGTTCTTAGACCCAAATTCCACTCGTTCAAATTACTTTCCTCTTAAGATGAAAGTATGACATTTCCTCTTAAGATTCCTTAATCCTAGTTGGATAAATTGGCCTATTACCTTCTCCTATCCACCCTCATATCTGCCTGAACATATCTGAATCGGCTGCATCTCCTGCACCCCCATGCACACACACTTTTTCTTTCAGTACCAAAGCAAAGATAAATACCCAACATGGTAATGATCCAGGATCTCTTCAATTCCTGAATATTTCTCAGGGATCATAGAAAATGAGAGTTTTACAAAGAATCAATAATTCTTTGAATTATTACATGCTCATTCTGTGCATTATTTCAGTCATGTAGCCTAAAACATTAGTAACTCACTACCCAGTGACTTAATTTATTCCAGAAGGGCAATTTAGGCCACGGGAAAAATGAAACCTATCACTGCCAATCCCTCAGATAATGTAATAACTGTTATTTTTCTCTACTGGCCATTTGTTTCTTAAATTAGAAGCCTTCACAGCACAAAAGGGAAAGAGGCAGCCTTACATATGTGTAAATTTGTGTCTGACCCCATTAACGGAAGAGGTTAGATTCTTGTACTAATGAGGGAAATGCAGAACTTGCATCCCCAGAGAACAATTATAGTCACACACAAGAGATGCTCTGTTTCCCAGCTTACTACCTGATTTTCACATAAAGCTGTGCTACTTGTCTTAGAGAACACCGCACTAAAATATCTAGATGGTAACTTATTCAGCAATCATTGATTGAGCTTCTTCTGTGTCCCAACCTCTGTGCTATGAGGTGAGCATATTAATGTAAATAAAATACCACCCCTGGGCCTGGCGCAGCAGGTCACTCCTGTAATCCCAGCACTTTCGGAGGCTGAGGCGGGCAGATCACCTGAGGTCAGGAGTTCAAGGCCAGCCTGGCCAATATGGTGAAATCCCCTCTCTACTAAAACAAATACAAAAATTAGCCAGGCATGGTGGTGGGCGCCTGTAGTCCCAGCTACTCAGGAGGCTGAGGCAGGATAATCATTTGAACTTGGGAGGTGGAGGTTGCAGTGATCTGAGATCACGCCATTGAACTCCAGCCTGGGGTTCAACAGAGCAAGACTCCATCTCGAAAAATAAATAAATAAATAAATAAATAAATAAAATACCACCTCTGCCCTCAGGAGTCTTGTAGTCTAGGGAGTAATCAGTGAAGCTTATTAACATTACTGAGAAATAAACAATCTTATTAATGTGGTTGATTCTGAACAGGATATACTTATATTTTTACAGTACTTTGCAACTTAGCAAACATTTTCATATACTTACCTCGTTTTTTCCTCACAGTGATCACCGTAAGAGATGTCATTAACCCTGATTTGGAGATCAAAAAACTCAGCATTAAAAAGTTTAAGTGAATTATCCAAGGTCACACAGCAAGTGAATATAAGCCTTCTTCAAAACCCAAGTCCTGTGTCATCAACAAATGTATAAGCCCTTGCCAAATTATGCTCAGAATAGTCTTTAATGCTTCTATTGTTTCATCTCACTATTTTTTTCTTTGTAATTTTATAAACAATTGTCTGCCAGTGTCAAAGGTACATTTTTGATAACAAAGCTTCTGGTCACATCGAAGAGGAAGAAGAGATAGAAACATAACACTGATGCTTTAAAAAAAAAATTGTACTAACCTGCCCATACTAACCTGGTTCTCTGTAAAATAGTCTAAAAATTTCCAAAAATTGAAATTTCAGGTCCTGGATTATATAATAATGTTTTATAATCCAAAAATACAGTTTGCAAATAAGAGTGTTTTTACCTCTTTATTATGCCATTATACATAATTCAGCTCCAATAATTAATGTTCAGGTTTGCACTAAGAGGTTTGCACATGGAGAAATCTGTAGTCTTTGTTAAACCCACATGCGTCAAAATATCTACTGCAAAGTTAGATGATAAGGGTCCTATATTTGCATACTGCTATATTTCTCATTTCACACAGCAAACCTTTGCATCCAGAGAGTTCATAGAGATTTAGTGAAAACTAGTCCAAGAGCACACAGTTTATCCACAGTAATTCTGTCAAATGCATTGAGCCGCCAAGACCTAAGCGCAAATGTTCTCAAGCCTAGCTGCATGTTGGGATCACCTGGGAAGCTTTAAAAATTCAGATGCCAGGTTCCACACTCAGAATTCTGTTTCAATTGGTCTGAGGTGACGTCAGTTATGCAACTGCCCAATGGGTTCTTCTTGCTCACTGCCCAGATGGAGCTGATTTATCAAAACAGGGGTATTGCGATAAAGAATTTAACACACATAGAGCCAGCTAAATGAGAGAGAGACCAGAGTTTTATTATTACTCAAATCAGCCTCCTTGAAAATTCACAGGCTAGGGTTTCAAGGGTAGTTTGACAGGCAGGAAGCAGGGGAAATGATGCTGCTGATTGGTTGGGGATGCAACTGTAGGGTGTGGAAAACAGTCCTCGTGCACTGAGTCCACTTCTGAGTGGGAGTCACAGAGGAGTCACTGCTCCAGGTGGAGTCATTCACTAGTCAATAATGTGAAAGTCTGAAAAGACATCTTTTTTTTTTTTGAGATGGAGTCTCCTCTGTCGCCCAGGCTGGAGTGCAGTGGCCGGATCTCAGCTCACTGCAAGCTCCGCCTCCCGGGTTTACGCCATTCTCCCGCCTCAGCCTCCCGAGTAGCTGGGACTACAGGCACCGCCACCTCGCCCGGCTAGTTTTTTTTGTATTTTTTAGTAGAGACGGGGTTTCACCGTGTTAGCCAGGATGGTCTCGATCTCCTGACCTCGTGATCCGCCCGTCTCGGCCTCTCAAAGTGCTGGGATTACAGGCTTGAGCCACCGCGCCCAGGCTTGAAAAGACATCTTAAAAGGCCAATCGTAAGTTTTCTACTAATGGTTTTATTTACAGGAGTAATTGGGGAAGTTGTAAATCTTGAGACCTGTGGAACAATAGCTGGTAATTGTTTAACTATACCTACCTCTTTGCAGAATTCAGACCCCTCTCATTTTATTAACCTGGTAACCTTTCATTAATTTTATAAAGCCAGTTTAGTTTGGGGAAGGGCAATTATCACTTAAACTATAAACTAAAATTTCCCCTAAGTTAGCTTGGTCCATAACCAGGAATGACCACGGGCAGTGATGTGGTTTGGCTGTGTGCCCACTCCAATCTCATCTTGATTTGTGGCTCCCATAATTCCCATCTGTTGTGGGACGGACCCAGTGGGAGATAATTGAATCATGGGGACAGTTTCCCCATACGGTTCTTGTGGTAGTAAATAAGTTTCATGACATCTGATGATTTTACAAGGGGAAACCCCTTTTGCTTGGCTCTCGCTTTCTCTCTTGTTTGCCACCATGCAAGATGTGCCTTGGCCAGGCCCGGAGGCTCACACCTGTAATCCCAGCACTTTGGCAGGCCAAGGTGGGTGGATCACGAGGTCAGGAGATCGAGACCATCCTGGCTAACAGGGTGAAACCCCGTCTCTACTAAAAATACAAAAAAACTAGCGGGGCGTGGTGGCGGGCGCCTGTAGTCCCAGCTACTCGGGAGGCTGAGCCAGGAGAATGGCGTAAACCCGGGAGGCGGAGCTCGCAGTGAGCCGAGATCGCATCACTGCACTCCAGCCTGGGCACAGAGCAAGACTCTGCCAAACCAAAAAAAAAAAAAAAAAAAAAATGTGCCTTTTGCCTTCCGCGGTGATTGTGAGGTCTCCCCAGCCACATGGAACTGTGAGTTCATCAAACCTCTTTTTCTTTATAAATTACACAGTCTCAGGTATGTATTTATCAGCAGCATGAAAATGGACTAATACAGGCAGTTTGGGGGTTAAAGACAAGATGGAGTTGGTTAGGTCAGATCTCTTTTACTGCCATAATTTTCTTGCTGTTATAATTTTTGCAAAGGCAGTTTTAGTTATATGGGGTTTCTGAAAGCTCTGTAAGGAACTGAAGGTATAGTCAAACTCAAAAACCACTGCCTTGAGACAGAGAGTAGTTCAAAGACAAGCACAAACCAGGAGCTTGTTAGAAATACGAATCTGGGGTCCCACCCCAAACCTAATTAATTAGAACTAAAGTTTGGGAATACTGCCTTTAAGGGAAAATAAAAGGACATTTAAAGGTTATCTGTAGATCCTATAGAGATCAAAGTATTTCTTTAAATAAACAATAGGTTTTAGTGAATCTCAAATATTTGAGAAGAGTGAATCTTTTTGGTAAATGTTATATTTCTTGTTATTCTTTTGTAATAAGCAACACTCTGGAAAAAGAGGTCCCTTGCCTGGATCCCTTTCCATCTCAAGTGCAACAGGGAAGCAGACATTGGGTACTGGAGGACAAAGCCTGGGAACCTGAGGAAACAGAATCAGTGCTGACTGCATGTCCACAGGGCAAGGGTGGTCACCTCACACTGCTCGTGGATATTAATAGAAGGTGTCTGTCTGCTGTGGTGCTCATCATTTTACCCTGCTTACTTTGTTTTTTTGGGCCAAAAACTGGAAATGGCTTTTTCAAGCAAAAAGGAATGGATATGTTGGGCATAATGAGTAATCATCTTGTTATATTCACCTTAGATGGTGAGTATAAATCTTCTTGCATTGTTCCAGATAAATACTACAGAAGATTTTGATTATTTTTTCCATACTGGGTGGTGCCTTAGTTCTAGTTTCTTGATCTAAACCACTCAGTTTTCTCTGTTTATCAAGAGATTACACCACAGTCAATGAGAAAAGCCCTCATCAATATGCAATCAATTGGAAATCACAATCAATATGAAAAACCTTGGAATATTTGAGTGTTTTTCTCAGGGGGAAGAACGCTATTACCTCGTGAGGAAAAGAAACCTTTTAAAGTGCTCTGAACCTTGTTTCTTTCTTTGGAAGAAAACAAAAGAAAAAGGAAAGCCCTACATTCACTTGTGCCAATTGTTGAGATGAAAACTCTGCCTGCACATTTTTCCAGATAGATATTTCTTTCTTTGCGGGAGGATTTATGGGATCCTAAGAATCCCCTGCACACACAGCCCCCTGCTGTTGTTCTGAACCATTTGCACAGAGTGCACTCTTAGCAGCTCCTCCCCAGGCTCAGGCAATTTGTCTCTCTGATTTTCTTTCAGGAGCTCGAACTTCCTAAAACTTCTAAGCTTGTACCATGACAAAAATTTCAAAGATGTATTTAAACAGAAGATGACGTTTTAAAATGTGTCATTGGCTTCCAGTCCCAGAATAAGGTCAGATGAAGTAACATGACCTACCCTCCCCTAAGATCAGCTAAAAATGTTAGATTTAAGAAAATAATAATAAATATGATACATACTTAGCGAGCTGAGAGGAAGGAAGAAAACATCTTTATGTTTCTGTCGCAGGCAATCCATCGGGAACCAGTGCTGGCTACACCTTCCTTCCCCCTCTATGGCTACCACACCTGTCAGGTTCCATCATCCTTGCTCCTGGATTCCTGCAGTACCCTCTCAATATATCTCCCTATCTCTACCCCTGTCCCCTACAAACTACCTGTAGCCAAACATAGCTATCAACATATAGCCAACAAGATTTTTTTTTTTTCTTTAAGACAGTCTCATTCTGTCACCCAGGCTGGAGTGCAGTGGTGTGAGCTTGGCTCACTGCAACCTCCGTCTCCCGGGTTCAAGTGATTCTCCTGCCTCAGCCTCCTGAGTATCTGGGACTAGAGGCGCGTGCCACCACACCTGGCTACTTTTTGTATTTTTAGTAAAGACAGGGTTTCACCATGTTGGCCAGGTTGGTCTCGAATTCCTGACCTCAAGTAATCTGCCTGCCTCAGCCTCCCAAAGTGCTGAGATTACAGGCGTGAGCCACCGCACCCAGCCAACCAATGCCATCTTTTAGAACAAGTCAGATCAGGTCACGGCTCTCTTCAAAGCACAGACTAAAAGCCAAAATCCTTACAATGGCTTTCAAGCCATACATGACCTGTCCTCTCCCTTCAACTCTGGTCTCCTCCCTCAGGACTCCTTCTCTAAATGAATCAGCTCCAGTTACACCAGCCGCTG
The DNA here is from genome assembly GCF_049350105.2 of Macaca mulatta. NCBI lineage: Eukaryota > Metazoa > Chordata > Mammalia > Primates > Cercopithecidae > Macaca > Macaca mulatta. The sequence goes on from NC_133423.1 coordinate 73,405,116, forward strand.
TGCCACTCCCACAAAGCCTGCAGCATCCTCACACATGCAGGTCTTTACTCTGCTGTTTCACCTCAATGAAACACCGTTTCCATGGAAGTGGCTTGGCTCACACTTTCATTTTTTTAAGCCTTTGCTCAAATTCCACCTTACCATGAAGCTCACTCTGAAAACACAACTTTATACTCCAACTTGCTTCCCTTCCTCCTCCATTCTTGACCCTTTTATGAGATGCCTATATCCCTCTCCCATATCATTTATTACCTTTTAAGATTTCAGATACTTTACTGTTTTAATTATATGTTTACATTTATCTATCTGCTGCTGGAATCTAAACTCCACAAACATGGAAATATAGATCTCTTTATTCATAGGCATAACCCTAGTCCTAGAACAATACTGACTTATTATAGGTACTCACTAAAAACCTGTTAAACAAGTGCCTAATATCTCCAGCCACTACAAATAAGGAGGAGCTTAAAGTCAGAGTTTTAAAGTGATAAGAGGGAACTTTGATAGCTTGGGAAGGATGTTAGATCATTACATAGGCCCTAGGGGAAAGGAGATAAGGTTTTAATACAACACACAAAAAAACAAGAGAATGGCCTCAAAGCTATGAAATAAGCAGGGACTCATACTGTCTATCAGAAGGCAGAATCCTGGAAAGCCTGGCCCCTTGGGAGACTGGAAAAAGCCCATTCCTCAAGGAGCTGAATCTATGTCCAAGAACCTAAGAAAAAAATATTTGTAAGGTATCAACTCTGAATTGACACCGTAGTAAGTGGTACAAGAATCCTGAAGCCAAGAAATTGGTTCTTTAAACATGGTCCTTGACTGGTGAGGATCTCTGCATATGTACCTAAAGCAAGAGAAACACGTTCACAACCAAGAACCCTCAGGGTCTGATGAAAAATAATAACCCTAGTTTCAAAAATTTACAGAGCAAAAATCACAAACTACTCAAGAAAATGATTTATTGAGAGAAAGATTGCAGAAACACAAACAAGATTAGAAAATCCAGGAAGCTGACCTAATATACAAATCCAAAAAACACTACAAAATAAAATAATTACACTTAAAATAAGCATGTTCAAGATGGAATAAAAAAATATAACTAAGGAAGCATGTACTCTTAAAATAGTATGTAGACATTTTAGAAAACAATTGTCATTAAAATTAAAGCTATAATAGGTTAATAGCAGGCACAACTTAAAAGAGAATCACATTGATAAAGCACATCCAGTCATTTGTAGAATAAATGTCATAAATCTACACCTAAAGAAAGACATACATGTAAGAGCTAACACTAAGAAAACAATGGGGTGGTGCTTCATGGCCTTGAATTCGGCAGTGTACTGATTCTCAGATATGACACTGAAAGTGCAAGTAACAAAAACATTCTATCCACATGGAAAAAATAAAACTAGACACTTACTTCCTACCAACATAAAAATTCGTTCCAGGCTTACTAAAAGTACAAATATGAAAAACAAAACTTTAAAAGTTCTGGAAGACAATATTTAATGTCTCTATCCTTTAAAGTGGTGAAAGATTTCTTAAGGCACAAAAAATCATAAAATAAAGGAAAAGACAGAAAATCAACTAATTAAAATCTCTGTCTGAGAAAAATGTAGTAAACTAAAAATACAAACTACAGACTGGGAAAAATATTTCCAACTCATGTGACTGACAGTAGACTCAGATCAAATATATATTAAAAAATACTTAAAACCCAATAATGAAAGATAAATAACCCAATAGAAAAGTGGCCAAAGATCATGAACAGCAATTTATAGAAGAGGAAAGATGAATGTACAATAAACAAATGAAAATATTTCCATTCTTACTTGTTGTCAGTGAAACACAAACTAAAACAGTGATGAGATATTTTTACACCTGTCATGCTGACAAAAATTTAGTCTGTTAATACCAAGTATCAGTGAGATGAGGGAATAAGAATGGTTATATACTGATGGTGGTGGTATAAATTGGCGTAGCACATTGGAAAGCTAAAGATATGATTAGCCTAAAGTCCAGAAATGTCTTTTTCTGAACTCATATATCTTAGAAAAACTTACATATTTACTCAACAAGATATATACCAGAATGTTTACTGCTCCATTGTTCATTGATGGGAAAATTTGAAAACAACCTTCATACGTCTGTCAGTAATGAAATGAATAAATAAGCCATGGTGGAATCACACAGTATGAACGAACTAGATCTGCAACTATCAATACAGATAAATATTTTTAAAATATTAAATTAATAAGGCAAGTTGTAAAAGAATTTACATAATATAATGTGCAAAATTTGAAAACACTTTGAACAATACTATTTTTATGGTGATACTATTTTAGGATGATACATATGAGTGAAGCAGCAAAAACGTCTCAAAAATGGCACAAGCATCTCCAGGATATGTTTGTCTCTAGGGAGTCAGAGTAATGGGATGGAGAGGAGGGCCTTAGCTGCAGCTGTAAAGTTTTAATTCTTTAACGATAAAATTATCTGAAACAAATATGAAAAACTAACATTTATTAAATATGAATGGTAGATGTCTGTCATAATTTTTTGAATTTTGGGGGAAGAATTTTCTTAAAAATTGTCAGATAAATAAAACATGTTCTTCCATTTATTCAACACAAACTCCGCACTAGGCACTGGAAAAGCAAAGGCAAACAAGGCACAGTCCTTCCTACTGTAGAATTCAAAGTTTTTAATGGAAGATGGGTACATAACCAAATAAATGCCTTAATGTGTGATGATGGCAGAGATAAAATAATATATGTATGTAAAAGATACAGGGAACTCATACTGAAAGATTAATCAATTCTACTTAAGATTGGAAGAGTCTTAAGGGTCTTTTAAAAAGTGATTACAAGTGGTTTCTCCATCAATGAGAACAATTTAACTCCCATGCATTGGTTCACATTTTAACCCATCCACAATTACAGTTATATCAGTATCTAGACAAGGAAATTGAGCCATAATACTTGAAGTCACAACAGTCTCTGCGATTTTAAAACTCTCTGCCTTCAAAGAACTTGGGCAAATAAATTCATGAGGAAGGGCCTGACAGGGCCCCCAGATACAACAGTAGGGTTTAATGTGAAATGAGTTACTAAAGATATAAATTTGGTGAAAAGGGTCATAAGAATTAAGCTTCAAGTTGATCCTTAAGCCACAAACTTGTCCCAGCTGGACAAACCAAGGTCAATTGCTCTGAACTTTGTGAATCTCAGCCAGCCCTACAATTGTATCAGGATACTACTTCCTCATATTGTACAGCTCATTATTTTTTAAAAGTTCAATCTATATAATGCTCTTGTGAAAAGATTTCTTTCTTTCAGAATTGTTCAAGGAACTCTCCAAATTACAGCCTCAAATTCCTCCCCATATATTTAAACGACCTAGTAGTGACCAGAATGTAATCTATTTATTGTTTAAAGAACCACCTCCTCTTATGAATGACTTAATGATTCTTCCAAAGGTGTGGCAAGTTTTCATCAATAAGTTGGAAGCCTTGGTTTCTCAGGTTAGTATTCTATCCAAGATCCAGCCAATCACTTTATTGATGTCCGTCATTAAAAATAATCCATACAGCTTGTATGGACTTCCCCTTGGTATTGACTCCAAAAACAAGAATCAGGTAAAAGTACTGTGGTCATTTCATCCATCTTTCAAGCCAAGATACTTGTGTGTGTGCCAGAGGTTAATACTTTTATTTAACATTTAGGGAGTTAACACATAGTTATAAGGTCAACATAAGCCTTCCAACGGAAATACTCTATTTTGTTTAATTTATCCTTCAAGGAGAAATGAACAATTCCAGGACTTTTATGAGGCAATGGATCTTTACAACATGGAAATTACTCTAAAGTTTACAATTGAACACACACACACACGCATGCACACACATGCACACACATAAAGGTGCTCCATATGAGGTTAAGATTTGGGTCATTTTTAGGATTTGTTAGTGATCATCCTTGTTTTTCCAAAAATTCAGAAGGCAGAACCAATAAGCATGGAGGCAAAATTTCTGGAAAAATATTTTACATTAACGTTACATTCTCAGGAAACTTCTATAATTTCCAGTGTTACTGAAAGGCATTAGAGGAGCTAAAATACTTTTGACAATAAAGGAGTTAGTATTGACAATCATGCTAGGACAACAGGCATTATCCAGGACCATCCAGGCCACCAGGACATATGGTGACCACAGGTGCCTCCAGTAAGGACTAATACACGGCTGCTTGTGCTTACAACTCATTCAGCATTAGGGATATATTCTGTAATAATTTCATTCCACAGCATTCTGTAGGAGGTTACATTGCTGAAAGTTTAGATGTTCTAATGGATCTCTTCCTGAGGTTTATTTTTATGGCCATAGTGGGCATTTGTTACCACCCACTTTGAAACTGTTCCAAACAAAAATTCTTGTGGCCATGTTTTGGGGGCCTCGGTCACCCATCTGTTCATGTACTGGAATAAACTTACAATTATTTTTAGGGAAAATCTTGGCTTACTCCTCAGTACTTGCTCAGCCCATCACTCTGTGAGTTTGCAGTGGCCTCCTACTCTAACACATGCAAATTCATAACTACATGGAAAATTACATTATCAAAAAGGCGAAGTATAAACATTAGGCTGAGGAAAATACGTGCAAAGGAGAGCATAAGAGCTCCTGCAAAGAGCCGGGTAAGCCTCCCCAGCTTCGGAGAACTCTCAGTGCTTATGGGTACCTGGGTCTGCATTTAAACAGGAAACAGACTCTCTACATCCCTAAACATTCACTTGAGAGGAGAAAGTGACATTCACTGCCACTCAATACTGACTGAAAGCCTTATTGAGAAAAAAAATGTATTTAACAGCATTACCTGAAGTATATGTTTTCTATTCACTTTCCTAAAATTGGAAAATTCTTCCTTAAGAGGACCATGAGCTACCTTCATATCTGGACTGCACTGCTTTGGTCCCTCAGATAATCCTCCTGCTAAGCCGGGCTGATTTATTCTGCAAACAGCCCTTACAGGAAGTAAAGGTAAAGCAACAGTCCTGTGAAGCTCGTGGTGATTATTTGCTGAGGATATTGTTCATTGTAATAATGGGCTGCTCTCTATAAGGTCCTTAGGATACATTTTCTCAGGGCTCACAACCAGGAATGATTGTGCATATTCTGGAAAATTGGTGGCTTTTTCTCATAAACATGATGGCTCATGCTTCTTTCTTAGCACTGGCTGCTAGAAATCTGAGAGCCAAATTTATAGTTTCCTAACAGTGTTTGATGACCTCACAACACGCATTTTGTGTTCTAACATCACCCGTCATTGGCTTATTATCCCAACCTTTATTTTTTTCACCATAATTCTCTCACTTATAAAAGTCCTACCGTACTTTACTTGTTTTGTGGGTTTGCAGGAAAGAGGTAAGGTTATAGAGATACACAGTTGCATACATACCTTCAAAAGAAAGATCATACAAAATCACCCAGCCTCATTTTCTCATCTGTCAAACAAAATGGATGAGTACTCCAATCTCCTAATCCCTCCAGTTCTATTATTTTTTTAATATAATTCTGCATTTTTGTTTCTCAATCTGTCTGAGTTTCTGATTTCTCTGAACACCTGGAAGCCGATTCTATTTCTCAATCTCCCCATCTGGGAAGCAGCAGTAATATTTTATTTTATCCATACTCCTTAGAATTTCATAAAACAACCTGGACTCTACAATAGTCCTACTTATTTTTCTTTCCTTGACAGTCATTACAGGTAGCAGGAGAACAAAGAAGTATACATCAACACTCTAAGACATCACTTGAATCACTGCCTTTATGACAAGTTCCCATGGTAAGCCATCTCCCCCACTGCCCCCTCACCACTGCCCGGCTTCATATTAAACTAAAGAAATGCACTTCTTACAGTCACCTTCCGAACCAGCCATTAAATTTTAATTTTGGTGTTCTCTGCATCAAGAGCCTAACACAAGGAAAATATCCTTACTTTTTAGGAGATGAACTGGCACTGTTTCAATATTGATATATTAATTCAGTTGAAAGGACTAGGAGACAAGATGCAAAATTACCAGGTACCAGCCAATGTTTGAAAAGCAGTACAACTACTGGTTGTACATGCAGACTTGGGGAGTCAAATGGCCTATATTCGAATTCCAGGTCTGCCACACTAACTCCTGACTTTAGCCAAGTTACATAACATCTCTGTGCCTCTGTTTCCTCAACTATGAAATAGGGATAAGTTGATATAAGGATCAAATAAGTTAGTACAAGTAAAGCAACAGAACAGTGCCTAGCATCTACAGACACACAGTGTCACCTGCTAGTATCATTACTCAGCGACCAAAGCTATAGAATTTAATGGATTCATAAGTAATATCCACAATGAATTGAGCTATAATTGTTCATACTGGAAATACAGATATATTTTCAAATATGGTTTTTGTGTCTTGTATTTTATATAGTAGCAACTACCAATTAGTTTTTTATATATATATATATATATGATTAAGAAAAACTCACTTTACTTACATGTCAATTTTCTCCTAGTGAAATAGAAAGCTCCACAAGTCATCAATACTTTAAAAGATTCATGAATATATATGTATTATGATTCTGTTAGGATTTCACTATATTCATTTTTAAATATTTGCATTGGCCTTGGTCGTTTGGAGGTTAAATAAAATAAATGGCATGAATAGTGGAGAATCAGGTGACACACACACAAAAAAAGAATATGGCTAAAGTGGCTATCTGTTAAATCAATTCCCAATTCTTTGCCCAATTCACTGACATTTGCATTTTACCGAAGCTTATCCAGACCACAGAATGAGTGAAACATATGGCACTTCTTATTTATGAGCGATGTTTCATGATTAACATTGTAATATCTGACACAACATATGTAATTAGAAAAGAATTAATTTAATTCATTAAGTAACTCTAACCCTTTGACTCTCCGTTCTCTAAATGAACAGTATCCAACTTCTCTTTTCTCAGACACCTTCAACTGGCCATATATGTGCTCAGAGGAAATGATTCTTTCCTTTATTTCAGACTGGCACTACAGTTTTGGTTTTATGTGGCAATTTTGGGAAACCATTCTGAAACTCACATTATGAAACGTGAATTATGTGCCCAGAGAGAATTGTTTAAATTTCCTGAGGGAGCTTAATACTCACCCACGCCATATGGAGAACAGTTTCCCAGTTCCCACTGTAGCACACCTACCTGAATATATTTAGTTCTGGTCTAACTTCAGCCTCCTCAATTGATTTAGAGGCTGGTAATTTCTCAATGACATCACTTTTTATTCTTTCTGTCATTCATTAAAGCACTTAAATCTGTGACACCATTCAGGCTTAACTCCTTCCTCTGGAAGCCAGTTGGACTAACAACACACAAAGCAGAGAGCAGACACTTGACTAAGGAAAGCTATAGTGGAAGGCATTTCCTGACTTATCATTCTCCTATCGGTTATTTTCTTGTACAAGTCACCTTTAAAATCTCTTCGGGTGTTACACTGTAACCACAGGACCTCATTGTATGGATATTGTCAGCTTACTAACTGTATACTACATCTAACTATCATACAGATTTATTTTCTTAATACTTCACCAGAATTGGAAGAGGTCAGTCTTTGCTCTAGGGTTTCTAGAAAGGTCTAGTTGCCTTATCTATCTTCTCTAACCAACAAAATAACTTTTCTTGCTTAATTTATTTTGGCCTATTTAGTTGTTTCAGCTGATCTCACTCTTAGAGAAGTCATTACTCTAATTCTTCCAAATGTGTAATATGCCATGTTTGAACAGTCCTTCAGTCCCCGCCCCAGGAAGTCACTCACTTTTGTGGGATCATGCTTCTCTGTACATTCTCACCAAAGATTTCACTATCAGATTTGCAGCCAGAAAAAAAGATCATCTTCAATAACATGGGGCTCATCCCAATTGCTTTTTTACCATTTGCCTTTCTGGCTTTTCCTAGCCCGGGTTAAACTCAGGTAATTGTCTTATGAGATTAATATATCATCCATTTTATTTGCAGTGCCCTTTCTCTCTGATCTTTCTCTTCTCCTCTCTGAAGAGCAAACTGAAATAGCTACAAGAATGTCTCAAGTAACAGAAGCAAAAGGCATTTTCCATTGTATGTGCCATAAAATGAAAAATGTCTATTATCTACTCACTCACTCAAAAATCTTTAGTGTTGACTTCATGTTGGGCCCTATTCCAGATGCTGGGAATGTAGCAGTGAAGAAGAGCTCAAGCAAACCGCTGCCCTCGTGTAGCATCCATTCGTCCTGAACATCCTCATCTGCTAGCCCTCCAGTTGAACACCGCCCACCGATAATGACCCCTGAGAGTCTCTTCACACCAACATTGGCTGCAAGGGACACGACACCACTGTCCTTGACTAGCATGTGGGAAAAGAAGCCAGCATCCTCTCATCACCGTTTCAGCAATTTCCCCCAACAGGCCCGTTCATGAGACGTGCTACCGCGCACTTTTTCAGTTTATCTGATGAAGTGCCCTTCAAATTTGATGCAGGGCCTCCATCTTGAGGTACTTTTCCAAAGGCAGTGATGACTAAGCCCTGAGCTATCCCCAGTACCTCATTTTGTTGCCTTTGAGTTGCCAGGTGCTGCATCTGCGCAGTGGATGATTAGGGCTCTGGGTTGGGCTGAAAGTCAGGAAACAATGCACACCGGCCTGTCCTTGGGCTGAACTCTAGATCTTCACCACACCAGCACTGAAGTAGCTAATGCAGGCATTACTTATATTAGGGTTTGTTTGTTTGTTGGAGACAGGGCCTGGCTCTGTCGCCCAGGCTGGAGTGCAGTGGCATGATCATAGCTCACTGCAGCCTCAAACTCCTGGCCTCAAACCATCCTTCTGCCTCAGCCTCCCAAGTACCTAGGACTACAAGCACATGCTAACAGGCCAGGCTAATTTGTAAAATTTGTTTTTGGAGATGGGGTCTCACTGTGTTACCCAGGCTAGTTTTGTATTCCTGGCCTCAAGTGATCCTCCCATCTCATTCTCCCAAAGTGCTGAGATTACAGGGATGAGCCACCATACTCAGCCCGTATCAATATTTTTAATAACAGTTTGTGGCAAAACTTTTTTTTTGAGACAGGGTTTTGCTCTGCTGCCCAGTGTAACAAAACTTTTAAGAAACCCCAGAACATGGACTGACTGAGCTACCTAGAAAGTATCAGTCACCCAACCTTAAGCAAACAATTAACAGCAAAAATAAATATAACTTCTCATGGCAGCCCAAAAAATAAATAAGTGAAGGAACATTAGACAGGGAAACCACAGTGCACCGACTGTACCCTTATGATGGTTTTATATATCAGCATCATAAAAAATTTCCTAAAGGCTAAGCTGAAGCCAAACTGCTGCTCTGATCCATGAATTTACCAATATTCAAAATAAATCCAACACATCAGGAAGATCCGTGCCTTTCCCTTATACTCCTGGTTTGAAACACCAGTGGAAAGGACAAAAAATAAATTTGATTATCAAGAATTTCTTGAAAAGGAAGAACAGACAATAACTATTTTTTAAATTATAAGTCAAATACAAAATCTGATCAGATGATTTTAAAATGTTTACAATGATTTATATTCCGTTTAATGTTTCCTTTTCTCCCACTAAATTGCTGTGGAAACTTCATTTAATAGATAAGAAAACAGTGTATGGAATTAATCATTGTTAACTAAATTGCATTTAACATCTGCTGAAGACTCAGAAATGTGAAGGTCTGGGGGAGATTTTGAATCTTTATTCTCTTCTCAGAGCCAGGATATCATCCCCATACCCACACTATTTGCCAGACAATCAGGATTAGTCAGCAAAGGAGGATGGATGAAGTGTTCCTTTTGTGGGAGCTATTTATGTACTTGTTGGATTGTCGCTAAGTAAAGATAGTTTAAATGTGCATTTCCGCAAGGCGAACGAATGAACCACAGTATCTCAGAGGGTGGCTTGTAACCATATGCTTTTTGATCTATTCAAGTTCTTTCCCCCGACTATTTACAACTAGTTGGAGAGCAAAAGAGTTGGGGAGTCTCCCAGAAATGATGTAATTGAGTATTTCCATTATATTAATGTACTGTTGCCTAATAAACCACCCCAAAACTTAGAGGCTTAAACCAATGACTTATTATTTCTCGTGATTCTGAGCCCGATTGGGTAATATTTCTTCTCTTTGTGGTGAGGCTAGAATCATTCATTTGGCTGCATTTAACTGGGTGCTTTGCCTCCCTGAAGTACCTCCCATCATTCAGCAGTTTAGCCCAAACTTCTTTATGGCACAGCCCCTGACCTCAAATTCCTGGCCTCAAACCATCCTTCTGGCTTCCAAGAGGGAGTGTTGCAAATGTGCAGCACTCAGTGTGCCTCCACTTGCTTGATGCATGCTAATGTACCATTGGCCAGAGCAAGTCCCATGGCTGAGCTCAGCAGCAGTCATGAAGAGGACTGCACAGAGTATAAATATCAGGAGTGGGGTCATTGGGGGGCACCAACATTGCAGTCTCTTCCATCCAGTTCTCTAGTGAAGGCAAAATATCTCAAACTGAGTAGACACCTCGATTATCCTTCAACATGTTAATCAGATGGAACACATTAGCACAACAGCTCATTTAAATGCAAGACAATATTTGTTAGAAAGTGTTTCCTCTGCCTCCTTCCAACTTCCACCCATTAATTCTATTCCTGCTCTCTTAAGAAACAGACAAGACTAATTTATTTTCTCTTTCCAACGATAACACTTAAAAATACATTAAAAGGATGTCATGATTCTCCAAACTCTTTCAAGAGTCCGTGTCTTCTATTTTCTGGCCACAGTGTTTTCAGTTTCTTCTCACTAGCCTGGTCAAACTACCAATAGCAATGGATAGCTCAGTTCTATTTAAGATAAGCTTGGCTGTTCTCTTAAGTGTCTTGCAGCAGAAATACTGGCCCATTCAAAATAGTTGGGCTAACTTTTAAAACAACAACTAAGCATCTTCCAAGACAATTATAAAAGACTAACTAAAACACAGAGGAAAAGAAAACAGAGGGAGCTCAAAATGGGAGCTTGGCTCTGATAGGTGAATTTTCACACGGAGTTGTGGCACTGAGAACAATACTAGCCTAGAACCACTTGTGCTATGTCATGTGTAGGTCATTTAAATGCACAAGACACAAAAACTCTTCAACGGTCTACTCATTCCACACTATCTCGAAGCAAGCCACAAAAGCAGGCCCAGGGAATTAGATTTCTCTAGGGATGGACCCAGAGGACTCAGCCTGAATAAAATGATCCAAGTATGATTCTGTTCCTATTCAGATATTCCCCCAGGAATACTCTGGAAGATCTCTACAAATTCAAGTCTTTTGCAATAAACTACAACCACTCTTGCCTAACTCAGAATATTTCAGGAAACTATCAAGCCCAAAATTGTACATTGCCTATGGAGAATTATCTGGATCTGTGAAATCATTCACTTGAAGTGATTTATTGGAGGAATTTTAGGTCAGATATATAGGTAACCTCACACTGGAACCAGCTAAACAGAAACACAAATGACAGACAAACCTCTAATCCATACTGCAGCCAAAACAGTAATAAGGCTGTATGAATTCAAGTCTCTTCTGCAGTACTAGGCAACTAAGGGCAATTGGCTGATGGCATCTGAGCCTCTTCATCAACAGTATTTCCATACTAGGACTTGACAATTGGAGAAAAATGTTTAGCCTCAAGTCCTGGTTAAGTCTCTGTTAGTTCAAAACCTCTCTGCTCTCCTAATTTAATATTGTTATTAGTTGGACTCCATGAAAACAAGCTCTAAGACAAAGATGAGCATACAAGAAATTTATTGGAAAACTCTTGGGATGAATATTTGTGTAAGGAAAGGAAAGGGAACAAAGCATGGTTGGGCAGAAGCAGAAGACGACTTCAACAAAGACCTCGGCTAACCCCTTGGGGAACTCGAGCTGGGATGACCCTTCTGGGTCCAGAGCAGGGCTGCGAAGGACACGGCTTTACACATCTGCACTGACATTTATAGGATGCCAGGTTCCCCAGAAAGGGGCATGATCTTGAGCAAGGAAGGCCTTTCAACCAAGGCACTTTGCAGAAGGCTATAAGCTGAGGTGTGTCTTCTTATAGCACTTCCAGCAGCTGGAGAATAAGTATTTCATTTCAGAAGGAAAATCTGAGCAGCATATGCCAGAGCCAACTCTCCATATTTAATGAGATCTTCTTTCTATGGCCTCATGGGTGATGTACAACTCCTCCACAAAAAAGGACACACTTTATTTTATACAATTTGACTCATACTCTGTTTAGCCACAGTTTAAGACCAACATCTAAATTAAGGATTCAGAAACTGTGCGTTTCAAACTGATTAGGCAGCTTCATATCCAAAATTCATGCCAGATACATCAAATTCATAAGTGCTCCTTCTTTCTGAATCCCTAATGCAATTGTTTTTGGGGCAGATATTTAATAAAAATACCAGTGGCATAATTGGGTTGTATCTGCTGAACAGGTCTACACAGAAAAACTAACAAAACCAAAAAATAATTTATTGATTTTGAAGCAACTGGCTTTTTGAACAAGATTTCATTAAATCTTAATATAAAAATATAATGGGACATGAAGATACTATATGATTTTTTATTGTGTCTTTATCCCCAAAAATAAGCAAACCAACAAATAAAACATTGCCCATTGTCGGTTCAGTATGCCCAATTAGTCAGAACAATTGTTTTGGCACTAAGGAGAATTTTTCTTACTCTCAATTTATTAAGGATTTCACCCCAAATTAGGATGTTTAATTTAAAATAGCACATGCATGCACAACACACACACACACACCACCCATCAGTAATACTATAGCTTCCTTGCTTATAACTAGCATATTTAAAGCCTGAAATTTGATTACTTCAAAATACCTTGACACCTTCTACTTAACATACAAAATTCAAAACCTCTTGCCCAAGGTCCTTTATTCCCACTCAAGTTGAATCACAAGGCACATGCAATCTGTGAGTGATTTTGGAAAGAGGGTTGATTTCTATAATTCTATTTCCCCAACATGCATTCTGTTTTTACTTCATTCAGTTCAATTCAACAAACCATTATTGAAGGGCTTCTGTGACCAAGATGCCATGGGAGATTCAGAAGTTAACAATACATAGATTCTAACTTGTAGATGTATGAGTGTGTGTGTGTGTGTCTGTCTGTGTGTGTGTCTGTGTGTTTAGAATTCCACTAATTACAGTAGGTTGAAGCATATGAAAGGGAACGTGTTTATCTACAAAAAAAAAGCACTTGTACTTGGTTCAACTTAATATAAGATAGAAAACAATGTAATTATTTTTCATAATAGAATTACAATCAAGCTATCATGGGAATCCAGGAGAAGAAAATGTTCATTCTAATTAGGGGAATTAAAGAAGGTTTCATTGAAGACCACAAACTCGTCCTTGATGAATCAATTTCAGCAGGTGACTGGAGATGGTAGACAGCAGCACAAAGGCACAACTTGTGCAAACGTACTTAGAGATCGCAGAGCTCAGAGCTGAGTCTGGAAGGACTGGAACCTAACACTTTTATTTTATCTTGATGTTGCAAATACTCTCTCCCTGGAAGTTTTTTCTACAAAAGTATTTGGAGTTTGGTTTGGTTGGTTTCGGTGTTGATTTTTTTGATGTGGGGAAGAAGGGAGCCTCCTAGAACCAAGCATGCCATATATGTGCTCTCTGCTCCTATGGAAGGAAGATCCTCAAACCTTCGAGCCACTACAGAAATAATATTCTGCAGCAGCTGTCTAGAGAGGCTGAGATTTTTCCTTTTAGCTACCTGGAAAATGTAGAGTTGCTATTTCAGGAAAACAGGAGATGAATCTCAATCTCAAAAAAGTGTATATTTTATTTAGTCAATAAAAATGTCCACCCACCTATTCCACCCACACTGAACAATCAATAGCAATGAAATTTTGGCCTACACAGGCTGAAAATAATAGGGGCAAAGCAAATACAGACACTAGAAAAGGATTAGATGTAAAATGTTAATTTCATTTACAAAGTGTTTCACGTGCAAAAAAGCATTTGTGTAAGTATTTTCACAAATTGAGATTATCGGGTGTACCCTTTCATTCCTAAGATATAAACCTAGAATTTGAAGACTTAGTAAGAAAAGTGGGATATAAAATGTCTCAACCATTTTTAAAGTGATTACATGCAGATATAACATTTGAGTATATTGGGTTAAATAACATATTGAAATTAATGTCACCCCTGTTTATTTTTTACTTTGTGTGGAATTCGAAAATTTAATATTACACACGTGGCTTGCATGATATTTCTATCAGACAGCATCGACTTAAGAGATGCAACTTAACTTCTCTAAGCCTCAGTTTTCACTTTTATGAAATGGCGCAAATAACTATTGCCCTGTCTTATTGTTTTGCTGTCAAGATAAATGAGCTAATATAGAGACATTTTATAATTTTTTGTAAAAATGTTTTGTAATGTAGATATTGCAGTATTTTGTAAACTATTACACATTATATAAATACCAGGGAGTCCCGAGAGCAACAATTCCTGATGAAAAAGCCCGTGTAATGAATCAGGGTGGTAAACATAACTTTCAGGCTGCTCTGGCATAGGGTTTCAATGTGCCAAACAAAACTAAGAGATGCAGACTTACCCTCCAAGTACTTCGATGCTTTCCGTTAGTATAAATTTGAAATGCCAAGCACGCCAAGCCATCTGCCAGACTCCATGATGGATGAACCCCTCCAGGAGCTGGATGATGTTCTCTGAGCATGCTCGAGGGATGATGTAAGCTATCACTCTATTCTCAGAGGTCAGCCTGGCTGGGAATCTGAAAGGCTGTGATATTAGCATCCACCTGACTTGTGAACTTATCATTGTAGCATCAGCAGTAAACAGCCAGCCGTATCTGGACCCAGGGTTGGTGATCACTGTTAACTGTCAAAACGACGACAATTTTCCAACCTACTATATAAATATAAAAATTGAGCCTAAATCAGAAAAGACTAATGTTCCTAAACTAGGAATTTCTTCTCATTTCCAATCTTTGCTAGAATTACATCTGACTTTTCTGGAAGTACAAGAAATCTCAAATCTCAGACTCTCAGTCTGTGAGGCTGAGATGAATGAAGAAAGAATAAAGTCTGCCTACTCTTAAAGCAAAGGTGCCCTGAGAGTCTCACTCCCAGTTAGTGCAATGGTAGGTCAAAGGGTAGAGCTTCAAGAAACAAATTTAAAGTCCTCAAACACAGTCACCCTCAGAAGCAAGGGACAGAGAGTCAATCAACTGTGTCCACCATCCAGTCTTATATTCTGACATATTATCTCACCTTTGACAGTTTACAACCTGATACCATCAAAACAATTGTTCTTCAAACATTTCTAGCCTCAGGACTTGTTTGCATGCTATTTCTCTGCCAGAAAATGCTCACACGGGTCATGTGGTCCCCATTCTATCTGGCAAACTCCTACTCCTCCTTCAAGAGTCAGCTAGTGTCACCTCCTCTGGGAATCTATCTCTGATACCCCCTACAATGCTTGGACCTGTTTATAAGACCTCTTTATGTTAGAACTGCCTGCTTCTGTATGTGGCTTTCCATTTGACTGATATCTTTTCACCGCATCTCTTAACATAGTTGAATTTGTTGGAAGGAACCTTTGTTCATTGCTCTTCCTTGTTCATGCAGGGGGACCTCCACTGGAGTGACACTCCTGGCCTCTCTCTATCACCTCTCAACCCATTCCTCCTGATTGGCAGGTGAGTTAGAATAAACCAGCCATGCTCTGTTCTTCTCCTATCTCATTGTGTTTTCTTTGTGATCTGCATACAAGATAAGACAGTATGTATTGTTTCTACTTACTATGCAATAGCAGAAGCCTTGCCCCATGGTTTCCTAGGGCTGCCAGTTGCATTGGGGAAGGGGATATATTAGCAAACTCATTTGACAAACCTCAGCCACAACCTCCAAATAACTTTATAGTTATTATAAAACATTATTTTATCTCCAGCTATCAGACCTCTATGTTCATATCAATTAGTTCCAAACACAGATGGGGAAACAGGATTGTTGTTTATTAGTCTCCTAAAACTCTTATATAGTCATCAGATACTTAATAAATAAATGGATCTCAATTCAACAGTAGAGCCATAGATGGATGAAAAAATGTAAGTCAGGAAAGAATAAGCAGCTTAAAATAGAATAGTTGTAAAATATAGGCAGGCTGGATGTTATACTAACAAAGTCCTTGAAGAGAAGATGATGGACAACAATAACCTTTATTATTGACTTCTATTCCTGTCCTCTCTTTAAGGAAGGGGCTGGGTGTTATCCATTTTTTGGGTCTCCCAAATTAGCACCAATAGTAGACATGCAAATATCTGTTTAATTAATAAGTAATACCCTGTGCACATGTGCAGGTTCATCCTGGGAAGAGGAGAGCATAGGTACAAGTTAAAGAGTTTCTTATGACAGCTGGGCTGAGCTGTATGATATCATACAAGCCAGGAAACTACATCCCATGAAAGCAGTCCTGATGGAGCCTTGACAATGATGGTAAGAGAAGGGCTTTTCAAAAGGCAAATGGATTGTTACTACTATGGACTAGCTGATAAGATGTGGTTAAGCCACAGAATTGCCTGGCTCAAATCCTTCTAAGCCTCAGTGTCCTCATTCATGAAAGGAGGTTGGTGAAACTGCTGATGTCAGAGGATTTTTGTGAGAATCAAATAACTGAATTCATGTAAAGATATTAGTTCATGCTTTTTAAATAGGAGGTGCCAGAAAACTGTTGGAGCTAGAGTAGCAAGAGCAGGAGTAGCAACAGCAGTAGCTTAATTCCAGTATTCACACTTAGGAGAACACAGATGTAACATGAAAAAGAAACAATTTCAAGGGAAGGAGATGGTACAGATAATTTAACAGGATGGAGGTAGATCTATTAGCTAATGAAAAATCTGTAATTTTTTACCCTACCACAGAATAAACTAAGCTGTGCCTTATATTTTACAACTTACACAGTTTATTTTTATATTGTTGGCATTTCTATAACATTTCCTGACAATTTCAAATTTCCCCATCAGAAACACTCGGACATTAAATTAGGAAGATCCCAGAGTCTCCATCTTCCATAATGTACTTTTTCCTTCTGATACTAATCTCAGGTCAGAAACATGCAAGTCTGTTATACTGGGTTGCGGTTGCAGTCAATAGTCACCAAATATTAAATTCTAATTTTTACTCACTCACATTATCTACAAAAAGAAAAATCTAAGAAACTTGTATTTTTTCTAATTTTCTTCTATCTTGCACATGCCGCAATAATTACCTGACTCGGTTCCCCACTAAAGAAATTTCACATGCAGAGTTCTGCTATGCTTGAATTCAAAACCATCGATGCTCAGTTTTTAAAAATCTATTCCATAGTAAATGCATCTAAACAGTTTTAGATTTTTCTGGAAAGGAAAATCACAATTGCCTTTCCCAAAGCCACTATTTGAATTGGTAGCCGGTAGCTTGCAAGGCAGTCACCCACACTTAAAAATCCTACAAGCTGATATCTATAAGATATGTCCTCAAGTTGTAAACACCTATTTTCTTAATGCCCCCCTCCTCATATCCCCTAGGCAACCTATAAAGAAAAAGTTTAACAGATTTAGTAAAATAAAAACTCGCTTCCAAATTTACATCCTATCTTCCCACACACCTAACGAAAAAAGTAATAAAGATTTCATACCGAATGAGCTAAAGCCAGCATCTTAACCGAATATTTCCCCATCTACATTCAAAAAAGGAGAAGAAAATGCCAAATGTTAAGTACATATATTAAGTATTTTAAATTTTTTTGAAAGATCAAATTATGCAATAACTACATTAACACAAGTTTAGTAAAATTCTTGGCCAGGCGCGGTGGCTCATGCCTGTAATCCCAGAACTTTGGGAGGTCAGGGTGGTCAGATCACGAAGTCAAGAGATCAAGACCATCCTAGCCAGCATGGTGAAACCCCGTCTCTACTAAAAATACAAAAACGTAGCTGGGTGTGGTGGTGCCTACCTGTAATCCCAGCTACTTGGGAGGCTGAGGCAGGAGGATCGCTCAAACCCGGGAGGCAGAGGTTGCAGTAAGCTGAGATCGCACCACTGCACCCCAGCCTGGCAACAGAGTGAGACTCCATCTAAAAAAAAAAAAAAAGTTCTGTAAAAGAGATAGTAAAAATCAGTTCACATACGTAAGGATTGCTCCCCTCTGCCCACTTGCCAAGTTTGGAAGAACTTCCTCTAACCTGGTAAGTTTTCTCTTGCTATTTGCCAATGTGCACACACAACTACAAATTTTCAGGACACTTCTCATAAATAGATGATAATATCTATGTCTACTGTAGCTAATTTTTGTTGCAATTTCAGCCACATAGTTCCTTATTACAAGTCTTTCATTCACCATAAAGTCTCATTAGCACAAACAGAGCTGTTACTGGCTGAAATGTCTTTCCATACACTGAAAATATAAAGTCATAACCAACTTTACTAATGATTATCCTACAAACCTAAAAACTTAAATGTCAGGTATATTTTATTTTCTCCAACCTGGTCTACTAAAAATAAATTAGAGATCTATTCCCCATCTGCAATTTAATTACACACTCAGGAGGCCACCCGATTATAGTTGGAGGGTGTCATTTTGCAGCCTTTGGGTAACTGGAACCTCTCTTTATTTGCATTGCTTCTTTGTAAAATTTCAGACAGACTCAGGCATTCAATCATTAGAAGCTTGAATGAGAAATGGTAACATGGACATTTTTTATGGCCAAAGTTGGAGGAATTAAAAATAAATAACATATTGTCATCTAAAGTATTCATTTTTAAAACAGAGGACACTATGGTATGTCCTTAGCACATACCTCATTATTGGTTTTCATTCATTTACAAAATCTTTGGGTAAGAAGGAGCAGGGAAGGTATTCCTGCCCAACTACCACCTGATGCCTTGAAAATTTCTGTCCTATGTGATACAGTCTGGTCTATATTCTAATAAATTATTTTTATAATCAGTGAAGAATCAAGCTTTTATAATTTATATTCAACTACGTGTTGTTTAGTTATATATTTATTTTACTTTAACCCTGGAAAACAGTATTTTTAAAACTTCATAATTTCTGTTTTTAATTCCTTCAAATCTTTTATCCACTGGACATCAATTTATAATTTTTTAAAAATGTCTTTAACATACTGTCTTGAAATGCAGTTAAGTCAAATAAGCATTTTGTTTGTTTGTTTATTAGTAAACTGATAAAACACTGAAGACTAAAGAAGGTAAAAAAGTAATTTTATATTAGATAGAATCTTGTGTGGTAAGTTTTTGTCCTAAAACAAAATGACTGGGTTTTTCAAGAAAGAGGAAGATTTAAGACAAAACAAAATTTAAGCACATTGTGAATGGTCTATGTAAGTCATAATAAAGTTAGTAAAAATAATTTTTAAAGGGGTTGTATAATTCAATTGGCTATAATTAAAAGGAAATTATTATAATCTTTCTAGAGATGGGCCTTTAATATTTTTAAAAATTCACTAAAACATAAGTAAATAATTGGTTAAAACAAGATTTTATTATAAATATTCACTTATTTTTAATGCAAGAACTTTTTAAACTTTTAAATTCTATAATGTCTTTTTAACATTCTTCAGATTGATATCTTAAAAGTGCCACTCTTTATTGAAAAGGCCTTGAATGGTGACTCTCTCCTTCACCTTTTGTTGGCTCCTATAACTTACTAGTTATCTAATATAAGGAAATTTTGTTTTTTGAAAACAGGCAAATAAAGTGTCTTTTGGATATGCCTTTTGTTCTGCATGTCAGTTGTATTCCTATCTTTATATGGATCATGTGGAAGTGATATTTCACCACCAAACTACATGAAAAAGCTCCAATCGCCAGGCATGGTGGCTAATGCCTGTAATCTCAGCACTTTGGGAGGTCAAGGAGGGTGGATCACGAGGTCAGGAGATCAAGACCATCCTGGCTAACATGGTGAAACCTCGTCTTCACTAAAAATACAAAAAAATAGCTGGGTGTAGTGGCACGCACCTGTAGTCCCAGCTATTTGAGAGACTGAAGCAAGAGAATCTCTTGAACCAGGGAGGTGGAGGTTGCAGTGAGCCAAGATCACACGCTACTGCACTCCAGCCTGGATGACAGAGCGAGACTCTATCTCAAAAAAAAAACAAACAGAAAAAGAAAAAAGCTCCAATCAAATAACTTAAAAAATGTAAGTGCTAATGTAGATGACAGGTTGATGGGTGCAGCAAACCACCATGGCACATGTATACCCACATAACAAACCTGTACGTTCTGCACATATATCCCAGAACTTAAAGTATAATAAAAAGTAAATAAATAAAAATAAATTCAAGTGCGTATCAGATTTGTAGAAGCTAGCTCAGATGTCTTTTAATTCAATGCCTTGGTAACCTTTGGTAAAATTAATTTGGTAAATTTAGTCTCAAAACTCTCCAGGAATTTAAAAATCTCAGTCATGTTCAAACCCTCAGGGTTTCCCCCCACCCAACCACTAGAAATTTGGGTCACTAAAAAGTTAAAGTAGTAGAAGCATAACACTTGCTTTTGGCAAAATTTTATAAGCACAAAGATGTCAATTCTCAAAAAAAAGTAAGTTGCTTTTTTTTTTTTTGGTAAAGAAACTATTTAAGAGTTGCTTTATAATGAAGGAAATTATACAGACAAAACTAAATAATTTTTTTTTAAAAAAACAAGCCAGGGCAACAAAACTCTGAGCCCTATTGTGTTAGCAAGAAAATAGTCGACCTGGCACGGTGACTCACGCCTGTAATCCCAGCACTTTGGGAGGCCGAGGCGGGCAGATCACCTGAGCTCGGGAGTTTGAGACCAGCCTCACCAACATAGAGAAAGCCCATCTCTACTAAAAATGCAAAAGCCAGCCGAGGGTGGTGGCAGGTGCCTGTAATCCCAGTTATTTGGGAGGCGGAGGCAGGAGAATCGCTTGAACCCAGGAGGCGGAGGTTGCAGTGAGCTGAGATCAGGCCATTGCACTCCGGCCTGGACAACAAGAGTGAAACTCCGTCTCAAAAAAAAAGAAAAGAAAGAAAAGAAAAAAAGAAAAGAAAAGAGTTAATATGGGGTAAGGGCAAAACCAAGTAACTATTTAAAATCAAAGGGTGTAATGTAAAGGAATTGTTCCATTTTGTAGACTGGTATCATTCAGCTTCTTAAAAAAAGATCTTTACTACAATGGATTGTAAAAATAACCACTTTAAGGACAAAATTCTTAATTTTAAGTGCTACAGAATTTAAGAGCTTTTTTGGGGGATTAATGCAGGACACACAGCTCATTACTGAACAGTCTCTGAGTATATGTGATCCAAACACACATGGGGTTGTTCCTGAGACAGCAATCCGCCTAGTGGGCCAGATAATGCCATTGTAATGCTTGTTTCCCCTGAGAAGGGGACTGCCCAACTCTCCCTATAAAATACCAAGCAAAACACTCCAGATGAAGCAGATATATGCCTTACACATAAGCCATGTTGGACTAGCTTTATGATAACTGGAATATCCTTCCACCAAATATGCCTATTACCTGGGTCATGGTAAACTGGGAGGTTAACCAGGGCCCCTTTACATGGGTGCCCCTCCCACAGAATTATAGGACTGTTTAAGAAGGCTTTTCAAATTTGCTACCCCTCATAGGTCTTACATATGCATCTCCCTGCTGGGAGCCCAACCCTTTTCACCAGAAAAGGTAAAATGGTCTGGGGGTAAAAAAGGGTTCCCAAGACCAGAACATAAAAACAGACAGGTTAATAGAATTATAAAATTTAAGATGTTTACACAAGCTCTATGTAAGGTAGTTGTAACCCGCTTACCTAAAAGTCTTATGAAAATGAATACTGTATCTAACTAGGGGCTGTTTCCTCTGTCTAGTACTATAAACCGGAGGCATATAAATCTGTTCTTTTAAGGAATATTTAATTGCACATGCTAAATGGGAACTACTAAATTGTCTAAGCCCGCAAAATATAGGGTAAAAGCTGGAGTGCTAGTCAGGATGAATCCTCCACTGCACAGCCCTTTTTGTGGAGCTTTTACTGGGGCCGATGGCAAACACTTTCAACTGACAATGACTGAACTAGAAAATTTCTACTTGATGGGACATTTACTGTCTTGCTTTGGAATATTAACTGAAGCTACCCCCAACTTAATGGAAATAATGTTTTCCAAAAGAGTTCCAGTATAAAATAAAAATGGTTTACATAAAATCTTGCTACCTAATAAGCAGAGAGCCTCTTTTCTAGGACTAGTTGTGAGGAGCCGCTAAATTCTACAGTGACTAGCAGCTCTCATGAGCTGTTTGGTTTGTAAATGGCACTTCCAAGGTAAACATCTTGTTTTAAAAGCTCTGGTTAAAAAAGGGTCAAGAAAATCTTTTTCTTTTACATTACTTGGGTAAAGTATGTTTTTGTAAGCAAATTTACCTTCCTGAGTTCTCCAAAATTCAGATTGTAATTTTACATTATAGTTGTCCTCATAGTTGTCTGCAGAAGTTCAATAGTAGTTAAAAAAATTTCATTTCAAGGGAAAAGCATAACATTAATACTAGATTTCAGTCCTAACTTCTTGAGTGCAGATTAAATTATTCCTTGGCTACAATAACCCTCTAGAAAGTACCAGGTTATAATTTTTTTTTTTATTTTTAGTTTGTGCCCTAATGGAATAGGCTCCTTTTCCTCTTCAGACACACAAATTACACTTACAATCATCAAATAATAAATGTTATTTATCTCTCCTTGTTTTACTTCCAAGGAAACCAAAATAATGGTATCCTGAAGACCAGAGATATGAATCTTCCTCATCTGGCATCCCACCGGGCCTGGATCTGTTTCACTGCTAATGCTCTGCTGTTAAAACTACGCAAGCTGCCTTCGTCTAGGCCCAGGAACTATCATGGAAGAGGTGGGTGCAAAAGATTGTAAGGGCTGGTTTTGAGGGATAAAATCAGGTCAAGGTCAAACTCTCCAAATCAAGAAGGGGGTACAAAAATGCCAAAACAGCTGGTAAAACAAGATTAGTTGCCTTCTAAACTAATATGTGTCACTTTTTCTTCCACCCCAACCATAAAAATTGTCTGCTTACTATAGAATTAAAGGAAATTCTTTATTAACAGAATGAAAATACCTTGTAACAAAGCCTCCTGGGTATAATACTCCCAAATATGAGTTGTAAAGACAAATCTATCTGTATATTTTAAATTATTTTTCAGACATAAATTAGACATTGAATTATTTTTCAAACATAAATGTATATGTTTTATATAGCTAATTATTATAAGTATGTAACAAAAACCAAGCTAACAGTAGCTCAACATATAGACGTTAAAAAATAAGTCAGTCTTGTAACTTTGCCTTTTGGTTTTGTCGTTGGCCTTCTTTAAAATAATAATATAAGAAGTAATGAATGCCTGTCCACATCCATTTTTATCTGGCCTAGAACAATTAATTGGCTGTGAGTCTTTCGACTCTTAAGGCCCTCGGCCATAGGGAGTTCTGCCAAGGGATAAAAACAAAATGACACTGTAGAATCATATGACTTCTCCTGTGACAAAACCTCCTTTTATTTCCCAAGTATATGGTGCAATACAAAAGTGGAGGGAAAAATAGATTTGTCTACTGTTAACAAGTCTATAACAATTTAGACACTGAGGACCAGGCAGGGTATTTCTTGCATTTGATTTAAACCCTCCTCAGGATGTTATACCTATGGAGATAAATTGGCTGGAAGAGAGATTAAATTTATTGGATTCTGATTTAATGTCGGTCCTACAATCTTCAAATAAGACTTATTATAAAGTTCAAATGAGCCTTGATAAAGAGGGTAAACACAGTGTGAGTCCGATCAAAGAAGATAACAATGCACACAGTGGTATTCTGGCTCATTAGGTTGTTTACTGCTGTCTGACTCTACCTATAACCTTCTTGGATGCCTAATCTTCACTATCTATATGATATTTGTCACTGTATTAGTATTATATAGCTCTTGTAAATATTATGTCAGATACAGCAAAAGGAAAAAGGCACAGTTGAAGACCCAGATCATGATAGCTTGCAAAATGAATCTGATCTGGGATTTTTTTTTAGACCAAACCCTAGGCCTGACTCTATCTCATACCTTAAAGAGTTGCCTGTTACATCTGGTCAGCCTGTGTCCTCCCCATCATGATACAAATTGCTGATATTTAAAACTATTGCCACCAACCAGACTACTCTAGGAATGAGCCTTCCTCGTGCTGTAGGACCTCGTCAAATGACCAAATCAGCTAACTCTAGGAATGAGCCTTTCCAGAGGAACCTGCTGCCGTTTGTTGGCCTGCATATGCATTCTATGGAATGCTTTTTGACCAAGAGGGGCTACTGAGGACTAAACTCTGGTTTTTTATCTTGCCTAAATTCCTATCTAAGGGGTCTGGGGAGTCATGCCCTATAAACCATAAATTCTCATCAGATAAGGTTTATTAAACCCTATCTATTGTGACTTACCTTCCAACCTGACTCTGGCAGAACATTCCAAGACAAGGAAGAAAATCAAAATAATTTAGCCCAAAACATGTTTCTTTGCCATATTTTGAAATGGCCCTGCGAAGCTGTTCTTTGTGGGGGGGACAATTTGCATCTGTAAAGAATCTCTGTTAACATAGCTAGATCATTCTCTTCCAGGCCCTCCCAATCCTAAAGAAATTAACTAAGACCTGAAAAGAAAATATTTGTCATCTATTGTCTCTAAGGACAGCCACTATAAGACGTCAAAAGAACTTTGGTTTCCACAATCTTTATCTTAACCCGAACATTCCCTTTCTATCAATCCCAGGTCTTTAGACAAACTCAACCAATTGCCAACCAGAAAATGTTTACGTTCACCTATAGCCTGGAAGCCCCTGCTTTGAATTGTCCTGCCTTTCTGGACCAGACCAATGTATTTCTTAAATGTATTTGATTGATATCTCATGCCTCTCTAAAATGTATAAAACCAAGCTGCACCCCGACCACCTTGGGCACATGTTCTCAGGACCTCCTGAGGGCTGTGTCATGGGCCATGGTCACTCATATTTGGCTCAGAATAAATCTCTTCAAAAATTTTACAGAGTTTGACTCTTTTTGTTGACAATATGTACTATTCCAATCTTCATTAATATTTTTTCAAGAATAAACATGTTTTCATTGTGCTCACAAAAAAAGAATATTTCAATAATCATTATATAAAATGTGGTAATCTAATGGCAATAGTTACCACTACATTTATTACAGTAATGATTATAGATTTAGTTTACATAAACAGTGTTACCTTGAGCTCACCCTTCTATTCTTGTCTACAACCACAACGGGTTTGTTGCCTGATGCATGGCAAGTCAATACATTGAGACAGTGTGTTGCAGCAGAAAAAGGGGTTTAATCATAAGGCTGTCCAATGAGAAGCCAGGAGGAAACCTCAAATCTACCTCCTCGGGGAGTTTGGGGCTAGGGATTTTAAGGGGTTTAAACCAACAGGCGACCAGAGGTGTGGAGATTCTTGATTGGTCAAAGAGTGTGGTGTGAAGTCACCAGACAAGGAGATGAAGACCCTGTATTCTTATGCTGATTCTGTTCCTTTGTGGGGGTCTTTGAATGGTTAGAGTCAGCTGTTCCACTGGAATTTAGGATCTAAAAAACATCCTAAGCAATTCTTAAAATCCTTGTGATTCTAACATCAGAGATCCTATCTATAGGAACAATGGGGATGCAAATGGTCAGTATGTAGTGCTACGTGACTTTCCCTTCACTTAGCAAGCAGCCACGAGGAAGTGGACCAATATGCAGCCTGATGAATGCTTAATTATAACTATAATTTTGTCCAGGACCCAGCATGTAATTCTTGTTAACTCTGTGTGGGTGGTTTCACTTCCACTATCTTTGACTATCTTTGATTATATGGCCCCTCCCTTTATGGTTCTCCACTTATATACAGGTAACTATTAATCAGCAGGTGAGTTATTTTAAATACAAACTTTTATTTGCTAGAAGGTGAAATGGCTGTAATTGTCGGATCAGAGAGGTTGCCCTCCATTTAAAATATACCTTAATCATCTAGAATTTCACACACACTGATCATTTATGTCTAAGTGATAACAATTCATCATTGGCATCTGCAGAAGCTGAAATAATCTTAGGTTTTTCATTGATTTGACAAATACGTATTTGGATCCCATTTCATTCCCGATGCTGTGCTAGGCATCTGTGTTACAAAGAAAAATTAAACATAGTATCCAACATGAAATAACTCATTCAAATAGAGGAAGTTTCCTAACACACTTAGGAAAATGCTAGCAGCATACACAGGTGATTCAAGGAGGTTTGCCCACCTCCAACCAGGGGCAATAAGAGGAAACTGAGTCCACTGTACTGAGCTTCAAAAGATGAACTTAACTCAGCAAGGAAAAGTGGGGGAAAAGAGGTGTTCTCATCTTATACAAAAATAGGGGGTCTCTCTTAGACCTAGATATACTGTTAGATAGCGTCTGTTTCAACCAACCTCCTAATTTTCCAGATGAAGAACGTAATATTTTTGAGGCTTTTTCTCACTAATCCTTATAATGTTTTTTAGAGATTTTAGAAGCCAAATACTATGTTAATTTTTACAAACAGGGACATCGTGGTACACATATAGAAAGTTATGTTAATTTTTACAGTTAAGGACATTGAGGCATGCATGTAGAAAGCAACTTGCCAAAAGCCCCTAAAAAAGTTTGATGAATGTAGGTAGGTATCTCAAGTTGAAAGACTCTCACCCAACTATTTATGCTGAAACAAATGATATTATTTGTACACGAAAAAAAAGAAGACTGGGCTGAGAATTTGGAGTCCTGATACTATATGTTCTATGATTGTGAAAAGGCTCTTATATATTCTCACTTGTAAAATGAGACAGTGGGATAAGACATCATACAGTTCTAGGGTCATGTTGTCAAACTGTCAGAGGCATTTAAACCAGAGCACTCCATCTTGAATAAGGACAGGATAAAATGAGGCTAAGACCTACTGGGCTGCATTTGCTGGAGGTTAGGCACACTAAGTCACTGGATGAGATAGAACGTCAGAACAAGACACAGGTCACAAAGACCTTGTTGATAAAACAGGGTGTGGTCAAGAACCCAGCCAAAACCCACCAAAACCAAGATGGCAATGAAAATGACCTTTGGTTTTCCTCACAGCTCATTATATGCTAATTATAGTGCATTAGCATGCTAAGACACTCCCACCAATGCCAGGACAGTTTACAAATGCCGTGCAGGAAGTTACCCTATATGGCCTAAAAAGGAGAGCAACCTTCAGTTCCAGGAATTGCCCACCCCTTTCAGGAAAATTCATGAATAATCCACTCCTTGTTTAGCATATAATCAAGAAATAATTGTAAGTATACTTAGTTAAGCAGCCCATGCCACTGTTCTACCTGTGGAGCAGCTATTTTTTATTCCTTTACATTCTTAATAAACTTGTTTTCACTTTATGGACTTGCCCTGAATTCTTTCTTGTGCAAGGTCCAAGAACCCTCTCTTGGGGTGTGGATCAGGACCCCTTTCCAGCAACAAAACTACATTAAAAATATCTGTTGCTTGAATATGGCAAATATTCCAGAATTTGTTCCAAATCATCTGAGATTCAATATCTCCTTGCATTACCTTTTTATTCCTGAAAATGTTTAATTCCATGCTTCTTCTTATCTAGATTTGTGTCTTTTTCTTTTTTTCTTGAAACCAAGCTAAGTAGTCTGAGCTATGATTATTAAGCATTTAGAAGATCCCCAACAAATGTATTCCATAATGAAAAAGCACTCTGAACATACTTGTAGCTACATAACTTAAAAGCGCTAAAATCACAACATTTGTAATATTTCTAACTTGAAGTCATAACCCACACAGAGAAAAGTAAAATCACCCCAAATGTGAAAGAAAGTAGCTAAATATTAATACGATAAGGCTTTAAATTATACATTAGAAAATCCACCGAAGAAATGTTTTTCTTCTCACTTTGTAGAAAAGTCCTATTTAAGTTCATTTAGACAGTTTCCACCAGACCCTAACTTCATGCATTATTTCCCCACCAGTGTTTTTAGTCACCACCTTCTTTTCCTATTTATTCACTAAATATCCTTTAAGTTCCTGCAACTATAACAGGCTCATTGCCTGATGCACACCGCAAGTCAATACACAGTGACACCAGGTTGCAGCAGAGAAAGAGGTTTAATGTTGGAGTCACCGAACAAGGAGATGGGAGGAAACCTCAAATCCATCTCCTCAAAGAGTTTAGAGCTAGAGATTTTAAGGATTTTGGAGTGGGCCCAAGTGTGGTGATCACTGATTGACTGAAGAGTGTGGGGTGAAGTCATGGGACAGGGAGAAGAAGAAACTGTATTCTCATGCTGATTCTGTTTCTCTGTGGGGGTCTTCAAACTGGTGGGAGTCAGCCATTCCACTGGAATTCATGATCTGAAAACATCTTAAGCAATTCTTAAACAAAAGCCTCATGATTCTAATGTCTGAGATCCTATCTGTAGGCACTACCGGGATACAAACGGTCAGTACCTAGTGCTAGGTGACTTAGCAACGAGGAAGTGGGCCAAAGTGCAGCCTGATTAAGGCTGAATTATAACTATATTCTGCCCAGAACCTGGCACGCAATACTTGTCAACCCTGCGGGGATGGTTTCATGCCCGTGTTCAAAACCCAGTGGTAGAAGCAATGCGCAGCATGCTCCCATGCCTCCCAAGAACATGCAAAGTACTTGAAGAGACAGGATATACCTTAATGAAATCATTACTAAATTAAGAAGGAACACATAATACAACTGAGAAGGAATGGGACAGACCCTAAGTGGCATTTTTAAGAAAATGGTAGTGAATGTGTTCTGGAACAGTGAGGAAGCATTCCACAGGGGCGCTAAAGTGCAACTGACCCCTGTAGGATGAATAGGATTTGGACAAAGCAGTGAGAGAAGGAAAAAAATATTCCTGGTAAGAACAGTACACCACAAGCAAGGATTTGGAGATGAGGATAACCGAGTTCCTGTTTCTGCCCAGTTAAACTACTCATTGTTCAAGGCCTAACAAAACCCTCCTGTTGGGAACAGGACCCCAAACCTGGCCATAAACTGGCCCCAAAACCGGCCATAAACAAAACCTCTGCAGCACTGTGACATGCTCGTGATGGCCATGATGCCCGTGCTGCAAGGTTGTCGGTTTACTGGAATGAGGGCAAGGAACACCTGGCCCACCCAGGGTGGAAAACCACTCAAGGGGTTCTTAAACCACAAACAATAGCATGAGCGATCTGTGCCTTAAGGACACGTTCCTGCTGCAGACAACTAGCCAGACCCCATCCCTTTATTTCCCAGTAAGGAATACTTTTAGTAAATCTTATGACTGGCTTGCTGTCAAAAAATATGTGGGTAAACCTCTGTTCAGGGCTCTCAGCTCTGAAGGCTGTGAGACCCCTGATTTCCCACTCCACACTCTGTATCTCTGTGTGTGTGTGTGTGTGTGTGTGTGTGTGTGTGTAATTCCTGTAGTGCCGCTGGGTTAGCGTCTCCACGACCGAGATGGTCTCAGCACCCTCCCACTGGCCAGCCCCAATCAAAATGATTCCAACCTCTGAACTACTTTAATTAATTCATCTACGTAGCTATTAATAGGAACCTCCCAGTGATGGCTGATTTTATGTGTTAACGTGACTGGCCACAGGATGCTCAATTAAACATGATTTCTGGGTGTTAGGATATGAATGGGTGGACTCAGTAAAGTAGATTGCCCTCCCCATTGTGACCTCATCGAATCTGTTGAGGGTCTGAATGAAACAAAAGGTGGAGGAAGGAGGGATTTACTCTTTTTGCTTCCCGTCTGCCTGCATGAGCTGGGACATCTCATCTCTCTGGCCCTAGAACTGGGATTTACACCAGCGACTCCCCTGGTTCTCAGGCTTTCAGACTCAGATTGAATTACACTGTGGGCTTTCCTGGAACTCTAATGGCAATTTGTGGGACCTCTCAGCCTCCATAATTGTATGAGCCAATTCCTTATAATAAATATATGTATATTTATTGAAGCCAGAAACAATACCCCAAAATGAAGCCATGCAGGCAAAAGTTTTTCTCTGACCTTCTCTTACCCTCCTGTCTCCCTGTCCCATTCTTCTCTAAGGCTAGCCATATAAACTAGTATTCCTCTTCCCCAAGGCAAGTCATAGAAACCAGGATTCCTTTTCCCCTAAGCCAGCCATAAAACTGAAAAATGGGATCTAACTTTTCCTCTGCTTTATCTGTGTAAAAACTGGGCCTAGAGAAATTATTTGACTACCTTGTTTGACTGTAGGTTCTAAGACCCCCATTCCAGAGAGAGGCCTGTCCCATACCCAGAAGGAAGGAATGCTGCTCAGACAGGCCAAGAAGAATCTCAACAGACAGGCCTTGCGAGGTTTCCCCACTCAGTCCATTAGTACTAGTAATACCCTTTTTGTCCAGCCATATTTCTACAGGGATGTCCATATTTTATTGAACCTACACATAAAAATGGATATTTTCCCCCACGTCTTTGGGTCTTCATTCTGAAGGCTCCTGTGTATACATGTAAAACAAATTCATATGCCTTTTCCCCAATTAATCTGCCTTTTGTGAGTTGACTTCCCAGCAAACTTCGTAGGGCCAAAAGGAAGTTCTCTCTTGGCCTCCACAACATCCTACTGGTTCTCTTTCTCTGGACACCCTGACTAGTATACTCCCACACTAAAAACTCCAGGTGGAATCTCATGAGCACATGCAAAGCCTTGATACCTGCTCTTCTATTTCTGTAATCTAAGAACGGACTGAACAGTAGGACAACCAACTCTTACATTATCTGACCAAGCCCCATTTTCCCCTTCTACTGAGTACCCTATTAGATCATTCCATTATCCCTTGGATTTACTGATATGCTGGAAAAATTCTTGGCTAAGACTTACTCACCTGTGAGCTGTAATTGAAACATCAGCAAATGATATGACTTTCCTTTCTATGGAAGCTATTATTTCTTCCATTCTCACCAATTCAGTTCAGAATGCTGTAAACTCCTTGCTCACTTTTGCTACTTCTAGACTTTCTTCCTCTACTATCACTAATATTTTTGTTTTGAAGCCTAGATCATCATCTTAAGTCCTTTTGGAGTCTGGCTTAATGTCAGAGTGTCCTAAAAGCTTTTACCAACTTCCCAGACCTGAATTACATACCTTTCCTTAGACTCTTGAAAGACTTCATAGTCTTACTATCTTCACACTAAAAAGATGGTTTAATAATTACCTATCCACTTGTATGCTCCCCAGTCAGTGACTTGAGGATAAGGACTGTGTCTTCTTATCCTTTGCATTTTAACTCATAATACAGCTTCTGATTTGGAACATTGGAGATGCTCACAAATATTTGCTAAATAAATGAATCACTGAATCCTGCTTTACTGTCTTCCCATTCTCATCAAAAACATTCTCTCACACTCCTATTTCCTCAGGAGTGTTGGCACCTGAATATCAATCCTCTTTACTCCCCTCACCATTTTCCATGTGCAAAACTTCATATTTTCTCTTATCTGCATTTACTAAATCCTCTCCTAATTTTCCCTACTACTTCCCTTCTTCTCCAAAGCACCTAGCTCAGTGTCATGAACTTGAGAGGCACTCAAGAAGTACACACGTCAATGAGAAGACTATCATCAGACTCAGGGGCAGCTCTGAAGTTCTGGGGCTGAGCTGATTCAGTAGCACATCTAATAAAGTGTCTTTGCTGCCACAAATGGAAGTCTACCAGTTAAAACTTTCTCACTGAATGTCTGCTTTCTTTATTCTCCCTCCATATACCCATTTTCCTTAGGATTTCCAGAGAACTAAACAAATAGGAGCCAAGCCCAAGTGTGACTGGAAACAGCAGTGATACATGCACAGCTCAGAGCACAGTTGTAAACTTTATGGCTCTACTTTCTTTGTGTCTTCAAAAAGCTTAACACTTAGTCACTGTTTATGCTGTATTGTTGTACTTATGCTAGATTGCTCATTGTTTCATCCCTTTATTGTCTTTGTCATGGTTCACCATAGGGTGAGCCATAGCAAATACTTCACTGCTCCAGTGATGTTGGACTTGGGCTATGTGACTTGCCCTTAATGATGGAATGTGGGTGGAAGTGAAAGTGTGTCAATTGCCAGCTATAAGCATTGTATGTTTCTGTTTACCCCTTTGAATTTATGCCACCCTTCATGAGAAGAACAAGCCACAGGTAACCACTGATCTCAGAACAAAGAACCTTTGAAACAGACTTGAACTCGACCCACAGCCTAAGACAGAACCACACTAGCTGAACTGCAGAGCAGTGAGCAAGAAATAAATCATTGTTAATTTTAAGCCAGTGAGATTTGAGAGTTGTTTGTTGTGCTGCGTTACTGCTATGAGAACCTAATTCATACACTATGCTTGTTGTTTGTTCTCTAAATCTCTGAATCATAAAATATCGGGCTCTGCCCAATGACATGCATATGAGGAAGGGTAGAATCCTGTTTGCAAAATACATGTACAATCTAACAAAGATTTTAGAAACATTTCAGAAAGGAGTGGTCCTGTTTACGAATCACTAGGATTTTGTGCTGCTTTAGATTGGTTATTGTTATTCTTGTTTACCAGGGTTTGTGTCAATCATTCTCTTCTATTAATTGAAATGGTTAAGGTTCTATCTGCCATCCTTCTCTTCCTGAATACATTTACTCATAATCATGATTATAGCATTTTTTATGTGAATGATCAGCTCAAATGATGCCCATAAACTTCAGCTACATTACGTATTTGCTCTCCAACTCACGTTTTTTAAGATTTATGAAGAGCCATAAAGAATTTGATTAGCATTAAAAATTCATGATGTATAGGGATGAACTGAACACTGAAATACATCTGCATTTTCAGGCTGAAGGGATAAAATTGACCTAAAGTACTTTGAGGTTAAAAAAAATGTAAGGTCCTAATCTTTGACATCATTAAAACTGCTTTTTTTCCCCCTTTTTATTTTCATTCCAAGATGAAATACAGGTTCAGATTCCATATAAATTTAGGACTCGGGTAGCTTGGGGATTAAGGAGCAGATGGGAAATTTGAAGTTCAAAATTGGATCCTTATTCAACCTCTGCTTTACTGTATGATACTTAAAATATTGCTCTTTCATTGCTAAAATGGGTTGATTTAGCAAGACATTTCTGTCAGCAGTGTCAAAGCTATTTTAGAGACAACCTATTCAGGGTGTCTTTTTTTTTTTTTTTTAATTTTAAGTTCAGGAGTACATATGCAGGTTTGTGGTATAGATAAACACATGTCATGGGAGTTTGGTCACCCAGGTATTAAGCCAAGTACTCATTAGTTATTTTTCCTGGTTCTCTCCCTCCTCCCACCCTTCACCCTCTGAAACGCCCCAGTGTCTGTTGTTCCCCTCCATGTGTCTTTAGATATCTCAGAGGTAACTGAGTTTAAAAATTCTCAAAATATTGAAAAAAGCTATCTTTAGTTCTATTTAATTTATGATTTATGCATAAAAACAGAAACGTTTGCAGGTTGACTTTATGTGATATAGTAAATCTTAGTGGGAACAATCCAAATTTCAGAAATAAATATGGGTTTCTTCCTACTTCTAGGCTAAATAAAATGTATAAGCTACTCAACCTTCCTGAGCCTTAGTCTCCTCATATGGAAGAAGGAATAACAAAAGTACCCAAAGGCTTTTGTGTGGACAGAAGTAGAACAATTAGTACGTTGTATTAAAGCACTAGGTCTGGCATACTTACAGCCCAACAAATGAAAACTATTATTTATTAACAGTAGATTAAAATCACAGAACAACAATAGTGCGTCCAAAGTCTGAGCCTTTGGCATTGTGAGCAATGGAGAAATGGAGCTACTTATCTAGGTAGATAAACAGGAATTACATGGCTATTGGGACTGATTACCCCCGTATGACTCTGAGTTTATCTTTGTGACAGCTGGGGAACAGCAGAGCAGAGAGGCAGAAGGGCTTTCTTTGAAACATTTTCTTAAGGAATCGGGAAGAACAAAATAAATAAAATACATAGAGTCTTCAATCCCAAATGAATTCCTTTCCACAGGGTTAATAAAAATAGGCTGCCAGGCTCTAGACTGAAATACCATTAAGCATTAATCAAGCCTCCCTCTGACGCACTTCACTGGAGCTGCTTACTAACCAAAAGTCTCATAGACTGGGGCGTAGGTCACCAACTTCCTCATGGTTTTCATAGACAACATCTTGAATGTCAGAAGCCTAAGACTTTTTACTTGAGATGTTTTTCAGATTCTGGATTCCAGCGAGTGGCTAATACCAACCAGTCTGAAGACCCTCACCAAGAAACCAAATCAGCAAAAAAATGCAGTTCCTTCATGTTCCCATCCCACGACTTCACCCTGCACTCTTTGATAAATCACTGATCTCCACACCTTTTCCCACCACTCATTTAAACCCTTTAAAATCTCTATCCCCAGATTTCTTGGGGGGTAGCTTTTCGGTTTCCTCCCATCTCCTGATTTAGTTGCCTTGCAATTCTATCTCTTTCTCTGCTGCAACTTGGTATCTCAATATATTGACTTGCCACACACTGAGTATATGAACCTTGCACAGTTATGCAAATGCTCTGCAAACACTGGTCCCATCATGAACTAAAGTCACCAGGTCCGTTTGGCCTATTTAACAACCACCTCTTTATTCAGCCATATCCTCTAAGCTCAGTTCCACCTGATTGTCGAACTTAAAAAACACTAATCTTTATCATAGTGTCAATAATTAGAACTATCAATATTTAACACCTACTCTGTGCCAGGGACCATACTATCTCCCTGACATATTATTTTTAGACCTTCCAACCATCCTGAAGGAATGCTATCATTCCAATTTTAAAGATGAAAAAATCGACCATCAGAAAAGTGAAGGTTTCCTAGGTTCATATGGCAAATAAGGAACAGAGCAGAGATTAAAACCCAGGTTAGGGCCGGGCGCGGTGGCTCAAGCCTGTAATCCCAGCACTTTGGGAGGCCGAGACGGGTGGATCACGAGGTCAGAAGATCGAGACCATCCTGGCTAACACGGTGAAACCCCGTCTCTACTAAAAAATACAAAAAAAACTAGCCGGGCGAGGTGGCGGGCGCCTGTAGTCCCAGCTACTCGGGAGGCTGAGGCAGGAGAATGGTGTGAACCCGGGAGGCGGGGCTTGCAGTGAGCTGAGATCCGGCCACTGCACTCCAGCCTGGGCAACAGAGCAAGACTCCGTCTCAAAAAAAAAAAAAAAAAAACCCAGGTTAGTCGGACTCCCATGCATGTGTTCGTTACACAGGGCTGTACATCTTCACTTTAATAGTACAGTAGAATATAACAGAGTTTGGGGTTGAAAGCTGAGACTTTTTCTAATCCAAGCCTGCTGTCATAAACAAGGAAACTGAATTCCAGATCAGAACATCCAAGTGACCTTTCCAAGATCACAAAATCGTAAGATACAAAACCAAGTTTAGAATTCTTTCCATAATATCTTACTGCAATCTTCAGGAAAATTCTACTATAAAGGAACACATTGCCAAGCCAAATTATGCTGTTTCCATGACTCCCAGGCACATTGAAGACCCTAATCTCTCTCTCTCTTTCTCTCTCTCTCTCTCTCTCTCTCTCTGTCACACACACACACACACACACACACACACACACACACACACACACATACACACAAGAAATGTGGAAAGAATTGACCTCTGCTACTTGCAGGTTGTACCAATGAAGCCTTACGAATAAAGCAAAAACTTAGCTATAAAGCTTCTCAAACAACACTGTTACGAAGATTTTTAAACTGCATTTACTTATTCAGTGGACAGTGACATAATTTCAAGCAGTTACCACAGTTTTTATAAGCTCCTGCTTGGAAGACAAGAGGATGAGCTTAATGAGGTGCAAAGAGTCAATCTATATTTCTCATATTGAATACACGTTATTGTAAGGAAGCAGAGATTTGAGTGGGTGGCAGGCACACTGTTGAATGGAAAACAACCAGCTTCCCCTAGTTTTTCTTTATGATGCAGGAAGTCAGCTTATAGTGGCTTCACCTAAAATGTAAGCATCCTGGTGACTGTTGCCTTTCACAATCACCTCTTGCACACTGAAGCATGGTTTCTGACGTCAGGCTGACTGCTTCAATTTGCCAACATAACTCTGAGGCTGTGCTCTCAGGCAAGGGGCCAAGAAGGCGGCTATTTTTCCCTTGGTTACCATACTGCTCTGGATGCATCATTTTGCAAATTAACAGTCAAGGTCAAAAGCATTGCCTCCATGCTGAGCTCTAACAAAACACGTTTTGAAGGTTGCTTTAGTCTGACTTCACAACACTTCAATGCTGATATCCATGAGGCATAGGCTACATTTTCTACTGTGTCTAATTTGACTTTTGCAGGAACTTTCACAAATGCTAACTCCATTTCATATTAATTGCTAGTCAAATTTGCAAGAGAGAAAATTAAAGGGGACTCCAAATTCTAAATTGTTATTGAATATGATTTTTCCAGATTAGGACATAAAGAGTCCCATTAAATACTTTAACCCTTTGAGAATATGAACGCCAGTACTCAGTGAATGGTCAAAACTGTGGATTCTTGAAGATCCTGTTGCCTTCCTCACTTGTGGCAATGGTTAAACGATGCAAGAGTGTGGGGTGTGGTGGAAAGGTATAGATACCGTTTTCAGGCCACATGAAAGTTCTGAGTAGACTCAATTCACTAAGTTCTTTAAGCAAAGGCTACAAAGAAAGGAAAGCAAGCCTTCTGCTTTTTTGAATGATGTTTCAAAAGACACTTTTCCTCAACAGAATGAACACATTGCTATGAATTCTAGACTCTCAGACCCAGATACTGAGTGAATTAAAACAAAGGAAACATGAAATAGTGGCTCCGACAGTAAGGTCTTGATGCACCTTCAAACGAATTTGTTCTGAATAATACATCAAGTACCTAAGAACTCACATCTTGAGCTATTTTTTAAAGTACATTGTGAAGTGCAAAGCATCAAGAAAAGCAGTCATGTTGCCCAACATTTGAGGAGGCTGGCTATTTAAAAAAAAGTTTCAAATTTTTTTGGACAAGTACAGAGGAGAATTCCTGAGCTATTGGTTGAGGATCACAAGAACTTTCTTGCTTTTAGATCTCTGAAGTTCAAAGACATGAGTCTGTTTCAGGAGTATTATGGCTGATAGAGCTGTCACAGAAGTGCCTCTGAATGAATTGTACTGAGAAGCAAATATGTAAAGGAAAGAACGAAGGGCATAGTCCACTGATAGACTACAAGCCCTGAAATATACGTAGATGGCCCCAATAACCCCTTCTAAGCAATGTCAAAGACATGTTATACATTGTAACTGTGGGTATTTGGAAAGAGGTGCTTGATGCTTAAAGGCAGATCCTCACTGGTCATAAAAAGGGCTCTGAAAATGAAGAGAAAGCATTTACAGGTTCTAAATTGGAAATCGATAGCTCAGAATACAAAAACTGAAGGAACTTTAGCCCATGATTTGACAGACATTTAAAGCTCTAACGCATGATCTGGGGATGCAGACAATTAGCAGTTTCTACTTAGGGATACATGGAAGATCTAACAAAGTGATTTCTAACATTATAAGAAGACTTAGCAGCATGTAGTGAAGATGCCGTTATGAGTAAGAGACACTTCCTAGGGTCTCTTCAAGTGATGCACATCTTACAAAGGTTTTTCTTAACGGTCCTTTGCTTGTCAGTGTACCCCCACTTCACTGAGTGCTCCTTGAATGCTCCAGTCTCTTATTTTTTTTATTATAGCTACCTAAGGGTAAAACTAGACTATGAACTCTTTGAGTGAAGAGATTGCATCTTAGACATCTCTCCCCAGTGCTAAGCAATGCTCCTGGCACATGATATATGGTCAATTAGTATCTTCTAAATTTTAAAAATAGCTCCCACATGGCAGACATTCATAAATCCTTTGATTTTATTCTCACGCTATCAAAGAGAATTGCAAGTTGAGTCTACAGAGCTTATGGAATAGGCAGTACTATGAAAGTGGCCAAGATTTCTTTTCAGACACTTGTAACTGCTTTCTGAGAATAATGGAGTGCCACAAACTCCCCTCTGTTATTACTGACTTCAAGTGGCTTACTAGAGTCAATTTCACGTAAGGTCATCTGTGTAGAGTAATTCCCGGAACACAATTTTTTATCATACTCTATCCATGTGGTACTAAGTGCCTGGATAGAGCTAACACACATAATAATGGTTCAGAAGTACCATCAAAACAAACCCCTGTGATAAAAATAATTTCCCAGGGTCTCTATCGAATCATAGCTCATAGACGCCCAATGTAGCCTTCTTCACCCTCAGGAAAGGGTCCTCTCAATTGTTTGCTATTTGAAATATAGTAAAAAATCAAACAAGATTAAAGCAATGGAAACAGTTCCAAAAATTACATTTCTAATCAACTAATTGACAAAGCTTTCTCTTATTTCTCCCCATCCTCATAATAACTTCTAACATTCCTTTAGTCTTGGAAATTTAGCAAATATTCCACTAGACACTATTTCATTTAACGTTCCCAACAATATTGGGAGGTAAGGAGGTAGCATTATTTCCATTTTCAAATTTAAAAAATGGATGCCTGAGAAGTAGAGGAATTGCCCCAGGGAAGTAGAGGAATTCACCCGGTGGCCATCTCTCATCGCAGAGCCAGTGTCCCTTCCACCACTGGCTGGTATCACTACACCTGGTCCGTGGGCACCTTGCCTGCTTCAGCCTAGTTGACTATCCAAGCCATTTCTTACTAAAAGAATGAAACTAGGCACCCATACATGGTCTCTAGAACAGAAAAATATAAAAAATGTGAACCGTGTTAAAGAGGTAAGAAAACCATAGTCAATATGGAAATAAAAATAACTCTAGGAAGGCTCAGAAATTCTCCAATAAAAATTAGCGAGTCATCATCAATAGAAAAGATTAACATATTTCAACTCCTCAGCCATGACCATGACCAGGCCACAGAGAAACATTGTATCTCCCTATGAAGTCATCATTCTTACTCCTTGAAAACTATCTTAAGTACCCTTTAATTTAGCCATTCCCAAGGCAATCAAGATCTCAGTCCCTCTTAGACATACTCTTTCTTCCCACACCACGCATCTCTCAGACTGACAGTCAAGTCTAGAGTCTTTTCCAGCTACACAGCCCCACCTGAAAAAAATAAAGACTCTGGAGATAGACTTGAGACTCTGTCTAAGAGAATGGGGCCCCAGCTAAAAATGTGGCATAAATTCACCATCATGACTGAAGTGCGTGTCATTTCAGCTTCCCAGTGACTATCAGAAGTACACTCAATAAAGGTTGTTTGAGAAACAATCAAGGGGCTAGAATGTGTCCTCAGTATGTACTCATCACTATGTTCAGCAAGCCAAGCCTTAAGGACTGAGATTATTTTACTTCTAAGGATTATCTAGGCTTTGGATAACTGAAAGATAATGTAGATATGAGTGAGCCTGGCCTGGCGCTGTGGCTCATGCTTATAATCCCAGAACTTTGGCAGGCTGAGGCAGGCAGATCACTTGAGGTCAGGAGTTCGAGATCAGCCTAGCCAACATGGTGAAACCCCATCTCTACTAAAAAATACAAAAATTATCCGGGCATGGTGGCATCCACCTGGAATCCCAGCTACTCGAGAGGCTGAGGCAGGAGAATCACTTGAACCCAGGAGACAGAGGTTGCAGTGAGCTGATATTACACCATTGCACTCCAGTCTGGGCCACAGAGCGAGACTCCATCTCAAAAAAAAAAAAAAAAAAAAAGAGAAAGATGCAAGTGAGCCCACTTACCAAATCTTTCTCACTGGCACAACTGCAAAAAATGCAAGATTTTATATCTCCGGTTGCGCTGGATTTAAACTCAGGGCAGGATTAAATAAGACGTGATTTTTTCTTCTCTTTCAAATGATATGTGTACAAGGGTTAAAAAAATGAGGTAACAGAGAGAGGCTTATAACACTGTCTCTTATACCACTCTCTCCTTGCCCTCAGACATAACTACTTTCAACTATCTCTGAATGTAAAGGGAATACTTTCTTTTTTATTTTTTTTTAAACTTTTGCTTTATTTTATTTTATTTTGAGATGGTGTCTTTGCTCTCTGTTGCCTATGCTGGAGTGCAGTGGTGCGATCTTGGCTCACTGCAGCCTCTGCCTCCTGGATTCAAGTGATTCTCCTGCCTCAGCTTCCCGAGTAGCTGGGACTACAGGCATGTGCCAGCACGCCTAGCTAATTTTTTTTTTTTTTTTTAGTAGAGACGGGGTTTCACTATGTTGGCCAGGCTGGTCTTGAACTCCTGACCTCAGGTGATCCACTCACCTCAGCCTCTCAAAGTACTAGGATTACAGGCATGAGCTACCAAGGCCATGGTGAAAGGAACACATAGGGGTCACAGGCACCTCCACTAGACACTACTATGGGGCACACACAGAATTTGTTCCTGCTGGCGCCTAAGAGCACTCACCCCAGCTCCTGCACCTGCTCACTTGTGCGCTCCCTCCACAAGAGGTGGAACACAACAGGTCTGAATGAGTGGAGCTTGCCCCTGCCAGCACCGAAGTAGCCAGCTCGTTCCAGTGCTTGTGCACTCCAGTTCCCACCTCATTCACTCACGTGCTGCCTCCCGCAAGGAGTTGAGAGCTGCGGGTCTTTGTGACTCCCATAAAGGGATCAGGGAAATATCATGCTTCACTATAATGACAGATGGATATCACTATACCTTTGTGAAAACCAACAGAATGTACAACATCAAGAGTGAACCCTAATGTAAACTATGGGCTTTGGGTGATAATCACATGTCAACGTAGGCTTATTGATTTTAACAAATGTGCCCCCCTGTCTGGGGATGTTAACAGTAGTGGGAAATGTGCATGTGTGGTCAGAAGGGAGTATATGGGAGCATTCGGTATTTTCTGCTAGATTTTGCTGTAAACGTGGAGCTGTTCTAAAAAATAAAGTTTATTTTTTAAAAAAGTAAAATGTTAAAAATCACTGATTAAAAAGTTTTTGAACATTTTAATAGCTCTAATAATGACCATATGCATTATATGTAAATACATACTTTCTAATTAATTTTCAAAAGAAAAGCAATCTTTAAAAAAGGAAAGTTTATCTCCTGGAAAGTTTCATCCATTGCAACATGATTAAGAAGGTGAAAAATGAGGAAGTCAAGATGATTAGTCGAAGGGAGGATTGAACCGCAATGCAGTTGCAACAGAGGCCACATGAGTTGCTCTGGAGCTGAGTTGAACCTGCAGAACTGCCCAGAATTTAGGTAATGGGGCCAAGCCTTTACACTATCCGTTGAACAATCACCAGATGCAGGCTGCTCCTGGGGAAGTGGAAGAACTTGGGACAAAGCAACTCTCTCTGGAGGCGACAGGAGGGGAAAACCCAGAGAGGGCCCAACTGCGAGCTGGCAGTCGTCAGTACTCCTGAACAGCTTGGAGAAGCAGGCTTCTGTCTTAAGAGGGAAGAGGCTGAGATATGGGAGGCATAGGTCAACGAGGTGGAATGATTCCACCTTCACAATGAGGTGGAATGATGAACTAAATGTGAGATGTAAATGTATAAGGCTCCCAGGAAATAACATGAGAGGCCG
The DNA here is from genome assembly GCF_049350105.2 of Macaca mulatta. NCBI lineage: Eukaryota > Metazoa > Chordata > Mammalia > Primates > Cercopithecidae > Macaca > Macaca mulatta. The sequence continues at coordinate 73,446,952 of NC_133423.1, forward strand.
GGTAATCCCAGCACTTTGGAAGGTCGAGGCAGGTGGATCGCATGAGGTAAGGAGTTCAAAACCAGCCTGGCCAACATGGTGAAACCCCACCTCTACTAAAAATACAGAAACTAGCCGGGCATGGTGGTACATGCCTGTAATCCCAGTTAATTGGGAGGCTGAGGCAGGAGAATCACTTGAACCTGGGAGGCGGAGGTTGCACTGAGCCAAGGTCATGCCACTGCACTCCAGCCTGGGCAACAGAGTAAGACTATCAAAAAGAAAAAAAAAAGAGAGGGAAAATAATGTGAGAGAATATCTCCATGATTCCAACGTAGAGGATGACTTTTTAAATAGTACCCAAAAAAACACTAAATATAAACGGGGAAACTGACAGATTGGGCTACGTCAAAATGCTCCATTAAGAGAGTAAAAGTGCAAGCCACAGGGTGGGAGAAAAAATGTTCAACAACATATAAGACAGAAAGAGGACTTCTATAAATAGCATCCATAAATCAATAAGAACAGTAACCAAGTAGAAAAGTAAGCTAAAGACTTGAATGGCAGAAGAAAAAAATCATATATACATGCACACACAGGTGTCCAAATGGGCCAGTATGAATATAAATGGGTATATTAGTCATCAGCCAAATGCAAATTGAGGCCACAATGAGATGCCACCACAAATCCAAAAATTACTAAAGTGAAAACCATAGGCAATTCCAAGGATGGGGGTGCGGTACATGGGGCAAACGAATTTCTCATATATTGCTGTTAAACCCACAGTGGAAAACGACTTGGCAACATCTACTAAAGTGGAATGTACATATAACCCATGAGGTAGCAGTTTCTCTCCTAGGTATACACCCTCTGCATTCCAGTTTAAACTGCACCAAAGTTTCTGGCTGTTTGAAAAGATATAAAAAAGAGTTCTTCCAACATAAAGCTTGCAGTGTAGGGGACACAAAGATTGAGTGTCTACAAAAACAACAGCTCGGTCCACCAACACTCAACGCGGCTCTTTAAGACGTACAGACAAGCAGGAGTCTCAAATGTCACTGGCGTGGTATCTGTCGTGACTCAGGTACAGCCTTCACCTGAGATAAGCACTTCTCAAGAGTCTTGTGATCAGAAGAAACTGTAAATCTGCGGCCAAAGAAATAGGTGTAGAAGCGTTTGGTTCTGTTAAGTGCAAAGGTTTGTTGGCTAGGGCACTGTTCTATTCTCTAGATGGCTTTGTTCTTAATGAAGATGTGTATTGCATCTTAAAGCTAAGCACAGGTCTGTTCCCAAAAGATGAAGGGTTAATGAGCAGAAACAGTGGTGAATACAAGGCACTATGATGTGCTCGCTAGCAAGCAGAACTGCAAATACCAGGATCCATCAGAAGTTCCAACTAAACCCATTTTAAACAAAGAAATCGCTGAATGATACAAGTCGGTATGTGCCCACTCCTGGTTAAAGGCTACAGAGTAAATAAGTTCTGTTCATGAATCTTTATGACTCAGCAACCTAAGTAAGAGCAGCCCTAGAATACTCTGGACAGGAGCTAGAACAGGTCCCGGCCTCACTGAAATCACCCCTGCACCTATATTCGAATGAGTCTCAGTAACCATTATTTGTAAGCCACATCACTACTTTATCCACCACTAGGAAAGGAAAGGGGGAAATGCTTCCTATTAAACAATACCAGAACATTTATCATAAGAGGCATCTCAATTTAAAGATGATTAAAATGTGGGAGGAAAAAATATGTGTCTTAGAATAAAATGAAACATGATAAATTTTCCTACATTCCAGATTGGAATCTGCTCCCTACCTCCCGTTGTAAGAGCTGGGAATTCTATTTGTCTTTCTAGAGGCTGTAAAACAATTATTTAGCTACATCTGTTTCTGTGAAACCACTAGTGCTTATTTTCTGCATTACTTTTTTCCCTGAAGAAATGTATCCTCTTTTTTTCTTTGTTCTCCATGTTCTCAATTATTCTCAGCTCCTTCACAAGCATCAGATTGTGTTCTTTGGACAAAAAGGATGTTCTTGAAAACAATAAAGTAAATATGCATGTGTGATAAATATGTGATTTCTGAAAATACTGTGGAGAAAAGTTTCTTAAATGGCTGCCAAAATGTAAGCATGTAGATACGATGTTAATCACGAGTGTGATAAACCAGCTACAATTCAGAAAAACGGTTTGTTCCTTAGAGCCTTCTGTTAATTCACAGAAGTATCATACACAGAACTTAAAAGAAGAAAATGCAAGATTCATTTGATTGAGAATGTCCAGAGGATTTATTTCACCCAATTCAGATTTTATGCATGTTGAATGACAAAAGCAACACTATTAAATACCTAAAAATAAATAAATAAATAAATAAAAGAGTATTCCTAACTTGTTTTATATTGTATCTAGGTTAATGCCTTCTGTTGCTGTTACTTGGTAAGGAAAAAAAGTGAGTATGATAAGATAAAAAACAAAGAAGGAAAAAGAGGCAGAGAAAGAAAGGAGGAGAAGAAAAAAGGAAAAGGAAAAGAAAGGGAAAAAAAAGGAAAGGAAAGGAGAGGAGAAGAGAGGGAAAAGAATAGAAAAAAGAAAATGAAAGAAGATACTTTTGGTAGAATAGTTTGATGGATTTTCTTAGAACTTCAAATTTCCGGGTTTGCATTTCTGCTTAGTTTATACAAAACAAGAACCTTACAGTTTATAGATCTGAAATACCCAGTCAGTTGTCAGCAGAGCTGTCCGCTGACCTGTGTATCCTCAGCCTCTGCACCATGCACATAGGGATGTCTGAGTTCATTAGTGGTGATTAAATCAATAACTGCATCGGTTTCTGTTAGCCTTCCTTTTATATCTTATTTATTTTATTTGTTGAGTCACGATTGGGAGTTGTTTGCTTTTCAAATATTTATGAACATTTTTGTTTTGGGAAACAGTAATAAAATCGGAAACCAGACCGAGAACATTTTAAAAAAGGCGAGTAAAACGAAGGAGAAATGAGTTTTAGCCGCAGAAGGGGTGGAGTAAATGTGAAGGAATTTGTTCTCAGTGTCAGAGAAAGAGATCGCGTAAGTTACTAACAGCTATGTTCTGATGAGTAGCTAAGTATAAGCTGAAATTAGACCAGAGAAGTGAAAAGGGCTTAGAAAAATGGATAAAAAGGAAAAAGAGAAAGGTGAAATTGATGTTAGAGCCATTCTAAAAGTCTGATAATATCAGAGCTGAAAGGGCTCAAGTCATTGATCAAAACCATCACTTTTCAGGAAGGAAAGGAATGAACTGCTCGGTGTCCCTGCCAGGTGCCATCAGACACTGCCGCTGGGTGACTGCGGCCCCTCCGTCAGCAGGCCGTCCCAGAGGAACTGGGAAGCATCTAGATCAGAGCTCCCCAAACTTTACTGTGTGTATAAAGTACTGGGATCTTGTTAAGATTGCGCAGATCCTGGTTCAGTAGGTCTGAGATGGGGCTGTAATTCTGCATTTCTATCTAACAAGCTCCTTCGGGAGGCCAAGGCTGCCAGTCCACGGACCACACATTGAGTATCAAAGTTAGGACAGCGGTTCTCAGAGGAAGGGCCAAAGACACCCAAGTGAGAACTACTGTGGTGCCTGTTAAAAATGCATATCTACCAGAGCCCGTAGAAATTCTGAGGCAATTAATGGCTATATTCCAATTTTTTAAAATATCATGTGTAATATTTTAAAGTCTCATGTTTTACATTAAAAGCACTTAAAGGCCGGGTGGCTCACGCCTGTAATCCTAGCACTTTGGGAGGCCGAAGTGGGCGGATCACGAGGTCAGGAGATCAAGACCATCCCGGCCAACACGATGAAACCCTGTCTCTACTAAAAATACAAAAAATTAGCCGGGCGTGGTGGCAGGCACCTGTAGTCCCAGCTACTCGGGAGGCTGAGGCAGGAGAATGGCGTGAACCTGGGAGGCGGAGCTTGCAGTGAGCTGAGATGGCGCCACTGCACTCCAGCCTGGGCAACAGAGCCAGACTCGTCTCAGAAAAAAAGAAAAAAAAAAAAAAAAAAAGCACTTAAAATATATAGTCTAAAATTTAAATCTATTCTTGACATACAGTGTCTTAATTCTTGCCTCACAATAGAAAAAACAGTAATTTATTCCTGTTTTATAAATGAAGAAAGAAAGGTTAAGAAAGTTAAGTATCCGACTCAAGGATCACACAAGACAGCTAGTGGTCAGTTGAGCCTGGATTTGAACTCAGCTCTGTTTGACCCTGGAGGTTCACCTTGCCACCTCTATGTTGTACTTGCCATCATTACTTACCCCAATACCGAATTAAATTTATTAAAGCATTTATTGAAATATATATAGAGATACGTATTTTTAAATGATTACTAGATTTCACGATATGTCTCAACAGCACTTTAACAAAATGTCATCTATTATTTCCACCCATTTCTTTTTCTGTGCTATATTTAAATAGAAAAACTTACCAGAAACAAAAGTACTCATCTTTCTCAGTACTGATACAGGGCTGAAAATGGGCATGTTTATACTGATTTGTGTAAATTGAGAGTTCAGTAGTCACTCTAATCTATCTCAGTTTTCAAATATTTTCAAAAACAATCCAATAATGATGCAATGTTGTCCATATTGTGTCAGGGGGAAAATATCAGAAAGACACTCCAACGTGTGATGGGTGTGCGAGTGGGGATGGGGTGTACACATAATGTTCCACGTTAACCCACCACCTGAGAAGTTGGTCTTGAAAAGCTCTCCAGATGGACTTGGCATTAAGTGTCTGTTTGAACTCTGTTGGGGGTTTTTATTAGTCCTCATCTAGCAAACATGAGACCGTTATGCCTCTTAGATTGTCAGCTCTGATTACAGGATGAAAGCTAAACAGCTTCTTTGACCAAATTGCATGTTGGCAGTTACGGCTGTGATCCACTTTTCAATGATTATTTCAAAACCCATTAGAATGAAGAAAATCAAGAGAGGGATGTTCATCTGAGACCATGGATATAAAACGTCTTGCTCTTAGATATACTGACACTCTGTTTACAAAGGCAAACACACAATACTACAGCTCATGCCCTGAACAAAAGACAGTATGTTTCACAAATAAACAGTTACTTTGGTCATGACTTGCATGAAATCATAGTGCTTTCATCTGTATTTTCTTATTTTCAGTTGATAATATAACTCGTAGCTGACAAAGGATTTGTCAAGCTTTTAGTTTCCCTTGGGTAGGAAATCAGATTTATCAATTCTTGTGTTGTATTTGCCTTTGAAACATTTTTTCCTTCTTTATAGGTAAATCCTACATAGATACCTCAAAAGATGTGAAGTCAATTTTCCGCTCTTTCAAGTACAAAGAAGACCTGTGGTTAGTTGACTGATAAAGCATCATTCTTTTAAAAACTACTTACATTCTGTCTTTTAAAATACTGCTGAAAAGGTAAAGAAGAAAACTCAGAAATTAAATATTTCTGCACTGTGATACCTGGCTTCCATAACAGTAATAGAAAAATGACCCAAAAAAAATCCACTTATAATTTGGTCACCAGTTTTTACATACAATTTTTTTCTGATTATTGTCACCTGGATTGAATAAATCCATCTTTTTTGTTTATTTATTAATGCAAGATCATTCCTGCACCTTTATTCAATTGCAACAGATTACAAATAAGGAGTCATGAAAACACAGAACTGTAAAAACATATTGAATTGTGATGCCTAAAACATTTGCTCAACGAAAGGTAAAATCTTGGGCTGCAGTATCACCCAACCAGTATGTAGTGAATAGGAGAGAATAAGTGCCTTTTAGCAACTTTAAAAAATCTCTTGAATCTGAAAACCTAATGGTGTGATTTTTCTTCAAAATGAAAAAAAGAAGAATTACTTTCTAGGTTGAAAGGAAACAAGAAGTCACAAAAAAGCACTAAGAACTATATATATTTTTTATGTGAAGTTTACTCTCCATAAAGTTTGGATGTAGACATTTTTTAAAGTATTACAAATTGACCAAGAACAAACTGAAAAGCAACGGCCTCAGCATGTGGGCAGATTTCTGGGACTGGCTCGGATCAGAGATGATATGAGAATTTACTACCACACAGTTGTTGGAATTTAATCCAATGTTCTTTTACTGCATCTACATGATATCAAACTTTGGATGAAAGGTGAAAAATTCAACCAAACAGGTGAATGTTTCCTCTGTACTATGTCTAATACCTGAATGGTTCTAAATCCATCCTATAAAAATTATTTTATCCATTTTACTTGTGCCAAACATGTTGTTCCACTTTACCATTAAGGTTTCGTAAGTCACTTTAAATATTTTATTTCAAATAAAAAGAGTATAGTCATGTCTACATTGTTGACACTAGGAGAGTAATAAGGGCAATTGGCAGAGGATATGATTCTGTGATATACCACAGAAAAATAATCAAGCCATAGGCAGTAGATCAAGTCAGGAAATCAAGCCAGGGCTCAGCAAATCAAAATCTAGGCTTGGGAGTCTCAGCGTGTCAAATATATAACACCCTTCTTTTTCCTGCACAAGTTCTGAACCCATTGAGACATGAACAGACTACAAATCAAAATATCACTTTTATTACTGACAAAAATATTTGCAAAGTGTGTCTTGGGTCTGAGAACAAAAAGGTCTTTCCAATACTCTCTGCCCCGAATCTAGAACTTGAGAACACTACTGGATAAAACGTTTGGGTGTGCAGACCATGGAAACCGACTTTCACTAGTTTGGGGGTGAAAAAAGAAAAAGAAAGAAGAGAATCCCCAGACAGATTAGCTCTGCCCAACCAAGAAATGTGGATCGATGATTATTGATCACTCACCAGAAACCTCCCTCCTTTCCAATGGAACAAAAAGTCAGGAGAGTTGCTCCAGAGAAGTACCTCCAAATGGAAACCTGAAAAGTCAAGGAGTAGTATTTCCTCCTAGTCTTCCCTGTTTGTTCTGTTAGCCCATCACATTTAACAGTCAAGCCAAGAGTCACCCAGGAGGATAGTGACACCTTTCTGATAGATCAGAAATCTATTAGAGTACTGTCTGCATGAGTCCTCTCCCCAGTACTAACTATGGTTGTTTTGTGGATCTTTCTGATAACGACTGGTAAATATGATAGAATTTTGCTCCTTGAAGAATCTAACTATGGATCAGAAGAGTCAGCAATTAAATTAACTCTAAGGTCATATTTTGTCTCATTCAAAATGTCTCACCACATCTAACTAAACCCCTGAGAGCTTCTGCAAAGAGATTGAATAACACCACCAAGATATACCATTTTTTCAAATGCCAACACATATAAGTCATAAATTTGAATACAATCACCTTCCAGTGTAAATTTTCCAGAGAGACATTAATGTCTCAAAATTAAATTCCCTTAGAAGCCAACAGGATTTAAAGTCCAGCATAATTCCATCCAAAGTCAAATTCTCTTGCTTCTGCAAGTTAAATGTCCATAGTCATTATAGTACAAAATAAACTGTTTCAGTTCTTATAAGCAAAAGCTCAAAGAACAAAACACCAAAGGTCTCCAGTTATAGTCTTAAAATCAGTATTTCCAAAGTTTTTATTCTTCTCAGTCTTGGATAGAGGTGTCTTATTCTGAACCTGGGCATACTTGGGTTTCTTCAGCAGCTGGTGTTTGCCTTGTTTTCTTTCCTGCAAATGTATGTAGTTTCTTCAGGACCTCAGAATTAAAATTAGCTTCTCATATGCCTCTCTTTTTAAAAAATCCAAAAAGTTGGTAGACATACAAGAGTATTTCTTCTACACCCAATTTTTGACAATGCAAGTGATCTCTGACTTCTTAGTGAAATTAACCAAGGCAGAATTCTGTTCCCAGAAGCCAACCTTTGAAGCTGCAAAAACCAAGGCAGACGCTTGTGGGACCTGAGGGCAGGAAGGCAGACTTTCTCACTTCAGTCTAGCCAGGAGGCAAGGCTTTTTTGGAATCTATGAGAACAAATGCACTTAGGAAAAAGTGCCACCAGGAGGTTATGATGGTGCTGGGCTTTATGCGGGAAAAACACATACCTGTTCATGTCACCTTTTCTCTCAGGCCACTGTGTTAAGATACCACTGCCTTTTGGCAAACTGTTAGCAATATTAGCAGGCCAACTTACAGATCCTATTTGTGATGCATATCTTTCCATCTGCCATTTTAAAAACCCCTTACGATGCAGTTCCCCTTGGATTCTGTTGTTTCTGGAACCTAAATGTTGTATTTAGGATGGGCTCTGCCAAGTGACATAGGCTTTCCTGTCTCTTTTGAAAAGATATTTTCAGTTCTGCATCACTCAGGTTCCTTCCGTGGCTTCTTACTATGGAAATGTTAGGACTATAAAACATGCCTATTTGAGGAAATTTCCTTTGTTCCCACATTCACTTCAAGTGGAGAATCACATTCAGAAGATTCCTGAGCTGAAATTTCAATTGATGTTACTGAGTCTAGAGCTTCTAGAAGCCTAGTGAAAATCCATGACTACACTGTGATCCTCAAGACAATGCCCTTCTTCAGGTTTGAATGTTCTGAGCTATGAATAGCATTTCTTATTTAGTATACTTTTTTCTGCAATCATGGGATGTATCACCAGAATTTTCTTCTTTATTTCTTCGACTTCTTTTGGGTAGAATCAGTTTTACCTTCTACTTAGACAATTTCCTTTCATCTCTACTACGTGTAGGGCTAGTATTGTTGGTTGATCCAATAGCCTTCTTTCTTCTGCGTTTTCTATTCTTTTTGTTGTTGTTGTTTTGACATGGAGTTTCACTGGGTCCTCAAGCTGAAGTTCAATGGCGCCATCTCGGCTCACTGCAACCTCCGCCTCCCGGGTTCAAGCAATTCTCCTGCCTCAGCCTCCTGAGTAGCTGGGATTACAGGTACACGCCACCACACCCAGATAATTTTTATATTTTTAGTAGAGACGGGGTTTCACCATGTTGGCCAGGATGGTCTCAATCTCTTGACCTCGTGATCCACCCACATTGTCCTCTTAAGTGCTGGGATTACAGGCGTGAGCCACCACGCCCGGCCGCACTTGTTTTTCTAACATGCTGTCTTTGGTTATGCTTTCCCAGGAAAAAAAAAAAAAATCCTGAGTAAATAATTTGAATGCAAGTGATTTATGAATAAAGTGATCCATGAAGAGAGGATAGGAAAAACAGAATAGGGGAAAGGCCGAGAAAAGATATAATTTCAGATAAAGTTCTACCCTCTACCTGGTTCCTCAGGGTGTTTGGAAATAAAAATTGCACCTGGTGTCTGTCTGGTCTCCAGGCAAGAGAACTGGCCAGCTGGGTTTCTGTAACTCCCAGTTACTGTCAGTTCTCTTTCTAGTTAAGGTGGTCCAAACACCCCAAGCAAAGTCCTCTAAGAAAAGTCAAGCTGCAAGCTTGGAAGCTAACGTAGCATAACCTGCATTTAATGTCATGGCCTGCAGACCTTGCTGAAAAACTGAATAAAAGCAGCAAATTTTTTTAGCATCCTGATACTGAAACCTGTTCACAGAAGGACTCTTTTGCCATTTAGCTGAAACTTCACTTCAGCTTTGCATGCTTACTGAAATGTCCAGTGGCCAGTATTTGCTGGGATGGAGGCAGTCTGTAACAAGAGTTTGCTAAAATTCACACCATTTAGAAACAGCCACCTTGCAGACAAAGCCTCCATAAGTGGCTGGGTCCCACCAAGGCTAGAATCCTACATGTCCTGCCTTCCTAAATCACTCTCAGAACTCATCAGTGTGTATTTTGCTCTTCAAATTCTAGTCCTTATCTATTTATCAAGGCCACGAGCTGATACATCAGAATGTGAACTTTTAAGGAGGGTTCAATAAATGACATTTTATTTTTTCCCAAAAGTTTAGAACCAATTGAAAGATATATGAAGGGATCAGGCAGATAAGATTCAAATGTCTCTTTTATAGTCCTAATGCTTTTTGGTGAACACATGTGTGCAAATTTGATTAAACTTGCTTCTCAAACTTCAGACTTATGCAACAGAGGAGGATCGTCTCTGTTAAGCTTCTCTTGGGTAGAAAGAACAGTCAAGAATGCACCTCTCCACTGGCAGGCAGATTCAAAAGAAGGAAAGAGAAGGAGCTAAGCCACACATGTCTAGGTCCTTCTTCCAGTCAGGTAAGTCGTTCCCTAGAGAAGGAGCAGAGAGGAGACAAAGAGTCAAGGATATGAACTCTAGGATTCTTCCATGCTCACGAAACATTAGGGAGTACATGTTCCCCTCTAACACACAGAACAACCAACAGCAAGATAAGGCATCCACAGAATGAGGGCTCATGAGAATGGAATTAAAAGACAACAGTGAATAATCTAGAATAGATTGATGCTGACAAACTTTCCTAAAAGGGCAGATAGTACTTTTGGTTTATGTGTCATATGGCTTCTGTTGTTAGCTCTGCTGCTATAGCCTGAAAACAGTCATAGACAATGCCTAAACACAAGAGCATGACTGTGTTCCAACAAAACTTTATTTATAAAAAGGTGGTTGCATGAGCTGTATCTATTAACACCTGTGAGGGGTTGCCACTGGGTGTTGCCACTGCTGGCTTAGAACACATGAGAGATTTTCTCATCAGGAACACAAATAACAGTAGATCTTACATACACAGTGCAAAACCAAGATGAGAGATGGTGAACCAAGGTAGGCATATAACCTAGTGGAGTGATTCCAAAATACATCTTGTAGTCAGTGATCAAAAGTTCTCAAGCTTGTTCTTCAGTTAGTACAAGTTTTGTGAGAATGGAAATTCTTGCCTGTTTGGTTTACTGCTGTGTCCCTGCTATATCACGAGTACCTAGAATTATGTCCAGTGCATAGTAGGTGTTCAATTTACATTGTACAGATGAATTAGAAATAATTTCAAACAGTCACATGTGAATAATATAAGGTATAAGATGGTGCCATAGGTTAAAATAAAAACATGTATCAGAATGACAAATCAGACCAGACTATGCAAAAATAATAATAATAATAATAATAACGAAAGCCCAAACTGACTCATTCAGAATCCAAATAGGTGATAAAAATCAAAGGAAATACAGGTAGCATATAGCAAGTGCGATACACACAGCCAATGAAATCAGAAAATACAATTCTTAAAATGGGAGATGACTGAAAGGGAAAAGCAAACATAGTGATTACGGGATCTTGCAGTTCCCTAAGTATTCCTTAGAGTTTTTGCCTAAAGGATTTGCCTATATGTTTCTTTTATCTCTACCACTGGGCCCTCTTACCACCTTGCTTTTTTTTTTTAGACAGAGTCTTGGTCCGTTGCCCAGGCAGGAGTACAGTGACATGATCTCGGCTCACTGCAACCTCCACCTCCCAAGTTCAAGTGATTATCCTGTCTCAGCCTCCTGAGTACCTGGGATTACAGGTTCATGCTGTCACAGCTGGCTAATTTTTTGTATTTTAGTAGGGATGGGCTTTCACTGTGTTGCCCAGGCTGGTCTCGAACTCCTGAGCTTAGGCAATCTGCCCACCTCGGTCTCCCAAAGTGCTAGAATTATAGGTGTGAGCCACTGTGCCCGGCCCCACCTTGCTTTTTGCCTGAATTACTCCATCTTCCTCACCAGGTCCCCTCCAGCAAGCCTATCATCTCCCAAGACTAGATCAAGAGCCTCATCCTGTGCTTATTTCTGTCATAGCACTTCTCATACTGTGGATTTACTACTTATGAGTCCATCTCCACCCACTAGGAAGGAAAAATGATCTTGTTTAATATATATTTCTTTGTAGCCTAGCACTGGCATGAATTGTGCTGAGTAAAGACTGGCAAGACCTGAAGAATAGAATAAAGCAACTAGAAGAGCTTTACACACACATAAGAAAAAGATTTGGTAGGTGACTATCTTTCTGTGTCTCACATGACTCGCAGAAGCCAATCCTACCGTGATTACTCTGGAAGACCAGTACAGTGGCATTCAAGCTCAGCTGCACTTTCAGATTAGCTGGAGAACTTTAAAAAATTACTGACGCTTGAGTCCTACCCCAAGAGATTCTTACTTAGTCTTGGGAATAACTTGGGCCTGAGTAATTTTTAAAGTGGCCCATTTCATTCAAATGAACAGTCAAAGCTTAAAACAGGTCATTGGGAACACCTCAATAAGGTGAGAATTGTGTAGGAAAAGGGGAGAAGTGGCTTCTAACAAGCAAATCTCTACAATAAAATAGATACTATTTGATCTTTGGTCTTTTTGTAGAATTCAATATAATTTAAAAGGCCTCTAACAAATACACCAGGATTTGAATCTGATGTAATAAACCCTAGGAGTGAGGACAAATCAGACTGAGACAAAGCCTTAAAATAACAAAACCAAGAAAACTCCAAACCAGTCCTCAGTCAACTTAGTCTCTGATTGGATTAAGATGATCAGCCACCATTTTTCCTGCCTACTAGATGATGAGAGTATTCACTGGAGGAAGATAACATCACCTACAGCCTCTACAATGCATTATACACAATGCTCAACATTCAATAAAAACAACGAGGCACACCAAGAAATAGGATTCAAAGAAAAAAAAATAAAAAATAAAAGCTGAGTCATGGGTAAAATATCTATTGGAATTATCAGATATTGAAATTTTATAAGTTTATGATTAATAATTTCAGATAACAAATGAGAGATGAAGAATTTTTCCAGATAACTGGGAAAAGAATTAACCAAGAGTGCTGGACTTGAAAAAAATTAACAACTACACTTAAGAGTTAAATTCATATGATTACAAGAAGATCAGACATGAAAAAGAATTATTAATACTCAAAGACAGGTTGGTCAAAAATAAGCAGAAACAAAGAGAGCAAAAGCAATGGAAAATACAGAAAAAGCATATAAATGATATATAGGGCGTGACGCAAAGATCCAACATACATATCACTGGAGGCCCAGAAGGGTAAGAAAACAGGACAGAAACAATACTGAAGTGATAAAGATCACAGATTGTCCAAGAAAAGGTTTTTATAGGATTAAGGATGCATGATTTCAAAAGAAATTTAATCTGGTCAAAAGGGTACATGTTAAATGACACATCTCATGGAATTAAGGGCACATGAAATTTTCTGGAAGCTTTCATGAAGCTGATCCTGATATTGCAAGATCAAATCTACTTGGAGTCACCAAAATAGGGCCATGACAAAACATTCGCAAATGTGGCCCTCGCATCCACGTACGAAAATCCAGGTGTTTTTATGTCTTTTTTCACACTACTGGCCTGGAGTGGACAGCACCCTTTTAGTCATAATGCTAAGTTAGTGAGCAAATATTTCCAGTTCCCTTTAAAAAGTCTACCCTAACATCTGAGATGTGTATCAGGCAGATGCAACTCCTTTCACCCCTGGAGATTCCTGCTTCATCTCAGGCACAGGGAAATCTCATTTATCTTGTTTTAAACTTCACTATGTGTTTTAAATACATTTTTATAACTTAATGCCTATTTTAAAATATTTTACCCAGTATTTTGATGTGTTTAGCATGGGCAATCAGAATCAAATGAGATCAATCAGCAACACTGATCAAAAGTCCACTTAGTGCTATAGCAATCTGATGTTCAAAATGTTCTAAATGACTCTAAAGTGGTAAAGGATTGTCAGATCAGATAAGAACATTACCAAGGGGTCAGACGGCCTTTTGCAGTGGAAGAGACAGACATAGGAAGCATGAAAAGTAATTGAAGCAATGTAATATTCTTCCAGTGAAGATGGATTTCATTCACTAAATTTCAGGAGGGACTGCAGACATTCCACCTTCTTTATTTATTTTTCCTGAAACTACAAACCATGGTTGATTCCCAAATTAATTCTGGACTTTGCAATCCCCTACTAGAGGTGCTACCTTATTTGGAAAGATGAAATCAGGCCTTTTTACTTTTCTATCTCCTTTTACAGATGAGTGGGGATATTAATTTTGAGCGACTAATATATTTTATATGATTTGTCACTTCTCAGCCCAGCTTTGACAAGTACATTTCATGATTAAAACACTTAGTAATGAGCTGATGTCCTCTTTCCACTCTTTCCAGTACTCACTGCCCATTCCCCAGCCTTAAATTCAAAAATCTGCTTTGTGCTTATCAAGAACTATAATATATCTCATATCATTGTCCTCAGTGAAAGGTTTTGGCTTTCAAAAACTGAACATCAGCTGCAGTGTTTTCCATAAGCTAGGTCTTATTTCCTAAAAGAAAAGTAGAATTTTTCTAAAAGCATTTGAAATATAATCTCTAGTTCTAGGTGAAGCAAAACTGCAAAAATGTTACATTTATTGATTAGACTCTGAAGTCCTCACAGAGGTGCAGCTACCTCTTTCTGACCTTTCTACCCGGCTTGGCCAATTTGTGGGGCCCTAAAAAACAAAGTTTAACTTTGCAAGATGTTCTTTTGTTAATGGGTATCTTTATTCATATTTTAGAGTGATAATTTCCAATTTTTCATAAGCTCTTTGAAAGTGAATAAAAGCATGAAGGTTGGAGATACATTTGGCATCAGTGCAAATCATTTATTATAATGGACGTCAACAATATTACACCAATACTAGTTATTCCTGTCAAATTGCCTAAAATTGAAATCACATTTAGGACAACAGGCACATTGAAATTATAGGAACTAGCATTTCACTGTGTTTGCATTGGGCTGAGTATGTTGTGATGATTTTGCAATCAGCATTGCTCCTGTACAAAAAAAAAAATGTGTAGGTGAATTTTGGAGCCTAATCTTACTAATTACCTGTAGGAGATCATCCCTTAGATGCTTTGTTAGACATTTCTGAAACGTAATACTGTTGAAAAGGTCTCTCACTTCCAGGCACACCTTTCATTTCCCAAAAGTCTTTCCCCGGAGCCAGTATGACCCAACTTTTGTGTGTATAAATAGTTTTTGTCCACGTTCATGGGAACTTTAATCATTTCTGTTTGACAGATAAGTGATTTTAAGTAAAAATGCACGTTTTCATTTTAAATGAATGTGTTATGAATTTTGATGCACTTAATCCTATTTCAAGATATGAAGACAAATCTTGACTTCTTACTATTTAATAAATAACACATACTACTAAATTTTTTAAGTTAATTATTTGAGAGAAAGCATGATTCAATCCACACGTTTTTAACTGACATTATAATGCTCTGTCCCTGAATTGGCCATGTCAACAGTAGACTAAGACTGACAGAAAAATTAGACCCAGCTACAACTTGAATGAGTTAAACAGGCTTTCTATAGAGAAGGATATTGACAGAAGCAGAATAGTCAAGATACCAGTTGAGTAATCAGTAATATCTTCAAGAGTGGAAGTCCCAGTTGGGAGCCCAGGGTTGTCGGTAATGTTAATTGAGAGCCATCACCCCTTCTGGAAGGTCACTTTCCAGGAAGAAGAAGACTGGAGGCATAGCACTGCCATAGATTAGCTAATCTGATGGCCCCAGGTCCAGCTCACCTGGATCCACAGTTGCTCCATCTCTCTCAGGGTTATCTTCATACCACATGTGTTTCAATATTGAAAATGGGTTTTAAAATGTTTTCATTATTTAAAATGTTTGCCTTTATAAAATTCAGCTACATTATTTTTACAATGTTTGAGCTTTGATTGTAAATAAAGTGAAAGAGCCATGGGATAAAGTGGACAAGTGACACTCTGGGGCTGAAAATAGGCTTCATCTCAATTAATGAAATCATAAAAGGAATATGATCATTGCTATCTTTGTTTTGCTTCTTATCATTGATTTCTGAAGTGTTGGTAAGATCTTGCTGCATTACATAAGAATTTTTATTAGATGCTTGCCAAAATACAGATTCATCACAAAGTTTTTTGAAATAAATTTGAAGGCTTATTAAAACTTCATGCTCTTCATCATATTCTTAAATATTGACATCAACATTCTTAATGTTTTGTGACTATACAAAGCATTAAGTGTAGCATGAAGTGTGTTAATTAAACAACATATGATTAGATATAAACCAACTTAAAACTAAGTGATAAATTCCTACCCAATCTATAATTTTTACACATAGGTGCTAGAGAAACTCTAGGAGGCCTTCAAACTGAGGCATTTTAAAAGGGAAAAAGTCAAATAGTTTATTCACTGGGATATGAAAACACATTCCATGGCTGTCTTCAGGATGAGCTCCCGGTTGTTCTCTAATCAGTGGTAGTAAACTCCGAGGTCACCCCAACTGAAATTTTTAGTCTCTTAGATTAAATATTATCACTTGAAAAGTTATACCATCACTGGGCGTGGTGACTCATGCCTGTAATCCCAGCACTTTGGAAGGCTGAGGCAGGCGGGTCACCTGAGGTCAAGAGTTCGAGACCAACCTGGCCAACATGGTGAAACCCCGTCTCCACTAAAAATACAAAAAAATTAGCCGGGCATTGTGGCAGGTGCCTGTAATCCCAGCTACTCAGAAGGCTGAGGCAGGAGAATCGCTTGAACCCAGGAGGTAGAGGTTTCAGTGAGTGAAGTTTGCACCATTGCACTCTAGCCTGGGTGACAATAGTGACACTCCATCTCAAAAAAAAAAAAAAAAAAAGAAGAAGAAGAAGAAGAAGAAAAGAAAAGTTATACCATGAACTGTTCCAATAGGCTCATAACCTACTGACTTCACTGGCAATATCTTCTCCATGCAGTCCACTCACAGGACGTACCTAGCCAACAGTTACACTCATATCATTCCCCTTCTCAAAAACCTTCAATGATTTCCCCTTTATTCTCCCAAGCTCCTCCATTCCCTAATCCTTTCATGTAGAGACTGTGTCCCACCCTAATGGTTCTACTGGCTTTTTCCAATAGAAATAGTTTAAAATGCACAATCTTTTATTCTTGGTTACTCTTTAGAAACACTCTCCTAAACCTTCTTTACCTGACTGTCCTCTGTGCCTTTGCTCTTGCCAGATTCTGTAGTTGAAGTATCTTTTTCTGGCCATCTTTGTCTTTTGAACACCATGTGCTAAGGCATGAAGGCAAGAAGCAAGAGGGACATTTGGAAGACTGGAAGTAGCTCAATAGGCAGTGAAAGTGCATGCTCATGAAGAGGGCACAGCAATGCCAGGATTGCAGGCAGAGTCAGAATTGAAAGAGCTGTGACACCATTTTAAGAACTTTCATTAAAAACAAGTGTATTTTAGGAAGGTCATCTTGGCCACATTTGGCAAATAAAAAAGACTGAGGTTAGGGAGACCACTGAGAGAGACCATTTACAATAGACCAGGAAATGGACAGGAAATGTCTGAATCAGGGAGTAGCAGGATGGCTGGCGAGAAGGGTGGAGTCCAGAGATATCTCAGAGTGGAATCACTCTCCAACAGGAGAGTTCTGATCCATGAGGCTAGAAATAAGGAAAGAGAGCAGGTTGTGTGGGAGAGCAAACTCACATGTAGATGTATTGAATAGAATATATCCATATACAAAGAGATAGGTGGGGTGGGCAGGAGAATCAAGGAAGAAAGAGGAAAATATACAAAAAAGTGAAAGGAGATGTGTGCAGACTGATGATGACAGCGATGGTAAATGAGGGGCATGATTAACACTTAAGTCTCCGAATTCTGGGGCTAAAATAAAAAGGGAACAAGCTGTTTTGCAGGTGTTGAGTAAACAACGAGGAAGCCAAGTGCTCCAGAGGAAGTAAGAATTGCTCCTATGGAATGATTTAGAAACACACTTTGGAGAAGCAAAACATACCAACCTTTCTCACAAGGCTATTTTTGGGATTCCAGTTATCTTTATAGAGACATTTACACCCCCATATATTCAGTAAAATTACTATGATTCCTCTTCTACTTTTGGCCCTAATATAGTTTTGTATCCTCAGATATACAGTTAAAGGATATAATTTCTATATTTAACAACCTGCACATTCCCAACTTGGAGCTAAATGTATATCAGTGATGAGTTTTTTTCTCCCAAATTAATCTCTGTATAATATGTGGATCAGGTCTTTGGAGAATGTCCCACTTCCATTTGCTTTTCATTCATTATTTCCTTAAAGAAGGCTTTTTTGAACCCCTACACTCTGTCAGCACCTCCTGATACACTCCAGTGAAGTTGAGCACCTCTTTTTCTTGCACTTGAAACAGATATCATCGACTTTTACTGCACAGTCATGCACCACCTAACAGTGCTTCCATCAATGATGAACCACTCACAGGGCAGTGGTCCCATAAGATTATAATATCGTATTTTTAATGTACCTGCTCTATGTTCAGATACACAAATATCATTGTGTTCCAGTTGCCTCCAGTGTTCAATACATAACTTGTGCAGGTTTGTAGCCTAGGAGCAACTGGCCATACCATACAGCCTAGGTATGTAGCAGGCTATACCACCTAGGTTTATGTACGTACACTCTGTGATGTTCACACAATGAAAAAACCACTTGACGATGCATTTCTCAGACCATATCTCCAACATTAAGTGACTCCTGACTGTATTTGATTAATACTGTTTCCCCACGAATCTACAAGCTCCAGAAGGGAAGGAACCATGTTCGCGTTGCTTATTATTTTACCCTCCAGTTCCCAGAACAGCATCCAGCACATGGCAGATATTCAATAAGAGCTGTGAAGGGCACGTAGAAGATAAAGATAGAATGAATGAGTGAAATGAACTATTTAGACTAGGACTTTGGCTAAGTAACACTTTTCTTTCACTAACAAAAATTAAGTCACGACCTCTAGTTCTGATAGGAGCATTACTTTCTGAGGCCTATCAGAGAATACTAGTTCTCTGCAACGACAACTCAAGGAAAAAATTTAAAATTATTTAAATTTAAAATGCATTTAACTGTCACGCTATTGCATATTATGTTTTGCCTGGAGGTCTGCACTGAGAGATTTTCATAAAGATGACAGAAGAATCAGATGTAATAGAATAAGCAATGGTGCAGAGACACGAAGTTCACATATTTGGCAAGTGGTAGCAGGAACCCAAGGTGAGTACAGAGGGTAAGGATGAATCTGTAAGTTGCACTTGAAATCAACTTGGAGAGAACCATAAAGGCCACAGGTCTGGCTTTTAATCAGAACATGCTGGTGGGAAGAGGTGGGAGGGGAGACTAAAGATTTTTTTTTTTTTTTTTTGAGACAAAGTCTCAGCCTCCAGAGTAGCTGGGATTACAGGCACATGCCACCATGCCCAGCTAATTTTTGTATTTTTAGTAGAGATGGGGTTTCACCATGTTGGCCAGGATGGTCTCCATTTCCTGACCTCATGATCCAGCCGCCTCGGCCTCCCAAAGTGCTGGGATTACAGTCATGAGCCACCGTGCCGGGCCAAGACTAAGGATTTTTAATACAAACCTTACACAAATCATAGCTAGCCTTTAGAAAGCTGATTCTGGAGGCAAAGAATGGCTAAGCACAACAGGGATGAAATCTGTTAGGAAATGAATGATCCAGTTCATACCAGAGGCAACTGGGGCCTGAAATAAGGTAGTGGTGTAGACAAAGAAAAAGAGAAAGAAGTTTAATTATCCTCGGGATGCTGCAGTCATTAACTGCCATGCTGATTAAGGAGGAAGAAGAGGATTAGAAGGCTGGGTAATGAATTCAGTCTTCTTTCTAAACCTCAGGACCATCTATGTGAAAATTCAGCACCAGCTAGAAAAGAGAGCTGGATCTCTAAAGAGGATCTGACAAAAAGATGAAGATCGAGAAGCCATGGATACAGATGAGATTGTCAAGCAAGAAAGCACAGAAAGCAAGAAAAATAAAATGAAGAAGAGAACATTAGAGAAAGTGTACATTTAGGAGTAAGAAACAGACACAGTAGGGTCATGAGAGAAATGAGAGTAATAACACAGAAGCCAGACATGAACAGATGTTCAAGAAGGCAAGGTCATGGTCAATGCTACCTAAAGGCTGGGCAGAAAAATGATGAGAAACAGCACAAATCAGGTTTGTGGTTAGGAATCTGATGAACAGATTCCTTGGAAGGTGTGGTAGGCTGAATAATGACCCCTATACATTTCAGGTTTGACTAAGTTAAGGATCTTGAGATCAGAAGATCATCCTAGATGATTTGGGTGGGTCCTAAATGCAATCACAGGTGTCTTATAGGAAAGAGGCAGAAAGAGTTAACACAGAAGGGAGAAGGGAAGACAACGACCTCAGCAGAGAGAGAGATTTGAAGATGCTATGCTGTGGACTTTGAAGACAGAGGAAGAGGCCAAGTGCCAAGGAAGACAGATGGTCATTAGGAGCTGAAAATGGCCAGGAATGCAGTTCTAGAGGCTGGGAAAGGCAAGGAAATGGATTCTTCCCTAGAAGCCCCAGAGGGAATGCAGTCCTGATGACACCCTGGTTTCAGTCCAGTGAATGTGATTTTGGAATGCCAGCCTCAAGAACTGTGAGAGAATAAATTTACTATTATCTCACCAATTTTGGTGATTTGTTACAGTGGTCTTAGGAAACTAATTCAGAAGGGAAGGTGAAAACACATTTCAAATATATGAAAAGAGAGTAAAATATGAAAAAGTGAAGGTAATAAGCAGAATATTAATTTCTCACTTCGTTGACAGGTTCTTGGAAACTGCAGCTTTAAGTGAAACAACATGTAACAAGGCCATCTTTTTCTCTTCAACATTACAACAAAACAACATTAAACAATAAAAAAAATTATTTGAGAACCTGTTTTATGTTATTTTGCTTAAAGTTGCAGTTTCTAGGAACCTACCAAAGAAGTTAAGTGAAAACTTAGTGTATACATCGTGATCTCAAGAGGGTTGCCAGCAATGGAATAAGAGTGTTGAGACAGCTTAGAGAGAAATCAAGTTCAAAAGAAGAATTATTGTGCCTGTGTGTTACTTTTTAGATTTGTGGACACTGCAATATGTCTATAGGTTTAGAAGAAAGAGTCCATGGAGAGTAGAACTCTGAAGATGCAAGAGATGATGCTTGATGAATCAGGTATTTCAGGAAAAATGAAGAAATGGTCGGGTGCCAGACTTGGAAAAACTAGGAAGCCATCCTGAGTTAGGAGGAACACAAAACATCTGCATGCCATTTGCCTTAGCATTCATTAGTATGTGTCCCAGGATTGTAAACTGACTTTAATGTTAGCCCAAGCAGAGCATGAACAGATAGGTTAGATCTGCTACATCAAGACAGAGAGCTTCTCATTGATTTTTACATAATTCATTATTTAGGGTTGTTCATATCACTATCCACCCCCATCAGTGCTGGTATTATGGACTTCACCACACTTCCAAAGGAGTGAAAAATAATATAATCCATAAAAATATTGATTAGAGTAGTTAGAATAAAATGTGTTAGGATTATATTTTGAGTTCTAAGAGCTTCAAGCCTTGACATTCGTAATCAAGTGTGCTTCAGAAGTGCTCTATGTTCAAGGCAGTTATTTAAATCACCATCCTGAGTATTGCAGGGTACAGTATGGCACTATGGTTTTTAAGAAGCAGGCATGATTATAACTCCAACAGTTGTGTTATCATCAGGGAAAATTCCACTCCAGCACTTTACAAACTTATTAAGTCAGAAGAACGTGTCTCTTCAGCCTAACCCTTTCCGAAAGTTTCAGGCAACTTCCTAACGAGTTATTTGTCAGAAAACCCATTTCCTCACATTAAAAAAAAAACGACAGAAGTGTTATTAGGTTATGTTGTAAAAGGATTGATGCTTCCAAGACACTGACAAATTAAACACTCTGTCCATACTGGTAACTCATTGCTCTAATGCAGTTCTGGAATCAAGGAAGTTATGGTACAAACAACCTCAGATGACCCGCACGTTTGCCTGGGAGACTGACAACATACAAGCACATGGTAGGGTGACAGAAGAGAATAGGATTTCCCTCTTTCTGAATGGTCAGGCTGTAGGACGAAAGGGAAAATAGGTATATACTATGGTTTCCTGATGAACAGTCACCCAAAGATGATTTGAGAGGATGTCTTTCCCCTTAGAGAAGGCGTGGTAGCCAGGAAATCAAAGGGACGCTGTGTTAGGCTGTTCTTGCATTGCTATAAAGAAGTACCTAAGGTTGGAGAATTTGTAAAGAAAAGAGGTTTAATTGGCTCACGGTTCTGCAGGCGGTACAAAAAGCGTAGCACTGGCATCTGCTTCTGGGGAGGCCTCAGGAAGCTTTTACTCATGGCAAAGGTGAATGAGGAGCAGGCATCTCACATGGTAGGAGCAGGAGCAAGAGAGACGTCGGGAGGTGTGAGAACTCACTGTCATGAGAACAGCATTTAGCCATTCATGAGGGATTCATCCCCATGACAAAATCACCTCCCACCAAGCCCCACCTCCAACATTGGGGATTACATTTCAACATGAGATCTGGGCAGGGACACAGATCCAACTTTATCAGACACCATACTCTGTGCTTCTTTGCAGACAGGTGGCTCCTCTTAGCTGTTTCCTGCTGAGTTAATAGGTCAAGGTAAAAGCCCAAAGTGGGAAATAGGATGACCATGACACAGGTGGTTTGTCTTCTAAATCCATTATGGAGCTGAGAATGGGAGACAGCTGGCAGGCACCAGGTGTACATGTACCATGGATAGGCATTTTTTTCTTTCTAATAAATAGGAAGGGTCCTTACTACCTCTGGAAAGATCCACATCAGTAGAAGCATTTACTGTCATTAAAAATGAACCTTAGGGCAACCTGAAAAGCAAGGTTTCCTATGAAAGTATGAGTTTAAAGTGGTAGACAGATGGTGGCTACAGAGGGAACTCACAGCTGATCTAGGGCCCGCCTTCAACATTAGACAGGGAAGCCCCCAAGAAGAGAAGCAGAGGTGGTGAGAAAGATGGGCAACTTGGTACCACAGTGGGCAAATAATGGAGTTCACAAATGCTGCCCAAGGCTTGCAGAGGGAGCTGCTTGGGAGACTGGCACTCCTTGGTTGCACCCATATGTGTGAGGCCAAACAAGGCAAAAATAGGAAGAAGCCTAGATTACTCTACACAAAGACCTCCCAGATAATATTTGTCTTGAACTGTCAATGCTGCCCAGTCAAAAAACAAAAACTAAAACCTTTCACAGGATGGAGACTTAGTTCGACAAATTCACTAAAGGGAAAAGCAATGGATCTTCCTTTGTAATTTATCCTCTGTTCCTCACCTTCATTGACCAAATGTAGGATTTTCTTTCATCCATTCATTGATCCGACAAATATTTATTGAATATCCACCATGTGCCTCATGCTATTCAGGTGCTGGGGATACAATAAATAAGTCATACAATGTCCTTACCTTCAGGAGGCATATAGTCTAGTGGAGAAGGCAAATGTTAAACAAATAATTACAGACCCACATAAATATAAACTTTCAAATTGGGAAAAATAGAAGATGATATTGGGGACATATAATTTAATTTGGGGGGATCTGAGAAGGCAAAGAAATGTTACTGAAGCTAGAGGATGGGAGAGAATCCAAGAGGTGAAGAGGAGGAAAGTGGTTTCCAAACACGGTAAACAGCCTGTGCAAAGAGCCCAAGAAAAGAAAGAGCTTGGCATGTTCTGGGAACTAAAAGATGGCCATTGGGTCTACAGCACAGTCAGTCAGAACAGGAGTTGGCACGAGGCCAGGCTGGAGGAGTGTGGGTACCACATTGTGATGCCAATGGCCACAGACATACCCTCAGACACAAATAAAGCAGCCCTTTGAGAAGTCACCCTTCAGCCCTTCTCGGCAGGTCTTTATTCTCCCACTCAGCTGTTCTGGCTGTGTGCTGGTCTGCTGGCCTAGTGCAGCCATATAGAAGTCAATAATCAACCATACAAGATGATATCAGATGATCGAAGTAGCCAATAATGTAGAATGGGGAAGACTGGGGAAATATCAAGCCTGGGAGAAGACTATAAAGTTCAGGTTTTGACACATTAATTTGAGATGATGTGTGAGACATCAGGTAAAAAGTCCAACATTTAAATTTAAAGCTCAGAAAAGCAGAAAAGAGGTCTGGGCTAAAGCTATGAATCCGAGCATCATGGCAATCAACAAGCAATAAAAACTAACTCTGGCTAACTTCAGCAGAAAAGACATTTATTGAATGGAATTTGGACAGCTCACAGAATTTCCAAGATGTTTGGAGAAACAAACTCAGAAAAGAAGCAGAAACTACAGAATGCTGGTTGGCCGAGAACACTGAAAAATCACACCATCAGAATTCTCTGGTGAGATCATGGCAGCCATCACTGCTGGCCCTGGACACTGCCCATGGCCACTGGCACCACTGCCCCTGGAATGTGAATGCTGCTCATTTACCCTCAGATGAACTCTCTGTGCTCCATGCTTCTTTGATTTACCAACCTCCAATTCAAACCAAGGTACCAGTATGTTATTTGCTAAGTCTATCTGCCCATATTCCAACTGCTGATAGAAAAGATAAAACCAAGTTTCAGGAATATTTATCTTGGGTAGAGAAAAGGAGCCTACAGGAATGTACAAGATCACTTAGTGAGCAAGTGAGAAAGGAAAAGGGCAGGATGGAAACAAATGAGAATAAGATGGAAGAAATGAACGTTAGGGAGTTTGCAGGGAAAAGCCTTGGTCCAAGCCTGGAGAAACTCCGGCATGGGGTTTCACCTGAGTAAGAACTGTCAAGGCCTATTCTGTGATGATACACTTCAGCTCAAGTCTACTAGCATTCAGAAACAAAGATGGTATCCCTCGTTTGGGAGTACACTTGATTTTAACAAGTGAGTCTTGAAGTGAATTTAAGAATCACATTATAAATCTGACTCCTTAAGATGGCATTTTCCATGTGACCTTACCCACTCTGATGCCAACTCTAATTGGATATGCTCCTAGGGTTGTTAAACTGTTCAAAACTACAATAGCACACAAAAAAAGAACTGATAGAGATTTATATAACAATTAATCGAAATACCATATGCATTGCCTGGATGTATTTCTTCAGTATTCTTAACTGACCTGTGACTCTCTGAGTAATTACCTGCAGATCTTGAAACCTGGCAAGAATTGAATCAAACGCAAATAAAAAGACATGTTACATCTTTTGTGTTAGGAATAAAATGGAGACTAACACCCTTTGAGAAAAATAACCTGGACATTATGATGAGGGTTATCATGGCAAGAAAAAAAAGTGTGTGGGATGTGGTACCAAGCAAATATACTTTTCCCAAACAGTCTCACCATTAGAAATAGATCCCATTCAAATTCCTTTTCTTTAGGGGAAAAAAAAATATATCTACATATCCTAGTCCAGGAACAGAATCTCTGAGACTGGGTAATTTGAAATGAACAGAAATGTGTTGGCTCCCAGTGCTGGAGGCGGGTGATCCAGGATCCAGGCACCAGCATGAGGTGTGGTGAGTGCCTTCTTGCTGCATTCCTTCTGGCAGGAGGTGGAAAGGCAAGAGGGCAAGAGAACGAATCCACTTCCATGAGCACTTTTAATAACGTGCTCATGAATCTACTCATGAGGGGAGAGCCCTCAAGACCTAAACACGTCCCGATTAGGCCCCACCTCCTTATACCATCACATTGGAGATTGAATTTTCATTCCCCCCAGAACCTAGGGAACATTCAAACCACAGCACTGCATACGTCCTCCCCTCCCAACTCCAGTACTTTGAATGCTTGCTCAAAAACACAGAGCACAGGGAGTTTTTTAATCATTCCTGATCTTTTCAGCTAATTCTTTGTTCTAAAGAAGTGGTTTTCCAACTGGGTATGTAGGATCCCCAGATTTCCACATACAGGCTTTAGGAAGCATCACAGAAAACAGAGGAGACCCATTAGGCATGGCTCAAGACTCCTGGCACTGCTCTGATTTTATGTTTTCTACATCTGTTCTGTGGTGTTAAAAGCTTAACACCTGCTCTGGGGAAAGAAAATTCCTTTCTTTTTTTTTTTTTTTTTTTTTTTGAGACAGAGTCTCGCTCTGTCGCCCAGGCTGGAGTGCAATGGTGCAATCTCGGCTCACTGCAACCTCCGCCTCCCGGGTTCAAGCAATTCCCCTGCCTCAGCCTCCCAAGTAGCTGGGACTATAGGCTATGTGCCTACATAGGCACGTGCCACCATGCCTCACTAATTTTTGCATTTTTAGTAAAGACAGGGTTTCACCATTTTGGCCAGGCTGGTCACGTACTCCTAAAATTCTTTAGCCATTTACTTATACCACTACTGTGAATAACAGAGTTTTCTGAAAAGCCCCTAAGTATTCATTTTAGGATCCCTGACATGAAGGATACTAGGATCCCTAAGAACCAAAATGCTTCTGAAGAGGAAGGAGGTCTTTGGCTCTACCACACACCTAAAAGACTGGCCCACCCATGATGTGGGCCTGCAGATGAGCCTCAGATCTAGCGCTGCCAGATTTAGCAAGTAAAAGTAAAGAATGTTCAGTTACATTTGAAGTTCAGAAAAATGACATAAAATTTTTGCATAAGTATATTCCATGCAATACTTGGGATAGATTTATACTGAAAAATTATTTACTGTTTCTCTGAAATCCAAATTCATCTGTGAATCCTGTAGCTTATCTGGCAACCCCACTCAAGTCAGACTAGAGCATGTGGTGACACATAAACATGAGTGTCAAAGTTCACCTTACACTGACGGGTATGTTTGCTATTCCAGAAGTTCTGCCTAGGGCCTGGGACCAAAAGATCAGCCTGGGTGTTGCTTCTAAAGTCCAGCACAGACAAATATTCCTGCAGATGCCCTGATACCCACTTCGACTCTGGCCTGTCTGATTTAGTTATCACAGCATCTCAGTCTCTGACTTAAACCTTGCTGATCTGCCTGGTGTTGCTTTCTCCAGGTCTATCAGCTCCCAACATGGCCAGGTGCTGAGCCTCAAATGGACTCCTACGTCATTTCACTCCTTCATGGTCGTCACCTAGATATAAATAGGAATCCTCAACTCCATGAGCCACAGATCCTGATCTCCAAACCTTGGACCACTTAAGAACCCCAAGATTTATCACCACGCCAGACCCTGAGACGAATGCTATCTATGGTCAGGTAACTGTTTAATAACCCCAAAGAAGCTCAGCCTGATCTGACTCAAGGTTGATCACTCTCTGACCTTGTATCTTCCTCAGCACTTCCTCAGTGAGGACCCCCCTAGCCTCACTATGTATAGTTGCACACACACCTCCCCACATGGGACTTACTCTCCTTCTCTGTTTAGCTCAGTAGCACTTATCGCCATTTAAAATGCCAAACATTTCACTTATTTATCTTGTTTATTTTCTGTCTCTCATCTCCACAATGTCAGCCTCACAGGAGACTCATTTTGCCTATTTTGTTCAGCGCCTAAAGTCATGCCCGGTACAGGACAGATACTCAAAAATATGTTTTGGGAATATCGTATCTTTCTTCTAGTAGCTGGAGAGGTTATTATCTTGTCCTGCTGTAGTAGGTCTTTGCGTTGTTCAGTATCTCTGCAAATCCAGCACTGGGAACCTACCTTCCTCCTCTCACTAAAGCCTTTCCAGGAATGTGCATTTTATTCTAGACCTGAAAAACACACAGCCAGCTTGCTGGTACCTGCCATCAAAGGTTCCCCACCTGAACTTTCTGTCTACTTGAACTTCCCTCTGACACCAAAGTTCGGATTCACCTGCTCATTTTTTTCCCTGCCTGTACCAGTTATAAAAGAGGGATGCACAGCTTTCTTGTCATCTTGAGATCAAAGGGGCAGCACTCCCACGTGGTGTAAAAAAGACTCTCGCTTTCTAGTCTCTGAGGACTCTACTCTGTGTATCAACAACAGCAGGCTATCCATCCAGGCTAGAGTTCTGTGAATTAGGCAAATGTCAGGAACCTCACATGATTCACAACTTTCGTACTAGAGAAATACACTGACCTTAAAACGTAGACATCCTCACAGAGCAATAGACTGCATTTACACTTTGAGGGAATGTTAGTGTCCTAAGAGCTTATAACATAGACGATGACCATTAGATGGATAAAGGCAAAAATGATTATAGCATAGTCCTTCTATGCTCTATACTACAGTATGGTACTGACATTCTGGATCTCACTTCTCAGGACCATTTTGTTAGTTTATACTGAGTAGCAAGACCTCTCTCATCTTGCATATATATGTTTATATACATATTTCATGTATCATATTACACAAAATAACGTTATAAATGGGTTTTTATGGGGTCTCAGAAAGATCTTTAGTTAAGACCAATGCTGAAAGAATCACACTGGTTCATTCTGAAAAATTAGATGTCAAAAAATATAACAAAAAATGTATAGAACATCCATCTTGAGACAATTTAGAATTTTAAGAAGCAACCTGTGCTTAATCTCCAGAAATTGTGCTATACAACGGTGAGTGGCAATTCTTCTCAGATCATTAGTACTTCTGGTACCCAGTCTGATCAGGTTCAACAATCAACCACAAATGCCAAAATGTGTAAACTGCAAAACTAGAGTGTGAGCTCTGGAATTTTGTCAAGTTTTATTGACTGCAATATCCCCATTGTCTAGAAGAGAGTAATCACTCAATAAACACTTTTGGAACAGAAGAATATTGCTCTTGGTAGACAGGCATATTTTAGTTAGAGGTGATTTCAGATTTCCAAAGTTCCAAAGTTTGGAAATTTTTCAAAGATTTCCAGAGAAACTCTTTAAGTGTGACTTGTGCTGTCCAGCAGCATCTTTGCCTTAAATAACTATTCAAAGGAAACCACATTACTTGGGTTTCTGTAATTGTCAAGGCAAACTACAGAACCACAAAATAAATTTTGACTAATGTAGAGTTATGGGGAAACTAAACTTCTCGAGATATTAACTTTTGTCTGAGTTTATATGCTTGTATTAAACTCTTTGTACAAAACTTAAAACAAATGAAAAGGAAAATGAGGACATGTTTCCAATATCAAAATAAAAGCAATAAAAACTATCCAAGAGATAACTTCTACTTCCCCTAGATTTGCTGAAATTTGACAATAGAAATTGATGTTTTCAAATTGCCAATTATGAATACATATTTGATATTAATTTACTTAAGAAAAAACAAATATCTGTTTTTAAAGGTGAACATCTAATCTTAAGTATCAGGCTAAAAATATTCTCATAGTATCTGGAATTATAGCCTTGAATTCAGCATAATTGAACTTACCATTAATTCCTAAGAGGATTTAACTACTAAAAAGTTATAGCAGTCATTACATGTAAGTTATCCTTCAGTCTTAACCTTCAACATAACATTATATCAAGACTCCAAACATTATATCAAAAAAAGTATTTTAGTGGCATCCTGAAAATAAAGATGAATTCCATCATCTATTATGTTTTCTACTCAGCAGTTTGCTAAGAAAAAAAAATAGAGGAAATAGGGGTTTAGGAGTCAAAAGTGTGACAGTACCTGCATTTTACTACCGAGTCCCTTTGTAAAAAGTTTCTACCTGAAACAAAGCTAAGTTCGGAATTAGTGCACATAAAAACTCATTGCCTATTAAGTTTTATATTTGCATACTTGTGCTACAGATGAAACAACCAGAAAACTATTGAAATGGCATCCATTAAAATGTTTAATAATTTCTTCTGCTCAGAGTTACATCAAAATCTAGTCCCTTAGATAACTGCTTTATTGGCAAATTGTTTGATGAACATCATTCTCTTGTAATGCAAATATACAATTCAAATTTTCCTATTTTCTCCATATATACTTTTACACGTTCTTGAGTTTAAAATAAGAGATTTTAATACCTTGTTATAAACATGATATTCTGAAAATCATGACATTTGTTTTATGTTTTCAGATCTTTCATGTCTGTTTTATAAAGAATTGCATGATCTCCTGGCAACAATTGATTAATAATTTAATACTAGGCATGTTCTACCCTCCCAGGGAACCCAGATAATAGAGTCTAATAAATTTGGGAAATCCACATAGTTTGGTTCCAGATGAAAGGGAGTAAGCACACTGCACTCATTCTATCCCACTTAATACAACTATAAAACCCAGAAAGACTGCATAGCAGCTATGAGAAGACTATGTAAAGTAAATCACAGCAGGCACATCAAGGCACCATGGAATCAGTAGTGAATTTACCATTTCCCCCCTCCTTTAGCCCATGACTAGAATTCAGTGCAGCCTGAAACACAGAAGCAAGCCCTTATAGCACAGATAAACTGAACTCCAGGAGAAGCACAACAGGCCTGGCTGAGAACTAGGAAAGAAGCTCTTAATGCTCATGGTGGGAAGAAGTCTACTTCTCCTTTCTACCAGGCCCAGCCCCCAGGCAATTCCATATCAATGTTGACAGTGACAACTATGAGACTCTGTAAAAGCCGAAACTTTGAGAAAGGGGAACCTTCTTCTCTGCTCAGTGAAACTGTAGTTGAAAGAAGGTAAGAAAAACAAACAAACAAACAAATACTGCCTTTTTCTTTCTCTTTTGTTTCTTTTCCTCTCTGTTCTCCCTCTTATTGGGCTAGAATGTGAGCCCAATCAGAGAAGTGTACACAGAGAGGGATCACTAAAGCCCCAAGTTTCTGGACAGAGGACCAAAAAGAGTGGCCCAGAGAATCAATAAATACTCAGGAAATCATGCAGAAAGAGAAGCTTGGGAAGGTAACCCCATGAAGTTAGTTGTTTCTAAACTCTTGGGCTCACTCTTGACCTGCACATGTGTGATTCTGATCCTAATCAGCCTTCCAAACCCCTTGAGAACTGAAGTTACATATAGACCTCTGCCTAGATCGTAGACACCCAGGACATATCCAAAGAACATTATAATGGCTTTGACAACTGAAATGACATTGAAACCGTAGGTCACCATACAAGGTAGATAGGAATCTGAGATCTAAATCTAACTAGATTAATTGTCTGCTAAAACAGAAATAGCAACATTCTCCATAGAATTTAAATAAGATCCAGAGTCTCATGAAGTAATATTCAAAATGTCCATTATGTAATCTAAAATTACTCAACATCTGATAAGCCAAGAAAATGTCAACTCACATAAGAAAAGAAAATCAATAGAAAACAATGCCAAGAAAACACAATCGTTGGATTATCTGACAAACACTAAAATGTTCAAACTAGCAATTGTGAATACTCTCATGACAAATGTAAAAACTAAAAATCTTGGCAAGTAAATACAAAATGACTGATATAAAAAATACATTGAATAGACTCAATAGCTGGATGAGGATGACAGATGAAAGAGTCATTGAATTTGAAGATGGAGTAATAGAAATTATGCAGTCTGAATAACAAAGAGCATGAAGCATAAAGAAAAAATAAGCAGAGCATTTGGGGCCAGTGGGACAATAGCAAAAGGTCTTATGTCATGTCCTCAGAGTGCCAGAGGGAGAAAGGGAAGAGTGTAGTAATGAAAAAATATCTGAGGAAATAATGAAAATTTCCCAAATTTGGCTAGATACAAGAACAAACACCAAACAAGATAAATCCAAAATATCCATGCCCACACAGCGTAATCAAAATGGTAAAAACTAAAGACAAGAATATAAATTTCTGAAGGGAGCCAGAGAAAAACAACACTTTATATATACAAGAATAATGATTTAAATCACTGTATATTTCTCAAAGGAAATAATGGAGACTGTTAGAAAGCGGCACTATATTTTTCCAGTACTGAATGACTATAAACATAGAATTCTATACCTAGTTAAAATATTCTTCAGGAATGAAAGTGAAATAAAGACATTCTCAGATGAAGGAATACTAAGACAATTTATAGCCAGCAGATCTTCTTTAAAAGAATTTCTAAAGGAAGCTGTGTGAATAAAGGGAAATGAAACTAGAAAGAAACTTAGAACAAGAAAAAAAAAACAATAAAATGGCATATATCTTGGTAAACATAATGGGCTATTCTCTTGAATTCTTAAAAATATGTCAGACAATTGAAAACAAATTTCATAACATTGACTTATGGCATTTGAACCATAAATATTTAGATATAAGACAACAATAGCATAATGGGAGAGAGCAAAGTGACCTGTGCTCCTTTTTCAAAGAGAAGGACAAGGGTACAGATGATAGAACCCTTTATCTCCGTAACATAGGATTGTGGGTGCTGAATGGAGCTTACTTACAGCTGTACTCCTCATGTCAAAAACTTCCCAGGACTTTAACTTTGACTGATTTTTTTTAAATTAAATCATTAGCCAAAGTTTACCTCTTCAGCTAGAACAACTCACTTTGGTTATTTCAGTTCTTCTCATAATCATGGAGAAAGTTATGGAATGATTTAAAATATTCTCAAAGGTTCTTCTTTCACTAAAATTTTACTAAATCCCATTGACCTGCCATGATTTATCAAATTACCCACACTGGAATAACTTATTTGGGCTAAAATATTTTGTCCACAATTCTTCTATTAAAATGCAGATATGTTACAGTATATCTGACTGATTCAGACTATCCTGGATTCTATTTTTTTATCTAATGCCCTCATATATCCTCAGAAAATTACCTATGAGATACCTCTAGATCTATTCTAACAAGAGAGGAAGTATCAAAATATTGGAAAGAAAGAAAGATATGTGAAGGTGATAATTATTAAATTATGACCAGCAAGAAAGAATCATTATGCTAACTCTAACTCTAGAAAAAACAGGAGCCTTTAAGGAAAGTGACCACATCCTCTGTGGGTTTAGACAAACTGAGAAGGCTCTCACACCGGTCAGAATGGCTATTATTAAAAAGTCAAAAAAACAACAACAGATGCTGGCGAGATTGTGGAGAAAAAGGAACGGTTATACACTGTTGATAGGAGTGTAAATTAGTTCAACCATTGTAGAAGACAGTGTGAAGATTCCTCAAAGACCTAAAGAGAGAATTATCATTGGATCCAGCAATACCATTACTGGGTATATACCTAAAGGAGTATTGATACGGTTTGGCTGTGTCCCCAACCAAATCTCATCTTGAATTGTACTACCCATAATCCCCACATGTCATGGGAGGGACCAGGTGGAGATAATTGAATCATGGGGGCAGTTTCCCCCATCCTGTTCTCATGATAGTGAGTTAGTTCTCAGAGATCAGGTGGTTTTATAAGGGGTTCATTTGCTGGGCAATAATTCTCTCTCCTGCCACCATGTGAAGAACAACATGTTTGCTTTCCCTTCCACTGTGATTGTAAGTTTTCTGAGGCCTCCCCAGTCATGCTGAACTGTGAGTCAGTTAAACCTCTTTCCTTTACATATGTTGGTACAAAGGTAATTGCAGTTTTTGCAATTTTAATTGTAAGAACCACAATTATTTTTGCACCAACTTAATAAATTACCCAGCCTTGGGTATGTCTTTATTAGCAGTGTGAGAATGGACTGATACAAATATAAATCATTCTATCATAAAGACACATGCATGCACATGTTCACTGCAGCACTATTCACAATAGCAAAGATCTAAATGCCCACTAATGATAGACTGGATAAAGAAAATGTGGTACGTATACACCATGGAATAATAGACAACCATAAAAAAGAATGAGATCATGTCCTTTACAGGGAGATGGATGGAGCTGGAGGCCATTATCCTTAGCAAACTAATGCAGGACCAGGAAACCAAATACCACATGCTCTCACTTATAAGTGGGAGCTAAACGATGAGAATACATAGACACATAGAAGGGAACAACACACACTGAGGCCGGTCACAGGGCAGAAGGTGGGAGGAGGGAGAGGAGTAAAAACAAAAAACAAAAACAAAAACAACTAATAGGTACTAGGCTTAATACCTGGGTAATGCAATAATCTGTACAACAAACCCCCATGACACAAGTTTACCTATGTAACGAACCTGCACATGTGCCCCTGAGCTTAAAATGAAAGTTAAAAACAAAATTAAAAAGAAAAACAAAGGAGGTAATAGTGGGTAGGACCAGACATGCCCTCTATGCCTACTGTGCTGTGCAGATATCAACAACAACAACAACAAAAAAAAAAAAAAACAAGGAAAAGGAAAATATTAACAAGTGCAGAGTACAAAACAGTAGAAAGATGCAAATGATGAAGAAGTTCCTATAACTATAAATCTAACAATGCAATCACAAATGATCCTGAGGAGGAAGAAAGGGCAAAGGCAACTGATGACATCAACTAGTCTGCCAGGAAACTCTCTAATTAACTGATAGCGAAATGGTCACATAATCAGGGGGAATACAAAAGAAGAATAAAAATCCTTGAAAACACTTGAAAAGGAAGAAATCCAGAATAAGCAGAAACTTGCAGAAACTGATAAAAACAATAAAGGGGAGAAATGCATTTTCAATAAGTTTGAAACTAAAGTAGAATGAGGAAGGAATTGGACCAGTACTTGGGGCAGATGGTAAAATGTTAACAGACGCAGAAAAGGCAAAACACCCCATTTCTCTTTTTCTCTAAAATTTTTAAATTTTATTTCTCTCATTTAAACTGAGAAATTTAAAAAAAAAAAAGGGGGGGGGGAATTAAAGCCAAGGTAGGCAATGAATTGAGTAAAAGAGAATTCAGCTACTTTAAAGGAGCTTCTGCCTCTAGCTCAAATGAAGTACAGTGTGATATATTCCAAATACAAAAAGAACATGCAGATTTGACTGCACATCATGCAAAATGAGAGAGGTGAAAGAAGACTGGTAAAAATTTCTGCCATTTTCAAAACAGGAAAAATAGTGTAAATACAATGTGGTGAGATAATGATTAATTTCCAAGAAAATTCTAGAATTGTTTATCAAACCAGAGAGATATATGCAGTTTAAAAGGAAAGTTGTCACCTTAGGAGCCAGCGTGAGTTTACTCAAGAGCAGATCACAGAAACCTAACTTCATTAGTTTATGCAAAAATATACCAAAAGTTTCCCTCAGAATTCTGCATAAATGCCTACTTGTAATAATTTAATTCTCTATTCAAGTGGTACTTCCTCATAAGAGCTTTGTTGGGCAATCCAGCCTAGAGAGTTTCTCCTTTC
Source organism: Macaca mulatta (assembly GCF_049350105.2). NCBI lineage: Eukaryota > Metazoa > Chordata > Mammalia > Primates > Cercopithecidae > Macaca > Macaca mulatta. The sequence continues at coordinate 73,481,806 of NC_133423.1, forward strand.
TTTCAGCATCCTACTATCACTCACATTTGATTTTTTTTCTAGAGCATTTATCTAAAATGACCTTGCTCATTTACCCATTTACTTATCTGGCTCTCCAACTCTTATGAGACCTTGAAGCCTATGAGAATGGGGACTTTATCTGTTATTCCCCACAGTTTCCTCTTTCCTAGAAAATTGCCTGGCATTGAGTAGGCACTCCGTAAGTATTTTTGAATGAATGAATAAACAGAATCTCTAAACTAAAAGGGACATAAAAGTCACCCAGGCCACACACAGCCCCCACATTGACTGTCAGCATGGAGTCACTGAATTTTTTTCTTAAACTTCCAATGGCAATTACTCATCACAGTTCAATTACTTTATTTCATCCTAGAACAGATTCAATTTTGGGAAAGTTCTACTTATACTAAACTGAAATCTGTGTACAACTTTTTCTTTCCGTCTATGAAGGTTATCAGAACCCAGCTCTTCCATAAGTTCACAGGTAACAACAGACTCCATCTCTCTTGCACACAGCAGCCATTTAGCATTTGCTTCTCCAAGCTGGACAGTTTCAGTTCTTGCAGGCTCTCCACATGGGAGAATTCAGAGACCTCTCGCCCTGATTGGCTCTGCCTTATGAAAACATTTTCAGTCTAATATCTTGCACATTTGGGCAGTCACAATATAGATTGGCTCTGCTATCTCTCAAACTCATAAGCAAAGGCGCAAACACGCAAATGAATACTCTCCTCTCCCACCCCCATAGCAGATATCCCTAATAACTCCTGGCACTGAGATGGGAGTCATCTTAAATCATCTCAGTACAGCCTCTAGGCCATCACTACCACATGATCACAGTTGGCACTAATGAGGAAACAAAATTGTCATCCCGGTGTTAGTCCTAAGATGACATAAATTTTTGGCAATCATTTGATACGCCAGCTCTTAGGGAGCCGACTAAAGTTCTTAAGTCATTTTCCCATATGTTGTCGCTAAACAACATCCCCTCCATCCTTTATTTGTGCACTTATTTGCTTCTGCTTTTTTGGTTTTAGATTTTGTTTTGTTTCTGGAATCAGTTGCAAAGACTTATATTCAACCATGTTCAATTAAGATGTCATTTAATAAAGATGTAAAACTCATTACTGAGTCCAATGTTCCGTGGTTGTATTAAAAACAATATAATTTACTAGCACAATATGGTAGAGGAGAGTGAGTAGCAAAAAGTCATCAAAAATCACAGCTTTACATATGGAGAGAACTGAGGATTTTAGATGATGTCAAGCCAATCAAGAGGCAATAATGAGACATGGCTAGGAAACAAAAAATAAATGCAATCTTAGACTACATTGATACAATGATAGTATCAAAATTAGAGAATAATACTCATCTTGTAATGTCAGACCATGTGTTCACTACTGCCAACAAAATTTTATGAAGGATGGGCTAAAGATGTATGCTATAATAAGATTTCTGGTCATTATGTCTTGTGAGTAACAGGTGAGAAAACTAAAGATCCAATCTTAAAAAGAGAAGGTTCAGGACTCATGATTTCATACTTAAAAAAGAAAATAAAAGCCTCCATGTAAAACTGAATTAGACTAAGTCTAATTATAGGTATATTTACAATTCTAAAAAGCTTTAAGGTTGGAAATCAGAGTTCACAGCCTTGCTGTGTGATCATAAGAAAAATACTTAATTTCTCTCTACCTGATTCTTTATTCATTCACTCAACAAATACATGAACTGAGTGCCAAAGATACACACTGAATAATTCACGCATGGCATCTGCCCTCCTGAGGATTACAGTCACATGGTGGAAACAGACTTTACATAAGTAAATTAATCAGTTGAAAAAAATCACAAATTGTGATGAGTGCCCAGTCAATAATAGGCACTCAATAAACATTAGGATGTCATCCCTTCAGAGAGCAAAATCAAACTGATTATTCAATTAATGTCATCCTGAAATAGAATGGACTGTCTTACAAAAGTAAATAAAATTAGTGGACTCCAAACAGGCAGTTCTGGCCATCGTGAGCTATCTTGGGCATTGTGAGGAAGGGGATGTAAGAACAAAAGAGTTTCCCATTGCTTACGTATTCAATTAAAGGTTTAATATCACAAGTCAATGAAAATGTAGAGGAGATGTATACATTTGGTGAAAAAGTAGACTAAAACTTCTGTAGGCTTTTCAGCCATAATCTCCATACTTCTCTGTGATTTCTATGATACTCTGAACTTCAGCTTTGTAAATAAGTAGATATCTTCACTCTCTTCTCAGTACCATAAAAGCTGTTGAACAAAATAAAATACACCACTTGAAAAAATACATTGAACTGAACTCGTATTCATTTTGGTCAATAGGGCAAGCATGTATTTACTTTATTTATCTTTATATTACCATTTCTAAATCTGCTTAGACTCTAAAATTATTTAACTTGTGTGAATAAATTCAGTGTGATGAGAGAAAAAACTGTAAATAATTATTCTTTCATTAACTTATTCAAAAATTGTATACATTCATTTAGGTATTCACTCAGAAATGTCTGTGTGGTTAACATTGTGCATACTACAGAAATAATTTAATGATGACTATCAAATATACGTTCCCTTGAATAGTTGCTTCTATTATAGTGCCTTTTAAACTTTTGGGGGTCAAAATTTTGAACCCTCAGGTTTTATTTTTGGAAAATTAAAACTGTGTTTTTAAAAAGTAATAACTGTGTAAAACATGAATCTAATCAAACCTAGAGATCATCCACAAATTTACAAGTAATTTGCAGAAAATGCAAAGAAAGGAGAATTAGAAGTTAAGTGACAATACCAAATGGCAGTCATCCAAATCCAGATTATGAGATGCTCTATGGAACAAATAATCTCCAATAATTTAATAACATAAAAAGGAGAAAGGGTGATCATTACAATAAAATAGACTTTAGATGTTTACCAATCCAAAGGTGAACTTTGTTTAAGTCCTAATTAGAATAATTGAATGACAAAATCTAATAGCTCAATTATACAACGACATATGAGACAATTGGGGAGATTTGATGATGGGCTGAGAATTAAATGAGGTTAAGGAATCACTGTTCATCTTACTAGTTATCGTAAGGCATGGTGACCATGTAAGGAAAAAATTAACAGTTGAAGATTCACACTAAAGATTTTATAGAAGAAATGGCATGATATGAGGGATTTGCTTTAAAATACTCCAGAAAAATACAGTGCAGGGATAAGTAAAATAAGCATTGTAAACTGTTCATATTGACTCCAGGGGAATTTGTATAACTTCCCCTGGAGTCTCTACTTCAGTGATTATTTGAAAATTCCCCTAATAAAAAATATTCTTTAAAATATGCATTCTTTCCAGAAAATTAATACCTTCAAATAGAAATCATATTTTGCTTACAATTTGAGGGGGGATTACATAGTGTTAAACCTATTTCAGATTTTAAAATCCTGACCTAGTGAGAGAAGGAAAATATGTGAGTATAATCTCAAGGGAGAATGCTATTAATAAGAAATTGCCATGGAGATTAGACAAGTTTTAGCTCTTTGTAACCACCAAAAGCAGAGCCCAGGTACCCACAAAAATAGAGAAATGAAGAGCAACAAGAACAACCCTGAGACGTGTGTGGTCTTTCCTTCTAGATTTGCAAAGGATTTAAAGGAATGAATCACACAGGACACAGGGATGGCAGAGGAGCTTAAAATTAAAAATGAAAAAGAAATGAATGAGATGGTGAGGCTAAAAGAAAGCAAACTACAGTCAGCCAACATCTTTCTTCATCCAGCATAGCATCTAGAACATCCCAGCTCAAGCCCATCCTGGACATAAAACTAGAAATACTACAAACGGCATTTCTGAGTAGTCCTGAGGGGTGCTGGGGGGCAGGGTATAGGATGAGGAGATAATATCTCTTCCAAAATTCTGAAATACTTTGCTTATAAAGAAATCCTACTATGAGTCTTATTGTAAAGGGAAACATTTTTGTAAAACCAATCATCACTACCCATTTTAATGAGTTGTCTAATGTCTATTATGATGATAATGTTACTTTGTAGCTATGCAGGAGTTTTAAAGAAGAGCACTGTAACATTTTCTTATCCAAATCCCTCAACTGGATACAACCCTCCTGTAAAAGAGAAAATGCACTTTTCTTCTCCACTGTGTCCCCAGATCTCAGAGCAGCACCTGGCTGGTAGGCACTTAATAAGTAGTTTTTGAATTAAAAAATAAATGACCTGGCCGACATGGTGAAACCCCATCTCTACTAAAGATACAAAAATTAGCTGGGCATGGTGGTGCATGCCTGTAGTCCCAGCTACTCAGGAGGCTGAGACAGGAAAATCGCTTGAACCTGGGAGGTGGAAGTTGCAGTGAGTTGAGATTGTGCCACTGCACTCCAGCCTGGTGACAGAGCGAAACTCTGTCTCAATAAATAAATAAATAAATAAATAAATAAATAAATAAATAAGATTCCACTTCCAAGAATGGTGGGCTGGTTAACATAACTGAGCCTTCTACTAAGAACAACTAGAAAACTTGAACACTTTTTAAAAATATATCCGCTTGAAGGGATTGGACAGCAACAAGATTGCAAAAAATTACGTACAAGGATCTCTGAGAGAGCATGCTTAGGAAGTGTGATGGTTAATTTTATGTGTCAACTTTACTGGGCTAAAAGATACCCAGATAGCTGGTATTACGTAATGTCTGGGTGTGTCTGTGATGGTGTTTCCAGAAGAAATTCACATTGGAATCTGTTGACCTATTGAAGATCACCCTCAGCAATGTGGGTGAGCATCATCCAACCCGCTGAGGCCCAGATAGAACAAAAAGGAGAGGAAGGGTGAATTCTATCTCACTTCTTGAGCCAAGACATTCATCTCCTCCTGTCCTTGGACATTGGCATCACTGGTTCTCAGGCCTTCAGACTGCAGGACTTACACCAGTACCCCTCCCTGCCGTCTCAGTTCTTCACCATTGGGCCAGGGTTTACCCCATCATCTTCCCTGGTCTCAGCCTTTGGATTCAGGCTGAATTACACTACCAGCCTTCCTGGTTCTCCAGCTTGCAGACAGCAGATGGTGGGACTCCTCGGTCTCCGGTCTCCATAACTGAATGAGCTAATTTCTATTTAACACACACACGCATATATATACACACACACATACACACACACACATATAAATATATATATATATTTTTTTTTCTTGAATGTAATATATCACTACCATCCCAAAGGTAGCCACTACTCTGACATCTAACACAATAGATTACTATTGCCTGTTTTTGAATTTTATGTATAAATTTTATGTATAAATATATGTATGTATTTTATATATATATATATATATATATATATATATATATATATATATTTTTATATATGTGTGTGTGTGGTTCTGTTTCTCTGGAGAATCCTGACTAATCCAGGAAGTTAAACTAGAAAAAAGAACAAGGAAGTGGTTGCTATGATAATCAGGTTATGCTTGGAGGAGGACAGGTTAGTGATTCAGAAGAAGTATGAGGGAGATTTTCAGGATACGAATAATGTTCTATATTTTTATTTAACCTGCTTGTTTGTGATAAACCATGAACCATTACACTGTATATCATTCTGTTATACATTTATCTGCACATTTGTTAAATTTCATAACAAAACAGCTTTTAAAAATATTCTTAAAATATAAATAAATGAGTCTTGATCACATTAATCATTTGAAGTTAGAAGTACTTCAAAAGCATACGGAAACTGGAGTAGCATTTCATTCCTGTAAATAGCTTCTCCTCTTTGCTTTGGAAAATAAAATTAGTGGACTCCAAACAGGCAGTTCTGGCCATCGTGAGCCATCTTGGGCATTGTGAGGAAGGGGATATAAGAACAAAAGAGAGATCTGAAAGAGCCGCCTAGACAAGGTCCATTTTTCTTTATGCCTCATACCTAAGAGACTAAAAGAGAAAATATATTTGTCTTAAGCAAAGGCAAAAAAACAAAACAAAACAAAAAAACACACAAAAAAACAAGCTATCCAGACTGATCATTAGAGCCTTCCCACACACATTCAGAATAACCATGGCTGGACAGTGAACATTCCTCAGAAAAGCAAAAGTTTCCAAGTTAATGCAACAGAGTTCTCTGCTCACATTCCAGTTGAAGAAGTGAGATAAAGACAAGCCCGTGTGCAAAGAACTGTATATTTCTAATAAGCAAATCATGACAATGGGGAATGCCTACAAATCCATTAGCTGTTTGGGAAGACATCATTATCTGTTTTGACTGCATTAAGATAGCAGCTTTGGAAAGCCTATTAGAGAGCTTTACAAAATAATCTTTTCACAAGCTGCTCTTCTAGTGGACTGTGGAAAACCTGACAAAACTTTGATTTTTCATTTTGATCTCTTTATTTGTTTTGTTCGTATGCAAGCTGCCATTTCAGAGCCAGGAAAGTCATCAGCAGCCTATTGTGGCCTTTCTCTAAGCTGTGTAGGTCATTTTTCCCTTAATCTTACCTTTCTCCCTTAAAATAATTTAGACTCTATCTGGGACTAACAGGCACACACTGCCCCCATCAGGTTAAACTACCCTGCAAAATCAGACTCTCTGGAGAAATTAAAATAAACTGAGTGTAGCAAGTACATATGCATAGAAAAGCAGACATATTTCAAACCTCTGGATTATGCTTAAGATTATTTCTATTAAATGCAACCTGGCCCTAAAGAAGCTTATTTTAAATGAATCACTCTTTAAATAGATCATTATTTGAATTTTCAGTTGTCAGAATTGACTCCTTAATTCTGATACCATCTACCTGGTTGTCTTATATCCTCACTTCCAACTTAGCAAAGTAGCCTGAGAGAAAAACTATGATTTCTTTCCTCTGATCATTCAATTCTTTAATTTTTAATAAAATCCAATTAATTCAGAACCATTATTATGTTCTATAATAGAAACAATGCTATTACACAACGTTAATGCCTCTCTGCATTTTTTAAACAAGAGCTATATGATATTACTTTACTTGCTTAAATTATCTTTGGAAATCTGAATTTTATGAATAAGTCACTGCAAATGAGGTAAACATTGTGATGATGGTAAAATTTACTCATTAGGAATATGTTGAGGTCTTTTGGGAACAAAGCTAGTAATGGTAACTGTCATTTTAGTATTTAGAAGTGCTTATCTATATATAGCAACATACCAAGCACTGCAGAAATCCATCCTTGACTTAAACTACACCAGTCGTGCTCTATATGGTGTAATTTTAAAGGGGGTCTTATTTTTTTAAAATTCCCCTCCTGCCTGCTTAGATATAAAAAAGTTCCACATCAATTACTTTTTAGAATAAACTATTAAGTCTACAAGCTAATCTAGGTGGTGTAACATATTAAACTTGCTAAACTATCTAGAGGTAGATAGTCTCTTAAGAAAAAATATGCAAAATAGGTAAGTTTTAATGGGAAGAAATAATGCAGAAAGGAAAAAGAAAGAGGAAAAATATAGTGCTGCAATACCAGAACGATATTTTCTCTAGTCTGGAATGATCTGCCTGGAGAACCCAAAAATCACTCCAAATTATAACTTAAATGTCATGTCTTTATTTACACTTTTTATCTCCATTAAAGGGGCATTTATTTTAAAATCTATTTTAAAATGGATTTTTCTTGAATGTAATATATCACTACCATCCCAAAGGTAGCCACTACTCTGACATCTAACACAATAAATTACTATTGCCTGTTTTTGAATTTTATTTAAATGGAATCATATAGAAGTTATGTTTCGTGTCTGGCCTTTTGCATTCAACATTCTGTTGATAAGATATGTTAATATTATTGTATATAGCAAGAGTTTATCATTGCTGCATGGTATGCAATTATGAATACATCATAGTTGATTTATATATTCTATTATTGATGGACATTTATTCAGTATCCAGTTTCAAACTATTAAGAATGGTGCTTTTGGTGGACCTATATTCATATTTCTGTTCATCATGTATTTAGAAGTAAAATTGCTAGTCATAGGGTATGAGAAAATTCGTTGTTAGCAGATACTACCAGTTTTCCCAAGTAGTTACATCAGTTTCTGCATCACCAGCAGAGTTCAAGAGTTCCAGTTCCTTCACATCTTTGTCAACATTTTATGTCTTCCATTTTTTTCTTTTTATTGATCCTCTTGGGTGCACAGTGATATATCATCATAATTTTAATTTGGGTTTTTGGAATAATTAGTTAGGTAGAGCACTTTTCATATGTTTACTGGAAATTTGAACATTCACATGTTTACTGGAAATTTGGACATTTGTTTCTGTGAAGTGCCCATTCAGGTTTATTTATCTATTGAATTTCTTCTTTTTATGACTGATTTGAAAGATTTCTTTATATTCAACATACAAGTCTTGCCATTACAAATATCCATGTAAAAATTACAAATATCATTTCCTTTTTAATGTATTCTGGGGTATATGAGGTATTTTATTTTAATATAATTTATTTTGTTTTTCTTTTACCATTCACACTTCTGGTGCCCTCCTTAAGAAACAATTGCTTAATACAAGGTCATGAAGAAAATTTTACTCAATTTATTTAAGGACTCTTATACCCATAAGAATTATATGAACATGTTATCTGACATTGGGTCTTATTTATGGTGTGAGATAACTATCAACATTGTTTTTTCATTTCATCAAATTAACACATCTTTTATGGAGGAGGTCATCCTTTCTTTTATTTAAGGTATTTGAAGCAGCAGACTTATGAAAGTTCAATTTTAATGATGAGTAATCCATCTCACCGAGGAATATGTAAAATTAACTATTAGTTTTCCTATTTGTCTTGTTTATCTGGCATAATACTTCCTGGCCTTCAAGTTTTTAATCTATTAGAAGAAAGTTATACTTTACATTTGTGAAAAATGTTCTATATTTTCCCCTGATGCTACTATTCTGTGGTTAAAATATGCATATATATGTATATATACGCACACATATATATATTTATAATAAGACAACTTTTTTTAGTTGTAAATACATTTGAAGGTGTTAGGAGACTGTCATGAATTTTTAAATAAATGTAATGGTTACATTTTTGTGTTTTTCCCGGATGCTACTATTCTGTAGTTTAAAATATATATATACGCATATTTACAATAAGACAGTTTTTTAAGTTTTTAATAATATATTCAACTTGTTAAGAGACTGCCAGGAATTTCTAAATAAATCTAATAGTTCTTTGATTAAAAAAAAAAAAAAAAAAAAAGGAAATCATTGCTTAGTACAAGGTCATGAAGAAAATTTTACTCAATTTATTTAAGGACTCTTATACCCATAAGAATTACATGAACATGTTATCTGATATTGGGTCTTGTTTATGGTGTGAGATAACAATCAACATTGTTTTGTCATTTCATCAAATTAATATAACATCTTTTATGAAGGAGGTCATCCTTTCTTCAAATGTGCTTCCATTTTTTAAAGAGACTTTTGTTAAAAATCAAGTAACTATATGTGGTTCTGTTTCTGTACCCTATTCTGTTCCATTGTGTTTTTGCTTATCTTTCTGCCAATATTCTACTGTCTTATTTGCTATAGCTTTATAAATAGTTTTGCTATCTGGTAATCTAAATATCCTCTAGCTTAGTTCTTCAAGATTTTTTTGGCTATTCTGTGTCCTTTGAATTTCCATACTCTAGCTTTGTTACAGAAAACATTTGAGGTAACTTATAAGGACATCTGAAACACACACAAACCAAAAATAAAGAAATAAATATAGTGAAAGTTATTATAGCATACAAACCTTCTACTAACAACAGCTACACACACAAACCCATACCAGAGAAAAACCTATTTGAAGTCCTTAGAAAGCTACCAAAATATCTGAGGTTCAAGATCCCAGAGATAAACAAAAACATTGAAGTGAATCTGGTATTTTGCTGCTGTTTTCCTCAAAAACAATGTATTTATTTCTAAGCCACATGGGCTGTGAACTGGAGACGGCCTTCCAAAAGAACTAAGTTAAGAAGTTGAAAGCTAAGAAAAACATTTAAAAATCTCATGGAGGTAGGGAGGTAAAATATGGAATTTAGTTTTATCAAAGTGGATGTGCCATGGTTATCCCAGACTTTCAGTTGGACCCCCTAAAAGACTACACCATAGGAATAAGGGCAAATCCAAATAGTCCAGGCCTTAAGAAAACTGAAACACAGCCTCAAATCAATTTTTCCCTGGTTAGAGGAAGGCGTTCTTTTATTTAAACTGCCTTCTAGGAGATAAAGTTTCATGCAGAGCCTCTGTAATTTTTATACACAGTTGCCAGCATTAATCAAAAATTAACAGGCATATGAAGAAAACCAAGACCAAGAGAAAAAAAAATCAGACAATGAAGACATATCTAAAGGTAATCAAGGTATTATTCGAGTTTTCAGAAATAGACTTTAAACTAACTGTTATTGAGGAGTGACATCAACAAGATGATATAATAAATGGTCTCAGCCCTTGGCCCTCTGCAAAAGCACCAATTTAACAGCCTCCATAGATGAGAATATCTTTATGGGAGCTCCAAATCCAAGTGAGAGGTTACAGCACACTGGTGGAATGCAGAAATGAGAAAAAAAACATGTTGAAGGGAAGGAAAAAGAACAGTATCATTTTACCTGTATTATCCCTCCCCTAAGCTAGCATAACCTAGCACCAAGAAAGAAAACTTCAGCCTGCAAGTTCTCCCAGGGAAACAGGGTGAAGTCAGCATCCAGCTTCTGCCTTTGGGGCACTGCCTGAGAGGCTTGCTTCTGTTGTGCCTCATCCATAACACTGAGGGAAGTAGCATGACTAGATCACCTGAGGGTAGCTAAGAACAAAGAAAAATGGTGAGGGCTCTCAACAGCCAGTTCAGAGATCTCAACAGCCAGCTCACAGCCCCTGGCCCAAGGCCTGCCCACCCACAGATCATGGCACTAGGCCCACTAACCCTCAGACCCTGGTACCAGGGCTAATCACAGATCCTACAAGACAGCCCATCTGCAGGCCCTAGTAACCAGACCACCAAGAATCTTTGGTCAGCCTGATTTGTGAATGGATTTCCCTGCCAAAGCCAATTTGTAAAGATAGGAAGAGATAACTGCTTCTTCAAATGAGCAGACACTAATGCAACCCTACAAAAGTCATGAAGAATCAGGGAAACAGCCGAGTGTCGTGGCTGACAGCTGTAATCCCCAGCACTTTGGGAGGCCGAGGTGGGCGGATAGCTTGAGTCCAGGAGTTGGAGATCAGCCTGGCCAACATGGCAAAACTTCATCTCTACAAAATATACAAAAATTAGCCAGGCGTGGCTGCATGCACCTGTAGTCTCAGCTACTCGGGGGGCCGAGGTGGAAGGTTTGCTTGAGCCTGGGAGGCAGAGGCTGCAGTGAGCCAAGATCATGCCACTTCACTTCAGCCTGTGTGACAAAGCAAGCCTCTGTCTCAAAAAAAAAAAAAAAAAAAAAAGAGAAAAGAAACAAAAATCAGGGAAACATGAAATCACCAATGTATTAAAATGAAACTCAAGTAATGGACCCTAAAGAAATAGAGATCTAACTACCTGACAAAGAATTTCAAATAATTGTCTGGGCACGGTGGCTCATGCTTGTAATCCCAGCAGTTTGGGAGGCCGAGGTGGATAGATCACCTGAGGTCAGGAGTTTGAGACCAGCCTGGCTAACATGGAGAAACCCCGTCTCTACTAAAACTGCAAAATTAGCCGGGTGTGGTGGTGCATGCCTGTAATCCCAGCTACTTGGGAGGCTAAGGCAGGAGAATCACCTGAACCCAGGAGGTAGAGCTTGCAGTGAGCAGAGACTGTGCCCCTGCACTGCAACCTGGGTGACAAGAGTGAAACTCTGTCTCAAAAAATTAATAATAATAATTAAAATAATGTTAAAGGAGCTCAGTGAGCTATAAGAGAACATTGACAACGAAATGAAATCAGGAAAATAATATATGAAAATATGAGAAGTTCAACAAAGAGACAGACTTATAAAAAAGAATTAAACAGCACTTCTAGAGCTGACAAACACAATGACTAAACTGAAAAATTAAAGTTTCAACAGTAGACTTGATCAAGCAGAAGAAAAAAATCAGTGAACTTGAAGACAAATCTTTTAGAGCTATCCAGTCAGGAGCAAAAAGAAAAAAATGCAAAAAGTGAAGAAAGCCTACAGGACCTATGAGACACCAAATGAGTCAATATACACACTATGGAACTTGAAGAAGAGAAACAGAAAGAAGCAGAAAGCTTATTTAAAGAAATAATGGTAGAAAATATTCTGAATGTGGGGAGGGAAATGAACATCCAGTTTCATGGAGCTCAAAAGATACCAAATAGGTTAAGCCTAAAGAGGTCTATACTGAAACACATTATAATTAAATCATCAAACTCAAAGAGAAAGATAGAATTTTGAAAGAAGTGGAAAAAAAGGAACTTGTCATATAAAAGTGTACCTTCATAACAATTTCAGCAGATTTCACAGCAGAAACATTGCAGGCCAGGAGAGAGTGGGATGATATATTCAAAGTGTTAAAAAGAAAAAACTGCCAACCAAGAAAATTTGTCCTTCAAAAGGATATCTACCCAAAGGTAAAGAAGTCATTATACAAAAAAAGATACTTTCACATGCATGCTTATAGTAGCACAATTCACAATTCCAAAAATATGGAACCAGCCCAAATGCCCATCAATCAATGAGTGGATAAAGAAAAGGCGGTATACATATACCTTGGAATACTACTCAGCCATAAAAAGGAACAAAATAATAGCATTTGCAACAAACTGGATGGAATTGGAGACCATTTTTCTAAGTGAAGTAACTCAGGAATTGAAAACCAAACTTTGTACTCATAAGTGGTAACTAAACTATGAGGCTACAAAGGCGTAAGAAGGATACAGTGGACTTTGGGGACTTGCGGGGAAAGGATGGGAGGGGAGTGAGGGATAAAAGACTACACACTGGTACCATGTACACTGCTCGAGTGATGAGAGCACCCAAATCCCACAAATCACCACAAAATAACTTATTCATGTAACTGAACACCACCTGTTCCCCAAAAACCAACTGAAATAAAAAAAAAAATTAACCTCTACTTTCTCAGTAATAAATGGCAAGTTCCAACATTTTTTGTTTGGAAATTCAACAACAATAATAAAATGTGTTCATCTTTTCTTAAAAGTGAATTTTTGAAACAGATCCCAGGAAAATAATTTCATGATGTGCAATTTTGTGACTTTTACAAATAAACCATATATTATATAATTTTTTTTAAAAAATGAAGATGTCATAAAAGCTTTCCCATACAAACAAAAACAGGGAGTTATCACAACTAGACCTGCCTAACAAGAAGTGCTAAAGGGAATTCTTTTTTTTTTTTTCTGAGACAGACTTTCAATCTTGTTGCCCAGGCTGGAGTGCAATGGCGAGATCTCGGCTCACCACAGCCTCCACCTCCCAAGTTCAAGTGATTCTCCTGCCTCAGCCTCCCTAGTAGCTGGGATAACAGGCACGCGCCACCATGCCTTGTTAATTTTGTATTTTTAGTAGAGACGGGGGTTTCTCCATGTTGGTCAGGCTGGTCTTGAACACCCGACCTCAGGTGATCCACCCGCCTCGGCCTCTCAAAGTGCTGGGATTACAGGCATGAGCCACCGTGCCCAGCCGGAATTCTTTAAGTTGAAATGAAAGGGTGCTAAAAAGAAACATAAAAGCATATGAAAGTATAAATATAACTGGCAAAGGTAAATTTATAGAAAAATGCAAAACAATGTAATTTTTGACCTAGTACACATATCACTTTCACCCTAATATAAAAGTTAGAAGACAAGAGTATTAAGAATAAATATAACCACAAAAATGTTTTCATAAACACACAATATAAAAAGAAGTACATCTGACATCAACAATATAAGATGTGGAAGAGAGAGTAAAATTCTCCAAACTCTTCAAGTTGTATACAAGAAATATGTACAGCTTTTTGTGTATCGATCATATCTCAATAAAGTGTTTTTAATTAAAGTAAAAAGTAAAAATAGTATATTTTCAAAGAAATGTATGATGAAGAATATATGAAAATATTCCATCGAAATTCTATAAATGAAAAACTAAGGTTGAGGCAAATAGAAGATTATACAGCATATTTGACAGTGGAATGCAGCACTAATAAACTGGATGTAGGTCAGTGTAAAATGTCTTTATTGAAGCAAAGAAAAAGAAAACCTGACAAAATATTCAATAATAGCTATACAGGACACCGTGAGAAATTCTAGCATATATGTAAAGGGCTTCCAAGAGGGGAACCGTGATAAAATAATGTGATTGAGGCAATATGTAAGAAGATAACAGACTCAGACTTTCCCAGAATGATGAAATACATCAAGTGAATTATTCAGCAAGTGTGATAATCTACACACAGAACAAATAGTAAGATAAACACTCCAAGTTTGAGAGTAAAACTACTAAAATCTAAGGACAAAATAATCTGATAGGCAGTCAGAACAACAAATACACATTACTTTTAAAAGAGCAGTTGGGCACAATGGCACACACCTATAGTTCCAGCTACTTAAGAGATTGAGGCAAGAGAATTGCATGAGACCAGGAGTTCAAGGCTGTAGTGCACAATGATTGTACCTGTGAATAGGCACTGCACTTTAGCCTGGGCAAGATGTGAGATCCTATTTCTTAGAAAGAGAGCAAAAATATAACTGACATCTGACTACTGAAGAGAAATGATGGAAGTAGTACACAATGAAAGAATATATTTAAGGCATTGAAAGAATATCACTGACAACCTATAATTACATACCCTGAAAACTAAAGGCAAAATGAAGATGTTTCCAGACATAGCAGAGAGATCAGCACTATACCTTAAGCCAGAATTCTTACTAAGGAGAAGTTGGTTGTAGATTATAACATTTGAGTAAATGAGAATCATAGGAGACTTTTTGAAAGGTTAACCCCTCTAGGGAGAATCAGATTAAAAAAAAAAAAAATTATTCCTGTAGGCTAACTAGATATGTGCCACAGGCCATTGATCAGGGTCACAGACATCTCATTCGCCTCTGTGTTACCAATATAATGCATTTCAAGCCCTAGAGAATAAAGTGTAAGCCAACACAATTCAGCTCTCCCCAGGTCAACATATCCTGGCCCAAGAGCATTCATGTACAGCATAATTCCCAGACCTTTTTCTTGTTCCACTGAACTGAGTTCACAAAGAAAACTGGCAACAGGGTCTTTGATTCAGTTTAGAGTCAATCCTTCATATGCTATATTTTGTTTGAGAATGAATTCTATATTAAAATGTGCATTGAAATTTACCATGTGGTACAATATCAATGATACGTTTTTAAATCCTGATATCACATTTGTGAATCTTTCATTTAAAATAATCAACTAGTTCATTTTATATTTATTTATTTATTTATTTATTTATTTATTTATTTATTTATTTTGAGACACAGTCTTGCTCTGTCACCCAGGCTGGAGTGCAGTGGCGGGATCTTGGCTCACTGCAAGCTCCGCCTCCCGGGTTCACACCATTCTCCTGCCTCAGCCTCCCGAGTAGCTGAGACTACAGGCACCCACCACCACGCCCCGCTAATTTTTTGCATTTTTTAGTAGAGACGGGGTTTCACTGTGTTAGCCAGGTGTATTTTGATTCTCTTTTTTCTTTCTTTCTTTCTTTCTTTTTTTTTTTTTTTTTTTTTTTTTGGCTACTCCATAGACATAGTGGGGCAGAGTAGGCAGAGTGGCCCAGTGTAGCCGTTTCTATATAGCGAGATGAGAGACAAAGTTTCAGTATCCTGTTTGTAAGGACTTTCCACGAATAAGATGTTAAGGCAGTGAAAGATCCTTATTCCCAATCAATGACACGATAACTGAAATAAAATCATCCTTATCGTTTTTCTTTTAACATTGCTTATTGAAATGTTGGTGAGATTTTTATATTCTAGGTAGGAACTTTGATCAGATACCTACCAAATTACAGGTTTGTGAAAAATCATCTGGTGATGAATTTGCATATCATAATTGTATGTCTTTCATCGAACTGTTATAATTCAATGTCAACATTTTTTATTTCCTGACTTTAACCAGTGGTCAATTTGGGGTATGAATTAAACAACACATGATTAAGAACAAAACTGAATGCTAAATCTTCAGAGTAACTGAGATATAAACATGTTCATCTGATCTCCACTAATTCCCTCATGTGTTCAGTTGACAGAAACTAGAAGCCTTTCAATATGACCACAGAAAATAAAAAAATTCAAATAATGAGTTTCTTAATTGATATGTGTAAATGGTCTCCAGTACCTGCTTTAGAATGATTTCCCCTATTGATTTATTAATCACTGTTGGGAAGTACTGCCCTGAACTACGACAACAGGCTCCACTGGTCTGCTTCCATTTCTCTTCTGTGAAATCCATTCCACATGATACAACCAGCCACATTAAGATTCTTAGATCTCATCTCTGCTCCTATGACTCCTCTCACCAAAATATTCAGTAGCTTTTTTTTCTCCCAGACTTTTTCCCTACCTTCCATTCATATAAACACTATACAACAGCTTAACTAGATTAGTTGTTTTTTCCTAATGAAAAAAAAAAAAAAAGTAAACAGTATCATTTCTTAAACACGAGAGTTTCAATTCATTTGGTAAAATTATAAATTATGTACACCTAAATGTATCCTCAAAATTATTAAACCAAAACTGACAGAAGCAAAAGGACAAAGAGACAAATTTACAATCACTGTAGGACATTTTAACACAACACTATCAATATGTAATAGTAAAAACACAGTAAAGATACAGAGGACTTAGTAATATGATTTAAAAATTAACCTGAGATATGCAAACTATTGTTTCTAATAACTGTAGAATATAGTCTTTTCAAGTGAATAAAGACTATTTTGTCGAAATTGACCAAGGAGTATTTTTAAAGTAACCTCAGCAAATTTCAGAAATTTGAAATCATAAAAGATATTTTCTCTGATGCCAATAAATTTAAACTAAAAATCAACCAGAAAAGTTAACCAGAAAATGTTTAAATATTTGGAAATTAGGCACTTCTGGAAAACAAAGAAATGTCATTAAAAATTCAAATTTTTTAAAAAATTAATGATAGCAAAAATACTACCAAAATTTGTACAATTCTGCTAAAACTTACTTAAAAGTAAATTTGTAAATCTTAAAGATATAAGAAAAAAGACTGAAGAACTAGTGCTCTAATATCCACCTCAAGAAAATTTTTTAAATAGCAGCAAATTATCCAGAGAACCCAGGAGGAAGAAAATAAACAACATAAGAGCAGACAAGAATAAAATAGGAAGCAAACCAAAAGCAGAAAACAATATCAAAGCAAAAATTTGATTTCTTGAAAAGACCAAATAAAATCTGTAAGTTCCTGGTCATCAAAAGGCAGCGTTAAAAGGGTGAAAAGGCAGGGCACAGCGTGATGAGAAGCTATTTTCAATACATACACTGGACAATATATAGTGCTAAACATCATTTCTCACCAAGCAAATACAAATTCCAATCACAATTAGATACCAATCTACATTCATCAGAAAGGCAATACTAGTCAAGAGAGTGGCTAACTTTGGGGAGGGGCTGGATCATGACCATAGTAGAACAAGGGAGACTTCCGTGTATGGTAATGTTCTATTTCCTGATCTGGAAGTGGTTACACAGGTATGAAAACCACTTTGTGAAAATTCATTGAGCTTCATCCCTATAATTTTGTACTCTTCTATGTATATGCCATGCTTTAAATGAAATTAAAAACATACAAATGTGAAGGTATTGAGCAAAACAAGACTGAGATAGATACAGATTGATGATGGGATAGATGCTGGGTAGACAGACAGATATAAAAATGACTTATATGCTGTGCTTGGTTTGCTGAATAGAAAAGGAAGCATTGTCAGTTACAGTATTACATTATCCCTAAGATAAAATCTTACCAATTAAAACACAGAAGAACTGTCTTGGTATTAAGAGCAGATGGAACCACCTTCTGGGGATTCTCATAAAAAATACAATGAGAAAGTCAATTAGCAGCATCACCAACAATTTACATTGTATCCCGTTTTGTGAGGCAGCTTTCATGTCAATTCCTGGGATAAGTGAATGGAATGACACCAAAGTGCAAATAAAAACCAGTTTTGGGAGAATCACCAACAAGTTAGTTTCTGCCTCCTTCATGCTTTCCTGCATTGCAGTATGCCTCTCTCACACATTTACCTCACTCCATTTGCATCTCCCCTAACCATCAACACAGAGCCTTGCACATTACACATAATCCATTAAAATTCTATGAGTGAATGAATAAAGGAATGAAGGAGGCACTTGATACCCAAAAGACAGTAAAAAAGAAATGGCAAAAAAAAAAAGAGAAAACTATCAAAAGGACTGTGTGTCTGCTTTGCAATTTGGCAGTAGGCAAGATCTCTAACATGTAGTTTTCAACCTAAGACAGGTATTGTTGATAAAGACAGATATAAATGACCCACAGTGACCTTGAACTAGTATACAGATTAAATGTCATGCATTATTCCTGGGCAGAAGCAAGCAATATAACTTTACAACAGGTTTCTATATTTTTCCATCCATTTTTTAACTTCTTATTCTACCCTGAAAATAACTATGTGACAACAAGTCAGTATAAAATGCAAGATGCAATACCAAAGTTAGATGCAATTAAGGGAGAAACCACTAGTCCAAGACTTTATTGCTTGAGGTGACTTCAGATTTTGTTTGGCAAACCTTTTTTTTTTTTTTTCCCTGCTAGCGCTTTCATTTCAATTCTTTACTCTTTCCCACATTTTAGCCAAGTCATTGGCTCAGTTGGCAGATGACAGAGCATCCTTGTAGCTAAAATTGCATTTGTCATTTTGGTATCAATATGTCCTGTCTCTTAGGATTGCTGTAGTCTTGTTTCTAAGTGAAACTATCTGTCTTTATTTCCCTTCTGAGTGAGATTTATGACGGAAAGCATTCAAATTGCTCATCTCTAATTCAGTCATCATTCTGCCACTAAAATGTCTCAGAATTTTCCCTTTACTGCAGAAGAAATATTCTCTCCTTTTTGCTGTTCAACTATCCTCTCCTGACTTTTGTCTATAAAATGGGCTGCACCAGATAGGGAAGGGGTTTAGGGAATATCCAGGCCAACTTGGGGTAAACATCTTCCCAGCTATAGCTGGGTCCATCAAAGACACCTCAATTCATAGCTGATTCATACTCATTCTCTCTCCTTAGTCTTCAAATTTTACTTAGGCAACTGACTAAAGTCAGAATGCTCTAACTTTAGAGCTTGTCTTGAGAGCATTTTAGAACATGTCTATTAGACATTCAGTCTAATATTTTGCAAAGAGCAAATATCAAGAAAACACTAGGCTAGGCCGGGCGCGGTGGCTCAAGCCTGTAATCCCAGCACTTTGGGAGGCCGAGACGGGCGGATCACGAGGTCAGGAGATCGAGACCATCCTGGCTAACACGGTGAAACCCCGTCTCTACTAAAAAGATACAAAAAATTAGCCGGGCGAGGTGGCGGGCGCCTGTAGTCCCAGCTACTCGGGAGGCTGAGGCAGGAGAATGGCGAGAACCCGGGAGGCGGAGCTTGCAGTGAGCCGAGATCCGGCCACTGCACTCCAGCCTGGGCGACAGAGCCAGACTCCGTCTCAAAAAAAAAAAAAAAAAAAAAAAGAAAAAAAGAAAACACTAGGCTAATTAATTGTACAGAAAGGAATAATTCCAATACAAAAGTTTCATAAAACAGACTCAACATATGATAACAATAAACATGTAGTTTAAAAAATGAAAGAAATGCCATATATTCTTATTTTCTTTTTCCTTATTTCCAATTGCAAGAATAGTACTTTCAAGATGAAAAACACTACCTTAGAAATAGGAATGTAAAAGATCTGCTGCTTCCTGCTGTCTTATTACACTATCTCTTATACCAAAATCACAGCTTGCTCGCTGTGACTTCCAGTAATGACTGGAATGGCTTATTAGGAGATAATTTGGTAGGTGGGGAAAAAATGTGTCTACTAAAAATTCATTACTAAAAAAACAGCAAACCCTACACCAGGGTCTAGAGATCAGACAATCCAGTTTATAATCTTAACAATACTGGCTGTGCTCAGTGATGCCTGTACCAATCTGAATCCAGTTAAAATGAATTCTATGCCTTTTAATACGTTTTTCAAGTTCTGCAATTCAGTTACTCTTTGAATCTTGTAAATTCCCTACACCATAAAGAACTAGCGTGCACTGCCAGATCAAAGACGAACTTTCTGCTTGACATTTCCACATAAAGGTCTTATGAGCATCTCAAAATTTACCATAGCCAAAACAGTCTTTGATTCCTCCAAACCCTTCAAAACCTACTCCTTCTCATCTTAATATACCACCAGTGTCTATTGTAAGAGTTGAAGAGAGAAGAAAGACACAAAAAGTGGCTCAACAGTCAAAGACAGGCTTATTTTGGAGAATAAACCTGAAAGGGGCTTCTGGCCGATTTCAGTCAGAAGCATTCTCTCTTACAGACTAAGGGTATGTAAGGGTCTGGGGAGGGAGAGCATATCGCAAGCTCCGAATGTTTCTGTGTGGAGGAGAGTTTTATTGCTAGGTCGGAATCGCCGGCATGTTTCCGGTCAGAGGGGGCTCATCTCAGGTTGGAATATTTCTGGCTGGAGTGTCACGTGTGGTTTATGGTCACGCTGACATTAGCCATTATGCTGATGTTTTCTGGGGCTGGATTTAGGCAGTTTTTAATCAAGGGTAACTTAAAATGGCAGTGTTTGTCCAACATGGTGATGTCACTGCTCTGTAGTCTATCTGAGTGCCAACCCAAAAATCTAGGAATTATCCTTGCTTCCTCTTCTCCCTTCACTTTCTGTATCCAATTCATCTCAAATTTAATGTGAGGGAGCATAAACAATCTCCTTTGTCTGCAAATATAAGTCAGTTTCTTCAACCCAGATGTTTTCAGTAATAAAGCTGATGCTTTGATTTACATCTACCCAATCCCTCCATCTATTTCCCAATTAGTCCAAACTTTGGATGGGGGTGGAGGAAAGGCCGTTTATTCACCTCCGCTACCATCGCCCCACTACCAACCTGCTTTCCCGCCTGGTGTTTCCTCAGCCTCCAGGGCAGGAGCTATCTTACCCTAACTCTAGGCTAGCCCTGGTCCAGATGTTAGAGCCTATTCAGTCATAGTAATATAATAAATTTTAAAGTAATTGTAAAGGAGAAATTTAAAGCACCGTACTTTAAGCCATCCTTCCTGTTGCTCACCCCCTAACCTACCCTGTGGCTCCAAAATCAAGTTTACAGGGTCCTTGAAACAAACCCTTGCCCTGAACATAATTGAGACTGAGGGAGACACAGGCTTCTTGGGGGACATGCAAAGCTAAAACACTGTATGCCTCATGTTTGAGTGACACATATGGTTCACCCAGTCCTTTTATATGCTTTACCCTATTTGTATAAAAACTCAATATTGTTCTTCTCCAAATAATGAGTAAAATATTATTATTTGTTCGAGTGTATCAAGGATGCAAGGATTTGTGTTTTGACAAGCTCTATCCACACCAAACAGGCGATCCAGGTCATAAGACATGTTAAATTATACTTGATGAGCCAGTCCTTGGAGAAAGTTCTGAGATTGCATCTCCATGAAGCACAGAGAGCAAGGATTTCTATGAATATTTCCAATGAGCTTACATAATTCTGGGGAAGCTGCTACCAAAAAAAACAAAAAAACAAAAAACTGTACAATTCAAATCTGAGACACTGTAGTGGAAATCCGTCCCTGCATAACCAAGTGGGCAATCACAGAAGACAATGAAACCCAATGCATTATTCATCATTATAATTCTGGATCATATGCGACCATCATCAATGCTGAGGATGCTCTTAGTTTATATTACAAGTAATTTAGACATCATATGCCTATTTATAAAATGCCAAATCAGCTCTCAGATGCAGTATGAGTTCACAGTTTCATTTTCTGTAAAGATGTTTTAAAATATTGATTGTTGTAAACTTTGCAAGGCACAGATGATAAAGGCACTGTAGCAATCCTCACACAAAATAACAACTAGGACTACTTCCCTCAAAGCTGGTTGGTCCCCTTGTTCATTAACTCATGGTTCCAAATGGAACTTCCCCACACCCCCAAAATGATGCATCCTGAGTCCATTTCCCAAGGAATAGTTCTTCAAAGCATCAAAAGAACCAGATGTGCAATATCTGCATGAAAAGGTTTTTTTTTTTAATTCCCAAATAAAACTTCCATTTGTAAGAAAGGGGAGGGGATCAGGGATTCTAAGATATGTTCATGCTGACAGTGCATCCTGGAACTATATAAAAACTTAGTAGAATGAATTAAAAATGAGAAACTTGGAACCACAAAAGGCATTTTCTTGGGGAAACTCAAAACATAAGGACACTTAAAAGGAAAACGAACAGGCTCTTGGGTTTTCTTTTTTTTTTTTTTTTTTTTGTTGTTGTTGTTGTTGTTGGGAAATTTTTATTTTTTTTATTTTTTATTTTTTTTTAATTTATTTATTATTATTATACTTTAAGTTGTAGGGTACATGTGCATAACGTGCAGGTTTGTTACATATGTATACTTGTGCCATGTTGGTGTGCTGCACCCATCAACTCGTCATTTACATCAGGTATAACTCCCAGTGCAATCCCTCCCCCCGCCCCCCTCCCCATGATAGGCCCCGGGGTGTGATGTTCCCCTTCCTGAGTCCAAGTGATCTCATTGTTCAGTTGGCTCTTGGGTTTTCAAAAAAAAAACTTGAATCAGCTATATAGTCTTATAGTCATTGAGAGCTTGTAAAATCACATACCCTTGTGTTCTTGCTTAAATTTCTCTATCAATATTGTTCAAGTGTGTGCCCAAATACATGGATTTTAGCTCCCCTGGAGAGTCACTTCTGAAAGAAAGCACAGCTAGAGGGACCTAAAGTCTATGCTATTATAGCAGAGAGAGACATCATTTCTCCATGAATAGGACGTTTTCTCCAGGGCAGAGATAGGAGGGCTGGAGGGAAAAATTTAAAAACACATTGGCCTGTTTTTACTGTATATATTGTTTCCTGGATGCTGGAAATTACCCTGATTATTCATCTACAAAATAGCTACAAAGAAAACCCAAACTATGACTCAGCTATTGCAGCTGTGGTAGACAGAATTGCCTATGGTGAAGGAAGGGCAGAAAACTCACTATTGCCATTAGTTTTCCCTCTTGTTTTGTTTAACTTCTGAGCCTAATTATTTAACACACACACACACACACACACACACACACATACAGAGCAAAAAAGAAGAGAAATGAGAGCTGGTCTGCTTTTCCCATCCCTCATTCCCTACATGCCATTTCCAACCAAATCAAACTCAGTATTTTATAACAGTGATCCTCCAATTGTCTCTCAATTTTAAAGTTTTCTGATCTTTCAATGGAATTGATTTCCGTAATAACCAGACTAGAGTTGGCAGCCCATTCTTGTTTAGCAGCACCGCCTGCATTACGTTGCCTAGAGCTCATCCGCCCTGATCCCTTAAAGACACTTGAAAAAACAGAAATATGTCCTTTGTCAATACCATAAGCTGCTGCTGCCACAAGTCTATAAACAGCAAGAAAAATAAACAGAAGTCATCCTATTTTATCAAAGTCTAATAATACATACACGCTAGTCTTTTGCGTAAGCCCCAGAAATAAAGGCAAACACACCATGGTAGGAAGAAAAGGAATGCACGTGGTCTCACTTATGCCCTTACCTAGACATAGGCTCTACAGTGCATCTGATCGGAGACTACCTCCTCACTTTCCAGGCTTCCTGTGTGATTTTTCCCTTCCCTTCTTCTCCTTTCCTCGGGGTTACTTGCAGAGAGATTCCACCAACGCATCCTCAGACTTGAATTTACCTTCCTGGAAAACATCGTTTCCAGCTGCCTCACTCTTCTTCACACCTTGATTTTAGATCTTCCCGTGTAGTTGATCTCTGTCTCCAAAACAAAGATGTTTCTGGACCTTTGATAAAAGCCTTGGAGGAATAAAACCCGCTTTTTTATTTAAAGAATAATAATGTTCTGCAATGTAGTTCAGATGCACATAAAGAAGGAAAAACACACTAACAAATTTCCACACAAGGGTCTTAAATAATCCAGATGTTCATTTCGTTCTCTAAGGTTGCAATATCTGTCACCCAGGCTGGAGTGCAGTGGCACAATCTCAACTCACTGCAACCTCCAACTCCCGAGCTGGAGAGATCCTCCCACCTCAGCCTCCTGAGTAGCTGGGACTACAGGTGCGTGTCACCACACTCAGCTAATTTTTGTATTTTTTGTAGAGACGAGGTTTCACCATGTTGGCCAGGCTGGTCTCGAACTCCTGACCTCTGGTGATCCACCTGCCTTGGCCTCCTAAAGTGCTGGGATTACAGGAGTGAGTCAGCCACCGCACCCAGCCCCATTTTACAAATTTTTAAAAAACAGGCTTAGAAAAGTGAAGTTTCCCAAGGTCACATAGCTTATAAGTGACAATATAGGATATAAGCCCCGGTTTGTTTAATTCCAGAGCCTAAGCACTTAATGTGCAATGCCACTATATCACAAGGAGGTGCCCTGCACAAATCACAATGATGCTGAAATCAATTCAGATTGATGTAAGTAGCTAGTCTACTGCAGTATGTCCAAAATAAGTAAATACTAATCCATCAGTCAGTAACCTTCATGCTTTTTAATTATGAGCAGATACCATGCTATGTGTACAACAGCAAGGACTGAGAAACAATACATGGTTTCATGTTGTAATAAAAACAGAAAAATTAACACTTAAAACCTACGATCATAATCATGCTGCACAAGATTGATTTTCAGAATCTATCTTTTCTTAGTTATGAAATAGTAATAACACATTTAGGTAATTTTGAAAAGTAGTTCTAAGATTTGTGTTATTATATTTTTATGTAGCCATAGCATTCAGTTAAATTGGTATTATGGTATTTTTCTTTTCTTGTTACTTGTGTATACTAAACGTGATATAAATGGTAAAATCATTACGTCAAATTCTCTTGAGACAGTGCACAATAGCATATTTAACATTTAGCTTATTTCTAATATTTCACTATTCTAAATTGCTAAATAAAAAGTAAGCAGAAATGAGAAGACATTGCCAAGTCAATTTCTCAGAGCATTTCATTCCATTGTTAGTTGTCTGGTCTCTACAATCAGTATAGACAACCACAGGCTTTCCTGATGCCACGTAGTCACTTCAACAGCTCAGTTCGACTAGCATTTAGGGACGCCATCACTGGGCCGGGTACTGGTCACCCACAGAGAGGAAGAGAACATAGCCTCTACCCTCAAGAAGCTCACAGTCTAGAAGTGAGTACAGACCCATGAAACGTAAATGGCTGGTTGAAATACGCACTCAGTACACAAAAAGGGCATTCAATACAACCTGGGCATTAAGAAAAACTTCCTAGAAGAAAACTCCATCATGGACACATACTCATGTACATGAAAGACAAACGTGTTGGACCCAGCTGTCCAACAAATGTGCCCATTACATCTTCACAGTTCCAAATCCAGACTTCCTTGTGCACCCCCATGTCCCCAGTCCAATTCCCTACTTTTCTCCTACCACTTAAGAATCTTTGACAAAAACACAGGGACATGGAATCAGAGAACATCTCTCTGCCCAGCACTGAATACTTCAAGACCACAGAAATTCTAGGCCACAAATCTATAGATTGTCAATAAAGGGGAAATAGCCTACTTCTCACCATGCCAATGGAATGTGGAAGAGAAATCTACACCTTAAAAATGGCTAGCATCAAAGTGCTGGCACTGTGCTCCTTTCTGGAGGCTCTGGGGAGAATCTGTGTCTTGCCTTCTCCTGCTTCTAGAGGCATTGTTTGGCTTGCAGCTCCTTCTTCCATCTTCAAAGCCATCAGTGGCTCATTGTGTCTTTCTCTTCTCACATCCCTGGGACACAGATCTTTCTGCCTCCTTGTGTTCCCTGTACCATAGAGAAGGACCTCTGTAATCCCTCTTGACTCACTCGGATGATCCAGGATAATCTCCCCATAGCAAGACCTTAACTTAATAACACCTACAAAATTCTTTTGCCATGAAAGTAGTATCCACAAGTTGCAGGGATTAGGACATGTATGGCTTTGGGAAACCATTATTCTGCTGCCATAGGCACTCCTCACAGCAGCCCAGGGATTCTTACATAAGTAAGGTGTTCTGCCAAGTACAAATAGAAAAAATGAAAGTTCTGTTAGTAGCTTATGGTCAGCCAAGAAACTAATTGCCTCAGCAGTGCCCACAGCCTTCACTGTCAACATAGTGTACAACCCATTGGTCACCATGCCTATGCCACAGAGTGAAGCAGGATGGTCTCGCTCCATCAGTAACTTGCTCCTGCTCTGCTGAGTTGTGGAATATGTCAGCCATCCTGCCCTGTATCAGTCCTTATTCAAAGTAGATTAAACTATACTTTGATGAAGCAAACTCCAGGAGGAAAATTGTAGTGATGAACAAAAAGTAAAGATAAAGTTATGTCTCTGATTTCAGCTTTATTACATTTTCTATTCTTGCAACTGCATTTTGGGGGAAAAAAAAGCGGAGGCGGGGGGTGGTTAATCAACCTGAGTCTACTGGCTTCCTCACAAACCAAACAGAACTGATTTCTCTCATAAAATCAAATCTAATAAAATTTCCTCATGAATCCCCTCTATGGGGAAAAGTACTCTAGAGTCCTAAGAGAATAAATGGATGTAACAACCTAAGTAAAAACTTGCAGTAGAAAATTACGGGTCATTTTTAAAAACAAACTTTTTAAATATTTCAATCAGGATGTAGTGCAGTGGCTGACCTAGGGACATGTCTTGCAATGGGGTGATACATGAACAAAAAAGGGGGGAAGAGGATGAGTTTGGGATAACAGAGAAAAAAATAAGAGATTAGAATTGCAAACCTGAAAAGCACCACCTCCCAGCAGGAGACCAACCAGCACAAAAATAGAACATTAAACAACCAAAACTAAGGAACCTCACACAGTCCATTTCATGCCCCCTGCCACCTCTGGTATCTACAGCTGAGAGACTCACATTCAGTTTACATCACAGGACTCTGTGCAGACAACTCCCAGTACCAGCCCAGAGCCTGGCAGACTTGCTGGGTGGCTGGATCCAGAAGAAAGATAGTAATCATTGCAGCTCAGCTCACAGGAAGCCACATTCATAGGAAAAGGAGGAGAGTACTACAACAAGGGAACACCCCATGAGACAAAAGAATTTGAACAACAGCCTTGAGCTCTAGACCTTCCCTCTGACAGAACCTACCCAAATGAGAAGGAATCAGAAAACCAACTCTGGTAATATGACAAAACAAGATTATTTAACACCCCACAAAAAAAAAATCACACTAGCTCACCAGCAATGGATCCAAACCAAGAAGAAATCCCTGATTTACCTGAAAAAGAATTTAGAAGGTCAGTTACTAAATAAAGGAGGCACGAGAAAAAGGCGAAGCCCAATTTAAAGAAATCAAAAGAATGATACAAGAAATGAAAAACAATCAAAACTTCAGGAAATAATGGACACACTTATAGAAATGCAAAATACTCTGGAAAATCTCAGCAACAGAACTGAACAAGCAGAAGAAAGAACTTCAGAGCTCAGAGACAAGGTTTTTGAATTTACCCAATCCAACAAAGACAAATTTTTAAAAAGTAAGAAAATATAAACAAAGCCTCCAAGAAGTCTGGGATTATGTTAAACAACAAAACCTAAGAATAATCAGCGTTCCTCAGGAAAAAGAGAAATCTAAAAGTTTGGAAAACATATTTATGGGAATAATCTAGGGAAACTTACCCAGTCTTGCTAGAGACCAAGACATCCAAATATAAGAAGCACAAAGACCACCTGGGAAATTCATCACAAAAAGATCGTCATATAGGCACATTGTTGTCAGGTTATCTTAAGTTAAGACCAAGGGAAGAATCTTAAGAGCTGTGAGACAAAAGCACCAGATAATCTATAAAGAAAAATGTATCAGATTAACAGGAGATTTCTCAGCAGAAATCTTACAAACTAGAGAGGATAGGGCCTTATCTTCAGTCTCCTCAAACAAAACAATTATCAGCCAAGAATTTCGTATCCAGTGAAACTAAGCATCATATATGAAGGAAAGATACAGTCTTCCTCAGACAAACAAATGCTGAGACAATTCACCACTACCAAGCCAGCACTACAAGAACTGCTAAAAGGACCTCTAAATCTTGAAACAAATCCTGAAAACACATCAAAACAGAACCTCTTTAAAGCATAAATCTCACAGGACCTAAACAAAAATACACATTAAAAAAACACACACACAAAAAGCAAGGTTTACAGGCAAAAAACACTACCTCACATCTCAATACTAACATTAAATGTAAACAGCCTAAATGCTCCACTAAAAGATGCAGAATCTCAAAATGGATAAGAATTCACCAACCAACTATCTGCTGCCTTCCAGAGACTCACCTAACCCATAAGAATTCACATAAACTTAAGGAAAGAGATAGAAAAAGACATTCCATGCAAATGGACACCAAAAGTGAGCAGGAGTAGCTATTCTTATATCAGACAAAACAAACTTTAAAGCAACAGCAGTTTAAAAAGACAAAGAGGGACATTATAGACATTACACAATCGTAAAAGGCCTTGTCCAACAGGAAAATATCACAATACTAAATATATATGCACCTAACACTGGAGTTCCAAACTTTATAAAACAATTACTAGTAGAACTAAGAAATGAGATAGACAACACAATAACAGTGGGGGACTTTAATACTCCACTGACAGCACTAGACAGGTCATCAAGACAGAAAGTCAACAAAGAAACAATGGATTTAAACTATGCCCTGGAACAAATGGACTTAACAGATATTTACAGAACATTCTACACAACAACTGCAGAATATACATTCTATTCATCAGTGCATGAAACTTTCTCCAAGATAGACCATAGGACAGGCCACAAAACAAGCCTCAGTAAATTTAAGAAAATTGAAATTATGTCAAGCACTCTTTCAGGCCACAGTGCAATAAAACTGGAAATCAACTCCAAAAGGAAACTTCAAAAACATGCAAATACATGGAAATTAGATAACCTGCTCCTGAATGATCACTGGGTCAAGAACGAAATCAAGATGGAAATTAAAAAGTTATTTCAACTGAACAACAATAGTGACACAACCTATCAAAACCTCCGGTATACAGCAAAAGTGGTGATAACAGGAAAGTTCATAGCCCTAAATGTCTGCATCAAAAAGTCTGAAAAAGCACAGACAATCCAAGGTCACATCTCAAGGAACTAGACAAACAAGAAAATAACAAACCCAAACCCAGCAGAAGAAAGGAACTAACCAAGATCAGAGCAGAACTAAATGAAATTGAAATAAAAAAATACAAAAGATAAAGGAAACAAAAAGTTGCTTCTTTGAAAAGATAAAATTGATAGATCATTAGCAAGAATAACCAGGAAAAGAGAGAGAATCCAAATAAACTCAATTAGAAATGAAATGGGAGCTATTATAACTAACACCCCAGAAATAAAAGAGATCATTCAAGGCTACTATGAACACCTTCATGTGCATAAACTAGAAAACCTAGAGGAGATGGATAAATTTCTGGAAAGATATAATGCTCCTAGCTTAAATCAGGAAAAATGAGATACTCTGAACAGACCAATAACAAGCAGCCAGATTGAAATGGTAATTTAAAAATTACCAATAAAAAAAATGTCCAGGACCAGATGTATTCATGGCTGAATTCTACCAGACATTCACAGAAAAATTGGTACCAGTCCTATTGACACTATTCCACAAGAATAGGAAGATTTAGAGGAAGAGGGAATCTTCCCTAAATCATTCTATGAAGCCAATATCACCCTAATACCAAAACCAGGAAAGGACATAACAAAAAAAGAAAACTACAGAACAATATTCCTGATGAACATAGATGTAAAAATCCTTAACAAAATACTAGCTAACCTAATACAACAACATATCAAAAAGATAATCCACCATGATAGAGTGGGTTTCACACCAACGATGCAGGGATGATTTAACATATGCAAGTCAATAAATGTGATACATCACATAAACAGAATTAAAAACAAAAACCACATGATTATCTCAACAGACATAAAAAAGCATTTGACAAAATCCCGCATCCCTTTAGGATTAAAACTCTCAGCAAAATCAGCATACAAGGGATACATCTTAGGGTAACAAAAGCCATCTATGACAAACCCACAGCCAACATAATAGTGAATGGAGAAAAGTTGAAAGCTTTCCCCATCAGAACTGGAACAAGACAAGCATGCCCACTCTCACCACTTCTCTTCAACATAGCACTGGAAGTCCTAGCCAGAGCAATCAGACAAGAGAAGGAAGTCAAGGGCATCTAAATCAGTAAAGAGGAAGTCAAACTGTCACGGTTTGCTGATGGTATGATTGTATACCTAGAAAACCCTAAAGACTCCTCCAGAAAGTTTCTAGCACTGATATAAGAATTCAGCAAAGTTTCCAGATACAAAATTAATGTATAAAAATCAGTACCTCTCCCACACACCAACAGCTATC